>NC_083383.1:18750000-21515000 GCF_031755915.1 Ziziphus jujuba | reverse complement strand
ACTTAATTCTAAATCCCTTGGGTACGACAACCCTATTTTTCCACTTTATTACTTGAAAACGATTCGTGCACTTGTGAGTTGATTTTACACATCAAGTTTTTGCCGCCGTTGCCGGGGATTAAGGCATTAATATTAATTCGGATTGGTTTAGTAGTACTTTGATCATTGTTTTCTTATTTTAACTTTTTTATATTTGTTTCTTAATTTTGGTTTTAGTGTTGCATGCTAGGGTTTTAATTCTTTGCTTGTTTGTCCAACTTGCTTTGAATTTTTAATACTTATTTTGTGGTACTTGAAACCAAAATTGTGTTTTTAATTTATTGGTGCTTAGGTTACAAGTCTAGCATACTTAGGGATTTTATTATTATTTTTTATTTGTTTGGTTGAATAAGATTAGGTTTAGCTTACTTTTAGTTGAAATTTTAGTTTGGCATAATTGTTTACTTTAAAAGCATACCTGCACAAAAGGGTTTAATTTTTTGCATTCAATTTGTTTGGTTCATTATTTCCTAGAGTTATTTTCATTTATCTTTTAGTTAAGTGTTAGTTTGTTTTTCTTTATTGCTAATTGATTTTAATTGTTAGATTAGTTAGCAACATTAGAATTCTAATAATTTTTTTTTCTTGTTCAATTTTCTAATTTATTTTACTTGCTCTCTTTTTAGGAATTAGGTGTTGTGTATGAGTCATAGTGGTGATCAAGAGTTCAAGGAGGAAGTTGACTTAGAAAATAAACCAGCACCTAGAAAACAGCCATAAGGGGTACTTGGGTATGTATAGACCAAGGAACTCAAGAAGTTGCAATGGCCAACCAAAGAGAAGATGATTTGCCCATATGCGAGTATGCTGCTCACAAGAAAGTTGGTGATTTGTCTTGCATAAGGAGACCACCTATTGAAGCAAACAATTTTAAAATTGAAGCATCTACTATTTCTTTGCTTAATAATGTTCAATTTTGTGGTTTGCCTCATGAAGATCCAAACATGCATATTTCTAGTTTTCTTCAATTGTGTGATTTGTCTAAACAAAATGGTGTTTCTGATGATGCTTTTTGATTAAGACTTTTTCCTTGGTCTCTTAGAGACAAGGCAAAAGTGTGGTTAAATTCTTTACCTGCAGGTACTATCACTACATGGGATGCTATGGAGGCAAAATTCCTATACAAATTTTTTCCTCCATCAAAGACCGCAAAATTGAAAAGTGATATAAACAATTTTTGTCAATGGGACCAAGAGACTTTGTATGATGCATGGGAGCGCTTCAAGGAACTATTAAGAAGATGCCCACACCATGGTTTTCCAACATGGATATAGGTACAGATTTTCTATAATGGTCTAGATTATGGTAACAAACAATTGGTAGATGCAGCTGCAGGAGGTTCTTTAATGAAGAAGAGGCAATCAGAAGCATTTGAATTAATTGAAGAGATGGCCCATAATAACTACCAATATCCAAGTGAGAGGAGACTAAATGGAAGAAGTCAAGTAAAGGCCGTGGAAGATGTTGATATTAACAACTTAGGAGCTCAACTTGCAACCCAATTCATGAAGACCTTGAACACTCAATTTGGTCAAATAGGGGTGAATTCTATCCAATCTACTAATAATTTTTTATTTTGTGATTTATGTGGTGCTCATGATCATAAGAGTGTGGATTGCCAAGTTGGAAATCCCTTTGCTTCTGATGATGTTAATTTTGTAGGGAACTTCCAAAAGCAACAAAACAATCCATATTCTAACACATATAATCCAAGATGGAGGAACCACCCAAATTTTTCATGGTCTAACAACAACCAGCAAGGGTCTAATCAAGGACAAAGTGGAGGGTTTCAAAGACAACAATTCCAATCTCCATTCTACCAAAAGCTACAACTTGCACATCAAAATCAAATTCTTCTCAAGTTCAAACTCAATTTTCTTCACTTGAACAATCCTTGCAAGAGTTATCTAATAATACTAATTCTTTCATGCAGAGAACTGAGCAACAATTGACAAACCATAGTCAAATGTTCAACAACCAAATGGCTGCAATCAAAAGCTTGGAGAACCAAATAGGTCAATTACATTAAGAAGTCAAGGAACTTTGCCAAGCCAAACGGAGAAGAACCCAAAGGAGCAGGTTCAAGCCATTACATTAAGAAGTGGAAAGCAAGTAGCCGGGCCTAAAGAAAGTGACAAAGGGATGGTAATTCTTGATGATGAAGATGAGGAGAGCCCTATAGACTCAACATCACATTTGGTCACACATGACAACTCCAAATCAAATGTGGAGCATAATGAGGCTTATAGGAGAAAAGATGAAGGTTTAAGTGATGCCATGAAGTCTCCACCAACAAAGTACATACCACCACATGTTAGAGAGGCCGAGAGCTCACCAACTGGATCAAAGAAAGTTGAACCAGCACCTTACCTAACCAAACCTATTGACAAGCACAACGAAAATGAGGAGAAGAATCAAGCCTACAAGAGAACCCCACCTCCACCTTTCCCATCTAGGTTTAGGAATGCAAAGTTAGATAATCAATTTAAAAAGTTTCTTAATGTATTTAAGCAATTGCATGTAAATATCCCTTTCATAGATGCCTTAGAACAAATGCCTTCCTATGTTAAGTTTTTGATGGAGATATTATCAAACAAGAGGAGGTGGGAGAATTATGAGTTAGTAGCTCTGAGTGAGGAGAGTAGTGCTAGGTTACACCATAGGATTCCACCCAAGTTAAAAGATCCGGGAAGCTTTGATATCCCGTGTAACATTGGACATTATAATTTTATGGCTCTTTGTGATTTAGGTGCTAGCATTAATTTGATGCCATATAGCATTTACAGGAAGCTTGGAGTGGGAGATGTGAAGCCTACCATAGTGACTCTTCAAATGGCAGATCGAAGCATCAAAAGGCCAAGGGGAATATTGGAGGATGTACTTGTAAAAGTAAACAAGTTCATATTCCCTGCAGACTTTGTGATACTTGATATGGAGGAAGATGACAACATTCCAATCATTCTTGGAAGACCATTTCTTGCAACCGGACGTGCCTTAATTGATGTACAACAAAGGCAAGTAACCCTTAGACTACTCAATGAGGAGGTAAGTTTTCAAATCCCTAATGTTGTTAAATTTCCTAATCTTGATGAAATTTCTTGCTGCTTTCTTGTCGATGCATGTGATGAATTGGTAAATGATATGGCAAAGGAATGTAATTTAGATCCCTTAGGATTGAGTGAGTTATTTGGACCATGTACAGAAGAAGAAAAACAAGAGTGTAACATCATAGATATAGCCACCCACTGTGAGGTAGATTATGTTGGGAAGTTTAAGGATTTAGGTGAGAGTGGACCTAGAAAGATACCGAGTGTGGAGCACCCACCTATAATTGATTTGAAGTCACTACCTAGTCATTTAAAATATGCTTTTCTAGGATTCAATAATACCCTTCCGGTAATAATTTCATCCGCCCTTAGTGAGGACCAAGAAGCCAAACTTTTAGAAGTTTTAAGAGAACATAAAACTGCACTAGGTTGGACTATAGCTGATATTAAGGGTATTAGCCCCTCTATTTGTATGCACAAAATACTTATGGAGGAAGACCATAAACCGACTGTAGAACATCAAAGGAGGCTTAATCCTAATCTTAAGAAAGTGGTTCATGGTGAGATTTTAAAGCTTTTCGATGCCGGGATTATCTATCCTATTTCGGATAGTAATTGGGTAAATCCTATTCAAGTAGTTCCTAAGAAAGGTGGGATGACTGTGCAAGAGAATGATAAGAGTGAACTTATTCCAACTAGGTTAGTTACTGGGTGGAGAGTGTGTATTGATTATAGGAAGCTTAATAAGGCCACTAGAAAAGACCATTTTCCTTTGCGATTCATTGATCAAATGTTAGAAAGGTTAGCCGGTAAGGAATATTATTGTTTTCTAGATGGTTATAGCGGTTACAATCAAATAGCTATGGCCCCTGATGATCAAGAAAAGACTACTTTTACTTGTCCTTATGGAACTTTTGCCTATAGAAGGATGCCTTTTGGTTTATGCAATGCACTTGCTACCTTTCAAAGGTGTATGATGTCCATCTTTACGAATATGGTAGAAAATATCATTGAATTTTTTATGGATGATTTTAGTGTATTTGGTGATTCTTTTACCTATTGCTTGCAAAATTTATCTAGGGTTCTTCTAAGGTGTAAAGAAACGAATCTTGTGCTTAATTGGGAAAAATGTCACTTTATGGTTCAAGAGGGCATAGTTTTAGGTCATAAGGTTTCTAAAAGGGGAATTGAGGTAGATAAAGCTAAAATAGAAGTTATAGAGAAATTGCCTCCACCTACTTCAATAAAAGGTATTAGGAGTTTTCTTGGGCATGCGGGCTTTTATAGGAGATTTATTAAGGATTTTTCCAAGATAACTAAAGCTCTTTGTAACTTGTTGAATAAAGATGTTCCCTTTGTTTTTGATGATGAATGCATGCATGCTTTTAATCTTTTGAAAGAAAAATTAATATGTGCTCCCATTATGTGTACTCCTAATTGGAATCTACCTTTTGAAATTATGTGTGATGCTAGTGATTATGCTATAGGAGCTGTTTTGGGACAAAGGAAAGATAAAAAACTGTATGTTATTTATTATGCTTCTAGAACTTTGAATGATGCTCAAGTTAATTATGCTACTACTGAGAAAGAGATGCTTGCCATTGTCTTTGCTTTTGATAAGTTTAGAGCATATTTGTTAGGTTCTAAGACCATTGTCTATACCGATTATAGTGCAATTAAGTACCTCATGAGTAAGAAAGAGTCTAAACCTAGGTTAATTAGATGGGTTTTGTTACTTCAAGAGTTTGACTTAGAAATTTTGGATAAAAAAGGAGTAGAAAACCTAGTAGCTGATCACTTGTCTAGGTTGGAATTGAGTAAGGAAAAAGAAGAAAGAGATATAGAAGAGTGTTTTCTAGATGAGAAAGTGTTTAAGGTTGATGGTATGTTTGATGTACCTTGGTATGCTGACATTGTTAATTATTTGGTTACTAATGTTATGCCGCCTAGTTTGGAAAAACCATATGAAAAGCATAAGTTTCTTAAGGAAAGTAGGTATTACTTTTGGGATGACCCCTATCTTTTTAAGAAGTGTGCCGATGGTATAGATAGGAGGTGTGTTGCTAGAGAAGAGACAATGTCCATTATTAAAAGTTGTCATTCTAGTGAGTATGGGGGGCATTTTGGGACTAGAAAAACCATAGCAAAAATTTTAAATTCTGGATTTTATTGTCCATCTATGTTTAAAGATACTAATATTTATGTGCAAGGGTGTGATAGGTGCCAGAGAACCGGGAACGTATCAAGGAAGAATGAGATGCCTTTGAAGAATATCCTTGAGGTAGAATTGTTTGATGTATGGGGTATTGATTTCATGGGTCCTTTTCCTTCTTCTTGTGGTAATAAATATATTTTGGTTGCTGTGGATTATGTTTCTAAATGGGTTGAAGCTAGTGCACTACCTACTAATGATGCACGAGTTGTAGTGAAATTTTAAAAAAAATACATTTTTACTAGATTTGGTACACCCCGAGCAATCATTAGTGATGGTGGCACTCATTTTTGCAACAAACAATTTGAATCCCTTCTTGCTAAATATGGTGGTAGACATAAAATTGCTACCCCTTACCACCCACAAACTAGTGGGCAAGTAGAAATTTCAAACAGGGAAATAAAGAGGATTTTGGAGAAGACGGTCAATGCTTCAAGAAAGGATTGGAGCTTAAAGCTAGATGATGCACTTTGGGCATACCGGACCACCTACAAGACCCCCATTGGTAATTCTCCGTATAAACTGGTTTTTGGTAAGGAATGTCATCTTCCCGTGGAATTGGAGCATAAAGCATATTGGACAACCAAGTTTCTCAATTTTGATCAAGAGGCTATGGGCAAGAATAGGCTATTGCAATTGGATGAACTTGAAGAATTTAGGATGGATGCTTTCGAGAATGCAAAGATTTACAAAGAAAAGACAAAAAGATGGCACAACAAGATGATTAAAAAGAGGAACTTTCATGTTGGACAAAAGGTACTTCTTTATAACTCTAGACTTAAATTGTTTCCAGGTAAATTAAGATCAAGATGGAGTGGACCATATGATATTGTACAAATTTTTCCAAGTGGAGCAATTGAAATCACCAAACCGGGACATGAAAGTTTTAAGGTGAATGGGCAGCGGTTGAA
Organism: Ziziphus jujuba; assembly: GCF_031755915.1. Classification (NCBI taxonomy): domain Eukaryota; kingdom Viridiplantae; phylum Streptophyta; class Magnoliopsida; order Rosales; family Rhamnaceae; genus Ziziphus; species Ziziphus jujuba. The sequence goes on along the minus strand of NC_083383.1, from coordinate 21,508,791 downwards.
GCCATATTATGAAGGTGGAGTGCTTGAGACTAGCCTCTACTTGGATGATCTTAATTAAGTTAAAGGGAGGAGTCAAGCTAATGACTTTAAACAAGCGCTCTTGGGAGGCAACCCAAGTTTCTTTCTTTATCTTATATTTATCTATTTATTTTAGTTGTTTCTAGTTGTTTTCTTGTTTTTAGGTTGTTTTGATGTGTTTTGTTTGAGTTTTTGCAAGGTTTTAAGATGTTTAGGTGTAAAAGAGCAAAAGACGAATGTTGAGAATTTCAAGTCTAAAGTTAGGTTTTTGGAGTATAACCACCTTGAATATGCATTGGAGTACATCAAATTGTATGGATACATGCCCTTCTTTTTGGCTGCGTGGTGTGTAGGGAAAATGCAACATGTAGGTTTTTCTCAAGTTTTCACATTACGAGGAACATTCCATGTCTTCAAAGGGGAGTATTCTTTACCTTTTATTTACTTTTGCTTTATTTTATGTTTTTCACAATGAGGACATTGTTCATTTTAAGTTTGGGGGTGAAAAGCATGCTTTGCATCTTTTAAATATTGTCCATTTAAGTGTTTTTATAAGTTTTCAAAAATGTTAGTTTTAGTTTTTATTTTCCTTCATTATTAAAAAAAAAAATTGTTTTTGTGGTGTTTTCTTAAGTACTTTAATGAGCCAATGATAAGACTATGATTGAAAATAAATTGGTTTTTAGATGGTGGATTTGTTTTTGTGTATGCCCAAATGCTTGAATTTATATTCACATATTGTTACTTTCAATAAATTTTGAGCACATAATCAATAATTCATAATTTAGATTGTGTTTTGAAGAAGGTTTGCATGAATTAGAGTACTTTATTATTAATTGAACTCTAGAACTTGCTTGATTATTGATTGAGGCGAAATCCTAGGTGAATACATTACAAAGAACATGATTTAGGCCATCTTTGTTTAAGTTTGAGCCTTTCAAGCCAACCTAATACATTATCTTCCACTAGTACCTTATTTGAGCCTTTAGGATGTATAAAGATGTATTAGAGCCTTTTGTTCATTAAATCACATTTACTTACCCTTTTTGAGCCTTAAATTTCTTTTTTCCTACCTTGAACATACTACAAAGAGAGCTTTAATTGAATTGATATGAATATATGCTTGTGAGCTTGTTTGAGTGTTGAAAAAGAAAAAAATGAAAAAAAGGAAAAAAATAAAATAAAATAAAGTTTGGAGGTTAAGTATTTGGTGAATTTGGCTCTAGTATGCATTTTTGTGTAAATTGGAGGTTTGAATGTGCAATAAGAAGAAAAATAAGTTTGGGGGTTTAGTGGAAAAGAAAGAAAAAAAGAAATAAAAAAAAGAAATAAAGAAAGAATATGTGTGATTTGAAGAATGTATGCACAATAAAAAGGAGAAAAAGGATATTGAAATTGAAGTTAAAATAAGAAAAGAAGTTCTAATAAAGAAACAAATTTTACAAGTAATTTATTCATTGATATTTAATTTTAGCTTTCTTTCTTTGATTTATTATATCCTATCCTTTTCTTTCTTTAGCCTTATCCATTAGCCTTAACAATAGAAACCATGAAGTCCTAATGATTTAAGGTGGTGCATTAACCTGCATTAGTGGAGAGTGATAATTAAGTCAAGCATATGGTAGTTCATACGTTATTATCAATCTTTACTTCTTGTAAATTTATTCAAGCATATGATAATTAACTGTATAAATTGATTTCGACACACACACATTGGAAATATCATATATGTTGGATAGAATATAAGGTATTGAGTTACATAATTACTTTGAAACCATTTGAAAAATCATATGTTATACAATCTTTGAGGCACCTCATTAAAGTATCTTATGTTCTTTAAATAAAATTTCATTTTCTTTTTCTTTTTCTTTGCTAGGGACTAGCAAATCTTAAGTTTGGGAGTATTTGTTAGGTTTAAAATATTGATGATTTTATGCGATATTTATAGCTTAATATTTGTTAGTTTGTGTTAATTTGTTATGGAAAGATAGTTAATTATGTATTTTTCTTAATCTAGGTGAAAGAGGAAGAATTTTAAGAAAACAACCATAAAGACGGATTCCTTGGGTCGAATTATGGTGGGAAGCAAGATTTGAGCTCGAACGGATTAAGCATTAAAAAGATTCCAAAAACATACCTTGAAGATTCCATAAAGATTCTATCGAGAATTTCATGGTGGAAGTGAATGTCATATGAATCATCACGATCTAAGGATTTTAAATGTCTCGTTATTTTTGGATTTCGAGGTGTGGGCAAAGAGTTATCATCATTTAAAGTTTGGAATTTATAAGAAGGAATATTCTAGTTAAATCTCCACCATTGATCAAAAGAGGGAATCAAGGCAATTTGAGGGTAAAGATAAAAACAAGTGGCAATAATTGGTTAATTTATCATTAATGAGGCACATGTCATGTCACATGCTTCATTAAGGGTAAATTAGACTAATTAACTATTTTTTTAGGAGGAATTAGATAAAAGGAAAGTAGTAGAGAGCAAGTAATATCAAGTTTCCTTTTTACACATGAAATTCGTCCAACCCTTTTCATGGCCTAAAAAAGGTATCTTCCAAGACTCCCACGTTGAAAATAAAGAGAAAAAAGATTCTCAAGGTCCTATATATATAGCCCCCACCACATTAAAGGAATATATACAAGTTTAGAGAGTTATTTAAGAGCTTTTAGGAGGCTTAAATAGAAACAAACCAAATTTTGGGAGTTTCTAATATTCTCTTAAGGGTTCTAGGATTTTAAAGTTTTAGAGTTTTAGAAGATCAATTGGAGAGCTTGGAGGAGGCAGAGAGACGTGGGCTTGCTTGGAGAAGAAGGCTACGACTTTGAGAGCTCTTGGAGGAGAATTTCTTCAATAGTTTTTATTCTTTTTTCCTTTCTCTTTAAATTGTGAATCTTATTATTTTTAATAATTATGGATGTTGAAATTATTTTTACCATGAACTAATTTTCATAGCTAGGGCTATGATGTAGCCCTAACTATGAAGGTTTAATTATTTTAATATATGTTGAGTTTTATTTAATTAGTAATATGTTTTGTTAATAAATCATTGGTATACTTAATGCTTTCATAGGCCGGAAGGAATGAATGATTTTAATAATATTTGAGCTTGGAAAAGGATAATATTATGGATCTCCAATGATTTACATGAATGCATAATTGATTGGAAAATAGTTATGTCTCATGCCATATTATTTGATTAATCTATGCTTGATGAATTTGCATGATTTAATTTATAGGTCGGAAGGAATAAATTAGGTTATGTGAATATTATCAATTGTGAGTGGAAACTACTTTTGATTAATTTTGTGATTAAGTGTGGTTAACAAAATTACTAGTTAACTAAATTCACATATTTAAGTAATTAAATTGGAATAGTTAGTGGTGAAATCAAATACCCTAGTATTCATAATTATTCAATTCTCTCTCTTACTTGAAATTGATCTAATTTTAATTGATTGCTTTTGTTTAATTTAGTTTATTTAGTTTTCAATTGCCATCCTAAATTTTAGTTCAAATATTATCAAAACCTAATTAACTTTGGTACTTAATTCTTAATCCCTTGGGTACGACAACCCTATTTTTCCACTTTATTACTTGAAAACGATTCGTGCACTTGCGAGTTGATTTTACACATCATGTGAACAAGACTTTAACTTGCTTAGTAACTTTGATTTCCCCACAATCAGTCAACCATTACAGCTTGTATGGGTGAGGATGCTTGGTTGTCCTTAGCTTTAACTTCTTCACCAATTCTTCACTTGCCACATTTGTACAGCTCCCTCCATCGATTATTAGATTGCAAACCCTTCCTTGGACTTCACATCTTGTATGGAAAATGTTTTCCCTTTGGTCCTTTTCTTCTTCCTTGGCTTGTGCATTTAGAGCTCTCCTTACCACCAAAGATTTTCCTTTTTTTGCATATTCACATTCACTTTCTTCCAACTCTGATTCTTCATCTTCACCTTCTTCATTTTAGCTTTCGAACTCGATTCCTCCATTCCTCATCACCATGGTTCTGCGATTAGGACATTGAGAGGCAATATGTCCTTTTCCTAAGCATTTGAAACAATGGATGTCCCTATGCCTTTTTGGTTCTTCTTCTTTAGCTTTCCCTTTGGCCCTTTCCTTAGAAACTTCAGCTTTTAAGTTGTTGAATTTACTGCTGTACGGTTTGTCATTCTTCTTCCAATTTGAATTTCCACCTTTCCAAGTATTTTCTCCCTTTCCAAAGGTGCTAATGGAGTTGTTTTTGAAGGAAGAATCCTTTTCTTGAGTTGTTTCTCCACCTTGGTTGCCAAGTGAATCACATACTCCAATTCCACATATGGTTGCAACTCCACCACATTTGCTATATCCTTATTAAGCCCTTCAATAAACCTAGAAATTGTAGCTTCGTGGTCCTCCACAACATTAGCTCTAATCATGGCAACCTCCATTTCCTTTGAGTATTCTTCCACACTCATATTATCTTGAGTTAAACCTTGAAGTTTTAGGTATAACTCTCGATAATAATAGTTTGGAATGAATCTTTTCCTCATAACAGTTTTGAGTTTTCCCCATGTTCTTATGGTCCTCTCACCACTCCTTCTTCGGTTCATGACAAGTTGATCCCACCATATGATTGCATAGTCACTAAACTCAATCACAGCAAGCTTTACCTTCTTCTCCTCGGAGTGGTAGTGGCAATCAAAGATTAGATCTACCTTCTTTTCCCAGTTGAGGTACTCATTTGAATCATTCCTTCCTTGGAATGATGGTATGCTCATTTTGATACTGTTCAAATTACCATCCTCTCCATCTCGGCCTCTATGATTCCTCCTTGGTAAATTCCCTCTCCTTACTACTCTCCTTGTACCCATTCTAGGATCCTCAAACTCAAAATCTTCCTCATATTCATGCTCACTAATTTCTTCAATATCTTCTTCTCTAGGCATTGGAGCTCTTCTATTGTTTCTCCTTCCTTTATTAGTAACCTGTGGTGTTTCCTGTCGTGGTCTAGGGAAATTCCTTTGAGTATTCATTTGTTCTTCCATCAAAGTCATATGCCTCATTAATTCTTCAAACTTCCCTTCCATATTGTTGTTGGCGTTGATTTCTTCATATTTTGCTCTAAGCTTATCGGATGACATGGTGAAAGAAATGTCCTCACTACACTCCCTCATGTGTTTTCTCTCACTCGTGTTTCACACACACACAATAAAGATAGAAAATATGCACTAGGTGATTCACCAAGTTCTATTGGACTCAACAAGTACCATTATCAAGCATGATATACTTATTTGAACAAGCGTGAAACAAGAAATGCAGCACTTTTTCGAGATGATGAACAAAATAACAAAGAATGAAAGGAGCAAGATTCTAAGAAAGACAAGAAGAGAAAATGACAATGGAAATAGTGAGCAACAAAAGGTAAAATAACAATCAATGAATTAAGATCAAAAGAATAGAGGATATTAGGAAGATTTGTAGCAACTAATATAGATAATCCTTTTGTACCAATGGCCTTTTAAATAAATCAAACAACCAAATCAATCAAAAGGAAAGATTTTGAAAGGTTGCATCTAATATAGATAATCCTTTTGTACCAATGGCCTTTTAAATAGATCAAACAACCAAATCAATCAAAAGGAAAGATTTTGAAAGGTTGCATCTACTTTCAATTGCCAAAAAGGATATGCTTTTTTTTTTTTAAATCTGAAATTTTTTTAATATATGTATCAGGCTTTTCACAACTTTTTTTTTCTTTTTTTTTTTTGGAGTATGCTTCTTTTTTTTTTAAAAAAAAAAAAAAAAAAACAACCTTTGCTAAGGCAATATGGCTGTATATATATATATATATATATATCAAACCTTCCAAACAGCAGCAAACTCAATGAAAAAGATTGTGGATTTTCTAGGATATGTTAAGAAAAAGAAACACAACAAAAATGGACAACAAAAAGGAAAATGGATGGAAACACAAAATGGGAATAGAAGAAAAAAATGAACAGCAAATGATGAGGAAAGAAGAAACAATGAACAAAAGAAAAACACCAGAAACCAAAACAACACAAGCTAGGGTTTCAACATGTTATAATCAGGAAATAAATAAAACAAAGAGAATTCTCAAAAACCTTGTAACCGATGCTCTAATACCAAAATGATACGCTCACGGATACGGGTATGGTAGTGAGATGATGATTTTGAGTCAATGAAATGAAAGTGAATATCCAGATGGTGATTGGATATGGAGATGGGACGAAAAACAATTGCAAGGAACTTAAAAACAGAAGGGAAAAAAAAGAAAAAAAATTAAAATAAAATAAAATATATCCAACGAAGGCCCACTACCTATTTAGAGGTAGGAACCTATGGTATTGACTCATGACCCTTTATCTATGGAAGACACTCTCAAGTGAATAACCTAGAGGTCCAAGAATAATGGTAAAAATCCAATTCTCAATAAGAGAAAATTTCATTCAAAAAACCAATCTCTTTACAAATGGAAAAATAAAATCCTTAAATAGAGTCTAAGACTCTTTAGAAACCCTAGACAAAGCATTAAAGATTATTTTGACTTATTTTGAACCAACTAGAATTACCTTATATAGTTATTACACGTCCAAAATTACCAAGATAAAATTAAATGCTTAATTTAACCTAGTTGGGCCTAGCTAGCTGATAATTACATGGCCCGGATGTTCTAAAATACTTGGTCTCCTAAAATAGCACCAAACCAGCCTATTTTGCAATTTCCTCAAGCCCATTTTATAATTCTCCAAGCCCAAAACATCCACCTTTAATTTTGGCTTACTCTCCGAACTAAAAACACTTGATATTGGGCTGTCAAATAGTTGTTCTTCAAGTTGGAATTCTCAAAGGTGGGTTTGGTAATGTCCTCCTCTTTAAACACATCAAGATCCTTCTTAATGCAAATAAGGCCTCCTTGAATTTTTTGGCTCTACTTCGAGTAATGGAGCCTTGAGGTAGCTGAAAGGGATTGTTGGAAGTGTGATGTGCATCACTTGGAACCTTTTTCTCTTTTTATTTTCAATGTGGGAGTCTTGGAAGGTACCTTTTTTAAGATATTAATGGACGAATTTCATGTGTAAAAAGAAAACTTGATATAACTTGCTCTCCACTACTTTCCTTTTCTCTAATTCCTTCCACAAAATAGTTAATTAGTCTAATTTACCCTTAATGAAGCATGTGACATGACATGTACCTCATTAATGATAAATTAACCAATTATTGCCACTTGTTTTTATCTTGGCCCTCAAATTGTCTTGATTCCCTCTTTTGATCAATAGCGGAGATTTAACTAGAATATTCCTTTTTATAAATTCCAAGCTTTAAATGATGATAACTCTTTGCTCGCACCTTGAAATCCAAAAATTATGGGACATTTGAGATCGTTAGATTGTGAGAATTCTTATGACATCCACTTCTAGCATGAAATTCCCGACAGAGTCTTTATGGAATTGTCAAGGTATCTTTTTGAAATCTTTTTAATGATTGGTCCATTTGAGCTCTATCCTTGCTTTCCTCCATAATTCGGCCCAAAGAATCCATTTTTATGGTTGTTTTCTTGAAATTCTTCCTCCTTCACCTAGATTAAGAAAAATATATAATTGAGTATTTTTCCATAACAAATTAACACAAACTAACAAATATTAAGCTCTAAATATGGCATAAAATCATCAATATTTTAAGCCAAACAAATACCCCCAAACTTAAGATTTACTAGTCCCTAATAAAGAAAAAGAATAAGAAAATGAAACTTTTTAAAAGAACATAAGATACTTTAATGGGTTGCCTCAAAGATTGTATAACATATGAATTTTCAAATGGTTTCAAAGTAATTATGTAACTCAATGCGTTATCTTCCATCTAACATATATGATACTTCCAATGTGTGTGTGTGGAAATCAATTTATACAATCAGTGTATCATCCATTTAAATAAATTTACAAGAATTAGAGATTGATAATAAAGTATGAACTACCATATGCTTGACTTAATTATCACTCTCCACTAATGTAGGCTAATGCATCACCTTGAATCATTAGGACTTCATGGCTTTTATTGTTAAGGCTAAAAGGGTATGGCTTAAAAGAAAGGAAAGGATAATATAAAATAAATTAATTAAAGAAAGCTAAAATTAAATATCAATGAATAAATTACTTATAAAATTTGTTTCTTTCTTAGATTTTTTTTTTTCTTCTTTCCTTCTTTTTTTCTTTTAACTTTCAATATAAACTTACAAATCTTCCATTTCTCCTTTTCTTCTTTTTCACTAAACCCCCAAACTCATTTTTTTTCTTATTACACATTCAAACCTCCAACTTACACAAAAATACATACTAAAGCCAAATTCACCAAATACTTAACCTCCAAACTTCATTTTTTTCCTTTTTCTTCAACACTCCCACTAACTCATAAGCATATATTCATATCAATTCAATTAAATCTCTCTTTATAGTATGCTCAGGGTAGGAAAAAGAAATTTAAGGCTCAAAAAGGGTACGTAAATGTGCTTTTAATGAACAAGAGGCTCTAGTACATCTTTATGCATCTTAAAGGCTCAAATAAGGTACAAGTGGAAGATAATGTTTTACGTAGGCTTGAAAGGCTCAAACTTAAACAAAGATAGCCTAAATCATGTTCTTAGTAATGCATTTACCTAGGATTTCGCCTCAAGCAATAATCAACCAAGTTCTAGAGTTCAATTAGTAATAAAGTACTCTAATTCATGCAAACCTTCTTCAAAACACAATCTAAATCATGCATTATTAATTATGTGCTCAAAATTTATTGAAAGTAACAATATGTGAATATAACTTCAAGCATTTAAGCATACACAAAAACAAATACACTATCTAAAAACCAATTTATTTTCAATCATAGTCTTATCATTGGCTCATTTAACTACTTAAGAAAACAACACAAAAAAAAAATTTCAATAATAAAAATCAACCAAATAACACAAACACACACTAAAAGTAAAATATTTTTTTTAAAAAACTTTTATGAAGGAAAGTAATAACCAAAGCTAACATGCATAAAAACTAATAAAAACACTTAAAAGGACAAAATTTAAAAGATGCAAAGCATGCTTTTCACCCCAAACTTAAAATGAACAATGTCCTCATTGTGAAAAACATAAAATAAAGCAAAAGTAAATAAAAGGTAAAGAATACTCCCCTTTGAAAATTTGGAATGCTCCTCACAATGTGAACACTTGGGAAAAACCTACATGGTGCATTTTTCCTACACACTATGCGGCCAAAGAGAAGGGCATGTGCCCATGCAAGTTGATGCAATCCAATGCATATTCAAGGTGGTTATACTCCAAAAACCTAGCTTTAGACTTGGAATTTTCAATATTCATCTTTTGCTCTTTTGCACCTAAACATCTTAAAACCTTGCAATAATTCAAATAAAACACATCAAAACATCCTAAAATAAGAAAACAACTAAAAACAACTAAAATAAATAGATAAATATAAGGTAAAGAAGGAAACTTGGGTTGCCTCCCAAGAGCGCTTATTTAAATATGTAAATGATGTCATCCTCGTAATATTGTCCAAGCTTACGGTATGGAAATTGTGCATCGTGATAATCTTGTGGCCTTAGCAAACTTTTAACTCCTTGTACTATATAAGTCTCAATTTGAACTAGAAGCATGAATTGAACTTTCTTTTTGGTAGATTGGATTCTTTTAGGTCCAAAAATGCTTTGTTTGTCTCCTTTTGGGATGCATTCAACCTCAATTGCATTTTTGGAGCATGGATATATACATCTTGGGCTCTTGGAAATTCAATATTTGGCTTGAAAAGTTGAGATTTAGCCTCTGTTAGTAAGCAATCTTCATGAAGTGCGGCCATAGCTTTATCCTCATCAGATTTGGCCAAATTTTGGCTTGATTGAATCCTTGACTTATCCTCTTCATGATCCTTAAGCCCTTTTTGCAATGAATTTGAAGGAAAATTAGAAAATTCCCATGAACTAGTGATAGTGTATTGGGAAACTTCTTCTGATGGGCAATCTTTGTCATGTGTATGTATGTTAGGTCTAAAATATTGATGATTTTAGGCCATATTTATAGCTTAATATTTGTTAGTTTGTGTTAATTTGTTATGGAAAGATACTTAATTATGTATTTTTCTTAATCTAGGTGAAAGAGGAAGAATTTTAAGAAAACAACCATAAAGATGGATTCCTTGGGTCGAATTATGGTGGGAAGCAAGATTTGAGCTCGAACGGACTAAGCATTAAGAAGATTCCAAAAAGATACCTTGAAGATTCCATAAAGATTCTATCGAGAATTTCATGGTGGAAATGGATGTCATATGAATCATCAAGATCTGAGGATTTCAAATGTCTCGTTATTTGTGGATTTCGAGGTGCGAGCAAAGAGTTATCATCATTTAAAGTTTGAAATTTATAAAAAGGAATATTCTAGTTAAATCTCCACCATTGATCAAAAGAGAGAATTAAGGCAATTTGAGGGCCAAGATAAAAACAAGTGGCAATAATTGGTTAATTTATCATTAATGAGGCACATGTCATGTCACATGCTTCATTAAGGGTAAATTAGACTAATTAACTATTTTTTAGGAGGAATTAGATAAAAGGAAAGTAGTAGAGACCAAGTAATATACAGTTTCCTTTTTACACATGAAATTCGTCCAACCCTCTTCATGGCTTAAAAAAGGTATCTTCCAAGACTCCCACATTGGAAATAAAGAGAGAAAAAGATTCCCAAGGCCCTATATATATAGCCCCCACCACATTGAAGGAAGATATACAAGTTTAGAGAGTTATTTAAGAGCTTTTAGGAGGCTTAAATAGAAACAAACCAAATTTTGGGAGTTTCTAAGGTTCTCTTAAGGGTTCTAGGGTTTTAAAGTTTTAGGGTTTTAGAAGATCAATTGGAGAGCTTGGAGGAGGCAGAGAGACGTGGGCTTGCTTGGAGAAGAAGGCTACGACTTTGAGAGCTCTTGGAGGAGAATTTCTTCAATAGTTTTTATTCTCTTTTCCTTTCTCTTTAATTGTGAATCTTATTATTTTTAATAATTATGGATGTTGAAATTATTTTTACCATGAACTAATTTTCATAGCTAGGGCTATGATGTAGCCCTAACTATGAAGGTTTAATTATTTTAATATATGTTGAGTTTTATTTAATTAGTAATATGTTTTGTTAATAAATCATTGGTATACTTAATGCTTTCATAGGCCGGAAGGAATGAATGATTTTAATAATATTTGAGCTTGGAAAAGGATAATATTATGGATCTCCAATGATTTACATGAATGCATAATTGATTGGAAAATAGTTATGTCTCATGCCATATTATTTGCTTAATCTATGCTTGACGAATTTGCATGATTTAATTTATAGGCCGGAAGGAATAAATTAGGTTATGTGAATATTATCAATTGTGAGTGGAAACTACTTTTGATTAATTTTGTGATTAAGTATGGTTAACAAAATTACTAGTTAATTAAATTCATATATTTAAGTAATTAAATTGGAATAGTTAGTGGTGAAATCAAATGCCCTAGTATTCATAATTATTCAATTCTCTCTCTTACTTGAAATTGATCTAATTTTAATTGATTGCTTTTGTTTAATTTAGTTTATTTAGTTTTCAATTGCCATCTTAAATTTTAGTTCAAATATTATCAAAACCTAATTATCTTTGGTACTTAATACTTAATCCCTTGGGTACGACAACCCTATTTTTCCACTTTATTACTTGAAAACGATTCGTGCACTTGCGAGTTGATTTTACACATCAAGTTTTTGGCGCCGTTGCCGGGGATTAAGGCATTAATATTAATTCGGATTGGGTTTAGTAGTGCTTTGAACATTGTTTTCTTATTTTAAATTTTTATATTTGTTTCTTAATTTTGGTTTTAGTGTTGCATGCTAGGGTTTTAATTTTTTTTTATTTTTTTTTATTTGTTTGGTTGAATAAGATTAGGTTTAGCTTACTTTTAGTTGAAATTTTAGTTTGGCATAATTGTTTACTTTAAAAGCATACCTCACAAAAGGGTTTAATTTTTTTGCATTCTTTTCGTTTGGTTCGTTATTTCCTAGAGTTATTTTCATTTATCTTTTAGTTAAGTGTTAGTTTGTTTTTCTTTATCGCTAATTGATTTTAATTGTTAGATAGTTAGCAACATTAGAATTCTAATAAATTTTTTTTTTCTTTCTTGTTTAATTTTCTAATTTTCTTTCTAATTTATTTTCCGTGCTCTCTTTTTTAGGAATTAGGTGTTGTGTATGAGTCATAGTGGTGATCAAGAGTTCAAGGAGGAAGTTGACTTAGAAAATAAACCAGCACCTAGAAAACAAGCCATAAGGGGTACTTGGGTACGTATAGACCAAGGAACTCAAGAAGGTGCAATGGCCAACCAAAGAGAAGATGATTTGCCCATATGCGACTATGCTGCTCACAAGAAAGTTGGTGATTTGTCTTGCATAAGGAGACCACCCATTTGAAGCAAACAATTTTAAAATTGAAGCATCTACTACTTCTTTGCTTAATAATGTTCAATTTTGTGGTTTGCCTCATGAAGATCCAAACATGCATATTTCTAGTTTTCTTCAATTGTGTGATATGTCTAAACAAAATGGTGTTTCTGATGATGCTTTTCGATTAAGACTTTTTCCTTGGTCTCTTAGAGACAAGGCAAAAGTGTGGTTAAATTCTTTACCTGCAGGTACTATCACTACATGGGATGCTATGGAGGCAAAATTCCTAGACAAATTTTTTCCTCCATCAAAGACCGCAAAATTGAAAAGTGATATAAACAATTTTTGTCAATGGGACCAAGAGACTTTGTATGATGCATGGGAGCGCTTCAAGGAACTATTAAGAAGATGCCCACACCATGGTTTTCCAACATGGATACAGGTACAGATTTTCTATAATGGTCTAGATTATGGTAACAAACAATTGGTAGATGCAGCTGCAGGAGGTTCTTTAATGAAGAAGAGGCAATCAGAAGCATTTGAATTAATTGAAGAGATGGCCCATAATAACTACCAATATCCAAGTGAGAGGAGACTAAATGGAAGAAGTCAAGTAAAGGCCGTGGAAGACGTTGATATTAACAACTTAGGAGCTCAACTTGCAACCCAATTCATGAAGACCTTGAACACTCAATTTGGTCAAATAGGGGTGAATTCTATCCAATCTACTAATAATTTTTTATTTTGTGATTTATGTGGTGCTCATGATCATAAGAGTGTGGATTGCCAAGTTGGAAATCCCTTTGCTTCTGATGATGTTAATTTTGTAGGGAACTTCCAAAAGCAACAAAACAATCCATATTCTAACACATATAATCCAGGATGGAGGAACCACCCAAATTTTTCATGGTCTAACAACAACCAGCAAGGGTCTAATCAAGGACAAAGTGGAGGGTTTCAAAAACAACAATTCCAATCTCCATTCTACCAAAAGCCGCAACTTGCACATCAAAATCAAAATTCTTCTCAAGCTCAAACTCAATTTTCTTCACTTCAACAATCTTTGCAAGAGTTATCTAATAGTACTAATTCTTTCATGCAGAGAACTGAGCAACAATTGACAAACCATAGTCAAATGTTCAACAACCAAATGGCTGCAATCAAAAGCTTGGAGAACCAAATAGGTCAATTAGCAACTCAATTCCAAAGAAGTCAAGGAACTTTGCCAAGCCAAACGGAGAAGAACCCAAAGGAGCAGGTTCAAGCCATTACATTAAGAAGTGGAAAGCAAGTAGCCGGGCCTAAAGAAAGTGACAAAGGGATGGTAATTCTTGATGATGAAGATGAAGAGAGCCCTATAGACTCAACATCACACTTGGTCACACATGACAACTCAAAATCAAATGTGGAGCATAATGAGGCTTATAGGAGAAAAGATGAAGGTTTAAGTGATGCCATGAAGTCTCCACCAACAAAGTACATACCGCCACATGTAAGAGAGGCCGAGAGCTCACCAACTGGATCAAAGAAAGTTGAACCAGCACCTTACCTAACCAAACCTATTGACAAGCACAACGAAAATGAGGAGAAGAATCAAGCCTACAAGAAAACCCCACCTCCACCTTTCCCATCTAGGTTTAGGAATGCAAAGTTAGATAATCAATTTAAAAAGTTTCTTGATGTATTTAAGCAATTGCATGTAAATATCCCTTTCATAGATGCCTTAGAACAAATGCCTTCCTATGTTAAGTTTTTGAAGGAGATATTGTCAAACAAGAGGAGGTGGGAGAATTATGAGTTAGTAGCTTTGAGTGAGGAGAGTAGTGCTAGGTTACACCATAGGATTCCACCCAAGTTAAAAGATCCAGGAAGCTTTGATATCCCGTGTAACATTGGACATTATAATTTTATGGCTCTTTGTGATTTAGGTGCTAGCATTAATTTGATGCCATATAGCATTTACAGGAAGCTTGGAGTGGGAGATGTGAAGCCTACCACAGTGACTCTTCAAATGGCAGATCGAAGCATAAAAAGGCCAAGGGGAATATTGGAGGATGTACTTGTAAAAGTAAACAAGTTCATATTCCCTGCAGACTTTGTGATACTTGATATGGAGGAAGATGACAACATTCCAATCATTCTTGGAAGACCATTTCTTGCAACCGGACGTGCCCTAATTGATGTACAACAAAGGCAAGTAACCCTTAGAGTACTCAATGAGGAGGTAAGTTTTCAAATCCCTAATGTTGTTAAATTTCCTAATCTTGATGAAATTTCTTGCTGCTTTCTTGTTGATGCATGTGATGAATTGGTAAATGATATGGCAAAGGAAAGTAATTTAGATCCCTTAGGATTGAGTGAGTTATTTGGACCATGTACAGAAGAAGAAAAACAAGAGTGTAACATCATAGATATAACCACCCACTGTGAGGTAGATTATGTTGGAAAGTTTGAGGATTTAGGTGAGAGTGGACCTAGAAAGATACCGAGTGTGGAGCACCCACCTATAATTGATTTGAAGCCACTACCTAGTCATTTAAAATATGCTTTTCTAGGATTTAATAATACCCTGCCGGTAATAATTTCATCCGCCCTTAGTGAGGACCAAGAAGCCAAACTTTTAGAAGTTTTAAGAGAACATAAAACTGCACTAGGTTGGACTATAGCTGATATTAAGGGTATTAGCCCCTCTATTTGTATGCACAAAATACTTATGGAGGAAGACCATAAACCGACTGTAGAACATCAAAGGAGGCTTAATCCTAATCTTAAGAAAGTGGTTCATGGTGAGATTTTAAAGCTTTTAGATGCCGGGATTATCTATCCTATTTCGGATAGTAATTGGGTAAGTCCTATTCAAGTAGTTCCTAAGAAAGGTGGGATGACTGTGCAAGAGAATGATAAGAGTGAGCTTATTCCTACTAGGTTAGTTACTGGGTGGAGAGTGTGTATTGATTATAGGAAGCTTAATAAGGCCACTAGAAAAGACCATTTTCCTTTGCCATTCATTGATCAAATGTTAGAAAGGTTAGCCGGTAAGGAATATTATTGTTTTCTAGATGGTTATAGCGGTTACAATCAAATAGCTATTGCCCCTGATGATCAAGAAAAGACTACTTTTACTTGTCCTTATGGAACTTTTGCCTATAGAAGGATGCCTTTTGGTTTATGCAATGCACCTGCAACCTTTCAAAGGTGTATGATGTCCATCTTTTCGGATATGGTAGAAGATATCATTGAAATCTTTATGGATGATTTTAGTGTATTTGGTGATTCTTTTACCTCTTGCTTGCAAAATTTATCTAGGGTTCTTCTAAGGTGTAAAGAAACGAATCTTGTGCTTAATTGGGAAAAATGTCACTTTATGGTTCAAGAGGGCATAGTTTTAGGTCATAAGATTTCTAAAAGGGGAATTGAGGTAGATAAAGCTAAAATAGAAGTTATAGAGAAATTGCCTCCACCGACTTCAATAAAAGGTATTAGGAGTTTTCTTGGGCATGCGGGCTTTTATAGGAGATTTATTAAGGATTTTTCCAAGATAACTAAACCTCTTTGTAACTTGTTGAATAAAGATGTTCCCTTTGTTTTTGATGATGAATGCATGCATGCTTTTAATCTTTTGAAAGAAAAATTAATATGTGCTCCCATTATGTGTACTCCTAATTGGAATCTACCTTTTGAAATTATGTGTGATGCTAGTGATTATGCTATAGGAGCTGTTTTGGGACAAAGGAAAGATAAAAAACTGCATGTTATTTATTATGCTTCTAGAACTTTGAATGATGCTCAACTTAATTATGCTACTACTGAGAAAGAGATGCTTGCCATTGTCTTTGCTTTTGATAAGTTTAGAGCATATTTGTTAGGTTCTAAGACCATTGTCTATACCGATCATAGTGCAATTAAGTACCTCATGAGTAAGAAAGAGTCTAAACCTAGGTTAATTAGATGGGTTTTGTTACTTCAAGAGTTTGACTTAGAAATTTTGGATAAAAAAGGAGTAGAAAACCTAGTAGCTGATCACTTGTCTAGGTTGAAATTGAGTGAGGAAAAAGAAGAAAGAGATATAGAAGAGTGTTTTCCAGATGAGAAAGTGTTTAAGGTTGATGGTATGTTTGATGTACCTTGGTATGCTGACATTGTTAATTATTTGGTTACTAATGTTATGCCGCCTAGTTTGGAAAAACCATATGAAAAGCATAAGTTTCTTAAGGAAAGTAGGTATTACTTTTGGGATGACCCCTATCTTTTTAAGAAGTGTGCCGATGGTATAATTAGGAGGTGTGTTGCTAGAGAAGAGACAATGTCCATTATTAAAAGTTGTCATTCTAGTGAGTATGGGGGGCATTTTGGGACTAGAAAAACCATAGCAAAAATTTTAAATTCTGGATTTTATTGGCCATCTATGTTTAAAGATACTAATATTTATGTGCAAGGGTGTGATAGGTGCCAGAGAACCGGGAACATATCAAGGAAGAATGAGATGCCTTTGAAGAATATCCTTGAGGTAGAATTGTTTGATGTTTGGGGTATTGATTTCATGGGTCCTTTTCCTTCTTCTTGTGGTAATAAATATATTTTAGTTGCTGTGGATTATGTTTCTAAATGGGTTGAAGCTAGTGCACTACCTACTAATGATGCACGAGTTGTATTGAAATTTTTAAAAAAATACATTTTTACTAGATTTGGTACACCCCGAGCAATCATTAGTGATGGTGGCACTCATTTTTGCAACAAACAATTTGAATCCCTTCTTGCTAAATATGGTGTTAGACATAAAATTGCTACTCCTTACCACCCACAAACTAGTGGGCAAGTAGAAATTTCAAACAGGGAAATAAAGAGGATTTTGGAGAAGACGGTCAATGCTTCAAGAAAGGATTGGAGCTTAAAGCTAGATGATGCACTTTGGGCATACCGGACCGCCTACAAGACCCCCATTGGTACTTCTCCGTATAAACTGGTTTTTGGTAAGGAATGTCATCTTCCCGTGGAATTGGAGCATAAAGCATATTGGGCAACCAAGTTTCTCAATTTTGATCAAGAGGCTGTGGGCAAGAATAGGCTATTGCAATTGGATGAACTTGAAGAATTTAGGATGGATGCTTTCGAGAATGCAAAGATTTACAAAGAAAAGACAAAGAGATGGCACGACAAGATGATTAAAAAGAGGAACTTTCATGTTGGACAAAAGGTACTTCTTTATAACTCTAGACTTAAATTGTTTCCAGGTAAATTAAGATCAAGATGGAGTGGACCATATGATATTGTACAAATTTTTCCAAGTGGAGCAATTGAAATCACCAAACCGGGACATGAAAGTTTTAAGGTGAATGGGCAGCGGTTGAAGCCATATTATGAAGGTGGAGTGCTTGAGACTAGCCTCTACTTGGATGATCTTAATTAAGTTAAAGGGAGGAGTCAAGCTAATGACTTTAAACAAGCGCTCTTGGGAGGCAACCCAAATTTCTTTCTTTACCTTATATTTATCTATTTGTTTTAGTTGTTTTTAGTGGTTTTCTTGTTTTTAGGTTGTTTTGATGTGTTTTGTTTGAGTTTTTGCAAGGTTTTAAGATGTTTAGGTGTAAAAGAGCAAAAGACGAATGTTGAGAATTTCAAGTCTAAAGTTAGGTTTTTGGAGTATAACCACCTTGAATATGCATTGGAGTACATCAAATTGTATGGATACATGCCCTTCTTTTTGGCCGCATGGTGTGTAGGGAAAATGCAACATGTAGGTTTTTCCCAAGTTTTCACATTACAAGGAACATTCCATGTCTTCAAAGGGGAGTATTCTTTACCTTTTATTTACTTTTGCTTTATTTTATGTTTTTCACAATGAGGACATTGTTCATTTTAAGTTTGGGGGTGAAAAGCATGCTTTGCATCTTTTAAATCTTGTCCATTTAAGTGTTTTTATAAGTTTTCAAAAATGTTAGTTTTAGTTTTTATTTTCCTTCATTATTAAAAAAAAAAAAATTTGTTTTTGTGGTGTTTTCTTTAGTACTTTAATGAGCCAATGATAAGACTATGATTGAAAAAAAATTGGTTTTTAGATGATGGATTTGTTTTTGTGTATGCCTAAATGCTTGAATTTATATTCACATATTGTTACTTTCAATAAATTTTGAGCACATAATCAATAATGCATAATTTAGATTGTGTTTTGAAGAAGGTTTGCATGAATTCGAGTACTTTATTATTAATTGAACTCTAGAACTTGCTTGATTATTGCTTGAGGCGAAATCCTAGGTGAATGCATTACTAAGAACATGATTTAGGCCATCTTTGTTTAAGTTTGAACCTTTCAAGCCAACCTAATACATTATCTTCCACTAGTACCTTATTTGAGCCTTTAGGATGCATAAAGATGTGTTAGAGCCTTTTCTTCATTAAAGCACATTTACTTACCCTTTTTGAGCCTTAAATTTCTTTTTCCTACCTTGAACATACTACAAAGAGAGCTTTAATTGAATTGATATGAATATATGCTTGTGAGCTTGTTTGAGTGTTGAAAAAAAAAAAAAAAAAAAAGAAGGAAAAAAAATATAAAGTTTGGAGGTTAAGTATTTGGTGAATTTGGCTCTAGTATGCATTTTTGTGTAAATTGGAGGTTTGAATGTGCAATAAGAAGAAAAATAAGTTTGGGGGTTTAGTGGAAAAGAAAGAAAGAAAAAAAAAGAAAAAAAAGAAATAAAGAAAGAATATGTGTGATTTGAAGAATGTATGCACAATAAAAAGGAGAAAAAGGATATTGAAATTGAAGTTAAAATAAGAAAAGAAGTTCTAATAAAGAAACAAATTTTACAAGTAATTTATTCATTGATATTTAATTTTAGCTTTCTTTCTTTGATTTATTATATCCTATCCTTTTCTTTCTTTAGCCTTATCCATTAGCCTTAACAATAGAAACCATGAAGTCCTAATGATTTAAGGTGGTGCATTAACCTACATTAGTGGAGAGTGATAATTAAGTCAAGCATATGGTAGTTCATACGTTATTATCAATCTCTAATTCTTGTAAATTTATTCAAGCATATGATAATTAAGTGTATAAATTGATTTTCACACACACACATTGGAAGTATCATATATGTTGGATAGAATATAAGGTATTGAGTTACATAATTACTTTGAAACCATTTGAAAAGTCATATGTTATACAATCTTTGAGGCACCTCATTAAAGTATCTTATGTTCTTTAAATAACATTTCATTTTCTTATTCTTTTTCTTTGCTAGGGACTAGCAAATCTTAAGTTTGGGGGTATTTGTTAGGTCTAAAATATTGATGATTTTAGGCCATATTTATAGCTTAATATTTGTTAGTTTGTGTTAATTTGTTATGGAAAGATACTTAATTATGTATTTTTCTTAATCTAGGTGAAAGAGGAAGAATTTTAAGAAAACAACCATAAAGATGGATTCCTTGGGTCGAATTATGGTGGGAAGCAAGATTTGAGCTCGAACGGACTAAGCATTAAGAAGATTCCAAAAAGATACCTTGAAGATTCCATAAAGATTCTATCGAGAATTTCATGGTGGAAATGGATGTCATATGAATCATCAAGATCTGAGGATTTCAAATGTCTCGTTATTTGTGGATTTCGAGGTGCGAGCAAAGAGTTATCATCATTTAAAGTTTGAAATTTATAAAAAGGAATATTCTAGTTAAATCTCCACCATTGATCAAAAGAGAGAATTAAGGCAATTTGAGGGCCAAGATAAAAACAAGTGGCAATAATTGGTTAATTTATCATTAATGAGGCACATGTCATGTCACATGCTTCATTAAGGGTAAATTAGACTAATTAACTATTTTTTAGGAGGAATTAGATAAAAGGAAAGTAGTAGAGACCAAGTAATATACAGTTTCCTTTTTACACATGAAATTCGTCCAACCCTCTTCATGGCTTAAAAAAGGTATCTTCCAAGACTCCCACATTGGAAATAAAGAGAGAAAAAGATTCCCAAGGCCCTATATATATAGCCCCCACCACATTGAAGGAAGATATACAAGTTTAGAGAGTTATTTAAGAGCTTTTAGGAGGCTTAAATAGAAACAAACCAAATTTTGGGAGTTTCTAAGGTTCTCTTAAGGGTTCTAGGGTTTTAAAGTTTTAGGGTTTTAGAAGATCAATTGGAGAGCTTGGAGGAGGCAGAGAGACGTGGGCTTGCTTGGAGAAGAAGGCTACGACTTTGAGAGCTCTTGGAGGAGAATTTCTTCAATAGTTTTTATTCTCTTTTCCTTTCTCTTTAATTGTGAATCTTATTATTTTTAATAATTATGGATGTTGAAATTATTTTTACCATGAACTAATTTTCATAGCTAGGGCTATGATGTAGCCCTAACTATGAAGGTTTAATTATTTTAATATATGTTGAGTTTTATTTAATTAGTAATATGTTTTGTTAATAAATCATTGGTATACTTAATGCTTTCATAGGCCGGAAGGAATGAATGATTTTAATAATATTTGAGCTTGGAAAAGGATAATATTATGGATCTCCAATGATTTACATGAATGCATAATTGATTGGAAAATAGTTATGTCTCATGCCATATTATTTGCTTAATCTATGCTTGACGAATTTGCATGATTTAATTTATAGGCCGGAAGGAATAAATTAGGTTATGTGAATATTATCAATTGTGAGTGGAAACTACTTTTGATTAATTTTGTGATTAAGTATGGTTAACAAAATTACTAGTTAATTAAATTCATATATTTAAGTAATTAAATTGGAATAGTTAGTGGTGAAATCAAATGCCCTAGTATTCATAATTATTCAATTCTCTCTCTTACTTGAAATTGATCTAATTTTAATTGATTGCTTTTGTTTAATTTAGTTTATTTAGTTTTCAATTGCCATCTTAAATTTTAGTTCAAATATTATCAAAACCTAATTATCTTTGGTACTTAATACTTAATCCCTTGGGTACGACAACCCTATTTTTCCACTTTATTACTTGAAAACGATTCGTGCACTTGCGAGTTGATTTTACACATCAATGTACCTCATTAAAATTATCCAAAATTGAAGATTCTTGTTGCATTTCACTCCTTATAGACACCTCTTCATGTTCCTCAAATCCTTTGTCATCATTATGTGGCTTTTAAACGGATTCAAATTCATCAACTTGGTTATTACAAGTAATCTCCATGATAGTTTCCAAGTCTTTTTGAGATCCTTGTGAAAAAGTTGTCATTGGTTGCTCCAATAAAGTTTGTACTTGGAGAATATTGATTTTGCAACTTGCCAATCTCTTCATAACATTTAGAGAATGTTTCCCTATGCCTTTCCATACACTCGATCAAAGATGTGCTCACTTGATAACTTGAAAGATCTGAATTGTCATACCTTGAATAACTTTATCGATCACTCCATCTAGAATTATATGTGTTGGAATAAAAATTATGCTTTGGAAAGTCTTCGAATGGCTCTTCCGGAGCAAAAGGATTTTCCACTTGACAATGTTCACTAGATTATATTGTCTTGATAAGTCTTCAATTGAGTCTTCTAGAGGAAAAGGATTCCCCACTTGATAATTTTCACTTAAGTGATTTACTCCACACCATTCATAAGATACAGCTTGATTCTAAAATTTGCAACAAATTTAGACACGAGAGCAAGATTCTTTTGTAACTCGATAAAATTTTGACTTGGAGAACTAGTTGGCACCCCATAATCCCAATAAAGTTGATGACCATAAGCTTCATATTCCATGATTTTCCTAAAAAGAAAACACTAACAAAACAAAGGTTCAAATTAATTGCAAGTTATAGCAAACAATTAAAATTAAATCCTAATATACAAACTAAAATTGAAAATAATAAAGATAAACAAAAGTTGAAAATAAGAAAAACCCCTAAGTATGCATAACTTTCAACCTAGACACTAATAAATTAAAAATACAATTTTGGTTTCAAGTACCACAAAATAAGTATTAAAAATTCAAAGCAAGTTGGCCAAACAAGTGAGGAATTAAAACCCTAGCGTGCAACACTAAAACCAAAATTAAGAAATAAATATAAAAATTTAAAATAAGAACACAATGTTCAAAGTACTACTAAACCCAATCCAAAGTAATATTAACGCCTTAATCCCCGGCAACAGCGCCAAAGACTTGATGTGTAAAATCAACTCGCAAGTCCATGAATCGTTTTCAAGTAGTAAAGTGGAAAATAAGGTTGTCGTATCCAAAGGATTAAGAATTAAGTACTAAAGATAATTAGGTTTTAATAATATTTGAACTAAAATTTAAGATGGCAATTGAAAATAAATAAACTAAATTAAACAAAAGCAATCAATTAAAACTAGATCAATTTCAAGTAAAGAAAGAGTTAACTTAATAATTATGAATACTAGGGCATTTGATTTCAACACTAACTATTCCAATTTAATTACTTAAATATGTGAATTTAATTAACTAGTAAATTTGTTAACCACACTTAATCACAAAATTAATCAAAAGAGGTTTCCACTCACAATTGATAATATTCACATATAGTAATTTATTCCTTCCGGCCTATAAATTAGCTCATCAAATTCATTAAGCATAGATTAAGCAAATAATATGGCATGAGACATACCTATTTTCCAATCAATTATGTATTCATGTAAATCATTAGAGATCCTTAATATTATCCTTTTCCAAGCTCAAATATTATTAAAATCATTCATTCTTTCCGGCCTATGAAAGCATTAAACATACCAATGATTTATTAACAAAACATATTACTAATTAAATAAAATTTAACATATATTAAAGTAATTAAACCTTCATAATTAGGGCCACATCATAGACTTGGCTATGAAAATTAGTTCATGGAAAAATAAATTCAACATCCATAATTATTAAAAATAATCAAAAGAGAAGAGAATAAAAACTATTGAAGAAATTCTTCTCCAAGAGCTCTCAAAGTCATAGCTTTCTTCTCCAAGCAAGCCCACGTCTCTATGCCTCCTCCAAGCTCTCCAATTGATCTCCCAAAATTCTAAAACTTTAAAACTCTAAAACCCTTAAGACAACTTGAGAAACTCCCAAAATTTGGGTTGCTTCTATTTAAGCATCCTAAAAGCTCTTAAACAACTCTCTAAACTTGTATATCTTCCTTCAATGTGGTGGGGGCTATATATATAGAACCTTGGGAACCTTTTTCTCTCTTTATTTTTAATGTGGGGGTCTTGAAAGGTACCTTTTTTAGGCCATAAAGAGGGTTGGACGAGTTTCATGTGCAAAAAGAAAACTTGATATAACTTGCTCTCCACTACTTTCCTTTTCTTTAATTCCTTCCAAAAAATCGTTAATTAGTCTAATTTACCCTTAATGAAGCATGTGACATGACATGTGTCTCATTAATGATAAATTAACCAATTATTGCCACTTATTTTTTATCTTGGCCCTCAAATTGCCTTGATTCCTTCTTTTGATTAATGGTGGAGATTTAACTAGAATATTCTTTTTTATAGATTTCAAGCTTTAAATGACAATAACTCTTTGCTCACACCTCGAAATCCAAAAATTATGAGACATTTGAGATCGTTAGATTGTGAGGATTCATATGACATCCACTTCCACCATGAAATTCCCGATAGAATCTTTATGGAATCTTCAAGGTATCTTTTTGAAATCTTTTTAATGATTGGTCCATTTGAGCTCTATCGTTGCTTCCCACCATAATTCGACCCAAGGAATCCATTTTTATGGTTGTTTTCTTGAAATTCTTCCTCTTTCACCTAGATTAAGAAAAATACATAATTGAGTATCTTTCCATAACAAATTAACACAAACTAATAAATATAAGCTATAAAGATGGCATAAAATCATCAATATTTTAAGCCTAGCATCTAGCGAAACCCTTATTCATGAAATCTTACAGCGAGCCTTTAGCTTCCTTAACTCTGATGGAGCCACACAGTATGGCGGTAAAGAAATAGGTCGATGTCCATAGCCAATTCGAGGGTGATTTGATCCCTTTTTCTGATCGTAACCTAGGTAACTTTTTGGGAAACATTGTCGAATGATTTCCCACTACGAGCACGTCTTCCAACACTCACCATCTTCTCGGGCATCAATCACATGGGCTAGATACCCTTGACAACCACTCTTTGATAGCTCCTCGACAGCAAAGGTAGAAGTTGACCACGGTAAAGGCCTCCTAACTCCTCCATAAATCATCACTTTAGGTAAGCCAAATCGCATAAACGTTACTTCTTTATGGTAGCAATCCACAAGGTGGATTTGCAGCTAACCAAGTCATGTCTGGGATTACTTAAAGCCCAAAATATCTAACTTAATCAAGTCTCCTTCTCTCACCTTGATCTTTGGTAAAGAAGACAATCCTCGACCATTTGACTTGTCTTTAGGGATTCCCCTAAGAGGATAGGTGAAGTTTAGCACATTGCAAAGATTAGAGTTATTTCAACTCAGGCAACAAAATTCTCTTCAAGACAAGGAATATAACGCTTCAAGACGATTAAATCAAGAGAATAGACGCGGATGGGATGCACAACAATGTACAGTCCTTTAGGAATACTGAACCTAGAGCTCTGATACCAACTATCAAGACCCATCCAAGATCTCTTACCTGAACTCTAGACAAGCCTTGATTCCAAGAAAATTCTACCGAATGTTCCAATGGAAAATCCGGTAGAATCTTCCCTAAGGGTTGGACTTACCTTAAAATTCCCAACATAGAAAATACACTTCTAACAATATCTCCTTTTTTCTCCCACCTTACTACAATTATTACCACAGTTTGCAGCACTTCAAATAAATAAATAGGGAACCAATGCAATATTATAAATAAATATCCAATGTACTATACAGGGCATTTAGAGTTACAACACTAATATAAAAGTTATTACAATAGGGAAAAGACGTTGAGCTCGCCCTCGGATGATCAACATCTACTATCCTGGGCCTAAGGGAACGAATTTGGAAAAACAAAATGAGATACTAATTATTTCAGTGAGTAACTCAATCTACTGTACAATAATACTAATAATAATATAACAATAAAACAAATTCAATCAATTAAAAATAAATAAGTAAATAAATAAATATCAAGTATTTGAAAATAATACTTTCTCTCAAAACCCTCACAGATCACTCAGTTTGAAAAGTTCTCCTTTTAAAACATTTCACAAAACCCAATATCTATATACCCCGAAAATAAAAAAATGATTACCTAAATAAACTACAAACAAAATACAATAATTTAAGGATCTAAATTTATAATGAAAAATAAAAGATAATTTTAATAACAATTATTAGAATTGTAACACAATGTCATAAATAGAATAAAACAAAATCATAATGAAATTTATGATAGATATAATCAAGGAAATACTAAACAAATAAAATGAAATAAATTAAAATGCACATAAAATACAAATAACAAATTTAGAACTCAAGTTTACATTGGAAACACTTTAAAAACCAATTATTAAATTTAGAATAAGATATCATAAGATGCAATAAAATAAACTCATAAATAAACTTGTACTAAAGAAATCTGACATAAAAACAAAAATAAACTCAATATATAAATTATAAAATTCAACATTCATAATTATTAAAAACAATAGGGTTCACAATTAAAGAGATAAGAGAAGATAATAAAACCTATTGAAGAAATCCTCTAAAAGCTCTCCAAGGCCTTCTTCTCCAAGCAAGCCTATGTCTCTGTCTTCTCCAAGCTCTCCAATTAATCTCCTAAAACTCTAAGACTTTAAAACCTTAGAACCCTTCAAAGAACTTAAGAAACTCTCAAAATTTGGTTTGTTTCTATTTAAGCCTATTAAAAGCTCTTAAATAACTCTATAAACTTGTATATCTTTCATTAATGAAGTGGGGGCTATATGTATAGGACCTTAGGAACATTTTCTCTCTTTATTTTCTATGTGGGAGTCTTGGCAGATACATTTTTTAAGCCATTAACAGGGTTGGACGAATTTCATGTTTAAAAAGAAACTTGATATTACTTGCAGATACTACTTTCCTTTTCTCTAATTGACGAGGACATGACTAGGAGCACCCCAAGATGAAGTCCAGATGCACTTCAAATCTCTACAAGACCCATAACCAAAGCACGAGCAAAGAGATTTAAAGATGCACTAAATGGTTCAATCCAAAAGGTGTTCACATCCCAAAGAAGCAAGTTCATTACTGAAGATGAACCAAAATTAGTCCATCCTATTGGAGCGGAGGATGCCAACAATATGGTGATGTGGCACGATTTGATGACATGGATGGTGATGTGGCATCATATGGTGACATGGCACTTTTGCCACGTGGAGGGTGATATGCGCCTACATGGCATCCAACTACGCTTGGTCAGATTTTATAATTAGGAAACATTACCTTTTATTTTATGTCTTGATTGAATTTTGGCATGTGGCCTATTTTATTTTCCCAATTTATTTTCCCAACAAAAGTCGAAGCTTATGCAGTGTGGGGATGAACCTTTTCAAGTTTTGGAGTGGATTAATAAAAATGCTTAAAAACTTGATTTACCAGGTGAGTATAATGTAAGTGCTACCTTTAATGTTGCGGATTTATCTGCTTTTGTGCAGGTGATGATTTGAGGACAAATCATTTTCAAGAGGGGGGGAATAATGAAGACATGACTAGGAGCACCTTAAGATAGAGTCAAAAGCCACTTCAAATCTCTATGGGACAAATAACCAGAGGTAGAGCAAAGCGGTTTAAAGAATCACTAAATGGTTTAATCCAAGAGGTGTTCACATATCATAAAAGCACATTCATTACTGAAGATGAACAAAAATTGATCCATATGATTGAACAGTAGATGCCAACATGAAAGAGAGCTTAATACAAGGAATTGTACAATATGGTGATGTGGCAAGTTTTTATGACATGGATGGTGACATGGCACTTTTGCCACATGGAGGGTGATATGTGCCCACATGGCATTGGCTGAATTTTATAATTAGGAAATATTAGTTTTTATTTTATGTCTTGATTGGATTTTGGCATGTTTCCTATTTTATTTTCCCAATTTAGTTTTATTAGCTTTTTAAATTACTTTCCTTTTTTTATTAGGAAACTAGGAGATAAATTAGGTTTCCTAAACCTATGAAAATTAATTTTCGTCCATAATTATTCCATAATTATTTTTAGCAAATTTAGGAAAGCTTTGTAATTTATTTTGCCTATTTAAAGGCACACAAATCATGAATAAAATTCAGATTACAATTTTTGATTCAAAGTGAGAGTGATTCTCTTGGTTCTCTAAGAACTATATTGAACTTTTTCAAGCTTTGCTTGTGGAGTTCAAATTCGACTTATCAATAGGTTATTCCGTACCGTATTGTGGCGTCTTCACCATACCAAGGTTCTTACTTCAAATATAGGTAACGGATCGAGATCTTCCATTGATAACTTGTAATTAGACGGTCTAATTCAATCTTTGTGATGGGTTTAGAGGCAGGTCGCTCTAGGTTCGTATCAACCATATAAGCTACAATGGCTTAATGATTGTGGAGAGTTGAAGGTGAATAGGCAAGTGAAGATTGCATTTTCTATATGAAGATGAGGTTATTTGTGATGTGGTACCAATGCAAGCTGGTCATTTTCTTTTGGGATGTCCGTGGCAATTTGATAGAAATACTAATCATCATGATCGTACAAACAAGATTATCTTCAAATTTAAAGGTAAACGAGTAGTACTTATGCCAATGACTCCTAAACAGGTTTTTGATGATCAATGGGCATTACAAAGGAGGAGAGAAGGTGAACAACAACAAAATCAAGTTGTGTCCAACAACCAAGAGAAGAAAAAGAGTCGTGAGGTTGAAAGTGTGATAGAAAAAGAGTGGAAAGAAAAAAAAGAGTTTTTATGCAAAATAGAGTGAGATGAAGAAGCTTTTTTGTTGTAGAAAGCTTATGATTGTAATGATGTACAAAGAGGCATATATGAATCATTTAACTAACCCTGACGAATCTGTTTTATCTAGTTCCATTGTTTCTCTTTTGCAGGAGTTCGATGATGTCTTTCTTGAGGAGATTCCAAGTGAGTTACCACCGATTACAGGGATCGAACATCAAATTGATTTTGTTCCAGGATCAACAATTCCAAACTGGCGGGCTTATAGGAGTAACCCAGAGGAGACAAAGGAACTTTAAAGGTAGGTAAGTGAACTGCTTGAAAAGGGATATGTTAGAGAAAGCATGAGTCCATATGCTGTACCTGTGTTATTAATCCGTAAGAAAGATGGAACATGGAGGATATGTGTAGATTGTAGGGCTATTAAAATATAACTGTCAAATATCGTCACCCTATTCCTAGGTTAGATGATATGCTTGATGAATTGTCTGGTACATGCATGTTTTCAAAAATTGACCTTAAAAGTGGTTATCATCAAATTCGCATGAAGGGGGTTGGTTATGCCATTTGGGTTAACTAATGCCCCTAGTACTTTTATGAGACTTATGAATCATGTTTTGCATGCTTACATTGGAAAGTTTGTGGTTGTGTACTTTGATGATGTCCTTGTATACAGTAGGAGTTTAGAAGAGCATATCGGGCATCTTAGGTCAGTTTTAGATGTTTTTAGGAAAGAAAAACTTTATGCCAATATCAAACAGTATGACTTTTGTAAATTTGAGCTTGTGTTTCTAGGCTTTGTAATTAGTGCAGCAGGTATCAAAGTTGATCACGAGAAGGTGAAAGCTATTCAAGAGTGGCCCACACCAACTAGCATCTCCCAAGTTGGAAGCTTCCATGGTTTGGGTAGTTTCTATCGAAGGTTTGTCAAGATTTTAGTACTATTGCTGCACCTTTGACAAAGGTTATTAAGAAGAGTGTAGGTTTTCAATGGGGAAAAGCTCAAGAAAGGTCTTTTAATTTATTAAAAGAAAAACTAACAAATGCTCCTTTATTGGTGTTGCCTAACTTTTCCAAAACTTTTGAGATTGAATGTGATGCATCAGGAATAGATATAGGTGCTGTTTTGATACAGGAGGGAAAGCCAGTTGCATATTTTAGTGAAAAGCTAAGTGGGGGAGGCTTAAACTATCCAACTTATGATAAAGAGTTATATGCATTGGAGACATGGCAGCACTACTTATGGCCTAAAGAGTTTGTGATTCACATAGATTATGAGTCCTTGAAACACATAAGGGGACACGGAAAGCTCAATAGGCGCCATGACAAATGGATGAAATTTCTTAAGACATTTCCCTATGTCATTTGCTAAAAGAAAGGTAAGGAAAATATTGTAGCTGATGCATTATCCCGCAAGTATGTATTACTTTCTACTTTGGATGCTAAACTACTTGCTTTTGAACAAATTTAAGAATTATATGTTTTAGATCATGACTTTGGTGAAATCTACAAAATTTGTGAAAAGCATGATGAGGGAAAGTTTTATAGATTTGAGGGTTTCTTGTTTAGGGAAAATAAACTTTGTCTGCCAAGTTGTTCTTTGTGTGATTTACTTGTTAGAGAATCTCATGGTGAGGGCTTAATGGGACACTTTGGAATAGCTAAAACCTTAGCTGTTCTACAAGAGCATTTTTATTGGCCACATATGAAAAGAGATGTAGAAAGAATTTGTGATAGATGCATTAAATGTAAGAAATCTAAGTCACGGCTACAACCACATGGGTTGTACATGCCACTTCTTATACCTAGTTAACCCTTGGGTAGACATTTCTATGGACTTTGTTTTAGGGTTGCCTAGAATAAGGAAAGGTAGGGATTCAATTTTTGTGGTTGTGGATAGGTTCTATAAAATGGCACATTTTATTGCATCTCATATTGCTGATTTGTTCTTTAAAGAAATTGTTAGGTGAATGGAATGCCTAGAGCAATAGTATCTGATAGAGATGCAAAATTCTTGAGTTATTTTTGGAAAACATTGTGGGCTAAATTGGGTACTAAATTGTTGTTTTCTACTATTTGCATCCACAAAATGATGGACAAATAGAGGTAGTAAATAGAACTTTGTCTACTTTGTTGCGTGCATTGATAAGGAAGAATATCAAAACTTGGAAAGAATGTTTACCTCATGTTGAATTTGTTTACAATAGATCTGTACATTCAGCCACTAAATTTTCACCTTTTGAAATTGTATATTGTTTTAATCCTTTAACTCCATTAGATTTAACACTTTTACCTTTGAGTGAGCATGCTAATTTAGGCGGGAAGAAGAAAGCCGATTTTGTTAGGAACCTACATGAGACGGCCAAAGCTAATATTGAGAGGAGAACCGAACAATACATGAAGCAAACAAACAAAGGGCACCAGCGAGTTGTTTTTGAGCCTGGAGATTGGATTTGGTTGCATTTGAGAATGGAGAGACTTCCCGTACAAAGGAAGTTTAAACACATGCCACGTGGAGATGGTCCATTCCAAGTATTGGAGAGACTTAATGACAATGCCTACAAGTTGGATCTTCCAGGTGAGTATAATGTAAGTACTACTTTTAATGTCGCTAATTTATCTCCTTTTTGTGCAGGTGATGATTTGAGGACATATCCTTTTCAAGAGGAGGGGAATGATAAGAATATATCCAAGAGCACCCCAAGATGGAGTCCAGATGCACTTCAAATCTCTACAGGATCCATAACCAGAGCACAAGCAAAGAGATTTAAAGATGCACTAAATGGTTTAATCCAGGAGGTGTTCACATCCCAAGGAAGCAAGTTCATTACTGCAGATGAACCAAAATTGATCCATATGATTGGAGCGGAGGATGCTAACATGAAAGATAGCCTAACTCATGGAATCCAACAATATGGTGATGTGGCACGATTTAATGCCATGGATGGTGACGTGGCATCATATGGTGACATGGCACTTTTGCCATATGGAGGGTGATATGCACCTGCATGGCATCCAACTATGCTTGGCCAAATTTTATAATTAGGAAACATTAGTGTTTATTTTATGTCTTGATTGGATTTTGGCATGTTGCCTATTTTATTTTTCCAATTTAGTTTTATTAGGTTTTTGAATTACTTTTCTATTTTTATTAGGAAACTAGGAGGTAAATTAGGTTTCCTAAACCTAATTTTCATCCACATTTATTTTAGGTAAATTTAGGAATGCTTTGTAATTTATTTTGCTTATTTAAAGGCATATAAGTTATGAATAAAATGCAGATTATAATTTTGATTCAAAGTAAGAGTGATTCTCTTGGTTCTGTAAGAACTATATCAAACTTTTCAAGCTTTACTTGTGGAGTTCAAATTTGACTTATTAATAGGTTATTCCGCACCCTATTCCAATAGGTCACTATACCAAGGTTCTTACCTTAAATATAGGTAATTAGACATTCCAAATCAATCTTTGTTACGGGTTTAGGAGCAGGTCGTTCTAGGTTCGTATCACCAATGCAAGTATTAAAATAAAAGGTAGAGCTTGTAATTGTTAAGTTTATGGATTATGCTATTATTTTAGGGATCAATTATGCATAAGCAGGAAGAGAAGTGGAGAATGTACTATTGGAACATGGGATGAGATGAAAGTTGTAATGAAGAAATGGTTTATGTCAAGCCATTACTATTGGAATCTATACTAGAAGTTGCAGACCTTTACACAAGGCAACCGAAATGTGGAGGACAATTATAAGGATATCTAGATCGCCATGATCCATGCCAATGTAGAGAAGGATTATGCGGCAATGATGGCTAGGTTTTCAAGTGAGTTAAATTGTGAGATAACAGATGTAGTAGAGTTGCAACTTTATGTGAAGATCAATGAGATCTACAACAAGCCATTACAATTTGGCTGCAATTCACAGGGGGCAACAGATGGTCATCATCCTTGCAACCTAACAACTAGAGACAGAGTTACACCATGAAACAAGAGAATAGTATGGCTCCCAAAACCAAAGCCGAGCCCAAATTCGAGCTTACCAAACCTATGGTGCTAACTAAAACAGAAACAACCCCTTCTCGAAATCGTGATATTAAATGTTTTAAGCATCAAGACAATGGTCAAATTGCAAGCCACCGCCCAAATAGGAGGATTATGGTAATTAAAGAGAGTGATGACATCTAGACAAATTATGATGATTTCGACTATGATGATATGCCACCACTTGAAGATGTAGATGGAGAAGAAGTTATGCCACCTTGAGAGTTCTATGTTGCTAGGATGATATTGAGAGTCTACAAAGATAAAAATGAAGCTCAAAGGGAGAATATCTTTCATACTAGATTTTGGGTTAATGATAAGATATGTAACCCAATCATTGATGGTGGTTCATGTACTAATGTTACAAGAACTTATATTGTTGAAAGGTTTGTTTTGTCAATCACCAAGCATTTCAAGCAATATAAGCTTCAATGCCTGAATAATAGCAGAGAGATGAAGGTGATTAAGAAAGTGAAGTTCCCTATTCAATTTGGGAGATATAAAGATGAAGTCCTATGTGATGTAGTGCCAATGCAAGCCGGGCATATGCTTCTAGGCCATCCGTCACAATTTGACAAGAACACCACACACCATGGCAACACCAATGAGATCACATTCACCCACAAGGACCGGAAACATCACAGTAAAGTTGCTCATACCAAAGGAGGTTTTTTGAAGACCAAGTGAAGTTAAAAGAATTGTTTGATAAAGAAAAAGAAAAGGAGAGTAAAAGAAAGTAAGTGAGGCCAATAGTAGAGAAAATAAAAGTAAAAAAGAGAAAAAAAGAGTGCATATAAACACAAAAAAAAAAAAAAAGAGATGTAAAAAAAGTTTTCATGTTTTAAAAGCCAATACTTGTACTTGCGTATAAAGAAGCTTATTTACATTATTTGGCTAACCTTAATGATCCCATTTTGCATAGTGCTGTTACGTCTTTGTTGCGGGAGTTCAAGGATGTTTTTTCCAGAGGAGATGCCACATTGATAGCTGCCTTTTAGGGGAGTAAAACATCGAATAGATTTCATACCTAAAGGTTCCATTCCAAACCGACCCACCTATAGAAATAATCCCGAGAAGACAAAAGATCTTCCAAGGCAGGTAAATGAACTTTTAGTGAAAGAATATGTTCAGGAGACTATGAGTCCATGTGTCCTTCCTATGTGTTCGGGACCTAAGAAGGATGGAACTTAGAGAATATGTGTAGACTGTCCCGTTGTCAACAATATAACGGTAAAGTATCATCATCCTATTCCTAGGTTAAATGATATATTGGATGAATTACATGGCTCTTTCATTTTCTTTAAAATTGATTTAATAAGTGGTTATTTGCAAAGTACGATGAAAGCAGGTGATGAATGATTGCTTTTGAAACAAAGCATGGTCTTATGTGTGGATGATTATGCCGTTTAGCTTAACTAATGCACCTAGTACCTTTATGCAATTGATGAAGCATGTTTTGCATGTTTTTATTGGTACATTTGTCGTCGATTATTTTGATGACATTTTAATTTATAGTAAGAATTTAGATGAGTGTTAGATCTAAAATATTGATGATTTTGTCATATTTATAACTGAATATTTATTAGTTTGTGTTAATTTGTTATGGAAAGATACTTAATTATATATTTTTCTTAATCTAGGTGAAAAAAAAAGAATTTTAAGAAAAAAAACCATAAAAATGGATTCTTTGGGTCAAATTATAGTGGGAAGCAAGATTTGAGCTCGAAAGGACCAAGCATTGAAAAGATTTCAAGAAGATTCCTTGAAGATTCTATAAAGATTCTGTCAGGCATTTCATTGTGGAGGTGGATGTCATATGAATCCTCATGATCTAACAATTTTGAATATTACATTATTTCGGATTCAGAGGTGCGAGTAAAAAGTTATAGTCATTTAAAGTTTGGAATTTATAAAAATAACATTTTAGTTAAATCTTCACCATTGATTAAAAGAGATCCTCAAGGCAATTCGAGGGCCAAGATTTTGACAAGTGGCAATAACTGATTAATTTATCATTAATGAGGTATATGTCATGTCACATGCATCATTAAAGGTAAATTAGACTAATTAACTATTTTTTTAGAAGGAATTAGAGAAAAGGAAACTAGTAGAGAGCAAGTAATATCAAGTTTCCTTTTTACACATAAAATTCATCCAACCCTCTTGATGGCTTAAAAAAGTATCTTCTAAAACTCCCACATTGAAAATAAAGACAGAAAAAGTTCCCAAGGTTCTCTATATATAAACTCAACTCCATTGAAGGAAGATACACAAGTTTATAGAGTTCATTGAGAGCTTTTAGGAGGCTCTAATAGAAACAAACCAAATTTGGGAAGTTTCTTAAGTTTTCTTAAAGGTTCTAAGGTTTTAAAGTTTTAGAATTTTAGGAGATCAATTGGAGAGCCTGGAGGAGGCATAGAAATATGGGCTTGCTTGTAGAACAAGGCTATGACTTGGAGAGCTCTTGGAGGAGGATTTCTTCAATAGTTTCTCTTCTCTTTTCTCTTTAATTGTGAACATTATTGGTTTTTTTCTTTATAATTATGGATGTTGAAATTATTTTTGCCATGAACTTATTTCATAGCTAGGGCTATGATGTAGCCCTAACTATGAAGGTTCAATTACTTTAAATACATTGAATTTTATTTAATTAGTAATATGTTTTGTTAATAAATCATAGGCCGAAAGGAATGAATGGTTATAATAATAACATTTGAGCTTGGAAAAGGATAATATTATGAATCTATGAGGATTTACATGAATACATAATTGATAGGAAAATAGTTATGTCTCAAGCCATATTATTTGGTTAATCTGTGTTTAATGAATTTGCATGATGTAATTTATAGGCCGGAAAGAATAAATTAGGTTATGTGAATATTATCAATTGTGAGTGGAAACTACTTTTAATTAATTTTGTGATTAAGTATGGTTAACAACATTACAAGTTAATTAAATTCACATATTTAAGTAATTAAATTGGAATAGTTAGTGGTGAAATCAAATGTCCTGGTATTCATAATTATTAAATTCATTCTCTTACTTGAAATTAATCTAATTTTAATTGATTGCTTTTGTTTAATTTAATTTAATTAGTTTTCAATTGCCATCTTAATTGTTACTTCAAATATTACCAAAACCTAATTATCTTTGGTACTTAATTCTTAATTTCTTGTGTACGACAATCCTATTTTTCCACTTTATTACTTGAAAACGATTCGTGCACTTTCAATTTGATTTTACGCATCAAGTTTTTGGCACTATTGCCGGGGATTAAGGCATTAATATTAATTAGGATTGGGTTTAGTAGTACTTTGAACATTGCTTTCTTATTTTAAATTTTTATATTATTTCTTAAATTTTGGTTTTAGTGTTGCATGCTAGGGTTTTAACTCTTTCCTTGTTTGGCCAACTTGCTTTGAATTTTAATACTTATTTTGTGGTACATGAAACAAAATTGTGTTCTTAATTTATTGGTGTCAAGGTTACAATTTTAGCATACTTAGGGATTTTATTATTATTTTATTTATTTATTTGTTTGGTTGAATAAGATACCTTAGCTTACTTTTAGTTGAAATTTCAGTTTTGCATAGTTGTTTACTTTTATAGCATTCCTGCTCAAAAGGGTTTAATTTTGCACTCTTTTCTTCTTGTTTGGTTCAATATTTCCTAAAGTTATCTTGATTTGTCGTTTAGTTAGTGTTAGTTTGTTTTTGTTGTTAATTGATTTTAATTGTTAAGTTAATAAGCAACATTAGAATTCCAATTTTTGTTTTCTTGTTTAATTTTCTAATTTCCTTTCTAATTTATTTTTCTTGCTCTCTTTTTAGGAATTAGGTGTTGTGTATGAGTCATAGTGGTGATCAAGAGTTCAAGGAGGAAGTTGACTTGATATATAAACCAAGACCTAAAAAACAAGCCATAAGGGTACTTGGATACCTCTAGACCAAGGAACTTAAGAAGGTGCAATGGCCAACAAAGAGAAGATAATTTGTCCATATGCGAGTATGCTGCTCACAAGAAAGTTGGTGATTTGTCTTGCATAAGGAGACCACCCATTGAAGCAAACAATTTTAAAATTGAAGCATGTACTACTTCTTTACTTAATAATTTCCAATTTATTGGTTTGCCTCATGAAGATCCTAATATGCATATTTCAAGTTTCCTTCAATTGTGTGATATGTCTAAACAAAATGGTGTTTCTGATAATGCTTTTTGATTAAGACTTTTTCCTTGGTCTCTTAGAGATAGGGTAAAAGTGTTTTAAATTCTTTACCTGCAGGTACTATCACTACATGGGATGCTATGGAAGCAAAATTTCTAGACAAATTTTTTCCTCCATCCAAGACCGCTAAATTGAAAAGTGATATCAATAATTTTTGTCAATGGGACCAAGAGACGTTGTATGATGCATGGGAGCGCTTCAAGGAACTATTAAGAAGATGCCCACACCATGGATTTCCAACATGGATGCATGTCCAAATTTTCTATAATGGTTTAGATTATAGTAATAAACAATTTGTATATGCAGCTATAGGAGGTTCTTTAATGAAGAAGAGGCAATCTGAAGCATTTGAATTAATTGAAGAGATGGCCCATAATAACTACCAATATCCAAGTGAAAGGAAACTAACTGGAAGACATCAAGTAAAGGCCGTGGAAGAGGTTGATATTAACAACTTAGGGGCTCAACTTGCAAACCAATTCATGAAGACCTCGAACACTCAATTTAGTCAAATAGGGGTGAATTCTATCCAATCTACTAATAATTTTTGTGATTTATGTGGTGCTCATGATCATAAGAGTGTGGATTGCCAAGTTGGAAATCCCTTTGCTTCTGATAATGTTAATTTTGTAGGGAACTTTCAAAAGTAACAAAACAATCCATATTCTAACACATATAATCCAGGATGGATGAACCACCCAAATTTTTCATGGTCTAACAACAACCAGTGTTAGGTCTAAAATATTGATGATTTTATGCCATATTTATAGCTTAATATTTGTTAGTTTGTGTTAATTTGTTATGGAAAGATACTTAATTATGTATTTTTCTTAATCTAGGTAAAAGAGGAAGAATTTTAAGAAAACAACCATAAAAATGGATTCCTTGGGTCGAATTATGGTGGGAAGCAAGATTTGAGCTCGAACGGACTAAGCATTAAAAAGATTCCAAAAAGATACCTTGAAGATTCCATAAAGATTCTATCGGGAATTTCATGATGGAAGTGGATGTCATATGAATCATCACGATCTGAGGATTTCAAATGTCTCATTATTTTTGGATTTCGAGGTGCGAGCAAAGAGTTATCATCATTTAAAGTTTGGAATTTATAAGAAGGAATATTCTAGTTAAATCTCCACCATTGATCAAAAGAGGGAATCAAGGCAATTTGAGGGCCAAGATAAAAACAAGTGGCAATGATTGGTTAATTTATCATTAATGAGGCACATGTCATGTCACATGCTTCATTAAGGGTAAATTAGACTAATTAACTATTTTTTTAGGAGGAATTAGATAAAAGGAAAGTAGTAGAGAGCAAGTAATATACAGTTTCCTTTTTACATATGAATTTCGTCCAACCCCTTTCATGGCCTAAAAAATGTATCTTCCAAGACTCCCACATTGAAAATAAAGAGAGAAAAAGATTCCCAAGGTCCTATATTGATGTGTAAAATCAACTCGCAAGTGCACGAATCGTTTTCAAGTAATAAAGTGGAAAAATAGGGTTGTCGTACCCAAGGGATTAGGTATTAAGTACCAAAGATAATTAGGTTTTGATAATATTTGAACTAAAATTTAAGATGGCAATTGAAAACTAAATAAACTAAATTAAACAAAAGCAATCAATTAAAATTAGATCAATTTCAAGTAAGAGAGAGAATTGAATAATTATGAATACTAGGACATTTGATTTCACCACTAACTATTCCAATTTAATTACTTAAATATGTGAATTTAATTAACTAGTAATTTTGTTAACCATACTTAATCAAAAAATTAATCAAAAGTAGTTTCCACTCACAATTGATAATATTCACATAACCTAATTTATTCCTTCTGGCCTATAAATTAAATCATGCAATTTCATCAAGCATAGATTAAGCAAATAATATGGCATGAGACATAATTATTTTCCAATCAATTATGCATTCATGTAAATCATTAGTGATCCATAATATTATCCTTTTCCAAGCTCAAATATTATTAAAAACATTCATTCCTTCCGGCCTATGAAAGCATTAAGTATACCAATGATTTATTAACAAAACATATTACTAATTAAATAAAACTCAACATATATTAAAATAATTAAACCTTCATAGTTAGGGCTACATCATAGCCCTAGCTATGAAAATTAGTTCATGGTAAAAATAATTTCAACATCCATAATTATTAAAAAATAATAAGATTCACAATTAAAGAGAAAGGAAAAGAGAATAAAAACTATTGAAGAAATTCTCCTCCAAGAGCTCTCAAAGTCATAGCCTTCTTCTCCAAGCAAGCCCACGTCTTTCTGCCTCCTCCAAGATCTCCAATTGATCTTCTAAAACTCTAAAACTTTAAAACCCTAGAACCCTTAAGAGAATTTTAGAAACTCCCAAAATTTGATTTGTTTCTATGTAAGCCTCCTAAAAACTCTTAAATAACTCTCTAAACTTGTATATCTTCCTTCAATGTGGTGGGGGCTATATATATAGGACCTTGGGAATCTTTTTCTCTCTTTATTTTCAATGTGGGAGTCTTGGAAGATGCCTTTTTTAGGCCATGAAGAGGGTTGGACGAATTTCATATGTAAAAAGGAAACTGTATATTACTTGCTCTCTACTACTTTCCTTTTATCTAATTCCTCCTAAAAAAAATAGTTAATTAGTCTAATTTACCCTTAATGAAGCATGTGATATGACATGTGCCTCATTAATGATAAATCAACCAATTATTGCCACTTGTTTTTATCTTGGCCCTCAAATTGCCTTGATTCCCTCTTTTGATCAATGGTGGAGATTTAACTAGAATATTATTTTTTATAAATTCTAAACTTTAAATGATGATAACTCTTTGCTCGCACCTCGAAATCCAAAACTAACGAGACATTTGAAATCCTTAAATTGTGATGATTCATATGACATCCACTTCCACCATGAAATTCTCGATAGAATCTTTATAGAATCTTCAAGGTATCTTTTTGGAATCTTTTTAATGCTTAGTCCGTTCGAGCTCAAATCTTGCTTCCCACCATAATTCGACCCAAGGAATCCATTTTTATAGTTGTTTTCTTAAAATTCTTCCTCTTTTACCTAGATTAAGAAAAATACATAATTAAGTATCTTTCCATAACAAATTAACACAAACTAACAAATATTAAGCAATAAATATGGCATAAAATCATCAATATTTTAGACCTAACATATATATATAGCCCCCACCACATTGAAGGAAGATATACAAGTTTAGAGAGTTATTTAAGAGCTTTTAGGAGGCTTAAATAGAAACAAACCAAATTTTGGGAGTTTCTAAGATTCTCTTAAAGGTTCTAGGGTTTTAAAGTTTTAGAGTGTTAGAAGATCAATTATTGGAGAGCTTGGAGGAGGCAGAGAGACGTGGGCTTGCTTGGAGAAGAAGGCTACGACTTTGAGAGCTTTTGGAGGAGAATTTCTTCAATAGTTTTTATTCTCTTTTCCTTTCTCTTTAATTGTGAATCTTATTATTTTTAATAATTATGGATGTTGAAATTATTTTTACCATGAACTAATTTTCATAGCTAGGGCTATGATGTAGCCCTAACTATGAAGGTTTAATTATTTTAATATATGTTGAGTTTTATTTAATTAGTAATATGTTTTGTTAATAAATCATTGGTATACTTAATGCTTTCATAGGCCGGAAGGAATGAATGTGCACTTTATTACTTGAAAACGATTCGTGCACTTGCGAGTTGATTTTACACATCAACCAGCAAGGATCTAATTAAGGACAAAGCGGAGGGTTTCAAAGACAACAATTCCAATCTCCCCTACCAAAAGCTGCCACTTGCACATCAAAATCAAAATTCTTCTCAAGCTCAAACTCAATTTTCTTCACTTGAAAAATCCTTGAAAGAGTTATCTAATAATATTGATTCTTTCATGCAGAGAACTGAGCAACAATTGACAAAGCATAGTCAAATGTTCAACAACCAAATGGCTGCAATCAAAAGCTTGGAGAACCAAATAGGTCAATTAGCAACTCAATTCCAAAGAAGTTAAGGAACTTTGCCAAGCCAAACGGAGAAGAACCCAACGGATCAAGTTAAAGCCATTACATTAAGAAGTGGAAAGCAAATAGTCGGGCCTAAAGAAAGTGACGAAGAGATGGTGATTCTTGATGATGAAGATGAGGAAAGCCCCCTAGACTCAACATCACACTTGGCCATACATGGCAACCCAAAATCAAATGTGGAGCATAATGAGGCTGATAGGAGAAAAGATGAAGGTTCAAGTGATGCCATGAATCCTCCACCAACAAAGTACATACCACCACATGCAAGAGAGGTTGAGAGCTCACCAATTGGATCCAAGAAAGCTGAACCAGCACCTTACCTTATCAAAACTATTGACAAACATAACAAAGATGAGGAGAAGAATCAAGCCTACAAGAAGACTCCACCTCCACCTTTTTCCATCTAGGTTTAGGAATGCAAAGTTAGATAATCAATTTAAAAAGTTTCTTGATGTACTTAAGCAATTGAATGTAAATATCCCTTTCATAGGTGCCTTAGAACAAATACCTTCCTATGTTAAGTTTTTAAAGGAGATATTGTCAAACAAGAGGAGGTGGGAGAATTATGAGTTAGTAGCTTTGAGTGAGGAGAGTAGTGCTAGGTTAACCATAGGATTCCACCTACGTTAAAGGATCGGGGAAGCTTTGATATCCCATGTAACATTGGACATTATAATTTTATAGCTTTTTGTGATTTAGGTGCTGGTATTAATTTGATGCCATATAGCACTTATTCCTACCTTGGAGTGGGGGATGTGAAGCCTACCACAATGGCTCTTTAAATGGTGGAGCGAAGCATCAAAAGGCAAAGGGGAACATTGGAGGATGTACTTGTAAAAGTGAACAAGTTCATATTCCCTGTAGACTTTGTGATACTTGATATGAAGGAAGATGACAACATTCCAATCATTCCTAGAAGACCATTTCTAGCAACCAGGCGTGCCCTCATTGATGTACAACAAAGGCAAGTAACACTTAGAGTACTCAATGAGGAAGTAAGTTTTCAAATCCCTAATGTTGTTAAATTTCCTACTCTTGATGAAATTTCTTCTTGCTTTCTTGTTGATGAATGTGATGAATTGGTATTGATATGGCATAGGAAAGTAATTTAGATCCCTTAAGATTGAGTGAGTTATTTGGATCATGTGAAGAAGAGGAAAAACAAGATAGTAACATCATAGATATAGCCACCCACGGTGAGGTAAATTATATTGGAAAGTTTGAGGATTTAGGTGAGAGTGGACCTAAAAAGATACCAAGTAATTTTAAAATATGCTTTTCTAGGATTTAATAATACCCTTTTAATAATAATTTTATTTGCCCTTTGTGAGGACCAAGAAGCCAAAATTTTAGAAGTCTCAAGGGAACATAAAACTGGCTATAGGTTGGACGCTGATATTAAGGGTATTAGCCCCTCTTTTTGTATGCACAAAATACTTATGGAGGAAGACCATAAACCGACTATAGAATACCAAAGGAGGCATAATCCTAATCTTAAGGAAGTGGTTCATGGTGAGATTTTAAAACTTTTAGATGCCGGGATTATCTATCCTATTTCGGATTGTAATTGGGTAAGTTAGAAGTAGTTCCTAAGAAGGTGGGATGACTGTGCAAGAGAATGATAAGAGTGAGCTTATCCCCATTAGGTTACTTACCGGGTGGCGAATGTGTATTGTGATGAGGACATGACCAAGAGCCCTTCAAGATGGGACCCAGATCCACTTCAAATGTCTACAGGACCCATAACCCGAGCACGAGCAAAGAGATTGAAAGAGGCACTAAATGGTTTAATCCAAGAGGTGTTTTCAACCCAAAAAAGCAAGTTCATTAGTGAAGATGAATTAAAATTGGTCCACATGATTGGGATGGTGGATGCCAACGTGAAAGAGAGTTTAACGCATGGACTTCTACAACATGGTGATGTGGCATCATATGGTGATATGGCATCCAACTAAGCTTGGCCAAATTTTATAATTAGGAAAATATTAATTTTTATTTATGTTTTGATGGGATTTTGGCATGTTTCCTATTTACTTTCCTAATTTAGTTTTTATTAGGTTTTTAAATTACTTTCCAAATTTTATTAGAGTTGAATTGGTCAAAGAATTACAGGCTATTCAAATTAGGAAACTAGAAGCTAAATTAGGTTTCCTAAACCTAACCACATTAGGTTTCCTAAACCTAACACAATTAGGTTTCCTAAACCTAATCACATTAGGTTTCCTTTACTTCCACCTTTACTTTTAGCAAATTTAGAAAAGCTTTGTAATTTATTTTGCCTATTTAAAGGCACATAAGTCATGAATAAAGTGGGGATTACAATTTTGATTCAAAGGGAGAGTGATTCTCTTGGTTCTCTAAGAACTATATCGAACTTTTTCAAGCTTTATTTGTGGAGTTCAAATTTGACTTATCAATAGGTTATTCCGCACCCTATTGTGGCGTCTTCACCATACCAAGGTTCTTACATTAAATATAGGTAACGAGTCGAGATCTTCCATTGATAACTTGTAATTAGACGGTCTAATTCAATCTTTGTTACGGGTTTAGAGGCACGTCGCTCTAGTTTCAGAGCTAGTTTCTAATTACAGGTTTGATCTATCTATTTCTTTTCTTTTGTTTCATTGTTTCTATGGGTTTTTATTTTATTTTTTTATTCTGCAATCTTAGCAGTAGGTTGAGGTTTCTTCTATCATCATACAAATTCTGCATCTTAAAAAAAAAAAAAAGAAACTGCACTTTTGTTTTTGTTGGAGGCCACGTGTTTGGTGGATTTTTGGTGTGGAATTGTGATTTTTGGTGTTGATCTTTGCTACTGCAGATGTTTTATGTTGTGTGAGTGAAAAAAAAAAATAAATAATAAAATAAAAAATTTTGTTCTTGTGGTTTGTGGCATTTAATTATTGAGATTTTAAGAGAAACTAGGTAGTGAAATTTTTTTTTAGCTGATTTGAGGAGCACAAAAAACAAGCCAAAATCAATACCAAAGGTAAGGTTTGTTGAATATTCACTAATTCCATTTTGCAAATCTCATTCCAATTTGTTCCTCACATTTTAGTTTCTTTTGTTCTCACTAAATTTCTTGTTGAGCTTTCATCGTTGCCTTTTTCTTGTTACTTTTCATTCTATTTGTCTTGTAGCCTTATTTTCATAACTGTTTGGTAGGTCTATTTGGATTGTTACTTGCTAGTTTGTTTTAGTTTGAAATTAGTTTACAAAGAACCAAATAGAATTACTAGAATGGTAAAAGGCAAGAGAACTGAGAATTATAAAGGGTAAAAGTCGAACTATAACTAGAGTACAAACACGAGTGACCTTGAATTTGAGTGAGACACGTGAGGGAGTGTTGTGAGGCCTTTCTTTTTACTAACAAATTTTGCAGAAAAATCATGTCACAAGACAAAAGCAAAGAAAGCATGGATGAAACTCCATGTGTGGCTGATTCGAAGTTATACATTCAAGCCATGGTGGGAGAACTTCGAAGAGCACAACGCTTGGAGATGGGGCAGATCCATGATAGGTTGGATAGGATGGAATCATCAATCTAAACATCGCAGCCACAACCTCCACAAAGGTTTGTTCATGGACATGGTAGAGGAAGAAATACTCCAAGAAGGGAAGAATGGGAACGTGTGGAAGATGACTATGAGGAAGAAGAGGAAGACATTGGTTCGGGAACCAACAAACTCCGTGGGTGAAAGAGGTTACACCGAGGCAATGACTATGGAGGAATTAAGATGAAAATACCATCATTCCAAGGTAAAAGTGATCCAGAAGCATATCCCGAGTGGGAGAAGCGGATTGAGATGGTATTTGATTGTCAGAACTACTCCGAGGCAAAAAAGGTGAAATTAGCCGCTGTTGAATTCACGGACTATGCTATTGGATCGTGGGATAAAGAGACACTTTCTAGGAGGCGAGTAGGACAAAGGCCTATAGATACATGGGAGGAGATGAAGGCTTTGATGAGGAATCATTTTGTACTAGCCATTACTATAGGAGCATTTTTCAGAAATTACAAAGCTTGTCTCAAGGAAATAGAAGTGTGGAGGACTATTATAAGGAGATGGAAATCCTTATGATGAGGGCTAATGTTGAGGAGGATAGGAAGGCTACAATGGCACATTTCTTGGCTGGTTTGAATTGGGAAATAGCAAATCAAGTGGACTTGCACCATTATATGGAGATTGAGGAGATGCTGCACATGGCCATCAAAGTAGAGCAACAACTCAAGAGGAGGGGTACCACAAGA
Organism: Ziziphus jujuba; assembly: GCF_031755915.1. Taxonomy (NCBI): domain Eukaryota; kingdom Viridiplantae; phylum Streptophyta; class Magnoliopsida; order Rosales; family Rhamnaceae; genus Ziziphus; species Ziziphus jujuba. The sequence goes on along the minus strand of NC_083383.1, from coordinate 21,463,889 downwards.
CCTAGTATTGCTCAACACTCTTGGAAAGCAAGCTCATCCACATGGAAACCAAATCAGCCCAAGTTTGAAGATAAAGCCACCATACGGCCTAAATTCGAAGTTAAGGCCAAACATCCTCATCTAACCAAGTAAGTAAATCCGATTCATCTTCAACTAGAAATCGAGATATCATGTGCTTTAAATGTCATGGCAAGGGTCATATTGCAAGTCAATGTCTTAATAAGAGGGTCATGGTGATTCGGGAAAGTGGAGACATTGAAACTGAAGAAGAAGAGTCGGACAATGAATCCATGCCACCATTGGAGGACGTTGGTGATGAAGATGAAGAAGATTACAAGTATCCAATTGGAGGGGACTTGTCATTGGTTGCTAGAAGAGCTTTAGCTGTGTATAAAGATGAAAAGGAAGTGCAACAAGAGAACATCTTTCATACCAGGTGCAAAGTCAAGGACAAGGTATGTAGTATGATTATTGATGGAGAAAGTTGTACTAATGTTACTAGTCTTACTATGGTTGAAAAGCTAGCTTTACCCACTATGAAGCATCCAAAACCATATAAGCTACAATGGCTTAATGATTGTGGAGAGTTGAAGGTGAATAGGCAAGTGAAAATTGCATTCTCTATTGGTGATTATGAAGATGGGGTTATTTGTGATGTGGTACCAATGCAAGCTGGTCATTGCTTTTAGGATGTCCATGGCAAATTGATAGAGATACTAATCATCATGGTCGAACTAATAAGGTTGTCTTCGATTTCAAGGGTAAACGAGTGGTGCTTATGCCGATGACTCCAAAACAAGTTTTTGATGATCAATTGGCTTTACAAAGGCGGAGAGAAGCTGAACAACAACACAATCAAGCTACATCCAACCACCAAGAGAAGAAAAATAGTGGTGAGGATGAGAGTGTGTGTGAAAAAGAAAAGAAAAAGAGTGGAAAGAAAAAAGAGAGTTTTTATGCAAATGAAAATGATGAAGAAGCTTTTTTGTTGTAGAAAGCCTATGATTGTAATGATGTACAAAGAAGCATATATGAATCATTTAACTAACCCTGATGAATTTGTTTTGCCTAGTTCTATTGTTTCTCTTTTGCAGCAGTTCGATGATGTCTTTCCCAAGGAGATTCCAAATGGGTTACCACCGATTAGAGGGATCGAACATCAAATTGATTTTGTTCCGGGATCAAAAATTCCAAACTGGCGGGCTTATAGGAGTAATCCAGAGGATAAAAAGGAACTTCAAAGGCAGGTAAGTGAATTACTTGAAAAGGGGTATGTTAGAGAGAGCATGAGTCCATGTACTGTACCTGTTTTATTAGTCCCTAAGAAAGATGGAACATGGAGAATGTTTGTAGATTGTAGGGCTATTAACAATATAACTATCAAATATCGTCACCCTATTCCTAGGTTAGATGATACGCTTGATGAATTGTGTGGTTCATGCATGTTTTCAAAAATTGATCTTAAGAGTGGTTATCATCAAGTTCGCTTGAAGGAAGGTGATGAATGGAAAACAACATTTAAAACAAAGCCTGGTTTGTATGAATGGTTGGTTATGCCATTTGGATTAACTAATGCACCTAGCACTTTCATGAGATTAATGAAGCATGTCAGGCGTCCATTTATTAGGAAATTTGTGGTTGTTGATTTTAATGATATTCTTGTATATAGTAGAAATTTAGATAAGAATGTAGAGCATCTTAGGATAATTTAAGGAGTGCTTAGGAAGGAAAGATTATTTGCTAACCTTAAGAAGTGTGATTTTTGCAAAGATGAACTTGTATTTCTACAATTTGTTGTAAAAGTGTTTGGCCTAGGAGATTGGGTTTGGTTACATATAAGGAAGTCAAGGTTTCCAAAACAACGAAAGTTTAAACTCATGCTACTTGGAGATGGTCCATTCCAAATATTGGAGAAACTTAATGAGAATGCCTACAAGTTGGATCTTCCAGGTGAGTATAATGTAAGTGCTACTTTTAATGTCGCTGATTTATCTCCTTTTTGTGCACATGACGATTTGAGGACAAATCCTTTTAAAGAGGAGGGGAATGATGAGGACACGACCAAGTGCCCTTCAAGATGGAGCCCAGATCCACTTCACATGTCTACAGGACCCATAACCCGAGCACGAGCAAAGAGACTGAAAAATGCACTAAATGGTTTAACCCAAGAGGTGTTTTCAACCCAAGGAAGCAAGTTCATTAGTGAAGATGAACTAAAATTGGTCCATATGATTGGGATGGTGGATGCCAACGTGAAAGAGAGTTTAACGCATGGACTTCTACAACATGGTGATGTGGCATCATATGGTGACATGGCATCCAACTAAGCTTGGCCAAATTTTATAATTAGGAAAATATTAATTTTTCTTTATGTTTTGATTGGATTTTGGCATGTTGCCTATTTACTTTCCTAATTTAGTTTTTATTAGGTTTTTAAATTACTTTCCTAATTTTATTAGAGTTGAATTGGTCAAAGAATTAAAAGCCATTCAAATTAGGAATCCAGGAGATAAATTAGGTTTCCTAAACCTAACCATATTAGGTTTCCTAAACCTAACCACATTAGGTTTCCTAAACCTAACCAAATTAGGTTTCCTAAACCTAATCACATTAGATTTCCTAAACCTATCAAAATTAGGTTTTCTAAACCTAATTTTCATCCATTATTATTCCACCTTTACTTTTAGCAAATTTAGGAAAGCTTTGTAATTTATTTTGCCTATTTAAAGGCACATAAGTCATGAATAAAGGGGATTACAATTTTGATTCAAAGGGAGAGTGATTCTCTTGGTTCTCTAAGAACTATATCGAACTTTTTCAAGCTTTGTTTGTGGAGTTCAAATTTGACTTATCAATAGGCTATTCCGCACCCTATTGTGGCGTATTTACCATACCAAGGTTCTTACCTTAAATATAGGCAACGGGTCGGGGTCTGCCATTAATAACTTGTAATTGCTTGAAAGGGATATGTTAGAGAACATATGAGTCCATGTGCTGTACATATGTTATTAGTCACTAAGAAAGATGGAACATGGAGAATGTGTGTAGATTCTAGGGCTATTAACAATATAACTGTCAAATATTGTCAACCTATTCCTAGGTTAGATGATATGCTTGATGAATTGTATGGTGCATGCATGTTTTCAAAAATTGATCTTAAGAGTGGTTATCACCCAAAACGTATCAAGGAAGCTGATAGTTGGAAAACTACATTTAAAACGAAATATAGTTTATATGAGTGGTTAGTAATGCCTTTTAGATTAACTAATGCACCTAGCACTTTTGTGAGATTAATGAACCATGCCATGCATCCATTCATTGGGAAATTTGTGGTTGTTGACTTTGATGATATTATTGTATATAGTAGAAATTTAGATGAGCATGTAGAACATCTTAAGATAGTTTTAGGAGTGCTTAGAAAGGAAAGATTATTTGCTCACCTTAAGAAGTGTGATTTTTACAAAGATAAACTTGTATTTCTAGAATTTGTTGTGAAAGTGTTTGATCTAGGAAATTGGGTTTGGTTGCACCTAAGGAAGCTGAGGTTTCCAAAACATCGAAAGCCAAAGTGGTATACGCTCACGGATGGTTGTAGGTAGTGAGATGATGATTTTGAGTCCAACGAAATGACAAGTGAATAACCAGAGGATGATTGGATATGGAGATGGAAAGAAAAACTATTGCAAGGAACTTTAAACACAAAAGAACAAAAAAAATTCAAATAAAATAAGATATATCTAACCAAGACCTACTACCTATTTAGAGGTAGGAACATATGGTATTGACTTATGACCCTTTATATATGGAAGATAAGAACCATAAGTACAAAGACATTCTCAAGTGAGTAACCTGGAGGTCCAAGAATAATAATGAAAAACCAATTCTCAAAGAGAGAAAATTTTATTCAAAAAAAACCAATCCCCCTTTAATTTCAACTTACTTTCCAAACCAAAAACACTTGATCAAGGGCTGCCAAATAGTTGTTCTTGAATCTGGAATTCTCAAAAGTTGGTTTGCTAATAAGGCCTCCTTGAATCTTTTGGCTCTACTTTGAGTAATTGGGCTTTTAGGCAGTTGAAAGAGATCGTTGGAAGTGTGATGTGCATCATTCCCCCCTTTTTTTGGAGAGATTTGTCCTCTAATCTTCACCTCCATAAAAGAGAGATACATCACTAACATTGAATGTGGAACTCACATTGTACTCAATTTTGTCTAAGACTTGAAATGGACCATCCCCTCTTGGATGAAACTTAGTCTTCCTCCTTTCGGAAAATCTCTCCGTTCTCATGTGCACCCAAACCCAATCTACTGGTTCAAAAATCACTTGCTTCCTTCTCTTGTTTGCCTTCTTTTCATAGATTTTAGTTTTCTTCTCAATGTGCTCTTACACCATTGGATTTGCTACCCTTACCTACTAATGAAATTGTTTCCATGGATGGTAAAGCAAAAGCAAAGTTTGCATAGGGCTTACTGATGTGTAAATTCAACTCGCAAGTGCACGAATCGTTTTCAAGTAATAAAGTGTGAAAATAGGTTGTCATACCCAAGGGATTAGAATTAAGTACCAAAGATAATTAGGTTTTGGTAATATTTGAACTAGCAATTAAGATGACAATTGAAAATTAAATAAACTAAATTAAACAAAAACAAGAAATTAAATTTGATCAATTTCAAATAAAAAAGTGAGTTTAATAATTATGAATACTACGCCATTTGATTTCACCACTATTATTCCAATTTAATTATTTAAATATGTGAATTTAATTAACTAGTAATTTTGTAAACCACACTTAATCACAAAATTAATCAAAAGTAGTTTCCACTCACAATTGATAATATTCACATAACCTAATTTATTCATTCCGGCCTATAAATTAAATTATGCAAATTCATCAAGCATAGATTAAGCAAACAATATGGCATGAGTTATAACTATTTTCCAATCAATTATGCATTCATGTAAATCATTGTAGATTTATAATATTATCCTCTTCCAATCTCAAATATTATTAAAATCATTCATTCCTTTCGGCTTATGAAAGCATTAAGCATACCAAATAAAATTCAACATATATTAAAATAATTAAACCTTCATAATTAGGGCTACATCATAGCCTAGCTATGAAAATTAGTTCATGGCAAAAATAATTTCAACATCCATAATTATAAAGAAAAAAAAACAATAATGTTCACAATTAAAGAGAAAGAAATGAGAATAAAAACTATTGAAGAAATCCTCCTCCAAAAGCTCTCCAAGTCGTAGCCTTCTTTTCCAAGCAAGCCCACGTCTCTATGCCCCCTCCAAACTCTCCAATTGATCTTCTAAAACTCTAAAACTTTAAAACCCTAGAACCCTTAAGAGAACCTTAGAAACTCCCAAAATTTGGTTTGTTTCTATTTAGGCCTTCTAAAAGTTCTTAAATAACTCTCTAAACTTGTATATCTCCCTTCAATGTGGTGGAGGCTATATATATAGGACTTTGGGAACCTTTTTCTCTCTTCATTTTCAATCTCATCTTAGAAGATATCTTTGTTAGGCCATTAAAAGGGTTGGACGAATTTCATGTGTAAAAAGGAAACTTGATATTATTTGCTCTTCAATACTTTCCTTTTCTCTAATTCTTTCTAAAAAAATAGTTAATTAGTTGAATTTACCCTTAATGAAGCATGTGACATGACATGTGCCTCATTAATGATAAATGAACCAAGTATCTCCACTTGTCCTAATCTTGGCCCTTGGATTACCTTGATTCTCTCTCTTAATCCATGGTGGATATTTAATTAGAAATATTTCTTTTTATAAATTCCAAACTTTAAATGATGATATCTATTTACTCACACCTCGAAATCCAAAACTAATGTGATATTTGAAATCGTTAGATCATGAGGATTTATATGACATCCACTTCCATCATGAAATTCCCGACAGAATCTTTATGGAATCTTCTTGGAATCTTTTCAATGCTTGATCCGTTCGAGCTCAATCTTGCTTCCCACCATAATTCAACCCAAGGAATCCATTTTTATGGTTGTTTTCTTAAAATTCTTCCTCTCTCACCTAGATTAAGAAAAATACATAATTAAGTATCTTTTCATAACAAATTAACACAAACTAACAAATATTAAGCTATAAATATGGCATAAAATCATCAATATTTTAGACCTAACACTTACACACTAAGGTGAAAGAGCACATTGAGAAGAAAATTAAAATCTATGAAAAGAAGGCTAACAAGGGAAAGAAGCAAGTGATTTTTGAACTAGGAGATTGGGTTTGGGTGCGCATGAGAAAGGAGAGATTTTCCGAAAGGAGGAAACTAAGTTGCATCCAAAAGGGGATGGTCCATTTCAAGTCTTAGAGAAAATTAATGACAACTCTTACAAAATTGACTTACCCGGTGAGTACAATGTGAGTACCACATTCAATGTTAGTGATTTATCTCTCTTTGATGTAGGTGAAGATTCACGGATGAATCTCTTCAAAGAAAGGGGGGAATGATGCACATCACACTTCCAACAATTCCTTTCAGCTGCCTCAAAGCCCAATTACTTGAAGCAGAACAAAAAAAATTCAAGGAGGCCTTATTTGCATTCATGAAGGATCTTGATGTGTTTAAAAAGGAGGACATTACCAAATCCACTTCTGAGAATTCCAAGTTCAAGAACAACTATTTGGCAGCCTAAGATAAAGTGTTTTTGGTTTGGAAAGTAAGCCAAAATTAAAGAGGGATTGGGTTTTTTTTTAATGAAATTTTCTCTCTTTGAGAATTAGTTTTTAACCATTTTTCTTGGACCTCCAGGTTATTCACTTGAGAGTATCTTTATACTTATGGTTCTTATCTTCCATAGATAAAGGGTCATAAATCAATACTAAATAGGTAGTGGGTCTTGGTTGGATATATTTATTTTATTTTATTTTTTTATGTTTTAAGTTCCTTGCAATTGTTTTTCCACCTTGGTTGCCAAGTGAATCATATCCTCCAATTCCACATATGGTTGTAGCACCACCACATTTGCTATATCCTTATTAAGCCTTTCAATAAACTTAGAAATTGTAGCTTCTTGGTCCTCCACAACATTAGCTCTAATCATAGCAACCTCCATTTCCTTTGAGTATTCTTCCACACTCATATTTCCTTAAGTTAAACCTTGAAGTTTTCGGTATAACTCTCGATAACAATAGTTTGGAATGAATCTTTTCCATATAACAGCTTTGAGTTCTCCCCATGTTCTTATGGGCTTCTCACCATTCCTTCTTCGGTTCATGACAAGTTGATCCCACCATATGATTGCATAGTCACTAAACTCAATCATAGCAAGCTTTACCTTCTTCTCCTTGGAGTAGTTGTGGCAACTAAAGATTAGATCTACCTTTTTTTTCCCAATTGAGATACTCATCCGGATCATTCCTTCCTTGGAATGATGGTATGCTCATTTTGATGTTGTTCAAATTACCATCCTCTTCATCTCGACCTCTATGATTTCTCCTTGGTAAATTTGCTCTCCTTACTCCTCTCCTTGTACCCATTCTAGGATCCTCAAACTCACACTCTTCCTTATATTCATCCTCACTAATTTCTTCAATATCTTCTTCTCTAGGCATTGGAGCTCTTCTATTGTTTCTCCTTCCTTCACTAGTAACTTGTGGTGTTCCCTCTCGTGGTCTAGGGAAATTCCTTTAAGTATTCATTTGTTCTTCCGTCAAAGTCATATGCCTCATTAATTCTTCAAACTTCCTTTCCATATTGCTATTGGCATTGATTTCTTCATATTTCGCTTTAAGCTCATTGGATGACATGGTGAAAGAAATGTCCTCACTACACTCCCTCAGGTGTTTTCTCTCACTCTCGTGTTTCACACACGCACAATAAAAAAAGAAAGAAAAATATAAATAAATACACCTAGTGATTTACCAAGTTCTATTGGACTCAACAAGTACCACTATTGTTAGGTCTAAAATATTGATGATTTGATGCCATATTTATAGCTTAATATTTGTTAGTTTGTGTTAATTTGTTATGGAAAGATATTTAATTATGTATTTTTCTTAATCTAAGTGAAAGAGGAAGAATTTTAAGAAAACAACCATAAAGATGGATTCTTTGGGTCGAATTATGGTAGGAAGCAAGATTTGAGCTCGAACGGACTAAGCATTAAAAAGATTCTAAAAAGATACCTTAAAGATTCCATAAAGATTCTATCGTGAATTCCATGGTGGAAGTGGATGTCATATGAATCATCACGATCTGAGGATTTCAAATGTCTCGTTATTTTTGGATTTCGAGGTGCGAGTAAAGAGTTATCATCATTTAAAGTTTGGAATTTATAAAAAGTAATATTCTAGTTAAATCTCCACCATTGATCAAAAGAGGAAATCAAGGCAATTTGAGGGCGAAGATAAAAACAAGTGGCAATAAATGGTTAATTTATCATTAATGAGGCACATGTCATGTCACATGCTTCATTAAGGGTAAATTAGACTAATTAACTATTTTTTTTAGGAGGAATTAGATAAAAGGAAAGTAGTAGAGAGCAAGTAATATCCAGTTTCCTTTTTACACATGAAATTCGTCCAACCCTTTTCATGGCCTAAAAAAGGTATCTTCCAAGACTCCCACATTGAAAATAAAGAGAGAAAAAGATTCCAAAGGTTCTATATATATAGCCCCCACCACATTGAAAAAAGATATACAAGTTTAGAGAGTTATTTAAGAGCTTTAGAAGGCTTAAATAGAAACAAATCAAATTTTGGGAGTTTCTAAGATTCTCTTAAGGGTTCTAGGGTTTTAAAGTTTTAGAGTTTTAGAAGATCAATTGGAGAGCTTGGAGGAGGCAGAGAGACGTGGGCTTGCTTGGAGAAGAAGGCTACGACTTTGAGAGCTCTTGATGGAGAATTTCTTCAATAGTTTTTATTCTCTTTTCCTTTCTCTTTAATTGTGAATCTTATTATTTTTAATAATTATGGATGTTGAAATTATTTTTACCATGAACTGATTTTCATAGCTAGGGCTATGATGTAGGCCTAACTATGAAGGTTTAATTATTTTAATATATGTTGAATTTTATTTAATTAGTAATATGTTTTGTTAATAAATCATTGGTATACTTAATGCTTTCATAGGCAGGAAGGAATGAATGATTTTAATAATATTTGAGCTTGGAAAAGGATAATATTATGGATCTCCAATGATTTACATGAATGCATAATTGATTGGAAAATAGTTATGTCTCATGCCATATTATTTGCTTAATCTATGCTTGATGAATTTGCATGATTTAATTTATAGGCCGGAAGGAATAAATTAGGTTATGTGAATATTATCAATTGTGAGTGGAAATTACCTTTGATTAATTTTGTGATTAAGTGTGGTTAACAAAATTACTAGTTAATTAAATTCACATAGTTAAGTAATTAAATTGGAATAGTTAGTGGTGAAATCAAATGCCGTAGTATTCATAATTATTGAATTCTCTCTCTTACTTGAAATTGATCTAATTTTAATTGATTGCTTTTGTTTAATTTAGTTTTCAATTGCCATTTCAAATATTATCAAAACCTAATTATCTTTGGTACTTAATACTTAATCCCTTGGGTACGACAACCCTATTTTTCCACTTTATTACTTGAAAATGATTCATGCACTTGCGAGTTGATTTTACACATCAACTATCAAGCATATACTCATTTGAACAAGGGTGAAACAAGAAATGCAACATTTTTATGAGATGATGAACAAAATAACAAGGAATGAAAGATAGTAACTAAAAAAAATGCCCAAGCAAGAAATAGGAAGGAACAAGATTCTAAGGACTAAGAAAAGAAAATGACAATGGAAATAGTGAGCAACAAAAGGCAAAATAACAATCAATGAATTAAGATCAAATGAATCGAGGATATTGGGAAGATTTGTAGTGACTAATATAGATAATCCTTTTGAACCATGTAAACGCAACCTCATAGCTTTCAATGGGCTTTTAAACAAATAAAAAAACTAGATCCATCAAAAGGAAAGATTTTGAAAGGTTGGATCTACTTTCAAATGCCAAAAAGGATATGCCTTTTTTTTTATCCGAATTATATATATATATATATATATATGTATCAGATTTTGAACAACTTTTTTTTTATTTGAATTTTTTTTAAATAACCTTTGTTAAGACAATATGGCTAGATATATTTATATATGTATATATCAAACCTTCCAAACAACTGCAAGTGGTAGAAATAATTCAAAGATTCTAACGAAACCCAACGAACAAGATTATGGATTTTCTAGGGTATGCTAGGCAAAAGAAACATAACAAAAATGGACAATGAAAAGGAAAATGGACAAAAACATAAAATGGGAATAGAAGAAAAGATGAACAGCAAATAACAAGGAAAGAATAAACAAGGAACAAAAGAAAAACACCAAAAAACAAAACAACGCAAGCTAGGGCTTCAATATGTTATAATTAAGAAATAAATCAAACAAAGAGAATTCTCACATACCTTGTAATTGAGCTCTAATACCAAAATGATATGCTCACATATTCATGTATGGTAGTGAGATGATGATTTTGAGTCCAATGAAACGACAAGTGAATATAACCAGAGGATGATTGGATATGGAATGGAAAGAAAAACAATTACAAGGAACTTAAAACACACAAAAAAAAAAGATATTTAAAATAAAATAAAATATATCCAACCAAGACCTACTACCGATTTAGAGGTAGAAACTTATGGTATTGACTTATGACCCTCTATCTATGAAAGATAAGAATCATAAGTATAAAGACACTCTTAAGTGAGTAACCTGGAGTCCAAGACTAATGGTGAAAAAGTAATTCTCAAAAAGCGAAAATTTCGTTAAAAAAAAAAAACCAATCCCCCTTTAATTCTGGCTTGCTTTTCAAACCAAAAACACTTGATCTTGGGCTGCCAAATTGTTGTTCTTAAACTTGGAATTCTCAAAAGTGGGTTTGGTAATGTCCTCAAACACATCAAAATTCTTCATGAATGCAAATAAGGCCCTCCTTGAATCTTTTAGCCCTACTTCGAGTAATTGGGCCTTTATGCAGCTGAAAGGGATCGTTGGAAGTGTGATGTGCATCACAAAGCTTATGCCACGTGGAGATGGTCCATTCCAAATATTGGAGAGACTTAATGACAACGCTTACAAATTAGATCTTCCAGGTGAGTATAATGTAAGTGCTACTTTTAATGTTGCTAATTTATCTCTTTTTTGTGCAGGTGATGAGAACATGACTAAGACCACCTCAAGATAGAGTTGAGAGCCACTTCAAATCTGATACGAACCTAGGACGACCTGCATCTAAACCCGTATTATATTAGCCCGGATCTAATTATGTTCAAGTTCTAATGGTCACCTTGACCCCTAACCAACCTGTGATTAGAAACCTTGGTATACAATGAGGATGCCACAATAGGTGATGGAAATCCTATTGATAAGTCAAAACTAAAATACTCATTCACTAATGGTGTTTTAGGTGTTCAAAGAGTATAAAGAGAATTCAATCTCACAAATAAATTTCTGTATAAAATTCAATCTTGATTTCTCATTGAAAATTGGCCCTTAAATAGGCTAAGATTACAAAGAAAAAGCCCTAAAAAATTAATTCAAAATTGGACACAAAGTGTTGAGAAGAAGAAAGTAGAGACAAGGAAAGTGCCTAATTTTTCTTAGTTTTCTAAACTAATTTGGATTAATTAATTCCTTTATTTTGAATTAGGAATTAATTAATTTACAATTGAAATACTAAAATAATAACTTTACTAAACTTATTTGTCTAGAAAATAAAAAAAAAAAAAAATAAAAGACTAATTCCCTAAAACGAAAAGTCAAAATCAAATTAGGAAACTAGTTGACTAGTTTGACTACTAAGGTTTCTTTGACCAACCTCCAGCTTTTTTGAGCTCCAAATCAACTTTCATATGCCATGTAGGATGCCAAATATGATTAATAATGATTCCCACAGCCCTTTTGATTGGAATAAGTCAAACAAGAAGAAAAGTAAAAGCTAGAGGCAAAATAGTACAATTTCGGCCAAATTGAGAGGCTGTCCGTACAAGTCCTTTTTAGATACTTTTGATTCTGCCTTGGCTGGATTCCATGTCATCTTAATAATATTCATTGAGTTCATAAAGTGTTAGAACCATTCCTTACTGCTCGAAGTCCAAATTTGCACAAAAAAAGCTACTCGAGTCCGTATCAATCTCCACCAGTTGGAGGCTAAAAATGGATCTTGTATTTTCAGGTATTGTCATGCCCTCTTCAGATTGAATCTAATGTGAATCCACCAAAACCCACTCAGCCGACAACCTGGTGGGATGTCGATCCGATACGGATGAAGACAAGGCCGATCACTAGGGATCAAGCTAATAAGTTTAAGGAAAATATTTCTGCCTTTATCTAGGGAGTAATTCATATTCAAAAGGGCTTGTCCATACTCGAAGATCCAAGACCTATCTTGAGCATACAAGTGGTGGAAGCCGGTACGGACCCAGGTAGCGATTTTGATGCAAGTATGGAGGCCGAGAAGCATGAAATGGTTCTAATGTTTTATTGATTCAATACATATGTCTAAGAGGACATGGAACCAGGTCAAAGCAGCTTCAAAGTCATCGAAAAAGGGGTTGTACGGACAGTTAGTCAATTTGGCCTGTTTTTGCTGTATTTTGTGCTGGCTTTACGGTATTGTGATGAGTTGGGTTTTTCTCTTTCCTTCAAGCAAGGGAAATGAGTTGGCATCCTACAAAGCATATAGAAGCTGATTTGGAGGTCAAAGAGGTCAAAGATTGATCAAATTCAACTTAGTCAAAAAGCTAGTATTTTAGTTTCCTAATTTGTTTTTACTTTTTGTTTTAGGAAACTACCATTATTTTTTGGTTATTTATTTATTTATTTGCTGGAAAAATAAGTTTAGGAAATTTATTATTTTATTATTTTCATTTTAAATTAATTAATCCAAATTAGATTAGGAAAGGAGTAAGAATTTCTAATCACAGGTTGGTTAGGGGTCAAGGTGACCATTACAACTTAAATATAATTAGATCCAGGCTAATATAATACGGGTTTAGGAGCAGGTCGTCCTAGGTTCGAATCATTTGGTATCAAAGCCAAATTTTGTTCAGGTTTGATCTATCTTTATTTTAGTTGTTTTTGTTTTATTCTGCATTTTTAACGCTAGGTTAACGTTGCATCCATCCCATACACGTTCTGCACCTTAAAAATATATATATATATATATATATATTCATTCCTAGTTAAATTAGGATTTCCTAGTTTTATCGTATTTTTGTTTCCTAATTTGTTGGTTGTTTTTCATCATTGTTCTTGTTAATTTTGGTTTTTGTTGATTTTTCTTTGCTGTTTTAGTCTTAAATATTTGAATTCATATATTCAAAAAAAAGAAAAACAAGAAGGGTTTGCGGCAACATATTCAAAAAAAAAAAAAAAACTACACTTTTGTTTGTTGCGGGCCACAGATTCGGTGGATTTTTGGTGTGGAATTGCAAATTTTAGTGTTGATATTTGCTACTGCAGTTGTTTTATGATCTGTGAGTGAAAAAAAAAAAAAAGAGGAACAAGCCAAATAAAAAAAAAAATTCAGTTTGTTGGAGTTTGATTTGTTTGCTGGAAATTTGTAGGAGCCGTTGGTTTGTGATTATTTATTCAATATTTGAGTTGCCGGAGAATTATTTTTGCTGTTGGATATTTGATTTTTGGGTGCTTACAAATATTGGATTAAAATTGGTAAAGGATTCGATACATAAAACTTGAATTGCAAGAACAATAACCAACACTATTCTATATTTTTGTTCAATTTGATTCTTGTTCGTATTTGAATTTCATTTTCTTGAACTCATAATCTATTACCCGCTGGTCCAATTCTTCAAAATTCCCAAGTTTTCTTGTTAGTTTGCTTTATTTTGCCTAGAAAAGCCAAAAACTAGGTTTTGTTGAATTCTTTCGATATTGCCTACTTTTTCTACTGTTTTGTTGATAAGTTTAATTAAGACATACTTGTGATCTAATTGCTGTTTTATGGGTGTTTTAATTAGGATTTTGAGATAATTCTTGGAGTGGAAAAAGGCAAGAGTGTGTAAACTCAAAAGAAGGTAAAAGCCAAAAATTAGTTTGTAAACGAGTGTCAAGACCTGGATTGAGTGAAACACGTGAGGGAGTGATTTTTGGTGAGAATTTATTTTATGTTGCACTATTTATACTAACATGGCAGATACAAGGTTAAGGATAGGAGATCCACCTTTAAGAATAAATGAAGAGGAGTCCATAGGATTTCATGGTGGTTCCCGAGCTACGGGAAGTGGAGAGCAAACGAACATGAGGGTTATAATGGAGCAATTGCAGCGGACGAATGCTCAATTCGACCACATCAATCAAAGGATGGATAGAATAGAAACATCTCATGATGGAACTAATTTAAGGTAAGAATTCCATGGGGGTCAAGGTTGAGGTCGAGGAGGCCGTGAGCGACCAAGAGAGGAGTTTGAGGAGGAAAATTTAGGAGATGATTTTGAAGAAGGAATGGACGAAACACTTGCTATCCAAGAGAGGCGAGGTCATGGGAGGCATAGGAGAGAGGATGTAGATAGTGATCTTGGAAACATCAAGGTAAATAGTCCACCATTCATGGGTAAAAGTGATCCGGAAGTATATTTGGAATGGAAAGAGATAATGGAGATGATCTTTGATTGTCATAATTATTTGGAGGCTAAGAAGGTGTAATTAGCAACAATGGAGTTTGGTCATTATGCACTCCAATGGTGGACCAATGAGCAAAACAGCCGAAGGAGAGTTGGTGATGAAGTACATGGTGACAAATGAAAGGAGCCATGAGGAAGCGGTTCGTACCATCACACTATCATAGGTTTCTGCAACAAATGCTTCAATCTTTATCTCAAGGAAGTAGGTTCGTGGAAGATTATTACAAGGAGATGAAGATGGTTATGATGAGGCTAAGCATGAATGAGGATAGAGAAGCAACTATGGCAAGGTTCCTTGGTGGTTTGAATCATGAGGTAGCCAATCAACTTGAATTGCAACAATATGTGGAATTGGAGGAGATGTTGCATGTGGCTATTAAGCTTAAGCATCAATTCAGGAAGAGGGGTGTAGGGTCATGGTTTGGGGGAGTTTTCAATAGTGGAAGATCAATTCCAAGTGGTTGGAGAAGCAATCCTACCTATGAAAACAAGCCAAAGCCGAAAATGGGAGAAGAAAGCACCATCCGGCCGAAAAGGGAGCTTAAGCCGCATTTGTCCAAGCACATAAAAATGAGGTAAAATCTGATCCTAAACCTTCAAGATCAAGACAAATTATTTGTTTTAAGTGCCAGGGACAAGGACACATCACTAGCCAATGCCTGAATAGAAGGATCATGGTGTTGAAAGGCAATGGTGAGCTAGAATCGGAGAGTGAGGAAAGTGAGGATGAAGCCGAGCAAAAGGAGGACTTAGAGGATGAGGCCGAAACTTTGAACGCATCCCATGCCGAATTAAACTTGGTTTCTAGAAGAGTACTTGCTGTTTACAAGGATGAGGATCAAGTTCAAAGAGAATACAGCTTCCACACCTGATGTGAAATCCAAGGTAAAAGTTGTAGTATGATTATTGATAGTGGAAGTTGTACAAATGTAATTATTAACATTGTGGTTGATAAATTAGGCTTAACAACTATTAAACATCTCGAGGTATATAGATTACAATGGCTTAATGATAGTGATGAGATGAAAATGAATAAACAAGCCAAAATAAAATTTAGTATAGATAGATATGAGGATGTTGTTTTGTGTGATATTGTGCCTATGCATGTCGGACATATTCTATTAGGTAGACCATGGCAATTTGATGAAGATGCTACTCATTTTGGTCGAGAGAATTGTATGGTTTTCAGGTTTAAAGGAAAGAAAATCAAGATGGAGCCATTGACTCCCAAGGAAGTATATAGCGACCAACTATAAATACAACAAAGAAGAGAAGCCGAAAAACTCAAGGAGAAGGCTAGTATGGCACCAATGGCTTCACCAACCATCCAAGAAGGTAAGTCCGAGCTTGCTGTCCAAGGTAAGTGTTCTAAGACTCAAATTGAGTGGAAAGATCAAGAGAAGGCCGAAAGAAAGGTGAGAAAGAGAGAGAAACCCGAGAGCTATGGTGAGAAACCCGAGAGAGGGAAAAGTTATGTGGTGGCCAAGAGAGAGAAATAAAAAGAAAGAAAAGAAAAGAAAAGAAAAATAAAAATTTTTATCTTAGCTTTGAGGATGTTAATAAAGCCATCTTGAGTAAGAAACCATTGCTGGTCATGAATTTCAAAGATACTTATTTAAAGATGTTTTTGATGCATAGAACTTTATCTGCATTGTTGAAAGCTTTACTTAGTGGAAATTTTAAAATTTGGGAAAGATTATTTGATAATATTAAAAAGTTTGATGAACTTGCATTTTTAGTATTTGTTGTGATAGTGTTTGACCCAGGGGATTGGTTTTGGTTTCAACCAAGGAAGGAGAGGATTCCCGAACAAAGAAAGTCTAAGCTTATGCCACGAGGAGATGGATATTTTCAAGTTTTGGAAAGGATCAATGAAAACGTCTACAAGCTTAATATACCAGGTGAGTATAATAACAGTGCTACATTTAATGTTACTAATTTGTCTCCTTTTACTACAGGTGATGACTCTGATTTGAGGGCAAATTCTTTTCAAGAGGAGGAGAATGATTCGAATCCGCCCAAACTCACTCAGCCGATAACCTGCTGGGGTGCCGACCCGATACGGAAGAAGACGGGACCAATCACTAGGGATCAAGCTAACAAGTTTAAGGACAATATTTCTGCCTTTACCCAGGGAGTAATTCATATTCAAAAGGGCTTGTCCATACTCGAAGATCCAAGACCTATCTTGAGCATACAAGTGGTGGAAGCCGGTATGGACCCAAGTAGCGGTTTTGGTGTAATTATGGAGGCCGGGAAGCATGAAATGGTTCCAATGTTTTATGGATTCAATACGTATGTCTAAGAGGACATGGAATCAAGTCAAAGCAACTTCAAAGTCGTTCAAAAAGGGGTTGTATGGACAGTTAGTAAATCTGGCTTGTTTTTGCTGTATTTTGTGCTGACTTTACTGTATTGTGCTGAGTTAGCTTTTTCTCTTTCCTCCAAGCAAGGGAAATGTGTGGGACTCCATAATAAGCTTATTTGGCATCCTAAAAAGCATATATAAGCTGATTTGGAGCTCAAAGAGGTCAAAGATTGGTCAAAGTCAACTTAGTCAAAAAGCTAGTATTTTAGTTTCCTAATTTGTTTCTACTTTTTATTTTAGGAAACTACCATTATTTTTTGGTTTTTATTTATTTATTTTCTGGACAAATAAGTTTATGAAAGTTATTATTTTATTATTTTCATTGTAAATTAATTAATTCATAATTCAAAATAAAGTAGTTAATTAATCCAAATTAGATTAGGAAAGGAGTAAGAATTTCAGCCACCATAGGAAACTACTTTGTATGGCCGATTTTTCCTTTGTTTTTATGGTTTTATTTCATGACCTTGCAGCCTATTTAAAGGCTTTTTTTTCAATAAGAATTAAGCTTGAATTTTATATAGAAAATTATTTGTGAGATTGAATTCTCTTTGTTCTTTTGAACACCTAAAACACCATTAGCGAATGGGTGTTTTAGTTTTGATTTATCAATAGGATTTCTATCACCTATTATGGCGTCTTCATTATATACCAAGGTTTTTAATCACAGGTTGGTTAGGGGTCAAGGTGACCATTAGACCTTGAACATAATTAGATCCGGACTAATATAATACGGGTTTAGGAGTAGGTCGCCCTAGGTTCGTATCAAAATCACTCCATGAATAAGCCAGCCAAGTTGTCCTTAAATCTCTTAACTTGTGCCCTAGTGATTGGCCCCATCTTCATTTATATAGGACCTGTACCCAGTGGGTAGTCGGTTGAACGGGCACGGGCAGAATCACATCAAAATCTCTTTGAGATTGATAACCAGAGCTAGAGTAAAACGGTTTAAAGAAGTACTAAATGGTATAATCCAGGAGGTGTTCACATCTCAAGGAAGCAGGTTCATTACTAAAGATGAACCAAAATTGGTCCATATGATTGGAACGGTGGCTTCCAACCAGAAAGAGAGCTTAACGCAAGGAATCCTACAACATGGTGATGTGGCAAGTTTTGATGATATAGATGGGTGATGTGGCATCCTATGGTGACATGGCACTTTTGCCATGTGGAGGGTGATATGCGCCTACATGGCTTCCAACTAAGCTAGGCTGAATTTTATAATTAGGAAAACATTAATTTTTTATTTATGTCTTGATTAGATTAGGTTTTTACATTACTTTCCTAAATTTATTAGAGTTGAATTAGTCAAAGAATTGAAGGTCATTCAAATTAGGAAACTAGGAGCCAAATTAGGTTTCCTAAACCTAACCACATTAGGTTTCTTAAACGTAACCAAATTAGGTTTTCTAAACTTAATTTTCCTCCATCTTTATTTTTAGCAAATTTAGGAAAGCTTTGTCATTTATTTTGCCTATGTAAAGGCACAAAAGTTTGAATAAAAATTTGATGAGGATATGACTAGGAGCACCTCAAGGTTTGTACCAGGAAGCTTAACAAGGAAACTACAAAAACCACTTTCCTTTGTCATTTATTAATCAAATGTTAGAAAGGTTAGTTGGAAGGAATATTATTGTTTTCTAGATGGTTATAGCGGTTACAATCAAATAGCTATTGCCCCCGATGATCAAGAAAAGACTACTTGTACTTGTCCTTGTGGAACTTTTGCCTATGTAAGGATGCCTTTTGGTTTTTGCAATGCACCTGCGACTTTTCAAAGGTGTATGATGTCCATCTTTTTGGATATGGTAGAAGATATCATAGAAATTTTTATGGATGATTTTAGTGTATCTGGTGATTCTTTTACTTCTTGCCTAAAAAATTTATCTAAGGTACTTCTAAGGTATAAAGAAACTAATCTTGTGCTTAATTGGGAAAAATGTCACTTAGTTCAAGAGGGCATAGTAAAGGTCATAAGGTTTTTAAAAGGGGAATTGATGTAGATAAAGCTAAAATAGAAGTTATGGAGAAATTGCTTCCATCGACTTCAATAAAAGGTATTAGGATTTTTCTTGGGCATGCATGCTTTTATAGGAGATTTATTAAGGATTTTTCTAAGATAACTAAACCTTTATGCCACTTGTTGAATAAAGATGTTCCTTTTGTTTTTGATGATGAATGCATGCATGCTTTTAATCGTTTGAAAGAAAAATTAATATGTGCTCCAACTATCTGTGCTCCAAATTGGAATTTACCTTTTGGAATTATGTGTGATGCTAGTGATTATGCTATAGGGGTTGTTTTGGGACAAAAGAAAACTAAAAAACTGCATGTTATTTATTATGCTTCTAGAACTTTAAATGATGCTCAACTTCATTATGCTACTACTAAAAAAGAGATGCTTGCTTTTGATAAGTTTAGAGCATATTTGTTAGGTTCTCAAACCATTGTCTATATCGATCATAGTGGAATTGAGTACCCCATGAGTTAGAAAGAGTCTAAACCTAGGTTAATTAGATGCGTTTTGTTACTTCAAGAGTTTGATTTAGAAATTCTGGATAAAAAAGGGGTAGAAAACCTAGTAGCTAATCACTTTCTAGGTTGGAATTGAGTGAGGAAAAAGAAGAAAGAGACATAGAAGAGTGTTTTCAAGATGAAAAAGTATTTAGGGTTGATGGTGTGTTTGATGTACCTTGGTATACTGACATTGTTAATTATTTGGTTACTAATGTTATGCCACCTAGTTTGGAAAAACCATACGAAAAGCATAAGTTTCTTAAGGAAATTAGGTATTACTTTGGGATGACCCCTTTAAAAAATGTACCGATGGTATAAGTAGGAGGTGTGTTCCTAGAGAAGAAACAATATCCATTATTAAAAGTTGTCATTCTAGTGAGTATAGGGGGCATTTTGGGACTAGAAAAAACATAGCAAAAATTTTGAATTCTGGATTTTATTGGCCCTCCATTTTTAAAGATACTAATATTTTATGTGCAAGGGCGTGATAGGTGCCAAAGAATCGGAAACATATCGACGAAGAATGAGATTCCTTTGAAGAATATCCTTGAGGTAGAATTGTTTAATTTGGGGGTATTGATTTCATGGGTCCTTTTCATTCTTCTTGTGGTAATAAATATAATTTAGTTGCTATGGATTATGTTTCTAAATGGGTTGAAGCTAGTGCACTACCTACTAATGATGTAGGGGTTGTAGTGAAATTTTTAAAAAAATACATTTTACTAGATTTGGTACACCCAGAGCAATCATTAATCATGGTGGCACTCATTTTTGTAACAATCAATTTGAATCCCTTCTTGCTAAATATGGTGTTAAACATAAAATTGCTACTCCTTACCACCCATAAACTAATGGGCAACTAGAAATTTCAAACAGGGAAATAAAGAGGATTTTTGAGAAGATGATCAATGCTTCAAGAAAGGATTGGAGCTTAAAGCTAAATGATGCACTTTTGGCATATTAGAACGCCTACAAGACCCCGATTGGTACTTCTCACTATAAATTGGTTTTTGGTAAGGAATGTCATCTTCCCGTAGAACTGGAGCATAAAGCATATTGGGCAACCAAGTTTCTCAATTTCAATCAAGAGGCCACGAGTAAGAATCGGCTTTTGCAATTGGATGAACTTGAAGAATTTAGGATGGATGCTTTTGAAAATGCAAAGATTCATAAAGAAAAGACAAAGAGATGGCATGACAAGGTGATTAAACAGTGGAACTTCCATGTTGGACAAAGGGTACTTCTTTATAACTCTAGACTTAAATTGTTTCCAGGTAAATTAAGATTAAGATGGAGTGGACCATATGACATTGTGCAAATTTTCCAACTAGAGCAATTGAAATCACCAAATCGGGACATGAAAGTTTTAAGGTGAATGGGCAGCGGTTGAAGCCATATTATGAAGGTGGAATGCATGAGACTAGCCTCTACTTAGGTGATCCAAATTAAATTAAAAAGAAGGAGTCGTAATGACTTTAAACAAACGCTCTTGGGACGCAACCTAAGCTTCTTTCTTTATGTTTTATATATCTATTCATTTTAGTTGTTTTTAGTTGTTTTCTTGTTTTTAGGATGTTTTGATGTATTTTATTTGAGTTCTTGCAAGGTTTTTGTTAGGTCTAAAATATTGATGATTTTATACCATATTTATAGCTTAATATTTGTTAGTTTGTGTTAATTTGTTATGGAAAGATAGTTAATTTCGTATTTTTCTTAATCTAGGTAAAAGGGGAAGAATTTTAAGAAAACAACCATAAAAATGGATTCCTTGGGTCAAATTACGGTACGAAGCAAGATTGAGCTTGAACGGATCAAGTATTGAAAAGATTTCAAGAAGATTCCTTAAAGATTCTGTCGGGAATTTTATGATGGAAGTAGATGTCATATGAATCCTCATGGTCTGACTATTTCAAATATCACACTAGTTTTGGATTTCGAGGTTTGAGTAAAAAGATATCATCATTTAAAGTTTGGAATTTATAAAAAGTAATATTTCTAGTTAAATATCCACCATGGATTAAGAGAGGGAATCATGGCAATCCAAGGGTCAAGATTAGGACAAGTGGAGATAATTGATTAATTTATCATTAATGAGGCACATGTCATGTCACATGCTTCATTAAAGGCAAATTAGACTAATTATAAACATTTTTTTAGAAAGAATTGGAGAAAATGAAAGTATTGGAGAGCAAGTAATATCAAGTTTCCTTTTTACACATGAAATTCGTACAACTCTCTTGATGGCCTAAAAAAGGTATCTTCTAAGATTCCCACATTGAAAATAAAGAGAAAAAAAGGTTCCTAAGGTCCTATCTATATAGCCCCCACCACATTGAAGGGAGATATACAAGTTTAGAGGGTTATTTAAGAGCTTTTAGGAGGTTTAAATAGAAACAAACCAAATTTTGGGGGTTTCTAAATATCTCTTAAAGGTTCTAGAGTTTTAAAGTTTTAGAATTTTAGAAGATCAATTGGAGAGTTTGGAGGGGACATAGAGACGTGGGCTTGCTTGGAGAAGAAGGCTACGACTTGGAGAGCTTTTGGAGAAGGATTTCTTCAATAGTTTTTATTCTCATTTCTTTCTCTTTAATTGTGAACATTATTGTTTTTTCTTTATAATTATGGATGTTGAAATTATTTTTGCCATGAACTGATTTCATAGCTAGGGCTATGATGTAGCCCTAACTATGAAGGTCTAATTATTTTAATATATGTTGAGTTTTATTTAATTAGTAATATGTTTTGTTAATAAATAATTGGTATGCTTAATGCTTTCATAGGCCAGAAGGAATGAATAATTTTTATAATATTTAAGCTTGGAAAAGGATAATATTATGGATCTCCAATGATTTACATGAATGTATAATTGATTGGAAAATAGTTATGTCCCATGCCATATTATTTGCTTAATCTATGCTTAATGAATATGCATGATTTAATTTATAGGTCGGAAGGAATAAATTAGGTTATGTGAATATTATCAATTGTGAGTGAAAAATACTTTTGATTGATTTTGTGATTAAGTGTGGTTAACAAAATTACTAGTAAATTAAATTCACATATTTAAGTAATTAAATTGGAATAGTTAGTGGTTAAATTAAATGCTCTAGTATTCATAATTATTAAACTTACTTTCTTACTTGAAATTGATTTAATTTTAATTTCTTGTTTTTGTTTAATTTAGTTTATTTAATTTTCAATTGCCATCTTAAGTACTAGTTCAAATATTACCAAAACCTAATTATCTTTGGTACTTAATTCTTAATCCCTTGGGTACAACAACCCTATTTTTCCATTTTATTACTTGAAAACAATTCGTGCACTTGCGAGGTGATTTTACACATCAAGTTTTTGGCGCCGTTGCCCGAGATTAAGGCATTAATATTAATTCGAATTGGGTTTAGTAGTATTTTGATTATATTTTTCTTATTTTAAATTTTTTATATTTAATTCTTAATTTTGGTTTTAGTGTTGCATGCTAGGTTTTAATTTTTTACTTGTTTAGCCAACTTGCTTTGAATTTTAATACTTATTTTGTGGTACTTGAAACCAAAATTGTGTTTTTAATTTATTGGTGTCTAGATTTACAAGTTTCGCATACTTAGAGATATTATTATTATTATTTTATTTGTTTGGTTGAATAAGATTAGGTTTAGCTTACTTTTAGTTGAAATTTTAGTCTGGCATAATTGTTTACTTTAATAGCATACCTGCACAAAAGGGTTTAATTTTTGCATTCTTTTCTTCTTGTTTGGTTCATTATTTCCTAGAGTTATTTTATTTATCTTTTAGGTAGTGTTAGTTTGTTTTTCTTTATTGCTAATTGATTTCAATTGTTAGATTAGTTAGCAACATTAGAATTCCAATTTTTGTTTTCTTGTTTAATTTTTTAATTTCCTTTCTAATTTATTTTCCTTGCTCTCTTTTTAGGAATTAGGTGATGTGTATGAGTCACAGTGGTGATCAAGAGTTCAAGGAGGAAGTTGACTTGGAAAATAAACCAACACCTAGGAAACGAGCCACAAGGGGTACTTGGGTACATATAGAGAAAGGAATTCAAGAAGGTGCAATGGCCAATCAAAGAGAAGATGATTTGCCCATATGCGAGTATGCCGCTCACAAGAAACTTGGTGATTTGTCTTGCATAAGGAGACCACCCATTGAGGCAAATAATTTTAAAATTGAAGCATCTACTACTTCTTTGCTTAATAATGTTCAATTTTGTGGTTTGCCTCATGAATATCCTAACATGCATATTTCTAGTTTTCTTCAGTTGTGTGATATGTCTAAACAAAATGGTGTTTCTGATGATGCTTTTCGATTAAGACTTTTTCCTTGGTCTCGTAGAAACAAGGCAAAAGTGTGGTTAAATTCTTTACCCGCAGGTACAATCACTACATGGGATGCTATGGAGGCCAAATTCCTAGACAAATTTTTTCCTCCATCAAAGACCGCAAAATTGAAAAGTGATATAAATAATATTTGTCAACGGGACCAAGAGACTTTGTATGATGCATGGGAGCGCTTCAAGGAACTATTAAGAAGATGCCCACACCATGGATTTCCTACATGGATACAGGTACAGATTTTCTATAATGGTTTAGATTATGGTAATAAACAATTGGTGGATGCAGCTGCAGGAGGTTCTTTAATGAAGAAGAGGCAATCTGAAGCATTTGAATTAATTGAAGAGATGGCCCATAATAACTACCAATATCTAAGTGAAAGGAAACTAACTGGAAGACATCAAGTAAAGGCCGTTGAAGAGGTTGATATTAACAACTTAGGGGCTCAACTTGCAAACCAATTCATGAAGACCTCGAACACTCAATTTGGTCAAGTAGGGGTGAATTCTATCCAATCTACTAATAATTTTTGTGATTTATGTGGTGCTCATGATCATAAGAGTGTGGATTGCCAAGTTGGAAATCCCTTTGCTTCTGATGATGTTAATTGATGTGTAAAATCAACTCGCAAGTGCACGAATCGTTTTCAAGTAATAAAGTGGAAAAATAGGGTTGTCGTACCCAAGGGATTAAGTATTAAGTACCAAAGATAATTAGGTTTTGATAATATTTGAACTAAAATTTAAGATGGCAATTGAAAACTAAATAAACTAAATTAAACAAGAGCAATCAATTAAAATTAGATCAATTTCAAGCAAGAGAGAGAATTGAATAATAATGAATACTAGGGCATTTGATTTCACCACTAACTATTCCAATTTAATTACTTAAATATGTCAATTTAATTAACTAGTAATTTTGTTAACCATACTTAATCACAAAATTAATCAAAAGTAGTTTCCACTCACAATTGATAATATTCACATAACCTAATTTATTCCTTCCGGCCTATAAATTAAATCATGCAAATTCATCAAGCATAGATTAATCAAATAATATGGCATGAGACATAACTATTTTCCAATCAATTATGCATTCATGTAAATCATTGGAGATCCATAATATTATCCTTTTCCAAGCTCAAATATTATTAAAATCATTCATTCCTTCCGGCCTATGAAAGCATTAAGTATACCAATGATTTATTAACAAAACATATTACTAATTAAATAAAACTCAACATATATTAAAATAATTAAACCTTCATAATTAGGGCTACATCATAGCCCTAGCTATGAAAATTAGTTCATGGTAAAAATAATTTCAACATCCATAATTATTAAAAATAATAAGATTCACAATTAAAGAGAAAGGAAAAGAGAATAAAAACTATTGAAGAAATTCCCCTCCAAGAGCTCTAAAACTTTAAAACCCTAGAACTCTTAAGAGAATCTTAGAAACTCCCAAAATTTGGTTTGTTTCTATTTAAGTCTCCTAAAAGCTCTTAAATAACTCTCTAAACTTGTATATCTTCCTTCAATGTGGTGGGGGCTATATATATAGGGCCTTGGGAATCTTTTTCTCTCTTTATTTTCAATGTGGGAGTCTTGGAAGATACCTTTTTTAAGCCATGAAGAGGGTTGGACGAATTTCATGTGTAAGAAGGAAACTGTATATTACTTGCTCTCTACTACTTTCCTTTTATCTAATTCCTCCTGAAAAAAATAGTTAATTAGTCTAATTTACCCTTAATGAAGCATGTGACATGACATGTGCCTCATTAATGATAAATTAACCAATTATTGCCACTTGTTTTTATCTTGGCCCTCAAATTGCCTTAATTCTCTCTTTTGATCAATGGTGGAGATTTAACTAGAATATTCCTTTTTATAAATTTCAAACTTTAAATGATGATAATTCTTTGCTCGCACCTCGAAATCCAAAAATAATGAGACATTTGAAATCCTCAGATTGTAATGATTCATATGACATCCACTTCCATCATGAAATTCCCGATAGAATCTTTATGGAATCTTCAAAGTATCTTTTTGGAATCTTTTTAATGCTTAGTCTGTTCGAGCTCAAATCTTGCTTCCCACCATAATTCAACCCAAGGAATCCATTTTTATGGTGGTTTTCTTAAAATTCTTCCTCTTTTACCTAGATTAGGAAAAATACCTAATTAAGTATCTTTCCATAACAAATTAACACAAACTCACAAATATTAAGCTATAAATATGGCATAAAATCGTCAATATTTTAGACCTAACAAATACCCCCAAACTTAAGATTTGCTAGTCCCTAGCAAAGAAAAAGAATAAGAAAATGAAATTTTATTTAAAGAACATAAGATACTTTAATGAGGTGCCTCAAAGATTGTATAACATATGACTTTTCAAATGGTTTCAAAGTAATTATGTAACTCAATACCTTATATTCTATCCAACATATATGATACTTCCAATGTGTGTGTGTGGAAATCAATTTATACACTTAATTATCATATGCTTGAATAAATTTACAAGAATTAGAAATTGATAATAAAGTATGAACTACCATATGCTTGACTTAATTATCACCCTCCACTAATGTAGGTTAACGCATTACCTTAAATCATTAGGACTTCATGGTTTCTATTGCTAAGGCTAATGGATAAGGCTAAAGAAAGAAAAGGATAGGATATAATAAATCAAATAAAGAAAGCTAAAATTAAATGTCAATGAATAAATTACTTGTAAAATTTGTTTCTTTATTAGAACTTCTTTTCTTATTTTAACTTCAATTTCAATATCCTTTTTCTCCTTTTTATTGTGCATATATTCTTCAAATCACACATATTCTTTCTTTATTTCTTTTTTTTTTCTTTCTTTTTTTTTTCTTTCTTTTCCACTAAGCCCCCAAAATTATTTTTCTTCTTATTGCACATTCAAACCTCCAATTTACACAAAAATGCATACTAGAGCCAAATTCACCAAATACTTAACCTCCAAACTTTATTTTTTCCTTTTTCTCATTTTTTTCTTTTTCAACACTCAAACAAGCTCACAAGCATATATTCATATCAATTCAATTAACGCTCTCTTTGTAGTATGTTCAAGGTAGGAAAAAGAAATTTAAGGCTCAAAAAGGGTAAGTAAATGTGCTTTAATGAAGAAAAGGCTCTAATACATATTTATGCATCCTAAAGGCTCAAATAAGGTACTAGTGGAACATAATGTATTAGGTTGGCTTGAAAGGCTCAAACTTAAACAAAGATGGCCTAAATCATGTTCTTAGTAATGCATTCACCTAGGATTTCGCCTCAAGCAATAATCAAGCAAGTTCTAGAGTTCAATTAATAATAAAGTACTCTAATTCATGCAAACCTTCTTCAAAACACAATCTAAATTATGCATTATTGATTATGTGCTCAAAATTTATTGAAAGTAACAATATGTGAATTTATATTCAAGCATTTAGGCATACACAAAAACAAATCCACCATCTAAAAACCAATTTATTTTCAATCATAGTCTTATCATTGGCTCATTAAAGTACTTAAGAAAACACCACAAAAACAATTTTTTTTTTTTTAATAATGAAGGAAAATAAAAACTAAAACTAACATTTTTGAAAACTTATAAAAACACTTAAATGGACAAGATTTAAAAGATGCAAAGCATGCTTTTCACCCCCAAACTTAAAATGAACAATGTCCTCATTGTGAAAAACATAAAATAAAGCAAAAGTAAACAAAAGGCAAAGAATACTCCCCTTTGAAGACATGGAATGTTCCTCGAAATGTGAAAACTTAGGAAAAACCTACATGTTGCATTTTCCCTACACACCATGCGGCCAAAAAGAAGGGAATGTACCCATGCAAGTTGATGTACTCCAATGAATATTCAAGGTGGTTATACTCGAAAAATCTAACTTTAGACTTGAAATTCTCAACCTTCATCTTTTGCTCTTTTACACCTAAACATCTTAAAACCTTGCAAGAATTCAAATAAAACACATCAAAACATCCTAAAAGAAGAAAACAAAAAAAAAATTAAAATAAATAGATAAATATAAGGTAAAGAAAGAAATTTGGGTTGCCTCCCAAGAGCGCTTGTTTAAAGTCATTAGCTTGACTCCTCCCTTTAACTTAATTAAGATCATCCAAGTAGAGGCTAGTCTCAAGCACTCCACCTTCATAATATGGCTTCAACCGCTGCCCATTCACCTTAAAACTTTCATGTCCCGGTTTGGTGATTTCAATTGCTCCACTTGGAAAAATTTGTACAATATCATATGGTCCACTCCATCTTGATCTTAATTTACCTGGAAACAATTTAAGTCTAGAGTTATAAAGAAGTACCTTTTGTCCAACATGAAAGTTCCTCTTTTTAATCATCTTGTCGTGCCATCTCTTTGTCTTTTCTTTGTAAATCTTTGCATTCTCGAAAGCATCCATCCTAAATTCTTCAAGTTCATCCAATTGCAATAGCCTATTCTTGCCCACAGCCTCTTGATCAAAATTGAGAAACTTGGTTGCCCAATATGCTTTATGCTCCAATTCCACGGGAAGATGACATTCCTTACCAAAAACCAGTTTATACGGAGAAGTACCAATGGGGGTCTTGTAGGCGGTCCGGTATGCCCAAAGTGCATCATCTAGCTTTAAGCTCCAATCCTTTCTTGAAGCATTGACCGTCTTCTCCAAAATCCTCTTTATTTCCCTGTTTGAAATTTCTACTTGCCCACTAGTTTGTGGGTGGTAAGGGGTAGCAATTTTATGCCTAACACCATATTTAGCAAGAAGGGATTCAAATTGTTTGTTACAAAAATGAGTGCCACCATCACTAATGATTGCTCGGGGTGTACCAAATCTAGTAAAAATGTATTTTTTTAAAAATTTCACTACAACTCGTGCATCATTAGTAGGTAGTGCACTAGCTTCAACCCATTTAGAAACATAATCCACAGCAACCAAAATATATTTATTACCACAAGAAGAAGGAAAAGGACCCATGAAATCAATACCCCAAACATCAAACAATTCTACCTCAAGGATATTCTTCAAAGGCATCTCATTCTTCCTTGATATGTTCCCGGTTCTCTGGCACCTATCACACCCTTGCACATAAATATTAGTATCTTTAAACATAGATGGCCAATAAAATCCAGAATTTAAAATTTTTGCTATGGTTTTTCTAGTCCCAAAATGCCCCCCATACTCACTAGAATGACAACTTTTAATAATGGACATTGTCTCTTCTCTAGCAACACACCTCCTAATTATACCATCGGCACACTTCTTAAAAAGATAGGGGTCATCCCAAAAGTAATACCTACTTTCCTTAAGAAACTTATGCTTTTCATATGGTTTTTCCAAACTAGGCGGCATAACATTAGTAACCAAATAATTAACAATGTCAGCATACCAAGGTACATCAAACATACCATCAACCTTAAACACTTTCTCATCTGGAAAACACTCTTCTATATCTCTTTCTTCTTTTTCCTCACTCAATTCCAACCTAGACAAGTGATCAGCTACTAGGTTTTCTACTCCTTTTTTATCCAAAATTTCTAAGTCAAACTCTTGAAGTAACAAAACCCATCTAATTAACCTAGGTTTAGACTCTTTCTTACTCATGAGGTACTTAATTGCACTATGATCGGTATAGACAATGGTCTTAGAACCTAACAAATATGCTCTAAACTTATCAAAAGCAAAGACAATGGCAAGCATCTCTTTCTCAGTAGTAGCATAATTAAGTTGAGCATCATTCAAAGTTCTAGAAGCATAATAAATAACATGCAGTTTTTTATCTTTCCTTTGTCCCAAAACAGCTCCTATAGCATAATCACTAGCATCACACATAATTTCAAAAGGTAGATTCCAATTAGGAGTACACATAATGGGAGCACATATTAATTTTTCTTTCAAAAGATTAAAAGCATGCATGCATTCATCATCAAAAACAAAGGGAACATCTTTATTCAACAAGTTACAAAGAGGTTTAGTTATCTTGGAAAAATCCTTAATAAATCTCCTATAAAAGCCCGCATGCCCAAGAAAACTCCTAATACCTTTTATTGAAGTCGGTGGAGGCAATTTCTCTATAACTTCTATTTTAGCTTTATCTACCTCAATTCCCCTTTTAGAAATCTTATGACCTAAAACTATGCCCTCTTGAACCATAAAGTGACATTTTTCCCAATTAAGCACAAGATTCATTTCTTTACACCTTAGAAGAACCCTAGATAAATTTTGCAAGCAAGAGGTAAAAGAATCACCAAATACACTAAAATCATCCATAAAGATTTCAATGATATCTTCTACCATATCCGAAAAGATGGACATCATACACCTTTGAAAGGTTGCAGGTGCATTGCATAAACCAAAAGGCATCCTTCTATAGGCAAAAGTTCCATAAGGACAAGTAAAAGTAGTCTTTTCTTGATCATCAGGGGCAATAGCTATTTGATTGTAACCGCTATAACCATCTAGAAAACAATAATATTCCTTACCGGCTAACCTTTCTAACATTTGATCAATGAATGGCAAAGGAAAATGGTCTTTTCTAGTGGCCTTATTAAGCTTCCTATAATCAATGCACACTCTCCACCCAGTAACTAACCTAGTAGGAATAAGCTCACTCTTATCATTCTCTTGCACAGTCATCCCACCTTTCTTAGGAACTACTTGAATAGGACTTACCCAATCACTATCCGAAATAGGATAGATAATCCCGGCATCTAAAAGCTTTAAAATCTCACCATGAACCACTTTCTTAAGATTAGGATTAAGCCTCCTTTGATGTTCTACAGTTGGTTTATGGTCTTCCTCCATAAGTATTTTGTGCATACAAATAGAGGGGCTAATACCCTTAATATCAGCTATAGTCCAACCTAGTGCAGTTTTATGTTCTCTTAAAACTTCTAAAAGTTTGGCTTCTTGGTCCTCACTAAGGGTGGATGAAATTATTACCGGCAGGGTATTATTAAATCCTAGAAAAGCATATTTTAAATGACTAGGTAGTGGCTTCAAATCAATTATAGGTGGGTGCTCCACACTCGGTATCTTTCTAGGTCCACTCTCACCTAAATCCTCAAACTTTCCAACATAATCTACCTCACAGTGGGTGGTTATATCTATGATGTTACACTCTTGTTTTTCTTCTTCTGTACATGGTCCAAATAACTCACTCAATCCTAAGGGATCTAAATTACTTTCCTTTGCCATATCATTTACCAATTCATCACATGCATCAACAAGAAAGCAGCAAGAAATTTCATCAAGATTAGGAAATTTAACAACATTAGGGATTTGAAAACTTACCTCCTCATTGAGTACTCTAAGGGTTACTTGCCTTTGTTGTACATCAATTAGGGCACGTCCGGTTGCAAGAAATGGTCTTCCAAGAATGATTGGAATGTTGTCATCTTCCTCCATATCAAGTATCACAAAGTCTGCAGGGAATATGAACTTGTTTACTTTTACAAGTACATCCTCCAATATTCCCCTTGGCCTTTTTATGCTTCGATCTGCCATTTGAAGAGTCACTGTGGTAGGCTTCACATCTCCCACTCCAAGCTTCCTGTAAATGCTATATGGCATCAAATTAATGCTAGCACCTAAATCACAAAGAGCCATAAAATTATAATGTCCAATGTTACACGGGATATCAAAGCTTCCTGGATCTTTTAACTTGGGTGGAATCCTATGGTGTAACCTAGCACTACTCTCCTCACTCAAAGCTACTAACTCATAATTCTCCCACCTCCTCTTGTTTGACAATATCTCCTTCAAAAACTTAACATAGGAAGGCATTTGTTCTAAGGCATCTATGAAAGGGATATTTACATGCAATTGCTTAAATACATCAAGAAACTTTTTAAATTGATTATCTAACTTTGCATTCCTAAACCTAGATGGGAAAGGTGGAGGTGGGGTTTTCTTGTAGGCTTGATTCTTCTCCTCATTTTCGTTGTGCTTGTCAATAGGTTTGGTTAGGTAAGGTGCTGGTTCAACTTTCTTTGATCCAGTTGGTGAGCTCTCGGCCTCTCTTCCATGTGGTGGTATGTACTTTGTTGGTGGAGACTTCATGGCATCACTTAAACCTTCATCTTTTCTCCTATAAGCCTCCTTATGCTCCACATTTGATTTTGAGTTGTCATGTGTGACCAAGTGTGATGTTGAGTCTATAGGGCTCTCTTCATCTTCATCATCAAGAATTACCATCCCTTTGTCACTTTCTTTAGGCTCGGCTACTTGCTTTCCACTTCTTAATGTAATGGCTTGAACCTGCTCCTTTGGGTTCTTCTCCGTTTGGCTTGGCAAAGTTCCTTGACTTCTTTGGAATTGAGTTGCTAATTGACCTATTTGGTTCTCCAAGCTTTTGATTGCAGCCATTTGGTTGTTGAACATTTGACTATGGTTTGTCAATTGTTGCTCAGTTCTCTGCATGAATGAATTAGTATTATTAGATAACTGTTGCAAGGATTGTTCAAGTGAAGAAAATTGAGTTTGAGCTTGAGAAGAATTTTGATTTTGATGTGCAAGTTGCGGCTTTTGGTAGAATGGAGATTGGAATTGTTGTCTTTGAAACCCTCCACTTTGTCCTTGATTAGACCCTTGCTGGTTGTTGTTAGACCATGAAAAATTTGGGTGGTTCCTCCATCCTGGATTATATGTGTTAGAATATGGATTGTTTTGTTGCTTTTGGAAGTTCCCTACAAAATTAACATCATCAGAAGCAAAGGGATTTCCAACTTGGCAATCCACACTCTTATGATCATGAGCACCACATAAATCACAAAATAAAAAATTATTAGTAGATTGGATAGAATTCACCCCTATTTGACCAAATTGAGTGTTCAAGGTCTTCATGAATTGGGTTGCAAGTTGAGCTCCTAAGTTGTTAATATCAACGTCTTCCACGGCCTTTACTTGACTTCTTCCATTTAGTCTCCTCTCACTTGGATATTGGTAGTTATTATGGGCCATCTCTTCAATTAATTCAAATGCTTCTGATTGCCTCTTCTTCATTAAAGAACCTCCTGCAGCTGCATCTACCAATTGTTTGTTACCATAATCTAGACCATTATAGAAAATCTGTACCTGTATCCATGTTGGAAAACCATGGTGTGGGCATCTTCTTAATAGTTCCTTGAAGCGCTCCCATGCATCATACAAAGTCTCTTGGTCCCATTGACAAAAATTGTTTATATCACTTTTCAATTTTGCGGTCTTTGATGGAGGAAAAAATTTGTCTAGGAATTTTGCCTCCATAGCATCCCATGTATTGATAGTACCTGCAGGTAAAGAATTTAACCACACTTTTGCCTTGTCTCTAAGAGACCAAGGAAAAAGTCTTAATCGAAAAGCATCATCAGAAACACCATTTTGTTTAGACATATCACACAATTGAAGAAAACTAGAAATATGCATGTTTGGATCTTCATGAGGCAAACCACAAAATTGAACATTATTAAGCAAAGAAGTAGTAGATGCTTCAATTTTAAAATTGTTTGCTTCAATGGGTGGTCTCCTTATGCAAGACAAATCACCAACTTTCTTGTGAGCAGCATACTCGCATATGGGCAAATCATCTTCTCTTTGGTTGGCCATTGCACCTTCTTGAGTTCCTTGGTCTATACGTACCCAAGTACCTCTTATGGCTTGTTTTCTAGGTGCTGGTTTATTTTCTAAGTCAACTTCCTCCGTGAACTCTTGATCACCACTATGACTCATACACAACACCTAATTCCTAAAAAGAGAGCAAGTAAAATAAATTAGAAAGAAAATTAGAAAATTGAACAAGAAAAAAAAAATTATTAGAATTATAATGTTGCTAACTAATCTAACAATTAAAATCAATTAGCAATAGAGAAAAACAAACTAACACTTAACTAAAAGATAAATGAAAATAACTCTAGGAAATAATGAACCAAACGATTTGAATGCAAAAAAATTAAACCCTTTTGTGTAGGTATGCTTTTAAAGTAAACAATTATGCCAAACTAAAATTTCAACTAAAAGAAAGCTAAACCTAATCTTATTCAACCAAACAAATAAAAAATAATACTAAAATCCCTAAGTATGCTAGACTTGTAAACTAAGCAACAATAAATTAAAAACACAATTTTGGTTTCAAGTACCACAAAATAAGTATTAAAAATTCAAAGCAAGTTGGCCAAACAAGCAAAGAATTAAAACCCTAGCATGCAACACTAAAACCAAAATTAAGAAATAAATATAAAAATTTAAAATAAGAAAACAATGTTCAAAGTACTACTAAACCCAATCCGAATTAATATTAATGCCTTAATCCCCGGCAACGGCGCCAAAAACTTGATGTGTAAAATCAACTCGCAAGTGCACGAATCGTTTTCAAGTAATAAAGTGGAAAAATAGGGTTGTCGTACCCAAGGGATTAAGTATTAAGTACCAAAGATAATTAGGTTTTGATAATATTTGAACTAAAATTTAAGATGGCAATTGAAAACTAAATAAACTAAATTAAACAAGAGCAATCAATTAAAATTAGATCAATTTCAAGCAAGAGAGAGAATTGAATAATAATGAATACTAGGGCATTTGATTTCACCACTAACTATTCCAATTTAATTACTTAAATATGTCAATTTAATTAACTAGTAATTTTGTTAACCATACTTAATCACAAAATTAATCAAAAGTAGTTTCCACTCACAATTGATAATATTCACATAACCTAATTTATTCCTTCCGGCCTATAAATTAAATCATGCAAATTCATCAAGCATAGATTAAGCAAATAATATGGCATGAGACATAACTATTTTCCAATCAATTATGCATTCATGTAAATCATTGGAGATCCATAATATTATCCTTTTCCAAGCTCAAATATTATTAAAATCATTCATTCCTTCCGGCCTATGAAAGCATTAAGTATACCAATGATTTATTAACAAAACATATTACTAATTAAATAAAACTCAACATATATTAAAATAATTAAACCTTCATAATTAGGGCTACATCATAGCCCTAGCTATGAAAATTAGTTCATGGTAAAAATAATTTCAACATCCATAATTATTAAAAATAATAAGATTCACAATTAAAGAGAAAGGAAAAGAGAATAAAAACTATTGAAGAAATTCCCCTCCAAGAGCTCTAAAACTTTAAAACCCTAGAACTCTTAAGAGAATCTTAGAAACTCCCAAAATTTGGTTTGTTTCTATTTAAGTCTCCTAAAAGCTCTTAAATAACTCTCTAAACTTGTATATCTTCCTTCAATGTGGTGGGGGCTATATATATAGGGCCTTGGGAATCTTTTTCTCTCTTTATTTTCAATGTGGGAGTCTTGGAAGATACCTTTTTTAAGCCATGAAGAGGGTTGGACGAATTTCATGTGTAAAAAGGAAACTGTATATTACTTGCTCTCTACTACTTTCCTTTTATCTAATTCCTCCTGAAAAAAATAGTTAATTAGTCTAATTTACCCTTAATGAAGCATGTGACATGACATGTGCCTCATTAATGATAAATTAACCAATTATTGCCACTTGTTTTTATCTTGGCCCTCAAATTGCCTTAATTCTCTCTTTTGATCAATGGTGGAGATTTAACTAGAATATTCCTTTTTATAAATTTCAAACTTTAAATGATGATAATTCTTTGCTCGCACCTCGAAATCCAAAAATAATGAGACATTTGAAATCCTCAGATTGTAATGATTCATATGACATCCACTTCCATCATGAAATTCCCGATAGAATCTTTATGGAATCTTCAAAGTATCTTTTTGGAATCTTTTTAATGCTTAGTCTGTTCCTCCAAAGTATCTTTTTGGAATCTTTATGGCATAAAATCATCAATATTTTAGACCTAACATTAATTTTGTAGGGAACTTTCAAAAGCAACAAAACAATCCATATTCTAACACATATAATCGAGGATGGAGGAACCATCCAAATTTTTCATGGTCTAACAACAACCAGCGAGGGTCTAATTAAGGACAAAGCGGAGGGTTTCAAGACAAGAATTCCAATTTCCATTCTACCAAAAGCCGCCACTTGCACATCAAAATCAAAATTCTTCTCAAGCTCAAACACAATTTTCTTCACTTGAACAATCCTTGAAAGAGTTATCTAATAATACTAATTCTTTCATGTAGAGAATTGAGCAACAATTGACAAACCATAGTCAAATGTTCAACAACCAAATAGCTGCAATCAAAAGCTTGGAGAACCAAATAGGTCAATTAACAACTCAATTCCAAAGAAGTCAAGGAAATTTGCCAAGCTAAACGGAGAACCCAAAGGAGTAGGTTCAAGCCATTATATTAAGAAGTGGATAGCAAGTAGCCGGGCCTGAAGAAAGTGACAAAGAGATGGTGATTCTTGATGATGAAGATGAGGAGAGCTCCATAGACTCAACATCACACCTGGCCACACATGACAACTCAAAATCAAATGTGAAGCGTAATGAGGCTTATAGGAGAAAATATGAAGGTTCAAGTGATGCCATGAAGCCTCCACCAACAAAGTACATATCGCTCCATGCAAGAGAGACCGAGAACTCACCAATTGGATCACAGAAAGTTGAACCAGCACCTTACCTAAGCAAACCTATTGACAAGCACGACAAAGATGAGGAGAAGAATCAAGCCTAAGAGAAGACCCCACCTCCACCTTTCCCATCTAGGTCTAGGAATGCAAAGTTAGATAATCAATTTAAAAAGTTTCTTGATGTATTTAAGCAATTGCATGTAAATATCCCTTTCTATGTAATGTTTTTAAAGGAGATATTGTCAAACAAGAGGAGGTGGGAGAATTATGAGTTAGTAGCTTTGAGTGAGGAGAGTAGTGCTAGGTTACACCATAGGATTCCACCCAAGTTAAAAGATCCGGGAAACTTTGATATCCGGTGTAACATTGGACATTATAATTTTATGGCTCTTTGTGATTTAGGTGCTAGTATTAATTTGATGCCATATAGCATTTACAGGAAGCTTGGAGTGGGAGATATGAAGCCTACCATAGTGACTCTTCAAATGGCGGATTGAAGCATCAAAAGGCTAAGGGGAATATTGGAGGATGTACTTGTAAAAGTAAACAAGTTCATATTCCTTACGGACTTTGTGATACTTGATATGGAGGAAGATGACAACATTCCAATCATTCTTGGAAGACCATTTCTTGCAACCAGGCATGCCCTCATTGATGTACAACAAAGGCAAGTAACCCTTAGAGTACTCAATGAGGAGGTAAGTTTTCAAATCCCTAATATTGTTAGATTTCCTAATCTATTTCTTCCTACTTTCTAGTGGATGCATGTGATGAATTGGTAAATGATATGCCAATGGAAAGTAATTTAGATCCCTTAGGATTGAGTGAGTTATTTGGACCATGTGAAGAAGAAGAAAAACAAGAGTGTAACATCAAGATATAGCCACCCACTGTGAGGTAGATTATGTTGGAAAGTTTGAAGATTTAGGTGAGAGTGGACCTAGAAAGATACAAAGTGTAGAGCACCCACCTATAATTGATTTAAAGCCACTGCCTAGTCATTTAAATATGCTTTTCTAAGATTTAATAATACCTTTCCGGTAATAATTTCATCCGCCTTTAGTGAGGACCAAGAAGCCAAACTTTTAGAAGTCTTAAGGGAACATAAAACTGCACTAGGTTGGACTATAGTTGATATTAAGGGTATTAGCCCCTCTATTTGTATGCACAAAATACTTATGGAGGAAGATCATAAACCGACTGCAGAACATCAAAGGAGGCTTAATCCTAATCTTAAGGAAGTGGTTCATGGTGAGATTTTAAAGCTTTTAGATGTTGGGATTATCTATCCTATTTCGGATAGTAATTGGTAAGTCCTGTTCAAGTAGTTCCTAAGAAAGGAGGGATAACTACGCAAGAGAATGATAAGAGTGAGCTTATTCCTATTAAGTTAGTTACTGAGTGGAGAGTGTGTATTCATTACAGGAAGCTTAATAAGGCCATTAGAAAAGACCACTTTCCTTTGCCATTCATTGATAAAATGTTAGAAAGGTTAGCTGGTAAGGAATATTATTGCTTTCTAGATGGTTATAGCGGTTACAATCAAATTAGCTATTGCCCCTAATGATCAAGAAAAGACTACTTTTACTTATCCTTAGGGAACTTTTACCTATAGACGGATGCCTTTTGGTTTATGCAATGCACCTGCGGCTTTTCAAAGGTGTATGATGTCCATTTTTTCGGATATGGTAGAAGATATCATTGAAATTTTTAAATATGATTTTAGTGTGATTGGTGATTCTTTTACTTCTTGCCTGAAAAATTTGTCTAGGGTTCTCCTAAGGTCTAAAGAAACTAATCTTGTGCTTAATTGAGAAAATGTCACTTTATGGTTCAAGAAGGCATAGTTTTAGGTCATACGGTTTCTAAAAAGAGAATTGAGGTAGATAAAGCTAAAATAGAAGTTATAGAGAAATTGCATCCACCAACTTCAATAAAAGGTATTAGGAATTTTCTTGGGCATGCGGGCTTTTATAGGAGATTTATTAAGGATTTTTCCAAGATAACTAAACCTCTTTGTAACTTGTTGAATAAAGATGTTCCTTTTGTTTTTGATGATGAATGCATGCATGCTTTTAACATTTTGAAAGAAAAATTAATTTGTGCTCCCATTATATGTGCTCCTAATTGGAATCTACCTTTTGAAATTATGTGTGATGCTGGATTATGCTATAGGGGCTGTTTTGGAACAAAGGAAAGATAAAAAAACTGCATGTTATTTATTATGCTTCTAAAACTTTAAATGATGCTCAACTTAATTATGCTACTATTGAGAAAGAGATACTTGCCATTGTCTTTACTTTTGATAAGTTTAGAGCTATTTGTTAGGTTCTAGACCATTGTCTATACCGATCATACTATAATTAAGTACCTTTGAGTAAGAAAGAGTCTAAACCTAGGTTAATTAGATGGGTTTTGTCACTTCAAGAGTTTGATTTAGAAATTTTAGATAAACAAGGAATAGAAGGCCTAGTAGCTGATCACTTGTCTAGGTTGGAATTGAGTGAGGAAAAAGAAGAAAGAGACATAGAAGAGTATTTTTCAGATGAGAGAATGTTTAGGGTTGAAGGCGTGTTTGATGTACCTTGGTATGCTGACATTGTTAATTATTTGGTTACTAATGTTATGCCACCTAGTTTGGAAAAACCATATGAAAAACATAAGTTTCTTAAGGAAATTAGGTATTATTTTTGGGATGACCCTTATTTTTTTAAGAAGTGTGCTGATGGTATAATTAGGGGGTGTGTTCCCAGAGAAGAGACAATGTCCATTATTAAAAGTTGTCATTCTAGTGAGTATGGGGGCATTTTGGGACTAGAAAAACCATAGCAAAAAATTTGAATTCTGGATTTTATTGGCCATCTATGTTTAAAGATACTAATATTTAGGTGCAAGGGTGTGATAGGTGCCAAAGAGCCGGGAACATATCAAGGAAGAATGAGATGCCTTTAAAGAATATCCTTGAGGTAGAATTGTTTGATGTTTGGGGTATTGATTTCATCGGTCCTTTTCCTTCTTCTTGTGGTAATAAATATATTTTAGTTGCTGTGGATTATGTTTCTAAATGGGTTGAAGCTAGTGCACTACCTGCTAATGGTGCACAGGTTGTAGTGAAATTTTTAAAAAAATACATTTTTACTAGATTTGGTACACCCCGAGCAATCATTAATGATAGGGGTACTCATTTTTGTAACAAACAATTTGAATCCCCTCTTGCTAAATATGGTGTTAAACATAAAATTGCTACTCCTTACCACCCACAAACTAATGGGCAACTAGAAATTTCAAACAGGGAAATAAAGAGGATTTTGCAGAAGATGGTCAATGCTTCAAGAAAGGATTGAAGCTTAAAGC
This sequence comes from Ziziphus jujuba, assembly GCF_031755915.1. Taxonomy (NCBI): domain Eukaryota; kingdom Viridiplantae; phylum Streptophyta; class Magnoliopsida; order Rosales; family Rhamnaceae; genus Ziziphus; species Ziziphus jujuba. The sequence goes on along the minus strand of NC_083383.1, from coordinate 21,424,039 downwards.
TAGATAATGCACTTTGGGCATACCGGACCACCTACAAAATGGGATTGGTACTTCTCCATATAAATTGGTTTTTGGTAAGGAATGTCATCTTCCCATGGAATTGGGGCATAAAGCATATTGGGAAACCAAGTTTCTCAATTTTGATCAAGAGGCTGTGGGCAAGAATAGGCTCTTGCAATTGGATGAACTTGAAGAATTTAGGATGGATGCTTTTGAAAATGCAAAGATTTATAAAGAAAAGACAAAGAGATGGCATGACAAGATGATTAAAAAGAGGAACCTTCATGTTGGACAAAAGTTACTTCTTTATAACTCTAGACTTAAATGTTTCCAGGTAAATTAAGATCAAGATGGAGTGGACCATATGAGATTGTACAAATTTTTCCAAGTGAAGCCATTGAAATCATCAAACTGGGACATGAAAGTTTTAAAGTGAATGGGCAACGGTTGAAGACATATTATGAAGGTGGAGTGCTTGAGACTAGCCTCTACTTGGATGATCTTAATTAAGTTAAAAGGAGAAGTCAAGCTAATGGCTTTAAACAAGCGCTCTTGGGAGGCAACCCAAGTTTCTTTCTTTACTTATTAAATATCTATTTATTTTAGTTGTTTTTGCTTGTTTTCTTGTTTTTAGGTTGTTTTGATGTGTTTTGTTTGAGTTTTTGCAAGGTTTTAAGATGTTTAGGTACAAAAGAGTGAAAGATATATGTTGAGAATTTCAAGCCTAAAGCTAAGTTTATGGAGTATGGTTACCTTGAATATGCATTGCATTACATCAACTTGCATGGGTACATGCCCTTCTTTTTGGCCGCTTGGTATCTAGGGAAAATGCAACATGTAGATTTTTCCCAAGTTTTCACATTGCGAGGAACATTCCATGTCTTGATAAGGGAGTATTCTTTACCTTTTATTTACTTTTGCTTTATTTTATGTTTTTCACAATGAGGACATTGTTCATTTTAAGTTTGGGGGTGAAAAGCATGCTTTGTATCTTTTAAATCTTGTCATTTAAGTGTTTTTATTAGTTTTCAAACAAGTTAGTTTTAGTTTTTATTTTCCTTCATTATAAAAATAAAATAATAATAAAAATTATTTTTGTGTTGTTTTCTTAAGTACTTTAATGAGCCAATGATATGACTATGATTGGAAATAAATTGGTTTTTAGATGGTGGATTTAGTTTTGTGTATCTTTAAATGCTTGAAGTTATATTCACATATTGTTACTTTCAATAAATTTTGAGCACATAATTAATAATGCATGATTTAGATTGTGTTTTGAAGAAGGTTTGCATGAATTAGAGTACTTTTATTATTAATTGAACTCTAGAACTTACTTGATTATTGCTTGAGGCGAAATCCTAGGTGAATGCATTACTAAGAACATGATTTAGGCCATCTTTGTTTATGTTTGAGCCTTTCAAGCGTACCTAAAACATTATTCTCCACTAGTATCTTATTTGAGCCTTTAGGATGCATAAAGATGTATTAGAGCCTTTTGTTCATGAAAGCACATTTACTTACCCTTTTTGAGCCTTAAATTTTTTTTTTCTTTTTTTCCTACCTTGAGCATACTATAAAGAGAGCTGTAATTGAATTAATATGAACATATGCTTGTGAGTTTGTTGGAGTGTTGAAGAAAAAGGAAAAAGTGAAGTTTGGAGGTTAAATATTTGGTGAATTTGGCTTTAGTATGTATTTTTGTGTAATTTGGAGGTTTGAATGTGTAATAAGAAGCAAAATGAGTTTGGGGCTTTAGTGAAAAAGAAAAGAAAAGAAAAGAAAAAAAAAAGCAAAATAATTGAAAGAAAGATATATATGATGTGAAAAAGAAGAAAAAATATATATAAAATTAAAAGGAGAAATAGGAGATTTGTGAGTTTATATTGAAGTTAAAAGAAGAAAAGAAGTTCTAAGAAAGAAACAAATTTTACAAGCAATTTATTGATATTTAATTTTGGCTTTCTTTCTTTGATTTACTATATCATATCCTTTTCTTTCTTTAGCCATATCCATTAGCCTTAACGCTAAAAGCCATGAAATCCTAATGATTCAAGGTGCTGCATTAGGCTACATTAGTGGAGAGTGATAATTAAGTCAAGCATATGGTAGTTCATACGTTATTATCAATCTCTAATTCTTGTAAATTTATTCAAATGCATGATAATAAGTGTATATATTGATTTCCACACACACACATTGGAAGTATCATATATGTTGGATAGAAGATAAGTTATTGAGTTACATAATTACTTTGAAACGATTTGAAAATTCATATGTTATAGAATCTTTGAGGCACCTCATTAAAGTATTTTATGTTATTTAAAAGATTGATTTTTCTTATTCTTCTTCTTTGCTAGGGACTACCAAATCTTAAGTTTGGGGGTATTTATAGCTGAATATTTGTTAGTTTGTGTTAATATGTTATAGAAAGATTCTTAATTATGTATTTTTCTTAATCTAGGTGAAAGAGGAAGAATTTTAAGAAAACAAACATAAAAATGGATTCCTTGGGTCGAATTATGGTGGGAAGCAAGATTGAGCTCGAACGGTCAAGCATTGAAAAGATTCCAAGAAGATTCTTTAAAGTTTCTATCAGGAATTTCATGATGGAAGTGGATGTCATATGAATCCTCACGATCTGACTATTTCAAATATCACATTAGTTTGGGATTTCGAAATGCGAGTAAAAAGATATCATCATTTAAAGCTTGGAATTTATAAAAAAGGAATATTTCTAGTTAAATATCCACCATGGATTAACAGGGGGAATCAAGGCAATCTAAGGGCCAAGATTAGGACAAGTGGAGATAATTGGTTAATTTAGGATTAATGAGGCACATGTCATATCACATGCTTCATTAAGGGTAAATTAGACTAATTAACTAATTTTTTTCAGAAAGAATTAGAGAAAAGGAAAGTTTTGGAGAGTAAGTAATATCAAGTTTCCTTTTTCCACATGAAATTCGTCAAACCCTCTTGATGGCCTAAAAAAGGTATCTTCCAAGACTCCGACATTGAAATAAAGAGAGAAAAAGGTTCCCAAGGTTCTACATATATAGCCCTCATCCACATTGAAGGGAGATATACAAGTTTATAGAGTTATTTAAGAGCTTTTAGGAGACTTAAATAGAAACAAACCAAATTTTGGGAGTTTCTAAAGATCTCTTAAGGGTTCTAGGGTTTTAAAGTTTTAGAGTTTTAGAAGATCAATTGAAGACTTTGGAAGGGGCATAGAGACGTGGGCTTCCTTGGAGAAGAAGGCTACGACTTGGAGAGCTTTTGGAGGAGGATTTCTTCAATAGTTTTTATTCTCATTTCGTTCTCTTTTATTGTAAACATTATTGTTTTTTTCTTTATAATTATGGATGTTGAAATTATTCTTGCCATGAACTAATTTCATAGCTAGGGCTACGATGTAACCCTAACTATGAAGGTCTAATTATTTTAATATATGTTGAGTTTTATGTAATTGGTAATATGTTTTATTAATAAATCATTGGTATGCTTAATGCTTTCATAAGCCGGAAGGAATGAATGATTTTAATAATATTTGAGCTTGGAAAAGGATAATATTTTGAATCTCCAATGATTTACATGAATGCATAATTGATTGGCAAATACTTATGTCTCATGCCATATTATTTGCTTAATCTATGCTTAATGAATTTGCATGATTTAATTTATAGGCCGGAAGGAATAAATTAGACTATGTGAATATTATCAATTGTGAGTGGAAACTACTTTTGATTAATTTTGTGATTAAGTGTAGTTAATAAAATTACTAGTAAATTAAATTCACATATTTAAGTAATTAAATTGGAATAGTTAATGGTGAAATCAAATGTCCTAGTATTCATAATTATTAAACTCACTCTCTTACTTGAAATTGATCTAATTTTAATTTTTTGTTTTTGTTTAATTTAGTTTATTTAATTTTCAATTGCCATCTTAATTGCTAGTTTAAATATTACCAAAACCTAATTATCTTTGATACTTAATTCTTAATCCCTTGGGTACGACAACCCTATTTTTCCACTTTATTACTGGAAAACGATTTGTGCACTTGCGAGTTGATTTTACACATCAGTTTTAAGATGTTTAGGTACAAAAGAGGAAAAGATGGGTGTAGGGAAAATGCACCATGTAGGTTTTTCCCAAGTTTTTACATTGCGAGAACCATTCTATGTCTTCAAAAGGGTGTATTCTTTATCTTTATATATTTTTGCTTTATTTTATATTTTTCACAATGAGGACTTGTTCATTTTAAGTTTGGGGGTGAAAAGCATGCTTTGCATCTTTTTGATCTTGTCTTTTAAGTGTTTTTACTAGTTTTCATGCATGTTAGTTTAGGTTTTTATTTTCCTCCATAAAAGTTTTGAAAAATTCAAAAATATTTTTGCTTTTAGAGTGTGTTTGTGGTTTTCCTGGTTATTATTATTCTTAAAATAAGGAAAATTTTTGTTTTTGTGTTGTTTTCTTAAGTACTTTAATGACCCAATAATAAGACTATGATTGAAAATAAGTTGGTTTTTAGATAGTGGATTAGTTTTTGTGTATGCTTAAATGCTTGAAGTTATATTCACATATTGCTACTTTCAATAAATTTTGAGCACACAATTAAATAGTTCATGATTTAGATCGTGTTTTGAAGAAGGTTTGCATGAATTAGAGTACTTTATTATTAATTGAACTCTAGAACTTGCTTGATTATTGCTTGAGGAGAATCCTAGATTAATGCATTATTAAGAACATGATTTAGGCCCTTTTTTTTTTTTAAGTTTGAGCCTTTCAAGCCTACCTAAAACATTATTTTCCACTTGTACCTTATTTGAGCCTTTAGGATGCATAAAGATATTAGAGCCTTTTTTTTGTTAAAGCACATTTACATACCCTTTTTGAGCTTTAAATTTCTTTTTCCTAACTTGAGCATACTATAAAGAGAGCTTTAATTGAATTGATATGAATATATGCTTGTGAGTTAGTGGGAGTGTTGAAGAAAAAGGAAAAAGTGAAGTTTGGAGGTTAAGTGTTTAGTGAATATGGCTTGAGTATGTATTTTTGTGTAAATTGGAGGTTTGAATGTGTAATAAGAAGAAAAATAAGTTTGGGGCTTTAGTGGAAAAGAAAAGAAAAGAAAAAGAAAAAGCAAAACAATTGAAAAAAATATAAGTGATATGAAAAAGAAGAAAAAAAAAATACAATGAAAAGGAGAAATAGGAGATTTGTGAGCTTATATTGAAAGTTAAAAGGAGAAAAGAAGAAAAAAAAATCTAACAAAGAAACAAATTTTACAAGTAATTTATTCATTGATATTTAATTTTAGCTTTCTTTAATTGATTTATAATATCTTACCTTTTTCTTTCTTTTAAGTCATACCATTTTAGCCTTAACAATAGAAGCCATAAAGTTCTAATGATTTAAGATGGTGTATTAGCCTACATTAGTGGAGAGTGATAATTAAGTTAGGTATATAGTAGATCATACTTTAATATCAATATCTAATTCTTGTAAATTTATTCAAATGCATGATATTGAGTGCATAAATTCATTTCCACACGCACACAAATTGGAAGTATCATATATGTTGGATGAAACATAAGGTAATTGAGTTACATAATTACATTGAAACCATTTGAAAATTTATATGTTATACAATCTTTGAGGCACCCCATTAAAGTATCTTATGCTCTTTAAAAAGTTTCATTTTCTTATTCTTCTTCTTTGCTAGGGACTATCAACTTTTAAGTTTAGGGGTATTTGTTAGGTGTAAAATATTGATGATTTTATGCCATATTTATAGCTTAATATTTGTTAATTTGTGTTAATTTGCTATGGAAAGATACTTAATTATGTATTTTTTTTAATCTTGGTGAAAGAGGAAGAATTTTAAGAAACAACCATAAAAATGGATTCCTTGGATTGAATTATGGTGGGAAGCAAGATTTGAGCTCGAACGGACCAAGCATTGAAAAGATTTCAAAAAAATTCATTAAAGATTCCATAAAGATTTTGTCAGGAATTTTAAGATGGAAGTGGATATCATATGAATCCTCATGATCTGGAGATTTCAAATATCACATTATTTTCGGATTCAGAGGTGCGAGTAAAAAGCTATTGTTGTGTAAAGTTTGGAATTTATAAAAGGAACATTTTAGTTAAATCTTCACCATTGATTAAAAGAGATCCTCAAGGCAATTCAAGGGCTAAGAATTGAACAAGTGGCAATAACTGATTAATTTATCATTAATGATGCACATGTCATGTCACATGCTTCGTTAAAGATAAATTAGACTAATTAACTATTTTTCAGAAGGAATTAGAGAAAAAGAAAGTAGTAGAGAGCAAGTAATATCAAATTTTGTTTTTACACATGAAATTCGTCCAACCCTCTTGATAGCTTAAAAATGAAATCTTCCAAAAGTCCCACATTGAAAATAAAGAGAGAAAAAGATTCCCAAGGTCCTATATATATAGCCAATCCATTGAAGGAAGATACATAAGTTTATAGAGTTAATTAAGAGCTTTTAGGTGGTTCTAATACAAACAAACCAAATTTTGGGAGTTTTTTAAATTCTCTTAAAGGTTAGAAGGTTTTAAAGTTTTTGAATTTTGGGAGATCAATTGGAGAGCTTGGAAGAGGCATAGAGACGTGGGCTTACTTGGAGAAGAAGGCTACGACATGAAAAGCTCTTGGAGGAGGATTTCTTCAATAGTTTTTATTCTCTTCTCTTTTCTCTTTAATTGTGAATATTATTGCTTTTTTCTTTATAATTATGGATGTTGAAATTATTTTTTCCATGAACTAATTTCATAGCTAGGGCTATGATGTAGCTCTAAATATAAAGGTTTAATTACTTTAATATATGTTGAATCTTATTTAATTAGTAATATGTTTTGTTAATAAATCATTGGCATGCATAATGCTTTTAGAGGCTGAAAGGAATGAATGATTCTAATAATATTTGTGCTTGGAAAAGGATAATATTATGGATCTATGATGATCTACATAAATGTATAATTAATTGGAAAATAGTTATGTCTTACGCCATATTATTTGCTTAATCTATGCTTAATGAATTTGCATGATTTAATTTATATGCCAGAAGGAATAAATTAGGTTATGTGAATAGTATCAATTATGAGTGGAAACTACTTTTAATTAATTTTGTAATTAAGTGTGGTTAACAAAATTACTAGTTAATTAAATTCACATATTTAAGTAATTAAATTGGAATAGTTAGTGGTGAAATCAAATGCCCTAGTATTCATAATTATTAAACTCACTCTCTTTCTTGAAATTAATCTAATTTTAATTGATTGCTTTTGTTTAATTTAGTTTAATTAGTTTTCAATTGCCATCTTAATTGTTAGTTCAAATCTTACCAAAACCTAATTATATTTGGTAATTAATTCTTAATCCCTTTGGTACGACAATCCTAATTTTCCACTTTATTACTTGAAAACGATTCGTGTACTTGCGAGTTGATTTTACATATCAATGAGCATGTTTTAAACCTTAGATTAGTTTTAGACGTACTTAGGAAGGAAAAATTCTTTGATAACTTGAAGAAGTGCAGCTTTTGCACTAATAAGTTGATTTTCTTAGGTTTTGTTAGAAGTTCTAATGGTATTTCTATAGATGAAGAGGAAGTCAAAGCAATTAGAGATTGGGGAGCTAAATGTTGGAGTTTGGTGTGGTTTTGGGTTCACTTATCCAAGAGTGTTGTACAGAAGGTGTTAATCTTATGCACAACCATTAATCCAATTTTTGGTTTGGTGTTTAGGTGATTTTTGTGTTTGGTTTTGCTATGATGATATTGAGGTTTGTTAGGATTTTTGTTTGGAAGGAAGAAGAAGAAGAGAAGATGCTAAAAGCAGGACACGCAAACTAGGCAACATAATAATGTTATTTTTCATTTCATTGTTGTATTATATTGGTACAGAACTTGGTTCACACATTTGTAGGGTGTGTGAGGCCAAAATTCAAAAAAATATAAATTTTCCACCCAATAATCTGATATAATACTTTCAAATCGGGTAAAACTTCTTTGACCTGATGGAAGGCTAGGATATTTATTCAAACTGCTTAAATTTTGACATGTGGCACATTGATATATTAAGGACAAAATTTAGAGAAGACCAGACCTAAAGGAATTGGGCAAAGCCTCCAATTCATCTCAAACCTATGGGCCACAACTGTTGGAATTCTCAGCAGTTATGCCAAGTTGCAACCTGTATCTTGGGCTTCCCAAGTCATGTTTACGTCATTGTTTTTGCTATATTTTTATCTACAAGTCTATTACAACATATCAAAAATTTATAACCTGCTTCAAACAACATAGAGCACAATAGCCCCATAATGGATCTATATTGCTCAAAACACAATTTCCAGCACATAGCCATTTTACAAGTAAATATCAATACCCAACAAAAAATGACAACTCCTAAGATAGATACAACAATACTTAGGCAATCCAAAAACATTAAAAAGAGCATAAAACATAGACATAAATATTTCTTTAAGACATTCAACAAAATGGTTCTTGTGATGAAAGAAAGAGGGTACAAACCTTGGTGAACTTTGGCTTGTACAAGATGGCAAGATTGTCACCTTTTCAACACTAAACAAGAATGAGCATTCCACTTACTCAAGGATAAGTTACTTAATGCACCTTTACTTGTTTTGCCTAATTTTACTAAAACTTTTGAAATTTAATGTTATGCGTAACGTATTGGAGCCGTTTTGATGCAAAATGGAAAACCAATTGCATATTTTAGTGAGAAGTTGAGTGGAGCTATATTGAACTATGTAACCTATGATAAGGAGTTATATGCATTGATTAGAGCATTGGAGACAAGGGCATGATTAGCTATGGCCTAAAGAATTTGTGATTCCACTCCGATCATGAATCATTGAAGCACATCAAGGGTTAAAGCAAGTTAAGCCGAAGATATACAGCTTGGGTAGAATACATTGAAACCTTTCCATAAGGTAAGGGAAATGTTATAGCTAATGCTTTGTCAATAAAGTAGGCTTTGATTTCTACTTTTGGCTGTGAAATTTTAGGTTTTGAGCTGATAAAAGAATTGTACGATTTAGATGGTGATTTTGGAGAGATTTACAAATTATGTGAGAAACATGGTGTAAATAAATTTTACTTGTTGGATGGATTCTTGTTTAGGAAAAATAGGATTTGCATGCCAAATTATTCTATGTGTGACCTATTAGTTAGAGAGTTACATGGTGGAGCTTTAATGGGTCATTTTGGAGTGGCTAAAACTTTAGATGTATTAAAAGAGCACTTTTATTGGCCACGAATAAAAAAGATGTAGAGAGAGTTTGTGAGGGGTGTATCAAATGTAGGCAAGCCAAATAAAAAAGGCACCCCCATGAGTTATACATGCCATTGCCGATTCCTAAAACACCTTGGTTGGAAATTTCTATGAATTTTATTTTGGGACTGCCAAGGACTAAAACAAGTAAGGATTCTACCTTTGTTGCTGTAGATAGATTTTCTAAAATGTCACATTTCATTACATGCAATAAAATAGATAATGCATCTTATATTTCTGATTTATTCTTTAGAAAAGTTAGATTGCATGGAATGCCTAGAATTATTATTTCTGATAGAGATGCTAAGTTTTTAGGTTATTTTTGGAAGACTTTGTGGTCAAAATTAGGGACTAAACTGTTATTTTCTACTACTTGTCATCCTCAAATAAATGGTCAAATTGAGGTAGTTAAAAGCACTTTGTTAACATTATTTGGAGCATTAATTCATAGAAACAAAAAAATCTGGGAAGATTGTTTGCCTCGTGTAGAATTTGCATTAATAGGATTGTGCATTATGCCACTAAATATACATAGTTTGAAACTGTTTATGGTTTTAATCTTTTAACTTCTTTGGATTTAACTTCTTTACCTTTAGGTGAATATGTGAATTTAGATGGTAATAGGAAAGCAAAATTTGTGAAGCAACTATATGAAATGGCCCACAAACATTGAGAAGAGGATTGAACAATATGATAATCAAGCTAATAAGGGCTGCAAGCATTTGGTGTTTGAATTTGGTGAATGGGTATGGTTGTATATGCGCAAAGAAAGATTTCCTATCCAAATTACTTCAAAAAGGAGACAGGCCATTTCAATTTTTGAAGAGGATCAATGACAGTTCATATCGTTAGGATCTTCTAGGTAAGTGTAATGTAAATGCCTCATTCAATGTTACCAATTTATCTTCATTTAATGCAGATTTGAGGATAAATCAATTCCAAGAGGAGGGAAATGATGAGGACATGACTAAGGCTATCATTGGAACAAAGATCCGTTATAGGCTATTCAAGGACCTATCACAAATTCCTGAGCTAGGAAGTTCAAGAAGGCTGATGTGTAAAATCAACTCACAAGTGCACAAATCGTTTTTAATTAATAAAGTGGAAAAATAGGGTTGTCGTACCCAAGAAATTAAGAATTAAGTACTAAAGATAATTATATTTTGATAATATTCAAACTAAAAATTAAGATGGCAATTGAAAATTAAATAAACTAAATTAAACAAAAGCAATAAAATTAAATTAGATCAATGTCAAATAAGAGAGTAAATTTAATAATTATGAATATTAGGGCACTTGAGTTCACCACTAAATATTTCAATTTAATTATTTAAATGTGTGAATTTAATTAATTAGTAATTTTGTCAACCACACTTAATCACAAAATTAATCAAAAATAGTTTCCACTCACAATTAAATAATGCAAATTCATCAAGCATAGATTAAGCAAATAATATGGCATGAGATATAACTATTTTCTAATCAATTATGTATTCATGTAAATCATTGTAGATCCATAATATTATCCTTTTCCAAGCTCAAATATTATTAAAATCATTCATTCCTTCCGCCCTATGAAAACATTAAGCATACCAATGATTTATTAACAAAACATATTACTAATTAAATAAAACTCAACATATATTAAAGTAATTAAGCCTTCGTAATTAGGCTCCATCATAGCCCTAGCTATGAAAATTAGTTCACGAAAAAAATAAATTCAACATCCATAATTATTAAAAATAATAAGGTTCACAATTAAAGAGAAAAGAGAAGAGAATAAAAACCATTGAAGAAATCCTCCTCCAAGAGCTCTCCAATTTGCAGTCTTCTTCTGCAAGCAAGCCCACATCTCTATGCCTCCTCCAAGCCCTTAAGAGAACTTAAGAAACTCCCAAATTTTGGTTTATTTCTATTTAAGCCTCCTAAAAGCTCTTAAATAACTCTCTAAACTTGTATCTCTTCTTTCAGTGAAGTGGAGACTATATATATAGGACCTTGGGAATCTTCTTTTCCCTTTATTTTCAACGTGGGAGTCTTAGAAGATACCTTTTTCAGGCCACCAAGAGGGTTGGACAAATTTCATGTATAAAAAGGAAACTTGAAATTATTTATTCTCCACTACTTTCCTTTTCCCTAATTCCTTCAAAAAAATATATAGTTAATTAGACTAATTTATCTTTAATGAAGCATGTGACATGACATGTGCCTCATTAATGATAAATTAACCAATTATTTACACTTGTACTAATATTGGCCCCTGGATTGTCTAGATTCCTTCTCTTAATCAATGGTGGAGATTTGAATAAAAATATTCCTTTTTATAAATTCCAAACTTTAAATGACAATAATTTTTTACTCGCACCTCTTAATCCAAAAATAATGGGACATTTGAGATTGTGAGATTGTGAGGATTCATATGACATCCACTTCCGCCATGAAATTCCTGATAGAATCTTTTAGGAATCTTTTCAATGCTTGGTCTGTTTGAGCTCAAATCTTGTTTCCTGATATGAACATAGGACGACCTATTTCTAAACTCGTATTATATTAGCCTTAGAAACCTTGGTATATAATGAAGACACCACAATAAGTGATGGAAGACCTATTGATAAGTAAAACTAAATCACTCATTCACTAACGGTGTTTTAGGTGTTCAAAAGAACAAGGAGAATTCAATCTCACAAATAATTTTTTGTATAAAATTCAAGCTTGATTTCTCATTGAAAATAAGCCTTTAAATAGGCTTTGAATGAACAAAATAAAACCCTAAAAGGATTAGGAAATTTCGGTCAACATAGAATCCAATTAGGAAATTGCCTAATTTCACACCCTTTCCTAACTAATTTGCATTAATTAATTCCATTATTTTGAATTAGAAATTAATTAATTTACAATGAAAATAATAAAATAATAACATTCCTAAACTAATTTGTCTAGAAAATAAATAAATAAAAACCAAAAGTAAAGGTAATTTCCTAAAATAAAAAGTAGAAATCAAATTAGGAAATTAGAGACTAGCTTTTTGACTAAGTTGACTTTGACCAATTTGAGCTCCAAATAAGCTTCTATATGCTTTGTAGGATGTCAAATAAGATTATTATGGAGTTCCACACGTTGCCCTTGCTTGGAGGAAGGAGAAAAAAGCCAACTCAGCAAAATACAGTAAAGCCAGCAAATAATACGGCAAAACCCGGCCATTCTCTCTCTCATGCTCACACCTCTTAAATTACCAGTAAATATTCAGTCTTGACTAGATCGCATGACTTCTTAGTGATATCAAGTGAATTCAAGAAGATTTAAACCCATTTCCCATTGCCCGGAATCCATAAATGCACCAAAATCGCTACCCAGGTCCTATCTATCTCCACCACTTGGAGGCTAAAAACGGATCTTGTATCTTTAGGTATTGTCATGTCCTCTTGAGATTGAATCACTTCATGAATAAATTCAGCCAAGTTATCCTTAAATCTCTCAACTTGTGCCCTAGTGATTGGCTCCATCTTCATTTGTATAGGACATATACCCTAGCAGGTAGTCGATTGAACGGGCACGGGCTGAATCACATCACTTCCCACCATAATTTGACACAAGGAATCCATTTTTATGGTTGTTTTCTTGAAATTATTCCTCCTTAACCTAGATTAAGAAAAATACATAATTATGTATCTTTTCGAAACAAATTAACGTAAACTAACAAATATTAAGCTATAAATATAGCAAAAAATCATCAATATTTTACCCAACAGAGGCATTCAATGGGTTGGTAGAAGAATTGTTTCCAATGGCATGAAATCCTAGCATCACTGTTGAAGGTGGTCAAACCATGGGCAACTTACTTCAAGTATGTGATATACACGTGGGAGATACCATGGAGAGCATGATGAAGACCTGTCTAAGAGCACAACAAGGTGGAGCCAAGATGCTATAGAATTGAAGACAAAACTAATAACATGAGCTCAAGCTAAAAGATTTAAAGATGCACTAAATGGTTTTAATCTAGGAGGTGTTTACCTCTTAAAGGAAATTTACTACTGAATAATGAGGATATGACTAGGAGCACCTTAAAATGGAGTCCAAAGCCACTTCAATAAGTAGGGCTAGCGCAAAGAGGTTTAAAGAAACACTAAATAGTTTAATCCAGGAAATGTTCATATCTCAAGGAAGCAAGTTTATTACTAAAGATGAACTGAAATTGGTTCATATGATTGGGACGGTGGATGCTAACATGAAAGAGAGCTTGACGCGTGGAATTGTACAACATGGTAATGTGGCAAGTTTTGATGGATGGTGATGTGGCATCATATGGTGACATGGCATTTTTACCACATGAAGGGTGATATGCGCCTACATGGCATCCAACTAAGCTATGTTGAATTTTATAATTTGGAAACATTAATTTTTATTTGTGTCTTGATTGATTTTGGCATATTGCCTATTTACTTTTCCAATTTAGTTCTATTAGGTTTTTAAATTACTTTCCAATTTTTTGTTAGAGTTGATTGGTTAAGGAATTAAAGGCCATTCAAATTAGGAAACTAGGAGCCTAGGTTTCCTAAACCTAAATTTCAGCCAGAATTGTTTATTTTGCCTATTTAAAGGCACATAAGTCATGAATAAAAGTAGATTATAATTTTGATTCAAGGTGAGAGTAATTCTCTTGGTTTTCTAAGAACTATCTCAAACTTTTCAAGCTTTGCTTGGGGAGTTAAATCTGACTTATCAATAGAATATTTCACATCCTATTATGGCGTCTTCACCATACGAAGGTTCTTACCTCGAATATAGGTAAAGGGTCGAGTTCTTCCATTGATAATTTGTAATTAGACGGTCCAAATCAATCTTTGTTATGGGTTTAGAAGCAAGTCGCTATACGTTCGTATCACTGAAGGTGAACCTAGGATGGTGCAATGTATAGGGTTACACAACAAAATTCATGAAGAAAAGCCTTTGCTGACTTGGCATGATCATGTGGCATTTTGATGAAGTGGCAAAGTGATGTGGCAAACATATGATGATGTGGCAGTGTCACATGGCGTCTTATGTGGCATTTGTGCGGATTTGATAAGCTTTTAGGCTGAATTGACTTTTCTTGGTGTCTAAGTTATTAATTAGTTTCCAAATTGTAATTAGGAATCTCAATTATTTTTGTGTTTATTTTATATTAGGACAAGTGTCAAATTAGTTTCCTAATTTGCCTTAATCATGTAATTAAATCACATTTCCTAATTTCAATTAAAAGAAAGTTGATTAGTCAAATTAAATTTAGGAAACTAGGTTTAAATTGAATCGCCTTTCCTAGTTTCAATTAAAGGAAAGTTGATTAGTCAAATTAAGATTAGGAAACTAAGTTTAATGTCTATTTTGGGTTTAGGGAACTAGATTTTGTACTTTGCCTATAAATAGGCATCCCTTTTAGTTGAATAAAACAATTTTAAGAATTTCAACACAATTATGAGAGTTATCCTTTTTGTTCTTTAATAATTGTTGAACTTATCAAGTTTTGCTTGTGGCATTCAAGTTTTAGATGATGAGATCATGACCAGGAGCACCTTAAGATGGAGTCCAGAGCCACTTCAAATCTCTACGAGACCAATAACCAGGGCTATAGCAAAGAGGTTTCAATAAGCACTAAATGGTTTAATCCAGGAGGTGTTCACATCTCAAGTAAGCAAGTTCATTGCTAAAGATGAACCAAAATTGGTCCACATGATTGGGATGGTGGATGCCAACATAAAAGAAAGAAGACACATGAAATCCTATAACATGTTGAATGTGGCAAGTTTTGATGACATGGATGGTGACATGGCATCATATGGTGACCATGCACTTTCACCACGTGGAGGGTGATATGTGCCTACATCGCATTTAACTCAGCTTGGCCGAATTTTATAACTAAGAAACATTAATTTTTATTTATATCTTGATTGGATTTTGGCATATTACCTATTTTACTTTTCTAATTTAGTTTTACTAGGGTTTTACATTACTTTCCTATTTTTGTTAGAGTTGACTAGTCAAGGAATTAAAGGCCATTGAAATTAGGAAACTAGGAGCCAAATTAGGTTTACTAAGCCTAAATTTTGGCCATAATTGTTTTTGGCAACTTTAGGAAAGCTTTGTAATTTATTTTGCTTATTTAAAGGCACACAAGTGTTAGGTCTAAAATATTGATGATTTTATCCCATATTTATACCTTAATATTTGTTAGTTTGTGTTAATTTGTTATGGAAAGATACTTAATTATGTATTTTTCTTAATCTAGGTAAAAGAGGAAGAATTTTAAGAAAACAACCATAAAAATGGATTCTTTGGGTCGAATTATGGTGGGAAGCAAGATTTGAGCTCGAACGGACTAAGCATTAAAAAGATTCCAAAAAGATACCTTAAAAGATTCCATAAAGATTCTATCGAAAATTTCATGGTGGAAGTGGATGTCATATGAATCATCACAATCTGAGGATTTCAAATGTCTCGTTATTTCTGGATTTCGAGGTGCGAGCAAAGAGTTATCATCATTTAAAGTTTGGAATTTATAAAAAGGAATATTCTAGTTAAATCTCCACCATTGATAGAAAGAGGAAATCAAGGCAAATTGAGGGCCAAGATAAAAACAAGTGACAATAATTGGTTAATTTATCATTAATGAGGCACAGGTCATGTCACATGCTTCATTAAGGATAAATTAGACCAATTAACTATTTTTTTAGGAGGAATTAGATAAAAGGAAAGTAGTAGAGAGCAAGTAATATCAAGTTTCCTTTTTACACATGAAATTCGTCCAACCCTTTTCATGGCCTAAAAAAGGTATCTTCCGAGACTCCCACATTGAAAATAAAGAGAGAGAAAGATTCCCGAGGTCCTATATATATAACCCCCACCACATTGAAGGAAGATATACAAGTTTAGAGAGTTATTTAAGAGCTTTTAGGAGGCTTAAATAGAAACAAATCAAATTTTGGGAGTTTCTAAAATTCTCTTAAGGGTTCTAGGGTTTTAAAGTTTTAGAGTTTTAGAAGATCAATTGGAGAGCTTGGAGGAGGCAGAGAGACGTGGGCTTGCTTGGAGAAGAAGGCTACGACTTTGAGAGATCTTGGAGGAGAATTTCTTCAATAGTTTTTATTCTCTTTTCCTTTCTCTTTAATTGTGAATCTTATTATTTTTAATAATTATGGATGTTGAAATTATTTTTACCATGAACTAATTTTCATAGCTAGGGCTATGATGTAGCCCTAACTATAAAGGTTTAATTATTTTAATATATGTTTAGTTTTATTTAATTAGTAATATGGTTTGTTAATAAATCATTGGTATACTTAATGCTTTCATAGGCCGGAAGGAATGAATGATTTTCATAATATTTGAGCTTGGAAAAGGATAATATTATGGATCTCCAATGATTTACATGAATGCATAATTGATTGGAAAATAGTTATGTCTCATGCCATATTATTTACTTAATCTATGCTTGATGAATTTGCATGATTTAATTTATAGGCCGGAAGGAATAAATTAGGTTATGTGAATATTATCAATTGTGAGTGGAAACTACTTTTGATTAATTTTGTGATTAAATGTGATTAACAAAATTACTAGTTAATTAAATTCACATATTTAAGTAATTAAATTGGAATAGTTAGTGGTGAAATCAAATGCCCTAGTATTCATAATTATTCAATTCTCTCTCTTACTTGAAATTGATCTAATTTTAATTGATTGCTTTTGTTTAATTTAGTTTATTTAGTTTTCAATTGCCATCTTAAATTTTAGTTCAAATATTATCAAAACCTAATTATCTTTGGTACCTAATACTTAATCCCTTGGGTACGACAACCCTATTTTTCCACTTTATTACTTGAAAACGATTCGTGCACTTGCGAGTTGATTTTACACATCAAGTTTTTGGCGCCGTTGCCGGGGATTAAGGCATTAATATTAATTCGGATTGGGTTTAGTAGTACTTTGAACATTGTTTTCTTATTTTAAATTTTTATATTTATTTCTTAATTTTGGTTTTAGTGTTACATGCTAGGGTTTTAATTCTTTGCTTGTTTGGACAACTTGCTTTGAATTTTTAATACTTACTTTGTGGTACTTGGAACCAAAATTGTATTTTTAATTTATTGGTGTCTAGATTAAAAGTTATGCATACTTAGGGGTTTTTCTTATTTTCAACTTTTGTTTATCTTTGTTATTTTCAATTTTAGTTTGTATATTAGGGTTTAATTTTAATTGTTTGCTTTATAAACTTGCAATTAATTTGAACCTTTGTTTTGTTAGTGTTTTCTTTTTAGGAAAATCATGGAATATCAAGCTTATGGTCATCAACCTTGTTGGGATTATGGGGTGCCAACTAGTTCTCCAAGTGAAAATTTTATCGAGTTACAAAAGAATCTTGCTATGATGTCTAAACGCGTTGCAAATTTTAGAGTTCAAGCTGTACCTTGTGAATGGTGTGGAGTAAATCACTCAAGTGAAAATTGTCAAGTGGGGAATCCTTTTGCTCTAGAAGACTCAATTGAAGACTTATCAAGACAATATAATCAAGTTGCAAATTTTGGGATTCAAGCTATAACATGTCAATGGTGTGGAGGCAATCATTTAAGTGAACATTGTCAAGTGGGAAATCCTTTTGCTCTGGAGGAGCCATTCGAAGACTTTCCCAACACATATAATTCTGGATGGAGTGATCAACAAAATTATTCAAGGTATGACAATTCAGATCTTTCAAGTTATCAAGTGAGCACATCTTTGATCGAGTGTATGGAAAGGCATAGGGAAACATTTTCTAAATGTTATGATGCGATTGGCAAGTTGCAAAATCAATATTCTCCAAGTACAAACTTTCAAGTTCAATTAGAGCAACCAATGACAACTTTTTCACAAGGATCTCAAGAAGACTTGGAAATTAACATGGAGATTACTTGTATTATGCAAGTTGATGAATTTGAATCCTTTCAAGAGCCACATAATGATGACAAATTTGAAGAACATGAAGAGGTGTCTATAAGGAGTGAAATGCAGCAAGAATCTTCAATTTTGGATAATTTTAATGAGGTACACACACATGACCAAGATTGCCCACCACAAGAAGTTTCCCAACGCACTATCACTAGTTCATGGGAATTTTCTAATTTTCCTTCAAATTCATTGCAAAAAGGGCTTAAGGATCATGAAGAGGATAAGTTAAGGAATCAATCAAGCCAAAAGTTGGCCAAATCCGATGAGTATAAAGCTATGGCCGCACTTCAAGAAGATCGCTTACCAACAGAGACTAAATCTTAAATTTTCAAGCCAAATATTGAATTTTCAAGAGCCCAAGATGTATATCTATGCTCCAAAAATGCAATTGTGGTTGAATACATCCCAAAAGGAGACAAACAAAGCATTTTTGGACCTAAAAGAATCCAATCTACTGAAAAGAAAGTTCAATTCATGCTTTTTAGTTCAAATTAAGACTTATATAGGACAAGGAGTTAAAAGTTTGCTAAGGCCACAAGATTATCATCATGCACAATTTCCATATCATAAGCTTGGACAATATTATGAGGATGACATCATTTATATATTTAATCCAGGTTGAACATTAAAAGGATGAAGTCAAGCTAATGACTTTAAACAAGCGCTCTTGGGAGGCAACCCAAGTTTCTTTCTTTACCTTATATTTATCTGTTTATTTTAGTTGTTTCTAGTTGTTTTCTTGTTTTTAGGTTGTTTTGATGTGTTTTGTTTGAGTTTTTGCAAGGTTTTAATATGTTTAGGTGTAAAAGAGCAAAAGACGAATGTTGAGAATTTCAAGTCTAAAGTTAGTTTTTTGGAGTATAACCACCTTGAATATGCATTGGAGTACATCAAATTGTATGGGTACATTCCCTTCTTTTTGGCCGCAAGGTGTGTAGGGCAAATGCAACATGTAGTTTTTTCCTAAGTTTTCACATTGCGAGGAACATTCCATGTCTTCAAAGGGGAGTATTCTTTGCCTTTTGTTTACTTTTGCTTTATTTTATGTTTTTCACAATGAGGACATTGTTCATTTTAAGTTCGGGGGTGAAAAGCATGCTTTGCATCTTTTAAATCTTGTCCATTTAAGTGTTTTTATAAGTTTTCAAAAATGTTAGTTTTAGCTTTTATTTTCCTTCATTATTAAAAAAAGAAAATTGTTTTTGTGGTGTTTTCTTAAGTACTTTAATGAGCCAATGATAAGACTATGATTGAAAATAAATTGGTTTTTAGATGGTGGATTTGTTTTTGTGTATGCCGAAATGCTTGAATTCACATATTGTTACTTTCAATAAATTTTGAGCACATAATCAATAATGCATAATTTAGATTGTATTTTGAAGAAGGTTTGCATGAATTAGAGTACTTTATTATTAATTGAACTCTAGAGCTTGCTTGATTATTGCTTGAGGCGAAATCCTAGGTGAATGCATTACTAAGAATATGATTTAGGCCATCTTTGTTTAAGTTTGAGCCTTTCAAGCCAACCTAATACATTATCTTCCACTAGTACCTTATTTGAGCCTTTAGGATGCATAAAGATGTATTAGAGCCTTTTCTTCATTAAAACACATTTACTTACCCTTTTTGAGCCTTAATTTCTTTTTCCTACCTTGAACATACTACAAAGAGAGCTTTAATTGAATTGATATGAATATATGCTTGTGAGCTTGTTTGAGTGTTGAAAAAGAAAAAGAAAAAAAAAAGTTTGGAGGTTAAGTATTTGGTGAATTTGGCTCTAGTATGCATTTTTGTATAAATTGGAGGTTTGAATGTGCAATAAAAAGAAAAATAAGTTTGGGGGTTTAGTGGAAAAGAAAGAAAAAAAGAAAAAAAAAAGAAATAAAAAGAATGTATGCACAATAAAAAGGAGAAAAAGGATATTGAAATTGAAGTTAAAATAAGAAAAGAAGTTCTAATAAAGAAACAACTTTTACAAGTAATTTATTCATTGATATTTAATTTTAGCTTTCTTTCTTTGATTTATTATATCCTATCCTTTTCTTTCTTTAGCCTTATCCATTAGCCTTAACAATAGAAACCATGAAGTCCTAATGATTTAAGGTGGTGCGTTAACCTACATTAGTGGAGAGTGATAATTAAGTCAAGCATATGGTAGTTCACATGTTATTATCAATCTCTAATTCTTGTAAATTTATTCAAGCATATGATAATTAAGTGTATAAATTGATTTCCACACACACACATTGGAAGTATCATATATGTTGGATAGAATATAAGGTATTGAGTTACATAATTACTTTGAAACAATTTGAAAAGTCATATGTTATACAATCTTTGAGGCACCTCATTAAAGTATCTTATGTTCTTTAAAAGATTGATTTTTCTTATTCTTCTTCTTTGCTAGGGACTAGCAAATCTTAAGTTTGGGGGTATTTGTTAGCTCTAAAATATTGATGATTTTATCCCATATTTATAGCTTAATATTTGTTAGTTTGTGTTAATTTGTTATGGAAAGATACTTAATTATGAATTTTTCTTAATCTACGTAAAAGAGGAAGAATTTTAAGAAAACAACCATAAAAATGGATTCTTTAGGTCGAATTATGGTGGGAAGCAAGATTTGAGCTCGAACGGACTAAGCATTAAAAAGATTCCATAAAGATTCTATCGAGAATTTCATGGTGGAAGTGGATGTCATATGAATCATCACAATCTGAGGATTTCAAATGTCTCGTTATTTCTGGATTTCGAGGTGCGAGCAAAGAGTTATCATCATTTAAAGTTTGGAATTTGTAAAAAGGAATATTCTAGTTAAATCTCCACCATTGATAGAAAGAGGAAATCAAGGCAAATTGAGAGCCAAGATAAAAACAAGTGGCAATAATTGGTTAATTTATCATTAATGAGGCACAGGTCATGTCACATGCTTCATTAAGGATAAATTAGACCAATTAACTATTTTTTTAGGAGAAATTAGATAAAAGGAAAGTAGTAGAGAGCAAGTAATATCAAGTTTCCTTTTTACACATGAAATTCGTCCAACCCTTTTCATGGCCTAAAAAAAGTATCTTCCGAGACTCCCACATTGAAAATAAAGAGAGAGAAAGATTCCCGAGGTCCTATATATATAACCCCCACCACATTGAAGGAAGATATACAAGTTTAGAGAGTTATTTAAGAGCTTTTAGGAGGCTTAAATAGAAACAAATCAAATTTTGGGAGTTTCTAAAATTCTCTTAAGGGTTCTAGGGTTTTAAAGTTTTAGAGTTTTAGAAGATCAATTGGAGAGCTTGGAGGAGGCAGAGAGACGTGGGCTTGCTTGGAGAAGAAGGCTACGACTTTGAGAGATCTTGGAGGAGAATTTCTTCAATAGTTTTTATTCTCTTTTCCTTTCTCTTTAATTGTGAATCTTATTACTTTTAATAATTATGGATGTTGAAATTATTTTTACCATGAACTAATTTTCATAGCTAGGGCTATGATGTAGCCCTAACTATAAAGGTTTAATTATTTTAATATATGTTGAGTTTTATTTAATTAGTAATACGTTTTGTTAATAAATCATTGGTATACTTAATGCTTTCATAGGCCGGAAGGAATGAATGATTTTCATAATATTTGAGCTTGGAAAAGGATAATATTATGGATCTCCAATGATTTACATGAATGCATAATTGATTGGAAAATAGTTATGTCTCATGCCATATTATTTGCTTAATCTATGCTTGATGAATTTGCATGATTTAATTTATAGGCCGGAAGGAATAAATTAGGTTATGTGAATATTATCAATTGTGAGTGGAAACTACTTTTGATTAATTTTGTGATTAAATGTGGTTAACAAAATTACTAGTTAATTAAATTCACATATTTAAGTAATTAAATTGGAATAGTTAGTGGTGAAATCAAATGCCCTAGTATTCATAATTATTCAATTCTCTCTCTTACTTGAAATTGATCTAATTTTAATTGATTGTTTTTGTTTTATTTAGTTTATTTAGTTTTCAATTGCCATCTTAAATTTTAGTTCAAATATTATCAAAACCTAATTATCTTTGGTACCTAATACTTAATCCCTTGGGTACGACAACCCTATTTTTCCACTTTATTACTTGAAAACGATTCGTGCACTTGCGAGTTAATTTTACACATCAACAAGTCATGAATAAAGATATATTATAATTTTGAATTCAAAGTGAGAGTGATTCTCTTGGTTTTCTAAAAAC
The DNA here is from genome assembly GCF_031755915.1 of Ziziphus jujuba. Taxonomy (NCBI): domain Eukaryota; kingdom Viridiplantae; phylum Streptophyta; class Magnoliopsida; order Rosales; family Rhamnaceae; genus Ziziphus; species Ziziphus jujuba. The sequence goes on along the minus strand of NC_083383.1, from coordinate 21,401,516 downwards.
TATATCGAACTTTTCAAGCTTTGCTTGCAGAGTTCAAATTCGACTAGTCAATAAGTTATTCCGCACCTTATTGTGGCGTCTTCACTATACTAAGGTTCTTACCTCAAATATAAGTAAAAGGTCGAGATCTTCCATTGATAACTTGTAATTAGACGGTCCAAATCAATCTTAGTTACGGGTGGTTTAAAGGCAAGTCACTCTCTAGGTTCGTATCATCAAACTTATCAATAGGTTTTCTATACCCTATGGTGGCATCATGATTATACCAAAGTTCTTAGTAACAGATTGATTAAAGGTTGAGGTTTCCATTAAAACTTAACTTAGAATGATCCATACTTTATTTGCTATGTGTTTAGGAGCAAGTCAACCTAACTTCGTATCGATTTGGTATCAGAGCATGGTTTTCTAAGTACATGGTTGATCTATCTTATGTTTTGTTTTTTTTTATTCTTTGATATTTTATTCCTGAAAATTTTTCATTAGGTAAGAATTGCTTGATATTTTTCTTGTTATCATTGTCGTCCATAGTAAAAAGAAAAAATTCGTTATTTTTCTTCTTTTTCCAATCATCCTAAGTTTTTTTTTCTTTGATTATTGATAATTGTTATTCTTATTTGCTTTGATCTTGTTGCTGTCCAAATTATTCCTTGCATAACAAAAAATTGCATCAAGCATTAAAGTTCCAAAATTGCACTCTAATTGTGTGATTTTTGGAAAAGTTGTTTTAAATTTTGAGTGGAAAAACAAATTGAAACCTATTAGTAGTATCATAAATCTTACTTTGTTGGTGTTCTTAAAAAAAATAAAAATAAAAATAAAAAAACAAAAGGAAGAAATCAAAAATCATTAAAATTCAAGTTGTTAGAGCTGTTTGATATTGTGATTGAGTTTGTTAACTTTAAAAGGTTTCTTTTCTTCCATTTTTTCTTGTTCTATTGCTTCAAACTTGTTAAATTTGATTTTTGAAACCTTTGATTATTGTTGCTTGACTAGATTATCATTCAAAACTTGAGTTTGTTTTATTTCACTCTTAGTTGGCTGAATTCCAGATATTATTGTTTCTTCTTTGATTCTTGCTTTCTTTGCCGTTGTTTACACTTATGATTAGGTTTAGTTTGAACCTATTTGTAAAATTTGAATTAATTTAAATTAATATGCAAAGAACTAAGTAGATTTAACTTAAGTGCTAAAAGGCTAGAGTGTTAATTCATTAAGGTTAAAAGCCAATTAATTGTGTGAAACATGAGACATTGGCAACTTGATCGAGTGATACACATGAGGGCTCTTTCAGCAAATTAAAAGACTTCTCTTGCTCCTTTCCCCATTTAAAGCCTAAACTCTCTTTTATCACTTTTGTAAGTGGTGCAGCAATGGTACTGAAATCCTTCACAGAACTGTTGTAATAACTAAGAGACCATAAAAACTTCTAACATTGGCTATGGATGTAGGGGTCGACCATTCCCTAATCGCCCTTACTTTTTCATTATTAACCTTGATGCCTTTTGTACTAACAACAAAACCTAAAAATACAAGTTTACTAGTGCTAAATGTACACTTCTTAAGATTGGCATAAAATTTTTCTTTTCTTAGAACATTATAAACAGCCTTAAGATGTTCATTATGCTCCTCTAAATTTTGGCTTTATATTAAGATGTCATGAAAATGCATAACAACAAACTTTCCTAAATATGCTTTCAAAACATGATTCATAAGATGCATAAATGTACTAGGTGCATTAGTTAAACCAAAAGGCATAACTAACCATTCATACAATTTATGTTTAGCTTCAAAAGCTATCTTCCATTCATCACCCTCTTTCATTCGAATTTGATAATATCCACTTTTAAGATCAATTTTAGAGAAACACATAAGCACTATGCAATTCATCAATCATATAATTTAACCTAGGTATTGGATGTCAATGCTTAATGGTTATGTTATTAATGGCCCTACAATCAACACACATTCTCTATGTTCCATCTTTTTGAGGCACTAACAATGCAAGCACAACACAAGGGCTCATACTTTCTCTAACATAGCCTTTATCAAGAAGTTCACTTACTTGAAGGTGCAATTCCTTTGTTTTCTCCGGATTGGTTCTACATGCAAGCTTGTTGGGAATTGAAGCTCCAGGAATGAAATCTATTTGATGTTCACTTCCTCTTAATTGAGGTAATCCTTTAGGAATCTCCTATGGAAATACATCTTCGTATTCCTACAAAAGAGATATAATAGAACTAGGCAAAATAGAATCATCAAGGTTAGCCAAATAATTCAAATTAACATTCTTTATACATCATTACAAACATTGGCTTCTTGCTCAAGAAAGCTTTCTTTATTTCATTCTGGTTTGCATAAAATGCCTCTTTTTTCTTTCCCCTCTTTCCCTATTATTTGTCTTTTTCTTTTCTCTCACTTTCTCCTATGGGTTTAACACTCTTTTTCTTGGAATGTAGCTCGGCTTCTCTTATATTTTGCTTTCCCATTAACCTTTGTATGGCTATTTGATCTTCCAATACCTGTATAGGAAATAATGATGCAAGTATAACTCTTTTACCTTTAAAATAAAACTCATACTTGTTGGTTGGATCATGATGCAAAGCATCCTTGTTATATTACCAAGGATGGCCTAATAACAAGTGTCCAGTCTCTAATAAGAACTACATCACACAAAACTTCATCAATGTATTTTTTTAATAGTAAATGTAACCCTAACTTGTTTAGTCACCTTTACATCACCATTATCATTCAACCACTGTAACCTATAGGGATCTAGATGCTTAGATGTAGGTAAACCTAGTTTTTCAACAAGCAAAGTACTAGCAATATTTGTACAACTACCACCATCAATTATCACACTACATACCTTATCTTGGATTTTGCATCTAGTGTGAAAGATGTTCTCACGTTGTATATTTGCCTCATCAGCAAATTCAATCTTTCGTGATATGGCAGCTCTTACTTATCTCCATAATCATTGCAATCTTCTAAAGATGGCATCTCATTGTCACTTGAATCCTCTTCCTCATACTCTACTTATGACCATTGTCCTTCGATTTAGACATTGGCTAGCTATATACCTGCCTTAACACTTGAAACACATTATATCATCATTACAAGAAGGGGTTGGATCGGACTTACTTGATTGGAGTGGCCTAGAACTTTTGGCTTCTATTCTAGGACTTGAAGTGGCTTTGAAATCTTATTTGGCTTTGGTGGTAATTCATGAATTTGTTGTTGATTTCCAACGACTTGATGCACTATATACACGTGTAGTACCCCTCCTCTTGAGTTATAGGTCTATTTCAATCGTCATATGCAACATCTCCTTAAGATCCATATATTGGTGCAAATCAACTTGGTTCTTGTTCAAACCCGCAAGAAAACAAGCCATTGTAGATTCATCATCCTCCACCATACTAACTCTAATCATTAGTGACTCCATCTCTTAGCCGTACTCCCCTAAACTTCTTGAACCCTAAGAACAAGTTTATAACTTTTGATAAATATTACGATAAAAATGGCTACATACAAACCTCTTTCTCATTAAAGATTTCATCTTTCCCCATGTAGAAATTGGTGCTTGACCAGAGACTCTTAGTAGTGCATTCTTTATCCCACCACTTTAGAGAATGATCAAGAAACTCCACACTTGCTAGCTTAATCTTCTTAGACTCCAAGTAATCATGATAGTAAAAAACCATCTCATCTTTTTACTCCCACTCAAGGTAAGCTTCAATATCCATCTTACCACGGAATGAAGGTACTTTAAGCTTGATACCCCCATTGTCTTTCCCATGGTTCCTCCTTCTTGTATTAGTTGAATCATCTTCATCAATTCTACTAGTGTGTTCATCTCCTTGCACACCTTTTTACCTATTTCTTCCAACTTATGGGGCGATTTGATGTGCGAAAGCATCCATCCTTGATTTGACTTCATTAATTTCTCTTTTAAGCTATTTTATTTTTGCCTTCAATTCAGCGTTGAATTCCACCTTGAGCTTCTCCATCATGTCACCAATTAGAGCTTGTAGAAGTCTTGGATTAAAATGTGTTTTTTTAGCCATTTATTCCGGAAAAAAAAATTATTAGTAAATAAAAGCACAATAATATAAGAGATCCTCACTATTTTACTTCCTTGAGTGTTTCACTCAATTAAGGTCTAAACACTTATGTTTGCCCACTAATTTGGTTGTTACACTCTAATGAGTTCACATTCTTTTTCCTTTTTCCTCTCTTAGTTAAATTTGTTGGTTCTTTGTGATGAGCATCCGCTCGTGCCCGAACAACCGACTACCCATTGTGGTGCTGATCTAATACGGATGAAGAGGCTAATCACTAGGGCTCAAGGCAAGAGATTTAAGAACAACTTGGTTGGTACTATACAAAGAGTTATCAATTCTCAAAAGGGTTCTCCATACCCGAAGATTCAAAACTTATTTTAAGCATCCAAGTGGTGGAGGCCGATACGGGCTCGGGAAGCTTTTTTAGTGCATTTTTGGACTCTGGGTAGCAAAGAATGGTTCCAACACTTCATGAATTCAATAAATATCACTAAGAGGTCATGAAATCAAGACAAGGCATAATCAAATGCATTAAAATGGTGGTTTGCGCATAGGAGTTTTTGGCCGAAAATACTATTTTTGTTGTTGGCTTTACTGTATTTTGTTGATTTGTCATCTTCTCTTTGTTACAATCAAGGGTAACGTATGGGGATCATAATTAATCCTATTTGGGATCCTACATGGCATATGGGATCTGCTTTGGAACCTTTGTAAGCTAGAATTTGGTCAAAGATACCTTAGTAGTCAAATTAGTCAATTAGTTTTCTAATTTGATTTTGACTTTTTGTTTTAAGAAATTTATCTTTTATTTAGTTTCTATTTATTTATTTGCTAGAAAAATCAACTTAGAAAAGTTATTATTTTATTGTTTTCATTGTAAATTAATTAATTCCTAATTCAAAATAAAGAGATTAATTAATCAAAATTAGATTAAGATAGGAATGGAATTTCGGCCACATTAGGAATCTAGCATGCATGGCCGGTTTTGTCTTAGCTTTCTAGGGTTTATTGTTTTATGTCTTGAACTTGTTTAAGGTTATTTTTCAAGGGGAATGCACCTTTAATACTATTCAAAAATTTATTTGTGAGATAGAATTATCGTTGTTCTCTTTGAACACCTAAAACACCATTAGGGAGTGAGTGTTTTAGTTTTGACTTATCAATAGGGCTTCCATAACCTATTGTGGCATATTCATTATACCAAGGTTTCTAATCACAGGTTGATTAGGGGTTAGGATTTTTCCATAAGAATTTAAACTTAATTGAGATCTGGGCTAATATAATACGGGTTTAGGCCCGAGTTGACCTAGATTCATATCACTTTGCAAAATAAATCCTAAACAACACTAATATGAAAATTAGATCCAATTAACTTATCAATAGAATTAACTAACTTAGAGAAAACAAGAAAGAAGCAAAAACAAATAATAGAGCAACTAGTTTCGGCTAATGAAAGAAATTGATCAAAAAATTGAAACAAATTGACCACAATACGAAATATGGAAATAACAAATGATTTAGATACCAAAGAGAAAATTTAAAATGATAAAGAATCAATTAAATAAAAAAACCAAAGAGTAAGAAAATAATACCTTAAATTGGCCTTAATTGTTTCTTTGAATCTTAAGGCATAATGCTCATTTCTCTAGCCAAACCTAAATCACTCAATTTGCAATATATATATCTTAACCAAAACTAGCAACAAGATCTCAACAATTTTCACAATAAACTTCAACTTTCACCTTATTTTTTTTTAACTTTTTTTTAACTTTTTTTTTTAATGTATCACCAAATATGAAGTAATTTAGCAGCAACAATACCACCAAATATCTATCTCAATCCAAGTATTTCAATACAACTCACAAATACATCAATGCATAAAGTTTGAATCAATTCAGTTCGATTAACATATTTTGGCAAGGATGCAATCTGATGCAATTTTTTTCTTTTTTTCTTTTTTATCAAGATAATATGATGATAATACAAAATTAATGACTAGAATTTAGTAAGAAAATATCACACAAAAACCAAATTCTTCAACGAGAATAATTGATGCAATTTTAGCCAAAATTCAAGATTAGAAAGTTTCACCCAAAACAGAGTTTGAACTTAAGAAACCCTAAACAAAATTTGGACTCAAACAAAATCTAATGCAACAAGAGTTTTTTTTTTGGATTTTTTTGAATTATTAATTTTATTTTTTTGGGGGAATGTTGATGATGCAAGAAGAGTTTTTTTTGGATTTTTTTGAATTATTAATTTTATTTTTTGGGGGGAATGTTGATGATGCAAGAAGAGTTTTTTTTTGGATTTTTTTGAATTATTAATTTTATTTTTTTGGGGGAATGTTGATGATAATGGTTGTACTGACACAAATATACTAGAATCATATCTAACCTAATGCTAAATTGCAGCAAAAACACAAACATTAAAATTAAAATATAATCAAACCTGAAAATTAGAAACCTTGCTTGATACCAAATTGATACGAGGCTAAGTAATCCAATCTAGGTTTGTACAAACTAATACCCAATCGTCTAAATGGTTCAAGTTCTTGTGGAATGAATGACACTACAAAAGGGTTACAGAATCACCCTATTGATAAGTTAAGGATTGAACTTTAATTCTCAAGTTAGAAAAGTTTAAAGGATAGTTGTTAGAGAACAAAAAAAGTTTAACTCTTACAAGTATTAAATTTTGCTAAAGATCAAATGCTATTGTATTAATGAAATTGAAGCCTTTTTATAAGCAAAAGTAATAAGAAATTCATCCTAAATACCTTCCTAAACTAAAACCTTAAATTTTAACTTATTTTCTAATTTAAATTTGACTTGTCAACTCTTTTATAGTTTAGGAAAGTGACTAATTACATGACATTTAAAGATTAGGCAGCTAGTTAGTTTTTAAACCAAAAATTATTAAAGATTTCCTAAAATTAAAATAAGACTAAAATTGTAAAATTTGGTGATCAAGTAACTTAGTGATCAAGACACATAATTGGCCTGAGGAAACAAGCTAATTTCTTTCTTTTCCAGCCATGTTGGACAGCCACTTAGATGCCACATGTCCAAAGATGCCATGTCATCTAAGTGCCACGTTATCATGCTCTTGAGAAATCATCAAATTGCCCCTAACATTATCTTCCTTCAAGCTTTCATATCCATAGCCTTCAATGCTCAATATTGTCGCCAATCTTGAACCTTCCTTAGATAGTTATTACATTCTTGATTGATAAGCACCTCCTGGATAAAACCATTAAATGCTTACTTTAAACCTCTTTGCATGAGCTCTAGTATTTGGTCCAGTTAGCAACTTCAATGACTTAGGACTCCATCTTTGAGTGCTACCATGATGATCCTCATCAAAGGATATTGAGTCTAAGGATGAAAAAAATGATTTAGATGATGAGTTAATGCCATCACTAGAGGACGACATTGATGAAGATGAAGAGGAGTTTCAATGCAAGTATCGGATGAAGACAGATTTGCATTTAGTTACAAGAAGAGGCCTAACAGTCTATGAAGATAAAGGTCAATTACAGCAAGAGAACATCTTCCATAGTAGATGCCTTCACAAGTGCACAAATCGTTTCAAGTAATAAAGTGGAAAAATAGGGTTGTCGTGCCCAAGGGATTAAGAATTAAGTAATAAAGATGATTAGATTTTGGTAATATTTGAACTACCAATTAAGATGGCAATTAAAAATTAAATAAACTAAATTAAACAAAAGCAAGCAATTAAATTAAATCAATTTCAAGTAAGAGAGTGAATTTAATAATTATGAATAATAGGGAATTTAATTTCACCACTAAATACTCTAATTTAATTACTTAAATATGTGAATTTAACTAACTAGTAATTTTGTTAACCATACTTAATCACAAAATTATCAAAAGTAGTTTCCACTCACAATCGATAATATTCACATAACGTAGTTTATTTCTTCCCTCCTATAAATTAAATCATGTAAATTCATTAAGTATAGATTAAACAAATAATAAAGCATGGGACATAACTATTTTCCAATCAATTGTGCATTCATGTGAATCATTGTAGATCCATAATATTATTATTTTTCAAGCTCCAATATTATTAAAATAATTCATTCCTTCGGGCCTATGAAAGCATTAAGCATACCAATGATTTATTAACAAAACATATTATTAATTAAATAAAATTCAACATATATTAAAGTAATTAAACCTTCATAGTTAGGACTACATCATATCCCTAGCTATGAAAATTAGTTCATGGCAAAAATATATTCAACATTCATAATTATTAAAAGCAATAAGGTTCACAATTAAAGAGTTAAGATAAGAGAATAAAAACTAGTGAAGAAATTGATGTGTAAAATCAACTCGCAAGTGCACGAATCGTTTTCAAGTAATAAAGTGGAAAAATAGGGTTGTTGTACCCAAGGGATTAAGTATTAAGTACCAAAGATAATTAGGTTTTGATAATATTTGAACTACAATTTAAGATGGCAATTGAAAATAAATAAACTAAATTAAACAAAAGCAATCAATTAAAATTTTATCAATTTCAAATAAAGAGAGAGAATTGAATAATTATGAATACTAGGGCATTTGATTTCACCACTAACTATTCCAATTTAATTACTTAAATATGTGAATTTAATTAACTAGTAATTTTGTTAACCACACTTAATCACAAAATTAATCAAAAGTAGTTTCCACTCACAATTGATAATATTCACATAACCTAATTTATTCCTTCCGGCCTATAAATTAAATCATGCAAATTCATTAAGCATAGATTAAGCAAATAATATGGCATGAGACATAATTATTTTTCAATCAATTATGCATTCATGTAAATCATTAGAGATCCATAATATTATCCTTTTCCACGCTCAAATATTATTAAAAACATTCATTCCTTCCGGCCTATGAAAGCATTAAGTATACCAATGATTTATTAACAAAACATATTACTAATTAAATAAAACTTAACATATATTAAAATAATTAAACCTTCATAGTTAAGGCTACATCATAGCCCTAGCTATGAAAATTAGTTTATGGTAAAAATAATTTCAACATCCATAATTATTAAAAATAATAAGATTCACAATTAAAGAGAAAGGAAAAGAGAATAAAAACTATTGAAAAAATTCTCCTCCAAGAGCTCTCAAAGTAGTAGCCTTCTTCTCCAAGCAAGCCCACGTCTCTCTGCCTCCTCCAAGCTCTCCAATTGATCTTCTAAAACTCTAAAACTTTAAAACCCTAGAACCCTTAAGAGAATCTTAGAAACTCCCAAAATTTGGTTTGTTTCTATTTAAACCTCCTAAAAGCTCTTAAATAACTCTCTAAACTTGTATATCTTCCTTCAATGTGGTGGGGGCTATATATATAGGGCCTTGGGAATCTTTTTCTCTCTTTATTTTCAATGTGTGAGTCTTGGAAGATACCTTTTTTAGGCCATGAAAAGGGTTGGACGAATTTCATGTGTAAAAAGGAAACTGTATATTACTTGCTCTCTACTACTTTCTTTTTATCTAATTCCTCCTAAAAAAATAGTTAATTAGTCTAATTTACCCTTAATGAAGCATGTGACATGACATGTGCCTCATTAATGATAAATTAACCAATTATTGCCACTTGTTTTTATCTTGGCCCTTAAATTGCCTTGATTCCCTCTTTTGATCAATGGTGGAGATTTAACTAGAATATTATTTTTATAAATTCTAAACTTTAAATGATGATAACTCTTTGCTCGCACCTCGAAATCCAAAAATAACGAGACATTTGAAATCCTCAGATCTTGATGATTCATATGACATCCACTTCCATCATGAAATTCCCGATAGAATATTTATGGAATCTTCAAGGTATCTTTTTGGAATCTTTTTAATGCTTAGTCCGTTCGAGCTCAAATCTTGCTTCCCACCATAATTCGACCCAAGGAATCCATTTTTACGGTTGTTTTCTTAAAATTCTTCCTCTTTTACCTAGATTAAGAAAAATACATAATTAAGTATCTTTCCATAACAAATTAACACAAACTAACAAATATTAAGCTATAAATATGGGATAAAATCATCAATATTTTAGACCTAACAAATACCCTCAAACTTAAGATTTGCTAGTCCCTAGCAAAGAAAAAGAATAAGAAAATGAAATGTTATTTAAAGAACATAAGATACTTTAATGAGGTGCCTCAAAGATTGTATAACATATGACTTTTCAAATGGTTTCAAAGTAATTATGTAACTTAATACCTTATATTCTATCCAACATATATGATACTTCCAATGTGTGTGTGTGGAAATCAATTTATACACTTAATTATCATATGCTTGAATAAATTTACAAGAATTAGAGATTGATAATAGCGTATGAACTACCATATGCTTGACTTAATTATCACTCTCCACTATTGTAGGTTAATGCACCACCGTAAATCATTAGGACTTCATGGTTTCTATTGTTAAGGCTAATGGATAAGGCTAAAGAAAGAAAAGGATAGGATATAATAAATCAAAGAAAGAAAGCTAAAATTAAATATCAATGAATAAATTACTTGTAAAATTTGTTTCTTTATTAGAACTTTTTTTCTTATTTTAACTTCAATTTCAATATCCTTTTTCTCCTTTTTATTGTGCATACATTCTTCAAATCACACATATTCTTTCTTTATTTCTTTTTTTTTTTCTTTTTTTGTTTCTTTCTTTCTTTTCCACTAGACCCCCAAACTTATTTTTCTTCTTATTGCACATTCAAACCTCAAATTTACACAAAAATGCATACTAGAGCCAAATTCACCAAATACTTAACCTCCAAACTTTATTTTCTTTTTCCTTTTTTTTTTTTTTTTTTTTTTTTCCTTTTCAACACTCAAACAAGCTCACAAGCATATATTCATATCAATTCAATTAAGGCTCTCTTTGTAGCATGTTCAAGGTAGGAAAAAGAAATTTAAGGCTCAAAAAGGGTAAGTAAATGTGCTTTAATGAAGAAAAGGCTCTAATACATCTTTATGCATCCTAAAGGCTCAAATAAGGTACTAGTGGAAGATAATGTATTAGGTTGGCTTGAAAGGCTCAAACTTAAACAAAGATGGCCTAAATCATATTCTTCGTAATGCATCCACCTAGGATTTCGCCTCAAGCAATAATCAAGCAAGTTCTAGAGTTCAATTAATAATAAAGTACTCTAATTCATGCAAACCTTCTTCAAAACACAATCTAAATTATGCATTATTGATTATGTGCTCAAAATTTATTGAAAGTAACAATATGCGAATATAACTTCAAGCATTTAAGCATACACAAAAACAAATCCACCATCTAAAAACCAATTTATTTTCAATCATAGTCTTATCATTGGCTCATTAAAGTACTTAAGAAAACACCACAAAAACAATTTTTTTTTTTTAATAATGAAGGAAAATAAAAACTAAAACTAACATTTTTGAAAACTTATAAAAACACTTAAATGGACAAGATTTAAAAGATGCAAAGCATGCTTTTTACCCCCAACTTAAAATGAACAATGTCCTCATTGTGAAAAACATAAAATAAAGCAAAAGTAAATAAAAGGTAAAGAATACTCCCCTTTGAAGACATGGAATGTTCCTCGTAATGTGAAAACTTGAGAAAAACCTATATGTTGTATTTTCCCTACACACCACTCGGCCAAAAAGAAAGGCATGTACCCATACAATTCTCAACATATTCAAGGTGGTTATACTCCAAAAACCTAACTTTAGACTTGAAATTCTCAACATTCGACTTTTGCTCTTTTACACCTAAACATTTTAAAACCTTGCAAAAACTCAAACAAAACACATCAAAACAACCTAAAAACAAGAAAACAAGCAAAAACAACTAAAATAAATAGATAAAAAATAGGTAAACAAAGAAACTTGGGTTGCCTCCCAAGAGCGCTTGTTTAAAGTCATTAGCTTGACTCCTCCCTTTAACTTAATTAAGATCATCCAAGTAGAGGCTAGTCTCAAGCACTCCACCTTCATAATATGGCTTCAACCGCTGCCCATTCACCTTAAAACTTTCATGTCCCGGTTTGGTGATTTCAATTGCTCCACTTGGAAAAATTTGTACAATATCATATGGTCCACTCCATCTTGATCTTAATTTACCTGGAAACAATTTAAGTCTAGAGTTATAAAGAAGTACCTTTTGTCCAACATGAAAGTTCCTCTTTTTAATCATCTTGTTGTGCCATCTCTTTGTCTTTTCTTTGTAAATCTTTGCATTCTCGAAAGCATCCATCCTAAATTCTTCAAGTTCATCCAATTGCAATAGCCTATTCTTGCCCACAGCCTCTTGATCAAAATTGAGAAACTTGGTTGCCCAATATGCTTTATGCTCCAATTCCACGGGAAGATGACATTCCTTACTAAAAACCAGTTTATACGGAGAAGTACCAATGGGGGTCTTGTAGGCGGTCCGGTATGCCCAAAGTGCATTATCTAACTTTAAGCTCCAATCCTTTCTTGAAGCATTGACCGTCTTTTCCAAAATCCTCTTTATTTCCCTGTTTGAAATTTCTACTTGCCTACTAGTTTGTGGGTGGTAAGGGGTAGCAATTTTATGTCTAACACCATATTTAGCAAGAAGGGATTCAAATTGTTTGTTGCAAAAATGAGTGCCACCATCACTAATGATTGCTCGGGGTACCAAATCTAGTAAAAATGTATTTTTTTTAAAATTTCACTACAACTCGTGCATCATTAGTAGGTAGTGCACTAGCTTCAACCCATTTAGAAACATAATCCACAGCAACCAAAATATATTTATTACCACAAGAAGAAGGAAAAGGACCCATGAAATCAATACCCCAAACATCAAACAATTCTACCTCAAGGATATTCTTCAAAGGCATCTCATTCTTCCTTGATACGTTCCCAGTTCTCTGGCACCTATCACACCTTTGCACATAAATATTAGTATCTTTAAACATAGATGGCCAATAAAATCCAGAATTTAAAACTTTTGCTATGGTTTTTTTAGTCCCAAAATGCCCCCCATACTCACTAGAATGACAACTTTTAATAATGGACATTGTCTTTTCTCTAGCAACACACCTCCTAATTATACCCTCGGCACACTTCTTAAAAAGATAGGGGTCATCCCAAAAGTAATACCTACTTTCCTTAAGAAACTTATGCTTTTCATATGGTTTTTCCAAACTAGGCGGCATAACATTAGTAACCAAATAATTAACAATGTCAGCATACCAAGGTACATCAAACATACCATCAACCTTAAACACTTTCTCATCTGGAAAACACTCTTCTATATCTCTTTCTTCTTTTTCCTCACTCAATTCCAACCTAGACAAGTGATCAGCTACTAGGTTTTCTACTCCTTTTTTATCCAAAATTTCTAAGTCAAACTCTTGAAGTAACAAAACCCATCTAATTAACCTAGGTTTAGACTCTTTCTTACTCATGAGGTACTTAATTGCACTATGATCGGTACAGACAATGGTCTTAGAACCTAACAAATATGCTCTAAACTTATCAAAAGCAAAGACAATGGCAAGCATCTCTTTCTCAGTAGTAGCATAATTAAGTTGAGCATCATTCAAAGTTCTAGAAGCATAATAAATAACATGCAGTTTTTTATCTTTCCTTTGTCCCAAAACAGCTCCTATAGCATAATCACTAGCATCACACATAATTTCAAAAGGTAGATTCCAATTAGGAGTACACATAATGGGAGAGCACATATTAATTTTTCTTTCAAAAGATTAAAAAAGCATGCATGCATTCATCATCAAAAACAAAGGGAACATCTTTATTCAACAAGTTACAAAGAGGTTTAGTTATCTTGGAAAAATCCTTAATAAATCTCCTATAAAAGCCCGCATGCCCAAGAAAACTCCTAATACCTTTTATTGAAGTAGGTGGAGGCAATTTCTCTATAACTTCTATTTTAGCTTTATCTACCTCAATTCCCCTTTTAGAAACCTTATGACCTAAAACTATGCCCTCTTGAACCATAAAGTGACATTTTTCCCAGTTAAGCACAAGATTCGTTTCTTTACACCGTAGAAGAACCCTAGATAAATTTTGCAAGCAAGAGGTAAAAGAATCACCAAATATACTAAAATCATCCATAAAAATTTCAATGATATCTTCTACCATATTCGAAAACATGGACACCATACACCTTTGAAAGGTTGCAGGTGCATTGCATAAACCAAAAGGCATCCTTCTATAGGCAAAAGTTCCATAAGGACAAGTAAAAGTAGTATTTTCTTGATCATCAGGGGCAATAGCTATTTGATTGTAACCGCTATAACCATCTAGAAAACAATAATATTCCTTACCGGCTAACCTTTCTAACATTTGATCAATGAATGGCAAAGGAAAATGGTCTTTTCTAGTGGCCTTATTAAGCTTCCTATAATCAATACACACTCTCCACCCAGTAACTAACCTAGTAGGAATAAGCTCACTCTTATCATTCTCTTGCACAGTCATCCCACCTTTCTTAGGAACTACTTGAATAGGACTTACCCAATTACTATCTGAAATAGGATAGATAATCCCGGCATCTAAAAGCTTTAAAATCTCACCATGAACCACTTTCTTAAGATTAGGATTAAGCCTCCTTTGATGTTCTACAGTCGGTTTATGGTCTTCCTCCATAAGTATTTTGTGCATACAAATAGAGGGGCTAATACCCTTAATATCAGCTATAGTCCAACCTAGTGCAGTTTTATGTTCTCTTAAAACTTCTAAAAGTTTGGCTTCTTGGTCCTCACTAAGGGCGGATGAAATTATTACCGGAAGGGTATTATTAAATCCTAGAAAAGCATATTTTAAATGACTAGATAGTGGCTTCAAATCAATTATAGGTGGGTGCTCCACACTCGGTATCTTTCTAGGTCCACTCTCACCTAAATCCTCAAACTTTCCAACATAATCTACCTCACAGTGGGTGGCTATATCTATGATGTTACACTCTTGTTTTTCTTCTTCTGTACATGGTCCAAATAACTCACTCAATCCTAAGGGATCTAAATTACTTTCCTTTGCCATATCATTTACCAATTCATCACATGCATCGACAAGAAAGCAGCAAGAAATTTCATCAAGATTAGGAAATTTAACAACATTAGGGATTTGAAAACTTACCTCCTCATTGAGTACTCTAAGGGTTACTTGCCTTTGTTGTACATCAATTAGGGCACGTCCGGTTGCAAGAAATGGTCTTCCAAGAATGATTGGAATGTTGTCATCTTCTTCCATATCAAGTATCACAAAGTCTGCAGGGAATATGAACTTGTTTACTTTTACAAGTACATCCTCCAATATTCCCCTTGGCCTTTTGATGCTTCGATCTGCCATTTGAAGAGTCATTGTGGTAGGCTTCACATCTTCCACTCCAAGCTTCCTGTAAATGCTATATGGCATCAAATTAATGCTAGCACCTAAATCACAAAGAGCCATAAAATTATAATGTCCAATGTTACACGGGATATCAAAGCTTCCTGGATCTTTTAACTTGGGTGGAATCCTATGGTGTAACCTAGCACTACTCTCCTCACTCAAAGCTACTAACTCATAATTCTCCCACCTCCTCTTGTTTGACAATATCTCCTTCAAAAACTTAACATAGGAAAGCATTTGTTCTAAGGCATCTATGAAAGGGATATTTACATGCAATTGCTTAAATACATCAAGAAACTTTTTAAATTGATTATCTAACTTTGCATTCCTAAACCTAGATGGGAAAGGTGGAGGTGGGGTTTTCTTGAAGGCTCTTCTCCTCATTTTCGTTGTGCTTGTCAATAGGTTTGGTTAGGTAAGGTGCTGGTTCAACTTTCTTTGATCCAGTTGGTGAGCTCTCGGCCTCTCTTACATGTGGTGGTATGTACTTTGTTGGTGGAGACTTCATGGCATCACTTAAACCTTCATCTTTTCTCCTATAAGCCTCATTATGCTCCACATTTGATTTTGAGTTGTCATGTGTGACCAAGTGTGATGTTGAGTCTATAGGGCTCTCTTCATCTTCATCATCAAGAATTACCATCCCTTTGTTACTTTCTTTAGGCCCGGCTACTTGCTTTCCACTTCTTAATGTAATGGCTTGAACCTGCTCCTTTGGGTTCTTCTCCGTTTGGCTTGGCAAAGTTCCTTGACTTCTTTGGAATTGAGTTGCTAATTGACCTATTTTGTTCTCCAAGCTTTTGATTGCAGCCATTTGGTTGTTGAACATTTATTTGACTATGGTTTGTCAATTGTTGCTCAGTTCTCTGCATGAAAGAATTAGTATTATTAGATAACTCTTGCAAGGATTGTTCAAGTGAAGAAAATTGAGTTTGAGCTTGAGAAGAATTTTGATTTTGATGTGCAAGTTGCGGCTTTTGGTAGAATGGAGATTGGAATTGTTGTCTTTGAAACCCTCCACTTTGTCCTTGATTAGACCCTTGCTGGTTGTTGTTAGACCATGAAAATTTTGGGTGGTTCCTCCATCCTGGATTATATGTGTTAGAATATGGATTGTTTTGTTGCTTTTGGAAGTTCCCTACAAAATTAACATCATCAGAAGCAAAGGGATTTCCAACTTGGCAATCCACACTCTTATGATCATGAGCACCACATAAATCACAAAATAAAAAATTATTAGTAGATTGGATAGAATTCACCCCTATTTGACCAAATTGAGTGTTCAAGGTCTTTATGAATTGGGTTGCAAGTTGAGCTCCTAAGTTGTTAATATCAACGTCTTCCACGGCCTTTACTTGACTTCTTCCATTTAGTCTCCTCTCACTTGGATATTGGTAGTTATTATGGGCCATCTCTTCAATTAATTCAAATGCTTCTGATTGCCTCTTCTTCATTAAAGAACCTCCTGCAGCTGCATCTACCAATTGTTTGTTACCTTATATAATCTAGACCATTATAGAAAATCTGTACCTGTATCCATGTTGGAAAACCATGGTGTGGGCATCTTCTTAATAGTTCCTTGAAGTGCTCCCATGCATCATACAAAGTTTCTTGGTCCCATTGACAAAAATTGTTTATATCACTTTTCAATTTTGCGGTCTTTGATGGAGGAAAAAATTTGTCTAGGAATTTTGCCTCCATAGCATCCCATGTAGTGATAGTACCTGCAGGTAAAGAATTTAACCACACTTTTGCCTTGTCTCTAAGAGACCAAGGAAAAAGTCTTAATCGAAAAGCATCATCAGAAACACCATTTTGTTTAGACATATCACACAATTGAAGAAAACTAGAAATATGCATGTTTGGATCTTTATGAGGCAAACCGCAAAATTGAACATTATTAAGCAAAGAAGTAGTAGATGCTTCAATTTTAAAATTGTTTGCTTCAATGGGTGGTCTCCTTATGTAAGATAAATCACCAACTTTCTTGTGAGCAGCATACTCGCATATGGGCAAATCATCTTCTCTTTGGTTGGCATTGCAGCTTCTTGAGTTCCTTAGTCTATACGTACCCAAGTACTCCTTATGGCTTGTTTTCTAGGTTCTGGTTTATTTTCTAAGTCAACTTCCTCCTTGAACTCTTGATCACCACTATGACTCATACACAACACCTAATTCCTAAAAAAAGAGCAAGTAAAATAAATTAGAAAGAAAATTAGAAAATTGAACAAGAAAAAAAAATTATTAGAATTCTAATGTTGCTAACTAATCTAACAATTAAAATCAATTAGCAATAAAGAAAAACAAACTAACACTTAACTAAAAGATAAATGAAAATAACTCTAGGAAATAATGAACCAAAAGAATAGAATGCAAAAAATTAAACCCTTTTGTGCAGGTAAGCTTTTAAAGTAAACAATTATACCAAACTAAAATTTCAACTAAAAGTAAGCTAAACCTAATCTTATTCAACCAAACAAATAAAAAATAATAATAAAATCCCTAAGTATGCTAGACTTGTAACCTAAGCACCAATAAATTAAAAACACAATTTTGGTTTCAAGTACCACAAAATAAGTATTAAAAATTCAAAGCAAGTTGGCCAAACAAGCAAAGAATTAAAACCCTAGCATGCAACACTAAAACCAAAATTAAGAAACAAATATAAAAATTTAAAATAAGAAAACAATGATCAAAGTACTACTAAACCCAATCCGAATTAATATTAATGCCTTAATCCCCGGCAAAGGCGCCAAAAACTTGATGTGTAAAATCAACTCGCAAGTGCACGAATCGTTTTCAAGTAATAAAGTGGAAAAATAGGGTTGTCGTACCCAAGGGATTAAGTATTAAGTACCAAAGATAATTAGGTTTTGATAATATTTGAACTAAAATTTAAGATGGCAATTGAAAATAAATAAACTAAATTAAACAAAAGCAATCAATTAAAATTTTATCAATTTCAAGTAAAGAGAGAGAATTGAATAATTATGAATACTAGGGCATTTGATTTCACCACTAACTATTCCAATTTAATTACTTAAATATGTGAATTTAATTAACTAGTAATTTTGTTAACCACACTTAATCATAAAATTAATTAAAAGTAGTTTCCACTCACAATTGATAATATTCACATAACCTAATTTATTCCTTCCGGCCTATAAATTCAATCATGCAAATTCATTAAGCATAGATTAAGCAAATAATATGGCATGAGACATAATTATTTTTCAATCAATTATGCATTCATGTAAATCATTAGAGATCCATAATATTATCCTTTTCCACGCTCAAATATTATTAAAAACATTCATTCCTTCCGGCCTATGAAAGCATTAAGTATACCAATGATTTATTAACAAAACATATTACTAATTAAATAAAACTTAACATATATTAAAATAATTAAACCTTCATAGTTAGGGCTATATCATAGCCCTAGCTATGAAAATTAGTTCATGGTAAAAATAATTTCAACATCCATAATTATTAAAAATAATAAGATTCACAATTAAAGAGAAAGGAAAAGAGAATAAAAACTATTGAAGAAATTCTCCTCCAAGAGCTCTCAAAGTAGTAGCCTTCTTCTCCAAGCAAGCCCACGTCTCTCTGCCTCCTCCAAGCTCTCCAATTGATCTTCTAAAACTCTAAAACTTTAAAACCCTAGAACCCTTAAGAGAATTTTAGAAACTCCCAAAATTTGGTTTGTTTCTATTTAAGCCTCCTAAAAGCTCTTAAATAACTCTCTAAACTTGTATATCTTCCTTCAATGTGGTGGGGGCTATATATATAGGGCTTTGGGAATCTTTTTCTCTCTTTATTTTCAATGTGGGAGTCTTGGAAGATACCTTTTTTAGGCCATGAATAGGGTTGGACGAATTTCATGTGTAAAAAGGAAACTGTATATTATTTGCTCTCTACTACTTTCCCTTTATCTAATTCCTCCTAAAAAAATAGTTAATTAGTCTAATTTATCGTTAATGAAGCATGTGACATGACATGTGCCTCATTAATGATAAATTAACCAATTATTGCCACTTGTTTTTATCTTGGCCCTCAAATTGCCTTGATTCCCTCTTTTGATCAATGGTGGAGATTTAACTAGAATATTATTTTTATAAATTCTAAACTTTAAATGATGATAACTCTTTGCTCGCACCTCGAAATCCAAAAATAACGAGACATTTGAAATCCTCAGATCTTGATGATTCATATGACATCCACTTCCATCATGAAATTCCCGATAGAATCTTTATGGAATCTTCAAGGTATCTTTTTGGAATCTTTTTAATGTTTAGTCCGTTCGAGCTCAAATCTTGCTTCCCACCATAATTCGACCCAAGGAATCCATTTTTATGGTTGTTTTCTTAAAATTCTTCCTCTTTTACCTAGATTAAGAAAAATACATAATTAAGTATCTTTCCATAACAAATTAGCACAAACTAACAAATATTAAGCTATAAATATGGCATAAAATCATCAATATTTTAGACCTAACAGAAATCCTCCAAAAGCTCTTCAAGTCACGGCCTTCTCTTCCAAACAAACCCACGTCTATGCCTTCTTTAAGCTCTCCAATTGATCTCCTAAAACTATAAGACTTTAAAACCCTAGAACCTTTAAGTTAAGAGAACTTAAGAAACTCCCAAATTTTGGTTTGTTTCTATTCAAGCCTTCTAAAGGTCTTAAATAACTCTCTAAACTTGTATATCTTCCTTCAATGAAGGGGGGGCCACATATATAGGACATTCGGCACATTTTTCTCTCTTTATTTTCAATGTGGGAGTCTTGTAAGATACATTTTTTAAAACATCAATAGAGTTGGACGAATTTTATGTGTAAAAAAAAAGAAAAGGAAACTTGATATTACTTGCTCTCCACTACTTTCATTTTCTCTAATTCCTTCTAAAAAGATAGTTAATTAGTCTAATTTACCCTTAATGAAGCATATGACATAACATGTACCTCATTAATGATAAATTAACCAATTATCGCCACTTGTCCTAATCTTGCCTCTTGGATTGCATTTATTCCCTCTCTTAATCAATGGTGGAGATTTAACTAGAATATTCTTTTTTGTAAATTCCAAATTTTAAATGATAATATCTTTCTACTCGCATCTCGAAATCCAAAATTGATGTGATATTTGAAATTGTCAAATCGTAAGAATTCATATGACATCCACTTCCACCATGAAATTCCCGACAGAATCATTTTTGGAATTTTCAAGAAATCTTTTTGGAATCTTTTTAACGCTTGGCCAGTTTGAGCTCTATTCTTGCTTTCCACCATAAGTCGAGCCAAGGAATCCATTTTTATGGTTGTTTTCTTAAAATTCTTTCTCTTCACCTTGATTAAGAAAAATACATAATTAAGTATTTTTCCATAACAAATTAACATAAAATAACAAATACTAAGCTATAAATGTGGCACAAAATCATCAATATTTTAGGCTTAACATGTATGTAGTATGATAATTGATGGAAGAAATTGTGCTAATATAGCTAGTACTATTATGGCTGAAAAATTAGGTTTAACAACTGTGAAACATCCTGATTCTTATAGATTACAATGGTTAAACGATAATGGGGAAGTTAGAGTTAATAAACAAGTAAAGGTAAAATTTAGCATTGATGATAATGAGGATGAAGTGCTTTGTGATGTTGTACCAATGTATGTGGGACATATATTGTTAGGTAGACCTTGGTAATTTGATTGGGATACTAAACACCATGGTCGAATAAACAAAATTGTGTTTTCTTATAAAGGTGATAAGGTTATGCAGATACCATTACACCTAAAAAGGTTGAAGACCAACTAAAGATGCAACAACAAAAGGTCGAATCCACCATTTCCAAGGCCAAGAGAGATCACATAACCCCCTGTAGGTAATTTTCACCATGCGGCCAAGCCACATTCCAAGGATAAATCAGATTAGTCCATGAATGAGGTAGAAAAAGAAAAGAAAGAGAAAGAGAAAAGAAAAGAAGGTTTTATGCAAAAACAACTGAGATCAAGAGAGTTTTCTTATGTAAAAAGCCTATGTTTGTAATGATGTACAAGGAAACTTATTTGAAACATTTAGCTAACTCTAATAATCCTATACTTCTTAATTCTGTAGCTTCTCTTTTATAGGAATTTGATGATATCTTTCTCGAATAGATATAGAGTGGACTTCCACCAATTAAAGGAATTGAGTATCAAATTGACTTTGTTCCAAGTACAGCAATTCCTAACCGACCAAAATATAGAAGTAATTTTGAGGAAATGAAGGAGCTTCAATATTAGGTAAGTGAATTGTTAGAAAAAGGCTAAATTAGAGAAAGCATGAGTCTATGTGCTATTCTAGTGTTATTAGTCCCTAAAAAAGATGGAAAATGAAGAATGTGTGTTGATTGTAGAGCTATTAAATATATCACAATTAAGTATCAATATCCTATTACTAGGTTAGATGATATGCTTGATAAGTCATATGGTGCATGCAAATTTTCTAAGATTAACCTTAGGAGTGGTTATCTCAAATACGCATGAAAGAAGGTGATGAGTTGAAATTGCCTTTCAAACAAAATATGGATTATATGAATGATTGGTTATGCCATTTGGATTAACTAAAGCTCGTAGCACTTTTATGAGATAAATGAACCATGTTTTATGTGTTTTTATTGGTAGGTTTATGGTTGTATATGTTGATGACATTCTTGTATATAGTAGGAGTTTAGAAGAACATGTAGAACATCTTAGGTAAGTTTTAGAAGTTCTTAGGAAAGGTTGTTACTAATCTTAAAAAGTGTAATTTTTGTGAATCTGAGCTTCTCTTTTTGAGCTTTGTAATAAGTGCTGCAAGTATTAAAGGTGATCAAAAGAATGTTAAGGCCATTCAAGAGTGGCCCACACCAACTTCAATTACAAATGTTAGGAGCTTTCCCGGGTTGGCCAACTTCTATAGAAGGTTTGTCAAAGATTTTAATACTATTGCTGTACCTTTGATAGAGGTTATCCAGAAAAGTGTAGGTTTCCATTAGGGAGAGGAATAAAAAAAATCCTTTAATTTGTTGAAGGAAAAACTTACTAATGTTCTTTTATTGGTTTTGCCTAACTTTTGAGATTAAATGTGATAACTAAGGATAGGTATAGGTGTTGTTTTATTGCATTTTAACGAAAGAAATATTTCTAGTCCAATGTAAATCTTAGCTTATGCAAAGAGGAGATAGACCTTTTCAAAGTGTCAGAGAGACTAATCGATATGCATATCGTTTATATTTGCTAAGTGAGTATAATTTTACTGCTACTTTTAATGTTTTTGACTTATATCCTTTCTCTGCAGGTGATGGCTTTGAATTGAAGACAAATCCTTTACAAAAGGAGGGGAATGATGAGGACCTGCCTAGGAGCACAACAAACTGGAGCTAAGATTCTATACAATTGAAGATAGGACCAATAACACAAGCTCAACCTAAAAGATTCAAAGAAGAACAAAATGGTTTAATGTAGGAGGTGTTTAGCTTTCAAAGAAAATTCACTACCAAAGGTGAATCAAAGATGGCCTAATGTATAGGATTACATGGCCAAATTCCAAAAGAAAAGCCTTTGCTAACTTGGCATGATGATGTGGCATATTGCTGAAGTGGGCCATAGTGACGTGGCAACCATATGATGATTTGGCAATGTTACATGGCATCCTATGTGGCATTTATGGGGATTTGATAAGCTTAAGGCTAAATTGACTTTTCATGGTGTCCAAGTTACTAATTAGTTTCTAAATTATAATTAGGAATCCTAATAATTTTTTGTGTTTATTTTATATTAGGATAAATGCCAAATTAGTTTCCTAATTTGCCTTAATCATGTAATTAAATCACCTTTCCTAATTTCAATTAAAGGAAGGTTGATTTGTCAAATTAAGATTAGAAAACTAAGTTTATTGTCAATTTTTATTTTAGGAAACTAGAATTTGTATTTTGCCTATAAATAGGAATCCTTTTTAGTTGAATAAAACAGTTTCAAGAATTTTCAACATAATTGTGAAAGTTATCCTCTTGGTTCTCTAAGAACTATTGAATTTATCAAGCTTTTCTTGGGGCGTTCAAACCCTAGATTTATTAATAGGTTTTTCATTCCTTATTGTGGCGTCATCACCATACCAAAGTTCTTAGTCATAAATTGATTAAAAGTTGAGGTTTTCATTCAAACTTGTCTTAGATCCATGCTTTATTTGTTACAGGTTTAGCAATGAGCCAACCTAAGTTCATATCAGAACATGTGCTTATGATGTTGCGACGCCATAAGAGAGAGAGAGAGAGAAAGAGAAAGACCGACCATTTCGGTGAAAGAGTTTGTGAAATGTATTTAACGTCAAATATTACTAGATTCATTATCCTAAATCAAATTTAGCCATACATAGCTTTCTTCCTATTTTATTGTTTCCTTTTATTTTTCTAAGCATATATATATGACTTTAACATGAATATGATTCATACCTTAATTTTGAGAAATATTGTTATTGTGAGAAAATTATTCTCTTTGTTTTTTTGTGAACTTTTGAGAACTTATCAAGTTTTGCTTGTGGCGTTCTTAAACTTATCAATTGGCTCTTACGTAACTAATTGTGGCGTCTTCACACTCCAATGTTCCTATCTCTTTATAGATAGTGGATCGAGATTTTTTGCCTATAATCTAAATTTTCAAAAGATCCATGTTATTTTTTTCTTACATATTTAATTCGTTTAATGTTAAGTGTGTATCAATTCCCCTTATGTCACTCCATTTACCACACAACACCAGACATCACTCCACATCACCACACAGTATAGAATTTCATCGTACATAACTGCATGTCACTGTACTACATCACATATCATTGCACGTCACCATATGCCACCGCACATCTTCACAATTCATTACACACCACCACACATCATCGTACAGCACTACACATCACCACACATCACCCCACTTCACCATATGTCACTACACATCATCGCATGTCATTGTATATATCACCATGCTTTGCCGTACATCACCACAAGTCTTTGCACTACACATCACCAAACTTCATCGCACATCATCAAACATCTCCGTACTTCACCACATGTCACCACACTTCACCACACATCATTGCAAATGACTTCATGTCACTTCATCACTGCTCAAACAAATTACATCACCATACATTACCACAAATCATTGCATTACACTATACATCACTACCTTTCATCGTGCATCACCGATAGTCACCGTACATTACTACACTGCACATCATCGCATATCATTGCACGTTACCACACTTCACCACATCACCATACATGGTTGCACCTCACCTCACTTTGTAGCACATTATTGAACTTCACCACATGTCAACATACTACACTGCACATAACCACACATCAACGCATTTCACTATACATCACCTCCTATCACCAAATGTCACCACCATAAACTTCACTGCGCATCATTGCCTTTCACCGCTCTTCACCACACATCACCACATTTCATTGTACGACACTGCACATCATCATACATCTCTACACTGCACGTCACCGTACTTCTCTGCACATCACCGAACTTCACTATACATCACGCACTACACTACACATCATCACACTTCATTGTACTTCATAGCACATTAGTATTCTTCATTGCACATCAACACATTTCATTACACATCATTATACTTCACCTCACCTCGCTGCACATGACCATATGTCACTACATCACTGCCTAAACCAAATTACATCATTGTACATCATCTCGTATGTCATTGCAAATCATTACTCTACACCGTACATCACCATAAATCACTGCACTACATCGTACATCATTTCACATCACCGCACTACAACACACACCACTACACATCATCACACTTCACCACAAATCACCGCATCACATATTACCGTATATCACCACACATCACCTCCATTCACCATATATGGTATCGCATATTACCTCACTTCACCCCACATCATTACATGTCAATGTACATCACTGCACATTGCCGTACATCATCGGACATCCCTGTACATTATGCACTTCATTGTACTTCATAACCATCACCGCATATCAATTCACTTCACTTCATTTCACCACACTTTGTTACACCTAACCACACATCACTAAATATCTCTTCACGCCATAGTGCGACATCCTTTCACCACCACACTGCACATTGCTACATTTCATCACATATCACCAAACTATAGCACAAGCCAATGAACATCACGACACTTCATCGCATATCACCACTCTTCACTGCACATCATTGCACTACATTTGCACAAAACCACATTTAACCACTCATCATCGTATATCACCCTACGACACTATAAGTCTCCACAATACCGCTCAAATTAGATTACTTCACCGAACATCACTATAAGTCATCGCAAACCACCGTACTATGCCACATGTTACTGCACATCACCACACTTCAACACATATAACCGCACATCGTTCTTCACTAGACATAACTATCTACACTGCATATCATCATACATCACCCCACATCACTATACATCACTGCACACTGCACATTACCAAACATCCCTGCACTACTTTGCGTGTCATTGAACATCATCACACATCACTGCACATCATAACACCTCACTGCACTTCATTAAACCTCAGTGCACTTCACAGCACATCATCGTACATCACCCTAAGTCACCACACTTAGACATACATCACCACACATCATAGAATGTCAACACATATCACCGCACTTCACTAGATATCTCCTTACATCACCACTTACCACCACACCGCCGTAGCACTTTAAAAAGAATCATCGGATATCTCAACATCTTACTGTACTACACCCCACATCATATCAATGCACATTAACACACATCACAGTACTTCATCGCTTATCACAGCATGTCACTGCACATCATCGCACTTCACGTACATCATCATCACATCAGCACACCTGATTGCACATGATTACACTTTACCGCATTTCAATGCACATCTCCACACATCACTACACTTCATCGCACATCACCATCCTTCACAAAAACGTACGATATTATACAGCACATCACCACACATCAACACATGTCATCGAATATCGTGGCCCCTCATCGCATTTTACCGCACTACATTGCATGTCATTGTACCTTATAGCACTCGTCCAACACTATATTATACCGCACGGCATTGCACATGGCCACACTAATCTGCACATCACTGCACAACACTGCATGTCACTACAAATCATGCATGGCCCTACACTATACAGCACATCACCATACTTCATTGTGCATTACCATATCACCGCATATCACCATACATCATTGCACATCACTGCACTTCAGCATACTTCATCCCACATCACTACATGTCACTGCAAATCACGGGACATCATTACACATCACTGCACAAACCAAATTGCATCACCATAACTCACTACTTACTACCTCTCGTCATTACATGTCATAACACATAGACATCACAACACATCCCTGGACATCATCGCATTTTTTTTTGCAATCCACCATACATCACCACATGTCTCCTCTCTTCACTGCACATCACCATACGTCACTGCTCGTCATCTCACATCACTGAACATTACATTGCTGCACATCATTGTGTTTCACCACACATCATGGCACATCACTACACAAACCAAATTGCATAACTGCACATCAACGCAAATTACAACACTTCAACACATACCACCAAACCTCACTGCTTATCATTTCACCACACAACACCACACTTCACTGCACATCATCACACTTCACCACACATCACAACACAATTCACCGCACTTCACTTCACATAATCTCACTTTATCACACACAATAACACATCACCACACATCACCGCACGTCAATGCTCTTCAGCCCAAATGATGACAATTGGCAACAATTGGTAAATCTTTAATAAGGCATATGTCATGTTACAAGCTTCATTAAGTGTAAATTAGACTAATTAATAATCTTTATAAAAGGAATTTGAGAAAAGAAAAATTGTGGGGAGCAAGTAATATCATGAAGTTTTCTTTTACACATTAAATTCATCATACCTTTGGATGGCTTAAAAAACTTGTCTTGCAAGAGTTTCACACTGAAAACAAAGAATAAAAAGGGTCCATAAGGTCCTATATATATATCCCCTACCTCATTGAAGAAAGATACACAAGTTTATAGTTATTTGGGAGCTTTTAGGAGGTTTTAATAAAAATAGACCAAATTTTGGGGGTTTCTTAAGGTATTTTATGGGTTTTTGGGCTTTAGACTTTTGTGAGATTAATTGGCAAGTTTACAGAAGGCATAGGCATGTGTTTACTTGGAGAAGAAAGCCTAAAGAACTTTTGGAGGATTTCTTTACTAGTTTTTATTTTCTTCTCCTAACTTTTTGATTATGAACCTTATTTTTAATAATTATGGATGTTGAATTTATTTTTACCATGAATTAATTTTCATAGCTAGGGCTACGATGTAACCCCTAACTATAAAGGTTTGTTTACTTTAATATATGTTAAGTAGTAACATGTTTTGTTAATAAATTATCGGTATTCTTAATGCTTTCATATGCTAAAAGGAATGAATAATTTTTAATGATATTTGAGTTTGGAAACAGATAAAATTATGGATCTACAATAATTTATATAAATGCATAATTGATTAGAAAATAGTTATGTTCATACCGTGTTATTTGCTTAATCTTATGCTTAATGAATTTGCATGATTTAATTTATAGGCCAAAAGGATTAAATTAGATTATGTGAATATTATTAATTGTGAGATAAAACTACTTTTGATTAATTTTGTGATTAAGTATGGTTAATAAAGTTACTAGTTAATTAAATTCACATGCTATGGAAATCAAATTGAAATAGTTAGTTATGAAATCAAATACCCTAGTGTTCATAATTATTGAATTCACTCTCTTACTTGAAATTGATTAGTTTTAGTTACTTGCTTTTGTTTTAATTTTAGTTTAATTAATTTTCAATTATCATCTAAATTGCTAATTTAAATATTATCAAAACCTTTTTTTTGTATTTAAACTTTTAATCCCTTGGGTATAATAGCCCTATTTTTCTACTTTTATTACTTAAAAGCGATTCTTATATTTGCTGGGGATTAAGGCAAAAGATTAATTTTGGTTGGGTTTAGCAGTACATTGAACGTTATTCTTCTTGTTTTCAGTTTTAATTTAATTGCTTGATCAACTTGCAATTAATTTTTATCTTTGTTTTGTGAGGTAAGATTCAAATTTTTATTTTTACTTTGTTTTGTTCTTTTTACTTGTCCTAAGCGTCAATAGATTAGCTTAGTCTTATTTTTATTTAGCTTTACTTTTTACTCGGTTTTTAGGCTAAAATAAGTAAGAAAAAATTATTATACTTTACTTTTGCATTTGTTTTATTTTCTTTGAGTGAAATTTTTAGTTTTTAATTTTTTTTTTTTTGGTCATAGGGACTTATTCCAGATAGAGTGAGCAACAAAGTTATTCATTGTATGACAATTCAAATCTTCCACATTATAAGTGAGCACATCTTTAATCGAGTCTATTGAAAGGCGTAAAGCAATTGTTTCTAAATGTTATGCATGGTGTGATTTGCAATCTCAAGATCAATATTCCTCAAATACAAACTTTCAAGTTCAAATGAAACAACCAATGACAACTTTTTCAAAAGGAAATCAAGGAGACTTGCAAAGCAACATGTTTTAGTAAGCAAGTTGATGAATTTGAATTCTTTTAGGAGCTACATAATTATGATAAAGGGTTTGAAGAACATGAAGAGGAGTCTATAAGGAGTGAAATGTAACAAGAATCTTCAATGCACTATTTTGGGGAAGTTTAATGAGGTAGACATATATAACCAAGATTTCCTGAGGGGAGAAGCTTTTCAATGCACTATCTATAGTTCATGGGAATTTTCTTCAAACTTATTGCAAAAAAGGCTTAAAGATCATCAAAAGAACCTGTCAAGGAATCAATCAAGACAAAATTTTGTGGAATCTAACAAGGATAAAGTGATGGGCACAATTCATGAAGATTGCTCTCTGACGGTGGCCAACTTTTCAAGTTAAATATCGAATTTTCAAGAATCCAAGATGTATATACATGCTTCAAACATGCAATTAAAGCTGAATGCACCGTAAAAGAAGAAAAATAAAGCATTTTTTTATTTAAAGAAATCCAACTGGCCACAAAGAAAGTTCGACTCACAATTTTAATCCAAATTAAGGCTTATGTAGTACAGAAGTTTAAATGGTTTCAAAGGCCACAAGATTATCATTATGCACAATTACCATATTCTAAAATTGGACAATATTATGAGGATAACATCACTTACATATTTAAATTGAGTCAAATCTAAAAGAGGAGTCAAGCTAATGACTTTAAACAACCACTTTTGGAAGGTAATCCAAGTTTCTTTCTTTGCCTTTTATTTATTTTTATTTCATTTTTTTGGTGTTTAGTTGCTTTTACAATGTTTTGAAGTGTTTTATTTGAGTTTTGCAAGGTTTTAAGATGTTGAAGTACAAAAGTGCAAATTTAGATTGCAAGAATTTTGAGACTCAAGCTAGATTTTTTAGAGTACGAATGCCTTGGACATGCTTTGGAGTGCATTAACTTGCATGGCCACATGTCCTTCTCTTTGGCTGCATAGTGTGTAAGGAAAACACACCATGTAGGTTTTCCCTAGGTTTTCATAATACGAGGCGCATTGCATGTCTTCAAAAAGGAGTATTCTTTACCTTTTATGTTTTTCACAATGAGGACATTTTTCATTTTAAGTTCGGGAGTGAAAAGAATATTTTGCATCTTTTAAATCTTATCTTTTAAGTGTTTTTATTTGTTTTTATGCATTTTTTTTTTGGATTTTATTTTCCTTCATAAAAGTTTAGAAAAATCCAAAATTTTTTTTTTCCTTTTAGTGTGTATTTGTGTTTTGGCTTATTATTATGTTTGAAAAATTGAGGAAAATTTTTGTTTTTATGTTGTTTTCTTAAGTACTTTAATAAGTTGATGTTATTATATTCACATGATTGAAAATAAATTGGCCTAAAGTTATATTCACATGTTGTTACTTTCAATAATTTTTTAGCATTAATTAGTAATGCATTATTTAAATTGTGTTTTGAAGAAGATTTGCTTGAATTTGAGTTCTTTATTATTAATTGAACTTTAGAACTTACTTTATTATTGCTCGAGGTGAAACGCTAGGTAAATGCATTACTAAGAATATGATTTAGGACATTTTTATTTGAGTTTGAGCCTTTCAAGCCTACTTAAAACATTATTTTTCACTAATACCCTTTGATGTTTATATTGATCATCTTGGGGGAATTCTATTAAAAATATTTATGATATTTAATAATATTGTTGGATTATATCAAATTTATGAGGAGATCCCATTACACATTTTAGTACTAGTTTGATAGGGTTTCCTTAGGCGAGACCACTTCAGGCGTCAAGGAAGGCCTCTAGAAGCGATCCTTTTGGAACCCCAAAGTTAAAAGGGCCAATTTCATTTAAATATTCTTAGTTTTACTATCATTATAATTCTGATCACGTGTTTTTAGAAAATTGTCATTAACTACTTTTTACCTTTCTATTACCCTATTTGGCATAGCTTTTGTTTTTGCTTTTTCGAAATTGCTTTTTAAAAAAATCATTATTCACTAGCTTTGGTAGAAATGATTTTGGAGGCCAAAAGCACTTATTGGATATTATTCAAACATATCTAGATGATGCGAATCCACCCGAACCCGCACAATTGACAACCCGCTGGGGTGTCGACCCCGACACGGATGAAAACTGAGCCGATCACTAGGGCTCAAGCTAAGAGGTTTAGGGACAACCTTGCTGCCTTTATCCAGGGAGTAATTCATTCTCAAGAGGGCTTGTCCATACCCGAAGATCCAAGACCTGTTTTGAGCATAAAGTGATGGAAGCCGATACGGATCCAGATAGAGGTTTTGGTGCATTTATGGATTCTGGACAGCAGGAAATGGGGTCAAATCTTCTTGAATTCACTTGATATCACTAAGAAGTCATGGTAACTGGTCAAGGTCGAAGATAATCTGGTCATTTAAGTGGTGTTCATATGAGAGAGAAATTGGCCGAGTTTTACCATATTTTCTGCTGGCTTTACTGTATTTTGCTAAGTTGGCTGTTTCTCTTTCCTCCAAGCAAGGGCAACATGTGGGACTCCATAATAATCTTATTTGGAATCCTAAAAAGCATATAGAAGCTGATTTGGAGCTTAAATTGGTCAAATATTGATCAAAGTCAACTTATTCAAAAAGCTAATACTCTAGTTTCCTAATTTGATTTCTACTTTTTGTTTTAGGAAATTACTTGATTTCTACTTTTTGTTTTAGGAAATTACCTTTACTTTTAATCTTTATTTATTTATTTGCTAGACAAATAAGTTTAGGAAATTTATCATTTTATTATTTTCATTGTAAATTAATTAATTTCTAATTCAAAATTAGGGAAATAAATAATCCAATTTAGATTAGGAAAGGGTGTGAAATTAGGCAATTTCTTAATTGGATTCTATGTTGGCCGAAATTTCCTAATCCTTTTAGGGTTTTATTTTGTTTATTCAAAGCCTATTTAAAGGCTTATTTTCAATGAGAAATCAAGCTTGAATTTTATACAAAAAATATTTGTGAGATTGAATTCTCTTTGTTTTTTTGAACACCTAAAACACCATTAGTGAATGAGTTTTTTAGTTTGACTTATCAATTGGCCTTCCATCACCTATTGTGGCGTCTTCATTATATACTAAGGTTTTTAATCACAGGTTAATTAGGGGTAAAGATGACTATTAGAACTTGAACATAATTAGATCCGGGCTAATATAATACTGGTTTAGGTACAGGTCATCCTAGGTTCGTATTATTTGGTATCAGAGCCGAATTTTGTTCAGGTTTGATCTATCTTTATTTGCTTTATTTGTTTTTGTGTTACTATAAAATTTTAGCATTGGGTTAAGGTTGCTTCTATCATCATACATGTTCTGCATTAAAAAAAAAAAAAATCCATTCCTAGTTAAATTAGGATTTCCTTGTTTTACCGTATTTTTGTCTCCTAGTTTGTTGGTTGTTTTTCATCATTGTTCTTGTTAATTTGGTTTTTTTTTTTTTTTTTTGCTGTTTTAGTCTTAAATATTTTCATTCATATATTAAAAAAAAAAATAAATAAATAACAACAGGGAGTTTTGAAAGCATATTGCATTAAAACCTAAAATTTGTGCAATTTGTTTTTGTTTGAAAATTGGTTTCGGGTTGGGTGAATTTGTGGCTTCAGAATTGCAATTTTTGGTGTTGATCCTTGATACTGCATTTGTTTTATGATCTGTGAGTAACAAAAAAAAAAAAAAAAAAGGTTTGTGGGATATAAAAAATAAAAAAAAAATAAAAAATAAAAAAACTGCACATTTTTATTCTAGTTGTTGGAGGCCACGGGTTTGGTGACTTTTTACTGTTGGAATTGCAATTTGGTTGCTAATTTTTGTTACTAGAGTTGTGTTTGATATTCAGTAAAAAAAATAAAAAAAAAAGAAGAAAAGCCGAATAATGTTAAAAAAAATTTCGATTTTGTTGAATTTGGTGCTGAAATTTGTTGCTGAAAATTTCTTAAACCTACTGTTTGTTGATTATTTATTCAATATTTGGAGTTTCTGGAGAATTATTTTTGTTACTGGATATTTGAATTTTGGGTGCGTAAATTATTTAGATTAAAATGAATTAAAGGATTTGGCACAAAACTTGAATTACAAGAACAAGAACCAACACTATTCTTTAATTTTGTTCGAATTGATTCTTGTTCGTGTTTGAAAGTCTTTTTCTAAAATTTTATTCTTGAATCCTTAATTTCTTACCATCTGGTCCAGTTCTTATTGATTCCAAAATTTTCCTTGTTAATTTGCCTTATTTTTCCTAGAAAAGCCGAAAACTAGATTTTGCCAATTCATTCGGTATTGCTTCCTTTTGCTATTGTTTTGTTGATACGTTAAATTAAAACATACTTCTGATCTAATTGCTGTTTTATGGGTGTTTTAGTTAGAACTTTGAGATAATTCATTGAATGGATAAAAGGCAAGAGTGTCTGAGCTTAAAAGAGGATAAAAGCTAAAACTAGTGTGAAAACATGAGTGTCGAGACCTTGACTAAGTGAAACACGTGAGGGAGTGATATTTGGTTAGAATTTATTTTATTTTGCATTATTAAATACTAACATGGAAGATTCAAGGTTGAGGAAAGGAGATCCACCATTAGGAATTAATGAAGAAGAATCCGTAGGATTCCATGGTGATTCTCGAGTTACAGGGAGTGGTGAGCAAACGGACATGAGGGCTATTTTGGAACAATTGCAGCGGATGAATGCTCAATTTGACCAAATAAATCAAAGGATGGACAGAATAGAAACATCTCATGGTGGACCAAATTTGAGGCAAGAGTTCCATGGACGTCAAGTCGAGGTCGAGGAGGCTGTGGATGACCTGGAGAGGAGTTTGAACAGGAAAATTTTGAAGATGATTTCGAGGAAGGAATGGATGAAACCCTTGCTTTCCAAGAGAGGCTAGGCCATGGGAGGCATAGGAGAGAGGAGGTAGATGATGATCTTGGTAACATTAAGGTAAACATACCACCTTTCATGGGAAAAAGTGACCTGGAGCCTTACTTGGAATGGGAGGAGCGTATGGAGATGATCTTCGATTGCCACAATTATTCAAAAGCTAAGAAGGTGAAATTGGAAGCAATGGAATTTGGTCATTATGCACTCCAATGGTGGACTAATGAGCAAAACACCCGAAGGAGAGTTGGTGATGACTTAATCACTACATGGCAACAAATGAAAAGAGCCATGAGAAAACGGTTCGTACCATCACATTATCATAGGTTGCTGCATCCAAGACTTCAATCTTTATCTTAAGGAACTAGGTCCGTGGAGGATTATTACAAGGAGATGGAGATTCTTATGATGAGGTTAAGCATAAATGAGGATAGAGAAGCAACCACGGCCAGTTTCCTTGGTGGTTTGAATTGAGAGAGAGCCAATCAACTAGAATTGCAACAATATGTGGAATTGGAGGAGATGTTGCATGTGGCTATTAAATTAGATCATCAATTCAAGAGAAGGGGTGTAGGCTCATGGTTTGAAGGAGTTTCCAACAACGGAAGATCAAATACTGGCTAGAGAAACAATCTTACCTTTGAAGCAAGACAAAAACCAAAGCTAGGTGAAGAGAGCTCCAATCGGCCAAAGAAGGATGTTAAAGCCGAATTTGTCTAAGCACCAAAGAATAAGGTAAAATCTGATCCTAAACCTTCAAAATCTAGAGAAATTATTTGTTTTAAGTGCCAGGGATGAGGACACATCTTTAGCCAATGCCCGAATAGAAGAATCATGGTGTTAAAAGGCAATGGTGAGCTAGAATCGGAAAGTGAAGAAAGTGAGTGTGTGACTGAACAAGGAGAGGAAGAACTTGAAGATGAAGCCGAGACACTCGATGCATCCAATGCTGAATTAAATTTGGTTTCTAGGAGAGTGCTGGCTGTATACAAGGATGAAGATCAAGCTCAAAGAGAAAACATCTTCCACACCCGATGTGAAATCCAAGGTAAGATTTGTAGTATGATTATTGATAGTGGAAGTTGTACAAATGTAATTAACAGCATGGTAGTTGATAAATTAGTCTTACAAACTATTAAACATCCAAAACCATATAGATTACAATGACTTAATGATAATGGAGAGATGAAAGTACATAAGCAAGTTAAAGAAAAATTCAACATTGATAAATATGTGGACCCCAAAGGATATTTTTAGAGACCAACTACAAATGCAACAAAAGAAGGAAGCCAAAAGGCTCAAAGAGAAGACTAGTATGGCACCAACGGTTTCACCATCCATTCAAGGGGGAAAAGGTGAGCTTGTTGTCCAAGGTAAGTCCTCTAAAACCCAGGTTGATTGGAAAAATTATAACAAACCTGAGAGTGAGAAACTTAAAGAAAAAACCAAACCCGCACAACTGACAACCCGCTGGGGAGCCAACCCGATACGGATGAAGACCGGGCCGATCACTAGGACTCAAGCTAGGAGGTTTAAGGACAAACTTTCTGCCTTTATCCAATGAGTAATTCATTCTCAAGAGGGCTTATCATTACTCGAAGATCCAAGACCTGTTTTGAGCATACAAGTGGTGGAAGCCGATACAGACCCGAGTAGCGGTTTTGGTGCATTTATGGATTCCGGACAGCGGGAATGGGGTCAAATATTCTTGAATTCACTTGATATCACTAATAAGTCGTGGTAACTGGTCAAGGCCGAAGCTAAGCTGGTCATGTAAGTGGTGTTCGCATGGGATAGAAATTGGCCGGGTTTTGCTGTATTTTTCGCTGGCTTTATTGCATTTTGCTGAGTTGGCTCTTTCTCTTTCCTCCAAGCAAGGGAAACGTGTGGGACTCCATAATAATCTTATTAGACATCCTAAAAAGCATATAGAAGCTTATTTGGAGCTTAAATTGGTCAAAGATTGGTCAAAGTCAACTTAGTCAAAAAGCTAGTATTCTAGTTTTCTAATTTGATTTCTACTTTTTGTTTTAGGAAATTACCTTTAATTTTGGTCTTTATTTATTTATTTTCTGGATAAATAAGTTTAGAAAAGTTATTATTTTATTATTTTCATGGTAAATTAATTAATTCCTAATTCAAAATAAGGGAATTAATTAATCCAATTTAGATTAAGAAATAGTGTGAAATTAGGCAATTTCTTAATTGGATTCTATGTTGGCCGAAATTTCCTAATCCTTTTAGGGTTTTATTTTGTTCATTCAAAGCCTATTTAAAGGCTTATTTTCAATGAGAAATCAAGCATGAATTTTATACAGAAAATTATTTGTGAGATTGAATTCTCTTTGTTCTTTTGAACACCTAAAACACCATTAGTGAATGAGTGTTTTAGTTTAACTTATCAATAGGCCTTCCATCACCTATTGTGGCGTCTTCATTATATACCAAAGTTTCTAATCACAGGTTGATTAGGGGTCAGGGTGACCATTAGAACTTGAACATAATTAGATCCGGTCTAATATAATACAGATTTAGCTGCAAGTCGTCCTAGGTTCGTATCACTAGATATTATGCCTAAGAAGGTTTTTATTTATCAAAAACAGACCTATTAGTCAGTTTTTACCATTTAATTTATTTTAACAGTTAAAAAGGCCAAACAGAGGTTACGAACTTTTATAATTGAGTAATGTTTTGAAAATACAATATCACACTTTCACTATCATTTTGGAGGTTAATGCTAGTTTTTCAAAAGCGTGGAGTCTAAGTGTAATTAAGGCAAAATAAAAAAAAGGTATAAATGAAGTAAAAAAAGAAAGTATGTATTTTTCTTGTTTGGTTTTGCTCGAAAGTGTAAATTTGTTTGTACTTCTTGAGTAGAAGATGGATTTGAGGAAGGTAAAAAATATGGTGAATTTGTCTTAAACTTTTTGTTTTTGAGTTTTTGTTTTTTTTTTCTTTTTTCTTTTTCTTCTTCTTTTTTCTTTTCGGTTGGGGTTATTGAATGGAAGTTGTTTGTGTTTGGTCGAGTAAATTTACTGAAGAAACAAAGAGAATTTTTTTAAGGAAATCTACTACAATGGTTTTACAAAATATTCATATATTAACTCTCTGGTGGTGTTCAGTTTTTATTGATGGCTTGGGTTTTCCTCAATGCTGTTCTTGGGAATCTTTTATAATTTTACTGTATGATTATATTTAACTTTATAGTACACTTATTTTTTTGATTCTTATGGTGCCCATGCCCCTAGAAATTTGTTTTTTAAGTTGTGGCTACTTTTTTAGAGCAAAAATAAGTCAAGAAGTTTCCTTGAGACAAGTGGTGCAAACCAACTTTTGAATGCTTTTTATCCATTATATATATTTTAAAAACATAGTTGTTTCTCAAGTGCACTTAAATTGCTAGATAAAGATCTAATACATATAAGCTAGTTTTATATGGTAACTCTTTGTGCTGCTTGATGCAGCTTTCCGTGAATCTGCTCATCTATTGGCCCCTTTGGTAGAAATAAAAAATAAGTGCAACTATTATCATTATACGTATATATTTACTGTTTTCATATGCTTCCGCAGTCACAGGTTTGTTCTTGCAGTAAACTTGTTTCATCATATTTATTTTTATGGCATGTAGACTTCTTTAAGATATTCCAAATCTGAATTGCATTGTAATCGATCATGGAATCAAGTACCTCAATGACAATTATCCATTTTTTATAGCCAATTAGTAATTATAATTGAGCAAGCATTCCCCTGAATTTGGATTCTCCAAGGTTCATCATGTAATGGGTTCTAGCTGTCATGCGGTATCTGGGATTGTTCAATAAACTTCTATGTTTCCTCCTAAAAATGAGTTGTGCAACCTATGTTTGTCACTCTTCATGGTTGGATCTTTAGGACTAAGAAGGTCCAGATCCCTGCCCAAACTGTACATAGAACTCTACAAGTATTTAGTGAGACTGTGCCACCTAGTTGCCTTTAATGAAATTTATTTTTAACTTTTTCAATTTGTTGGTCCTTCCTTTAAGCATTTCTAGAAGTTTGTAAAAAATGATCTTTTATTATTTGTGAATCTTATGCCAACAACTAGTGATCGCTGATACTGAAGATTAGCTTTGTGACCTTTTTTGCCGTAGTTTTAAAATAGCCTTAGCTCATAAAACCCTGGACAAGCCGTGATGTATGAATATTGTGCAAACGTCATTCTTCGTGCATTTATCACGTCTAGTGATATCATTTTATAGTTTGTTGTTTGTGCCTCGGGATGTCCCCTGCAGAGATTTTGAGGTCTTTGTTGCTATTATTTCCACTAACTTGCTCTCAACACTTGAATAGTTTGAATAATGCCGAATAAAAACTCCGTTTGGCTTTTTTTAGCACTAGATATTTGGGTTGAGTTACTTTCGTACCTTTTTTCTTTTTATTTTTTATTTTTTTTCTAAAAGAGTTAGTTTGGTAATTTAGTTTGTTGGTATGGTTGGATATTTATTTGGTAAATTAGGCCCAATAGTTCAAAATGTGGCCTGCTAGTAAGTAGTAACTTGGCATTTGAGAAGTCAAAAGCACTGTTAAATATATAGTGTCCCGGAGAAATAGTAGGATGGAGATTGGTGATGAGGAAATCACTAATACTGCCTTCCATGATAGTTTGTGGTGGCTTCCTTTTCTCTCTCTCTCTCTCTCTCTCTCTCTCTCTCTCTCTCTCTCTTTCTTCAAGGGGCATAATCCACATTTATTAAATTGGAAGTACGTAATTTTTTGTCTTTTATGCTTTTGATTTTCAATATATTGCCCCTTCTTGCATTGCATCCTTTAGGATTTGCAATACCCCACCTATCACTCTCTTGCTTTATCGACACTATTTCCAATTTGGCCATCGCATTTTAGACAGTATAGGGTTTTGTTCAAACTTTCCGGTAGATCACCTATTCTAAGATTGCTCTTACTACAACAAACTTGATCCCAGATTCTTTCGATCCCTGAAATCAACCTCTTTAAAAATATCTTAGTTTTTAAAATAGTGACTACTTTATACATGAACCATCACCGTTCTATATCTGGGCGATGTGAGATTGGACACCAATTAGCATTGCTAGTAAATTAGCCTACTAGTGCCTTGCACCCACCCACTTTTATCTTGATAGTCTCAACACCAAATTGCCATACTTCATCATAATATTGCTCACTGATCTTATCCTTTCTTTTCTCACATTCTTCAGGGTTCACACATCTTACAATACACCCATTTTGGGTCCAGTGTCCTCATTAACATACTTTTGGCCAGGTATGAGCTTAAATAACATCTATAACACCCCGCCTATCACTCTCTTACTCTACCAATATCATCTTCAATTTAGCCATTGCACACCGGATAATATGGGGTTCTGTTCAAATTTTCTAAGAGGATACTCATCTTAGGATTGCTCTCATTGAAACACGCTTAATCGCAAGATTACTCCCACTGGAACATGCTTAATCGCAAGTTCCTTCTTTCATTGAAGTCAACCACTTTAAAAAGACCTCAATTGTTAAAAGTATAACTACTTTGCATTTGACCCATCACCTTTCAACACCTAAACGATGTAGGATTGGATACCAGTTAGCCTTACTAGTAAGGTAGCCTCCTATTGTCCTGCATCCACTCATGCTTATATTGACAACTCATACCAAACCACCACTGGTTATCACAATCTATCTTTGTGTGTTGTTCACTGATCTTGCCCCTTCTTACCTTGCATCCTTCAAGGCTCACAAGTATTACAGTGTATATGTTGAAGAGTAAGAATGAAGTTTTTAAAACTTTCAAGAAGTGGAAAGTAAAGGTTGAGACGCAAATGAAAGTGAAGTGGTTGAGAAGTTACAATGATGGCAAATATAAAAATGAAGCATTAAATAAGTTTTATAAAAATGAAGGCATTGTTAGGCACTTTATTCTAATAGAGATTTCTCAACGAAATGAAATAGTTGAAAGGATGAATAGTAATTTGTTGGAGAAATGGTGCATGCTTTCAAATGCCAATTTGGGAAAGAAATTTTGTTCCAAATCAATAAATACTTCATGTTTTATTGTGAATAGATCACCATCAACGATTACAGATTGCAAAACTTCTCAAGATGTATGGTTAATAAAACCTACAAATTATTTTGATATGAGGATGTTTGGATGTTAAGCTCACTTCTATGTCAAAGAGAGTAAGTTTCATCCAAGAGTTAGTAAGGCTATTTTCTTGGATTATGTAGGTGGAACTAAAGATTATAGGCTATGATCCTTGAAGCATCATAAATTCATTATTACAGATATGGAACCTTTGATGAGTCTATAGTATTGAAAATCGCTTCACAGACATATGACCAAAAGGATAAGGGGGTGATTATATTCAGGTGGAGCTTGAGAGCTTAATGAGGATGTTAAAGAGATTGACCAGGTTGGTTCCTTTACTAGTGGGTTTATTAAGAAACAAATGCAGCAGATGCAGTCCAAGATTACTTCGAGACTAAACATGAATGGAAAGCCAAGAGAGGTACGCACAAGATTGTAGATTTTTCCTTTCCAACTCAGACAAAAAATGAGAATAAATATTTTTGTGACATCCTGTCCCAAAATACATCGAAATTTTCTTCATGTTGACTGAGTTTGACTGCCATTGACCGAGGAAGAGGTAAATTTTGACTTTTTTGGGGTGGAATTTTGATTTGAATTTTATATAATTGTAAAGTACTCGTCAATACGAGTCTATAGACTAGTGGCACGCTTAATTTGGACATTTAGTTGAAAAGTTATGAACCTGCAAAGTTTTTCTATTACCACATTATTTTATATTATTTTATACATGTGTAAAACGTGTGAACAGTGTGTGCCATATGTTGTGTTCTCAGCCAGTCCCGTGAGTGAACAATGTCACCCACGGGTGGCTTTTATTTGGCCAAAATGCATGTGGGCTGTGTGTGAGAGAAGAGAGAGAAAGAGGAGAGAGAGAGGGAGGAGAGAAACCCACTGTCGGCCATCGACGTTTCAACCCTTTTCCGGCCACCCCTTGCTACATGTGCCTAACTAGCTTGTAGCCCATTCCATTTTTGGCCAACCACCCAAAATCCACGGCCAACCGACCAACACACCGGGATGGGGGGGTTTTACGTCGACCAAGCCAATCATGTATTTTGGCGATTTCTCCCAAACCAGCCACCCATTTTTATCACCGGTGGTCCCATTAGAACACCCATCGTTAGATCTACCTCCCCTCCAAATTTCAAGGCCATTGACCATCGATGGTGAGCTTTTCTGGTGGGGCACTACGGCTGCCCAGAAAATACAATTCCGATGAGTCCCCGATGATCCTACCTACCTTTCCCCACTATTTCGACCTCCTTAAACCCAAATTCGAGGTCGGTTTCCTCCAATTCGAGATGGTTTGAGAGAATCGAGGACTTGAATTACGAGAGCTTTCCGACGAGATTCTGACAACCATAGGTCCATCTCCAGAAGGTGAGACTCGATTCTTAATCCTCATGTTGTAAGCTTCATTTTGATATATTATTTGTGAATTTTGGATACTGTATGTGTTAGCTCCCTCAGATACCGTGTATTATTTATACGAATAAAAAATTAATTTATTTGGTATTCTATAATGTCGATATTTTAGAAGCACGTGTGGGTCTTGAGATTGATCCTATGGAGGATCTTGATTGATACGTGTGCTCGAGGTGAGTGATCCACCTTCAAAATTGATTTCGGGTGTTAAATTATTATATTTTTGATATTTTAATGATTGAAGGTTTTAATTGTATGTCAAATATTCGATAAATGTTAATTAAATTTGTGATGCTAATATTTCATTAAATTGAAATATCTATGTGCACTAAAGCATATTTTGATTTTGATAAATTGTGGGAAATTATTTTTATGAAATGTGATTTTTAAAGAAATTGTGAATTTAATATTATTTGAATTATTGTTGAATTTAATTGTGATGCATAATAAATTTATTGCATGATTTTAAGAATGTATAATTTCATGGGTTTTAAAATATTATTTTTGGAGTGGATTGATTATGGATTTGAAGGAAATTAAAACAATAAATTTATTATGCACCATGGCGAAGTTTCAGAAAATTATTTTATGGTATTGGAAAATGTTGGGTATATATATATCGTTGGATTGAGATGATGGATTAATTGATAAATTGGAATTAATGGGTGTGGCCTTATTTTATAAAAAATTGGAAATTGGTATATATGTATTTATATATTTGGTTTTTAAGACGCACCACGTAGTACCGGTGTTTTGTAGTTGTGGATGTGATTAACACATGGGTGGAAAGTGATGAGCGCGCAGGTTTATGCTCTCTCATGGTTGCCATCGAATCGAGGGCAGGCAAATTGATATTGGCCATAGGTGTCCCCTTCCATGGCCGGGATTGGGGTTTATAGCATCGACATTGCTAGGACGTTAGGGCGGCCAGATGTAGGTTTCTCTATTTAACCTCCCTTTTCGGATGTGCTTTGGGACCCTGGGCACCGTCGGACATCACTGGTATATAACATGTGTGTCAAATTATTTTTCCCGATCCGATTTTCAGAACTAAATGTTTTCAAAGTTTATCTGAAATTAAAAGTATCTTACTGTAATTTTATTATTTATTCAAACTGGTGTCTCGCATTATTTGTATTATATGTGCATTTAAAATTATTGCATTTTATTTATTAATATTCGTTGATTATCTCATTAACTTAAATTTTGCCTAGGTAATTTAATTGGTGTAGATCCTTTTAATATGAATTTTATTTATTTATTTATTTAATGGTGATTTTATTTGATTTATGAGGTATTATTATAAATTCAATTCATGATTATTAAATTGTTCTCAAGGTAAGTTTTAAATTCTCAATAGTGCATTTATTTACTTATGGATTTTTAAATTTTGGGGCGTACAATTATGGGGTTTTACGAAAGGGTTTTTAAAAAGGGGAACATTTCTAACTTAGTGAGTTGTGAGGGATTTAAGAGCAAGTGTTAGTTTTAAATAATTATTATTTATTATAATTATCTTTATCACTTAGTAGATTGGGTCATTTACTAAGCTGATTAGCATTTCATATTTTAAACTTTCGTTCCCCTAGGCCCAATGATGTGTAAAATTAATTCGTAAGTGCACAAATCGTTTTTAAGTAATAACGTAGAAAAATAGGGTTGTCGTATCCAAGGGATTAAGAATTAAGTACCAAAGATAACCAAGTTTTGATAACATTTAAACTAAAATTTAAGATGACAATTGAAAATAAATAAACTAAATTAATCAAAAGCAATCAATTAAAATTAGATCAATTTCAAGTAAAGAGAGAGTTAAATTAATAATTATGAATACTAGGGCATTTGATTTCACCACTAACTATTCCAATTTAATTACTTAAATATGTGAATTTAATTAACTAGTAATTTTGTTAACCACACTTAATCACAAAATTAATCAAAAGTAGTTTCCACTCACAATTGATAATATTCATATAACCTAATTTATTCCTTCCGGCCTATAAATTAAATCATGCAAATTCATCAAGGATAGATTAAGCAAATAATATGGCATGAGACATAACTATTTTCCAATCAATTATGCATTCATATAAATCATTGAAGATCCATAATATTATCATTTTCCAAGCTCAAATATTATTAAAGTCATTCACTCCTTCCGGCCTATGAAAGCATTAAGCATACCAATGATTTATTAACAAAACATATTACTAATTAAATAAAACTCAGCATATATTAAAGTAATTAAACCTTCATAATTAGGGCTACATCATAGCCCTAGCTATGAAAATTAGTTCATGGAAAAAATAAATTCAACATCCATAATTATTAAAAATAATAAGATTCACAATTGAAGAGAAAAGAGAAGAGAATAAGAACTATTAAAGAAATTCTCCTCCAAGAGCTCTTAAAGTCGTAGCCTTTTTCTCCAAGTAAGCCTACGTCTCTATGCCTCCTCCAAGTTCTCCAATTGATCTTCTAAAACTCTTAAAACTTTAAAACCCTAAAACCCTTAAAAGAACCTTAGAAACTCCCAAAATTTGGTTTGTTTCTATTTAAGAATCCTAAAAGCTTTTAAATAACTCTCTAAACTAGTATATCTTCCTTCAATGTGATGGGGACTATATATATAGGACCTTTGGAACCTTTTTA
Organism: Ziziphus jujuba; assembly: GCF_031755915.1. Classification (NCBI taxonomy): domain Eukaryota; kingdom Viridiplantae; phylum Streptophyta; class Magnoliopsida; order Rosales; family Rhamnaceae; genus Ziziphus; species Ziziphus jujuba. The sequence goes on along the minus strand of NC_083383.1, from coordinate 21,357,338 downwards.
TCTCTTTATTTTCAATATGGGAGTTTTAGAAGATACCTTTTTTAAACCATCAGAAGGGTTGGACGAATTTCATGTGTAAAAAGGAAACTTGATATTCCTTGCTCTCCAATACTCTCCTTTTCTCTAATTCCTCCTAAAAAAATAGTTAATTAGTCTAATTTACCCTTAATGAAGCATGTGACATGACATGTGCCTCATTAATGATAAATTAACCAATTATTACCACTTGTCTTTATCTTGCCCCTCAAATTGTCTTGATTCCCTTTTTTGATCAATGGTGGAGATATAACTAGAATATTCATTTTTATAAATTCCAAACTTTAAATAATGATAACTCTTTGCTTGCATCTCGAAATTAAAAAATAATGTGATATTTGAAATTGTCAAATGATGAGGATTCATATGACATCCACTTTCATCATGAAATTCCTAACAGACTCTTTATGGAATCTTTAAAGTATCTTTTTTGAATCTTTTTAATGCTTAGTCTGTTTGAGCTCAAATCTTGCTTCCCATGATAATTCGACCCAAGGAATCCATTTTTATGTTTTTTTCTTGAAATTCTTCCTCTTTTACCTAGATTAAGAAAAATACATAATTGAGTATCTTTCCATAATAAATTAACACAAACTAACAAATATTAAGCTATAAATATGGCATAAAATCATCAATAACACCCAAGTTGTAGACTTGATCGATTGGGGTGAGCTCGGTAGCGTGATCATTTTTGAAATTTCGAGGAGTCTTCATTTCCGCATTTTCATATCTTGTAATATTTCTTTCTATTTTGCGTTGTAATATCTATCATATGTAGAATTTTATCAATGCTTTGTATACTATGTGAGATATGTTTATTTAATTATGCATTGATTCTCTGTTATCTATTTGAAGTGCTATAAATTTGTGGAATCAAATTGTAATAAGGTGGGGGGAATAAGGTGGTGCCTATAGGAGTGTTTTCTATATAGGGAATTTTAAGGTAAGTTTAATCTTAGGGGAGATTCTGTCGGATTTTCCTTATGAAGGTTTGATAGGGTTTTCCTAAGATCAGGATTTGTCTAGGGTTCCAGTAAAGGATCTTGGATGGGTCTTAACAATTTTAAATATGTCTCTAGTGATAGCGAAAACTTGTGTAAACCTTGAAACTTGATCTCCATAAATTACAATAATAAAATCCTATAATATTTAGTATTTCTAAACCATGATCTAATCAAAATAAAATTTACAAAAAAACTAAATCTAAAGGAACCATACAATTAACGACCATACTCAATCAATCATTCATCAAGTATGAAACAATAGCACATAAATATGCATATGTCCCCACTTATCATACATTCATCAAAAACATGATTTCATAATACAAATATATTAATACTATAGAGATCTGTAATAGGCTCTGATACCAATTGTAGGATCCGGAGATCAAAAATAGTAGAATAAAGGTTGAATAAGTTTAAAAAAATAATTATAAAGCACTTTTATGGTCAAGATCTATCATAGCATTAATAACAACAATAGTAAAAGAAAATTACCTTTGATGCAATTAGAAGAAAATCAAAATATTTTCTTTACACCAAAGATCTTTCTTGCCAAGCCTCCTTAATTATTTAATTAATTTTTCAAGTTTTTGATTATTTTTTATATGTTTCATTCTCTTTTTGTAGGAGAAGCTTCAATTGAGGTTTTTGAAGAATATTTGCTGAAAAGTTAAATTTTAAAAGCATAATGAGGAGCTATTTCCTAAGAGTTAAGCAAAAGATATAAAGCTAAGACCCTAGAGATGGTCATGTGGGCATGTACACTTTACTTAGGGAAGAGCATACGCCATTTTTTGGTCTCCAAAGGGAAAAAACAAAGTAAGCCTAATGTGCACATGCCAAGGCTTTCCTCTCTACCATAAGAAAGTGGTGTGTATACTTCAGTCCATGAATTGAACACACTACTTGGACAATTTTCCTTTGGTTGAGGCTCAAAATTCTACTAAATGTGGATTCTTGGAGCTCAAGACTACATCTTTAATGACGAATGTAACTAGCATGTGCTTATTTTCATGATATCCTTGTGATCGAGATCAAATGATGGAGATAAGACTAAAAAGATAAGGATCAAAGAAGCTCTTGAGAGGGTGGCTATTAATTTATCAAAAGGAGGTAAGCCTAGGCATTTAGGGGGATTCATTCTAGAGATTATTAAAGAAGACACCACAATTAAAAGAGAGAAATATTTCTAGTGAGTCAAACTCTAGGAATTTGGAGTTTTTGAAAAGCACAAGGCTTTGGGTTAGCTTGAAAAAGATATTAACCATTGAGATTTCTACAATTCTCTACCTCTTCTTTTAATTTTCTATTCTTTATAATAGAATTCTTAGATGTATAAGACAATTATTTCATTTGGTGGAAAATATAGAAAAATATAAGAATTTTATCTTATAACAACCTTGTAATAAATGCCAAAAAGTTATGGTAGTTAAATAAGAGAATTTAGACTTGTTTTGGAGAATCTAAAAGAGCGACCAGGAAGGAAGAACTTGAAGTTGCGATATGTTAGACAAAATAAAAAAATAAATAGAAGTAAAAAAAAAATTGAAAACTATTGGTACATGCTATATCACTCAGGAAGAAAAAGTTAGCGAAACCATGGATATTTCAGCTACATTATCGGGTTTCGGCCACCGACGACACCAACAGAGGGGGGCAAGAAATATCTGTAAGAAGTGCTGGGGAAATTTCAGCGTTGTTGCAAAATATCATCAGTATCGTTTGAAATCGATAGAAATCTCAAGTTGCCGGTGGATAATTGTGGAAACACGATGAAGATATCAGTTATTGGTGAAAATCCGATGGAAATCTCGGCCCTCTCTTTCTCATCTCTTTCGGTGAAGATCTGCAACCAAGTCAAATTTACTTTCTCATTCCAATTTCTTAGTCATAGGCGCCATTTTCTTTGTAAGATTTGTGTTCTCTAACAATCAAAGCCATCATAGCTCTTTCCCATGCCAAGAAGAGTTCTGTAAGAACTTTACCAATAAAGGGTTTTGGTCAAAGCCACCGCTTCCTGATCTCTGACAATCTCACTGGATCCATTTCCACCAGGCAACTTGAGATGCAATTCGGTCTCTTCTTGATGTTTAATATATCCTCCACACCCATCGTTGATCATCCCTAATTAATTTCCCCTTTCCTTTTTGAATTCTTGGTGGGAGTGTTGTTTTGGCTTTGTTGTTGTCGGTGAAGAAGGATGCAAGGAAAATAAGAAAAAAGGGAAGTAAAGAAAAGAGTAGGAGAAAAAAATTTGAAAAAAAAAAAGAGATGAAAGGTTTTGGAATAGGACCAAATGGTCCGAATGTATGAAGTCCTACTTGCATGACAAGTGGTGTCCGTACTGTTGGGGAGAGAAGGTTATGACCAAGAGCAAGCTAGCTTGAAGTGTTAGCAACAAGCAAGCTTTTGGTGATGCTCTTGGGAATGGTTGTGTGTGAGTTGTGTTTTTAGGTTTTGGTTATGGTGTTTTCTGGTTTTTAGGGTTCCTAGAGTGTTCTAAGGTGTCGAAGAAGAGATGAGAAGAAGGGGACCACGTTGGGATTTGAAAATGAGGCTTAGATGTGTAGCCATTTCATTCATTTTACAATATAAGCTTGAAATTACAACTAGTTCACACATGCCAAGCATGTGAGCTTACAAAATGAGTAAAGTATTTGAAATTTAAAAAGTAAAATGGTCAACACCTAACTTTTCATACACAAAAGAGTCAAAAACCAGCTGCAACATGTCTATTCCAAATATAGTAAAAAGTGGCACATGGTTTGAACTAAGTTCCTATTGTTTAACTAGTTTGGGTAAACAACCAAACTAGCTTCACCTACTTAGTTCCCCTTTGTATCTGCTTATGAAACTTGGTTTGAAGCATCCTTGGTCATCAATAAATATTGTTCCAGGAGCTAGGAGAGTTCTGGAATCGGATCATGGGCCAAACAGCTCCAAAGCTGACCCATACTCTGCATACTGGGCCCATCAGATACAGCAATCTGTTTGGAATAGAAAATGGACTTTCCCATCTCATTTGGACCTGAAATGTGAACCATAGTCTTCTATATATGTCTGTAGACATCCCTCAAAATTTCAGCCCAATACTCCATTTGCAACCTGAGATATAAGATAAATAGTGAAACTATGTTGCTGGAAATTATGAATCCAGCACCATAGGCATTTCAAGCATAACATTCCTACTCTTTTGTGCATAATTTTGCCTATACTTTTGCATACATAACTTAGGCACAAAAAATTATCAAAATATACCTTGCATAAATTAAAACATACAAAAAAATTATAAACTCATAAAAGGAAAGGATTTGATACCAAGGTGTGCATGCTAGCTGGTGACATGCACCATCAAGTGGCAAAATTGCCACACTTCAACACTCCTCCTTGGCAATTTTGTATGAGACATTGAGAAGTCCTCTCAATATCTCAAATCTCTTCTTTCCCAATGGCTTGGTGAAGATATCCGCCAAGTTCTCCTCGGAAGTCACATACTCTAACTTCACTTCACCACTTGCTTCAAATTCCCTTAAGGAATGATACTTGACCGGTATATGCTTGGTCCTCCCATGTTGGACTGGATTTTGTGCAATTGCTATTGCTGAAGTATTGTCACACAATATTACCGTGGCTTCCTCTTGCTTCAAGCTCAAGTCCTCCAATAATTTCCTAAGCCAAACACCTTGATTAGCACAACTTGAGCAAGCAATATACTCGGCTTCCGCGGTGCTTTGTGCAACGGTTTGTTGCTTCTTGGAATTCCATGAGAAAGGACCATTTCCAAGAGTGTAAATGTAGCCCGATGTGCTCTTGCTATCATCCAAAGAACCAGCCCAATCACTATCACTATAACCAAGCAAAGCTTCATTCATGCCATCCTTGTACCATATACCAAAATCACTAGTACCTTTCAAATACCTTAGGATTCTTTTTGCACAACTAAGATGATTTTGTGATGGACTATGCATAAATCTTGACAAAACAGCCACACTAAACATGATATCCGGTCTAGTAGAGCATACATATAAAAGGCTACCAATTAAACTTCTATAGATGGAAGGATTTACCTTTGGAGAATCATCATCCTTCACCAACTTGGTGCCTTCATTCATAGGTGTGGCAACGCTATTACAATCTTCCATGTCAAACTTCTTGAGCAACTCCTTCACATAGCTTTCTTGAGATATGAAGATGCCCTTGGATGATTGGACAACGTCAATTCCAAGAAAGTATTTCATCTCTCCAAGGCTAGACATCTCAAAGTTCAATTCTAACTCACTTTTGAAATTGCTCACTTCTTTCTCATTACCACCGGTCACTAGGAGGTCATCAACATAAAGAGACACCAACACCATGCAACCATGAGTCCTAATATACAATGTAGGCTCATTAGGACTCCTCCTAAATCCATGCTTTGTCAAAAAACCATCTATCTTGGCATACCATGCCCTAGGAGCTTGTTTAAGGCCATACAAGGCCTTGTGTAGCTTGTATACCTTCTCTTCACTTCCTTTCTTCACAAAACCTTCGAGTTGCACAACATAGACCTCCTCCTTCAATATTCCATTCAAGAAGGCTGACTTCACATCAAGGTGATATACTTTCCAAGACTTTTGTGCCGAAATTGCAAGAAGAAGTCTTATGGTTTCCATCCTTGCAACCGGTACAAAAGTCTCTCCATAATCCACACCGGCTTGTTATGCATATCCTTTGACAACAAGCCTTGCCTTGTGCTTATTTATGGACCCATCCGGATTGTACTTGGTCCTAAAGATCCACTTCACCCCAATAGCATTCTTTCCCTTTGGTCTTGTTACCAAGCTCCAAGTGTCATTCTTGTTTATCACATCGATTTCATCTTGCATGGATTGTCTCCACTCTTTTCTTGCCATAGCCTCATGGACATTGATTGGATCACTCAATGCCACATTACACCTTTCATAAATCTCATTAAGAGGTTTTGTGCCTCTCACACCATCACCAATCTCCAAATCAGCCCCTATGGAGATTTCTAGCTCATTCTCATCATATTCATCATCATGGGCAGCACCTTCATCATTTCCTTGTTCCTCATCATTATCATGAGCTTCAAGCCGATTGTCTTCATCCATACTAGCCAACTCCTCCTTACTACAGACCCATTTAGCTTCCTCATCAACTTTTACATCTCTACTTATCACAAGTTTCTTGGTTTCCCAGTTATACACTCTATATCCCTTGGTCATATCACTATAGCCAACCAAAACACCAACTTGTGATCTTTCATCAAGCTTTCCTCTCTTCTCTTGTGGTACTAGGATGTAACAAATGCTTCCAAATACCCTTAGATGATCAAGAGAAGGCTTATATCCAAACCAAAGCTCAAATGGGGTTTTACTCCTCAAAGACTTGGAGTAAAGCCTATTTTGGATGTAGATGGATGTATTAACTCCTTCGGCCCAAAACTTCTTTGGCAAGCCACTTTCAAACAACAAACATCTAGCCATCTCCATAATGGTACGGTTCTTCCTTTCACATACACCATTTTGTTGTGGTGTGTATGGTGTAGTGAATTGATGAACTATACCATGATCCTTACAAAGTTGTTTGAAAGCCTCACTTGTGTATTCTCTCCCATTGTCCGTCCTTAACACCTTTATAGTGCAACCGGATTGATTTTGTACTAACTTCATAAATTCTACAAACTTCTCCAAAGCTTGTGATTTTCTTTCAAGGAAATACACCCAACACATTCTTGAGTAATCATCAATGAAAGTTATGAAATACTTGCTGCCATTTAAGGATGGAACACTCATAGGACCACAAATATCCGAATGTATAAGTCCTAGCTTCTCCTTTGATCTCCAAGAACAAGATTGAAATACTAGCCTAGTATGCTTTCCTTTTTGACACACTTCACACACATGTTCTTGCTTCTCCACCAATGGCATGTCTCTAATAAGTTCATGTGTGCCTACCAATGACTTAAAGCTAGCATGGCCTAGTCTTTTATGCCAAAGTTGAGAGATGTTCTCAACTTTGGTGTTTAATGCAACTGATGCACCATTTTCATCCATATTCAACCTAAAATTCTTGTTCTTCATTCCAACACACATTAATTCATTTCCATGTGGATCAACTATAATGCATGTCATGTTTGAGAAGTGTAATGCATATTTGTTCTCAAGTATTTGACCTACACTAAGTAAGTTCTCACATAAAGAAGGTACATAGAGAACATCATGGATAGTTTTGATACCTTTGGTGGTGTGTATCACCACATCTCCTTTGCCTTTCACTTCCATCAAGGCTCCATTTCCAATTTTGACTTTGTTGTGACTGCTCCTATCCAAGTTTGTGAACCACTCATGCTTGTGAGACATATGGTGTGTTGCTCCACTATCAATGATCCATCCTTCATCATTCTTGATGCTACTAAAACAAGTAGCAACAAACAACTCTTCGGATTCACTATCACTTGCATTATCTTTAGCAACATTTGCTTGTTGCTTATCTTTCTTGTTAGCCTTGCATACTCTCTCCACATGACCCTTTTGTTGGCATTTATGGCAATATGCATCCGGCCTCCACCAACACCTTCTTGGATGATGACCTTTCTTTTTGCAATGGTGACAAGGTTCATAGGACTTCCTCTCGGGTTTGCTAGTTTCACCTTTCTCCTTTATGACCTTAAGCTTGTTCTTCTTTTGATTTTGTGTCTTTTGATGTTGTTTAGACACAAATGCAGCCTCCATTGATTCTTCATGTCTAATCCTCCTCCTTTGCTCCGTAGCTTGCAAGGCATTCACCAACTCAGTCAAGGAAATTTCATTTAGGTTCCTTGACTCCTCCAATGAAGATATCTTAGCTTCAAACCTCTCGGGCAAGGAGACCAACACCTTCTCCACAATCCTTTGGTCAATTAATCTTTCACCTAGCATCCTAATTTGATTCACCACATTAAGAAGCCTTGTGGTGAACTCCTTAACCGTTTCTTTGTCTTTCATCTTGATAGTCTCAAACTCCCTCCTTAGGTTAAGGATTTGCATTTGCCTTGTCCTTGCACTCCCTTGGAACTCATCTTGAAGTTTGTCCCAAGCTTCTTTAGCACTCTCACATGCCATTATCCTTGTGAAAATGGTATCACTAATACAAGAATGAATGGCGGTGAGAGCCTTGAAACCTTTAGCCAATTCCTCCTCATGGTGCTTGATTTGGTTGACCGTTGCCCCTTGTCTCAAAGGCTCGGGTTCTTGGGGATTTATGGTGACCTCCCAAAGACCATAAGCCTTCAAGTAGGCTTGCATATTGATACTCCAAATGTTGTAGTTCTCCCCATTGAAGATAGGAGAAGAAGGAGTTGAAAAACTTGAAGAAGCCATGTGAATGTTGCTTTCTAGTATGAAGGAATATGAAAATATATTTGTGCTTTCAAGTATCTCTTCACTCTCAAGGAACGAACCAGCCCAAAAACCTCACAAATCTCACAAAAATGTGCCTTGCTCTGATACCACTTTGTTGGGGAGAGAAGGTTATGACCAAGAGCAAGCTAGCTTGAAGTGTTAGCAACAAGCAAGCTTTTGGTGATGCTCTTGGGAATGGTTGTGTGTGAGTTGTGTTTTTAGGTTTTGGTTATGGTGTTTTCTGGTTTTTAGGGTTCCTAGAGTGTTCTAAGGTGTGGAAGAAGAGATGAGAAGAAGGGGACCACGTTGGGTTTTGAAAATGAGGCTTAGATGTGTAGCCATTTCATTTATTTTACAATATAAGCTTGAAATTACAACTAGTTCACACATGCCAAGCATGTGAGCTTACAAAATGAGTAAAGTATTTGAAATTTAAAAAGTAAAATGGTCAACACCTAACTTTTCATACACAAAAGATTCAAAAACCAACTGCAACATGTCTATTCCAAATATAGTAAAAAGTGGCACATGGTTTGAACTAAGTTCCTATTGTTTAACTAGTTTGGGTAAACAACCAAACTAGCTTCACCTACTTAGTTCCCCTTTGTATCTGCTTATGAAACTTGGTTTGAAGCATCCTTGGTCATCAATAAATATTGTTCCAAGAGCTAGGAAAGTTCGGGAACCGGATCATGGGCCAAACAGCTCCAAAGCTGACCCATACTCTGCATACTGGGCCCATCAGATACAGCAATCTGTTTGGAATAGAAAATGGACTTTCCCATGTCATTTGGACCTGAAATTTGAACCAATGTCTTCTATATATGTCTGTAGACATCCCTCAAAATTTCAGCCCAAAACTCCATTTGCAACCTGAGATATAAGATAAATAGTGGAACTATGTTGTTGGAAATTATGAATCCAGCACCATAGGCATTTCAAGCAAAACATTCCTACTCTTTTGTGCATAATTTTGCCTATACTTTTGCATACATAACTTAGGCACAAAAAATTATCAAAATATACCTTGCATAAATTAAAACATACAAAAAAATATAAACTCATAAAAGGAAAGGATTTGATACCAAGGTGTGCATGCTAGCCGGTGACATGCACCATCAAGTGGCAAAATTGCCACACTTCAACACGTACTGTTTTGTATTCTTGCTATCCTTTTTCTTTTTTTTTAATTATCGAAGTTGGATAGCTCTGTAGAAATTGTAGAACTAATAATCTGTCTTATTTTTTAAAAAGATAATAATAATAATAATTATAATAAATAAACTCTGTTTTATTGCAGAGGAAACTGAAAAATTGAGACAGTTCATGATTTATAAAATTATGAAGTTTTGTTCCTACGGTTTTGCTATAATTAATGAAGAAGCATTAAAGTCTCGAATCTTGTATAATTAATTTGAAGCAGCAAGGAGTTGTTTTTAGTATTGATAATATATTATGAATTATATTTTTGAATTTTATATATTTTAATATTATTTATTAAATTTTTTATATTTTGGTGCTATCAAACATTATATTTTCTTTACTTACAATAGTTTTTAATATTTATGAACTATGTTATTATTTTTGTATTCCAATTATTATATTTTTTTATATTATTTTACTATATTATTATTTTATATGCAAAATTCTATATTCTAAATTAAATATTTATAGTTTCCATAATTTTATCGATATTTTTATCAATATCGATATTTCCAAAAACTCATACCTTTGATATTTTCGTCGATACTGATATTTTTATTACTTCATCTGATTGTATAACATAGGTGGGATTTATGTTGTTGGTTTTTCCATTGTACAACGTTGTTAAATGTTGATATGTTGTGGGTAAATTTAGCTTCTATCTATGTAACACTGATATTTTATATGTATCATCAACATTATTCGATTACTATTCAAACAGTTTACTATTCTATCTGATGAGAGATATCAAAAAACTTGATCTATGATATCTGATTAAATAAGAGAAAATAATATATACTAAACTCTAGATAAATAGGTTTGAGGTAAATTAAGAGAAACATGATTTTAAAGGTTGATTAACAGTTGCCAAAATAGAGGAGGCAAATATTTCCCCATAACAATTAGCTCGTTTAGCCACAAACGAGGCTACGTTAACTCGTAGCAGACAGCTTATACTTGCATTATTGGTCTGTGACACCGTCTTTTAATTTTTTTAATTGATTTTTATATAACTCCGCTCCGTAAAACAAGCTAAGTTAAATGTTTCGTCCCCAAAAAAACTTTTTCCTATGTAAATGCAAGATTTCTACATATTGCAAACAAATATTAAAGGTGAGCTTTTAAAAACTTCTGATAATGAATTATTTAACCACGTTGTATTTAGTTATTCTTTTGGTCAATTATTTCCCCACGTTGCATGCCTCAATTGGGTCGACGTTATAGGTACTTAATTCGAAATTTCAAAATTTATGATGAAAAACATTTTTCTCTTTCAACTCATTTTCTTGAGCATTGTGTTTTAAGTATATTGCTGCGCGGTGAACCTCTTAAAAACGTTAGTTTAGCTTGCCAGGAACTCAAGCCTAAAACTTAAGCTTCATCTTCACTTTAACTCTATTAAACCCTTCAACCTCAAGTCTTTATGCATATTAGCCAGTAGTATATTACAAACATCCCAGCCTATAACATTTACTTCTTGTTTGAAAAGTGTCAAATTTTTAAGGGGAATTGATTCATGAAATTCAATTTCATTGAATTAGTTTTCTCAGTTTTTCTTCTATAATATTTGGTTAATAATATAAAGATTAGAATTTAAAAGTAATTAAATTAAATTTTTGTTATAAATTAAAGATAATAAATTTCTATTTCGCTATTTTGTACAATGCACTGATGTTTCATTTTCTTTTCAATATTAGCACCATTTTTTTTTTAATTCTTAATAATAAAATTAGAATTTGACACATTTACTCTTCATTTAAAAATGATTTTATCCATAATCAAAGATAAAGAATAATGAAAATTAGTGAATGAAAATAATATAATCAAACTCATAATTAATTTTTTTTCTTTTAAGAAAAAAAAAAGGGTTTCAAATGTAATACATGTTGATAAGTTTAACTCTTGAAGTTATGTTTGAGATAATCATAATTATTTTTATTTGTTTATAAATTGTGGAGGAGGAATTTTAGCACTAATATTGTGAGGATTTAACAATTTTTGAAGTACGTAAATGTGATTGTGTGTGTGCGCTTTTCTTTTCTTTTCTTTTCTTTTTTCATTTAAGTTCTTAGAAATACAAAGAAAAAAAATCAAAGAAATGGTTAATTGGTCAAATTCTAACTCCATCAGTAATAGTTTAAAAAAATGGTGCTATATTGAGCCGAAAGCAAAATGTAAGAGAGTTATACTGATATTCTTCCTAATAAAATGTAATACTGAAAAAATAGCAAAGTAAAGGGTGTTATAGTAATATATATTTATCCTTTAAAAAACCTATAATAAATTTCCTAGAATTTTCAAAATGATACTTTTCTATGTGGAAATATTTTTCTCATATACTTTTTTTTTCATCAAAATTTAAAAATTAATTCCTTAAGTTCACATTTTTCTCTAAATAACTATCCAAATACAAAAAACTTGTAACTTTTCCTATAAAATAGATCATGAAATGTCCAACTTGGGTGTTTATTTTAATATTGCACAGATGCAAATTCCATACCAAGTTGGACGTTGATTTCATTATGAACCATCCCACCTATGTTGGTGGGATATATATCTATACGTTATTAAAGTTATAAGTTTTTTTAATGGGATTAGAAATAATACATAATAATCATCGGATGTGGACATGTGCAAGCTATTAACTTACCGATTCACAAGCCACCAATGTTGGTGGGTTAGAGAGGGAATAGAAAGATGATGTGGTGAGTGAGGCCAATTCATTTACCCTACCCTAGTCTCTATAAAGCAACAAAGAAAGCCCAATACGCCCAATATCAAGCAAAACGTCACGTCCAAGCAAAAGACCTCTCTAAAGTAAAGTCTAAACCTATAAAAGCAATCCGGTCGTTTGGCTTTGACCTTTATATCCAGGGAACGTCACGTTGACGCGAAGCAAAGGTTAAAAGAAGAAACTAGCAAGGCACTTACTCCCCAACAAAACTGGTGGAATGTGCGTGTCATCATAATATGGTTGATGTGATCCACCATAATGGATTACATATATAAAAACGTAATATTATATATTCACACATTGTTCATGACTTAATGGTCGGATCATTAAAGTAATCCTTTCAGCTTTCTACACATTGCAAGTTCTACACGTCATGACTAACAGCAGTGGTGGCGCTTGAGGAAGGAAACTAAAATACAGTAAAAAGAAACTATATATTATATAATTATCAATATTATAATAAAATTTCTTCATCTCAAAGTACAAGCTACCGGCTTTAAAACTATTAATCTTGGAGGCCTGATATTCTAGAGCTTCTGCCGCCCCATTATACCAGCCAGCACGAACATCACTATTTTCTCTCTAGTTTTCAATTTTGGACCTAAACTTTATATTGAGAAGATCAGCTAGGTAACCAGCGATAGACAGGCTCACCACAATGTCTCAAGGGGTGAAACTGCTACTTCTTGATCATCATGTTAGTCTATCATTATGTCTATACAATAATATTTTACTTGGCATTAACCCTATTTAAGCACTAACAGGGGTCTGGCCAATGTATCTTGCTCAATGATGCCCATTAGATAAAAATTGTTTATCTATATATGTACACATTCTTTTGAGTATCAACCTAAAATATTCTTTGTACATGTGTGTGTGTGTGTGTGTGTGTGTGTGTGTGTCCAGGTGGTTATGGATAATGGCATAGTTCAAGTGACTTTATCGAAGCCAGATGGAATTGTTACTGGAATTCAATATAATGGCATTGACAATTTACTGGAAGTTCTAAATGAGGAAGTTAATAGAGGGTAATTAATTAATTCATCATCACCTTTTATTTGCTATTGATGTCCTTCTTTTTAGTCTTTTTTTTTTTTTTTAAATAATATAGGGTTACTAATTAATTAATTAAGCCAAATGATCATATGCAGGTACTGGGACCTTGTTTGGAGTGAATCAGGAAGCAGTGGAACAACAGGAACTTTTGATGTGTAAGTTTTCTATTTTTTTTTTCTTTTTTCTTTTTATGGTAAATATATCTTGATTTGTATTATATATATATATAGATGAATATTGCCAATAGTACTTTTTGGAATTGTTACAAAAAAAAATTTAGTGAACTAGACAATTCATTTCTAAATTGTGTCAAAGCAAAATATAATCCAATATATTTAAGATATTGAAGAAAATTGATGCATATATGCAGGATAAAAGGTACAAAATTCAAGGTGATAGTGGAAAATGAGGAACAAGTAGAGATCTCATTCGAAAGAAAGTGGAATCCCTCTCTCAAGGACAAGCTTGTCCCCTTAAACATTGACAAAAGGTACTTAATATTAATATTAATTATTCCCACAAATTTTTTTTTTTCTTGAAGAAAATAGATCTTATGGTGGAATTCATCAGAACTACTTGGGAGTTCAGATCTAAGTCTGGAGATATACAGCCTTTGTAGCCTTTTCTGTCATAGCGATTATGCAGTATGATATGCACAAAAAAACATAAATGAGACTAGCTATGTTCAAATCCACAACTTCGACCCACAAAATGATGGGATATTAGCTTCCTTCCCTTTGCGTCCCCCCTTGAGTGTTATTTTCACATATATTTATTATATATAATTAAGTATATTGAAATTTTGCATTTTTTTTATCCTATAAACAAATTAATTAACTTGATAAGATTATCAATGATATATTTTTTTTCTTTCAGGTTTGTAATGCTTCGTAATTCCTCAGGCTTCTATTCCTACGCTATATACGAGCACTTCAAGGAATGGCCTCCTTTCAATCTTCCCCAAACCAGGATTACTTTCAAGCTCAGAAAAGAAAAGTACTTTCCCATTGTTTACTTTGCTTTAAAGTTTATATAAAATGTTTGAAAGTTAAGACGTGTAATTGATAATAAAATTGGTATGAATATATATGAACAGGTTTCATTACATGGCAATAGCAGATAACAGACAAAGGTACATGCCACTTCCCGATGACCGGCTTCCCGATAGATGCGAAGTGCTTGCACCACCTGAGGCCGTCCGACTTATCAATCCTGTGGAGCCTGAGTTCAAAGGACAAGTAATTAATTAATATATATATATATATATATATATATAGTTTTGTTAGTTTTGTTACGATGGACAATCACCCGCAATTTATGAATTATACTGTCAAAATTATATATAATTGAATGGAAAATGTTCACCGTATATAAACTGGGCGAGATCGACCATTATAGGAAAGTTTTTAATATATATACTATATACTATCCTCATTTCTCTGTGTTTATATATGTAATAAATTCCGTTTCAATGTTATGTATTTGATTCAATTAAATGGATTCCACCAAAGCAAAATGACCTAGTTGCATGCACATTTTAAAGTGAGCATATTTTCTACTGTATAGTCTCAAAAAAGAAAAAAAAAAGTTTTGGTTTGGTTTCTACTGTATAGTCTCAAAAGTTTTGGTTTCTACTGTAAAGTGAGCACATTTTAAAGTGAGCATATTTTTTAAATTTTGGTTTTCTTGAAATAGTAAGTTAAAAATATGATGTGCTAATATTTTAAATGTATATTATTTCACTAGAAATAAAACTAACTTAAGATAATATGCAAACACAGGATATGAAATCTACATATCTCTATTATTTTTCATCTTCATTTTAAATGGTGGTGTCTAATTGTATTACATATGTACATTTTTTTTCTATGGGCAAAACAATTACAATTATAACATATTTTATTTTTACAATTGATGCTGTAAATTTAATAAACTTTAAAACACGCAAAATTTTTACTCGCAAAGCACTGCATGCATGCAGGTAGATGACAAATATGAATATTCGAGCGATAACAAAGATCTTAAGGTCCATGGGTGGATATGCACCGACCCAGCCGTCGGATTTTGGCAAATTACACCCAGCTATGAGTTCCGCTCCGGTGGGCCGGTTAAGCAGAACCTAACCTCTCATGTTGGCCCCACTTGTCTTGCGGTAAGTTTTTTATTTTTTTTATTTTTGGATGTCTCTCAAAGAATCAGAAAGGGACTTTTAAGGGGTCTCCAATAACACATTTTACATATATATATATATATATATATATAATTGTTTTTAAAAAACATTTTATAATAATGACATACGAACCTGTAATGAATTAGATTAAATAGTACAAACAAGCAAGAAAAAAGCATTAATAAAATATTATCAATGTGTTCTAAAAAATGAGTTTTTAAGTTCTCACTCTCTTCACAAAAGTTTTTCCTTATGTTTATACCAAATGTTTTTTGAGTACTGGTGTACTCTATTTTCACTGTGGAATCCATGAACCCTAGATATGAGAACATACAATATGCTTATATAATCTTTTATGGATTGAAACGTAGGAGATATAAAAGAAAGCAGAGATGGAGTCCAAGGTTTACCCTAAATGGTTTGCTTGAGAATGCCCTTATTATCAATAATAATAATAATAATAAGTGCATCTTAAATGGGGTATGCCATTTGAACATACCATTACTAAAATATAGTATTGTTTTCCATTTGACATCCAATAAGGAAAATGCAAGATTTTGGGAATACTAATAATATAGTTCAAATTGTGGTTTTTAAATATTAGGTTCCCTAACAATAAAGTATGCGGACCCAATAATCTTCTATTAAATTAATTATTATTATGCTTTCATTGATTAAAAAACAAAAAAAAAAAGAAGGTTCTTGTCACAATTAATAAGATCTATACTTTGGTATTGTCATTTTCTAACATTTTTCGTTGAATTGTCACATGTTAAAATTTAACTTTGGCGTTTACTTTTGAAGAGCTTGTGTTAATAAGCAAAATTTTAAAAATGTTAAATACTAAAAAACAATTATCATGAAAGATGCTTTGAAAACATGTGTTGACTAACTTATATTAATGCTTTTTTAGAACTTTAATATTAATGTTATATGTACTAAAATATTTAGTAATTGATAGATATTAGGATTTATTGATTGGCATATTCAAGTTTAAATATAAATCAATAAACCGTCGAACAGATAAGAAAAAAAAAATCATTTAACATTGTCACATTGTTTGTTAACTAAATTTGATTGATATTTTGACAACTTTAACATTATTATATAAAAAAATAAAAAATAAAAAATCTTGAAAATCGACATTTTAGAGGCTGCTTTTGACTTTAAAAGCTAGAAATAGCATTTCAAAGGTGATACCAAATAAAACCTTTTCAAAAAATAAAATAAAAGAAAACCATAAATTTCGTCTCTTAATTGATATGCTATAATAATAATTTTATACATGGTATATTTAGATGTTTCTGAGCGCCCACTATTCAGGAGAGGATTTGGTGTTGAAACTGAAACCGGACGAGCCATGGAAGAAAGTATTTGGGCCTGTTTTCATTTACCTTAATTCGGCTGAGTCTGATGAATCTGGATCTGATCCACCTCTTCAGCAGCTCTGGGATGATGCTAAAACCCAGGTCGACTAATTATTATTATTATTATTATTTTTTTAATGTGATTAAGCATTTTTTTAATGTACAGGAAATCTTTCAATAATTATATTATTGGGGTCAAATTAATTCTCTAACTATTAAAAAGCCATAATTATAGAATTGTAGTTAAAAATATTTGACTTCGATAAGAAGGTATTCATCTCAACAAATTGTTATATAGTAGCAAATTTATAAATGTTTTAACAACTAAAGAATAAGGCATTAACATAAATAATTCTACAAAAAATTGTATATCATGTTAAACTTTGAATATAAACTACCATATATTTTTTGTAATATATAGATAATTATAATTATGTAAAGATAATGTTCTTCAACAAGGTATCCAAAAAAATTTCTAATTTATTACAATATTGAATTATTTTGTTATAAATAGTCTTAGTCGAGGTCAAAATTTTTTATAATTAGATAAAAATTATTTGATACCATTATAAAGATGTTTTAATGTATTTAAGCTTGATTTGGTGCGTTCAGATGATGATTGAAGTACAAAGCTGGCCCTATAATTTTCCAGCTTCCGAGGACTTTCCACCATCTGATCAACGAGGCAGCCTTAGCGGTAGATTGCTTGTGAAAGACAGGTACTTTCGCATTTTTGTAATTACCAGGAATGGACCAGGTGCGTTGCACACTACCACTATTCAATGGTATTTAATATTGTTTTATTAATCTTTGTTTTATATACAAAATTAATCAACGTGGTATTTTAATAAAAATTTATTATCACGGGTTAACTTAGGATATATATTTATATATATATTTAGAGTGCCACAAATTATACTATCAATTTCAAATGAATAATGTTAAAATTATTAAAATATTTATTAAATTTATTTACTAAATGATGTAACTAGATATGTATGTATCAATATTTAACTGTTTTTTTAATTTATTTATTTATTTAGAAGTTTATTTTTTATATTAAAATTATATGAATATGATAATTAATAATATTTTTACAAATATCATTTGATAAATAAATTTAATAAATATTTTTATATTTGTAAAATTACTTATTCCAAATATAAGTTATCAAAAACAAAAGAAAATTGTAAAAATGTAGTATATAAAATAAAATAAATAAATAAAATGTAGTATATAAATATTTTTATTTTTTGCTTTTCAATTTTACGGTCTGAATTAAATCGTTGGCTTTCAAATTTGAGATATATTTTGATTTGAAGCTACAGTAGGTCTCAATCCCCCCAAAAAATAAATAAATAAATAAAATTCTGCAGGAAGGTAGGGGAAAAGCATCCTAAGAAAGGAATAGTTCCCACTCAATTTAAGTTTTATCAATTATGAAATAATTAAAAATTAAATTTACATTAATAAGTAGTGTGGGTTTCATAAACATTATTATAGTAGAGTCCATTATTAAATTATGTCAATTTCATTTTTGATATCAAATTTGATACCACAAATGCCTTTGGTAGAATTTTTTATATCCTATAAAAGAGTAAAAAACTGCCTCTACATTATGTTTTAACATTATAATGGTAAATTGAAATGCTATTAGATATGCTGTAAGAATCTATAAATACGGGTCCAACCGTGTGGGTGGTGGGATCCATTTATAGTTTTTTATTTAATTTTTTACCCACATAGAATCTGAATCCTTTTACAGTTCCTTTTTCTCTTTTGTTTTTTTAATTGCTAAATATATAAAAATCCGTCAGAAAAACAAATACATAATTTTGGGCTCCACGAGGGGCCATTGGTTGGATGTCGAATTACAAACTTAGGCCTTTCATGCTGTTTCGTGTCGTGGGTGGAGGGTCCTGTTGGCTGGCAGGGGCGTGAGACAACTTTAAAATTTGCAAAAGCTGAAGGTTATTTTGGTAACTTAAGGGGGGCCTGAAAATTTTATAACAGTTTGCGGGCATTCTGCTTTTATATGTCGGTTAGGTACAAAGAACGACAGTATTTAAGATAGCATCCTCATATTACTCTGTTGGATAATTTATATTTATATGAAAGGTTTAATGCAATATGTAATCATTAAAGCCACTTATCTTTAATTTAAATCCTTATTTAAATAAAATTATATATAAAAAATGTTATTTTTTGTGAATAAAAAGATGTTATTTGTTATTGATAATTTATAAATAAAAAACACACGTATTATTATTTAATTAATTAATATATTAATATAATTTAAAATATATAAATAAATTTTTAAAAAATAAATATTATTAAATAAAAATCAATCAAATAATAACACATATTTTTGATAAACTAGATGATGTTTATCATATTATATATATATATATATATATATCCACATAATATTTTGACTTGATACTCGAAATTATTTTCTTATTCTAAATTTTTAGTTTAAAAAATTAAAAAATATTAAATGAAACTAATTAATATTTATTATATTAATATATATTTCATTAATTATAAATATCAATTAAAAGTCATATATAAAAATATAAAACTAGCCAGAAAAAAAAGGATATATATATATATATATATTGGTTTATAAATAAAGTTGGTAACTAAAAATTTCCTAAATAATTTTCCATCTTTGTTATGACATTGATTAGTCGATTGATACAGGTACATCAGTGATGATGATATATCAGCAACCTGTGCATATGTCGGATTGGCTCCACCTGGTGAGGTTGGGTCATGGCAAAGAGAATGCAAGGTTTGTTATTTAATTTTGGTTTTCGAATCTCCTTTTTACAGTCATGATACTACTAAATTAATTATTGTAAATTAGCCTACCTTTGTTAATAAGGACACTAGTAGACAATTAAGGTTAATTTAGCGCTAAATCCTTTACATCTGTACTTTTGAAGCCGAAATTATTTTAATAGTTCTATTCTCCCGTCTTTAAAAAAAAAAATTCATTAATGATTGTACTCAAAGATGGAGATTTTAGCCGCAGACTCGAAACGTGCATTATTTCCACTGATCGTTACAATCTGTGCTATAGTACACGAAGTAGTAGTTAATACCTAACGAATTAGAGAAAATAGGAAAGAATATTACAAAATGTTAGAGAGACTTTTCATTATTATTATTATTATCTTTTTTATTACTGGGGGATATGCGGGTTTCGAATTCAATATCATTATGTGAACAAAATTATTGACTTGTATCTGAAAGAACAATTGTTATAGAGAGAGTTAAAATTGATGTATACATATAATAGTAAACAATTAGTTTTAAATTTTCGTTTTCTTTTGAACATGCATTAAACCGGGGAAGAATATTTTTTAATCAAATCTCAAAATACGAATTAAACACTAGGTCATTATGATATCTCTTTAATCAAATCGGGAAATTAGAGACTAAACACAATATATAGGAATTAATTAATTGTTATAGAATTTATTTTACAACTAGTTTTATGATTTGTTTAATTAACTTTTTAGGGTTACCAATTCTGGACGCGGGCAGATGAAAATGGATATTTTGCAATAAATGAGATACGAATGGGAGACTACAATCTTTATGCATGGGTTCCTGGTTTCATTGGAGACTACCGAAACGACCAACTCTTTCAAATAACTGCAGGTCGTATATATTTTCTTTATTTTAGTTTTTAGTTGTATTATTGTTTCATTAATCTTTGATTTCATATATATATATATATATATAACAAGATTTAAATCAAAATTTTAATATTAGGATTAAAATTAAAATTTCCTTTTTCAGCATTTAGATTATATCAAAAGTTAATACTTAAAATTATATTTATTATAGAATTCATTTTTTCTCATTAAAGTTTTAAAGTTTTAGTATATTACTGAATTCATATATACTATTTTTAAATTTTAAATCTTAACTTTTAATATGATTTAAAGGTCCATAATAAAATATATGATATTAAAACTTATTAAATGGTTTTGATATAAGAATGACTGCTATATCTATTTCATACCTACTTATTTCATATATATATATATATATATATATATATTGGCTACCATCAAAATATCCAGATGGTAAAATTTATATATATATTTTTATATATAGAGTCAACTTAAATCAGAACAATTTGATACTTTTAATATCAAGCATTCCTTTACTAACTTTTAAGAATTAGTATTTAAAACTTAAAAATGATGAAATATGATTTTATTGATGTACTAAATTCTATTTAGGAAAACTGAATTTTATCGACAGTAAATGATTATTAAATATAATTTTAAATCTTAATTTTAATATTAAAAAAAATTAAAAAAAAATTCTGACATTAATCATGATATTGTAACCTAATTTGAGCTTGTTTTATATATATATATATATATATATATATATATCATAATATATTAACCAGGTTGTGATATTGATGTGGGTGATATCGTATATGAACCTCCAAGAGATGGGCCCACATTGTGGGAAATTGGCATACCTGATCGCACTGCTGCTGAATTCTATGTTCCGGATCCTAATCCTATTTATGTTAACCCACTTTACTTAAACCATGATAGGTAATTTTGTTTTTCTATATATGTATATATATATATATATATAAGAATTTTATAATGCGAACGTCTGCATATTTTTATTTTGCGGACGTTTACAAAGACGATAGTTTTTGAAAAAACCGTCGTCTTTGTGTATATTATTAACAATGGTTTCTTTATAAAACGTCTTCTTTAAAATGCACCATAGAAGACCTTTATATGTATATATATAGATATATATATATATGGAAAATTTTTCCAATCTCAATAACAGGTACCATGCTACAGTATCCTAATCTAAAATTATATATATATATATAGGATAAGGCTGTGGTACAGACGGTTCGTATTCGGATCAGTACCAAAGCCGATGTTTTTTAAATAAAAAATCAGCTTTGCTGTTATACATACATAGCAAAGCCGATGCTTTTTTAAAAAACGTCGATTTTAATGCTGGTCCGCATATGAACCATCAACACCATAGTCTCGCCTTTTATATATATATATATATATATTATATTTAGAAATAGTTTAAATGTTTTGTTAGCCAAATATATGTAGAAAACTCTATTATCATAGTGTACAATTGGTATCCATTTTCCCATTTTCCCATATTAAATTTTTAATTTTAAAATTCATTGAGAAAAAAAAAATATTTGAATGCAGCCAATTAAAAATAAATATAACAAGTAAGTTTGATCCATTAATAAAACAATTAAGAATGTACCTCACATCCAAGTTTAAAATCAAGTGAAATACTTCCTCCCTATATTGTAAAAAAAAAAAAAAAAAAAAAAAAACCTGTGAATGGTGATGACTGCTAAGGTGAAAAATGGAGGATTTTTGTGTCTCTTTTGATGTACATCTGTAAAGACATTGCAACCTTTTTTTTTTCAAATTAATTTAATTAATTAATATATAGCTAGACTTAATGTTTTAAGATTAATTTTTTTTGGCCAATTATATAATTTGATATTAATATTCATTAAACATATAACTGTGTTGTTTTGATATGATAAACGTACAATTATAATTGAGCAGTCACCCATACCATTTTTGTTACATCGCCATTTCGCCGGCTATATGTTTTGAAATCATCCATGGCTGTGATATAAATATTGTTTTATAAATATATATGTTTGACAGGTTTAGGCAGTATGGACTATGGGAGAGATATGCAGATTTATATCCGAATGATGATTTGTCTTTCACAATTGGTGTCAGCGACTATACCAAAGACTGGTTCTTTGCTCAGGTTAACAGGTACATTTAATGATTCCTTTAATAAATTAGCTTTTATATACAATATATACACATGTATACTTTGTCACATAATTTGGTCCATTATGAAACTTTGATGACAATAGAAATATATGACTGATAAGATGTAACAATAACAAAGTTTTAGTCGAATTTTATTGAGTATTCTGCAGTCATGCCTCTAAGTGTGCATGACTCTTTTTTTTTTTTTTTTTTTCAAATTTTAATTTAGAGATGGGGAACTCAAACTTTGAATTTGTACCAAAAGTAAATAACAATTCTGCCACTAAACTGTACCATAAAGACATTAGTCGTGCATGACTTGTTTATCCAATATTGTAGCGAAGTAAAATTAAGAGCTATAACAAGAGCAAGCTGTCCTAGTTCCGCATTTCCATTACTTTTTGTTTTTTTAATTATCTTTAGGAATATGTACATTATAAAATCAATATTTTCCTGTGGAATTTTTCAATCCTGAAATCATATATATATATATATATATATGAAATTAATATATAACGAATGTTCTACATACATGGCAGGAAGAAAGATGATGGTACATATGAAGGCACCACATGGAAAATCAACTTCAAACTTGACAATGCGAATAAAACAGGAAGTTTTGTGCTGCGCATTGCCCTTGCTACTGCAAATTTGGCTGAATTACAAGTATATTACATCTATATATATTTGAATTTTTGGACACTATCCCACAATTTAAAATCGAAAATACATGGTAATATTAAATTAAGATTATCGCATTAAAAAATAATTTTGAAAAGATTAGTTTTTATATATTATAATATATACAATAAATATCAGAAGAATTTACAAATTTATATCATATATTAATTTAGATGTGATATATAATTTGGTATGAACGCTGACGTCAAAATTGAGTAAAATAAATCTGTATGCATAAATTTAGGAATGTCTTCATTGGATATATGCGTGTATATATATATATATATATATAGATATATCATGGAAATTCTATTAAATGAATGTTCATATTAATTTTATCTTACAAATATTTTTAAAAGATTGTCGTTTTTTAAAAAATCGTCTTCTTTCTAGGATAACATTGGAAATACCATAATCTTTTCAATATTCATATGTATATTTATTTATTTATTATATTCCATTATTTGATCTTCAAACTTATAATTATTATTTTTTTATTTTAAACATTAAAGGTTAGGGTGAATGATCCAAAGGGGGAGCCTCCGTTATTTACAACAAGTGTGATTGGGAATGACAACACAATAGCTAGACATGGAATTCATGGACTCTACTGGCTCTACAACATAGAGATACCAGCCTCATTGCTTGTGGAAGGTGATAATACAATATTTCTAAAACAAACTATGAATACTAGTCCTTTTCAAGGGATTATGTACGATTATATTCGTCTTGAAGGTCCCCTGTCTTCTAATTTCGACACCAAATAGTAGAAGATGAATATATGTATGCACCTTCATTATTCTTTTATTTTTAGACAACTTTATCTCA
Source organism: Ziziphus jujuba (assembly GCF_031755915.1). NCBI lineage: Eukaryota > Viridiplantae > Streptophyta > Magnoliopsida > Rosales > Rhamnaceae > Ziziphus > Ziziphus jujuba. Next base: position 21,333,049 of record NC_083383.1, on the reverse strand, counting down.
CTTAGTTTGTATTTGTATTATTTATTCTGCCTTTTTCATTTATTTACCTATTTGTTGATGTAATATACCTAATATTCTCATTTTAGAAAAGGAGACCTGTATAGTCGGGCCGTCTAATTGTGGTCATAACGCCCTTAAGAACACCCTTAAGAACAAGTCCAACAGGTTTTTATGATTAATGCCCCATATAGTCCAGTTAGAAACATGCCCTTCAAGTCTAAACTTTAGATTTTTCTATCCCTTTATCTAGAAAATGTGTAAAATTCCCTTTACATCCTTGTCCATTTAATTTTGTAAAAATCCATTTTTTTGGAAATGGATCATCATTCCACCCTCTCTCTCTCTCTCTCTCTCTCTCTCTCTATATATATATATATATATATATATATACTAGGTATGGCCACGTGCGATGGATGCACGTGGCTTGGATTAAAATTTGGATATTTAATAGTTTTTAATTAATTTGGAAAAGTTTGAATTAAAAAGTTGTTAAATTAATATTTTTAATTAATATTTTCCAATTCTTTTATAAAGATCTATTCTTAAACCAAGGTTTAAAATATCGATATCCATGGTAATATCAAAAGTTTAAAATATAAAAATTTATATGGAAATATCGAAAAATATCGAATATCGATAAAAAGTTATAAAAAATAATGAAAATTTGTTTTAAAAAGTGGAAATTTTTATTGAAACTTTAGAATTAGCTTATTTAATCCATTAATTATCAAATTGATTATAAAACTTGCTAAAATATTGAATGGATGTTATATTCTTCTTAGTGAATTGATTTATAACAAGCATTAATGATCATACATGAATTATTATTAATAAAAATATATCAAAAAATACATATATGATAAAATTATTTATTAGCTAAAATATATATAATGATTATTACAATTACATTATAGTTCATAAATATCATCTTAATACCACATAGAACTTCTGGGTGGTTGAAAATCATCGGTTTCTTCCTCATTTTAATTTTGAGATGTGAAATGTGAGAAGTAGTTATGAAAAGATGTATCTCCCTGATAATTTTGTATATAATTATTAATATGCCAACCATATGGATATTGCATTATTGGTTGACTATGTGCATAACTACTACTCTTTGATGGTTGAGTTTGAGATGGTAACCATGAGTTACTATTTGATGACATTCCATACATATCCATTGAATAAGGATTATGAAAATGACTTCCAACCCTCATAGATCGAAAATTCATAAAAATTGAATCTTCTTCTTGTTGTGACATCTCCATTATAGATTTTTCTTTATGTATATAATCTTTTCCAATAGCACCGAATCCTTGACCTGCATCTCTACTCCCATGATCTTCATCCTGTGTTGCATGTGTGTAATATTGTTCACCAGTAAATGGGTTTAATCCAACTTCTTGACTTGATGATTCCCTTTGGCCATTACCTCTTCTAACTTCTAATTCAGATAATTTATTGAAGTTATCTTCATCACCACTGGAGCTAGAGTGACTACTAAGAGTCTCAAATTGTGAATGTATACTACCTGATGGAGCTGAAGTACTAGTAATTCTAGTTGGTTCTCTCATAAGCCTTTGAAATTAATCACCACTACTAGAATTTACTTATTCAGCAATCACTTTTTGAACATTTATTCCCTCTTTTTCAGCTTGTTGAGCAATCTTTGGATCAGGATTCCCTGAGTCTCAAATTGTGAATGTGTACCACCTGATGGAGCTGAAGTATTAGTAGTTCTAGTTGGCTTTCTTATAAGCCTTTGAAATGAATTACCACTACTAGATTTACTTCTTCAGCAATCACTTTTTGAACATTTATTCCCTCTTTTTCAGCTTGTTGAGCAATCTTTGGATCATGATTCCCTTCATGTTCATCCATTGGTACATTTGATTGCCCTCTTCATCTTCATCTTCTATTATAGCTTCAAATATTATGATTTCCAAAGTTGAAAAATATAATCCACACTCTTTGTATTTTTGCTTTATCGATATTTAATAAATAAGTAGAACTTGTTAATATTATTTAATTCAATTCATTCTATTTTGTTTATATCACTAAATTTTTAAAAAGTAATTAAAGGGTTAAAAAAATTATCAATGAAGTTAATTTGATAAAAAGTTTTACTAAATATCAATAATATTTCTGAATTTTTTTAAAAGAATTTAAAAAATATCGGATATTTTCGAAATTTCAGAGGAAATTATAGATTTTTTTAACCAAATCGTTAAGGATTTGATGTAGATATTTTATGAAAATTTCCATGGAAATTTTTCCTAAATTTTAGAAATTTCAATGGATATTATGGAAATTCTGTCCATTTCCATGTTGAATGTAAATTTTATTTCGATCCCTTTAAAAAATGGAAATATCAAAAAAATATCAAGGAAATATCAGATATTTTAAATCTTGTCTTAAACTATTAACAGACATAAAGAAAGCAAAAATCATTACCATTCCTAATTAGATTCTAGCTTTATCCTTGGAAAGTTTTTTTTTTTTTTTTTTATACACCAATCAATATTGAGATGTCTTTAGCTATTTACTGAGAATAAATTAATTTTAAAACTAAAAACATAAACAATTTGTTTTGATTCTAGTCCATTATCATGAGATTAAATCATTCATGGATTTATATATTAACTAAAAGAAACACAAAAATAAAAAATGATCATAGAAAATATAAGTACAATCTTAAAAACTCATAATTACTATTTTACTTTCATTAAACAAAAAGTTGTCACAAAATACTTGTGTCATAGATGAAACTGTCTTAGCATCATTGCTATCTTCCTAAGATAAATTGTAACATTTAATAGAAATGTATTAGGCTATACGTAAATCAATTTTCTATTATGTCTTGCAATGTACAAAATAATAATGTTAGTGTTACTATCATAATATAGTCAAAATGTGATGTGAGTTCACAAAAGGTTGATAATAATCTACTTATGAACTGATAGTAATCTATCATGTCAACATTAACAAAAAGATAGTTCCCATGATGAAAAACTAAGCATTGTCTTTAAGCTTGGCAAGCTGCTTCCTACTTCCTTCATTAAACTCTAAATACTTTCAACATTCAGCACTATTGGATCTGCCTCACCTGCACTTTTGGAAACCATCGGCTTTAGTTTCTTTGTTGCATTGTTTCTTGTAGTAGGCTTTGAAACCAAATTAGCTAAGACTTTATCTTCATTGCTCACTTGTTCTATCTTAGCATCGTCAATATTTCCAGACATATTTGATTTTGAAAGTTCCAATACACATGCATTAGAACATTAAATAAAAATCCATGTAATTTCAATTAAGATAAAATATATCAAACATGTTCATACCTCTCAATTCAATTATGTCCAATGATTTTCTACTTTGCTCTTCAACAATTTCTAAAACCTGACTAACTTCAACGTCGCTTGAAACATTTGTTTGTGTCAATGTGTTGATTTCTTTTGAAATAGTATCACAAATAGAAAGAATTTTGTATTCCCATCTTGTAATATCATGATATTCATGTTTAGATGCTTTAACTTGAATTAGAAGCTTATGACTACTGGATAATTTAACCATTTTTTCAATATCTTTAACAGTATCCTAAAAAAAGATTCACAATTAGTACTCATATAAGCATTTGCATGATTTATATATGGTTTCTTAAAGAAGAAGTTAAAATTGACAACTCATTTCTTCAAACAGATATGAAAAGAATTATATTTTCCCATTAGAGTTATTCATCAACTCATACGCAATGCAACCAAGAAATTTTTCATCTTGATTTCCAAATAATGTAGCATTCAAAGATGAAGAATCATTTATCAAATCAACAATGACTCGGCACCTCAATAAAAAAAGAATTACCAATTAGAGGTGATAATTAATCATAAACTAAATAATATGAAATGCATTTAGCGTACAACATTTTCTTGTACTATAACTGAATAAAGTATTTTACATTATACAAATTTGAATGTGATAAGAAAATATTAAACCTCACACCAAATTGTTTCTATTATATTATAGGACTTACCGTGCTAATACAATCCTAAAGTATAAGATGACTTTGTTATAATATTACCAACCCAACATAGGTTACCAAGAGAACCTAGCCATGCTTGTTAGGCTTAAAATGCTGAAGAACAAGGCAGTGAGTATAATCTTATTGAAAGAAAAATCATGCACATGAATCTAAGTAACTGTGAACCACCTTGAGAAACTAAAATACAAATTTAACTAGTATGGCGTGGTGTGCATGAAAAGAAAGACCAGAGGAAAACCAAAAAGAAGGATTTTACCATGGCAATGATAAGTCCCATCTAGGGATAAAAACTAGTTAAGAAATTGACCATTGGACAAAATCCAAAGGTAATGTTAGGAGTCAAACCAAGAAATGGAAAATGAGAGCTTTAAAAGGAACACACTGGGTAAAGAAAGAGCTATGCTTTCTTGTCATTCTTTTGCCAAGCTTAAATTCTAACTTTCTTTTACCAAGCTTAAATGTTAATTTTTTAGCTTGAAAGGGAATTTATTGCCCATGAGGCCTTGTTAGAAGGTTGGCTTAGCAGCCAAGCTTAGATCATTGTAGTGGCATTGGGCTGAGAGAGCAGAGTTGAAGATTGAGGCATCAACCTAATGGATTACAACAAAAGATAACGAGCAACAACTCTTTTTAAGGTTATCTATCCATATAGCTAATACCATTTTAAAGTACATTTTTTTCTATTATAACCTTGGTTTGTTATCCACATTATGATTTCAAAATTGCATTCATAACTAATAAAGATCTATAAATCCATATCCAAAATCTTAAACACACCAAATTATGTTTTCACGAAAGAAAATGCAAGGTAAAAAAATATATAAGAGAAACAAAAGATGGATAAAAAGATAAAATCACAACATATAAAAAAAGAAAAAAAAAAGAAAAAAAAAAGAAAAAAAAAAGAAAAAAAGAAAAAAAAGAAAAGCAATTTTTTTAAATATTCAACTACATAAATCTAGTAATCGCATGTAATACAAAAAAAAAAAAAAAAAAAAAAAAGCCCTTTAATGACACCTTCATATATTTTTACAATTCTTTTTTTTTACTTTTAATAATAGTTATACTATTATTCATGACAACTTATGTAGAGAAATGGTCAATATTATCTCTACCTACCAATAATAACATACTAACACAACAACTTCACAAAACTAAAATTATGTAAATTTGTTTAAAAACTTGAAAAAAGATATTTAGAAAAGAAACAAATATATATATATATATATATAAATATAAATACTTAAACTTGCCAAACTTGTTAACAAACAAAAGTGAGATCAAATGTAAGATGTAGTAGCAGTTAACACCTAAAAAAAAATTTACAGAGAAACATTAGCAAAGCATATAATTATAAAAAATAAAAAAAATAAAAAAAAACTACACTCGCTATTTTTTTTTTAAAAAAATAAACTTCTAATATCCAACAAAAATTAAAGATAAAACAAGACAACAAATCAAATTTCTAAGGACTTTTATTACTACAAAAAGAGCCAAAATCTACACTTTTTTTAGGTTAAAAAAATTCAAATAATAACATATTCATATTATGTGTAGCTTCTACATCCTTAAAATATAATCTTCTTCTGTTATTATAATATAAAGAAGAATAGTCACAATAATTGATCATGTTTTACTATTCATAATATATATTTCTTCATCCCTACCCTTTACAAAAAACATAACAATCAGAAAACCAAGAAAAATGATAGAATTCTAAAAATCCTCAGTAATATTCAAAGCAGTCAGCAGTGTAATCCTACGATTCATTTACGTGATATAAAAACTACTCATAAATCTTGTACTTTCGATTTTCTTCATCTTTATTGAATCACATTTGGCTTTGTAAGAAAAATATTATCATGAAGCTAAAAGGCTTGACCTTCTTTATCTTTATCAACCAAGAAGATTAAAATGAAATTGAAACTACTTTGAATAATATAAATTGGACAAATTTATTTTTATTTGTCCTACCTATATTTTGTTTTTTAATCATTTTTTGTCTTCTAGTATGGCAAACATGGGCCTTCTGTGCGAGTATGGAAATTAAAGAGAGAGGGGGGGATGGAGGGAGGGACTCAAACTGACATTTCGAAAAACATAGCCTCCATGACAAATCACACATTACATTACTCTCTCTCTCCTACTTTCTCTCACTCTTTCTTTGCTTTTCTATTTCTTTTTTTGTTTCTTTCTCTCTCTATCTCTATCTCTATCTTTCTCCCTCTGTCCAACAGCACAAAGTCTCTTAATAATGCGTATTCACAGATGGGAGGTGATGTCAGGACCAGTCTAAAATTCCTCACCGGAACCCTAGACAAATTTTGATCCCAAGGAAACACCACCGAACTTTCCAACGGAAAATCCGGCAGCATCTCTCCTAAGGGTAGGACTTACCAAAATTTTCCTGCACTGAAAATACACTTCTATATACACCCCTTATTTCTCCCATCTTACTACAATATAAGTTCCACAACTCGCAGTACTTCAGTAACAAATTATATAAAAGGCATATTATGGAATTAATTTAGTAAATAACCAATTAAAATATACCATCATAGATTCTTGTCCGCCCACACCACTCACTTAGTGTTGCACATGTCAATTACACTTCAAATATCATTTTACAAATATGCCAATGCGTAACATAAAAAGAAAGGTAAAACAACATCACATTAACAATAAAAATAAAAACAATAACAATGTTTTGATGATAATGGTATTAATGTAACTTGCCTGAAGGCTATCATATTCCCATACATGCCCGAGGGCGATCACCTATCCAAAGGCTATCACATAACCACACCTGTCCAAGGGCTATCTCACCTACCCAAAGGCTACCACTTATCCGAGAACTATTATACTTGCCTGATGGCTATCTTTCTTGCCCGTAGGCTGTGATACTTGTCCAAAGGTACCATATGATAGTAATAATAATAAGAACAATAGCAAAATTAATATTAAAGATCTAATAATAGTGTTAATAAAAATAAAAATAATAATCAATATTATTTACTAAAATCTCAATAACTGAGAATAGCAACTGCGATAATACTTAATAATAGTTTTGTTAATAAATACCATTGATAATAACAATAATAACAACTATAATTATAATAATGATAATAATAGAAATTGGAATTACAATAAAAATAATCATTATAAATACTAATAACAATCCCGATAACAGTGATAATAATGAATAAATAAATAAATAGTTAAATACAATTAATAGTAATAAGAATATAATAACATCGATTAAGAATATTAGTAAGAAATTAAATCACAAATAGATAACATAACATAAATACAAGAAATCATATCTTAAAATCCATAGCATAAAATGAAATATGCACACTCATAATGGAGATACGTACGATACCTTCTAACATGCTACGTGATCCATGATTCCAGCTGTCGCCTGCACTTTACTACCAATACAAACCAAGGTGGTTGCCTATATTGGCCGTCCGATTCCCTGGACTCATAGGCAACATGGTTATGAGGCTAGCTCTACATGGACCACATTGGTTCGCCGCCTCTGTATGGTGCGGTATATACAGTATAATATTAATTAATATAACATACAAATATATGTACGAACATATATAAAAATAATACTTGATGCACCATACTATATACTAGTGGTGCCCGAAGGTACCCAGCTTCTCGAGCACCGACTGACGGGAGGTTAAAGAGATAAACTTGCATACGGTCGCTTCGGCGTCCCCACAACACCGCTGCTTAAACAGTCATCCTGGCCATGGAGGGGGACAGCTTATGTGCACTATATCAAACTTGCCTGCCCTCGGTCCGGTGGCAACTCATGGAAGACATTACAACTTGCACGCTTATCATAATCACATATACAATACAGAACACCGGTACGTGTATGGGTGTATCTTAAAAAGAACTATAAATTTCATAATATTATAAAATATTAAATTTAGATAAAATATAATCCAATTCATATGCTTTTATCAATTATATAAACAATAATAAATAATAAATAATTAAATATACGGATATTCTTGATCACAATGATTTAATATAATTATTATTATTATTATTTTTTTTTTCTTAAACCTTCAATTCAATTTATACCAAAATTATCATCAAGGCCACATATAATTTCACATACAAGTAAAGATATAGAAATACATTAGAGATATAGCAATACAGTTTATTATAAGTCATCCATAGCTATCTACGAATATATTCACATATATATATATATATATTTACATTTTCACACATTTAAATATATACACGGTAAAACTTTTAACAAACAATTTAACAAGCGCAATGTCCAGATACATATGTATAAATACATTTTGATATGCATAATCGAAGGCTTCAACAATACATACTTGTACACACACACATATATGTATATATATATACCCATTCACACATCTCAATACATATTCACATATCACCATGTATGTATATCCATTACCGCACATGTATATATATATATGTGTGTATTTACCAATATTCCCATATACATGAAAATAGAAAAACACACACATATATATATATATATATAATATACAATTTAATTTAAATCTCCATTTTTCATATTTAATTTAATAATTTACTCAAAAATAACAACCTCTCAATTACACATCCATAATTTACAAACGAGATATAAATGGGAAGCTAAAGATATGGGGGAATACAATTCTAACCTTTGATTGACTTGAAACTACCGGCGGTGATCGGAAATTTCGTCGGAAGCCGCTGCCAACTTGCCCCTCCTTTGTACGCCATGAAGGAGCTCGAATTGAGGCAAACGGAGGTCACCATTAGCTTCAGAGGATCAAAACTAAGGGGAAGGGACCGAGAACACAGTCGGAAACGGCGGAAATCCGGTGACCAGACGGGGTGCTGCCATGGCTGTTTCCCGGCGCGTCAACGGCTTCCCCGGCGACCAGAGCACACTTTGACGAAACTCACATGATGGGCTGCCAGTTGGTGTGGTCGGTGCAGCTTGGGTGTGCCGGAACACGGCGGATTCGACCGGAGAGAGAGACGGCTGCCGCCGCTTCCACCACCCGATCTGGGTGCGTCGCCAGCTGACCGGCCACCAAATTTAGCAGCCAAGCTCGCTGGTGACTGAGCTATGCCTATGGCCGGCGCGTCTGAGCAGTGGGTGACCAGAAATGATGAAAGCCGATGGACCCAAGGGAGAGAAGAAAGGAGGAAGAAGGGAAGCAAAGGAAGAGGAAGGAAGAAGGCCCGTGCCTCCCTTTTTTTTCCACGTGGGGAGAAGAAAAGAAAAAGAAAAAGAAAAAGAAAAAGAAAATAAATAAACAATTATATATAATAATATTAAATAATATTATTATATAGAATAATAATAAAATAATATGGTATTTAATCATGGTTGACATGTGGCATCTCACCATTGTGACACATGGCACCCTTTAATAAGTCATACGTGACACACTGTTCACATATTTAAAAATAATATTAAAATAATACTGTATTTGAAAAATTTACAGGTCCATAACTTTTTAACCAGATGTCCAATTTGAGCGTGCCGCTAGTCTATGAACTCGTATCGACGAGTACTTCACAACCATGCATGAGTCAAAGCTCAACTTTGCATGAACAAAAAGTCAACTCCGGCATCCCTTGGACAGTTTGGACGTCAACTTGTTTTGCTCATAACTTTCAAACCGTAGCTTCGTTTTCAATGTGCTACTAGTCTATGAACTCATGAACGGTACCTTGGTCAATGTGAAATTTCATCAGGAGCAAAAAGTCAACATTTTATCCCTTCTCAGTCAATGACGGTCAAACCTAGTCAACCTTGGTCAAATTTGAGAAATTTCCGGTGTACTTGGGGACGAGGTGTTACAAGTGAATCAGTACAAACCTGCTTTTTTGTATAGAAAGAGAACCTGATGCACTTTTTGATGTGTGAGTAGGTGTTGCTGTTTTTTCTCTCCAAACTCTCTCTCTCTCTCTCGCTCTTCATCTTTCTTCTCTCTTATTACTTTTTCAAAGACTCCATTTTCTCTCATTTCTTTGTCTTTGTAAAATTTAGAAAAAGAAACAAAAAGCAAGCTTTAAGCTTAGCAACTAGGTCAGACCACGCAGAAAGACAAAAAAAAAAAAAAATTCAAAGATCTTAGAAAGAGCAGAGGCAGATAAAATAAAAACTATATCATAGATTGGAAACAAAAATACAAAAAAGTACGAAAAAAAATACAAAAAAAGGGGGAAAAAACAAGAAAAGAAATCCAAAGCAAGATTGCACGCTTCTAATAAGGAGGCCGGGTTGTTTGAATTGGAACCCCATCCTTATGGGTTCAATTCATATGGAGGATGAGTCATAGAAACCAGCCAAAGCAGCTTCAAAGCCGACCAACTTGCTGTATTCCTTGCTGGCTTTACTGTATTTTATTGTATTAGCCTTTTCTCATACTTCCAAGCAAGGGCAACGTGAGGAACTTTACAATAAGCTTATTTGGCATCCCACAAAGACTATTGAAGCTGATTTGGAGTCCAATTGGATCAAAGAAGGGTCATTACCAACATAGCCGAAATTTACCATTTTTAGTTTCCTAATTTGTTCTTACTTTTTGTTTTAGGAAACTACCATTACTTTTAGGTTTTTATTTATTTATTTTCTGGACAAATAACTTTAGGAAGATTTTTATTTTATCCTTTCCATTGTAAATTAATTAATTCCTAATTTAATATAAAGGAATTAATTAATCAAACTTAGATTAGGAAAGGAAGTATTGTTTCGGCCAACTAGGATTCTTTATGTGAGTGGCCGGTTTTACCTAGGGTTTTTAGGGTTTATTTTGTTTCTTTCAAAGCCTATTTAAAGGCTTAGTTATCAATAAGAATAAACTTTGATTTGATTGAGAAAATACTTGTGAGATTAATTATCTCTTTGTTCTTTGAGAACACCTAAAACAACTAAAACACCATTAGAGAATTGGTTGTTTTAGCTTGACTTATCAATAGGTTTTCCATCCCCTATTGTGGCGTCTACATTATACCAAGGTTTCTAACCACAGGTTGGTTAGGGGTTGAGGTCCATTCCATTAGAACTTGAACTTAATTGAGATACGGGCTAATATAATACGGGTTTAGGAGCAGGTCATCCTAGGTTCGTATCATTTGGTATCAGAGCTAAATTTTGTTCAGGTTTGATCTATCTTTATTTGCTTTATTTGTTTTTGTGTTATTCTGCAATTTTAGAATTAGGTTAAGGTTGCATCCATCCCATACACATTCTACATCTTTAAAAAAAAAAAAAAAACTCATTCCTAGTTGAATTAGGATTTCCTAGTTTTACCGTATTTTTTTGTTTCCTAGTTTGTTGGTTGTTTTTCATCATTGTTCTTGTTAATTTTGATTTTTGTTGAGTTTTATTCACTGTTTTAGTCTTAAATAATTTGCATTCATATATTCAAAAAAAAAAAAAAAAAGAGTTTGCGGCAACAGTTAAAAAAAAAAAAAACTACACATTTGTGTTTATTTGGAGGTCACAGGTTTGGTGAATTTTTTGAGTTGGAATTGCAAATTTGTTGTTTATTCTTGCTACTGCAGTTGTGTCTGATATTCAGTGAGTGAAAATAAAAAAAAAAAAGAGAAAAAGAAAAAAAAAGCCGAATATAAAAAAAAAAATTATATATATCGGTTTGTTGAAAATTGGTGTTGAAGTTTGTTGCTGGAAATTTTTTTGTAACTGCTGCTTTGCTAATTATTTATTCCATATTTGGAGTTTTTGGAGAGTTATTTTTGCTGCTGGATATTTGAGTTTGAGTGTTAAATTATTTGGATTAAAATCAGTTAAAGGATTTGATACAAAACTTGAATTACAAAGAACAACAACCAACTCTTTTCTATTTTTTGTTCTCTTTGATTCTTGTTCGTATTTGAATTTCTTTTCCTGGAATTTTATTCTTGAACTCATAATCTACTACCATTTGGTGCAGTGTTCAAAAATTCCAACGTTTTCCCATTATTTTATGTGTTTTCTTGTCTAGAAAGCCGAAAAATTAGGATTTGTTGGATTCTTTCGGTATTGCCTACCTTTTACTTTCTGTTTTGTTGATAGTTTAATTAAAACATACTAGTGATCTAATTGCTGTTTTGTGGGTGTTTTAATTAGAACTTTGAGATAATCCATTGAGTGGAAAAAGGCAAGAGTGTGTGAGCTTAAAAGAGGGTAAAAGCCGAAACAAGTGTGCAAACACGAGTGTAGAGTCCTCATTTGAGTGAAACACGTAAGGGAGTGAAATTGTAAGGTCCTATATTATTTTTATTGCATTATTATACTAACATGACAGAATCAAGAATGAGGAGAGGAGATCCACCCTTGAGGATCAATGAGGAGGAGTCCGTAGCATTCCATGGTGATGCCCGAGCTAACGGGAGTGGAGACCAAGTGGACATGAGAGCTGTTTTGGAGTCAATACAGCGGGTTAATGCTCAAGTTGAGCATGTGAATCAAAGAGTGGGAAGGCTAGAAGCCTCACAAGGAATGCCGAATACAAGAAATAGGCAAGAATTCCATGGAGGATGAGGCCGAGGACGAGGAGGTCGCGAGAGACCGAGAGAGGAATTTGATGAAGAGCCATTCGACGGAGACTTTGAGGAAGGTATGGACGAAACTTTTGCTGTCCAAGATAGAGCTGGCCATGGGAGATATAGGAGGGAAGATACAGATGATGATTTGGGAAATATCAAGGTTAACATCCCACCTTTTATGGGTAAAAGTGATCCCGAAGCTTATATGGAGTGGGAAGAAAAAATGGAGATGATTTTTGACTGCCACAACTATTCGGAAGGTAAGAAGGTGAAGTTGGCAGCAATGGAGTTTGGACATTATGCACTCCAATGGTGGACCAATGAGCAAAATACCAGAAGGAGAGTTGGTGATGATTTAATCTCGGCATGGCGTCAAATGAAAGGAGCCATGAGGAAACGATTTGTGCCATCCCATTACCATAGGTTGCTGCACCAAAGGCTTCAATCTTTGTCTCAAGGAAGTAGGTCCGTGGAGGATTATTACAAAAAGATGGAGATGTTAATGATGAGGCTGAATATGAATGAGGATAGGGAGGCAACAATGGCATGATTTCTTGGAGGGTTAAACCGAGACATTGCCAACCAACTTGAATTACAACAATACTTGGAATTGTAGGAGATGTTGCATGTAGCAATTAAGCTTGAGAACCAATTCAAGAGGAGGGGTGTTAGTACACGGTTTGGAGGAGTTTCTAGCAGTGGAAGGACAAGTTCAAGTGGCTGGAAAAACAATTCCACTTATGAAAACAAGTTGAAGCCGAAATTAGGAGAAGAAACTACCAACCAGCCAAGAAGGGAGGTCAAGACCGAATCTGTCCAAGCACTTAGAGGTGACATAAAATCTGATCCTAAACCTCAAAAATCTAGAGAAATAATTTGTTTTAAGTGCTAAGGAAGAGGACACATAGCTAGCCAATGCCCAAATAGAAGAATCATGGTATTAAAGGGTGATGGTGAGCTAGAATCTGCGAGTGAAGAAAGTGGGGCTGAAACCGAGCAAGAGGATGATTGCAATGAAGATGAAGCCGAACCTGTAGATACATCTAATGCCGAGTTGAGCTTGGTTTCAAGGAGAGTACTTGCTGTCTACAAAGATGAAGAGCAGATACAAAGAGAAAACATCTTCCACACTCGCTGCGAAATACGAGGTAAAATTTGTAGCATGATTATAGATAGTGGGAGTTGTACTAATGTGATAAGTAATCTTGTAGTTGATAAATTAGGCTTGAAAACAATTAAACATCCAGAACTCTATAGGTTACAATGGTTAAATGATAGTGGTGAGATGAGGGTAAAGAAACAAGTCAAAGTAAAATTTAGTATAGGAAGATATGAGGATGTAGTCTTATTTGATATTGTACCCATGATTGCTGGACATATACTATTAGGTAGACCATGGCAATTTGATAAAGATGCTACTCATTTTGGTCGAGAAAATAGTATTGTTTCCAGGTTTAAAGGGAAGAAGGTCAAGCTGGTACCATTATCTCCTAAAGAGGTTTACAAAGACCAATTACAAATGCAACAAAGGAGAGAAGCCGAAAAGCTCAAGGAAAAAGCAAGTACGGCACCAACGGCTTCACCATCCTTTCAAGAGGGTAAGAATGAGGTTACTGATCAAGGTAAGGTTACTAAGGCTCATATTGAGTGGAAAGATCAAGGGAAAGCCAAAAGAGAGGGGAAAGGAAGTGGCAAACCCGCGAGCTTGGAGAAGGAAGAGAAATCCGAAGGTTTGCGCCAATCCAAGGGAAAAAAAGAAAAAGAAAGAAAGGAAAGGTTAAGTAGCAATTTTTATTTGAGTTTAGGGGATATTAATAAGGTTATTGAGTGTAAGAAACCTTTGCTGGTCATGTTTTACAAAGAAAATTATTTTAATGATCAAACTAACTTTGAAGAACTTGAATTACCAAGTTCAATGATTTCTCTTTTGAAGGAATTTGGAGATGTCTTCCCAAATGAGATTCCAAGTGGACTACCACCTATTCGAGGGATAGAACATCAAATTGACTTTGTTCCAAGGGCTGCCATACCAAATAGACCAGCTTATAGGAGCAATCCCGAAGAAACAAAGGAGCTGCAAAAACAGGTAAGTGATTTGCTTGATAAAGGATACATTGTGAGAGTTTAAGTCCATGTGCTGTTTCTGTTTTGTTGGTACCTAAAAAGGATGGTTCTTGGAGAATGTGTGTTGATTGTAGGGCTATAAATAACATTACCATCAAATATAGACATCCCATTCCTAGATTAGATGATATGCTTGATGAGTTGCATGGTGCTTGCATGTTTACAAAAATTGATCTTAGGAGTGGTTATCACCAAATTAGGATGAAAGAAGGTGATGAATGGAAAACCGCATTCAAAACTAAATATGGGCTGTACAAATGGTTAGTTATGCCTTTTGGATTATCCAATGCACCTAGTACTTTCATGAGGCTTATGAATCATGTAATGCGTCCATTTATTGGTAAATTTGTGGTTGTTTACTTTGATGACATTCTAATATATAGCCGAAATTTGGATGACCATGTGGATCAACTTAGGCAAGTTTTGCAAGTTCTTAGAAAGGAAATATTGTTTGCTAACATTAAAAAATGTGAATTTTGCAAAGAAGAGCTTGTGTTTCTAGGTTTTGTAGTAAGTGCTGCAGGAATCAAAGTTGACCAAGCTAAGGTGAAAGCAATTCAAGAGTGGCCGGTTCCTACTTCTATCACCCAAGTGAGGAGCTTTCATGGCTTGGCAAGCTTTTACAGAAGATTTGTCAAGGATTTTAGTACCATAGCAGCACCATTGAATGAAGTTGTCAAGAAGAATGTTGGTTTCAAATGGGGGGAAGTACAAGAAAAATCTTTTAATTTGTTGAAAGAAAAATTGTGTAACGCACCTTTGTTAGTTTTGCCAAATTTTTCTAAGACTTTTGAAATTGAGTGTGATGCTTTGGGTGTAGGTATTGGAGCTGTCTTAATGCAAAAAGGAAGACCCATAGCCTATTTTAGTGAAAAATTAAATGGAGCTGCCCTAAACTACCCGACTTATGACAAGGAGATGTATGCTTTGCTGAGGGCTTTGGAGACGTGGCAACATTATCTCATGCCAAAGGAGTTTATGATTCATACGGATCATGAGTCTTTGAAGCATATCAAGGGTCAAGAAAAGCTCAACCGAAGGCATGCTAAGTGGATTGAATTTATTGAAACATTTCCATATGTGATTCGCTACAAAAAAGGTAAGGAAAATGTGGTTGCCAATGCATTATCCCAAAGGTATGTGCTCTTTTCTACCTTAGATGCTCGATTGCTTGGATTTGAACAATTGAAAGAACTTTATGAGCATGATAGTGACTTTGGAGAAATTTTTAGAACCTGTTTGAAACATGGATTTAATAAATTTTACATATTTGAGGGATATTTGTTTAAGGAAAACAAACTTTTTGTGCCTAATTGTAGTATTAGGAAATTATTAGTTCGGGAAGGACTTGAGGGTGGTTTAATGGGCCATTTTAGTGTTTTAAAAACTTTATCCTTGCTGCAAGAACATTTTTATTGGCCTAACATGAGGAGAGATGTTGAGAGAATTTGTGAAAGATGTTTGAAGTGCCGAAAAACAAAATCAACATTGAAACCGCATGGATTGTATAAGCCTTTGCCGATCCCTACCTATCCTTGGGTAGATTTGTCTATGGATTTTATTCTTGGGTTGCCTAGGTCAAGGACAGGTAAGGATTCAATATTTGTTGTAGTAGATAGGTTTTCTAAGATGGCACATTTTATTGCACGTAACAAAAGTGATGATGCATCCAATATTGCTAATTTATTTTTCAAGGAAATTGTGAGATTGCATGGAATGCCAATAACTATTGTTTCGGATAGGGATGCTAAGTTCTTAAGCTATTTTTGGAAAACATTGTGGGCTAAATTAGGTACTAAGCTTTTATTTTCAACTACTTGTCATCCACAAACTGATGGACAAACCGAAGTAGTAAATAGAACCTTGTCTACATTGTTGAGAGCATTAATTAGTAGAAATTTAAGGACTTGGGAAGAATGTTTGCCACATGTTGAATTTGCATATAATAGGTCTTTACATTCAGCAACTAAATTTACTCCATTTGAAATTGTTTATGGTTTTAATCTTTTGACTCCATTAGATTTAACACCTTTTCCTTTAAGTGAGCGTGCTAATCTAGATGGAAAACAAAAAACTGATTTTGTAAAGCAGATTCATGAGAAGACCCGAGCAAACATTGAGAGGAGGACGGAGCAATATGCAAAGGTGGCTAATCAAGGCCGAAAATCAATGG
Source organism: Ziziphus jujuba (assembly GCF_031755915.1). NCBI lineage: Eukaryota > Viridiplantae > Streptophyta > Magnoliopsida > Rosales > Rhamnaceae > Ziziphus > Ziziphus jujuba. The sequence goes on along the minus strand of NC_083383.1, from coordinate 21,316,157 downwards.
TGTTTGAACCGGGAGATTGGGTGTGGCTGCATTTAAGGAAAGAAAGATTTCCCGAACAAAGGAAATCAAAACTCATGCCGAGGGGTGATGGACCTTTTCAAGTTTTGGAGAGGATAAACAACAATGCCTACAAACTTGATCTACCGGGTGAGTATAGTGTTAGTGCCACCTTTAATGTTGCTGATTTATCTCCTTTTGCTGCATGTGATGACTTAGATTTGAGGACAAATCATTTTCAAGAGGAGGGGAATGATGCGAATCCACCCGAGACTGTTCGACCGACAACTTGCTGGGGTGCTAACCCAATACAAATGAAGGTGGGATCGATCACTAGGGCCCAAGCCAAGAAGTTCAAGGAAAATCTTGTTGTCTTCATACAAGGAATAAGTCATAGTCAAGAGGGGTTGGACATATCTAAAGAACCAAGGCCTGTTTTACTCATACAAGCAATAGAAGCCAAAACAGGCCCGGGTGACGTTTTTGGTGATAATAAGGAGGCCGGGTTGTATGAATTGGAACCCCATCCTTATGGGTTCAATTCATATGGAGGATGAGTCATAGAAACCAGCCAAAGCAGCTTCAAAGCCGACCAACAAGGTGGTTTGCACACAAGGGGAACAAAAGGCCGGATTTGCTGTATTCCTTGCTGGCTTTACTGTATTTTACTGTATTAGCCTTTTCTCATACTTCCAAGCAAGGGCAACGTGAGGAACTTCACAATAAGCTTATTTGGCATCCCACAAAGACTATTGAAGCTGATTTGGAGTCCAATTGGATCAAAGAAGGGTCATTACCAACATAGCCGAAATTTACCATTTTTAGTTTCCTAATTTGTTCTTACTTTTTGTTTTAGGAAACTACCATTACTTTTAGGTTTTTATTTATTTATTTTCTGGACAAATAACTTTAGGAAGGTTTTTATTTTATTCTTTCCATTGTAAATTAATTAATTCCTAATTTAATATAAAGGAATTAATTAATCAAACTTAGATTAGGAAAGGAAGTATAGTTTCGGCCAACTAGGATTCTTTATGTGAGTGGCCGGTTTACCTAGGGTTTTTAGGGTTTATTTTGTTTCTTTCAAAGCCTATTTAAAGGCTTAGTTATCAATAAGAATAAACTTTGATTTGATTGAGAAAATACTTGTGAGATTAATTATCTCCTTGTTCTTTGAAAAAACCTAAAACACCATTAGAGAATTGGTTGTTTTAGCTTGACTTATCAATAGGTTTTCCATCCCCTATTGTGGCGTCTACATTATACCAAGGTTTCTAACCACAGGTTGGTTAGGGGTTGATGTCCATTCCATTAGAACTTAAACTTAATTGAGATCCGAGCTAATATAATACGGGTTTAGGAGCAGGTCGTCCTAGGTTCATATCAGTGGGTCGCCCAGAATATGGGTGAGAAAGTAATTGCCAAAAGTGAGCATTTTGCTAGTGTTAAGGACAATAATCCTGTTTTAGCTGAGATGGCAAACTATGGGGTGATAATGACATCTGGGATGTCAGTTACACTGTGTTTTCAATTCCCATATTCAAATATGATTGGTTAGACAGTAGTGGTGTAAAAGTTGATGAGATGGGGTTTATATGTGTTAACTTAAATAAAATTGGATATTAATCTGACCCATTCATTATGACTTCACAAGTTCAACAAGTATTTTATCTTGAGGATCAAATTGATTTGAGATAGTCTGTAGTTTTGACTCCACCACAACATGGTACTTTTGTTGAAGAAGAATTGGTTGAAGAAGATGTTTTTACCGATACTATAATGGCTCACAATCCATTTATGATAAGGTTGCCAAGTATGGTTGAAAATGATAATGAGGATGAATGTGAGAATGGTTATATTTCTAATGACTGCGAGGGGATATGGATAAAAAACATACCATCTACTAAATAAATTGGTAAGTAGATTAATTAACTTATGTTTAAATAATTATATTTGTTATTATTGTTTTAATTAATTCTTTATTCCTTTCTTATTACGTGTTTTCCATTCTTAGTATATTTTTGTTAATTATGTTTACATTCACAAATGCTTAATTAATTTTTTATTATTGTTGTGAATTAATTTGTGCTTAATTAACTTGTGCTTATTTAACTTATTATTTATTACATTTGTTATTATTGTTTTAATTAAATTTTGTTCCTTTTTTATTATGTATTTTCCACTCTTAGGAGAAATGTACCTTACAAAAACTTAAGAACTAATTAATATTTATTTATATATTTTGTATATGTGTTAATAATTTTTTAGTATAGTTTTTTCATATGCAGTTGTGCATAATTAAGTTGTGCTTACATTTGTTATTATTGTTTTAATTAATATTTATTCCTTTCTTATTATGTGTTTTCCATTCTTAGAAGAAATGTACCTCGTCAAAACTTAAGAACTAATTAATATTTATTTATATATTTTGTATATGTGTTATTAATTTTTTGACATAATTTTTCATGTACCGTATGGAAGTGTAACTTGGTCACATGAGGATGTCAACCAACTTAGAGTTGAATAGGCATCAGCTATAATCTCAAACATTTTATCTCAATGACTTTGTATGCAAGGTAGTTTAATTGCTTTTGTTTGTACATATAAAATAGTTGACCAAATTGTAAAAATATTATATAAGTTAATATTTAATTTATTTGACATCCTATTATTTGTTTGTGCATATTATTTTTTTATGCAAATATTTATTTTAATTTTCTTGTCTTTTAATTAATTTGATGAAGCTAACTAAAACACCATTCAAACCAGAAAAAAAAAGGGAGGGGGGGGGGGGGGGGGGGGGGCGGTTGATGCTTTTACATAAAAGTGTTGCCAAAGGTGAGAAAAGCCAACGCTTTTAAGGAAAAGCGTCGACTATTGCTTAACTTTTTTTCCTAAAAGCATTGGCTATTATGTAAACATTTAGCAACTTTTTTTAAAAAGCATCTTTAAAAGCCTAACAAAAAGTCAACACATTTAATAAAAGCATTGCCAAAAACTTTACTAATAGCCGAGACATTTCTTTGAAAGTGTCAACTTTTCTTTTACACTTATAGTGATACTTTTTTGAAAAGTGTTTGATTTTCTCCAACATTTAGCGATAGTTTTTCAAAAAAGTGTCGGTTATTACTGTACATTTAGTAATGCTTTTTTTTTTAAAGCGTCGGTTCTTTTGAGATATTTAGCTATGCCTTTTCTAATTAAAAGTGTCTGGTTTTTTTAATATAAGCCTACGCTTTAAAATCGTCAATTCTTTTGAGATATTTAGCTATGCTTTTTCTAATTAAAAGCATCGTCTTTTTTTAATATAAGCGAAAGTGTCGGCTTTATTTTGCCCAACGCATTAACTACATCCCCTTTCATTTCAATTCTTGTAGTGGTTCCATGTGGATAATGGAAGTTTCCATTTGATTTAAGTTAGTTTTGTTGTTTAAAGTTTTTTTTATTTTTAAGATTTAGTTTCAAATTTTTGAAAAATCAAAAAGATTTTTATGTTCTTGTCTAATTTTTTTTTAAATAAAAAATTAAAAAAATTAAGCAAAATATTTATCTTTTTTGATTGCTAGTTTTTGGTTTTTTTTTCTTTATTTTTGAAAATCCAAATAGAGTTGTTGTTTTTGTTTAGTTTTTGTCAAATTTCTAAAATTTCGTAAACATTTTAAGGTTTTTAGTAGTTGTTTGGTTTTTTTTTTTTTTTTCGTTGCTTTAGGTTTATGATTGTTCGATGATGAAATATTGTGAGTTTAGGTAAAAATGAAAGATTTGCATTAGTATAATTTAGATTGTTTTCTATGGAAGATTTGCATTAGTATAGTGGTATATTATTTTGTGTACCTTTAGAACTTGCCTCATCTTTTATTGAGATGAAATCGTAGATGATTGCTTGATTTGGAAAATGATTTGGGCCATTCTTTTTAAGAAATTTAGCCTTTGGAAGGCCTACCTTTTAAATCATTGTATTGCTTGGACCTATTTTAAGTTTGTTAGGATACATGTATGTTTAGAGTCTTCTTAGTCATTTAACTTCATTTAGCTTACCTTTATGGGCCTTTCATATTTAAATTTTATCCTACCTTTACATAGTTTTTTAAGAAAGCTTGTTCTTAAGTTTCATATAAAATGTGCTTGTGACATGTAAGGAGGAATAGAATGTGAGCTAAATTTGGGAGAATGATGGAGGTTTATTAGTAAGTTGGTTCTATTTTGTATTTTTGTGAAATTTGTTAGCTTAATTGAACACAATGTTCAAAATTTGGGTATTAGTGATATTTGAGCGAAAAATGTCTTTTTTTTTTTGTTTTGTTTTGTTTGTTAAAAAAAAAATAAAGTGAATTGTCACCCTTTCAAGAAAAGATGTTCATAAGAAATAAGTTTGGGGGTATGCATTTCTTAAAAATTAAAAAAAAAATAAAAAAAAGTAAAAATTTTAAAAGAAAAAAAATATTGTATTTAAAGAGAATTAAGTTTCTCTAGTAAGTTTTTGGACATTGCTTTATAGGTATATAAGCATAATGATAATGATATAGTGGAGTGTTTTGTCATAAGGAGACAAAACTTTGCTCGTCAATGAGTGTTAAGTGTAGTATTTTTGAGTGATGATTAGTTTCGAGATTAGTTGATAAGTTGATTGTAAAGAAGACAGACAAATAAATTTTAGAGGTTTTTTCTTTTCTTTTTTTTTTTTATTTTTTGTTCTTTTTTTAAGTGATTTGTCTTTGTGAGAAAGTACTTGTTGTTACTTGAACACATAATCATTGATATTTAATGCAAAATTTCTTCTAATATTTATTTACCTTTCTTTTCGTTTCATTGAGCTCGTCCCCTCTAGCCTTATCATTACAAGCCGATAAAGACTTATTGATCTTAACTTTTGCTTTCATTCTACATTAGTGGAAAGTTTATTATCATGTTAAATATATGAAGCTAGTGCTTAATTTTAAGGCTTTAATTAGTGTAGATCCATCTTGAGGCATGATGTTGAATGCTTTGACTTAATTTTCACACACGCACTTTGAGAGTAATAGCTTAATGAATGGAAATAAGGTGTTTGGTTGCACATATAGTTTGAAATTAATTGTTAACACTATTTATTGAATCTCTGAGGCCACTATAATTATAATTCCTACCATTTGTTTATGTCTTTTCAGTTTTCAAGTTTGCTTTCTAAATTTTTAAGTTGTTTTTAAATTTGTTTTTAAGTTCTTAGTTTTTTATTTTTTTAACCTTTTGAATTTGTAGTTGTTTACTTTAGTATTTTAGCTGTTTTTGTTTGAATAAGTAGTTGTTTGCTTGAGGATAAATAAATATTTAAATTTAGAAGTATGATTTCTAAGCATTTTACTCAATAATTTGTCCTATCTAAACTTAATTATTTGCTTGATTTCTCAAGTTCTAAGTTATGTTTTTCATGTTTTGTTATTTTTTATTTTTATTTTTTTTTTGAATGTAAAGCTTCAATTGAGGATTTTTGAAGAATGTTTGATAAAAAGAATATTACATTTATATCTCTTGAGATTTGGATTAATTATAATTTAATCCATCATGTTTTGAAAATTACAACTATCAACTATAAGCATATGTGGATAATATTATTACAAGAGGTGTGAATCAAACAACAGGGTGGAAGATTATAACTTTTGGAAATCTAAGAGGATGTTGATAATATTTTTAAAACTAAAAAGACTAAATTGTAGTTAAGTCAAACTTTAAGGGAGATGGATAAAATTAACTCCATGATAACTTTTGAAGTTTTTGAGCTTATTTGGAGTTATTTATTGAAAGGTAAGTAAGAAGTAAAAATCCTTGGAAACGAGTTAAAGAAGTATACCACTTGCCCACGGTGGACATGCCACTTTCATAAGGAAGAAGTGAAGGAAGTTTGTGTCCACTTGCTTTAGTAGGTGTATGCACCAACATTTGTACGAAGGGAAACGAGTTAAGTTCGTGCTCCACTTACTAGAGAAAGAACTCCACCGAATGCCTCGTTTTCTACTAAGTCTTATGTATAGACTCCTTTACGGAACCTAGAATTTTGACTTTCGGAAGCTAAAAGCTTGATATTAACGAAGCATGTGACTTCCATGTGCCTTTGTTTTGGAGATAGCCTTGTGATGAAGATTAAAGGGTTCATATTAAGTTATCTAAGATATAGATTGGAGGAAGCTCTTAGAAACTGGCTATAATTTATCTAAAAAGGAAAAGCTATCTATCATATTATATCATCAATCTAGAGACACCATAATTAGAGACAAAAAGGTATTCTTAGAGAGAGAAGCTTTAAGAGTTTGAGTTCTTGAAGAATCCATACCTTTGGGTGTACTTGGAAGAGTAAATTATACGAACCAAGGTCGACTTGCTCCTAAACCTATATTATATTAGCCCGGATTGAAACATTAAATTCAAGTTCTTATGGTCACCTCAATCTCTAATCAACCTATGACTAGAAACCTTGGTATATGATGAAGACACTACAATAGGTGATGGAAATCCTACTGACAAGTCAAACTTAAACATTCGCTCTCTAATGGTGCTTTAGGTGTTCAAAAGAAAAAAGAGAATTCATTTCTCACAAATAAATTTATGAATAATATTAAAGGTGCATTCCCCTTGAAAAATAACCGTTAAATACGTTAAAGTCACAAAGAAATAAACCCTAATTTAACTAGGTAAAACCGGCCATGAGATAAAGAAACAATGGGTTGGCCGAAATTCACCTACTTTTCTAAACTAATTTGGATTAATTAATTCATTTATTTTGAAATAGGAATTAATTAATTTACAATGGAAAAAATAAAATAATAACTTTCCTAAGTTGTTTTTTTCCAAAAAAATAAGTAAATAAAAACCAAATAGAAGACTAATTTCCTAAAATAAAAAGTCAAACTCAAATTAGGAAACTAGTTGACTAGTTTGACTACTAAGCTAAGTTTGACCAAGTTCTAGCTTGTAAGGACTCCAAATAAGATCTAATGTGCCATGTAGGTTACCAAATAGGATTATTTATGATTCCCATATATTGCCCTTGATTGGAACAAAGAGAAAATGCTTAATCAGCAAAATACAGCAAAGCCAGCAACAAAACAGTAATTTCGGCCAAAAACTCCTCCTATGTGCAAATGCCTTCTTTGATTGCTCTTGATTCTGCATTGACTTGTTTTCATGACCTCTTAATGGTATGAATTGAATTCAAGAAGTGTTGAACCCTTCACCATAATTGCACTAAAACAGCTACCTGGGTTCGTATTGACCTTCACCACTTGGATGCATAAAACGGGTCTTGTATATTTGGATATGGATAAACCCTTTTGAGAATTGATAATTCTCTATATGAATCCAGCCAAGTTGTCTTTAAATCTCTTGACTTGTGATCGAGTGATTGGCCCGGTCTTCATCTGAATTGGATCAGCACCTCAGCGGGTAGTCAGTTGTATGGGTTCGGGGGGATTCTCATTGATTCCCTCCTCTTGAAAAGGATTTGATCTCAAATAAAAATTATCACATGCAGAAAAAGAAGATAAGTTAGCAACATTAAATGTAGCACTAACATTGTACTCACCTTGTAAGTCAAGTTTATAAGCATTCTCATTAATCCGCTCCAAAACTTGAAAAAGTCCATCTCCATGCGGTATAAGCTTGGACTTTCTTTGCTAGGGAAACCTCTCCGTTCTTAAGTGCAACCAAACCCAATCTCCTGGATCAAATACTACCTTGAAAAATCTTCTGTAAAAGTTAGCCAAACCAAGTAAATTCTTACTTGGGTAATGATTGTAGGTTTCGGCCATTGTTGTATAACATTGACCTTGTATTGGTCAACTTTAATCCCTGCAATACTTACTACAAATCCTAAAAATACAAACTCATTTTGATAAAAATCACACTTTTTAATATTTACAAACAAACTTTCTTTCCTAAGCACTTCTAAAAGAAACCTAAGATGTCCTACATGATCATCTAAATGCCTACTATATACAAGAATATCACCAAAATAAACAATCACAAATTTTCCAATGAATGGCCGCATAACATGGTTCATTGATCTCATGAAAGTACTAGGTGAATTAGTTAAACCAAAATGCATTGCCAACCACTCATACAAACCATATTTAGTTTTGAATGCAGTTTTCTATTCATCCCCCTCTTTCATTCTAATTTAATGATACCTACACCTAAGATCAATTTTAGTAAACATGCATAGACCATGTAATTCATCTCACATATCATCTAACCTAGAAATTGGATGCCTATATTTAATGGTTATATTATTAATAGCTCTACAATTCACACACATGCACCATGAACCATCTTTCTTAGGTACTAACAAAACAGGAACAGCACATGGACTCATACTCTTACGAATATAACCTTTGTCAAGTAATTCACTTACCTGCCTTTGTAGCTCCTCTGTTTTCTCGAGATTACTCCTATATGTAGGCCTATTAGGAATTGCTGCTCCCGGCACAAAATCAATTTAATGTTCTATCCCTAGATAGGTGGTAAACCATTAGGAAATCCTGTAAAAGAGAAAAGATAGAACTTGGCAATTCAAGTTCTTCAAGATTAGCTTGATCATTTAAATATGCTTCTTTATAATCATGACCAACAATAGTTTTTTATTCAAAATTGCTTTATTAACATCACCAAACCTAACATAAAAAATTTTATTTCTCTTTTCTTTCCCATTCACGGATTCACCTTTTCCATTGTCACTTTCAGGTTTTACTCTCTCTTTTTCTCTCTTGGCTTTCTCTTTTTCTTTCCCCTCAAGTTTGAGTTTAAGACACTTATGTGGTTGGTCAAGTTCAGCTTTGTGCCATTTGATAGGAATTGGAGCCATGGGTGCCACACTAGTTCTTTCTTTAAGCTTTTCGGCCTCCCTCTTTTGTTGTATTTGAAGTTGGTCTCTAAATACCTCCTTGGGAGTCAATGGTTCCAGCTTGACCTTTTTACCTTTAAATCTAAAAGCAATAGCATTCTCTCGACTATAATGTATAGTATCTTTATCCAATTGTCATGGTATACCCAATAAAATATGTCTGGCATACATAGGCACAACATCAAACAAAACAACATCGATATATTTATCAATGTTGAATTTTACTTTGGCTTGTTTGTTTACTTTCATTTCACTACTATCATTAAGCCATTGTAATCTCTATGATTCGGGATGTTTCATTGTTACTAAGACTAATTTTTCAACCACAACATTACTAATTACATTTGCATAACTCCTACTATCAATTATCATATTATAAACCTTACCTTAGATTTCACAACGAGTGTGGAAGATGTTCTCTCTTTAAATTTGATCCTCATCTTTGTACACGGTCAAGACTCTCCTAGTCACAAGCTCAATTCGGCATTTGAAGCATTTAGGGTCTCATCTTCATCTTCAATTTCTTCCTCTTCTTGCCTGATTTCTCTCTAACTTCCTTCACTTTCAGATTCTAACTCACCATTACCTTTCAGCACCATGATTCTCCTATTCGGGCATTGATTGACAATATGTCCTCATCCCTGGCACTTAAAACAAACAATATCATGAGTTCTAGAAGGTTTAGGATCAAATTTACCTTCATTCCTTGGTGTTTGGACAGATTCGGTTTTGGCTTCTTTCCTTGGCCGACTGATGCTTTCATCACCAAGCTTCGATTTTAGCTTGTTGTCATATGTGGGATTGCTTCTTCAAACACTTGAATTTGTCCTCCCGCTGCTTGTACCACCTCCAAACCTTGAACTTATACCTCTTGTTTTGAATTGGTTATCGAGTTTGATAGCCACATGAAACATCTCTTCAATTCCACATATTGTTGTAATTCCAATTGATTTTCTATCTCTCGATTCAACCCACCTAGAAATCGTGCCATGGTTGCTTCTCTATCTTCATTCATGCTTAATCTCATCATGAGCATCTCCATCTCCTTGTTCTAATCATCCATGGACCTATTTCCTTGAGATAAAGATTGTAACCTTTGATGTAGCAACCTACAGTAATGAGTCGGCACAAATTACTTCCTCATGGCTCCTTTCATTTTTCGCCAAGTAGTAATCAATTCATCATCTACTCTCCTTCAGGTACTTTGTTCATTTTTCCACCATTGGAGTGCATAATGACCAAATTTCAAAGCTGCTAATTTAACTTTCTTAGCCTTCGAATAGTTATGGCAGTCGAATATCATCTCCATTCGCTCCTCCCATTCTAGATAAGCTTCCGGATCACTTTTTCCCATAAAAGGTGGTATGTTGACCTTAATATTTCCAAGATCATGATCCTCTTCCCTTGCTGGTCTCCCATTGGTTGTCCTTCCTTGGAGTGCAAAAATATCATTGAACCCCTCTTCAAAATCATCTCCAAATTTTTCATCCCCGAATTCCTCTCTAGGTCGCCCAAGGCCTCCTTGACCTCGACCTCAGCCTCCATGTGCATCTAACCTTGTATTCGGCCCACCTTGAGAATTTTCCACTCTCTTCAATCTTTGACCTAGGTGATCAAAGCGAGCATTCATCCGTTGGAGTTGTTCAATGATCACCATCATGTCGGTATGTTCGCCTCCAATTCCCATTGCTCTTGAATCATCTTTGAACCCCACGGATTCTTCTTCATTAATTCTTAATGATCCATCTCCTCTCCTTATCTTTGAATCTGCCATGTTAGTAAAAATAATACAAAAATCCTCACCAAATTCACTCCTTCACATGTTTCACTCAAACAAGGTCTCGACACTCATGTTTGTACACTAGTTTCGGCTTTTACCTTCTTTTAAGTTCACATGCTCTTGCCTTTTTCTACTCAAAGAATTAGCTAAAAGTTCTAATTAAAACACACTTAAACAGCAACTAGATCACAAGTGTACCTTAATTTCAACTTATCAATAAAACGGCAAGCAAAAATAATCAACTACCGAGCGGATTAATAAAACCTAGTATCGACCTTTCGAAGCAAAAACAAGGTAAATCAACAAGCAAATTTTCGAAATATATAAGATCTGGACAGAATATGAATAAACCAATAAATCAAGGATAAAACTTAATAAATAGATTCAAACAATGATCAAAAACAATTTGATCAAAAAATGGAATAGTTGTCAGTTGTAATTCTTGTAATTTAAATCTTTATGTCAAATCCTTTACCAATTATAATTGAAATAATTTTAAGCACTCAAAATTCAAATATCCAGCAATAAAATATTGATTAAATAGATAATATCATATAAGCTCCAACAATTTTCCAGCAACAAATTCAAACTCCAAATTGTAACCAAAAACAGGCCTTTCCAATTTTTTTTTTTTTTTTTTATCTTCAGCTTTTCTTTTTTCTCTCTTTTTTTTTTTTTTTTTTTTTTTTGGGTTACAAAATATAAACTCACTCCAGTAAAAAAATCAACAACAAAAATTTCAATTCCAACACCAAAATTCCACCAATCCTGAGACCACACTCCAAACAAAAATAAATTGCACAATTTTTAGGATTTATGCAATATGCTTCAAATCTCTTCTTTTTTTTTTTTTAGGGATATATGAATGCAACTAATTAGGATTAAAGCAACAAAGAAAAAAAAACAATAAACCAGGTTAACAAGAACAATAATGGAAAACAACCAACAAACTAGGAAGCAAAATACGGTAAAACAAGAAAACTTAATTTGACTAGGAAAGAATTTTTTGTTTTTTTTTATGCAGAGCGTGTATGAACTAAGAACAATCTTAAACTACTGTTAAAATTGTAGAATAACACAAAAATAAATAAAACAAATAAGATAGATTAAACCTAAACAAAATTCGACTCTGATACCAAATGATACGAACCTAGGTCGACTTGCTCGTAAACCCATATTATATTAGCCCGAATCAAAAAATTAGGTTCAAGTTCTTATGATCACTTCCATCCCTAATCAAATTGTAACTAGAAACCTTGGTATAAAACCCTTTTAAGAATTGATAACACCACCTAGATGCATTAAAACGGGTCATGTATCTTCGGATATGGATAAATGGGTCTTTAAATCTCTTGACTTGTGCTCTAGTAATTAGGCCGGTCTTCATCTGTATTGGATCAGCACCCCAGCAAGTAGTCGGTTGTATGGGTTCAAGCGGATTCTCATCAGTCAACACCCATCGAACATCTTATTTGTTTTTGTTGTTTTTGTTTTTGGAAGATCTTTGATCTAGAAGCTTGATGGATCTTGGATTTTGTTTATGGTGGATTAATTTTGTTTATTAATAATATAATTTCTATGCAATTATTTGTATTTCCTTGGATTAGTAGTTAAACATAACCAAGTAGATTGAAAAATTGGTTGGGTAATGCCTAAATGAAAGAATCAATACTTGGGTAAGCCTAATTTAGTAGTTAAGAGTGGAAAATATAATCTAAAAGCTATATTATGAGCTTGAGAAAGTCTATTTAGGTCTTGGGCAACCTTAATTTAACTTTAATTAAGTTTGTAGGACCCAATTTGGCCTGGGTAATTGGAAGGGAGATTAATTAAATGGTTAATTGATAGAATTAGGAAGCAATTCCAATTTAAGTAAATTTTCCATATATTTTACTTGCTTGAGACAGGGAATGAATGAATTTTTAAACCCTTTGTTGATAATTGGATAAGGAATCTTCATGGAAATGATCTCTTATTCATTTTCTTTATTACTTGAACGATTTGTATGCTTGTGAGATTCGATAAAATCAAGTTTATAGCTTGATTAGCTTAAAGTTTGATGTTGACTCAATTATCAGTCACCAAACTATCTTGCAACATGATTTGGGCAATAAAGTTCTACTCCATAACTTGCCAATGAAACTAATCCTCAACTATAAAGCACGACTAGCCAAGCTTCTTTTTAAGTCATGATGGGTGCAAGCTAGTATCAATGAATGAGAGATGTGTTTGCCATGTTTTAGCTTGACTTTAAAGAAATGTGAAGCATTCTTTAGACCTTCATTTGCCTTTGTGGGCAATGATAAGAGATGCTTTAGAAGAATCCTATATAAAAGGCCTTAGACCAATCTTAGGAAAATGCACTTACAAGCAAAGTTGGAAAATCCATAATAGTTCATGACCAGCTAAATTCATCTTGGCATTAACTATGGTTGACATGCTTCTGTATAAGAAACCAAGTATATTTAGGCCCAGGGCATGCAGTATATTGGTAATTAGTTTTTGGGTGATATGTGAAATCTTCATTATAATTAGAGGATGGATTGAAAAAAAAAAAAAAACTTTATTTAAGAATTCAAGTTTGATAAGTAAGATGATCTTCCCATGTGGCCAAAAACCTAAGATCATGGCAAGATCAAAAGTGTTGGTATTATCATCCTAAAATATAACACTCCACCACTATAAGAGGACTTGTTACTCTCTACGAATATTGTCCCCAATTTACCCACCTTATTCAGTATGGGGTTTTATGTTGAGAGCTATCCTAGGATTGGTCTTGCCTAAGCATGCTTAAATTTAAAGTTAAGCCAACCACTCTAAAAAGGCCTCGACCGTATGAGAGTGACTATTATTACATTTGAAAATCGTCCCATTATCTACATCCGAAGGATATTGGATTGGACACCAAGCAGTCTGATAGTGCCATGCAGCCACCCATATTGTTCGTCACAATCCACCTCCATTGGGGCCTAGTGTCCTCTCTGGCACACTTCCAGCTAGGTAGAGACTATAGTATTATTTGTAACACTACACCTCTACTGGCAGACCTATCGCTCTCTATCGGTATTGTCCCCAATTTAGCCACCATACTAGGTATAGGATTTTTGTTTAAAGCTTCTTAGGTGGTCATCTATCCTAAAATTACTCTCGCCTAAACACGCTTAACTTTGAAATTCTTTCGAACATTATAGCCAACCCCTCTGGAAAAAACCTTAGTGTTATAAGAGTAGCTATTATTACATTTGAATCATCCCCTAATCTACATCCGAAGGATGTGGGATTAGACACCAGGTAGCCTGCCAATATCCTGCACCTACCCACAATGGTTGTCATACAACAAAATGTAAAGAGTCACTAACAATCCTTTTTCACATATGATCACCAAGCAACAAAGCCTTAGTACCAAGTTGATACCAACTGATTGCCAATCTTTCTCACAATGAGACTTCAACCGTTTTTACCAAGAAACCTAAATTTTTCCAACCATGAGGCAAGTGGGTCATATTTTTCATATAGAGCTTTTATTCTATTTATTTCAATCATGTAGAAATAAGAATGGCAAAACGCTTACTCGATATCTTGAGTTATACGTGTTATATGTTGGAAATAAAACAAGTAGCAAAATTACAAATACAAATACCAAACATCAAACAATAATAATAAAATAATAAACAATTATTCAGAGTTTAGGATGTCCTGTTTAGTTGGATTGAGGCATGTAAATGCACTATCCTTAGAGAAGATATGCTCCTTTCTGCACTGGGTTGTCTAACATTCCTCTCCCAAGATACAATGATCCTTTAGGAATCTTACATACAGCTAAAAATTCCAACGAACTCTCCCGTAATGCTCAATATATATATACACTAAAATATCTTTGATAGTAGTAAAATAATTTTTGTAAAGGAAATATGAAGGATTTGAGAGAAGAGTAATTTGAGAAAGAAGAAAAGATAGTTAATTTTCTAATGCTGTATGTTTCCAAATGGGAAAGAAAGTTCCTATTTATAGATCTTGGAGTAAGAGATTGTTATGGATTGGATGATTTTTAGGAATAAACTTACTGAAAATTTGTAACTTAATCACAAGAAAAATTAACGTTAGAAACCAACTTTTTTTTTAATGTTAACTGATATATAAACTAATATATACATTACTAGTAGATAAAATAGGAATCTAACTTTTACTAAATAACTAAATATATATATTTTTTAAAAAGTACTATCTTGTAGGAACAAAAATACTAACGAAGTCCAATTCAACTAAAAAATGGAATTGCAATGTTAAAAACAACTTAGACTTAGTCTTTTCAGTAAAATCCTTCTTCATATAATATACATATTAATATTAATAGCATTTAAATCAATTATAACAATCCCCCACATGATTAAAAATTATGAAAATATAACTTTATAAAATAAATATATTATTGAGCATTTTTTACTGTGCAATGGGTATAGATACTTTCTGGGTTTGAACCATCATAAAGTATTTATAAGTTTCTTTCTAAAAGAACTATAGTGGACTAAGTTTTGAACTAGGTGCTTTGAACTAGATTTTCACTTACAATACACAGTATAAGTAATTCTTCTTGAGTTCTATTCTGGTTTGCACTTTAATGGTCAGGTGCACGTATCTTGTATCATGAGTATTTTTAGGGAGTAGCCTGATTTCCCATGATAGCGACCACACTATGATACTCACTTAGGTGAAACCTCCAAAGGAAGTATGTGATTGACTCCCTGCAAATATACATGCCTTGGTTTCATTCAAAGTTATACTCTTCTTATACCATCACAATCTTTAAGCACTATCACCATAGGAATGGAACCAAGAAATTCTCCTCAATTATAAAATAGTGCATCATAGTCACACTCCTGTTTCGTTCTTACCCATTGAACCTTCTTCATGAGATCTCCAATCACAAAGGTTAGGTGTCTACTGTAGTGACTATATTTATAGGCTTCAGTCCCATTCCCCTTAATGATTCAATAACTTACCCTCGCAATAAGCCTTTTGTAAGTGAGTCCGCAATATTCTTTTCAAATTTGACAAAATCAAGATCAATGACACCATGTGTTAGTAATTGTTTAATAGCTTTGTGTATAATCCTTATATATCTTCTCTCTTCATTATTATTTTTACTCTTTGCCTTTGCATTAGTTACTTGACTATCACAATGCGAAGGTACAACAGGAATCGGATGATGCAGAATTAGTATTTCTGCCAGAAGACTTCTCAATCATTCAGCTTCATTACTAGGAAGGTGTAGAGCAATGAACTCAGCTTCCATGGTTGACCTAGAAATTGTAGTCTGCTTTATTGACTTCCATCTTATTGCAACACCACCCAAGATAAAAACATA
The DNA here is from genome assembly GCF_031755915.1 of Ziziphus jujuba. Lineage (NCBI taxonomy): Eukaryota > Viridiplantae > Streptophyta > Magnoliopsida > Rosales > Rhamnaceae > Ziziphus > Ziziphus jujuba. Next base: position 21,300,143 of record NC_083383.1, on the reverse strand, counting down.
ACCACTTGTGGCTTTAGTTTCATCTGAATTTGAAATCCAGTTAGCATCATAAAAACCTTCAAAAACTGTAGAAAAACCAATAATTTAATAATATAAAAGCTGTGATACTGTATCACCTTTATTTTTGTTAACTTTGAATTAGGATCAAAAGGCGTAGACAGATGCTTCACATAAAAAAAGTTAAAACTTTTTTAATAAATTTTCAACATAATGTCCTTGTGTCGAAGTTATACATGCATCACACTTTATTAGTTTCATGCCTAAAATAACATTAGCAATGCTGAGGTCCTTCATATCAAAATTCTTAGACAAAAACAATTTTGCATCATTAATGACATTCAAACTTGTACTGAAAATAAGAAAACCATCTACGTATATACAAAGAATTACATATGGATTTTCTAACAATTTAATATAAACACATTTATCAGTATTAAACTAATAAGAAAACCATTAAAAAGAATCACACTATTAAACTTTTTATGACATTGTTTTGGTGCTTGTTTTAAACCATAAAGAAATTTAACTAATTTACAAACTTTCTTTTCTTGACCAGGACTAATAAAACCTTCAGGCTGATTCATGTAAATCTCTTCATCGAACTCACCATTCAAAAAAGTAGTTTTTACATCCATTTGGTGAATTTCTAATTTAAAAATTGCCGCCTAAGCAATTAAAACTCTAATAGTAGTGATTTTATTAACAGAAGAATAAGTACCAAAGAAATCAATGCCTTCTTTTTGTTTAAGACCTTTTGCAACAAATATACCTTTAAATTTTTCAATAGAGCCATCAGTTTTCAATTTTTTCTAACAATCCATTACCACCCAATTGTTTTACAACGAGGAGAAAGTTCAATTACAATCCATGTATTATTTCTCATTATTGAATCCATTTCACTATTAATAACTTCTTTCAAAAAAAGAGCATCTAGAGAACTCATGGATTCATTAAAAGTTTTAGGATCATTTTCAATTAAAAAGTTTGGAAATAAAAAGTTTAAAAATTCATTTCCAAACTTTTTCTCAACTTTATTTCTTTTACTCCTTCTAAGTTCAATTTGATCTTCAAAAAGAATAAAACTAGAGTTGAGTTTTCACAAACTTATTTTGAAATTTTATCTTTCATTGGAAAAATATATTCAAAGAAAGTAACATCATGAGATTCTATAATAGTATTTACAAAAAAATCAGAAACATCAGATTTTAATATAAAAAATCTATGAGTAATACTATTTCAAGAATAACCAATAAAAACGCAACCAATGGTTTTACAACCCAATTTTCTCTTTTTATTTATAGGAATACTTACCTTTGTAAAACACCTCCACACTTTGAGAAATTTCAAATTAGGTTTCCTATTTTCCAAAGCTCGTAAGGAGTTTTATCAAAATTTTTATAGCGAATTCTATTAAGTTTTAAACATGCAGAATATAAAACTTCACCCCATGGATTATTAGGCAAACAAAAACTAATAAGCATAGAATTAACTATATCAAGTAAAGGTTTCTGTTTCCTTTCAGCTACGCTATTTGATTATGGTGAATAAAGTGCAGTTACCTGATGAATAATGCCATGTGATTCACAAAATTCATTCATCTCATTAGAAGTATATTCACCACCTTTGTCAGATCTCAAAATCTTTATTTTCTTTTTAAGCTGATTTTCTACTTCAGCCTTATAAACGTTGAACATATCAAATAATTCACTTTTAGAATGAATTAAATAAACATAACAATATTTAGACAAAGCATCAATAAAAGTAATAAAATTATGTTTACCACCACGAGTCAAAATATTGTTGCAATCAAATATATTACTATTAATTAATTGTAATAAACTATTTTCTTGTTCACCTTATTTAAAAGGTTTTCTAGACTATTTTGCCTGAACACAAACATCTCATTTTTGAGAAACAAAAGAGGATTTTGGAATAAGGTTGAAATTCATCATTCTCTTAATAGAATTGAAATTAACATGCCCAAGCCTACCATGCCAAAAATTAAAACATTCAACATTCACAACAGAAGTATAAGAAGTAGACAAATGATAAATATTGTAGTTGATAATATTAAGTTTAAACAAATCATCATACAAATAACCTTAACCAATAAAACAACCATTTTTCATAAACACAACTCTATTTGAATCAAATACAACTTTGTAACCATTTTTAACCAATAAAGAACTACTAACTAAATTTTTCCTAATACCTAAAACATGCTTAACACCATCTAAAATAACAGAATTGCCAAAAGAAAAGTTCAATTTCACTTGTCCTTCTCCTAATATTCAAGTCAAATTTCCATTTCGAATGCTTACCATTTTTGTGTTTGATTCTTGATATGAACAAAATAATTTTTTTATCAAAACAAACATGAACATTAGCCCTTGAATTAATCCACCAATCATTTGATTTAAAAATAAAATTTGTTTGTGGGCTAGAAATAAAATACTCATTAGCATAAGAGGAAGAATTTGTCTCCAAGACATTTCCTTGTGGTTTTGTGCCAAAAGATCAATGAATATTTTGTGTAACTCTTTTTTTAAAAAGACAATATTTGGGCCTTATGATTCGTTTTGCCACAAACCCAACAAGAACACATCTTTTTCTGAATAATAGATTTATCCTTTTTATCAAAATTGTTGACATTTTGGTTTTTTTTCTAGCTAATTTTCTTTAAATCTTTGGTTTTTTTATACGAACCTAGGTCAACATGTGCCTAAGCCCGTATTATATTAGCTCGGATCTCAATTAAGTTTCAGATTTTAATGGATTGATCTGAACCCCTAACCAACCGATGATTAGAAATCTTGGTATAATGAAGATGCCACAATAGGTGCTGGATATCCTATTAATAAGTAAAGACTAAAACACTCACTCTCTAATGATGTTTTAGGTGTTCAATGAGAACAAGGAGAAATTCAATCTCACAAATAATTTTCTATATGAATAACGTACTAAATATTATTGATAAAAAAAGTCCTTAAATAGCCTAAAAAGTTATAAAATAAAATCCTAATTAACTTGGTAAAATCGGCCACCAAATAATAGGAAACCTAGCTTGGCTGAAATTCATCTCCTTTCCTAATCTAATTTAGATTAATTAATTCTTTTATTTTGAATTAGGAATTAATTAATTTACAATGAAAATAATAAAATAATAACTTCATAAGTTTATTTTTCAAGAAAACAAACAAATATAAACCAAATAAAAGACTAATTTCCTAAAACAAAAAGTCAAAATCAAATTAGGAAACTAGTTTACTAGTTTGACTACTAAGATATCTTTGACCAATCTCTAGGTTATTTAGGCTCCAAATTAGCTTCCATATGCCATTTAGGATGCCAAATATGATTAATAATGATTCCTACATGTTTTCCTTTAACTAGAATAAGTTAAACAAGAAGAAAAGTCAAAGTCAACGGCTAAACAACACATTTTTGATCAAATTAAGATGCTATACGTACAAGTCCTTTTTAGATGCTTTTGATTCTGCCTTGGCTGGATTCCATGTCCTCTTAATGATATTCATTAATTCCATGAAGTGTTGGAACCATTCCTTGCTTCTCGGAGTTCAAATTTGCACGAAAATAGCTACCAGGGTCCGTATCGATCTCCACCACTTGGATGCTTAAAACGGATCTTGTATCTTCAGATATTGTCGATTCTTTTTGAGAATTAATTACTCCCTATATTTGAGCATCCAGGTTTTCTTAAATCTCTTAATTTGAGCCCTAATGATCGGCCCGGTCTTCATCCGTATCTGGTCAACATCCCAGCGGGTTGTCGATTGTGCGGGCTCGGGCAGATTTTCATCATTCCCCTTCTCTTGAAAAGGATTTGCCCTCAAATCAAGATCATCACTTGCAGCAATAGGAGATAAATCAAAAATATTAAATGTGGCACTAACATTATACTCACCTGTTAAATCAAGTTTGTAGGCATTCTCGTTAATCCCCTCCAAAACTTGGAAAGGTCCATATACAAGCGGTATAAGCTTTGACTTTCTTTGTCTTGAAAATCTTTCCTTTCGTAAGTGCAACCAAACCAAATCTCCTGGATCAAACACTAACACAACAAAATCTAGAAATACATGCTCATCATGGTAAAAATTACACTTGTTAAAGTTCGCAAATAATCTATTCCAAATTTTCAAATTTCCACAAAGTAAAGTAGATAAAGTTCTATACAACAAAAGCATTTTTAAATAAGCATCTATATAATTCATGATCAGCAATGGTTTCTTACTCAAGATAGATTTATTAACATCCCCAAAACTCAAATAAAATTTTTTAGTTTTCCTTTCTTTTCTTTCTTCTTCTTTCTCCTCTCGGATTGTCCCTCACTCTCGGTTTTTTTTAGCTTTCTAACACTCTCGGGTTTCTCTTCCTTTCTCACTCCTCTCTCGGATTTTTCATGTCTTTTATCACTCCCGGTCTTCTTTCTGTCTTTTCCCTCAAGCTTAGGTTTTGAACACTTACCTTGGATAGCAAGCTCGGACTTACCTTTTTGGATTGTTGGTGAAGCCGTAGGTGCCATACTAGCTTTCTCCTTGATCTTTTCAGCTTCCCTTTTTTATTGTATTTGTAATTGGTCTCTGTATACTTCCTTGGGAGTCAATAGCTCCAGCTTGACCTTCTTACCTTTAAATCTAAAAACAACACAATTCTCTCAACCATAATGAGTAGCATCTTTATCAAATTGCCATGGTCTACCTAATAGAATATGTCTGGCATGCATAGGCACAACAACACATAAAACAACATTCACATATTTATCTATGCTAAATTTTACCTTGGCTTGTTTAGTCACTTTCATCTCACCACTATCATTAAGCCATTGTAATCTATATGGTTCGGGATGTTTAATAGTTGTTAAGCCTAATTTATCAACCATAATGTTACAAATTACATTTGTACAACTCCCACTACCAATTATCATACTATTGGATTTCACATCGGGTATGGAAGATGTTTTCTCTTTGAACTTGATCCTCATCCTTGTATACACTCAACACTTTCCTTGCCACACCAAGCTCAATTCAGCATTTGAAGCTTTTAGGGTTTTGACTTCATCTTCAATTTCTTCCTCTTCATGCTCGGTCTTAATTTCAGCTTCATCACTATCGGATTCCAAGTAACCAATGTCCTTCAACACCATGATTCTTTAGTTTGGGCATTGTTTGGCAATATGTCCTCATCCCTGGCACTTAAAATAAACAATATCTCTAGTTCTAGAGGGTTTAGGACCAGATTTACCTTCATATTTGTGTGCTTGAGTAGGTTCGGCCCTATTATCTCTCCTTGACTGATTGGTGCTCTCCTCACCTTGCTTTAGTTTTGGCTTTGATTCATAGACGGGATTGCTTTTCCAAGCAGTTGGATTTGACCTCCCGCTATTTTGTAACTCCTTTAAACCATGATCTTACCCTCCTTTTGAATTGATTTTCAATTTTGATGGCCACATGAAGTATCTCCTCCAATTCTACATATTGTTGAAGCTCTACTTGGTTGGCTATATCACTATTCAAACCACCCAAAAACCTTGCCATGGTTGCTTCTCTATCTTCATTCTTGCTTAATCTCATCATAAGTATCTCCATCTCTTTGTAATAATCCTCTATGGACCTACTACCTTGTGATAATGATTGTAACCTTTGATGCAGCAACCTATGGTAATGAGTCGGTACAAATGGCTTTCTCATGACTCCTTTCATTTGTCGCCAAGTAGTAATCAATTCATCACCTACTCTCCTTTGGGTATTTTGCTCATTAGTCCACCATTAGAGTGAATAATGTCCAAACTCCATTGCTACTAATTTAACATTCTTGGCCTCCGAATAATTGTGACAATCAAAAATCATCTCCATTCGTTCCTCTCATTCCAAGTAAGCTTCCAGATTGCTTTTCCCTATGAAAGGTTGTATGTTTACCTTGATATTACCAAGATCATCATCTTCATTCCTTGCTGATCTCCCATGGATTGGCCTTCCTTGAGGTTCAAAAATTTCATCATATCCCTCATCCAAGTCACTCCAAAATTGCCTTCCCTGAATTCTTCTCTAAATCGCTTTCAGCCTCCTCGACCTCGACCTTGGCCTCCATGAGCATCAAAGCTTGTATTTGGCCCTCTTGTGATGTTTCTAATTTGTCCATCCTTTGATTGATGTGATCAAATTGAGCATTCATCTGCTGTAATTGTTCCAAGACGGCCCTCATGTCCATGTGCTCATCTCTACTCCCCGTAGCTCGGGAATCTCCTTTGAATCCTATGGACTCTTCTTCATTAATTCTCAATGGTGGATCTCCTCTTCTCACCCTTGAATCTTTCATGTTAGTATAAATAATACAAAAATAAAATAGGACCTCACTAAATTCACTTCCTCATGTGTTTCACTCAAATAAGGACTCGACACTCGTGTTTGCACACTAGTTTCGACTGTTAAACCCTCTTTTAAGCTTATGCTCTCTTCCCTTTTTCTGCTTAAAGAATTATCTCAAAGTTCTAATTAAAACACCCACAAAACAACAATTAGATCACAAGTGCTCCTAATTTAAACTTATCAACAAAAGAGTAGCAAAAGCAAGCAATACTGAGTGAATTTTTAAACACCTAATTCTCAGCTTTTCTAAGCAAAAATAAGACAATTTAACAAAGCAAATTTTGGAAACAATAAGAACAGGACCAGATGGTAAGAAATTAAGAATTCAAGAATAAAAATCTAGGAAAAGAAATTCAAACATGAACAAGAATCCATTTGAGCAAAATAAAGATTAGTTGTTGGTTGTTGTTCTTTGTAATTCAAGTTTTTGTATCAAATCCTTTAGCTAATTTTAATCCAAATAATTTTGGCACTCACAAATATAAATTTCCAGCAGCAAATAAAGTTCCAGCAACTCCAAATAATGAATAAATATGCAACAAATCAGCAGCTCCAACAATGTCCAGCAAATAAATCAAACTCCAAATTAAACAAACTACAGTTTTTGGTTTTTTTTTTTTTTTATATGTTCGGCTTTTCTTCTTCTTTTCTTTTTTCTTTTTTTTTTCTTTTCATAGAATGTAAAACAACTCCAGTAGCATAGATCAACACCAAAAATAGTAATTCCAACACCAAAAGCCACCAAACCCGTGACCACCAACAAAATACAAATGTGCATTTTTTTTTTAATATTTATGTTGCTGCAAACCCCTCTCTTTTCTTTTCTCTTTTTTTTTTTTTTAATATATGAATGCAAATACTTAAGATCAAAAACAGCAAATAAAAATCAACAATAAACTAAATTAACAAGAACAATGATGGAAACAACCAATAAAATAGGAAGCAAAAATACGGTAAGACAAGGAAATCCTAATTAAACTAGGAATGAAAAAAAAAAAAACTTCAGATGCTGAATGTGTATGAGATGGATGCAATCTTAATCTAATGCTAAAATTAAAGATTAACACAAAACAAATAAAGCAAATAAAGATGAATCAAACCTAAACAAAATTTGGCATTGATACCAAATGATACGAATCTAGGTCCACACGCGTCTAAACCAACATTATATTAGCCTGGATCTCAATTAAGTTTAGATTTTAATGGATTGATCTGAACCCCTAACCAACCGATGATTAGAAATCTTGGTATAATGAAGATGCCACAATAGGTGCTGGATATCCTATTAATAAGTAAAGACTAAAACACTCACTCTCTAATGATGTTTTAGGCGTTCAATGAGAACAAGGAGAAATTCAATCTCACAATTAATTTTTTGTATGAATAATGGACTGAATATTATTGATAAAACAAGCACTTAAATAGGCTAAAAAGTTACAAAATAAAATCCTAATTAACTAGGTAAAACCGGCCACCAAAGAATAGGAAACCTAACTTGGCTGAAATTCACCTCTTTTCCTAATCTAATTTGGATTAATTAATTCTTTATTTTAAATTAGGAATTAATTAATTTACAATGAAAATAATAAAATAATAACTTTCCTAAGTTGATTTTTCCAGCAAATAAATAAATAGAAACAAAATAAAAGACTAATTTTCTAAAATAAAAAGTCAAAATCAAATTAGGAAACTAGTTAACTAGTTTGACTACTAAGGTAGGTTTGATCAATCTTATGCGAATCTGCCCGAACCCGCACAATCGACAACCCGCTAGGGTACTGACTAGATAGATGAAGAATGGGCCGATCACTAGGGCTCAAGCTAAGAGGTTTAAGGATAACCTTGCTGCCTTTATCTAGGGGGTAATTCATTCTCAAAAGGGCCTGTCCATACCCAAAGATACAAGGCTTGTTTTGAGCATACAAATGGTAAAAACCGATATGGACCCAGGTAGCAGTTTTGGTGCATTTTTGGATTCCCGGAAATGGGAAATGGGTTCAAATCTTCTTGAATTCACTTGATATCACTAAGAAGTCATGGAACTAGTCATTTAAGTGGTGTGCGCATGAGAGAGAAATTGGCCAGATTTTGCTGTATTTTCCGCTGGCTTTACTATATTCTGCTGAGTTGTCTTTTTCTCTTTCCTCCAAGCAAGGGCAACATGTGGGACTCCATAATAAACTTATTTGGCATCCTAAAAAGCATATAGAAGCTGATTTGGAGCTCAAATTGATCAAAGATTTGTCAAAATCAACTTAGTCAAAAACCTAGTATTCTAGTTTCCTAATTTGATTTTTACTTTTTGTTTTAGGAAATTACCTTTACTTTTGGTTTTTATTTATTTATTTTCTGGAAAAATAAGTTTAGGATAGTTATTATTTTATTATTTTCATTGTAAATTAGTTAATTCTTAATTCAAAATAAGGAAATTAATTAATCCAAATTAGATTAAGAAAGGGTGTGAAATTAGCCAATTTCCTAATTGGATTCTATGTTGGCTGAAATTTCCTAATCCTTTTAGGGCTTATTTTCAATGAAAAATCAAGCTTGAATTTTATACAGAAAACTATTTGTGAGATTGAATTCTCTTTGTTCTTTTGAACACCTAAAACACCATTAGTGAATGAGTGTTTTAGTTTGACTTATCAATAGGCCTTTCATCACCTACTATGGCGTCTTTATTATATATCAAGGTTTCTAATTATAGATTGGTTAGGGGTCAAGGTGACTATTAGAACTTGAACATAATTAAATCTGGGCTAATATAATACGGGTTTAGATGCAAGTCGTCCTAGGTTCGTATCATTTGGTATTAGAGACAAATTTTATTCAGGTTTAATCTATCTTTATTTGCTTTCTTTGTTTTTGTGTTAATCTGAAATTTTAGCGTTAGGTTAAGGTTGCTTCTATCATTATACACGTTATGCATATTAAAACAAAAACAAAAATTCATTCCTAGCTAAATTAGGTTTTCTTAGTTTTACCGTATTTTTATTTCCTAGTTTGTTGGTTGTTTTCATCTTTGTTCTTAGTAATCTAGTTTATTGTGGAGTTTTCTTTGCTGTTTTGGTCTTAATTATTTGCATTCATATATTCAAAAAAAAAACAAAAGAGAGAGTTTTGAAAGCATATTGCATAAAAAACCTAAAATTTATGCAATTTGTTTTTGTTTGAAGAGTGGTATCGGGTTTGGTGAACTTGTGGCTTTAGAATTGCAATTTTTGGTGTTGATCCTTGCTACTAAAGTTTTTTTATGATATGAAAGTTAAAAAATAATAATAAAAAATAAAAAAAAGAGGTTTGAGGAATAAAAAAAAAAAAAAAAACTGCACATTTTTATTCTTGTTGTTGGAGGCCACGGGTTTGGTGAGTTTTTGCTGTTGGAATTGCAATTTTGTTGCTAATTGTGTTACTGGAGTTGTGTTTGATATTCAATGAAAAAAAAGAAAGAAGAAGAAAAGCTGAATATAAAAAAAAAAAAAAAAATTGGTTTGTTGAATTTGGGGTAGAAATTTCTTGGAGCTGCTGTTTTGTTGATTGTTTATTCAATATTTGGAGTTGCTGGAGAATTATTTTTGTTGCTGGATATTTGAATTTTGAGTGCTTAGATCATTTGGATTAAAATTAGTTAAAGGAATTGATACAAAACTAGAATTACAAGAACAACAACCAACACTACTCTTTAATTTTGTTCAAATTGATTCTTGTTCGAGTTTGAATTTCTTTTTCTAAAATTTCATTCTTGGATTATTAATTTCTTACCATCTAGTCCAGTTCTTATTAATTCCAAAAGTTTCTTGTTGATTTGCCTTATTTTTCCTAGAAAAACCGAAAACTAGGTTTTGTTAATTCATTCGGTGCTACTATTTTGTTGATAAGTTTAATTAAAACATACTCATGATCTAATTTCTATTTTGTGGGTGTTTTAATTAGAACTTTGAGATAATTCATTGAGTGGAAAAAGGCAAGAGTGTGTGAGCTTAAAAGAGGATAAAAGCCGAAACTAGCATGAAAACACGAGTGTCGAGACCTGGATTGAGTGAAACACGTGAGGGAGTGATATTTGGTGAGAATTTATTTCATTTTGCATTATTTATACTAACATGGCATATTATAGGTTGAGGAGAGGAGATCCACCACTAAGAATTAATGAAGAAGAATCTGTAGGATTCCATGGTGATTCCCGAGCTACGGGAGTGGTGAGCAAACGGACATGAGGGCTGTCTTGGAACAATTGCAGCGGATGAATGCTCAATTTGAACACATAAATCAAAGGATCGACAGAATAGAAAAATCTCATGGTGGACCAAATTTGAGGCAAGAGTTCCATGGAGGTCGAGGTCAAGGTCGAGGAGGCCATGGACAACCTAGAGAGGAGTTTGAAAAGTAAAATTTTGGAGATGATTTCGAGGAAGGAATGGATGAAACCCTTGCTGTCCAAAAGAGGCTAGGCCATGGGAGGCATAGGAGAGAGGAGGTAGATGATGATCTTGGCAACATCAAGATAAACATACCATCTTTCATGGGAAAAAGTAACCCAGAGGCTTACTTGGAATGGGAGGAGCATATGGAGATGATCTTTGATTGCTACAACAATTCGAAGGCTAAGAAGGTGAAATTGGTAGCAATTAAATTTGGTCATTATGCACTCCAATGGTGGACTAACGAGCAAAACACCTGAAGGAGAGTTGGTGATGACTTGATCACATGGAGACAAATGAAAGGAGCCATGAGGAAGTGGTTCGTACCATCACACTATCATAGGTTGCTGCATCAAAAACTTCAATCTTTATCTCAAGGAACTAGGTCCATGAAGGATTATTACAAGGAGATGGAAATGCTTATGATGAGGTTAAGCATGAATGAAGATAGGGAAGCAACCATGGCAAGGTTTTTAGGTGGTTTGAATCATGAGATAGACAATCAACTAGAATTACAACAATATGTGGAATTGGAGGAGATGTTGCATGTGGCTATTAAACTTGAACATCAATTCAAGAGGAGGGGTGTAAGCTCATGGTTTGGAGGAGTTTCAAACAGCAGAAGATCAAATCCAAGGGGCTGGAGAAATAATCCTGCCTTTGAAAACAACCCAAAGCCGAAAGTTGGAGAAGAAAGTACCAATTGGCAAAAAAGGAGCCCAAAGCCGAATATCTCCAAGCACCAAAGAATGAGGTAAAATCTGATCCTAAACCTTTAAGATCTAGAGAAATTATTTGTTTTAAGTGCCAGGGACGAGGACACATCACTAGTCAATGCCCAAATAGAAGAATCATGGTGTTAAAAGGTAATGGTGAGCTAGAATCGGAAAGTGAAGAAAGTGAGTGTGAGATTGAACAAGGAGAGGAAGAACTTGAAGATGAAGCCGAGACACTCCATGCATCCAATGCCGAATTAAACTTGGTTTCTAGGAGAGTACTTGCTGTATACAAGGATGAGGACCAAGTTCAAAGAGAAAATATCTTCCACACCCGATGTGAAATCCAAGGTAATATTTGTAGTATGATTATTGATAGTGGAAGTTGTACAAATGTAATTAGTAACATTGTGGTTGATAAATTAGGCTTAACAACTATTAAAAATCCAGAACCATATAGATTACAATGGCTTAATAATAGTGGTGAGATGAAAGTGAATAAATAAGCCAAAGTAAAATTTAGCATAGAAAAATATGAGGATGTTGTTTTGTGTGATGTTGTGCCTATGCATGCCGGACATACACTATTAGGTGTACCATGGCAATTTGATAAAGATGCTACTCATTATGGTCAAGAGAATTGTATTATTTTTAAATTTAAACGCAGGAAGGTCAAGCTGGAGCCATTGACTCCCAAGGAAGTATATAGAGACCAATTGCAAATACAACAAAGGAGGGAGGCCGAGAAGCTAAAGGAGAAAGCTAATATGGCACCTACGGCTTCACCATCCATCCAAGAAGGTAAGTCTGAGCTTGCTATCCAAGGTAAGCATTCTAAAACACAAATTGAATGAAAAAATCATGAGAAAGCTGAAATTGGAGCCAAAAAAATAGAGAAAGCTGAGAGGCTTAGTGAGAAACCTGAGAGAGAGGAAGAATGTGAGGTGGTCAAAAGAGAGAGAAAGGAAAAGTAAAAAACTTTATTTAAGTTTTGGGGATGTTAATAAGGCTATCTTGAGGAAGAAACCATTGCTGGTCATGAATTATAAAGATAATTATCTAAAAATGTTTTTGTTGTATAGAACTTTATCTGCCTTGTTGAGAGCTTTACTTTGTGGAAATTTGAAAATTAGGAAGAGATTATTTGCTAACTTTAAAAAGAGTAATTTTTACCATAATGAGAATGTATTTCTAGATTTTGTTGTGATACTATTTGACCTAGGAGATTTGGTTTGGTTGCACTTATGAAATGAGAGGTTCCCAAAACAAAGAAAGTCAAAGCTCATGCCACATGTGGATGGACATTTTCAAGTTTTAGAGCGGATTAACGAGAATACCTACAAACTTGATTTAATCTGTGAGTATAATGTTAGTACCAAATTTAATGTTGCTGATTTATCTCCTTTTACTGCAGGTGATGATCTTGATTTGAGGACAAATCTTTTTCAAGAGGAGGGGAATGATATAAATCTGCTCGAACCCACACAACCGACAACCCGCTAGGGTGTTGACCTGATACGAATGAAGACTGGGCCAATCACTAGGGCTCATGCTAAGAGGTTTAAGGAAAACTTTGTTGCCTTTATCCAAGGGGTAATTCATTCTCAAAAGGGTTTGTCCATACCTACAGATACAAGGTCTGTTTTGAGCATATAATTGGTGAAAACCAATATGGATCCGGGTAGCGGTTTTGGTGTATTTATGGATTCCAGGAAGGGGAAAATGGGTTCAAATCTTCTTGAATTCACTTGATATCACTAAGAAGTCATGGCAATTGGTCATTTAAGTGGTGTGCGCATGAGAGTGAAATTGGCCGGGTTTTGCCGTATTTTCCACTAGCTTTACTATATTTGCTGAGTTGGCTTTTTCTCTTTCCTCCAAGCAAGGGAAACGTGTGGGACTCCATAATAAACTTATTTGGCATCCTAAAAATCTTATAGAAGCTGATTTGGAGCTCAAATTGATCAAAGATTGGTCAAAGTCAACTTAGTCAAAAAGCTAGTATTCTAGTTTCCTAATTTGATTTCTACTTTTTGTTTTATGAAATTAGCTTTACTTTTGGTCTTTATTTATTTATTTTCTGGACAAATAAATTTAGGAAAGTTATTATTTTATTATTTTCATTGTAAATTAATTAATTCCTAATTGAAAATAAGGGAATTAATTAATCCAAATTAGATTAGGAAAATGTATGAATTAGGCAATTTCCTAATTGGATTCTATGTTGGGTGAAATTTTCTAATCCTTTTAGAGTTTTATTTTGTTCATTCAAAGCCTATTTAAAGGCTTATTTTCAATGAGAAATCAAGCTTGAATTTTATACAGAAAATTATTTGTGAAATTGAATTCTCTTTATTCTTTTGAACACCTAAAACATCATTAATGAATGAGTGTTTTAGCTTGACTTATCAATAGATCTTCCATCACCTATTGTGGTGTCTTCATTATATACCAAGGTTTCTAATCACAGGTTGGTTAGGGGTCAATGTGACATTAGAACTTGAACATAATTAGATCTGGGCAAATATAATACGGGGTTTAGGTGCAGGTCGTCCTAGGTTCATATCACAATCTCTAGCTTGTTTAGGCTCCAAATCAGCTTTCATATGCCATTTAGGATGCCAAATATGATTAATAATGATTCCCACACGTTGTCCCTTGATTGGAATAAGTCAAACAAGAAGAAAAATCAAAGCCAGCGGCTAAACAACACATTTTTGGCCAAATTGAGATGCTGTCCGTACAAGTCCTTTTTAGATGGTTTTGATTCTACCTTGGCTGGATTCCATGTAGTCTTAATGATATTCATTAATTTCATGAAGTTTCGGAACCATTCCTTATTGCTCGGAGTCCAAATTTGCACAAAAACAGCTATCCGGGTCCGTATCAATCTCCACCACTTGGATGCTTAAAACGGGTCTTGTATCTTTAGGTATCATCCAGCCCTTTTTAGAATTAATTAATCCCTATATTTGAGCATCCAGGTTGTCCTTAAATCTCTTAGTTTGGGCTCTAGTGATCGGCCCGGTCTTTATCCGTATCGGGTCAGCATCCCAGTGGGTTGTCGGTTGTGCAGGCTCGGGCGGATTCTCATCATTTTTGGTTTATGCAAATTTTCAACAATATAAGCTTTGACTTGAAAATCATTTTTGGAAGATTTTAAAGTCTCATGGTGTTTGTCTCCTATCCTAAGGCAAACAAGCAATTCATCAAAAGAAAAATCTTTAGGTTTTTGTTTTAGGATTCTTTGAAAACCAAACCAAGAAGAAGGCAATTTTTTAATCAAAGAAGCAACAAGTATTACTTGAAATAATACCTTCCATTTTTCATATCAAAAATAATATGTTGGAAATCATGAATTTATATTAGAAATAGATTTACCATCAACCACATAAAAATCAAGCCATTTTTCAACAGAATATCTTTTAAAACCAAGTTCCTCAACCGTATATTTTTGTTCCAAAGCATTCCACATTTCAAAACCAGATTTAGTAGAACAAAAAATACAATAAATATTTTCAGATAAAGCACTCAAAATTCTACCATGGCACAGCATATCTTTTTCATCATAATCATCAGCAGTAGAAACAGTTTGAAAATCATTACCAGAATCTAAAGATACAACAGATTTAGAAGAACCAATAGTTTTAGAAACATTTTCTTTTACATTTGAAGATTTAAGAATAATAGAATAAATACCCAAAATAGTGAACCAACATTTCATTTGTTGTTGCCAACATTTGAAATTTTGACTAGAAAATTTGTCAAGTTTGTAAAAAAAAGAATAAACAAATGCCATAGTAAAAATGCTATGAAAACAAAAATCCTAGTAGAATATCTTCTCTGAGAATGTTGGAAATAAAACAAGTAGCAATACCGAATTACAAATATAAATACTAAATACCAAACAAAATTAATAAAATAATAAACAATTATTCAAAGTTTAGGATGGCTTGTTTAGTTGGATAGAGGCATGCAAATACACTGTCCTTCAAGAAGATACGCCCTCTTCTGCACTGAATTTTCTAACGTTCCTCTCCCAAGATACAACTATCCTTCAGGAATCTTGTGTGCAGCTAAGAATTCCCACAAACTACTTAGAATTCCCATAATGGTTAATATATATATATATATATATGCCAAAATATATTTGATAGTAGTAAAATAATTTTTGTAAAGAAAATAAGGAGGATTTGAGAGAAGAGTATTTGAGAAAAGAAGAAAGGATAGTTAATTTTCTAGTGCTATGTGTTTCCAAATTGGAAAGAAAGTTCCTATTTATGGATCTTGGAGTAAGAGATTGTTATGGATTGGATGATTTTTAGGAATAAACTTATTGAAATTTTGTAACTTAATAACAAGAAAAATTAACATTAGAAACCAACTTTTTTTAAACGTTAATAGATATATAAACTAATATATAAATTACTAGTAGATAAAATAAGAAATTGACTTTTACTAAATAACTAAATATATATATATATATATATATATATATATATATATGTGTGTGTACATTAAAAAGTACTATCTTGTAGGAACTAATATACTAACAAATTCCAATTCAACTAAAAAACTGAATTACAACATTAAAAACAACTTAGAATTAATCTTTCAGTAAAATCCTTCTTCATATAATATATAAAATAATATTAATAGTTTTTAAATCAACTATAACATTCTATACGTCTTTTACATCCTTTTGAAATTTGACACATTGAGAGCCAAGAAAGCATATTGGCCCCATGTTAATGTTTTAGTATGCGAATAGCCTTTTGATACATGTTCTTATGATTTAACCACAACATTCAGTTTTGTTTTTCTCCAAATTCATTGGCTTCATCATCTTCAGAGAGTTTATGTTTGGATTTGGATTGAAAAATTGAAGATTTACGGCATAACTTGTATACTTAGAAAAGAAAAAAAAAAGAAAAAAAAGATGTTAGAATATTAAATTACCTAAGACTAAGTATAACACGATATACAAAATGATTAAAAATGGGAATGGCATGCTGTGAAGTTTGGATTTGTAGTGATAGTAATGGAGTTGGTGGTGTATGGGTAGATGAGATAAATTGGCTTGCTTATATAAGTGAAATATTTTATCAAACACGTTGTGGGTGTTGGAACTTAAGTTTCTTTCTGAAAAATGGAACTTTGAAAATTGGTTCATATGGATGGAAAGTTCAATTAAATGGTCTATGTTATGGTGCTTCAAATAAATGAGAGCAAGAAAAATGAGTTCTGTAAAGTTAAGAAGTACATTATTGTAAAAAATAAAAAAATAAAAAGAATGGTTGTGGAATTTTATATAACACTTGGTATGCAATGGCTTTGGTTGGGAATTTTGGTGATATTTATTATGTGAAGATGCCCAAAGTTTTGGCTACATGGATGCTTTCATTAAAATTACAGCAGGAATGGAAGAATTTTAAGGAAATTTACCTTTGGAGAATTTTGTTTATGATTATCTTAAGTATGGAATGAGGAGTTGATGAAACATGAGGATGGGAAAATTCAACAGATTGTCATGCATGGAGCTTATAACATGTTTAAGGATGGTGGTCATGTTGATGAATTTATGGAGTAGGAAAGTTTTGTTACCATGTAAAAGCACATATAGACATGTATATGTAGTTCTTAAAAAAGATCATGTGTGTGCAAAATGATTAGAGCTGGCAAAATCTCACATTATACGATAACACGACACGAACACATACAATAATTTATGGATTTTGGCTGATGATATTGTGTCAGGTCCATATCAGTATCACCTGATGAGACTTAATAAATTAACATGTTTTAATGGGTGAAGCACGATGATATACGATAAACCCATTATGTCCATTAAAGATGGATATTTTTGTAATTACACAAGTTTTATAATATTAAATTACTTAATTTATTTTTCACATGTATTAATTTGTTTATTTTTAGTTTAATTTATAAAAAATCTAAAAGCAAACAAAAATGTTTGTAAGTTTTTTTTTTTTAAATATTATTTTATTATTTGAAAGCTAAGTTAAATTTTAAATTTTCAAATTTGTATTTATTCTTAATGGGTTAAAGAGTTACACAATAATTTATCGAGGGTTTGAGTTTATCTATTTTCACATGAAAGCTTAACAAATCGTATTTGGGTTAACTAAATTCCACATGAATACGACACATCATGACATGAACATGATTTAATACGACATGTTATCAGGCCTAAAAATGATGCTCAATAGGCCATAAAAGGTCAACATCCACATTTCTCATATGGTTTATCATTTATTTAAAGCCTTGGAAGCATATAATAATAAATAAAAGAGGGTGATGTGGCTGGTGAATAAGTTGAGAAATGTTACTGATTGAGTTTAGAAATTATGTTGGTTGATGGCTTTATAAGGTTGTGTGGTTAATAGGTAGGAAGAAAATGAGTTTGTTATTATTAGTATAATGATTCTCATATAACTACATACTCCAATTTGTTCTTTGTATGTATTAGTAGCACTCTATTATCGTTTTTAATATATTATGAGATAATTTTCTTTGAATTTATGGAACTTTTGAAAATCATGGCATATGCATTGTATCTCACATTGTATTTGTAATCTTATATTATTTTGATATATGGAATTATGATTATTTTGTAGTGAGTGCTTAAACCCACTAACTGAATATACATACTAGCCTTTTTGTTTCCAACCTCATATAGGTATCTAATCAATTTCTAGTTGGTGCTAGTTTTGGGAAAGAAGTGGACAAGCCTGGATTGGAGCAGTGTGAGCTGGTTAGTTTTGAGTTGGATATATTTATATTTTGTGTTTTACTTAGATTCTTTATTTATGTATTTAAATATTGTAGTTCAGTTTAAATATCAATGATTTTATTAACAATTTGTACTGATAACAATTTTATTAACAATTTAAATATTGCAGTTATTATGTTATATCGTGTTCATGGGATTGATGACTCGTACTGAAAATTTACATAGCTTTTGAAGTTGTTAATACATTTAAGATCTACTAGTTTTGCTAAGTTCTCTCTTCGATGGAGGAATGAAGATTTGATAAATAGTGCTTCTTGGAAGCGAGTCTCCCTATGGTCAAGGTTGACTGCTTTATGGCCTTAAAATAACAAATGCCATCGTGACAGGACCTTGGGAAGTTGTTAACATATTTAAGTTCTCTCTTGGATGGAAGAAAATGAAGATTTGATGAACAACGCTTAATGGCCTTAAGAATAGCTAATGTTATATTTCACAAGACCTTGAGAAGGTTGGGTCCTCACATAAAGATTTGAAAGTATTTTAAATAGAATTTTTATTCTTAACTGAGTTGAGCAGAAAATAAACACAAACAGGCAGCATGTATAACATACAAATTCATCGCAACTAAAATATAAGAAATTTGAAGCTAATTTTTTACAATAAAACTAGACATAAGAGGATAACATATAAAAATTTCAGGTCAAAACAAATTCCATTGTGTCTATTTTGAAATTTTAAAAATTAGCCACATTGTTGTATAACGGGAAAACCTAATAGCAAAATCAACTTCGAAATTCCAAAATAAATCTAATCCAAATTAACTTAAATAAATTTCTAAAAATTTATAAACATGCACAAATTCATAAACATATCTAGTTTTTTCAATAAAAAATTCATATTCAAACAAAATTTTTAAATATTTAAAAACAAATCAAATATTCACTCTGTACAGATTCTCATATAAATTCTAGATTAGGGTTCCAACAATTATTCTTTAACCTAACAATAGATATTAATTCTATAATCTTAAAAATATCCATATACATCTCATATAACATAAAAGAAATTAGAAAAAAATCAACATTGATCAACATCAAAGCTTTTAGATTTTTCTTTCTATGCTTCAAAACTTGTTCATAATTACAAAATCCCCAATAATATAAGATTCATAATAATCTTAAAGGGATACAGAATACTAAATTAAAATCATAAAAGCTTAATATTAACCCTAATAGTTTTTAGAGCTTGAAGAAAAAGAAGAACAAGAAGATTTACCTGATACCCTTGTGTTGTAAATTGAAAACAAACGGAAAAATGAAATAAAATGTGTTTTCCCTTGTTCTAATAAACCCAAAAATAGGGTAAACACTTATTGTTCTAGTTTAATAAAATTGAAATAATCCAAGTTTATTAGAATACAAAGTTTCTTTAAAAAAATAAAATATAGGTATAAATATCAAAAGATAAATATATACACATATATAAAGGAAAATTTTTGAATTCAGATATCCTAATTTTATAAAATTAGATATCAACTTAGGACAACAAGTTGCTTGAGAAATCCCATGTTGCCTGATGTGAATGCTGACTTTATTAAAGTCAGGTTATGATACGAACCTAGGACGACCTGCTCCTAAACCCGTATTATATTAGCCCGGATCTTTAATTAAGTTCAAGTTAATGGAATGGACCTCAACCCCTAACCAACCTGTGGTTAGAAACCTTGGTATAATGTAGACGCCACAATAGGGGATGGAAAACCTATTGATAAGTCAAGCCAAAACAATCAATTCTCTAATGGTGTTTTAGGTGTTCTCAAAGAATAAAGAGATAATTAATCTCACAAGTATTTTCTTAATCAAATCCAAGTTGTATTATTATTGAAAAATAAGCCTTTAAATAGGCTACAAAGCCACGAAATAAAACCCTAAAAAATAATTCAAAATCAGACTCCTATAGGAATTAGGAAACTTGACCGAATTCTAATATGTCCTAAACTAAGTTTCCTAAACTAAATTTGATTAATTAATTCCTTTATTCTGAATTAGGAATTAATTGATTTACAATGAAAATAATAAAATAATAACTTTCCTAAACTTATTTGTCCAGAAAATAAATAAATAAAAACTAAAAAGTAATGGTAGTTTCCTAAAACAAAAAGTAGAATAAAATTAGGAAACTATAATACTAGCTTTTTTGACTAATTTGACTTTGACTAATCTTTGACCTCTTTGAGCTCCAAATCAGCTTCTAGATGCTTTGTAGGATGCCAAATAAGCTGAATATGAAGTCCCACACGTTGCCCATGCTTGAAAAAATAAGAAAAGGCTAATACAGTAAAATACAGTAAAGCTAGCAAGCAATACAGCAAATTCGGCCAAATTGTTGATGTTGTCCGTACAAGCCCTTTTTGATTGCATTTGAGGCTGCTGACCTCTTAGGCATATGTATTGAACCCATAAATCATTGGAACCATTTCATGCTTCCTGGACTCCAAAAATGTACCAAAACCGTCACCCGGGTCCGTATTGGCTTCTATTGCTTGTATGAGTAAAACAGGCCTTGGTTCTTTAGATATGGCTAACCCCTCTTGACTATGACTTATTCCTTGTATGAAGACAGCAAGATTGTCCTTGAAATTCTTGGCTTGGGCCCTAGTGATCGGTCCCACCTTCATTTGTATTGGGTCAGCACCCCAACGGGTTGTTGGTCGAACAGTCTCGGGTGGATTCGCATCAGGTTATTCGCATATGAAAGGACATAATCCAGAAAAAGTATACATCCTTACTATGTAGGCACCCTTGAACCAAATCAATCCAACCTAGACAAATAAATTAAAAGAAAAAATAATACAAAATTCATGAAAATAACAAAAAATAAATGGACATAACAATGAACCTGTAATACCCCATCCCGAAGTACATCGAAATTTTCTAAAATTTGACCGAGGTTGACCAGGTTTGACCATCGTTGACCGAGAAGGGGTCAAATATTGACTTTTTGCTCCTGATGGAATTTTACATTGACCAAAGTACCGTTAAAAAGTACACATTGTCACGAGTTCATAGACTAGTAGCACGATGAAACGGAGCTACGTTTTGAAAGTTATGAGCAGAACAAGTTGAGGTCCAAACTGTCAAAGGGGTGCCGAAGTTGACTTTTTGTTCATGTAAAGTTGAGCTTTGACTCATGCATGGTTGTGAAGTATTCGTCGATATGAGTTTATAGACTAGCGGCACGTCCGATTTGGACATGTGGTTTGAAAGTTGCGGACCTATGAAGTTTTTCCGAGACAGCATTTACTATTCATGGATCCGTATGTGTGTGAACAGTGGTGCCATGTGTCAAAAAGTGGACCCACTCGTGGAGAAAATCTTGGGTGCATCGGTGGTACCAGCTCAGCTTATACCACTCCAAATGATTTGCTTACATGTGTAAAAAAAACCACATCATAAGCCAAATCATCTCCCAATTTGATTTTTTTATTTAAAAAAGTGATATTGAAGCGTTAAAAGTGGAGAGAGAGGACCATCGTTAGGTGAACAGTCATCGGAATTGACGCCAGAGATTGAAGGGTTCTCAGATCAACCATTGAGCTGTGACTTTAGCAAGTAGCAAACAAACTCATGGCATTTGTGCCTGGTTATCAATCCATGCTTTTTTCCCCACTTCCTTTTTTGGAGCTTCAAATAAAATCTTTCTTAAAGGGGAAAGAATTTTTTCAGAGCACTACCTGAAACAAACAAATTTTTTCTATTGGAATTTTCTTACTAACAATAAACCTCAAAGAATTTTTCCCCTTGCCTTTTTGTCATGTATTTCTTTGAGATTGTTATTATTTATTGATATCTTTTATGTTCAAAGATGGCTTAGTGACTCACAGAATTCTAAATAGTTTTTTATGAATTTTTTAGCTTTTATTGTTAAATAACCGTTGAAGATTTCAGATTCAAATTATATGGGTATGGAAGAATGTAAAAACAGAGTTATTGTAACACCAACTTCATTAAAGTGCGTTTAACCTAAATCCAGATTGGAAACGATTTCACAAAGAAGAAGAGAATTTATTCCATGGAAATCCAAAATGTGAAGAGCTTCATGTGGCTTGGAAAAGATGCTCTGTAGTTTATGGCTGTTAGGGATGGAAAGGTGAAAAGCCATAGAACTAGCCATCGTAAGAAGTTTTACATATCAAAAATTAAAAAATAAAAATAAACAATAATTGGAATAATAAGCTAACCTTGCAATTTTTAAACACGTGGCACTAATTCGCTTGGAGTGGTAGCAGCTGAGCTGGTACCACCGATGCACCCAAGATTTTCTCCCACTCGTGAGTGCACAGTGGCACCCACAGGCGTTTTGACTGGTTGAGAAGGGGAGGGATGAGAGAGAAGGAGAAGGAGGAGAGAGAAAGAGAGAGAGCTAAAGAGAGAAACCCAACCGGCCAACCACTGTTCACCCAATTTCGGCCACCAGAACAGTACACGCGCCACCCTAGCTTGAAGCCCACCTAAAAAACGGCCGGCCAGCCAAAAATCACAGCCAAACAACCACTGACGTGCCCGGATCGAGACTTTTTTCGGCGGCGCCGCCGATTACTTCAAACCCAGATTTCTCTCCATTCTGACCTCTGTTTGCCTCACCGTCGGTCCCGTTGAGTCACCCATTCCCCGATCTACTTTTCCACCAAAAATCACGGCCAGTGGCCACCAGACGCGCCGCCAGCGGTGGCGGATTCCAATGACCACTGTGGCTCGTCGGGAAGTCAACTTTCCGACAAGTTTCCAGTTGCACCGCCCATCCTTTCCCACTAATTCCGACCCTCTAAACCCAAATCCGAGGTCGTTTTCCTCCAATTCGTGATAGATTGAGAGAATTAAGGACTTGAATTCCGAGAGCTTTCCGGCGAGATTCCGGCCACCACGGGTCCAACCTCCGGGAGGTAAGCCTCAATCCGCAATCATCGTTCCATAATTTTCATTTCTGTATATTACTCATAAATTTTGGTTAACGTTTGTGTTAAACCCCCCGGGTACCGGGTATTATTTACCCGAATAAAGTATTAATTTATTTGATCCTATGTAATATTGTTGTTTTAGAAGCACGTGTGCATCGTGAAATTGATCCCATTGAGGATATTGGGTTAATTGTGTGCTCGAGGTGAGTGACCCACCTTCGAAATTAATTTTGGGAGTCAAATTAATTATATTGTGATATTTTAATATTTGAATGTTTTTATTTTATGTTAATTGTTAGATAAATTGTGAATTAAATTTTGATACCCATATTTGAATAAATTGAAATATATGATTTTTGATAAATTATGGAAATCTAGATTTTATGACAATTTGATATTTAAAGGAATTATAAAAGTAATATTATTTGATTTATTACGGAATTTATTTGTGAATTTACTTTGATTAATAAAAAATGCATTTATATAAATTTATGCATTGTGGAAATTATTTTATGGTATTGAGGATTTGTGGAATTAAATTATATATGATTCATGTGGTTTTAATATTATTTTTGGTATGATTTGATTTTAAAGATTTCAAGAAAAATATTGATTTAAGTTATGGTGCTCTCAAATATATATTTATGCACTTGAAATATTATCTAGTTGATTTTATGATATAAGAAAAATTATATATTATTGATGGATTTATGCTGGTGTTTAAAGAAAAATGTGGGATGGTGAATTTGAAAAATGGTATAATTCCCACGGTGAGTTTTGGAAAAAATATTATTTTTTTTAAAATAATATGGTTATTTATTTTAGACGTACTCATACAGTACTGGTGTTCTGTACTATATATGTGGATGAGCACGCAAGTTATAATGTCTCCCGTGAGTTGCCATTGGACCGAGGACAGGCAAGTTTGATATTGGCCATAAGCTGCCCCCCTTCATGGCCGGGTTGACGGTTTAAGCAGTGGCGCTGTCGGAACACCGAAGCGACCGTATGCAAGTTTCTCTCTTTAATCTCCCGCCAGATGGTGCTCGGGACGCTGGGTATCGTAAGGCATCACTGGTATATAGTGTGGTGCGTCAAATATTATTTTTCAGATATAAATTTCAAATCTTAAAGTTTTAAAGCAGCATCTAAATTAAATGAATTTAATTTGTTTTATCACCTATTTCCAGTTAGTATTTTCTAAAATGTATTTATTCATATTTTATGTCACTTATTTTAAATTAATAATTTTTATAATTTATATATTGGGTTTATTTTTGTTTTATGCCAAATTTCTCTAATACAAGTTTATTTACGGTTTTATTTATTTTATCTAGTGATGTTTTATTCTAAATTTAATTATTAGATTTTTTTTAAATGTTTTCAATGTATATATTGAGTTCTAAATTAATATTTATATTTATGTGCATTCTAAATTATTGCATTCTATTTAATTTGATATTTCCTTGATTATTTTTTTTTATGTAAATTTTATGAATTTTATAATATATTTTTACCACTTATTTTATATGCTTGTTTGTAATTATTTAAATTATATTTTTGAAACTATTTATTTTAGTTTATTAAATCAAATTTTACAAATTATATATTGAATTTCTCTTTTATGTTATATTCTTTTAATGCAAGTATTCTAAATTTATTTTATTATATTTCATTCGTATTTGGATTATTTAATTATTTATTAGATTAATTATTCCTTTATTTTTGGGGCATAAAAGATTGGGCTTTGCGAAAATGTTTTAAAAGGGGAACCTTTCCAACAGAGTGAATGGTGAGGGTTTTGAGAGAAAATATTATTTTCAATTAATTATTACTTATTTATTCTTAATTAATCAAATGTGCTATAATTATCGTTACTATTATAATTGTACAGTAGATAGGGTCACTCACTGAGATGATTAGCATCTCATATTTCTAAATTCCGTTCCCCTAGCCCGACATCTCAGTTTATTCCGAAAGTCCAAGAAGCATTTTCTCCCTTTTCCTCTTCATCTTGTATTGCTTCTTTATCTGACATTGTATTAATTTCATATTTATTGTATAATGCTCTGTATACAGTATTAGACACATTTTATTAAATACTGCATTAATTCCCTATTATTATTTTGGAGTGCCGTAAATTTGTGAAAACAAATTGTAGTAAGGTGGGAGGAATAAGGTGGTGTTTATAGAAGTGTGTTTTCAGTGCAGGAAATTTATGGTAAATCCAACCCTTAGGGGATGTTCTGCCAGATTTTCCATTGGAAAGTCCAGTAGGATTTCCCTGGGATCAGGGCTTATCAAGGATTCCAGTGAAAAATTTTGGACGGGTCTTGATAGAACCCAACATAGAAACCTTGCCTCATCAAAACCCTTATAAGTAAAGACCCAAAGTTGGAAAAACCCCAAAAGGGAAAAAGAGTACGAGGCAATCAACAAAACGAAAAGTCATATACCCTTATATATCATTAGAATGAGCTTTGATATAATTTGCAGGGAGAGAGATAGACCAAAGTCAGCAGCAGAAGATAATGTTTTTGATAAAACATTAGCCGCTGTGTTGTTTTCACAAAAAATATGAAAAACAGGAAAAGGAATTGAAGAAATATACTGAATGCAAGTAGACCAATTGGGCAAAAATGGCCAGGGAACGTCCCTTGAACGATCTTGAAGCAACTTAGCAGCATAAGTTGAATCACTCTCAAGCCATTAATTTATCTTAGAAAGTTGTTGAGCAAACCGCAGCAAAAGAATAACCACCCAAATTTTTTCTTCATAAGCATAAGCGACAACAAGAGTCTTGGAGAAACACCCTATAACAAAGCCTCGAGCAATTCTAAAAACACCATCATAACCTGCAATCCCAGGATAACCTAAAGCAACACCATCAATGTTAACTTTTATCCATCCAAATTTTGGAGCTAACAAAAAAAGGCACAATTTTAAAAGCTTTCGAAGGAATCCCATTCACACTCAAACCTTTCAGCAACATCAAAACCAAAAACAACATTATCCATGTAGCCAACCTTAAAACAAGCTCAAATTCTAACAAAACCAAATAACATTAAAAACCAAAATATAGGCAGACATCCATAAAACACAGAATTTAAAATATTTGGATCCCAAGCAAAATTCTCATCATTGTTCAACTATAGGAGCGTCCTACCTTATCTATCCAAAAATGCCCCTGAGCATTGATACCAACCAACCATTTACGATGATGCATAATCTCCAAAAAACAACCAAGAAAAGAAGTCAAGATAAAAGAGCCCATGTATATATAACCATATATGACAACAAAGTTTTCACCCAATAAATAAACAAAGAAAGAAAGAAAGAAAGACTAAGATGAGCGGAGATAAAGTCACACAAGTTGAGAGTGAAAAAGAAAATCTAATAAGAATTTCGTAACTAAAAAAAAAGAAAAAAGACGAAGATATAGACAAATAAAAAGGAAAAGAGAAGGATAAAGTAGAAGTGGAAGAGAATTAGATTAAATAAAATACTGGTATTGGTCTCTCTACTTGTGGTTTTGTCTGTGTAGAAGTTTCCCCTTTTTAATGTTTGCTTTCTTTCTTTTTTTAGAATATGGATATTTATAGGGTGTTGGTTAGTGATAAAATTAGTGGAAATTTAAAATTCTCTATAAAAGTGAAATTATCTAAAATTTCCTACAAAAGTGAAATTTTTTCTTGTTCGGATAATTTTTAAAAAAAAGAAATTTATGGATCCCAGTAAAAAATAAATCTCATAATGTGGGAAACTGATAGGGAAAGTAAATCCTACTAAAGATGTGTCATTCTAAAATTCCCTCAGAAAATTTTTTTAAATACAATTTTATCCTTTAATTTTAATGTATAAATTTATTTAATTACTTGTAAATTTATTTATTTTTTAATAATTAACCAACACTATAAAAAAAAAATATCAAGAAAACTCAAGAAACTGAATACCAAAAAATTGATTCTTTCAATACTTTTTCTTTTACCAAACACCCCATTAGATCGATTTAGCTCTATATTTTGTCAAAGTATTAATTTTTTTAATTGGTAATTGCACTTTGATTTTTTAACTTTTAAAATTGTGCAATTTGAACATCAAACTTTTAAAAATAGAAATTTAGTCTCTTAATTTTTTTCAATTTGTTACTCAATGGTTCAGTATTAAATTTGACAAAATGCATTGATAACTTTTCCATCTATAAATTAAGATGGTGATCAAGAAAAAGAAAACAATCATGTGGACAGAATTATTACCCATCTATTTGACCAAATTAAGAACTAAATTAATTTGTAATAAATTAAAAAATTAAAAACCCAAATTGGTATTTTAAAAGTTAATAACCTAAATCACAAAACTTTAAAAATCGACTAACCTTTATTAAAAACACTGGTTAGTTTCGATTATAGCCCTGCTAGTTAAGATTTGGAAAAAGCTGAACAATCAGCTAAATAAAATTAATATTTGACTTTAGCTAAAAATTAATATCATTCTTACTTCAAAGATTAAAATATGGGTCATGTCCTAAAATTTTTTTAAAATATTATTAAGTTTTTAGATGGATCGAAAAAATTATTAAGTTTGGGTCAGTATAATCGGATCTTAATTGACCAAACATAAATAGTCCTTCTTTCTAAGACGTCGAATTCAAAGAAAGTAAAATGAAAAATAAATAAATAAATAAGTAAAACAAAATAAAAGCCCCAAAACCATTTTTTTGTTTGTTTGTTTTTAAAGTGGAAGAAAATAAGCTACACGCATAATAACAAGAAAAAATTCAAGCAGACTTGGAGAGTCTGGTCTTTACATCCTCAGCAGCATCAGCAGCTTCAGCCTGCATCTTAGAAGCTTGTAAGTCAGCTCGTGCTGCTTCCTCCTCGCTCTTTGCTGTCATCTTCTTAGCCTGATATATATAAATCCAATCCGACAAATGTTTATTAATTCAAAAATAAAATACAAAGTTCAAAATTCCGACATTTATTTTTAGAGGGATATTCAACAGTCAAAATGATAAACTATTGTTTCTCTCAAGCAATAATAACCCGACTTTAAATTTCTCATCTTCAATATTAGCAAAGGTTATTAGCTATATTAATTCCTAAATTATAACCATCGATGCACTTCATTCCTAATTTTTTGTCTTTTTTTTTGCACTTTGACTTAAATTATTTTCTATTGATGTGCATTGTACTTAATACTATACTCCTTTTGCTCTTCTCTTTATGTGTCTATTGATCTCCTGCCCACTCACATTCTCTTTATCGAATCCTTCTAGCAGATAGGACTACTCCTGCTTGCTCTTGGCTTTGGCTGCTTAGAAATATTCCTTTACTTCGTCTTAGAAAATGGAAGATTTAGTTTCGCGGGACAGTCATCTGTTCCATTTTGAATTCCATCACTAAAAGTTAGACTAAAAAATAATGTAAGGGCGAAAGTGCACTAAAGTTAATTTGGGAGGAAATTGCCCAAATAAAAAGTTTCAAAAGCTAAAATACAATTATTAGCATAATTTTATTTCAGAGAAAAAAAAAAAAAAAAAAAAAAAAAGGGATCCCACATTTCTTTATCTATACATACACGCATACAACCCTTCTATAAGACTGTCTTCCAACATAAAGTGGTTCGTGGATGGCACACATCATGCCAATATTGGTCGGACATAACTCAAGGAAAAATATAACAGAATGCAATTTTTTTTTCTTTTTTTTTTTTTTTTAACTGCCAAAATTTGGGGATGTGTCTCATTTCTATATGGCAAAATTATATGTGTGTGTGTGTATGTGTGTGGGTGTGTGTGTGTGTGTGTGTGTGTGTGTGTGTGTGTGTGTGTTTTTACCTGACCAACAAAGAAGGCCTTCACGTACTCAAAACCCTCCTGCACCGAAACCAAGAATGCCAAGCAGTCTTTCTTCATCCGTGACGCCATCGAAGTTTCTCCTTTCTTTGAACTTCCCACAGCTGGGTTAGCTGCTCCAGTGCCGGGGCTGTGAGTTTCCGGGGGCGACTCCGACGATCTTATCTCCTCCATAAAATTGAACTCCCTCTTCTATTTTGGGTTTCAGTAATTTGCCGGAGGTAGAATGGGGAAGATGAGCCAAAGATGTAATGGATTTTGGTTAATTTTGAGTTCAACACGTTTGATGGCTCTGTGAGGACCTGTGTTGGTGCGTGGCAGCTTCAGAACGTTCCCACGTTTCGGCTTTTATGTTGGTGGATCATGGAAATTGGTGGGCCCGGTTTACTTTATTGTTTATTTGTCAAAAAAAAATTTGAATATTATTAAATTATTTCTGGTAAAGACGATTTAATTATATTTGTTTGTTCAAAATATATTTGGATTATAAAAGTATAACATACCGTGACATATCTTTTTTTCTATAAGCTGAAAGATTATCGTAGAATGATTTTTGTACGTCAATTTAGTAAACAATAAAATTTGAAAAAAAAAACAATGATGGTTTTTCGTATTTTTATTTTTTTGTTTTTATTTCTCTTTCATTGTACCTAACTCTTTTTTTTTTTTTTTGGGAAACAAAGTAAAGATTTCATATATTATGAAAACGAATTAAACATATCAGCACAAAGTAAATTAGTAAGCCATTATAGACCATCTTCAAACCAGGACTCAAAACCAAAGAGATCTGTAGCATATTTTGCAATACAGTGAGCCCGTTTTTCTCTCTAGACTCAAAAGAACATACAAGGCTTGGGCAATTCGAAAACAACTCTTGTGGGGGCGTTTGGTAAGCAGGATAGATCCGGATTGGACGGGATCGGACAGGATAGGTTCAGATCGGACAGGATCGGACAGGATCGAATAGTGCAGTACTGTGTTTGGTATAGTTCTGGACTGAATGTTAGACTAGTTGTCCCATGTTTGGTACAGGATCGGACTGGATTGGATTATTTTATAATTATAGTATTTATTTTGTTATATATGAAAAGATTTAAAATTATATTTATATTTACAAAAAAATTAAATATTATATTTAATTAAAGTTTTATTATTACTTATATTTAATATGTTTTGTATAGATATTTATATGTTCAATTAATTAATAATAAAAATAATTTAATGATATTTATAATACATTTGTAATTTTTTTTTTAACACCCATAAACTACTTAAAATATTGTTTTCAAAACCAATTAAATAAAATTACTAATCATGAATAATAATTAAATACAAATAAAAAAAATTGACATAATATTTAATTAAGAACTTGTTAATAGCATAAAAATATCCATCTTCAATTCATACATATAGATATATAGATATATAAATAAATGTCACATGTAGTTGCACTTTTAACAAGTATGACATCCGTATATATATATTGGATTTTACAAGGATAATCTAATTATATAAGAAATAAGTAAATAAACTCATTGATAGTAAGCCAAATAAACAACCTAATACAAAACCATTACCCCACTCGTTGTGAAATTGAGCACGTGTATGTACGGTAGTGGTATTTTGTATTGGATTTGCTTCATTACGATTCCTCATTGTTTGTTCTACAAACTCAACATATGCAATTTCAGCTTCTTCAATTGTATTATAGGCTTGATATAAATTATTTGTAAATCCATGCACTTGTTGATGACATTCAGACCAAGAATTATATATCCCTGGTTGTCTACCTTTAAACACAACATAAACCCTTCTCTTTGCCATTCAATATTCCTGCATATAATAATAAATGACAATATAATATAGTAATATTATTAAACAAAATAACAACTAACCAAATCAATAAAGTGCATGTTAATATTCTAAAACATAACACATAATAATAAAATTATCCGTACATGCATAATTAGAAACCAACATTCAATACGTTACAATATATGTCCATAAGTTTCAATTCCAAATGTTCATAGTTGTCATCCTCTCATACATATCCATAATTATATAATCCACAACAATACTAATTTAGTTATCCAAAAATCCACGAGCAAATTCAATCTTCTGCGCATCGGTTTTAATAATCTTGAAAACCTCAACGTTCGATGGATCCGATCTCATTGCCTTAGAGATTTTGAGATTGTCAGTAATAGGGAATCCTAACCTGTCAAGCTCCATAGCTAAGTATTGTGGATAGTTGATATCAGACTTTTCCAACTTGTCTAACTGTGTAGCCAATTTATCAATAAACTTATCTGCTACATTGTTTAACCCGCTAACGATGTCAACATCTTTCGATTGAGCTTTCCTCTTACCTCTTAATTGGGATTGTGTGGGCAGTTGACTATGTGTTTGATTCATAGACATTGGAGAACCCACATCATCAAATTGGTCATTATCAGGCTCCATATTGATATCATTAACTAAATCAATTGGAGTTTGTGCTCCATGTCCTGTTGCCCGATCCTTCCCAAAAATATTAGCAAGCCTCTCATATATCGGAAAAGGTTTATCTCTCCAACTTTTTGCACTTGGATTACTCTAAAATAAAAAAAGCCATCATTTAGTAAAAACATTATATATTTAAGATAAGAAACACAAAATTCAATAAAGGTATTTTTCCTAACAAAGTCAAAACCTGCACATATGCTTTCCAAGCATCGTCACTGTCAATCTCCACACATTTAAGAGTGTCATTCCATCCAAATCCACTTTTGTTCAGCATGTCGTATATGATGCCATATTGCTTCTTCCACTTTTTTAACTTCGATTCAATATGTGGAGTTGCTCGCAATCCCGAGTTAGGACACATTTCAGCCAGTTGCCGCTCAATCATATTAAGTGTACCAGGTTTAAATGCTCCCGTGTCACAACGTTGCCCACTAGCTACAGCTTCATCTAAAAGAACTAGCAAAGCTTCTTCCTCACCTCTACTCCATGTACGCCTAGATTCACCCCACCTATTATCGTTACTGCTTCCTCCAGCTTCCATTGCTATTCAAGTAAACATTTCATAATTCCAACATTATCAAAACAAGATGCAACCAAAATAACAATAAATCTCAAATGTTGTACTTAATATAATATAAGTTTGCCTTCATACATATTATCCAAAAGATTTAACAAACAATATTAAATAAGCAGTTAGAGCATAATTTTTTACATAACCATTAACTACTAATCATGATGACCTCTCCACTCACCAAACATTTGCTTAGCTAACTCATCTCTCCAATTCGTCCATCGATCTGAGGAAGCAATTGATCCTATAATGTCCTCCTCTTCATTAATGTCCACATTTTCCATCCTATCATATTCGACTTCTCCAGGATCGAGTGTCATTTCTCTTCTAATCAGATTATGTATCAGACAACATGCAGTAATAGTTTTGATTTGTGTTGCAATTGGGTAGAAAGATGGACTTCTTAAAATTGCCCATCGCATTTTTAGAACCCCAAAGCATCTTTCTATGATATTCCTAGCTGATGCATGCTTCATGTTGAAATACTCTTAATGATTTATGGGTGCTAAACTATCTCTCCATTCGGAAAGGTGATATCTTGTTCCCCTATATGGTGCAAGAAATCCTTCACCATTTGTGTAACCAGCATCCACTAAGTAATAACAACCTAACACAGAAAAATATCTCCTATTAGTTTATGTAATGTTAATCCACTCGATGAAATATTTAAGGATTGGTCTTACAGGTTGGTACTTTTAGTCCATTTGGCCTACTTATTGCATCTCGAAGTACTCTGGAATCAGAAGCGGAGCCTTCCCAACCCGGTAATACAAATATAAATTCCATATTCGGGTTACATACACCTAAGATATTTGTTGCGATCTCACCCTTTCTTGTTCGATATCTTGGCTTATCGATTTCAAGTACTTTCACCTTAATATAAGTTCCATCTAATGCTCCCAAACAATTCTACGACACAAACAATTTTACTAACGTCAGATAATGCTACAAGTCATCTAACTATAAAATTAATAACCAAACTAGTCCACATACGTACCTTAAACATTTTCCATCTATCATCTGAGCAATTATCCAACACAGGTTCAGGATGCCTCAACAAAATGGAATGTAAGCGCAACACCCCATTCAATACTGAATTGAAATATCTACTAATTATCTCCCCTGATCTATAGAATCGACTGATAATTGTACGGTTTTTTGTATGATGAGCAATTATGTGCAAAAATATGCACACTTGCTCTTCCAATGTAACAGTACCATCTCTTTTCACATATCCATCCTGGCATAATAACCGACATAAAATAACAAATGTTCTCCTATCCATCCTCAATTGACTAATACAAGTGACATCATTGTCCAACAAACTATCTATAAAAGATGTACGCAATTCGGTATTCCTAGTTATTCTATTCCTAACACCTCTTTCATTTCTCCTTTGCCACGCTACATACATGTACATAAAAAAGATAAACATAAAGCCCCAACAAAAAGATTGAATCACAACTAATTTTCTTCCATCCATCTCTACAAAAAAGAAAAAAAAACAACAAATAAAAAAAATTATAAGAAATACAATAAATTGAGCTGCTATTGCCAATACAATTGAATAAATACAGAAAACAAAAATCTTCCATAAATAATATATTTATATATTAGCATTCACAATAAACATTATATGTATTTGGAAGGTCAAAATAAAAGGTGGATTTAAGTATTTTTAAACTCTTCAAACTCAATATATATATATATATATCATCAAATTTTTTTTTTATTATTATTAATGATGGAGCCAATGAAATAGTTTTCAAACAACATTGGTAAATTACAAAAATAAAAAATAAAAAATAAATAAAAATTATAATTATTGCAAAAACTAAATACAACTTTTTGAGCTTTTATAATTTGGATAATCATTGTGTTGTAACCCAAACTTATGGTGAAGTATGAGTTAGATGGAGAAAAATATATGTTGTATATAATTAAAGACAAAAAATGAATTATATAAAGAAGTTATTTGAAATAGATTTAATTAATAAATATGCTTAAAAATAACTTTAAATGGGAATAAAAATATAAATTTAGAATAAAACTTTATATAGTTTGTTTTGATAGTGTACTTATAACTTCTTAATATCATATTTTGGTTAGGATAAAAAACAAATTAAGTATTGAAGACCAAAAATGGTGTTTGCAAATATTCAACCAATTAATGCATTATGCATTTTTATGTTGACCGACTTTTGTGTTGACCGACTTCTTTTATGTACATTTGGAATTATTATACCATTCCACTTTATTCTTATTTATTTCCTTGCTTCGTAAGAATTTTAAAAACATATATACATTTGCGTGGAATCCAAGAGTGGCATTAAAAACATCTTATATGAGAAGCAATTGAATTCAAATTAAGCCATGTTATTGTGGTTGACACAAATGGAGGAGGAAATTTTAGTACAATTCAAGGTGCTATTGATATGGTTCCAGAACATAACACACAAAGGGTGAAAATCTACATTCTTCCTGGAACATACAGGTCTATATATATGAAATATATATACATATATATATATATATATATATATATATATATATATATATACGCACACACTTTCTTTTCACAGGTTGAGATAGCTAGACACATGATCCAAGATCGTGAATGGGAGGTTTATCGAATCTTACTCGATGAAGGGGTTGGTTTTTCTGTGCCGAGGAATAAAATTGAAGAATATGTAAGAAACACACTGATGGGACTCGAAGTAAATAAATTTGGTCACTACTTCCATTACTGTACAGCCTCATTTCTTAACCTACCTTTTGCGGTCGACCACAACTATATGCTAACTGCTTATGTTACAAAACATCAAATGTTTTATGCAAATGGCTAAGCTGTTTTGTAACCTCAATCTTCTTATATGTCACCAACACGATACAAACTTGGCAGTTCCTGCTCTTGCTTAATTAGATATAAAATAGTTCAGCTTTTTGTTATACACCTTCTTCTTAATCATCCTTTTTGTTTTTCTGGTGTTCTCTCTAACTTTCACTATGGCTTATTTTAATATTATTTTTGGTACTTAGATGACAATTTTGAACAAATTTGGAATGTGGAATTGCAGTTTAGTTTTTGCTTTGGAAAGCATGGTGCTTGTGATGAGAGAAGCATGTGAAGAAGGTCCTACTGGACTTCACATGGTGCTTTTGTGTTTTGGCTTAATAACAAATTTTATCTTAGGTTTCTTGCAAGTAACGTGGATACCAAAAATAGTTATTGGGTGTATATTTTAAATTTCTTTGAGTTGAGGTGTTTTATGGTGAGGAATTTTAGGCAAGCCATTTTCCTAGGAATCAGGATTAGCACTTTGATGGTGTAACTTATTGTTGACTGTTAACAAAGTAAATAAAAAAAAATATTGAATCTTTTTGTTATTATTATTTAATATAGTTTCTTAGACGACAAATACGAAGCCATATATATCATTCATAGGACAAATGAATCATACATCCAGAACTATACTTACATGGCATGACTTGGCATCAGATAAAAATCAATATGGTATTGCACTGGGAACATATAACTCAGCATCTGTAACCGTAGAGTCGGATTATTTCTGTGCAACTAGAATCACTTTCGAGGTACTTAAACATCTTTCCTAAGTCCTTCCCTCCAAAAAACAATAAGATCAAACTTTCAAATGCAAATTATTTGATACATAATTTCATGGTGTGGGGTGTTTGCAGAATTCTGCAGTTCCAGTTCGCAGAGGACAAGGCAACCAAGCAGTAGCCTTGAGAATTGCAGGTGATAAAGCAATGTTCTATAAAGCAAGGGTTTTGGGGAAGCAAGATACGCTTTTAGATGAAAGTGGAACACACCTTTTCTACAAGTGTTTCATCCAAGGCAGAGTTGATTTTGTATTTGGCAGAGCAAGATCACTCTACAAGGTTAAAAAGGAAAAAAAATAAAAATAAAAATAAAAAGCTTATCCATTTTTTATTAGAGAAGACAAAACCCATGTTTCATATTTAGTCTCCTAATCTGGGTTTCTTTCTTTGCTTTCTAAACCTTGCAACTAGGAATGCCATCTGAATTTAATAGCTAAGAGATCAGGAGCAATTGCAGCTCATCACAGGGATTCACCAGATGATCTGTCTAATGTGTTCATTCAGTATGCTTCATTTTGTATCTATCTGCTTGTATCTATCTATCAATCTATCTATCTATCTATCTATCTACTTGGCGTAACACACCCAATTATTACAAACCAACAACCTCAAACTGATTCAAAACAACCACCAATGACAATCCAAAACAAAAACCAATTACACAAACCAGATCTTTACAAGTTTGCATTAGACATGTTAGATCATTCAGAAGAATTTTTCATCATGTTAGAAAAATCAGTAAAAGCGTCTAAACTAGTAATAAATAAAAGCAATCTAAAAAGGTTGATGTTGCATTGTCATAATTTCAACCATTCTTGAGAGAATGACTAAATAGAAAGCTGTCTCGTAGAAATTGTTAAAGGGTCTCATGTTGATATTATAGCCAATCTATATATATAACACAAAGCGTGCTAGAATACTTATTTTGTTTGCTTTCTACAATTCTATTCTTTATAATATCATAGCCATTGGAACACAGTCCTGTTTTCCTGAATAGAACCTGAGGAGTTGACTTTTGGATTTAACGTACTGAAATTAGACAATTTCTCATTAAATTTATGTCTTGGTGTGGCTTTTTTATCTGAAACTTCTTATAAATCTGTTTGATGAGATTTCAAACACTTTTAATTAAAAAAGGCCTTTCCAACAATAAAAATGAGGTTCTGATATAGGACAAGTCTCGACCAATCTAGTCTCTACAATTCTAACTGTGGTTTTATCAATATATCTTTGTCACATCACAATAACAATTTCTATAACAGTTTTGTAGTTTCACATATGACATTTTCTTTCTTATCTTTACAGTTTTCCCGTCGGGAAGCAGGGGTAACTCATGTCTTAAGGACACTAAACAACAAAAAAGAGCATCACTAGGGTCTCAAAGACATCGAAATCCAAATACAGACAGGAAGTGGAATCAAAGGAAAAAAGAAACAAAAGGCCCAGATCAGAGAGTTAGTTACACGTCCATTTGGTCAACAAGAAACAAGCAAAAGAGAGAGAGAGTATTGGGAATGAAGAATTACCTGTTAGATACGGTCACTGGCCTTGGGGATCAGCAGGGTGGAAGAGTGGGCAATGAGGCAAGGGAAAAAGAAATGAAATGCTGGAATTTCGGAGTTGGGAGAAAAGGCCGGTTGCTGAAATACGCAAAGATATACGATTACAAATTTAATAATTAAAAAATAAATAAAAAAAATAAACCACAAATTAAGCAAAGATATCGGCCACTCACAGTGACAAAAAAAAACCCAGTTTTGGATTTTACTCTGGTCGACGTTTGGGTTGAGATTCGAGCTCTTGAGGAGTCTTGGCGACGATAGAAAGGGCGTGGAGTCCAGATTGGAGCTCGTCAGCCAAGGCGTCGTAGACCAAACAATGCCATTTCACGAGGTTCAGGCCTTCGAATTTCGGGGAGACAATCTTGAGGTTGAAATGGGTTTTGCCGGCGGCAGAGTTAGGGTTAGCTTTGACAGCTGTGTGGCTGGCGTGCTGGTAGGAAATGTCTTCGAGGTCAAGAATTGTGGCTTTAAACTGAAAAGAAGTGGCGAACGGGTGTGAGAGGCTGAGAGGTTGAAAGCATCGAAAGAGGGCAGGACAAAAGTGACCCAGGTGTTTTGGTGGGCCAGTTTTGTCCCCTTCGTTTCGGATAATTTGATTAACGGGATAAGTGTGTCCCATCCTTCATTTTCCTTCCCAAACACCAGATTGGGACTCTAACCCATCCGGTCCTGGCCAGTCCCATGTAACAAACACCACCTGTAACCTTTCTATCAAGAAACAATTTGGGTCCAAATGGTTGCCTGGAGTAGCAGAGTTCACAGCAAGCATAGCTTTAATACAGTCAATTACAATTTATCCATGAAGGAAACTTGCCTCCATACAAGAATAGATTGCCTCATGAATGATAGTGAGTTCTGAATATTGAACTAACCAGGAAGCCTCAAAAGGTTTTGCCAAAGCTCCCATAAGCTCACCAGGAGAATTCCTCACAACTACACCAATTCCAATCTTGGAATTACCCACTTGAAAATAGGCATCTACGTTTATTTTAAAATTGTCTCCTTGTGGTTGTTGCAAGTGCTGGTTTTGTCTGTTTGGGCGTTGAGTATTATTACCTTGCATAGCTTCCTTAAACTCCACATGCAAAGGTGAAATAGAGTCCAACATCTGAACATCTGATTTAACGAAGTTACTGTGTAAGAGAGCATTTCTGTTATTCCATCAACAGCAATATGTCCATGAAAATCTCTCTCTTTGAAATTCTGAAAGTTGTTTAAAGACATGATAACACAAAGTAGAGGAAGAATTATAGACCCCACTCTTAAGTTCCTTGTAAAAATCGAAATGCTTCCATATCTGAAATGCATTCACAAAACTCCAGAAGGCATGTAGTGTATTCTCTGCCCCCCCCCCCCCCCCCCCCCCCCCCTCTTTAAAACATATTAGGCACTCTCTAGTATTTGTGATGTGACATGAAGCTAGTAAAGACAAACAAGGAATGGCATCATTACATGCACGCCACATCAACATTTTCACTTTGTTAGAAATAGTTAATCACCAAAGGGCTTTCCACCATGTACCAGTGTGAGAGTCACTTGGTCCACTGATTTGGCTTCCAACCTCCATCTTACTAGCTTCCCAATAGCCAGTCCTAACTGTATACACACCATTTTATTTATGTTTCCATGTAAAATGGTCTTTGATGTGTAAAATCAACTTGCCAATATATGAATTGTTTTCAAGTAATAAAGTGGAAAAATAAGGTTTTCGTAACCAAAGGATTAAGAATTAAGCACCAAATATAATTAGGTTTTGATAATATTTGAACTAAAAATTGATATGGCAATTGAAAATAAATAAACTAAATTAAACAAAACCAATCAATTAAATTAGATCAATTTCAAGTAAAGAGAGAGTGAAATTAATAATTATAAATACTATGACATTTAATTTCACCACTAAATATTCTAATTTGATTACTTAAATATATGAATTTAATTAACTAGTAATTTTGTTAACCACACTTAATCACAAAATTAATTAAAAGTAGTTTCCACTCACAATTGATAATACTCACATTACCTAAATTATTCCTTCCAGCCTATAAATTAAATCATGCAAATTCATTAAGCATAGATTAAGCAAATAATATGACATGAGACATAGCTATTTTCCAATCAATTATGCAATCATGTAAATCATTGTATATCCATAATATTATCATTTTTCAAGCTCAAATATTATTAAAATTATTCATTCCTTCCGGTCTATGAAAGCATTAAGCATACCTGATTTATTAACAAAACATATTAGTAATTAAATAAAACTCAATATATATTAAAGTAATTAAACATTCATAGTTAGGGCTACATCATAGCCCTAGCTATGAAAATTAGTTCATGGAAAAAATAAATTCAACATCCATAATTATTAAAAATAATAAAATTCACAATTAAAGAGAAAAGAGAAGAGAATAAAAACCATTGAAGAAATTCTCCTTCAAGAACTCTACAAATCACAACCTTCTTCTCCAAGTAAGTCCACGTCTCTATGCCTTCTCCAAGCTCTCCAATTGATCTCACAAAATTCTAAAATTTAAAACCCTAGAACCCTTAAAAGAACTTTAAAAACTTCCAAAATTTGGTTTGTTTCTATTTAAGCCTCCTAAATAACTCTCTAAACTTGTATATTTTTTTCCTTCAAATGGAGTGGAAAAATAGGATTCTAGTACCTAAGGGATTAAGAATTAAGCACCAAAAATAATTAGGTTTTGATAATATTTGAACTAAAAATTAGGATGGCAATTGAAAATAAATAAACTAAACTAAACAAAAGCAATCAATTAAAATTAGATCAACTTCAATTAAAGAGAGAGTAAATTTAATAATTATAAATACTAACACATTTGATTTCACCACTAAATATTCCAATTTAATTACGTAAATATGTGAATTTAATTAACTAATAATTATGTTAACCATATTTAATCACAAAATTAATCAAAAGTAGTTTCCACTCACAAGTGATAATATTCACATAACCTAATTTATTTCTTCTGGCCTATAAATTAAATCATGCAAATTCATTAAGCATAGATTAAGCAAATAATATGGCATGAGACATAGCTATTTTTTAATCAATTATGCATTCATGTAAATCATTGTAGATCCATAATATTATCATTTTCCAAGCTCAAATATTATTAAAATCATTCATTCTTTCTGGCCTATGAAAGCATTAAACATACTAATGATTTATTAACAAAACATATTTCTAATTAAATAAAATTCAACATATATTAAGGTAATTAAACCTTCATAGTTAGGGCTAAATTATCGCCCTAGCTATGAAAATTAGTTCATGGCAAAAATAAATTCAACATTTATAATTATTAAAAACAATAAGATTCACAATTAAAGAGATAAGAGTAGAGAATAAAAACTATTAAAGAAATCCTTCAAAAGCTCTCCAAGTCGTGGCCTTTTTCTCCAAGCAAGCCATGTCTATGCCTTCTTTAAGCTCTCCAATTGATTTCCTAAAACTCTAAGACTTTAAAACCTTAGAATCCTTAAGAGAATTTAAGAAACTCCCAAATTTTAGTTTGTTTCTTTTCAAGCCTCCTAAAAGCTCTTAAATAACTCTCTAAAGTTATATATCTTCCTTCAATGAAGTGGGGGCTATATATATAAAATATTGGCAATCTTTTTCTCTCTTTATTTTCAATGTGAGAGTCTTACAAGATACCTTTTTTAAGCTATTAAAAGGGTTGGATGAATTTCATGTGTGAAAAAGAAACTTGATATTACTTGCTCTCCACTACTTTCATTTTCTCTAATTCCTTCTAAAAAAAATAGTTAATTAGTCTAATTTACCTTAATGAAGCATGTGACGTGACATGTGTCTCATTAATGATAAATTAACCAACTATCGCCACTTGTCCTGATCCTAGCCCTTGGATTGCCTTGATTTCATCTATCAATGGTGGAGATTTAACTAGAATATTCATTTTCATAAATTCCAAACTTAAAATGATGATATCTTTTTGCTCACACCTCAAATTCCAATACTAATGTGATATTTAAAATCATCAGATTGTAAGGATTCATATGACATCTACTTCCATCATGAAATTCCGATAAATCTTTATGGAATCTTTAAGGAATCTTTTTGGAATCTTTTTAATGTTTGGTCCGTTTGAGCTCTATTCTTGCTTTCGACCATAATTCGACCCGAGGAATCAATTTTTATGGTTGTTTTCTTGTAATTCTTCCTCCACCCAGATTAAGAAAAATAGATAATTAAGTATTTTTCCATAATAAATTAACACAAACTAACAAACATTAAATTATAAATATGGCATAAAATTATCAATATTTTTGGCCTAACATAAATTCATCTAAAGACCGAAAACCCAGGCCACCCATTACTTTTGGTTGTGTAAGCTTTAACCAACTTTTCCAAGATATACCTCACTTACCACCATAAGAACCCCACCAGAAACGAGTCATTAGACCTGTTAAATCTTCAACTAATTTTTTTGGTAATTTGAACTAGCTCGTGGTATAAGTTGGTATAGACTATGCAACAGCTTTAAGAAGAATCTCCTTTCCTCCCCTAGACAACAATTTCCCATTCCAAACTTCAATTTTATGCCATACCTGTTCTTTGATAGACTGAAAAAGCTCAACTTTCCTTCTGCCAACAAAAGAAAGTAAGCCAAGGTATGTGTCATGTCCAGTAGTGCCTTGAATTTGAAAGGATTGATGGACAAAATTTTGAATTGACTGGGAAGTTTTAGGACTAAACATTACCATCGTCTTCTGCATATTGAACATTACCATTGTCTTCTGCATATTGATTTTCTACCAGATGCTTGTTCATATAGCTCGAGCATTGTTAGGATTTGTTGAGAGTCAGTGTCAGTAGCATAGGTAAACAAGATTGTATCATCAGCGACAAACAAGTGAGAAATGGTTGGAGAAGTGGGAGCAATTGACAAACTCATTTGAAGATAGTGATCTCCATAGTAAAATAGACAAACCCTCAGAAACCAATAGGAAGAGATAGGGGGATAACAAGTCACCTTGATGTAATCCACAAACAGGCTTGAAAAAAACCATGTTGCCTACCATTTATAAATAGTGAGTATGAAACACCAAATACACACCGCATGACCAAGTTTATGCACTTAAAGTCAAACCTCATTTCATGCATCAACCACCTTAAAAAGTCCTATTCAACTAGATCGTAAGCCTTACTCATATCTAGCTTAATTGCATGAGATCCTTTGGACCCAAACGTGTCTTACCAATAAAATGCATGTGTTCAAAAGCGACCAAAACATTATTTGTAATATGTCTTCCTGGCACAAAAGCATTCTGCTCCTCCGAAATAAGCAAAGGTTGAAATAGCTTTAGTCTATTCACAATGATTTTAGAAATCAACTTTAGTTTATTCACAAGCTTATTTGTCGAAAATCAGTAACATGGGAGGACTCACTAACTTTAGGAACTACTGCAATTAGAGTGCAGTTAATATTTCCCATATCCACATCATCATTGAGAATCCATAGACACACCTCAATTACTATTGCACCAATTGAAGACCAATAATTTTAATAAAACAAGATAGGGAAACCATCACATTCTAGGGCTTTTAAAAGATGCATTTGGAATAAACTGGTCTTTATTTCATCTGCAGTAAATAGTTTACATAGGTTTGCATTCATGGAGTCCATAACTCATCCACAAATGACGAAACTTAGATCACTATAAATATGAGTCCTTTTAATGAAAATAGAGTAATAAAATAATCCATGAAAATCCCATTGACAAGCTGTTGGTCAGTAGTCCATGAATAACTAGAATCCATGATACCTTTGATCATATTT
Organism: Ziziphus jujuba; assembly: GCF_031755915.1. Classification (NCBI taxonomy): domain Eukaryota; kingdom Viridiplantae; phylum Streptophyta; class Magnoliopsida; order Rosales; family Rhamnaceae; genus Ziziphus; species Ziziphus jujuba. The sequence continues at coordinate 21,256,962 of NC_083383.1, read as the reverse complement.
CTATGTCGATGAGTATTCCCATGGTTGTGGAAACACCTGGTATTTCGATCCCCTTCATGTAGCCAGGACATTTATGAATGTTGTTGCCATTTGGACTTCTCCTTATCAAGTAAGCTGCTAATTTCATGTTCCATATGGTGAAGTTGTCGTATGTTATCCTCAATTGGTGGTTTAGATTAAAGCTATGATAAGGATGGGTAACAATGACCGAGATGTAGTTTAATATGATTAAAAGTATACTTATTCCATCTCATCAATTTTGTAGCACAGCTGCATATCTTCATAATAATATCCTATATGGAAATAATCCTACTAAAAATAGAATTCCATTCCTCCTCAATTATATTTGCACACTCAGTCTCCCCTATCCATACAAATTCAAAATGAAAACGTTTTCTTGGTCGTATATTTAGCTGGTCACTACTCTGTAATGCTAAACAAATAGCCTGATGATCAGAGACGGAACTTGAAAGATGCTAACTACCATTCGAGGGAATAAATTTTGGCCATCAATATTTGCTAAACTTCTGTCATTGTACTCTCTAATATTTACCTCTCCACATTTCCCATTTGACTAAGTGCATTTATACCCTGTGAATAGGAGTGCATGTGAAAAACAAGCATCAAGTGCCATTTTGAACTGATCTATCTACCATCCCCTACAAGGCCATCCTCCAAGCTTATCCATGGGTACTAAAATCTCATTGAAATTACCAATTAAAAATCACCTTAAAGTAGAAACCGAATGTAATTTTTCCAACAACTACCATGAAAAATGCCTCAATGTGGGTCCAGGATTTCCATAGAAGCCAGTCAATCGAAAAGGCCCCTTAAATGGGTGAATGACCATCGAGTCAATGTGACCAGCAGAGAAGGATTTTATAGAAACAGTTATGCTTTGATTCCAAAAGAGAGCCAAACCACTATTTAGCCTTACATGATCTACACCAAAACAACCAACCATATTTTAACATAGACGAGATCGCTCAAGTTAATGAGAAAGCAACTTCATTTCCATGATGTCAATAATATCGAGGTCAACAGATTTGAGCATTCTGGCAAATGCTTTTAATGTTTGAGGGTTACCTAAACCTCGGACATTCCAACTTAGAATTTTCATGGTCATGGTGGGGCTGATCACCAATCCCCACCACATTGGAAAAGTTCACATCAGTATCCTCCAGAAAAGAGCCTCTCAGTCATTTTGTGTTTTTAAGCCTTCATAGAATAGAGCAAACTTGTCTTGTAAAACCAGAGATAACTTTTTTTTTCCGAAGACGTATGTCCCAATCACTCATTATCCGATCATGTCTTCACATCATTTTGAGTAACCATACAGGCATTGTGTATATTTTAGTGTGAAACAATCCCCATATGTATAGGCACTTCAGTATCCATGTCTTTAAGAAGAGCTAATGTGTCTACATCCAACGATATCATTTTATGTAAGTTATCCACATGAATAGAGGGAATCAGGAGAAGCAGTTGTTGGTTTTCATTCTTGTAACTACTTTGTTGTATCTCCAAATCAATAATTGCCATCTCTCCCAACCACTTTTCGGGCATGGTTGTTTCAATTATTGGTGGAGATGCTATGGTTGGTGTGAATTTTTTACCAAAGTTTGATGGAACCAAAGATTTTGATGAGCCTTTGTCACTTGAAATATTTCGATGGACAAGTTTCTATCAAACAGGTTTCCCACCCAAAGATAAATTAATCGAATGGTTTGCATGTAACCATGCCCCATACTGTTCCCCACAACCAACATCTTACCACAATCCTTCTGTATGTGTCCCAATTATCCACACCTAAAGCAAAAATCAGGTAGTTTTTCATATTGAAACTCCACCCACACTTGGTTATGATCATTCGAAGCTAGTCTCATACCCCGGTGTAAAGGTCTGCTAATGAAAATCCGCTCGTCCCCGTACAATCGACTACTCCCTAGGGTTCTGATCCTGTACAATTGAAGACAAGATCAATCACAAGGGCATAAGCTAAGAAATTTAAAGACAAACTGGTTAGCTTCATTCAAGGTGTTATTCAATCCAAAAGGACATGACAATATCCGAATATCCAAAGCCAGTCTTGTGCATCCAAGTTATGAAAGCTAAAATGGGTTCTGCAAGTTGTTTTGGTGTATCTAAGGATCCCGACCAGCAAAGAATGAATTAGTTAGCTTATGAACGTGATTAAGTACTCCAAGGGGCCATAAATCATGCCAAGGCAGAAGCAAGGCTGTTCATTCATCACATTTGCGCATGAAGCTTCATGTTGGGCGAAAATGTCCAATTTGGCACTGGCTTTGACTTCTTTTGGGAATCAATATTAATCTTATTTGGCATCCTACATGTCATATTTGAGCTGATTTGGAACCTAAACTAGTAAGTAATTGGATACAGATAACTTAGTTGGCAAACCAGTTAACTAGTTTCCTAATTTGAATATTTATCTTTTGTTTTAGGAAATAGTCTTTATTTTGGTTTTTAATTATTTATTTGCTGGATAAATTAATTTAGGAAAGTTAGAATTTTATTATTTTGATATTAAATTAATTAATTCCTAATTCAAAATAAAGAAATTAATTAATCCAAATTAGAATAAGAAAGGAGGTGAAATTCAGCCACATTAAGGAAACCACAAAGGTGGCCGGTTTTTGACATAATCCTTTAGGGTTTTGTTTTGTATCTTTAACCTATTTAAAGGCTTATTTTCTCAATAATATTCAATATATTATTCATACAAAAAAAAATATTTGTGAGAAAGAATTCTCTTTGTTCTCTTTGAATACATAAAACACTTTATAGAAATCAAGTGTTTTAGTTTGACTTATCAATAGGACATTCATCACCTATTGTGGCATCTTAATCATATACCAAGGTTTCTAATTACAAGTTGATTAGGGGTTAAGGTTTCCAAAGGTTTCCATTAGCATCTGAATATAATTAAGATCCGGACTAATATAATACAAGTTTAGGAGCAAATCGACCTAGATTCCTATAATTTGGTATTAGAGCCAAATTTTGTTCATGTTTGATCTATCTTATTTGTTTTTTTTTTTTTTGTTAATCTAAAATTTTAACGTTATATTAAGGTTGTTTCATATTTATTCACGTTCTGCATTTAAAAAAAAAAAAAACAATTTCTTCATAGCCAAATTTGTTTCCTTGGTTTAGCCAAATTTTTGCTTTCTAGTTTATTGGTTGTTTTGCCTAATTTTTCTTAGTAATTTGGTCTATTGTTGATGTTTCTTTGCTATTTTGATCTTAATTAGTTGCATTCATATATTCAAAAAAAAAAAAAAGGAGAGATTTGAAAACATATTGCATAAAACCCTAAAATTTATGCAGTTTATTTTTGTTTGAAGTGTGGATCGGGTTTGGTGAAATTTTGACATTGAAATTGAAATTTTTGTGTTGATTCTTGCTACTGGAGTTTGTATTTATATTCTATGAGTGAATAAAAAAAGCTGAAGATCAAACAAAAAATTATGCACAAAGAGCCAGATTTGGTAGATTATTATTGGGGAATTGTTTGTTTTCGGGAGACACAATTGTAACTGCTGGGTTGTTGATTATTTTTTCAATATTTGGTTACTGGATTTTGAATTTTGAGTGCTAAAATTGTCTAGATTAAAATTGGTTAAAGGATTTTAGACAAAGACTTAAATTACAAGAACTACAACCAACAACTATCCCATATTTTATTCGAATTGTTTCTTATTGTTGTTTGAATCTCCTTTCTAAATTTTATCCTTGAATCATTGGCTTCTTGATATTCTAGTCTACTGCTTAATTAAATTTTGAAATTTGCTTGTTGATGTACCTTGTTTTTGGTTATAAGACCGAGACTAGGTTTTATCAATTCACTATTTACTTATTTTAGTTGTTGTTTTGTTGATAAGTTTAATTAGAGCATACTTGTGGTCTAGTTGCTATTTTGAGTGTGTTTTAATAGAACTTTCAGATAATTCTTTAAGTGAAAAAAGGCAAGAGAGTGTGAGTTTAAAAGAGGATGAAAAGCCGAAACTAGTGTGCAAACACGAGTGTCGAGATCTTGTTTGAGTGAAACACATGCTGGAGTGATTTTAGCAAAGATTTTTGCATTATTTTCTCTAACATGACAGATTCAAGGTTCAGAAGAGTAGGTGGTTCATTAAGAAATATTGAAGAGGAATCCGTAGGATTCAAAGGGGATTCTAGAGCTACGGGAAGTGGAGGTGAACCTACCGACATGATGGCAGTTTTGGAGCAACTACAAAGGATGAATGCTTGTTTTGATCAATTAGATCAAATGATGGATAGATTTGAGAATTCCCAAGGTGTTCCGAACCTAAGACAAGAATTTCATGGAGGTCATGGACATTTTAGGGAGGAATTTGAAGGAGTTAATTTTGAAGCTAACCTCGAGGAGGAGTTTGAAGATATCTTTGCACTCTAAGGAAGGCAAATCCGTGGGAGGCAAGCCCAAGAGAAAGATGATGATCTTGGAAACATTAAAGTTATACCACTATTCATGGGAAAAAGTGATCCGGAAGCTTATCTAGAATGGAAATAACACATAAAGATATTATTTGATTGCCATAACTATTCCGAGGCAAAGAAGGTTAAGTTGGCCGCTTTGGAATTTGGACATTATAACTCCAATGGTGGAATAATGAGCAACATACCCGAAAGAGAGTTGGTGATTAATTAATCACCATTTGGTGACAAATGAAGGGAGCAATAAGGAAGAGATTTGTGCCAACACATTACCATAGGTTGCTGTATCAAAGGCTAGAATCATTATCACAAGGAAGTAGGACTATGTAGTACAAAGAGATGGAGATGCTCATAATGAGATTGAGCATGAATGAAAACCGAGAGGCAACCATGGCATGGTTTTTTGGTTGTTTGAATCAAGAGATAGTCAACCAAGTAGAATTACAACAATATGTGTAATTAGAGGAGATGTTACATGTGGCCATTAAAATTGAGAATCAATTCAAGATGAAAGGTACAAGCTCACGGTTAGGAGGAGTTTCCAACAGCGAAAGATCCAATTCAAGTGTTTGGAGAAGCTATCCCACATATGAATGAAGGCCAAAACCGAAGCAAGGAGAAGAAAGCTCCAATCTGCCAAGGAGGGATACAAGGCCGAATTCCATTCAAGCACCTAAGTTGGAAGGAAAATATGATCCTAAATCCTTAAGAACTAGAGATATTGTTTGTTTTATATGTCAGGGAAGAGGACATATTGTCAACCAATGCCCAAACCAAAGAATTATGGTGTTGAAAGGCAATGGGGAGTTGGAGTCCGAAAGTGAAGAATCCAAGGAAGAAGCCGAACTTGTAGATAAAGCAATTGAGGATGAAGAATAAGATGAAGCCGAGACTCTCAAAGCTGCAAAGACCGAATTAAAGTTTGGTGGCAAGGAGGGTTTTGACCATGTATAAAGATAAGGATCAAGTCTAAAGAGAAAACATTTTCTATACCAGATGTGAAATCCAAGGTAATATTCGTAGTATGATAATTGAAGTGGAAGTTGTGCTAATGTAATTAGTAATGTGGTAGTTGACAAATTAGGTTGAGCAACAATCAAACATCCTGAGCCATATAGATTACAATGGCTTAATCATAGTGGTGAGATGAAGGTTAATAAACAAGCTAAGGTAAAGTTTAACATTGATAAATATGTGGAGGATAAGTAAGAAAAAAGAAATAAAAAATAAAAAATGGGGCCTAATCCGACACTTTTACATGTTAAAAGTGTTAGCATTTTTTTTTTTTTTGGGTAGATTTTTTCTTCTTTTTTTTAATGATTTTGTAACATTTATTTAAACTCCTTTGTAATTTTTTTTTATAAAATCATTAGAAAAATTTACAAACATCAACGGAACTTACAACAATGAAGGATAAGAAGAAAAAAATAGTAAAAAATAAAATAGGGGGCTTGATCTGACGCTTTTACATGTTAAAAGCATTAGCTTGGATGTTTTTAAAATTTTTTGATTTCTTTTGTAAAAAAATTTTTTTTTAATGATTTTGTAACTTTTGTTTAAAATCCTTTGTAATTATTTTGTCTAAAATCATTAGAAAAATTTACAAGAATTAACGGAAATTACAATTGTGAAGGATAAAAAGGAAAAAAAATTACAAATAAAAAAGGGGCCTAATCTGACGCTTTTAAATGTTAAAAGCATTAACTTTGGTTTTTTTTTTAATTTTTTCTTTTTTTAATGATTTTGTAACTTTTGTTTAAAATTCTTTATAATTGTTTTGTATAAATAATTAGAAAAATTTACAAGCATTAACAAAAATTACAATAGTGAAGGATAAGAAAAAATATAAAATAAAAAATAAAAAATGGGGTTTAAGCCAACACTATTATATTTTAAAAGCATTGGCTTTTGTAAATTTTGTTCTTTTTTTAATGATTTTATAATTTTTGTTTAAAATGTTCTGAAATTATTTTATCTAAAATTATTTGAAAAAATTTACAAGTATCAATGGAAATTATAGTGAAGGATAAAAAGAAAAATAGAATTAAAAATAAAAAAGGTGGCCTAAGCCAACGCTTTTACATGTTAAAAGTGTGGGCTTTGGTTTTTTTTTTAATTTTTTGATTTCTTTTAAAAAATTTCTTTTCTTAATGATTTTGTAACTTTTTTTTAAAAATCTTTTGAAATTATTTTGTCTAAAATTATTAGAAAAATTTACAAGAATCAATAGAAATTACAATAGTAAAAGATAAGAAGAAAAATAAAATTAAAAATAAAAAAGGTGGCCCAAGCCAACTCTTTTACATGTAAAAGCATTGGATTTGATATTTTTTAATTATTTGATTTCTTTTATAAATTTTGTTAATTTTGTTATTCATTTTGTAACTTTTGTTTAAAATTCTTTGTAATTTTTTTGTCTCAAATCGTTAGTAAAATTTATAACTATCAATGGAAATTACAATAGTAAAGGATAACAAAAAAAAAAATTAAATAAAAAGGGGTTTAAGCCGACCCTTTTAAATATCTAAAGCGTTGGCCTTGGTATTTTTTTTAATTTTTTGATTATTTTTGAAAATTTTGTAAGGTTTTTTAATGATTTTGTAACTTTTGTTTATAATCCTTTGTGTAAAATCATTAGAAAATTTTACAAGCATAAAAAGAAAATTATAATAATGAAGGATAAGAAGAAAAATAAAATAAAAAATAAAAAATGTGGCCTAAGCTAACGCTTTTACATGTTAAAAGCGTTGGCTTTGGTTATTTTTATTCTTTTGTAAATTTTTTTTTGTGTAACTTTTGTTTAAAATCTTTTAAAATTATTTTGTCTAAAATCATTAGAAAAAGTTACAAGTATCAATGAAAATTACAATAGTCAAGGATAAGAAGAAAAATAAAATTAAAATTTAAAAAAGAGGCCTACACCGATGCTTTTACATGTTAAAAGTGTTGGCTTTGTTTTTTTTTTTTTTTTAATTCAACAGAAATTACAATAGTGAAGGATAAGAATACAAAAAATTAAAAATTAAAAAGGGGGCCTAATTCGACGCTTTTACATGTTTAAAGCGTTGGCTTTGGTTTTTTTTTTTAATTTTTTGATTTCTTTTGTAAATTTTTTTTTTTTAATGATTTTGTAACTTTCATTTAAAATCCTTTGCAATTATTTTGTATAAAATTATTAGAAAAATTTACAAGTATTAATGGAACTTACAATAGTGAAGGATAAGAAGAAAAAAAATAAAAAATAAAAAAGGGGCCTAATACGATGCTTTTATATGTTAAAAGGGTTGGCTTTGGTTTTTTATTTTTTTTATTTCTTTTGTAAATTTTGTTCTTTTTTTAATGATTTTGTAACTTTTGTTTAAAATCTTGTTTAATTATTTCGTCTAATTTCTTTAAAATGGGACAAAAGCCGATGCCTTTCTAACAAAAATCTTTGACTTTGTTTCATTTTTTTTTTTGGCCATTTTTTATAAATGTTGTAAATTATTTTATTTATTTTTCTAACTTTTGTTTTAATTTTTTTGTAATTTCTTTTAACATGTAAAAGCATCGGCTTTGACATAATTTTCAAATTTCTATTTAGTTTTTTTTCCTTGAATATTTATTTACATTTCTCTTGCTTTTAGCTTGCATTTCAATGGTCCAATCTTGATTAAGTACAAGGAAAAAAACTAACAAAAGGAAAAGAACATACTTTCATGTAAAATATCTCTATTTAGATTCGACATAGTAAATTTTGACAAATTCTATATACAATGCAAATTAAAAATATATATATATATATATATATATTTTTTATCAAAGCCAATGCTTGTGTCGTATAAAAGCATCAGCTTTATAATAATTGCCATATTGTTTTTTATTTATTTTTTGCTTGAAAATTTATTTTCATTTTTCTTGCTTGTAGGTAGCTTTTAAACGGTCCAATCTTTATTAAGTATAAGGAAAAAGACTAATTAAAAAGAAAAATAAAAACACCTTCATGCAACATATCTGTATTTAGCTTATACACAATAAATTGTGCTAAACGAATATAATTGAATGAGTGACAAGATGTTAAACTATCGTATTGCACATTTTAAATGCAACATTTATCAATATAGCTTGCAACATTAAATAAACAATCAATCTATATTTAGCTTATATTGTGACAAATTATAAACACTATGCAAATATATATATATATATATATATTTAATCAAATAAATAAAAACAAAATTTTTATATAAACAGTCGCTTTTAACATACAAAAATGTCGGTTTTAACACAATTTTCAAATTTATATTCTTTCTTTTATTTGTTTGAAAACCATATTTCATTTCTCTTGCATCTACCTAGCTTTTAAACATACCATATTTGACAAAGTTTCAAAATTAAAATCATGGAAAAAAACAAAAAATTATTAGGGAAATTCCGATGCTTGTTAAGCACAAAAGCGTTGGCTTTGGTCTTTTCCAGAAAAAATAAGAGGAAAAAAACATTTTGATGTTTTACTTCGAGTTGGCAAATCATTATAGTTGAATGAGTAACAAGATGTTAACCCATTATATCTTGATTAAGTATAAGGAAAAAAAAATTGAGCAAAGAGAAAAATAAGAACACTTTCATGCAACATATCTATATTTAGCTTAGACACAATAAATTGTACTAAACGAGTATAATTGAATGAGTGACAAGATGTTAAACCATTGTATTGCACGTTTTAAATACAACATTTATCAATATAGCTTGCAACATTAAATAAACAGTCAATCTATATCTACCCTAAACATAATCAATTGTAACAAATTGTAAATACCATGCAAAAAAAATTTAATTAAATAAATAAAAACAAAAAATTGTATATAAACAGTCACTTTTAATATCTAAAAACATCGGTTTGAATACAATTTTCAAATTTATATTCTTTATTTTATTTGCTTGAAAACCATCTTTCATTTCTCTTGCATCTACCTAGCTTTTAAACATACCATATTTGACAAAGTTTCAAAATCAAAATCATGGAAAAATAATAATTATTAGGGAAATGCCGACGCTTTTTAAGCATAAAAGCATCTCCTTTGGTCTTTTCAAAAAAAAATAAGAGGAAATTTTTTTTTTGATATTTTGCTTTGAGTTGCTAAATCAGTATAGTTGAATGAGTAACAAGATGTTAAACTATTATATCTTGATTAAGTATAAGGAAAAAAACTAAGCAAAAATAAAAATAAAAAGACTTTCATGCAACATATCTATTTTTAGCTTAGATATAATAAATTGTGCTAAACTAGTATAATTGAATGAGTGATAAGTTGTTAAACCATTTTATTGCATATTTTAATAGCAACATTAGCTAAACAATCAATCTAGCTAATTGTGACAGATTGTAAACACCATGCAAAATATATATATATATATATATATATATTAATTAAGTTAATAAAAACATATATTTTATTAAAGTCAACGCTTTTAACATATAAAAACGTCGGCTTGAACACCATTTTCAAATTTATATTCTCTCTTTTATTTGCTTGAAAACCATATTTCATTTCTTTTGCACAACAAGATGTTAAACTATTATATTGATTATTTTCAATGCAACATTTAATCAATATTGCTTGCCACATTAAATAAACAGTTAATCTATATCTAGCTTTTAAAACAAAAAATTTTGACAAATTTTAAAACCATAAGTCATTGATCATTTAGCTTTCATCCTAAAAATTATGTCAAATGCACCATTATTTATGATACAAAAGTCAACATTTTCATTATCATTAGATTTGGAGGCCATAACTAAGACATTGTGTTAATGCGTTAAAACATTGTTGGAAGTAATGTAAAAGCAGTAAGGCCCATATAAATGGCAGTGATAATTTGAACTCAACCCAATCAACACCGCACTCCTAAAAATAGTTCAATATTGTTTCGTTTTACATAAACCACTGTCAATATTTAACAATTACTAACATTTTTTGTGATTCATTTAGATTCGACAATGCCATTTAATTAACAAAATAGTTGAACATAACAAGTCATATTGCATAGATAATTTTAACACAGTTTCAACAAAACAAGTCATATTTTTGTGGGATACATATGGTGCTTAACAAGGACATAGCAGAATTTAGTACAAAATAAGTTTACCAACAGACACATATATGGTCAATAGGTCAATAGCCAAACATTTTAAACAAACCAAATAATAAAATTAAAACAACTATAACAATCTTAAAGTCATATTGATGGCTCCTCTCAGTATTTTTCTGAATTGATTTAAGAATATTATTAGATTTTTCCACTTGTAAAGACAAACGACCAATTTCACCGATAAGTATATCCATTTTGTCAAGCTTAGATTCTCCCTTTTTTGGCCAAATGAATTTACCACATTCTTTTTTCTGTCTCAATTAAAAATATAAAATTGAATTATTTTGTAAGCGAAAACAAATGAAAATTCAATAAATTAACATTTCTATATGACCTGTTCTTCATCTAAGCATTTTCAAAATTGACAATTTGGGTTCTTATCTGTCCTTAATATTTTTAAATGCATATATTGCCCACATGAGCACATCCAGATTGGTTGAACTTCACTAGCATTTGTTGACATGCTTACACAGCTAATCTCCAGTTGTAACTTCTGAAAAAGGACAATGCAGGATTTAATAAGCCTTTAGTTCACATTTAAAAAATAATAATAATAATAATAATAAACAAAGGCTCAAAAAAGAAAAAAAAAAACCAATGGCTCAGAAATACTAACTTTTAACCCATGTCCTCAATGGATTGGGGATTATTGCCAAAAAGACCTGGGCAGTAGAAGCAATAGAAGAATATCTTAGGCTAGAACGGTAGTGTGAGCAGAGCGAGAAATAATGGATTTTATTTGGGAACTTCGAAACACTTAGAAATGGTGGATTTTATCTGAGAATTTTGATGGTGGATTTACTTTGGAATTTTGAAATGGTGAGAGATAGTAGATTTTATTTGGAAATTTTGAAATGATGAGATTTATGTGAAATAGAGATGGTGAATTTTATTTGGAAATTTTTAAATGGTGAGGTCTATGTGAAACAGTGGTACAATCGGGAAAAAAAAGTATATTTTAAAATGAAAAGGTTAAAGAAAATTTTTTTGAATGTGCGATAAAAGAAGTATTTAAACCATTCGTGAGACTTCTTGAAATCCAATGACTAGATATTTCTCTATTTTTTTGGACCATACCTTTTTGGTCAAATCGGACCTTATCATAGAATGATTATATATATAAAAATTATAGAAAAGAATAAATAATGTTCTAAAATAAAAGTGAAAAAAAATTACAAGATCTGTACAAAATTTGTTTATTTGAAAGAGCACTAACCATTTTATTTTCTAGACGGGGAGGTTTTATAAAAGATGAAAATAATACACATTTATTGAGGGGAAGAAAAAGTTCAGGGGTGTGTTAACGTCTAGTTGCTCAAAAAAATAAAAATATTTTGCAATAACATAGTATACATACTTATATATTTATAGAAATTGAAAAACATATGGCGGGGACATAAAGGTCAATTCAACTTTCCCAAATCTATCGCGACTATATATACCCGAGAGCTACAAAAGCTAGGGTATAAAAAGCCCCAAATTTTTCAGCTGAGAAAATCTTTCCAAGCAACGTTCACCAAAGCGCGAGGGAGAGCCCAAGCCAAAGTCTCGTTCACATCGTCGTCACCAACTTGTAACTATAATTTCTTTATCTACTTCTCCAATTTTTCCTGAAATTTCTCTATCTTTTTTCTCTCTTTTTCCTGCCAATTCTTGCACTTCCTTGCATTCGCCATTTTCTTACAGTTATCCAGAGTTTTACATCACAATTAATATAATTTTGGTTATGGAAAGTTTGTGCATGTATTTTATGTTATTTTATTTTTTTTGTTGCAGATCGTGTTCGGCGAAGAATTATGGCGACGTTCGAGCTTTACCGGAGGTCGACAATCGGAATGTGTCTGACTGAGACTTTGGACGAGATGGTTCAGAACGGTACTCTCAGTCCCGAGCTTGCCATTCAGGTTCTCGTCCAGTTTGACAAGGTTTTCTGCCTCCTCTTTAGTTTTACATTAATCTTTTAACTTTTAATTTCGATTAATTCTGAAATATTATTATTATTATTCTTGTTATTCTGATTGTTTTGTGAATTTCTAGTCTATGACGGAAGCTCTGGAATCCCAAGTTAAGAGCAAGGTCTCGATCAAGGTAAACTTCTTTTATTCCAGCTTCATTTTTCATTTTTTTCTTTTCCTTTAAAAATTTTAAAAAATAAAATTATGGGGTTTATTATGCTAGTGTTTTCATAGTAAAGATTTTTTCTTCTTCGTTGTATCTGTTTGATCTGAGCATTTGTTGGTCATATATTGCCTTTGGATTTGCTTTTATGCTATTGAAAAATGATTTTTTTTTTTTTTAAAAAAAAACAATTTTGCCGCTTTTAAGTGAGCTTCTCTCTCTCTCTCTCTCTCTCTCTCTCTCTCTCTTTCTCAATGTTCATGAGACGTTCTACTGCATGCATGATTTAGTGCGTAAAATCATCTTCGGATGAAGCCAAAACAATATATAATATCAAGAGGCAAAATGGTCTAGTTATGAAGCATTAACTCCATGGAGGGTTTGTTTGTTAGCATCATACCATTATGTTGTTGTTGCCGGTAAGAGGCTTTATTTGTAATACTGGACAATGGATGTTGATGTTCTTCTCATGTTCATGGAGATCTATGATGCAACATATGGATGGTTCATAATGTGAACACAAGTGAGTGCTACTCTGTGAAGAATAACTATAATGTTATCTGAGTGAATCTGTTAAATTGAGGATTTATGGATAGTGGCACCTTAAAATTGTAGTTGAAATTCGCTTGTGTGGTTGTGAACAAAACACTTGCAATGTTCTTCGTGCATACTTTTGACCTTGTGAATTATTTTATCTTTTCTACATCTTAATAAAGCCTACTGTTTTAGATATTATCAAGCAATATGCAACCTGTAATTCCTAATTTTTAAAAATATATATATTTTTCTCCTTTGATTACCACTATTTTTAATTCTTATGGTTATTGAAATCTCCTTAGTGGAAACCAATTAAGCATTCTTTCCATAAGTGAAGTTAGATGGTGACACATTTTGAATTTTATTATTTGTTGTGGAGTTTGTAATATACAACCTTTGAGTCAATTATAAGCTAGTAGACTAAAGCTGAGAAGAAGGTGTAGTACTTCATAAGTTAAAGATGTTATCTTGAGACGTAACCTTACATTTAGTTTTGAATTTTAAATTGTGTTATGGAAAAAGGGTTTATGGGCCTGACACAGTAATAATAACATGTGAAAAAAAGATTAATTGAGGCACAATAGTTTTTATGCTCTATTGGTTGATGGTAGATGGTAGTATAAGAGATGTGTAACACCCTGATACTGTATACTCTGACTACCAATCAGGGTGGATGAAGAGCACTTGAGAGAATTTTATGGTAAGCCACAATTTGCATGGATAATTTAGTTGAAATAATACCTCAAAAAAAAAAAAAAAAAGATAAAAGTTGTTTCTGAATTGATTTTTGGCATAATACGATATGTCTTGCCTGATCTGGACCTGGTTGTGTACACTGTAATTAGTAAAGTTTTGCATAAATGAAAGTGAAGTTGTTTGGATAACTTGTATTGCTATGTTAGCAAGTATACTGTGGATGTTACCAGTGAGCATGATTCTCTAGCTAAAAGGTCTGCTCTGTTCTGATTGGATCATCAGTTATTGTTGAGAGAAAACAAACTTGGAACCAGCCTTTTCCAGATGTCAAAATTTGAGGAAATGGTAGTTTGGTCGGATTTTTGTGGAATTAAAATATATTTAATGCTAACAAATTAAGTTATAATCTATGTATATATATATTTACTACGTGTCAAAATGTGATGAAATGGTAGTTCTGTTGGAATATTGTATTCAAACTTTAACATGTTTACATTGCATATGTGTATCGTTTTCTAAACGTAACCTATACCTACATTTACAAGGTAACTGTGGCTGTTCTGGTTATTTGTTGATTTGCTCTTAGGTTTCTTATTAGGTTAGGTTTGTTTTACATGGAAATGACAAACTATGGTCAATTGTAAATCTACATGGATATACTTTAGTAGTAGATTATACAAGTTACTGAATCCCTTTCTCTCTCCTCTTTTTTTGTGCTCTCTTTTGTGTCTCTTGCATCATATTTGTTTCCATTCAAAAACTTAAAATGTTCCTTTTTGGATTTGTTTTTAATCTACTGTATAAATTGGTTCTGTTCACAGCTTAAATTGGAATCTTAAAAGCTGTTTGATTAGTTTAGCTTGCCAGTTATAAGATTTCCTGCTTCTTTCCTAATCTGTTTTTATTTTATTTAATTTTTTAAATCTTCTCTATTTCTTTTAATTATTTTCTTCTTAATTTGACAGTGCAGCATTTAAGTATTTTGCAAACTTATAGCATATAGTGCTTGATATCTATGTCGCATGGATACTCTGAAGCAGTTCCATAGTACTTGATTTACGGGATAGGTGTTGAATACATTCATGCATAGGTATATATGGTTGGCATATGCAGCAAATGCTGATATGGAAAGAGTATGCCTTGTATATGTTTGTAAAAAAGGTCACATAGTTGGTATACTTTTGGTAAAAAGGGTCTATTGTTTCATTTATTGTTGCAGGGCTTAATATAACAATGAGATGTAAGTTCTATCTTTGTTTAAAATGTAAATGTGTTTGTTGTTATTGTTCTTTGCATAGATTGCTTGTATGTTTATCTGCTTTTAAACAGTATGTAAGGTATTATATCAACTCAGCTGTTTTTATGAGTGTGTACTTATTTCGTCCATTCCCTATCTGCACATTATCCTTTTTCTTAGAAACACTGTTTTGACATTTCTCTATCTCTACTTCTATCTGTGTGGATGCTTTGTAGCTTGCAATTCATTGGTAGCCAGTATGCTGACATTGGGAACTTACCAATAAAGTACTTGCTTGGAGTAAATTGCCTTGTCTTTATGCACTTATTACTAGATTGTTGCTTTTGTTACTATAGTCCTTCGGACAGTGCAAAATGTCTATGTTTAACTTCTAAATTTCAATTGGATTTTTCTCTTGTGCTTTGTGTTGATGCTTCTGCTTTTCTTCCGAGTGTTTCTGTGTGTCTGCTTGTGAATAGGGAAGAATAACTGAATGAAAATGAGCATATAAGCCAATCAAATTGGGCATACCAAAAGCAACATGTTATTAGCAAACTATAATTGCTGTTTCATATTATTGTTGTTATGCTATTATACTCTTCTAATTAACTTGATGAACAATAACTAATTTAATGCAACAAATTAAGAGATCCTAGCATATTCATTTCCTTATATGTTACATTAACTTCTTTTTATATGTAGACAATATTCTCATTGCTCTTTGGCAGCGATACACTAACTAATGTAGGATACATCTATAACCATAAGTCACCAATTCCGGAAATAATTTGGGATCATTTATATGTCACTCAAAATTGTGTAATGGTTGCTTTGATGGCTAGTTTTAATGCCTTGTGCATGATTTTCTAGGGTTTTGATCCCTTTGTCATTGGTGACTTCTACCAAGGATATATTTTATAGATTACATTTCATGTGCAATAAGAGAACTGCACTTCCTGAAAAATTGGCGAGTTTCTGATGCATACAACTCTGTTAGTTCTGTCTTTCTACAACATTTATAGTTGAAATAATGACATGCCTTTAGTAACTTTTTCTTAACATGCCTTTCGTAGTACTTGTTTTACGTTGTTTTTATTTCCTTTAGTAGTATAATGTTTTGCATGCTAGTTGCATTCTTATGCTTTTCTAAAAAAGTGTGGTAAGTGAGAGTCTGCAGTCCAGAAAATTATGTGTATAGACAGACTTTGCTTTACTGTTGCTTTTTGGGAAGATTGCGATGTTACCATCATTCATCATTCTATCCTAATCTTTTAAGTTGATGTACCTTTTATCTGCGTTCATCATTCTAAAATGGACGTTTTATTTCTTGTGTCTAGAAGATACCATCATAATCTTGCACTTGGTTCTGTTGTGCATTATTCTTCTCCTTTTAATATTAACTTTTTATCACTAAAGTATTTGATTTAATATTTATTATGATTATTATTATTTTGTGATGTTTACACATCAAGTCCTTGAACTTCCACATTACTGTCAGATCTCACACTGACTATTTACCATGTCTTGTTTTATTAAGTCAAAATAGAATTACTTTACTAGTATTTGAACATCAAATTATTCGAGGGATTTATGACATTTTATTATTTTTATTTTTTATTTTTTTGTAACAGGGACATCTCCACACCTATAGGTTCTGCGATAATGTTTGGACCTTCATCTTACAGGATGCTCGGTTTAAGAATGAGGAATCCGAGGAAGCGGTCAAGCGCGTTAAAATAGTGGCCTGTGATTCAAAGTTGCTTACACAATAAGATGTAAAATCGATAGGGGTTTGCTAAATAAAGAAGTTCAGAATCTGTTAGTAGAGAGAGAGTAATGGGGAAGAGTGGAAAAATTAGGAACTGCTTGCAGAACTGGCATTTTATAGGAGATTGAACATGAAATTGCGAAGCTTTCTTCCTTTGTTTGTATACTTAATTGGTGTTGTATGTTTGTTCATGCATATTTCTAGGTTAATTTTTCCTTTTTCTTTTTTAAGATATATACCAAAAAATTAGTAAATGAAGTAGCCTTGTTCTATGAGTATTTGCCTTGCAGTGCTGCTTCCGTAGTGTCTTTCATTTCTGTGAGAAATTATTTAGAAAAGTGAGACCACATATGGAATTTGGAAACCGCTAGATAAGTAGAAAACAAGAGCACGGAATCCGTTTATATTCTTTTGAAAATTTGAAATATAATGTAATTTTATTTTTATATTATATTTTTTAAAAAAAGAAGATGTAATTCACACCTCAACCATGGCCCATTCTGTACTTTTTTTTTTCTTTTTTTTTTTTTCTATTTTTTGGGCTGAAAGTAGTTTGTTTTGTACCATGCCTCAAAACAAAATGAAACCTATTGTATTGCTGCTTAAACTACTATTGCTTCTTAAACTACTGTGCTTTTGTTAAATTAATCTAATGGACAACAAGCAATTGAATAAGTAATGGAAATTTGTAAATGGCGTGACTGTTTAGGGTGAAATTATCACTTGAGGCAAATGTTGTATTTTATTTTCTCTTTAAACGTCAATCATCATTTTTTTCTTATGAAATAAATATCATATTTTATTAAGAATTGTAAACGTCAATCATCATTTTTTCTTATGAAATAAATATCATATTTTGTTAAGAATTGCTGTCGATACAAAAATCATCATGGATAGCCTGAAGCAGCCAATCCGGTTCTTCTTCCATCTAAGAGAATTTAAAGATAAAGCCTGACAAGTTAAAATATTAACCATACAATTGGCATCCTATGAACAGAGAAACGAGCGAAATTACTGACTCTAGCAAATTTCATTCTCAACAATAAAATAACCATGATTCAAATAAATGATACTACTATTAATCAATTTAACAGTATTATGATAATCAAAGTTTAAAAAATGGATATCAACGAAAATATTGAAAATTCAAACTGTTAAAAATATTAAAAATTATCAAATATCAATAAAAAATCATAAAAATTATAAATATGGATGAAAATTTATTATAAAAATAATTTTTTTATTAAAATTTTAGAATTACTTCATTTAATAAATTAATTATTAAATTGATCATAAAGATTGAAAAAAATATTAAGTAGATATTATATTTTTTTAAAATTAATCAAGTTATAATAAGTGTTAATGATCATAGTTATATAATTATTAATAGAAAATATATAAAAAAAAATACATATTAGATAAAATTATTTATTAATTAAGATATATATAAAATAATTATTACAATTACATTATATTTCATAAAAATCATCTCAATAGTACATAGAACTCTAGCAGTTGAAAATTATTAGTCTCTTTTTCATTTTCATTTTAAAATATAAAATATATAAAGTAATTATTAAAAGATTATCTCATGCAATTGTTAATATATCCATAATATGGATCTTGTATAAAATATAACTATCTTTGATGATAATAATTATTAGATATTAATAGACTATGTGCACAATTATTATTCTCTAATGGTTTAGTTTACACAATATATTTTTCCGTAAATTTCAATTTTTATTTATGCTCTAATTTTTATATACTTTATAATATTTTATATAAATATTAAATTTATTATTGTCAAAAAAATATAATAATAGGTAAGTAGACTTGTGACTTGTAATACTAATTTTCCCCTAAGAATTGAATAGGTAGATTTGTCTAAAAAAATTTTGGACATTATTTGTTAAATATGAATTTTGTATTTTTATTTGTTTAATTTTTGTAAGGAAACATAAAGAATAAAAAAAATATATATCAGTAAAGTTAGTTAAGCAAAAAATTATACTCAACATCAATAATACTTATAAATTTTTTGATAAACAAATTAAAAAAATTAAATTTAATAGATATTTTCAAAAAATTAAATTTAATAAATATTTCTAAAATTTTCATGCAAATTTCATAGAACCTATAAAAAAATATCGAAATTTTTCATATATATTATGAAAATTTTATTTATTTCTATTTGGAACCTAAATTTCCATCTACTGAGAAATAAAAAAACAAAATTTTCATGATTTTTTTGATTTTTTAAACCTTGATTAGAATTACTTATCAAATCTACATCATTATGAAATCTGGATTGTATATAGAAACATAAGCTTTCCTTAACGGCCACAATCTCACTAGACAGTGTGATGCAAAAATGAAGAAAAAGAATTGAAGTTGCCACCCCCAATCTTCCCAAATGGTCTCGAATTACCACCCCTACTCCCAAACAATCGCTCTTCTTGAAATTACTTCGTTTACACTTACCTTTAAACTTCTATTATTAACAAGATTGATTTAACATATAATAATTTGGGAGTCAATTTAAGAGATTTATGGTTGAGATGTGAAGTGTAAAAATGTATTATTATGAGGGTAAAATGTACTTACCGTTTTTTTATTAAAAAAGTAATAAGAATTTATTTTTCTAAAGTTATTTTCCCATTCAATTCTTGATATAAGATAAATTTTAGATTTTATTTTTTGATTAGGAGAAAATTATGAAAATGAGATACATAACTTTAGAAAGTATGAATCTCCATAAGAATTGAATGAATTATTATTCTCATTATCAAATAAGAAAAAAAAATTATTGTTTCTCTCATTATACTTTAACATTTCAAAAATGGTTTTTGACAACAATGTCCTCCAAACTTTCAAAAGATTTACAAATTATACCCTGACTTTCATGTTTAGCATCCATACCTTTTGAACTTCATGTTTTTTGGCAGCAATACACAAGCATCTTGACACCGTTCATATTTGGTTTTTAAATGTCATATGCCCAACACATACTCCGTTTTCTCACGGGTATTTTTGGCATAGAATACAATGGAAACCACGTCAGGGGTTGATTAATGAGTATTTTATTTACTAATCTAGCCAATCAAAACTTAATTATTTATTTGATTTCTATCAAAACTTAATTATTTATTTGATTTCTACAACTTTTAGTTATTTTTGATACATTTTCTTCTCTTGTTATAGAAAAAGCTTCAATTGAGGTTTTTAAAGATTTTTGGCTGAAAGTCAAAGTTTTGCAGCATACATAAGGTATTTCTTGAGAGCTAAACAAGAGAGATGAAGTGAAGACCTTATGGATTCATTTTCGGGCATGCACACATGACCTGGGGAAATGCACACACCACTTTTGGTCTCTAAAAGGGCGAAATACAACGAGGGTGGCATGCACAAACTTCACTTGGGAAGTGCGTACGCCTAGTTCTTGTCAAGGATGAAGGAAAGATGGCGTGCACATTTCAGTTTATAATGTGTAAACACCAGTTTACGTGGGTTCCCATTTTTGTGGCTCAATTTTGATTAAGTGTGGATTTTTAGAGCTCAAGGCTTGGTCTTTGATGAAGCATGTGAGTTGCTTATGCTTATTTTTATGATAATCTTATGATAGAGATCAAAAGATAGAGATTAAGCTATATAGGTTAAGGATTAAGAGAAGCTCTTGAAATTTGGCTATATATTTTCCAAATGAGGCAAGATTATAGGGGATGATCATTATTCATTCAACATATCAATTATCATTATGGAATTGGATACATCATAATTTAGAGTGCGAAAGGTCTTTTTAGAGAGAAAAACTCTAAGAAATTGGAGTTCTTGAAAAGCTCGAGGCTTTCATTTTACTTGAAAGAGCTATCATCTCTTGAGAATTCTCTTCTTCTGTACTTTCTACACTATTTCTTGGTTATTTGTAATAGAATTCGTGAATTATATAAAGACAATATTTGGATATTTATAATTAATTCTATTTAGTTTTTTTTTTTTTTTTTTTTTGGTTGGTTTCTATAAAAGTCTAGATTTTTGATATAGGGCCTTGATGTAACTTGGATCATGTTTGTTATGGATTACTCTAGTTTATTAATGGTTTAATTTCTATGCAATCATTTGTGTTTCCATGGTTAAATTGAAGAACAAGCCTAATTAGAATGAGGATTTGGTTGGGTGTTTCTAGACAGAAGAATTAATACTTGGGTAAGCCTGATTTAGTAGATTGAGTATTAGGAAAATACAATCTAAGAACTAATGTGAGCTTGACAAAGCTTGTTTAGGTTCTGGACAACCTTAATACAGCTTTAATTGAGTTCGAAAGAACTAATTTAGCTTGGATAATTCGAAGGGGGACTAACTGTATGGTTAATTGATAAAATTAGGAAGGGATTCTAGTTTTAATCAATTTCTCATGTATTTT
This sequence comes from Ziziphus jujuba, assembly GCF_031755915.1. Lineage (NCBI taxonomy): Eukaryota > Viridiplantae > Streptophyta > Magnoliopsida > Rosales > Rhamnaceae > Ziziphus > Ziziphus jujuba. Next base: position 21,235,569 of record NC_083383.1, on the reverse strand, counting down.
ATTTGCCTTGAGAGAAGGAGTGAATGAAATTGGAAACTCTTTGTTGATCATTAGAGAAAGAATTAGTCATTAATAACCAAATTATGAAGTCACGTGTTTGGTCCAAATAAAGTTAAGTTCCTGGAACTTTTATTCATAGAATTCCAATCTTTTGCGTGGTGTTTGAAAGAAAAAAATTGTTGAATCAATTGTTGCTGTGATTTTTGATTTCTTGTACAATTTTATATATGAAAGAAAAAAATAATGACAAACAACATTATCACTAATGAATATATAAATAGCTTAGTATTGATAGAGTTATAAGAAATATGGCTTGAATAATCCTTGTATTTCATTAACATATAAATATTAATAAAATCATAAAAGAGTTTGCATATAGCAGTAGTATTATATACATATTTTTCGAAATACATACAAAACTAATATAAAAACAAAAGAATGATACAAAATAAATGCTTTCAAAAAAAAAATGAAAAAATAATTTACATGTAAGACTTTTTTTTTGTTGCTAAAAAACCTACATTAATCGCAAGTTTTATAGTCAAAGAAACTTTGTTCAAGTTCAGGGTTTGGACTTGTATGCTCTAATCTTCAAATGTTAAGCTAATACCTCCATCTCTCTCTCTCCTCTTTAGCTCCAAATAGAAAAAAATAATGCCCAAAATACACTTGATCGATGATCGCTGCAATATCAAATTTCTTGCAAACTAGTCAAAAACTTGATTTGCTTTGATTTCTACAAGTATACTTATCGTTTAAATAATAAAGTAAGTAAATAAAAGTATCATCCCATGAAAATTGGTTTGTCCAAAAATAGTTTCTATTTCAACTAAATACTAAAGTTATTAAGCAATTAACTTTATCTAGAAAATCAAAATTAACTCCAAAATAAATTACAATTAAAAATGTAAAACGAAAGCAAACACCACGCAAAAGATTGGAATTCTATGAATAAAAGTTCCAGGAACTTAACTTTATTTGGACCAAACACATGACTTCATAATTTGGTTATTAATGACTAATTCTTTCTCTAATGATCAACAAAGAGTTTCAAAGAGTTTCCAATTTCATTCACTCCTTCTCTCAAGGCAAATAAAATACATGAGAAATTGATTAAAAATAGAATCCCTTCCTAATTGTATCAATTAACCATACGGTTAGTGATAATGTTGTATGTCATTATTTTTCTCTTTCAGATATAAAATTGTACAAGAAATCAAAAATCACAGCAACAATTGATTCAACTGACAAAGCAAATGATCAAGATAATGGCAAAGGAAAAGGGTAACGAGAAGGAAAAGAAAAAGTTTCTCTTGAAGGTGACAATATGGCAAGGAAGAAAAAATCAACAGTTTGGTACGATTTCACAGTGATAACAACTCAAAGTGGTATGGAAAAAGCTCAAAATAAGCATTGTAATTCAAAACTTTTTATGCTTTCTAGTTCAACTACTCATCTTCATAGATATTCAAATAATTGTTTAGCCCAACAATTTTTTTGTAAAAAGAAAAAAGGTGTTCAATTTTGAGTCTTTTCGTCTTGAACTAGATATTGGTAATCTCTCAACATTGAAGTATGATAAAGGCAAGGTTAGAGAAATGATTGGACAAATGGTTTTATTCCATGAATACCCATTTCAAATGTTGGTGCATCGATTTTTCAATATGTTGTTGAAAACATTAAATCTACAATTTGAAAATTTTCTTGAGTAACATTGAAAACTGATTGCATGAATATTTTTGCCGCAGAGAAAAAAAAAAATAAAAATCAAACAGATGCTTAAGGGTGTTGATAAAATAAGTTTGACAACCAAGCAATTGGTTACATGTGTCTAAAAGGACACTTTTTAGATTCGGAATGGAAGTTACAAAGTCGGATACTAAACTTTTGTGGTTTAGCACCCCCTCATATTGGTGTTGCAATTGGTGATGCTATTTTAAATTGTCTTATTGATTGGGGAATTGATAATAAGGTATTGACAATTACTTTTAACAATGCTTCAACAAATGTTGTAGCTGTCAGAAATTTAAAAGAGAATTTTGCTTTGAAGGAAACATTATTTTTCAAAGGTAAGATTTTTCATATAAGGTGTCATGCACACATATTAAATCTTTTTGATCCAGGATGGTTTAGTGAAATATAAAAAATTATTATATATATTCATGAAAGTGTGAAGTATTTTAAAATCTCACCATCACAACTTCATAAGTTGCAGATATGGTAAAGCAGTTATAGTTATCAACATCAGAATGATTTTAGATGTATCTACACATTGGTATTCAATATATGCAATGTTAGAATCTGCTTTGATGCTTTAATGAAGTATTTCCAAGATATCAAGAAAGAGATCTATACAATCAGTGACTACCATCTATAGAAGAATGGAGCAAAGCTGAAAAGATATTTAAGATTTTAGAAGCCTTCAATGATACTACATACATTTTTTTTTTTTTTTTTGAGTTATTATCCCACTACTAATTCATTTCTTCCTGAAATTTGGACAATAAAACAACTTTTAAATAAAGTATCAGTGGATAAAACTGAATACATGCTGTCTATGAAGATGAGTGCAAAGTTTAATAAATATTGGGGTGATTGCAAATTTATTGATGGCTACTGCAACAGTTTTAAATCCTCGATATAAAATGAGAAGTATTAAGTTTTGCTTTCCAAAAAATTATTTTCATTTTTAAATTGAGAAGTATATATTAAACTTGTGCATGACTCTATATGTGATCTTATTAAGGAATATTTTACTATTTACATTCCGATGATTTCAGAAGCTTGTAGTTCTTCAAATGTTGTTAATAATAGTGGCGTAAAAAACATCACAAAGGGCAGAACTGAGTTTGATCTATGGGCACGGGATATGGACATAATTCAACCAATTAAATATGATTTGGATTTATATCTAAAAGAAGGTTGTCACATATGTCTTGAATCAAACCAACAGTTTGATGTCTTAAAGGGGTGGAAGACAAATGTTAGTAAGTTTCAAATTCTATCCAAAATGGCATGTGACATATTGACCATTCCTCTCAGTAGAGCTACTTTTGAATCTGCTTTCAGGTCTGGTGGTAAAGTTCTTAATTAATATAGGATTTCTTTGAAGCCAAACACTATTGAAGCCTTGGTATATGCAGGATGGCTACGCTCTGATTTTAAGATTTTTAAGTCAACTGAGGTAAGTATAATCATATTCTTTTTAAGGTTTATGGTTTATTTATGTTTCTTATATATCTATATCTATATTTATTTTTTGTATAAATCAATATTTAACTGTAATGACTAATTATATATGTATACTTTTTTTTTCTTTTTTTTTCTTTTTTTTTCTGTTTAGGATGAAGAAAAGTCTATGCAAGAAGTTTGCTTGGAATAAAGTATAGCACCGAAAAGTTTATTTCTTTATTTTATTTTATTATGGATTGAATGTTGACAATTTAATTTAGAAATCGGGAGTTTCTTTTTGATTTTTCAATTTCCATATGACACGTTTTAATATTGAATATTGAAATTTTCATATTCATTTTATGCATTTTATTATCAAAAAATATTTATTTTATATATTATTCTTAATGCATCTATTTTTTTAATTTTTTTTTATTTGTGTGAAGTAATATAATATTTATAAATAACAAAGAAAAATTTAAATGATTATGGAAATTTTTAAAAAAAGGATGAGATCAATTCAAAAGTATTTTTTTTTATTTATTATTAATTCAATTTATTAATTTATTAAATTAATAATGAATTGAATTCTTTATTATTAATTATTAACTTTATTATTAATTATTAATATTAATTATATTAATTATTATTTTTTTATTAAAACATAACAGACAAAATTCAATTGGTCTAATTTTGAACCGTACGATAGATTTGAATCTTATCTATAATATAATCAAGCATCACAAGATAAAAGGATTCAGTTTTTAAATTTTTTTATGGCCCTTCAAGAGCCGTAAGAGGTGAAAATCTCATGTACATTTTTGGAATAGCGATGGAAAAAATGATAGTACCGTCAATTATGATTATCTAATAGTTCAAATACAATTGATATAGTTGAGACGCAATCAAAATATAGATTTTGGGGATAGAATTTGTGATGTCAACTTATAGGGTTTATGTTTGTCTAATTTCTTCCCTAGCAGAATATGAGAGATTGCCTTTTGATTTACCACAAGCACTTGGTGAGTGTACCAAATCGAGATTAAACACTTGGAAAATTATGTGACCCGAGTTAAAAATTCTAATACTCATCTTCACTCTACTCATTTACACCTCTAACTATACATAAATAAATAAGAAAGAAAAGAAAAAAAAATTTAGACCGCATATCCCTTAAAACTCTCCAAGACAATATAAGAACTTCAAGCCTGCAAACTATCCAAATGTACAACTTTATAAATTTTTCAATAATACACAATTCAAACCAAAAACCCATCAAATTTTCCAATGCCTACCTATTCGAGTTGAAGTTGTTAAATATGTTTAATCACATACCATCAAATGGTATTTAGTACTTCATAATCTATTTATAATTTATATTTTTCATCAATAATCTAGCTGCTACACATATATTTATATATTTATAACTTGTTGTCATGATTCTTAATTATGATTATGCATATATATATATATATATATATATATGGAGTTTTGAATATAAGAAGTAGAACAAAACGCTACTCAGAAGTCATAACAAAATCCTAGTCAATTTATCAATTAAAAAAATAGGATAAATTTATTTTACTTAAGCAAAATTAAGTTGTAGAGGATTATATGGGATATATTTATAGTAAAAAAAAATTCCTAAAACAAACCAAAATAAGAAACAATTTCATATTAAGAAACGAACTAACAACTCTGTGATGAAAACACAAATAGTTCTATGATGAAGTAAATAAAACCACAAACATTTTTCATATTTTAAAACCGAAAACTACCCAAAAAAAAAAATTACATACTTCAGAACCAAATACATGCAAACATTAAAATAAAATGCACCGTAAGAATACTAATGGATTCTAAAGACAAATTGTTCCCTTTGTGCTCAAGGAGTTGAAGATTTTCTCGCAAACTTTGTTTCACTTAGTTTATCCTTACAAATGTAAAAACAAATGAGTATCTTAAAAATCAATGGAAAGAGAAAAAAGAAAAAAGTTATGAAAAATACAAATTGGTGAAGAGATAACTAAAGAGAGATCAATGAAATCATAAATTTGTGAAAAATCTTAGAACAAATTGGTTTTAAAAAAAAAAAAAAAGTAAAAGAGAATTGAATGTAGTAGAAAATTAAAAAAAAAAGCTTTATTATCTATGATGGAGCTCAGAGGAACCGTAACATAGAATAACATTAAGGAGTAGAAGTGGGAAAGAAGACGAGCCTCAGGAAACATCATATTTTTCATTATTTTGAAAATTATGAAAACATTTTTTTTTTCTTTTGTTTTGTAAATTCTGTTTTTTTTTTTTTTTTCTAAAAAATACTTTTTAAAAATTGATGGCCAAACAATACATTTTTGTTTTGGGAATAATTTTATGTTTCAAAAATAGAAAATAGTTCCCAAAACATGTGGCCAAAGAGTGCATCAATATCTCAAATATTTGATCTTTTATCTAAATATTTGAAAGCCAAATTGATGAATGGTTAGTGAAATAATTAAAAAAAAAAAATTGGTGTATACATTATGATAGGGTGTAGAAAATAAAATATGGTATTAATTAAAGTTTTGGTAGATGAAAAAATAAAAGTGATAGATTAAAATATGATGTACAGATGTGATAAAAATTTAATATAATGGAAGACTAAAAATTTGACTAAATAAAGCTCAGTTATATATGGCAAATGTTATTTTTCAGCATATGTAATTGAAGATTCAATACTAAAATTTTGTATTGGTATTGATATCTATATTAGATATAATATACTAATGTCAATTTTAAAAGGAAATTTATGATTGGAGATGCTTTAAATATTATGCTAAGATTTCTTATACCAAAGTTTTCAATCAATGTTTATGACAAATTATCATGGCCATTAAAATGATGCAAACCAATGGTAAATAAAAGATAAGAAGCAAAAAAAATTTAATTCATAATTGATTTTAACTTCTCATCTTTTATTTACATTGAATTTTATTATTTTAATGGTCTTAATAATTTGTGCTAAACATTGGTTAAAAAAAAAAAAAAACAATAACTTTGTTATAAGCAATAGGCCACAGATGTTGTAATTTTTGAGCTAGGCTTGTGTAGGAATAATCAATCTTAGTTTACCATCGCAATTTTTTTTAATATTTTGCTCAAAGTTATCTCAACTTGTTATAAGATAAATTGGCTCTTGAAATCAAGCAATTCTAACTTAATCTTCTTTAAAGCTTAAGCCAATTAAAGAGTTGAAATTTTCTAGACCTAAACGTTTCATATTTGATTCCTCAAATTTATCTTAAGCATTAAATTATTTATACATTTTATTTTTATATACATTTTTTTCACAATTAACTATAAGTGATATTTGTATCATATGTATCCAAAATATTTTAGTTAAATAAAATTAATTTTAAATATTTAAATTAAATAAATATTAAGGTTTTGTATTGAACATTAAATTGATTCCTTAATTTTGACTTTAATTATTAAATTATTATTAGATTCTCTTATATTAATTCTTTTATATAATTAATTGTAAGTAATAGTAAATATTTTTATATAATTAACCATAAGTAATTATTTATTTATATATTTATATTCAAAACATTTAAGTTATTAATTTTAATATGTATATGTATATTTTAATATATATATATATATATATATGTATATTTGAATAGCTATAAAAATATAAAAATTTAACTATGCCTTACCTATTTATGAACTACTCAAAATTAGCAGATATATTGTACAAGTTTCATTTGTTGTTCAATATTGCTTTTTTTTATTATTATTTTTGTGAAGCAAGTTTAAACAAGCTAAAAATGAGTTAATCTCAAATTGTTCAAGTCTATTTACACTGCGACGTTAAATAATATAAATATAACTCTGAGAAAAAAAATTGTTATTAATTTGTTCAAATCGTATATTCAAAATTACAATAATTTATTTCCAACTTTAGATTGTGAAATTGAGATTTTGTCAAAAGAATTATAGGGTATAAAAAAAGCATTTTAGGAGTTTGAATTTTTGTCCCTAACATTGCCATTATAGAAATTTTAAAATACAACTAAGGATACATACAGTATAACTGATGAAAATAGAATTTTTTATCTATAAAATTTTTTATAATAGATTTTTTTTAATTAAAAAACTAATGACTACTCGATTTAAAGAGTTTTGTGAATATTAAAATGAGTGCTAGCAATATAACTATGAAAGTGTTTTCAGCTTAGATATGTATAAGATTCCTTGTTGTTGTTGTTGTTGTTATTATTATTATTATGTATTCAATATATATATTTTTTATATAAGTAATGTTAATTAAGAAAATATATAACATCAACAAAAATTAATAATACTAAAATTAGCATGGTAAATATTATTGTTTAGGGTTTGTGAAGCAAGTAGCAAATCAATCTATTGACAAAAAGCTTTTCACAGAAATATAAAATAGAAGGGAAAGAAAACAATCGATGCTTGGTCAGCCAAAGATTTTTAACCAAAAAATCTGCAAGAAGATGGGGGAGGAGGAGAAGATGGTGGTTTTTATTATTATTATTATTATTTTCTAAATATGTATGAGATGGGTTTGAATGATGAAAATAAAACATGAATATGTATGAGTTGAGTTTGAATGATAAAAATAAAACGTGGTAAGTAAATTATAAAAGAAAACATGTGGATTTTTTGGCTGCCATATTATGTATCACATAATACATAAGAGAATAGCTATTGCCCTTAGTTAAAAATCCATAAGAGGATAGTTGTTGTCTTCAGGAAAAGTTGCAGGAAACACTATCAAGGGAAACAAAAGAGAATTTTTATCAAGAAGAGTTTTCTTTTTGCTACAAAAAGAGTTGCCATAAAATTTGAGCCGGTTGTTTGCTCATTTGGCTTTTGTAATGCTTTTAAATTTTCTAGTGCTTCGAATGTGCCATGGATTTGGGTTTGGAACTTTTCATAAGGTAGTGTAGTTTTTTATTTTTTATTTTTAAAGTTCTTTAAGATTATTTGTGGAATTTTATAAATGGGTACTGTGTAATATAAAAAAAGGTATTAAAATTGTATTGTACCTAATCACTTTTATGGTGTAAATAGAATTGCCTTAAATAATATTATTATTTTGGTAATTATAGTAAGTAATAAAGTTTCATTAAATAGTAATTTGCATTTCTTGCGTAAATTAAAAGTAGAGCTTTTTTTTTTTAAGAGAATTTTAAAGTTTAAGCGTTTTCAAAACAGCTTTAAATACTTTTTTTTTTCTCCAATAAGTACTAGTATTTAGATTTTTCTGACAATTTTTCTGATTATAAATTTAAAAAACTAATTTAATTCGTGAATGACATTTAAGTTGCATGATCTCATAAAAAAATCAACTATGGTTATTATATTTATATATCATTAAACTCTTAACAAATATTCAATTACTATGTTCTTGCATGACAACCTCCATATGTGAGGTTTTTCAAATTTTGAAATTTCTAAATCATAGTTACACTATATTTTATTTTAGTAAACTTATGATCTGGGGTTTGATTATCCTTGAGCAAGACTTAACAGTCAAGTTTTGCCCATATAACTACTAAATTTTCAGAACAACAAATTAGCAATGTTGTAGTTATTTTAGCCCAAAAAAAAAAAGAAAAAAAAAGGAAAAAAAAGAGAAAAAAATCGTTATTTTTATGTAATTTTTGGCTCTTCATTGAAGTATCCCATACAATTTTAATTTATTTTTATTTTTTAAAAACACTATTTAACCTAGATTTATTGTTGTTAAGCTAACATGAATAACTACGCTGGTAATGGTTTATTTTCTTTTTTCTTTAGAGTAATTTTTAATCTAAATTCTTCATGGTTGAGTTGACATTCACAATTAAGCTAGTAAGAGTTTTAACAGTTTAGGTCTCATACACTGCCACATAACAATGTATCGCTGCTGTAGCTTAACTGAAAATGGTCCATGGGCTGTGCTAAAAATGATAAGAAATATATATATTTTTTTTCTTTTTGAGAAAATGAAGTAATTCACATCATCCAAATTTTTTTTTAAAAAAAAAAAGGAAAAAGAAAATACCTAACCCTTTCATTTCATTTTCTTTTAAATGGAAGGATTCAAATTTACGTCTTTACTAAAGTAAATTGTACCAACCTATTTGCTTTAGGACAAACCCACATACAATTTTATACTTTTTTTGATCATTTTACAACAATATTCTTCTCCTCCTTCTCATCCTAATATTTTGAATTCATAACCCTTCTAAATATAAACATAAAACACATACAAACTTAACCAACTAGGTTTGATAATACATAATAGTCCTTATATAATTAGGATCGTTTGAATAGAGTTGTATATGGATCCGCAAAAAACATATGCTATACAAAAAAAATACATTGACTTTTCTCTAAAAAAAAAAAAAAGAGATGCTACACAAAAAAAAAAAAAAAAAAACGTTGGTTTTTTTTAACAATGCCAATTTTGTCCCGGCTTTAGTCCATGTTCGCATGAAACTCTATTCGGTCAGTATGATTTTAGATGAGAGTAGTATGAAATTATACATAAGAAGTGGCTTTGGAGACCTTGATAACATACATACATAACAAGTGGCTTTGGGGACCTTAATAACATTTGTTTTGTTTTGTTTTGCTTTTTCTTTTTTTTTTTTTTTTTGGGGAACAAAAATAGAATTATACTGACATACTTAATACTAAAATTGCTAATTATATTTGTCACCTATTTTTTCCATTAATTTTTCCTAAACTTAATTAAAAACCTTATCATGTTCAATTCAGAATCTTTAATTACAAAAATATATATGTACATATATATATATAGAGAGAAACTTTATGCATTTTAAAATAGTTGCTTCACAAAAATGCCCCTGAACTATTTCATTTTTATTATTTTAGCCACATTTTTTTTTTGGGCATAAGAATCCCATGAAATTCATAACTAATATTATAATTTGGTATTGATGTTAGTTTCTAACCAAGTTGCTTCATTCATTATTTTTACTAGAAAATAAAAGGAAAAATAAAAATTAAGAGTTATATAATTTTTTTGTTTAGTTAGGTTTTTTTTTTTTTTAAAGAAAATTAACAATAATGAGAAATTCAAGATCTTTTAAGTATCAAGAAAAAAAAAAAAGAAATCACCCATCATATACCCAATAAAAATCATTAAATCCCTTGCTTAAGAATGAAGCACAGTTTATTTTTAATTATTTCTCATAAATAAAAACACCGTTTAACTAAAGTATGTGTGTCGGAAAACTTAGAAAATGAAAAAACAAAATTTGTAAGGGAACAAAGACAAATAACAATAATTACAGGGGTATCATAGCAAAATGACCTTTTTACATAGAACCCTCTACGGGGTAGAAGGAATGGAACTGTTTCTGTTTGTTTTTATCTTAATCCTTGTTCTCTTTATTTATTTATTTTTGGAGAAAAAAAAGAAAATAAGGGGCTCTCACCGCCTCAGCTTCATAAAAGTATTTTAAATATAAAGAATAAAACCAAAAAAAAAAAAAAAGAAAAGAAAAAAAAAACACATTATATTATACAAACAACAGAGCAGCGACCTTCACAAACCCCGCAATACCCCCTTCTTCCCTCTTTTCTCTGCGCTCTGGAGTTTCGCTTTCTTCTTCTTCTTCGTCTCTCTCTCTCTTCCATTTGCTTAGGGCTTTTCTCTATCTTCTTTGCCTCCCAAACTCCGGATGTGTATACATCCGTCGCCCCTCTTTCATTCCTCTCTCAGGTACTCTCTCTATTTATATGTATCTCTATGTGTCTGATCTATTCGTTTTAGGATTAATCGTTAGGGCTTGGTTCTGGTTTTGGGTTTCAGTTTAATCATCGATTTTATGAGTTTGGTTCGATTTTTGTTTTAGCGTTTGGTTGGATTTTTTTTTGTTTTTGTTTTTTTTTTTGTTTTTTTTTTTTTTTTTGTTTTTGCTTTTCGTATTTTGGCTTTTTTGGTGCAGTAGTTAAAAGTAGAGAAGCTGAGGCGGGAATATGACGACGTTAAGATCAAGCTTGCCGTCAAGGTTGCGCCAACTTCTATCCGGCGATGGCGGTTTCGGGCCGTCTATCAAACTGGAGTCAGACCCTGTGAGTTTTTGTTAATTCAACAAGTTAATATTGTGTTTGTGTAAGTGTTGTATGTGTATGGACATGCTTGGATGAATCTGTATATGCCTTCTTAATTAGGGTTTATGTGGGAACTCGGTAGTGATTGGGATACTCATTAGGATTTTTGTTGACCCCTTTTGCTTTGGACTGAGTTTTTGTAGGATCAGTGAGATTTTTGACTTCAATTTTGTAACTTTTTTGCTTAAAAGTATTTTGGTGTATTGTTGATGGTCTACAAAGGTATTCACTGATGTTTGGTGCTAGAAAGTTACAGGTAGAAGCAACTCACTTCCGGCATTTTCAGTGGTTTTGTCTAGTAATTTTGTGGCTTGTATTTGTGTCTTTCTCTTTATCATTTGTAGTCGTATATAATTTAATTTGACTAATGTGTTTCTCCCCTCCAAAAAACAGTTTGTAAGTGTTTGCATATTTGGCCAAAAGCATGATGGCTTATTGATTCAATTTTTCCTTTAGAATTCGTAAGTAATGTTTTAGTTCTAGGAAGCATTGGTATAACTAAGATTACCCGTGTAATGTGATCTAATTTTATTAATTTATTTTACTTTAGTTCTTGTTGTTTGTGTTTTGAGGTTTCCATCCTCTCTTATGTAATGTTTTTTTCGTTAATGAAGTAAAGTTCCTATTAAAGGATGGTTTCCTGTGTATGCTTATACAACAGAATATAGATGCGATGGTATATATCAACTTTGAAATGTAGGAACTTATGTTTGGGCAATTGAATGAGTTGGCAAACAGATGAATAAATTGATATTTATATTCTAAAACTTAATTGAAGTGTACATTTTTTTATCATACAAGCATCATTAATGTATTATTTCATCAAATATGTATAAAGGTCGAGTCTCTAACTATTTATCCAATTCCAAGTTTCTGATGTTCAGAAGCTAAATATTTTGATGTATTGGAGATACTGGGAAATAATTATTGAATTATGGTATCAGATAAGGATTGAAGATGATTTAGAAGTAACAGTCCTAATGGTCTTCTGTCTCTGCTCTTCCTTTTTGTTCAAACTTGCCTTGAAATTTGCATTTGTTACCCTTTTACTTTAAATGGTTAAAAGCTTCTTGTTTTAGGAGCAGTCACATGGAAAGCACTGGTTTTGTTGTTATATAAATTACTGTTTTTGCTTATGTCAAGTTCCCAACTTTCCATGTTATTAATGAATGGATGTTTTTGATGCCACAACAATCTATAAACATATATTTATATATATATATATATTATAGTTGTAAATTGTGACATAATAACAAAATTAATGGCCATCATTTTAAGTATATTTGTTCATGTTTTTGGTGTTTTTTTTGGTTCTTTTATTTTCCTTTAAATCTTCCAAACTCTTCTCTAATGGTGCCTGTGAGATTCTGTAATGTCAGATGATTTGAAATAATTCAAAGATACAATATACTTGACCAGATTGATATTATGCTACATAACTGGAGATAATTTTCAAAAGGGATGGTCAACATATGTGTGTTATGGAAACAAAAAAATGGATCTTATGGTTCTGAAGTTGTGTAAATATTATAAAATGTTCTTGTTTGAGTGTCTTAACAAGTTGGGAGACGATTTATATCCTCTTCTCTGTTTGAAAGATACAGGCTGCTAATTGTTATCAAAAGATGTATCTGCTAGTTTTTATTACCAATTATGCATACATAATTAGATTTATGCATCCTTTTTAGTTTTATTTTTTATTTTTAAATTTTATTTAACAATATGTTCAATATACATTATTTTGACTGCATTTTGTTGCGTGCAGCCTCCTAAGATCAAAGCCTTTATTGACAAGGTGATCCAATGCCCTTTACAAGATATACAAATACCTCTTTCTGGTTTTCGTTGGGAGTATAGTAAGGTGTGTTATGTGCCCCTTTAATGCATCAAGTACTTTACCTTTTTCACTCTTTCACTCATTTGTCGATTTGATTTCAGGGAAATTTTCACCATTGGAGGCCACTCTTTCTGCATTTTGATACATATTTCAAGACATATTTGTCCCCTAGGAATGACCTCCTCTTGTCAGATAAAATCTTAGAAGATGATTGTCCTTTTCCAAAACATGCAATTTTACAAATTCTGCGAGTAATGCAAACTATTTTAGAGAATTGCCATAACAAAAGTTCTTTCGATGGCTTAGAGGTATGTCCAATTTTGCGGGTCTCATGACTGGTGCTTATTTACAGTTTCTCATTGTGAACCTTAATGTACATATCTGCTTGTTTTAAGTGATTGATTTGTTAGTTCCAGTGCTATTAATGATTGTTATGTAATTTTCTAATATATTTGTATGTCATTCCTCTTCAGCATTTCAAGCTCCTACTCTCATCAACAGATCCTGAGATCCTTATTGCTACACTAGAGACTCTTTCTGCACTTGTGAAAATAAATCCCTCCAAGCTGCATGGAAGTGGAAAGTTGATTGCTTGTGGCTCAGTCAATAGCTATCTCCTGTCTCTGGCGCAGGGGTGGGGAAGCAAGGAAGAGGGCTTGGGATTATATTCATGTGTTATGGCCAATGAGACTACCCAAGATGAAGGGCTACATTTGTTCCCATCTGATGTAGAAATTGATTCTGACAAGTCTCAGTACCGGATAGGTTCTACTCTTTATTTTGAACTACATGGGAATGCCCAAAGTACAGAGGAAAGTAGTAGCAGTGTAAATTCTTCTAGTTCAAGAGTTATACATATACCAGATATGCATTTAAGGAAGGAAGATGATCTGACACTGATGAAACAGTGTATTGAGGAGTTTAAAGTACCTCCTGAACTCCGGTTCTCATTGCTGACCAGAATCAGATATGCTCGTGCCTTCCGTTCTCCCAGAATATGTAGGCTGTATAGCAGGATTTGCCTTCTTGCTTTTATTGTGCTTGTTCAGTCTAGTGATGCTCATGAAGAACTTGTCTCCTTTTTTGCAAATGAACCAGAGTACACAAATGAATTAATCAGGATTGTAAGGTCTGAAGAAGCTGTTTCAGGAAATATTAGAACCCTTGCAATGCTTGCTCTGGGAGCTCAATTAGCTGCATATTCAGCATCTCATGAGCGGGCACGGATTTTGAGTGGATCTAGTATCAATTTTGCTGGGGGTAATCGCATGATACTCCTGAATGTGCTTCAGAGAGCTGTTTTGTCACTTAAAAACTCCAATGATCCATCCTCTCTTGCTTTTGTTGAAGCTCTCCTTCAGTTTTATTTACTTCATGTAGTTTCATCCTCAACTACAGGAAGTAATATAAGGGGGTCAGGTATGGTTCCTACATTCTTACCTGTTTTGGAGGATTCTGATCCTACACATTTACATCTTGTCTGTTTCGCCGTAAAAACTCTTCAAAAGCTCATGGATTATAGTAGTTCAGCTGTGTCTCTTTTTAAGGAGTTGGGAGGAGTTGAGCTTTTGGCTCAGAGACTACAGATAGAAGTACATAGAGTTATTGGTTATGCCGAAGGTAGTGATAATTCAATGGTCATAGGTGAAAGCTCAAAATATGGTGATGATCATTTGTACTCACAAAAGAGGCTTATCAAAGTTTCATTGAAGGCACTTGGATCTGCCACATATGCTCCTGGAAACTCTTCTAGATCTCAACATTCCCATGACAGTTCTTTACCTGCTACTCTATCGCTGATATTTGGAAATGTAGATAAATTTGGTGGGGACATTTATTATTCTGCTGTGACTGTCATGAGTGAAATTATCCACAAAGATCCAACTTGTTTTTCTGCTTTGCAAGAAATGGGTCTTCCAGATGCTTTTTTATCTTCAGTGGTAGCTGGAGTTCTTCCTTCCTCTAAAGCTCTTACCTGTGTGCCTAATGGTCTTGGTGCTGTTTGTCTTAATGCTGAGGGATTGGAAGCTGTGAAGGAAAGATCAGCTTTACGTTTTCTTGTCGATATCTTCACCAGCAAGAAGTATGTTGTTGCAATGAATGAAGCTATTGTTCCTTTGGCGAATGCTGTTGAAGAGCTTTTGCGCCATGTATCTTCATTAAGAAGCACTGGTGTTGATATTATCATTGAAATTGTTGATAAAATTGCTTCATTCGCTGATGCCGACGGTACAGGGTCTGTGGAAAAAGCCAATGGAAGTACTGCAATGGAAATGGATTCTGAAGACAAAGAAAATGAAGGGCATTGCTGTCTGGTCAGTGCTGTAGATTCAGCCACAGAGGGGATCAGTGATGAGCAGTTCATCCAATTATCCATCTTTCATCTGATGGTATTGGTTCACCGAACAATGGAAAATTCTGAAACATGTCGGTTATTTGTGGAGAAGTCAGGAATTGAAGCTTTATTGAAACTTTTGTTGAGACCTAGCATTGTACAGTCATCTGATGGGATGTCAATTGCTCTACATAGCACAATGGTTTTCAAGGGTTTTACTCAGCATCACTCTGCTGCACTTGCCCGTGCATTCTGCTCCTCTCTTAGGGACCATCTGAAGAAAGTTTTGACCGGGTTTGATGTGGTTTCAGGTTCCTATTTGTTGGATCCCAGGATGACAGCAGAAGGTGGAGTGTTTTCTTCACTTTTCCTTGTTGAATTCCTTCTCTTTATTGCTGCCTCAAAGGACAACCGCTGGGTAACTTCATTACTTACAGAATTTGGAAATGGTAGCAAAGATGTTCTAGAAGATATAGGACGTGTCCATCGTGAAGTTTTGTGGCAGATTGCGCTTGTTGAAGATGGTAAGCCTGAGATAGAGGATGATGGTTCTAGTTCCACAGCTGAGTCGCAACAGTCAGAAATGAATGTATATGAAACTGAAGAGCAAAGATTCAACTCCTTTAGGCAATTTCTTGATCCTTTATTGAGAAGGCGGACGTCAGGATGGAGCATTGAATCTCAGTTTTTTGACCTCATTAGCTTGTATCGTGATATTGGTCGTGCCACTAGTTCTCAGCAAAGAACAAGTGCTGATGGTTCTTCAAATTCAAGGTTTGGAGCAAGTCATCAGTTGCATAATTCTGGATCTTCAGATTCTGATGGGGCTCTTAGTAGAAAGGAATATGATAAACAGAGATCCTATTATGCTTCTTGTTGTGATATGGTGAGATCACTTTCTTTTCACATCACCCATTTGTTTCAAGAGCTGGGAAAGGTAATGTTGCTTCCTTCACGTAGACGGGATGATATTGTGAATGTTTCCCCTGCTTCGAAATCTGTGGCTTCATCTTTTGCTGTCATTGCATTGGAGCACATGAATTTTAAGGGCCATGTAAATGCTTTGGGATCAGAGGCTTCCATATCCACAAAGTGTCGCTACTTTGGCAAGGTAGTTGATTTTATTGATGGCAGTCTACTGGAGAGGCCGGATTCTTGTAATCCTGTTCTGCTAAATTGCTTGTATGGACATGGTGTTGTTCAATCAGTTTTGACCACATTTGAAGCTACTAGCCAATTGCTCTTCACTGTCAATAGGGCTCCTGCATCGCCTATGGAAACTGATGATGGGAATTTAAAGCAGGATGAAAAGGAAGATACAGATCATTCATGGATTTATGGTCCTCTAGCTAGCTATGGCAAACTCATGGACCACCTAGTGACATCTTCTTTTATTTTATCTCCCTTTACCAAACACTTACTTGCACAACCTCTGACCAGTGGAGATATACCTTTTCCACGTGATGCTGAGAATTTTGTAAAGGTCCTCCAATCCATGGTGCTGAAAGCAGTGCTTCCTGTATGGAATCATCCCCAATTTGTTGATTCTGGTTATGATTTCATTACTACTGTCATTTCTATCATAAGGCACATATATTCTGGGGTAGAAGTGAAGAATGTTAATAGCAACAATAGTGCTCGAATTACTGGCCCCCCTCCAAATGAAACTGCTATTTCAACAATTGTAGAGATGGGTTTTTCAAGGCCTAGGGCGGAGGAAGCTTTGAGGCAAGTTGGATCAAACAGTGTGGAGTTGGCAATGGAGTGGTTGTTCTCCCATCCAGAGGAAACCCAAGAAGATGATGAACTTGCTCGTGCACTTGCCATATCGCTGGGAAATTCTGAATCAGACAATAAGGAAGCTGGTGCACATGACAATGCAAGTCAGCTAGAAGAAGAGGTGGTCCAACTTCCTCCCGTTGAGGAGTTGTTATCTACATGCACGAAGCTTTTGCAAATGAAAGAACCTCTAGCTTTTCCAGTCCGGGACCTGCTGGCAATGATGTGTTCCCAAAATGATGGTCAATATAGGCCAAATATCATCACATTTATTGTTGACAGAGTGAAGGAATGTAGTTTAACTTCTGACAGCGGAAGTAGTACCACTCTATCTGCTCTTTTCCATGTTCTTGCTTTAATTCTTCAAGAAGATGCAGTGGCACGAGAAATTGCATCAAAGAATGGTGTGGTGAAAGTTGCGTCAGATCTACTTTCTCAATGGGAGTCAGGTTCTCTTCTCCAGGAGAAGTGTCAAGTACCAAAGTGGGTAACAACAGCTATACTTGCTATAGATAGGCTGTTGCAGGTGGATCAAAAACTAAATTCTGAAATTGCAGAGCAGTTGAAAAAGGATGGTATTAGTAGCCAGCACACCCTTACCATTGATGAGGATAAGCAAAGTAGGTTGCAGTCTGCATTGGGATTATCTTCAAAATATATAGACATAAAGGACCAAAAAAGGCTAATTGAGATTGCTTGTGCTTGTATGAAGAACCAGCTTCCATCTGAAACGATGCATGCTGTTCTGCAACTATGCTCTACTCTCACTAAAACTCATTCTGTTGCCGTTAGTTTCCTTGATGCTGGGGGCTTAAGTTTACTGCTTTCTCTGCCAACCAGTAGCCTCTTTCCTGGGTTTGATAACGTTGCGGCTACCATCATACGTCATGCACTTGAAGATCCTCAAACTCTTCAGCAGGCAATGGAATTTGAGATACGGCACAGCCTTGTTGCCGCAGCTAATAGGCATTCAAATGGAAGGGTCTCTCCCCGGAATTTCCTATCAAGTTTAAGTTCTGCCATCTCCCGTGACCCGCTGATTTTTATGAGGGCTGCTCAGTCTGTCTGCCAAGTTGAAATGGTTGGTGAAAGGCCCTATGTGGTCTTGTTAAAGGATCGTGACAAAGATAAAAGCAAAGAGAAGGAGAAAGAAAAGGAGAAATCTACGGAGAAAGACAAATCAGTGATGACTGATGCAAAGGCTTCTTCAGGAAATATAAATTTGACAACTTCTGGTAATGGTCAGGGAAAGGTTCATGATTCAAATTCGAAGGGAGGCAAAGCTCATCGAAAATATCCTCAGAGTTTTGTCAATGTGATTGAGCTACTTTTGGATTCTGTATGTGCTTATGTACCTCCCTTGAAAGATGACATTGTCACAGATGTACCCCTTGATAACCCATCATCAACTGACATGGAAATTGATATTGCTGCTATTAAAGGAAAAGGAAAAGCCATTGCAACTGCATCTGAAGATAAGGAAACTACTAGCCAGGAATCTTCTGCATCTTTAGCAAAGGTTGTATTTGTTCTGAAGCTTCTTACAGAAATTTTGTTGATGTATGCTTCATCTGCTCATGTTCTGCTTCGAAGAGATGCTGAAGTTAGCAGTTGCAGGGGTTCTCATCAAAAGGTTCAAACTGCTGTATCCACTGGTGGAATCTTTCACCATGTTCTCCATAAATTTCTTCCATATTCTCGAAATCCCAAAAAGGAAAAGAAAATAGATGGTGATTGGAGGCACAAACTGGCAAGTAGGGCTAGTCAGTTTTTGGTGGCATCGTGTGTTCGTTCATCAGAGGCAAGGAGGAGGGTGTTTACAGAGATCAGCTATATTTTTAATGCCTTTGTCGATTCATGTAATGGTCTCAGGCCACCCAACAATGAAATACAATCTTTTATTGATCTGCTAAATGATGTTCTGGCTGCTCGTACGCCTACTGGTACATATATCTCAGCAGAGGCTTCGGCCACTTTTATAGATGTTGGTCTGGTTGGGTCAATGACTCGACTCCTGCAAGTTTTGGACCTAGATCATGCTGACTCACCTAAAGTTGTTACGGGTCTTGTCAAATCTCTGGAGTTGGTTACTAAGGAACATGTTCACTCTGCTGATTCCAATACTGGGAAGGGTGATGTCTCCACAAAGCCTTCTGATCATAATCAACCAGGAAGGGTGGATAATATTGGTGACACATCACAGTCCATGGATACCGTATCCCAGTCGCATCATGATTCTGTGGCACCTGAGCACATTGAGGCTTATAACACTGTGCAATCATTTGGTGGTTCTGAGGCTGTAACAGATGATATGGAACATGACCAAGATCTTGATGGAGGATTTAATCCTGCTAGTGAAGATGATTATATGCATGAAAACTCTGAGGATACAAGGGGCCTTGAAAATGGTATTGATACCATGGGCATAAGATTTGAAATCCAGCCTCATGTACAAGAAAATCTTGATGAAGATGATGATGATGAGGACGATGATGAAGAGATGTCTGGGGATGAGGGAGATGAAGTAGATGAAGATGAAGATGAGGACGATGAGGAGCATAATGATCTGGAAGATGAAGTCCATCATCTGCCACATCCCGACACTGATCAAGATGATCATGAGATTGATGATGAATTTGATGAGGAAGTATTGGAGGAAGATGATGAAGATGATGAGGATGATGAGGATGGGGTTATACTGAGGCTAGAGGAGGGCATTAATGGAATTAATGTGTTTGATCATATTGAGGTTTTTGGTAGAGACCATAGTTTTCCCAATGAAACACTCCATGTAATGCCTGTTGAAGTTTTTGGTTCCAGACGTCAGGGCCGGACCACTTCTATTTACAGTCTTTTGGGCAGGACTGGTGAGAATGCTGCTCCATCACGGCATCCTCTTTTGGTGGGACCAGGACCTTCATCACTGCACCCAGCCCCTCTTAGACAATCTGGTAATCATCTTTGGTGGTTGGTTTTTAGTTTTGTAGTCTGATCCTATAGTAAAATCATTTTATTTCTTGTCTTAGCATTTATTCTTGTAATTTTGATCATGCATTTCTGATGCTTTGCACTCGCTGTTTCAGAGAATGTCCGTGATGCACTCATGCCAGATAGGAATTCAGAGAACGGCTCATCACGGTTGGATAGTATCTTCCGGTCGCTGAGAAATGGGCGCCATGGACATCGATTGAATTTGTGGATAGATGATAACCAGCAAGGTGGTGGATCCAATGCAGGTGTTGTACCACAAGGCCTTGAGGAGTTGCTTGTTTCTCAATTAAGACGAACGGCCCCTGAGAAGCCTTCAGATCAGAAAAAAGAAGTGGAGCCTCAAAACAAAGGTGAAGTTCAGTTACAAGATTCAGAAGCAGGTGTAAGGCCTGAAATCTCTGTTGAAAACAATGCAAATGCTGAAAGTGGAAATGTGCGTCCCACTGATACAGTTGACCCCTTGGGAAATGCTGATTTGAGACCTGCAGCAAGTGAAACTCTACAACCAGCAGATATGTCTAGCACACATTCACAATCTGTTGAGATGCAATTTGAACATAATGATGCCGCTGTACGGGATGTAGAAGCTGTTAGCCAAGAAAGTGGTGGAAGTGGAGCGACTTTAGGAGAGAGCCTTCGCAGCCTAGATGTTGAAATTGGAAGTGCTGATGGCCATGAGGATGGTGGGGAGAGGCAAGGTTCTGCAGATAGGGTCTCTCTGGGTGATCCTCAGGCAGCTCGCACGAGAAGAGCTAATGTATCTTTTGGAAACTCTTCAACAGTTGGTGCAAGAGATGTGCCCCTTCATAGCGTGACTGAAGTCTCAGAAAATTCTAGCCGAGAAGCTGAACAGGATGGTCCAGCATCAGAGCAGCAAAATAATAGCGATGCTGGTTCAGGAGCAATAGATCCTGCATTCTTGGATGCTCTTCCTGAGGAGTTGCGAGCTGAGGTTCTTTCAGCTCAACAGGGTCAGGCAGCTCCTCCCTCAAATGCTGAACCACAAAATGCAGGGGATATTGATCCAGAATTCCTTGCAGCCCTTCCACCTGACATCCGAGCAGAAGTTCTAGCACAGCAGCAAGCTCAAAGGCTACATCAATCGCAGGAACTGGAAGGTCAACCAGTTGAAATGGACACAGTCTCAATTATTGCAACATTTCCTTCAGATTTACGTGAAGAGGTACATGATTGACTTTCATTTTTTTTGAAGTAGGGAGGTTCTGTTTTAAATTGTAATATCATCTTTGTGTTGTTCAGGTTCTTTTAACTTCATCTGATGCCATACTTGCTAATCTTACACCTGCTCTAGTTGCGGAGGCAAACATGTTGCGTGAAAGATTTGCTCATCGTTATAATCGTACCCTGTTTGGTATGTATCCTAGAAACCGTAGAGGTGAGACTTCTAGACGGGGTGATGGTATTGGGTCTAGCCTGGAAAGAATTGGGGGTATTGCCTCACGTCGGTCTATAGGAGCTAAGGTAGTTGAAGCTGATGGAGCTCCACTGGTTGATGCAGAGGCTCTGCATGCAATGATTCGGTTGCTCCGCATTGTTCAGGTTGCAACAGATAACTAATTTTTATGTTTTTCATGCTTTATCCTTTATGATCTGATAACTAATTTTTATCTGTTTTTCATGGTTTATCCTATATGATCTGGAAATTAATAGATTTAAATTTTGCAGCCACTGTATAAGGGTCAGCTGCAGAGGCTTCTTTTGAATTTATGTGCCCATAATGAGACCAGAATTTCTCTTGTGAAAATTCTCATGGACATGCTAATCCTTGGCAAAAGAAAGCCTGTTAATTATTTAGGTGCTGCAGAGCCTTCTTACCGGCTCTATGCATGCCAGACTAATGTGATGTATTCTCGCCCTCAATATTTTGATGGTAAGATCTATTTTTGAAGTATCTATGTTGGGCAAGTGTTATTTGTTCACTGACCGTCTATTATTGTTAAATGACACTGAGGAGTGAGTGGTTCGGAGTTCAATGTTTCTTTCTATTACATACTTTTAGTAATGTGATTGGTGGTTAGAAGGCTATTCTTATAATGCTTAGTAACCATATGTAGTAGAGGACTGCACTTTTATCTGAATTTGGTCGTACCTTTGTTGTTTTCCTTTTCGATATATATCATATATTTTCTTTGGAATTTTTTCAATATATAACGTCATATTCCATATTTATGTGGAACTGATCGCTAATAAATCTCATCCTCTTGGTTTTCTAGTTAAAAATTCTTTTAAGTCTATTATTATTCCTCTTTGAGTGTTATATATTTAGTTTTATAGAGAAGATATTACTAGTAACTGCTTTTTAAGCAGTCCTCACACAGATTTGGGGCGAAAACATTTAATTATTAAGTGTGCAAATTTTTTAGTGACTTCATTTATTTATTTATTTATTTGAATTATTTTAAAATTGTATGTGGTAGATTTTAACACTTTACTGTTGTTAAGTAGTATTGATTTAGTTACTAGATTCTCATACATCGTCTTTTTTTATTAATAGGTGTTCCTCCCTTGGTGTCTCGGCGTGTACTTGAAACTCTAACTTATTTGGCGCGGAATCATCCCTATGTGGCAAAGATTTTGCTTCAATTCAAGTTGCCTCTCCCTTCCTCTCAAGAATCTAAGAATATGGTTGATCAGACTAGTGGCAAAGCTGTGATGGTTGTTGATGATAATGGACAAAATAAAAGTGTAGATCAGGGAGGATATTTGTCCATTGCCCTACTCTTGGGTCTCTTGAATCAACCCCTTTATTTGAGGAGTATAGCACATCTTGAACAGGTGAAAATCTGCTAGTTTAAACTAAAACTTTTATGATAGTTATTCTTTTAGGAAAAGACATTTGCTGAATCAGCTATATGTTCATTTTGAATGCTTCTTTCAGCTGCTTCACTTGTTGGAGGTCATTATTGGTGCTGCCGAAAGCAAGTCAACTTTATCTGAAAAATCTGAGGTTTCTGTTTCTGAACAACAGACTGGTCCTCAACTTTTGACGTCAGATACTGAGATGAATGCAGATTCTGGTGGCGTTTCTGCTAGGGTGGGTACATCAAATAAGGTTGCCAGTTTCTCCAAACCCACCACTTCAGCGGCAGATAATGAATGTGATACTCAAACTGTTCTGCTTAACCTGCCACAAGCTGAGCTTCGGCTTCTATGCTCATTGCTTGCACGAGAAGGGTATAAAATGATTAATACTCTTATTTTCTTGTTTACTGTACTTTTCATTGGTAAATTATTTTCTCTAACAATGATAAAATTTGTATAACTGACATAATCTTAGGCCATCAGATCCATCTGGTATTATGTTCATTGACAAATGTATTTGCTTGTTTCTGTTTGTTTTTTTGGGTTAATATCGTGTGCAAAGTTTTGTACATATATTTGGTATTTGACATTTTATGTTTTCCACCCAGATTGTCAGATAATGCGTATGCTCTAGTTGCAGAGGTAATGAATAAGTTGGTGGCCATTGCTCCCACACATTGTAAGCTGTTTATCACCGAGCTTGCAGAAGCTGTTCAAAATTTGACCAGATCTGCTATGATTGAGTTACGCATGTTTGGTGAAGCAGTGAAAGCACTCCTCAGCACTTCAACCTCTGATGGAGCTGCAATTTTAAGAGTTCTGCAAGCATTAAGCTCTCTAGTTGCCTCATTGATTGAGCAAGAGAAGGATTCACAAACTTCTGAAAAAGCGCATAGTTCTTCTCTTTCTCAGGTTTGGGACATAAATGCAGCTTTGGAGCCTTTGTGGCTGGAATTGAGCACTTGCATAAGCAAAATAGAGAGCTATTCAGATTCAGCCCCTGACTTGATGACTTCATATAGAACTTCCACATCTAAACCATCTAGTGCAACATCTCCACTGCCTGTTGGCACTCAGAACATCTTGCCATATATAGAATCTTTCTTTGTGGTGTGTGAGAAGTTACATCCTGCATTACCCGGTCCTGGGCATGATTTCAGTATTGCTGCAGTTACTGAGATTGAAGATGCCAGCACATCAGCTAGCCTGCAAAAAGCTGCCTCGGGTTCTTTGAAAGTTGATGAGAAACAGATTGCTTTTGTGAAGTTTTCGGAGAAGCACAGGAAGCTTCTTAATGCTTTCATTCGGCAAAATCCTGGTTTGCTTGAGAAGTCATTCTCGCTATTGCTGAAGGTTCCCCGCTTTATTGATTTTGACAACAAACGTTCTCACTTTAGATCAAAAATAAAGCATCAACATGATCATCATCACAGTCCTTTGAGAATTTCAGTAAGAAGAGCATACATTCTTGAAGATTCATATAACCAATTGCGGATGCGATCAACGCATGACTTGAAGGGAAGATTGACAGTTCACTTCCAAGGAGAGGAGGGTATTGATGCAGGTGGACTCACAAGGGAATGGTATCAATTGTTGTCCAGGGTTATTTTTGACAAGGGAGCTTTACTTTTTACAACTGTGGGAAATGAGTCGACTTTCCAGCCAAATCCCAACTCTGTCTACCAAACAGAACACCTATCATATTTTAAGTTTGTTGGGCGAGTGGTGAGCAAAACTTCTAGTTCCTCTTGTTTGATTGAGTTATTTGATTATGTGCATAAAGTTTATGCTTCATTATTTTTTACAGGTAGGGAAAGCACTTTTTGATGGACAGCTATTGGACGTACATTTTACTCGGTCTTTCTACAAACACATTTTGGAGGTTAAGGTCACTTATCATGACATTGAAGCCATTGATCCTGATTACTTTAAAAACCTCAAGTGGATGCTTGAGGTATGTCTGGTTCTACCCTTTTGTCTCTCCCTGACCCTTTATTTCCATCTGTGCTCATGTTGCCTCCAGAAATACTGTTTTTATGAATTCTTCTGTGTCTTTTTCTTGCAGAATGACATCAGTGATGTTCTAGACCTTACATTCAGCATTGATGCAGATGAGGAAAAACTGATACTATATGAGAGGACAGAAGTAATTTTTTTCTTTCCCTGTTTGTTTTTGCTTTGATTTTTCCTGATTACATATTTCTTTAGTAATTAATTTGGTAAAAAAAAAAAATTTGCAGGTAACAGACTATGAACTGATTCCTGGTGGAAGAAACATTAAAGTAACTGAGGAAAATAAGCACCAATATGTTGATTTAGTTGCTGAGCATCGGTTGACAACAGCTATTCGGCCTCAGATAACTGCTTTTCTGGAAGGATTCAATGAATTAATTCCTGGGGAATTGATATCTATTTTCAATGATAAAGAATTGGAACTATTGATCAGTGGACTTCCTGATATTGATTGTGAGTTTCCGTTGTCATTTAATTTCCTTTCCCATGGATGGCGTTCTATTTTGTCCTTTTTCTAATTTTCAAGTTTTATAATACTGACATTTAGTTTTACTAATCATTTTCTATTGATGCATTACAGTGGATGACATGAGAGCAAATACTGAATATTCTGGATACAGTGCTGCATCCCCCATCGTACAATGGTTTTGGGAGGTTGTCCAAGGTTTTAGCAAGGAGGATAAGGCTCGTCTTTTACAGTTTGTGACTGGCACCTCAAAGGTAGTTTTCTCATTTGCATTCTGGTCTTTCAAAGTGGTTAATCACTAATGTTGGTGATTTCTCAGCGGTTGGGAGGACACTGCTCGTTCCTTTACAAATTTATTTAGATGTCCCACATACTTCAAAAATATGATGCTTATGGTTTTCTTATAATTTTAGTTCCATCTGATAGAATATTGCAATAAAAAGGTAATATTTTTATGCTTTTCAATTTGGTCTAGGTTCCTTTAGAAGGGTTCAGTGCACTTCAAGGAATTTCAGGCTCACAGAAGTTTCAGATACACAAGGCATATGGCAGCCCTGATCATCTGCCGTCTGCACATACTTGGTATGTCTTTCTATTATCATTTTTGAATACAGTAGTCTACTATTGAAAATATTATTATTTCATGCAACTTCTTTTTGGGTTTTCTGGAAGTGTTTTCGGATTTCATTCAGTGAAGTTCCAATTTCCTTTGTTAAAAATATTTTGTCGCAAAGCCAAAATGCAATTTGTTGAATATATATATATATATATGCTTTGGTTTATGCAGTTTCAATCAGTTGGATCTACCAGAGTATCCTTCTAAGCAACATCTTGAGGAGAGATTGCTTCTTGCAATTCATGAGGCGAGTGAAGGCTTTGGATTTGGTTAAGAGAGTTCAGTGGAGGCATTAACGCACACAGAGCCATCATTGTAGATACATACAGATTATGTTTAAAAAAGTTGAATCATTAAAAGGGGAATTGGGTAGTAAAAAGGTGGCAAATATGTTCTTCTTGTTGATACATGTTGATAAACTGTACAGTCGTCTATTTGCTAATGGGAAATGCGTCTGGCAGTTTTTTTAAATGTGCCAATTTTCTTTTTTTCACCATTTTGATATTTAATTTCCTTGTTTCATCTCAAACAAGTTGGCTGTCGTTTCCCTTGTCTTTTTGGCTCTCTCGCATCTAAAATATTACCATATAACTTGAACGTCCTAGAGGATAAAATAATGCTGTGATTTTGTAATAAAATATTTTTGTCCGTTCAGTTGCGAACATCACAAATATATTGCGATTCGCACTTTGATCATTTTTCATTTTTCATTTTTTGAAATTTTTACAGGCAATAACATCCTCGAATTCATTGGAACAGTGCACCGTTAGTTTCTGTTTTTGACTTCGATTTTTAATTTTTTGTGCAAGATCTTTCACGATTCAGCAGATATCAATCACGTAACACAAAAATAAGGGCCAATGTTATCTTTCTACACTCACAAAGTGGTAAAAATTTCCATTTTGTCTAAAGGGCAAATTGTTGTTTTACTATCATGATTAATTTTTTTTTTTTTTTTAAGAAAAAAATACGAAAAGATACTTGAACTTCCACATGTATATTATCATCTATATTGGTTTTAGGTGATGGATATGTGTATATGTGTTGAACCTGTTAGTTTTTTGGATGAAAAATTCAAGGATTAATGGGATGCACTATTTTGATGATTTGGAGGATGTAATTGTTAAAAATAAAGTCTTGAGATCAATGCAATGTGAGACTACTGGAGCAAATATATTTAAAAAAACAAAAAAAAAAGTGTAGTTATGTATGAGAGAATTCTAATTTAAGATAGCCAATAATAATAATAACTTAATTATACACAACTTTGTATAATTATTTTTTATTTTCAGAAAAAAAAAAAAAAGTTATCAAACCGGGATAAGTTATCTGATTAATAGTTATAATTCAAAAAGTTATCAATATATATGCGTATGCATGGTAGAAAATATTCTGGAGGCTGGTGATTGGAAATGAAACAGCATTTGGCAAATCAAAGCCTTTATTTTTTTCTTTTTTTTCTTTTTTTAAGGCTATCAAAATCATTCCTAGAATTCAATTTTTTTTTTATTGGTTGACAGTTTTAAAGATTAATTGTCATAATAGGAAAAGAAAAAAGTAAAACGCTAGTGTGTTGCTTAAACTATAGAGTTATGGGTTAAGTCTGTTAGCTTAATTTTTTGTTTAGTTTGTTTCATGAGCCCATAAATAAGCCATGTAGCCTTTCTTTGAAGGATGTGAATAAAGTTAAGAGCATTCCTTTTCTCTTTGTGAATTTTCCTTCCCTACGTCTCCTTCTCAGATTCTAAGTTCTCCCTTTTTTTTTCTTTTTTTCTTTTTTTTTTTCTCTCAATTACTCTATCTCAATTTTTATTATCGTAGCATTTGGTATCAAAGCATGGTCGCCCCTTGGAGATCCGAAGTAAGATTACCAATGCCAACAACAAATTCAAGGCCGAACTTCAAGAGTTGTAGGCAAGACATGATGCATTGTTTTAAACTTTTACGTGCAAGGATCTATGTCACATGAATGGGATAACAATACATTTGTCATGGCAAGACATCTTGAAGCAAGATCAGAGAAGGACAGCAGCAATTGCACCCCAAGCTAGTCTTTCCCGACTTCGATGGTGAAGATCCGACATGATGGATATACAAAGTGGAGCAATATTTTTAAATTAACCAGATACCTCCCTCCTAGCAAGTTCAAATGGCAGCTTCTCATCTATATGGTTTGGCTTTACAGTGGTATAGATGGTATTCCAAATTTAAAGGATATTTAACTTTGAGAGAATTCTCAATCCTTCAATGCTTTGGCCCAACAGAGTATGAAGAACCATCCCAATCACTAAATAGGTTGTACCAAACTACCATGGTGCTAGCTTACCAAGCTAAATTTGAGTCACAATGTATTGATGGCCATCAAAAACCTTTCCTAATTGGAGCCTTCATAGGGGGACTAAGAGATGAGATAAGCATGGAGGCAAAAATGAGATAACCATGACTATTGGCAGATGCAATCGGCATGGCTAGTTTGGTTGAAGAAAAAAAGGCTCTTCCAAAGAAGAACATTTATATATCCGGAGTGACTCCAGTAGTTACCCAGGTTAAAATATCCTTCAATACTTCCGTTAGCATTCTAGGAGTGCTACCACCTATTAGAACCGTGGCCAATTTACCAAATCAATATGTCACTAATGGTTGCAAATCCTTCACCCATGAGATATGGGAGCGCAGGTATAAAGGGCTTTGCTTTTATTGTAACGAGAAATTTGCACCAGGACACAAATGTAAAAAGCCACAGTTCTTCATGATCAAAGATGTAGATTCAGACAATGGAGATGACCACGACAAACTTGAGGTAGAATTTGAAACCAAGTTTTAACTTGAAATTCCTTCCATGCAATTTCAGAGATAACCAACGCATAAACTATGCGGGTCCAAGGTAAGATGTGGCAGCTTGTCAAGTAGTCTTAGGGATTTAATGCCTAGAAACCCTGGGACCAATTGAATATGACTATAAGAACAGAACCATGAAATTTACTCAAGAAGGGAATGAGGTAGTAATTAAGAGTTTGAGGAGCTCACCCTTGGAGTCTCTATTCGAAAAAAAAAAAGACCTCATGCACCTTGATGGCAAGGGGAGTTTTTTGTTTTTGAATGACCTTACACAGTGAAAATTCAAAGGACGAGCAGACATTAGAAACAGAGAAATTACTACTGGAGTTTGAATATGTCTTTCAATAACCGACTTCTCTTCCACCGCAGACGGGGCAATACGACTGCATTATCCCCATCCAAGCCGAAAGTAAACCTGTAATGTGCAACCTTACTGATATCCATACTACCAGAAGACAAAATTAAAAAGAATTATGTGGGAACTCTTATAATCTGGATTAATTTGATCTAGTAATAGTCCATTTTCTTCTCCTGTTCTCCTAGTCAGAAAGGTAATGGACTATAGAGCCTTAAACAATATCATGATAAAAGACAAGTTTCTAATTCCTATCATTGACGAGCTATTGGACAAATTACATGGGCTCAATACTTTTCAAAGCTCGACCTTCGCGCCATATACAACTAAATAAGAGTTAGAGAAGCAGACATACCTCAGATTGCCTTTTGAACTCATGCTAGGCATTATGAATTTGTGGTACTGCTGTTTGGGCTCATTAATGCCCTTGCCATATTCTAAGGTTTGATGAATGACTTATTTCGAAAGAACCTAAGAAGATTTGTTCTTGTATTTTTTTGATGATATATTGGTATACAATAAAACATTAAAGGAACATCTTGAGCATTTATGAACTGTACTTTCAATATTATCATCTAATAGTTTGTTTGCCAAGAAATCCAAATGTCACTTTGGTGTAAAATAGATCGGTTTCCTAGGTCATGTGATTTCAAAAGATGATGTATGGGTAGAAACCACCAAGATACTGCAATGCAAAACTAGCCACAACTTACCACCACTTGTGAATTGTGTGGGTTCTTGGGATTTGTTGGGTATTACTGAAAATTTATAAAAGGCTATGGAGGATTAGCTGCCCCTTTCACTCGGTTGCTCTCCAAAGAAGGATTTCAATGGACTCCAAAAGCAATCGTGGTTTTTGATAAATTAAAGAAGGCATTAGTCTCTCCCTCAATGATGCGATTGCCAAATTTTTCTCAGCCCATTACGATAGAGAGTGATGCATGTAATTAGGGCATAAGGGCTATTTTGCTACTAGGAATGTCAATTTGCCCTGCACATCTCAAAAACCATGGTGCATCTCCCCTAACGGGGTGGTTTTTTCAAGAAAAGTCTACACCGTGGGGCAGGTTCGGGATAACTCCTTAAGGCCCGAATCGAGGACGGATCAGAACCAAGAATAAAGAACCTTGCCCGTATATATTTACTTTTTTTTATATATTTTATATATTTGGACTATTATATTTTTTAAGGATGTATTTTATTATAATTGTAAATTTGGACCTTGATGTATTTTATTGTATTTTTATTACATTTTCATTACTTTATTTAAATTTTATTCATAAAAAAATATCAATTATATAAAAAAATAAACTGGAAAAATTGCCCCGCTCCGTCTCTGGTTGGGAAATCTCTGTCCTCGTCCCGCCTGTAAAGAAATAGGGAAAACCACAGGGACGGAATAAAAAATTTCCTACGGGGACGGGGACGAGATTTTAAAAACCGGCCCTGCCCCACCCCATTGACATTCCTATTTGTTACAAGAAAAAAAAAAACTCATGACCTACTTTAGTGAAGCTCTTAAACAATCATGTCACTCATTGTTTGCATATGAGAAAAAGATGATCGCGATTGTCAAAGCAATCAAACGGTAGAGATCTTATCTTCTAGGGAAGTTTTTTATGGTGAGGACTGATCAAAGGAGTCTTAAATTTTTATTGGAAAAGAGGATCACCACACCTGCCCAAACTAGGTAGTTACTAAAGATAATGGAATATGATTATCATATCTAATATAAATAGGGCAATAAGAATCAATTTGCCTTCTAGCGCAAGGTGGAATTTCAATTTTGTGCCATCTCTTCATCACCAGTAAATTGGTATAAAGAATTGTAGGTAGAGGTACAAAATGACTCCTATTATTTGAAATGTACGCCCCAAGAGAGGTTTAAATTACAGGATGAAGTTTGGTTCATAAAGGATAGGGTTTGTTTGAAACCTACCTCATCTATAATTTTTTCCCTTCTGACCAACGCACACGTAACTCCTATAGGTAGGCACTTTGGGTACGAGCGAACTAGCCATCTTAAGCCTGATTTCATATGGCCAGGGCATGAGGAAACCAATGAAAGAATTTATTAAGATTATGATTATTATAAAGAAGTAAATATGAGTGCATAAACCTATAGGGAATTTACAACCACTACTAATACTCGAAAAGGTATGGACTGATAATTCAATAATAGTTGTGGTAGATCGTTTATCCAAATATGCACACTTTGTTTTCCTTCAGCATCCCTCTACTGCTCCCGCAAGGGCTTTCGTGAACCATATAGTAAATCTTCATAATTTGCTCCTCTCAATCATGACTGACTGAGATAGGATCTTCTTGAGCACCTTTTGGTGAACTCTCATCCAATTATAGGGAATAATGCTCAAGATGAGTTCAAGTTACTATCCTCAAACCAACAGACAAACAACAGAGCTTAACCTGAAATTGGAGTAATACTTGCACTGCTTTGTCATGGATCAATCTAAAAAATGGCAGGAATTGCTTTCATGGGTAGAATTTAGCTACAATACTTCAATTCATTCTTCTATCAAGGTATCACCCTTTGAAATTGTTTATGGAATTCCTCCTCCATCTATGTTGCCCTATGTTCTAGGAACTACCAAGGTTCAATTCGTTGATGAAATGTCAAAGCAACATGCAGATTTATTACTCTAACTTTAGCCTGAAGTCGAATGAAGACTCAAGCAGATCATGGATGATGTGAGGTGAATTTCGAAGTTGGGGAATATGTTCTTTTAAAGTTACAACCCTACAGGCAGCAATCACTGTCTTTTCAAAATTCTCACAAGCTGACTCCCAGGTATTATGGGCCATATCAAGTTCTACAAAGGATTGGGATAGTAACTTACGTTTGAAACTATCCAAGGGGTCACAAATACATAATGTCTTCCATGTTAGTTTGCTACGGCGTTATGAGGGACCCATAATTGTGGAAACTTCTCCACCTCAGATTTTTGAATAGGAAAAAGAGTATGAACGATGACCTATAGCTACATAATGTCTTCCATGTTAGTTTGCTACGGTGTTATGAGGGACCCATAATTGTGGAAACTTCTCCACCTCCGATTTTTGAATAGGAAAAAGAGTATGAACGATGACCTATAGCTATATTGGCCACTAGAGAAGTTCAGAAGGCATGTATAGGCCAAGGGCAAAGGTTCTCATCCAATAGTCAGGGACATCGAAGGCGAACACTACTTAAAAAAATAGGCAGAAGCTTGCTCGACGTTTTCTGAACTTCTTCCTTGAGGACAAGGAAGTTCTAAGGGGGGAGGAGTGATATGGGTATATCTGCAGGGGGATCATGCAAAATGGACTGAGTCGGTGGGGTTGGATTTAGATGGAGTGAGACTAAGGTGTGTAGTTGAGTTTTTTAAGTTTGTTAATGTGTTACTTAAATTAAAGAGTCACGGGTTAAGTCCGTTAGCTTATTTTTTTGCCTAGTTTGTTTCGTCAGCCTATAAATAAGCCATTTAGTCTTTCTTTGAATGGTGTGAATAAAGTTAAAAACATTCCTTTTCTTTTTGTGAATTTCCTTTCCCTGCATCTCCTTCTTCTCAAATTTTAAGTTCTCCCTTTCTTTTCTCAATTACTCTACTTTAATTTTTATTATTGTAGCACATGCATTAGTGGCTAAGTTTGAATTTGGTGCAAGGATATATTAGAGTCAATGTTAATGATGATGCTCATCTCATTAACTGGAATATTATTTTTAGTACAAGTTGTTACAGTAACAGATTCAAAAAAAAAAAAATTTGAAGGGACACTGTTACGTAACAATTTTTTTTTTTCTAAAAAATAAAGTTATATAAATATAAATAATAAAATCAAAATAAATATTAATAAGATACAAAAATAGTTAATTAAAAAAATCAATATTTAATTTGGAGGTATTTTCAAGTTGATTTTCAATGAAAAAAAAATATAATAATTTCAAAGCAATATGATAAAAAATTATAAATTAAAAGTAATTAGATGATCTAAAGTCTATTAAAACAAAGATATTTAAAGTTCACAGCAAGTTTATACAAAAAATAATAATAATAATATATATATATATATATACACACACTTCCATAGGCTAATTTTGTTAGTAATTAATCAACTCAAAAGAACTTAAATAAATTAATTAACTATTAGATATGTTTAGAACAATTAGATACTATCTTATCAAAAAACAAAATTTGATGTGAATAAATAGAAATATTTAAAGCTATCATTTTGGAAAACGGTTTTTCATTCTACTAACAGAAAAATGTTCAAAAACACATTCAACAGCTGTTTTTGAAATATATATATTTTTTAAAAAATTAATGGAAACATTTTCTAAAATATAGATAAAATTTGGAAATGTCCTAGAAATGTTTTGCATGTATTTAGAAAATTTTGAAAACAAAAATATTATAGGGAATAGATAATATGTAATATTTTAAATTAAAAAATATTTATTTTATATAGATATATATCATTTTTAACATATATTAGATACAAATGATGGATATATATCATATATAATATTCACTAAACATGGATGTAACATTTTCATTCTTATAAAATATTTTTAAATATATAACCAGACATGTTTCTAAATTTTAAAAATTTGAAACACAATTTAGCATTTTCATTTTACAAAATTGATTTATAAAAATGTATACTAAACCTTACAAATTTTATTAGTAATATTTGTTAGTTATATTTTTACATAAAAGCAAAACTAGAAGAATTAAGAAGGTATGATTTTGTTGTAGATTTTAAAATAATAGTACAAAGAATCAATTAAATGTTTAGTTCTTTATATATATTGATAAAATTGTTGTAAGGTATAAAAGTTACAAATAAGTGTTTGGTATCTTATAAAATTGAATTGTTA
Source organism: Ziziphus jujuba (assembly GCF_031755915.1). NCBI lineage: Eukaryota > Viridiplantae > Streptophyta > Magnoliopsida > Rosales > Rhamnaceae > Ziziphus > Ziziphus jujuba. The sequence goes on along the minus strand of NC_083383.1, from coordinate 21,201,324 downwards.
TAAATTTTAAAACCATACGTAAGTTTATTTAAAAAAAATCTGTATAGTACTTTTAATGTCTTTTTTTGATACTAAAATTAAGCTCAAATATCTTGTTAATCGTATATAATAAATAATTAGTAATTATATTAAATTCACTATTGATTTATTTAAAAATATAAAATAAATAATACGAGTTTGTTTTATAGAAATTCTAATTTAAAGTGAAGTTATAGTCATTAATGGAAGGAGTCTTGGAGATTTTAATTATTTTTATCTTGACTATAAGAGAGTCCGAATTTTTAAATCACCCTTTTTACTTGATTTTGTTGTATAACGCAAAAATTATCAAAAAATTTTAAAAGAAATTGTTTCACCAAACACTGAAATGCTTTTAAATTATAGCATAATTGATTCTAGAAGTCCTAGAATCAAATCCTAAACTAGGGCTTAGTGAAGAAATTAAGATAACCAAATTTTAATACAAAAATCAAAATAAAAGGCATATTTATTAAAATACACAATTAGACAATATTTGTAGCACAAAATTAGGAGGGGCACAGTAATAATATTAGGAGTATGAAAATAAGTATACATAAAATATATATATATATATATGAAAAATAATAATAAAAAAAAAATTGAGGTGGGCACATGCTCCCTATAGGCCCACAAAATTAGATGTTTATTTTGAGTAGTGTAATATCCCTTTTACTTCACAAAGATCAACATCAAATCAGCGTTCAATTTTTTTTGTCGAACGAAAAAAATTTTCTAGCCTTTTAGAAACTTTAATAAATAATGATTAAATAAAATACAAATTGTTTAGTTTGGGTATTTTCTAATAAAAAATGGTCCATACCAAACTATTTGGTTCAATTTAGGTTGGTTGGTTGTTTTTGTTTTTATTTTTATTTTATTTTATTCTTATGTTAAATGGTTTTGATTTGGTTAGAAATTTTAAAATTTGTTTTATTTTTATTTTTTTTATATTAATTGGTTTTGATTTAGTAAAAAATTTTAAAAAGTTGAACGGTTTGGTTCAATTTGTGGTTTAAAGAAATTTTCAATTGATCCAATCCAAATAAAACCAAATATTTTGATCATATTTTTTATATTGTTATTTTATTATATTGATACTTTAGTAATAAAATTTATCTTATAGTGTTTATTATTATTGTCATATAAAATTTTAGTTTATGATACATGTTAATGTATTCAATCTTGAGATATAATATAGAAGTGTAAAAGTCACTAGAAGATTTAAATAGAAAAATGTAATATTTAGCCTAGACTATTTAAGCCTAGACTAATTTAAAAAAGCCTATGCTAATAATTAATTTTAATGTTTAAACTCATTTTTTTATATTTTTATAAATATAACAATATACTATAATTTAACCCAACAAACCAATCAAAAACCAAATTAAATTAATTCGATTTGGTTTGGATTGGACATTGAAATATGAGTGGTTTAAACTAAATAGGCATTAAAACTTGATTAATTCAACTCGGTTCGGTTATAAGGTAAAAAACTGAAAACTATCCTAACCATGACCAGGGAAACAAAAATCGACGAAACCGTCGAGATATCGTCGATACTTTCGGTTGCCGGCCACCTTTGACACTGATTGGAGGGGGGGAGGGGGGAAGAAGTTTCTGCCCTGGGTGCCGTTGATTTGTCGCCATAATCGAAGGAAGTCGACGGAATCGTCCAATGTCGGTGAGGGTTTCAGTTTTTAGGTGGATACAGTGGAAATGATGTGGAGAAACTGACGGATTGTCGGCGGTTGTCGGTGGAAATTTCTGGAAGATCTCGGCCGGATTGGATGTGTGTCTTTGTGATCTGAGAGAGAGAGAGAGAAGAGTGTAGTAGAGGAGCCGAACAGGTGAAGAAGAAGTAGAAAAAAAAAAAGAAAAAAAAAAGAAAAAGAAAGAGAACGAGTGAGAGAGAGAAAAAGAGGGAGGAAGAAGACGAAGGGAAGAGAGGAAGAAAAAGAAAGGAGAAGAAAAAAATATTTTTTCCCATGTGAGGGAAAAAGGAAAAAGAAAGAAAAAAAAGAAAAAAATAATATTAAAAATATATATATAAAAAATAATAATATGCTAATATTATATTGGATATTTTCATAAGCTTTTTATATACTCAAATATCCAACTTATTAATTGGACTGGCTAAGATGTAGTTATGGATCTTTTTAAAAAATTTAAAATTTTTAAAAATTGCAGGATTGTAGCATCTCAATATATATCCTTCTTTTTTATCTTTTTGTCTACTCTTTTAGTGTTTAATTTGATTTTATCTATTAAAAAATAATAAATAAATAATATTATTAGTTTTTCTGTTGTATAATATATAGGATAAGTATATATTTTTTATCATTGTGTTATAATTATTATATTTTTTATATTATTTTACTATACTAATGATCTCATATGTAAAAATTTATATTCTAAATTAAATATTTATAGCTTTTATAATTTTATGATATTTCCATCATATCATATATTCGATATTTTCATCAATACTGATATTTTCATCACTCACCTTGAAGCACCTCTAATTTCGGAAGTGCTGGTGTTATTCTTGCAAAGGTTAACAGCAGAGGCTTGTGGGTTTATTCTATGGTTTGAAAATGACCATAAAATTGGAATTGAGCGAGTTGCAGGTGAGATGGATTTTAGTAGCGTTATATCCTGAATGAATGGAGGAATTGATTTTAGCATTATCGGAGTAAATGCTGGTTTTTTTTTTTTTTTGTTTTTTTTTTTCCTAGTCCCAGGGAAAATAATAGGGCTGCCCAAGATTAACTCGTTTTTCTTCATAAAGCTCCTTTGTATGATTCCTGGATGGAAGATAGCCTTCCTGTTTATCTTCCATTGTTCAGGATGACTTATGCTCTGTTCTTCATTGAAGTTTGAGGTTTTTTTGGCAAAAAATAATAATAATAATAATAATAATAATAAAATGGAAATGTAATGAAATGTACATTCTGAAAAGAAAAAAATTTAAGAGGATGTATTGAATATAGATTTTATAAGCTTTTATAGACTATTGTGGAATTATAAAATCTAAATATATTTGATAAAGACTCCTAAAAACTCGATAATGTGTTCAATATAAACTTTCAATTACTTTTAAAATTTTTATAAAAGTTATTTGACATTTAATTAATTTTTTTAAAAAAATCAATAAAAATTAAGGATATTTAAATTGTTAATAATTTTATTGACTTTTAAAAATCCAAACTTTTATAGATTTTTTATTTAAAAATGAAAATATTTCCATTATAAATACTCTCTTATCCATTTCCAAAACTTTTGTAAACTATTCAAAATTCTTTAACAATGCGCCCCATTTTTTTCCTTTCCTCCAACTTAAAAACTTATAGAAGCTTGAGAATGCACTCTATTTTTTTTTTTTTTCCAAATTTCATATTGATATAAATATGAAAATATCAATAAATAATTAATAATATTTTTTCATTTATTACTTTACCAAATGAATATATAGATTTCACACCTATATCACTTCATTCATCAAATTTTTTCATATTGTCTTTATTTTATCTTACTTATCCCTCTAATACTCTCATTCGGCTTTATTTGGGGAAAAAAAAAGGAATTTACAGTTGTAGCGACTACCTGAAAGAAAAATACAATTCCTTTTTTGGGTCGCAGAATGAAAAAGTGCAATGCCAAAAAAACCGGAAAAAAAAAAAAAAAAAAAAAGAGGAAGCAACTTTGAAGGATGTGAAATACCAAACAAAAATAACTCTGAAAATTTATAAAACTGAAATTTTCTTATGAAAATCCCCCGCGTCAACTCATTCAACTCGTTCACACAGCACTCTTATTACTAGCTATACATATACAACCAACAAAAAAAAAAAAAAAAAAGATTTGAAAAGTTTATCTCCTATTACTGCTTTTCCAGCCTCAGACAAAGTCAAGGCAATCATAGAACTGTTTGATATAGTACGGCTAACCTATGCAAATAACGTCCAGCCATAAAGCTATGTGTAACAAAGTATCAAACATATGCACAGTATAACCAGTTGAGAGATTCATTCATCAACCGAAGTTATCTTAACCAGATCTTTGACTTGATTCCTGGAACCTGATCTCTGTAGCTTTTGTTGTTAGAGATCACTCTTGAAGCAGTACTTGATGGCTTAGTGTTTCTTGTAATCCTTGCCAATGCTCTTGATGGATCAACAGGCTTTACAATTTTTGAATCAGTTGATAATATCTTCCTATCAGGCAAAGGAGTTTTTGACAATAAGATATTGTTCTCAATCCCTTTGCTTTGCCACTCTCTTCTTCTCCTTAACTCACGAAGAGAGTCGGTTCCTTTAAGCAAGTCAGATTCCTGGTTCATCACTTGGTTGCTAGAGTTCAACCTTTTTGTACTCAAAGGAGTTTCCGCTCTAAGCCAAGATCTTGTTTCACAGGGGGTTGCTCCTAGATTTTCAACAGAAAATGTTAGTGGTTCACCCTCTTTTTCTTGTTGTCTAAGTTTTCCTTCAAGCTCCCTCACCTATCGGCACGAAGGAAAAAACAATTAGCATATATGACCTCATTTATACCAATTTTGTTGATGCACAATGCGAAACGTGAAAGGAACCTTTTTTTGAAGGAAGTGAATTTCATTGGCCTCTTCTTTCATTTTCAGCTTGTTTTCAAGTTCCTTAACCTGCAACAAACAGAAGTAGTAGATTATATATCTGGTCTATGGTGTAAAATTGAGGAATGACAGCAGAAAAGAAATAAGATCAACAGGTTTTACTTAAACTAGAAGAAATTGCTTTACAGTTCCCTACACCTTCCCCTCTCCCTGCCTCACCCTCTACTTGGTTTTTAATAGCGCCTACCTCCAGGTTATCTAAAGGTTGAGAAAGATAAATGGAGTGCCCACAGGGTTTAATGGCATTTTTGGAATGAAAATTATGAAGATTAATTTTGATAACTTGCAATGCAGTATTGAAAGAAAACAAATAACAATGCTTAAAATGAAAGTAACCTTCTGTTTAAGTATCACTGACTGATGCTCAAACTCTTGCGCCCTTTCTTTCAAGTTGTTCTCATGCTCAACCTGCATGGCCTGAAAAGAGAAATAAAATTCCACTTTGCTTTTGAGTTCATCAGTTTAAGTAAACATGCAACTAGCTGACTTTCCAGCATGCCTAATCATCTTTTTTTTTCCCCCTTGGAAATGACCAATCATAAAAGCATGCCTAATCATCTGTTTTCCCGGAAAATGACAAGTCATAAAATATTTGGCATGGACCACTTTAAAACTTGATGATAACCAAGGAAAAAAAAAAAAATGCATAATTAGTTTTCACAGCAAGGTGCTTTGATTAGACTATGCAACTTGGGGGATTTCTTTCCACCATATGCAAGGTGCTTTGATTAGACTATGCAACTGCATGGAATTTTTTTTTTTTTTTTTTTTTTTTGAGTCTGATTTTTTTGCGCATAATAAGAATCAGTATAGAAAACATTTCATTGAAATTTGAGTCGGACAAAATAGGTTTTGCTTTATATACCTTCTTTTGAAGTAGCATGGACTCCGCATACCCATGTTCTATCAGTTTGTTCTCAAGCTCTTTTACCTTTGAAAAAATATAAGTTAGATGTCAGAGGACATAGCTTGGGTTTACAACTATGTTAATGCAGTATGTGAGCCAAACATAAATCATTCGCCAAGACACCTTTCGCTGAAGACTTGAGCAAATTTCTTCCTTTCCCTTTGTTTCCTCCGAGAGTTCCAGTAACTGCTTTTCCAGCTGTCTGCATAACTTTGTCTTGGAATCCAACTGGTCTTGGAGTTCAATAAATTTTTCTTGTTGAGTTCTGAAAAGCTGATCCTTTGATTTTCCTTTACTTTCTAGATAGTGCAAGGTCTCCTCTAACTTGCATAAAGCATCTTCTTTGGATCTCAGTTCTTGTTTTACTTTATCGAGCTTCAAAAGAACCAAAAAAAGACCCAAGTACTCATAGCTCATCAACATACTTTACAAAGAACCAAAAGGAAAGCCATTAAAAGAAAATTAAATTATTTGCAGGGATTACCATCGATTTGATCTTTTGAACTTCACCCATATCAGACTGCTTTCTTGCAGGACCCAGCTCAACCCCTCGAACCCGAGTAGCAAAGTTTAATGAACTTAAGGTCTCACTTAAATCCTGCTCTGAAGGGCTGATTTGGACAAACATCAGAGTTTTAGAATCTCCCCCTGCAGCATTTAAAAAAAAAAAAAAAAAAAAAAAATCCTTTTAGATCTTGAAAAAACACTGGTTCAACAAAAGTAGATGTCACAAAAATAGATGTCACTACTTATTGACTTATAAAAAAGTACAAATGAGACACTTTGTTTGGGCTGCAACTAGAATTTCATGAAGGCAAATTTAAACTTTAGATAAATTCGCATAAGCTATTATCTATGGTATAGAGATGCAATGCATGTTTCAAAAATCTTCCATCAATTATCAACTTGTCAGACCATTCTTTGTGATGATTCAATCCTTTTATGGTTTCTTTCCCATTTTATAATGCAAGTGTAATTAATAACAAGAAGATGAAATAAATTCAGACAAGTCTAATTGCTTGTTTTGCAGATATAATAACAAAAGCATGGAAGCTGCAAGCTCATTTTGTTTCCTTGTGGCTACTCACCCAAAGAGTCTTGTAGAAGATGTGTGAGCTTTGAATTCCTGTGGACCTCCAAAAACATACATTAGAATAAGAAGACATATGAACATTCTGAACACAAAAAATGAGGGGGGAAGAAAACCTGTATGGGATGTGGTTGTTTTTGGTTGCCAATGCAGAAATCACATCACCAAGAGCCGAAAGAGACCTATTAATGTTTTGAGCTTCCTTAAGCCGATCACTTTGCACTTCAGTTTTTGCTAGCCTCTCACTGCCAGCCAGGTCAACAAGCCAAAGCTTGCTCTTGGTACACTCACCATTCATCAAATTCTTTGCTCTTACCATTATGCAAAGCATGCTGATAAAATTTTTTCAAACAATAATACATCAAAGAAAACAAAGTTATAAGACTAATTTGCACATGCAAAGATTATCATGGATCTGATAAACATATGTGAAAATGCAGGTTTGAATTTATTCGGACCAGTGAGATCGGCTGCTATGCTCATTCACGTTGTTTGATCCCGTAGCTCTTGCATTGCTCCCAGCTTGCAGAACACTCCAGACCTCTGAAATGTTCTCTGCCTTAGCTTCAACAATTCCAGGGACATGATGAACCCCTTCAGAAGCCTGCCTAATCTCCAACCTAAAGTACAAACCATTCTAAATCAGGACACTCCATGTGTTACATGGCCAAAACAAGTCATACATATCTAGAGGCAAGGCTAGAGACAAAAAATGTTGCAATTTATTTGAACGAATCACACTGGAAGATATGAGATTAAATTTTACTTCTTTGAGGCTGGTGAGGAAGCCAGCAAGTCCCTGATTTGCTCATTATAAACTTCAAGCACACTAACAGATATATCATAAATGAAAGTTTCCCTTCTTTCCTCAGCAATTTTAAAGAGATGTTCCAGGGTCCTATAGTTCACTCCTCGGTTCTGCTCAGGACCTTCCATTGTGAAAGTCTTTCCTGTCCCTGTTTGCCCATATGCAAATATACAAACATTGTAGCCATCTAGAACCGAAACTACCACAGGTGAAGCATCCGCAAATACATCAACTGTAACAACCAGATAAAATTTCATAGTCAATGACTTATAATATAAAAGATAATTTCAAATTATGTAATCTAAGTGAGGAACATTACAAAAAGTTGACAGAGAATTGGCAAAAGAGAAAACAAAAAAGAGCAGGAGAATATTTTGAATGTGGAAAGAAAGATAATACAACTCATGTAAACATTATGAAACAGTTGGACATAAAACCAATTGAAACTTATCTAATATGATTATGTTGCATGTATAATGAGATCATGTTTATGTGCATCAGATATTTGAATATTCAAGAAATTTTATCATACCAGCGTATACGTACCTTGATTATCTTTTGGTGTATAAACCCGATCAAATCTGAAGATCTTCTTTGTGGCGCCACCTGTAAGTATCCCAAGCTCTCCATCCTGGGCTGCATCAAAATCTACTACTGTTGCATGTCTTGCTGATAACTCATCTTTCCTCATTGGGCGACACCTGCAGAACACCCTGATGTTCCCTGTAATACGATGCAAGACAAAAGCATGGATAGGTTCAATTTACAAGTGAAATAGAATAAATACAATTCCTCATTTCTCTAAGAAGTTTAACATAAAACAGAAGAGGAATGGGTGTTGTGGAAGAAGAAAAGAAAAGGGAACGACCATGCCTTTTGCTTCCTGAATTTGGTTATAAAGCTTCTTTCTCTTTGCCTGCTCCACACTGAACTTCAATTTAAGATCATCACACTGTGCAACTGCATTATGGATGGATTATCAAGATATATCAAGTTCAATGGCATCATCATTCAAGAGATGCAAACTTACCCAATGCTTGAACTGCAGAGACCATCTTATCCAGCTCAGGAATCGAATCAGCGCATTTGCGCGCTTCATAAGAAAGCAAAGTATGCTCTTGCTTCATGGTCTGTCAATCATTCAATCAGTAATTCATTTCTTATGCATCCACAAGATGAATCTAGCAAGTGTTGCTGGAGAAATAATGCTAGTGAACTATAAACTACCTTAACTTGTCTCTCTAATTTCTCAATGACTGCATTCCATTGCCTCTTATCATGTTCATATCTGCTAGAAAGGTCTCTAAACTCTGCTTCTCTTTTTCCAATAACCTGATCTGTAAATTAGTACTCCATCAGAAAATTTTCATTTGCAAACTACTATTTGCTTAAAAGATTTACCTGAGTCAATGAAACTTCAATTTCAGCAGAACAATTGTGGCATGCAAGATATCCATGTTTCACCTTGGATACTTTATTTAAGTTACAATAGAGAAAATGAGTTTCAAAAGTTAAGTTTTGTTGATATAGTTTTCACATAGATAAATTACTAGAGAAGGAAAAATAAAGATACCAGGAAAATCTGCTGACTGCTTTATACAAATTCCGCTAACAATTGGACTTCCATTAACTCCTTCAAACCTTATAACAATTGCCCCATCCCCCCCTACTGAAACTCTAGCATCTACCAGCTGCAGCGCCTTGTTTGCTCCAACAACTGAATAAATATCAAGCTCAGACAGCACCTATTGATAGTCATCAACCAAAAATTTGTTACCAGAGTTAGAAATGATTTATAAAATAACCAGCATTTTTACAAACTTAAAATATCAAAGGAAAGTAGAATATGAAAGAGAAATTGGATGGTAAATAAATTTTATTGGGATTTACTTGCCTTTTCTTCCTGCATGAATACATCAAATAACCTCATTCCTTTAGGGCCATTTGTGTATATGATTTCTGCAAAATGTAAATCAACCAAATACTCTCCAGGGGGTATATTCTCAAATCGGTAAGAGAAGTTCCCAAATCGTGCTGATTGATAAATCCATGGCATACTGCCACCCTCAGCTATGTTTTCATCAGTTCTCAGAACATCACCACCATGGAAAAACCTGTCATTCAGAACTTGAATATCCAAATCTCTTCTCTCCATTGGAGCCTCACCTCCAGCATTCACTAACAACATGGTGTTACCTGCTTCAGGAGACAAAATAATGTCAATTGGGGAACTAAAAGAAAATTTGATTTTAAGCAACCAAATTATAATGAATCAATGTCCGCATCGACCATAAGCTTCTATATTTAGAAAGAAGAACTATATTACATTTCATAACAACAACAACAAAATTATAGAAGAGAAGAAAAAGAAATTAGTTGAAGGAGGTTTTAAATCATCAACTTAATTTTAAAAAGGAGAAAAAAAGAATGTTATAAAAATGTTCCACTGACAGAATACAAAGTTTGACTCTTTTTTAAATTTTTGTAGTTGAATCTTGAGTCAAAGAAAGATAAATGTAAATTTTTAACCAGTCTGCTGTTTAGTTTTAAAGTAAAAAAACAAGGGGGCATGGAAAAACAAAGTACAAGCCTAAGTTCAATCACTTTCATCATGGTTTGAGTTTTACTTACTCTCTTTATTGCACCTAAAGAGACACACCCATTATATAGAGAGAGAGCGTTCTTCAATATGCATGTATACATAAAGTCTTTAAACAGTGAAAGCATTGTGCTTTTTAACATTTTACCATGCTAATTTGTATCTATATAAGTGCTTTTTTACCATACTAAGTTGTATAAGTACTTTTACCTAAATATGTTAATTTTTCTTTCTTAATCTTGGGTTGGGGTATTCAAACTCAGAATTTCTACCTAGAAAGAGTGTACACTGGGTTAGTTTTTGAGTAAACCAACTAATCCAACCTATTCAATCTAACCCATAATAATTGTCTGAATACAATCAGATATAGGAAATGAAAAAGCTGATTAAATGCAGTCTATTGACTAATCTTATACCCAACTCTACCAGACGAAGACCAAGGTATATATTCATATATTTATATATACATATACTAGTTACTTACAACAAATCAAACCAACATTAGTCCAATTAAGTCAGTAAACAATTTTACGCTGAAACAGATAGAAATAATTAGCTTAAAAAGAAAATATTTTGACATAAGAAAGGATTAGTTTATTCACAAATAATTAGATTTGCCTAGCTATAGGTTACAAAAGTCTAAGAATTATCTCTTTTGGCCTCAAGAAAAATCAACCAACCTACTCATGCCAAAGCAACTCTGATCAGATAAATTATAAGTTTAACTTACTCCATGGAATTTTACTTATTCAGTTCGTTTTACTCTCTAAGTGTGCATATCATATCAATGTAAACTTAATAACTCTATCTATGGAAGTGGACATGCAGCAAACTTGATACATATAAGACCTGGTTCTCCGAAGACTCTCAGAATTTGACTTTTAAAATATATAAACGAAAAATATATATGTATTATATATATCAATTTATTCTGTCTCCACTTTCTTTTCTTCCTATATAATAATTTATATATTTCTTGCGATTGAATTAATTAAACAATTTGTTTGTTAACTTGAAACAAATACTTAAAACATGCATGCTACATACATTTAACACTGCAACTTTTACTTTTTTTAAAGGAAAAAAAGCACTGTAAATTATGAAATTGTAAGAAGAATTTAGCAATTAACTATAATTCCTTCTGGTTACTAAAATAATTTACTCTTAACTGCTAACAATATAGTTAGGCTGCACTTTTAAGATCACATATGCTAACCGGTAGTCAAATTATCATTTTTATATGGGTCATGCATAAAAATGTTTGACAGGAATTTCAATTGTAATCTTGAACTGACCCACCAAATAAAATTCCAGATCTATAACTCTAATTATATATATTGTATTCTTGGAACTAGTTTAAGCCTTTTCTAAAAACCTCCAAGAGATTTGCAAATCCTACTTGGACACTTCTGCAGCAAAAAGAAGAACTCATATGTTTTTGCATTTCGACAGCATAAAAATAAAAATAAAAAAAAAACAAAAAAACAAAAAGGAAAGAAAGAATCAGAAACCTGAGGAAGTAGAATGCACGAAGCCGGTACGAACCAATCTCGAACCCGGAACGCAAAGAGCCAAATCGGCGGAATCTGCATCGTCGTTGTTGTCGGGGCCAATAATGACGTTGTTGTTGGACCAAGAAATTGGGTTGAGGAGGGTTTGTGCAGATTGGCAATGGGTGTTGGTAGAATTTGTCTCTGCCATTAGAGAGAGAGAGAGAGAGAGAGAGAGAGAGAGAGTTTCTTTCTTGAAGGAGCTAAGAAAATGAAAGAAAAAAGTTGAGCTGGTTCTCAGAAATTTGTTTTTTAGACTACTTTTTGTATTTTTGGCGAGCAAAAGCAATTATTATTCTTCTCAAATTTCAAATTTCGAATTTACTTGACCGTTACTTATTACTCCACTGCGCTCCTACAATGACCCTACGATGACCGGTGTGTTGGGCTTTCTTTTTCTTTTTCTAGTTTTTTTTTTTTTTTTTTTTTTGAAATTTACAAAATTCTTTTTTGCACTTTTTATTCAATTTTCAATTGCCTTCTAAATTTTAGTATAGATATATCAATATACCAATTTGAAAAAAAAAATAATTGATTATTATTTTTTTTTGGTTTTTAATTGATTATTTTTCAAATTTTGATTGTTTATATAACTAAAAATGTCTTTCATAAAAATTGAAAACTAATAATATTTTTTCAAAAAATTTATCTAATTAACTTATTATATTATTAAATATTAATGTTGCCAAAATTGTACATACTAGACATCGACAAAATTTCACATATAATTGTTATATTGCTAAGAAGAAAAAATAAAACAAATTCAAGCATTTGTGCGAGGGAGAGGAAGAACAAAGGAAAAAAAAAAAAAGAAAAAAGAAATTGAAGGAGCTCGGAGAAAAAAATATATAGGTAAAGAAGGGAAAAAAAAATAATTTAGAGGAAAAAAAGATAAAATAAATAAAGAAATAATAAAAAAAAGATACGAAAAAAGAAATAAAAGAGAAGGAAAAAAAACCTAAAACTAAAAGCTGGCACAACAAAAAAATAAATAAAATTAAATGAAATTAAAAAAATAAAATAATGTATAAATGATTTATCTCATTTGTTTTTTTTTTTTCCAAAAAAAACAATTTAACTCGTTTTCTATTTTATTAACAAATAAAATTTTAATCCTCAAGCATTGTCAAGAAAAGAAAATGAAAAACAAAAAGTGAAAAAGATGAAAGCAAACACATCCTTAAAAAAGAGATTTTTCAATAATCATCTATTTAGTGATTTTTCAAATAGTTTTTTAAGAATAAATCATCAAAAACCGGCTGTATATTTTTTTTGTCAAATATTTTAAAAAATTATTATTTTTTTTTATATTTTTAAAAGTGATTTTCACTGTATTAAAATTATGGGTATATTACATTATATATTTTTAAATTTTTTTTATTATAATTAAATATTTTTATTTTTATATTTTTATAATTTTATGAAAATATTTAATTGCAGTGTAATATACTTTTAAAATCATTCATGCAATGTTTTATATTTACAAATGGTTAATTACCCAAAAAGAAAATTATGAATGGTTGCATTATATTATCAGTATACACGTTTTTTTTTTTCTTTTTTGTATTTGTATTATTATTATTATTATTATTATTATTATGATTTTTTTCTTTTTTTTTTTCCCCAAAAAAAAAGGGAAAAAAAGACATGGAACCTATTCAGCTCAAAGTATATAACCTAGACCAAAAGTTCTAAAACTACAATCTTTACAGGGTGCCCTACCCAAGTCCGCAAGAGCAATACGTATGTTTTATCGAGTACAACCCTTGGATTTTTTTGTTTTTTTTTGTTTTTAAAATCGAGTTCTTTGCAACGTTCTGTACCTGCCGTATTTCATGGAAACCTAGATAGATATCAACTGCTGCTAGCTCTTGCTTACTGGGGTTTCTTCTCTTTCTGTTTTGCTAGAGCCTCAAATATAACCCATCAGTAGTTGCTTGCCTCCACTGTTGAATTTTATATGATGTCGGCTTCCAGGTATTGTTGTTATACGCATTTAGTTTCATTTCATAATTTATATATACGAGCTCTACTTTGATGTAAAAAGTTTAAATATATGCATTTTATTTTCTGGGTATTTAATTTGTTTTGTCCAGTGAGTTAAATCTGTTATCAGCTCTCGGTTCTTTACCAGACATATAATTTTCTTTTTCTTTTTTCTTTTTTTTTTAACATGGTTAGCATTTTCTTTATGGATATATATAATGTACTTTTTTTAGTTTCAATAAATAGAAGCTAAATTTGGTGCTTAAATTGGATTCACTTGTTATGTTTCTGCAATTTTTCTTTTTGTATAGTAATTGATGATAACTGAATCAAAAGGCAAGTAAGCGTGGTATTTGAGCTTGCAAATTTATGTTGATTAGCTTTTGCAAGTCTGACATGTAATTTTAATGCTTCTTGTTTTAGAGAAATGCCTCAGATGGTTGGTTTGTTAAAAGAGATGAAGGATGGGTTAGATTCAGTGCGGACAAAAGTGCAGGCATTAACTGCGAAGGTAAAGAACAATTTTTAGTCTTGCTTTTAGTATATACCTGTTAAAGCAAAAAATAATAATAATAATAAAAATAATTGGGTGATTTGGCATTTGGTGAAACTGTTTTCTAAGCAATATTGGCGATGTATAGCAAACTTAGTAATTGACACTCTGATGCAAACACAACTTAAATAGCTTGATCTTGTGAATCCAGAACTTTTGTAAATATTATCATCTACTTCACTTCCACTTGATTGTTGTTTAGGTTTTTTATACCACTGCTTTCGTACACTTTTCTTTATTGTCTTCCGATTTGCGATCATGGTGCCATTCTTAACTGGCTAGTTGTGCTGGCTGCTTCTGCTTTTTCACAACTATTGCCACCATAGTTGGTTTATATGAATGTTACTGTGCTCAACATATTGTTTTGTCATTTTCTCTGCATTGTAGGCACAGAATCAACTGAGTCGCTCTTTATTTGCATACTATGTTTTTCCTGTCGGTGTATAGGAAGTAGCCTAGCCATGCACATATTAAGTGAACAAAACCGAAACTAAGTACTCTCCCTCATTTGTAGGGTTTAATCTAGCAGGGCAAGAATCCGCATTACATGTGCAAAATAATAAATTGTCATAAGTAGGGACAGTTGGATACAAATAATCAAGCGCTAATACATTATTAGCTTATCATGAATCTTAAAAACTTCAACTATTGGGAAGTATGTCTTAACTCTTGATGTCAAGTTAACACAAGATACACCAATACAATTAATAACTTATCGCTTTGTTTTCTTTTAAATTATTTTCTGTCAATTAATACATTTTTCTTTTCCTGCCTTACATTTATTTTATTGTTTTTATTGTCTTTAACTTTCTTGCCATTATTAATCCCTTCATTCCTCTAATCCATTTACTAGGTTAAAGCAAATCAATTACCAACAGCAGAAGGGCTAAGCTATCTTGAAGCCAAACATTTACTGCTTCTAAACTATTGCCAGTCACTTGTATATTACTTGCTTCGCAAAGCTAAAGGGTATTCAATTGAGGGACATCCTGTTGTTCGAAGCCTTGTAGAGACTAGATTGTTTTTGGAAAAGGTCTCAATTTCTGACCTTTTTTTTTCCTTGACCATTGAGTTACCAGTACATTGACTCTTCCACAATTCTCACATTTATGTTTCCAATAGATTCGACCAATTGATAAGAAGCTCCAATACCAAATTCAGAAGCTCACAAAGGTTACCATAGGTGGAACAGATAATGTGGGTCCAAGTGAAAAGGAATCGGATGTACCTCAGAAGACAGAGGATTTGTTGAAATATCGGCCAAACCCTGATATGCTTGTTAGCAAAACAGATATGACTTCTAAGGTAGTTTGCATTTCGCGTAGAGTATGGATTGTTTTCATTTTTCTGTTTCTGAACAGATTAATCCTTTTCTTTTAGATAATAAATCTTAATATATTATTCACTACTTGCTAGTACAACGATTTAAGTGAGTTCTGTTTATAAATTGTGTCTTTATTGTAGGATGGTGTATATAAACCCCCCAAATTTGCTCCTACATCAATGGAGGAAGATAAGATCTCAAAGCAGGACAGAAATGCAATAAGAAAGGAGAAAAATGCTCTACGACAAGCAAGGCAGAGTGCTTATGTGAGAGAAATGTTGAATGACTTTGAGGGTAGACCTGAAGAGGTTAGTTTTTATGATTTATAAATTTTGTACTAGGCATGAATCAGTTGATTTATGGTTATAGTGTAATTATTTGCTGTTCATGTCAATATACAGATTCAAGAAACCGTTGGAGCAGAAAGTGTTGAACTGTCCAGATATATGGCAAAGATGGAGGAACAAGCTCGGCGTGAAGAGGAGCTTTTTATGCGTGCTCCAGTTACAAAGATGGACAAAAAGAGAGAGAAGCACTTAAAGAAGTCGAGAAATGGGTGTGCACAAATTGAAATCCAAATCCATTCTATAGGTTTCATCTTCTTATTAACTTGGCTTGTAAATGATTGCTGACTGTTCTTAATTTCTCTATATTAGGTTGCTTGCTTTGACAGACAGTTTCTATGACGAAATTAAACATTTACCGCTGGAAGATGATGAAACTGGTGATCAGAAGGCAGATTTTAGCAATGGTCGTGGTGGCATGGGAGGAAAACATAAGAAGCAGAAGGTAAACTATATAGAATCTATAGGTTTATTATTCATTCTATATGAACTAATTCCACCTGCTAAATCATTCTTTGCTTGAAATTATGTAACACTACATCCTATCATTTTCTGATCACATTAGGCATTAGCATTAACACTGGTGATTGTTGATTCTTCAATGACCTTAGTTTTTATGAAGTGGATGGATCTAGTAAAAACATAAGTTCATAGTTTTGACCTTTTGTTAATATTATATAATATAAACTACGCTAAAAGGGGTTTTGATATATATATATATATATATACACAATTGTTCTAAAGTGGGTGAGTTCACCGGCCTTAGGACTGCCATAGATATATATATATATATATATATCATTTTGCTAGAGTAGGCGTGCTTGTTCACCTGTCCACAGGGGGAGAGGCCCTCTCCACACGTGGAGAAGCATGATACATGCACTATAAGGTGAGCATACGTGCTCCAGTGATTTATCATTAGTAAACTATGAAAGTGGTACTTTTAGGCATTATGATTATGTTGTTGAAATAATTTTTGCAACAGTGATTTATCATTAGTAAAAAACTGACTAGTTTGGGAAATTTGTACATAGATTGTGTCATAAAGAACTTATCAAGAGTGAAAAATGTGAACTAGCTGTATGGGAATCCGTAGGCTGGCTTGAACATTTTACAGTGTTTTTGTCTGATATATTCAGATGGCTGTTATTCTTCTTGTGTTTATTTGGTATTTACATGCTTTTCTTTTTTATTCAATTGTAATTGTATTTTTTTCTTTCTTAATTCCTTTTGTCATATTTTTAAGTACTTTTTGCATATTATTTGATGACAAGCGGCTGACAATCTTAGTTCATCTGCAGAGGAAGCATTGAAGGAAGAACTTCTGTGATTGACTCAAAGAGCAAGATTTTCACAGCATTTCTATATCCCGAGATCTAATAGCTGTTTTCCAATAAATATAATTTTGACATAATGTTTTGAGGGGCACTGTTTCTGAACTTGAATGAAGAACTGTTAACTGTTCCTTTTGACTCGTGTTAGTGGAACAAGAGGAATATAAAAATTTTGAAGCTTCACTTATTAATTATTAAAGCAGTGTAACAAGTGCTCGTTAAATTAAAATAATTCTAGTCATACCTTTCGGGTTTTTTTTTTTTTTTTTGGGGGGGTTAATGAACCCCTTCTAGTGTTGACCGTATGTATTTTTAGGCAATCTTGCTGAGGAAACCATAGCAAACCTGTGCCTGATTATATTCACCAATTTAGCATGCAACTAATAGTTTATAATATAAATTGTCATTTAAAAAAAATAAATAAACAGAAAAATAAAACTCGTTGGGAAACAAAAAATTATATAATTAAAGGAAATTGAATGAATACATGAATTATAAACTGTTTTATACATTTATCATATATATTATTTCAAAAAAGTTGAAATTTAATCTTATTTTGCGTTATAGCCTTTTTTTTTTTTTTTGTCAATATTACCATTTTAAAACCTACTTTAACCAATTTTCAAAACTATCAAAATGTTTTCCCCAAAAAAATTAAAAAATAAATTATTAGAATGTAAATTAGATTCACCATCCGTATCTTTTAAGGGATATTGGTTTCAGTGCATTTTAAATTATATATAATTTGACATTTTACATTTTAATTTTTTTCTGAAATTTTACACCTTAAACTTTACTTTTCTTTGCATTGTTGCATCTTTTTCCCCCCTTGTTTATATTGAAAACTCCTTCTTTTTCCTTTTTTTTCTAAACTTTTTAACTAATTTGTCACATGGTTAGTACAAAAAACCAAAAAAGGAGGGTATAAGGTGTAATTTTATTTAGTTTAAAATGTAAAATATAAAAATTTTCAAATAAAAAACTAATAAAAAATCAATAAACTTTTTTCATCAAAGAGAATTATTATTTTTTTAATAAATTAAAAAGTTTTATACGAATGTAAATGTTATTTTTTTAAAAATAAAAAATATAAATGTAAATATTATAGATATTTCCAAAAAAAATGATGACATAAAAAAAAAATCAACTATTTATAAAATCTAAAAGAAAACTTTGAACGATTATTTTGGTAAAGTATGCTATTATATTTATTACATGTATTTTTATTATATTTATTATTTAAGAAAAATACTTTGAACATTTTCTAATATTTATTTTTTTGTAAAAAATTTACTTTTCCAAAAAAATTTATTTTTATTTTTGTTTTTGAAAAATTACATTTTTAAAGTTTCATTTAGGTTATGCTTTTTTTTTTCCCCCCCATACAATCTTCTTTAAAAATAATAGTATTATTTAATAATTTATTTTGTATTTTAATGAGTTTTTTTATTTAAAAATTTTTGCATTTAGCACTCTCGAATTCTACAAAATTGCAGTTTGCACACTCACTTTTGGTCCCATGTGGGGAATCATGCAACAAATTCTGTTAAAAAGTTAAAAGAGAAAAATGAGGCTGCAACGATGCTTAAGAAAAAAAAAAAAAAAATGAAGTTCAATGTGCATAATGCCAGGAAAATATATATATATATATATATAATGTAAAATGTAAAATCGTGTATAATTTAAATTGCACTTGTGCCAATATCCCATCGTTCAATGCATGATTACATTCATATTCCCACATCAAACTGAAATAAAAAGATACGCCGTACAATAAAAGGGAAACACCAAAAAAAAAAAAAAAAAGAAGAAGAAGAAAGAGAGAGAAGGGAGAATAAGATTTAACTAAGATAATAAAAAAATAATAAAAAAAGAAAAAGAAAAAGAAAAAACAGATGTTTCCAGTGAAAACAGTTTTAGCCGATTGGCACATGCAAATGCAACCTCAGAAATTTGTTGTTAGTGAATACAGCAACAATTCCAGGTTGAGTTGAGACTCCACATATTCTGTAGTGTCAAATTCAGTGTGAACGTGGCATCGTGATTGGTAAATGGTAAATTACAATGATAAAGAAAAATGGAAATTCTTCGGCTGGTCCACGAGGTCTAACAAGGCAATCCTGAAAATAAAATGGTATCATTTGGGAAAATCATTAACTGATATGCACTCAACCAGGATTCTAAGAATATGACATACGGGGGCTTAAAGCTCTGTATGAAAGCATCGTTTAGCTTTGCTTGGTAGGCTGAGGAATGGTGTACAGGATAAGACCCAACACAAGAACCATATTGCCGAAGAGGAAAAAGGGACTCAAAGTAGTACCATCTGGTAGATATGGTAATGGAAGGGAAAGAACATAAATCGAAATCGGCACTGCATAAGAAACAGCAGCAAATGTTAGCAAAATAAGAAAAGCTTGTACCAATATTGCAGATCCTTATTATGTTTGTATGGATACATGACTAACCATGCACATTAGTACTCAAAATATGTATAATTTGTTTGAGAGAGAGAGAGAGAGACAGAGAATAACCTGACAACATCACAGCAAGAGAAGTAACAACTGCAGAAGACACTTTTACCAAATGGAGCAAGGATATGTTGAAAATAAGATTGATAATTACATAAAGGAATGGAAGCAACGGAGCCCCGTTACAATCTGAAACGAGCACGTGAAAATCGGTAAGTAAAACTGAAGATGGACAAGCTTTGACATCCATTTGAAATGCATGGCCAATTGTGAAAATTTTATTTTATTTATAAAATAAAAAAAAAAAAGAAGAAGAAGAAGAAGAAAAAAGAATGGCTTATCATCTTCTGCTAAGCAGGCAATTAAAATAAAAGATTTCTGCTTGCAGCAAGTAAAATCAGGGTACAAAAACTTTTCAGTAGTTTCAAATAACAAGATTCTAATTAAACATACCAGGTTAATTAATTCCTTCTAAACAGGCCACGAAAATAATATACCACCAATAATAAATTTCAGTAAAAAAAAAAAAAAAAAAAAAAAAGCTACAGCAAAATAATCAATAATTCTAATTCATGATACTGCATTATAAATTGGTTGAGGCAATAATCAATAATTCTAATTCATGATACTGCATTATAAGTTGGTTTACCTCAACGCTTAAACATCACTTGCATGATTTCAACTCATTAAAATTCATGATGATATGGCATGAAAATTAGAGCAATTTTCATTATGTCGACCTGGTTCCTTGCTGGTTATAGGGATTTTTACCCGAGGCAAGTGAATCATTTCAGACAAATAGGTAAACAGAACAAAGGAAACAAGTAAATAATTTCTCTATATAAAAAGGATGGTGAACAATCAAATATGCCTCACGGTTATAAGATAATCTTATAGACAGGTTCTGAATAAATATTAGCAAAAGCCAATGAAGAAGATAGATATATATCGCTTTCAAGCAACCATCATATTATATTAGAGTTCTTCGGCATGCATTTCATATAGAACTCAGAAATCAAATTACTTTGCTAACAAGATAAAACATTATCAACCAAAAAATCTACAAAAGCAAGAGAATTTGCCTGATGAATTGGTTCCAATGTTTAGAAAGCAACCAGCACCACTCTTTAGATAAGAAGGAAGTTGGGCAAATGGAATTCCTTTCATGCTTGACAACAAAGGTAGAAAAAGAAGGACAAAAAGGGCCTGCAATTCAAAGGAAAAAAAATATTCCAATTCAACGTGGAGAGATTTTTCCAATTGGTGTTCAAGTCCATGAACATTGAATGGGTATATATTGAATAACAAAAGTACCAAACATTAAAGTAGTTTCTGAAGCTAAGTTTTGTTATGTCAGGCTCACCAGACAACAGTAATTATCAATTTATCACAGACAATATACATAAAAGAAAGCTTGATGGCTATAGCCAAGTGACTAAGTCATTGACACAAAAAACAGCTTTTGTGAATAAGGTGTTTCAAAGTTTCCAATGAATACAAAGAACCTGTCCAACCCAATCCATCTGGATGAAGTGGCTCCGTGTTTGTTAAGGTACTTAAATATAGTCATGAAAGAAATGTGGTAACCGGACACTCTTACACAGACACACACATATACATACCTTTACCCCATACCCTATATTTGCAATTAGACTATCCTACACCCCTCACACTATCCAATATCCATCTTTCCCTTCTCAATCATTACACATCCATCTCAAATTCTCTCTATCTCTCCTTTAATCTGATATCCATCTCTATGTCATGTCTTTCATTTCATCTTCTTTCTCCATTTTCTCTTCTATACTATATAAGTAACAGTTACCAATAGTTTATTTGATAGTTATGGAGGGCCTTTAAATTCATCATAGAGCTAAATTCATCATCGAGCCTAATTTTTTATCAAATAAAACATATTTGTTGTTTTTGCTTCGTATGCAGTTGGACTCACTTCTTAGCTTAAGCTTTTAAGATTGATGGTAACTTTTAATCATATCATAACATTACCAAATTGTTGAAATGATCTTGTGTTACAATCCTGGTATGGATTAATCTTAAAATGTTAAATTAAGACCATGTGGCAATTAGAAAGAACTACCAATTGCAACCCTAATCACAGGATAAGTTAAGTCCAATATTTGACTACACAAACAGGTCTGGTTATGCAGCTAACGACCACAAAAAAATACTTCATAGACATTTGGACACACATGATACACACACACACACACACATATATATATATATATGTTTGTGTGTGCCTGCAATTCAGCATCTGTTTCTATGCTTACAAGACACACAAAGACACACAAGCAGACAACAACACTCATCTAAAACTAGGACTGCCTGTTGTAACATTTGAAATCTTGTGACTCCATTACCAGAATAAATCACTAGTCATATACTAATAAAAATAAAAAAATTCTATAGCCATGTAATCTGCTTGCACACCCATGAGACAGCACAAAATTCATTCTGGCAAATACGATAGTCTAAAAAAATGGACCACAGAAATGCATGAAAATTAACATTTAAAAAAAAAAAAAATCATATCAAACCATGTGGGTATTACCTGAAAGCCAGATCCAAAAGAATTGACAACAAATATATCAAGTGACTTGCCCTGGGTGTACAGAGATTCACAAGCTTAACAAAGCCCAACTGCATAAGGAATATCATCTGTTTACTTAAACCAATAAAGAATAAACTTTTATACCTCAAGGCGAGCTCCAGCATCAATAAATACATATTCCTGTTCATGCAGATAAAATCAAGTTTAGTTACATTTGCTTACAAAGGGTACTAGTAGCTTAGATAATTTATTTCAATTTATTGTTGCTTTGACCTTGATAATCGATGCACCAGCCTGAAAAGCATTTGAAGCTATCATTAATGCTGGCCAGACAAACTCAACTCCAGATAGCATCTTACTGGAATTTGACCCACTGCAATTTGGAACATCAATAGCTATATCAGCAACCTACTTCACTGCAAGTGGCATGACAACTAGAAAAGTACTAAGTGGTCGGCCTGTACTAATTTATGCATTGACACGTGCTTGTTAATTATATCTACTTTAGTTTTCATTTGTGAGAATTTAGAGTTTTCTTATTTAATTTTAATCATGTTTAGTTAGAATTCTTTCTTAATTCTAAGTTTTTCATATTTTATATACACACCATGCCTTTATTTTTATAGAGATTCAGTTTTTGGCTAGTAACTGAGATTACAAAATACCAAAAGACCCTGTTTTTATCTCTTCCAGTTCTCTTTTTGTGTCTTTTCACCTATTTATTTCTCATACTGTATTGCTTAGATATTCAAGACAACTGTTTAATGGAGCTATAATGATAATAAAACTTCAATGTGAATACCCAGTCCATCACAATTAACCTACTAGTTTCCACCTTGCTTCTCTATAATTAGAGACCATCAAATAGCTTCCACAAAGGTATACAGTAATTTATTTAGTAAAATTTTAATGTCTTAATTGTAAGGATTTTCCACCAATTGAAGCATTTTAGTAGCCAATTAAGAACAAGCCATGCAGATAGTAAGAAAACCTTATTAAAACATTACTTTGCATTTGAAATGGGAATATACAAGGCATGATTTTATAAGTTGTGCACCTTAACTAAAGTCAAGCACTTTCAATAATAATATTTCAATGCCAAAATCACATTTATCTAAAAGAGGGGAAAATACGAAGGAATTGATGTCAAACAGCTACCTAATAAATTTTCTTACATGTAACAAAAAGGTACATCTTCCAGAGTTGTTTTATGTGAAGTGTTTGATCCAATATTCTGGTAGGTTTTATCCAATGATTCTAATCTTTGATTTATATATTTTCAATCATATCATATGCTTACGCACATCAATCATAAACTGATATTACTCCATTTTATGTTAGCCGTGCTCAAAATAGCATGGTGCCTTCAAAAGACCAATTTCCTAAAGTCTTTGATGGTAAGCAATGGAACCAACAAAACTGGCATGTAAGAGATACAGTGCATTTCCTGAAATTGCCCAGGAACAGATTAAGATTTAAGACACCTTGTGACAGCTACCGTTACACCTGTGGCTACAAGTAAACAGCCAGCTATTTGACTAAAGGAATATTTCCTTCCCAAAAGAAATGTTGAAAAAATCAGCTGCCATACCAAAAATGTCTGCAAAAACAAAGACAACAGAAGCTTATTTTGAGGAGATAATAACTGTAAGATGAATGTATTCTAGACTATGACAATGCATCCATTTGATCTTCATGTACTCTTTGTCATTGATACATTATTTCCACAAACTCCTTTATCTAGAAAACATGTTTCTTGTTTAAGCAGTTGAAATATCTATTTACTATGTTTTTTTTGATACCTAGTATCAAAAAAATTTATTATTTCGAGGCGAAAGCCTATAAAAAAAATCATGGTCGGGAAGGTTATAGTAGCAAAAGCCATTGGAATTTTGTTTTATACATTGGAAGAATCCGTTTTGTTATTAATAGACTAGGAAAGGGGAAGAAAATAACTGAAAGAAAAGAAATCAATTAGTTATTCATCAAAGTTTCATTTATTCAATGACCAGAATTAAACGGGGATATATAGCTCGAAGACGTAGAACAAAAATTCGTTTATTTGCCTCAAGCTTTCGAGGGGCTCATTCAAGACTTACTCGGACTATTACTCAACAGAAAATAAGAGCTTTGGTTTCAGCTCATCGGGATAGAGATAGGCAAAAGAGAGATTTTCGGCGTTTGTGGATCACTCGGATAAATGCAGTAAGTCGAGACAATAATGTATACTATAGTTATAGTAGACTATCCATTTTTCGAATTTTTAAAAATAAAAAACTATTTATGAGTAGACCCTCACCCTTTAGATACAGTAAAACACGAATGTTACAGATTTTGTACATGCTCCTTAAAAACATAGGAACATGAAGTGTTACGGATTTAGTAACCATGCTCTTTAAATAAGTCATTTTACGATCTTATGATTGTCAAGGTCAGATTTTTTATCACATTGAATAATAACTTATTTAATTCAGGGTTAAAATAAGAAGTTCCACTCTGCTACTACGCTTTACAATTTAATTTAATTAATGACAAAGGGAAAGAAGAAAAGGTTTGTCATGCTTTTACATAAATAAAGATAATTTAGCTAACACGCACTATTCAAGGAAGAGTAACATGTAATGATCCTCCACAAAGCTTCAAGGCTCAATTTTATTTGAGGAAAAAGGAAATAACCTCGTACTGGCATATAGCATGTCCTAATGCTTAAAATCAGCAAAAATCCATGCAAGAGTTGCCAATTCAAAGACATCTAGATCCTAGAATCCTATTCAAAAGCACACATGTCCAAGTTATTAAGCATAACAATACATTGCTGGTAAGGAATATTTTGTAGGTTTGAAATGCTAGTGGAGTCCATTCCTTATAAGCTTACACTTTTAAGACCAGTGCTAACTTAACATGATAAGATAGCCTAGTTTACTGACTAGTCTTGTTTGAATCTTGTTAATCCTTATTCACCATGCATGATAAGGCTCAAATTTTGTTCCATTACACAATAAAGCTACATGTGCAGGTTTGTTGGCTTCATATATAAAGTAGGGTCAGCTTCCCACAAGGTTGAGTTTAAGTTTTGGTGTTTGACAGTGACTTAACAAGATAAACAATTCTGCCTTTTCTCAGAGAAATATATTTTGCTCTCGATAGTCCATAGGGGAAAGATGGTTATCAATTCTATGTTTGCTGCAAACCTGAGAATTCCATCAACTCCACTTTCAAATAACAAAGATAAAAATCTCCTTTTACGACACTCAAAAGCCCAATATCATGATATATATAATATAGAAATTCTATCATCAGGATATTCTAATGGTAGATGGACTGTGTGTATATATATATATATATATAATTAAGTTCATATCTTCACTAATTTTGTTTAATTAATATATGAAAACAAAAATCAAACTACTATTAAAAAAAGGTACATATTTTCGCCACATAAAGGATATTAGAAAGTACCTGATTCAATAAAGGAATAGCCGGTCCAGGTAGCATGGCTGTCAAGGATGCATAAGATTTAGCATGAATAAACAACAAAATCACGTTGCAAATATTCTGCCTTATTATCTCTTCAAACAAACATGCTGACGTAGTTATGCAGTTTCTTCTAAATTAGTCCCAAACAAAAATCAAAGTTCCTCTACAGCAATCCAACGTTATTGAATACTAACTAGTATGTGGTAAGTACCATTGTCTCAATCAAAACAACAGAATAAAAACACAGAACAGAAGCTAAAAAATATTCCATTTACACAAAAACAAGCCAGCCATTTAAAATTCAGAAATTCACAAAGAAATTTAACCCCTACTTAAGTCTTTTCATCGCCGATGCTTTGAATACTCGATTGCATACTTCCTTTCTAAGTGTGTATACATACATGTATATATATATATATATATATATATAAAGACCCCGAAATGGTACCTCCAGCGGACATCCCAGTAGCCAGTCCAAGAGCTTCCAAGACACCAATAACCACAAACCGAGATTTGGGTTGCGCTAGCATTTCATCAGTAACTATCCCGGCATGGTATCGCATACCCAATATCGAAAAGTATATAACCACGTACCTGCATTAGACACATAACCCATTTATTACATACATCTCCAAAGCATTTAAATCACATTCTTAGTCCAACAAGAGAGAGAGAGAGAGAGAAGGGGTTATAATTGCCCACCCAAAAGTTGTGAATTGGGCCAAAAAGAAAGGGTAATTTTTCATGGGAACAAGAGCAAGCTTATAGAGCACGCGATTAGTGGTGGCGAATGCAACGGTCAAGACGGAGCCAAAGACGATATGTTTGGTGGTAGAGGAGGCTGTGGGTGGGTTTGTGCTCGAAATGTGAGCTCTGATATCACGACGCCTCGGTGAGATTTTGGTTTGGGTGCGGAGGTTTCTGGGGTTTGGCTTGGGAACCAGTGGTGGGTTTGAGATAAGGTGGACATTTGAGGGTCGAGGTTCGCGAGGGAAAGGCATTAAAAGTGTGGGAGAGAGAAATGGGTTGCTCCACTTCGACGATCGTTTGAGTGGAAAGTCGTCGAGGAGTTGCAGCATGGGAAGAGATGTAGACAACGACATACAGATGGAAATTTTGTGACGGTTTGACAAACAAGAGAAAAAAATGAAATTTATAATATATTTGGGGTAATTATGACCGTTAGTCTCTAAGCCATGTGGTATTTTATTTTTACTTTAGTCTATATATATATATATATATATTTTAATGAGAATTTTAATTTGGTCTCTAATTTTTTTTCTTTTTTGTTTATTTTGATTTTAAAATGGGATGAAAAATGTAAAATTAATCTTCATTTGATCTTCTATCTAGTTTAGTAATGGAATTGCCACTTCTATGTCAAGGTTAAAATTCATATATCAAAATGAGAATTTTGTGTATAATATAAATTATACATAACAAATTTTTTTAAAAATGGATAATTTTGCAAACTGCTATTGTAGTATAACTTTTGCAAAGTTACATTATTATTTGGTATATTGGTTATCATGCATCCCAAATTTTATTGAAATTGACACATTTTATTCTAAATTATTTTTTCTCGCAATCTACACCTCAAACTTATATTTTATATACATCGTTAGTTCTTCTGTTAAAAATGCATAACAGAATTATCATGTATCACACATGTGCTTGTCAAGTAAGGTTAAATCAGGTAATTTCACTAGCCTTATCACGTGTTTTTTGTGTGTGTGATCAATGATCACAAAATTGGTCTCCTTAAATTGGTGTTTTGAGTGCCAAAAAGAACTAAGCTTGATGTTAGAGATTCACAGACTTGTAACAACCCATATCAAAATATCCTTATTTACTAAGTTTGACCACATTTAACAAAGTAGACTGTATGTAGGTCCTAAATTGATTTTTTTTTATAGTTAATATTTTGGTTTGACTGATGTACCATTATAAAGAACTCGTCGATATGAGTTTATAGACTGGTGGCATGCCAAATTCTAAGTTTTGGATAAAAAGTTATGGTTCTGTAAAGTTTCAAATATCAGTTTTATATCAGTATGCAAACCAATCCAAAGTTTTTATCTGTTAGTGAATGTTGAGAAGCATGTCCAATAGGAAACAAGTTTGAGAATACCCATTTTGTCCTTCAAACTCAAGAAATACCCAATCCCAAGTTTTTGTCTGTTAGTGAACTCGTTTACCGTCCAACCGAGTCATCACCGTTTTTGCCCATTTTGGCCATCGACATCTTACACATGCCACAACAAAGGGAAGCCCACACGATGGTGAGCTCGGCAATGAAATTTTACAGTGAACGGCCAACCGACCCACCCATATCGGGGTGGCGAAAGCTACGGCGATTGGCTAGGTGGGTCAGCTGTTTTAGGCCTACCCATACACCTCTTTCCCCATTTTTGGACCTCTGAACTAATTTATGTGCTTCTTTTATCCAGATTCTTCACCGTTTGAGAGATAAATCAACGGAGAGTTTAGCCGAGATTTCCATCAAGTTTTTGGGCCACCGCAGACATCGTTGAACCAAGGTGAGCACACCATTATGTTTCTTATCTCTTGGGCTTTCCATTGATATGAAGTTTGTGAATTTTGAACGTCGTTTGATAAATTTTTCATTTTGGGGTCAATTAGTTAAATACCGAATAAATTGGGACGGTGTTTGGATAAAATTGGTTAAATTGGACAAAATTGAAGTTGGATTAGTGAAATTAGATATTATTATGACCCATTAGGAGGTTCAATTTTAAAAGATTAGCCTTCAGGTGAAAAGCCTCAATTTTGGGTACCGGATCCTAAGGGTATGCAGTATAATTGAATTGTTCGATATCCAATTTATGTAAATTTATAGTGGTATAAATCATTTTAAAACATTTGGTTCATACAAGTGTCTTTGGTTTAGTTATTGGAGTCTGAAAATTATTTTATTATAATACAGGCAATCAAGTTGAGTTTGGAGGTGATCCTGCAAGGGAGCAGGAATAAGCATCTGTTGTACAGTGAGTGGTTATATTTTTAAAATGTTTTGGGTATGTAGTATAATATATATGCTTTGGTCATTTTACATATATATCATTTGATTTAAATGATTACTTTATGCATATATGTGTTATTAATTTATGTGAATTTTGATAAGATTTTAAATGGTTTCTAACTCTGATGAGTTCATATGAACTTGTGGATTATGTTGTTTAAATATCTTGGTATTGAAAATAAGGTTTTAAATCATTTTGGAAAATAATTGACTTGACGAAGCAGATTGAAAATTATATGATTTTAAGTATGTTCAAGTATTTTACAATTTTATATACTTAAAATTGGTTTATCGTGACATATATTTTACCGTGGTATTTCTGATTTTAGCACGAAATGATGATTTGAAATTTTTAAATAACGGTTGAGTTTGAATATTAAATTATGATTTATGATACAAAATTGTTTAGAAAAATATGATCTCAGAAGATTGTTTTACGGATACTGTATTGTTTATTTTTAAATGATGTATCATATAGTATCAATGTTTCGAATCAGTGTTATATTATAGTGCCTGGGTTTGCCACGGTGCCATGAGGTTGGGTTCACCCAGATGGTTTATTATTACCACGGACCGTGAGGATGGATACATCCCAACGGTTTACTATTTCCATGGTACTATTCATACACTAAAGGTCATGAAGTGGGTGTATCCCACGGTTTATGTTTGATATATCGTATGGTATATTGTATATGTTCTGAGTATATTGATGGTTTTCCAATATTATGATTATTACTGCACTTTCATAATTATTTTGTGAAATTGTGCTTATAATATTTTATGCTCAATATTTATATATTGATTAAAACATTTTATAATGTTATAATGATCATTCACTTTATACCTTCTAAGCATCAATTTTATGATATCGAATTGAAGTACAAGGTTGGGTTTTATGAAAGGAATTTTAAATAGGAAACTTTCAAACAAGTGGCACGAGAGGTCTTGAAAGAAAATTTTATGGAAATAAAATATTATTTTCTATTATACTATGCCACTTATTGAGATTTCTTTATCTCACATTTTATTTGTTTTAAATTCGTTCCCATAGGTTCAGGCAGTTAGTGGTAGTCTACCTCATACACCGGTTGTCGCTTTGTTCTTTCCACAGCAGCAGCATAATCTATTTTTCTTTATTTATCCTTGTCTGTTTGGACTTATTTATTATTTATTTGTTCTTTTAAACTTTTCAAATACTCTTAGAATGCTCTGATCTAAATATTAGACACAATAAAATCGATATATATATAGTTATGACCTGTAGTACGATAGACTGGTTATAGACCACAGTTGTGGACTTTTATGCTATTGTGGTTTTATATATTGAGATATTATTAATAATGCTTGTGTTCATTTGTTCACGTTTTAAGTGAGATTCCATTGGATATCCTCTAAAGATTGTCCAGTGGGACTTCATTAGGCGGGACCATCCAGGAGATCCCGGAAGGGTTCTCGAGATGGGTCCTGTCAGATTGATCTTGATTTTATTGAGTAGAAATTTTGCAAAGCTTGATTAGAGTTTGGTGAAGAAAATTTGCATAACGTGAACAAAATTTGGAGAGGAGTTTTGCATGAACAAAAATTGGAGGAGCTAAGCTAAGCGAAATTTAAAGATGAAGAAAGTAGAAGATGAGATCCCAAATATCGTAAATGGCTCTGAAATTTTTTGCACCTTTGTTTGGGTTGTAGGTTCTATACATTGAAACTTTCTTACATAGTTTGCATATTGAACATGACAAGAGGTTGGTGTTGCTTGTGGATCCCATATTCCATCTTGTATAAAAAGTTTGTTTCCCACTGCACACACACATTATATATTAAATTGATTTTTTGTTGGATTTGTGGGTGAGGTGTGGTCCTAAATATGGGTTTCCCTGGGTTTGATTTGATCAGAGGTTTGTGTTATTTTAAAAAGTTTGTGTTTGTACATGTGTAAATTGAATATAAAAAAACAAAATGTGTTAACTTCATTATGGTTGTTGTATGTATATTACATCTGAATTAATTATTAAAATACTTTAAATTTCAATTAAATAACGTAATATGCCAAATAAAAAGCTATCTATGTAACTGGTAGAGAAATTAAAAGCTAATTTTTTACAATTATGTTTTCTTATATAATATCTATGTCACTATTATATACTATGTCTTTTTGCTTATTGTTTATTTGTGTTGTAAAATACTATTGCAACTGTTGGGTCAGGGTACTTTACCCTAAAAGCTCACCATGGTGGTGGACTTCTTTAAAAGGATGGGTAAGACAGTATACTTAAAAGAGAGTGTCAATTTTATTGACAACTGCCATGCTGACACTATATGTTATTTTAGCTTTCATAAATTTGCAAAACTATTAGGAGCAAAGATCAATATTTTTATTTCTATCAGATTCCTTAGAAAAGCCTAAATGATGGTTTGGTAAGTGATATGAACCGAGGACGACCTGCTCCTAAACCCGTTTTATATTAGCCCGGATCTAATTATGTTCAAGTTCTAATGGTCACCTCAATCCTTAACCAACCTGTGATTATAAACCTTGGTATATGATGAAAACGCCATAATAGGTAATGAATGTCCTATTGATAAGTCAAACTAAAACACTCATTCACTAATGGTGTTTTAGGTGTTCAAAGAGAACAAAAAAAATTCACTCTCACAATTAATTTTCTGTATAAAATTCAAGCTTCCTTCTCAATGATAAAATAATCCTTTAAATAGGCTACAAAGTCACAAATAAAATATTAAAAATCTAAGGTGAAAAATCCGGCCAATATTAGGAAAAATAATCATGGTAGCCGAATCTCACTACTTTCCTAGAAGTCTAATTTCTAATTAATTAATTCCTTTATTTTGGAGATAGGAATTAATTAATTTACAAAAATATCAACTTTCCTAAACAATGAAAATAAAATAACATATTAACTTTCCTAAATCAATTTGCTCAACCAATAAATAAATAAAAACAAGAAGAAAAGAAAGTCAATCGTAAATTAGGTAACGAGTTGACTTTGACATCTAGGCTGAATTATGTCTTCAACCAAGCTAACTTATGACCAAACTTGTCTTCCATCCAAGTTAGCTTGTGTCTGAACTATATAGTGTCAACTGGCCGAGATAGCTGATGTTGTCCAAAAATCAGATGTCCGAGATAGTTGGACAAGAGTAAAATGTCCAAAATAGTTGAACAAGAGTTAGATGTCTGGATTGATGTTGTCCGAGACATGGATGGATTGATGTTGTCCGAGGTAAATGTTCTCCGAGGTGTGGATGTCCTTCAAGATATCCGAGGTATGGATGACCTCCAAGATATGGATTTCCTCTGAGGTATGATATCCTCCGAGATATGGATGTGTGGGCATGGATGGAATCACATCAGTAAGGATACTAGAATATCAGGATATGGTAGACATGTCAAGTATTGTGCCTAATAATAGAGTTATGGAAACATATTTCATTTAGCAAGTACCTTTGGGGTTGTTGACCAATGAACCTCACAATGATCATCAAGAACTAGCCACCCAACAGCTTGAACCCTAAACTGATCCACACCAATCCTAAGAATCAAGTTTAGATACCCCGCCCCAACTACAAAATGATATTCTTGATTTTAACCTATATGTTAAAGGAGGTGACGAGAGTGATAAAAGTAATGTTGGTGGTAATAAGCCCCAACCACAAAATAATCTTCCTGATTTTGACATGAATGTTAGTGGAAGTGAAGAGAGTAATCATGTTAGGGGAGGTGAAGACATTGATCATAATAATATTGGTAACAATGAGCCTTAACCACAAAATAATCTTTCTAATAATGGTATGTATGTTAGTGGAGGTGAAAAGAGTGAGCATGTTAGGGGAGATGAAGAGAGTGGTCAGGGTAATGTTGGTGGCAATGAGCCCCAACCACAAAATAATCTTCCTAATTTTGACATACATATTAGTGGAGTTAAAAAGAGTGATCATGATAATGTTGACGGCAATGAGGATAGGGGTTGTAGTGGTTGTAATTTCAATGATAATGATCACGATGAAGATAATGATGACTCAAAATTTTAACAATCTGATTATAAGTTGTCAGATGATGAGATTATGTTTAAAGATCCTGTGGATAGTAATGTTGAGTTCTCAAGTGTTCAACCCCCTAAAAATCTCACTACTTCTACTGATGAAGTCCACGTTGAGTTTGATCATGATTATGATGATGATGTATTAAGGAGTGGGTCATTTAGTGATGAAGGAAACAATAATAGGTATTTTCCATTTTCCTAAGTTTAATGTGCAGGCAGATATGAGAGATCCTAAATTTAAGGTTGGCATGTTGCCTAGTTGTGTAAATGACTTTAGAAAAGTAGTGAGGGAGTATGCAATCATTTAACAAAGACCAATTAAGTTTAAGAAGAATTGTATTGACAAAGTTAAAGCTATATGTGCCAACTTTAAATGTGAGTGGTTGCAATAAGAAGCACAAGGAGCACGATGAGCACAAAGAGCAGAGTAGAGGCAGTATGACAGTTTATGAAGATGCTAGTATATGGTTATTTGTTTTTGTGACTATTTAGGATGTTTTATTACGGCAGGATTGTTTATGTGCTATTTAGGATAGTTTATGTGCATGATCACATGGATTGGGCATAACACTATTATATACATGTATTTTGGGATTATAAAATTTATCATGTATTTAAACACTTGAACATATATTTTGGAATGTA
The DNA here is from genome assembly GCF_031755915.1 of Ziziphus jujuba. Classification (NCBI taxonomy): domain Eukaryota; kingdom Viridiplantae; phylum Streptophyta; class Magnoliopsida; order Rosales; family Rhamnaceae; genus Ziziphus; species Ziziphus jujuba. The sequence continues at coordinate 21,167,894 of NC_083383.1, read as the reverse complement.
TTTATAAATATATTGCTTTTATGATATTATCTTGTATTACTTTTTGCATATATAGCTTTTGATCTTTTGGTCAGACTTAATTTTTTACAAGGTGGACAAACCCTAAAAATATAGTTATAGATAAAGGGCTTGTAGGTTGAAATAAATACAAGATATCAACAAGAAGCTGGTAATTATATATATATATATATATTTGATATCAATTTGGTACAAGGATACTAACATATGCTATCGTCTTGATCAATTCCAATACACATGACATAACATAGTACCACTAATCAACTATCCCTTATTTTGTATTCTCTATTTCTCATCATTATATACATAACCAACAATACGCATACAACAAATCCAACACAAACTATTTTTTTTAGTTTATAATTATCTTCCTCTAACTTTGTAGTATCTCTTAGTAGTTTAGGTATCACCTTTATTAAATACTAACACATTGGTGAATCATACAATTTAAAGAATCTACATCCTTTTCTTATATTTTTCTGCAAACATAACAGAAAAAAATTAACAAATAGTTACTAGATAATATAATTAAGGAATAAAATGTGCTGCTACATAATGATCTCAAAATTTTAATTGAGACACCTCCAAACTTTATTTTCAGCTAAAATCTAAAATTGACATTTGAATTCAAGAATGTAAAAGATCTAATATTTTTAAAATTAAGTTCAATCCTCTTTCCTGGGTGAATGTTAGTTCATGAGATTCTTTCCACAGCTTGCATTCCACAATGGCAAATAATTTGCTCCACCAATTCTTTATTACTGTTCTTTAATTTTTTCCTCATTCATGTATTGTAACTTGAGTTGCAATATCTCCACGAGGTACTTTCTTATGCAACTTGAGCTGCAATGAAGAAATTCTTCGTCAATTTTTTTGAGCCCTACTATTGCTTTCTCACATTTGCTCCCCCTCTTTTATAATTTCACTCTCCCTTTTGTATCTCTAAATTGAGGCTATAATTCCTGAATGTCCTCAAATGGAGCCTTAGTTTATAAATTGAGAGATGTGAAATTACCTAATTTAACCTTCTTTGATAAGCATGTGCATGGCACGTAATCATTCCTTTATTTATTTTTAACAGAAGAACTAAAAATGCAAGTAAAATGAAAGTCTAAGGTCTAGAAAAATAGTTTAGGGTGCATGCTTGCCAATTTCCCTTTTTATTTTTATTCTTAAAAAACTTTCCTTCTAATTTGATTTTTTTTTTTTTTTGGGTGTTGTATACTTCACTTTCTTTACAATGGCTTCATTTATTTAAAAATAAAATATAAAATGGGATTCAAACTGATAAATGGGAAAGCATAACAGTTAAAATTAAAAGAAAAAGAATTGTCATCGATAGACTTACAATAAAATTACTTGATAATATTTAAAATATAATGTATTCCTAAAATAAATTTTAGAGCTACAATTTTTACTTTTTATTTAATTGAAAATATATAGAGATAAATTTCATTTAAAACCTTTCAACTTTGTTTAAATATATTTAGACTCTAAGCTTTTTGAAAAATTATCATGTACCTCTTTTTAATTTTTTATATTATCAAAATAGATTCATCTATTAGTTTGTCCAACTAATTTTAACACTAAAAGTTAAAATGATTATTATTATTTTTTTTATGTAATTCAATCATAAAACACTAACTTTTAATTTCCATTTGGTTTTAAACCATTAAAATTAATATATAAAAACCCAAAAAAAAAATGGATAGATAAGATTGTATTAATATAAATAAAAAATTACAGGGAGATTAATGATAATTTTTTTCAAAAAAATGGATTTAAATACAGTTATTACAAAACCGAAAAATTTAAATGAAATTTGCTTAAATATATATTATAATACTTTAAGATATTTTGTTGGTCCACATTAGTTTTCATACAATTTATATTTTATAATGAAAAGACGGAATTATTGCAAATCATGAAAATTTGTAAGGAATTTTATTAAAAAAATTTAAATAAAAAGGCAAGTGTGCCCAATTTTCAAACTAGAAGGGAAGTTTATGTAATTATTTTTAAAAATTTTAAAAATTATATAAAAAATCTATAAAAACATTGTATATATATTGTTAATATAATTTACTAAAACACGTGTTGTTTATTTATTTACTTAAAATCATAAATATTAACATATTAAAGTTTATTTGTTATTTATTTAATTTAAATATTTACAACCATTTAATAATTAAAGTAACTAATACATTTAAAAAAAGAATATTCATTTTTTTGATGGATTATCTTTTGGGGGAACAAAAAGAGTTTGTAACTATATTTCAGATATTGATATTTTTCGTTAGAAAAAACTCTTCTAACAACCATGTTTATTGGCTTTTAATTTTACGAGTTACAAGATTTTCAATTTTTTGAGTGAATTTGTAACTTATGTATTAATTTGGCTTTTGATTGGCTATTTTAAGTTTTTAAAGCTGGGGTTTTATTGTTTGTTTTAATAGGCTTTTGTAACTTCCTATACCTAGAACCTATATATTTGTCCTTATGTTTTAAAACAAAAAAGAAAAATAAATAAATAAATAAAAATAGAAGAAAATATTCTAGGCATCCTAGAAGTTATAGTATGTGATAAGGTAAAGGGACTATATTAAGTTCAATAGCCATAGGTTTTTGAAAGTGCATATTTTCTAAACTATAGTAGATTCATTATATTGTGAAAGATAATTGTTGCAGAAACACTTGCACCTTGTACTGTGAATTTGATGGTACAGGAGCATTGAATTAAGCTTTGTGGAGTTCTTCTAATATATACCATGTTTTTATTTTATATATATTTGTTTGCAATTTTTGTTTTATTATTGCATTATATTTGTAATATTAGGTAAATAAGTAATATTACTATTTGTTCAAATATTTATACAAATTGTTATATTATATTATTTTTGTCGTGAGCATTTTACAAACTTAAGACAATTTTTCTATACAAAATTTCAATAGATGGAATTATTATTATTTTCTATATTAGAGTTACCAGAAAGTTTGATTGTTTTGCTCATTGTATGATTTGTGTTTGTGCTTGTGATTTAATTTTCGATTTATGATTTTTTATATTCTAGAATTTTTATTGATAAGGACTGCCTTCGGGTTCTTTATCAAACATCTAAAGTGGTCCTGTCTAGGAAAATCTCACCGAATCACTACCAAAAAATCCAATGAAATTTTTCCACAAAATGGATATAACCCAACAGTATAAGTAGAATGTCAATAATACTTGTAAGTTGTTTTCATAAATTAACAATATCAACTTAAGGATTCTAAATCCAAAGAAAGAAATATAAAATAAAAAGTTACACATATTAGGTCAATTTACCAAAGCAGTCTAAAGAAATGCAACAATTTAAGACTAAATAAAAGACAATTTAAATGATAAATTCATCAGAAATATGCGAAAAGGAAAATACATCAACAATAGAAGAACAGTGGCAATAAAAGTATGAGATGATAAATATACTAGAAAGATGATGAAGATGCAAATGTAATGTATGTAGCTTGTTAGTTAAGACCTTAGGGCACAACATATAAAAATAGTCATTTAGAATTCAAACATTTTTCACTAAGATTTCACTTTCACTCTTTAGAAAAGTTTCCATTTTTAAAACTATTTCACAAAACCAAATTTATACCCTAAAATAATATCATAGAAAGAGCATTTCATGATTAAAAAATTTAAAATATCATTAACCAACTAGAACATCAATTTAATGTTGGACAATAAATAATATAATAATAATTTAGAAATAGTAGTCAAACATAATAAAACCACTAAAATAAGATATCGGAGAGGCAATACAATGTTCCATATGTATACCTGGCACTACCAGATGGTGCTCGATGTTTTGAAACACCACCGAACAGTAAAGAGATACATAAAAACCGGTATCATGATTGAGGAATACATAACTCATTATCATTTCGAGAGAATGACATACAACTTATCATCATGTCTCGTATCATGACAATTTGTCATCCTATGGTCACAAAGGAGTGGCACACAATTTATCATCTTTCCAAGAAAATGGCATACAACTTATTATCATTCTCTCATATCACGACTATACATAGGATGACTAAGCCTCACATGGTTAATAACATAACTAGAACCACTGGTACTATATGGTACATCCTTGAAAAACAATAGTACATTATTTATAATCCTTTCAAAATCATATTTTCTATTTTTCCCAACCAAATAGAGTACCATAAACAGAAATTTGATTTTCAAACCCTACCATTTATTTAAATACTCCAAATATTCAAAATCATCATTTCATATCAAAATATAAATACCAACAAGAAATATATATTATCATAAACCATTTTTAAGCATTTTAAAATACAAATACTTAAACATGATTAAAAATATACAATTTCAAATCCATTTTCTCAAAATCAATTATTTTCCAAAATAGCTAAAACATCAATTCAAATACTTGGATATTTAAATACCAAATTTTTCAAGTTTGCTATAAAGTAATTTGAATTTAAAATGATTTAAAATCTTATTAAAAGTTACATGAAATGATAACACATATATATAAAACATATATTTATACATGATACTATAAGTATTTAAATCAAACCATTTATATAAAATATTCAAACCATATATATATATATATATATTTGTACTAATATACCAAAAAATCATTTCAAAATATAAACTCACTGATACGACTGATATCCAATTCTACTTTTTAATGGGATCACCTCTAAGCTTAATATGGGTACCTATAATATAATAAAATATTTTTCAGATTCCAAAAATCAATTCCAATATATTGGTGCAAACCGATACTCCAAAATAGTTTCTATAACTCCAAAATTTGTAAAATTAGAGATTAAATAGTCCAATTATACTATGAGCCCTTCTTGATATCCAAAAATGGGGTTTTTTACTCGGAGGCCAACTTATTGAAGTTAAACCTTCTATCGGATCCCACCAACACCTAAATGCACAAATCCAACTTAATTTTGTCCAAATTGTGCAATTGTATCTAAATACAGTCCAATTTTTATTTGGTACTTAACTAATTTATCTAAAAATGTACAAATAACCAAATGACGTCTAAAATTTACAAACTTTATATCAATGGAAAGCTTGGAGAATGGGTAATAAGAATATAAATGTCCAAAATTTACAAAATTTATTTCAATGGAAAGCTTGTGGAATGGGTAATAAGAATATAAGTTTACATTGGTCCAAAAACATCGATAGTGGCTGGAAATACGTTGAAAAATTAAGCCAAACTTGATATTGATAGATCTCTTAAATCATGAAGAATTTCAAAAAACGAAGGACATATTTGAGCTCAAAAGTACAACTATGGTGGGTAAAGGATATGGGTTGGCCTAGAATGATCGGAAAATGCCAAAATCTCTGACAACCTATAAGACCACAACCCCAACTTTATCAGATTAATCCATATGTTTGGCCAAAGATTTTGAGGCTGAGGTCATTAGATGATGGGCAACACCCCTTTCCAGTTCATGGTACTCAATGATGACCGAAAAAGAAAAAAATCGGTGTGACCTGGTTGGTGGTGATGATGGGTCAAATCGACCATGCCCTCAGGTTTCAGATTTGGTAAAGGGTTTTAGAATTTTTTGAATATTTTTTAATTTATTTCATGTGGGCATGGTTCTCGAGGTATATATAGACCTGAGCCCACCAAAAGACAAAATCGCAAAGCTGGTTAGGACGTAAATAAAATACTTATATTTAAAATTTTCTAGAACCATAACTTTTTAATCGTAATTCGAAATTAGGTGTGTTATCAGTCTACGAACTCATATCGATGAAGTTTATGCTATGATGTCAAACCAAAATTATTGATCATACAAAAAGTCAAATTAGGAACTCATAGACAGTCTACTTGGTCAAAAATTCAAAATCTAGGTGTTTATTTAGGATGATTTGTTACATTTATGTTTATAGTCGTTAAAGTCCTTTTGGTCAAAATTTTTTGTTTTTTGATACCTTGTTAATTTAAAATTATTTGGGAGACAAATGTGTACTAGGATTTGTGCATGTTCATATAATGTTTTGTTTTTTCCAATTTTAAGTTTCGTTTATTTGCCAAATGGTTTGTTGTTATTTTTACTAATCATTTATTCTAGATTGTTTTCTTTTCTTGTTATTTTAACAGTCTCTAATAAGCATGTATAAGCAAATCCAAAATGTTTACATCAACCTTTTTTTAAAAAGGTTAAAAAAATTTACTTTCTAGAAATATTAAAACATAGGTTAGGATATATGTAATAATTTGAGAAGAATGGAATATAATTTGAGGATAAATTTGGCCCAAAAAAAAAAAACAAAAACAAAAACCAAAATTCTAGAGATTGCTGTGAAACAAAGATTACTAACACTAGTTAAATATGTTTTTCAAGGCATTTTTTGGCCAAATTGACCATAAATATGGATTCCCCATGTCGAAATGATGAAAATGAGACCGGTCCACCTGAAAATAGTGGCTGAAATAGTGATAGATTGCCAAATCTTTGAACTAGGTCTGCGACTTGCAAACCAAAAAATCAGATTGACTTACAACTCAGCTAGAGGTTGAAGATGACAAGAAGTGGATCAGGTCGAGTGAGTTAGGCCTGATTAAGGTGCTTGATTGAACTTACTTGGGCTGAAGGAGAAGATGCGAGCTAGGATATTGGTGTGTGAGCCTAAGCCTTTTGGGTCTGGGTCAGCTGATGCAGGAAGCCAACTTCAGGTTATTTATGTCAATTGATTGATTGATGACATCAACATGATGTGTCATTACTAAATTTTTTTCAACATTTTGACATCATCACCCCTTGTTTTGGTAATTTTTTGTATTTTTGTGGGTTTTTTTCCCCTTTTTTGCTACTGGATATTCTTTTTTTGTGATCTTTAATATTTAAGCAACTTTAAATTTTTTTTTAAAATTTGTAATATATACCAAAAATGACAATGGCTGCAAGTGCTTCTTCTAAAGAGATAACATCCATCCTTAGGACACAAATGCCAACTCTTAAAATTGTGGAACAAGTGCCTGCCTTTGGAATTGTGGCATAAAACACCAACTTCTATTGTGATAGTTCCTATGAAACATGTAGAAAAACCAGAGAAATTCAATGGGATGAATTTTAAAAGGTGGTAGTAGAAAAAGATATTTTACCTGACTACCTTGAACCTTACGGGGATCTTGATTGAGGATACTCCAATGATAAATTGAGATGATAAAAAATCTCTTAAAGCATATAATGAATGAAATGAGTCTAATTGTCTGTGTTGGAATTATGTGTTGAACAATTTTATTAATTCGTTTTATAATATATATAGTACGAAGAGGACAACTACTGAATTGTGGGAGTCTTTAACTGAAAATATATGATTGAGGATACCAGTACCAAGAAATTAATTGTGGGCCTACTTTTGGATTATAAAATGGTGGACTCGAAGTTTGTCATCAGTCAAGTACAAGAGTTCCAGGTGATCTTGCATGAGATTCATGTTGAAAGGATGGTTTTGTGTAAAACCTTCTAAGTAGTTGTTATTATTAAGAAACTAGCTTTTGGATGAAAGGACTTGAACTACCTTAAGCATGAGTGAAAGGAGATGAATGATGAAGATCTAATTATTAGGCTTCAATTGAAGAAGATAACAAAGGATTATATAGGAAAGCTTCATCTCAAGCTAGTGTTAAGGCCAACATTATGGAGCATGTTCAAAGCTCCAAGTTAAAAACGAAGACTGGAAAAAGGGTCCAAATTAAAACCAAAACAAAAATACCCAAAAAGTGAAAATTTCATAGAAAGTGCTTCAAATGTAACAAGATAAGTCACAGAGTAGCAGATTGTAGACTACTGACGAAGATGAAAAGTAGAGAGGCACATGTAATAGAAGAAGTTACACAAGAAGTAGATGACCTGAACCTCTTAATAGTTGTTTTTGAGGTGAACTTAATTGGGTCAAACCCAAGAGAATGGTAGGTTAACTTTGGTCAAATAATTCAAAATTTTCAAATTTCAAATATTTTTTTCGAGACGAGTCATTACAATATATGTATGCATGTGTGTGTGTGTGTGTGAATAGAGTCAGGTTCATATGGCCTAATGGTTCAGCATAATATATTTTTTTATTAGTTTTGGATTATTTTAAATGTTAAAATTTAAATGCCAATTAAAAATTTAACATGAATTTTTGTAACATATAAAATCATTTTTGAAGAAAGTAAACCTATAGAGATCCAATGAATTATAAATGAATTTTTAAAATTTCTTCCTTTATGTGTAGTTTGGTGACATACTTGTTTTTAATTTTTTTTTTTAACATACTTATGTGTAATTTGCATATGTTAAAAAGTAGTCAAAATTTGTTTTTAAATTAGCTATAAAATTAAAAAAGAAAAAAAAATTATAAGTAAAAAATTGCACACAATTTAAAATTATATCGGATTTTAATTTTTTTAATTTTTAATTATTTAATATGTTTAATAAATTCTATAATCCAAATGGATTCAATTAATAAACTATTTATATTTATATCTAGATAAATATTTAATAAATTATAATTTTTATTAGTTAATATTTGACCAAGTATATTATATATAATTAGATAAAAAAAATTAAAATAAATAAAAACTAAAAATAAATAATATTATTAAATAACACTATAAAAATCTAATGTTGGATAAATAAAATTTGATTGATTTGACGTTAACTTGGTTGTATACTTTATATATAAATTTTTTATTGGGCCACTAAGGCAAACCATTATGGTCATCTTTACATCAATTCTGCTCCTATTAGTTGGTCGGTAATCAGGTCGAAAATATGCGCTTACTTTTTTTATTACTTGAACCCAGCCAAAAAAATAGGAAATGTTCAAAATAATAATAATAAATAATAAATAAAAATTCTCTTTTCATTTTCGCCGACACATCAATACTACGGTTGCCTAATGAAAAAGAAACATTAAAAAATGGGAAATTCCGAACTCATCTGAGAAGCCAATGATATCTAGAAGCAGACAAGTCATGAAACGCCCTGATGCCAAACCATTTGGTAAAGGTGTTTAAAAATGACTTTTTATTTTGTTTTTCATTTTTTATGATAATTTATTTATTTTCTCACAAAATGTTTATTTATTTATTTTTGTTCGTCATTTTTCATTAAAAATATTTTATATTAATAAATAAGCTTGTTGGTTTACCATTTAAAAATAATAAAAATAGAAAAAAGGCTCGTTGGTATTTTCAAAAGAACGACGTATAAAGCATTTTAGTCGAGCAATAAACTGAAAATACCAACGGTCGTACATACCGCATCTTTACTAGTTTAAACATTGACTCTTTGGTCTTCCCTTACACTGCTTCCTCGAAGCCCTTTTTCTAGATCGCTTTAACCCAGACAAGGAATGAAAGACAAAACATGTATAGTATATATATGTGTATGGTAATCCTGTTCAGATAGTGTCTTGTCTGAAAGACTGCTAGAGATAGAGGGCTCGAAGAGGAAGATATTGCACATTCAAGTAATGGGTTGGGGAGCATTTCTTGAGCTTTTTGCTAAATTGTTCGATGTTCTTTCCTGGTAATAGGATCATCTTTGTTTTTTATTTTTTGTTTTTTTCGGAGTTTTTCTTAGCTGATCTGAATTCTGAAGCATGGACGTTCAAGGGTTTTGTGTTTTATTTCATTTATTCATTAAAAAAAATAAACGAAGACATTTTCACGCTTTTGTTTTTGTTTTCTGTTTTCCCTATGATTATTTTTGTTTGATTGTGGGTTCTACTCTTTACTCAGTTCTCTCTCTCTCTCTCTCTCTCTCTCTCTCTCTTTCTTTTTTGTTTTTGATGTGCAGGCCTTCCTTTACTCTGGTCTTTCCTCTGTAAGTGGTTTTTCCTTTCATGGTTCTTCTAATAATTATATTTTCTATTTCTGGGATTACTATTTCGTTTTGTGGAATTATTGTTTCCTACAATTTTCTTTTTGCTTTCGTGACCATAGAACTGACAGCAGAAAATTCTGTCTTCAATATTAATATCTTATTTACAGGTTTGCTTCTGTTCGAGCAATAGAAACTGATTCAGAATCCAAAAATCAGCAATGTCTTTCTTTCTGGGTTCTGTTTGCTTTGGTTAAAATCTTAGAGTCTGCCCTTGCAAATCTTTTGAAATGGTAAAATGCATATCTACAATTTTTGTTAATCTGAAATATTTTCTGAATGCTGGTTGCATTAAATAATTTTGTTTACTCATGAAGATGAAATTTATTGTGCAAAAATGACAAATGGATCAGTAGCTTGTATTCAAATGTTCTTGTATAGCACTTGATGCTTTTGTCGTTATAATTTGCTCCGTTATATTGGATTAGGTTGGTCATTAAATTTCATATTTAATTGAAATGTGTCTAGGGTTCATTGCAAGTATAACCTACTTTTTGTTTAATATAAGGAATTTCTTAATCGCTATTGTAAGTGTAACAACATTTACCCATTTGATGTTGTCTTGGGTTGGAACAAAGAGAGGAGTTCTGTATTTCTACATATTGATGGATCGATTTTATGTACTGTGTATGCTTTATGTTGTGATTTCATCGCCCTGGGTGTTCATTGTGTAGAATTCATTTTGATTTGCTGTTTATATTTACATATTCGCTACTAATCCTTGAAATTGTTTTGGATGTCAGGTTTCCTTTCTGGCCTTACACAAAGGGTGTCATCACTGTTTTGCTAGTGATACCATGCTTCAGTGGTGCTTTTTATGTCTACAGGCAATTTATTAGGTCCCATATTTCTGAAAGTCCACTTGTATGGAAATGGAACATCTTTTCTGTTGACTCTATCCCAAGGGGAGAAAATTTAATTGCAAGTGAAAAGGAAGACTTGGTTAATGTGGTTGCAAAGAACATTTTTGAGGTTGAAGATGAACCAGAGAGACACATCTTATATCAGGTGGGCTTTTATTCTTGTCTGCCTATCTGTGTACTGATCTTTTACAGGCTAATATGTATTTCTTAAGCAGTGGGGCTGATTTATATAGGAAACTAATAATCCTAGCACATCAAGGGCTTGAATTCCCATAAGTTTTCCGACTATTGGTGCAATTAGGACTTTAATCTGTTTTTACTACAATTTACTTTATCAGTGTCTTTCATATATTGTTTTAATTTTTACCTTAAGAGGAGTACAAGTATTATGTTCTTGGGAATATGTACCTAGGACATGATTAAGCATAGGCCACTGCATGAGATTGTCACTCTGTGTTGTACCAAAATGTTGGGCCAAATTGATTGCAAAGCGACGATTGGAGAAGACTATAAGTAGATCTCTCCATTTTTGACCAGCAGCTTTCTATAATTTCATACACAATTAACATCTTGCATGCTCGAAAAGTTGTGGACCTTAACCCCCCCGCCCCCCCCCCCCCCCCCTCTCTTCTAAATTTCATTATTTATTTTAAATAAATCGGGTTAAGAGGACACTTGATGAGGAAAATGCTTTCATCTTCTATGGTTGCAGGGAAACTCTGAATGTGCTTATGAAACAACATTAAGGGAGTTTATTTGTCCTGTAAGTGCAAAAAATATTCAGAAGGAATGGTGTTGTGCTCTTTGTCTGGTAAGCACTACCAGTAAAACATGTTTGTCTATACATGTTAAGGGGACTAAACACAGAGCCAAAGTAGAAGAGTTAAAAGCCTACAAAAAGGCCAAAAAGAATGGATACAAGTCCTCTTTAGTGACGAAGAGACCCAATGGGATAATTTTGCTTAACCAATTTGCTTGCAGTCTTAGATCAATTAGATTCTGTAGATGGAGAAAGCCAGATCCTGGATGGAAAAAATTAAATACCGATGGATCTTTGGATCGAGAAAATGCTAGTTTTGGAGGTTTGCTTCGTGATTTCGAGGGTGAACCGTTATGTGCTTTCGTCTCTAAAGCTCCTAGAGATGATATTTTCTCAATCGAACTCGGGGCTATATGGAGAGGCCTAGTTCTTGCTCTGGGTCTTGGGATTAAATATATTTGGGTTGAGTCTGATTCTATGAGTGCTGTGAAAACCATTAATAATGAGCAGTCTTATAATCAGAAAGCAGATACCTGTTTGAATAAGATTTGGGAACTTCTTAAGAATTTTGATGACTATGAGATAACTCACTCGTGGCGAGAAACTAATAGAGCAGCTGATTATCTTGCAAAGATGGTTATTTTGGGAAATGATGTTGTACTTTCACCAGTCAATTTTCCACCAACATTACGGAGTATTATCAAGGCTGATGCTCAAGGCACGATTTATTTAAGGGGTACTTCTAACTCCTAGTTGCATGAGAGACTACAATCACACTGTTTGCGGGGGGAGGGGAGGATGAAAAGAGATTAAAATATGTTACATTAATAATTCTTGATAGCATGGGATGGTTTTTCTCCTAAGTATCCAAACATGACGAAGCTGGTAGACAATGTTGCAAGACTATTATGGTTCTGCTTTGTTACAGGTGGTTGGGGCAGAGTCAGTAGTAGGAACTTGCCTTTTGTTAAAGAGAGATGAGGTAACTATTCATTAGACCCTTGGCATCTTGTCTGTAGTAACCCAGTTGAAACGAACAAAGCTACCGAATCAGGTTTCTGCATTCTCATATTTCTCATTTCTAACATGCAGCTGGATTTTTGTTCTCCAGGATATGTAGTGCTTGAATTTGATTTATGAGATTTTAAGTAGGCATCTCTTTTCTATTCTGTACTTGTATATATCCTATCTTACAAAACAATGACACGCCAGATTAGTTATTCTCAGAGTAGCTCTCTTTTGCTTATCTTGTATTCAGTTACTTATTCAGTTTTACTTTGTTTTTTGTTGTCATATGGCATCAGGAAAAAACTACATGGCGTCTTATTTTAGAGGGGCCCTTTTTTTTTTTTTTTTTTTTTTTTTATATATATGTATTATTAACAATGTAATTTACAATCTGGTCTAGATCTTATATATAGAATGTGAAATATAATTTCTCTTGATGAATGCACTCTTGTATTAAAATTAACATTTTTTATTTTTATTTATTTATTTTTTGTGATGCCAAATTGTATGATGAGGAGATTTTGATGTAGTCTGTTAAGTGAAATAGCTTATTAGTGGTGGTAATTACTAGAAAATTCTAAGTGAATGCAGAAAACGGAGTTCGACAGCAATGGATTCAATAGATATGGTACATACTGACGGCCAAAAATCAAAGTAAGGACCACTTTAATGTAAGCCTATGCAAACAGTACCAACTGCTATGTAATAGCAACTTCCAACAAAACAATAATATAATGATGCTACAGATACCATTTTACTAACATATTTACAACATATTTAATACGAGTAAATATGGATATATGTGTTATTATTTGATTTGTTTATATTTAAATATTTATTATTTTAAATTTTTATTTATCTTTTTTTTTGGGGAAAATTTTATTTATCTATTTATATAATATGTTTATTTGTTAACCAATCAAATATTAATATGGTGTACTTTTAATAGATATGTTTGTAGATTAAATCGTGCATATAACATTGCATATTAATAACTACACTAAAATTAAATTAATTAAGTCAATAATTTAAATAATGTTTTATTTTTAATTAATGTAGTTTACAATTTAGAATAATAAATTCTTATAGAAAATAATGATAATGTATTTAGACAAATTAATATTTTAATTAGGGGACCAAATATTAATATAAATAATTTTCTCCCTTAATTTTCTAAAATATAAAAAATACAATGGCTCCCATGCCAAAGTGTGGCTATGCCACTGCCTAAATGTTATGGAGTCAAATTACATGGGAATCGCCCAAAAAAAAAAAAAAAAAATTGGTTCCAAGTCGTAGAGAGAATTTTCCCAAACACTTGTGTGTTCCACTCAACAAACTAGCTTTATTATTATTATTATTCAATTCTTGCAATATTTGCTGTTTATGTGACTCATTTTATTGTTCGGTTTTTTCAGGCATTCAAGTACATATTTGAAAATTAAAAAAATATAAAAATTTGCAAACATTTTTATTGTTTTTTGTATACCATGTTAAATTAAATATATCAGAACTAAAATTTTTTTTGTTATATTTATAGGCGAAATGAATAAATAAATAATTGAGGACACGTGGACATATGTGCATTGTTATATGTTAAAAAAAGCTCCAAGCTTTGTGCAAAGACATACCAGTCCGCAATGTATTCCAAAAGGTATGCAATCAACCACAAAGTATTATCCGATTATAGATTTAATGCCAAAATTAGTCACCATTTCAAATTCCTATCCAAAATACCATCATTCCCCCATTTCTTTAAATGGACAGGCACCAAAACACACACTCATAAAAAAAAAAAAAAAAAAAAATTCGGCCAAAAAAAATAAATTTAAAAATTAAAAAAAAAATCCAAAACATATTCCTATTTTAGTAATTCCCAGTAAAAAGAAAATTCATACCTTTATTTCCTGACCGTCAGATCACAATCGTATTAAAAACCTTCACTTCCAGGTGGGCTCCACAAGCACACGGTTTCCAATTATGAATCACCCTCCCCAACAAACACACTCCATGTGAATAAGGGGTCCCACATCCCATCATCATCATCCCTCCATCAATAATCGGACGGTCCAGAAACTCCTCAGACAAAATTCAAGCGTTGACATTAAAACAACCAACATTTCCCACAAAAAAAAAAATAAAAAAAATTTATAGAAATTCTGGATGGGCCTGCACATTCTTTTTGCAATTTTCTTCAACGAAAATAGAAAGAATAAAAAAAAAAAAAAAGAACATTTAAAAAAAATTATAAAAAAAAAGAAAAATAAAATTGAAAGTGAAATTTACCCAATTTGAGGCTTTCCAAGGAAACACAGGGGCACACCCTGCAAATCTTAGCTATTTTTAGGGTTAAAGCTTGTTTATCCTTTTTTTTTTTAAATTTTTTTTTTTTTTCCTGGTTCAGTTTCGAAGCTTCTTCGAGCTCGAAAAATTCAGTAATTAGGGTTAGGTTTTTCGATAATTTTGTGTTATAGAGAAGAAAAATAATAATAAAAAAAAGATCTTCCTTTTTTCCTCCGATGGAACAGGTTTGCAGCTTAGCGTTTCGGTAAAGTTGGTGGGTTTAGGGTTTCGAAGGAGGTATCATCTATGGCGGCTGCTAATCCACAGCCTTTGCAAGCGCGACCATTCGAGGAACACTTGCGGGGTCCTATACCTATCGAAGACGATGATGGTGAATATGAAGAAGGAGGTGGTGGTGGAAATGATGGTGATGATGGAATGGATGAGGTGGAAGAGAATCGTATAAATTCGGCGAATGTTATTGAACATGGAGCAATGGTTATGGCTTCGAGGACTAGTGAGCTCACTCTTTCTTTTGAAGGGGAGGTGTATGTGTTCCCTGCTGTTACGCCTGAGAAGGTACTCTGTCTCTGTGTCTGTGAATACTGATAAATTCTGTGGTTAATTGAGTAATAAATATGCGTGTGTGTGTTTGTGTGTGTAATTAAAGTAATTGGTTTTCATTGATTATGCTAAACATCGAAACTGAAATCAATCAAAATAATTATTGGTTGAATTGAATTTTCCTTTCTTCGTAGGTGCTCATGGGTGTGCGCAGGATAGTATATTTTGGAGGGAACTTAAAGAAATTTTCTTTTACTTTCTTCATTCGGATTTTGGTTTGATTATTGTTACTGGAATTCTGCTTATCCACAAAAAATAAGAAAAATTTTAAAAAGAATATGATTTTGTGGATTTTAATTTTTTCAAAGTTTTGTTTGGGAATTTTCTGTTTATATAAAATTTTATTTTATTTTATTTTTGGGTTGGGAGTGTTTAATCACCTTTTTAAGAGCTTATGACTTTTTGGCATATTCATACTGATTTCACTATAGTAAATAGTATCACTAATTTGTTACTATGCGTTGGGTAATGAATTTTGAATTGTATTCTGTCTCTGTTCATGGATTATGTAATTTATTGGTAATGAATTTTGAATTGTATTCTGTCTCTGTTCATGGATTATGTAATTTATTCTGTGTTTTCATCTGCTTGTAAAGTGTGGATAACTGTATTTTTTAACTACTCATTTGTGAAGCAATATGAGGTTGAAATTTTGCATTTTGGGAATGCAATTGTTATCTGTGTTCCTTTCGGTTCTTTTTTTAAAGCATTTTGCAAGCAACTAATGCATAATTTAGTTTTTAATTCCATTTTTATTTTTGTGGTACTTGGATTCCATTGGTTGCTTCATTATACTAATTGGACACTATAATCAGTCAGATTGTTACAACCGATTTTAAATTGGATAGTTTAGTTGACTTCTAGCCTTCTTCTTTTGGTAGGTTTGCTAGATTAGAGTATCTGAAGGAATTCTTTTATTTTTTTCCTCTTTCTGTTACCTTTTCCTTCCTTTTTTTCTTCTTGATTATACACAACAGGTGCAAGCAGTGCTCTTGCTTCTGGGAGGACGTGACATACCAACTGGTGTACCCACTACCATTGAAGTACCTTATGATCAGAATAGGGTAATGAACATGTGACAATTATTGATTCCAGTTAACAGCATATCTTCTGTGCTTATCTAACTGTGTTATCTGCTACAATCTCTAGGTTGTAGGTGATACTCCAAAGCGCTCAAATCTCTCACGAAGAATAGCTTCCCTGGTTAGGTTCCGTGAAAAACGGAAGGAGAGATGTTTTGACAAGAAAATTAGGTATACTGTACGTAAGGAGGTTGCCCAGAGGTATGGTAAATTTAACTTTGAAAGGAAAAATAATAATAATAATATTAATAAAAATTAATGCTTTTTAAGTTTGATTGTTTTAAATAGTTTTGGATGTTAAGTTATTGAATGAGGTTGGGTGCGTGAATATCTTAATTAATTAAAATTTAACCTGTAATTAGAATTTAACATAACTGGGGATCGGTATGCATCTGACTAGATCAGCCAACTTATGTTCTTCAGTTGGGTCAACTGTTTGAATGTAACCTTGTTGTTTCTGGAATCCATCTTTTTCCTGACATAAAATTAGAGTTTCAGCTTGACATAATGAACACATAGTATTAGTGTATCAGAACTATAGCATGCATTGTTTTCATTCTTGAAATTTTTTATGCATGTATTTATTCCTTATGGTGGTTGCTGGCAAATCATCTCTACAATCTTTAATGTTTTGATTACCTTGCGGAACTGAACTAATTTTCTATTTTTGGTTCTTACCCTTGGAGAAACATGTTTAGGTAGCTACATGATATCGAAGATTTTATACCATTGAATTTTTACTCCGTGTAATTTTATAACTGATTATTAGGACTATTGTTAATTTGATTTTGATGCACTCATATGATGGTATCCACATTACTACAAATTTTTCTTAATGGAATTAATGGCATACCTGAATATACAACGTTGATGACACATTTTTCTTTTTTCTTTCTCATTTGGGTTTTGGTGTGTGCTGCATTTCATATGTTCACATGGATGTCTCTCTGTGTTTTTGTCATTTGAAGTTTTTTTCCTAGATAAATCCCAAAAGCAAATGCGGGTTAAGACTATGGAATTCTTGCTTTTTCCTTGTACTTAAGGGGAACGTACCAAGGGCACCTTTTTTTTTTTTTTTTTTTTTTTTTTAAATTAAATTTATTTCCTGTAGGAAACTTCTGCATATCTTAAGTGTATGATGGAAAAAATATTTCTAAACATAAGGTGATGTCATAAAGTTAAGTTTCATTTTTGTTAGGATTGAGTTAGAAGCTATAAATAGAGAGTGAGCTTTTGTCACTTAAAAGTCCTAGTTTGAAGTCATTAGAGTTGCAATGCCAAAAATCCAAAAATGCTGTCTATATTCTTGTTGTTGCCAAAAAGCTGAACGTGGCATCATTGCTTTTGTTTTGCCTTTATAGGATGCACCGTAAGAATGGGCAGTTTGCCTCTCTGAAAGAAAGTTCAGGGACTTCAAGTTGGGATTCAGCAAAGAGTTGCCTTCAAAATGGCACTCCTCGTCCCGAAACTGTGTGAGTTAGAAGTGCAATATGGTTTTGATTTCAGCCTTTGGATTACAATTTATTTTAATTAAGAAATTTTAGGTTTCTGTGTAATATAATTTAATTTTCTTTGCCTTTCGTGCTATGTTTTCCAGTTTGCGAAAATGTCAACACTGTGGTGTTAGTGAAAATAATACTCCTGCAATGCGGCGGGGGCCAGCTGGACCAAGAACTTTGTGTAATGCATGTGGTCTTATGTGGGCAAATAAGGTTTGTTTGTGGTTTTACTAATATGCCTTTGTGATGGTCAGGCTTTTTTAGCATTGATTAGCAAGTAGTTGATCAGTCTTTAGAGTTTATGTAACTTGGTTATCTTGTTTAAAAACCCTTCTGTCCATCTCATTTTGCATTGCATGCACAAGTACATAGACTTTAATTACTCATCACAATAGAGTTGTAATAGCAGGTGGTAGTCAGATAGATATGGTTAATGCAATTTGGTAGCTTAACTGACTCTGCTTTACTATACTTAGTTACTTTGGAGCCCAGGCTCTTTACGCACCATTTCCAATATATGAAAAGGCATATTGTTATCAGTGTGTTGTTCCATAAAGTGTTTTGCTGAAATTCTTGGGGAATGAAGGTATTCAGCCACCAGGAAGCTTTCCTTTTTAGGTCTTATAGTTCTCAAAAAGTCCTTCATCCAATAGCATTCACTGTTTCAGTTGCTCGTGTGGTGGATATGTTGATTGCTGCCGGTATTAAATGCAGGTGTTAGGTGATATGTAGATTTGACATTTTCAGTTTCCAATTACTACTCTTCCCATTTTGTTAGTCATCCTGGCTATGATAATAACTATCTCTTATTCTACGATATTAAATATTTTTTCTTGTTATAATAGTAAATATCTCTCACAACTTGTCTTCCATTCTAATGCATGTATTTTAATCATGCATTTAACTCAGCCATATTTTTGTTGTTGCTAAGTTCTGTATAACTATTTTCTTAATCTATTAGTCATCTTTTTTTCTTCACCAGTTTATTGATTATACAGGGAACATTGAGAGATCTCAGTAAGGGAGGAAGAAACCTTTCAATGGATCATATAGAACCTGTATGTACAACATTTTGTCTTTCAGATGTGTATTTCATTTCCTTTATGTCAACAGCATCTTTGTATAGCCTGTGAACCAAACCATTTACTTTGTGAGAGTAAAACTTGTGGGCCTCCTTTCTACTTTTGTATTAACTTTTAATGAATGCATTGTCTATACGGTAAAAGAACTGTCTGAAGATTTTATTTTTAATGTGTGCGTACAGTGTTTTGAGTGTGTGGATGAGGAATATTTTTTCCTTCAAGGGTAGGGCCAGGGAAACTAAAAGCTTTTTAGTTTAACCTGATTTTTATATGTTCTCTGCTCTAGTAGAGGGTCCTGACTTACCATGGGTAATGTGGTTTTAACTTTATCACAAGGAATAAGAATTATGTGTATCAGATATATCTGGCTGATACTATTTATCTTCAAAATAGCAGTTGAATTATGTGTATCAGATATATCTGGCTGATACTATTTATCTTCAAAATAGCAGTTATTTACTACCTTTTGTTTTATAAGATTGTTTCTTTGATATAATGATGTGAATCGGTCATGTAGGAAACTCCACTCGATGTCAAGCCTTCAATTGCAGAAGGAGAATTATCAGGCAACCAGGATGGCCATGTATTGTTTCTCTGTTACATGAGCAGACACTTTTTAAATAAGGTGCTAAGCTTGCTTCATTTTCTAATCAAATCTGTGGTGCATGCAGGGAACTCCTGAAGATCCTTCTAAGACAGTTACTGAAGGATCCAATGATCCTTCTGTCAACCCTGATGAGGAAGTATGTTTACAATTCAATAGTTGCCCCCAGCCTTTTGATGAGATCTTTTCCATTACATATTACCTTATTTGAGTTCTTTTTTTCTGGATATACTTATTGGTTGCCAAAGGCATTGTTTAGTTTAACATGGAATGAGGTTAAAGCTATTGATGCTTTGACTGATGTTTTCTTGTTGCCGAGCAACTTGAGCTTGTCAACAGATATGATTAGGATTGGGAATGTGAGCTTGGTGATAGAAAGATACACCTTTTTGTTTAGGTTATCAATTTTTTCTCTCATCCAATAGCTCAGTTTTTATTATATGTTTGAAGTTCTGTCTTGGTAACATTATAAACAATCTGGTTTAATTTTAATGCATCTTGTAAGCGTTTTCTTGTTATCTTCGCAGAAGATGGAATTTGCAGATTACAGTTGTAGAATATTTATTTTTTGGGCTAGAGAAATTTGTGGATTTTGAAAATGCTCCTGGCAAAGTTCTTTCTCCACCCTTGTGGTAAGGAAGGGTTGGTGAGTGCCATAGCTGCTCTTCTAGTCAGTCAGTCCTTTGAAAGCACAGGTTAAAACAACTTGGTGCAAATTCAAAGTGTCCAAGTGTCTTTCGGCTACTATTTACTTGTCATATTTTGTTTATGTACTAGATTTACTGAGATGGTTATTTGCTTAACTGTTTTTTTTTTTTTTTTTTTTTTTTTTAAAAAAAACTAATTGTATTATGAATTCTTGCATGCTGGGATTCTTTAATAAATTTATTTCGTTTGTTTCATAGCTATATATGTGTATAAAAATTTTTGCTAAAGAAGGGAATTGTGTTGCCTGATGTGTGCCCACATTATGCTGGGGGATAAGAGCCCACCATAGCAAATCTGTGTACACACACACACACACATATATATATATATATATACCTGTATATATATTTGTGTTGTGTATGTTTGGAACAAACAATGGCTATTTACCATGTTTAGATAATAAAAGACAAAATGTGTCAAAGAATCCCTGAAAATTCTCATAAATAAATATTCTTTGATATATATATTTAATTTGTTACCATTGACTTGCATTTACATGTGTGATGCAGGATTTACATGAAGCTGCTGAAGATCTTACAAACACCATGCCAATCGGACTTGTGCATTCTTCAACCAATGATGAGGAGGTAAAATATCTAGCCTTTGTAATTGATTCATATAACATGCTGTAACTGTTGTTGATAGGGGTTTGACATCTATGTTGGTGCTATAATATTGCATCAGAAGCATGCATAACTCTCACATTTAAGTTCCAAAGATGATTACACAATGCAAGATATTTTATCTCTCATTAATTCTTTCGGGACTTATCCAAAGCGTTTTTTCTTTTAGGGTATATATTTTCTTTTAATGATTCCAAAGAGAATATTGGATAAAGCAGTTAAAGCATCTTTGATTGATTTCCAGTTTCTCCTAAAAATAATTACAGTTCTGATATTGAAGTTTTGGGACCTGCAGGAGCCTCTGGTTGAGCTTGCTAATCCTTCAGATACAGATATAGACATCCCTGCTAACTTTGATTAGCTGATTGATGCCAGGAGATTTGAGTAGTTGTTGGGTTATGTCACTTTAGTTTCTCTGTGTCCTGCAATGTACAGGGTTGAAGTTAATGAGCCTTGTAAATTAAGGACCTTTAGTTTGAGTTGTATCTACCAAACAACTATGGCAGATCCAATGCAGCGATGATAATTTGTCGCTGGAGGAGACACGCTGCTTGCTTTTAGCATACCTTACCTGGTGATTATCCGTGGCGATATCGATGCTGGTGGTCCATTTTGTATGTGTACAAGTTTTAGGAAGTATGGTTGGGATATTGACCATTCTAAAATGTATAATTACATTTTTATTTTTATTGAATGGTTCCTTGCATTCCTAATGGATGGAATAGCTGATCAAGTACTTAGAATGTTCTGATCACAGAGAAACCGTTGTCTCATCCCAACAGTGTATAATTGGTTTTTATTAAAAGCTAATTGTTGTATTTTAATATTGGACAGGAAGGACTCATAGGCAGTGTCAACGAAGACTCTTGAACTTTCTTTATTTAATTGTTATCCAAATAGAAGATATGCTCCGGTACAAAATGACAATAATAATAATTAGTTGATTAGAAAAAAAGTTGGTGTTTCTCTAGATACTGATTTCCTTGAATGTACAGATTTTTAATCGCCCAGCTTTATACTACTTGGCGATGTTTCAATTGTAAACCACCCAACGGATGATCTTAACTTTTTGTTTGGTTCCTGATGAGTCAAACTAGACATGGTACCCTAGAACGACATCTAAATTATGAAACATATCACAATGAGAAATGTTAAATGAGATATCTAAATTATGAAAAATATTACAACGAGAAATGTTAAATGAGAAATGATGAAAATATGTATATTCAATTTAAAATTTGATAAATTTAAAATAAATTTTTTTAAAAAAATTTATTATTGTAGTGAAATTTTATAAATTTAATAGAATTTGTAAAGAATTTAATAAAATTGTAAAGAATTTAATAAAATTGTAGGGATGGGGAGATAGAATTATAGATTAGTATTTTTATTTATAATTTCACTTTTAAAATTTTTTCAAATCTATTAAAATTTAATATTTTTTAAAATATTTTAAATTTAATGATCCTTTAATATTTCAGATTTCAAATACTTTTATACAGTTAATTGAATACACCTTCTAAATTATTATTATTATACAAAATCTGTAATAAAAATTTTATAATAATATGTATTTTTTTTTTGAAAGCTATATTTAAATTATATTCAATTTTTTTAATCTCAGCATTCTGTTATCAATCAAGCATATAAAATCAAATTATATCTTTACAAAAAAATTTAATAAAATAAGCAAATCTAAAATAAAAATATAATCTTATTTATTTATAATATTTAATTAAAAAAAATGAAGAAGAAGAAGAAGAAGCAAAAACATGTTCCTTGAAGAAATATAAAAACAAAGCCGATCCAGTTATTAACACCTAAGATATGAAAGAAGACGAACTTACCATGACATAATCATATAGCCAAAGTTTTGCTTGATAGCACATTGGGTGTCTTTTTATTTTATTTTATTTTTGTTTTTAATATAATTGTATATAATTTGTTTTTCATTAAGTTTATATAGTTAATTAAAAAATGTGGGTGATGAAATCTCGTCCAATTTAAAACCGAACTCGTTACAAAACGAGCACTGATTCTCACAATCAAATTTCAAGGCACAATCTCTTGAGCTTTCATATTATCACTCCAAGCGACAAGGGAATTTCTGAGGTTCTTGAAACCCAAAAATCCATCCTCCTTACTCGTTGTTCATACTATCTGGCTGAGCTTCCCAACTCAATGTTGCATCCAAACAAATGATTAGCGGAACAACGAATTTCATAAATTTTATAGTGAAGATATGTTATAAATGTATATAGTATTAATAACAAAAAAAATAATTAAAAAGAAAAAATATCTTTGAAGTTATTAGAAGAAAGTAAGAATATTTTCTTTTGACTAGAAATCTTCCCAAACTCCTATCAATAAACAGATGAATCCGGGTCAATGGAAATGTTATAATCAATTTTTTCGGTTACTCTATTTTTCCTTTTTCTACTTTTGTTCTCAACACACAAAAAACCTTTACATTCTTTTTTTTTTTTTTTTTTTTTTTTTTTCTCTTTTTATTTTATTTTGTTTTTTTATTTATTTATTTTTTGCTATTTTATGTCATAAATATAAAACCAAAGATAATTCCCAACTTCATTTGAACCTCTCTTATTTTAAAATTTTGTCTTTATTAATTGAAACCATTTTAACTAATTAAAAGATCATAGCTAATAACATAATGCAAAGATAATATCTGATAAGATAAATTTAATCATTTTGAATTCCAAAATTCAAATGTGATTAGATAATATTAATTATTAAAACTAGTCATTTTGAAAACTATATCAAATAAAATAATCTTAATTAATTAAAATAATTTTAAATAATTAATATTAATCACTTTAATTTATCTAAATAAATTAAACACATATCTCTTAAATAATCATAGCATTTAACTAAATAATTAATTCAGAATTAATTAATTACATTCAATTCTACAACATTTGCAATGGCATAAATATGAGACCTAGAAAACATTTTTCATGTCCACGTTTTATTGAGTAAAAATAATTAATTTAAAATTTTATAATTTTAAATCAATTATCCTTTTATATTTTCTATGTTCAATATAAGTACTACAGAGATAACATTGGGATTGATGGACCTATAATTCAAGCTCCAATAAATTTGATAATTAATTAAATTCTTTAATTAATATATCTAATTTATTAATTCCAGTATTACTTCACTTAGAAACTAAAAATGCACTCTATAATATTATAGAATTAATTACTCAATGAAAATATTGAATAGGCTATTGATTTAATCGTTACATATAAATTGATCCATTATAAATAGTTCATATCATTACATATAGACCAATTCTCTATGAATAGTTTATAATTAGAGCTATGTTTAATAACTGTAGTTCTCTTTAATTATTTCTTTATCCTTGAATTTCAATAACTTTTTAATAAATAATTAATTCACAATTTTATTGTAAACTGAAGGCTCTATTATTTAAGACTTGAATTACCATTCAAACTATTTTTCTAATTTCCATTTAGAAGGAATGAATTCTATATCTGTATTTATTATTTTCAGCTATCTATTTCATTATGTATTCAATATATAAGGCTTTAGCTTATCATAAATAATAAATATTTCCTAATAAATCAAAAGACATAATGTCATAGATAGAAGCTTGTTAACGATTCATGATTAAGATTGTTCCATATATGATCATTAAATTGATAAATATGAGTACTTTATATAACACGGACATTATTAAAAATTCAATATTTATCTGGTTGAGTATTATATAGTTTTATTATACAAAGTACCTTCATTTTAATATCACTACATTAACAATCCAAATAAAACTGTTACATTCGTAATGATAATGGATCCTATCAATGATTTTAATTAATTAAATATACTATAACTTTACGCATTGTTTTAGATTATATGCTTAAACTTATAATACATGCAAGCAAATATAAAACCAAATGTAACTTTATTTATTAATCAGCAATATATTTACAATAAATAAGCTTGTAAGGCATTATACTTAACAGCACAAACCACCAAACCCCAATGTCCTCCATCCTTGTCGGCTCCAAATTATTCTCTCTTCTACGTTCTTTTCCCACACCCAACCTTTGTCCTTCATCTATGTACACCACCAACCTCAATCTCTCTCAACCCCAAATTGCTCCGCCAAAATTTTCCCCAGTTGCTTCCACTTATAAAAAAAAAACTCCATCATTGTAGTTAAACGCTTTGTTCTTTTTGAGCATTCGGATCCATACTGGTCGATAAGCTATAAGGTTAGCATTCAGAGTCAAAGAGTAACACTACTAAGTGACTTTAACTTTGAGAAACTTCCTAATGCTTACAAATGGTGGTGTAGAAGCCAATTAAGTTCATCATGCTACAAGGGTAAAACTGAAATATCACATTAGGCTAGTGCATTAATCAAGTTAAGCTTTCCTTCTTCACACACTCTTCGAATAGGATATCTTCGAGAGTGTAGTAGACGTTTGGGGAATCCAAAAGCAACAAATGTTGGCCAAAAAGGCGGCTTATGAGATTTGGTCTTGTCTATGTACTCTAATTTTGATGTGGCTTATGGGATTTGATCTTTTTTTTTTTTACTCTAATGATGAACTAAGGTAGTTTTGGCTTTTTTGGAGACAAATGCGGCAAAGATTAGGATCACCAAGGACAATTGCATGGAGGATGTTTTGAAACATGGTGGCATTGGCAGTTAAGTTTTTGGCCTCGGTATGTTGGTTGGTCCAGTGACATAAAGAAAATGTGGTTGATACCGATGAAAGAGGAGAGCTTGGTGTAAGTTTGTTGAGAATTAGCGATGTGTCATTAGATGTAATCCATGAGAAGACCCTACATTCCAATTTGGACATGGCATTTAAGCCACTCTATAGACCTTCTAAACCATTGAACATGCCAATTATTGGAGATCATATCTTTATTGATATTTTTTCAAACTTATGTTATTGTATCCATAATTGTGTTTTACTTATTAGGTATGTATATATTTGATTGGTATGTACCTTTGATAGCTATATATTACCTTATAAAATGTTCAATACTTTGTATGAAAGCTTTGCTCTTTTATCAACAAAATATATGAGTATTGTTCCCCAATTTTGTAATCTTCCACATGGTGATAGAGCAATCCTTACTTTAACAGGCCTATATTATTTTTCTTCTTTTACTTAAATCATTTATCGATCCCTCATTTCCTTATTCTTAGTTCATCCTGCCTGAAAAGTCTTCTACCTCTAGTGCTAGTGCTTCCAATGACAATTAGAACTACCCAATCGATGTTCCAAATACTACACCCCTTTCTTTGGGTAGTATTGTTTACATTAATGTCTCTGCACAAGCCCCTCTTAAACTCACCCTAGACAATTACGCTACATAGTATGCTTAATGTTACTCTTTACATATTGGCTATGATCTCTTGGGCCATAGTAATGGCGCTACTGTTTGTCCATCAACCGAACCCTCTTGTACCTTTTGGATCTATTAAGATTATTTATTTCAAAGTGATTTCATTGCCTTTCTCTCTCCTTCTCTTATTAACTTTGTTGCCTCAAAGGATTCATCTCATGAAACATGGACTAAACTTGCAACCATATATGCCAAATCTTCTCGTGGTCATGTCATAGGTTGACATGAGACATTAAGCAAACTCACAAAAGACTCTTATTCCATCTCTATTCAAAATATTGCTAATTCACTTGCACTTGTGGGAGAACCACTTGCACAAAATGAATCACTCTTCATATCCTCAATGGTTCAAATATTGAATACATGGAAATATCTACTATGATTTGTGAGCGAGGCACTCCAATTTCCTTTGCTTAAATCCATGACAAGCGAATTGGTTATGAAGCTTTCTTTAAACGTGGAAAATTTTCTTCTGAAACAATCACACTAATCACAGCCAACTATGCCTCTCTTAATGGAAAGTCTAACTCATCTAATCAATCATCATATCCAAACAACTCCAAGGATTCTTTCTCTCACTCCCAACCTAACAACAATGGGGTTATTGGATTTGATTAGCACCTTATACGTCAATTTTTTGACATTCTTGGTCAAAGTGCTCGTGTTGGAAAATCAGAAAGCAAAACTGGAAAAACTAAGTAATACAAACAACAACAAGATTTAGCGAGGTTTGGCCAAGATTGCCTATGTCCTTGTTGCTCCGGTGAGAGCTTCTGGTATTTTATTGAACAGCTGTTGTCTAGGAAACAATTACAGAACTCAAACTATGGAAACATTCAGATATTCACAACCCAAAGCCCCTGTTACACCCTTTGCTCTCTATGTTCTTTACCAAACTCACAAAGAACTCATAAAGAATATCAGTTACACAAAAAAGAACATGAGCGAATGAAAACAGAGTCTTGGAGCTGTCCCACCTTCTGCAATTTTTTGGAAATTTCGTGTTTTTTACCCTCTGTTACATTGTGAAGAAGATAGATATATAAATATAACAAGTGTTGCTTAAAACGACATCACTCTACTTAAGATGTGAGGCAAAGTGACCATTTTTCCATTCTTTACTTCCAAAATAATGAAGTGCACCGTTTTGACCTCCTGAAGCTTCAAAACACTCAAAACAGATTCTGCACCAGATTTTGCACCAATTTCTGCAGCACATTACAGCAGCAATATAAGATAAATTTGAGGATTAAATCATCACATATCTCCACCTAATCCTTAAATTCAATTCAACAGAAGCTCATCACCATCCCAGCAAAAATAACCATCACCAAATCAGCCTGCTCCAACTTGGAGTAGATTCTTACAAGTATTAAACTTGCTAACAGTTAGCACCTTTATAACCATATCAGAAGGATTGAGCTCACTAGGGATTTTCTTCAACTTAATCACCTGTTAAGCTGTCTATCTCAGATAAAGTGATACCTGACCTGAATATGCTTAGATCTTTCATGAAACACTGGATTTTTACACAAGTAGATTGCACTTTGACTGTCTGAATATAAAACGACCTCTTGATTAAGTGCTTTAAGTTCTGTTAACAGACCCTTACGCCAAATGGCTTCTTTTGCAGCTTCTGTTGCTGCCATATACTCAGATTTAGTTGTTGATAAAGCCACCACAGGATGCAGCTGAGAATTCCAACTTATACAATTTCCACCCAAAGTGAACACATAAGAAGACATAGATCTCCTTTTGTCCCTATCACCAGCATAGTCAGAATCCACATACCCAATTAGTTCAACTTCACTTGAATTTCCTTTATAAAACAATCCTTCACTAACTGAGTGCTTCAAATATCGTAGAAGCCATTTCATTGCCTCCCAATGATCTCGGCCAGGATTAGCCATGTATCTACTCAAGACACTAATGGCATGACCTAAATCTGGCCTAGTGCAGATCATCACATACATCACAGATCCCACAGCATTTGAATATGGTACAGCCACCATATCTTCCTTCTCTTGCTCTGTAGCTGGACATTGCTCACTAGACAGCTTGAAATGTCCACCAAGTGGAACATTAGCTAGTTTTGCACCTTCCATTGAAAACCTGGACACCACTTTCTGAATGTATGAAGATTGCAACAGCTTCATTTCATATCTTGATCTGTTTCTCACAATGTCTGTTCCAAAAATCTTCTTGGCTTGTCCAAGGTCTTTCATATCAAACTCAGACTTGAGTAAATTCTTCACAAAGAGTATAAATTTACCATTCAGACCTGCTAGTGCCATATCATCTACATACAACAGAAGATACATAGCTTTATCGATCATAGGATCCTTAAAATATAAGCAACTGTCAAAATTACTTCTCACAAAACCAGCATCCACCATAAAAGAATCAAATCTTTTATACCATTGTCTTGGTGATTGCTTAAGACCATAAAGTGATTTCTTAAGTAAACACACAAGATCTCCACCGTTTTTCTTAATTTCAAAATCTTCGGGCTGCCTCATGTATATTGTTTCTTCTAATTCTCCATGAAGAAACGCAGTCTTGACATCCATATGTTCTAACTCCCAATTAAACTGAGTCACCAAGGCCAACATAACCCTAATGGTTGTGTATTTAACCACCGGTGAGAAGATTTCCTTGTAATCTATGCCTTCCACTTGAGTGAACCCCTTAGCCACTAATCTAGCTTTAAACCTCATTGGTTCAAACTTTGACATTCCTTCCTTGACTTTGTAGATCCATTTGCAATCTACAAATTTCTGGTTTGCAGGTGCTGGTACCAACTCCCAAGTCTCAATTTTATGTAGAGATTCCATTTCTTAACCATAGCTTCTTTCCATTTTGCAGCTTCCTTTGATTTCACAGCTTCTAAATAACTTTTTGGCTAATTATCTGTAAGATCTTGAAATGCCACTAAGGTATAAACTGTAAAATTTGCATAGCTATACTTCCTATTGGGCTTCACTTGCCTCTTTGCTCTATCTCGGGTTAACAAGTATCCTGGTGAAGCTATATTTGTGTGTCTTGAATTTGAGGATTGCTGGTTTGCTTAATCATCTTCTAAATCCACATCTGATTGGGCAGGGTTATGCTTTTCAGGTTCATCAACTCCTCTAGATTCAACAGCAGCCTCAAGGGATACCTTATCACTTAGATTTCCATCATCGTGCTTTTCCATCTCAGGACATAAATCAAAACTCTTAGTTTCCAGCTGGTTACTAGTCTGATTACCTGCATTGTTAGTAACTTTACATGGCATAGAATTTTCATCAAAAATAACATCTCTACTTATAATGACTTTATAACCTTGACTTCCTTTATCCCAAAGTCTATAGCCTTTAACACCTAAAGGATAACCTAAGAAAACACATTTTATGCTCCTAGGCTCTAATTTACCTTCAGATTGATGGACATAAGCAGTGTAGCCAAAGACTCCTAGCTTGCTGTAATCTGGTTTCTTACCAAGCCACACATGTTCAGGGGTCTTAAAGTTTAAAACAGTAGATGGTGACAAATTTATCAAATGCATGGCTATCATAACAGCCTCACCCCAAAACAATTTAGGTAAACTAGAAGAAACAAGCATACATCTCACCTTATCAAGCAAAGTCCTATTCATCCTTTCAGCCACACCATTTTGCCTTGGTGTGTACTTAACAGTTCTATGTCTTCGTATACCATGAGACTTACAAAAAATATCAAATTCTTTATTACAAAGCTCAAGGCCATTTTCTGTTCTCAAAGTTTTAACAGATTTACTAGTTTGGTTTTCAACAAGTAATTTCTATTCTTTAAACTTAGTAAAAACTTCATCTTTCATCTTCAACAAATAAACCCAAACTTTTCTAGAAAAATCATCAATTATAGACAAAAAAATACCTGTTTCCACTTTGTGTTTGCACCTTAACAGGACCCCATAAATCAGCATGAATATACTCCAATACACATCTAGCTCTATGTGTACTCAAATTAAAACTAAGTCTATGTTGTTTTCCCAAAATATAGGTTTCACATGTCTCCAAATTGCTGATTTTGTCCTTCTCAAACACATTTTGTTTATTCAAATAATATAGGCCTTTTTCACTTATGTGACCTAACCTTTTGTGCCACAAAACAGTCTTGTCCATAACTTGTGAACTAACTGAAGCATTACTAGAATTAACTATTGTTTACAAGCCATTCTTTTTTAGACCTTTCATTACAATAAGAGAGCCCTTAGTCACTTTCATAGTACCATTTTCAGTTTTACACGATAAACCCGACTCATCTAACATGCTAAGGGAAATTAAGTTTCTCTTCAAATCAGGGACATGTCTTACTGAAGTAAGGGTCTTAACAGTACCATCTAGTAGCTGTAGTTGTAGATTTCCAATGCCAACTACTTGACATGACCGGTTGTTTCCTAAAAGGACTTGACCACCCTCACACTTAGAATAAGAATGGAAACAACTTAAATCAGGACACATATGAAAGGAACAACCTGAATCTAACACCCATTCAAATTTGTCTTGGTTGGAAGACACAACCAAGACCTCTGCAGGCTCCCAACCATTTTAAGCCACTGCCAAATCACCAGTTACTTGGCCTTTCTCTTTTTCATCTTTCTTTTTCTTAAAACAATTCTTAATGAAATGGCCCCCTCTCTTGCAGTAGTAACACTTTCTGCCTGGAGTCCTAGACTTAGATCTAAAACTCTCTCTAGATTTGCTCCTATAGTCACCATGACCCCAAGTTCGTGTGGTGTTTCTACCTCTCACTGTAAGACCTTCCCCTTTGGATTCAGATTTCAATTCAAAATCTCGGGACCTGAGGGTACTCACTACTATTTCTAAGGACAAAGAGTCTCTACATACTTAATGGCATTCTTCACTTCTCTATAAGTCTCAGGCAAGGAGTTTAATAATATCACAGCATGATGTTCATCATGAAAAACAACATTACAGTTTGCAAGACTCAGTATAAGGCAATTAAAAGAATCAAGGTTAGCATCTAAGTCCTTAGTGGTATCCATTTTGAAACCAAAAAATTGTTCTAATAAAAAAATTATGTCAGGTAAAGATCTCACCAAGTAAAATTGTTCCAGTTTCTTAGTAGTACTCACATCATCTACCTGCCTCAACACATTGTCAGAAAGATGAAGGATGATAGCACTCATTGCAATTTCATCAATTTCAAGCATCTTTTCTTCGGTGACATTGCTGCATATGATCCATCGATTGCCCTTGCCACCTTCATTTGGACCAGGATAACCCTTATCTTCTTGCGCCAGAGCAAGAAGTCTCTTTTGCCATTGAAAACCTCAACCTCCACTTTCGTAGACATCCTTGCGATTAGCTAGAACCAAAATTTCTCTTCCAAGATTGTTAGTTACGAACTCACCAAGAACCAAAAAAAAAGAAAAAAAAAACCCAATGAACCACGAATTGAAGAAATACCCAATTCACCAAGAATTGAAAAATGCCCAACTCACCAAGAATTGAAAAGACCCAACTCACCAAGAATTGAAAGAAAAACCTAATTCACTAAGAATTGAAAAGAAGAATACCCAACTCACCAAAAATTTGCGAAGACCCAATAGCTCTGATACCACTGTTGGAAAATCAGAAAGCAAAACTGGAAAAACTAAGTAACACAAACAACAACAAGATTTAGCGAGGTTCGGCCAAGATTGCCTACATCCTCATTGCTCCGGTGAGAGCTTCTCGTATTTTATTAAACAACTGCTGTCTAGGAAACAATTACAGAACTCAAACTATGGAAACACTCAGATATTCACAACCCAAAGCCCCTATTACACACTTTACACTCTATCTTCTTTACCAAACTCACAAAGAATATCAGTTACACAAAGAAGAACATGAGCGAATGAAAACAGAGTCTTGGAGCTTTCCCGCCTTCTACAATTTTCTAGAAATTTCGTGTTTTTTACCCTCTGTTACATTGTGAAGAAGAAAGATATATAAATATAACAAGTGTTGCTTGAAACGACATCACTCTACTTAAGATGTGAGGCAAAGTGACCATTTTTCCATTCTTTACTTCCAAAATAATGAAGTGCACCGTTTTGACCTCCTGAAGCTTCAAAACACTCAAAACAGATTCTGCATCAGTTTCTGCACTAGTTTCTAAAGCATATTACAGCAGCAATATAAGATAAATTTGAGGACTAAATCATCACAGCTCGTGTAATACTTCGTACTAAAATTGTACTAGAATTTTTCATTTTTGTCTATGTTTATAGTGTGGGGGTTGGGTTTTAATTTTGATTTATATAAGTTATGGCTTTAACTTGTATACTATTGTGCAGTGCTCGTAAATACGAGTCTGTAGACAAGTGGTATGCTTAAAATAGAGCTACAATTATGAAGTTATAACTCTGTAAAGTTTATACTATTTTTTTATGGGATAAGTTTTTTTAGGTACTTCTTTAAAGAGCATGTGAAAAGGGGGGACAAATTTGTAAATATATGTTGACACATGCCACATGTTAGCATGGAGGTGGTGGTCATGTGAGCTATGACCCCTTTGGTTATTTTAAGAATTGGTAGGGGGTTATCGGTTGCAATGAGGGGAGAGAGAGTAGGAGCGAGAGACCTGTGTTAGCATAAAATACTCATGATTTTCTGCCACTTTATTTAGCTTATTATTTACTAATTTGTGCTTAATTGTTATGAAAAGCCATTAATTGTGTCATTTTCTAATTATAAGAGAGAGAGAGAGAGAGAGAGAGAGAGAGAGAGAGAATTTGGTAAAAATAACACTGAATTTGGATTCTTTGAGGAAAATCAAGATTTAAGCTCAAATAAACTAAGCCATTTGGAAGATTCTAAAAAGAGTCCCTTAAGATTCTCTGAAGATTCTATAAAAGTTCTACTGAAAATTTTATAATGAAAGTGGATATGATGTGAATCTTCACAATCTCACAATTATATATATTATTATTTTCAAATTTTAAGGTACGAGTAAAAGTTATTATCATTTAAAGTTTAGAATTTATAAAAGAAAAGTTCCAAAAAGGTTAGAGATTCTAATTTCATTCTCACCATTGATCAAGTCAAGGGCTATAATTGGTTCATGTGGAAGCATATTATTTGCTCAAGTTATCAAGCATCTCCAAGATTCAAGGATCAAAATTAAGGGCCAAGATTTAAAGGTAAAATTCAATGGTGGAGGTTTGAAGATCAATTTTTAAGCACATGCAGAAATAGAAATAAATGACCAAATTATCCTTTTTGGAAGACCAAGCTCACCCAAGACAAGCTAATTTCGGCCAAGCTTCTTCAA
The DNA here is from genome assembly GCF_031755915.1 of Ziziphus jujuba. Taxonomy (NCBI): domain Eukaryota; kingdom Viridiplantae; phylum Streptophyta; class Magnoliopsida; order Rosales; family Rhamnaceae; genus Ziziphus; species Ziziphus jujuba. The sequence goes on along the minus strand of NC_083383.1, from coordinate 21,134,090 downwards.
AATTCTCAAGCATTCCTTTGGTCCCCACTTGCCACATGTCATGGTCCCCCACTTTCTTTTTTTTTTTTTTTTTTTTCAAATTTGATCATTAACCTACAATCATGAGTCACTTATTTATCCTAATTTTATTATATTCATGTTGACCTACTATAGAGGATTTAGGAAACCTAGGTGATCTAGTAGAGTGGGTAAACCTTATGTGGGTAATAAGAAATACAACACTATAAAAGGCTACATGTTTTGTACGACAAGCATAGCTTATATACACCATATCATATACGGCACGTATACATGCTACAAGGAGGAGAATTAAGTGTAAGATTTCAAAGGCTTGAGAGGAAAAATGTGCAGCATTCATAAGGATTTTTTTTTTTCCATTCATTCTTGCAGCCACTTTTCTTAGACTTTCTTCATTTTTGGAGGCATGAGAAACGAGTTTGGAATAAGGAGGAAGCAATGAAGCCTTGGCAAACACTAAATCCATCAAGCCTGTGGCTTACATAATTGGTTTTTCATTTTTTTTTCTTTAATTCAATTTTTAAACATGTCTTTTGATTTAATGATGTTGATTTTGTTCTTATTATGAACTAAATCATAATTAAGTCTTTGAAAGTAGCCCAAGTTATGAATATTTATTTTATTATCATGATTTAATTTTTATGGATCGAATATTTGTGTTTTAAGTGATTTAAATAATCAACTAGTTCTTAATGCTTCATTGTTGATCTCTTTTATAATTGATTTAAGCAATATAATTGTAAAGAAATCCTGGTTATATTGTAGTTTAACGGTTGATTTACATGCTTAAGTTCCCATGCTAGTAAATGTATCAAGATTACTTAATCGTGTTCTTAATGGAAATGCATGAATTTAGGATCTTAATTAGGGGTCTTGTCATTAGTATGAGGAATCTACTAATTTCCTAGTGTCTTTACATTCAATTACTTGAGAAATCAATTTTTGATGATAATAGGATTAAGTTTGGTTAAATTATTAACTATTAAATTCCATTACTTAGCATGATATTTAATAAATTGGATTAACTAATGGTGAATTTCATAGCCCTTTCACATCGTTATTGAATTAAATCTCAATTTAATTTGCTTGCGTTGTTGTCTTGTCTTTTCATTTATTTAGCTTAATAATTTAACTTAAATGCAACTTTCATCAAACTTGGAGCATTCAATTTAATATTATAATTTAATTAGAATTATTAATTTATTATTCTTTTGGGTTTGATAATCCATTTACTCAAAATTATTTTATTACTTGATTTATGTGTTTGCAAGTATTTTACACAACAACCCATAGGTTCATTAGAAAAATCCTCTCTGTGGCCATCTCTTTTTCTCACCGCCCTACTGTCATGAAGCCCACCCTAAACCCAACTGACTTTTTAAATTTCATGGCCAAATCGCCTGCAATGCACTGAGCTCAGCCAATCTTTAGTGATGGTCAGCAAGTTGTCGATTTACCCATTTCCATCGAGTTTTCGATAGAGTGACGACCTTTTTCCACCATTTTAACCCTCTTTAGTTTAAATCTAAGGTTCTTTTAGTTTAATTTGAGTTATTTTAAGAGATATCAAGGGATCAAGTTTAGGCCAAAACTTTTCGGCCACCACCAACCGTGCCTTTGAGAGGCGAGTTCAAATTTGTAATACTCATACGTCAAGCTTCATTTTGGTATAAGATTGTTATTCTTAGTTAAGGTTTGTGCTTGATCTCTCAGGTGAGTTATATGTAAAATACACAATAAAAATTAGTATTTTAATATATATTGCATTCTAGATGTTATATTAGGCACTTGTATAAATCGTGCAATAGATCCCATGGAAGAACTGGAGTACTTTCTATTTTTTTAGGTGAGTGGTATATTTTAAATTGTATTTTTAGATTATTTATCTATATAAAGTTTTGGGAAACATTCTTATATGTATTTATTTATGATAATTATGAAATTTTATTAAGGTAATTATGGTATGTAAAGTAATTAATTTATTTGAGTAAATGCTAAATTGAGACTTGGTATTCCTTTTTTATTTTATTTATTCACAAATGTTAATTAAAGATTTTTTTATTCCATTAAATTATTAAATAAATTTTGATTTGTGAAAATAATTATTTTTTCTTTGGTTATCATTGATTAGTTTGCATGTATTATTTAGCCATCCTATGGCAGCATGTTAAGAAAGGGTAAGCAGGTATTTTACGATATGAGCATTAGCCACACTCTCTTTAGCTATAGAATGATAGGTGTCTTTAGGATGCCAATGTGTTCGATTGCAAGTATCTCTTCCCCTTCTCTTCTTGTCTGGTGGTGTTTGAGATGTCAAGCGCCATTTGGCAACACTTAATATATAATAAAATGCATTAGTGTACGTCTGATATTTTTTGTATTTTGAATACTTTTAGAGAAAATTCCTTAATTTTTGATTTTAATCGTGTAATTGTTTATTTATTTATTTACTTATTTATTTTAAGTATTTTAAATTATTTTATTTTATTTTATTATTCTCATTATAGTTCATTTATTTTTTTAAATGCTATTTTTGGGATATTTATTTAAATAATATTTTACCTCATTTTATTTTATTTTCAATAATGATATTTAAACATTTGTGAAATACAAAATTAATGGGTTCTATGAAAATGTTTAAACAAGGGAACTTTTCAAAATGAGTGGATCAGTGAGAGTTTTGAGAGAAAATTGTTTTCTAATGTCTATTTTATTCCCTTATTTAATTATTATTCACTATTGTTATTACTGTTTCTTTTATTATTGTGTCCTTGTCTATTTATTATTATTATTATGATGATGATGATGATTATTGTAATTATTGATATTATTAGTTGAATACCACTAACTAGATGATTAGTATTTCAATAATTTTCTTTCTTTTCCAAACCTGTTTCCCCTTGTCTGGGTAGATAGTGGACCAGTTGTGCAAGCTGTGTGATCCTTTTTGACTACGTTTCATCATTACTGTACTAAAAATATTTTCTTATCTCCTTACTTTGTTGTTATATTATTTTATTTTATCATTCCTCATTTATTTGTGCTATTTACATCTTTAAATGCTCTTAGAGTGCTCTAATGCTAATTGTGGACAAGAAGATTCATATCAATTTATTTATTTGTTTATTTTATGTTGTTTTATTTATGAAGTGTTGCAACTTTGTGGAAACCATGGTAAGTGGGAAGAATAAGGTGATTGCACATTTTAGAGTGCGCTTTTTTGTGCAAGAAAATTTTAAGGAAGTCCTTGTTTTAGAAGAGACGCTGTTGGATTTTCTACAAAATCTATGATAGGATTTCTCTTAGTTAAGATGTAGTTAGGGTTTCAGTGGGGGAACTCCAAGTCTACATCTGTAGGTAATTATTTGTTGCTGAACCACGACTCTCACCACATTCCTCTTCGAATTAGAAATATTCAGCATTGTTCTCGACCTCTCCATTACTTTGGGGACCTCCTTCACATGCCAGCTACTCCCATCTTATAGCCAATTTTGCTACTCAAACTGCTCCACCTTCCTCTAATTGGTTAGTTGACTCTGGTTCCTCACACCATGTTACCAATGACTTCCAAAATTTGTCCCTTCATTTTAACTATGAAGGTTAAGAAGAAATCATGATTGGTGATGGGAAAAATTAACATATTTCTAAATTTCACACTTCTTTTCTTTCATTTCCTTTCCTCACTTTTACTTTATCTAATGTACTTTTTGTTTCCCAAATGACTAAGAACTTACTATCTATTTCTAACTATGTTCTTTAATTAGGTTTCTCTTGAATTTTTCCAATCTTATTTTGTTTTCAAGGATCTTTCTACAGGAGCACATCTAGTGGAAGGCAATAATAAATATGGTGTTTACGAGTGGCCCTCTCATGATCTTCGTTCTTGTCTTCCCCATGTGGTTTTACCAATGTCAAGGTCTCGAGTTAGAAATGGCACAATCACCTTGGCCATCCATTGCCAAAACTCTTAAATTATATTGTGCATCATTTTCATTTACCAGTGATCTAAAGTTAAGCCATGTAACTCTTGTCAGTCAAATAAAAATGCATTAGTTACCATTTTCTTTATCTTCTCTTATAAGGATGTCACCATTTAAATTGGTTTACTTTGATGTATGGGGTCCTGCCCCAATCCATTCCATTGATGGCTATAAATATTGTGTGATCGTCATTTATCCTTTTACCAAATATATATGGTTTTAGCTTCTAAAACAAAAATCTAATGTTGCTACCATTTTTCTAAAATTTAAGACAATTATGGAAAAAGTTTTCTAAAATTCCATTATTTCCTTTTACTATAATAATGGATGGGAGTTTCTAAACTTAAAAGATCTATTTTCTCAACATGGAATGTCTCACTATCATACTCCATCCTAGACCCCTTAACGTAATGGCTTATTTGAATGTCCGCATCACCACATTGTTCAAATTGGACCCACTTTACTAGGTCAAGCATCCATGCTATTCCATTTTTGATCAGATGCCTTTGCCACCGCAGTGTGTTCTATCAATAGGCTTCCAAATCCCTTAATTTGTATGGACTCCCCAATTTATCACCTATTTAGATATGCTCCAAATTATGCGAAACTCAAAGTTTTTGGGTGTTTGTGCTACCCTTGGTTCAAGCTGTATACACACAACAAGCTTAAACCACGGTTCATGCTTTGTGTCTTCTTAGATTACTTCACCTCTCAAAGTGCATATTTATGCTATGATCCTCAATCAAACAAGTTGTACATATCTCAACATGTTAAGTTCTACAAATACGTATTCCTAATTTTGAAACATAACCTCTTATGATATTGACACCCACAGACCTATAAACCCTAACTCCCTTCCATAATTTTCAATTCCGATTCCTATACCCATGCTACATCCCCATTCTAACCCAATTGATTCATCTTCTTTTCTGTCCATATCCTCCCATTTAGTTCCATCATCCTTGTCATTGTCTCTGTCCATTTCTAGTTCATCCCCATCGTCTGTTAGTCCTCCTACATCTTCATTGTCAAACATGTCCGCCGCTCCTTCTTCATGTTTGCATAAGATGGCCACAACTAAATGTGACTCTTTTTCCTTATTATCTTCCACAAGTCTATCCTTTAGTACATAATCCTTATAGTAACCAAACTCTGCTCCTAAATATAGTTCCTCTGCTCTTTCTCGTGTTCTAAGTTCCATAATCATCACTCGATTTAAAAACTTTATCTTTAAACTGAACCCCAATTTTTTGCATGCTATTAAAACTAAAGATAATGATTTTGATGAGCCTAAATTCTTGACTCAAGCTCTAAAACATCCTTTGCAACATCCTTTTCGCCAAGTAGCTATAAGTGAAAAATACAATACTTTCATAAAAAATGGCACATGGTAGCTGGTTCCTTCTTTTCCATCACAAAATATAGTTGGGTACAAATAGATTTTTCATGTTAAATGAAAACCTAATGGTTCAATTGAACATTATAAAGCTTGACTTCAAGCCAAGGGCTTTCATTAGTGTTCAAGCTTGGATTATCATGATGATACGAACCTAGGTTGAGTTGCTCCTAAACCCGTATTATATTAGCCCGGATCTTAATTATGTTCAGATTCTAATAGAAACCTTAACCCTTAATCAACTTGTTATTAGAAACCTTTGGTATATGATGATGACATCACAATAGGTGATGAATGTCCTATTGATAAGTCAAACTAAAACACTTGATTTCTATTAAGTGTTTTAGGTGTTCAAAGAGAACAAAGAAAATTTTCTCTCACAAATATTTTTTCTGTATGAATAATGTACTATATTTTATTGAGAAAATAAGCCTTTAAATAGGCTAAGGTTTACAAAACAAAATCCTAAAACACTAGTTTAAAACCGGTCATAGTGATTAGGAAACAATGGTGTTGGTCGAATTTCAATTCTTTCCTAATCTAATTTAGATTAATTAATTCCTTTATTTTGAATTAGGAATTAATTAATTTACAATTGAAATAATAAAATATCAAATTTTCTAAGTTAATTTGTCCAGCAAATAAACAAATAAAAAGCAAAACAAAAGATAGTTTCATAAAACAAAAAGTCAAACTCAAACTAGAAAACTAGTTGACTAGTTAACAACTAAACTATCTTTATCCAATTACCAGCTAATTTAGGCTTCAAATTAGCTCCCATTTGCAATGTAGGAAGCCAAATAGGATCAATAATGATTCCCATACATCAACCCTTGATTGGAATAAGTCAAACTTGCTTGAACAACAAAAGAAGTCAAAGTCAGCACCAAAATGAGCATTTTCGGCTAACAAGAGGAGTCATGCGTACAAGTGGAATTTAAATACCTTTGATTTTATCATGACATGATTCTATGATATCTTAGTGATATCAATTGAGTTCATAAAGTGTTGGATCCATTTCAAAGTCCACAGATGCACCAAAACAATTATCCAGGTCCATATTAGCCTTCACTACTTAGATGCATGAAATGGGCTTTGGTTCTTCGGATGTTGTCATGCCCTCTTGAACTTCAATCACACCTTGTATGAAGCTAACCAGGTTTTTCTTAAATCTCTTAGCTTGTACCCTAGTGATTGGTCCGGTTTTCATTTGTACATGATCAGCATCCCAGTGGATAGTCAGTTGTGCGGTAGGAGCTGATTCTAATCATTCCCCTCCTTTTGAAAAAGACTTGCCCTCAAATCAAAGTCATCACCTGCAGAAAATGGAGATAAATCAGCAACATTAAATGTAGCACTCACATTGTACTCACCTGGCAAGTCAAGTTTATAAGCATTCTTATTGACCCTCTCCAAAACTTGAAAAAGTTCATTCCCTCGTGGCATCAGCTTTAACTTTTTTTGCTCAAGAAACCTCTCATTTCTTAAATGCAACCAAACCCAATCTCTAGGTTCAAAAACAAGCTTAATTCAGCCTTAATTAGCATTTTTAACATATTGTTCATTCCTTCTTTCGATGTTTACTTTTGTCTTCTCATGAATCTGCTTTACAAAATTAGCTTTTTGTTTTCCATCTAAATTAACACTCTCACTTAAAGGCAAATGTGTTAAACCTAGTGGAGTCAAAGGATTAAAACCATAAACAATTTCAAATGGAATATATTTAGTAGCTTAATGCAATATCTATTATAAGAAAATTCAACATGTGGCAAACATTCCTCCCATGTTCTTAAATTTCTACTAATTAATGCCCTTAACAATATAGACAAAGTTCTATTTACTATTTCAGTTTGCCCATCAGTTTGTGGATGACAAGTAGTTGAAAATAAAAGTTTAGTCCCTAACTTAGCCCACAAAGTTTTCCAAAAATAACTTAAGAACTTAGCGTCTCTATCCGAAACAATAGTTTTAGGCATTCCATGAAGTCTTACTATTTCTTAAAAGAATAGATTAGCTACATTAGATGCATCATCAGTTTTATTACATGTAATAAAATGTGTCATCTTAGAAAATTCATCCATAACAACAAAAATTGAATACTTACGTGTCCTAGACCTAGGTAAACCAAGAACAAAATCCATAAACAAATCTACCCAAGGAAAGGATGAGATCGACAAAGGCATGTAAAGGCCATGCGGATTCAACTTGGACTTGGACTTTTGGCATTTAAGGCACCTCTCACATATTCTCTTTACATCTCTCCTCATGTGAGGCCAATAAAAATGTTCTAGCAGTAAGGATAAAGTTTTTAAAACACCAAAATGACCCATTAAACCCCCCCCCCCCCTCAATGACCTTCTTGAACTAGTAACTCCCTAATGCTACAATTAGGTACACAAAGTTGATTTTCCATAAACAAATATTCCTAAAAAATGTAAAGTTTATTATAACCATGCTTAGAACAATTTTTAAATATCTCACCAAAGTTACTATCATGCTTATAAAGTTCTTTCAATTGTTCAAATCCAAACAATCTAGCATTTAAGGTAGAAAACAATATATACCTTCGGGACAATGCATCGGTAACTACATTTTCCTTACCTTTCTTGTAGTGGATGACATAAAGAAAAGTCTCAATGAACTCGATCCACTTAGCATGTTGTTGGTTAAGCTTCCTTTGGCCTTTGATGTGTTTCAATGATTCATGATCTATGTGAATCACAAATTCTTTTGGCATCAAATAATGTTGCCATGTCTCCAAAGCCCTCACCAACGCACAAATCTCTTTGTCATAGATCGGGTACTTCAATGCCGCTTCATTTAACTTCTCACTAAAGTATGCTATGGGTGTTCTTTCTTGCATTAAAACAGCTCCAATACCTACACCTGAAGCATCACATTTAATTTTAAAAGTTTTATAAAAATTAGGCAAAACTAGTAAAGGAGCACTAGTTAATTTTTCTTTCAACAAATTAAAAGATTTCTCTTGCACTTCCCTCCATTTAAATCTAACATTCTTCTTTACAACTTCGGTCAAAGGTGCTGCAATAGTGCTAAAATCCTTGACAAATCTTCTGTAGAAACTAGCCAAACCATGAAAGCTCCTCACTTGGGTAATAGAAGTAAGTTTCGGTCATTCTTGAATTGCTTGGACTTTAGATTGGTCAACTTTAATTTCTGTAGCACTTACAACAAATCCTAGGAAAACAAGTTTATCTTTACAAAAATCACATTTTTTCATGTTAAGAAATAACCTTTCATTCCTAAGAATATTTAAAACTTGCCTAAAATGTCCTATATGTTCATTAAGATTTTGGCTATAGACTAAAATATCATCAAATATACAACCACAAGGCATGAGTAACCATTCATACAATCCATGTTTAGTTTTAAATGCGGTTTTTCATTCATTACTCTCTTTCATCCCAATTTGATGATACCCACTCCTAAGGTCAATTTTAGTAAATATGCATGCACCATGTAATTTATTTAGCATATCATCTAACTTAGGAATTGGGTACCTATATCTAATAGTTATATTATTAATAGCCTTACAATCAACACATATGCACTATGAACCATCTTTCTTAGGTACTAATAAAACAAGAACAACACATGGACTCATACTCTCACGAATATAACTATTGTCTAACAACTCACTTACTTGCCTTTGTAGCTCCTTTGTCTCCTCGGGATTAATCTTATATATAGGCCTATTAGGAATTGTAGCTTTTGGAATAAAATCAATTTGATATTCAATCCCTCAGATAGATGGTAATCCATTAGGAATTTTTTCCAGAAACACATTATTAAATTCTTGCAAAAGAGAAGAAATAAAACTTGACAATTCAAGCTCTTCAAAGTTAGTTTGATCATTTAGATAAGCATATTTATAAATCATGACCAACAATGGTTTATCAGTCATAAATGCCTTTCTAATCTCACTCAAGCAAAGATAAAAATTCTTCTTTTTCTTTTCTTTTCTTTCTTCTTCTTTGTGGCTCATGGGGTTCTCTATCTTTCCTTCACTACTCTTAGCTTTTCCTTTAATTTCATCCCTCTAGGCTTTTTCATTCTTTTTCTCCTCACCATTGAGTGTAGAAGACTTACCTGGATGTAGATGCTTGGCCTTGCCCTCTTGGATAGGTGATGAAGCTATGGGTGCCACACTAGTCCTTTTTTAAAGCTTTTTGGCCTCCCTCCTTTGTTGCATTTGAAGTTGGTGTCCAAATTAATCTTCTTTCCCATAAACTTAAATACAATAGCATTCTCTCTTCCATAGTGTATTGTGTCTTTATCAAATTACCATGGCCTCCTTAATAATATATGGCCAGTATGCGTGGGAACAACATCACATAAAACAACATTCACATATTTATCAATGCTGAATTTTACCTTGGCTTGTTTATTCACTTTCATCTTACCACTATCATTAAGCCATTGTAATCTATATGCTTTGGGATATTTAATGGTTGTTAACCCTAATTTCTCAACTACCACATTACTAAATATTAGCATAACTTCCACTATCAATTATCATACTATAAATTTCACCTTAGATTTCACATCGGGAATGGAAGATGTTCTCTCTTTGGACTTGGTTTTCATCTTTATATACGATTAGAACCCTGTTTGTTACCAAGCTCAATTTAGCCCTTGACACCTTTAGGGTCTCGAACTCTTCATGTTCTTCATCTCCAATTTTTTCATAAACAAATTCGGCCTCTCCCTTGGATTCTTCACTTTCGAACTCCAACTCTGCATTACCTTTCAACACCATTATTCTTCAATTCGGACATTGATTGCCAACGTGTCCTTGACATTAGCACTTAAAACAAACAATTTCATGAGTTCTAGAAGGTTTAGGATAAGTTTTACCTTCAAACTTTGTTGTTTGTTCAGGTTCGGCCTTAACCTCCCTTCTTGGCCGATTGGTGCTCTCATCTTCTTGCTTCGGTTTTGTCCCTGATTCATAGGTGGGATTGCTTCTCCAAAAACTTGAATTAGTCCTCCTGCTGTTACAAACACCTCCAAACCATGAGCTTGTACCCCATCCTCTTGAATTGGTTTTCAATCTTGATGGCCACATGAAACATCTTCTCCAATTCTACATATTGTTGTAACTACACTTGGTTGGCTACCTCACGATTTAAACCACCTAAAAACCTTGCTATGGTTGCCTCATGATCCTCATTCATGCTCAACCTCATCATGCCATGGTTTTCACACTAGTTTCGGCTTTTACCCTCTTTTAAGCTCACACACTCTTGCCTTTTTCTACTTAAAGAATCATATCAAAGTTCTAATTAAAACACCCATAAAATAGCAATTAGATCACAAGTATGTTTTAATTTAACTTATCAACAAAACAGTAGGAAAAACAAGCAATACCAAATGAATTGGCTAAATCTAGTTTTCGGCTGTTCTAGGCAAAATAAGGCAAATTAACAAAGAAAATTTCAGAATCAATAAGAACTAGACTAGATGGTAAGAAATTAAGGGTTCAAGAATAAAATTTTATAAAAAGAATTTCAAACACGAACAAGAATCAATTCGAACAAAATTAAAGAATAGTGCTGGTTGTTGTTCTTGTAATTCTAGTTTTGTAACAATTCCTTTAACTAATTTTAATCCAAATAATTTAAGCACCCAAAATTCAAATATCAGCAACAAAATAATTCTCGAATAACTCCAAATATTGAATAAATAATCAACAACCCAGTAGCTCCAAGAAAATTTCCAGCAACAAATTTCAACAACAAATTCAAATTTTTTTTTTTTTTACTCACAGAACAAAAGACAACTGCAGTAACAAGAATCAACACCAAAATTTCAATTCCAACACCAAATAATCACCAAACCTATGACCTCCCAAATAGAATACAAATTGTGCAGTTTTTTTTTTCTTTTTATTATGTTCAGCTTTTCTATTTTTTTTTCTTTTTTTTTTTTGGAATATATGAATGCAACTATTTAAGACTAAAACAGTAAATAAAATCAACAAAAACCAAAATTAACAAGAACAATGATGAAAAACAACCAAAAAACTAGGAAGCAAAAATACAGTAAAACTAGGAAATCCTAATTCAACTAGGAATGATTTTTTTTTTTTTTTTGTAAAATATGCAGAACATGTATGATGATAGAAGCAACCTTAACCTAATGCTAAAATTGCAGAATAACACAAAACAAATAAGGCAAATAAAGATAGATCAAACCTGAACAAAATTCGGCTCTGATACCAAATTATACCAACCTAGGACGACCTGCGCCTAAACCCATATTATATTAGCCTGGATCTAATTATGTTCAAGTTCTAATGGTCACTTTGACCCCTAACCAACCTATGATTAGAAATCTTTGTATATAATGAAGATGCCACAATAGGTGATGGAAGACCAATTGATAAGTCAAACTAAAACATTCATTCACTAATGGTGTTTTAGGTCTTCAAAAGAACAAAGTGAATTCAATCTCATAAATAATTTTCTGTACAAAATTCAAGCTTGATTTCTCATTGAAAATAAGCCTTTAAATAGGTTTTTAATGAAAAAAATAAAACCCTAAAAGGATTAAAAAATTTCGGCCAACATAGAATTCAATTAGGAAATTGCCTAATTTCACACCCTTTCCTAATCTAATTTGGATTAATTAATTCCCTTATTTTGAATTAGGAATTAATTAATTTACAATGAAAATAATAAAACAATAACTTTCCTAAACTTATATGTCCAGAAAATAAATAAATAAAAACCAAAAGTAAAGGTAATTTCCTAAAACAAAAAGTAGAAATCAAATTAGGAAACTAGAATACTAGCTTTTTGACTAAGTTGACTTTGATCAATATTTGACCAGTTTGAGCTCCAAATCAGCTTGTATATGCTTTATAGGATGCCAAATAAGATTATTATGGAGTCCCACGTGTTGCCCTTGCTTGGAGAAAAGAGAAAAAGCCAACTCAGCAAAATACAGTAAAGCCAGCAAATAATACAACAAAACCCGGCCATTTTCTCTCTCATGCGCACACCTCTTAAATGACCAGCAAAGATTAGGTCTTGACCAGCTCCCATGACTTCTTAGTGATATCAAGTGAATTCAAGAAGATTTGAACCCATTTCCTGCTGTCTGGAATCCATAAATGCACCAAAACTGCTACCTGGGTCCGTACTGGCTTTCACCACTTGTATGCTCAAAATAGGCCTTGTATCTTCGGGTATGGACAAGCCCTTTTGAGAATGAATTACCCCCTGGATAAAGGCAGCAAGTTTTTCCTTAAACCTCCTAGCTTGAGCCCTAGTGATCGGCCTGATCTTCATCCATATTGGGTCAGCATCTTAGTGGGTTGTCAATTGTGCGGGCTCGGGCGGATTCGCATTAGGACGTCCACAACCTCCTTGACGTCATCCTCAGACTCAATTGAAATCTACCCTAGGATTCAGCCCACCTTGTGAATTCTCAAATCTTTCCATTCTTTGATCTAGGTGATCAAAGAGAGTATTCATCCTTTGGAGTTGTTCCAAGATCACCATCATGTTGGTAGGTTCACCTCCACTTCCCATTGCCCTAGAATCCCCTTTATATCCCACAAATTCCTCTTCATTAATCCTTAATGAGCCATCTCCTCTTCTTATCTTTGAATCTTCCATGTTATCATAAATAACAAAAATTCTCACCAAATTCACTCCTTCACATGTTTCACTTAATCAAGGTCTTGACACTCGTGTTTGCATAATAGTTTCAGCTTTTAACCCTCTTTTAAGATCACACACTCTTTCTTTTTTTCACTCAAAAAATTATCTCAATGTTTTAATTAAAACACACATAAAACAGCAGCTAGATTACAAGTATGCTTTAGTTAAGCTTATAAAAAATGCAACAACTAAAACAAACAAATACCGAGTGAATTATCAAAACCTAGTCTCAGCCTTACTAACAAAAAATAAGGTAAATCAACAAGTAATTTTTGAAATAAATAAGGAGCAGACCAAAATAGTAAGAAATCAAAAATTTAAGGATAAAATTTAGGAAAGAGATTCAAACAATGAACAAGAACAATTTTGAATAAAATATGGAATAGTTGTTAGTTTTAGTTCTTGTAATTTGTTTTTGTTTCAAATTCTTTACTAATTTAATCCAAACAATTTTAGCACTCAAAATTCAAATTTCCAGCAGCCAATATTGAAGGAAGCAGCAGGAAATCCAACAATTCTCAAGCAAAAAATATTCAAACCTTTCAAACTTCAAAACCGGCCTTTTATGCAGTAATTTTTTTTTTTTATTACGGCTTTTCTTCTTCTTCTTCTTTCTTAAATACTCAAAAAATATAAACATAACTCCAATAGCAAGAATCAACACCAAAAATTGCAATTCCAACACCAAAAATTCTACCAAACCCAAGACCAACTTTCAACAAAAACAAATTGCAAAAATTTGTAGATTTTATGCAATATGTTCTCAAACTCCTTTTTTTATTTATTTGAATATATGAATGCAACTAATTTAAGATTAAAATAGTAAAGAAAAATAAAAAATAACCCAAATTACTAACAACTAATATGCAAAACAACCTACAAAATAGGAAGCAAAAATTTAGATAAAATAAAGAACAAATTCGGCTATGAAGAAAAATATGTGGTTTCTTTTATTTTCTTTTTTTTTTTCCTGTTAATGCAGAACATGAAGAAGATAGAAGCAAGCTTAACCTAATACTAAAATTTCAGATTGACACAAAAAAATAAAAAAAATAGAGCAAATAAGATAGATCAAACCTGAACAAAATTCCACTATGAAACCAAATGATACGAGCTTAGAACGACTTGCTCCTAAACCCGCATTATATTAGCGTGGATCTTAATTATGTTCAGATTCTAATAGAAACCTTCACCCCTAATTAACTTGGGATTAGAAACCTTGGTATATGATGAAGATGCCACAATAGGTGATGGATGTTCTATTGATAAGTCAAACTAAAACATTTTATTTCTATTAAGTGTTTTAGGTATTTAAAGAGAACAAAGAGAATTATTTCTCAAAATATTTTTCTATATGAATAATGTACTGTATTTTATTGAGAAAATAAGCCTTTAAATAGGCTAATATTCACAAAACAAAACCCCAAAACACTAGTGTAAAACCGACCATAGTGATAAGGAAACAATGGTGTTAGTCCAATTTTAATCATTTCCTAATCTAATTTGGATTAATTAATTCTTTTATTTTGAATTAGGAATTAATTAATTTACAATTGAAACAATAAAATATCAACTTTTCTAAGTTAATATGTCTAGCAAATAAACAAATAAAAAGCAAAATGAAAGATAGTTTGATAAAACAAAAAGTCAAACTCAAATTAATAAACTAGTTGACTAGTTGACAACTAAGCTGTCTTTATTCAATCACCAGCTAGTTTAGGCCCCATATTCCATTTAGGGTGAAAAATAGGATTACTAATGATTTCCATACATTGCCTCTTGATTGGAACAAGTCAAACTTACTTGAACAACAAAAGAAGTCAAAGCTAGCACCAAAATGAACATTTTCAACCAACAAAAGGAGTCATGCACACAAATGGAATTTAAATGCTTTTGCTTCTACCTTGACATGATTACATGGCTTCTTAGTGATATCAATTGAGTTCATAAAGTGTTGGATACATTCGTTGCTACCCAGAGTCCACAGATGCACCAAAATAGTTATCCGGGTTCATCTCAGTCTTCACCACTTGGATGCATGAAATGAGCTTTAGTTCTTCGGATATTGTCATCCCCTCTTGAACTTGAATCACACCTTGTATGAAGCTAACTAGGTTTTCCTTGAATCTCTTAGCTTGTGTCCTAGTGATTGGTCTCGTTTTCATTTTTACAGGATCAGCAACCCAATGGGTAGTCGGTTGTATAGGTATAGGCGGATTTTTATCACATGATCTTTTAGTGCAGTGGTAAAACCAACTATGGTACGTACAATTTTATCTCTTGCGGTTCACCTTTGCTAGTCCATGCATCAACTAGATGTAAACAACACCTATCTTCGAGGCCATCTTTATGAAGACATTTTTATTAATCAACCACCAGGCTCATTGATGAAGAACATCCATCTTACTTTGTAGGTTGAATAAAGCCATTTATAGCATCAAATAGGCTTCCAAATCCTTGTATCAAGAGTTGAAAACATAGCTAATCTCCTTTGGTTTCACTAGTCCTTACTTTTATAGTTCATTACTTATGTATTTCCATGAGTCTTCTATTTTTTTTTTATGTTGGTTTATGTAGATGATATTATTATTATGGGTAGTTCCTCTAATCTAATTGACAACTTTGTAGCCATGAGCGGCAATCAGTTTTTCTTAAAAGACCTTGGTCCTTTATATTATTTTTTAGGCGTGGAAGTTCATCGAATGGCATCCCATATTTGTTTCCCCAACGTAAATATATAACTCACTTACTTTGTCATATGAATATGTTAGGCTTTAAGGATGTCATAAATCATATCTATGTGGGCTGTAATCTATCTCAACCAATTTATCTTATGTTGTTGAATGTCAAAAAATTATGGAGCTTACAGTACTTATCTTTTATAAGATCAGATATTACCTTTTCAGTTCAATTTATGCATAGCTATAACTCATTGGACAGCGGTAAAATGGGTTCTCAGGTACCTTTAAGGTAGTCTCTCTAATGGTCTTCTTCAAAAAGATTCTCCTATTGTTTTTCATGCTTTTTTGGATGCTGTCTAGGCTAATAACAAAGATGATAGAACCTCTAAAGAGGCATCTATTCTCTTTCTTGGTCATAATTCTATCTTTTAGAGCTCCAAGAAGCAATGGTCTATGGCTTGCCTTTGTACCAAAGCTGAGTATCAATCCATCGCATCCACTGCTGCTGGAATATGCTCGGTTTAGTGTCTATTGCATGAACTTCATATTCATCTTCAACCTTTGTGTGACATCTACTGTGACAATGTGGGAGCATCATATCTTTTTGCCAATCATATTTTCCATTCAAGAATGAAACATGTTATGGTTGATTTTCATTCTATTTGGACAAAGTTTAAGGTGGTGATATCTGTGTTGCTCATATTTTTTCTTCTCAAGATCAACTTCTAGATGCTTTTATCAAGTTACTGCCACGACATCAATTTCTTTTTCTGTGATCCAAGATTGGTGTCTTTCTCTACCATCTTGGTGTCTTTCTCTACCGTATTGGAGATCATATCTTTACTGATACTATTTCTAATTTATATTATTATATCCATAATTGTGTTTCACATATTAGGTATGCGTATATTTGATTGGTAGATACCTTAGATAGCTATATATTATCTTATAAAAGATTTTGTACTTTGTACAAAAGCTGTGCTCTTGTATCAATAAAATATACACATATTATTCCCCAAGTCTATAATCTTCTACACCAGTAAGATGGAGGATTTTGACAAGGTTGTTTCCTGCTATGCCCGTTACTCCTACTATCAGCCCTATGTTCTGGTAGTTTTTTGGTGCTTCATCTTCTATTATTTTTTTTTTTTCTGTTACAAATTGTGAAAACTTTGAACATAAAAATTTTATGCATGCATACAAAATTTTGAATTATTAAATTCTATTACTGTAATTTATGATTTTCGTGATTTCATCATGATATGATATGATAATTTGAATAAGCTACAATATTGCCAAAAAAATTGAATAAATTACAAGGAAATAAGAAGTGTTTGCAAATCTTAATTCATTAATGAGAAAAACAATGTATGAACACAAACTCACCAATAAATTATAATATTAGTGTTTCATTGTCCAATAATAGATTTGAATGGCAAATCAACCTCATTTGAAAGTTTAAAAATATTACTGCTAATATAAAATTTAATATAAAGGGTATTTAGTGTGAATGAAAATGTGATTCAAGGTTACTATTTAATTCTTCATTATTCAAACTCGAGGTCATTAAAAATAACTTATCCATGCTGCTGTACCTCCTATTGTGAATGAACTTTTTTTTTTTAATTGTCTAATAGACAAAAAAAGAAATTAAAAATTGTTAACAATTAGTATCATTTAGTAACATGAGTAGGTTTCTATTTTATTTTTTTAATCTAAATGCGTCCTTTTTGCTTACTTCAAATGTTTATTAGTGTTAGAATTTGCTAGGTATTTCAATTGATTATAAACATAAGGTTAGCAAAAAATAAAAAATAAAAAATAAAAAATAAAAAAGGTCAAATACAATTTGAAATTATTTTCAATTTGGTCTTTATGTTTTTTCTCTTTCTCAATCTTATAATTACTTGAGATGTATAATAAATTTTAAGAATTACTAGCTAATATTTGAGATAAGAAAACTATACTAAATTAGGTAAAAATGCATGATAAAACAAATAATGATAAAAATTCACAAAGCCAACACGTTACCAAATGATATCTTAGAAAAATAAATAAATAAATAAATAGCACGATTTCATAATATTTATCTAAAATCTAGGTCCCAACTTCAAAATAGACATTTATTTGTTATGTATTTCTTTCATTGTTCATTCTTTTGTTCAATGTATCATTCACCTAGCCAGATTCGACATCGTTTTGTTTCAAACTTTTATCTCTAGTCTCCTTGTTTAATTTTTTTTTTTGACTGAAATTTGACTCTATTTTTTTTCCCCCCCTAAATGAAAGCTTGTAGTAAGGAACCTTAAAAATTACACATATCATCTTTGATGGATTGTTCTAACTATTTAAGACCAACTTCTAACAAAGGTTTTAAAAAAAATAAAAAAAGAAAATAAAAAAACTTAATTTTACATCATATTGAGACAAACCATGTGCAACATTTATTGACTCCCTATGAGTAAAAGAGCAAGAAAAGTCCCCACACAAATCCAACCAAGACTTGATATCTTCAACAACAAAACAATCAAAACTTAAATAACATTCAATTGATTCAATAACTCAAATAGCAGATTTCGAATCACTCACCTATTCATCACCATAAAAACAATAGACTCAACACAACCTCAAACCCTCTCGAATGGCCATTAGCTCCACAATATGGGCCCTACAAGTTGTAAAAATTGGGATAGCTACTACAGCCATTAATTGGCCTTGATCATTTTGAATCACTACGCCAACATCAATGTTGCCATGCATGATCAACTAAAATTCCCCCTTCACCAATGATTTTCAAGTTTCCTGCTCCTAGAGGAATCCAATTTCTTTGGCATTGGATCACAAAAGCTAATGAAGAAATAGCCTCATGATATTCAACATGCAATGCTGCCATACAATTAAGAAAAAACACATTATCTCCTTTCAGTTCTCCATGCAAGCAAGAGTTTCGTTGGTTCCACAATTCCTACTTGACATAAACAAATCTTTCCTATTTAAATTCAAATAAATTTTGGAAAACTCAACAACACAAATCACTAAAAGTGCCATAGACCATTTGTTTCCACACAATTCTAACCAATATGCAGCTTTGTAAAACATGAATGACCGATTCATCCTCAATTCCACACATTTCACACACTTTATTCCATAAATTTTTTTCCTTCGAGCCTAAGCAACCAGACAAGGTAATACATTGGAACACCCTCCAGATACATATTTTAAGCTTGTTAGGAACTAAAATGCCAAGACATCCTATCTTTCTTGCCTAGACCACCAATAGGAGATTTCAGAAAAATTTTAGCCTCATTATTATCAAATTAACTTCTAACTTGACCAAAATTTTGTTAAACAAATTGGCAAAAATATAATAATTTTTAGAACCTATATGTTTGTAGTTGGTTGATTTGTCTGAGGCCTGTATTGATACGAACCTAGGATGACCTACGCCCAAACCTGTATTATATTAGACCGGATCTAATTATGTTCAAGTTCTAATGGTCACATTAACCCCTAACCAACCTGTGATTAGAACCCTTGGTATATCGTAGATGCCACAATAGGTGATGGAATTCCTATTGATAAGTTAAACTAAAACACTCACCCACTAATGGTGTTTTAGGTGTTCAAAAGAGCAAAGAGAAATTCAATCTCAAAAAATAAATTTTGAATATTATTAATGGTGTGTTCTTCCTAAAAAACAAGCCCTTTTATAGGCTAAGAGAAAACAAAACAAAACCCTAAAAGAAAAAGGAAAAACTAGCCATGCAATGAAGAATCCTAATATAGCTGAAAGTCTCCTCATTTTCTAATCTAATTTGGATTAATTAATTTACAATGAAAATAATAAAACAATAAATTTCCTAAACTTATTTTTCCAGCAAATAAATAAATAAAATGGTAATTTCTTAAAACAAAAAGTAGAATCAAATTAGAAAACTAAAACACTAGCTTTTTGACTAAGTTGACTTTGACCAATTTGAGCTCCAAATCAGCTTCTATATGCTTTTTAGGATGCCAAATAGGATTATTATGGAGTCCCACATGTTTCCCTTGCTTGGAGGAAAGAGAAAAAGCCAACTCAGCAAAATACAGTAAACCCAGCATGCAATACAACAATTTTCGGCCAAATTTTGAAGTTGTCCGTACAAGTCCATTTCTGCCTTGACTTGTTTCCATGATCTCTTAGTGATATTTATTGAATCCATAAAGAGTTGGAACCATTTCTTGCTTTTTGGACTCCATAAATGCACCAAAACCGCTACCCGAGTTCATATCTGCTTCCACCACTTGTATGCCCAAAATAGGTCTTGGATCTTCAGGTATGGATAAGACCTCTTGAGAATGAATTACTCCCTGGATAAAGGCAGCAAGGTTGTCCCTATGAATTACTCCCTGGATAAAGGCAGCAAGGTTGTCCCTATGAATTACTCCCTGGATAAAGGCAGTAAGGTTGTCCCTAAACATCTTGGCTTGAACTCTAGTGATCGGCCTGGTCTTCATCCGTATCGGGTCAGCAACCCAGCGGATTGTCGGTTGTGCAGGCACGGACGGATTCGTATGATTCCCCTCCTCTTGAAAAGGATTTATCCTCAAATAAATATCATCACCTGTAGCAAAAAGAGCTAAAATTGTACTTACCTAGTAAGTAAAGTTTGTCGGCATTTTCATTGATTTGCTCCAAAATTTGAAAAAGTCCATCCCCTCGAGACATAAGCTTTGACTTTTGTTGCTTCAAAAACCTTTCATTATGGAAAAATTTACACTTTAAAGTTAGCAAATAATCTCTTCCATATTTTCAAATTTCCACAAAGTAAAGCTATCGACAAGGCAGATAAAGTTCTATACAACAAAAATATTTTTAAATAAGCATCTTTATAATTCATGACCATAAATGGTTTTTTACTCAAGATAACTTTATTAACATCCCCAAAACTCAAATAAAAAATTTTAGTTTTCCTTTCTTTTCTTTCCTTTCCTTTCTTTCTCTCAGCCACCACACTTTCTCCCTCTCTATTTTCTCACTCCACTTTCGGCTTTCTCATGATTTTTCCATTCAATTTGTGTTTTAGAATGCTTACCTTGGACAGCAAGCTCGAACTTACCTTCTTGGATGGATGGTGAAGCCGTTGGTGCCATACTAGCCTTCTCCTTGACTTTTTCGGCCTCTCTCTTTTACTGTATTTGCAATTGGTCTCTATATACTTCCTTAGGAGTTAATGGCTCCAGCTTGATCTTTTTACCTTTAAATCTAAAAACAATACTATTTTCTCGACCATACTAAAAAGCATCTTTATCAAATTGCCATGGTCTACCTAATAAAATATGTCTAGCATGCATAGGCATAACATCACATAAAACAACATCCACATATTTATCTATGCTAAATTTTATCTTGGCTTGTTTATTCACCTTCATCTCACCACTATCATTAAGCCATTGTAATCTATAAGGTTCTGGATGTTTAATGGTTGCTAATCCCAATTTATCAACTACCAAATTACTAATTACATTAGCACAACTTCCACTATCAACTATCATACTACAAATGTTATCTTGAATTTCACATCGGGTGTGGAAGATATTCTCTCTTTGAATTTGGTCCTCATCTTTGTATACGATTAGAATCATCCTTGCTACTAAACTCAAATCAGCCCTAGATGCCTTGAGCATTTCGGATTCATCATGCCCATATCTCCAACTTCTCCATCTTCAATTTCAGTTTCAGCATCACCTTCTTGACTTTCGGATTCTAGTTCGCCATTACCTTTCAGCACCATAATCCTCCTATTCCGGCAATGGCTAGCGATGTGTCCTCATATCTGGCACTTAAAACACACAATTTCACGAGTTTTGAAAGATTTAGGATCAGATTTACCTTCACTTTTGTGTGCTTGGACAGATTCGGTTCTAGTCTCTCTCCTTGGCCGATTTGAACTTTCTTCTCCAACTTTCGGCTTTCTAGACAAATAAAGCAAAATAATAAGGAAAATTTTGGAATTAGCAAGAACTGGACTAGATGATAAGAGATTAAGGATTCAAGAATAAAATTTAGGAAAAAGAATTTGAAATACGAACAAGAATCAAATCAAACAAAAATATAGATAGTGTTGGTTGTTGTTCTTGTAATCTAGTTTTGTATCAATTTCTTTAACTAATTTTAATCCAAATAATTTAATCATCCAAAATTCAAATATCCAGCAACAAAAATAATTCTCCAACAACTCCAAATATTGAATAAATAATCAACAAAACAGCAGCTCCAAGAAATTTCCAGCAACAAATTTCAACACCAAATTCAACAAATTGAATTTTTTTTAAAAAAAATTTGGCTTTTCTTTTTTTTTTTTTACTCACAGAACGTAAAACAACTGCGTTAGCAACAATCAACACCAAAATTGCAATTCCAACACCAAATAATCACCAAACCCGTTACCTCCAACAAAATACAAAAGTGCTTTTTTTTTTTTTTAATATATGAATGCAAATATTTAAGACTAAAACAGCAAAGAAAAAAATCAACAAAAACCAAAACTAACATGAACAGTAATGAAAGACAACCAACAAGCTAGGAAACAAAATACGATAAAACTAGGAAATCCTAATTTGAGTAGGAATGATTTTTTATTTTTTTTTAAATGCAGAATGTGTATGATGATAGAAAAAACCTTAACCTAATGACAAAATTGCAGATTAACAAAAAAAAAAAAATTAAATAAAGCAAATAAAGATAGCTCAAACCTGAACAAAATTTGGCTCTGATACCAAATGATACAAACCTAGGACGACCTGCGCCTAAACCCATATTATATTAGCCCGGATCTAATTATGTTCAAGTTTTAATGGTCACCTCAACCCCTAACCAACCTATGATTATAAATCTTGGTATATTGAAGATGCCACAATAGGTGATGGAATTCCTATTGATAAGTCAAACTAAAACACTCACTTACTAATGGTGTTTTAGGTGTTCAAAAGAACAAAGAGAAATTCAATCCCACAAAATAAATTCTGAATATTATTAATGATGTGTTCTTCCTAAAAAATAAGCCCTTTTATATGCTAAGAGAAAACAAAATAAAACCCTAAAAGAAAAAGGAAAAACCGGCCATGCAATGAAGAATCCTAATATGGCCAAAGGTCTCCTCCTTTCCTAATCTAATTTGGATTAATTAATTTCTTTATTTTGAATTAGGAATTAATTAATTTACAATGAAAATAATAAAATAATAACTTTCCTAAACTTGTTTGTACAGAAAATAAATAAATAAAATCCAAAAAGTAATGGTAATTTCTTAAAACAAAAAGTAGAATCAAATTAGGAAACTAAAATACTAGCTTTTTGACGAAGTTGATTTTGACCAATTTTTGACCAATTTAAGTCCAAATCAGCTTCTATATGCTTTTTAGGATGCCAAATAGGATTATTATGGAGTCCCACAAGTTGCCCTTGCTTGGAGGAAAGAGAAAAAATCAACTCAGCAAAATAGTAAACCCAGCAAGCAATACAGTAATTTTTGGCCAAATTTTGAAGCTGTCCGTACAAGTCCATACAAGTTGGTTTTACTTTTGTCTTGACTTGATTTCATGACCTCTTAGTGATATTTATTGAATCCATAAAGAGTTGGAACTATTTCTTGCTGTCCGGACTCTTTAAATGCACCAAAACTACTACCCGGGTTCGTATCGGCTTCCACCACTTGTATGCCCAAAACAGGTCTTGGATCTTCAGGTATGGACAAGACCTATTGAGAATGAATTACTCTCTGGATAAAGGTAACAAGGTTATCCCTAAACCTCTTGGCTTGAGCTCTAGTGATCGGCCCCGGTCTTCATCCATATCAGGTCAGCAAACTAGTGGGTCGTCGGTTGTGCAGGCACGGACGGATTCGCACCATGTATGTTACCATAGTATCCTTAAGACGATTTTCACCCCACTGATGCAGATGATTTTGTAATGCTCATCTTCCAAGATACAATGGATGCTTTAGACATTGGACATGGCACCACGAAAGTCTTTTTCTGCGAACTTCCAGTACCTTCACTTTATGACACAAAATGCAAAAATCTGTTCTCTAATTTTTCCTATCTATTTCAAAGTGGCTAAAAAAATGTGTTTCTATGATTTTTCTTAAAAAACCAATTTTCCAAAACTCATCCAGCCTTTTTCAAGGCCAAACGTTAAGAAAAATTAAAAGGTTCCCATTCAATACACATTAAGGCCTATAAAACTCATTAATGAAAAAATCATTCAAATCTAAAACATTTTGGATGTTACAATCCCCCACATGAATGATTTGACTACTAGGGATAATGTAGAACTCTGGTGGTAAAGCTCTATGGCTAGAATCTACATAGAATAGGTAGCTGTTACTCTTTGAACCTTATTTTGTGATACTATATTTACTTTACTGACTAATGGTAGATACGATATTGTTGAACCCTTTCATTGTTTATGTAAATGATAATATAGTTAGCACATGATTCCTTCCTGGTACACTTCAGTTTTCATTATTGTGTTTATTTTAGCCTTAAACACCTTCTTGATTTTGCGAGAGTTTCTAGAAAATTGTGTCTTTAACAATTCTCCTTTGAAGTGGCCACTTTTCTCTCTCACATAGGAGATTTCTATTTCCAATGTAATCAGAATAACTATGCATGGATTGCCAAATACACACATATAGGAATCATTAAATGCATATTTTATGCTTAACATTTATTTATCAACTGTTTTATCATAGGAATGGGTAGAGGATTAACCTCCATAGTGATCCTTACTAGTCTTTACAGTTGCATTTTCTATTGAACATAGATCTTAGGATCTCTGGTAAACTAGATTAGGTTTCCATCATATCAACTTTCCTTACGGGCTTCAATCCCATTCCCCTTGATGACTTCTCAACTAAATCTCTACTTAACCCTTTGGTTAGTAGATCCATAATGTTATCTTTCGACTTTACATAGTCTATCGAGATAACTCCAGTTGAGATAAACTGTCTAATAGAATTATCTCTATGATGAATGTGTCTAGAATTTCCATTATACATAATATTCTATGCCCTACCAATCGCAGATTAATTATCACAATGTATACTTATTGCTGGCATAGGTTTAGGCTACCTTGGAATGTCCTCTGAAAATTGATGTAGCCATTCAACCTCTTCACCATATTTATCTAATGTAATGAACTCAGATTTCATCATGGATCGAGTTATAATAGTTTATTTTGAGGACTTTTATGTTACGGTTGTACTTGTTAATGTGAACACATAGCCACTTATGGACTTTGAATTTTTTATATCTGATATCCAATTACATCACTGTACCCTTCTAATATAGCAGGATATCTTATATAGTGTAATTTGTAATTACGAGTATATCGTAAGTACCTTAGTGCTCTAACATTTCTTTCCATTGATCTTCATTTGGATTACTTGTGTATCTAATCAGTCTACTTATAGCGTAGGCTATATCTGGTCTTGTACAACTCATCAGGTACATCAAACTTTCAATCACCTTTGCGTATTCCACTTGAGATACACTATCCCTTTTATTCTTGGATAAGTGTAAACTCATACCTATGGGAGTTCTAACTATACCAGTATTATCTTTACTAAACTTGGTCAATATTTTATGCACATAATGTGTTGACTAAGAATGATTGCATCCGAAGGTCTAGTGATTTTCATCCTAAAATCACATCGGCAAGTTTCATATCTTTCATGTCAAATTTGGATTTTAACAATGGCTTTTGTAGTTTGGACCATATTGTCTTCACTATCTACAATGAGTATGTCATCTATATACAAACAAAGAATGACGTATCCATTCTCTGTATCTTTTACATAGACACATTTGTCACAATCATTTATTTTAAACCCATTATTTAGCATGGCACTATCAAATTTTTAATGCCACTACTTTGGAGATTTTTTAGTCCATACAAAGATTTCACCAATTTATAGAGTTTCTTTTCTTGTCCTAATACGAGGAAACCCTTGAGTTGCTCCATATAGATCTCTTCATTAAAATCTCCATCAAGAAACATTGTTTTAATATCCAGTTGATGTACTTTAAAAATCCCACAATGCAGTGATTGCCAATACCATTCTTATGGAATTTATTCTCGTTATTGGAAAATAAATATAAAAAATAATCAAAGCCTTCTTGTTTCTTGTATCCCTTAATTATAAGCCTTGCCTTGTATTCATCTATTGTTCTATTTACTTTCATTCTCTTTTTAAATATCCATTTATAATCCGACGTTTTACAACCTAGAGGAAGATCTACTAACTCTGAGTTTGATTATGTAAGATGGAATCAATCTCACTTTTTTATGGCTTCTTTCTATAAATTCCTTTCAGAAGAGTTTGCAGTTTGTTGAAAGCTTTGAGGTTCACTTTTAGCATGTAAGTAAGAAAATCTGGACCGAATGATTTTTCCATTCTTACTCTCTTGCTTCATCTTATATCAACCTTTGTTTCAATTTCAGTCTCCTGTTCTTGATCACTATCATGATTATCTTCATTAATAGTATCATATGTTTGTTTAGATGAACTCGGTCTTTCTTCAAACTTATACAAAAAAATATGCTCGAAAAATGATACATTTCTCGATTTCATTATCGTGTTCTTGTGTTTATTAGGAATCTCAAACCTAATCACAAGAAAGTGATATGCACTACTATTTTATGCATAACCTATCAAAATGCAATCAACTATTTTAGGACCTATTTTCACTTTCTTAAAAGTAAATACCACTACTTTGGCCAGACACCCCCATACTCATAAGTATTTATAGAAGGTTGTCTTCCTTTCCAAAGTTCATAGGGTATTTTTTCGTAGATTCTTCCGAGGCACCTTATCTAAAAGATAGTTCACCAACAAAATGGCTTCCACCCATAAGTTCTGAGGTAATCCAAAACTTATAAGCATTGCATTCATCATATCTTTTAAAGTATGATTTTTTCGTTCAGCTACACCAATTGACTGTGGTGAATATAGTGGGGTAACTTCATGACTAATACCATGTTAAGCATAGTACTCACCAAATGGAGTTACATACTCACTACCACAATCACATCTTATTACTTTAATTTTTTGTTGAATTGATTCTCAACTTTAGTTTTATACAGAATAAACTTCTCTATTGCCTCATCCTTACTCTTAAGAAAGTATACATAGCAATATTTCATGCTATCATCAATAAATGTGATAAAATACTTATTATCTCCTCTAGTTGGTATGAATTTCAAGTTATATATATCACTATGGATTAAATCCAAAGGTTCAGTATTTATTTCAATCGTTTGATATGATAACCTTGTTGTTTTTGCCTCTATACAAGTTGCATATTTATGTTTGGAATCAATTTCAAATGTGGGGATATGATTCAAGTTAATTAATCTTTCCAAAGAATCATAATTAACATGACCTAATCTACTATGCCATAAATTGGAAGACTCAAGCAAGTAAGCAGAAGAAGTACCAGCTTTATTAATTTTATTAGGCTATACAGTCGTTGCACTTAATTTAAACAAATCATTGACTACATAGCATTTTCCCACAAACATTCCATACTTGGACAAAATATCCTTATCGGACTCAAACACCATTCGAAAACCATGCTTACTCAAAAGCGATCCAGACACTAAATTCTTACAAATGTCTAAAACATTATTCAAAGTTAGGTTCTTTCTAACGGTCATCTTCAGGACTACCTTACCTACTCCTTGGATTTCAGACGTGGTAGAATTGCCTATGAACAACTTCTCCCCATTTTTACTTGGTTTGAAGGAAATGAACAAGTTCTTGTCTGAACATACGTGGTGGGTCGCACCAGTATTAATCCACCACTCTTTAGGATTTGATCCCATCAGTTTCATTTTTGACACAACAGCACTCAGATCGATATCATCAACCTCTTGAGTGATTTATTCTATCATCTGTGCCTCTTTGCTCTTTCTTTTTCGACAACCTATAGCCTGCTGCTCTGTGACCCATCTTATCACAGTTGAAGAATTTTTTGTAAAACTTGGCCTTCTGGGAGATCCCTCATTTAGACCCCAACTTAGAATCTCTTCCAGTCTTCTTCTTATTCTTGGAGCTTCGACCATGCTTCATAATATTGGCCTTGACCTCGGCTTTAAAAAATCTTTTATCAGATCTGCTATTGTCATCTTCAATACGAATTTTGCCAACAAGAGTTTCCATATCCATTTTCTTCCTTTTATGTTTAAGATAATTCTTGAAGTCTTTCCAACTAGGAAGTAGCTTCTCAATCATAGCTACTACTTGAAAGGTTTCACTAATTATCATCCCTTTAGCAAGAAGTTCTTGATTGAGCACTTTTAATTCATGTACTTGACTCATCAAAGGTTTTGAATCCACCATCATGAATTCCAAGAATCAGCCTACTACAAACTTTTTGGAACCAACATTCTTAGTTCTATATTTGCAGTCTAAAGTTTCCCACAGCTCTTTTGCTATTTTCGTGCTACAATACACCTTGTACAAAACATCTGATAAGCCATTTAAGATATAATTCCAACACAAATAATTGGAATGCTTCCATGTATCCACCGCCATGAGTGTTTCTCTATCACTTTCATCATTACTCGGAGGTGCATCTTCAGTCAAGAACCTTGTAAAGTTCAAAATAGTCAAGTAAAACAACATCTTTTGTTGCCATCTATTAAAATGTACTCCATTAAATTTCTCTGGTCGGTCAACATGATTCGCAGGTATGGTAACCAATGCAGGAGGAGGCATTTGGACCATAGGAGTTAGAGTTGGCACATGTGCAACAAGTACAATTGACCTCGTACCAGAAATCACATTATCTAATCCACTTGCCATTTTTGTAAAATCACAAAACAGAATTAATTAGTTGTCGTTTTAAACCCCAACAACTAATTAAAATCAATTTCCAATAAGAAATTACAAAAATGTGATTTTCTAGGTTCCTTTTAATACACCTAAAAAATGCTGCATACATTCGCAAAATTTCTATATACACCTACAAAATTTTTGTATACATCACACCACAAAATTGTTGTATACACTCGCAAAATTACTTTATACATCCAATAAGGCTAACATTATCACTGACATCATCGTCGATGTCATGCTGACATGGCGCCCATGCCAATGTGGCAATCGATTGACATGGTATTCAAGCTGATGTGTCATGATGATGTGTCGCACTAACGTCACCATATGGGCTGGGTTCTCATTTGAGCCAAACCCAGCAAAAATTTAGACTCCAACCCACAATACTAAATCTGGCCCATTTATCCGTTTTTAACCCATCCTCAACCTTCAGATGGGTTAATTTTGATCCATTTCTTTGATAAACAGATCGGCCGACCTAGTTCAATTTTTTTTTTTCCAGTTTTTCCAGCATTCTTCCAACGAAAATTCACCAAAAAATCACCAAATTTTTTTTAACTACATGAGTAATCAAATATGGGTGAAAATTTTGATAAAACAAAGGAAAAATGTTTTACCAAAACAAAATAAAGGCATGGGTAGGGGAAAAATATTTTTTTTTCTTTTTCCAAACAAACAAATATAAACATGTAACCATATATATATATATATATATATCAAAGGAAATAGCCAACAGATATATATATATATAAACAACAAGAATATTGTCTTAAGATTGTTAAACAAATTGAAAAAAATAAAATAACTTTCAAAACCTGTATGTTTATAATTAGTTGATTTGTCTAAGATTTTTGTGTTATCATAGTGTTCTTAAAATGATTTTTCACCCCACCAATGTAGATAGTTTTGAGACGTTCGTCCCTTAGATACAATAGATACTTTAAACCTTGTACAGACTTCTAATACCTTCACTTTATCATACCTTCACTTTATCACACACACAACGCAAAAACCTAATCTCTAACTTTTCCTCTCTGTTTCAAAGGGGCTTAAAAAAAAAAAAAAAAAGTGTTTCTGCGATTTTTCTCAAAAAACCAATTTTCCAGAACTCATCCAACCTTTTTCAAAAGCAAACGTTAAGAAAAGCTAAAAGGTTCCCATTCAATACACATTAAGGCCCATAAAACTCATCAATGATTAAAAGTTAAAAGGTTCCCATTCAATACACATTAAGGCCCATAAAACTCATTAATGAAAAAATCATTCAAATCCAGAACGTTTTGGGCGTTACACATTTCACTCCTCTGAAGGAGAAATTACCATCAAAACACTAGCATTATAATCAAGAATAGAAGGAGAAAGAATTTTTAAAGAACGTTTACACAACAACCGTGCATCCTTATATACTTTAACATTCTGTCGATCTCCAATTCACCACATACAGCCATTTTAAAGAGCATCTTTACCTTACCATAAACTACGCCAAAGATTTGAAGAACCCTTACCCTCCTAAATTTACTTAATCATAATTCATAAAATAGAACTTAAAAGTCCTTTTTGGCTTTAGTAGCTTTCAAAACCTAAACAAACCATTTCTTTTAAATTCCACTTTGGTCAAACTTAAAATCAACAACACCTTCTTTCGCATTGCAAGTTCAAAACATTATTAGATCAATCTCTAACTACACATCTGAATTTGACAACCAAAACAATAAATATGCTCAATTCCATCTTATTGACCTTTATGTCATTGTCCTTAATAAATTTGTCCTTTATATGCTTAAGTACTCAATCAGTCAATTCCAATCCAAGTTTTAAAGTTAAAGAGAATTTATTATGGTACTTAGCTAAACAAGTTCTCTTTGAACTTTTTCAAACTTAACTAGAAATTCAAAACTCAAATCTTTCCCTTCCACATAAGTAAACAAACTTAACTAGAAATTCAAAACTCAAATCTTTCCCTTCCACATAAGTAAACAAGGAATCTAAAATAAAAGTAAAGTATAACAAGTTTGCAAATGGTACAAATAAAAGGAGGAAATTTTGATAAAACAAAGACATAGCTCTCGGATTGAAACCAACAAACAAGTTTAAAAAAAAAAAAAAATCCAAATTCAATTTAACAAACATTAACTTGATAAGTAGCAAAAATATAGGTAAAACTTCCCTTTCAAAGACTCAAGCATAACATAAAACAGATTTATATTTGAAACACGTACAAAGATATAGCAAGCAAATGTAACTAAATTGCATTTAAAATTTTTTAGAAGAACTTGATTGCAAGACAATTTCAAATTATTGAGTAAGGCCTCAAGCCAAAAGGAAAGAAAGCTAAAGGAGAATATACATGCAAGGAAATAAAAAAGGGAAAAAAGGAAAAGAAAAAAGAAACATTAGAACTATCAATAAAAATTATGAAGTAAAGATCTAAACCCATCTAGTAAAACCATATAAAACCAAGCTTAACACTTTAGAGGGACAAAAAATCTAACAGCTTTCTCAAACCTCACATGCAACAGAAGTCCAAAAAAAATAATAATAATAATAATAATAATAACTCATCTTTGTTTAAAACATAGACCAAACCAAAACTTTGATAAATTTTAAGTAAAAATCTAAGCATTTTCGTAAATATATTGCCAATTGGAACATAACCAAAATAAAAGAACATTTCTTGTTTCTAAATATATAATTCATAGCATGTAAGTTGAAAATCAGAAGTTTAAACAAATTCATTGAGCAAGACATCAAAACTTAAGTTCAAAAACGAGAAGATTAAAGAAACACAAAGGGAACTTAAGTGGGAACTCTTATTGTTCTCAGTTTGGAAAAACCTCCCCAAGGAAAAGTAAGAAAAATGTACAGAAAACAAAGAAAAAACTTAACATAAGGTTTTTATGAAACCCCGTTAACCAAAAATTTTGTTCTAAAACTCTTGGATCCTTACATGCAAAGTAAGATCAGGAGTTTAACAACATTTACCTATATCATACTTAAAAATCAAGTCGTAGATCTCATGAAAAATTGAAGAAAAACAAGTTGAAACTCATACATACAATCTGGTTTGTAAGTCAGTATCAACACAAAAAATTGTTCCCAAAACTTCATAAAAACTAGCATGCATGAAGATCAAAGTCAAGATTTAACACATTAGAGGCTTTAAAACAAAAACCAAGAAAGATGTCAAAGAAACAACCAAGAAAACTCATACTGAAGCTCCTCACTCTCGGGTTTATCAAGCTTCAAGTATCAAGAGTTTCCTTTAACGAAAACCAATAGATCATCCAAGTGACCAACATGCAAGCAAATCAAAAGGCTAAAAATCATCACACTGAAAGCTTAAAACAAAATTCCATACAAATTTTGAGAAACCAAAACAAAAATTCAACCCTAGCTATAGATGGTTGTGACAACAACAAGAACCAACTCAAATCCAAACTTAAAAGAAAACAACTCACGCCTCTCTTAGTAAGTGACGGTTTCAAGCACAAGATTGAAGATCAAAATGGGTAATGTATATAAGTGTGGTCTCGGCGAAGGGAGGAAAAAAAAAAAAGGATAAATGAAATGGAGGAGTTTTAGAGAGAAGGAATAGAAGACTAAAACTAGAAAAAGAAAGAGAAGTGGTTCTAGCGGTGGGAGAAAAAGATGAAGTAAAGTTAATGGTATTTCACATTTATAAAGACAAGGAAATGTTGGTTCGGTAATTTTGCAAGAGGTTGCAAATAGAAAGTCCCACGTACCCTCTAAAGTTTGGAAAATTTTTGGTCAGTCCACCTCTCTTCCAAAACCAAGGTCAACCTATTATCCAAAATGAAAAATTTAATTTGAAACCATTTTTCAATAAATATACAATAAAGCATATCAAAAGAAGGGTTAGCATAGGAAATTTAAGTCTTAACGAATTTAAGGAAAATATATACTTTTTTTTTATATAAATACATTTAAGGAAAATATCTTAGTTCTCAAGAAAACAAACAAAATTGGAATATATATAAGAAAAATTGAAAATTAATAAAGAGAAGTTTTGAAATCTATAGGACTCTATGATTTCTTAAGTTCTAAGAAAAAGTTTACAAATAGTGAAGCAATACACAAAAATTAATTGAATAAGTAAATAAGGGTCCAAAAAAACTCACTATTTTTCCCAATGCCCCTCATTTATTTAAAAAAAAAAAAGAAGAAGAAAAATTAAAGTTTTCCATATAAGTACCATAATAATTTCTAATTATTTCGAAAACTAGGTTTTAGTTTTTAGGAGTTATGAGGGCTATGATTCATCATTTGTTTACTTTTCTATATATATTTTATTCATTTAGTTCTATTCAGTTTTAAAAATAAAATGTCTACAAGAAGTAATTTTTTTTTGGTTTAAAAATTGACAAATACATACTCTTTCGTACATATATACATAGCTAGAAAATAAATTTATTTAAAAGTAATTAAATTATTTGAAAAAGAAAATACAAATCTTAAAATTTTCAAATATATATGTTATACAAGGATTTTATAAAACTTTTAGAAGTACTAAATAAAAAATATTTAAAATTAAATAACAAATAATAAAAAAAATATTCGTAATAAATATATATAAGTACTACAAAAAATTGGAAAAAAATATTTTAATAGAAAAATAAATCTGCAAGAATTAATTTTATATATATATATATATATAATATTTCCATCGAGTCTCATCACCTTTTGAAAGTCAACTTTTATTTTAGCATTCGACGTAAATTTTATTTAAAAAGTTTCAAAAAATTAAAGTGGTAAACAAAATTTTAAATGCACCAAAACTGAATCATTGTGTAATTAAATAGTTAGCTACCACCAATTGGAAGAAATTAAAAATAAAATAAAAAATCTCATCCCCCAAAAATTTTGCTATTATTAACAAAATAAGTACTGAACTTTATATTTTTTCTATTAAAGAAAAAAAAAAAAAAAAGCAATCACATCCCATTGAATTTACGTCAATTACATTTTTCAATTTTCATTCTTCTGCCAATATTACCACAAACAAACAAACAAAAAAAAAAAGAAAAAAAAATCAAAAAAACAAAAAAAACAAAAACAAAATCATACCAGTTTTAATAGGGGAAAAAGTGCAATTCTCCAGAGTAGCTAGCACTACATGCCCATTTTGATTCCAAGCAATAGCATCCAAAGCCACAATGGCTTCAAAGTTGCCAGACACAAGAAGAATCATCAAAATTCAACTTCAAGCATGTCGAAGTAATCGATATCAGCTTAAACAAATTTATAGTACAAATTAAAGAACAACAATAAATTGAAAAAAACAATTCACATTTTTTAAAGCCAGCCTGTATAGCACCCAAAAGGAATATAAAGTTGTTTAAACATTTATATATTTTAGCCTTTTAATGACTTTTCGTATTTTTTATATCACAATAATTTGCTACAAGTTTCAAAATATTCATCATATTTAACTAACAAATAATACATGTTAATATATTATTGGTTAATATAATTATATAATTTAAAAATAAATAAATGAATCCTTAATTAAATAGGGATAACTGAATTAAAAAAAAAAACAATTAAATGTTAATGCATCATCTACCATATTATTTTATCAATAAATTTGATCAATATTTTGTTAACTCTAATATTATTGATATTGCAAATCAAAGTTGAAAAATGAAATAAATATCATATATTAAAGCTTTATACATTAACATAATCATTTGAGCTTGCTTTTGTCTTTGTAGCCCTACACACATCAATCTGCCTTGGTTAGAGATGGGCTGATTGACTTGAATGGTCAATTAGTTTGATTCTTGAAAAAAAAAAAATAATAATAATAATAGTAAAATAAAGTAAAATAAACAAGTTTAAAACTAACTTATAACGCCAACTTAATCCAAACCGGGCATCAAGAAAAACAAATGAAACCAACCCAAATTTGATTTGGGTTGTTGGATTGGACTTTGACACATTATTTTGTTTTATTTAAAAAAAAAAATAAAATTATATCAGCATGGCTTTTTAAAATCCTTTAAAACTTAAATATTTTATACTTTACATATTTTAGCCTTTTAATGTCTTTTGGATTTTTATATTAAAAATCAAGTTGAAAAACTAACCTGATATCATACATTAAAGCTTTATGTATCATATTTAAACTACTATAAAATAGAAATATAATAAAATGGAATAAATAAGTACTATTGGCAAATGTTCCATAATTAAAAGTAAAATATAAAAAACATAAAATGGTAAAAAAAAAAAAATGTAATAAATTTTTCTTTAAAGTAATTTTTAAAATTACTAGAAGTTCAATTTCGATAGAAAACCTTGAATCCTCAATATGTGACACAAATTATGGTATTTTAACCTTACAATGGCTTTTGTTGTCGTATTACTCTAGTATATATAAAGTTTGTAGCACTTAACTAAAAATGTTAAGTACACATGAATTAAGAGCTTAATAAGATATTATTTACCAAAAAAGAGTTTAATAAGATATAAAATTTCATAATTTATATGCTATATTACCTAAAAAGTATTTATTTATTTTCTATAAAGAATAAAGAAGGGTATATATCACATAAGTTAAAATATTGATCGCATATTAATTACTTAAAAGCTTAATCAAATATAAAAATTTAAAATTACAAACTACATGAACTAAAAAATATTTATTTACCTTTTATAAAGTTTATACCATCCAATCAAAAATACGTATTACTTAAAATATTAGTAAATTTCATCATTAATAAGTAAATACTACATTACATTGTAAAGTTTATAATTTATGCCATCAATTTCAAAATACTAATTACACATTAATTCATTCATATTACAAGATGGTAGGATTTTCAATTCAATAAATATTGCATCCCAAATGCATTAAAAAATATATATATATATATATATCTAAAATCATAAATAAATTAAAATTTGAAATTTTATGTGAAGTCCACATCGATTGGAAATGAGAACGAAACATGCCTTATAAGAGGGTGTAGATACATTTTCCTTGAGACGCATTCCCTGAGGGAAAGTAAAACTGTGCGGGTCGGACCCAAAGCAGACAATATCTCGATTGAGCCTGAGGCCCGGGCCAGTGGGACTGGCAGGGAATGGGTTGTAAGAGGATTCCCTCTAACCATTGAGATGCGTTTTGACAAAACCGTGCGGGCCGAGCCCAAAACGGACAATATCTTATGCGAGTGGACTGGATTATTACAGTTGGTATCAGAACCAGTACCTAGATCGGTGTTCCTTGAAGGAAAGTAAAATCGTGCATGTCGGACCCAAATCGGACAATATCTCGATTGGGCCTGAGGCCCGGGCCAGTGGGACTGTTAGGGAAGGGGTTGTAAGAGGATTCCCCCTAATCATTGAGACGTGTTTTAACAAAACCGTACGGGTCGGACCCAAAGCAGACAATATTACATTTTATCTAAAACTATAATCTGTGTGTATATGTCTATATATATGTACTTATTTAAACAATTTATTCTTATGCCATTAACCAATCATAAATATAAATTCTAAATCTTAATTAAAATATAATAATTATATGTTATCTAAACTCAAAGTTAAATTAAGTATAATAAGTATATTTTAAATTTATTTATTACGCATAAAAGAAATGAAGAATCATATTTTGGCTCCTATTTCTATTTCACAAAATTAATAAATATTTATATCTGTATAATAAATTAGGCAATGAAAATTGTTTCATCTTATGGTCCATACCTTATACATAATCAATAATTTAATAAATTTATCCTAAAACAGCTGCAAAAGGAAAAATAAATAAATAGTATGAAAGAACTTAAAAGTTGAAATAGAGTTAGAGCTGACAATTTAGATCATAACATGGTGACACATATCGAAAACGACACGAAGTTAGTGAGTTTAAGTTTATTATAAATGGGTTCAGATCAAAATCAGATCAATCCGTTTAACACAATTAATAAATATGTCAATTTCGAGTTAATTCGTTTAATTCGAAATTAGCTCAAATCGACCTGTTCAATTAAATGTTTCAATTTCAAATTGATCTGTTTAATCTTAAATTAACCCAAATTAACCCGTTTAACTATTAATATGTCAATTAAATCTGACATAATTATAATCCTTTTAAAAATTATAACTTTAATATATTAATTTTACTATTAATAAAACTTTAACTAATATTTTTTTATTACTAAATATCAAACTTATTTAAGGTTGTATTATTCATTTAAAATAATATTTGTTTACTTAAATATAATATGTTTAATATATATATATATATGGATTTTTGGACATTGAAAAAATAAAAATTAATATGCTTAAGAGTACTGAAGATGTAGAAAATTAAAAACATAATTATTAATAAAGTTTTTTGATATTATTTTTAGATAAGTAGTATCACGTTTATTATGTGTATATATATATATATATAACTATTATATAAAATTGTTATATTATCATATCATATGTTATATTATTGTAAGTTTATAACTATAATTATATAGTTTTACATATATATTTTAATTTTGGATTAATTAATAACTAAATTATTTTATTTTATCTGAAATAATTAATTTAAAAAATATAATTTATTTAATTTGACAAATTTTGTGTGAATGGATCGCGTTGACCCGAATTGACCCATTTAATAAATGGGTTATATATGTCATGTCAGGTTATTTGTTTATTAAATAAGTCATGTTCGGGTTGAAGATTTTTTATATTATTAATCAACGGATTGGGTTCAGGTTGAGCAATTTCTACACAATTACTAAACAAGTTGACACGAACAAGACACGCTAACATGAATTGCCACCTCTATTTAGAGATGGCTGCCTCACGCTAGCAATTTAAATCATAACATGGTGACACCATTCGAGAAGGACACGAAGTTAGCATGTTTTGGTTTATTATAAATGGGTTAGGATCTAATTCGGATCAACTCGTTTAACACGATTAATATATATGTTAATTTTGGATTGATCTTATTTAACCCAAAATTGATCTGTTTAATTAAACATACCAATTTCAAATTGACCCATTTAATCCTAAGTTGACCTAAATCGACCCGTTTAACTAAACATGGCAATTAAAGTGTCAATTTAATCCGATACGATTATAACTCATTTAAATTATAATTTTAATATATTAAATTTACCACTAATAAAACTTTAACTAATACTTTTTTATTACTAAATATCAAACTTATTTAAGGTTGTATTATTAATTCTTTTATTAATTAAAAAAATAAAAAATAAAAAATAAAAAATATCGAAATAATATTTGTTTACTTAAATATAATATGTTTAATACATGAATGAATTTATGGACATTGAAAAATAAAAATTAATATGCCTAAGAGTATTAACGATGTAAGAAAATAAAAACATAATTATTAATAAAGTTTTTTCCTATTATTTTTAGAGAAGTAGTATTAAGTTTATTATGTATATATATATATATATATTTATCTATTATATGAGATTGTTATATTATTATATCATATGTTATATTATTGTAAATTTATAACTATAATTATATGATTTTACATATATATTTTGATTTTGGATTAATTAATGATTAAGTTATTTTTATTTTATATGAAATAATTAATTTAAACAAAATAATTTATTTAATTAGATAAATTTTATGTAAACAAATCAATTTCGTGTAAATAGGTCACGCTGATCCAAATTGACCCATTTAATAAAACGAATTATACAAATTATATCAGGTTACTTGTTTATTAAACGGATCGTATTTAGATTGAAGATTCCTGACATGATTAATAAACAAATCAAGTTTGGATTGAACAATTTTAACACAATTAATAAATGGATTAATACAAATACGACAAGATAACAAGAATTGCCACCTCTAAAATAGACAATACAAAAAGGAAAAATGAAGGTTGGAGAAAGTAAACTCAATTTACTTTTTATATGTTTGAAGAGAATGGAGACCTTATAGCATTGCAAGAAATAAAAACAAGTAAACTAATGAATTATTGGTACATCACGTGAAATCTTCAGCCTTCGAGGCTTGGACAAAATACATATATTCTTTTACATTTGTCATATTTTCTTCCTAATTACTTGTAGTAGCTGTTGTTGTTGTTGGCATTTTTTTTTTTTTTTTCTGGTTTAGTTAAAAAGGTAAATGATATTTCAGAAAGAACCTGCACATATTCTTTAACTAGTGAACAATCACTCTCCTACAGGCTACGTCTACGCAATTTCAAAATCCAGTATTCTTTTAAATCTTTTCCATCAAACTCGACTATATTTCCTTTCAAATTGATGAAACCAGGTATAAAACATCCAAATATAAGAAATGATTTCGTAAAATTACAATTTCCACCAACAAAGACCAATAATACTGACATTTTCCTTCGACAACTGATACTATCTTCAACATTTCCGTCAAAATCTGTCGAAAAAACCTCAGATATCATCAAGAATTACCGATATGTCCAATATCTTTATCCACAACATTGACAAATATACCTTACACCACCCTACTGGTATTGAGGCCATGGAAATTCCAATACCACCACCAAGATGCCAAAGATATCGTCAATATTTGCATCCTTGTTCTAACCACGATAATAATAAAAAAAGGCTATCGGTAACGAAAATGGTGGAGTACCAATATGTTTGCTGTAACCTGCATCAAGTTACCATGCTAAAACCAGCAAAAACAGCCGTAAATGTGAAGTCAAACTCAATAATGAAGGTTTTGGCCTCTTGACAAATCCTCAGTCCAGCTTTTACAGAGAACCAAATTGGCATTTATTTGATTTCCGAATATATATATATATTTGAATGTATGTACAAACTTACGGAATTCTTGTGGCTTGTATATAATTTATGCGTCTATCTTTTTTTTTTTTTCTTTTTTTTCTTTTTTTTTCCCTTTTCGTTGATAACAAAACTATACAAAACTAATAACAATTGAGCATAATAACTAGCTTCCTCTCATGAGTCAAATGAGCTCAAAATCTAAGCGAGCAGGTGGCTGATACTCGGTAATCGTTGTAAATCACCTCCAGATATGTGTCCTGTCGTGTACTTGGATGTTCAAGCCAATTACTGCCGCAGAAAGAACCCATCTTATGCATGCCTGGTGTTTCCCAGACTACCATAATTGGAAGATTACCCAAAAACATCAAAAATCTTCATCCTCAGTGGTAATATAGTTGCCAATATCTGCTCTCCCTCAACAGGGCACACGCCATCTGGTGTTTACCCTCCAGTGCCTCAATATCTGCTCTCCCTTGAATCACATAATTGTTTATTCGTGAAAATCCTCATAAGGAGAGGATCCACTTGATGTGTCACTTTCAAATGGAGTGGTCTCCCTAGGCGATGAGGGAAGTGAGTCTCTCTGTTGGGAGGATGAACCTGTTATAAAGCAAAGTATCAATCACACAATCTGCTTAAATTGGGAAATTTACAGAAATTTGTTTTTTTTTTTTTTGTTTTTTTGGGATTGAGGTGGAGGAACAAAGCAAAGATCTAGAGTTCATAAGCTGAGAAAGTATAGTGATATTTGTTGAGTACTGGAACTGTGTAAACTTCCTAGAGATGATGAACAAAGTTGACGTATGTGTCAATTATGAAGTTCCTGGACTAAGAACATCCACCCTTAGAAGAAAATAAAAGGAGATAATTATTATATTGAAATACTACAAACCTTTTTGTCCCCTAGAGCGGAACTTTTTTGTATGTCGCCTGATTAGCCTCTTTGCTTTTGTTATTGTGAGCTGCCTAGCAAAGGGAGAGAACTCTGCATCGCTTTCACTCCAATCACCTTGGAAATCATTATCCGCTTCACCCCTCATGGTCCTTAGGACAAATGCCTTTGCCTTGCGACGTTGAGTATTAAAAAGACCTCTTACAGAAGTGACAAATCCATCACCTGCACCATCACTTGGACGCTTGAGAAAAGTCAACTGATCAGCTCTGCCTCCCAGACCCTCATTATCACTGAAATTAAGGTCACTATCAGGAACAGCTGCACCACTGGGTTCCCTCTGACTATGTGCTTTGTCTTTAAACTTCTTACCCTACAAAAGTAAGGAAGAGAAGCGGGTTTAATACAAAAAAAGTTAATGATAAAATTATACTGCAGACCTATGTTTCAAAGATATGAAAGAGAGATTAGACTTAGTCAACAGGAATTCTAATATTTTATTTTCCCTAATGCTCAAAACAGTAACAAATCTGAGATCTGTAGACAATAAAATATTTAACACCTCTTACTTAGGAGAAGAAGAACATTTATAATTTTATGTCACCACGTAGATAATCTAATATCATTTGAAGCTGATAAAATATCAAGTTAGAAGTCCAAAAAGTGTGCTAAAAAAATTATTCGATCATCTATTTTAGGGGTACTAAAAGCAATCCCAAATGTAGGCTAAAAATAGATACTAGATAACAGCAATTTGTGGCTTTGATGGGTTGAGAATTCAATAGCAAAACGGATATGCAACCCATTACCTGCATTCCAGTCACAGACTTTAAGACACCCCAGATTATATGCTTCTTAACACGTGAGAATAATCTTCGCCAAGTCCCAGTGAACTCAACACGGTGAAATGTATCCATTAGCAACTTAAGATCATTCACAACAAATCTTGATCCTTCATAAGTAACCAACAGCTCGACCTTGCAACAAAAATATAGAACATTTGATTACAAAAACATAAGCACTAAACAAACAAAAGATTAGGAAGTCACAAGCAAACCAACCTGACTTATCTTGATATTGTGGAACTCCATCATCTTTCGTGGCCTGGATCGTTTATCATCTTGTGACTTTGCCACCTTTTTATCCTCATGAGATGACCTGCCAGATTTCAGAGCTTTGGGGTCCTTCAATTTATTCTTAGAGGATTCATCTTGGTCAGCAGAACCAAGTGGGCCACTTTTTGATGAAAAACTCTGTAAGACAAGCTCATTAGCAACAGACTCTGCCACAGTTTCTTCCCATGTTCTGTCAAAAGAAGATGTTCTTCTCAACTCCGGGGTCAGTTTTGACGTCTGCACAGAATCAGAAAACAATTAGGAATGACAGAGATAGCTTATGGTATTCCAAATAAGATATAAGAAAGAAATATCACATTTTTTCCAGCATACAATAGATTTATTCTTGTAATGCATCACATGCCTAAGAATAATAAGAACATCTACCAGCACTGTTTCCTCCTTTCTAGTTGATTTCAAAAGCCACAAGAAAGAAGAGACTTGAAAACTCACTTGAGTAGAATCAGCATGAAGAGAAGGTTGATCAGAAGCAGGAGCAAAGACACCAGATTTAGAAGAGGGCTCAATTTCTTTTGTTGTATGGCTGCTTGAAGCAGGGGCTTCATGGATTGATAAGCCTTTCTTTACACGTTTT
Organism: Ziziphus jujuba; assembly: GCF_031755915.1. NCBI lineage: Eukaryota > Viridiplantae > Streptophyta > Magnoliopsida > Rosales > Rhamnaceae > Ziziphus > Ziziphus jujuba. The sequence goes on along the minus strand of NC_083383.1, from coordinate 21,092,042 downwards.
GAACCAGCAGTGGTTGAAACCTTCCAAACCTCCTACATTTTCACAATTTGCAGCGCAGTTGTCATAGTTTTACTACAAAGTACCTGGTCATTTTAGAATGATTTGCATAAAGAAGCTATTATCAATTTTGATCAATAAAATCTCCTACTGACCTGCCGCCTCAGTGAATCTTGTCCTTCTTCTGGGAAGAAATATTCCCACATCATTCTGTACATTGTCTCCGTTAAATGAATCTTAAGGGGGTAAATTTCTACCTACAGTTCAATGGATAACTCATCAAACAAACAACAATTTGTTCAGAAAGTTGATAATTTAATTTGAGACATGTACCACCATAAATTTCCAAACAAAAAGTAAAACGTGCATTTTTTCATGAGGATCACCCTTCAATCATGTTAAGTGGTTCTAAACTGTCAAAAAGTGACTAAGAAATCTTAGCAGTTTCCATTATGTATGTAATAGGCATCAATGCAATCTGGTAATATTATTATAGCTTCTAGCATTCAATCTGAAACATCCTCAGCCACTCTCTACACTGCTTGAAAAATGATTGCACGATTAGCATTCCAAGATGAAGGGAAAATTCCAGAATGAGGTTTCATATGTGAGAAAATGAAGAATCCACAATTTATTTGGAAGTATCACAAAAATGTTCATGGTATTCTGCTATTTTTCACCTTTTCTGAAGAAATCTCTATCGACATGACACTATATCTGTATATTTAGAAACATAAATATTAGATGGAAAGAAATAGAAAAGAGAGAAGAAATAGAATTCCGGTGCAAAAGCCTGCTATGTAAGAAGGAGGTGTCTTTAAACTCCTTGGATGAGAAAGCCCACAGCCAAAGTTCTAATTCTATATCCGAGATGTAATCAAAACTTATAAATCTATCTTCAAATATCCTCCTCCCCTTTCTCTCCAACCATAAGAGTTAATACTACCTTCTATTCCTAGAATACGGGATCCAAGGGATAAATCCAATATAAGTTTACATATATCTGACTTATCACACTTATCACTAACCTCTTTCTTTTGTTTTTTTATTTACTTTTTCTTACATATATATATATATATATATAGTATTTTCTTACTGCCTAATGTCTTTTTTCCTTTATTTCATTTTATAAAATTCTAACTTTATATTAGACCTTTTTATATTCCTTCTTTCCTCTATTTTGCAGGGGGTGATGGTGTTGAGAGTTTTATGATAGGAGAACAAGAGGGGGGGAAAAAATCAAAATTAGACAAAGAAGCAGTAAGATTGAGAACTAACTAATTTAATTATTATGAACTTATGTTTTCATTACTATTTTTATTATTTTCTAATATTTCCTATGAAAAATTGAGGCTTACATCTCAGTCCGCCTCAAAAATGCCTTAAATATGCCCTACACCTTTTAAAACATTCAATGAGACCCCACTAAGTAGCCTTAACACATACCCCCACAATATTTTTCCTCTACTACTGCTCCCAAATCCTTCAAAACCATACCCATACAAAACAGCTCCCAAATCCTTCAAAACCATACCCATACAACCAGTTTTGTATGGGTCAAGTATGAAGCCAACCATGCATCTGAACTTCCATGAATTTATAAGAATCCTGTAATCACCATAACCAAGTCCCAACGCATGTCCATACTTTTGATAACCTTGCACAATAAAATACCTACTCCAAAAGGAATATTCAAAAACATTTGCCTAACAAGACTTTATACAATATTTTACTTCTTCATGTTACCCACTCCAAGACCCTTTTTGATTTAGCTCTAAACACTACTTCCTAAAGAAACAAATGCTCTTCAAAACTGTCACCACTACATTTCAATCTCGAGTTTTTCAAGCCACAGCTAGAACCGTGAAAAGAGAATATATAAAACAAGATGGAAATAGAGGTGACCTTCTCTATCCTTCAAGCACACTCTTTGCTACCACTGTGCATGGTGTTCACTAGATTAGTAAAGCACCCTTTTTATTTAATGGGTTTTTAATGCTCTACTAAACAGGAGATTCAATTGGAAGGCACAACATATTGTGGCCTTTTCACATGTCTAGAAGGAAAGATACAGTAAAAAAATTTAAAATAAAAAAAGATAACAGTACAAATCATTGAAGCTAAAATAATTTCTTCCATGGATTGCACTGTGTTCCTCATACTTACCAGATCTTAATTTTCTACTTAATTTGACAATTTATCAAAGTAGAAAAACAATCTCTATACAACTCATTGTTCAATATCGTAGCTCAAACAGGACATACAAGATATGTTTCCAGTGCATTAACATTGTCTTAACAAACAAAAAACAAAAAACCAAAAAACCAAAAAAAAAAAAAAAAACAAAAAAACAAAAATCAAAATAAATAAATAAATAACAAAAAACAAAACGCAAGAGCATCAATGTGAGAGGCACATAGAGATTCCACTGGAGCTAATTCTCCATATTCCATGTATTGCCAAGTTCTGAAGAAAATTTAACATGGAGTTCTCAGAAAACTGAACCCGTTTCAACCAAGAAATTCCAATTAAAATCAGCAACTTCAATCCTCCCAACAGCATCACTACACTAGTTACTCTGAGTAAGGGTTGGGATGCGATGTTCATGGACACCATAAATGTATCCCATACAAGTTAGCACTATATATGCTCAAGTTCTACTGCCATTTCTTAGGACACATTTTTACCTGAGTAACTTCTTTAAATAGAAGATACTACGGATTGCATCTTATTCCACCACAATATGATTTCACTCCCATCATGGATTTCAAATTCTAGTTCTTACTGACAGTAGCAGCCAATATAAATCCATGTGGAGTGCGACAACCAACACTAACAAAAAACAAGACTGCATAGGAAATTAAATTTAATATTGGCAAAATGAACTAATAAATATACTTATTATATGAAGCTTTCAAGCACATAAATGATGACCATAGTGAGGATTTCAAAATAGATTTTCTGGAAAGATCTTGAAACAACTTGAATTATTACGATTATACAATGGAAAATGAAGATAGAATTCTATAAATTTTCTAATTTTCATTAGATATGTAAAATATTGAATAGATAATGAAATAAAAGAGCATGAAGTGGAGAGACAATCCATGCATGCCAGTATTTAAAAACAACATTTACCAAAAGAAAAAAGAATTCAAAAACAACAAAGAACATAAAGAAACCTTTTAAAGACTCCGAATTGTAAATAATTCAGAACGTTTCGTAGAAAAGAACTACTAAATGGGTTATGTTACTATGAGTGTTGGATACTTGGACACTGACAAGCTCCATATGTGGAAAAACTTCCAAAGTAGATGGATCCTATACTTGGACACATAACCAAAACCAGACGCGACACCCATGTCCAAGCAACATAGTAAATGGTCCACAGTGTTTGAAGTTTTAGTAAATATTTTGATTGGCTGCTAGAATCTATGTGATGAACCGGCTCAGACTTGAGGAAAATCTATCATAAGACAGAAGCTTGACCTCCAGCAACTGTTTTTCCTATAATGATCTGATCATTCTTTGAACCTCCGAAACCCTCTAGCATTGATGAAGAAAAAAGGAAATATAATAGTTTTCTAGGGTTCTTTCCCTCTTGCTTAATTTGGTAATCGTGGCATAGCCATATCCTGTGCACATCTTGATGTTATGACAAACCAAACAGAACCTCATATAAAAGGTTATATATCCTTTCTAGGGTTCTTTCTTTTTTCCCTCTTTGCATGATATCCTATGCGAAGGAAAGGTTATACATGTTCAACCCCATTTGAAGAAAAAAGAAGAGTTATTACCTGAAAAAGTTCAAGAATAGAATTTCCATCCTTTGGAGATCCTTGCTTCGCATCAACACGCAACATGACTTTTCTGCAGACAAAAATATACAAACAGAGGTGGAGCCAGGACATTAATGGTATGGGGCCAAGAATCTTAAAAAGAAAAGAAGAAAAAAGGAAAATAAAAAAACCAAGATAATTCAATTTTAACAAAATAATAGTAAATGAAATACAAATATAATTTTATGATAACGTTTTCAACTCAATCAAATATCAACTCATAAATAAATAATAATAAATTAAACAATAGTTAAAGTAGAAGCCTTCATTATTTCAAACGTCCAAAATATTCTATAAGAACTCTAAGTTCCAAAATTAAACTATACATAATTGTAGTTCTATAAGAAAATTAATAATAGTTATAAAATAATAAAATATTAAAACACAATAAATAAAATAAAAGCAGTTCGTATACATGTTATTCACCTCTAATAGAAAAAATAAGAATAATAATAATAATAATAATAAAATCAAGTTACATGATTTCTTGGGTATTTTGGTTTGTTTATTGTGTTTTCATTGCAGATTGTATAGAATGTCAACATCACGGAACAACTATAGTTTGTTTAAGTTAGAGTAAGAGATCATAAGGTTATAAACTGATTAAATTAATGCTTTAAAATTAAAAAAGTTAGTTGGGATCGTCCACAATGTATACTAAAATAGTTTCAAAATAGCATAAAATGGGACCCAAGAAAGAAATAAGTCTTACTTTGGGGGCCACATAAGGTAGATTAATTAAAATATATATATATATATATAACAAAATAATAAAAAAATACGTTAAATATAAAAAGTTTTCGCAGGGGCAGAGTGGCCATGGCCCCCCTCAGGCCACAATGTGGCTCCACCACTTGATACTGAAAACGTAGAGTATGAAGCTTACAAAAAATAGAACATTTGAAAAGGCACAACAATTCTCATACTATAATGGAAATTCTATAAATAGAAGAACACAAATCAGATTACAGAGCAAAATAACATTTTTCAAAATACGCTACCTCATCATGGTGGATGAACCAAGAAAAAGTAAACACTCATTGTATAAACCATATAAATTTTGTAATTCCCATATAAGTGAATGACTGAAAATAGATTTCATAACATGAAATTTTGAACAATTTTGCATGAATATATAACGATATTGAGTATGGAAAGGATGTTTTGTTCCAGACAAATATAAATGACAAAAATGTTTGATGAAGATTCTGATAATATGGTAATTTTTTTTTACTTGCTACTTATGACTGTTATATATCCTTCTTAAGGCAGTCAAAGAGGCTGCTTTAAACAGGAAAAGGACTTAGAAGTTGTAAATAAAATCCTATCATATAATTCAAACCGAAGTTTGTTGATAAAATAAAGAAAGCTATCCTATCCATTTCAAACATATCAGATTATGGGAACAGAACTATAAAAATTAGGAGAACACAGGAACAACCTTTCAAAAACCATGAATACATCCTAAAACCATGAATAAATGCCATTAATATCTTGAAAAGTAGAGGAAATTAGACTACATTAACTAATAAGTGCGCATGAATGGCCATGCCCAAATTTTCATAGCAAAACCCATCATATGGATATAATTTGTATGATGGGCAAACAGAAGTAAAAAACTCATAATCAATGGGTTATAAAAATGATAAATTAAAACAATTCTTAAGGCATCGCTTCAGTCTTCTCAATTCATCAAACTAAAAGCATTGCAAAAAGGCCAAAAACAGTTTCAACCAGAGAAGAGTTAAAAACAGAAGCTACATGTGTAATTAGAATTGACTGGTAACATGGCAGTAGAGAAGATAGGAAGGAAAGAGGAATCACTTTTAACTTTTGAGAAAGCATATGATGGTGGACTGTGATACTTTGAAATTTGTGTTGGTAAAAAAACATTTGGCGATAATGGAGGTTATTTAAGATCAGGAAATTTTGTAGTTTATTTGATTGGAAGACCAATGTAAATTCGGTGCCTCTAGAGGATTGAGGCAAGAGGATCCTATATCTCCATTTATTTACTTCAATAATAGTTGTTTGAGTAGAATGATGGAAATTGCAAAAGAGAGCAGCTCAATTGAAGTTTTTGCCGTAGGAAGGAAGAGGGTTTACATACTTGCAACTTGCGGATGAGACTTTTTTCATTTTGATGAGATTAAGTTTAGGAATTCGGTTAATTTGCTGGAGATATTTAGTTTAGGGTAAGGTTCTAAAGATTAACACACCCAAATGTGATAATAACACTAAGAAGACATAATCTTTAGCTTCTTGGATTTGTTGTGAACTAGGTGAATGAGCCTTGAAATATGGAAAACCGGTTTGCAGTAAAATAGAAGGAATGATAGGACAATTTTATGGGATGGTAAGAATGAAGGATTCAAAGATCACTTGGTTTAAACTATAGCATAATTCAAAGATCACTTGGTTTAAACTATAGTGTATAAGTAGGAAACATCAAATGGTGGTTGGATGAAACCATGACACAAAGAAAACAAAAAGAGTAAAGAAATAATTCTAAAATTGGAATGACTTGTCATTAAAGGAAAAGTAATTTAAAGGGAATATTAGATGGTGTAGTTGGGAAGAGGCACATACTTTCCCCATTCTGGTGGAGGATTCCATGCTGATAAAAGCATATCTGACTTGGCAAGAGGTAGGCAGTTTCTAACAACAAAATATTTTGTTGTAAACTGAGCAACACCAACATCCTTGTAATCCCGGTCAAAGTCATAAATCTGTAAAAGGGGGAAGTATTAAAATATATATATTATATATATATATATGTATGCCAGATTCTTAAAGGATATAATGCTACCAAAAACATAATTGGAGCATAAACCCATCAAACCATATGACAAAGTAAAGTTGCCAAGTACAATGGATATTTCTTAATCCACAGAAGGGTCAAAGCGTCTTTCCATTTTAATAGTACATTATTCATAAAAAAATGGTAACATGAATTGATGAAAACAACTAGAAAAAAGCACCTAGATCACAAAAAAGAATTTCCTAAGATGCAAGAATAATAGATTGCAAATGTAAGGAAGGATTCCTGAAACTAAAAAGTTACATCACAGATGAAGTTACTTGGCACACTGTGAGAGAGAGAGAGAGAGAGAGAGGTTCAAATATTATCATGCAGATGCACAAAAAGGCTTTGAAAAGCCAATAAATGTGATTTGCGACTTGAATCATTTTATGAAAAAGTTGTATCTTGTAACATAATCTATCAAATCATAACTGTATATACACTCGCAGATTTTTATGTTATTCCCAAAATAATCCATTCTTGTTCCTTGTATTACATATATCTTTTTTTGGTTTACATATATCCTAAACATATATAAAAGTGCCAACAGTGAAAACAATAATCAATATAGAAGTTCTAATAACTATTTTGAAAATCAAAGGTTTTATATTCAATTATTAATTTCATTTTCAATGGAGTCATCAACACCACTCCTAGATGACAAGAAATTTTTACTTCATATTTTTGACAAAACAACACAGATTCACAAAAAACGTAATATATAATAGGACAACATGTTGCAATTTTTTTTTTTTTTTTTTTTAAAGGATAAGAAACTAAACTTTATTTTAAATTAAAACCATACAATACAAAATTAGCGGATAAGAAATCCTGAAAAGATCGTTAGCAAAAACAAAAAAAAAAAAAAAAAAAAAAAAAAAAAAAAAAAACTAACAATCTCCTTAAAACAAAATATCCTTTCAACATAAACTAATCATGAAAAATGGGTAATCTTAAATTTTTTTTGAAGACGATGCCCAAAAGAAGCCAAGGACATAATTTGATCCCACATGGAATTCATATCATGAAAATTATCCAAAATCCAAAAAGAATCCTTCCATTTCTTTCCAACTAACCCAAAATGCAGCTAAAATTCCACATCTCCAAAAAACCTTCTCTTTTTATCACCTCCAAGGTCCAATAAACAATCAACCAATAGGGGTAAAAACATTTAGGATAAATCCAACAAGTCTCAACTTCTCTCAAACATCTATCTCAAAGCAATGCGGCAAGCTCACAAGAAAAATAAATGATCAACAGTCTCACAATTTTTTTCATACACATTATACAATATAGAGAAGAACAAGCTAATATGTGGCCTTCTTCTTTGAAAAAAAAATGAGGTATCAATCTTTCCACACGCTAAAACATATAAAAACCTGAACCCTGGTAGGGATCCCAGTGGGATGATCAATAAAAAAATTAAGGAAATATTTGCATGAAAAGATATTGGAAAACTAAAGAGCTCATTTTCTAGTGTTCCAACTATTAAGAGAGAGAGAGAGAGAGAGAGAGAGAGAGAGAGAGAGAAGCTTGAGAGAAAATTTATAAAAGAAGAGAACTCCAAAATTCTCTATCATTCAAATTCCTGTGGTTGATGTTCCAAGCAATAGAGCTAGTATGAACATCAATGGAAAATAAATAAATAAATAAATAAATAATAATAATAATAATCAGATAGGTATGCTCTTTAACATTGATAATCAATACAATCTAAGAAACAATGAGGAAAACGGAGCATCCCACTTCCAAGAATCTTCTTAGAATCTGATCATGTCAGCTCTTCCCACCTTCAGTTTAGTTGGGCTAAAATGGATAGCCCAGAGAAATAAACTTCCAAGGACTTCGAAAAGATACTTTAGTCACAATATTAGAATACCAAACATTTGAATTAAGTCCATACTTCTAACAACCCTGCCCCACATGGAATCTTTCTCTAATGGGAATCTACACAACCACTTTCCTAGGACAGCAATTTTCCAGTTTTCAATACTTCTAATACCTAACCTACCTTTTGCTTTATCCTTCATGATGTCATCCCAAGAAACCAAATGATCTTGAAAACCTTCTCACAAGCCTCCCATAATAACATTCTCATCAAACTGCCAATCTTCCCTTATACTACCTTAGGAAGTTTAAAAAAAGAAAGAAAATAAATGGGAATGCTAGATGATAGAGACTGAACTAAGTAAGTCGTTCTCCCCTAGAGAGAGGAAAAAAAAAAAAAAAAAAAAAAAAAAAAAATCCACCCAGACAGTCTGTAACACAATTTAGCTAAAAATGGCTGTTGAAAAGTCAGTTTTATAAGAATTGCCTCCTACAGGAATACCAAGACCTTACAGAACATATTATACTAACATACATATAGTTCTATTTGTTGCAATTTACACTCAAACTGATTTATTGCCTATTGGTCCAAAACCATGCATATTGATATTGTATGATACTAACATCCACACCAATAAAGGATTTGCTATCATATCCTTTACGTTCAAATAATGCTTTTGACCAGGAATAAGATTACAAAGAGAATGGGGGGAGAGAGGTGGTGGGTGGTGGTTAAAGGAAAAAAATTCTTTTAGCAAGGACTTCATAGAGATTCTCCAGATTTGGGCAGCTTGGTATTCAAATCAGAACAAGTTTTGTCCTAGTTCTAGTTCATATGCTTGTTGCTCAGGTTTAGCTTGATGCATCTAGTTTTCTTGCTGAAGTTCAAGTAGCCTGGTTTCATGAGTTTCGCAAAGTGAATTTCAATTTTATACTTCACAACCAACACAATGACATATTGTTGACATAACATAAATTTTTCGAACATTAATAATAGTCTACACAAATCGTAAAATGTTATTATAAAATTCATTTCATATAAACATTTCTCTACTTAATACTGGAAGGAGTTTAAGAATTCTAAACTGAAAAACAGATGATATTCCATATAGCAAAGAATTTCCTTCAAGAAAACTAAAGTTTTTTTTTTAACCTAAAGTTATCATTTGATGTATTTAAGACTACAAAATGGTAACATTAATTAATATGATTTTAAAAAATAAATAAATAAGTTCAACCTTCCTGCACATAGCACATGCATGTACTCATTTCATTCACCATGCTTTATAACAATTTCAAACCACAGACAGGATTTGATCAAAGCTTCAATTGAAAGTATACTTTTCCAAAGCTACATAAACCTTTAAGATACTAATTCAGTTTTACATTGTCCATCAATCAGCATTCAAAGCCACATTCAATTAGCATTCCTATAGATATACTATTCAACTGGGAACCATCTCCCTAATTATGATGGGAGAAAAGATATGGGTGACACATAAATTAATGATTTGAAACTAAAAAACTAGTGCAAGTGACAAGCCTAGCCACATCACCATGTCTCCCATTAAAAGTTGGGAGATCAAATCTATATATACCAATATATAGAAGATATTTGACAAATATCATCTTGGCTCTTGAATAGATTCACTCAACAATGTAAAATTAGGGTCTTAACTACCTATAACTTCTCATTAATTATGCACTGTTGCATGTACCTATTTGAGATGATTTGTCAAAATTCTTTTGTCAAATATGTTGGTTTTTGAAATATTTTCCATACACATACATATATATTCGGCGAATATGGAGGCAACCAACCAAAAGTTTGGTACATTTCTTAATCTCAAGAGAAACACCCTTCCCCTAGTTTCACTGTTACAAACAGCAAACAAGCATATATAATACCATTTATTTTAAATTCAAAGTTTAGACATCCACAGACATAATGAAAATATTCATCCATAACTATTCAAATTCAAAGTTTTACACCCAAAAATTTGGAATTATTAAATAAGATTTCACTATTTCAAACATCTTATCTAATAATTATTTGGAGCACGAGAAAACCAGAGTTTTATAAACATATGCAATTCCTGAAGTAGAAAGAGATACAGAAACACAAGATAAAGCAAAAGTAACATAAATATATTTTCAATCACAAACAGTGTTCTGAATATCTCGGGAAACTCACCAAATCATTTATCTCAGCTTCAGCAAAAGATTTGCCATCAACAAGCATACTCCAAACAACTTTGTTAATTTGCAAAGAAATCCGCATAGCATAGGATGGACTTTTGTTTTTCTCCTTTTCCATTAGTCTTATCTGAGCAGCCTTTTGCAAAGCCATCCTTAACGAAGCAGATGCTGCCTTCCGAGATTTTTTTGCATTGATAAGCTCTCTCTTTAGCCCTTGGACCTGTGAATGTGAAAGCTCATTTTGTTTACAATCTAATGTTTACTACAGAAATACCAAATCAAACAATACCAACAAATACATACCATTACCGGCACAAATAATAAAGGTAGAGAGAGAAAGAGAGGAAAAATATGAGCAATGGGCAGAACAGTAAATTTTAATGGTACATCAGCCAACCCATATTCTACGGTTTATAGCTACACTTCTTTCCCCACTGAAATGTCAAATATCAGACTTAATTTCTCTAGTATCTACACTTCTGTCAATCCACCTAGCATGACATGCAACAAGTGCTATGAAAAAATTAAAAGAACAAAAAAGCTTAAAAACTTCATTAAAGAGATTGTTAAAGATTACAGATAAGGTCTTGACTGTTTTTTGGGTAAAATACTTGAAAAAAGGGACTGTCTGAAGATAAAAGTCAAGATTTTGGAATCTTTACCAGATTCAACTTCAAAGGATTCAACGGTACACTTTATTCATGTGTCATGTATTTTGGAGATAAGCTTTTAGCTTTATGTTTTTCCATATGGTAGATTTCGCATCTTTTTGAAAATTCACATTATTCTCCATTTATTCATAAAGTAATGTTTCTTCTCTGCATGTATATATATATATATAAAAGACTTGATGAAGAACAGTTAAATTTCCTCAAACCCAAATCCATTATAGAATATAGAAAATTCATCATACTAATGTGATTCAACTGCAGAAACACACATTCACGAGCTGTATATATAGCCCTGTTTCTATAGTACAAAGATGATATGAAACAAAGCATTGCAGTCATAATCTATCACGGACTTTCAGATTATGCACATGAAACTCAAATGGATACCCAAGTGTAAAAAGTCAGCAATCTGAATTTAGAATGTAAACTATTCAAACTAAGGCAGCTAAACGCATGGTCTATCATGAGAACAGCCGGTTCAAATTTACATAATAATTGTGAACAACTCAACATCAAAACTAATGTAAAAGTTGCTCATTGTTCTAATTCAAATGCAGTACAATAAATTTACGGTTTCTTAAAGCAACTTATCACTTAAAAAAAGGGTAAAAACTTAATCTTGATATCAAACAGGGAAAAATAAGAACTCTTGCAAATGCTGGACCAACTATAAGCACAGAAATCTTCAGTCAAAATATGAATAGTAACAAACCCTCTTCCCAACAATAAAAATTTTCAACACCAATAATGCTTTCCTTCTTTTTTGAGAAAGAAATATGAAGTTCCCATTAACTTCTAAGGTTTACACAACAAAGCATAATTCAGCAGGACAAGATATGACCATGCACAATCAGTATAGATAGACCAAACTGGAACCAAATTTCATGCAGTTCGTTAACTCTGGACCACCATAAATTTAACTCTAGATTTTCAATTTTTTCTACCACTTCCTTGGTATAGTGATATTTATGCTTCAGTAAAAACAGTCAGTAACTATCGATAAAAGCATAAGTTATCATCGAATTTTCAATATAGATATTTTATATAAAATTCATTTCTCACCAGCATGGGCCTTGAATTAGTTATCATCCACATCTCTCCTTCCTTTTCAGAATATAGATCCCCAGAATTATCACAACGAAGAGAGAGTTTTCTAATGTCATTTAGAATCAACTTCTGCTCCTGCTCTTTCTTCTCAAGTTCAACTTTCGCAAGCTCTACCTCTTCAACACCATCAGGAACCACCTCATCGGCCTCCTCTTCAACATCTTCATCATCTTCAGCAGAAAATGAGAGACTACTTTTTCGAGGTCTAAATAACACAACCATATTAATTTGAAGAGTTACGAAACAATCACAAGTGACGACTTGTCAAAACCTTCCATATTTAATGCAAGTACTAGTAAAGAAACGAGTACTGAATATAATTAAACAGGCTCAACAGTTTAGGAAACTACCATTGTTTATCAAAGCACCAATACTACCTAATTGTCAAGCCATTAAGAAAATGCAAAAATTATTTTGTTCAACATGTATCAATATCATGAATGGTAACACATCCAGTTAACTTAAAACAGCCAATTCTAGTTCACCAAAGCTAATAAAAAGGGGTAATCAAATTTTACTCTCAAAACAACACTTGAAAAAACATAATTCAAACAGGACTCTTCTCTGTTTGTAAATTCCATGTGGACTAAGTAATAGAGCCAGGCAACATTAAGAGAAAAAACTACTTCACAAATTCTCAGACTTAAATGATCCAAATTGGTTCAACTTAAGGACATTAGTGATTGATATAAAAGACTTCAAAGTGATACTTGAAGCATGAAACACCAACAAATAAAAATTCCTCAACCATAGTACTCATTATAAGCCACAGCAGCATCCCTAGAGCCACCATTTGTATATATGAAATCCATATATAATAATAAACAATAAGTCATGATTCCAAGAAAGACAAATCAAAGAATCCTCACTTGGGAAGCCGTGCAAAGAGAAGATTTGTCAAAACGTCCAGCATAACCTGAAATTGGCGAGAGGTCATTGTCGCCGTAATATTCTGAGAATTGAAAGTGAGCTCCTTTAGGGGCTTCACCTGCAGAACAACCAAATAGAAGTCAAACTGAGCATCCAATTTAGTTAAATTAAACAACATCCATGTAACTTAGACAAATGAACAATATTAAAGAATGAAAACATATATCTAGAGATTCTTGCATATTCCAAAAACCAATATATATATATATATATATATTTGCGTATATATATATATATATACAGAAATGCTACGGTGGGTGAGGTTGCCCACTGGGTAGTGGTCAAGCAATAGCTAAAAATTTGTTGTTGCATGTCCCATATATTGCCGGATGTGTGTTGCCCAACACTTGGTGGGCTACCTCACCCTCTTTAGAAAAAATAATATATACATATAATTTTTCTATGGTATAGACATTGCAAGTTTTTTTAACTTGCAGATGCAAATCATGCAACAGGTTCCATGAAAAAAGTGTCATACAACATGTTTCCTTATGTGTATATGCAAGTTTAAAACTTACAAATATACACACCAGAGAAAGACTAACTATATATATATATGAATGTAAATTTACAGTTATAGTTAGCTGATGACATCCAAATATATATGTAGTGACACTATCCAATTACATATATCAGCAAAGGCCAGCCCTATTACCTTCAATTCTGGGGTCCCACCTTTGTGTCTTGTGTAACGAAAGTACATGTCACAGGGCATAAAGACTCTCTCAAGAAGAGCACCGGTACGTTTTACTTTGGGAGAGTTTCTAAGAATTTTTGGAAGCCACTGCAACCCAGCCCCTGGATCAACGTCAGTTGGGGCCACATGAGCCTGAACATGCTCCAACATCACTGAGAATTCCATGCGTTTCCACGTCATTTCAGGTTCACACTCAGGAATATTTACATTCCCAGCACCAAGTGCTTGCTCAATCATATCATAACCAACATGAAGGACTGAATGCAATGATCGAGCTAAAACACGACCACTGACAGCAGCAAGCAGAAATCTACCCTGTATGGGAAAATTGCAATAAAACTAAAGCATGAGTGCAAATTGCTTGCAAGTACCAAATGATAATTGAAAGACACAATACTCCTATAGCTAGGACCTATAACAATACAGTATAGTCGCACCAATGACGTTTCTAAAGTGCTTAAAAAATTATGTGTATATGATAACAACGTCCTTAATACAACAAAGTATGTAACATTTTTAAGATTTGACAAACTATTTTACACATGTAGACAACTTGATGGAAACAAAAACAAAATTAAAGAAATTCTGAAAATTCAGCTATAACTTTTATGATTTAGAAGAACAGCTTCAAACACCTTGATAAAGACATAAAGAATAAAACCTGCTTCAAGGCAGAACTGATTCCTAATGTATGTCTCTTTTCATGAGAGAAACATTCCATTTAAGAAGAGAAATTACGAGCAAATTGAAAGGTGAACTAGCTGATATAAACGGAACACTTAACAACAGAAACCTAAACAACCTTAGACAACACTGTCCAATTGCTTTGAATAAAATCTAACTTGCATCAAAGATGAGTAGAATTTTTTTTTTTTTTTTTCTTTTTGGGGGATAAGAAAAAACCTTTCATTGATAGGAAATCAATGCAAGAGGTAAAGGGGAGGATAAGAAATCCTCAAAAAAAAAAAAAAAAAAAAAAAAGACATAAAAGGAAAATTAAAATAAATAAAGAATAGTGTTATTAAGACAACAAAAAGGACTTATAAACATGCTAACCACCCGTGACATCTTTCCAATTTAGAACAATCAAGGAAAAAGGGAAATCTTTGAAAGCTTTATCAGTAGAGGCCCTCAAAGCTGCTAAGGATTTAGATTTCTCAAAAAGATTTTCACTGCTCATCAGTTTGTCTTCGAAGATTCTATTGTTCCTTTCAATCCAAATTACCCACAGCAACAATAAAACAACAGACCAGTAGATCAATGGCCACAAAGATGAAAATAACTTAATTCTCTTCCAAGGATATCAATATCCTCTTCCTATTCTTCAACCATCTTTCATTTCATTCAATCCAAGCCACCTAAAGCCATCGCCATGCATATGCTCATGCTTATAGCAGTCAAAAAATGGACAAGGGGGAAAAAAATAAAAAGTAAAAAACTAATCATAAATACAAAATATTCCCATTATATGCCCTTTTCAAACATGAATCTTGAATAACAAAAGGATCAATTTTTTAATCTCAGTTGATTATCATTGAAGATGATTTGTTAATAAAGAACAGAAGTATAAAGGCTAATTTTGAAGAAGCAAGCTCAAACTGCACACACCAAAAGAACAGAAATAAGTATATTGAAGATGTGGAAGGAATAGATTATAAAGAATCTTTTTTAATATTTCTGTTCGTTTTCTTTTTGGCTGGGTGATTCGTTACAATTTCATCAATGGTATGGCTCCCACAAAGTTCACAGAATTGTTATGAAATTAAAAACAGCAGACAAACTGATGCCGATGAATCAGTATAATAAAAATTTACCAGCCAACTGAACCAGGAACTAGTTTGAGCAAACCTAAATGATACAGAGAAGAAAATGAGTTCAAATTTAAAAGTCACGACCATCCTATTTGAACATCCACCCACCAAATTATGTAAAATATTTCAACATCAATGTTCAAAATTTAACAAAGCCAACCCAATGAATTCTAGCCAAAAAACCAAATTCTATGATATGGCTAACTAGTAAAGAAACCAAAGGCCGAAGAAAAGCATGGTAAAAAATGTTCCTTCACTAAGAAATTTTGAGGGGAAGTTAGGTTTTAGTGCTAATTCTCAATACAACTTACATTGGCTTCTTCTGAGTGTAGATTAAATTGCGGCTCAATTACATTCACCATGAAATGGCGAGTCCCATCATCCTCAGAATCATTTATCTTTCCATCTTTACCTGCAACCATGTCAAACTGATGCTTCTTACCATATAACTTTGCTAATGGCCATTCTATAAAGCAGTTTTAAGATAATGAGAAGACAATGCAGCTAGATCTATGCCTCCAACATTGAATGCAATTATCTAAGCAATTTCTAAACTAATCAAGGTACAACTTCAAAATTGATCAAGAATTACCAAGTGGAAGAGAAGATGGGTGGTTCTCCACTTTAACCGAATCTGATGGAGATGGAACTGATCCAGAGGATCCTGTAAGTTGCACAGGAGCATTTGCACCATGGCTGGAAGTAGGAGGCTTTACCATAACATCAACTTGCATCTCATCTGCATCATGCTGGTGGTTCTCGTGCAATTTTCTCTGTGTGTACTGCCGAGATGGGGAAGGTTTTGGAGGTTCAAAAGCTTTTGATATACCACCAACATAGGACCAAACAGCATCTCTATTCTCAATGGTCCACAGAAGCTTGAGGCCATAAACAAAAATACGCTGGCAATTGTCAGCTATCACCACATTGTATCCATCATCATCGCTTGGATCTGATCGTGTATGCTCATCACTCTCACTCCCATTTTCAAACTCAGACCTCACATATGTCATCTCAAGATTTCTTCTTCCAGCCTCTTGCCAGGCTAATAACCTAGCAGGGTCAGCCTTTGGAGCCTGCCTTCTGATTGTGAAATAATCAGAAGACAACAGAAATCCATCATCACGATGTTTCTCAGTGCAACCATTAATGTGATTGTTTTTATCACTTGGAACTCTCTCTAGGGATGACGATTGTGAATTTTTTCTTGTCATTTGAGCCACTTTTGCAATACTAGAGCTTTCTTCCTTATTTATAAATGCCTTGGGCATATGTAGGTCAAGACCCTGATAAGCAAGATCAAGAGTATCACGTTTGCATTCAAAAGTATACTTTTGCTTCCCCCGACTATAATATTGCTCATATTTTAATTTTGTCATACTAAATGTCAGTCCTTTTGCTGGATCATCATCATCTAGAGGAATATTTTTGATAGTTGTAGGTGTAGCATCTACACGGAACATAAACTCTGTCATCACTTTATCTAATGACAAATTACCTGATCTTAAAACTCGTGGAACTCCAAAACGAGGCCAACGAGAGAAAGATCGCAATTTGTGAGGAGGAAGATAATTCAAGTTCCAGAATTTTACTATCCATGCAAGATCATGAGCACCCATATTCACTGTTGGTGAAACAATTGAAACACTCTCATGCTTATGAGGAGGGCCATACACAGTTCCATCTACATCGGCAGTATCTCCCACAGTGGCAGATGCAGATTGCCCATCACATGTGGGAGATGGTCTAAGAGAAAAGTTCCAGCAAAGGGATAGAGAAGTAGATCTGAAGGGATCAAAAACCTTTTCACGAGGCTTCCCTTCAACTGGAAGTGCAAATAAATAATGATTCAGAGGAGTACCAGATTCACATTCCCAATCCATTAGAACTTCAAGAGTGAAAATTGGAGTTTCCAGCAACGGACCAGATATACCTCTACGAAGTTTCACACCATGACTGTTTGCCAAACTCTCTAAACTGCTGATAAAAACCCTAAAATCCTTAGCAGATACATAAACACGACCATCTGACTGCTGGATCTCCATAGGACCAGAGAGTATCTGAAGTTTGTCAAGCTTTTCATAAGGATCAGTAGTTCCAAGAACATGCCATCTGGTTTCTGAAAAGCATAAGGAGATATTTCCATGAATGTAATTTCTAACATCATCCCACCATGGCAAGCTACGTTCCTTTTTTGGTGGCTGGTTTTGCAGAAGGCTAGAATTAACATCCCTAATACTTAGATTAGCCCTGCGAAGAGCCACAGTAAAAGCATAGCTCACATCAGCAAAAGATGGCTCATACCCCACTCCAAAGGACATTTCTCCTTTCTCGAAATTGATAGGCAAATTTGAATATGTTTTTATTGGTGGCGTTGTACCACTAGCAGAACGAAGCATGCGCACCTTTCTCCATCTCCCAATAAAGACATCTTGATAAATTTGAGGCTGAAAACATGTTGCCTAATTCAAAGAGATAACAGTTAAACTCACATCGAAAAGATAAAAAGTTTAAATATAAACATATGAATATACACAATTACAAGAAGACAATTAATGAAGCCAGATATCAATGAGGAAAAAAACTAGGGTGGAAATTTTGAAAAACACCTAACTACATATAAATGCAAATAAGATCAACTAGACCCAGTCATCTAAAGAGTTTAAATATGGTTGTTACCAAATAACATATGACCTTCAGGCTGAAACATGTAGCGCCATCAACTATCTCTATATTCCAAATAATGTGTAGTTGATTGTTTTAAAGATGGTGAAGTTTTTGTTATCCAAATTGCAGTACAATTCATTAAATAGATTAACAAAATAAAATAAAATACTACACAAATAATATTTTAAGCAGGTGATTCAATGTCATGTTTAGAAGGTTGATTCACCCAACAGAGAAAAAGAATGCTGTTGAAGCATATTTCCAAACCTATCCTTGAAAAAAGCCTAGAGAATCACAATTCATTTTTCTTTTACATTATTTAAGTTTGAGAACCAAAGTGCAAAACGAGCAACAGTTTCTTTTCTTTCTTTTTTTCCTTTTTTAATGTACTTTTTCTTGAATGGATAATACAACTCTTCAAGAGGATGATAAATCCTCCAAATTAAAAATATACACAAAAAACCAAAACTCCTTTTACAACACATCTTTCCAACATAGATTATGTAATCGCAACTTTTACCGAAGTCCACAAAAATGTCAGATGCTTCATATGATTCCTAGAAATTTCACATCTTGTAGTTTTACTTCAAATAACCTTTCATTCCTATCCATCCATATTCCCAAAGAAAGTGCAAAAATGGTACATTTCCCAAAGGTTCTACCTCTTCAGATCATCTCCCACCAAGAAAGCTTTAAAATATAATAATTGACAAGATAGAGGAAACAATCATTGAAAGTTTCTTCACTCAAAAACTCATACCATGGTCGAAATGCCACTTCACAATGAACTAAAAAGTTGGGTAATTTTGTTCATTATTGTTTCTACAGATATCTCCTACTTTTAGCCCCCATCCTTGAGTTAAATAAGGCAACAGTTTGTCCAGTAATTTATTTCTTAACAATTTAGAAGACATGTAGTCTGTAAGTACACTGTAATTAAGTCGTAAAAATATTGAATGGTCTTCGAATGAATAGAAAAATTATTGTTACAAGAGTAAATGTCAGTTGGAACCTTACCTGCTGTGCTAGCACAACACAACCGTCACATTTACCAGAAGTAGCAGAAAGAAGAGGAAATGTGTAATTCCGTATCTGAGCAACCAGAGAACCTGTTTGCAAGTGAATATTTCTCCCATATAGTCGAGAAAATGGTATATTATTTTCATGAGCGACAGGATCGAGCTTCTTTACAATGTCTATCATGCCATCCTCCCCACCATCAATACTTGTCAAGCTTAAATCTAAATCTGTAGCAGAAACAGAAAGAAGGGAAGTCCTAGCAGTGCTTGGCCTAAAACCAGACTGAAATCCTTCCTTACAAGCACCTGAACCTTCTGATGGTACTAGATTCTGACATGCCTGAAAATATGATCGGAATGACTGCCGATAAATTTCCTCCCGCATTCTGCTAACAGCTGAAGGATCTTGCAAATCAATCTCAACTCCATTGAAGACAGTCTTTTTTTCTTGACTAGATTCATTTGGTTCAGCGCTTTTAGGACATTGGTTATGTTTGGAAGTAAAATCATCAAGAAATTTCAACCTTACAGCTAATTCACAGGCCTCATTCTTCATCAGCTGATAGTGTTCATCAAGCCATCCTTGCAATGGTTCTTCCTCAATATCAGCAGTAAGCTTGCGTATGCAGAACCTTACACGGCCAAATTTCATTGAACTAGGTTTCTTGACTTTTGACACCTCTTTCTTCACAGGAAAAATAAGATTAGTTTTAGCAGCTGTGATAAGCTTCAAACCACGCAACATATCTTCAACTGAATCATCAATGGCACGCAATTGCAATCTATAGGGCATGCAAATGTGGACATCAAGGCCTTGAATTACCCAATCCCATGTGTTAGTTACAGGTACCTTTGCATCAGATGAACTGGTAGACACACTAGGAATTCGTGAAATTTGCATCCTGCTACTTTTGAATAATCTGGACCCATTAAAACTTAGCATAAGTCCTTCAAGAAGTAATCCTATACGTGCATTTTCAGAGAAAATTGACTGAACCTTAACCAATGTTTCAACCCCATCTCCAACCTCGGCAGATATACTCAACATTTCAACATCAACAGCAAAAATAGATTCCTTTTTCTTGTGCTTGTCAACATTTTCTGATTCGGTATTGGCTACTTTTTTTTGTTCATGATCTCTCATACTAGAAGCATCATCAATATACTCATTACCATGTCCCTGAAGCTTCAGATTGTGTACCAGTAATTTCAACTGCAAAACCAGTTCAATTAGTGATATATGTACATCAGGCTCCCACCTGACTGTAATATCAGTTGCACTGAAAAGAGAGCACACAGAAATCTCCTTATGACCACCAGAACGCCGTACAAATTTAGCATTCTGCATGTCAAACAGTGTTACTTTTGTTTTGGGCTTTAGTTCTTCTAAGTACTCCTGATAGACTGATCTGGCCCTTTCAAGCTCCAGCTGCGTCGACTGTTTATCCTTGTTTGCACACAAACTGAAATGGAAGATATCAAGAGAAACGGAATACTTCAAATTTCTGCATTCATCAGAAATTGTGGACATTATGTCTGCACACCTAGTTGTGCCATCAGCTGAGACACTTACTACAACTCGACCACCATGCGACCCATAATTTACACGCTTGGGATCTGCAACAATGGTGTTTTCTAGACCTGCATCACCACATAAGTTTACAGAACACCGTTCAAGATTAAATTTTAAAAGTCGAGTCCCTTTTCCTGATGATTTAGATGAACGCCCTCCTTTACCCTGTGACGTTCTTTTCCCAGAAGCAGATAGAGACTTCATGAGAGCTTGAAAAGATATTGCAGTTGATACAAGAGACTCAATGCGCTTGAATGTAAAATAAACACCCATACCAGTTACATCAACAGACAGAACCAATTTACACCTAGAACCATCGTCTTCCAATGATTCCATATCCTTCTTTCCCCAATCCAAACTAACCTTTGCTATGTTTATCAATGACCCCGAATTTGATTCCACTCCAAAAAGGCTTTCTTTCAAGCATTCTTGGTATTCATCTGCCATGTGCAAATTCAATTCACCAAGTTCCATGTGTACAGTAGTTCCAGTATTAGATATATTATTTGCAAACACATGTGATGATTGAGAGCAACCCTACATTAGTAAATCAAAAGTCAAACCTTGTATTCATGACCATAATTAGGAAAGGAAAAAAGATGTTGATGGCCACATAATAAAGCAGTAGAAGTCATAAGGTCAGAAAATAGACTGAGACACTGACTATGCCATAACAGGGCATTTAACAAAAGTTAGTAACTTTAAAGAGTCATCTTCACAAAGATAAAGCCATTTCACCTATGCAGATGTTAACCTTATATTCCAGATCAAAAACAACCACATATGAATTTCAGGGCTCATCCTTATATGCACCTATGTGTATTGACATGAAATAAGCATATCCAACTGGACAATGTCTTGTCCAGCAGGAAGTTTCATGGAAAGATAAAAGAAAATTTATGGGAAGTCTTAATTTAAAATAAAATTTAGTTTTATATCAAGCAAAAACTAAAAACTGAAAAAATTAAAAATTAAAAGAAAAGAAAAACCCACACACACACTTGAACAAGGCATTAATGTCATAAGATTCAAATGAAACCTTAAAAAGATTTACTAAAAGGGTAAAAAGAGCTACTTATTGTCCACAATAGAGTGTAATAAATCGCAAAAACTCAAGTGTACCAGAGATTCCTAGAGGCATACCGTCAGAAAAGCTTCCTTGACCAATTGGATGGATAAATTTTATGGGGAAGGAAAGGTGTAAAGGAAAACTATACCTATGTAACTTCCCTCAAATTATAAATATTTTTCACACCTTTCTTATATTTTGTCAAAAATAAGGGAAATCCACCACGCAGTTTATTTAAATATTCTAGGTTCACAAATAATATTGCAGCGATAAAAGACAGGAAGTGGCCGATTTTGCACTGCCAAACCACTGAAACCTATAACAGTTTCCGAATCACAAACTTTTAAGCTAAAGAACGACAAATTAAGATGAAATTTTTAAGCTAAAGAATAACATATTAGATCAGGAGTGTGAACCAGGAAACTCTTTTTTTTCTAATTTTTTTATGGGAAAGTTTACTTAAGGACAAATATTACAAATATTTAAGACAATGAGGAACCCAAAAATCGTCAAAAACTATAATTAAATTCAACATATTAATCCTCCAATTCAACAAAATCAAAGAAATTAGAATATGCCTAAACTCTTTTAAAGTGGATGCATGCCCATAAAGAAGCCTGAAATTTAATACGATCCCATTAGATTTTCACATCTTGATTCCTCTCTTCAAAAATTTTGTCCAAAACAATGCCAGCCTTGCGCACTTATTCAAAGCACTTTCCCTCTTTTGCCACCTCCAAAACCTTTAAAAATTAATGCTGGAAAAATTGAGGCAATACCCATAAAACCCAGCCTCATCCACCAATAAAGATCATAATTTAACAGCCACCTCCTAATGAAGAACTGAAGGATATAACACACAGCCACCTCCTAATGAAGAAGTGAAGGATATAAAACATCACAACATCAGGGAGATAAATAAGCTCCAGCTTTTCTTTCTCTAACATAAGATAAGTATTTAGCTTATCATGCATTAGGAGCCACACACTAGAACCATTGTTGGTAAACAAGCTTTCCAAATTATATGAAAGGGCTTAAAAACAGAGGAAGAAGAGTCACCAATCAGAAAACTGAGTGGGACATACAAGTAAATTATTTTGATGGATCTTATATCCACTTGTACTAATACCACCCCTTCAAGGAGATTTAACAATAAGCACAAAACAAACAATTCTCCATCATAGAATTACAAAAGGAATTGAAGTTCCGATAACTATGACAATTAAGTTGAGGGTTCCAAGAACTAAGTTGAAAGTTGCACCGCTACAACCCAACTTTAAAATAAAAGGCATAATAAGTTCAAGCAACAAGACACATCATAATAGAGATTATTAAAAACGATATTACTCACATGATATAGTGGCAAACCACTGACACCATAAAGCACAATAGTCATCTCAGGAGCTGAAACAGTACATGTCCACATGATAGCTTTGGTATCATTTGATGGTGGCTTTTCAACAGTAGAACTTTCCTCCCGAAGCACCATTTTCTTCTTCTTTGAGAAGTGAAGGCGCAACCATGGCTTCAGTCTACTCAATATAATGTTGCATTGGGTACCTCCCAACTTCACATCAACTTCTGCTCTAACAGTCAAGGATGGCTGGGAAGCAAGATAACCCACACAAATAAATCAAAAAAAATAACAAAATTATATCATAAATCCTGTGTCAATAAAATATCTATGCACTCTTTTTTTTTTTTTTTTTCTCTCTTTCTTTTTTTAATAAAAAGATGATTTCATTGAGTAGAAAGGTCCAAAAGGATAAGAGAATAGAAGATGATATTATCTAGGCTCGTCAATAAATGATTGACACATAATTTTAAGATAATTAAAAATGTATATTTATGGCTAATCAATAGATTGCCAAAAATTAGCCCTTAATCAAGGGTCAATTATTTACCGATTAGTCTAAGTATTCACATTTAATTAGTCTAATATTAAGAACCAACCATTTATCGACTAGCCTAAAATACACTTAACACTTTAAAACATAGAACAAATTATGCAATTTTTTTGCAAAGTCAGGATGTGTACAATCACCTATCCTATCCTGAGCTGTATCAACTTCACAATAAACTCTTGCCACTGGTATACACATTATACTCTAATTTGTTCCAATGAGGTAATATTTAAGACAAAAATGCATCATGAGGACTGCACACATACTGGTCAATATTGAAAGAAAATTTGTCTCTAAGATCGCCTGATGGTTTGGTCCATCCTTCCAAAAGGAGAGGTTCTGGGTTCAAACCAGAGTTGGTACTTTCAAAATTGTCCATTACAATAATATAAACAGAGAAAATTGCTCAAACACTGTTTCAATAGAGGGACTGAAACATTGATTTGCAAGCATTACTAAACCAGAAGAATTTTTATTTGGTTTTTTATGCCACTTGTTTGAGATTGTCAATCACATGTAAAAATTACAGTATTGGATGTCGGCCATAAGTGCAAATAATGGGCATCAGTAACAGCTACTAAGCGGGCATTGTGGGTGTGGGTGTGGGTGTGGGCGTGGATGTGGATGTGGATGTTGGTGCCTGCACATCAAAACTAGCCTGTCCTGAGAGCAGGAAATATTAAGAAGAGAAATATTGCATTACTTGGATATGCATATGAATATTATTAAAAAAAACTTTCTAGGGTATTGTAATTACAAGTATCCAAGACCTTCAAATGTTTGGACTCCATTATGGACTTGAAGATATTTTAGAAGTCCTTGGAAATTTAAATATCAAAGTTATTCTCTCTTGAGAAGAAAGAAATCCATTAAAGTTTGGGAGTATGTGACAGAAGCAAAATGTTGAGTAGCTATTGTTCCAAAAAGTTTAAACTGATAAGAAGTGGTCCATAGCTTACACAGTTGTATATAATAATTCTTGCACTTCCAACCACACATATAGAACGAAGAATTCTAATATAATTGAGGTAGGCAAGATTCAAACAGAGAACCATATAGATAACACAGCTGTCATGCTATGTTAAGGCACCACAAATCCAAAAGTTTAAGCTGAAAGGAAATGGGTCCAACTATGTATGCCAAAGTTATATGGTCTTAGTGGATAGTAGTTTTAACACAACAATTTTTGTCTTCATTTTTTCCAAGACTTTTTCATTATTATTGGCTAATATTTTAAGTTCTTGTTCCATTGCTTGTGTCAGAAATGACTCAACAATTTCATCTAACGTTCATTTCTTTCTGGAATTTAAATGTGTGTGGATTTGTTTACATATTTCATATTTCTTCTAAACTTTTCCTCTCCTACTTCTTATTAACCAATATTCCTTATCCGTGACTGGTGATGTGGTTTTTCAATTGTGGTGACAATTGATGCATGAGGCTGATCATTCTTGGGTGTTCACTTAGTCTTGTTTCTTAGTTAGTCAGTCTTCATTGGCAGCTTTAGGGAATTTAAAGGAAGTAAAGGCGGAAAAGTCCTTCGCAAGCAATGATGGCTTGGTCCTGGACAGTTTAGTGGAAGAAAACAAAAAGATTTTTGAAAGGCAAGTATGAAGATGTGCTACTACAGTGTGATAGAATTATGTTCAACATTATTATAGGCATCAACTTCTACGGAGTTTAAGGATATACCCACTTTTATGATGCACTCAATTTGTAAGAATGTTTGGAATATATTTTTGTTATTGTACGTTTTTGACAGAGGATTCCTTACCTATTTACTTCATGTGCAATTTTTATAATTATGAAACCACAAAAAATAAAAAAGCAGCTGTGCATGCTTTAGATACCATTTCACAATATTTACCCAAAAATAAAACTATTCTACATGCTAAAACAGGCATAAACAAAAGTATCAGCTTGAAAGAGGAACCATACTACCACAATTTAATTGCAATGTCCTCACCTGTATAGGAATGTACACAAATGAGACAAAGGCTACTTTCAGTATCTCCAGAACAGAAGTGCCGGCTTCTCTAAGAAGCTGAAATACAATGGAAAAAAACAATTCAAGAAGAGTTAAAGCTGTATGACGAATTTATTCTAAGAATTTTTGAAGTGTTTAATAACATCAAAAGTTACAGCCATACATGAATCTCACTAAAATCCAAATGCACATCCAAGCGTGTACTCTCCCCGACGTCTTCACTAGCTTGTGATTTAATGGTTTTCAATTGAATTCCCATGATGTTATTCTCAATAGCTAAATTATGTTCACGATGCTCAAATTTTACATCCAGTTGCGGTAAATTGAAGCATATCTGTCAAAGAAAAATATTAATTATCTGTCAGCATCAACATTTAGGCCAGATATTATTTTCAGGCTCCACTGAATTCCATTTTTAACACACCGTTATTAGAAAAACACCAAATACACATACTCTCTCTCTCTCTCTCTCTCTATCTCTATATATATATATATATATGTGTGTGTGTGTATTTATACACATCTGCGGGAAAAAAAAAAAAAAAAAAAAAAAAAAAAAAAAAAAAGCAGACCCCACCATAAAAAATGCACCTCACAATTAGGCAACATGTTGTGGAACAAAAGCATCAGGCAACATGGTGCCTGATGTGAGGAACATTCTTCATGGTAGGGGTCTGGTTCATTTTTTAGCAAAATTATATATTTATATAATATAATGTGGTTATATGCTTTGTTACATGACAACAGTAGACATATATGCAACTGCTTCTACAATTTTTGTGGATAAAGTCGAAACCCATGATAGTGCTGCCAACATCATAGCTTTACACTGGTGCTCAGTCACAGTAAAAGATATGCCTTAGAAACTGAAATACAGCAATAACAATTACACAACAACAGAAAATGGCAACATATGAATCTAATGCCGCAAGAAACACCAGATCAATAATTCACATACATAAAGGACAATAGTTTTGTGTATAAACAGGAGTTATTTTTAGCATGCTTCAGATTCCCACTTGAGCTGGTCCAAATGTGGTTGGTGGGGACCAGTTGCAGAAATGCTATACTCAACCTTTTTTCTTTATGGTATGAATGCACAATTTTTGTGCTCGTTAGAACTATTAGATAAGAAGAAATTAATACAGAGAAAGCAATTTTCCACATCTATATTTGTCCATGATGCCGGACTTCCTTTGTTTAATGAACAAAAGATATTAAAATTTAGCAATCTTACAATACAAATGCAACTGCCAAAAACAAAAACAACATTTTCATACTTATGTAGCCAAGTACAAATTCTGGAAATAGGCCTTACATTATCTAATTTCCCCTTTACCCTGCTTCTATGGCTCCACTATATGATATCAAACATGTTTCTATTAAAACAATATGCATGAAGAAATTTTTAATCCCCTCTTTTACCCTTTGTATTGATTTCCTATCAATAAAAGGTTGTTTCTTATCAAAAATAATATATATATATATATATATATACGTATATTTGTGTGCATGAAAGATCCAAATTGTACACTAATTTAAACCACACATTCATCTCCATTAACCTTCAAACAATAGAGGTTTGAGAGGGTGCTATGCAGTTCTTCAAAAATCTTATAAAGCAATTCTTTTTGTGATTGCTTTATGATTTTAATTCTAATGCAGTGAATTAAAGTCCATAAACCCTTGTTTAACAAATGAAAACTATCAATCACATGATGGTTTTGCATGTTGAAATGCCTAATTTAAATCTAACAAATTTGTAACCAAGTCCCAACTTTGGCTAGCATTTAGAACCAGCCAAAATCTATGGGTTTGAGCAGATAGTACATTCAACCTATAAATTCAAAAAACCTCTGCTTATTACGAAGATTGTCAGTTATGTTGTTCTAGTCCCTCATTCCACAGGAAGAAGTAGAAAACAACCAGGATTTAATAATATGCGCTTAAATAAGGAAAATATTAATATGGATGGATATACCAGTCTTCCAAACAAGGTAATTTCCATAGATATATCAACATCAATGTCAGTAAGTAAACATTAATGAAACAAAACCTAGCCATCAAAAACAAGCTCTAAATATTGATTCTGTATAAACAACCAATCCCAATATTTCTCAACTATTCCCTCAATATGAATTTTTTTCAACCCTAACATCTATCTAATATCCTAAAATAATTCGTATGCTTCTCCTCTACTTGGTTTGCAATCCCTTGGTCCCATTTAAAGAATTTTTAGAAAATTCTTCAAATTTCGAAGAAAAACTGAATAAAAATCAATAAAGTTTTCTTAAGAAAATATTATATTGAAAGCTATCAAAATTCACGAACCTTTTCTGGAAATATAGAGCTATACTTTGAAAGTGCAGCAACCAATTGTTGTTCTTTGTGCGTCTTTCTTGAATCTAAAGAACCAACAGTCGAATCTACAACTTTATCAGTGTGAGAAGAAGAATGTGATGAACTCTTGCTTTTTAAGAGCATTTCCTCATTCAGGTTCACAGAGACCACTCCACTGGAAATCTCCACGTCCTTGATAACCACACCAACTTCCCTACGTCCAAATTAAGCAAATAAAAAATATATTAGCAGATAAACCCTGCACTACAATAAACAAGGCTAGAGGTGAAAAACGTAAATTGGAGTGAGTATCCCAGAAGAAGCAGCACAAAGCTACACAACAAAAGGAACCTAAGAATTTAATATTTTAAAATGGTACCAATGGAAAAATATTAAAAACCTTTTTGTAAACATTAGGTTGGCATCTATATAGAAACAAAGAAAACATATTTAAACAATACCTATCATGACCAAATTCACAAGAGAGAGAAAACTCTTCACAAACAAAAGGAGCTGACGACCTCTCCATAATGCCACAGGATGACTGGCTGGCAGAAAGGCATCCTTCATAGCTGAGACTGGATGGTTGATCACTACAACCCCGTTCACCCATGTGCACAATAATTGGTAATATATGCAGCTTAACAAACAGATTTGGCTTAGATCCACCATCCTTAGATATATCTACTTTCAGTTCCTTAACTTCAGCAGTAGCTTTGGGTGTCTGCAACATTTCAAGAGATAATTAAAATGATAAAAATAGATTTTCCTCCATGAAAGATGCAACAACAAAAAGATTATAAGAATCTATGATACTACAAGAAAATAACTTTTCAAATAGATTTTTTTTTTTTTACGACCTTGTTTAAAAACATGCCCACTTGAGCAAATTTTTTTACCTGTCCAGGAACATAACAAGTTCAAGGGTGCGCAATTCACCATGGTGATATTCACCTTTAACAAAGGGAGAAAAAGAGAAACAGAAAAAAGGAAGACGAAATAAAGAAAGAAAAGGAAATCTGGAATTGCACAAGTTTTTATGCATCCATTGGATATTGGCATTATTGACACTTCATCAGTCAAAACTCAACTGATATAGATATACGGTATACTTAAAGGGCCCATCATGCAAACAATTAAATCAATAAAGGAATTAATTTTTAATTAACTAGTACAATACAAGATTATCAAAATAAAACTAAATTAAACAGAAAAGCAAAGTAACAGCATATGTCATCACCCCACCCCAAAAAATAATAATAATAATAATAATAATAATAATAATGATAATCATGGTGACAATAAATTAATTAACTTATTAAAAAGATGAATACCTTCAAAACTAAATCTGTCACAGAAACCGATAAATATCTTGCAATATTAGCAACAACCATCCATTTTCCCCTGCCTGAACTACGAGGTTTTCTTGCTTTCTTAGCCTTAGATGTGCTTTTATTTGAAGGCCTCATCACAATTTCTAAATCACATATTAACACTTGGAGCTTCGGATCTCTGGAAATAAAACCAACCCCAAGTTTAACCAAGGACTGACGTAAGCTGAGTTTAATTTCACCAACAGATATGGATTCAACAGCACCCTGTATATCACAAAAGTCAAAATACACAATTGTCATCCGAAGGTAATAATGAAACTTAGTTGGAGTGACAAAGCAATGGCACACTGTCCAATCCATTTCCTAGAAGGGCCTCAAAAATAGAGGCATTGATATTTAAAGATTTCAGACAGAACACTATAAATATGTTACAGAAAACCCATCAGAAGAATAAATTTCATTCCTTCAAAAAAAAAAATTAAATAAATAAAAATAAACTTTGTAAACAACTTTCTTCATTTTAAAAAAAAAAAATTCCCAATAAAATTGCAAGAAATGACTAAGCACCAAAGGTATCAGAAACGAATCAAATGGAAAAACCAAGAAAGCAACCAAGGAACCCTGGACCATGAGCAAAAACCCGATTGCATTTCCAAATGCCATGCATATACCATCAATTAATTGGAAAAACACAACAGCGACTAATTAAAGAAATCCCAAAGGAAACATAATTCACAGCAAGAGTTACGCACATAAAGACACACCACAACAGGGAAAAAAGGGGAAAAAAAAGAAAAAATCAGTTGCATTCATCAAAATTATATCATTGCCAATAGGAACTCCAATATTCCATGAATATATTCTCTACTAGACTGTATACATGAGATCAAAAATCTTATCAAGTAGGCTGCCCACATGTTAGTTAGGATTAGATTTAACCCTATACCTTTTA
Source organism: Ziziphus jujuba (assembly GCF_031755915.1). NCBI lineage: Eukaryota > Viridiplantae > Streptophyta > Magnoliopsida > Rosales > Rhamnaceae > Ziziphus > Ziziphus jujuba. The sequence goes on along the minus strand of NC_083383.1, from coordinate 21,061,316 downwards.
TTCCATAGAAAAATTAAATCTCATAAATTAAAATAAGCCACACAGCTAATCCAGAGGATAAGAAATCCTCCAGAATACAAAGGAAAACTTAAAAAACAAACTACATTTAGCGTAAACCTTCGCAACATAAATAATGCATAAAGAAAGGCAAATCATAAAGGAGAATTGGTCCAAACACACCATAATCTATACTGCCTTTTGACATTGGTCTTTAAACCTTTTTTTTGTTAGCATTAAGCCCACAAACTCCAATGCATGTTGCACATAAATCTTTTGGTGATTGTCCGTTAACCTATATTTTTCTGTCCATTAACCCCTCAAGTGATGGACCACAGTACAACCCCAAAATAATTTAAGGGGCGACCAAGAACAACCCCAATATAAGTTAAGGGGCAACCAAGCCAATATCAAAACAAAATATATTGAAAAGTATTTTTCTGTGAAAAAGAACAAAATAATTTCCATGAAAAATGAATTCAAGTACTAAAAATATCTGGAAAAATATTTATTTTTTCAAAAAAAAAAAAAAATTTAAAGATCTTTAGAATTAATAAAAGCATAAAAAAATATTTTTTTCATAAAGATTGATGAAAAAATTGAAAGAGTAGAAAAAATTAAACAAATAATTTGCAGAAAGAATTAAAATTTTATAAAACCTATATAGATGTTTAAAAAAAATTAAAAAAATAAATAAAATAAAAAAGAAGGGAAAGTTACTTTTAAAATTAAACAATTAAAAAAATTGTCACAAGTAATATATAAATGAACTGAAATAATACATTTTAAAAAAAAAAAATTGTGCAGTACTAAAAAATATGAAATAACTAGTTGTTGGAAAAGAATAAATATTTTACCAATATCTATCTAAATGTTAAAAATATATGAAACAAATCATTTCTCCACTAATAATATAAAAAATAATCTTTTTAATTTGTAAATATTTATAAACAAGACAAAGCACAAAATTTTTATTTATTAGTGTTGGTCAATATATTATTTAACATTAAAAATATCATAAATGAGTATATTAATTACGATGAAAATTGTACCATCTATACTCCAAATACAAAAAAAAAACATAAATATATAATAGAAATGATGACTGAGATAGCTAAGTTAGAAAACACAATCTTTTATCCATAGTTGTCAAAATGTGTATCGTATCGTGTATTGATTTGTCTAAAAAGTGAATCGTGTATTGTAAGATACGCTCATAACTTTATATAATGTATTAAATATATATGTCTTTAGTGTTCCACATAAATCTATCATAAAGATGAAAAACAGAGTAAATATATGTCCCTCGTGTTCCGCAAAAAACCATCTATCATGAAGATGAAAAACAAAGCGAAGAAAACAAAAAATGTTAGTGGAGATGTGATAGTATAGTGATAGAACTGTTAAAATAAATGTTAATAATAAATAATAATTGTAACTGGGGACGAAAAAGGATAAGTTAAGAGGAATACTATGCAATTAATTGACCAAAAGAAGATTTCAACCTCCTATCAATTGACCAAGAGAGGCCTTTAATTCTCAATGTAAAGAAGCCCATTTTATCCTTCTTCTTCTAAAGGGGCCTCTGATTATGTTTGAAGCACTACCAGACTTTGATCCTTATTGTCAAAAGACTGTTGAGCAACCCACAAATTCCATAAAAATTATGGTGGATATTTCAAAGTTTCTTCCTTAATTTTCTTTTATTCAAAATTCATCTGTTAGCTTTTAAACACTTCCCATATATATATATATATATATATATATATATTTTTTGTGTCAACAATGTTTTCACTTAAACCTTTCTCTACCATCACCTCAACACTTCAGCTTGGCCTAGCTCTTTTTTGTGCCATCATTTGAGCGTTGAGCAAACAGAAACCAGACTTGAGAGTATCTTTCTGCAGGATCTATAGCTGGTTAACTTTACATTGTCATCTATGTCATTGATGCAAATAAGCGTAAAGTGGAAATGATGAGCAAGACAAGGAAAATTTTTGGGGAACCAAAAAAAAAGGGATTCATAGGAAACAGCAAAGTAAAGTTGTAGAAAAGAAAGTTATCAGTCAGCAAGTAGAAGGGATTTAAAATTATTTCTTTATCTATATATAGGAGTGGGTGACAAACAGTTTATTATTTTCCACATACAAATATATATACATACATATAGATGTAACTGACTTGACAAAGTATTAGTTATAAAGTTATATAAATATGGCTTATCAAGTATCCTTAAAACTTCAAACGATGTTAATTATTGATGTTCCCAAAAGCTTAAACTACTAGAATCTGGGGTCAACTAGGTGTATCAAGCAGCCCATCTAATTATGGAATATATATGCTCCTGCATGTACAACACAATAACTTACTAGAAATGGATTCTACCAGGATTCAAACAAAAGCCCAATTAAATAACAAGCTTGCGACACCATGTTAAGTTTACTGCTTTTTTTATAAAGTTAAGTTGTTACGAAGCCTAACAAAGTAGCAAGTTGTCAATTGTAATATGAATTTCGTAAGAGCACCATTGAAGGAATTAAATATTCCACGTTGAATATGAAAGCTTTATTTTTTAACGTATTAAATTTTTCAACAAGTACTTGATCCATTGCATCTAGTTCTGTTTCAGATTTTTCTCTTGTGTTTGTAATATTTGTTCACTTCTTGAGTACTTGGTATACATTTTAGATGCATGTCAATAAAATAAATATCTACAAGAAATTAAAAACACTAATTTATTATTCTAATGTTTATAAGTTAGTGATTAAACAGCACTTAAAAAGTCAAAAACCACAGTCTTCTTCAAATTTTACCCGATGGAAGCTATCAATTGTCTACAGTATCTATGTAGTTTAGATAGATTGAAAATATAGTGGTAGAGCCTACTGAGTTTTTTTTTCAAGAATCTAAATTATCTGGTTCGGCTTATCTTCATGATTCTTTTTGTAATTATTTTGTAATTAGTGTATTTTATAATCAAAGAGAAGAAAGGCCTAACTAGCAAAGGTCTTATGCTACTTTACTTTTATTAGCTGTCAAAATGAATCAAGGAAAAGTTTAAACCCCTTTACCAGCTCAGATTCATATAACAAAATGAAACAAGAAGCATGAGTAGGAAAGAAACCTTTTTGAACTTCACAACAACATCCCTTAGACATTTCCATCCACCAACACGAAATCCAACAGATGCTCCTACTACTCGACTCAAAATCCAAGCCAGCAACCTCGATGCAAATCTGTAAAAGATGCTCAATGAAACCTTGACAATAAATACTTAAGCGTCAAAAATTGGAAAACAAAAAATAATATTTTTCACCAGTGGCATCCATAATGTAAGGGATATCACCACTTATATGATGATGCGTCCATATAAAAAAACAAAAGAATTTTGGATGAAAGCAATTACCGCAACATAAGCAGCCATGTCACATGTGATAATTACTCCTAATAATGAATAGCCTAATAATGAATAGCAGTGATCCAAAGATTAAGAATGAGAAAAGCACTGCAATGATGACAGCTAATCTAATTTAACAAGACAAACAGCAAAAACCTTCTTTTAGAAGAAAAAATTATTCTATTAACAAAGAAACATTTTACAGAGTTAAAGAGGAAGAGAAAAACACAAGGAAATTAAAAGATTAAAGATCAGAACCAGGTGTACATGATACCAACAATAATGCAAACCATTAGAAAAGGCATCGACGTAATATTTTGAGGTTTTTCTTATGTACTTCCCCTACAAAAGCACCCTTTCTAAACCTCTTATAGAACATTACTTTGGTTCATTACATGCCAAATGGATGCTATAAAACTGTAGAATATCCACCCAACTGATAATGCAACAGCATCATATAGCAGACAGCTCAAAAAAATCAAGCAAGGATTTACTACGTCACGGTTTAAGATGGTTGTTGTATAAAATAGTTCTAACGTGAGCAGTAAAACACAATGAATTCTAACTAGCAAATTGGTGATTATGATTTGAAATTTATTCACTTGCTTATGCTCCAAAAATTTCCTATATGAGAAAAGGCAACCAGATGTATTTAGTTATGTGCAAAAAGACAAGGCAGAAGACAAGTTATTGCAGCGGTGATAATAAGGCCAAAAGTGGATTCTAACAACATGGTCACAGCAAATACAGTGTGAAGAAAATTTCAGATAAACATATATGCAGGAACAAAATGGCAAAATAAGATATATTTCACAAAAGTAACCGTAAAGAAGTGAGTCAGCAAACATATCACTTAAAGCCAAGTTTATGTAAACGAACAAAACTAATATGTACAATAACCTATTCAGCAAAACCCAAACTGTAAGGAACTTAAATGAAGGGTTGCATAACCAAGTCCACGAACCACACAAGGAGTTTGTAAGTATTGGTCATAAAGATTTCTATAAAAAGTTAGCACTCAGCTACTAATAATTAATGTTTCTTTAGCACTCAGCTACTAATAATTAATGTTTCTTTCCCTTAAATTCAATTGAAATCAAACTTGCAGGGTCCATATATTATTCCAACCGTTATTAACTCTAAAGAAAATCTTCATTTGCTAGCAGAGCTCACAAATGGGGCACATAAAGAACTCAGTGACACCAAAATAAGATCATGGCATAATTTTTAAAACCAAGAGAACTCCCAATTCATTTGAGAAAGTCAAACTGCCTAGTTATTGAGATTCTTCAGAACAAGCCAACACTAAATTTTTAATTCTAGAAGCATTATTACACATACAGTTCCAAATTCAAACAAGGGCTCTCAACTTGGGCTTTCAAATTTCATCACACTCAATGCCCCGGCATCCACCCAATACCACAATACAACCGCAACATATATAAATATATATGCTTCCACAAAAAAGTGATTGCACAAACAGCGATCAAGTCAAATTCGATACAAAGCAGAGAATATTGAAATGCAAAAATCAGAATTGGACGTATGCAAAAATTCGATACAGCATGTAAATACGCAATGCGAGTGTAATGGAGAAGAGAAAGGGAAACAAAGAATTACATGAAGAGAAGCCACAATGTGATGGAAAGGAGCAAGAAACCAAAGAGGAACTTGACCGGAGAAGCTGCCATTTTCCAAAGGAGAGTCTGAAAAATCTCGGAAAATGTATGGAATTGGATATCAGATAACGGAATTCCGAGGAACCAAACACAGACGATGCTCTGCACATAACTTCCTCAGGTCCATGGCAAGAAAGATGGAGCAGAAAAGAGAATAAGAGCCCTAGAAATCGGAGGCCCGAACCCGCTCGAAATGGGTCAGCCAATCAGACCGAGTCGTCGTCGTCGAAGCGTAGCGATCGGAGGACGTATTTGTATGTGTATATATATATATATATATACAACTATATGTGTACACATATATAAATATATAAATGGGGGAGTGAGAGCAGATCCGATCCGTGAGGTGCTCGCTCGGTGATCAGCGAAAGAGAGCGTGCGAGGGTGAAAGAAAGACAGAGAGAGAGAGAGAGAGTGAATCGTCTGTTATTTTTGATAGACCGGCCTCCGTGGCGCATTGGTGGGTTGGGATCTGGTGCGTTGCGGAGTATGGAGAAGTGAGATCCTTGGAAGTGTGCGCGGGATGGCAGTATTTTATTTTTAGAGGTTAATTTTATCTTACCTCTATGAAATTTTCATTGGTAAATACATTACCACCGTTAAATAGATTGATAATTTGTGTTCATGGATCGTGTTTGTATCAATCAATTTAATAATTATATCAAAAATATTTAATTTGAACACAATCCACTTATTAATCGTATTAAGTATCTTAAATACTAACCTGATCTGTTTATAAATAGGTCAACACGATATGATCCGTTTAACATAATTACTTTAACAGGTTGTGTTGAGCTATTAACATGTTAACTTGAAATTAATCCGTTTATCCAAAAATTAACCTATTAACTTGAAAATTAATCTATTTATTTTTTTATTAAAGATTTATTTTTTGTTTTTAAAAAATTAATAATAGAAAATTATTTTTATAAAGTTTTTAATTTATAATATTTTTTAGTTATTAAATATTATATTATGGATAAAATTATAATTTAAAATTAAATTTAAATGGGCTGTAATAGGTATATAATCAAGTTGGATTGAAATTGACACGTTTAATAAATGGATTATAATGTTCAATTTCGAATTAAACGGGTCAATCCGAAAATGACACGATTAATAATCGTGTTAAACGGGTTGACGCGATTATAATCCGAACTCATTTATGATAAATCCAAACTCATTTATTCCGTATCGTTTTCGAATCGTATCACCGTGTCATGACCTAGATTGTCACCTCTACCGTCAAGCTTCACGTAAGTACAATTTAGACAAAAGCTTGAAAGAGAAATTAAAAGCAGGTTCGCTCAACTGATTTTAAAACAATTTTTTATTCTGTAAAATATAAAACTATTTTTAAGATAAAAATAAATTTGTTTAACCATCAATTTTCAAAAACAGTTTTAAAAAATAAATTAAAAAAATTAGAAAATATTAAAATGATATTTTTTGTTTTTTTAGTTTAAAAACTATTTTAGAACACTACTAATCAAATATCTCTTGTTTTCATGAAACAGATAAAAATAGTTTTTTATTTTTTATTTTTAAAATAATATTTTAAAAATTAAAAATAAAAAACATAGCCAAACAGGACCTAATTTTTGGAATTTAATTTTTTAAGAATTAATTTTTCTCTTATTATATTTGGTGAGTAATAAGAAAATTGAGACTTATAAATAATTAAATTTAATATTGTATTATAAATTAAGGACAAATATATATTTTAAAAAAATTTCAAAACTGTTTTATTTGAAATTCTCAAAATGACACATTCATAGGTGAGAACAACTTTTCCATATATTTTTTTACATTTATGGGAATCTAATTCCCTAAGTCCATACTTTTCTACTTCACAAAAAATATCCAAACAAAAAAGTCATCACTTTCCTAAGAAATTAGATTCCCACTAATTTTACCGTTATCTAAACAGACAGTACGAGTCTATTTGGTAGAGTTTTATTTTGGTTTAAAAGTTTTATTTGATAATTAAAAGCTTTTTACTTTTTCATTTAAAATAAAGGTGTCTGATAAGAGTTAACAAGCATTTGTTGATTAAAAAATAACTTTTCTAAGCTGTTTTAAAAAAGTTAAAAGTTTAAGTTTTTTTAGAAAAGCTCTATTTTAGTTTATGTAGAAAACCGAATAAACATTTAATGCAGTTTTTTAATTTACAACCAAACACTTATTTCCTTTGTAATGAAAGCTTTATTTCAAAAAGATTTATTATACAAATTTCTATAGATAAAAGTTTTATTTTCATCAACTATACAAATGGACATTAAATATTTTCAACCTCTAATTAGATGGAGGCAGTATGATTAAAAAAAATTAATGAGGACAAGCTATGGTTACTGGTGCTAATGTAGTATAGTTCTTTTTTTTTTCAAAAATTTTGCAACCGGTAGTAATCGATGGACTATAAGCTTTGTAATTATTTTTTAATTCTTTCATTTTTGTCTTTGTAATCAATCTTTTAATAATATCAATTTTTTTTTACCTAAAAACTATTATTTATATGAAATGATAATTAATTAAGGGAAATTGGAATGAATGCATTCTAAATTTTATGGGATTTTGCATATTACACCCTAAATATTTTTTTCTGATATTTTACACCTCAAACTCAATTGAACAAGCTATGGTTACAGGTGTTAATGTAGTACAGGTTTTTTTTCGAAAATTTTGCAACCGGTAGTAATCGATTGGTTATAGGCTCTGTAATTATTTTTTAATTCTTTCATTTTTGTTTTTCTAATCAATCTTTTAATAATAACAATTTTTTTACCTAAAAAACTATCATTTATATGAAATGATAATTAATTAAGGGAAATTGGCATGAATGCATTCTAAATTTTATGAGATTTTGCACATTACACCCTAAATATTTTTTCTGATATTTTACACCCCAAACTCAATTGAATATTGCACTATTGGTCCCTTTGTCAACTTCCATTAAAAGCTATAACAGAAAAAACATGTGCTTAGTACGTGTTCTTATAAGTGTAGAGACAGTCTTTTTACACCATCATTTCCCCTTTTTTTTCTTTCTTTTTTTTTTCCTCTCTTTTTGGGTAAAGTCTCCTCAATTTTGTCATGTAATGGACCTCCTCAATTCTATTCTTATCTAAATTGGATAGTTGTATGTCAAGACCAACATCTATCCTTAATAAAGGATTGTTTTTGAGGTTGAACTTGATCAAGTATATATATTGATAGCTATCTTGATATTATCTAATTAAAGATGGATATGAAGATATAGATGATGCTAATGTAAAAAAGGTTTAGTCTGATTGTTTTGTATGACTCTGAAAATGCCTCATACCAGTAATAGAAACTTCAATTCCAATCCCAACTCCAAATCACCATCAAATTCAAATTTATTGTTAAACTAACGGCAGCAAGCTAAGAGTAAGAAATTAGAGAGTAGTAATCCTCTCGTGCTGAAAATATCACAGTCGATGAACAATAATAGCAGCCCCACCACCCCTCACTTCCTGGACTCATTGTTCCTTGCCATTCACCGCATCTCCACCATTCCTCCTCAACATTCCTCCACTCTCTGTGTTTCCATTAAAAATGATCCCCAGCATAACTCTAGACATGGACATTTAATCATCTTACAAGTTTTCTTCTATGGCTTTAAGATTTAAGGTATTCCATTTTTTTTTTTTAAATCTCTAGTAAATCTTGGTTCTATCCCGCTAAATGCTAATTTTAAATGCATATCTTTTAAGAATATAATAAAGGAACAAGTAGAAATCACTAGTTTTTTCTTTTCTTAAAGAGAACTAGTTATTCTTTTAAGTGAAGAATTTTAGTACCTTTCTTTAATCTGGTAAATGACATTAGTTTTAGGTAGTAAGGGAATGGCATCTATAAGGAAAAGAAAAAGTTCGTCGAAAATGTCATGTTGCCATGTAGCTTTCATTATTATTTCACAAATTTCTCCGATTAGGACTACTTCTACCTTTCCTTTATCGTCCTTCAAGTTCCTAAAAGCAAACATAAGCAGTAGCATCCTGCTTATTAGATTTGTTTAATTGTACTAGTGCTAGTGGTTGTGCCCATGCTAAGTTGTTTAACCACAATATTTGCCTTTCTTCCTTTGGCTTCTGTATCAGTTGAGAAGAATAAACAAGTAAAGATCCATTGGTTACCAAATTAAACTCAAACATGATTTTATGGCATCACATAACAAAATCCGTAATTTATAGAGGAAAGGGAGATTATAGTATCAAAAGACTGCCTTATTCTTGTAAGAAGGTTATATCCTAAGTACTTTCTGTTATAGCTTTTGACAATAATTGAAAAAAAAAACCAATGGTGCAACATTTAGTTGAGTTTGGGATGCAAAATGCTAGAAAAAAAAATTGTTTGAAATCCAAACTGCAAAACCAACTATAATTCAACGTGCATTCATGCCAATTTCCCATTAATTAATTATGTTTGTTTCAAATAAATTAATGGGTTTTATCAGTTTTTTTTTTCCTTTTATTTTGTCCCATAGAAATTCAATGAAACTATAACAACTAAAATTATAAACTATATATTTTTATTAAATAATATAAATTATATTAAATTAGTATCTCACTTTTAAAATAAACAATTAACATGTTGATTCCAAAAACAAAAGTTATTATAAGAAATTAATACCGTGAATTTTTTAATCAAACTTTATTTCAAAAGAGTTACATTAAAAAAAATCATGTTTTCTTTATTTAACATAAATAGCAAAAATAAAAATTCAATGCTCTTACACTATAAAATAGTTACAAATATTAACTAGAATATAATTTAAATAATTTAAATTTATAAAAAAGTATATTAAAAAATAATAAGTTAATATTAATTTATGGCATGATGCCTATTTTGTGATCATATTACAACAAATATAATCATCTTACTTAGTTTACCAATAAGATGGTTATGTTATGAAACTATATTTATGTTACTTATTTTATGATACGTTACATATTTTATGCAAATGTTACAAAAATTATGCTTTCATTATGAAAATTATGATCATATTACTAAATTTATGATATGATACTTAACTTGTTACCATGTTATTAAAAATATGATCATGTTACAAGAATTATAATCATATTATTAAATTTATGATATGTTATCCATTTTGTCATGTTACAAAAACTAAGGTCCTATTGCTTAGTTTGCGATATGCCACCTATTTTTTGTTCATTTTATGAAAGTGATGTTCATATTACTTATTTTGTGGTATGTACAATTTATGACAATGTTAAAAAAATTATGATCATATTGCTAAGTTCATATTGTGTTACCCATTTTATTGTAATATTACTCAAATTATAATCTTGTTACAAACATAGTGATCAAGTTATTAAATTTGTAGTATGTTATCCATTTTGTGATCAGGATACAAAACATATAAACATGTTACTTGTTTTGTGATAGTTACTCATATTGTGGTAATGTTACAAAAATTATAATATTGTTACAAAAATTATAGTTATGTTCAAATTTGTGGTATATTACTTATTTCGTGGATACGCTACTAAAATTATGTCATTTTTACAAAAAATATGGCTAGTGATGAGAATATCAGTATCGGTGGAAATGTTGAAGGTATGATTTTATGCAAATATCAATAAAATTATAAAAATTATTAATATTTAATTTAGAATATAGATTTTTGTATATGAGATTAATAATAAGGCAAAATATAAAAAAATACAATAATTAGAATATAATGATAGTAAAATAGTCCATAAATATTAAAAATTATTGGAAGTAAAGAAAATATAATGTTTGTTAGTTCCAAAATATATAAAATTTAATAGATAAGACTAATACACTATAATCATTATGAGGATTATGTAATCTCATTTGACCAATTGGATACACAAATGGAATATCAAATTTTGCATAATGAGAACTAACTTATGTACTTAAACTCATTGCATCCAAAGAGTTTAAAAAAAATCTTCATCAAGTATCATAAAAATTCCATAATGCCTTCTTGAACTAATGCCTAATGTTTGAGTCCCATGATCAAAATCCTGTGTGGCATATGTGCATTGATCTTTACTAGTAAATGGACTTAATGGTCGTTGGCTTGATTCTCGATAATATGTTTCATCCTCACCTCCACCTATATTATACCCTCCTTCTCTATCAACATCATAACCATTACCTCCATCATCATCATCATCTTCTTCTTCTTCCTCATACTCATTTAGTTAAGCATAACCGCCACCAAATGTTTTGAAACTAGGACTAAATCATCTAGTTGAAGGCTTTGTCACTACTTCAAATGAATTATTACCTCCACCATCACTGCTTATAATTTCGTCAGGAATAATATTGTCAACATTTATCTCTAATTGTGAAACATGCATTGCCACTCGAGGATCTTAGTTGTCTTCATTATCATCTAAGTGTGAATTCTTAATCCATTGTATAATAGGATTATCTTCATCTTCACTAGCAGTTCCAATTTCAAATAATCTAAATCTAATTGTGGTTGATTTGTTAATTCCATATCACAAATCCACAATTTCATATTATCATAGTAAAAAACTAGTTTATGAAGTTTTTTATATGCTGGCTTATTTCGTTATTTTGTATATGTCAAAGCAAATATACTCCAATTATGCTCGCATGCATATAATAATACAGTTTATAACAAAATAAGCATTGCCACTTTTTTGAATATTGGAATACTATTCTCATATATTGTCTACCATTCAACTGTATATTTCAACATTATAAATCAAAATATATTAAATTTTAATAAAATTTTAAAAATTTCACACATGATTGTTCTAAATAATTTACAAATGTATTCAAATGCACATACTACGTATCATTTCTGCTTGAGCTGCAACTGCTGCACGATCACTAAACATTTTTTGTACATCTCTAAAGTATATTATTTATATGTAATTACAAAAAAATTATAAGAAACTTTATTAATATGTTAGTTTGATTACCAAAAAAAAAATCTTACTTCATTTCCAAATTAAAATATACGATCTAAATTTGGATCTGACACTGCAAAAATATCATGAACAGCTTGTACAAGATCTTAATCAGTGCCAATCTTTTCTTTATACTGGAATCGTGGGTTTATAAAGTATACAACAAAATAATAATAATAATTAAATCTAATATATAAATTATTTGATAAAATAAAAATTAATAATAAGTAATTGAAAAAAAGTTTCTAGTCATATGGAGAGAATGAGAAAGTATATTGTTCCATCAAAGATATATAATGTCCATAACCAACTCTTTGGTTGTTAATTGCATATTTCATTTTTTGAAAACAATCATATAATATTGGTATCGTAGGTATGAATTCTGCATCAACAATTCGCAAAATAGCATATAATGGCTTATATATATTAACAATGTGAGCAACAGAATCCTAAAAATGACTGTTAAGGATAAGTTTCTCCACTTTTTTATCTGTTTTTATTGGACTCAATTGATGTTCAGTCCATGCATTGCTGGTAAAGACTTATTTAGAGAAGATTTATTTTTAAGAAGACTATTTAAAGCAATCTAGTTTATTGCAAATCTTATTTTTCCCTGTCACACTATATCTCCTTTACATATATCTTGTATTAAAGAAAGCAATCAATTATGATTATAGATATAATTGGTTATCATTCTTACACGCTGAATGACCATTAAAATATTCTCGTGCTTTCTTATATCCTCAAATATAAGATCAATACAATGTGCAGAACATGGTGTCCAATACAAATTGTACTTTGTCATCAATTTTTTACCAACTTTTACGAATTCGAAATCATTATCCGTGACTACTTGCATAATATTGTTCCTGCCTACTTCATGGATAACATCCTTCAAAAGTTTATATATGTATTTATGGCCTTTGATTTTATCAGAAGTATCAACTGACTTAAGAAATATTGGCAACCCTTTGGAATAAACCATAAAATTAGATATAGACAGTTTAATTAGTCATATCCATTCGTTGCACATTATTGTACAACCATACATCTTCCAGTTTTCGTTGAACTTTTCAATATGTTTTTGCATATTTTTATACTCCATATCTAAATATTTTTCTTTAATTTTATATAGAGATGAAATTTCAACTCCCATACCTATCAATTGAGCACCAACGATCATATTTTTGAAATTATATGATTTCGCCTTTGTAGGTGAAACATTATCATAAAGAAAGAACTTTACTACTAGTCTTCCTAATGTTTCTTTGACAACATATTTTGTCAACACATCTTTTATATATATTTTTTTTTATTTTTTTTTATGTATTGGATGACTTATATAATGAAGGTATAGTTGGAGGAAATTGTTGAGATTATTGTTTATGGATGAGCTCCTTTACACTTGTTGTATAATAAAACTTAGAATATGGTTGACTACCATCTTCTTTAGAAAATTCTGATCCTTGACCTTTGAGTTAAAAAAATTTCTCCTTTATTCTTTTTTTCATCTATCTTGTTTAGATGCATGTACTGCAGTTATATATGAGTCTCGTTCATCAGGATGCATATCAACTGGGTATATACATATATCATCATCATTATCATCATAATTATTTCGAGATGAAAGTAAATTACCTTGTAACTCATTACGAATATCTTCCTCGATTGTTTTTTTTTTTTTTTTAAATTTTGCATGGTCTTTCTTGCTTAAAGAATTATAAATCTCTTTTTTCACTTCTGGAAGTACATTAGGGCTTTTTTTACATTATCCTTTGGATCAGAATACAATAAATGGTACTTTAATCTTGTTATTCCACCACTTTGCATTTTATGGTTACAGTATTTACAAATTGTATCATACTTGTTATCTTCAATTAGAATACAATGTGATCAAGCTTATTTGCTCTTTTATTACCACTTTCCATTTTTTCTCTTAATAATTATAAATAACTATTAAGTTAATTTTTTATAATAATAATAATAATAACATAAACAATAATAATTTATAAAACTAATATTTAGCAATAATAATGAGTTCAATAAAAAAATACTTGCAATAAAAGCAAGAAGTAATAATAACAATAAGAATAATAATAACGATAAAAATAATAATAACAATAATAACTTTAATAACTATAATAATAATAATAATAATAACAGCAACAATAATAAGGATAATAATAATAACAATAACAACAATAATAATAATAACAACAATAATAAGAATAATAACAATAATAACAATAATAATAATAATAATATTAATAATCACAACAACAACAACAACAATAACGATAATAATAATAATAATAACAACAACAACAACAACAACAGCAATAATAACAATAATAATAACAATAACAATAAGAGTAACAACAATAATAAGAATAATAATAATAATAACAATAACAACAATAATAATAACAACAACAAACAACAAACAACAATAATAATAATAACAACAACAACAACAACAACAATATTAATAATAATGAGAATAATAACAAAAATAATAATAACAACAACAGCAACAACAAGAATAATAATAATAAGAGCAATAATAATAACAACAATAATAAGAATAATAACAATAATAAGGATAATAATAACAATAACAATAATAATAACAACTATAATAATAATAATAACAACAACAACAACAATAATAATAAAAATAATAACAATAACAAAAACAACAACAACAACAGTAATAATAATAACAACAACTAGAAATGGGCAAAACCCAAATTGGACCTACCAAACCGCCCAAATCAAAATATTTGGGTCGATTTGGGTTGGTTTAACCAGACTAATCAGGTCGATTCGGTTATATCTATATCAAACCCATATTTTTCGATTCGGGTTACGGGTGGGTAGAAATTTTACCCAACCCAATCCGAACTGACCCATATCCAATACAATTTTGACTTTTAGAAGTTTTACTTTATTCTTCTGAATCTGATGCTTCAAAATTAAAACATCATATCTCTTGCTCACATTCTTTTTCTCTCTTTCCAACTCTTTGATGAATTCTCCTAAGGTTAGCCATTTCTCAGAGAGCTCCTCTCTTACTCTCTCTCTCTCTCTCTCTCTCTCTATGTTTCTGTATGGTCTGGCACCGTCGGCAACTGATTGGATATATTGGTGGTCCAACTCCTCTCTTAGGGTTTTGTTTTTATGCTTTTTTTTTCTCATTCATTTCTCTCTTTTTCTCGCAGATCTAGCCAGCAACTGAAGTTCCTTTACTTATTTTTTTGACATTGAAGAGAAAAAAAATATAAGGTTCCTCTGCACTAGCCAGTAGGTTTTTATTTGTCTTCTTTTTTATTTTTTATTTCGGCCTTCCAAAACTTGTAGTTTAATTGCTTCCATGTTTTTTTTTTGTCTTTTGTTGATTTAATTCTCCATTTGATTTCGTAATGCCAAAAAAAAAAAAAGTATCTTTATTTCAGAAAATATCATGTCCGTAAGACTACAAATACTAATTGGATATGACATTATATACAAAGATGGGGGAAAATGCAGGGCAAATAAATCTCTGTTGTTTTGTCCTTTTAGCTTTGAGCTTTGTTCTTTAATCATACGGGAATATAATTGTTTCTATTTTTATCATCCTTGTTATCATTAGTACTATTTTAATAAGAAATGCTTGTATGATATAATTGTTCTCTCAGCTTTTCGTATTATTTTGCTGGTTGATTATTATTTGTTTGTGTGCATATATTATATTAATCTAATGACTGAAAATTACCCTCTGCCATCTAAATACTTTTCAGTTTTATTTTCAACTTAATAGGGCTTCCCATGAACATCTTTTCCTCTAATGGTGTCTCTCCATAATCTAACTCCATCATTTACTCAAATGATGACTTCAAAATGCTGATTATCCCATATAAACAATTTGTTTTGATTAATGAATAGACAATTATTATCATTTAATTTTTTTTATCAACTTATTTTAACTTGGTTTTTGCTGTTTGATCAAAAACCTTGTTGTACTTGTATAATGAGTTAAACTGTTTTTAGTTTCATTTATAGCTTTGATTTTTGCACTTATTTTTATTGTTTATTGACATTTATTTTGCTTTGTTAGGTCTTGCTCCTAAAAATCCAGAGCATCTGTATCATCTTATCAAGAAAGCAGTATCAATTAGAAAGCATCTTGAGAGAAATAGGAGGGATAAGGATTCCAAGTTCCATTTAATTTTGGTTGAGAAATTCGAAGGTAAGTTACTTAGCCTTTTTCTCATTATTTTTGCATTAATTTGTGAAATTTGAAGTTCATTAGAAGTGGGAAGGTGAAAATTACTTTTGGAAAATATGGTGAAGCTTATGCTGTGAAGTTTGTAGATTGTGAAGTGCACTATGTGTGATTTGATTGCTATGAAGTTGTTATGAACTATGTGTGATTCTCATTTTAGCTTTACACCCACCTCTGATAGTTAAGCAGCTTTTAATTCTTTTCGCAGTTCTTTTTCATCTTTTCCTGGTAGTTGCATCCATTTTAAACAATAAATCATTTAAAAAAGAAGAAGAATTACATAAGAAATATCTAATAAACTTATATTAACAGCAAGACCTAACATAAATTCCAATAACTTTATTAATAGCAAGATCTCATATTAAAAAAAACAAATTAAAAGAAAACAGAAGCTTTTACAACCCATGAAATTTATAAGTGTTGTCTCTTTTGTATTAGAAAGAAAAAGTGCATACCTTTGCCCACAGATCAACAAGAAACTTGTATATGTATTGTCTTTTTTGTGTAGATATTTAGAATCAAATAAAATAAAATAAAAACCCTTAAATAGAATACTGTACATTTTTTTCTATGAGATGATTAGGAGAGAAAGATGATTAGGGCTTAATTAGAGAGATGGTAAAAGGGTGTTTGGATAAAAATATAAGAAATTAAAAAGCTTTTAAATATGAGTAAATAAAATAGAGATTCTCAAGCTTTCTATTTCATGCCACCAAATAAAAAACCAAATGGTATATACTAAATCTATCTTATTTTAAAGGTTAACTGCATTATAATGATGCCATTAATTATTTATGCAAAGTATATGATTCAAATTTGTATTATGCTTTTAGAGTAAACAAGATATTTATATTTTCAACAAATACATTTCACATACACCAAGAAAAATATAAAACTTGATTAAAAATAGAGTAATGAAGGACTATCAATAGTAATTTATGGTATTTCCATTCGCTTAGTTTTGTTTAGTACTTAAGTCTTTTTTTTTTACCAAATTTTTTTCTTTATATTTTGTTCTAGATATAAATTATTGTATTTTATGTTTAGTACATTAGTACGATTTTCCATTAAAAAGAGTATTTAAAAAACCAAACGAAATGATATGGGAAATTGGATGGGTCAATTCCAAAACAATCTTAATTTAGAGTTCTTGCCAAAAATATATATGTTACACGCATATATAATATATATATATATATATATATATGTATAGAATGCTGCTGCAGAGAGGACCGGTGCACATAACATGGAGTGCACCTTCAACGTCTGTCTTTTTTCTCTGTTTAGGTGTGTTGACACCACTTTTGAAAAAAAAAAAAAAAAAAAAACAAAACAAAACCCACCCAAGGCCTTCCTGCACCACCATGTGGTCTTCATTAATGAAAAGAAGGTCTTCTTTGCAGGCACCCATTTTCGAAAAAAAAAAAAAACAACAATTTCTTTCTCCTGCTCATCATTTTACCCTTTTAATTAAACAATGTGTTGGCACCTATTTTTGGGAAAAAAAAAATACCGCATTTTCTCCTTCTTGCTCCGCTTAGCAACTCCAACAGTATTGTTCCTCTCTTCTTTTCTTTCCTAAATCCCTAAACTAACTCCAGCTTCTCTTCCTTTCTTTCCTCTCACCCACTTTCGGGTTCTTTCTTTGCTGGCCAGCAGCTTACTGCAGGTACCGTAGCATTTTCAGGTTCCTTCTCTTCCTTTCTCACTCTGCATTTTGATCTGCTTAGATTTTTTTTTTTTTATCTGTAATATGTGCGTTTGTTCCTTTTTTTTTTTTTTAGATGCTTATTTTGAGATGTTCTTTTTTTTTTTAAGATGCTTATTTTGAGATGTTCTTTTTTTTTTTTTAGATGCTCATTTTGAGCTGTTGCTTGCTTAGGACAGTAAATATATTGAAAATGCTACTTATGGATTTTGGTTGAGCGAGTCGATTTTGAGCTGTTGAAAACAGAGGTTTCCTTTTTCTTTTTTTCTTTTTTTCCTTTTTTTTGAGCTAAATGGTGGGACTTTGTCTTTGTTTTTGTCTTCATCGTCATCATCATCATCATCGTCTTCTTCTTAGGGTTTCTAAATTGGGAAACATACCTGTTAGAAGTCTTCTCAACTTGCTCATCGTCGACGTTGAAATCGAAGACTTAGAATCGACCTCAAAAGATCATAGGTTTTTTTTTTTTTTTTTATGCTTATTTTGAGCTGTTGTTTATATGTGGTTTACTTGGTACACTTTTCTTTTTCAGATTTTAGTGTTCCCTAATATTAATTTTTTTAAGAATTTTTAATATACACAAATGAAACATATATGAGATCTTGAATTTTGTCATTGGTAAGTATGATCTATAAGAATATATAGGATATTTAGCTTAAAAAATGTTCAGTTAATATGATAATTCAAAAATTAAAAATTTCTAATCTAATATATAATATATTCATGGAATTTGGATTAATTTGGTGCATGGTCATGGTCTCCAAGTTCCACCCTTTTTTGCTTAAGATTTAAAAGAGGGGCAAAAGCAATTTTTTTTTTTGGGGGGGGGGGGGGGGGGGGGCAAGCAAAGAAATATGACAAACTTCTATATGGATGTTGTTAGAATATTTGTTCTACCCCATTTAGAAATCAATCATACTTAACATAAACCTCAATATAATCAACTAGACTTTACCCCACCATTTTATGTATATCTACACATCACAAATTGATTAAATTTTATTTGATATACACTTGCAGTGCGAGTACATTGTAGCAAATCAAATTTATTTTCATATAAGACTCCACACATAAATATATTCTTTCACAAATATATTTAATACTACTAGCTATTTTGTTCTCCAGATGTAGCAAATATCAGGTCCTCCAGTTTTTTATGTAGTAGTGTTCTCCAGTTTTTAGACCTGGGCTTCTTTTCCTTTTTCAGCTCATAATATTATTTTAATAGCAAACTTATTCGTTGGTACTTTATGGATTTGGAAACATGACTCTTGTTCATTAACTGACACTGGTTTGTGATTGTAATTTGCACAGCCTGAATGTCAACATCCAGTATAAATGAAAGTGTCCTTGTGGTGGTTATATGACACTACAGATATCTCATTCGGAAAGAAATCCAAATAGAAAATATTGGAAATGCTATAATAAGAAAGTAAAGATATAGAATTATATATTATATTGTGTTATGAAATAAATGGATCAATGATTTATTAACTATGTGATTGTTATGCAGGATGGTAAATATTGTGGAAAGTTTATATGGGATGATGAAGTATATCGTATTTTTGGAAACATGAACAATATGGAGACAGAAATGTTGATTAATGAAATGGCTAGTCTAAATAATAATGTAAGGGAACTGAATTCCAATATGAAGGGTCTACTTAAAATTTTGACAGAAAAGCAGTAGCATCACAAGAAAAGCGACTATGACTGAAGATTACTAAGTATCATTGTTATAGCTACAATATCTATTTGTTATTTTTATAAGAATATGTAGATTTATTATAAATGATATGTAATGACTTGCACAAAAAGTATGTTTGACAATTATTAGAGGAAGATGAAGTAAATGATGTCATCTTATGTTAATTAATATAGAAGATAGATTTCCATTCCAATAACACATTAAGCATAGTAGACTTAAGCAATCCATTCTTTTCTTCATTCCCCTTCCCCATAAAAAAAAATCAATTTTATATTTTATTTTTATTTTATTTATTAAGTGGATCCCATTTGCAATCTACTAAGAGAAAGACAAAATAAATCAATATATATGAACGAAGAGTAAGAAGCCTTCATGAGTCGGTAAATGCCACCATGTATTAAAAGTTCAACAACATGATGCCATGTGTGACATCTAATTCTTCAAGGTATTTGGCTAATAAACTACACTAATTTTTTAGTATAGATAAACTACAATTGGACAATGAAGATAGAAAGAAGATAGAAACATAATGGCATTCCACACTTCAACCTTGCAAATCGAAGCCTTATATTATGGCCAAACTTATTAATCGGTCACACGGCCTTCAACACATCATCATCTCCGTATAATTACCAAAGAAGAAGGTAGCAAAATTGCAAACAAAGGTGAATTCTAGTCCTAGATTTCAGGGCATTCATGATATGGCACCTCTGATCCTTTAGCACCATGTAAATTTGATCCTACAAAAAAATAACATTACAAGGATTCGAACTTATGAAAAATTAATAAAAAGTTCATGTGCAGTCATATATATTAAGTATAAGAATTTACCAGCATGAGAAGTTAAATCATCATCTTCATTTGATGAATGGGAATTGATGTCTTGATCATACATTGTGGATCTATATGATAAAAATTTATTAATATATTACAAAGCTTCAAAAATTTAATAAAAGTCTTCAATAATACTAATATTAATAAACATGATCTTTTTTACTTGATATATATTTCAAAGAGAGAATCTCATATAAATCAACAATTGACTAAATTTACCTTTCTTGCAACCGAGGACAATTCCTTTTATCGTGTAGTTGTCCACGAAGTCCACATCCTTGACTAAATTTTTTTTTCCCCAATAGTGGTGCTAACGCAACTAAACAAAGAAAGAGACGGACGTTGAAGGTGCAATCCATGTTATGCGCACCGGTCCTCTCTGCAATAGCACTTTATATGTATATATATTGAAAATTTAGAGCAAAAATAGAGCAAGGATGACGGTGGCATAGGCAACAAAACCCGCATGTAAATTGCTTTGTATCTATGTCTGGTTCTTGTGTTTGTATAATTTGTATATATTAATATTTCCCCATTCCCATAAGTAATGCTTTTAAATGTACATAAACCATTAACCAAAAAAAAAAAAAAACTACAAATACCTTAATGTAGCAAATTAAGTAAAACTAATTCTTCTCACATGGTTG
The DNA here is from genome assembly GCF_031755915.1 of Ziziphus jujuba. NCBI lineage: Eukaryota > Viridiplantae > Streptophyta > Magnoliopsida > Rosales > Rhamnaceae > Ziziphus > Ziziphus jujuba. The sequence continues at coordinate 21,040,123 of NC_083383.1, read as the reverse complement.
TGCATGAAATCTGATTATATTATTTGTTTTTTTATATATATGTTTTTTAATAGATTTATTTTGTTTTTAATAGGTTCTAGATGGATGAGGACTACAATGATTTGTATGATATTAATGAATTGGAAGAATATCTAAATGAATCAGAGAAAGCTGAGTCTCAATCTTCACAGTCAGATAAATCTTATAAAACACAAAAAAGAAAACATTCTAGGACTCCATCTTGGATTTTTGGGAACATTTTTGAAAAAATTTCAAATAGTAATCCAAATAATCCTAGATGTAAATGTAAATATTGTGGGGTAGATTATGCATGTGATACTAAAAGATATGAAACTAGTACATCACGAAATCATTTGATGAACCAATGCAAAAAGTACCCTAATAGGATGGTGGATAAAATGCAACAAGTTCTTTCTTTTGAAAGTGGTGTTAGTGTCTACAAGTACAACATTTAGTAAAGAGGCATGTAGGCTTGTATGTGCACAAATGATCATCATAGACGAGTTGCCATTTAGCCACATTGGAGGGGAAGGGTTTAGAAAGTTATGTAATACTTTGAACCCTAAGTATGAACCGCCATCTCGTAGAATTGTTCTATAGATGTGTTTCAATTGTACTTAGATGAGAAAAAATCTTTGAAGAGTGTGTTTTCATTGAGGAAGCAAAGGGTTTGTTTTATGACGGACACATGGATTTCCATTTAAAATAACAATTATATGACTCTTACCTCTCATTTCATTGATGATGATTGGAAGTTGCATAAGAGAATTATAAATTTTTGTATTGTCCAAAATAATAAGGGTGAGATAATTGGTAAGGTTATAGAAAATTGTTTAATTGTATGGGGTATTGAAAGGGTTTTCACAACAATGGTTGATAATGCTTCTTCAAATGATGTGGCTATTAATTTTGTAAAAGGAAGATTAAATATTGGAAAGGAAATGTTTTGGATGGTGAGTTTTTGCATGTTCGTTGTGCTGTACATATTGTAAATTTGATTGTGATATTTGGATTAAGGGAATTCATGATAGTATTATTGGAATTTGTAATGCTATTAGATATGTTTGATCATCTCCTTCAAGGTTAATCAAATTTAAAAAATGTGTACAAAAGGAGAAGATTGAATTTAGAGAAACCGTGGTATTGGATGTGTCTACTAGGTGGAATTCCACCTATTTGATGCTGAATTCAGCTTTGAAGTATCAAAAAGATAGGATGATAGACAATGATGGTTTTTTTCTTGGATATTTTAAGGAGGATGAAGTTGGAAAGAAGAGAGATGGACCACCTCAAAGTAAAGATTGGGATAGTGCAAGGGTTTGTGAAATTCCTTCCTACTTTTACAAGGTTACCTTAAAATTTAGTGCCTCTTTGATTATTACTTCTGATATATGTTTTCATAAATTGAGTTTGATGTATAATGCACTTGTTGAATGGAGTAATAGTCAAAACCATTTGATGGCCAATATGGCAAAGAAAATGTTGACAAAGTTTGAGAAATATTGGGATTCACTTGGAAATGTCAACAAGTTGTTACTTATTGTCGCTGTGCTTGATCCACAATATAAGCTAGAATATGTATCATATCTTTTTGAGGATGCTTATGACAGTGGTATGGTTGAATCTTTGACTAAGGATGTAAAAGATACTTTACTTAATCTTTATGACTTTTATAAAGAAGTTGATTCGATGGGTGAGAGTTCTAAAGTGTCCAATTCCAATGATAGTCAATCAATGCAAGCACAACAAAGTGGGATGATGGTGGATTCATTGGATGATGGAAGCATAGATGATCGTTGGCTTTTGAAAGAATCACAATTTAAAAAAAAAATGAAGAAAAATGTATTGGAAATAAGGAATGAGGTTGATAGATTTTTGTTTGATCCATGTGAGGATGTGGAGAGTGACAAATTTGATATTTTGCCTTTGTGGAAAAATAATTGCACAAAATATCAAATTTTATCTCAAATTGCAAGAGATGTATATGCCATTCTAGTTTCTACAGTAGTATCTGACTCTGCATTTAGTATTGGAGGATGTATTCTTGATGCATTTCAAAGTTCATTGGGTCCAAAGATGGTGAAGGCTTTGATTTGTTCATAAAGTTGGTTGCGATCAAATCCTATGAGATATGATTATAGAGTTGAAGAACCAATTGAGGATGTTGCATATTATGATTCTATTAAATCAGGTAAGATTTTTATTTAATTATTTGTAATTATATCTTTATCACCTTTTTTTGAGTTTTTAAAATTTTTTTAATAATATTTACAACTTCTTTTTAGCATTTATTGATTAATTTAATATCATATTTTAATTTGTTTAGGAGTATCTTGTGTTACAAAACAAAGTCTACCTCCACCTAATTGATCTATGATTGTTTGGTAAGTTTGTTGTTAACTCCAATTATTTTTTAAATTAGATAAGATTTTAGTAATACACTTAATGTTTATTGATTGCTAGTTACATTTAATATTTAATATTTAGTATTTAATTTGTAATTTTGATGTTTGTTGAAGGATGAATGGAGTATGGCTTTGCATGGCATATTGATGGTGGCTGTTCACGGAATGAAGTGTGTGAAATAAGACTATTTAAAATAATTTTTATTTTTATGGATTGTTAGTTTATTTAATTATAAGTTCATTTTGAAATTTAAGATTTCAAATATGGGTTGTATGATATATTTGTATAATCAGGTGATAGCTGTAGACTTATATTGTAGTTTATGGTTTTATGTTGTATTATTCACATGTTTGATGCTTAATAGTTAGTTTATTTAGTATTTTCGCTTAGGTAAATGTATGTTAAAATTATTTAATTTTGATAATAGCTTGAAAAATATACTTAATTCAAAATATAATGCATGAATATGATTGAAGATTGATAATTAAAAAGGCCTAAAAAAATTTATACAATTTTGGCCCAATGTATAAAATTTTTATCTCAAAATAGCAAAAATAAAAAAATTTGGACCGAGGCCCAATATGAGGCCCAAACCGGCCCAAACTGTTAACCCAACCCAAACCAACCAATAACTATCGGTTCCGTCGGTTTTGGGTTGAATGTGGGGGGTGGTTTGGTTCAGATTTGTACCCAACCAAAACCAACTTTGTTGGTTCGGGTTTAAAAAGCCCATAAAACCGAACCAACCCGCACTGAGCCCACCCCTAACAACAACAATAATAAGAAATTAAACAGCAACAATAATAATAACAACAACAACAACCACAATAATAACAATAGTAATAACAATAATATTTTAATAATTACATAATATATTACAATCTCAAGTAAAATTAATTTTATATTAAATCAATTATGTGATCCATACCTTATACATATAATTAATTCTATATTAAATAGTACGCAAGATTTTTACAATATTTGTTATTAAAATACTTACTTTTGAAGGTCGAGAAACTGTGAATTAAGACTTTTTTTCTAATTTGAATATTCCAAAAGCTCTTCCTTTTATGAACATAAGATGTGGAATAAAGAAAAAAAAAAGATATTGAAAACTAATCTCCTTCATCGAAAATTTTTCCTTCATTATCTTTCATTTTTTGAAACTTTCAAAGTTACTCTCTCTACAATTTTATACTGAGAAGGGAGGATTCAAAACTTAAAAATATTGCATAAGTAATGGACTAATGAATCTCACATATTTAATATTGCACATTATAATTGATTCTTATACTGCTTTATAAAAAAAAAAAAAAAAAGAATTACATGCACTTCCATACCTCCCAATCTAAAAAATGAATAGAAACATTTTTCTCCCTCGTAATATATGTACTTTTCAGTTTTTTGAATGTACAAACCCTATTTGAAATATTTAAAGGAAAAAAAAGAGAGCAAAGCAATTTTTTTCTTTTCCAATTCTTAATGATTTTATTTTGTCATTTCTCTCCCTCAGTTATATTATCTCATGGATATTTCTTTTTCCGTATATTGATTTTATCTTTTTGGCCTATGTTTACTATTAACATGTGATAAAAAGTTTTAGAAGCTGCAGAATCTTTTATGAAAAATCTACAAAGATTCCCAACAATTTTCAATTTATTTTTGAACCAACAAACTCAATGATCACTTTCGTATTCTCATTTCATTTCAAACTATTTTCTTTTCTTTCAATGTCCTTTTGATGTCCTTGCCATGCAATCAAAAATATTGTTGGAAAGTAATTTATAATTAAAGAAAACCTCTAAACTCCACATATATAAACATTAAATTGAAATACTGAAAAGATAATTGGCTTTTTTCTTTTTTCTTCACAATCATCATCAAATAATAAACAACCTAAACTACCAAGTATAATTAAACAAAATAAAATAACCTATTTTTCCCCAACAGTAAAAATTAAAAAAATAAATAAATAAACACAATGATAAAAAATTAAAAAATAAGTAAACATAAATGCTATACACCGAAGGTCCAGAACTGATCTCTTTTTCCTTTTCACTCATAAAAAAAAAATTCATTTCCAATCACTTTCTTTGTGATCGTCGGCCTTATTTGTCTCCTTAAATATCTATTCCACTAGGGAAAACAACTAAGATAGAAAGAACACAAGCCAATGCAGTCGAGCCAACTAGGTGAGAAGGCACGCCCTTACCCATGGGAAATTGAATGAAATTGATATCTCCTTCATCTAGGAGAAAGCCAAGGGAATTGATCTGATTTCCACTGAAAGAGATGAGAAAGAGAGGGCCACGATTTCCATCGGGGATTTCCACTAACAATCGGCATCTCCATTGTGCTTCCACAATTATCCATCGAAAACCCAAGAATTCTACCGATTTCAGACGATACCAAAAATATTTTATGGTAACGGTGACAATTCCCTAGCACCTTTTACAGTTTTTCTTCCCCCTTTCTGTCAGTGTCGTCGATAGCTGAAACAACTCGATAATGTCACCAAAATATCGATGATTTCGCCTACTTTTTCTTCCCTGAGTATGGCTACGTTTCTTAGTTTGTTGTATATGGTCATGTTTCTTAGTTTGTCGTATATTATACATTTTGTCATCATGTTACGAAATTTATAGTATTGTAACAGTATATTTGGTCATGTTACTAAATTTGTAATATATTACTAATTTTGTGGTTATAATACCAAAGTGGTCGTTATGTTACAAAAATTGTGATCATATTGTCCGTTGTAGTCATATTAAGAAAATTATGGTTAATTTATGCATATTACAAAAATTATGGTCATGCTTAATGATGAAAATATTGGTATCAACGGAAATATCGAGAATATAATGTTATGGAAATATTGATGCTAATGAAAATGTAGAAGAAATTACGAAAACTGTAAATATTTAATTTAGAATATGGATTTTTATATATGAGATATTTAAGGTAGTAAAATAATGTAAAAAAAAAAAGATATAATAATTAATAATACAATGATAAAAAAATAGTCCATAAATATTAAAAATTATTATAAATAAAGAAAATAGAGTGTTTCTTAGCACCAAAATGTAGAAAATTTGATAAATAATATTAAAATATATGAAATTCTCAAATATAATTTATAATACATTAGCAATACCAAAAAGAACTACTTAATGGTTCAAATTGATGATCGTATTCAAATATTTAGTGTGTATAACAATAAGCTTTCCAATTCATTATACCAGAGTAATTTTCCATATAATTGTGGATATACCAAACATATCTCTCTTTATTAATTGTAATCAACTATCCAAGTACATAGTATTGTGGATGTACTTAAGGAGAAGTATAATATTCGGTTGGACACATGAGATAACTAAACACACCAATACCATAATTATTATGAGGGTTATTTGATCTCATTCGACCAATTAGATATATAGTTGGAATCTAAAAATTTTATGTTAAGAACTAACTTATATACTTGAACTCATTGCATCCAAAAAGTTAGAAAGATAATCTTTCTCAAGTTGATTCATTATGAAAATTTCATAGTGCCTTCTTGAACTAGTGCCTACTATTCAAGCCTTATTATTAAAATCTTATGTGGCATGTATATATTAATCATTTCTAGTAAATGGGCTGAATGGTTGTTGGCTTAGTTCTTGATAATATATTCCACCCCCACCTCACCTATATTATATATCCTTCCCTTCATCAATACCATAAACATTACCTCCATCATCATCACCTATATTAACAACATCATCATCATCATCCTCATTATTGTACTCATTTGGTTGAGCATAACTGCTACAAGATGTTTCTAAACTAGGACTAAATCGCCTAGTTGAAAATGATGAGAATTCATCCATACTCGTACAACCGATAACCCGCTGCGGTATTAATCCTATATAGTTGAAGATCGGGCCCATCACTAGGGAACAAGCCAAGAGATTTAAGGATAAACTGGATGGATTTATACAAGGAGTTATGAATTCTCAAAAAGGTTTGTCAATACCCGAAGATTCAAAGCCTGTTTTAAATATTCAAGTGGTGGAGGCCGATATGGACCTAGATGGCTGTTTTAGTGCATTTACGGACTCTGGGCAGTAAGGAATGGGTTCAACGTTTGATGAACTTAATTTATATCACTAAGATGTCATGGAAACAAGTCAAGGTAGAAGAAAAAGCATCCAAGAAGTCCATTTGCGCATGGAAGGAATTTTTGGCCGATTTTGCTGTATTTGCCGTTGACTTTGCTGTATTTTGGTGATTTGACATTTTCTTTTTGTTCCAATCAAAGGCAATGCATGGGAATCATTATTAATCCTATTTGGAATTCTACATAGCATATGAGAGTTGATTTTGAGCCTTTACGAGCTGGAAATTGGTCAAAGATTGCTTAGTGGTCAAACTAGTCAACTAGTTTCCTAATTTGAATTTGATTTTTTGTTTTAGGAAGTTATCTTTTATTTTGGTTTTTATTTATTTATTTGCTGGAAAAATCAACTTAGAAAAGTTATTATTTTATTGTTTCAGTTGTAAATTAATTAATTACTAATTGAAAATAAGAGAATTAATTAATCCAAATTAGTTTAGGAAAACATTGTAAATTCGGCCCAGCTTGTTTCCTAATTTCTTTAGGCCGAATTTTACCTAGCAAGTTAGGGTTTATTGTTTTATGACTTTATCCTATTTAAGGGCTTATTTTTTAATGAGAATACACCTTTGATATTATTTAGAAAATAACTTGTGAGAAAGAATTCTCTTTATTCTCTTTGAACACCTAAAACACCATTAGAGAGCGAGTGTTTTATATTTGACCATAAGAACTTGAACTTAATTTTTTGATGAACTAATAGAATACGGGTTTAGGCGTGAGTCGACCTAGGTTCGTACCAGAAAGCCTTACCACTACTTCAAATGAACTATTACCCATATTGTCACTATTTATAACTTTTTCAAGAATAACATTGTCAATATTTATCTCTAGTTATGAAGCATGCATTACAATTTAAGGATTTGGATTACCTTATTCATCATCTAAATATGACTTTTTAACCCATCAGATAATAGGATTATCTTCATCTTATGTATCTAATTGTGGTTGATTTGTCAATTCCATATTACGAATCTGTAACGTTATATTATAGTAGCAAAAAGTCAATTTGAAATAATATACAAATGTTTATATATTTACAACATGAGATGTATTGCACGTGCTATAAGGTTTGAGTTTTGGTAAAACAAGAGATCCTAACTACTTAGCATCTATCACATATAAAGAACCAATCAGTGTATATTTGGCCTATGAATGAATCATTTACCTAATATGCATACCAAGAACAAATCGGGCATGACACAGAAAAACTTGCCATTACACACATGAGAATAGATCAAGTATGTGAGTGTGTAACTAACCACACCTTAACTCAACAACCTGGTATAGATACTCAACACGAAGCAGGCGAAAGTACTACCATAATCAATATCATCGACATAATCATCATACCATAATCTATGACTCCAATCTTTAGTGACCATACCAAATTCCTATATTAGACCTGTCTGTCTCTAGGCGATGATCAACCTTAAAGCCACTAAGCAACCTTATCTGTCTTCTCAGCTGATTAGGCAAGGGTCACAGGACAGCCCTGTTTCTAATGTTTATGCTTGTTAGACAAAGTTTAGAGATCGGAAGTAATTCCTTATAACATAATCATATCATAATCAATTATAATTAAATCATAATCGATCATATTTATATTTATGAGTCATCAACTTTATCCTAGGATTAAAGGTCTTTGTTTAAAATCAGTTTTCAAATATCAAACTATGCATTTTTACAAAATCCATTTGGAAATATCTTTACAAAATAGGCTCATATATCATACTTGATGAGGATCATCATGGAAGCACTCAAAGATGGAGTCCTGAGCCATTGGAGTTGCCAACTTGACAAATTAGTAGAGCTCGTGCAAAAAGGTTTAAAGAAGCACTGAATGGTCTTATTCGGGAGGTGCTTATCAATCAAGAATGTAAGAGTTTTGCTAAGAAAGAATCAAAATTAACAACAATATTGAGTATTGAAGGCTGTGGATATGAAAGCTTGAAGGAAAACAATGTTAGGGGAAATTTGATAATTTTTCAATAACATGATGATGTGGCACTTTGATGACATGGCATTTAAGTGGCTTTCCAACATGGCTTGAAAAGAAAGAAATCAGCTTGTTTTCTTTTTAGGCCAATTTGGTGTCTTACTTGATCACCAAGTTTTACCATTTCAGTCTTATTTTGATTTTAGGAAATCTTTAATTTTATTATGTTTTTAATTATTTTTGGTTGGAAAATTAACTAGTTTTCTAATCTTAAGTTGTTACGTGACAAGTTAAATTTAAATTAGGAAATAAGTTAGAATTTAGGATTTTGAGTTTAGGGAGGTATTTTGGATGGATTTCTTATTATTTTTGCATGTATTTTTGCCAATAAAAAGGTTTCAATTTCATTAATATAATAATTTTTTATCTTTAGCAAAATTTAATACTTGTGAGAGTTAAACGTTTTGGTTCTCTAACAATTATCCTTTAAACTTTTCTAACTTCAGAATTAAAGTTCAATCATTGACTTATCAATAGGGTAATTTCACAACCCTTTTGTGGCATCATTCATTCTACAAGAACCTGAATCAATTAGACGATCGCGCATTAGTTTGTACGAATCTAGGTTGGATTGCTTAGGCTCATATCAATTTGGTATCAGAGAAAGGTTTCTAATTTTCAGATTTGATTATCTTTTAATTTTAATTTTTGTGTTTTGTTGCAATTTGGCATTAGTTTATTTTGTGTTCTAGTATACTTTTGTTAGTTTTTCATTATCATCAACACCCAAAAAAATCCAAAAAAAAAAAAAAAAAATTCTTCTTGCATTAGATTTTGTTTGAGTCCAAATCTTAATTAAGTTTTCTTGAGTATCAAGCTTTGTTTAGGTCTAAAACTTTTTGGTGTCCTTATTGTTTTCTAGGCCGAAATTGCATCAATTGTTCTCTTTGAAGAATTTGGTTTTTGTGTGATCTTTTCTTACTAAATTCTAGTCATTAATTTTGGCCGATTCAAGGTATTATTTTCTTACTCTTTGATTTTAATTGATTCTTTGTTATCTCAAAGTGTCTTTTTGCTATCTAAATCATTTGTTATTTTCAGATTTGTTTCAATTCTTTGGTCAATTTCTTTCATTGGCCGAAACTAGTTATTCTATTATTTGTTTTTACTTGTTTCTTGTTTTTCTAAGTTACTTAATTCTATTAATAAGTTAATTGGACCTAATTTTCAGATTAGTATTGGTTGGGATTTAGTTGCAAAGAACCAATAGATTTACCTAAGAGAGGAAAAAGGCAAGCGAGTGTGAACTCATTCGAGGGTAAAAGCCAAATTAGTGTGCAAACACGAGTGTTGAGATCTTAATTGGGTGAAACACATGAGGGGGTGAAACACATGAGGGAGTGAAATTTTGAAGATCTTTATATTATTGTGCTTTTATTACTAATCTTTTTCTAGAATAAATGGCACAAAAAACAGATTTTGATCCAAGACTTTTACAAGCATTAATTGGTGACATGACGGAGAAGCTCAAGGCAGAATTCAAGGCTGAATTGAAGGTAAAAAGAAAAGAGCTTAGGGGAGAAATTAATGAAGTCAAATCAAGGATGGATGCCTCCATACATCAAACTGCCCCACAAGTTGGAAGAAATAGGGGAAAAAGTAAGTCCTTGGAAATCAACAACCAATCCGTGGAGCACCAACAAAGTCAAGCAAGGTTTCAAAACAACTTCAAGGCCAAAAATAGAAGCTAAGGATGAAAGTTCTAAGCCACTCCAATCAAGTAAGTCTGATTTAACCATTTCTCGTAATCGTGATATAATATGTTTCAAGTGTCAAGGTAGGGGACATATAGCTAGTGAAAGTCCACATCAAAGGACAATGATCATACAAGAGGGTGGAGAAGTAGAATCTGAGGAGGAGGATTTAAGCGACAATGAGATGCCACCTTTGGAAGATTGCATTGATTATGGAGATGAGGAAGAGCTACCATATCATGAAGGATTGAGTTTGATGGCAAGACGAGCATTGGCATTGTACAAAGATGAGAAGGATATACAACATTAGAACATCTTTCACACTAGATGCAAAATCCAAGACAAGGTATGTAGTGTAATAATTGATGGTGGCAATTGTGCAAATGTTGCTAGTACTTTGCTTGCTGAAAAACTAGGTTTACCTACATTTAAACATCTAGAACCCTATAAGTTACAATGGTTGAATGATAGTGGTGATATAAAGGTGACTAAATAAGTTAGGATTACTTTTACTATCAAGAAATACATTGATGAAGTTTTGTGTGATGTAGTTCCTATGAAGGCTGAACACTTATTAGTATGCCGTCCTTGGCAATATGACAAGGATGCTTTGCATCATGGTTGCACTAACAAGTATGAGTTTAATGTTAAAGGTAAAAGAGTTGTACTTGCACCATTATCTAATAGATAGGTACTGAACGATCAAATAGCCATACAAAAGTCAATGGAGAAGCAAAATACAAGAAAGGCCAAGCTGCATTCCAATAAAGAAAGTGTTAAACCCATAGGAGAAAGTGAGAAGAAAGAAAAAGAAAAACAAGAGGGAAAGAGGGGAAAGAAAAGAGAGGCATTTTATGCAAAATAGAGTGAAATAAAAAAAAAACTTTCTTGAGCAAGAAGTCAATGTTTGTAATGATGTATAAAGAATGTTATTTGAATTATTTGACTAACCCTAATAATCCTATTTTATCTAGGTCTATCATATCTCTTTGGCAGGAATACGAAGATGTATTTCTAGAGGAGATTCCTAAAGGATTACTTCTATTAAAAAGAATTGAACATCAAATAGATTTCATTCTAGGAGCTTCAATTCCCAACAAGCTTGCATATAGAACCAATCCGAAGGAAACAAAGGAATTACAACATCAGGTAAGTGAACTTCTTGATAAAGGCTATATTAGAGAAAGTATGAGCCTTTGTGTTTTGCCTATGTTATTAATGCCTAAAAAAGATGGAACATGGAGAATGTTTGTTGATTGTAGCCATTAATAACATAACCATTAAGTATAGACATCCAATACCTAGGTTAGATGGAATGCTTGATGAATTGCATAGTGCTTGTGTTTTCTCTAAAATTGATCTTAAATATGGATATCATCAAATTCGTATAAAAGAGGGTGATGAATGGAAAACAGCTTTTAAAACTAAACATGGATTGTATGAATGGTTTTTGTGCCTTTTAATTTAACTAATATATCTAGTACATTTATGCGTCTTACAAATTATGTTGTTGTGTATTTTGATGACATCTTAATATATAGCCATAATTTAGAGGAGCATGTTGAGCATCTTAGAGCTGTTTGTGATGTTCTAAGAAAAGAAAATTTGTATGCCAATCTTAAGAAGTGTACTTTTTACACAAGTGAACTTGTGTTCTTTGGTTTTGTTGTTAGTGTAGAAAGCATCAAGGTTGATAATGAAAAGGTAAGGGCAATTATGGAATGGCTGACCACTATATCGATAACCAATGTTAGAAGTTTTCACAGTCTTTCTGGTTTTTATAAGAGGTTCGTGAAGGACTTCAGTACCATTGCAGGGTGCCTTATAGAAGTGATAAAAAAAATGTAGCCTTTGACTGGGGAAAGGAGCATGAGAAGTCTTTTAATTTGTTGAAAGATGAACTTACTAATGCCATTTTTCTTCCTTTGCCTAACTTTGCTAAAACATTTGAAATTAAGTTATGATGCATCAGGCTTTGGTATAGGAGTTGTTCTTATGTAAGAAGGTAGACCCATTGCCTAGTTCAGTGAGAAATTGAGTGGAGCCCCATTGCATTATCCAACATATGATAAGGAGCTCTATTCGTTAGTTAGAGCATTAGTAACATGGAGGTAATTGGCCAAAAGAATTTGTATTGCACACTGATCATGAGTTTTTAAAGCATTTGAAGAGTTAAACTAAACTCAATAGGCATCATGGATGTTGGACTGAATTCATTGTGACCTTTCCATATAGTGGCTGATGCATTATCAAGAAGGTACACTTTACTTTCCACTTTGTATGCTAAATTGTTAGGTTTGAACATATTAAAAGTCTTTATGCAAGTGATGATGAGTTTGCTAATATTTATTTACAATGTAAAAGGTATGTTGAAGGTAAGTTTTATCTTTTTGAAGGTTTCATCTATAGGGAAGATAAATTATGTATTCATAATTGTAGTTTGCAATGGGACATTTTGGTGTAGCTAAGACATTAGCTATATTGCATGAACATATTTGTTTTCTGTGCATAAGAAAGGATGTAGAGGAAATTTGTGACAAGTGCATTAAGTATGAACAAGCTAAATCAAAGTTGAACCCTCATAGATGATATACGCCATTACCTAGTCTTAGTTATCCTTGGATTGATATGTCTATGGACTTTGTGTTAGGATTACCTAGAACAATGAGTAGTAAGGATTCTATTTTTGTTGTGATTGTTAGATTTTCTATAATGGCACACTTTATTGCTTGTCATTAAATAGATGATGCATTCCATACTGTTAACTTATTTTTCAAAAAAATTGTTAGACTGCATGGTATGCCTAGAACAATAGTTTCTGATAGAGTTGCAAAATTCCTAAGTTATTTTTGGAAAACTTTATGGGCTAAACTTGGTACTAAGTTGTTATTTTCTACTACTTGTCATCCTTAAACTGATGGTCAAACAAAACTAGTAAATAAGATTTTGTCTACCTTGTTAAGAGCTTTAATTAATAAAAACATTAAAACTTGGGAAGAGTGTTTACTGCATGTAGAGTTTGCATACAATAGAACTATTCATTCAACTACTAATTTTTTACTTTTTGAACTTGGTTATGATTTTAATCCTTTAACTCTATTAGATTTATCACCATTACCTTAAAGTGAAAGAGCTAGTGTAGATGGGAAGAAGAAAGCCGAATTGCTCAAGCTTCTACATGAGAAGGCATGTGCTAACATAGAGAGGAAGACAAAGCAATATGGAAAACAAGCCAACAAAGGAAGAAATAAGGTTGTCTTTGAGCCTGGAGATTGGGTATGGTTGCACCTTAGGAATGAGAGGTTTCTTGAACAAAGGAAATCAAAACTTATGCCAAGAGGAGATGGACCATTCCAAGTATTGTAGAAGATTGGAGACAATGCTTATAAGCTAGATCTTCTAGGTGAGTATAATGTTGGTGCTACTTTTAATGTATTTGACCTAACCTTTTTTTATGCAGTTGACGATTTGAGGACAAATCATCTTCAAGAAGAGGGGAATGATGAAGATCATCATGGGAGCACTCAAAGATGGAGTCCTAAGCTATTAGAGTTGCCAACTAGACCAATTACTAGAGCTTGTGTAAAAAGGTTTAAAGAAGCACTGAATGGTCTTATCCGGGAGTGCTTATCAATCAAGATGCAAGAGTTTTGCAAAGGAAGAATCAAAATTAACAATAATATTAAGTATTGAAGGCTGCGGATATGAAAGCTTGAAGGAAAACAATGTTAGGGGCAATTTGGTAATTTTTCATAGCATGATGATGTGGCACTTTGATGAGATGGTATCTTTGGACATGTGGCATGACATATGGCACCTAACTGGCTTTCTAACATGGTTTGAAAAGAAAAAAAACATCTTGTTTCCTTTTTAGGCCTATTAGGTGTCTTACTTAATCACCAAATTTTACTATTTTAGTCTTATTTTGATTTTAGGGAACCTTTAATTTTATTATGTTTTTAATTATTTTTGGTTGGAAAATTAACTAATTTCCTAATGTTAAGTTGTTTATGTAATTAGTCACTTTCCTAAACTATAAAAGCGTTGACTAGTCAAATTTAAATTAGAAAATAAGTTAAAATTTAAGGTTTTGAGTTTAGGAAGGTATTTTGGATGAATTTCTTATTATTTTTGCATGTATTTTTGCTGATAAAAAGGCTTCAATTTCATTAATACAATAACCTTTGATCTTTAGCAAAACTTAATACTTGTGAGAGTTAAACCTTTTAATTCTCTAACAACTATCTTTTGTACTTTTCTAACTTGAGAATTAAAGTTCAATTCTTGACTTATCAATAGGGTAATTCCGCAACCCTTTTGTAGTGCCATTCATTTCACAAGAACTTGAATCAATTAGATGATCGCATATTAGTTTGTACGAATCTAGATTGGATTGCTTTGACTCCTATCGGTACTCAATGCATGCTATGTATGGTACAATATACATATAACAATTAAAATTAATTTAAAACAAAATTTATTTAAAGAGACCTTAAATATATAGATAAATAATATATATTATCACATGAATAAATCAAAAGGCATGTTTCATACTCAACAAAAACATATACAGTTTTGAGTACCATGCTATAGAATGCATGAATGCAATACATAGCAATATACATATAATATGGAAAATAATTAGGGTTTAGAAGATGCTCACATATAGAATATTCTCAATCTCCAGTCTAAATTAACCCCTTTTTAGTCATGAGATTGTGTTTCTTCGTCTATACAATATCGACACTCTAATTAAAACCTATTTACCATTTTTAGTCCAAAACATTTCATTTCAGAAATAGAGAAGTCAACTATACAAAATTATTCTTTTTCCCTTTCATAAGTTATAAACCGTCACCGAATAGTATTCTCTTTTTAATATATATTTCTCTTTCTATCCAAATTTCCAAACTAGAAAGTTTGGTACTTAATCATTCATCCATCACATCTACTATAACATTAACAATCATCATTTAAATCCATAGGTGGATTTAATACTTTAATTACCAAATTCAATGTTTAATACAAAGGTAACTTGCACTCCAAAAAATGTAACCTAACTTCCAAGACATAAATTTCAAGGTCCAAAATAGTTTACAAACAAACTCCATTAAAACTTGACCGTAAAATTAATCATTTAAAACCAAAATACTTTATGAACCTTATATTAGAATATGTCCAAAAGCCATCTATCAAAGTCCAATAAATTTCCAATTTGTTTTAGGAAAATTTACTTGACCTTTATTCATAAAATAGAATTTAAAGTCGTTTTTGCTTTAGTAGCTTCCTAAACCAAAACAAACCATTTCTTTTAAACTCCCATTCCATCAAAATTAAAATCAGCAACATCTTATTTTGTATTACAAGTTCAAAACATCATTAAATCAATCTCCAACTACACTTATCCAAATTTGACAACCAAGAAAAATAAACATGCTATATTATATCTTATTAACATTTATATCATGGTCCTTCCTTAATAATTTATCATTTGTATGCTTTAATTAGTTCCAATCCATGTTTAAGAGTTAAATAGAATTCATTTGGTGCTTAGCTAGTTAAACAAGTTCTTTTAAAGGAAAAAAAAAAAAAAACTTCACTAGAAATTTGAAACTCAAATCTTTCATTTTCACATAAGTAAACAAGGAATCTAAAATAAAACAAGGTATAACAAGTTGCTAATGGTACAACTCAAAGGAGGAAATTCTTGTTAAAACAAAGACATAGCTCTCGGGTTGAAACCAACAATCAAGTTTATCACTCAAATTCAATTTGATAAACATTAACTTGATAAGGAACTCAAATACAAATAAAAGTTTCTTTTCAAGGATTCAAGCATAATATAAAACCGATTTACATTTTGCAAAAGGAAAGACTTAAGGAAAATCCAAATATTGCTCTTGGTTTAAAGTGAAACCAACATGTTCACAACTCTATTCAAAGGAATAAAAGATATAAAACCAATCATGACACATCCAACAATTAATCAAAACATATATCCAAAACAAAATCAAAATCTTGGATGATTTAAAAGATATTTTTTTGAAATTACAAGGCTAAGCTCTCGGATTGGACAAAGTCTTGTATCTATCTAAAATTTAAAACTCACACGAAGTGATTATCAAGTATAGCAAACAATGGTTTCCAAAGTTGTATTCAAAGTCTCTGGTAAAAGATAAATTGTAAGACAGTCTCAATGGATCATTTTTGTCATCCAAACTTTTGGAAAAAAATATATATATATATGGAAGTTGATCAAAACACAAGAATTCACATATCCAATAAATTGAGCAAGGCTTCAAGCTGAGAGCAAAGAAGATTAATAGAAAATTACACATGCAAAACAATCAAAACATTAAAACTATCAATGGAAATTAAGAAGTAAAGATTTAAACTCGACTAGTAAAAAGATACATGTCAAGCTTTAAAATTAATAAGGAAAACTCAAAAAGAATAAGTATCTTCCACATAATTAAACATGCAGCCAAGTTCAAACCAAACTTTGCTCAATCAAAGTGCAAAAAAATAGATCGAACTAAAAGTTTGAGTAAAGCCGAACCAAAATCCCAACATTTGTTACATTTTTGATATTTTAGCCAAAACCATAAGGACTTAACATGCAATCAAGATCAAAGATGTAAACACAAGGGCATAAAATTTTAAATACAAATGCAAGGGGGGAAAAAGATTTTTTTTTTTTTGGGGGGGGGGGGGTCTGGAGGAAAGAAAAAGAGAATTTGAAAGAAAGCAAATTAAAAATTTATACTTAAGTCATTATCAAACCAAGTTACTATATAATTCTCACAACCCCAAATTTATATTCTAAAACTCTTACATATTTACATGCAAACTAAAAACAAGAGCCTAACAACATTTACCCATATTATACTTAAAAATTGAGCTTTCGATCTTAAGAAAACTAAGGGACGTAAGTAGAAACTCACACTAATTATCTGGTTTTGTAAAACATCACTATCAACAAAAAACATGGTTGGAAAGCTTCATAAAAACTAATATGCATGAAGTTCATGTCAAAATCTAACACATTAGAAGCTTTAAAATAAAAACCAAGTAAGATATCAAAAGAGTAGCCAATAAAAACTCACGTTAATGCTTCCTTCACTTTTGGGTTCATCAATCTTTCAACATCATGATTTCTCTTTTAACTGATATCATTAGTTCAACTAAAATATCAACATGCAACAAGATCTAAACACTAAAAACTATCACATCTACAATTTAAAATAAGAAGCTATAGAAATCTTTCAAGAAAACTCAACAAAAATCAATCCATCTTTTAAAACATCTCCAGATGGTAACTGAAAAACAAAACCAGCAAAATTTCAAAGCGACAAATGTATATTACTAGCAAGTTTCAAGAAGAAACAACTTAAAAATAGTTGAGGTGGGTAAAATGAAGGCGAGATGAAAAAGAAATGAAGAAGAGGGAGTTGAACGGTTAGAGAGAAGGTGGAGAATTATGAAAAGAAATGAAGAAGAGGGAGTTGAATGGTTAGAGAGAAGATGGAGAATTATGAAGGTAGAGTGAGAGAAGATAAGAGAGAGAGGCTCCAAGTTTGGCTTGTAAGAAAGAGAATGAAAGTGAATTAAAATATTACAAAAAAGCTCTTTTTATAAAGAAAAGAAGAGTAGCATGGTCATCTCAATACTCTTTGACAAGAAAAAGTCCAAGTTACCCTCTTGATAAATTTCGATCTGCCCCAAGCCTTTTCAAAACCAAGATCAACTGAATTTTCTAAAAGAGACAATTCATTTTGAAGAAAACAACAACTGATTTTGCTCAATTAAAAAGCAAATTCTTGGCTCTCAAGAAAAAAACATAATATGAACCTATAAAAAAAAAATTAGAAATGAAGTAATTTAAAATTTGTAAGACTACAAAATTTCTTAAATTCCAAAAAGCATTCACAAACCAATTCACCTTTTTAAAGAATCAAATAATATATAAAATTAACTTAACAAGTAAATAAATGTCCAACACTTTGCAAACAAATCATAAAAACACATTAGAAAATTGAAGTTTCTAATCTAAACATCATCAGAACTTCTTTTTGTTTAAGGAATTATAACTTTAAATTTTAGGGTGTTACAGCGGCAAGGTACATGAATAAGGCAAAAATTAAAATTAAATCAACTTAATCCAATTTGGAATAATATGATGCAAGAACAATACTAGTTGATGAGAAAAGTTAATTAACTTTCAGTTTTTGCCCTATTAGTGAACCAAATATATGGTATGACAAGTAAAACACAATAAACTATGCAAAAGAAAACAAAAGCAATTAGAAAACTTAACTTAAAGCAGTGCAGCTAGACTAATACTGATTCAAAACAAAAATTCTAAATCAAAAATAATATCAATGATGCAAATGATATGCAGGTAGAGTGAATGAATGCAACAAAAATAAAGAAAAATAAAAATAAAAATAAAATAACTATAACATAGAATGTAGCGTTCGGATATTGTGAAGAAATGATAGAAATTTGATGCTAACCAAAAGTCAACTCCTATAATGGAATTAGTATGTGGCTAGAGTATAAAAATTGGCAAGTGTTTATGCAAAATTAAATTTGACACAAGAACATGCAAATTAAACACCTAAATTGAAAACGGAATAAAAATTGAAGCAAATAAAAAACAAAAATTTGGTTTCTAGCAAACAATTTGGAGATCTCAAACAAGATGGCCACACAAGTATGAAATCCAAGCCCTAGCATGCAATATTAAAACCCCAAAATCAAAACTAAGAAAATAAAAATCCAAAGACTACTAAATATAATAAAAATTAATATGTAAGTCAATCCTCGATAATGGTTGTTGTATATAAAACACTCGTAGGTGCATGATTCGTTTTAAGTAATAATAGTAGGAAAATAGCGTTATCATACCCAATAAATTGATTCAATATTAATTCTTTATTAAATTTCGCAATAACATGGATTCACAATTTTAAAAGCAAGAAAATTGAACAGCAAATTAAACTAAATTAACTAAATAGACCAAAATTTAAAAAGATTGTAAGATGAGGAAAATTCAATGATTATGAAACCTTTAGCATAGAATCCATCACTAACTACTTCAATTTAATAGTTGAATGAACATATTTTTATTAGCAATATTTATTTATCAAGTTTAATCAATCTAAATTATCAAAAGCTATTTCATGCTCCCTTTTGAAATTATTCACATAAACCTAGATCAACTCCTTCTGGATAAAAACCTAAATTTTATGCAAATGTCATAGTAAAGATTAAACCCATATTAATCACAAACAACATTTAAATCAATATCGAACTTGGTATGCATCATAGTATCTTCTAATTAAAAGGCACACATGTAAACTATTGTGATCTAAATATGTTCTTTCTTCCAAGTTCAAATAAAACTAAATCATTCATGGTTTTCAAGCTTATGAAAACATTAAGAACATAATAACTCATAAACAAAAATTATATTGCTAATAAAAAAGAAATTCAAACATAGTAATCAAATATCTATAACTAGGGTTTTCAAGGTCTAAACTAGAAGTTTAGTTCATCATGAACATAATTTCAACATTTGTATTCAATAAAATCAAATACATAATTGATAAAAAAAGGGAGAGAGGAAAAAAAAAAAAAACTAGAGCTTTCAGGCCCTAGAATTGTTGATGTTGCTGGTCTCTTTCTCGAATAGTCCACCAGTTTGTTCTTCTCCTCTTTAATTTCTTTCCAATCCTCTTCCTCAAGCATTGTTGAAAATTCCTAATTATTCCTTTATATATGTGAGGAGGCTGAAATTTAAGCCCTTTTTATAATGTTTTAGTGGGGCCAATTAGGGTAGTCTGGATTTTCAATATTTTTAGGACCTATCTTTGCCTTTTTAATTGTACTTTCCATGTCACAATTCATCCTCCAGGTGTTTCAATAATTGTCACATATATACTCCTAGATTTTGGGAGTTTTATACTTACAAACACTCTCTTTTTGAAAAATTCCTATTAGCCTACCTTTGACCCATCGTTTGAACACCAAAATCTGTTGATTTTGCTTTGAAACCATATGGAAAAATTAGTTCTTTGTCTCAGCTCATAAATGCATACATAATAATAAAGATTTTGTGATAAAACTGCGTTTAGAACTTTTACTGGACATTCAAAAGGATCTTGCCTAGGGAACCCTATTGAACTTATACTGAGAGTTTAGTGAAATCTCCTCATAAATTAGATATAACCCAATAGTAAAGATAGATAAATATAAATGCTTTAAGGAGAATTATAATATACCATAGTCATACCCATTAAGGATTCCACTCATGGCCCAAGAGAAAGAAAAATAGAAATAAAGCATACATACCAGGTTAATCCTCCAAAGCATATTAAAGAAAGTAACGAGTCCAAAAATAAATAAAATAACATGAACAGTAGTCTTAAAAAAGTGCAAAAAGGAAATTCTTCTCATAAATTAGATATAACCCAATAGTAAAGATAGATAGACATAAAAGCTTTAAAGAGAATTATTATATATCATAGTCATACCCATTAAGGGTTCCAACTCAAAGCCTAAGAAAAAGAAAAATAGAAATAAAGCATACAGACTAAGTTAATCCTCCAAAGCATATTAAAGAAAGTAAATGAGTCCGAAAATAAATAAAATAACATAAACAGTAGTCTCAAAAAAGTGCAAAAGGGAAAGTACATCAGCAGTGAAAATGTAATGAAGAGGAAGATGCGAAAACAATGAAATATACTAACATAATAATGAACGGTGCCTAAATATAATATGCATCAACTGTCAACTGAGGCCTAGAGGAACAGTTTAAAAATGTAAAACTATTAGACAATCTCAGTAAGTAAACATATAAAATATTATGAAAATAAATATTATTTTTAAAACTTATCTCTCAAGACCTTACTTTCACTTTTTGAAAGTTCCCTTACGTTAACAATACAATTTTCACAAAATCTATAATCATCCCCAAAATATGATAATTTCATAAATCATAAGATAAAGAAATTAAAATTAGATAATATCTATTAGTTTAATAATAAAGTAACAATTTTACAATTCATAATATATATATATATATATACTTGTACGAATCATAATACATATATATATATATATATGTATATATATATGTATATAAACTATATCCTTAGTACATAACAATATTCTTATGTACCATAACCTTTATCACAACTTATCGCACAACCACAACTAGCGTCCAAGTGTGTCATTGACTACTAAGGGAGACTTAAACTGTCAATTCGACCCCGGCATCTAGATTGATATCTTTTATCCAACTTCAAGAATCACAAGATCAAGCAGAAGATAGTCAAATAAGTGTGCATAATCATAATCCAACAAATCCATAACCATGGTATATTATGGTACAAAATAATTCATAACCCAGTATCCAACTCATAACCCACATGTTTATATAATCTATCAAACAATATCCATAATGATCATATCAAAATATTCTTATAAATACCAACATAAACAAATATATTTGTATACCTATATCCCGAAATTTATTTATATTAAACCATTTCTTTCATATACCATAAAATAATAAATCATATAATTCTTTCATAATATGAAATAAAGTGTATGACTTAAATAATTTTAGAAATAATAATAGCAATCTAATGTATAATCAAACATCTAATTCCCAAAACCATTTCAAAAAATAAAGTTCACTTATAGATACTAGCTCAAACCAACTCCTTCGCAAATCAGCTTTAGCACTAGCTCCAATGTCAAAAATAATAATGAAATATTTTTTAAATTTCAAAATTTGAACCAAAGACATAGGTGCGAATCAGTGTTCCAAAATAACTTTTATAACTCTAAAATTTCTAAAATCGGATACCCCATTGTCTAGTTATATTGTAATCCTTGAAAACTTGATAGTCAAAATTGAGTTTTTTTCACTTGGAAGCCAATTTAATAAAATTAAACCTTTCATTGGGTCCCATTAACAATTAATCACTCAAATCTAATTTTAATTTTGTCTAAACACAGTCCAAATTTGCCCATCTTTAAATTAATTGAAAAATGGAAAAACTATCTAATAACTTCCAAAATTTACAAACTTTATATCAATAGAAAGCGCATGGCATGAAGAATGTACTGATGTACTTACTTTGATCCAAAAGTTTCATCAGTGGCTGGAAAACCTCTTCAAAATTTTAACAAACTTGATGTTAATGTATCTCTAAAATGGTGAGGAATCTTGGAAAAAGAAGATTGGCAATGGATTTATAAGGTCCAAATTAAGGGGGATAGGGGTAATGGAGTGACCTGAAATGGTCAAAAAATGGGCAAACTCCAGTGAAACCTATGAGCAACTATTGCCTATTTTGGACGGCTAATCTCGATGCGTTTTGAGGATGTTGACCATCGGATTCTAAAGTTAGGCTAGAAATTGAATGGACAAGGGTCCTGTCCGATGCATTAGATGATTTTGGCTAAAAAATTGGCTATTTTGATGAAAAATTGATTTGTTGGTGGTTGGTTGCAAAGTGTGTTAGTACAATCTGATGGGTCATACGGTTCTGATGGATTTAGAATAAAATGGATATTTTTTTTATTTGTTTAATGATGGACATGCATCCTGATGTATATATTGCCTAGGGTCTACTAAAAGACAAAAATTTAGGATTGGTTTAGATACAAATAAAATGCTTAAGCTTAAAACCTCTTAGAACTATGACCCTTTAATAGTAATTAAGAATCAGGTGTGTCACCATTTTATGAATTCGTATTGACAAACTTTATACTATGGTATACCAGTTAATCCACAATTCTTTACCAAAGAAAAGTTAAACTTAGGGATCACTCATAGTCTAACTAGTCATTCCTGGTCATACTATTTAAAACTTAAATTCTAATTTTTAACCTTGGGATGGGTTGTCATATTTTAACATAGACAGACATTCAAAACTTCATTTTCCCATGGATTATATAGTCTACCAAATTGTGCAGTTTTTTCCAAATTCAAAACTAAATTTGTGCTAATTGGCTTGTTCATTTGCAATGATTTTTATAAAGATAATCCTTAATACCTTAAGAAAATTCGTCAATTTGAATCACCTCAAAATTCCACCTGTTGCTCTTGATATACTTAAAATAGTACATACTGCATAGATT
Source organism: Ziziphus jujuba (assembly GCF_031755915.1). Classification (NCBI taxonomy): domain Eukaryota; kingdom Viridiplantae; phylum Streptophyta; class Magnoliopsida; order Rosales; family Rhamnaceae; genus Ziziphus; species Ziziphus jujuba. Next base: position 21,016,707 of record NC_083383.1, on the reverse strand, counting down.
CCAGCTCTTGATTGCATAAAATCATAGTATTTTCGATTTATCACATTGGTGCAGAGTTTTACTCGGACATTATCAAGCGCTCAACCCTCGACTTTTTTGTGGGGGGTTCAAGAACATCGATGATCAAATCAACCACCTCAGGAAAAATCATGGGCTTTTCTTCTTTGTCTTGCAGTGTCACTTGCTGTTGTAAAAGATTGACAAAGATAGCTAGCTTGGCAGTAATGCCTACTATAGTCTCAATTTTTATTCTTTTCATCCTTTTTTTCTACATTCTTCTAAATATCACAAAAAACCTGGGACATACTTAGCTTAGTAGCTTTGATGATCTTATTCTCTGTTGCTTAAAGTTGTTTAAGGGGGAGGTTTGGTAACACATTAATCCAAGCATTAGAAATTTTATCAAAAGTAATATAAGAACAACATCTTAGCCAATCAAATTTTGACAAAATTTAGTAATTGTCACTTTAGAGTTCGGGTTAAATGGAATACTTATTGGAATAGTGGCTAGTTATATGGAGCTTGGCAGCGATAAAGTTGTCTCTGGTCCAAATAGTCTTCAAGCTCAAGTTAGGGATAGTTTTCAATTGAGTAATAGCCATCGGCCAGTCCTCTGTGAATGTTGTTGGGTCTTTATTAAAGCAATGATCTATGATAACAAAGTAAGATAGTTAGCCATGATTCCAAGCTATATAATTAGTGATGTTTACAAAATGACTTAATGAAATTACAAAACCCACACCTCGAGGCTCTGCATATTAAACAACTTCACCAATTAAAATCAATTTGATTATAACCTTGCTTCATATTAATAAGAAAATTTATTGCATTATGAGTCCAAGTCTTAAACTTATACACTATTAAGTAAAAAGAAACATTATAGACTAGTAACACAATCATCATTAGAGTCAACTAACTAAATCTAGAAATAAATTTTATACAGTTTCATAATTAAAATTATTAGCATTGGGTAAAAGAACTTTAATACTAGTAATAAATAGAAAACCACCAACAACCAGACTTGCAACATGCGAAAGCTTCTTCTATGATCCTGGGCCAACTTTGCTACAAAAGCTAACAGAACTAGTAGACAAAATACTATAACAACCTAAGAAAAAAGGGAAGACGAGTGACTACTTTTGGGAACTCAGTGAGTGGTTTGATAACTTAGGAAACTATTTATAAGAATAGTGATAATAGTAATAATGAATATAATGATAATAATAATGATGATGATAATTTTGGCAATAATAGCATAGATAACAATAATAAAACAATATAATGTTATAAATAGAATTAAAGATAAATGTCATCAGAATATAAAACTTAAAGCAATAGCCCCATAAACATTTAAAATTCTCAAATACCAAAATCGATCATGCAATTTTTTTTTTCCTAAAATAAAATATAACTATACCTCTACTTGACAGACTAGACCGAGTGAGCTTTAGACTGTACCACGCATCTCCTTGAATCAAGTCCACATTCCTACCCTAGTCTTTGAGTAAGCAAACCAAGCTAATTTACCAAGCCTTTAGTCTTTCATAGTTCAAATTAAATAAAAATCCACAATAAATGATATGTCATATCAATCATCCAATATCAAAATCACTTCACATTAATATCCAATGATAAATAGAGATGGCAATTTGGATCATAACATGATAAATGATTCGAAAATAATACAAAATTAGCAGATTTAGGTTTACTATAAACAGATTCAAATAAAATTCGGGTTAACTCATTCAACACCATTATTAAATGTGTTATTTTTGGGTTGACTCACATAATCCATAATTGACTCAAATTGATCTATTTAACTAAATATGTCAATTAATGTGTCAATCCCATCTAATACGGTTATAATCCATTTAAATTATAATTTTGATATGTTAAATTTACCATTAATAAAACTATAGTTAATACTTTTTTATTACTAGATTATATATTTATTTAAAGTTATATTATTAATTTTCTTTTATTAGTTAAGAAAATAAAGAAATAAAATTATTAAAACAATATTTATTTACTTAAATATAATATATTTAGTACATGAATGGCTTTATGGACACCAAAAGAATAAAAATTAATTAATATACCTAAGAGTATTGGAGATGTAAAAAATTAAAAATATGAATATTAATAAAGTTTTCTTATATTATTTTTAAAGAAATAGTATTGGGTTTATTATGTAAATATTTATATTTAAGTATTATATGAGTTGTCATATTATCATATGATATGTTATATTAATATAAATTTGTAAGTATAATTATATGGTTTTATGTATATATTCTAATTTAGAGTTAATTAATTAATGACTCAATCATTTTTATTTTATTTGAAATAATTAATTTAAATAATTTAATTTATTTAATTAGATCAATTTCTTATAAACTGACTGTATTAATCCAAATTAATCCATTTAATAAATAGATTACAAAAGTTTGTTCAAGTTACTTATTTATTAAATGGTTCATGTTCGAGTTGAGGGTTTGTGACATGATTAATAAGTGGACCATATTCTAAATGAGCAATTTTGACATGATTAATCAATGAATTATTCAAAAATGACTTGTCAGTACAAATTGCCAACCCTTATTAACCAACCTTATAGAAATATCAAACATAATAGGGGGCATAACGTAAATAATAGATTTCCAAAACTACACAATAAACACAGTAACATATATATATATATATATATATAATAGGGGGCATAACGTAAATAATAGATTTCCAAAACTACACAATAAACACAGTAACATATATATATATATATATATATATATATATGTATGTATGTATATATATAAAATTCAAGATTTTTGAACATTCAATTCTCATAATAAATTCTCAAAAATCAAGTAGAACTTAAAATACTATTACACATCATATACCAAAATAATTAAAATCTCTAGGCAATTTTAATTCAACAATGATAAATTGAATATTATTAATTTAATAAAAATCCCACTCACAAAAATGGTCGCTCTAAACCGATTTCTTGCACTGCTTTCCTTGGATTCATACACGTAGTGTGCGAGTGTCTAGGGAACAACAACAAAAAAGTATTGAATACTATTTTAATATTAAATAGTCTCACCGAAAAAATAATTATACATATGCCTAACAAAATATAAAATTAACAAATTCCATGTCATTCGCCATGTCACCAACCATAATCACATCAGTTTGACATGTGGCAAGCCACATCACCTATGCTTGCCACATCATCATCGATGAAGCATCTCTTACCATTGCTGACAGACAAAACCACTAATTCGATTAAATTGACTCCAAAATTTATATTTTTCTAACTACAAACTAGAATCTAAGCAACAAACATGTAAACCAACATATAAAATTAGTTTATAACCTCTTTTATCTGCATCTTTCACCGCTGACAAGCTTACCATTTAAAGCTTTATGGCCAATGGAGACTCTTGCAATCCAATCCCACTTGTACAATCCAAAAAACTTAGCCAAATCTGCATGAAATCCTTGAATTTTCCTCTCAAATACCCAGAAATTTAAAATATGAAAGCAGCCAACAATATCATCATCACTCCCTTTCTTTCTCACTTGCTATAGATGAGCTTAGATGCTCACTTCATGGTGCCACAGCTCATCTTGTTCTTAAACTCCAAGATGAGCTTAGACGCTCACTTCATGGTGCCACAACTCATCTTGTTCTTAAACTCCAAAACCAGCTTAAAAAAAATCACAGTTCAACTACTATATCAAAATTTGCAAGAACCTTACCTTAATAAAATCTAGAAATTTCACTACCCAAAATTAATTTTAAACCAACAAAAAATTTATTTAGGTGCAAAATCCTATGATTATAAATCTAGGGCATTACATTTAACTAGTTTTGGAGGAACAGCTAGGATTTAGAACTACATTTTGAATTAGTGGTCACAATTTAGAGACCACTGAAATGAAAGGCATGATAGCGGGAGTGGTTTTAGTTGTCGCAAGCAGCATGCCACTTGTCAATTGTGTCAAAAAAAAAATGTCTTAAGCACACTAGCACATTAATGATTTAGAGTTCTTAGGTATGGTGCAAGTTTTATCTCAAAACTAGATATTTCTCTAAGCAAATGTTTCACTTAGAGAAGTCAGAGGTTGACAATTGTGGGCATGATTGTTCTAACTAAATAAAACTTCATATTTTGATTGAGACTTGTTACTAATTTAGAAGTCAAAAATAGCTTGACAGAGTAAAGATTAAGCGATATATTTTTCATTACCGAGATAACAACCTCGGTTTTGCTCGATACCTATGACTTTTAAGGTCAAGAATGCCATAAAATGGAGTAGGTGTTCAAATGTTGAGCCATAGGGATCTATTTTTTTGCCTTAGTCTATCCGAGCTTTGCATAGTTAGGATCAAGGTAAATCGGCATAAGTAGGGGTGGATGATTGATGAGATTAGACTAATTAAACGCAAGACAAAAAAGATATTGATTGTTAATGACATTGGGTCTAAAAAAATCTTCAAGATATGTTGAATTGAGTAATAATGGGAATGCTAGATCTTAGGCTAGGCTTGGGATTGCTTCTGGAAATGCTAGAATCAACTTTCCTAGAATTTAGGAGCATTAACATGTTTGGTAAAATAATGTTTTTCTGATTATTTCATAATTTTTAGTAGTTAAAGAGCTGCTTTTAAAATCAGTAGAAATGGTGATTTTAAAAATCTAATTTTTTTTATTTTTATTTTTTTATAATCAATATAAATAAACTTGAATCCCTAAAATTCCCTTATTTAATCGATATAATACTACATTATATTTACTTTTTATTAAATCAAACAATCATACTTAAATTAAAACTTTCTTATAAATGCAAACTTAAATAAAACTTTAATGTAACTATTGATAATTTTTTTTATATTTTTAACAATATTTTTTATATTCAATTTTAGTATAAAAAATATCTTAACAAAACTACATATAAATTATAATTTAAAAAAAAAATTATGTAACATATGTCAATTTTAGTAATATTAATTCTTACAGAAATTCAATTTAGTAAGTTACCAAACACTTAATAGGACTAAGCAATTTAGCCTATGAAAAAACCCTACTACAATACTCAGTTTCCATGATGGTCTGAGATTTGAAGATCCATCATCAAAGGTGCCCTTTGGCTACCTATCTGGTTAAGTTTGGCTTGTGTGAGTTCTTTCTTTTTAATAGGTAGGAATAAGCTGAGAGATTTACATAACTTCTTCAGACCCCTATCTTTGCAACCAATAGACGGGTCAACAACAAAAGCAATAGATGAGGTGTTCAATGGCAAGATTCTCATTACAAGGGGTTTTCAAAGATTCATGATCACAAAGATAATAAAAAAACTTGGAGATTCAAGGCGAGGGCAAAAATTGCAAGACAATGTTTTCAAATTCTCTTTCAAGAATTAAGCAGATAAGGAGTATATCTTTCGTAATAGACCTTGCAGTCTTAATGAAAATCATATGGCTCCTAAAGAATGGCTGGCAGATCTTCTTCTATTGGAGATTTCTTTTCAATTTTCAATATTCATGGTCCAAGGTCGTAGACTCCTTCCAATTTTTCTACATGAAGGTACTACAATAATTATTGGGGAAAAGATTGTGAAAATCCACCCGGTGTTAGTTAATCAACGATGCATAGTTGCTCGAAGATATCTAAGGTTCAAGGTGGATATGATGTAGAAAATTTTATTCTTGTTGGGTTCTTCTAGGAAAAAGCAAATGGCACAAAATTCTGGGTCCTGCTCAAATATAAGCTCCTTGTGAATTTTTGCTTCAAATGTGGAATGCTTACCCATGTCACTACTAAGTGTTTATTCCAAAACTTTGCAACAATTATGGCAACTATCGGAGTGGAGCCTTGGTTTTATGGACAATGGTTAAGGTTAAAAACCATAAAGTTTGTGTTTTGTGAACCTTCCAGCAACAGAGTTTGAACGGAGAAAGGTCAAAAAATTAGGCGAAGATTTCAAAAATAGATAAGGTGTGCTTATCAAAAAGTTTAACCTAGACAAGCAATTATACTTTTGCCTAAAGGACAAGGAAGAAAGTAAGGGAGAAACTAGCAGAAGCAGGATTATGGAGATCGAGGATTCTCTATAGCTTGAGTCATGTGCCCCGAATTGGATGCTCTAAGCCACATGCTAAAATGGTACAAGATAAATTGTGATGCAAATTTGAAATAGGCAATTTGGTAGGAAGTAAAAAGTGATAATTTTGATCTTTCTCTATTAACTAAGTGGGCACCCAATATTATCTCATATTTAGCAACTTTCCAAGAATGTGAGATGTAAGATGTGGGCTAACTGGATGAGGAGTTTTTACAGTTATTTGGCCTTAGCCTAGTAAAGATTGACAGGCCTTCGGGAGAGAGAGTTTAGACTGTTAAAGGATGCAACCCCATTACTTTCCTCTAAAAGATCAACACCAACTCTTTTGATTAGGCATGCAGGGAAATTCCTAAGAATAAAAAGGCTATATAATAACATTCAAGAGGATGGTCAATTGAATGAGAAAAAAATAGTGGAGATTGTAAAGGATACTGAAGGAGAAACTAAAGAGGGCTTCTCGACACCAACTATAGATCACTAGGATGCTAGTTCTTCAGTGGTTTTGGACTAGAAGATAATGTTTGACACAAAACCAAATCATGATTTAGGAAGCAAGTAGCCAAAAGGAGAGAGAATTCGACTAAGACCAAAGTAGCTATTAGGCCAATGGAGGAGGGTTAGTCCTTAAGAAGCAACCGAGATTTTTATGAGGCCAAGGAGGCGAGCCAAATCAAGCCCCTCCGACTTCCTTAAGCTTTTTCTTTTGGAATTACTAGGGTCTTGAAAGAAAGGAAAGTGTGTGAGTAGTGAAAAGTTTAGTTCGTCATGGAGCTATGGAGGTCATGCATGGTAGTGAGAGATCTAAATGAATTCATTGATGAAAATGAGAAATGGGGAGGAAAAAGTTCATGATTATGAAAAAAGAAAAACCATTATGAAAAGATAACTGTTTTTAAAGCAATTCATGAATGTGGCTAGTGCTCTAGATGTTGGCTTTAAAGGCTACAAGTTTACATGAGAGTATGGACATGAAAGAGGAGCTCAAATTAAAAATGAATTGATAGAGCTATGGTAGACAAGGATTGTGTGAGCCTTTTTCTGATGGCGAGTGTGGTACACCTTCGAGTACAAAAGTTTAATCCTTGCACAATTTTAATGAGGACGAATGATAGAAAATCGTTCAGAAACAAACCAGTTTGATTTATTGAAGTTTAGATTTCATATGAAAGGAGTGTCCAGTTTGTTAACCATATTTGAAATGATGACAGAAAGGTTAGAATAGAGTTGAAGAGTTCTAGTGAACACTTCAAAAGCACTGCGAAAGTGGAATCAAAAGGAGATTGGAATGCTCAAGTTAAAATTTGACAACTTAAAAAGAACTTCTTAAGTTACAACAAATGGATGGTCTTAATGGCATAAGGCAAAAGAGTATTTTAGTTTGAGAGAACAAAGGGTTTGATGAGAATCCATTATAGGACAAAAATCAAAAGAGCTTTAGTTAAATAAAGGGGACATAAACAACAAGTTTTTTTCATACTAGTGTCTTATCCTGGGGAAAAGAAATCGGATCACGATTATCAAGAAAGGTAGTAGTTAGTTCTTTGAAGAACCATAGATTACTGATTAATTCAAAAGGCATTCTAAAGAGTTGTATGAATCATCTCACCTTATAGTGCTTAATAGTTTAGAGGGTTTAAGGGAATCAATGATTTCCTAAACTGAGAATGAGGAATTTATCAAGATGCTTGATTAAAAAGAGATTAAGAAAGCAATGTGGGACCTATGTTTGTTTAAAAATCTTGGACAAGATGGCTTTTTAGGGATTTTCTTCTGCCAATATTAGAAAACTATTAAAAAGAAGGTGATCTTAATTGTTAAGGAAGTATTCAATTTGGGAAAAGTTTCAAGAGCAGTGAACAAATTTTTTTATTTATCTTGATGCCTAAGATAAGACACCCTACATCTTAGCCATTTTGGACCGATTAGTCATTCTAGCTTTGTGTACAAGATTGTTTCAAAAATATTGATACAAAGTTAAAATTGTTAAGGACAAGATTAATTCACTAAACCAAGGAGCTTTCATTAAAGCCGGTGGATTGTTGAGAATTTAATGGTTGCATAAGAAGTGTTGTGTAAAATAAGGAACCACAAAAGGAAAAAAGGCTTGATAATCTAAAACTAGATCTTAAGAAAGTTTATAACATGGTCAAATGGTGATTTTTGGAGAAAGTCTTAAAAGCGTGGGGTTTGTAGAAAAATTTGGAGATTGATAATCAGCTTCATTTCCTTGGTCCAATACATGGTATTCATATATGAATGTACTATTAGATTGTTTAATCCGAGTAGGAAGACAAGGCAATTCTCTTTCGCCTTTCTATTTATTTTTTGCTTAGAATTTGTTACTAAATTATTGGAAAGGAAAGAGATTAATAATAAGATATAGGGGATAAAAGTGGCTCAAAATGCTCCAGCTATCAATCGTCTCATATATGTAGATGATCTTTTGATGATGACTCGAGCCAATACCAAGGATGCAGTTACGTTTAAAAAGTGCATTGATAAATACTGCAGCTAGTCAAGTGAGGAAGCTAATGTGGAATAATCGAGTAACTTATTTTTCAAAAAATGCAATAGGCACGAATAAGAAAGCTATGAAGGAGGTTTTGGTGTTCAAAGAAATGGGGAAGATAACAATTTATCTTGTAAATTCTTTTATCTTTAGTAGGAATAAATTCAAAAAGTTTGGTAGGCTGAAAGATAGGGTACAAGCTCACTTAGAAGGATGGAATTGTCTACTTTTCCCTAAGATAGGGAAGGTTACTCTTATCAAATCTATAGTTCAAGCGATTCCCACTTACATCATGTACCCTTTTTAAATATTGAAAGAAGTGTGTGTGGACATGGATGCAATTGTCAGAAGGTTTTAGTGGAAGTTCAAAATTTCAAGTAACAAATTCTTATATTTGAAAGATTTTGAATACTTTGTGTAGGTTGAACGAGATGGGTGGTTTGGGTTTCTGTCAGTTTGAGAGCTTTAATGTGGCTTTTCTAGCAAAACTGGCCTAGAAGGTCACAAATGATCAAGATTCCATATGGATAAGAATGTTGAAAGGCCATTATCTTAAAGGCTCTTTGTTCTTTGAGTACAAGCTAACTAGCAGATGTTATTTGGCCTGGAAAGGAATACTGAAAGTGCTACTTAAGAGAGTTTGTTTCAAGTTGGTAGATGGTTTTAGTATCAACCCTTGGAGTGACCTTTGGGTTCCAAATCTTAGTAATGGAATCGTTAAGGCTAAGGATGGGGTGGTTGATGGGGAATGGCAAAGAGTGGTGGAATTTGGACATTGAAGCGTGAATTTAATTGAGCAAGTTTTTTATGAGGATTTGGCTCAAGCTATCCTACAGATAAGTTAGCCTTGGATACAATGTTCTAATAAGCTCATATAGAGAAGGACTTAGTCAAAGGAGCTTTCTGTGGAAAATTTGCTTCAATTACTTATACAAGTGGAAATAGAGGTTTCTAGTTTTTGGACGAAGTTATGGTATCTGAGATTGCATAGAAGATTGAAAGTTTTTCTTTGAAAAGTGGCAACTAATGTTATCCTTACAAAGGAGGTTTTAGCTAGTAGATTAGGAATTATGGACACTAGCAGCGGTTTTCATGGAGCTGGTATGGAGTTTTTGTTTCATCTCCTAGTCGGATGTTAGGAATTAAAATTATAGCCTTCAAAAGCAAAGGGGGCTTTGTAAGATTGAAACATTTCAAATGTTTAGGACTTGGTAGATTAGTGTGTTAACCCTCCTAATCAAGAAGGTCTCATGAAGTGGATGGTCACGTTTGTCTCTGTTATGTTTTGATACGAATATAGGTCAACTCGCTCCTAAATTCGTATTAAATTAGTCCGGATCAAAATTAAGTTCAAATTCTAATGGTCATCTAGATCACTAATCAACTTATGTTTAGAAATCTTGGTATATGATGAAGATGCTACAATAGGTGATGAATATCCTATTGATAAGTCAAACTAAAACATTCAATCTCTATTCGATATTTTAGGTGTTCAAAGAGAATTCTTATCACAAATAATTTTTGAATAATAATCTAAACTACCGTTCTATTGAAAAATAAGCCTTTAAATAGGCTAAAGTTACAAGAATTCAAATCCTAAATCAATTATGTTAAATTCGACCATCATAGAAAAGAAATAGGAAAGTGGTCGAAATTTACAAGTCTTTTTCCTAAACAATTTTGGAATAATTAATTCCTTGATTTTGAAAAAGGATTTAATTAATTTACAATCAAAATATTAAAATATCAACATTCCTAAATTAATTTTTCCAGAAATTAATTAAATAAAACTAAAACAAAAGACTATTTCCTAAAACAAAAAGTCAAAATTTAGATTTGGAAAGTAGTTAACTAGTTTTCCAAATAAGTTGTCTTTGTCCATTAACCAGCCAATTTAAGCTCCAAATTAGATCCAATATGCTATATAGAATGCCAATTAGGATGAGAATTGGTCCCCACACATTGCCATTGATTGGAATGATCAAAACTTGCTTGGATTACAAGATAGCTCCTTCCTAGTACCAAAATAACAAAATTCGGTCATATTGGAATTGTATACGCAAATGTTGTGTTTGGTTAGCCTTGCTTCTGCCTTGGCATGATTTCATGACCTCTTGGTGTGCTCAATCAAGTTCATAGACCATCAAATCCATCCTTGCTGCCTAAAGTCTTTAAATGTACTAAAACAGCTTCCCGAGTCCATTTCTACCTTCACAACTTGGATGCTTAGCACATGCTTAGAATTTTCGAGTATAATCATGCCTTTTTGAGATTTAATCACACCTTGTATAAAGATAATCCGATTCTTCTTAAATCTCCTAACTTGTGCTTTTGTAATTGGTCCTATCTTCAGTTGCATAGGATCAGCAACCCAACATGTAGTTAATTATACGGGTACAAATGGATTCTCATCATGCTTAGTCCTTTTCTTTATTGTACTTGGTCTTTTAGAAACAAACTTATTTTTAAGGAAAAAAGATAAGTATTCAAGATGCTATATGGGCTTTTGAAAGGTCTGTTGAGGATTTTATGGTGTATTCCATGAAGGTCACTGTAAATTTTTGTAGTAACAAGGATAAGGAAGGATGGACACCTCCCGCGGCAGGTAGATTGAAGATTAACGTAGATGCAGCCTTTAAAAACAAAATGCAGTGATGGTGATGGTTGCTTGAGATGATTAAGGCAAAAATTTCCTTTTTAGCCTCGGAGGTGCCCATGCAAAAATACTCTTCAAGTAGAAGTCATGACTTTAGATTGGACTTTTGAAATTACGGTCTTGAAGAATTGGCAATACCAAGTTAGGCCTCATGCTAAGTTGGTTGTTTTGAAAGTATTGAGACATGATGACCTCAGATTTGGTAAACCAGGTATGAATTTTTGAGTATCCAACATCGTTTTGACAATTCAAATTGGGTTCTGATTGGAATCTGAGATCTTCTAATAGTCTTGTAGATGTTGTGGTTAAATACTTTTTTAAAAATGGTTGCAATCTGTATTTTGATGACTCCTCTTTGGAGAAGATCCCTTTAAACTTCTTTAATAGTGCTTTTAAGGATGCTTTAAGTCAAGTGTAATATTGTTATCTTTCCCTCCTGTTTTGAGAGGTTTTTTATGCTCAATGCAGCATTACCCAAAAAAACAAAGTTTTATTGGTGACTTTTATACATTATAACATTTTTCTTAATACAAATTAACAAACAATTAACAGATTATTTCTTTAGCACAACTACAGTTGGTTTTCAAAATTTAAACAATACCAAACTAAGTCGTACTTTTCTTACTTAAGGCTCCGTAATCTCAATGATACCAAATTAAACCTTACTTTCTTTATTTATGGCTTTATGGTCCAAACCCTTTAGGGTTTAGTGAGCCATTTCATTTTGAGGACCAAGAAAATTCAATACCTATATAAATATCTTCCTTTTTTGTTTTTTTTCATAAGGTACACACATACAGTGTTGAAATCTTAGTAATATTAGGCATTCAAAGATTTACAGAACTTGAATGTCAAAGTGTCTTTGACTAGTACTTAGTAGGTTGGTACCACACCTGTATCTTAGAGACCTTCAATTCTTTGTTTATTTTGCATGCATTTTAATGTTTATTTTGTAGGAATTTTAGCTAGAGACTTATCAAGGAAAACAAAGTATGACAATTATTTGAGCTCTAATGGTAAATTTTTGTTAAACTTTTCATTCATATGTTATAAATTAGACAAAGCGACAAAAATAATTAATCAAGTAGCAATGTGGTAATTTTCAAAATTTAGGTTGTTAGAGGTGTAAAACTGGCTAGGTAGCATAAACATAGCATGAGAATGGTATGTTAAAATTGTGTACGATATAACACGACACGTTAAAATTGAAGCGAATAAAGGTATGGTATGACACAAACCAAGTCGAATCGAGCACCAAATACATAGTAGGCCGTGCTTGGACCCTAAAAATTAGCCCATAGGCAAGGCACAACACGAGTCTATAATGGGCTAAAACACATATGGACGCGTAATAGATATAGTATGAGATAACTTATTAAATTATGTATTTTTAAATAATTATTATTTGTTTAAATTTGTAATTATTAATTATTATATTGTTAAAAATTAGTAGATGATAACTATGTTTAATAATAATGATTATAAATTAGTAAGAGATAAGTGGAAAAAAAATGTATTAAAACTAATAAAAGGTAAAAGAGAGAGAGAGAGAGAGAGAGAGAGAGAGAGATTGATACGAACCTAGGTTGACTCGCGCCTAAACCCGTATTATATTAGCCCGAATCTCAATTAAGTTCAAATTCTTATGGAAAAACCTTAACCCCACAAAATAAATTCTGAATATTATTGAAGATGTATTCTTCTTTAAAATTAAGGCCTTAAATAGACTAGAGTTACAAAACAATAAATCCTGAAAATTTAGGTTAAAACCGGCCACCAAAGAGAAAAGGAAATATGTTAGCCGAAAGTCACCTACTTTCCTAAATTAATTTGGATTAATTTACAATGAAAATAATAAAATAATAACTTTCATAAGTTGATTTTTCCAGCAAATAAATAATTAGAAATCAAATATAAAAATAATTTTCTAAAACAAAAAGTCAAAATCAAATTAGGAAATTAGTTAACTAGTTTGACTACTAAGGTATCTTTGACTAATGTCCAGCTTGTTTAAGCTCCAAATCAGCTTCCATATGCCATGTAGATTGCCACGTTGCCCCTTGGTTGGAATAAGTCAAACTTACTCGAACAAGAAGAAAAGTCAAAGCCAGCAGGTAAACAGCACATTTTCGACAAAATTGAGATGCTGTCTATACAAGCTGTTTTTAGGTGCTTTTGATTCTGTATTTGTCATAATTTCATGGCCTCTTGGTGATATCCATTGAACCCAAGAAGTGTTGGATCCATTCGTGGATGCTCGGAGTCCATATTTTCACTAAAACAGCTATTTGTGTCCGTAACAGCTTCCACCACTTGGATGCTCAAAACAGGCTTTGTATCTTTGGATTAATAACAAGCCCTTTTGAGAATTGGTTACTCCCTATATAAATACAGCCAGATTGTTCTTAAATCTCTTTACTTGAGCCCTAGTGATCAGTCTGATCTTCATCCGTATCGGGTTAGCACCTGGGATGTCAGTTGTGCGGGTTCGAACGGATTCTCATCACAGAAAGAGAGAGAGAGAGATGAAACCAAATTTGGGGTGTGGGAGTAAAGTGAGGGGGCATTGCACATGTTCAAAATTTAACTATTTAATAAAAATTAATTATCTTAAAAAAATTTAAAAGAAAAAAGGAAGAACTTTAGGTCCTTCTTGCAATTTGTCAACATATGAAATTTTACAAAGACATTTTTTATTTTTATTTGTTTGGCCATTTAATTTTTTTTATTTACAATAAATTTTTTTTTCATCCAGTATTTCAAATTCATTACCTCCTAATCGTAGATGTGAATAACTTATCACTTGACATTTATTTGGCCATTTACATTTATTTTTAATTTAGTGACTATGATTTTCATACTAAATTACCACAACAATTTAATTTTATTCATTTATTAAGCTTATTAGTTGGTGTTTCATTTAATCTATTTAGTTTATATAACATATCATTTATTTTTCATTACTTTAATTATTATTTATTGTATCACAAGTTTAAAACAATTATTATAATATGTAAGACCGTAGTTTTTCTTTCAACTATCATATATAAATTTGTTAATAATTATTAATATTTTTAAATTTTAAATATTTATTGTGTTATCTACAAATTAAATAATAAATCATATAATTTCTATAGTTAAATTTAATTTATTTTAGATAATTTTTAATCAACTCTAATCTATATTATTAAAAATATGTAATATATATTTGGTACGGGCACCATCTGTGCCTAACACGAGCACCTTATGAAGTCAACATGACAGTTCGAGCATATATTGGAGCTTATCTCATATTCTGCAGGACATGAAAACTAAATTGGCCGATACGAGTACAATATGAAAAATAAATAAATTGGCACAAATACAACATAAGCACGAATAAGCTAATTTTTAAACGGACCAAACCAACATGATACGGGCCAACACGACGGATCCATTTCACATCTCCGGGCAAAATTCTGTGAGGGCCAACTCGTGTCAAACAACATGAAAAAATGCTGTGAGGGGTTAAAATGGATTTTAACTTTACACATAAGGAAGGCAATAAATAAGAAAATAAATAAATATATCTTCAAATGGAACCTAGGTCTTTTTATTTAAAAAAATAAAAATAAAAGTCCTTTTTGAGATGAAGCACTGCAGTCCCAATACCCCCCATCAACCTCGTGACCACAGCCTCAGTTTACCGGCCGGCCACGTATTTGTTTCCGGTGTGTCTTCTCCGGTCGGCAACCCTCTCAGGCGTGTATCCCTTCGTTATTTCTCTTGTTTCCTCACCCCCTTCTCCGTCTGGTTTTGCGCAGCTGTGAGTCTCCAAAGCAATTTTGGCAAAAATTTCAAAAACTAATAAGCAATGTTATCCCTGCTTCAAAAACTTCACAATCTACGTAGTTTTCTTTGTCAAGAACTTCCACCCCAAAAATCTCTATCTTAAATAAAACAAACTCTTTCACCATATATCCATATATGGCTCTAGACTAGAGTGAATCAAGACAAAGACCAGCACCACATTGCAATTGGAGCATAGAAGGTAGATCTGGCAATTTAGATCATAATACGACGATACGATTCGAAAACAACACGCAATAAATGGGTTTGAATTTATTATAAATGGATTCGGATCATAATCGGATCAACCCATTTAACACGATTATTAATCGTGTTATTTTCGGATTGATCTGTTTAACTCGAAATTGACCAATTACGATCCATTTATTAAACGTGTCAGTTTCAACCCAACACGATTATATACCTATTACAACCCATTTAAATTTAATTTTAAATTAATATTTATCATTAATATAATATTTAATAACTAAAAAATATTATAAATTAAAAATTTTATAAAAATAATTTTCTATTATTAATTTTTTAAAAACAAAAAATACATTTTTAATAAAACAAAAATATAAAAATAAAAAAAAAAATTCAAGTTAATAGGTCAATTTTAGGTTAACAGATTAATAAATAAATACGATTATTTTAATAATCGTGTTAAATGGATCGTGTCGTGTTAACCTGTTTATAAATAGATCAGATTAATATTTTACGTATTTGACACGGTTCACAGTTATTAAATAGATTGACATGAACACGATCCACCAATACGAATTACTAGATATAATAGAAGAATTGCCAGATATAATAGAAGGCTCAATATTAGTAGTAAATTAATAATCCATCTCTTCTTCTTCAAAAATTTATGGTTCGTGTTTTGCTTTCTGATTTTATGGGTTTCTCTTCTTATTTTTTGAATCGCAATAACCGTTCGGTTTATGTGATTTATCAATACCATCTGACCCAATTAATGCCCGATTCCCATAACACTGCTCCTATGCGCTTGGCACATGAGTTTTAGGGTTTCACCCTGTATTTGAGTTATATTTTTAGATTGAAATCGAAATAGTTGGTCTTTGTAGGAATAGAAATTTTGATAAAGAATTTTTTTCTTTAAACTTGTTTCAATAGGGTTTGTTTGTAAAGTGAGGATTTTGATTTGGAAAAGGATTGAGGAAGAAAATGGGTAGCGCACCCGCTCAGATTCCCACGAGCTTTGGCCACGAGCTTAGGGCTTGCCTTCGTTGCCGCCTTGTCAAGACCTACGATCAGGTTTCCTCTTCATCTTCTTCTTCTTCACCATCTATTTTAATTTTGATTTTGAAATTTTTTTTTTGGGCAAGTTTAGGTTAGGTGTTTTTTTTTTTTTTTTTTTTCCTTTTTTTTTAATTTATTTATTTTTATGTGTGCATACGTTGATTTAATTTTTGTCAAACAAAAATGTATACCAGTTTAGAGAATCAGGGTGTGAGAACTGTCCCTTCTTCAAGATGGATGAAGATAATGAGCGTGTTGTTGATTGCACTACCCCTAATTTTAATGGGTATTCATTTTTTTCTTTATACTTTTTGTTATTATAAAGGTTTCAGGTTAAAAGATCTTGTTGAAACCCAGTTATTTGACTATGGTGGTTGGATTTACAGGATAATATCAATGATGGATCCAACTAGAAGTTGGGCTGCTCGTTGGCTCCGAATTGGTATGTTTTGCGGCACCCAAATGCTTTGATTTATTATTATTATTATTCTTATTAGTTTTCAACATGAGATTCTTGAGGTTGACGGCAGTTGCAGTGCCTTACTCGTAAAGTATCCAAATCCAAATCTGCCATACCACACTTTAATGTGAATTAAACTCCATTATTTTGTCCAGGTAAGTTTGTCCCTGGTTGCTACACTCTTGCTGTTTCTGAGGCTCTTCCTGAAGATTTGCAGGTATTCTAGCAAATCATGTGCTATTTCCTTGTTTATTTATCTAATTTTTTCTATATATCATTTTCTGTTTTAAGCTTAAGGCTTGAATATTTATCAATTAAACAGGGTGGAACTGTGCATAATGATTTACTCAAATATTATTGCCTGTTGTATTGTGTCCTATACACAAAGTTTGAAGTTGAATACTTTGATACCTAGAGTTTATGTTGGTTAGCCTTATTAAAGCCTTTGCTTTTGAAGAAAGTTCATAGTTTTCTCTCTCAAAGTCTCATTGCCTTTTATTTTTCCTTTTACTGGATATAAATAGGCATATGAGGGTGATAGATGTAATGACCAATCTGCATTATATGTTTCTTTGGAAATACAAATTGTTCTTTAAATTTGGGTTTAAAATGTAAAACATGTGGTTATAAAACTATTTTCTACATGTTCTCTCTCTATAATTGTGATGAATTGCTTTTTTAGCCTTTACCACATCCATAAAACAGTCAATCCTAGATATTCGTCGATGCAGTTGTTGTTACTGTGAAATTTCTATTTACTGGCTGTTAGGATAGGATGAGTCTTTTCAATTTAGATTGGATGGTTATAGGTAAAAAAAATCAATTTATTATTATGAATGAAGAATTACAAGATTGGGGATGAGAAATCCACCAAAAGGAACATAGAAAACAAAGCTAAAAGCTGTGTCATTACTCCAAAATTTGTTCATTTTATATATATATTTTTGTCTTTATTTGGTTTCATCGCTTCTCCAGAAGTAACATATTAGAGATAACTTGGAAACAAGTTTTATTTGGGACATTTCTGCCTGCTTTTGTTTCAAATGCCATTGGTACGGCACATCAACGTTATGAAACATTCATGACCTCAATTCTTGTAATCATGTCATTGAGATTACAAGAAATGTAGATAGTGAGAATGTTTTGTCTTTCAATTTTAAATATGTTGGATGCATGTGTTTTGATTGTTATCCCCCAAATTATTATGTGCCATGCATTATTGGAGCTCATAATTTTGTTTAATTGGACCTTTCTGCAGAATTTATGTGAAGATGTGCGAGTGCAATATGTACCACCAAAACGTGGGTAAATATCTGGTTGAACTATTGCAATATCTACAGTGCAAGTTGGGTGTCAAGACTCCAAGATTAAGTTTGATCTATAGATTACCTAAGTGTTATATTGCATTCATGATCAGTAATGTGATGATAATCAGAGCATGCTCCCATTTGCCTTTGTTTCTTGAGATGAAAACCTAGGTTTATGTGGTTCTGTTTAAATTAATAGAGATGACTAGTATTTGTAGCTATATATGACAATGCGTGGAGTATGGAATTCAAAGATTGGCAGGGTTTCGGGATGCATGGTATAGATTTGCATTCGATTAGTTATTGGTTGCCGTGAAATGTCAAGTTACCTGCAATTGATGCTGTAATTGTGACTATATATTTGGGAGGGAAGGTATATATATTGTAAAATTTTGCTATAAAACTTGTCTGTCCTCCTCTATAGTGTGGGCGGACAATATCACACAACATGTTAACTAATGGAGGTTTTCTGCAATATGTTGTTTGGTGTTCAGCGTTTACAGTGTGGAGGAGGATAGATACATTTTGTAGCAAGTGTAGGTACATGTCCCACCAAATCTGGTGATCTGGTGGGCTGTATAATATGTATTAAATTCGAATGACATTTTATTCACTAAAAAAAAAAGAAAAAAAGAAAAAAATCATGACATTTTCAGCCAGCGCTAAAAGGCACATGGCTACAAATTATATATTTTGAAATATTGTTTATCGAATTTTTCTTATCAATCTTTCAATCAATTTAAAAGCTGAGAGCTAAGGGTATACTTAGGGTTTAATATAATCCTATTGAAATATTAAAATCGAATACAAAGTAAGTTTTGTCACAATTCATGTTAACTCAAAGATATCTTTAGATTTAATATTAATCCAAATGTATCATTAACTCCTAGTCTTTGAAAAAATATAAGAAACAATAAAGGAGGTTTGGAAAGTCCATCAAAATGTATTTTTGATAAAAGATTGGTATATATATGTATTCATGGAGACATTTTTTTTTTTTCCCATTATTTATCATATTTAAATAATCAATTTTTTTTACGAATAATTTAAATAATAAAATTGATAATGGAAATGTATACTACAATTTAATAATTTTTAAAATAAAACATAACTGATTAGGCTTATGAATTATAAATTAATAAGAGCGGAAACTGGGTTCTCGTGACTAGAAGATGTTAGCAAACAAAAATATTAAAAAGCTTAGTGTAAATATTTGCAAAAAACTATGAAAAACCAATTCCATTAATTTCCAATAAAAATATATTGAAAACAATCTTTATCTAGAAAAATTAAAATTTAAATACAACCATTGAGTTGAGTGTATTTAAAAAAATATTCAAGCCACACATGCAAAAGCCCTTTAAACCATTATTTTAAAAAGCCTTTTCAAATTCCGTCTCATATAAATGCCAATTCACATAAGCATAAACGACAGGTGAAGCTATAACATTCATACTTCCACATTGCTTTACATATCATAAATTCTATGATGAGAACGGTTTGTATGAGCATCACACTATTAGTGACGATTTTTCATAATATTAACAACTGTTTTTTAAAAAATCGTTACCAATGTTATAAAAAATCGTCACCAATATTATAGTCCACATAAAAATCATCCGCACCATAAATAGATTGATATATATATATATATATATATATTATCTAATAATTAATTAATATCATTCCACTTTGTCGTCTATATAATATTATACATTTGTGTATCACTAGCTTAAAAATAAAAAAAAAAAAAATTGAAAAAATTATAATGTTGGGACGTAGACATGCCTATTAATAGGGGCTCAAAGCAACGCCTCCTCTTCTCCTCTGATGTACTCCCTCCCATCATCCATGGCAAACAGCAAAGTTCTACACGTGGCTGTCTTTCCATGGCTGGCCATGGGCCATCTCATCCCCTTCCTCCAACTATCCAAGCTTTTAGCCCAGAACGGTCACAAAGTCTCTTTCCTATCTACTCCCAAAAACATCCTTAAACTCCCCAAAATACCCTCCAACCTCTCCTCTCTCATCGACCTCATCCCTCTCCCCTTCTCCCACCTCCCCTCCGACCTCCCTCTCCACGCCGAGTCCTCCACCGAAGTTCCTTACTCCATGCAACAATTACTAAAAAGGGCCTTCGATTCCCTCCAATTACCACTTTCGTCCTTCCTTCGATCTTCCCCTCCCGATTGGGTTGTTTACGATTATGCCCCCCACTGGCTTCCCCAGCTAGCCAAGGACCTCGGCGTCTCCTGCGCTTTCTTCAGCCTCTTCAACGCAGCCAATCTCGCTTTCATCGGACCGCCGTCTGTGTTGATCGACGGTGGAGATTTAAGAACGAAAGCTGAGGACTTTGCTGTAGTCCCTGACTGGGTGCCATTCGAGTCCCATGTGGTGTACCGGATCTATGAGATGGCCAAGTACTTTGAGGGCGCCAGTATTTACGAGCCGACCACCCCTGATACGGTGCGTTTCGGTGTTGCCGTGGAAGGGAGTGACGTAGTGGCTGTTCGGAGCTCTCCAGAGTTCGAACCGGAGTGGTTCGGTTTGCTTCGGGAGCTTTACCGGAAACCGGTTGTCCCGGTGGGGTTTCTACCTCCGGAGGTGATAGAAGAGGACGAGGAGGTCAAAGGCAATGATAAATGGATTGGTGTTAAGGAGTGGTTGGACCAACAAAAAGTCAATTCCGTGGTTTACGTTGCGTTTGGGACCGAGGCAAATCTGAGTCGGGACGAGCTCAGCGAGTTGGCCACTGGGTTGGAACTGTCCGAGTTACCATTCCTTTTGGTGTTGAGGAACTTTTCTGGGTCAGATCAAACGGAGCTGGAGATGCTACCGGATGGGTTCGTGGAGCGAGTTAAGGATCGAGGAATGGTCTACGTTGGTTGGGCTCCACAGATGAGGATACTGAGCCACGACTCGGTCGGCGGATTCCTGACTCACTGTGGTTGGAACTCGGTGATTGAGGGACTCGGGTCGGGTCGAGTTTTGATCCTTCTGCCATTGGTCAATGACCAAGGATTAAATGCTAGGTTGTTAACTGGTAAAGGACTCGGGCTTGAGGTGCCTAGGAAGGAACCGGATGGGTCATTCACAAGTGACTTGGTGGCTGAGTCAGTGAGGTTGGCAATGGTAGAGGACTCAGGGGAGCCATTGAGGGAGAAGACAAAGGAAATTAGAGGCATGTTTGGAGATAGGAATAGAAATGACCAAAACGTGGAAGAATTCATTCATTTTCTCAAGGAGAATAGGAGGAAATGAAAGTTGACTTGTTGGGGATGGAATTGAAAACAAGGATATTTATTTTTCAAGCTTTTGATTTTTAGACCCATATGTGGGGTCTACGTCATTGTGAGTTTTTTTTTTTTTTTTTAATTATGAAAATTAAAAGTCAAAGTGGAGTTTACTTCTCAAAACGGAAAAAAAAAAAAAAAATGAAATGAAAATTACTTGTTAGCGATGTAAATGAATAAAGATAAACCGAGTCAAATATTAGGATTTTCAAGTTTAACTCACATATTACAAGTAATCAAGCTCGACTTGAGCTTATAAAATTTGAAAATTCATTGTTCAAAATTAATTTGTCTTATTTACAAAAAATTCAAACTTAGAACAGATTAACCTGTTATAAATTTAAAATGTTAAAAGTTTTTAATTTTTATTTATTTATTTTTGTGGATTACCAAATTACTAAGACATTTCATTATTTTTTTATTTTATTTTGAAATTAAATATAAATAATATTGTTTATGTTTAAATTAATAGTAAAATATTTATACATATATAAAGCACAAATTTGAGCTATTCAACATTAGAATCGAGTTCAAACAAATTTAAACCGAATTGATCTCAAGTACATTACGAACCATTCAAACCTATTTACAACTTTACTAGAAAATTGAAAGGTTTTGAAAATAACAATAATACAATGATATTAGAAATATCATCTTTTTCTTTATTTGGTAATATCATCAACTATTAAAAAAATGTTAGCAAATTATTTTGATTTTTGTACTATCATTTAAAATTAAAATGTTATCTTGTAGTTTCATATTTTAGTGCCCAAAACCTTCAGAAGCCAGAATTATTGTTGCTTGCAAAAATTATTTGATTAAAATACAATGAATCACAATTTGAGGATTCAAAATATAATAGTACTGTCAACTAAGATTAGCTAAGTAAGCTATCTTTCTATGAATTTAAAATACCAAAATGAAGGAGAAAATTATTATAAATGATATATAGATATATCTATAATATATATATAAAAAAAAGCATATGTGCCATATATCAACATATCTTTCTTTCAAATTCCCTCAAAACGCATCTTTTTTATTTTTATTTTATTTATTATTATTTATTATTCATTATTTTACTTTTTATGGATATAATCAAATATATATAAAATTACTTTTTGATATAAATATCCATAACTATCAAATAATTGATAAAATTAAATATGATAATAATTTGAAAATAAATAAAATATTCGATTTTATCTTATTTACCAAATATATATTTATGGCCTAATTATGGCTTAATTAGTATACATATATATTATAACGCAATTATACATATATATATATATATATATATATATGGCCTAATATTAGATCGTCTAATATCTATTATAACGGAATTATGCCTAAATATATACATTTATATAATATATAAAAGTAAAAAAGTCAATAAAAATTTTTGTGATATATTATCCTCATGTTCAACATGTTCTCTCCAAAAACATTAAAAATAAAATAAAATTCAAAAACAAAATTACCGTAAAAATTTTACAATTTTAAAATCATTGTCATATATTTTTTTATATTCATTTTATTTCATTCCAAAGGTATTATAAATAATTAAAATCTAGAAATAAAATTGTTTAAAAAATTTCACAATCTTAATAAAACTTGAAAATAATAATTTGATCTTGATTTTTTAGAAATTTCCATAATATATGAGCATTATCAAGATTTTGCTATGAACCTTTGTAATAACATGTACAATGGTTTTAGCATAATTTATATAAATAATAATTTTACAAATAATTTATATAAATAATATTTTCAAAAATAAAAATTATACAATCTTCATAAAACTTGAAATAAAAAATTTGATCTTAATTTTTTAAAATTTCCATAATATGTGTGTATGAAGATTTTATTTTTGGTGGTGGAATAAAACTTGGCAAGAGAAATTTTTTTCTCTCCTTATTTGGTTACTTTTTGAATTTCTTAAAGATTAGATAAAAAAACATGTATATAATAAAAGATATTTTTGTTACTAAAGATATTTCACATAAAAACTTTATACATTAATACATATTTATATATCGATATGTAATAAATAAAATTTTATTATAAAATAATAAAATTAATATATGGTAATTACTAATGAAATTGATCTCGTTATTAGAAATCTAAAATGGATAATGCAATTTTTTTTTAATATTTTTCAAAAAATGCTCAAAATATACTTATATATATATATATGTACACATATGATAAAATTTAATTAATATGGATCAATATAAAATTGATTTTATGTAAAAAGTGAATTTCGTATTTAAAAGTATAACTAAATACTTACAATATAATGAAAATTGTATAAGACTAATAACCATTAATTTGATTTGTAATTATGACTGAGTTGATTTTTGTGATTTTATTCAATTTCGAATCTTAATTACTATCCTATGCTGTTTTTATTTTATTAACGAGAATGATAATATTACTAAATAATTATTCTACTACTTAATTATTTTTTATAATTATATTATTACATTATTAAATATAAAAAATGGATAAATTTAATCTGGAATGGTAATTACTAAATTTAAATTTAAATTGAAAAATTAATGATTATCTATAATTTTAATATTTAATATTCAATATTTAAAGATTTTTTAGAAATATGTTAAGAATGATTTTTATTAATCATAAATATACATATTTGTATAAGATTTGACTAATATATACAAGATAAAATATTTTATATATGGTATAAATAATTGTAAATAGAAACAATGAGTTATAAAATTCAATGAAAATAATTATTTTATCAAAAACATTTATAAGGATTTAACATAGAAAAGTTAATTATTTACAAAGAATTAAAAAATATATTTGAAGTTTAATTTTAATCCCATAGATGGAAATATTATATAAATACATTTGGATTTAAATTTGAATTTCATAGATGGAAAAAGTTAAATAGGTAAATACTTTTTAATTATAAATAATTTATCTTATAAAGTAAAAGTATATTTATAGGACAAATAATAATAATAATGATAAATAATTAGATTACATTATGAGTATTTAATATATAGAAATTAATTATTTGTAAAGAATCAAAAAATACATTTGAATTATATAGATGGAAAATATTATTTAGATACATTTAAATTTAAATAATATTCTATAAAAGCATTTGAATTTAAATTTAAATTCCATAAATGGAAAAATTAAATAGGACAATTTTAGAGATGGAAAAAATTATATAAGTAATTTATATAGGTATTTTTTGAATTTAAATTTTATAATTAAATAATATTATATATAGAAGTTAAATTTATAATTCTAAACAAATTTTTATAGTATAGATTGAAAAAAAAAATTCAAATATACTTATTAGCAATAAAACTTTTAAATAAATTTTTATATAATTAATTATTATAGATTATATTTAACATTATTTATTATAGTTACATCATCTATTATGGTTATATATGTCATGCATTGCACTGCACTGCATCGAGGGAAGGAATAATACTTTCTAACTCACCCTCTTTGAACCATAAAAGCCAATTTGTTGTTTTTATTGAAGGAAAGCTAGCAAAATATTTTGTAATTGACGATGGATAAAATTAGCTGGAGAGGAAATGATGATGGCATAGTTTGTTTGACCCAAAAAGGGAAAGGAGAAAAAAAAATAAATAAAGGAAAAACAAAAAAGAAAACCCAATTTACCCATCGACCAAGGTGCCATTTCAAGTTCTTTGCAAGGTGGTATGAATATAATAAATGCTTCCTCAACCCAAAACCCAATGGGAAGTATCATGCAGTTGGCAACAAAACAAACAGACGACACATCACAGGGCATGCTTGGACATGGAAATAACACTACAGGTTCAGTCCATGAAAATTTTATGTCAAAAAACACTTCAACTGACTCACCTTTTGGTAGTCGTATAGAAAAGATTATCAACAGTTTTCTGCAGAATCCTGTTTTGAAAGGAGAGGAAAACGAGACAAATGAAGTGGTATGTCAAAGATGGAACATGTTTATTTGTCTATCTGTTTTGTTCTTTATCTCAGTTTTCCACTTTCTTTAAAAGGTTTTCCCTCAACATTATCTTTTGTAATCATGCTTTGTTGTCCATCACTCCAGAACCTTCTTCAGTCTAGAATTGCATTGCGCAATTTTATGGCATGTTTATTAGTTTGTATTCTTCATTTGCCAATAGTCTCTAGATAAACATTGCAAAGGGATTAATTCTTTTTAAAATGTTTAAGAAGCATCTGATACGAAAGATCAATTGTCTTTTAAATGTATTCAAGTTGCTGCAGCCTTACAAAGGAACAAGGAGGCATTTTTTAATTAGTTTCAACCACCAATTATTAAGTGCTTTGTTTGATTTTGATTCCAAGAACAATCAATTTTCTAGAATTTAGAGTATTTTATTCATGTTTGCACTCTGCCCTGAGATTACATAATTTTGTATTTTAAGTATTTTAGTATCATTTTCTTGTAAAATTATGCGATGTCTCTGAATGGTTTTGTGTGCTGGTTATATTTGTTCTCTAATGAAACATGAAATTCTAATTATTGAATTTTCTTTCGGTAGGCTGGGCGGTTGAGGTCAGAGAACAACTTGCTTCACATGGTAATTTATGTTTTTGGTTCTGTTTCTCTTTTTTGTTTAGACAAGCATACATGAATGATATATGACTATTTTGAAAGCATTTAATGGTTAAGAAAAAAAAAAAAAACATTTGTACACCCACAATCAGAGAACGAAGAAGATTGAAAGATGGAGCACCCAGAATCAGAGAACGAAGAAGAAGAAGAAGAAGCATAAGAATTTTTTTCTACACATTTGTACTCCCAGGTTGAAGAAGAAGAAGCAAAAAAATGGCAAAAAAAAAAAAAAAAAAAACAATGCCAGATCGAAGAGAAGAACGAAGAAGAAGACATTTTTTCCTCCACATTTGTACACCAGATCGAAAATAAAATTGCAAAAAAAAACAAATTGCCAGATCGAAGAACAAGACAAACGAAGAAAAATATGGCCCGAATGTGTATGGAAGTATGAATAACCAAGAAGAAGAAGAACAATGTAGATGAAGAAGAAGAAGAACGAGAACAGAGAAGAAGAAAAAGAAAAAGTCTTTTCTGGCAGATCAAAAAAGAGAAATATGGGCAGATCTAATAAAAAAAAAAAATAAACTGAAACATGAAGAAGAAGAAGCAGACAAACAATGAGAAGAGAAAGAAGAAGGCAAACTTACATATTCAGAGCTTGATCTGGGCAGAGGCACGCTTGATCTGGGCAGAGGCACTCGAGAGACACCAGCAACGCCTTCGATCAGCTCCGGACAGAAATTTGACCCAGGGGGAAGGACGGGTCAGCTTAATCCTCCTCTCGGGGGATTATTTTACTGTAGCGGTTAGCTTATCCGCTTCTTCGTTTGTTCCTTTCAAACACCGGATTGGGACACAATCCTGTCCAATCCGGTGAAACAAACAGGCCCCTAGAGCCCAAACTAAAAAAAGGTTAACTTCACAATTAAGAGGAAATTATCCATTGTAATCAAATTTTGTCTGAAATTCTATGAAGATACTGTTTGAGATAAATAATTAGAAAAACTCCAATAGAAAATGCTATAATTTAGCAAATGACATTGCACTGGAGAAAGATGTGTAAAAAATTATAATCAATCCAATCCAATTTAATGGGATTGAAAATAGTACAGTCCAGTTGGGTTAAATCAATTATGGATTTTGAAATTTCAAAATAACCAATCAAATTCAAATACATTTAATTCAATAATTATATAATATGTTAAAAATTTATTAGATTTATAATTTTTATTATTATTATTTTTTTTTGCTGCTTGAATTCTTGTCATGGGAAAGCTTGAATGTATTTACTGCTTGTTTATGATTTAGCCTATTTGGATTTTTTTCATACTATTTATGTTTATGAAACAAAGTAATTCAACTTTGATGTCGTAAGTATTTATTATTGATACATTAACTTCAAAAGTATGTAATCTTTTTTATGCATGCTATGCTTGTCATGTTATTGAATTAATTGTTCTTTTCTTTTTTTAATGGTTTCATATAACTAATAACGTTTTTGTACAAATTTGTTTGAATTTAAACATTGAAAATTAAATTGGATCAAATAGAAATTAGATCCAATTCAAACCAATAAAAATTACCAATCCAAACCGACCAAGGTTAGATTGTATTGATATATATATATATATATATATTTTTTTTTTTTTCCTTACACATGGACTAGATAGATTAAATTGAACAATCCAAAAACCGACTTCTATTGGATTGGTTTGAATATTGACTAAATTCATTGAATCAGAACCAATGTACTCCTATTTGAGATGCTAGACTATGTAAGGGAGATGAATAAAAGAGTATAAAATAAAAGCAACCAGAACCCGAAAACAAGGCATGTGCTGAACATTTAAGGTTAAAGAAACCAACATTAATCACTCACTGTTATAGACTGGTAATCAATCAAAGAGAAAATATGAATATGATTGCATAAATACACGATTATAATAGAAGAAAAACCATTACTTCTAAAAAATTGAATTAGAACCCACCTCGAGAAATTCGGAGGGCAAAGTAGCCATCTAGAAAAAGAAAAACTAAAGTTGGATTTCCTCTATGTTAATACACAATATTCCTAATCTAACCTAATAGAAACATAATGTACATGTTTGTATACATCCCTAAAGAGAGAGATTGTGGTAATTAAATTTGTATTAAGCAGCTTTTGCATTCTCTTTGCTTAGAAAATATTCACCTCTTGGATGGATTACCCGTGCTCTGTATGTGTCAGCAGTATGAAATGGAAGTTAGGAAACACTTCTGTTAGTGTTCAAAAGGTATTGCCAACGGAACTTGCATGTACTTTATCATCATCTACACCAAACTCCTTGAGTCTTATACGCTAAATCTGTCTGACAACCATGGAAATTGATAGAGACAGCCAAATATTATTGTTTCTCTATCACATGCTCCTGTGAGGAGGGAAGAAATTAGAATAGAAGACACATTGATACTTTAAGTAAGCTTGACAATTCAAAATATTCAAAAACATGAAGCACATAAGCAAAATAAATTAGTAATTTCCTATTGTCTTGAAATGTGTATAAATTATATCTCTATCCATAACCCTTTTGTAATGCACTAAGAATAAAAACAGTGACGTTGATTAACCATAATCATTTCCATTAGTTTTGTGGGAAGTCAAATTGTCTCAAATATATATGACCAGAACCAAACATAAACAAGTTGCCAATGGCACTAGTCATTTCAATTGCCATGGTCTCATATCTTTTCAATTAATTACTCTGAATTCACCATTACTCATTTCTTCTTGCACATGGATTTTATAATGTTAAACAACATCACTACAAATATGCACAACACAGACATTGCAAACCACATTCATAATGAAGAAAAACCCACCCACCCTCGTCATGGGTTAGTTTTGGATCCACCAACCAAGATAAATGAATTATCAAGGGGTGAATCATTGTAAGAATTCATATTGAGGGCACTACCTAAGATAGAATATTCTGATATGTGGCAGGCAGACAGAGAGTTTTTAAGTGAATATTTCAAACAAACAATGAATAATTCTGGAGAGGTCGCCGCCAAGGGAGGTTCCACACTTCGAACCAAGATTCTTCCAATTAAATGCCAAAAAAATAAAACTCAAATGAATATTATTTTCTACTCCTAATCAATAATTAAACAGTGTTCCACCAGAGGCTATATTAAATTGTAAGAACCTTTGGTTATGAGTCCACAGGGAAATAAATGCCATGTAAGCGGACAAGGTAAATGAGGAAACCAAAGATTATTGCAAGTAAATTTTTACTTTATTTCTTTATTTATTTATTTTTCCCCCTCTCCCTCATAGATGTGTACAGGTGATTTCCATAAAGCCATATCTTATATCCTGAACAGTGTATTTTTGTGTGAACGGGAAATAATACATATTTTAATATTAAAGTTTATCTATGGCTTCGGAACAAGCCTTTGCTTCTAATATTTCATGGGTATTTCCTAAAGACAGGTTTACGTACCTTTATAACTTTTAGGAAACTTAGGTGATTAAAATAAAAGAAGGGGGGGGGGGGGGGGGGGGGGGGGTGGGGTTTCATGAGCTTCATCGCACTAGGACAAATTATATTGTTTAACTATGGTCTCTAGCATTTCATTATTTCAAGGCGTCCAAATATTGTATCTTACTAGACTGGAAGAAATTGTTTAGGGCCTGTTGGCTATTTCATATCTGTTCCTGTCATTGTTTTAGCAAAGGAAGCGACAAATCAAATTAGAACCTTGAAAGTAAAAACCAACCTAAAATTTCTGCAGCATACCTGAAATCAACATTGAGATCAGTTCCAGCCTTTTAACTCTTCACAGCGTCTATTCAGAATCATTAATCTAGCTTGTGGCAGAAGCTTTCGATTTTGAATTTCGAGAAATTCCTGCTTTGCGGAGTTGAGGATTTTCTATAGAATACACAAGTAGGCAACCATCTTTTGTCCCAGCTAAGAAGCATTCTTCTGGGGTCACTGTTAGAGATGTTATTACTTTTCCAACTCCATTGTACTTTTTTATGACCTGAAGTGAATGCATGGAGCGTACAACTATCTGCCCATGGTCACCCGCACAGACCAAAAAGTCACCACACCGACTCAGCTCAACACAATTGAGGCGTCCATTAGATTCAGAAGAAGCCAGATGTTTGCCATTTATTGAGTACAAATGCAAGCTGAGATCATCATCAGCGTAAAACACAATCTTCCCATGGCGAGAGGCAACAAGCTTAGATAATGCACAGCCAGATGGATGACGTAAAGATCTTACATATCTTCCCTCCCGTAAGGTATGGAAAACACAAGTTCCATCTTTTGATCCACTGATAACTATGTCAAGCTCCACACTAACAAATAAACATGTAATTATATCATCGTGCCCACAAAGAATATGGAAAGGAGTTTCAACAATGACATAGTCTTTACGAGGTAGTTCTGCTTGTGTACTACGAACTCTTTTTTCTAGATTTCTACCACGGAAAACTTCCCAAACCATGATTGTAGTGTCAAAACTTCCCGTAGCAAGTATGCTTCCATCAGATGACACTGCAATATGTAACAGGTAATATAAGAAGCAATGCACCATACATAAAGAGCTACAATAAAACCAAAAGGACAAGGAAGGAAGTTCATTAAAAAAGCAAAAGATTGAAAAAAAAGAAAAAAAAGAAAAAAACCAGTAGACTTGTTAATTCATCAAAAGATAATGGATTGTAATGGCAGCAATGTATTGCCTGCTTGCCATTCAATATTCAAGGCTCCATAGATTTCCTTTTCACCATCCATAGTTGCAGCAGCAAAAGATATGAGCAAATAAAAAAAGAAATACAAAGGACAGGCTTAATACAGATTCAGAAATTTCACTGCAATTCTCTTTTGACTTGTGTTTCATGACATCAAATTTTAAAGGGGTAAAGGGTAATCTAAAATCAGTTTTTCTATAATGGTAACACCAGTATTGAAGTGTGCATCAGAGGGATGATTCTGAAATTTGTCATATGTCATCTAAAATCAGGTTTTCCATAATGGTAATGAATCATAAATTAGGATTCAGCCTTCACTTAAGGCAAGTTTGATTAGTAAAATTCATGTTGCAGAGGGTTACAAAAATACACCACATTCTTTAATAAAATTGGTTAACTTTATTTTTTATTCTTCCAGGGAGGGGATGGGTTTAAAATATTACCCCTCTTACTCTTTTAAAGATTTTTCAATATCCATCACACTATTTTTTTTTTTTTTAAAGTTTTTATTCATTTTATTATTATTATCATCATCATCATCATCATTAATTTTATTTTTATAAAAGATATATGTTGAAACTAGAGTGTTATGAGGTTAAACTTTTGGAAATAGTGGCAACTTGATCTCTATAATCTAGTGCTCAAGTCCTGCTAACACTCATTTCTGTTAACTAATTATTCTACAGATGTAAGCCATGATTCTTGTCTTATTAATGGGAGGGCCACACATGAAGGAGAGTTTTAAAACTATTGTGTCAACTTGATGTACATCATCAAACCCACTTCCTAATAGCTTAAGTTTTGGCGAACAAAAAGACCTTAATATGAGATATTTTGATTGAAAAGGTGTAAAATATCATAGGAGAGGATGGGTGGATAAATGTTGTGTTTCATTCCAAACAAACAGACCAAAACAGATGTTTTTCTTTGAAACTGCTTACAAAAGAATGAGTTTACTTTGTTTGTAGAAACATCTTTTTGCCTTTTAATTTCTCCCTTGACTATAGGTCCAGTGAGAAAACAAGAACAGACACTATTTTATGCTCTTGAGCATATATTGTTTGGACTTGGATACCTATAGTTGGAACACTTCCTATCAACTTAAAACATTTGGACGGAGCCCAAATGTCTATCATCTAGTGTTTCACTCCATTTATGGGAATGGAGTAACTGTATTCTGTGAACTCCGCAATTAACTACCAGCATTTAATTTAACAATGATTGAGAATTATCTATGTTGTTTTTGGTACGGAAGATTCATTATAAATTAAGATAACCAAAAGGATACGTTTAATGTGTTTTCTAGCTGAAAGATTAAATAATTTACCCAAAAAAAAACAAAGAATTAAAAATATAAACAGCATGTAGGCATAGATTATTAAATTTGCTTAAACACAGCTAAGATGGTTATCTCCCTAGACATGGAACCTAGACACACTATACACTCGTTTTTAGCCTAAAAGTTAAATAGAATATCCATTGTAATTTATATATACTACTTGAAATCCAAACCAGTCAAAAAACGTCTGGTTTAAAAAAATTTCAACTGTCTTCCAGTTATGAAAGTTACCTGCAATACAGCTGACCACATCCTTATGATGCCTGATGCTTTGCACCATTCTGCCATCATTTAAGGATATAACCTGAAAGCTGTTTTCCCAATTGCCACATGAGATCAAAAAACTCTCAGATGGTGTTTGCATTGTGGCAAAGCATTGTGCTCCAAGTTCAACATTTTCGGCCAAAGGAGACCCAATTTTACGAGAAGAAAGAATATCAGAACCAACACCAAAAGATGGATCCTGCAAATGTTTGACAAGTTATTTTTATGGATTGTAATCCTTCGATACTATTGTTTGAGGATTAAATTCAAAAATTTTATCATAGTTCTACATTGATCCCAAGGAAGAACTTAATCCTGACCTGAGATCCAGAGAAGGTAAAATTTCCACCAGATTGCAATTGTGTTGTTAACCACATCTTAACTGACAAGGTGGTTCCCTGGTTCACAAGAACAATGTTCGAGTCTAATATACTAACATATAATACAGCTGACGACGGATAGTTTGTACTGGAAATAATAGAAGTCAAATTGATAGAACCAGGGGCGAAGTATAGTGGATGAGCAATTGGGATTGGCAGTCCTCTTCTTGGGTGTTTTTTACGGAAAATTTGAATAGGTGTCTGGCCAAAATTTGCTATTTGATCTTCAATTGCTGATCTTTGCAAATCATCCTCCATGGTGTCTAGATCAACAGCGCCTTCATAAGTTAAATAATAAAAAATATTTGCAGCCTGTCATAGAAAGTAAATTTATAAGAGATGCATACCCAGCACTAAAAAATCAGCAAGGTTAATCAATAAAACAGAAAAGTACATTAACTATCAGATATACCTCAACTGCTGGTTTTCCACGCTGCTTATAACCAAACACCAAGTCTATCCAGTGGTGAAGATTTGAGCTAACATACTCACTTTCAAGGGCCTCTCTATTTCTAGTAATAAACTCTTCAGGTGAGCCCTGTGGAAATATAAGTAATAAAGCTTTTATTCAGAGGAAAAATCGGATATCATAAACTAAAGCAAAATCAATCATGCACATTATGTACATCTTGTCCAACCCACATTATAGTTGTACAATCTGAAAGTTTTTAGCAACTTTTCCTATATAAAAATGACTGATTATCATTTCCAGGCATCATAATTAAGTTGAAAATTTTTTCTACAAAATTTCAACCTCAAACATCTGTTACTATGTACCAGTTACCATCTTTACAGTACTTTATATTACAACATAGAAATAAGAACTCAGTACATATAAATTTTAGGCCTCCATTGATGTTCATACTGGCTCTATTGGTATGGAACTTTAGTTTTGTAGAAATTAGAATGATGAGAGAATCTTTGAAATTGTCTCCCATTTTATATTTTCTTGAAGGTATCTCCCTAATTCTTCTAATAAGAGAACTGGCCTCTTGACTTCTGTAGTATCTTTTCATGCAAATTTTACTTTAAATTTTTCATTGATCAACCGTCTTTCCCAGTGTTTAATCATCCAATATCATTTGGAAAGATTGTGTCTACCAAGATCCAGATTTTTAAATGATTATTAGCTTGTGGAAAGATTAATACCTCTGATTGTTGCAAGAAAAAAGACCACATGATAGCTTATGCCCTTCATGGTTTATCATGAAAGGGAAACATTGAGACTGTTAAAAATTTAATTATATATTGTGAGGTTGCAGCTTTTCTTTTAAGCTAGATGTTTGAGATGTTAGGTTTTTATGGGTTTACCCTAAATGTCCTTGCCCATTATTGGTAGGTTACTCATCAGGTTCTGGATGTAACAAGAAAGCTTAGGTTTTGTGGAGATGTGCAGCTTTATCTATGCTTTGGGTAACTTGGCTGGAAAGAAACAGAAGAATTTTTTAGGATGTTTTTCAGAATATGAATTATTTTGGATCTAATTAAGTCCTTGGGTACTTTTTGGGCATTGTCAAAAGGTTACCTTCATTCTTAATTTATGTAAGAGGGATGTTTTTCATAATGAAATTACTAGTTTTTATTGTACATTTGTTGTGTTTGTTTAAGGATTTATCATCGTCTCTTTATGTAGTGAGTGCTCATTGTAATAAATAAAGTGTTCTTACTAGTCCAAGAAAAAAACAAAGAACAGAACTAGGTTCGCTCATTCCTTCTATTGTCAAATCTTCACCAATCATATATCATAAGCTAATTCTATCTCCACCAGTTATAAAATCACTGTTGCCATGCTGCTATTCCTATTAGAACATGCTTTTACCTAAAATATAACACTAGACACTTGACACACATTTCGCAAACAATAAACAATACCCTAGTTATTCTTTTATAGGAACAATACGCTAAATACTAAAATGAGTAAAGGTACTGTTACTGCAGTCCTCAAGTCCCTAATGTATAGAGGGGGAGTAATGTACCTTGGCCCAGGGAGGGAGACCAACATCACCAATAAGCTCACCATCTTGTTTTACTCCTATGTGATAAGCGTTTGAATTGACAAGGAATTCTGGCATGTAAAAGAACTCGGGTATTAACTCTTTCACATCGCTTGTGTTAGAAAGGCAATTCCGATAAGTACTCTCAATGCTTTGAAAGAGACGATCTGCATGGTCAAATTTGCCACCCTGACCAAGAAAATAAGTTTAATACATGGACCTCAGTAACAATGCAATTAGAAAAGCATACTGAGCCAATTATCCTAAAAACAAAAGTAATCATCATCGTTAGAAAAAGAAGTGAGGTTGGCTTAGTTGGTAAGCCACTTACACCTACACCTGGGAGGTCGTGGGCTCGAAGACACCAGGGTTGGCGGAAATTTTTGTAAAAGAAAACAAAAAAAAATAGAAGGGAGAAAAAAACAGTCATCATCATCATCATATGAAGAAGACAAATGAAAGATATGATCTGCATGGTCCTAACACAGAAGTACTCATCAAGAAAAACAAGAAAGAGACAATTTGCATCACCCTACACAGAAATAATCATCATCATTAGAAGAAGAAGGATGAAAGAGATGATCAGCATGGTAAAATTTACCACCCTGACCATGAAAAAGACTTCACAGAAGAAGAAGAAAAAGAGACGATCTGCATGATCAAATTTATCACCCAGACCATGAAAGAGACATCTGTGAAAAAGAAAAAGAAGAAAGAGACAATCTGCATGATCAAATTTACCACCCTGACCATGAGAGAGACGATCTGCGAAGAAGAAGAAGAATGAAAGAGCGAACTGCATGGTCTAATTTACCACCCTGGCCAAAATAGGTTCAATGCATTGACCATAAATAACAAAGCAATTAGAAAACACCAAGCCAATTATCCTAAACACAAACACAGAAGAAAGTTTGAAAAGATTGCAAGATAATATTTCAGTGAATCTCAGTGGACAAGTGAATAAATAAGACGAATTGACAAAGCTCAACTGTTTTCACAAATCATATATCAGAAATCAGAATGTTGTTATTTTGAGATGAAACAAGAAGTAGATTCATATTGTGTCACATAAATCATGAGATAAACCTAAAGTTTTGTGGATGATATCTTGAGAAAAACAACAATTATTCTGAAAAATTAAAAATGCATATTGCTAAAGTCCTTTACCATCATTTCCAACTCAATCATGATTTGGATAATACAAAATTAACTGGAATGTAAAGATTGTGGCACATCAATTTCATAGTAGATTTCTAGGTACCAGGCAATATTAATTCAACATAAA
The DNA here is from genome assembly GCF_031755915.1 of Ziziphus jujuba. Classification (NCBI taxonomy): domain Eukaryota; kingdom Viridiplantae; phylum Streptophyta; class Magnoliopsida; order Rosales; family Rhamnaceae; genus Ziziphus; species Ziziphus jujuba. The sequence goes on along the minus strand of NC_083383.1, from coordinate 20,980,677 downwards.
CTGATTATCCATCATCTTAAACATGAAAGGATATTTTGTTAGGGCCAAGGAAAATTGTGCAAGATAATGTAAATTACCACACAAGATAATCAAGAGATGATATCATTAAGTGTACCTGCAAATTCCGGTGAAGAGAAGTAAATGGCTCCAATCTAAGTAGGTAATAAAGCACAATTCCCATGCTTGAGTAATGAGACCCATAGTAGAAACTGCTTAAATAAACAAGTAATATTGGATATAAGACATTAAACAACAACTCCCATTGGGTACTATAAAAGAACTACTGCATCATCAAACAAAGATTGTACATTACCTAGGTATATCGGGATCACAAAAATTACGATATCTATCTTCAAACATCTGTATGAGTAAAGCAAACCATTAACATATTTCAAAAGATCTGAAGCTCAAACTTTTGCATTCGGTATAATTTCTAGTAGAATAAGGCAAACTAAACAAACCTCAAATCTTTTCAAATCCAGTGCTCCAACTGGTTTTGAAAGATCTCGAAATGTTGAGGACTTGTTAAAATCAAGAACCTCTGAGGAGTAATCAGCCAAGATCCAAGGAAAGACAGGATATTGCGTTAGGTCATTGTAAGATCTCCCTGCTAGTGTATTGAGAATCATTAAATACTCAAAGTTTGTTATATCTCTTCTCCTCCAGCTCTCTCGGGCAGCTTCTGCCATCTCCAATGCTACACGCCTATCAACAAATGAAATAACTCCACTCTTGTCCTTACCACTTCCTTTAGGAAACAAATATTCATTTCTGGTAGAAACTATCAAGTTTCCAATATCTTTTGCATCCTTCTGTGATGCAAAATTCAAAAATATGGGGGCAACTGAATTACTGAAGAAAATCTCTATTGCACTGTATCTTAACAAGTAGCGAGTCCAATGGACAGCTTTTACCTATGAAACCCCGAAAGGAAACACAAAAGAAAAGAACAGAAAAACAGAAAATTCAGATCTGTACAGGAGATAAAAAGCGAAAATTAAATGAAATAATGAGTTTTCTACCTTGCCAATATTCCATCTCCGATGGCGTTTGATACTTTTTAACTGCCTTTTCTTAAGCACATATTCATTCAAGGCCTCAAAATTATCTATTGTGGTACCCTCCTCAGAATCTACCACGTCCAGATATATAGGCAATTTCAATGTTTTACGCTTTTGGTCAGGCTTTGTCAGGTCAGAAATGCTTGAAGCCTGGAAGTTCTTGAAAACAGATGATCCTCCAGTACCTTCAACCAAAAACTCGCCAAAGAAATGCAATACATTCTTCATGACTGCCAAATGACCAGCTAATTTTCTTTTTGGGGTTACAAGAACACATGGAACTGTTGTAAGAACCTGAAACAGAAATCCAAACATAAGCAAACTAATAATTGTTATATAAATGTTCTTGCATATATAGATTTTTTCCCACATACCTCGCTGGTTTCCGTATCTAGTGAACTTGAAGAACAGTCATTTCTCTCCTGCCCCCAATCACTGGTGTCTTTAACTAGCTCTGGGCGCTGACTGTCTAAAGGATCCGTTGGAATGGAAGTCTTCTGGCCACAAAATTCAATATCATTTTCGTTGGGTTCTGAGCTCACCTCATCGGTTATCCTCCTTACACCTTTCAGCAAAAACTGCTTCATTTGCTCTGGAATATGCCCCACAAAACCAGATTTACTTTCATTTAGAGTGGGTGTAACCTCACTGCTAACCGTACAGGATGGAGGATGGCAAAGCTTTTCATCAAAATGATAATTCTGCCTCAACTTTTGTCTACGGCGCCAAGCATCTTCTGTCTTATCAAGTTTCCAGTGCCTTATAGCACCATTTGGGAAAGGGTTAGCAGACCATGGACCTCTCTCATCAATCAAAGTGCGAAATAAGTGTATCCACTTTTCCTGTCAAAGAAACAATGTTGTTATACAATACATGTACTGATGCTGACAAAACGTTCTTCGAGGCATGGGGAGAAAACTCAAAAAATGAACATATAAGAGAAAAAGTATTATTCATAGGGCAGACAAGGGGTAGACGATAGACATACAGCAATATTTTGTTGTTCCTCTTCATAAGCTAGCTGGAAAGCAGCTCTTCTGTTTTCATCTGAGGCAAGAATGGAGTTCAAGCTACTTTGTATCTCAACTTCAAAAGCATTCTTGTTATTAGATTCAGCAGAAGAATTTTCATCCATCCTAGTGCTGAGCTCATGCAACTGTCTGGTACGGTCCGTCTTTAATGTCTTTATATATTTAGCCTCATCAGCAACCTGAAACTTTAAATTAGACAACTGAAGAGTAGATATCAATGATGGACAAGTCAATAGACTAACTATAATCTAAAGTCACTAGATACAAAATTTCATTATTTGCACCTTGAATGCACTTGTAAGTATACATATGAAATTATCCTACTATAGAATATTCATGAAACCAATTCCATCTGAACGCAATGGGTAGAACGACATGAATCGGAAATAGATGTCAAAGTAAACTTAAAAGGAAAAATTAATGCAAGCACTAAGAATAACTTATACGCACTGCTGCAAGCACCCGGTCCTTCTGAATTATATTGTGAACAGATCCAGCATCTTTCAAATTGCCACCTGAATCTGTGTCATCTCTGCCCACAATGCTAGTAGCAAGCACCGATTTGCCACAGTTGACAGTTTCTCGAATCAAGTGAGATACAACATGAAAACGAGCTCCATCATTTAACATTCCATACTGCGATCTAACATGAAGCAAAGCCCTGGCCAAAATGTCAATTGAAAGTTACAAACTTTCTCCGAATGCTGTAAACTGGAAAATTGAAAATTTATTCCATATATAACTGAAAACTCTCAACTTGATCAGATGAAATAAAGTTTGAAGAAATAGTACCAAATGAACAGCTGCAATCTGCTCTTGGACTGCTCATCATCAGCAGCCAACAAACAAGGTAAAAGCGAAATGATTTGTTGAACACATCGTGATGCTCTTTCTAGAGAAGATCTGCAGAGGTATAGGATTACAAGTCGAAAAATTATTCTTGGGAATCTCTCACCTCGCAGAAGCATGGCCTTATCTACACTTTTGTTTGGTTTTCCGCCCAAGGCACTTCCTATCCCTCCAGATACAACCACTGCAGCCACCTCTGCCGCAGGAATGTTCAAGGACTCTACTAAGCCACGTGCTCTCTGGCCAAACGATGGACCGGTCGATGATGATAATTTTGGTGACATTTTGCTCGGTCCCTTACCATTCATCACACTTATAATTATCCATAAGCTGTCATATAAGTTCCACCACCTGTCATTATGTATGTCATCTTCATCCATGCTTGGCCGTTTGCAACTCCTGGGATTTTTTAAAGGTTATCAAACCATAAGTATTAATTAGAGTATTCGGAAAGCAAATGGCAGCCAAAATTGCATAAATCTGGACCTGTTGGCCCATTTCCACCTCCGACCAAAAGAAAAAAATAAACAAAGATAACATCAGAAGGACACTTCAAATTTGAAAAGATAAAAAACAAGTTTAGTTACCAACATCACCCTCTACTATGTGTCCTCTCTTAATGTTGTCCTAAATTCTTTTGTTTCGCTTTTTAGTTTTAACCAATGAAAACCCTGGACTATGAAATAGCTTACATGGACAATTTATGCTTGAACTAAAGATCTATTTAGGAATATTAAAAAATAAAGAAATTAAGGTGAACATGGATGAGGCAGCTCAAAGGGCTCCTGGAGTGGCAGGTGGGACAGATATTTTTAGTATGGGTTGCAAATTTTGAAAAGATTGTATTTCCATTTCTTCAGGTGTTCAGTTTGTGCAAGAAACCGAGATTCCTGCTATTACCAAAGTTGTTTCCATTGCTTCAACTAAAGGTGGTGCAACTTCTTTCTAGTAAGATTTTTCAGCTTCGAGGCTCCTGGGAACCTCTCACTCCTGTCTTTTGATGATGTTCTCCTGAAGAACTACGATTTTTTGCATCTCTGATATCGTTAGTGATGATAAACATGTAGCAGATATTCTTTCAACTCATGCTACTTCTTTAAAGCGTGAGCACTGTTGGGATAATGCTCCTTGATTATGGTTCTTTTATTTATTTATTTTATTTTATTTTATTTTTTAAATAGAGAAGCTTTTGAGCTTCTAAGATTTCTTGGGTTGCTTTTTGCCCTTGGATTCTGTATTAGATTTTTCTAGTTCTAATACTCTGTCATCCAATATGATCTGATTAAAGTCTTGTACAAAGGGGACAAGGAGGTGGAGTTTCATAGGAACTTCACTAAATTAAAGAATTGGTATTGAACATTATTTAAGGATTCAAGAGAATCAGATATCCTCATAGTGCAGTACTCAGAAGTGGATGGTAAGAATTAAACTAACAACTACACACATACGATACCAGTTAAAAATAATTCTTGCAGCTGAAAAAAATTTTCAGTAGGTAGATTACATAAGCATCCATATAAAAGAGAATAATTTTTGGAGGAATTTTTAAACTCCAAATACTTCTCCATAGAAAGATCTTAACTCACAAAACCACATTATAGATTTAAAGTCTTACGTATGTAGACTTCAAGTCTACAACATAAAAAAAAGTGCATGAACTCACATTATAAAATAAATTAAAAATAAAAAATCATCGCTGAAGTGATACACAGATAGCTAGAATGATGATTGACATTACATAAAAAAATTGAAATTCAGGATCTGTACCTGGATATCTCGTTGTCCGATTCTCCTTGCAGAAGTTCATATAAGGCAGAGGCATAATCTTTATGGCGTTCTAATTCCAAGGAATCGATAGAAAATTCAGAGCTACTTGCCGGAAACTGCAAGATTTTCAAATATCAGATTGACAAGCTTTCATGGGTCTAAAAATGAAACGCAAGCATTAAGTCATTTCATTGTATAATAAAGCAATCTGCTTTTTTCCTGCCCAAAAAGGAGCAGTAACAAGAAATTAAAAAAATGTAAATGGTGCGTAATATAATCAAAGAATATCAACCAACATAAAAGGTTGAATTAAAATAGAAAAGGCACATAAGATTCCTGTTATTGTTTGTGTTTCATCCTCTGTTTATTCTTTGTTTCTTTTCCTACTCCTTTTAAGCTTGGACAGGAGGATGGAGCCAGAGCAGAAAGTTGTAATCATAAAAGAAATTAAATTCTAGGGAGTTGAGTACCGGAAGTTTACGGTCAACTTCAGAGCTAAGCATCTCATCGACCAGCCTTAAAAGGTATAGTGTATTATCCCGACATGGTTGTGAAATAAAAATGTTTTCTTCAGAAGACAATTCCACCAGTGCCCTAACTAAATCCTCATAAAGAGCACGAAGCAAATGACAAGATATGTCGCCCTGCAAAAAAATTTTAACGGAAAATCATCCTTGAGAATTTAACATAAGTCCTTAATAAGAACTCTAAATTCAATCCAACGAGACAAATGGCATGGTGAGGGTTTCAACGTACTTGCTCACAGTGCATAAGTAAGAAATTCACAGTCTCTTCCAGCTGTTGCCAACCACCTTTAACAGAATGCATGTAATGACAAAGGACAACAGTAAATACATTCCTCACAGAAGTCAGCTCATTTATCTCATTGTTGTCTTGATATTGAGAATCACTTTTGTAGTTTTTTAACACATCAAGCTTTATAGAAGCAGTTAACCAAGCACTCCAACCAAATTCCTATGGATCAAAATGCAGTAATGAGACAGTAGTTTAATAAGTATAAGTAAACTTTCAAAATAGTATTTGTCCTAATACCATAAAAGCTTCAATATTTGAAGGATTCGAATCAAGAAGATCAAGAAGATCCCCGATAATTTTCATTCTTGCAGACACATCCGTAGAGCCAGACAAGAATCTGAAAATGAGAACCAAAATCTGAGGAAGGAAAAAATGAGAATGATGCCCCTTGCTTTTCTGCCGATTAACTTGGTTGTGTTTCTGTAACACCTTTAAAAATAAAATAAACTCAGAATAATTCCATTACAATTAAAAAAGTAAAAAGCAATATAATGAAGCAACTTTCTATTTCTCATATTAAGTAACAAACACCTGTTTAGGACTAGCACCACCAAGAAGAACATCGAACAAAGTGGCACACAAATTGTCTGTCTGTGGAAACCTGAATAGTCTATCAGCCATGGCTGAGAAAATTGGTTGCATCCTCAAACTGATTTTCTTATGGCTTTCTGAAAGAGACCGGGATCTTCCAACAGCAATATTAAAAAATCTTGGCCCCTTCTTCTCTGATGGAAAACCAACCAACAGTCTTCCAAGGAACTGCAAGCTTAGTAATCTAATAGGCTCAAATTCCCTAAGAAACCAAAAGAAAAGGACAAATTAGATGGGCAATGTGAAAATGAATGTACATTCAGCACCACCTTGTACATCCAAATCAATAATAGAAGTGCAATCAAACAAATGAAGTAGAATATCTAAGAAAAAAGTGATAAACAATAAACAACATAGAGGGTTATTGATGCCTGCCAGAAAGGGGGCAAAGAGAGGGGGGCGGTGGTGTTGTGAGGCAAGAGAGAGAAGACTAATACTTTAGTCTGGTTTCAAAAGTATTATTCTTTTTGTCAACCAATGCAGCCTTCTACAACTGCATAATTGCAGCAATGATATTTCACCCTCAAGTACTAAACAACAAACAGATAATTTTGTACACCACAGAGGAAATCAGAGAACAAAAATTACAGCGATGCTAAACAGGTACAGCACTGTTCACTAGAACATAGAAAAAGTGAAAGGTTCCTATATATATGAAACTGCAATCTTTGCACTGCATGTAACATATCGGACAAACTGCTGCCATTCTTCCAGGATTTTGAAAAGATGAAAATTAAATTTGGGTCTAATATCAAGTTAATTAATCAACTGTCCTAAAATCTTAAGCAGATTTGAAATGGACCAATTGTGTATATACCGAGGTACTAGTTGAGCCACAACAGCGAAAATTTAGCTATAACCTTTCCAATTAGAGCTGCTATACTTTTGAATTTGCTTGTCCCCTTTTTGTCTATGGAACCGTTCAAATTTGTTATTTTGTCTTCTTGTGCATTTACACTCCTCAAAAGTAAAACGATATGCCAGGATAGATTCATACTCATAGTGGAATAATAATTAGCTATTTGAAAATGAGATTAGTGAACTAAAAAATTAACATAAACTACATTTTATATTATGTTGTACGCCAATTAAATTTCTTTAAACATTTGTTAGTTTGTTTTATATCCAATAATTTTTTGTTTCTTATGAATAAATTCTCAGCAATAAGCATCTAAGAACCAAATCTCAAACCCTATGTCTCTTTTAGAACTATTATCACTGTTATTATAGTTACTACTTCTCACACTTTATTAATAAAAAGAAAAAACATTGCATAAAATTAAAGAGAATGAGACATCCTCCATAAAAAATAATTAGAACAGTTTCTGATTTGAGGAAAGCAAGATTGGGTTCTTCATGGGATTTGGTGATAACAGGGGGAAGACTCCGGAGATGAGCAGTATTGGCCACATTTGACTATGTTTACTTGGTCTCTTTAGATTATTTCATCATACCCACATCTGAAACTTCAGATGCTATACAGTGTATGCCTACTCAACCCACAAAATACAAGGAAAAACTCTGGAAAAAAAACGAACTAGCATTTCATGTCATTTGGATGGAAAACAATTAAATTTATGTTAAAAGGACAATTTTTTAGCAACACTATCTTCTTCTTCTTTATTTATTTACTTATTTAATTTTTTCCATTTTCTATGATTATGTTTTGTTTTGATCATTTGTGGATTCACTATCCTCCAAATTACCAAATTCAAAGGTTTGAAAGCCAGCCATCTTGGTGCTCTAGTATTGAAGTTCATCTATCACAGAATAATAAAATATAGGCATACCTCTGAAGAAGATTGACAAAGATGTGACAGCCACCAATCGAATTAACTTGTTCAAGGAAAGCTGCAAGCAACTGTTTTTGAGAAACAGCTCTAATAATCATGTGTAAAACATCTTCAATGCATGACATGTCCTGACTTGTCTCAAAAAAAGCAATCAGAGCTTTTATATCTGCCGCGGCAATGTTTTGCCTGCATATTTTCCCAGTAAGTTTTAAACAAAATCATGCAATGGATGGATGCTGAGAATATCAGCCATATTTATTACACATTCAGTGGAAAAAGAAAAGATCACTATGACTAAACATTTGGGAAGAAAACCATACCTGAGGCTCATTTCGCCAAGACTCAATAGTAGAAGTCGGAGTTTATGTATTTCTTCATTACTAGGTCTTTCTCCTATAACTTGCTTTGTAACTGGATGCAGAAGAGGTTTTCTTCCAATAGCAGATCGGGATGCTTCATTATCCCAATAAAATTTGCGTATGATATCAAGAACACGTGGGAGCCGACATAGACTTTTAAGCAACCTTGGATCATTATCAAACTGCTGGATGAGAAACATAAACAATTCACGCTGCACCTTATACACTGTGTAGAGCCAGATGAGAGGATTAAGAAATATGCTAGACATAGCATCTTGAACAAGCAGTTCTGCCAAGCCTGACAGGAGAAGAATGGAGATTAAAAAAACAAGTGGCCTACATAAATTTTAACATTTTCTGGTTAAATTAAAGATCATGAAGCATTGTGATAAATACCGCAGTTGGAAACAACATTAAACAGATGCTTCAAAGCTGAAAGCGTTTCTAAATTAAGTTGTTGTGGTGGAACAGCTTGCAATAAAAATCCCAGAATTGAAAATCCAGATTGGAGATGCATCTGTTGTTGATTGGCTAAATTGTCATCAAGAACAGAAGCTATAAGCTCAACAACTTCAGCAGTCACACGCTCTCTTGTGATAGGCATAAGCCATGTCTCTTCAAATTGTCCACATTCTTCATTTTCACATTTGTCAGACTGAGTGATAAGAGGGAAAAACACTGAAACACCCCCAACACAGTAAATTATCTCTTGCAGTAATCTTCTTGAGCATAATTGTGTGCCAGCCATCACAGTTGCTTCAAATAAATTCCTATCTGATACATGATCTAGCACCGGTGCAACATTAAACAATATTTTGCCATCACTTGCCTGAAAGAAGAAAAAATTCTTAGAGTTCCTTTCCTTTACATGATGAGTAATTAAGTTTAAAGTGGCACTTAACTGTGAGATAATAAAAATATTTTTTTAAAAAGTTGTTATTATTTATTTTGGCAGTAAGGGGGGCTAAAACTAAACAAAATGGTTTTTCATGAAGCATAGAGTACCTGTGCATTAAGACCAAATACGATTCTGGATGAAAGACCATCTTTAACATCAAGAATTCCACTAGGCACCAGGTTATCATTAGAAGGTGCAGCGTCATTATCAAGGAACGAATACATGTAGCTTGGCCCAAGAGAATAGATACCCTGGACTTGCTCGGGAGTAATAGCATCGTTTAATAAATACACAGGACCTATCTGACCGTGGAAAGGAGATGAGTCTTTTATGGACTCCAGAAGAGCATCATCTTCGCACAGAGCCATATTAACTTTTGCACCAATTGTACAACTAGTTAATAAATCATTAACTTTTGCATATCTGAAAACAAGAAATAAACGTCAGAGGTTACATATATCAGCTTTAAGACAAAATGAACTTTACATGGAGGATGAAGGGTGGCAGCCCAATACCTGCATCTTTCTGAAGAAACAAGATTACCATCTAAAAAACACCTCAATAAACTACCCCCAGAAAATGCTCTTCCAATGCTGTGAGTTATACACAGGAAATGCCATTTCATTCTAATTATATTAATTGGTAGTTGAACACACTGTCGCCTCAGATTTACTGACTGCAAAAAAAGTGAAAGACGAATCAATACTGGCAAGAAAATTGCAGGAAGCAAGGCAACATACAGTGCAAAACATAATACAAGGCAGTTTAAAGGGCAACAAGTCAAATTGCAAAGATATTTGCAACTAGAACTGAACTAAAATAAATAAATAATCTGAAATTGAAGTTACTTAGTGCAACGCATCAGCAGAGAAAATTTCAAGATATTGTAGCGTCATTCTCAAGAATAAATGAACTTAAAAGTAAAATAAAGTATATCCGAATAAATTTTCATTCTCTTCACTTTTCTTTGCTCTTGTGGATCCCAAGTTCCATACATATGGCTAAAGATAGAGGAATAAAGAAACTTTATCTTTGATTGCAATCCTTAATATCATTATCCTTTCATTTTTTTTACAATATTAATGGTTATTGTCCCCTAAATTTGCCAAGTACTTATTGTTTTTTTTACTGAATCCTTGTTTTAGAAATTGATTGATGTTCCTTCTTTATCAGTTTTCAGCCCTAATATTTTATGTAAAAATCTCTAGCTCTCCAAAAAGTTAAAAAAAACGTTGGTTGGGACTTTCGCTCATTGAAAATCAAAGTAATTTCATCATAAGAATCTAAAACTAACAATTTTCTTTAAAGGAGGCCAAACCTTTCTTTTCCTTTTAATGGTGCAAATTTCATCAAAAGAATCTAGTGTCAATGCATCATTTAATTTCCGCATGTGGCTTGGCTAATGTATTATGAAGTAACCAGTGGAGGTAGCTTACTTTTGGCATTTTTTATCTTCAATTTTGGAGGATTTACGAAGTTGAAGAGGGGTAACATTTTACGGAGATGTCTTGTTAAGAGCTGCTTTGAGTGAATGAAACAATAAAAACTTGTACGGACATTAAGAAGAAAGGAGTTGTATATAGGAGAATACATGCCTTTTACCAATTATTTATTTATTATTATTTTTTTTTGGTTAGGAATTTTTGCCGCTCTATTTTTATGGGACAAAAGAATTGCTTACAACTGATTATTTATTTACTTATTTTATTTCATGGCTAGGAGATAAAAGCTTTCACCAACAGTTTACAGTAGACACCAAAGACCAATCAACAAATTTTCAAAGCTCCCACCCATTACAGGAACTAGATTGTAACCGTATAATAAAAATGTTCACCCACAAAAGCAAATAAATGAATAAAATTCTTCAGCTATAACAAAACTCCTATAACATTCCATTGAGCCTAGAAATTCTGAATATACTTTTGGATCCTAAGCTCACTCAAGAACCATGGTAAAGCATAATTTATGACCAATGTGAGACTATACAATTCACCAAATTTGACCAGATAATGATCTGGTGGGATTTAAATGCCCTTTAAGCTCCCTTAAGAACCATACTACACCATAATTTAGGATAAATAAGAGACTCTATAATCCACCACCCTCTATTGCAGAGCGTCTTACGGAATCCAAATGATCTATAGTGGTCGTTCATTACATTAGAATGTCTGCTCTACATGGCTATATACATTTTAGCAGGCAGTACATAAAAGAACCCACCTAGCCTTTAGTGGCCTGCTTGTGCCTCTACATAAACAGTTTTGACCTAATCACATTCTCATACAAAGTCCCACCCAAAGGTGCTAGCTGAAAGAAACTTTTTGTTCCTAACTTCACTTATATATTGTGATGCTCGGACTCTTCAAAACATATAAAGAATCCATGTCAACATGACATGTATTTGGGTGTTGGATCCACTTTGGACCTTCAAATAAAAAGGGGATACAACAAATATTTGTTCCCCAAAATTGAAGTACGACTATTAAAGAGAAAGAGAGCACAGACTGAGAAGAGAAACTGGTGGATTGTGCCACTAAAACTTTTAAAAGCAACCAAAGACGCAATGTGAAAGGAGGAAGGAAATGATGAAGGTCGACTGAAAACATGAAGTGAAAACCCAAGCAACGAGACTTAATCAAATTAAACGCAAATTTGGTCCTCTTTTAAAACCTGAGCAAACACATTCACACCACGTTATTTTCAAAAGAGTCCTAATAGAATGCACATTTTAGTCCTGTTAAGTCAAATAACAAAATGAAGTCTCTTCTAGTTTATAAATGAAATATGTGGCTTAGTTCAAACTAAATACGTTAAGTTTCTTAAATCAAATAACAAAAAAAAGTCATTATTTTAAATGAACCACCTGGTTTAGTTAAACTAGATGATATAAAAAAATAAAAAGAAAAATGCACACATATTAAATTATATCCAAAAATATTCAAACATAAATTAGCGAATCCCTAAAAAATTCCACCTAAACAAATAATTAATAAAATTTATCCAAAATGTCATATCTCCTCACCTGTATCCAAGGACCCTTCTCAGTTGTATCCCCATATCACATATTTTAAAAACTAAAGAATCAGACTCCCAGATAGGTACCTACTCATATCTAACACCCACACTCGAGTCCAAGCAACATAGCTTATATACTATACTAGAGTATAGCTTATTACCAACTATGCACCATTTTAGCATATATTATAAAAGCTTAAAAATCAAAACGTTGGGTGAGGTTATATGAAATTGTTAAACTTCCAATTAACCAAAAGTTCAGCCTGCTTCAAATTTTCAAATGTTAACACAGAAGCCATAACAAATGCAAAATGCTTAATTGGATTCCACATATCAAATAAATGTAAGTAAATGGATATCCAATAAATAAAAAATAATAACCATAAACAAAAAAAATAAAAAATAAAAATAAAATAAAGTAACAAAACGAAACAAAATAAAATAAACAATACTTACTTCATAAATCAGCTTATCCGTTGCAAGCACAGCCAAGCACCCTCTTCCATTTTCTGTCAGAAAACTGAAAAGACCCATTGTTCCAGTTCTAGGGAAAATCTCCACCCTAAGCCAACAGGAAAAAGTAAAACCCTTACTAAGAGGCCATTGAACGGGTGTCTTTATAATGATCCCCTACAAAAGAGACAAGAAAAACAAAAAAGAATCAGGCATCAATCATAATGAAAGGATAAATTATCACCAACTCTAATGGTGTAGTGTTTTCTTTTTATCAATATAATTGTTTCCTGTCAAAAAAGACAAACAAAAAAATAATAATAATAAACAAAATTTTGAAAACAAATGCAAGCAGAACAGAAAAAAATGCCAATTCTGTAAGAATCCAAGGACAAATTTAATACAATCACTATTTGGCCCAAAATATTCCTTCAAAACAATAATATCAAACAAATAACATAAACAAAGACACCAATAAAAATAAAACAAAAATACCGTAGACATCCTCAAAATCATGAGCCACCTATACATTGTACAAAATCTGCAGTCAGTGTGTTGAAATTTTAGTATGGGTTATTTCGGCACACTATACATAGCCCGGGTTAACTCCCCAACAACTTAATTTTTAAGACTGATGATATCATAACATGTCATGAAAACCAAAAACTGTGTACTTTTTTTTTTTTTTTTAAAATCATTTACAGTAATTCCACCTCCCTCCCCCCCTCTTCTCACCCCGCTGTCTCGAACCCACAACCAAAACTGTATACTCAGGTATTATTTTAAATTCCAATGAATTTCATTTCTTCTAATTTATTGTTCCACATGTGTAATGCTCAGATTATTTCTTGCTATTGAACAGGCCTACATGTGGGGCCCAGTTACATATATCAAGTTAACAAAATAGATGGATAATTTTAACGCTTCCCCTCACATGCCAGACAACCTAATAAGAGGGACAAACATCAAGCCTTACACGTGCAAAACATTAAATTAAAGAAACAGTAATAGGATTAGAATACATGAGCACAGAAATAAAACATCTCTGGTACTGTGATACCATGTTAATTTGTTATTAGTCATTAAGAGCCTAAACTATTGGGTAGGGGTAGGCAAAATCCAATCCAACCCGTTCAAACCGACCAGTCCAATCCATTTTCAACAGTTTGGATTGGATTTTTTACATAATAGATTGGATTGGGTTCAAAATATAATAAATTTTATGGATTGCATTGGTTATTGAATTGGAAATACAAATCCAATTTAACCTAATCCAATCCAAATCATATATTATATGATTAAAAAGTTATATATTTTGTATATTTTTTTTTATTTTTACATATTAATTTTTAATATATATTTTTTAACATATCCCCAAAATTCCCAAATGAAATGAAACCCTAAACAACAGCCTGCCTTATCATTATATTGCCTTGCTGCCACCACCACCACCATAACTATTAACCACGTTTCGACCATCACAGCCATCAAAACTCACAGCACAACAAGCTATCAGTTGCTGCTCATTCTTAATTTCTTTGGTTCAATACTCAGCTATCAGTTGCTCATTCTTCATTCTCTGCTTCAAGACTCACGGCAGCTTCACAAACAACACATATTCTTTGCTTCAATACTCGGCATCAGCTTGCTGTTCTTTCTCACCTTCAAGACTCACGGCAGCTTCACAAGCAATACTCATTATTTGCTTCAATACTCGACATTAGGTTGCTGTTCAGGTTGCTGTTCCAAACCGATTAACCAATCCAAACCAAACTGATCATAAATGGTTTGGATTGGTTTGGGTTTAAAGTTTCAATGGTTTGGATTGACTTTTTCTATTAGGTAAATCGAAAGTATGGATTGAGTTGTATTTTGGTTCAAAACCGAACCAATTCAATCCATACCCTGCCCTACCATTGGGAAGTGACATCAACTATGTATGTCAAGCTAACATAGTATACAAATTTTTACAGTGTCTACATGTTAGTAGATAAAACAAAACAATAAATATACTGCCAATTTTGCTCCTATATTATTTTTTAATAGAAATATTTGTTAATAGAAAAACACATTTCAAATAATTAAAGAAATTCTTAAAGAAACCAAATGATCAAATATATTGCACCTTCCAATTCAACAAAACTTAAAATTAAAAAAAAAAAAAAAAAAAAAAAAAAAAAAAAAAAAGGAAACAAAGGATATCCCTAAGCTCCTATGAAGAAGATGTTCATAAAGATGCTCAAAACTGACAAAATCCCATAAAATTCTCACAACATGGCTCTTACTTTCGGTAGTCCTAGCATACTTTCCAACCATAATGATCAAAAAATAAAGTCATAATTGCAAAATTCCAAATAACTTTCCCTCTTTTTTCTGCTCCCCAAGCACTAAGTTTGCTCATCATTAAATCTAAAAAAGACTGGGGGATCACAACCCTGCTTCCGCCACCAACCAATATTATAGGAACATTATTTGAAAAACAAAACGACAACTTGGGGATGGACCGTCAGACAAACATAATGAAGTTTAAGAATTGATTTACATATCCATTGTAGAATTGGAGGTAGCCAATATTTAAATGTGCGTTTTTGGTAGAAGAAAACAGCCAATTTTTACCCTTTTACTTTTAACATTTGTTTGCCCTTAGGCACAGGCACCCTACAAAGCTACACATCCTATAAAAATCCATATGCCAAGCTTGCTATTTTCATCTTAAAAGATGGCATGGTCAAAATGCTAATTGACTTCCAATAAAGACTCTAGTTGCTCTCAGATATTTTCTTGCATCACAGAACATCAAGGATATTTTTCTACAATTAGACAGACCAAAAGCATTTTAAGGAAGCAGGCAAGACCTGAATTTCTTTCAACTCACATTCACTAGGTATACATCCTAATTCAATACACATTGGGAGTTTTCAAACATTCGTCAACATAGGACTGCAGACTACATCCCTGCTACAGGTATCTGTTATAGAATTGCAATTAAAGACGGCATAAATACTTACAGAATCATTCCCGCTGAAATCAAAGAAGGCAGTTGGCCCTTTCTCATTTAGCATCGACAAAATTGTTGACAACAACAGTGAACAATACTTTTGCTGATACCCAATTTTCTCACTTCGGAGGAGAGCAAAGATTTTGCGAATATCCTTCCCAGATATGCTATGCCCACCAATAACTTGAATTAATTGGGTGATTTTCACGATAACACAGTCACTCTTGGCTTGAGAAAACCAATCAAGCAGAAAATTAAGCATTCCTGATCTCACACTTGATGCTCGATTGGAAATGGAATCCCTCAGTAATTGTTGAAACACATCAAGCCCATGTTGTTGTAATGACTCACTGCTCTGCCCAATTACAAAATGACAAGCAGTATCTTGGATAAATTGTTTACTTTAATTAAAATAAACTAAGGAAAATTTAACTGAAATAAATTAAAGGACTTTAACAAAGGAAAAAGATAACCAGAGAGTTTGAGGAATTGAAATCATATAAAAGAGAACAATACAACTGAGCAAATCACTAACCTTCTGCAGAATGCTCAGATAAAGTATGATCACATCTTCATTCTGAGTTAAAACAAAGAGAAAAAATAAATAAATATATTATACACAATGCACAATTCAATTTTCAATTGCTAAGCTATACTTAGCATAAATGTAGGCATCCGAAAAAATTAAGTAACAAGTGGGCACAGTTGGATACAAATCCCCTTAAGATCGATAACACAAACTTTTTGGAGAAGATTTGCAACATTTAAAGACCTTTATTATAGGGCTTGCTTTTACATCAAACTTTCCATCTACAAGCATATCTAGCAGCGCATTTAAGAGCCTGTCACTTGGATGTGACTGGCAAAAGTCCAACAACAAGCTTTGCAATGCCTGATACCCCTTGCCAGCAAGAGCCCTAAATGCAGCCTGCAAAAGTAGATTAAACAATTAAGAACTAGCTTTAACAAGAAACTGATGCCTCACTTTATTAAAAAAGCCAAATGCAAAAATATATACTAAGGTCAACAAAGTTCAATTGTTCAAGAAGCAATAAATCATAGAAAAGCCTAAATCATTGCCGTAATATTTTAAATACATAAGTTCTTAATCTTACAGAATACTTTTAATACACATAATTGGGTCACTTCCTAACAGTAGCTTTTAGAACCACTGGAAACTTAGCATGGTATCATAGCCTAGTTATCCATAAGGTCTTGCATCTGAATCCTTCTAAACCCCACTTCTGTTATTAATTATTCTACACATGTAAAGCCCAATTTATGTCCTTTGTTAATGGGCAGGCCAACGTGTTAACTTTATATACATGGTTGGGCCTAGTTCCTAACACATTAATCTTTTGCAATTAGCAGTTACTGAACATAGTATCAAAGCCTAATCATCTATGTTGCGTTTGAATTCTCCCAACCCAATTTTATTAATTAATTGTTCATGTATGAGGTCCAATTCTCATCTTCTATCAATAAGCATGCCTACACATGAGATGAAGCCATAAATATGCTTTACAAATGCACCAACACCATCCCCTATCCACGTAGAAGCTGCTAGCCAGCAGCTTGAACAAATGTGCTTCAAAAATGCAAAATGAAATTACCACGAGCAAGATTTTAACAGATTCAATTATAAGACTGTTTATCAACTCAGCTAACAGAATTCAGGAACATGTTACATAATTAAATTATCCAAACCTAAGCTATTAGAAAATAGGTACAACTTGCAACTGAAATTAATAAGATGAATTCAAACATTTAAATTATCCTAAATTAAGCTATTAGAAAATAGGTAAAACACTGTTAATTATCAAGCTACATGCAATTTGCATAAACATCTGAAATTAACAAGATGCATTCAACCATGTTACACGGACTTGACAAACAGAAAAACAAACAAAAGAAACGAGGATTACCTTTGAGGCATCATTATTTGCAAGCAAACATGTAAGGGTTTGAAGGACACTCAAAACCAATTTTTCTCCATTTTCTTCATCAAGGTTACTGTTCAGTAAAGAGACAACATGCAAAAAGCACTCTCCGTCACGAAACAAAGCCTGATAGTACTGAAACAACATATATTAACCATACATCAGAAGACCAAACGAATAATGACACAATTTACGGAAAGTAAGAAAAAAATAGCAGCATTTCACTATACCACAGGATCAGTCAGGAGCATATCTCTCATTCCAACCAGCAAATCAATAGACAGTTCTGCAAAGCTCTTTTCTCGTTCCTTTATATGAGTGAACAGTTCCAAGTATTTAGAGCATAATTGCAACTTTGCTCTTTTGTCTTCCTCAGATGATGGCACAGTCTGAAAAGTGGTAGAGATATATAAATAAATAACTAGCTCAACTGCTAAATCAACAATAGCATAGAAACCATACAAAATGAAAACAAAGTCTCAAGGTATACCTTCATGAGGTCAAGTATATGCTTGAGCACGTGATTTCTCAAACTTTCTTCCCAGAACAAATCAAACAAACAATCAATGCATGCAGAGCTATGCAAAACCAAACTCCTAGCATCATCTGCTATTGAGAAAAATTTCATAAACAGCCCCATAGATGTTTCCATGCATCTGAGCCAATTTTGAGCTGTCTCAAGTGAATCAAATCTTCTAGATTCTTCGGCTTGAATACAAGCAACTTTAAGCACCCGAGGAACTGCCTCAAGTGTTTTAAAAGAAGCAATAGTTTTCTCAGGAGAAAGCTCTAATATCCGAACCAGACTATTTATAAGAACATCAGCAACTTCAGGATTGCAAGCAGATTGTTCAAGGGCATCTAACAGAACAGACAATTCAGGCTGCCATAATATGGATTGGAAAAGTAAGAAAAGATAGGAAATTGAAAATTATAAGTTAAATGAGAAGTAAATTGTTTAAACACATATCACCATACCAAGTTATGTATGCTTTCACTAGAAGTTGCTGCAAACTCCACAAATGAAATTACTTCCCTTTGTAGAATTTCAAACCCAAAGTTCTTTGATTTAGATGTGCGACAATCTCCAGAAATGTCCTCAGAAGCAGGTCCAAAATAGAAAAAGTTCTCCGAGAAGATAAGGTCCCATATCCCCTCTTCTTGAAAAACTTCTAATGATAAAGGGGATGTAATAAGAACCCTCCTGAATGTACTTAGAAGACAATGCTGCAAAGTATTGACAAAGACCCTATAGAAAAACAAGCAAAAGGATATAACTGGATAGAACCTTAAGAATAAGGGAACCAAAGCTAATAACTACATCAAAACATAGAGATACAGATAAGAGAAAAGAGAAAAGAAACTGACAAAGATTAAGTAATAAGACAGCTGGTAAAAGATAAAAGGATAAATATTACAGAAAAAAGATTCACCTCAAATGGATTGGCAATTCATTTTGATTTGAACAAGCTTTAAGGCAGGGGAAAACTGTAAGAAGAACCCTCATGAACCATTTGATTGAAAGTTCAATATACAACGAAGAAACTGGCATGGAAATTCGACCAGCAGATATTTGGATATTATGGGACTTAATATCTTCTGGAGCAAGGAGGAAAGAACAAAGTACACTGCTCAACTTAGAAACATAATCGTTCCAATTTTGAAAATAAAAATCATTCGCATGAAGTGCAACAGAAGGCTGTGCCAATTGATCTTTAACCTTTTTCTCACTTTCAAGGTCAAATATATCCAATTGAAAATCAATCTTCCCTGACTTATTCTTGGTCCACTGTTTATACTCTTGAAGCATGAAAGCAGGAGAACAAAAGCTATTTGCAAATTTTTGAACTCTTCCGTTTTCACACAGAAATTGCAAGTTGTTCATATTTGCAAAGCTGAATTCTTGTCAAGGATACTTATAGTTGTCAGCATATAACAGAAAACACAGATAACTAGATTTTGCCACAGATTAAGAAACCTGTACTTATGTAAATAAGATTAGGAACTAAGAGATGAATGTAAAGCCAAAACTTCACTTTCTTGCATCAAATAGAATAAGTTCAGGCATAAAGAGGGGTTAACAAATAAATGAAAAGAAAGAAAAGGAAAGAAAAATAAAAAACAAAAAGGAATTGGGGGAAAAAAAAAAAAAAACATTTAAATTGAGTAGCTGACTTAGAAGACTAAATGCTTTAAAAATTTAAGTGTGGTAACATGAATCCAATTTCATAAAAGGTGAGCAATCCAAAACCATAATTCACTAAAAGAATAACTTACATAACTACATAAGCATCAAGAATTCACAAAGACAAGAATATGAAGGATACATAGCCTCTCTCAGAACTTCCAGTGAAAGAACATGAAGCTGGAAAACTTTCGGCAAGGGGTTCTCATCTCTGCAAAGGAAAATTAAAAGTACTTATAATGGTGCTTGCAGCGCGCGCGGGGGGGGGGGGGGGGGGGAAGAAGGGATAATAAACCAAAATTCCCTCTCGAAAAGAGCATAAGAGCAGAGAAGAATTACAAAGAATTTCTTTTACATAATAACATATCCTCAAGCAAAACATATTAGCTAAAAATTAAAAATAGAAAAGGGGCTTAGGAAGAGTTCGAAAAATTTTGTGGAGATGTGCAATAAGGGCTTTCTTTTATATATGATTGGTCAGAATGAAATCAGTGATGTTCGAAAATATGCATACAGATGCGGAATTACTGGGATTATTTCATTTTAGTATCATCAGGGACATCAGTTTCAAAGAATTCCTTTTCTTATCCTCAAGCTACGGAAATGTCTTGCAATTTTGAGTAACTTTGTTCTATTGTTATAACAATTCCTAACCCTCTTTTTTCTTTTTTTCTTTTTTCATCAATAATGTTTTCTGACAAAAAATTAAAGAAAATGTCTTGCAATTTCTGAGCCTTGGGTGTCTTTGTTCTATACATAAGATTTCTTATCTTCTCATTATTGTGTTATCATTCCTTAACTAATACAAAATTATGTTTTTTCTTTAAAAGAAAAAAAAATTGAAAAGAAATAAATGGTGCCAAGAAGAACACCTTAACACTTGCCATTGGCATCACCTACCACAACAAGCAATAGTTCAAGCCCCTTTTTGCTGTTAATTTGGAAGGTACGCAATTGGTCCCTAATGCAAGTTGATTTAAATAGTTTCGAAAAAATGAAAACTAGAAGGGTTAAGCTATTATTTCCTCTGAACAAGCAACCTCTAGAACAAAGTATTGGAAACTGCATCATAATGTTTAACACCCTTCCAAGTCCAAACATTAAATTAAAAGAAATGCATAAAATTAATCCCTTGAAACCAATGACTAATACAAATCTTTAACGCTGGAATATAAAATCTCATCGAAGTTATACCAAATGTTAATCAATTTTGTCCATGGAAGTGATCATTCCCAAGAATCGCATACGAAAAGCTAAAAATAACAATTCTAGGATACTTAAAAGCAAACAATTAACTTGTTTCAGGAAAAAGGATGATTATATAATTCTACACCAGCACAAGAAATAATATGCTATGCATACATACAGACTTACAAAAGCAAGAAAGAAATGTTCATCTTAAATAAACTCTGAAATGGCACGAAACAATAATGCATGACTTTGTTATCTGAAGTTAAAACCCAGATTCAAATCTTGAAGCCAGACTTCACGCGATTAAAGAGTAAACTAAATTTACAAATGATTTTCAATCACAGAAAACAAATGAAAGATGGAATTGAACTACAAATACTCAATGTGCCAAATATGTACATTGTACAATAAGACCAACCAACCAAATATAGAAAACCTTTTTGGAGGAAGTTTGTTGTTATGATTTGTCCATCTTACTTCTAATATAGAAATCCCTACTTCTACAAAAGTAAAAGTTTATTTCTGTAAATCAGCTGTTCTATTTCAGCAGCAATTTACATGTAAAAGTAAAATAAGATCAATTAACTTGAAAACACAAGATGTCACACAATTGTAATAAAGCATTACCCTTTATCAACAGCACAAGCAGAGTTTTTCAATAACTGGCCATTGTTTGATGACACACCAAGACCATCCAACAAAACTTCAAGTCCTCCTATGCTTTTAAAATGATTTTGTCCACGAGGATTCTCAGATAATGCCAAGAGAAGAACTCTTAAAGTCAAATAATGAAGTGATACATCTGTCCACTGTTCTTTCATGCTTAATCTTCTGATCACACGCAACAGTTCTGGGACATAAGGAACAACCTATATTAGTATCCTCAGATCTGAGGACCTAAGGAAGCTCAAATAACATCTTAAGTTAAAAGATGTGAGGAGGGAGAAAAAGAAGAGTCCTAAGTTGTAGACCGGAAGTATGATATGGTAAATCTAGGATTTAAGTCAACATTCCTGTTAAGAATGAATATTTAAGGAAAAAGAATAAACAAAACAATAAATGAAGAATTCACCAAATAACAATTAGATCTATAATATGCCATATTTTAGTCAAAACTATAATATTTGCCTAAAGCATACAAATTGAGCATTTTAGCATTCATTCAAGCAATTGTGAGCATGCAGAAGCGATTGGAAACCCCACAAAAATGAGACCCATTGGAAACAAGAGAGAAAGATCCTAAATTGTTTTCACTAGGGACACATACATATGAAAAACCGTGTTGTGGAAGTGGCTGGTGAACAACTTGAACAATATCAATGCATGTTTTATAATATCATAAATGTTTTCTACAAGTTTCATCTGTAAGCATACCAAGTCAAGGTGCAGAAGAAGTTAACTCGAAATTGCCTACCTTACCTACTAACCAATTAAGACCACCAGCTTCCATCACTGACACAACTGCCTTTTGATGCCAGTGGAAACTTGTTTCACAATAAGGAGCTTTCAAACTGCTAGAAGAGCCAACTGGGGATGCAACATCCCCAGAAACATAGCCTATAGTTTTATTGTACAGCTGAGCATTCTGACATACATTTGAATTTAAATCAATGAAACTGCATATTATAGACACCACATATACAAGTATTTGTTGCAGGAGTGAAGTCTTCTCCATGGTAAAGTTAGATAAATTTTCATCAGCAGAAAGTGAACCATTTATTGTTTTCAGTTGGATGACAGCCCCTGAATAGAAAAAACCATAATGTAAAATCAGATATGTTATTTATACACCTCAAGATAAATAAATATAATTATAATGCAAAGAAAGAAAAAAAAATCATAAAAAGATAACAAAATCATCACAATAAGACCCAAGCTAAAGAACTGATAATATAGAAAGAGATTGTAGCATATGAATTTTTTCTTAGAGACTCATACTTCATAAACTTTAAAACAGGATAAGTACAGCCAAATGACATAGGAAAGGTTTTGTCTCATCATCCTTGGAAATGATGATAAAGGACAAGATGCTGGAGATGGGTGAGTATTTCCATGTTGACCTTTAACTCTAAGTTTATCAGTTTTCAAGAAAACTTCCAAGTGTCTGATGGAAGTGTAATTCTCAAAAACCCACCAAAGGGAGGAATCAAGATCCTCTCTTTGACAATTAGTTAACATCTCAGACTAAGAGAAATTTATTAGCAATACGAGCATAGATAATACCTTTCATCAATGCTGTAAGCTTTTGAATCCCACCGTAATATCCAAAAACTCTGCAATTATGCAATGAACGGGTAATTATAGTCAGAGCATCCAAGACAGGAAACCCTTCAGCAGTGATATTCAAGCTTGTGGAGGGACTGGGCAAGTCTGTTGTTGATCGCATTGTACTTGCATTTACTGGACATGAAAGCATAACAACTCTTAATAATATATCACAGAATATTGCTTAAACAAAGGTGACAATCCGTTTAATACGAAGGATTATAATCAAAAGGGTGAAGAAGTAAAATCCTAAAATAACAGGTCCCATTATACCACTGACCTTAGGAGTCAATTATGTGCATCAGAACAAAGGTACATGATTTCAGATACGTACTAAATAAATACAAAATGAAATACAATCAAGGCAGCATAGAAATTGTGCAAAAATACAAACTGAAAGAAACAATCCAAGGTTATAAATTTATACAGAATGCACAAATTAAAGAACTTGGTTCTGCATAACACTTATTCAAGTAAAATCAACACCACCATAAAATAAAAGATTAACAAACAGGGGTGCTGTTTGTGATGGCTATTGAAAAACCGGTTTCATTTTGAGGTTCAAATAGGAAGCGATTGCATAATTATGATAAGATCTTTGGCATTTTAGAAGAGCTTTTAGCCAAATCTAGTGAGGCTTAGATTAAATCAATACATATGGTAAAGGACAGGGTAAGAAATCCTTCCAAGAACAAATAAACAATATTAAAAAAAAAAAAAAAAAAAAAAAAAAAAAAAAAAGACAACAATATAGACTTTTGACACATCAACAACCCATGACATCTTTCCAATTTAAAAATCTTTTGTTCAATCTGAAAATCTCTAGATGCCTATGATCACCTCTCGTCTCACTCTTTCCCCTCACAGCCTCCATTGAATCTCTCTTATTTAATATAAAGACTTACAAAACTAAATTTAACATACAAGCAATCTCAAACAGGTAATAAATGCTCTTGTTTTGCAATAAGTAACATAATATCTTATTAAACAAAATAAAGACCTAAATCTAGATAGTAATTGATACAAACATTTTCAAGTAATGCACATAAGAAACTCCCTTTCTTGATTACGGCTTACCCCTAACAAATGGACGTTGTAAGAGTGGGAAGAATTCATGTGAAGACACACTAATACATTCTTTTAATAATGACAATAACAATATCAAATACCTGGTGCCTTTGTGCAAAACACATAATAAAACTAGTAGAACCATGTAGATCGGAAAACTCACAACAACTAGCTATTGTATGATATCAAAATTGTTAGAAAATTTTAACGACTATGACATTGGTTTCTAATGCTTCCAGATGACTAAAATAATTGACTACAAATGAAACTATCACTTCCAGATTTACTCCCCAATTAGCATCAAGCCAACAAAAATATGCCTTTGGTAATTGGCTTTAGAAGTTAAATCATGAAGAGGACAAAAAAAGTGTCCTCGTAAAAGTAAAATAAAATAGAATTCACTTTTGCAAACAACCTGTAACCCTACAACAAACCAAATCAACAAGATGTGCAATACACAAAGAATCCAACTTACATTCGGTGACCAAAGCAGTTATTTGTGTAACCTCTTCAACCAGTGTCAAAATAATTTCAGCAGGATGACCAGCAAAGCAGCCAATGATTACATCATCAGAATATAGTGAATTCTCTGTAGATTGTATAGTAACTGAAGCAACCTCTGGTAATTGGCCAAAATTTTCTGGTTCCCAGTTCTTGTATACAACAAGAAAATGCTTGAGAAAAACAAGAAATAACCTCCTCTTGTCCACCTAAACATCATGCAAATAAATGATGAATCATGAAACTTATGCAATAGAAGAACCAGAAGGGCATGAAGAAAAAAAAAAAAAAACACTGGTATTTTCATCAACTGGCAGAACACCTTGCAATTTTTTTCCAACAGCTAATCAGAAAATGAAGAAAATGAAAGTGCATCCAATGCATCCAATCCTCGTTCAAACTCAGCAAGCTAAATATTTTAGTAAGAGGACCAATAGCCAACTCCCTTTTTTTATTTGTATTTTCAGATTTTCACCATTTTTACCGGTATAACTGATTGACCTTCATACCATACTTTTTCTTTCTAATAGATTTCGCCCTTCCCAAAAAATTAAACATGAAATAAACAAAATATATATATATATATAATACTAAAACTAAACAAAAATACTGCAAACTCCCTTTGTAAAGATACATACCATTAGGGAATTAGACATCACTTAACTGAGGAAAATCCAGATCTGATCATTCTCAGGAGTCTAAAGAAACAGTTAGATAAATAAAACAAAGGAAAATGAAGTACAAGATTTAAGGAATGGGTGACTCTTCCTTCGATAGGCAAACCAGAAGAATATAGTAATTAGGGATGTAAGGTCTATTAAAGAGATTGAATCAATGTAGTTTCATCATCGTAATAAAAGAAAACAATCAAAAGGATTGGTGTCTGTCTAGGATAGATAAAGAAAATAACAAAAGCTTGTTGAATTAAAAAAATAAGGAAATAGTGGGCTTTTTCCTTGCTTCAAGATGCTAGCGGATCCCAAAAGGCAGATTTGAGAGGATTACCATCCAATTGGAAGCCTAAATGTTTCATAGGCCATTCCCTACAGACAACCTATCCGCTGAAGTCAAATCTTGTAAATTGAAAACATCACAATTTATCCCCAAATGAAATCAAATATAGCACAACTAAAATATCCAAAAGTTGATAATTTTTTCTTCAATTCTTCATAGTAAAAACAATATATCAGAAATGTCTAAATGAGAAACCTCAACTCTGTCTATAGCATTAAAAGGAATCCCTCCATTAAAGCTTATCATATCGTGCACTTAAGTTTTCTTCCTGCAATATTAAATACTACTCCTTTAACATTCTTTGGCAATTTCCTTTTCTTCTTTTGCTTAGGGGGAAAGAGAAAAAAAGCCATGGAGGCTAAGAAATACATAAATCACATTTTACCAAAGAAAAAATTTACAACAACAACCTCTTTGGAGATTAAGGATTCTAAAATATAACATAGGCAACATAGTAAAACTTCCAAACATACCTTTTCAGTAGCTTTCTCATATCTATCCCAAAGTGTTTTAAGAACTGCCTCATCTCCAATTTCACTGAAAAATTAAATGTCCAGAAGCACAAACTGTTATTAAAGACTTATCATGGTATAAGTTACCACCTTAATAAAAGTCAAATCGATTATTTTTCTTTTTTTGATATTGGGGGTAGGAGGGACTTTTTGCCCAAGGAAATAGTGGTGTTGCCACTTTACTGTCCTCTGGGGAATAAAACCAAATGAATTCTAAGAAAAAAACTATGTTCATCACAAATAAACAGACAGCAAAGGCTTATCAATACCAAATGACCACTCAATGAAAAAAGTTGTAACATTAATTAATTTCGATAAACATAAAATGCAAGAAAGGAAGATGAAAAGACATATATTGAACAAGGCTATGCTCTGTTCACATTTCGAAAACCCTTTTTATGATTTTCATTGCATCCAAAAGCAAGATGGTATTGTCATATGGTACAGAATTCTAAGCAGCTTGTAAAAATAAAAATAATTATTATAATAATAATGTAAAGTTAACATCTTTTCTTAAAACAATTTTTAGAATGTACTCAATATTATTTTTGAAAATAGTAAATAGAGGGTTTATTTGGTTTCTATATTGTGTTCCAATTTCTACAAAATGAATATCTAATTAAAATTGCTACCAAATGAAGCCTGAAATTTTTAACATTTTCAATAACATGGTCTTGCCTTCTTCGCGTGACAGTTTAAATGGTCAATAAAATATATTTAGAAAACACAAAAAAGGTGCAAATTTTAAGCACTTTACACTTACAAGGTCTTACCTACATACAACCCGAGAACAACAATGTCTATTTCATGTATAAAACTACCATTATACTGTACAAACACAGGTAGCTGAGTTCTGATTCTAATAACATGAAGAACAATGTTCTTCTTTGAAGATTTCTCATCCTCTATTTATGTACCGTATGGTTTTTATTATAAAAGAAGAAAATGCAAATGTTGATATGAACCAAAGTTTCTTTAACATACGAAAACCCAAGAAAGTTATTGGGTGGAAGTAGCGTATAGCTAACCGATGTCCGAAGAAACAAAAGACATCAGAATTAGATAGAACCTACAATCTATCTCTTTACCAACTGACCCAAAGCCTAAGGGCTAGCTTTATGTTCCCATTTCGACAGGTGACAAAATAATAATAACAACTTGTTATCCTATTTTTTTTCCTTCAACAACTTAAAAACTGATTATCAAAGTAGCTAAACCCTTTCATATACCAATTCAAATCATGAGATAAAGTTGAAAGATATTTAATACAATTGGAAGTCGTTCACCCTGCACACTTTAAAATGTATATACAGCATCGTTACAACAGAAATCCTGAAGTTGGCAATGAACATAGAAGTATGCAATAAAGTACAACATAAGGATTCTAACAAGAATATATACCTGAAGCGAATCTTCGGACCAGGAGGAGACAACCTCAGGCCTTGAGACCCAGAAGCAGACTCTCCAGTTTGGCTACTGGAAGTCCTTCGAATAAGGTCAGCAACGCCCCTAACAATATTCATACTTCTCCACCACCAATATTATAAAAAATCAGCATTCCATCATCAGACAATCAAGACGCATCAGGACGCAAATGGCCATTCCTTCCCATCTTTGTCACTAAACTCAAATCTGTAAAAGAGCAAATCACCTTTCAATTTACTATATACGCCTTATTTAACACTCTGGGAGAGGGGAAAAAAAAAAAGGGAACATTTTTAAGTGTCAATTACACTCTGTTTTAAATATTCATAATTCCTGTCAATGAGCTTCTTGAAGTTGACCTTTCGTTTTCTTAAAAAAATATTTAACAAAAGCTCTAAACCTCAGACTTATTATCCGAACAAGAGTGAGATTGAACTAGTGAAAGCTATACCGTACTACAGTAAAAGAATACAAAAACCTGATCCTCTTAACTAAATGAGCTACAAGTAAATTGAGCAAAATGAAAGCCCAAAACGAAATTATTTCGGAAACAAATTCAAAAAAGTCCGATAAAAATGTATGCCGAAGACTAAAGCTGACCTCCAAAAATTTACCATAAGGAATAATGAAAGAATAAGATAATGAATGTATTTGAGCTTTTTACGATTCAAAGCATATATGTATGCATATCCGAGAATTGAATTTGAGGTCGAAGCGGAGTGGACCTGATCGGATCGCACACCTTGAATGCTCTTGAACAAAATCCTAGGTTTGTGATTCGAGATCCGAAGATTGAAACTCCTCCCAGCTTTTCTTCAATGGCGTCAGTATAAATCAAAGAAAATATGGAAAAAAAAAAAATAAATGAATAAATAAAGAACCTGAGGGAGAGAATAAAAAGAATAATAAAAATCTGATAAAAAATAATAATAACAATAAAGAAATAATAATAAAATATTATTTGCAAATGAACCCTCGATGACGTCGTTAAACTTCGAGATTGCCCCTGCTTTTTGTGAAATTGAACCATCCAACTCCGGTGACGCGTGGATTGAATTAGAGAGGAGAATTAAAAAAAAAAAAGAAAAAAAAAAAAAAAAAAAAAAAAAAGATAAACGTCATTTTGACATTATTATTCTTATAATTTGATATTGGTATAAGTCCTTTAACGATAAGTATCCATATCAAACTTTATCACTCATACTCTAATAATAAATGCTAAAAAAAAGCAATGCTAAATTTTTAATTTTATCAAATAACAATGAATTTCATTTTTTAATTACTTTTTACTAATTAAATATAAAATTATATTAATTAAATTTTCAAACGGCATAAAACCTATATACTTTATGAAAGTGGGATCTAATGCTTACAAATTTGGTGCTAAATTTGCTACTTACAAATTTGGTGCTAAATTTAACACCAAATTTACTATTGACAAATTTTATAATCCCCATTGAAAAGCCAATTGAAGGACAAAAGCAACATTTTAGAAATGGCATATCACTAAAGATGTTCTTACAAATTATGAAGATAGTTGTGAAAAAATGTTAATATGCAGTTTACTGCATGCAGTAGCAAATTCATACATATAATGCTTCTGAATGCAATTAAAAATCATTTGAGACACTTTAGGATTGAATTTATAGTAAGCATTTTATGAAGTATTTTTTGTAATTTACAAGTATGCATACACTATGGTATCTTGTTAAATAGATTGGTCACAAAAACTTGCAATGCAACATTCACCAAATTAGTACATGTTGCAAAGTGGAAGTTATGAGAAACCAAAAAAAAGAAAGAAAAACAAATGATAAAAGCATAATTGTAATGCAAACAAGCTATTGACCATTACTTCAATGTCTCGAATATAATTAAGTATCAACTTATTTATCTTCCCATTCAAAATCTATATCTGAAATAAAGTTCTTCTAATCCAATTCAACTTTGGACATCACTTAAAATTACATCAAGAGAAAAAAGGCTTTAAAGCAAGTAAGCACTAGATGATCTCTAAAAATAAGATCAAATAAAATCATTATCCAATGCTAACAAATAAGTTAAACAAATATTTCTATAATATGAATAACAACAAACTTCATTTAACTTTCGGAGGATATAACTTAGTTTTACTTGTAGAGGACATAAGAGTTCCATCTTAATTAGCTCCATTAAAATATATAGTTTTCATGATAAACAAATTGTAATTTTCATTTGGACAGGGTAACATAAAATATATAACCTATAAATATGGTTTAATTATCTTCATACTTTATTTCAACTGTAAATATCCACAAGCCTTCATGAAATAGAATCATATGTATGTGATAGAAGTCCAATATAGATTCTCATCTCACAATTAGTATTACTTCATCTTATAACCTAGTTATGAAAAGTAATCCGAGAAAAACACAGGATCAAAGACTATTAAATTGAGTGGGAGTTTAGAAAAAGCAAAAAGTGTGAACCGGAGAAACTCAAGCCAAAGTTAAAATCTATAACAAAAATCATGTAGGCTAAAGAGTTAGCGGTGGAAGAATCTTGTACTCAATTGTTGACATAATATATTAAGATATACTGTTAAAAAATCTAATACAGCATTCCATCACGGTAGTATTATTTCCTTTTTCTAATTATAAGGCAAGATTTGCTAATTTAATTAGGATGTATAAAATCACATTATGAAATGAATGTGATCAAATTTCCAAATTACAATTGTTCTCTTATAAAAATACACAACCATGCCATGAAAATATATTCTCAT
Organism: Ziziphus jujuba; assembly: GCF_031755915.1. Taxonomy (NCBI): domain Eukaryota; kingdom Viridiplantae; phylum Streptophyta; class Magnoliopsida; order Rosales; family Rhamnaceae; genus Ziziphus; species Ziziphus jujuba. The sequence goes on along the minus strand of NC_083383.1, from coordinate 20,950,181 downwards.
CTAGATCAATGATGGTCAATGAGAAGTTTATAGATAGTCTGCTGATCAAACTAATCTATTTTACAGGTTCATCCTGCAACTTTTAATAGGAAAGTTCACAATACAAGAGATTTATCTTTTACCTACAAAAAAATATTGTTGGTAAAAGTATAAAATTCATCGGTAAATCTTTTACTAATGCATATTATTTCATCAGCAATTTAGTTACCTATATTTTTCTGTAATTGCATTTACCGAGAAATTTTTAATTTTTTCTCAGCTAATACTTTTGCTGAAAAAATTTAAATATTCTTGCCAAAACTTATTGCCATCAAATATAAAGTTGTTGGCAAAAAGTTTTGGCGGCAAAGGTCTTACTTTATGCGAGGCATCATTTTTGACAGCAATATATTTTCCCGGCAAAATAAAATTTTTAATAGCAAATATCTGTCTTCTTTTTAGTGAAGAAATTTTTTTTTTTTTTGGTATTTGCTCTAAAAAATTTATCGAAAATAGTTGTGGTTTTATCGGCAAAACTTGTTTTGTCAGAAACGTCCAAAGTTTTACCGAAGAAATTTATGGTCGATAATTAACTTTTTGCCAACGAAAAAAGATATTTGTTGGTACAAAGCTTACGTTTTAGTTGAAAAATATTTTGACGATAATGTTATTTTTGCCAACAAAAGTTTATTTTTGTCGGCAAAGGTCTTTCCATTTTTTTTTTATTTTTGTAAAAAATATTAAAAATAATTTATTTTTGTAATTTTTATTTAATTTTATTTCCTCAATATATATATATATATATTTTGTTGTTCTTTCTAACATAATTATTATAAAATCATTCATACTATATAAAAATAATTAAACATAAGAGATAATTCATACTACAACATTAATAATAAATGTGAATATACATGCTAATAAAATTTATAACATCTACTACACTAAAACAATAATAAATAATGTCAACAAGCAGCTAATGGAAATGGTGAAGGAAAATAAAATCTACTAAATGATATACCATCACTAGAGCAAAAGTTTTGTACCATAAATTGTTGTATAAGCTCTCTCATTTGGCTCATCTGTTTTCCATACTTTAACATCCATTCTTTAGTTTGGTGCTTATATGAGTCATATTCTTTTTTCAAACTTGACATGTGCTCATGCAAAGCAATTGTCTTTGATGATGGTTGTCTTTTACGAGTAGATGATGAAGCTGATTTTGGACAATATCCTATGCCTAATACATCTTGATTTAGTTCTCAAAACTTCATTAGTGATCACATTTTCATCTACTGTCTTTAATCTTTCCTTAAGTTATGAACACGTCTCTGATGCATGTAATCCTACTAAATATATATATATATATATATATATTTTTTTTTTTCATTTACAAATTAAACAATAAATTGCAAAATGTTAATTGTATACTAGAAAAATTATTTACATGAATGTCTTTGATGAGCTATCTCATGATCCAATCTTTTTTTATCATGATAATGCATATCATGAAAAAAATTCACCCATCCTTGTATTTGTCCTTCAGAAAGATTATGCTTATTCATAGAAATTTAATTTACATAAAATTAACAAATAAGCATATTGTTAATATTAATTTTTGATTATTGAATTTTGGAAAAAATATAAATACATATATACCTTTGAATTTTTTTAAAGATAATATACAAAGGGTTTTGATCCTCCATAATGATTATAAGGTACATTTTCAAGAATTTTTTGTGTTTATTTGTGAATAGTATTGCACATGAAACAATAACTTTAATTAATTTGAAAATATAATTTAATAACCATAAAAACAATAAATATTAATCAAATATACCAGATGTTTTGACATTGGTGCTAAAGAAGTCATATGGATAAAGCCAATCCTTTTCCTTTAAGCCCAAGGGAGGAGTAGATCTCTTAGTTTCCTCAATTGTCTCAAATTTCAAAAAAGTTACTATGGAGTCTGTAACGAAAATTACTATATGACTTGGTCATCATACAATTAATATAATTAATATTATACTTACATTTTTTGCCCATATCAAACCTAAATTGCAAAATAAATGATAAAAACTTTATATTAGTTATAAATAAAAGTACAAATTATCGAACAACATTATTATTATAATAAAAATATTAGTTAGAAATAATTAGAAATACTTTTAGAATGTCTCTTATTATTTTTTTTTTTTCTATCTTATCAATCTTCATCCATGTATCAACTTGAAGAGGAGTATGTTTTCTAACCAAATAACCACACTTACTCGATAATTTATTTGAAATCTTGTAATTCTTAGGCCTCCTTGTATCACAATCCATTTCCAACTTTAACTTCCTCATAGTTGGAACTATAACTGCAGTTCATTTATCAATAGTTCTTTTCCCAACATTTTTACTTTCCAGATGGGATGTTAAAAATATTAAATAAATAGATAAGATAGTTATGAAGTAATATAGAATTAAAAAGAATAAGTGATATAGAGTTTTTTTTTTTTTTTTTTTGCTTTTTTGGGAGAAAATTTTAGGTAGTAATTTACATTCATCTATAATTAAATATTACATTGAAGTGACTATATTTTTGCCTTATTATGTTTTTAATTTTCAATATATAGTTTGATAAATTTTTTAATATTATTTTAATTATAATTAGGAACTAGTATTTTATGATTTAAGTAACTATTTAAAAACAAAATTAATATAAATGTAAATTTTTTCCTTAAAAACAAAGCATGCGACTTTTAATTTAATTTCTTTTTTAAAAAGCAATAAGTTTAACATACTTCAACTTTAAAAAAGTTAATATTTATTTTTAAAATTTTTTGTGTAATGTCCGTATATATAATTTTATAATAAGTTTAACATACAATAAATTTATATTTGATTTGCATATATGACTATATATATGAATATAGATAATTTTTTTTAAATAATATAATTTAAGTATTACAATGAAGTAATTATATATTTGCATTATTATGCTTTCAATTTTCAATATAACGTTTGATGTTTTTTAGGATTATTTTAATTATCAATTAGGAACTAGTACTTTATGGTTTAAGCAACTATTTAAAAACAAAATTAATATAAATGTAATATATTTTTTCCTTGAAAATAAACCATGCAACTTTTAATTTAATTTTATTTTTTTAAAAATCAACAAGTATAAGATATAATAAGTTTAAAAAATTTAATATCTATTTTTAAAATTTTTTCTATAACGTGCATATATATAATTTCGTAATATGGTTCACATAACATAAGTTTATATTTGATATGTATATATGACTATATATGTGAATTTAGATAATTTAATTCAAATCCTATAATTTAAGCATTACATTGAAGTCATTATATGTTTGCCTTATTATGCTTTCAACTTTTAATATATAGTTTATGGCTATTTAGGATTATTTTAATTATCAATTAGGATCTAGTACTTTATGATTTAAGCAACTATTTGAAAACAAAATTAATATAAATGTAATATATATTTTTCCTTAAAAATAGACAATGCAATTTTTAATTTTACTTTTTTTTAAAAGAAAAAAACAAGTTTTACATACAATAATTTTATAGTTGATATGTATATCTGACTATATGAACGTATTAATTATAATTTAGGATTTAAATCTTTTTTACTAAAATGCATATGATTAAAGGGAATATCATATGTTAAATAATAAATTTTAAATGTATTTGTGCTACTATGAGGACTAGGAGATGCAGCGGATAAAATAGATAAAGCGGATAGAGTAGGTAGAGCAAATGGATTTGGCAAAACAAATGGAGGAGATGGAATCGAAAAGCTCAGATCTATTATGATCAAAGTGAAAATAATTGAAATTGAAAGATTCGTGTCAATATCAACTGAATTGCTATGACCACGATCACAACCACAACCATTGTTATGGCCATGGGCACTAAGTTAAGCATGACCATATTTTGATTTATTTATCTAATTTAATAAATGTACGTTAATACATCAATATAATAGTAAATAAATAATTCATTCAATATTTATAAGGAATGCATTTTAATACATCAAAATACAAAACATGTATATTCCAACAAAAAAAAATACAACACAAATATATAGAAAAATAAACAAATAGTGATGCTAATTGAAATTGATGGAATTTGGTGTAGGTTTATGTTGTTATACCCTAGAGCACAATCATTCAAGGTGTTAGTCAAGAATGATTGTTGTTGGTTCTTGGTTCTTGATTTTGTTTTTTTTTGGGTTTGTTAAGGTTTTGTTTCTGGTTTTAATGGAGGTTTAGGGTTCTTGAGAAGGTTGTTAGCTTTTGGGAAGAAGAAGAAACCAAAATGTAGTAGTTGAGAGAGAGAGAGAGCCAAAAATGTTGTTTTTCAAAATCTATTTTTTGAATATTTTCTTTCTCAATGTTTTTCATTACAATTTTCATACTTTTAAATACAACAAAAAGACAATAAGACATGCTTCCATATTGAGCAATAAATACAAAAGCATTAAAAGTAACCAACCAAGCCAAATTACCTCAACTAACTCTAATCAATGTGCTGGGCATGCAAGAAACCTTCTTTAATGGGCAGTTCAGCTTGTCTAAGGCATTTGAATTTGAAAACCAACTCCATTTGACTTGAAAATTGGAGGGAAGCCTTTTTGAATATTAAAATATGTTCTACCCAAAAACCAGATAAAAAAAAGTCCATTTACCCATTCAAAAGTAATCAAACCCGAGGCAGTTTTGCCCAGTTTTCTGGGCAACAACACTGCACAAGGGTCAGATTGTTTTGGGCTTAACTCAGCCTTCCCAGCTCCAAATTGGGCCATTCTTTTTCCTACTACTTCCTCTGCATATCTAGTTTATCATATCCAAAGTTCCGGTCCAAATACCAAACCTACTTCAAACAGCATCCAAGGAAGTGGACTTATGTTGCTGGAAATACAATTCCAGCAACTAGACAAAAACGGCCTTAAGCTAGATAATGAGCTTAGGGCATTACAAAAATGATATTGTTCTTGAACATTACAAGATAAAATAAAATGCATAAACATAAACAATGTTTGGTCTTTGATGTTGCAAAACAAAGAGTGCAAGTGTAACCGAACTACCTTGCACATTGTGGCAAGATCACCACATTTCAACACTCCTCCTTGGTGTTCTTGCTTAAAATATTTAGAAGCTTCCTCAAGATCTCAAATCTTGCTTTTGGAAGTGTCTTGGTGAAGAAATCTGTAAGGTTATCTTTAGTCTTGATATATTCCAAGCTTACTTCTCCATTTTCTTCAAACTCCCTCAAAGAGTGATACTTCACCGGTATGTGTTTTGTCCTTCCATGTTGAACGGGGTTCTTGGCTATTGATATGGCTGAAGTGTTGTCACATTTGATGATGGTTGAACCCTCTTGAGGATAACCAAGGTCCTCCAATAATTTCCTAATCCAAATGCATTGATTTGCACATGAAGAGCAAGCAATGTACTCGGCTTCGGTGGTGCTTTGAGCGGTTGTTGCTTGCTTCTTTACATTCCATGAGAATGGTCCATTACCAAGTGAGAAAAGATACCACGAAGTGCTCTTCATATCATCCAAGCATCCAGCCCAATCACTATCCGAGTAGGCCCTTAATCTCATCACATCTTGCCTATCATACCAAACTCCAAAGTCTTGTGTTCCTTTTAAGTATCTAAGAATTCTTTTGGCACCTACAAAATGGTTTTGGGATGGTGCTTGCATATATCTAGACAAAACACATGTGGCATGCATAATATCCGGTCTTGATGAACATACATAGAGCAAACTTCCTATCATGCTTCTATATAGGGTCGGGTTTACCTTTGGTGTGCCATCCTCCTTCTTGTATTTGTCTCCTTGGCTCATTGGTGTTGACATTGGCTTGCATTCATCAAGGTTGAACTTTTTCAAAAGATCTTTGATGTATTTCTCTTGAGATATGAAAATACCCCTAGAGCATTGCATCACTTCCACTCCAAGGAAGTAATTCATTTCACCAAGGCTTGACATGTCAAACTCCTTTTCAAGTTCATTTTTCAAAACTTCCACATTCTTTTCATTTTCACCCGTGACCAACAAATCATCCACATAGAGTGAGATAACAATCATGCCTTCTTCATTCCTTATGTATAGTGTTGGCTCATTTGGACTCCTCCTAAAGCCTTGGTAAGTCAAGTAACCATCAATCTTGCCATACCAAGCCCTAGGTGCTTGCTTTAATCCGTAAAGTGCCTTGTGTAGATGGTAGACTTTGTCCTCATGTCCTTGAACAATGAAGCCCTCGGGTTGCTTGACATAAACCTCCTCTTGAAGCACACCATTCAAGAAAGCCGACTTTACATCAAGGTGGTACACCTTCCATGACATTGAGGCCGAGATGGATAGGATGAGCCTTATGGTCTCCATTCTTGCAACCGGTGCAAACGTCTTTCCATAATCTACACCCGCTTGTTGTGCATAGCCTTTTGCCACAAGCCTTGCCTTGTGCTTGTATATTGTTCCATCCGGGTTGAACTTGGTCCTAAAGATCCACTTTACACCAATTGGTTTCTTGTTTTTAGGTTTAGAAACCAAAGACCAAGTTTCATTCTTTTCTATCATATCCATTTCGGTTTGCATGGCCTCCATCCACTCTTTCTTTTGCATAGCTTCTTGAGCATTGGTAGGATCACTCAAGGCAACATTGCACCTTTCATATATTTCAAGCAATGACCTTTCTCCTCTAACACCATCTCCAATCTCCAATTCGGCTCCAATGGTCTCAAGTGCATCCTCCTCATCATCTTCATTTTCTTCATTGTCATTGTCATTGGTTTCTTCTTCTCCATCATCCAACCGAGCATTATCTTCATGGACAAGAAGCTCCTCCTTTGTCCAATCCCAAACAGCATCTTCATCAATCCTCACATCCCTTGTTACCACAAGTTTCTTGGTTTCCAAGTTGAAAACCCTAAAACCTTTGGTAACCTCACTAAAGCCGACCAAGATGCCCACATTTGCCCTTTTGTCAAGCTTGTCTCTCATGTGTGGATGAACATGGAGAAAACAAACACTTCCAAAGATTGTTATGTTGTCCAAAGATGGTTTTTCTCCATAACATATCTCATAGGGTGTCTTGGACTCATTGGCTTTGGTGTATGCTCGGTTTTGGATGTAGCTAGCCGTGTATATGGCTTCAGCCCAAAACTTTTTTGGCATATTCTTCTCATGTATCATGCACCTTGTCATCTCCATCAAGGTCCTATTTTTCCTCTCACAAACACCATTTTGTTGTGGTGTGTATGGTGTTGTGAATTGATGCACCATTCCATTTTCTTTGCAAAAATCCTCCATAGCCAAGCTTGTATATTCTCCACCATTGTCGGTTCTTAAGCACTTCATCTTTGCATTGCTTTGGGTTTCCACCATCTTCTTAAATTCCATGAACTTCTCAAGCACTTGTGACTTGGTTGTTAGAAAATATACCCAACACATCCTTGAGTAGTCATCAATGAAGGTTAGGAAGTACTTACATCCTCCAATTGATGACAAACTCATCGGTCCACACACATCCGAATGGACTAGCTCAAGCTTCTCCTTAGCTCTCCATGAACCGGCTTTAGGGAATGGAAGCCGTGTGGATTTCCCTAATTGGCATACATCACATAGGCTTTTCATCTCCTCAATCTTTGGCATGTCCTTCACAATGGCACTGGTGTTTTTCATGGCACCATAGCTAGAATGCCCAAGCCTTTTATGCCAAAGTTGAGAAATGGAATCCACTTTGGTTTTTAAGGCTTGTTCATTCTTAACTAGGTCCAATCTATAGCTTTTGTCGTTCAATGGTACCTTAAACAGCTCATTACCACAAGCATCATATATGATACATCCATCTTTTGCAAAATTTAAAGCAAAGCCTCTTTCTACCAATTGTGCTACACTAAGCAAGTTTTTACATAAAATAGGAACATATAGCACATCTTTTATAATTTTGGTACCTTCCTTGGTGTTCAAGCACACATCTCCTTTGCCTTCTACTTTCATGAACCGGCCATCACCAATCTTCACTTTGGTTTTGTAGTTTCGGTCAAGCTCCACAAAGCCATCCTTTTGGAAACTCATGTGGTGTGAGCAACCACTATCCACAAGCCAACCGAGACCACTACTTGTGGCTTTAAGGCATGTGGCCACAAATAGGTTCTCGGCTTCTTCATTAACCACATTGGCTTGTTGTCTCCTTTGCTTGCATACTTTGGCAATGTGGCCTTTTCCTCCACATCTTTCACAAGATGCATCCGGCCTCCAAAAACACTTGGATGGTGGATGTCCAAGCTTCTTGCAATGAGGGCAAGGTGGATGCCCTCCTCGGTTTTGATGGCTTTGTTGTTGTTGTTGTTGATTCCATCCACTTTTGTTGTTGTTTGTGTTGTTGTTGGTTGTAAAACCGGTTTGGTTGGTGTTGTTGCTCTTCCTTCCTTTATTTTTCTTTTTGTTGTCGTGGCCACCATAGAATGCACTCTCTATGGTCTCCTCCTTTTTAATGGCTCTCCTTTGTTCGGTTGCTTGAAGAGCATTGATGAGCTCACTCAAGGTTATTTCACTAAGATTTCTAGATTCTTCAAGGGAGGAAATTTTAGCTTCAAACCTTTTGGGTAAGCTCACCAATACTTTCTCTACTACCCTTTGATCGGTCAATTGCTCACCAAGGACCCGAATTTGATTTACCACTTTGAGCATCCTTTCCATGAAATCCTTGACAAGCTCATTCTCCTTCATCTTCAAGGTCTCAAACTCTCTTCTTAGGTTTAAAACTTGCATTTGCAGAGTTCTAGTATTTCCATGGAACTCCTCTTGAAGCTTTATCCAAACCTCTCTAGCACTTGTGCATGACATTATCCTTGTAAAAATGGAATCACTCATGGAGGAGTGCAAGGCAGTGAGGGCCTCGAACCCCTTGGCAACTTCGGCCTCATGTGCATTTCTTTGTGCTTGGGTTGCATTAGCTCTCAACTCCTCCACTACATAACCTTCTTCTATGACTTCCCATAAACCAAAGGCTTGAAGGTAGGCTTTCATTTTTATACTCCAAATGGAATAGTTTTGGCCTTCAAACTTAGGTGGTGTTGGGGTTGCAAAGGATTGTGAGGCCATTTGAAAAAAATGGTTTTTGAAAAGTTTTGAAAAATGGACACAAGAACAAGCTCTCGGGTGGTGGTGTTTTGGTGAGTTTCAACTAGTCTTTTTGGGAGGTTTTGGTTTCGGTTGGAAGGCTTTAGGTGGGGGATCCTCTCACAAATAAAATGGTCTAGGTTGAAAGCTCACAAGGTCCTAAGAAATTACACTATGCTCTGATACCATGATGGAATTTGGTGTAGGTTTATGTTGTTGTACCCTAGAGCACAATCATTCAAGGTGTTAATCAAGAATGATTGTTGTTGGTTCTTGGTTCTTGATTTTGTTTTTTTTTTGGGTTTGTTAAGGTTTTGTTTCTGGTTTTAATGGAAGTTTAGGGTTCTTGAGAAGGTTGTTAGCTTTTGGGAAGAAGAAGAAACCAAAATGTAGTAGTTGAGAGAGAGAGAGCCAAAAATGTTGTTTTTCAAAATCTGTTTTTTGAATATTTTCTTTCTCAACGTTTTTCATTACAATTTTCATACTTTTAAATACATCAAAAAGACAATAAGGCATGCTTCCATATTGAGCAATAAATACAAAAGCATTAAAAGTAACCAACCAAGCCAAACTACCTCAACTAACTCTAATCAATGTGCTGGGCATGCAAGAAACCTTCTTTAATGGGCAGTTCAGCTCGTCTAAGGCATTTAAATTTGAAAACCAGCTCCATTTGACTTGAAAATTGGAGGGAAATATTTTTGAATATTAAACTATGTTCTACCCAAAAACCAGATAAAACAAAGTCCATTTACCCATTCAAAAGTAATCAAACCCGAGGCAGTTTTGCCCAGTTTTCTGGGCAACAACACTGCATAAGGGTCAGATTGTTTTGGGCTTAACTCAGCCTTCCCAGCTCCAAATTGGGCCATTCTTTTCGTTGCTGCTTCCTCTGCATATCTAGTTTATCATATCCAAAATTCAGGTCCAAATACCAAACCTACTTCAAACGACATCCAAGGAAGTGGACTTATGTTACTGGAAATACAATTCCAGCAACTAGACAAAAAAGGCCTTAAGCTAGATAATGAGCTTAGGGCATTACAAAAAGGATATTGTTCTTGAACATTACAAGATAAAATAAAATGCATAAACATAAACAATATTTGGTCTTTGATGTTGCAAAACAAAGAGTGCAAGTGTAACCGAACTACCTTGCACATTGTGGCAAGATCACCACATTTCAACAGAAATGACATAAAATTAACATTGATTTATTATAAAGTAATTTTATTAATCAATCATTATCTTCTTCATCAGTCAATACATGATCTTCGCTATTAGATTTACAATTATCACAATTTATCTCATTCTCACTTCCATCATTTATAAAATCATTATCATCATTATCTAATGTTATGAAAATAGGTTCAACATATTTAATAATGTCTGTTCAACATCAACTCATTGAAGATGAAGCTCATTTAACTCATCATCTAACTCTCTAGACAACATTTGATGATTCATCTTCTAAATATGCATTCAACATTGATATTTCAACTTCATCATCCTTCTCTATCTTCTCAAGAACATCCTACAATTTCTGTGGTATACCTTTTGTAGAACTTTTTGGTTGATCCCTAATTTAGGATCATCAATGTAGAAAACTTATTAAGTTTGACTTGTCAAAATATAAGGATCATCAATATACCATTGATGACAAATATTAATACTCGTGAAGTGAAAATCCTTTTGCACCAATTTTTTTGGGGATTTGAGTCAAACCACTTACACTTGAGCATTAATGAATATTTGTCTAATTTATAGTGTACTTTAACAACTGATTATAATGAATAACTATTGTAATTTCATCACTAAAGGTAAAAAAATTTGTTAACGAATTTTATTTTTTGTCGTAAAAAATTATCTTTCTAACAAAATATTTTTTTGTCTATAAAGGTGAGTTTGCCAACAAGTTTTATTTTGGTAGATAAAAATTTTGTCAATGAATGCTCATTTTCTTCTAGTGTCATCCCACCCCTTGTGAGTCAATGGATAAAAAGATAAAACAAATAGGAATTTCCTATATTCACAATAAAATCAACATACTTAGGAAGACAAATAAGAAAATCAACTGATAGTTATCATAAAGCTAACTATTTCCCATATGCTTTGGCTAAAACTCTTCCCTAACAATTATCATGACCCATGATCAGATCCATAGAGGAAAAATAGACATTGTAATGATCAAATTTCACAAAATTGTATTACATTTTTATGCTACACTTACAAATTAGGGAATAAATATCACAATACATTACATTTGCAAAAACATAAAGAAAGATCAATAAGTACTATACCCAAAAAAAAATTTAGCATCAAAACAAGAATTACTAGTAATTTAATGTCTGGTATCCAGCAAAAAATTGAAAAGTATTTAGCACAATTTCTTTATTTATCACCATTCAAAACCTAAAATAACAATAAAGAATAATACAATTGATTTAGAAGAAAGAAGAACAAAAAAATAATCGCTCACTGAATCAAAAATCAGCTCTAACTAAAAGCACATGCAAAAAAAGAGAAACATTTTCTTTGATTTTCAGAAGAATTAGGTAACAAAAGACCAAACAGGGTAAAGCAACTATGATTCCATTAAGCAGAGATTTCCAAACCTTAAAACTCAAATGAGCTATTTAAAAGAAGAAAAGCTCTCTGTGGTTTGATATTTAAAGATATGACGAATTTAATCAAGATTATCAGAATCAATGTCTTGAAACTTATGATTAATATTTCAAATCCCAAAATTGGAAACCAAGTTTAATGAAGAAAAATTAGAATGGAAATACAATATGATCTAAGCATCTGTTTACCTTCAACACCAAATTTGGGAACCCTAGCTTTGACAAGGCTTCATATAGAAGCTTTCTCTCTCTTCTTTGTTTATTATCGATTCTCTCTCCAGTTTCTCTTTTTGAAGCTTAGCTTTATTTCCTTTTTCTCTTTCTTCACAAAACCTTTACTTGTCCTGTGAAGTATTCTTTTTGGACCAAGGAGAGACAAAGAGAGACCAACGTTTCTTCTTCATATGTGTGTTTTTTTTTTTTTTTGAAATTATATGATTGGTCTGGAGCTTTACCACCATTTATAAGTCAATTTCTAAAGATTTTTTTTTTTTTGGTATTTTAGTCTCTAAACTTATTAAAACATTGCACCGTTAGTCCTTCTATGCAAAATCATATCATTTTAGGGATCAGTAACATAAGATATAATTTGAGGTTCAATTTATAACATAAGATATAATTTGAGGATCAATTTGTAATGTTTAATATAATTTAAAAATTAAATGTGATAATGAGTTAACTATATCATATATTATATATCGATCCCAAACTGTATCCTATATTAAAAATTGGTCCCTAACAAAAGATTTGCACAAGTATCTAACGATGGATTTTGGATGGACTAATGTCGGTGGACAAATAGTGCAATGTCTTAATGAGTTCAAAGACTAAAATGCTAAAAAAAAAAAAAAATTAGGAACCAATTTGAAAATGGAGGTATAGTTTAGCGATTGATTATGTTATTTACCTTCTTTTTTTCCCCTTTCCTTTGAAATTTTATTTTTAATTTTTTTTCCAATTTTTTGGTTTGTTTTTAATGACGTTAAGTAACTACACATGCCACACATGCACAAGATGAGGGTAGGAATCAGTTGGGCATGGACTGTTGGTACCGTTGGTTTTATGAAAATAAAATAAAAAATACAAATACAAATAAAAAAGGTAAAATGAGGTACAACAAAGACTATAAAAATTATTAATTCTAGTATGCATTTGTGGGGCTTCTTATCGAAAAAAGGGTGAGGATGGACATGGTCTAGCTAAATACAAGAAGGGCTTATCTTTGTCCTGGTCAATGAGTCCAAAGTCCATCACATGTAGTGCACACATGTGATTTTTTTATTTTTTTAATATTTTATTTAAAGAAATCCACTAAGAAAGAAATGCGATGTTGTTTAATTAGTAGTTTGTGTGCTTTTAAATTGACATGCAGCCATAAATATCCATGCTTGAAAATGGTACATAGAGAATTGAAATAAAATTGCAAACTTCACACCACTATGTATATATATGTATATATGTATATGTAAATTTATGTATCATGGTAAATTTATTGATCAATAATTGAAATGGACATTATAATTTCATATTATATTATAGTTCAATAAGTGGTTTTCTTCCTTGACATGGAGAGAGGGTACTCTCACTCAGCTAAGCAATAAATTTGAAAGATGTGCTACTTACTCTTTTTCTTTTAGCCCTTGGAGGCTAAGATATAGCTTATAGTTGGAGCAAAAATATGAACTCTTTTTTTTTTTAAGGTCTATGAATAAGTCTAATTAGGCCTGGGATAGATAAGTATAACAACAAACAAAATACCTCTCCCTACCACCGTCAAACATCCAATCAACAAGTTAGTCAACCCTTTTCCCAAATATATTTGATTAATTTATAGTTAACGTTGGATGGGAATTAAGGAAAATGATAAGTATACATGAGCATCAGAGAGAATAATCAGATAAATAAATAAAATTGAAAGGATACTATACATATAGTGCTGTTTTTTTATGGAAAAAGGTTGATAAAGAGGACCAAAAAGAATATAGACGGTTGATTGACTACATTTGCTTGGTTTTTCTTGAGCAATTGCTAATAGTTTCGAACTATTTGATCAAGTTTAGTAGTCTTTGGTTTTTTTTTCCTATTTAATTTTGAGTTGCTTGGTTACTTCTTGTTAGTTAGAACTTATAGGATATTTCAATTAACTACAAATTAAGGGAGAAATACAATTTAAAATGATTTTCAATTTAATATATATAAGTTTATTTTTAGATCAACCTAATAATATTATGCTAAGGTAAAATACACATGTTGTATTTGTTTGAGCTTTTTAATCTTTAGTATTATACTGTAGGATTGATTTTTTCTTTTTCTGGGTCAAAATGAGAATATTATTATCAAATGCTAAAAAAACAATTACGTACAATCATTGTTCAAAACATTAATAAAATCAATAGGTAAAGATATGTCCAACCAAGAAAAAGAACTTTATTTCTTCCAGCATTAACCATTCAATCAGGAGCCATCTTTCGTTCTTATAGATCATATATCACCTACACCTCCAATAATCTAGCTTATGTAACACCCCGTGTAAAATTGTTCTAGAATTTTTGCATTTTAACCAAGTTGACGAGGTTCATGTAGCGGATCCCACAGTTGACGTTTTGATACAGCTAGAATTCCTTTTAACTAAGGAACTATAGCAATGCACATGGCACCATAAGTTCATAGACTACCAGCATACCAGATTAGGAATTAGGATAAAAAAGTTATGGTCAGAATAACGTGTGATTTGAATTGACTAAGTAAGCCTAGTTGGAGTTTTATTTGTACAAGTTATGGCTTTGATTTGTGTACAAAATGTGTAATATTCATCGATATGAATCTGTAAACTAGTAGCATGCTTAATTTGAAATTACGGTTAAAATTTTATGGCTTATTAAATTTATAATTTTTTTCTTGAACTGATTTTACTAGATACTAGCATCTATTTCCATGCAATGTACGGTTTATATAATCATAACAAATAATTTTAAAAATAATTTATAATAATTAATTATATTTAAAAACTTATTTAAATGTTTTATTATTAATAAATATATTTTGATTTTTTAATCTATTTTATAAAACGTTATTAAGAACTACAAATTTGACCTATATGTATAATATTATTCAATCATATAGAATTTAAATTCAAAAATATTTATCTATATAAGTTTTTTTATCTATAGAATTTGCCTATCTATTTTTTTTTTTCATCTTTGAAATTTAAATTAAATTCAAATGTATTTATATATTTAAATCAATTTAAATATATTCAAATAATATTTTTCATTTACAGAATTCAAGTTTAAATATAGTTTTTGATTCGTTGCACATAATTAATTTCCATATATAAAATACTGATGATGTAATTTAATTATTTATTATTATTATTATTATTTATCCCATAAACACATTTCCACCTTGTAAGGTAAATTATTTAAGGAATTCAAATTAAAAAATATAAAATTCAAATTTAAATTCAAATATATTTATATAATTTAATTCAAATTCAAATATACTTATATAATATTTTCCATCTATGGAATTCAAATTTAAATTCAAATATATTTTTTGATTTTTTGCAAATAATTAATTTTCATATATTAAATCCTTATAATATAATTTAATTATATTTATTATTATTGTTATTGTTATTATTATTATTATTATTATAACCTTTTAAAATAAATTATTTATGTAATTCAAATTAAAAAAATGTTTATCTATTTAATTTTTTCCCATATATGAAATTCAAATTCAAAATGAAATGTATTTTTTGATTTCATGAAAATAATTAATTTTCTTATATTAAATCCTTATAATATAATATAATTATATTTATTATTATTGCTGTTATTATTATTATTATAATAATAATATGTGTCAATATGTATCTTATGAAACAGATAAAATCGACCTGCTCGGTCATATTTGAAAATTTATTTAAAAGTTTTATTAATAATAAATATATTTGGATTTTATTATTTTCAATAATATATATTATAAAAGTTTGTT
Source organism: Ziziphus jujuba (assembly GCF_031755915.1). Lineage (NCBI taxonomy): Eukaryota > Viridiplantae > Streptophyta > Magnoliopsida > Rosales > Rhamnaceae > Ziziphus > Ziziphus jujuba. The sequence goes on along the minus strand of NC_083383.1, from coordinate 20,934,429 downwards.
AAAAACTAAAAGTTTGATATCTATACATAATAATATTCAATCATGAAATTCAAATTCAAAAATATTTATCTATTTAATTTTTTTCATCTATCAAATTTAAATTCAAATTCAAATACATTTATATAATTTACTTCAAATTTAAATGTATTTAAATACAATCTTCTATATATAGAATTCAAATTCAAATGTATTTTTTTATTTATTGCAAATAATCATTTATGTAATATAATGATTAGTCAAAAAATGAGTATCCATATATGTAGTTTCCTCCTAGCAATTACAATCCGTTTAGTATTCTAGACTTTAATAATTATATATATATATATATATATATCTATATATATATTCTCTAAACTTTAATCTAATTTTTTTTTAATAATAAATGATGTTTGAACTGATCAATATGGTAACCAAATAATCTTCCAATGGTATATTATCAAAATACTCCCAAAAAATAGGAGATAGAAAATTCGTTTAGCATATTATGGACGATAGAATTGGATTGACCATAGGCAAATAATTAACTTCCCTCTAATAAATACCCATAATATAAATTAATTATTATTTATTATCCTATAAACACATTTTTTACCTTATAAGATAAATTATTTATAGAATTCAAATTTAAAAATATTTACCTATTTAATTTTTCCTATCTATGGAATTTAAATTTAAATTCAAATGTATTTATATAATTTAATTCAAATTCAAATGTATTTATAAAATATTTTCCATATATAAAATTTAAATTCAAATTCAAATGTATTTATATAATTTAATTCAAATTCAAATGTATTTATAAAATATTTTGCATCTATAAAATATAAATTTAAATTCAAATGTATTTATATAATTTTATTTAAATTCAAATATATTTATATAATATTTTTCATTTATGGAATTTAAATTCAAATGTAATTTTGAGGTCCTTAGAAATAATTAATTTCTATATTAAGTACTCATAATATAATATAATTATTTATTTATTATTATTATTATTATTATTATTATTATTATTATTATTATTATGATTATTGCTGTTGTTGTTATTTATCCTATAAACACATTTTTACCTTTTAAAGTAAGCTATTAATAGAATTTGAAATTGAAAACATGTTTATCTATTTAATTTTTTCCTATCTATAAAATTCAATTTCAATTTCAAATGTATTTTTTAATTTCTTGTAAATAATTAATTTCTTTATATTAAATCCTTATAATATAATTTAATTATGTTTATTATTGTTATTATTATTATTATTATAACCTAATTAACAATAATTTGGACTTAAAAAGAGGTGTGTGTGTATATATATATATATATATATCTAGTTTTACTACTACATGTCTCAACATACATATTATATTATTATATATTATTATATATAATAATAGTAATATTTATATAAAAAAATGGTTATTATTATGCAATTATGACTCTCAAATGATTTAAAGATGCAATGCTACGTGTAATAAAAACTGCAATTTCGTGAGCAATAATAATTTACCATTTTTGATTGTGCTCAATTTATGGTTATCAATATTTTCTAAAAAAAGTATATTTATTTAAAATTTATTTCAAAATAAAAATTAATTTTATATACATATTTGGATACAACCATAAAAAGTAAGATAATAAATAAATAAAATAAATATTAAAAAAAATGATTTTGGAGGAAATTTGAAGGAAATATATATTGATATGTGGTGCATATGTTGCTTCTTTTATATATTATCTAGATTTTTGAAAAATGCGCAAGAAGGGGAATTAAAGCATCAGCTGACATGTGCCATGTGTCAGCATTTGAATGGCTCACATGGATGAACAATGACAAAATGGTGGCTTTTTATTGACCCATTTGGACCAATGGGAGAAAAGGGAGAGGAGAGACAAGCCAAGAGAGAGAGAGACAGAGAGAGACCAACCTTTTTTCGCCATTTACCACCCTCACTGCCCATATCATTCAATTGCCCACCCAATCTCCAGCTAGGACTCAGTTTTCACAGTGAAAGGGCCCATGATGAGCCAGAAACGAGAGAAATTCTGGAAGGTTGCAGCAACCATGTTTTCCAGCCAATTCGCTGCTTTCCAACTACCGTTTTGTCTCACCATTCATACCATTACATTATCCACTCAAAAATTGAACAGCTGTCCAAATTTCACAGCTAGATCATTGACATCACATTGAGATTAGGCCGATCGTGGGCTGGCAGCGACATACCCATTTGTTTTTCACTTTTTTAGTGGGTTTTAGTCCAAACAACCACTCATTTCCACCATTTTGATCCCCAAGCTTTAATCCAAGTTCCTTTTAGCTTAATTGGAGCTAGATTGAGAGCTTCAAGAGTTTAAAATTAGGCAAACCTTCCTGGAAAAACTCCCGCCACCACCGATCAAATTTTTGAAATGTAAAACTATGTGATCCTCATACTTTAGGTTTCGTTTTGATATATAGATTGCTAATTTTGAGTAAGGTTTGTGTTTAACCCTCGAGGTGAGTTGTATGTATAATACTTGATAAAAAAATTAATATTCTAATATGTGTTGTATTTTTGATGATATTTTAGGCATCCTTGTGAATCGCAGAATAGATCCCATGAAAGATCTTGAGTAATTTCCATTTTTAGGTGAATGATATATTTTTTGAAATATTTTTTTGTGGTTAGTTAAATAAAATGCTATTGTCAATTTTGATTAATATTGTGTTATTTGATTTAAAAGAAATTGATATTACATGAACGTTTTATGAATATATTTTTTTGGTATATTTTTGTAAAATTGTTAGTTGAGATTTACTATGGTTATTCTAATAAGTTAAATATTTCATATCGATTGACATAATGTGATATTACAGGGAAATTTATAAAATGGTTTTGCGAAATGGTTTATATATTTATATTATTTTTAGATGTACCATACAGTGTTAGTATTCTATAATATAATATTGTTATCACTGATTAACATGCATGTATCATTTAACCATTCTATGATAGCAAAGACGAGATAGGGTAGATAGGTACTTTGCGAAGTGAGCATTAGCTGTCTTCTCCTTGGCTGTAGGATGACAGATTGCTAGCATAAATACATATTGGATGTCAAGGTGTCCTATTGTAGATATTTTTTCTCTTTTTATTTTTGTACAATGGTTTTTAAGATGCAAAGTATTACCTAACAATACTCAGTGTACAATATGGTGCATTAAATATATACCTGATAATTTACGTACTTTTAAATGTTTTTAATGAATTTATTTAAATTATGGTTTATTGCTTACTTAACCATTAATAATTTATTTAATTGTTTTAAGTATAATATCTATTATAGTATTTTTCATTTTATTCTCACTTATTTATTTTAAATCAATATTTTTGGGATAATAATTTAAACAAAATTTTGCCTCATCTCATTTTGTTTTACTTTATTTCCTTTTATTTTATTTCCTACAATGATTTTTTAATATTTGGTAACACAAAGTTATGAGTTTTGTGATATTAATTTTTAAACAGGGAAACTTTTCAATTGAGTGAATTAGTGAGAGTTTGGAAAGAAAAAGTGTTTCCTAAATATTTGTTTTATTTTTCTTAAATTATCACTATTATTATTAATATTATCAATATTATCACTACTATTAATTCTTTTATTTTTTGTTAATTATTATTGTTATTATTATTATTGCCATTAATATTAGATAAATACTATGCATCTGAATGATTAGCATCTCATTTGTTTTTTGTTTCTTTTTTATTTTTATTTTCCAAACATATGCTCCTAAGTTCAGATAGATAGTGGAATGAATGTATGTGTTGCACAAACTACTTGTCTATTCCTCATTCCTAGCTGCACTATGTAGTTTTTCTTTCTCTTATTCAAGCATTGTTTTATTATTATTGTTGTCGTTGTTGTTGTTGTTATTATTATTATTATTACTATTTTTATTATTATCATCTTTCTCATGCATTTGTAATATTTATATATCGAATAATCTTAAAATGCTTTGATGCTAACTATGGACTTACGGCATTCTATTATTTATTTATTTTTGTTGCTTATTTTATATTTTGGAGCGTTGCAAACTTGTGAAAAACTGTAGTAAAGGGAGGAATAAAGTGGATGTGAATTTTAGGAGTGTGTTTTCCATGAAATTTTAGGTGGAGTTTTCTTTAGTTGGGGATGTTCTAGGGTTCCAATAGGGAATTATGGGATGAGTTCTAACAATTTTAGTATTAAAGTTTTAAATTGTTGTATTCTAAAGGGACCGTACATTGCTGTGCATTCCATCTTTTAATTGTTTCCCTTATCAAATATTTCTGAAATTCTTTTTCAGAGTCTATTTTTTTTTTTCTTGAATTCACTGCAATACCTAGATACAGTAGACTTGATACATGAAAGGATTCAACTGAGAGTTCTAGAAGTGGGTCGACTTTTAGCAATCTCATCATACAGTTGACTTGGGTGCTGGGTAATACTAATTCTATGGGGTACACTATGGATCAAGCAAGGTGCTTAAAAGCCATAAACTTTGGAGGAACTAATGACACAGTAACTACTATAGCATGATTGGCTGACATGGAGAAAATCCTAGATGAAGGGATGTAGTGTCCTAATAAGGATTGAGTTAGATACCAAGGAAGCTAAGCTACAGTTGGTTCATCTAGCTCGATGTAACAACCCACAGTACCTAGTAAAGGCAAAGGATGGGGACCTAACCAATAAGACCAGGCGGAGTGTTTACTATGATGTAGTAAGAAACCTTAACTATTCTTAATGTGGTAAGTGGTACTTTGAATATTTGCAGAAATGATGCACTTGTTGTTATCGACCCAGAGATCATGCATTCCTTTGTCTCATTTGCTACTCTTACAGAAGAGTGTTTGTGGCCTAGCCAAATGCTCAAAAGATGCCTTTTCTATGGAGATTTAATCATGTTAGATCTTTATGGTTTAGATGTAATTCTAAGCATGAATTAACTTGCTGCAAATCATGCCTCCATGGATTACTATAAAAAAGAAGTGTTATTTAGGCGACCAGACCTGCTCGTAGTAGTATTCCACGCAGAATCTAGGAGACCTTCATCAGGTTTAATTTCTACCCTTACTGCTAAATGTTTGCTCAGAAAGGGTTGTGAAAGGTATCTAGCGAATGTGATTCATACCCAGGTTAATGAAATAAGATTGGAGGATGTATTTGTAGCGAGACTTTTTGAACATTTTTCTCAAAGAGTTAATGGGGTTACCTGTGGAGAAAAAAAAATTGATTTTACGATTGAATTAGTTATGAGTACTATTCCTATTTCCTTACCACCATATCGAATGGTTCTGATAGAATTAAGGGAATTAAATGTTTCAATTGCAAGAATTGATGGATAAAGGTTTTGTCAGGTCTAATAGATCACCTTTGGGATCACCAATCCTATTTGTAAAGAAAAAAGATGGTACCTTAAGGATGTGCATTAACACAAGTAGCTTAATAAAGTTACTATCGTAAACAAATACCTGTTGCCATGAATCGATAATTTGTTTGATTAAATTCAGGGTGTGAAACTGTTTTTAAAGATTGACACAAAGTTTAGATACCATTAGTTGAAAATTAAGGAATCAAATATTTCCAAGATTGCTTTCAGAACTTAGTATGGGTACTATGAGTTTCTAGTGATGTCGTTTGGGGTTACCATGCTTCAGCGGCTTTCATGGACCTGATGAACCATGTATTTCATCAGTACTTAGGTTGATTCTTCATCATGTTTATAAGTGACATCTTGGTTTACTCAAATAGTAGAGAAGAGCATGTGAGACATTTAAGAAGAGTACTACAAACTTTAAGGCAGCATCAATTGTACACCAAGTTTACTAAATGCGAATTCTGGTTGGACAGAGTGGCATTTCTCATAAACATAGTGTTGGTAGATGGTATTTATTTGGATCCCATGAAAGTAAGAGCCATGCTAAAATGGGAATGCCTTACCATGGTGATAAAATAGTAACCCAAAAGGAGTTAAATTTGAATGGATTGATAATGTGAATGGAGTTTCCAAAAATTAAAGAAAAGTTTGACATCGGCTTTTATTCTAACCTTACTAGAAGGAAACAAGGGTTTCATGGTTTATTGTGATGCATCTTATCAAGGTTTAGGCTATGTCTAAATGTAGAACCAGAGGGTAGTTACTTATGAGTTAAAATACCTTACTCATGATTTAGAGCTTGCTGCGGTAGTCTTTCCTTTGAAGACATGGAGGCATTACCTGTATAAGGCCATATATCAGATCTATGCAGACAACAAAAGCCTTAACTATATTTTCACATAGAAGGATTTGAACATGAGGCAAAGGAGGTGGATGAAGTTTTTATTACAACTATGTAATTGATTATCATCAAAGTAAGGCTAATGCAGTAGCTAATACTTTAAGCAGGAACGCTACCGGATCCTTAACCTATGTAGGAGTTGAAATGTGCATGCATCCTTCTGGGGTACTCATGGTAAGTTTCAATATTCTGTTAGTATTAGTCGATTGTATTTTAAAAGTCCAAATGGAAGACCTCATGCTAAGAATGATCAAAAGCAAAGTGGAAGAAGAGCTTAACTAAGACTTTTTCGTTAGGAGAGATGGAGCCCTAGTATTTAGGGGTAGGCCTTCTATTTTAAATATGAAGGAAGTAAAAAGATAGATTTTAGAGAAAGCATATAGTTCAATGTACACAATACACCTAGGAAGTACTAAGATGTATCAAACATTAATAAAGTATTATTGATGGATCGATATGATGATAAAGGTTGCAGAATCTATATTAAAATGCCTAGGATGTCAACAAGCAAAAGTAAAAAGACAAAAATCTTCAAGATAACTCCAACATTTACCTATTCCTGTATGGAAGTGGGAGGACATCACCATAGATTTTGTATTTAAACTTTCTTTTACAGATAAAAGATATGATGGTTGAGAATGTTTTACTAAAGAAAAGTTGGCTGATTTATTCTTAACCGTACAGTGAGTCTACATAGAGTGCCAGTGAGCATCATTTTGACAAAGATTTGAGTTTCACTAGAGGCTATGGAAAAATTTAGTGAATAGACTCTGAGCCAAGTTAAATTTAGCATTGCCTTTTATCCATAGATAATTGGACAATCTGAAAGAATAATTTAAACTCATCATGCATTTTAAAAGAAAGTGAGATGAGCATTTACCATTGGTCGAATTTGACTATTACAACAGCTATCAATCGAGCATTGGGATGTCCTATAAGGTGTTGTATGGGAAATAGTGCAGGACTCTGCTATGCTCGAATGACGTGGGTGAAGAAAAGCTTGTTGAATCTGAAAATTTAGTTAGGCATGATTACTTGCGAATGACCATGGACAAGATGAAAATCATTCGAGATAGATTGATAGCAGCACAGGATCGATAGAAAAGCTATGAAGATGTGCAAAGAAAGGATTTCAAATATGAAGTCGGTGATTAGGTATTTTTAAAACTATCTTCATGGAAATGAGTTGTGTGGTTTGGCAAACGAAGGAAACTAAATCTTCGATACATAGGTTCGTATATGATAATCAAAATGGTAGACCTAGTGGCATATAAATCACCATTACTGGACGAGTTGTTACGAGTGCCTAATGTGTTCCATTTTTCTATGCTGTGTAAGTACATCACTAACCTATTGAATGTGTTGGAGGCACTAGACATTGATTTGAGGGAAGACCTATCCTGTATTAAACAACTAGTGCACATTCTTAATGATGAGGAACGAGTGCTTCACAATTAGATGATACTTTTAGTGAAGGAACCATCTAATGGAAGAGGCAATGTGGAAACCAGAGGAGCAGATGTGAACCCAGTACTCTTTATGGTTTTTGTGAAGTATTAAATTTCGTGGATGAAACTTTTGTAAGGGGTAGATTGTAACACCCTATATCAAATTGTGCCCGAATTTTTCACATTTTGACCAAGTTTGATTGGAGTTTATTCAGGTTGATAGAGTAGGTTCCACACTTGACTTTTTGGTACAGTTAGAATTTCGTTTTGATTAGGGCACCATCACAAAGTATATGTCACCACGAGTCCATAGTTAGTGACATGCCAAATTCAAAAATAAGATTATAAAGTTATGGTCAGAACATGGTATGATTTGGATTGACAAAACAGGGCCTGAGGTTGACTTTTTATTTGCACAAGTTATGGCGTTGACTTGTATACCATTGTGTAGTGTTCATCAATATGAGTTCATGGTATGCCAAGATAGATGGTTTTTTGACAAAGCATGGATTTAGGAGGAGTCCTAATGAGCCTACATTGTATATTAGGACTCATGGTTTCATGGTGTTGGTGTCTCTTTATGTTGATGACCTCCTAGTGACCGGTGGTAATGAGAAAGAAGTGAGCAATTTCAAAAGTGAGCTAGAATTGAACTTTGAGATGTCTAGCCTTGGAGAGATGAAATATTTTCTTGGAATTGAAGTTGTCCAATCATCCAAGGGCATCTTCATATCTCAAGAAAGCTATGTGAAGGAGTTGCTCAAGAAGTTTGACATGGAAGATTGTAATAGCGTTGCCACACCTATGAATGAAGGCACCAAGTTGGTGAAGGATGATGATTCTCCAAAGGTAAATCCTTCCATCTATAGAAGTTTAATTGGTAGCCTTTTATATGTATGCTCTACTAGACCGGATATCATGTTTAGTGTGGCTGTTTTGTCAAGATTTATGCATAGTCCATCACAAAATCATCTTAGTTGTGCAAAAAGAATCCTAAGGTATTTGAAAGGTACTAGTGATTTTGGTATATGGTACAAGGATGGCATGAATGAAGCTTTGCTTGGTTATAGTGATAGTGATTGGGCGGTTCTTTGGATGATAGCAAGAGCACATCGGGCTACATGTACACTCTTGGAAATGGTCCTTTTCTCATGGAATTCCAAGAAGCAACAAACCGTTGCACAAAGCACTGCGGAAGCCGAGTATATTGCTTGCTCAAGTTGTGCTAATCAAGGTGTTTGGCTTAGGAAATTATTGGAGGACTTGAGCTTGAAGCAAGAGGAAGCCACGGTAATATTGTGTGACAATACTTCAGCAATAGCAATTGCACAAAATCCAGTCCAACATGGGAGGACCAAGCATATACCGGTCAAGTATCATTCCTTAAGGGAATTTGAAGCACGTGGTGAAGTGAAGTTGGAGTATGTGACTTCCGAGGAGAACTTGGCGGATATCTTCACCAAGCCATTGGGAAAGAAGAGATTTGAGATATTGAGAGGACTTCTCAATGTCTCATACAAAATTGCCAAGGAGGAGTGTTGAAGTGTGGCAATTTTGCCACTTGATGGTGCATGTCACCGGCTAGCATGCACACCTTGGTATCAAATCCTTTCCTTTTATGAGTTTATATTTTTTGTATGTTTTGTGCCTAAGTTATGTATGCAAAATTATAGGCAAAATTATGCACAAAAGAGTAGGAATGTTATGCTTGAAGTGCCTATGGTGCTGGATTCATAATTTCCAACAACATAGTTCCACTATGTATCTTATATCTCAGGTTGCAAATGGAGTTTTGGGCTGAAATTTTGAGGGATGTCTACAGCCATATATAGAAGACTATGGTTTAAATTTCAGGTCAAAATGACATGCGAAAGTCCATTTTCTATTCCAAACAGATTGCTGTATTTGATGGGCCCAGTATGCAGAGTATGGGCCAGTTTTGGAGCTGTTTGGCCCATGATCCTGTTCCAGAACTTTCCTAGCTCTTGGAACAATATTTATTGATGACCAAGGATGCTTCAAACCAAGTTTCATAAGCCGATACAAAGGGGAACTAAGTAGGTGAAGCTAGTTTGGTTGTTTACCCAAACTAGTTAAACAATAGGAACTTAGTTCAAACCATGTGCCACTTTTTACTATATTTGGAATAGACATGTTGCAGCTGGTTTTTGACTCTTTTGTGTATGAAAAGTTAGGTGTTGACCATTTTACTTTTTAAATTTCAAATACTTTACTCATTTTGTAAGCTCACATGCTTGGCATGTGTGAACTAGTTGTAATTTCAAGTTTATATTGTAAAATGAATGAAATGGCTACACATCCAAGCCTTATTTTCAAAAGCCAACGTGTTCCTCTTCTTCTTATCTCTTCTTCAACACCTTAGAACACTTTAGGAACCCTAAAAACCAGAAAACACCATAACCAAAACCTAAAAACACAACTCACACACAACCATTCCCAAGAGCATCACCAAAAGCTTGCTTGTTGCTAACACTTCAAGCTAGCTTGCTCTTGGTCATAACCTTCTCACCCCAACACTATGGACTTGCGGCATTCTATTATTTATTTATTTTTGTTGCTTATTTTATATTTTTGAGCGTTGCAAACTTGTGAAAAACTGTAGTAAAGGGAGGAATAAAGTGGATGTGAATTTTAGGAGTGTGTTTTCCATGAAATTTTAGGTGGAGTTTTCTTTAGTTGGGGATGTTCTAGGGTTCCAATAGGGAATTATGGGATGAGTTCTAACAATTTTAGTATTAAAGTTTTAAATTGTTGTATTCTAAAGGGACCGTACATTGCTGTGCATTCCATCTTTTAATTGTTTCCCTTATCAAATATTTCTGAAATTCTTTTTCAGAGTCTATTTTTTTTTTCTTGAATTCACTGCAATACCTAGATACAGTAGACTTGATACATGAAAGGATTCAACTGAGAGTTCTAGAAGTGGGTCGACTTTTAGAAATCTCATCATACAGTTGACTTGGGTGCTGGGTAATACTAATTCTATGGGGTACACTATGGATCAAGCAAGGTGCTTAAAAGCCATAAACTTTGGAGGAACTAATGACACAGTAACTACTATAGCATGATTGGCTGACATGGAGAAAATCCTAGATGAAGGGATGTAGTGTCCTAATAAGGATTGAGTTAGATACCAAGGAAGCTAAGCTACAGTTGGTTCATCTAGCTCGATGTAACAACCCACAGTACCTAGTAAAGGCAAAGGATGGGGACCTAACCAATAAGACCAGGCGGAGTGTTTACTATGATGTAGTAAGAAACCTTAACTATTCTTAATGTGGTAAGTGGTACTTTGAATATTTGCAGAAATGATGCACTTGTTGTTATCGACCCAGAGATCATGCATTCCTTTGTCTCATTTGCTACTCTTACAGAAGAGTGTTTGTGGCCTAGCCAAATGCTCAAAAGATGCCTTTTCTATGGAGATTTAATCATGTTAGATCTTTATGGTTTAGATGTAATTCTAAGCATGAATTAACTTGCTGCAAATCATGCCTCCATGGATTACTATAAAAAAGAAGTGTTATTTAGGCGACCAGACCTGCTCGTAGTAGTATTCCACGCAGAATCTAGGAGACCTTCATCAGGTTTAATTTCTACCCTTACTGCTAAATGTTTGCTCAGAAAGGGTTGTGAAAGGTATCTAGCGAATGTGATTCATACCCAGGTTAATGAAATAAGATTGGAGGATGTATTTGTAGCGAGACTTTTTGAACATTTTTCTCAAAGAGTTAATGGGGTTACCTGTGGAGAAAAAAAAATTGATTTTACGATTGAATTAGTTATGAGTACTATTCCTATTTCCTTACCACCATATCGAATGGTTCTGATAGAATTAAGGGAATTAAATGTTTCAATTGCAAGAATTGATGGATAAAGGTTTTGTCAGGTCTAATAGATCACCTTTGGGATCACCAATCCTATTTGTAAAGAAAAAAGATGGTACCTTAAGGATGTGCATTAACACAAGTAGCTTAATAAAGTTACTATCGTAAACAAATACCTGTTGCCATGAATCGATAATTTGTTTGATTAAATTCAGGGTGTGAAACTGTTTTTAAAGATTGACACAAAGTTTAGATACCATTAGTTGAAAATTAAGGAATCAAATATTTCCAAGATTGCTTTCAGAACTTAGTATGGGTACTATGAGTTTCTAGTGATGTCGTTTGGGGTTACCATGCTTCAGCGGCTTTCATGGACCTGATGAACCATGTATTTCATCAGTACTTAGGTTGATTCTTCATCATGTTTATAAGTGACATCTTGGTTTACTCAAATAGTAGAGAAGAGCATGTGAGACATTTAAGAAGAGTACTACAAACTTTAAGGCAGCATCAATTGTACACCAAGTTTACTAAATGCGAATTCTGGTTGGACAGAGTGGCATTTCTCATAAACATAGTGTTGGTAGATGGTATTTATTTGGATCCCATGAAAGTAAGAGCCATGCTAAAATGGGAATGCCTTACCATGGTGATAAAATAGTAACCCAAAAGGAGTTAAATTTGAATGGATTGATAATGTGAATGGAGTTTCCAAAAATTAAAGAAAAGTTTGACATCGGCTTTTATTCTAACCTTACTAGAAGGAAACAAGGGTTTCATGGTTTATTGTGATGCATCTTATCAAGGTTTAGGCTATGTCTAAATGTAGAACCAGAGGGTAGTTACTTATGAGTTAAAATACCTTACTCATGATTTAGAGCTTGCTGCGGTAGTCTTTCCTTTGAAGACATGGAGGCATTACCTGTATAAGGCCATATATCAGATCTATGCAGACAACAAAAGCCTTAACTATATTTTCACATAGAAGGATTTGAACATGAGGCAAAGGAGGTGGATGAAGTTTTTATTACAACTATGTAATTGATTATCATCAAAGTAAGGCTAATGCAGTAGCTAATACTTTAAGCAGGAACGCTACCGGATCCTTAACCTATGTAGGAGTTGAAATGTGCATGCATCCTTCTGGGGTACTCATGGTAAGTTTCAATATTCTGTTAGTATTAGTCGATTGTATTTTAAAAGTCCAAATGGAAGACCTCATGCTAAGAATGATCAAAAGCAAAGTGGAAGAAGAGCTTAACTAAGACTTTTTCGTTAGGAGAGATGGAGCCCTAGTATTTAGGGGTAGGCCTTCTATTTTAAATATGAAGGAAGTAAAAAGATAGATTTTAGAGAAAGCATATAGTTCAATGTACACAATACACCTAGGAAGTACTAAGATGTATCAAACATTAATAAAGTATTATTGATGGATCGATATGATGATAAAGGTTGCAGAATCTATATTAAAATGCCTAGGATGTCAACAAGCAAAAGTAAAAAGACAAAAATCTTCAAGATAACTCCAACATTTACCTATTCCTGTATGGAAGTGGGAGGACATCACCATAGATTTTGTATTTAAACTTTCTTTTACAGATAAAAGATATGATGGTTGAGAATGTTTTACTAAAGAAAAGTTGGCTGATTTATTCTTAACCGTACAGTGAGTCTACATAGAGTGCCAGTGAGCATCATTTTGACAAAGATTTGAGTTTCACTAGAGGCTATGGAAAAATTTAGTGAATAGACTCTGAGCCAAGTTAAATTTAGCATTGCCTTTTATCCATAGATAATTGGACAATCTGAAAGAATAATTTAAACTCATCATGCATTTTAAAAGAAAGTGAGATGAGCATTTACCATTGGTCGAATTTGACTATTACAACAGCTATCAATCGAGCATTGGGATGTCCTATAAGGTGTTGTATGGGAAATAGTGCAGGACTCTGCTATGCTCGAATGACGTGGGTGAAGAAAAGCTTGTTGAATCTGAAAATTTAGTTAGGCATGATTACTTGCGAATGACCATGGACAAGATGAAAATCATTCGAGATAGATTGATAGCAGCACAGGATCGATAGAAAAGCTATGAAGATGTGCAAAGAAAGGATTTCAAATATGAAGTCGGTGATTAGGTATTTTTAAAACTATCTTCATGGAAATGAGTTGTGTGGTTTGGCAAACGAAGGAAACTAAATCTTCGATACATAGGTTCGTATATGATAATCAAAATGGTAGACCTAGTGGCATATAAATCACCATTACTGGACGAGTTGTTACGAGTGCCTAATGTGTTCCATTTTTCTATGCTGTGTAAGTACATCACTAACCTATTGAATGTGTTGGAGGCACTAGACATTGATTTGAGGGAAGACCTATCCTGTATTAAACAACTAGTGCACATTCTTAATGATGAGGAACGAGTGCTTCACAATTAGATGATACTTTTAGTGAAGGAACCATCTAATGGAAGAGGCAATGTGGAAACCAGAGGAGCAGATGTGAACCCAGTACTCTTTATGGTTTTTGTGAAGTATTAAATTTCGTGGATGAAACTTTTGTAAGGGGTAGATTGTAACACCCTATATCAAATTGTGCCCGAATTTTTCACATTTTGACCAAGTTTGATTGGAGTTTATTCAGGTTGATAGAGTAGGTTCCACACTTGACTTTTTGGTACAGTTAGAATTTCGTTTTGATTAGGGCACCATCACAAAGTATATGTCACCACGAGTCCATAGTTAGTGACATGCCAAATTCAAAAATAAGATTATAAAGTTATGGTCAGAACATGGTATGATTTGGATTGACAAAACAGGGCCTGAGGTTGACTTTTTATTTGCACAAGTTATGGCGTTGACTTGTATACCATTGTGTAGTGTTCATCAATATGAGTTCATGGTATGCCAAGATAGATGGTTTTTTGACAAAGCATGGATTTAGGAGGAGTCCTAATGAGCCTACATTGTATATTAGGACTCATGGTTTCATGGTGTTGGTGTCTCTTTATGTTGATGACCTCCTAGTGACCGGTGGTAATGAGAAAGAAGTGAGCAATTTCAAAAGTGAGCTAGAATTGAACTTTGAGATGTCTAGCCTTGGAGAGATGAAATATTTTCTTGGAATTGAAGTTGTCCAATCATCCAAGGGCATCTTCATATCTCAAGAAAGCTATGTGAAGGAGTTGCTCAAGAAGTTTGACATGGAAGATTGTAATAGCGTTGCCACACCTATGAATGAAGGCACCAAGTTGGTGAAGGATGATGATTCTCCAAAGGTAAATCCTTCCATCTATAGAAGTTTAATTGGTAGCCTTTTATATGTATGCTCTACTAGACCGGATATCATGTTTAGTGTGGCTGTTTTGTCAAGATTTATGCATAGTCCATCACAAAATCATCTTAGTTGTGCAAAAAGAATCCTAAGGTATTTGAAAGGTACTAGTGATTTTGGTATATGGTACAAGGATGGCATGAATGAAGCTTTGCTTGGTTATAGTGATAGTGATTGGGCGGTTCTTTGGATGATAGCAAGAGCACATCGGGCTACATGTACACTCTTGGAAATGGTCCTTTTCTCATGGAATTCCAAGAAGCAACAAACCGTTGCACAAAGCACTGCGGAAGCCGAGTATATTGCTTGCTCAAGTTGTGCTAATCAAGGTGTTTGGCTTAGGAAATTATTGGAGGACTTGAGCTTGAAGCAAGAGGAAGCCACGGTAATATTGTGTGACAATACTTCAGCAATAGCAATTGCACAAAATCCAGTCCAACATGGGAGGACCAAGCATATACCGGTCAAGTATCATTCCTTAAGGGAATTTGAAGCACGTGGTGAAGTGAAGTTGGAGTATGTGACTTCCGAGGAGAACTTGGCGGATATCTTCACCAAGCCATTGGGAAAGAAGAGATTTGAGATATTGAGAGGACTTCTCAATGTCTCATACAAAATTGCCAAGGAGGAGTGTTGAAGTGTGGCAATTTTGCCACTTGATGGTGCATGTCACCGGCTAGCATGCACACCTTGGTATCAAATCCTTTCCTTTTATGAGTTTATATTTTTTGTATGTTTTGTGCCTAAGTTATGTATGCAAAATTATAGGCAAAATTATGCACAAAAGAGTAGGAATGTTATGCTTGAAGTGCCTATGGTGCTGGATTCATAATTTCCAACAACATAGTTCCACTATGTATCTTATATCTCAGGTTGCAAATGGAGTTTTGGGCTGAAATTTTGAGGGATGTCTACAGCCATATATAGAAGACTATGGTTTAAATTTCAGGTCAAAATGACATGCGAAAGTCCATTTTCTATTCCAAACAGATTGCTGTATTTGATGGGCCCAGTATGCAGAGTATGGGCCAGTTTTGGAGCTGTTTGGCCCATGATCCTGTTCCAGAACTTTCCTAGCTCTTGGAACAATATTTATTGATGACCAAGGATGCTTCAAACCAAGTTTCATAAGCCGATACAAAGGGGAACTAAGTAGGTGAAGCTAGTTTGGTTGTTTACCCAAACTAGTTAAACAATAGGAACTTAGTTCAAACCATGTGCCACTTTTTACTATATTTGGAATAGACATGTTGCAGCTGGTTTTTGACTCTTTTGTGTATGAAAAGTTAGGTGTTGACCATTTTACTTTTTAAATTTCAAATACTTTACTCATTTTGTAAGCTCACATGCTTGGCATGTGTGAACTAGTTGTAATTTCAAGTTTATATTGTAAAATGAATGAAATGGCTACACATCCAAGCCTTATTTTCAAAAGCCAACGTGTTCCTCTTCTTCTTATCTCTTCTTCAACACCTTAGAACACTTTAGGAACCCTAAAAACCAGAAAACACCATAACCAAAACCTAAAAACACAACTCACACACAACCATTCCCAAGAGCATCACCAAAAGCTTGCTTGTTGCTAACACTTCAAGCTAGCTTGCTCTTGGTCATAACCTTCTCACCCCAACACTATGGACTTGCGGCATTCTATTATTTATTTATTTTTGTTGCTTATTTTATATTTTTGAGCGTTGCAAACTTGTGAAAAACTGTAGTAAAGGGAGGAATAAAGTGGATGTGAATTTTAGGAGTGTGTTTTCCATGAAATTTTAGGTGGAGTTTTCTTTAGTTGGGGATGTTCTAGGGTTCCAATAGGGAATTATGGGATGAGTTCTAACAATTTTAGTATTAAAGTTTTAAATTGTTGTATTCTAAAGGGACCGTACATTGCTGTGCATTCCATCTTTTAATTGTTTCCCTTATCAAATATTTCTGAAATTCTTTTTCAGAGTCTATTTTTTTTTTCTTGAATTCACTGCAATACCTAGATACAGTAGACTTGATACATGAAAGGATTCAACTGAGAGTTCTAGAAGTGGGTCGACTTTTAGAAATCTCATCATACAGTTGACTTGGGTGCTGGGTAATACTAATTCTATGGGGTACACTATGGATCAAGCAAGGTGCTTAAAAGCCATAAACTTTGGAGGAACTAATGACACAGTAACTACTATAGCATGATTGGCTGACATGGAGAAAATCCTAGATGAAGGGATGTAGTGTCCTAATAAGGATTGAGTTAGATACCAAGGAAGCTAAGCTACAGTTGGTTCATCTAGCTCGATGTAACAACCCACAGTACCTAGTAAAGGCAAAGGATGGGGACCTAACCAATAAGACCAGGCGGAGTGTTTACTATGATGTAGTAAGAAACCTTAACTATTCTTAATGTGGTAAGTGGTACTTTGAATATTTGCAGAAATGATGCACTTGTTGTTATCGACCCAGAGATCATGCATTCCTTTGTCTCATTTGCTACTCTTACAGAAGAGTGTTTGTGGCCTAGCCAAATGCTCAAAAGATGCCTTTTCTATGGAGATTTAATCATGTTAGATCTTTATGGTTTAGATGTAATTCTAAGCATGAATTAACTTGCTGCAAATCATGCCTCCATGGATTACTATAAAAAAGAAGTGTTATTTAGGCGACCAGACCTGCTCGTAGTAGTATTCCACGCAGAATCTAGGAGACCTTCATCAGGTTTAATTTCTACCCTTACTGCTAAATGTTTGCTCAGAAAGGGTTGTGAAAGGTATCTAGCGAATGTGATTCATACCCAGGTTAATGAAATAAGATTGGAGGATGTATTTGTAGCGAGACTTTTTGAACATTTTTCTCAAAGAGTTAATGGGGTTACCTGTGGAGAAAAAAAAATTGATTTTACGATTGAATTAGTTATGAGTACTATTCCTATTTCCTTACCACCATATCGAATGGTTCTGATAGAATTAAGGGAATTAAATGTTTCAATTGCAAGAATTGATGGATAAAGGTTTTGTCAGGTCTAATAGATCACCTTTGGGATCACCAATCCTATTTGTAAAGAAAAAAGATGGTACCTTAAGGATGTGCATTAACACAAGTAGCTTAATAAAGTTACTATCGTAAACAAATACCTGTTGCCATGAATCGATAATTTGTTTGATTAAATTCAGAGTGTGAAACTGTTTTTAAAGATTGACACAAAGTTTAGATACCATTAGTTGAAAATTAAGGAATCAAATATTTCCAAGATTGCTTTCAGAACTTAGTATGGGTACTATGAGTTTCTAGTGATGTCGTTTGGGGTTACCATGCTTCAGCGGCTTTCATGGACCTGATGAACCATGTATTTCATCAGTACTTAGGTTGATTCTTCATCATGTTTATAAGTGACATCTTGGTTTACTCAAATAGTAGAGAAGAGCATGTGAGACATTTAAGAAGAGTACTACAAACTTTAAGGCAGCATCAATTGTACACCAAGTTTACTAAATGCGAATTCTGGTTGGACAGAGTGGCATTTCTCATAAACATAGTGTTGGTAGATGGTATTTATTTGGATCCCATGAAAGTAAGAGCCATGCTAAAATGGGAATGCCTTACCATGGTGATAAAATAGTAACCCAAAAGGAGTTAAATTTGAATGGATTGATAATGTGAATGGAGTTTCCAAAAATTAAAGAAAAGTTTGACATCGGCTTTTATTCTAACCTTACTAGAAGGAAACAAGGGTTTCATGGTTTATTGTGATGCATCTTATCAAGGTTTAGGCTATGTCTAAATGTAGAACCAGAGGGTAGTTACTTATGAGTTAAAATACCTTACTCATGATTTAGAGCTTGCTGCGGTAGTCTTTCCTTTGAAGACATGGAGGCATTACCTGTATAAGGCCATATATCAGATCTATGCAGACAACAAAAGCCTTAACTATATTTTCACATAGAAGGATTTGAACATGAGGCAAAGGAGGTGGATGAAGTTTTTATTACAACTATGTAATTGATTATCATCAAAGTAAGGCTAATGCAGTAGCTAATACTTTAAGCAGGAACGCTACCGGATCCTTAACCTATGTAGGAGTTGAAATGTGCATGCATCCTTCTGGGGTACTCATGGTAAGTTTCAATATTCTGTTAGTATTAGTCGATTGTATTTTAAAAGTCCAAATGGAAGACCTCATGCTAAGAATGATCAAAAGCAAAGTGGAAGAAGAGCTTAACTAAGACTTTTTCGTTAGGAGAGATGGAGCCCTAGTATTTAGGGGTAGGCCTTCTATTTTAAATATGAAGGAAGTAAAAAGATAGATTTTAGAGAAAGCATATAGTTCAATGTACACAATACACCTAGGAAGTACTAAGATGTATCAAACATTAATAAAGTATTATTGATGGATCGATATGATGATAAAGGTTGCAGAATCTATATTAAAATGCCTAGGATGTCAACAAGCAAAAGTAAAAAGACAAAAATCTTCAAGATAACTCCAACATTTACCTATTCCTGTATGGAAGTGGGAGGACATCACCATAGATTTTGTATTTAAACTTTCTTTTACAGATAAAAGATATGATGGTTGAGAATGTTTTACTAAAGAAAAGTTGGCTGATTTATTCTTAACCGTACAGTGAGTCTACATAGAGTGCCAGTGAGCATCATTTTGACAAAGATTTGAGTTTCACTAGAGGCTATGGAAAACTTTAGTGAATAGACTCTGAGCCAAGTTAAATTTAGCATTGCCTTTTATCCATAGATAATTGGACAATCTGAAAGAATAATTTAAACTCATCATGCATTTTAAAAGAAAGTGAGATGAGCATTTACCATTGGTCGAATTTGACTATTACAACAGCTATCAATCGAGCATTGGGATGTCCTATAAGGTGTTGTATGGGAAATAGTGCAGGACTCTGCTATGCTCGAATGACGTGGGTGAAGAAAAGCTTGTTGAATCTGAAAATTTAGTTAGGCATGATTACTTGCGAATGACCATGGACAAGATGAAAATCATTCGAGATAGATTGATAGCAGCACAGGATCGATAGAAAAGCTATGAAGATGTGCAAAGAAAGGATATCAAATATGAAGTCGGTGATTAGGTATTTTTAAAACTATCTTCATGGAAATGAGTTGTGTGGTTTGGCAAACGAAGGAAACTAAATCTTCGATACATAGGTTCGTATATGATAATCAAAATGGTAGACCTAGTGGCATATAAATCACCATTACTGGACGAGTTGTTACGAGTGCCTAATGTGTTCCATTTTTCTATGCTGTGTAAGTACATCACTAACCTATTGAATGTGTTGGAGGCACTAGACATTGAGTTGAGGGAAGACCTATCCTGTATTAAACAACTAGTGCACATTCTTAATGATGAGGAACGAGTGCTTCACAATTAGATGATACTTTTAGTGAAGGAACCATCTAATGGAAGAGGCAATGTGGAAACCAGAGGAGCAGATGTGAACCCAGTACTCTTTATGGTTTTTGTGAAGTATTAAATTTCGTGGATGAAACTTTTGTAAGGGGTAGATTGTAACACCCTATATCAAATTGTGCCCGAATTTTCCACATTTTGACCAAGTTTGATTGGAGTTTATTCAGGTTGATAGAGTAGGTTCCACACTTGACTTTTTGGTACAGTTAGAATTTCGTTTTGATTAGGGCACCATCACAAAGTATATGTCACCACGAGTCCATAGTTAGTGACATGCCAAATTCAAAAATAAGATTATAAAGTTATGGTCAGAACATGATATGATTTGGATTGACAAAACAGGGCCTGAGGTTGACTTTTTATTTGCACAAGTTATGGCGTTGACTTGTGTACCATTGTGTAGTGTTCATCAATATGAGTTCATGTACTAGTAGCACACTTAGTTTGGAATTATTGTTGGAAAGTTATGGATCTGTAAAGTTATAGTTTTTTTTAGAGACTGATTTTATAAGGTATATTTGAAAAACGTACAAAATGGGGAATTAAAATATCAATTAATGCGTGACGCAAGAATCTGGATGGCTCATATGGGTGAATAGTGGCTTTTGACCAATGGGAGACCTGGAGAAGAGAGAGAAGCTGAGTAAAAGAGAGAAAGAGAAAGAGAGAGAGAGACCACCCTTCTTCGGTTGTCTACCACCCTCACCACCCATACCATTCTATTGCCCACTCAATCTTTGGCTGAACCCCAATTTTTCATGTTTTCCAGTAAATTTGCCTCTTTCTGACCATTGTCTTGCCTTACCACCCATACCATCACATTACCCACTCAAAGATCGCCAATGACCCAAAATTTCACTCTAAAACCAGTAAACCTAATGATATAAACTCAGGTCGACTCACTCCTAAACCCGTAATAAAAAAGTAGGGATCATTCTAAGATAAGTTTTAATGAAAATCTCAACACTTAATTAACCTGTAACTAAGAACTTTGGTATAGTGATGATGCCGTAATAGAGGATGGAAAACCTATTGATAAGTCTAGGGTTTGAACACCACAAGCAAAGCTTGCTTGATAAATTTAATACTTCTTGGAGAACCATGAGATTAACTCTCACAATTATGCTGGAAATTCTTTAACTATTTTATTCAACTAAAATGGGTACCTAGTTATAGGTAAAGTACAAATAAAATCAAAGAAAACTAAAGCCTAAATTTCGGCCATCAAGCATAAACTATGGCCAGTTGAATTTTCCAGTTTCCTAAAACAAAAACTGACATTAAACCTAGTTCCCTAATTTTAATTTGACTAATAAACCTTCTTTTAATTGAAATTAGGAAAGGTGGTTTAATTACTGGATTAAGGGAAATTAGGAAACTAATTTGATACTTGTCCTAATATAAAATAAAATTAAGATTTCTAATTACAATTTTGAAACTAACTAATAACTTGAACACTAGGAAAAGTCAATTCAGCTTTGAAGTTTATCAAATATGCACAAATGCCACATATGACACTGCCACATTATCCTTTAATTGCCATCTCACAATGCCATTTTAGCCATATGCCATGTCATCATACCAAGTTAGGAAATGTTTTTTTTTTCATGGATTTGGCCTTGTAATCCTATACATTGGACCATCCATGATTCACCTTCAGTAGTGATTTTCCCTTGAAAACTAAACACCTCTTAGATTAAACCATTTGGTGCTTTTTTGAATCTTAGCTTGAACTCGGATCTTGGCTAGTTTATTGTACTCTTGGGCATGTTCTCATTATTCCTATCCTCTTGTAAATGATTTGTTCTCAAATCAAAGTCATCACCTATAAAGAAAGGAGATAGGTTAGAAACATTAAAAGTAGCACTAACATTATACTCACCTGGAAAATTTGAAAATGCATTATCATTTAGTCTCTCCAACACTTGGAAAGGTCCATATGCTCTTTGCATAAGTTTAGACTTATGTTAGACTAGAAATCTTTCTTTCCTTAAATGCAACCAAACCCAATCTCATGGTTCAAACACCATAGGCGTTCGACCTTTATTAGCTACATGTGTATATTGTTCTATTTTTTTTCAATGTTTGCATGCGCCTTCTTATGTATCTATTTCATAAATTCTGTCTTTTTCTTTCTATAAAGATTAGCACGTTCATTGATAGGTAAATTTGTTGAATTTGACATTGAAGCTCTTTTGTTTCTCAGGATTACTTCTATATGCTGGTCGGTTAGGAATTGTTGCACCTGGAACAAAGTCAATTTGTTGCATCTGGTAGGTTACAAGCATAGTTTTTTTTTACATAAGAAAGCTCCCTTAATCTCATTTACTTTTGCATAGTACTCCTATTTTCTTTTCTTATTCTACTTCACTTATGGACTTACCTAACTTACGCTTGGATAGTTGTTAGGCCACATGGTGAAAATTACCTATAAGGGTCATGTGATCTCTCTTGGTTGTGGGAATGGTGGATTTAGCCTTTTGTTGTTGCTTAACCTCTATCCTTCGTAGCATCTTCAGTTGCTCTTTAGGAGTTAATGACATTAGCACAACCTTATCACCTTCATAAGAAAACACAATTTTATTTGCTTAAACATGGTGTTTAGTAGGCCTATTCAAAAAACTCGTCAACCTGACCCGATCTAACCCGTTCAAATTTGAGAAACCGATATAATTTGAACGGGTTGTGAGTTGGTTTTTTTCAACCTGAATTAATTGGGTCGGGTTTCGAGTTATAAATTTAAAAATTTGAATCCACCCGACCCGACCCGATCTTCACTAGCATGCCTCTTTTGCTTCCTGTACTGACACACTGAGACTTACGAAACCATGGGAAATACAGACACACTCACTTACGAAGGGGAAAAAAGAAGACGCAATTAATATTAGGCTTCCAATTTTGATGGGCTTTTGTATTATGGGTTGGTGAATTTAAAAAAAGAAGAAAAGATTCTCATAAAAACAAAGCTAATCACGTGTTTCAATGTTTCAAAGTTGAAGGGTTTGCTTTGCCCTTAATTTTGCTTCTCTCTCAGCAGTTAACACCTCCAGCTTCTCTCGAGCTTCAAATATTAAATACCCACTTCACTTATCAACCCCTTTAGGCAATTGAAGGGCTCTTTCTCTCTTTCTCGCTTCCTTTTCAAAGTCCTTTTATGATATCTCTCTCTATTTTTGACTACTTCATTCCCAATAATTTTCCATTTTTGTGTAAAGTTTTCATTGTTCTTTGTTTGGAAGAATAAGATCTATGCATGTACTTTGCTTTTCTTTGATAAATTATGGATCTTTGGTGTATAACTATATATATATATATATATAACAAAAACACTTTGATTTGTTAAGTTTTAGTTTGTTTGATAAGTTTTAGTTTGTTTTTGCTTCTTCGGTTTAGGGTCCATTTTATTTTTAAACTGTTCTTACTTAAACAAGTGAGTTTAAGTGATAGAACTTGTTAGTTTATCTAATCTGGATTCAAAATTTTCCAAAAGTTTAAGAGCCAAGCAATGAGCTTGATTTGTGGTAGTTGGATTTAATGCAGTTTTTTTTGGGTCATGGAATTGTCAGACTCTGCTTTCAAGTTGAGAAAAAGAAATTTGCAAATCGCAACTTTGCATTTGATTTCCTGTGCTATGGTGTTCGTTGTTACTTATTAGAACAATATTGTTGTACTTCCTTGAAAAATATGATTACATATATTTATATATATTGTGACAATCACTGCTAAGAGTGAGAAGATCCATGAATTTGATGCAAATCCTTTTAATTGTCCATGTCCATTAAGGGCCATGAAAAAGGGTATGGGGTTTGATCCCAGTTCTCAACGTAATCATAGTATGCTTTTACCAGCCTAATTCTGCTTGCTATTGCATGTAGTCCAATTTTACTTTCGATTTTCTTTTCTTTTCTTTTTTTAGGTCTTCTTGCGTGCTCAAATATGGTTTTCATATAGTCCATCTGAATTTCTATTATTTATCTTCTTGGGAAGTGTATTTGGTTGGTTTCTTTATTTTTTCTTCAATGTAATGTTTTGGTGTTTCCTTGGTTGTCCTTGGACTATAATACATGGTTTTATATATTTGTACATGTTTGCTTACTTATTCTATTATTTATATTTTTTATGCTAACTGCTACTATATGATATAATTTCCTTCTTAATATGATTTGATTCTTGTTGAAATGTGGTGATCTTGCCACAATGTGCAAGGTAGTTCAGTTACACTTGCACTCTTTGTTTTGCAACATCAAAGACCAAACATTATTTATGTTTATGCATTTTATTTTATCTTGTAATGTTTAAGAACAATATCTTTTTTGTAATGCCCTAAGCTCATTAACTATAGCTTAGGGCCTTTTTGTCTAGTTGCTGGAATTGTATTTCCAGCAACATAAGTCCACTTCCTTGGATACCGTTTGAAGAAGGTTTGGGATTTGGATCTGAATTTTGGATATAATAAACTAGAAATGTAGAGGAAGCAGCAGCAAAAAGAATGGCCCAATTTGGAGCTGGGAAGGCTGAGTTAAGCCTTAAATAATCTGACCCTTGTGCAGTTTTGTTGCCCAGAAATTTGGACAAAACTGCCTCGGGTTTGATTATTTTTGGATGGAAAAATGGGCTTCGTTTTATCTGGTTTTTGGCTAGAACACAGTTTAATATTCAAAAAGGCGTCCCACCAATTTTCAAGTTAGATGGAGCTAGTTTTCAAATTCAAATGCCTTAGACAAGCCGAACTGCCCATTAAAGAAGGTTTCTTGCATGCCCAGCACATTGATTAGAGTTAGTTGAGGTAGTTTGGCTTGGTTGGTTACTTTTAATGCTTTTGTATTTATTGCTCAATATGACGGCATCTCTTATTGTCTTTTTGATGTATTTAAAAGTATGAAAATTGTAATGAAAATGTTGAGGAAGTAATATTCAAAAAATTTTGAAAAACAATAATTTTGGCTCTCTCTCTCTCTCTCTCTCTCTCTCTCAACTACTACATTTGTTTTCTTCTTCTTCTCAAAAGATAACAACCTTCTCAAGAACCTTAAACCTCCATTAAAACCAGAAACAAAACCTTAACAAACCTAAAAAACAAAATCAAGAACCAAGAACCAACAATAATCATTCTTGACTAACACCTTGAATGATTGTGCTCTAGGGTACAACAACATAAACCTACACCAAATTCCATCAATTCTTATAATTGTAATTTTAATTTTTAGATAGATGAAATTCAATCTAATGCTTCTAAAGCTCCACCAACAACATCTGCTATACTAAGTGAAGCATGTAGTACACAAGCCACTTATGATATACCAGTAGTGCCACCACCTTCTTCTTCTCAAGTACCTCTACCATCCACTTTGAGTAAGTGAAAACCGGTACAAACTTCAGAAATTTGGGGTTATTTATTGAAGGAAGTGATAGGTGTAAATGCAATTATTGTGATAAGGATTATGCATGTGATGCTAAAACATGTGGGACTACCATTTTGTTAAATCATTTTAGTCAATGCAAAAAGAATCCATATAAAAAGAGGATAGGAGTCAGAAGATACTCTCTTTTAGAAGTAAAAAAAAAGGTGAAATTGGTAGTAGTAATATTATTCTGTGGGATTTAATAAAGAGGCTTGTAGGGCTGCATGTGCTAGAATGATTATTAAAGATGAGTTCTCATTTACATTTGTAGAAGGAGAAGGATTTAGAGATTTTTATAATGTGGCTATATTAATTTGACTAATTAACCTTCCTTTGATTGAAAGTAGAAAAGATTATTTAATTACATGATTAAGAAATTAGGAAACTAATTTGTTACTTGTCATATAAAATAAATACAAAAATAATTAAGATTCCTAAGTAAAATTTTGAAACTAATTAATAATTTGAACACTGAGAAATGTCAATTCAGCTTTGAAGCTTATCAAATCAGCACAAATGCCACATCATACTTACTTCACAATGCCACTTCAACCAGATCCCACATCATCGTGCTAAGTCAGTAAAGGATTTTATTCATGGATTTGGCCGTGTAATATTATACATTGGAACATCCTTGATTCATATACAATGGTGAATTTTTCTTGAAAGCTAAACACTTCTTGGATTAGACCATTTATTGTTTCTTTGAATCTTTTAGCTTGAGCTCGTGTTATTGCTCCTGTCTTCAATTGTATGTGAACAACAAAACGTCACAAAGGCAAATCAAACTAATGACACAGCAACAACCAGCGAGATGTTTATATGTAAGCAATCTAAAAATGAAGTATGTCTAAAAATGAAGTATTTAACTAAGTACTTATTGCATGTTGAGTGGTATTTTGACTGACCAATCCAGGGGTTAGAGAAAGATGTCTTTCAAATGATTTAAATCTGTAGTCTAGTACACGTGTAAACCTAGCCATGTTCTCCTCCATGGTAGCAACCCTTACAGTCAGTGCTTCATTCTGCTTCAGTACATCATCGGCCTTGGTTTTGTATTCCTCCATTCTTGCCTTTGCTTCCTCCTCTCTTGCTTTCACTAGCTCCTCTCTTTTCTAATATTCTTAAACTTGGCTCTCTAAATCAATAACTTCCTGTCTTACTTTTGATTTTAGGCGTTTAGGACCCACACCCATTCCTAGTATGTAACAGCACTTTTGTGGCAATACCCTGTCAAATATCTCCTCTTGAGTGAGGTCATTGACTCTAATAATGATAACAATTGTTCCTAACATGACAACACATTGTTATTACTCTTTCAACTAATATATCGCATTATATAATGTGCTATGCAGTATGCTTAAATTTGAAGGCATAAATTACTTAATATTCATTACATATATGTCTTCAATTTTTCATCAACCCATTTGTTTGACTTCCAACTAAAATGGGTGTCATTCCATAGGCCAATTCTATCTATTTCCATCTCTGCATCTGGATCTTGTTGTCAATGATAGTAATAATAATCATTTATAGTTGGTATAAAAAGAAATTGCCTATTATAATTAGTAATAATGTAATTATTTTGAGGATACTAAAGCTTAAATAGCAGAAACTAAATTTTCACTTGTGTTTTTGCTTCATGTATAATCCTTGCATATGATTTTGTACTCCCACAATGCAAAGTTCTTGGAGCTTTCCAACTGCGTTTATTCTTACGACTTCTTTCCTAAACAATAACAAGCCAAATTAAATGTTCTAAGTTACATCAACCTTTCATAATATGGGGTTACATAGACCTTACCATCCATAGTTTGTATGCACACTAAATTCAACACAAAATCAAGCCAACACACGGTTAGGATTACTCCATTTTTGTTTTGTAATTTAAGTATATGTGGCTAACTGAGCTCCATACAAGTCACAAGTAGGTAATCAGTTCTGGTTGCAATGCCTCAGTTTTCATAAATTTACACATGGACACATGTGCATTCTAACTTCCCATCCACAATATACACCATCAACAGCTTGTAAATATTAAGCTATTAAGTTTATATGCAAACCTGGAATGCTTCAGACATGTAAAGGTAGAAAAAAATCAGCCATTCCTGCTCAGATCTACCCTCTGGACATACCCGCTGAAAAAAGCTATTTTTATGTGTGGTTCATTGCCAATATCGAACCAATCTTACATATGGAAAAATGTTAGAACATTAGCATGCTAATAAGAACGTACTCATGGGGGAAATACATATACATTATTTTTTTTGGTAATACTTATTGTTTTAAAACTAAGGAAAATATTAAATTTATGATTGCGAAATAGTAAAAGCATTTGTCTTTAGATAATACATTAATACTCTAAATTATAATCTTTTTAATGTCCATATCTATGTCCTCCCAACCTGCCACATTTAGTAGGCAATGACTAGTAACAACACACTTATCTATGATGTTATTTCTTTAGAATATTGTCCGACAATGTTTGGGGCATGTAACTACCATCTTTTCCTTTGGTAATTTCCTATATGTAGCTACCAATTTCCACATTTTACCACATATTGATTGAGCTTTGTTGAAAGTTACTACATCACAAAAGTCATATCTCAGTACGTAGTAGCACTAAGAATGTGGCAATTATTACATATTGTTACTGTGAAGTAAATGATTTTCTGCCACTGTCATTGTTCATGTCCATCTGCTATATCTCTACATCTTCTTTTCTGCCAGTCATTGTAGACAACTCTACTGTCGCATGTTAAGGTGCTGGTTGTTGTTACGTATGGCCAACAATGCCTTCAGCCATTCCCCTTCCTACAATATGTGTTAAAATTCCAATAATTAAAGTTTTTTCCCAACAGTAACTTACTAACATGTAGCAATTGTCTATTCTTAGACAATGTGAAATATTTTTCCATTGACCTACCTTAGCAGCCTAGAATTTATAAAAAAATGTGACTCAACATATAATATAAACCATGTTCACTGTACCATCCTATAACACTTGTACTCCATATGTATTCATAGCTCTAACCTAGGCTATTTATATTTTCCCCACCGTTAGGATCTTACTTTGTCATAGGATTAGGCATTCCATCACTAGAAAGCTCTTGGTATAAGGCGATTGCTGGTCTAGGATGTTGCATTTTTTCCTTGGCAAGGTCCTAGTGGGCAACACAAAATGTTTTGCCATCTTCCTCCTCTTTACAAACATAAGCAAACTTTATGCACTTGCAGGACAATTGGACAAAATTTCATAATATAACATATTTGCCCATTTATAAACCCGAGCATTATAGATTTTATAGAGAATGTGACTCAGTATGTATTATAATGCCCTATTGACCGTACCATCCGACAATACATGCATATATCTTACAATATGTATCTCTCACCCGTGCTATTTATGTTGTTCCCATCCATAGAATCCTGTTGTGTTGTACAACTGCCCATTTTATCAATAGGCAGTTCTTGTTGTACAGCTGTTGAAGGTCCAAATAGCTTTAGAGTTACTTTTTTCCTTGTTGATGTTTTAGTAGTAGGCAACACAGAATGTTTTGCCATATTCCCTGTCATCGCAAACATCAACAAATTTAATAGAAGTTTAGCGTAGAAACAGGATTGGCTTCACACGGTTACACATGCTGTAAGTACATATTATATGGTTATATCAAATATGATGCATTCATATTTCTAAACTATCCCAACAGGAATGTTAAAGCAACTTTGTACAAATTTGCATCTTTAAATACAATATATATATGTATCTAACTGCCTTGCTTAGCCAACAACAATGTTAAGCTGACTACAAATCATTTAGGGTAGGAACCAATAACACATGTTAACAATGCAAGCATAAAATTATACGGACTAAATTTTAATTCACAAACCAAGAAAATTATACAAAGAAGCCGAATGTTAGAACTACTTGATGTAAATAAAAAACAACCCCTTACTTATTAAGTTATGAGTAAGTAACTAAAGTAAACTCTACTTTGATAATATAAACCTGATGACATACTACCAATTCCATATGTGATAGCATCTTTGTTGTTCCTGGAAGCACTCATCCTTTGATGTTTTGATATACTTATCCAAGAGCTACCATCTTGTTTAGCATAATAGCAGTAAGCAAGCAACAATTATGTATAATTGAATTTACAAAATAAGAATGACATATTAAATATTTCAAAGACAACGTTAGACTCTCAATATGGCACACTTTATTAGGAAAAAGTTATGGAAATGGAGTTAATTTGCATCTAAGCTGCATGAGGCTGGTTAGAGCTTCTCGGCAACACTCTAGTTGGAATTTTTCCGTCTCAAACAACACCTTTTCCATGCTATTTAGAACCATCCTAAATCACCTGGACATATAACAAAGATAATTATAACACAATGCAAGGCAAATGTCGATGGAAAGACGTCCACATCAATCAGACATTAAATATAATAGTATTTACAAAGATTCATTACAATATGGAACAACTAATTACCATATATACTTTTAATTGTATAAAAATAAGGAAGAAAATATATATTATTATATAACTTTGAACATATGATGCAACAGAGTCAGTTAACAAATTATATGGTACATATGATTTTAAATATTCTAATCCTCTATATCTTTATCACTATCTTTGTTGTTATATGTAGTTAATCCGTCCTTTATGCTAGCGATTGCATTTGCATCTATCATAATGTTGTCCATATTGGTCCGGATCAATGGTTGGCCAAATTCATTGTTAGTGTCATCGATATCAATTGCATTGCATTCATATTGCTGAAATGGCTCATCTTCCTCATAATCGATTGGTTTAATTACGTGTGTATCGAAAATATTTCATGGTTGCATCATTTCAACAACTCTCTAATTCTTTACCAACTTTGTATCTGGGATGTAAATAACTTCCTTTTCTTGACTTGTAAGAATATAAGGATTATCTTTATACCAAGTCCTTGTTACATTTACACTTAAGAAACCAAATTCATCTACATGAATTCTATTTCTAGGGCCATTGTCCCACCAATTGCACTTAAACCTGAACACTTTCTTGTGACCCAAATAAGTCAACTCAATGACTTCGTTAGGAACTCCAAAGAAGTTAGTTTCTTCCCCATTGTGTTCTCCTTTGATGACAATGCCACTGTTTTGGGTTCTTTTATGTATGTCTCATTCTCATATGCAAAACCTATGCCCATTAATGATGTAGCTAGTATACCGAACAACAGATTTGTTGGGTCTTCTAGCTAGACTATTAAGGTCATTAAAACCAATAAAACAACGTTCCAACTCTAACTGAATGAGCTGCACATAAAATATACATTTAGCATTAATTCTACTTGTCATTGTATGACATGCTGAATGAAATAGAGTGGGATGTATAGCTCACCCGTTTTACAACCATCTAGGGAACTCTAATTGTTGTTTTAGTACAATGTCTTCAACATTATCTCTTTCAAAAATTCTTTATGTTTACTACATAATTAACACAAGGGCATAAACAAATAGAAATGGAAGTAAGCATATATATAGTGTTATTGCATACTTATTTGCTTTATAATTTTAATTTAATCCAAATATACTATAAGTAAGGAATAAAAGCTAAAGTTTAAAATGAAGACCTACTTTAGGTATGGGAGAACTTTCAGACAATTATTCAAAACATACCATCTAATTTATACCCACTCAAACATGTTAAGATCAGCATTTGTGGCTGCCCCAAACCACTAACTTTTTGTTGAAAAATAGACAATTCACTTGAGCTTTGACCTTCACCAACATCGCAATTTCGATCTGGTCTAGTCAATGAAATATTAAGGCAAGGTTTATCTAAAGTGAACAAGGATTTAAAGCTATTGGAAATTGATTTTAGAAATGTTTTGAAGTGTCTAGCCTTAATGCTTTTGAATAATTTACTAAATTTTCCAGTAAGGCCGGTATGGATGTTTCTCTTATTTTCAAAAAAAAAAAAAAAAAGGTGTTTTTTCCAAAACCAAAAATTCAATTCATTCATTATAATGTTACACATATATATAGCTTGCAAAAGTGGTATGAAAGCACACCATGGCCGAACCTAAGCACCAATAATTTTGAAGTGCTTCATGGTGAAGCAAGTACAAGTGTGAAAGCAACTTCATCACATGCTTTCTAGAATTTTACAAGTGTTGCTGCCATATTGAGTACTTCAAGTTGAAGTAGTCCTTATGCATGATGCCATGTGTCTTCACATGCATTGGATGAGAGGGTAGCCGAATAATAAGACTCCATTTCACCAAGCAACTATCCAAGTCATCATCCATGTCACTGAGGTGCTTCTATGTCACCTAGGTGCTTGATTTTTCTTGAGCCATAATTTAGCTAATACACTTAAATTAAATCATTTTGGTATCTTCAAGTACCAAGTTAACTAGCCTAGATTGTACACAAAATTTTCTACAACAAACTACAAGTCAAAATACAAAAATAAGCTTGAAGTGCAAACATTTCAGCCTAAGTAACTAGGTCTCGGGTTTTGCTCATTATCATGGATAACAATGCCATGATTCTCTAATAATGAATTTAGTTTCCATATCACAAATATACATTGACATGAATGTCAAACATTCGTTATTGATATATTCTTCGGCAACTGTTCCTTTCGGCTAGACCTTATTACGGATATAACCTTTAAGTGTATATATGTACATAAAAGTTATACATACATATGTACTAAATCATGCTATTTCATCATAAGAAACTATATAATGTAAGCATGTTCTCACCGTTACCTTTCAAATGGGTACATCCACCGATATTGGCAAAGACCTACTATAATGGCCTCCCGTGCAAGATGGACAGATAAATGCACCATGACATTAGAGAATGCAGGAGGAAATAATGTCACTAGCTTAGAAAGAACAACAGCTATGTTGCTTTCCAATCGATGTAATACATCCACTTTCAATGTTATAGACGTTGACTCTCTAAAGAAGAAGCAAAAATCAATCAATGCTTTGCTCACATCTTTGCATAAAAAACCTTACATGAGAATATGACAATTATAGCTCTTTAAACCAGTAATCTTGTAATCCATTAAGCTCACACATTTGGCCATATTAGAGGCATATATATCTAGAAGCTTAACGGAAGCTAAAAATTCACAGAACCTCCTTTTCTCCTCTATATTAGGCATATAATATGCTAGAGGTAAAAATGTTGCACCATTCCCATGAATCGAATGTAGGTCACATATTATACCCATGGCCTCTAAATCGAGCGGAGTCTTCAATATGTCCTTTATTTTTCCCTCAATATTCATTATCGTTCCAACAACACTATCACAAACAGTTTTTTTTTTTCTATGTGCATTACATTTAGAATGTGATAGAGTTTTAAATCTTTCCAATAAGGCAATTCAAAGAAAATGCTCTTGGTCCATTTTAATTATGGTGCAGCACGCTTCCTTTTTCTTGACCTACTATGTGGTGTCTTACCAAATATTGGTTGTGTAATACCATTTAATTGATCAAGAATTTATTTTCCAAACAATAAATTAGGAGGTGATCTATAATCCCTACCATCAAATCGAATTTGGTTACGCCATTTATGGTCTTTATGCATGTCTTGCCCCCATATTGCAATGAAATTGGAGATGCATTTTTGTTACATACAGGACATGCTAGTTTCCTTTTTGTAGACCATCTAGAAAGGTTACCATAAGTCGAAAAATCATTAATAGTCTATAAAATGGCCTCTTAAAATTATAAAAAGTTGGTTCATTGATGCATTATAGGTCTGTACACCATGCTCCCATAAATCATTTAACTCTTCAATGAAAGGTTGAAGATATACATCAATGTTGTTACTTGACCCTTTTGGACCTGGAATTAGCAATGTCAACATTAGAAATGGCTCCTTCATACATCTCCAAGGTGGTAAATTGTATGAGACTATAAAAACTGGCCACATGCTATAGGAAATGGTCATCTTGTTGAAAAGATTTAACCCATCACTTGCTAATTCCATACGCACATTTCGTGAATCACTAGAAAAAGAAAGGTATTTTTAATCCAAATGCTTCCAAGCTTTTAAGTCAGCGAGGTGTCTTAACATTCCATCTTTGACATGCCTAATTGAAAGTCATCTCATATCCTTCATTGTTTTGGACAAAATAAATAAACTTTGCAACTTAGGTGTCAATGGAAAATAATGCAATAACTTTTTAGGTATTGTACTAGCAACATTCGAACTAGGTTTATACCTAGGTGAGTTCATATTGCACATGCATATTGATTCACATATTCTTTCCTAAAAAGAACACAATCATTCTTGCACGCATCAATCTTCTCACAATGGAGTCGTAAGCCATGGCTTACTTGTTTAGCCTTGTAGTAATTTGGAGGGATTTGAGCATCAGACGGGAGTATAGTCTTGAGAAACTCAAGTAACATTGTGAAGCAGCTTCATAATAAAGGAAAAGTTTATATGCCTTGCACCCTGAATACAAAGGTTAAGTTGCATCGGTAAATAACTTGGCAAAAGGATTGGAATCAATAGAAACATCTCCAACAGCACACTTAGATGTGGTGGGAGATGCCCAATCATTAAATAATGACTCGTTATTCAACTATTGTAGCATATCCCAAGTTCCATCTCCAACAATATCTACGTCATCATCAACTGCATCATTAATTCATCTTTGTTAGGTTCAAATTCATTGAGTAATTCAGCCATCTCTCGATGACATACCCATAAGTTGTATGCCTTTACAATGCCATGGATGACCAAGTGGTCCTGCACTTGATCTGGAGTCAACCAATAACAATTGTTGCACTTATAACATGGGTAGCAGATTGTATTTACATTGTCCATGTGATTGATGGCAAACTTTAGGAAATCATTGACACCTTTAACATATTCAAGTAGTAAGCTATTACCAAGTTGCATCAAACTTCTATCCATTTATCAATCATGGTAGGCTGAAAGAAAAAATACTTAGAGTTTATGTAAAATGTTAACATACAGCAATAGTTGCAGTGAATACAAAATTGATATGCACTCAATATACAAGTACAATTGACAATATTGAAGTTTCTAAGTAGAAGCATGTACAAACACCAAGTCAAACAAATAATCAAAACTTAATATAACCCTATCAAATACATAACAACAAAATCACTAAAATCTATATGTTACGCAAGAATGTAACACTTATTCGTTGATTTAAAGACACTAAGAAATTAAGAATGTCCATGCAACTTTTCATCAACAAAGTAAACATATATAAGTACTTATATATGTACACTAAATTCAACAATAGTAAATTGAAGGATGAACTGAAGATGTTAGTGTAAAGCTACAAATCTACATATGTGGATTCCAAAACAGGGGAGCCATTACTGAGAAATCAATTGAGGCAATTTAGGAAACGTAAGTTCATGAAAATTTATAGATTGCAAATGCACATACATTTAAATATATAAACAAAAGCTTAGCACATTCGAATGTCATTTAGTATGGTTTTGGATGTCACAAATTTCAAGTTATTGTTCCAGGCATAAAAATTCTGTACTTATTGATTTACTTTGGAGAATAAAAAACACGACAAATACTTGACATTTTTTTGGTAAAACTTGGTATAAATTTTGTAGAACATGTCTACTTTTATCATCCACAATTGGAAGGCAAACCGAAAATGATATGTAGCTCACATACTCACATTTATCCATGGAAAACCAGTTGACAATAACATTCCAATATACAGTTCCTTAAAAGAAGATAAAGTTCCCACAAAAAATCCATGCCCAACATGCATATATATTGTCCACCTAAGTCATTTAAGCTATATTTAAGCTTAAAAATAACCAACATTTCAGTTTTTGAAGTTCATCCTATTATATTTATTGCAGGGTTTTAAGAATAATGTCACATATGTTATAACTTTTAAAAACATAACCAATATCATGTTCGACAAACAAAATGCATCTACAAACTTTATTAACCAAACGAAATGCATATGTCCTAGCAAAATCACATTAAAAAAATGAAGAAAATGAAGTCGAGTCAAACTTGAATGTATTAAAGCTCCAATCTTCTATTCGTGATGTATTGATAAGTAATATCACCCTCCTAGGTTCAATGTAAAATGTGATTAGATGTTATATTAAACAAAAAAAGCAAGAAAATTGGCATTTTAAAGCACGATGTTGCTAAAAATGAAATAAACAAAGCTAGTATTCAGCAAAAAAAATGTAGTAGTAGGTACTAAATGCAAATTAATAGTCTTGACATGAGAAATACTTTTGTTGAACCCTAATAATGGTTAATGCAAGTATCAACATAACGAAAGAAATGAAATAAAATATACGTAAACTAATAGTGAACCTAGAGTTAACTACAAGTTGATTTATTAGATATGGAAATGTTGCCCCTCTAATTAACAAAGTCTTTAGAGTTATTACAGCACACCTAGAGCTATTAGTTATACAACATCACCAAAATCATAACTTTATAGGGAACATCATGTAACAAGCTTAATATTATGATGTCTAAAACTATCAAACATACCATACTTGTTGGGAAGCAGACAATACATATGGAATCACTTACTATATGAACTATTAAACATCACATAATTATTGTTTGTAAATGCATTTCATGAATGACTTAACATGAGCCAATCTATATTCATTTGTACTTCCCCACCATTAAGAGGT
The DNA here is from genome assembly GCF_031755915.1 of Ziziphus jujuba. NCBI lineage: Eukaryota > Viridiplantae > Streptophyta > Magnoliopsida > Rosales > Rhamnaceae > Ziziphus > Ziziphus jujuba. Next base: position 20,897,972 of record NC_083383.1, on the reverse strand, counting down.
AGTCGCTCTTTTACAATATAAATATATCAAATAACCACCCATTCATTATACTCCTAACAGGACATGTGTGTTATGCAATATCTTATGTGCAAACAACTGCATATTAGAAATGTAGAAGTTAGTGATTGCAGTGCTTTGGGTGTGCGTGTGAGTGTTTAGAGAAGATGAAGGCAATTTTACTTAGAAAAATTTTGAGGCTGATATGATGTGAAAAAAACACCATTTAGAAGGTGGCGGCCAAAAAGGCTACATTTTGCAATGTTTTAAATATATTTCAAATATTTTAATGACATTTTTCATATTTATTTGGAGAATGTGGAGGCCAAACACTGTGTTTTGTATGCTTCATGAACAATGACAATTACTTGAATGAAACTGAAGTTAATTGGATGGGCATTTTCAATTTGTTGAGTGACAAATTGAAAAATTCATCACTATTTTGGGAAAATTCTAAGGGCGAATAATTAGCGCCATAATATTTGAGACAATTTATGACAAAATCTAAGTGACGATATAGATATTATAACTGATAATATGTTTCTACCAAAGAACTATGATGGTTGTGATTATTGTAATTGAATGATGATGCTAATGTGATATTGGTAAAGATTATAACTGTTCATCTTCTTTTAGTTACAAATTTGTTGTGTCAAGAAAAATTTTGTAAGTGTTGCTCGATTTTTCGTAGTGTTATAAAATAGATATAACCCAACAGTATAAGTAGAATATCACTTGTACATCTAAAAGATTTACCATAAATCAACAATATCAAAAGAGAAATAAAATAAGAGTCATACATATTAGGTTAATCCACCGGAGCAATGTAAAAGATGTAAAAGTTTAAGACTAAATAAAATACAACATAAATAATAAATTCAGTGGAAGTATGTGAAAAAGGTAAATACATCAACAATGGAATAATAAAGATGCTAGACATAGTGTGCATAATCGATCAACTATGGTTAAGAAAAACAACTTAAAAATTTAAAACTATGAGACAAGTTCAATAAGTGGGAGAAATTAATAATATCTAAATAGTCGTTTAGAATTCAAACATTTTCACTAAAGACCACACTTTCACTTTTTTGAAAAGTTTTCTATTTAAAACAATTTTACAAAACCCAACATATATGCAAAGCAATATAAAGAACATTTCATAATTTCATAATTAAAGAATTTAAAATATCGTTAACCAACTGAAACATAAATTTAATGCTGGATAATAAACAATATAATCATAATTTAGAAATGGTAATGAAACATTTTATAACCACTAAAATATGCATATCAAAAAGAGTGTATACAATGTATTATACAATATACCAAGCCCTACTAGATGGTGCGCTGATGAGAACCCACCCATACCCGTACAATCAACTACTTGCCGGGGTACTGATCCTGTGCAACTAAAGACCGAGCCAATTACTAGAGCTCAAGCTAAGAGGTTTAAGGAAAATCTTGTTAGCTTCATACAAAGAGTAATTAAATATCAAGAAGGTGTATTAATATTAGAAGATTCTCAGCCTGTATTGAGCATCTAAGTTGTGAAGGCAGAAATGGACTCGGGAAGCTGCTTTGGTGCAATTGAGGACTCCGAGCAGCAAAGGGTGAGTTTGTTGGCCTATGAACATGTTTAAGCTCACCAAGAGGCCATGAAATCATGCCAATGTAGAAGCAAGGGCACCTAAGTATGTCATTAGTGTCCAAGCTTCCACATTGGCCGGATTGAGCTAGTTTGGCATTGGGAAGGAGTTTTCTTGCATTTCAAGTAAGCTTTGATCATTCCAATCACTGGTAACGTGTGGGGACCAGTTCTAATCCTACTAGGCATCCTACATCGCATGTTGGATTAGATTTGGAGCCTAAATTAGCTGGATATTGGATAAGGACAACTTATTTGGAAAACTAGCAAACTACTTTCCAAATCTAAAATTTGACTTTTGTTTTAGGAAATAGTCTTTTATTTTTTTTATTTAATTATTTGCTGGAGAAATTTATTTAGGCAGGATGAATTTTAATATTTTTTATTATAAATTAATTAATTTCTCTGTCAAAATTAAGAAATTAATTAATGCAAATTAGATTAGGAAAGACATGTAAGAATCGGCCTTATCATTGTTTTTAGCTATATTGGCTAGTTTTATCTATTGTTTAAGGGTTTTATTTCTTAGGTGACTTTAGCCTATTTAAATGCTTACTTTCTCAATAAACAGCACTACATCATTCATCCAGAAAAATTATTGTGAGAAAGATTTCTCTTTGTTATCTTAGAACACGTAAAGCACCGAATAGAGAACAAGTGTTTTAGTTCGACTCATCAATAGGACAATCCATAACCTATTGTGGTGTCTTCGATATATACCAAGGTTTCTAATACAAGTTGATTAGTGCTTAAGGTGGCCATTAGAATCTGAACTTAATTTCGATTCGGGCTAATATAATACGGGTTTAGGAGCAAGTTAATCTAGGTTCGTATCATGCATGGTGTCTCGAAACACTACTAGATAGCAAAGAGATACATAGAAATTAATTTCATAAGGGATAGCACACAACTCATTATCATTTTTCTATATCATGACAACCTATCATCCTATGGTCATGAGCGAGTGGCATACAACTCATCATCATTTTGAGAAAATGACACACAACTCGTCATCATTCTTTTGTATCGCCACTACATATATGATGATTAAGCTTGCACGCAGCTAGTAAGATAAATAAAATCATTGGTACTATATGATACACCCTTTAAAAATAGCAGCGTAATATTTATAAATCATCCTTTCAAAAATATACTTTTCATTTTTCCCAAGCAAATACATTACCATAGACTGAAATTTAATATTCAAACTTAACCATTTATTTAAATACTCCAAATATTCAAAATCATCATTTCATACCAAAACATAAACATATAACATTTTTAAGCATTTTGAAATAAAAATACTTAAATATGCATAAAAATTTACAATTTCAAATCCACTTTTCAAATTCAATTCTTTTTCAAATGGACTAAAACATCAATTCAAATACCCAAACATTTAAATACCAAAATTTTCAAGTTCACCATAAACTCATTTGAATTTAAAACCATTTAAAATCTTGTCAAAAGTTACATGAAATGATAACATATGTATGTAAAAGCATATATTTATCCATGTATGCAATAAGTATTCAAATAAAATCATATATATAAAATATTCAAACCATTTATATAAAATTGTACTAATATGCTCTAACATCATTAAAAAATATAAACCACTCATAAATGCCATTGATGTCCACTCCGTCTTCTTCATAGGATTGCCTCTACTCTCAGTATGGGTGCCTATATTATAACAAAAATATTTCTTAGACTCCAAAAATTAAACCCAATGCATTCATGCATACTAAATGCATTAACATACTCTATCAACTCTCAATCGTGTATATTGGACATCGAAGGTCCAATTATATTGTGACCGTTTAGATCTTGGTATCCAAAATTGGGATTGTTTACTCAGAGGTCAATTTAACAAAAATTTAGAGTCTCATTAACATCTAATACACAAATCAAACTTCAGTTTTGTCCATTATGTCAAATTGTATCCCAACAACGTCTAATTTTTACTCGATATTTAATTAATTTATCCAAAAATAGAAAAATGACCAAACAACATCCAAAATTTACAAATTTTATATCATTTGAAAGCTGTGAAATTGGTAACAAGAATCTAAACTCACCTTGGTCCATAAACTCATCAATGGCTGGAAAATACATTAAAATATTCGACCAAACTTGATTTTAATGGATCTTTCAAACCGTGTGAAATTTTGACAAGCGGAGGCCGAATTCAAGCTTAAAAGATCCAAAACAAAGGGGGTAAGGGTATGTGTTAGCTTGAAATGCCCAAAAAAGGCCCGCAATGGCTTCCAGCTACCAATCTCAACACGTTTTGCAATGCTTCATTGTTGAACTTCGGTGTTGATACGAACCTAGGTTGACTCACTCTTAAAGCTGTATTAAATTAGCCCAGATGGAAATTAATTTCAGATTCTAACGGTCACCTTGACACCTAATCAACTTGTTATTAGAATCCTTGGTATATGATGAAGACGCCATAATAGATGATGGATGTCCTATTGATAAGTCAAACTAAAACACTCAATCTCTATTCGATGTTTTAGGTGCTCAAAGAGAACAAAGAGAACAAAGAGAATTCTTCTCACAAATAATTTTTGAATAATAATCTAAGCTGATTTTCCATTCAAACATAAGCCTTTAAATAGACTAAAGTTACAAGAATTCAAACCCTAAAACAATTAGGTTAAATTTAACCAACATAGAAAAAGAATAGGAAAATGGTTGAATTTCAAAGTCTTTTCCTAACCTAATTTGGATTAATTATTTCCTTAATTTTGAAATAGAAAGTAATTAATTTACAATTAAAATAATAAAATATCAACATTCCTAAATTAATTTTTCCAGCAAATAATTAAATTAAAACTAAAATAAAAGACTATTTCCTAAAACAGAAAGTCAAATTTCAAATTTGGAAAGTAGTTGACTAGATTGTCAAACAAGCTATCTTTGTCTATTCATCAGCTATTTTAGGCTCCAAATCAACTCTAATATGCCATGTAGGATCCCAAATAGGATTAGAATTGGTTCCCATATGTTGCTATTGATTGGACTGAGCAAAGCTTGGTTGGAATGCAAGAAAGTCCCTCCCAATGCCAAAATGATGAATTTCGGCCAAATTGGAGGCTTGTGCGCAAATGATGAACTTGGAGGCTTTTGCTTCTGTCTTGACATGGTTTCATGTCCTCTTGGTGATCTCAATCATATTCACAGGCTAAAAAACTAGTCCTTTATTTCTCAGAGTCCATAAATGCACCAAAACAACTTCTTGGGTCCATTTATACCTTCATAACTTGGATGCACAGCACGGTGCTAAGAAATTGGTCCCGTCTTCAATTACACAGGACCACCACCCTAGCGGGTTGTTGATTGTATGGCTACAGGTGAATTCTCATCATTCCCTTTCTCTTGAAAATGATTTACCCTCAAATCAAAATCATTACCTACAGCAAATGGAGATAAATCAGCAACATTAAATGTAGCACTTATGTTATACTCGCCTGGAAAGTCGAGCTCTTAGGCATTTTCATTAACTCTCTCCAAAATTTGAAAAGGTCCATCTCCTCGAAGCATAAGCTTTAACTTTCGTTGTTCCAGAAACCTCACCTTTCTTAAATGCTACAAAACCTAATCTCTCAGTTTAAACACAACCTTAATCTAGCATTGATTAGCAGCCTTAGCATATTGCTCCGTCCTCCTTTCAATGTTTGCCTTAGTCTTCTCATGAATCTGCTTAACAAATTTAGCTTTTTATTTTCCATCTAGATTAGCACGTTCATTTAAAGGCAAAGATGTTAAATCTAATGGAGTTAAAGGGTTAAGACCATAAAAAATTTCAAATGGAGAATCTACATACATGCACCATGATCCGTCTTTCTTAGGTACTAATAAAGTAGGGACAACACATGGACTCACACTTTCTCTAATGCATCCTTTTTCAAGCAATTGACTTACCTGGCTTTGTAATTCCTTTGTCTTCTCAAGATTACTTCTATATGCAGGTCTATTAGGAATTGTAGCTCTAGGAATAAAATCTATTGATATTCAATTACTCGAATAGGTGGTAAACCACTAGGAATCTCCTCCGGAAAGACCTAATCAAATTCTTGTAAAAGAGAAGATATAGAACTTGGTAATACAAACTCTTCATATTAGCTAGATTATTTAAATAAGCATCTTTAAATATCATGATTAGCATAGGTTTATTACCTAAAAATGCCTTTTTAACCTCACATTAGCTAAGATAAAAATTTTTCTTTTTCATCTCTCTCCTCCACTTCCCGTTGCGCTAGATTCTCTTTTGAATCCCATGGATTCATCTTCAATATTTCTTAGTGAATCTCCTCCTCTTATTATTCTTGAATCTGTCATGTTAGTGAAAATATTGTAAAAATCCTTACCAAATTCACTCCCTCATGTGTACCACTCAAACAAGGTCTCGACACTCATGTTTGCACATTAGTTTTAACTTTTGATTATCTTTTAAGCTCACACTCTCTTACCTTTTCCACTCACAAGAATATCTTAAACTTCTATTAAGACACACTCCAAACATCAACTAGATCACAAGTATATTCTAATTAAACCTATCAACAAAACAAAACAAGTAGCAAGCAATTTCCTAGTGAATTAATAAAACCTAGTCTCATCTTTACTAACCAAAAACAAGGAAAATTAACAAGGCAATTTTCAGACATAGCAAAGAAATAATCCAAGATATTAAGAGTCCAAAATTTAAGATAAAATTTAGAAAAAAAATAAGATTCAAAAATTAATAAGAACACCATTCAAATAAGGTATGAGATAGTTGTTGGTTGTAGCTCTCGTAATTTGGATCTTTGTCTTAAATCCTTTAACCAATTTTCATCCAATCAATTTAGCACTCAAAATTTAAATACCCAGCAACCAATATTGAATAAATAAACAGCAACTCAACAATTTCAATTGCATTTCCCAAAAGCAAACAAACTCAATTGTCAATCTCTTAAAACCGACCTTTTACACCCTTTTTTTTTTAATTTTTTTATCTTTGGCTTTTTTTTATTCTTCTTTTTTTTTTTATCACTACCAGAATGACACCAACACAAAACTTAGCAGTACAACCACCAACAAAAACACAACTCCAATGCCAACAAAAGTGTCAAACCCGATTCTATCACAAATTGCACAATTTTAGGGATTATGCAATATGCTTTCAAATTCCTTTTTTTTTTTCTTTTAAATATATGAATGCAACTAATTAAGATTTAAATAGCAAAGAAAAATAAAAAATAAACCAAATTACTAAGAACTATTACGCAAAACAACCAACAAACTAGAAAGCAAAAATTCATCTAACAAAAGGAATCAAATTCGGCTATGAAGAATTTTTATTTTTATTTTTTATGTAGAACGTGTATGAGTAGGAAACAACCTTAAGCTAATATTAAAATTTCAGATTATCACAAAAATAAATAAAGCAAATAAGATAGATCAAACCTGAAAAAAATTCAGCTCTGGTACCAAATGATATGAACCTAGGTCTACTCGCTTATAAACCTGTATTAAATTAGCTAGGATCGAAATTAAGTTTAGATTCTAATGGTCACCTTGACCTCTAATCAATATGTGATTAGAAACCTTGATATATGATGAAAACGCCACACTAGGTGATAGATGTCCTATTGATAAGTCAAACTAAAAAACTCGATCTCTATTCAATGTTTTAGGTGTTTAAAGAGAACAAAGAGAATTCTTCTCACAAATAATTTTTGAATGATAATCTAAGTTGCTTTTACATTGAAAAATAAACTTTTAAATAGGCTAAAGTTACAAGAATCCAAACCCTAGAACAATTAGGTTAAATTCGGCCAACATAGATAAAGAATAGGAAAGTGGCCGAATTTCAAAGTCTTTTCCTAAATTAATTTGGATTAATTAATTCCTTAACTTTGAAATAGAATTAATTAATTTACAATCAAAATAATAAAATATCAACCTTAATAAATTAATTTGTCCTGCAAATAATTAAACAAAAATAAAAATAAAAGACTATTTCCTAAAACAAAAAGTCAAAATTCAGATTCGGAAAGTAGTTGACTAGATTGCCATACAAGTTGTCTTTGTCTATTCACCAGCTATTTTAGGCTCCAAATCAGCTCCAATATGCCACGTAGGATTTCAAATAGGATTAGAATAGGTTCCCATACATGACTATTGATTGGACTAAGCAAAGCTTGCTTGGAATGCAAGAAAGGTCCTTCCAAGCGCTAAAATGGTGAATTTCGGCTAAATTGAAGGCTTGTGCAAAAATGATGAACTTGGAGGCTTCTTCTTCTGCCTTGACATGATTCCATGGCCTTTTGGTTATCTCAATCACGTTCATGGGCTAACAAACTAGTCCTTTGTTGCCTGGAGTCCATAGATACATCAAAATAGCTTCCTGGGTCCATTTATGCCTTTATAACTTGGATGCACAGTACAGGTTTTGAATCTTCAGGTATTATCATGCCTTCTTGAGATTACACCTTGAATGAAACTAACCAGATTGTCCTTAAATCTCTTAGCTTGTTCTCTAGTAATTGGCCCCGTCTTCAGTTGCACAGGATCAACACCCCAGCGGGTTGTTTATTGTATGGGTTTAGGCGGATTTGCATCAGGTGGTAGTTTGAATTTTTGATGGATAATGCTTTTTGGATCGTAGGTTTACCCGAATCCTCTCACGAATCTACAGAATCTTGGAATTTTTGGGGATATTTTAAGTATTTTGTCATTTTGTTTCCTATTGGACATGATCCTTAAGGTATATATAGGGTCTTGGATCATTAAAAAACAAAAATCCGGGACTAATTTGGATGCTAGTATAATGCTAATATTTAAAAACTTCTCAGAACTATAACTTTCAAACTATAACTTAAAATTATACATGTCGACAGTTTACGATCTCGTATCAATGAGCCCTATGCTATGGTATATATGTCAAACCAAAATTCTTAACTATACAAAAGGTTAAATTTGGGACCCATAAACAGTCCAATGAGTCAATCTTAGTCAAAAATTCAAAATCATGTGTTTTTCTAGGACCTGATTGTTACAAGGCTTCTTTAAAAAAAGCTTATTGTTTTTACTTTTGAATTATACGTATTTTGAGCTTTAATGTGATAAAACTTCTACAAGACAAAAAGTAATGTTAATTTTTTTCCTTCCATGTTATAGAAAAACATAAGTTTTTTTTTTAATTTTTAATTTTATTTTTACTTAAATAAAAGAAATTCTTAAATGAGAATGTGGCTGGCTACTGAGAGTAGTGGTGGTAGTTGGAGAAGGAAATTGTGAAATATACAATTCTTAAGGCAGTTTTCTAGCTAAATATTAATTGAGAGTTACTTTTTTTATTTTTTTCTTATTTTTCCCTCATATAAGTATTGAAGAAATTGAAAGCTAATGCACTTGTTCTTACTTGACGGGAACTAATCTTGAGGCTTTGGTATGGGAGCAACAACCAATAGGAGGAAATTATTGACATTGATTGAAAGCTATGATCACCATACATTTAGAAAATATTTTACTATATACTATTCTTTTTCTATATAAAAACAATTTTACTAATAGAAGAAATAGGATTATTATGGCAGATGGTGGAAGATAACGTAGCAAAAGTAGTTTGAAATGTCTAAAAGGCAATTAGTTAGGAGAAGAAAATATTAAGATAGAGAGTTATCATAATTGTTAGGGATATTGGCAACTCTGCACCCCAAACGTTATCGGGGTTGACACATTACACCCTAAACTTTTTTTCCTGGCATTATACACCCCAAACTTTCTTTTCCCTTGCACCGTTGATTCTTCTGTCAAAAATGCTTAACGGAATGACCACGTGCTGCGCATTTGATCATCAAGCAAGGGTAAATCGTGTCAAAAATGGTTTGAATGTCATTCTTCTCATAAATATAGAAAACAGCAAGTTAAAAAAAAGAAAACCACTTTCGAATGCTATAACAGACAGACGATTTATTTTTTTTTTCTGGGTTTTCGCTTACCAACTTGAAGATGGTATGGGTCTTTAGAATCCAAACCATTTAGGGTACCACAGGGTAAAAAATCTCCTCTTTCAACTTGTGACTGTTGCTGTTTCCTGGAAAATCACAAGAGAAAAAAACCAAAAAAAAAAAACAAAAAAAGAAAAAAGAAAAAAGAAATTAGCTTTTGCAACAAAAAAGTTTACTATTTTGCTGACAACATAAAAGAGAAAACAATAGATCAAAAGCTTTCAGAATCTGCCTATATTTGTCTTGGACTTTGCCTTTCTCTTCATAAGGCTTAGCAAGAACTCTAGTATCATAAACAAAATGAAGGTTTCCTTTAGCCAGGATAAGCTTCACGGTTTCTGGGTAGACAAAAGTCACAAATCCAAACATTCTCTTTTGCTGGTATGGGATTCTCACATCTTGAACTGGTCCATAAATGCTTCAATTGAAAAAAATAAAATAAAATCAGCATATTGAATAATAATCCATTGAAGCAAAAAGGAAAACGAACCCATAAAATCCATTTTAAGATAATAGAACCTGAAATAATTTGAAGCATCTTCCTCCCTGAAAGTGCTGTCAGCTAGGAAAGTCAAATAAATTTGCCTAGAAGTTGGATTCACCATTCCAGCACTACCATTCATCAAAAAATCATTCCTTTCAAGGTGAGATCTTCCGAACATGTGCAAATCATCAGCACCCATCATCAAAGCCAAAAAAAAAAAAAAATTAAAAATCAATAAAGCACACGAGAGGCACGTGATGAGGAAGTAAAATGACCTGATCTACCCTTGCTTGATGATCACGTGCGCAACACATGGTCATTCCGTTAAGCATTTTTGACAGAAGAACCAACGGTGCTAGGGAAAAGGAAGTTTAAGGTGCATAATGCTAGGAAAAAAAGTTTAGGTTGCAATGTATCAACTCCGATAAAGGTCAGGGTGCATATCTGCCAATATCCCTAATTGTTATCTTCGTGGAGGCTGTAAACCATATTTATGTACATAAATATGTATGTCTCATATTTATATACTGATTTCTATATATATCCATTATGATTGATGTTTGGATCAGAGCTAATTATGAATATGTTACAGTAAAATCCTAGATGAGGTTTTTTTGGATGTATGATTGGATGCTAATATGTCCTAGAAGGAAGCATCTAGCTCTCTATTAGCTAATTTTTTTTTATTCCAATTAGCTTTACCCTGCAACTTCATCATTTGGTGCACGAACATTTTTATCCCTAAAGCTCTTTACTTTGGAATAAAGGTATAATTATTTTCCTTTGAAAGTTTATTAGATTCTTTTTGGTTTTACTTTTATGTAATGATTGAAATGTCAAACAATTCTTTTTCTTCATTGGTCTACTAGCTAGTTATTGTGGTTAAATTCCCCCCCCCCCCCCCAATCTATCATATGGCTTATAAGGGAGTGTTGACAATAGTCTTTGATATTTCGTGGTGATCAAATTAGGATTGAAGTTGGAGAACTATAGTATTGGGTAGTATAATTGTGTACATAAAGCCAAATCTGGTAGTGATGTGATTCCACCCGAGGCCGCTCAACCGATAACCCGCTGGGGTGCTGACTCGACACGGATGAAGACTAGGCCAATCAAAAGAGCTCAAATTAAGAGATTTAAGGGCAACCTGGGAGTATTTATACAGAGGGTAATGACCTCAACCCCTAACCAACCTGTGGTTAGAAACCTTGGTATAATGTCGATGCCACAATAGGGGATGGAAAACCTATTGATAAGTCAAGCTAAAACAACCAATTCTCTAATGGTGTTTTAGGTGTTCTCAAAGAACAAAGAGATAATTAATCTCACAAGTATTTTCTTAATCAAATCAAAGTTTTATTATTATTGAAAAATAAGCCTTTAAATAGGCTTGAAAGAAACAAAACAAACCCTAAAATAATAACTTTCCTAAACTTATTTGTCCAGAAAATAAATAAATAGGCTTTGTATCTTCAAGTATAGACAAGCTCTGTTGAGATTGATTACCCTCTATATAAATACTCCCAGGTTGCCCTTAAATCTCTTAATTTGAGCTCTTTTGATTGGCCTAGTCTTCATCCGTGTCGAGTCAGCACCCCAGCGGGTTATCGGTTGAGCGGCCTTGGGCGGAATCACATCATTTCCCTCCTCTTGAAAAGGATTTGTCCTCAAATCAAGATCATCACCTGCAGCAAAAGGAGTTAAATCAGCAACATTAAATGCAGCACTCATGTTATACTCACCCGGTAAATCAAGCTTGTAGACATTCTTGTTATTCGGCTCCAAAACTTGAAAAAGTCCATCCATAGGCGGCATGAGCTTTGACTTTCTTTGTTTAGGAAACCTTTCCTTTCGTAAGTGCAACCAAACCAATTCTCCTGGGTCAAACACTATTACAACAAAATCTAGAAATACATGCTCATTATGGTAAAAATTACATTTTTTAAAGTTAGCAAACAATATTTCCCAAATTTTCAAATTGCCACTAAGTAAAGCTCTCAACAATGCAGATAAAGTTCTATGCAATAAAGACATCTTTAAATAAGTATCTTTAAAATTCATGGTCAGCAATGATTTCTTATTCATAATTACTTTATTAACATCACCAAAGCTAAGATAAAAATTTAAATTCTTCCTTTCTTGTCTTCCTTTTCCTTTCTCACTCACGGCCATCTCACCTTCCTCACTCTCGGCTTTTGCACCAAATTTTTCACTCTTGGTTTTATTAAAATTTTTCCACACAACCTGAGTAGTAGAAGACTTACCTTGGACAGCAAGCTCACCTTTTACCTCTTGATTGGATGGTAGTCCACTTGGAATTTCATTAGGGAAGACATCTCCAAATTCCTTCAAAAGAAAAATCATTGAACTTGGCAATTCAAGTTCTTCAAAGTTAGTTTGATTATTAAAATAATTTTCCTTATAAATCATGACCAGCAAAGGTTTCTTACACTCAATAACCTTATTAATATCCCCTAAACTCAAATAAAAGTTGCTACTTGACCTTTCTTTTCTTTCTTTTTCTTTTTCCCCCTTGGATTGGCGCAAACCTTCGGATTTCCCTTCCTTCTCCAAGCTCTCGAGTTTGCCACTTTCTTTCCCCTCTCTTTCGGTTTTTCCTTGATCTTTCCACTCAATATGAGTCTTAGAAACCTTACCGTGATTAGCAACCTCATTCTTACCTAATTGAAAGGGTCGTGAAGCTGTTGGTGCCATACTTGCTTTTTCCTTGAGCTTTTCGGCTTCTCTCCTTTGTTGCATTTGTAATTGGTCTTTGTAAACCTCTTTAGGAGATAATGGCTCCAGCTTGATTTTCTTCCCTTTAAACCTAAAAACAATACTATTTTCTCGACCAAAATAAGTAGCATCTTTATCAAACTGCCATGGCCGACCTAATAGTATATGTCCAGCAATCATGGGTATAATATCACATAAAACTACATCCTCATATCTACCTATATTAAATTTTACTTTGGCTTGTTTGTTTACTTTCATCTCACCACTATCATTAAGCCATTGTAATCTATGTGGTTCAGGATGTTTTATTGTTTTTAAGCCCAATTTATCAACTACAAGGTTACTTATTACATTAGTACAACTTCTACTATCAATAATCATACTACAAATCTTACCTTGAATTTCACATCGGGTGTGGAAGATGTTCTCTCTTTGAATTTCATCCTCATCTTTGTATGCAGCAAGTACTCTCCTAGAAAGCAAGTTTAATTCAGCATTGGATGCTTGCAAGGTTTCGGGTTCATCCTCCAAGTCCTCCTCCTCTTGCTTGGCTTCATCCTCACTTTCTTCACTTTTCGATTCTAGCTCATCATTGCCCTTTAACACCATGATTCTTCTATTCGGGCATTGGCTAGCGATGTGTCCTCCTCCCTGGCACCTAAAACACACAACATCATGAGTTCTAGAAGGTTTAGGATCTAAATTTACCTCATTCTTTGGTGCTTGGACAGATTCGGTTCTAGTCTCCTTCCTTGGCCAATTTGAGCTTTCTTCTTTGACTTTCAGCTTTGGCTTGCTCTCATAGATGGGATTGTTCCTCTAGCCACTTGAATTGGACCTTCCACTGTTGGAAACACCTCCAAACCATGATCTTACACCCCTCCTCTTGAATTGATGCTCTAATTTAATAGCCACATGCATCAGCTCCTCCAATTCCACATATTGTTGCAATTCTAGTTGATTGGCTATTTCACGATTCAAACCACGAAGAAACCTTGCCATAGTTGCTTCCCTATCTTCATTCAAGTTCAATCTCATCATAAGCATCTCCATCTCCTTGTAATAATCCTCCACGGATCCATGTCATTGAGATAAAAATTGAAGTCTTTGATGCAACAACCTATGATAGTGTAATGGTACGAATCGCTTCCGCATGGCTCCTTTCATTTGTCGCCATGTAGTAATCAAGTCATCACCAACTCTCCTTTGGGTATTTTGCTCATTGGTCCACCATTGGAGTGCATAATGGCCAAACTCCATTGCTGCCAATTTCACCTTCTTAGCCTCTGAATAATTATGGCGGTCAAATATCATCTCCATCTTTTCTTCCCACTCCAAATATGCTTCGGGGTCACTTTTTCCCATGAATGGTGGGATGTTGATCTTGATATTGCTAAGATTGTCATCTGTTTCTTCCCTCCTATATCTTCCACGGCCAGCTCTATCTTGAACAGCAAAAGTTTCATCCATACCTTCCTCAAAGTCTCCACCGAATGGCTCCTCATTAAATTCCTCTCTCAGTCTCTCGCGACCTCCTCGTCCTTCATGGAATTCTTGCCTATTTCTTGTGTTTGGAATTCCTTGGGAAACTTCTAGCCTTCCCATCCTTTGATTTACATGCTCAACTTGAGCACTAACCCGCTGTATTGACTCCAAAATAGCTCTCATGTCCACTTGGTCTCCACTCCCGATAGCTCGGGCATCGCCATGAAATGCTACGGACTCCTCCTCATTGATCCTCAAAGGTGGATCTCCTCTCCTCATTCTTGATTCTATCATGTTAGTATAATAATGCAATAAAAATAAAATAGGACCTTACCAATTTCACTCAAATAAGGACTCGACGCTCGTGTTTGCACACTTGTTTCGGCTTTTACCCTCTTTTAAGGTTATACACTCTTGCCTTTTTCCACTCAATGAATTATCCCAAAGTTCTAATTAAAACACCCACAAAACAGCAATTAGATCACTAGTATGTTTTAATTAAACTTATCAACAAACAATAAGCAAAAAGTAGGCAATACCGAAAGAATCCAACAAATCCTAATTTTTCGGCTTTCTAGACAAGAAAACACAAAATAATGGGAAAACGTTGGAATTTTTGAAAACTGCACCAGATGGTAGTAGATTATGAGTTCAAGAATAAAATTCCAGAAAAAGAAATTCAAATACGAACAAGAATCAAAGAGAACAAAAATATAGAAAAGTGTTGGTTGTTGTTCTTGTAATTCAAGTTTTGTATCAATTCCTTTAACTAATTTTAATCCAAAATATTTAAACACCCAAAATTCAAATATCCAGCAGCAAAAATAATTCTCCAGCAACTCAAATATTGAATAAATAATAAAAAACCAGCAGCTCCAACAAATTTCCAGCAAACAAATCAAACTCCAACAAACCGAAATATTTTTTCTTCTTCTTTTTTTTTTTTTTATATTCGGCTTTACCTTTTTTTTTCTTTTCTTTTTTTCTTCTTTTTTTTTTCACTCACAGAACATAAACAAATGCAGTAGCAAGAATAATTACCAAAATTGCAATTCCAACTCCAAAACAAACACCAAACCCGTGACCTCCAAATAAACAAACCCATGACCTCCAAACTCTTTTTCTTTTTTTTCTTTTTTTAAATATATGAATGCAAATATCTAAGACTAAAACAGCAAAGAAAAATCAACAAAAACCAAATTAACAAGAACAATGATAAAAGACAACCAACAAACTAGGAAACAAAAATACGATAAAACTAAGAAATCCTAATTCAACTAGGAATGAATTTTTTTTCTTTTTTTTTTTTTTTAAGATGGTGAACGTGTATAGGATGGATGCAACCTTAACCTAATGCTAAAATTGCAGAATAACACAAAAACAAATAAAGCAAATAAAGATAGATTCAAACCTGAACAAAACTTAGCTCTGATGCCAAATGATACTAACCTAGGACGACCTGCTCCTAAACCCGTATTATATTAGCCCGGATCTTAATTAAGTTCAAGTTCTAATGGAATGGACCTCAACCCCTAACCAACCTGTGGTTAGAAACCTTGGTATAATGTCGACGCCACAATAGGGGATGGAAAACCTATTGATAAGTCAAGCTAAAACAACCAATTCTCTAATGGTGTTTTAGGTGTTCTCAAAGAACAAAGAGATAATTAATCTCCCAAGTATTTTCTTAATCAAATCAAAGTTTTATTATTATTGAAAAATAAGCCTTTAAATAGGCTTGAAAGAAACAAAACAAACCCTAAAAATTAATTCAAAACCGGACTCCTATAGGAATTAGGAAACTTGACCGAATTCTAATATGTCCTAAACTAAGTTTCCTAAACTAAAATTGGAGATTTAAGGGCAACCTGGGATTATTTATACAGAGGGCAATCAATCTCAACAGAGCTTGTCTATACTTGAAGATACAAAGCCTATTCGAAGCATCCAAGTGGCGGAAGCCGATACGGACCCGGGTGACGGTTTTGGTACATTTTTGGAGTCCGGGAAGCATGAAATTGTTCCAATGCTTTATGGGTTCAATAAATATGCCTAAGAGGTCATGGAATCAAGTTAAAGCAGCCTCAAATGCAATCAAAAAGGACTTGTACGGACAGCATCAACAATTTGGCCGAATTTGCTGTATTGCTTGCTGGCTTTACTGTATTTTACTGTATTAGCCTTTTCTTATTTTTCCAAGCATGGGCAACGTGTGGGACTTCATATTCAGCTTATTTGGCATCCTAGAAAGCATCTAGAAGCTGATTTGAAGCTCAAAGAGGTCAAAGATTGGTCAAAGTCAAATTAGTCAAAAAGCTAGTATTATAGTTTCCTAATTTTATTCTACTTTTTGTTTTAGGAAACTACCATTACTTTTTAGTTTTTATTTATTTATTTTCTGGACAAATAAGTTTAGGAAAGTTATTATTTTATTATTTTCATTGTAAATTAATTAATTCCTAATTCAATAAAGGAATTAATTAATCAATTTTAGTTTAGGAAACTTAGTTTAGGACATATTAGAATTCGGTCAAGTTTCCTAATTCCTATAGGAGTCCGGTTTTGAATTAATTTTTAGGGTTTGTTTTGTTTCTTTCAAGCCTATTTAAAGGCTTATTTTTCAATAATAATAAAACTTTGATTTGATTAAGAAAATACTTGTGAGATTAATTATCTCTTTGTTCTTTGAGAACACCTAAAACACCATTAGAGAATTGGTTGTTTTAGCTTGACTTATCAATTGGTTTTCCATCCCCTATTGTGGCGTCGACATTATACCAAGGTTTCTAACCACAGGTTGGTTAGGGGTTGAGGTCCATTCCATTAGAACTTGAACTTAATTAAGATCCGGGCTAATATAATACGGGTTTAGGAGCAGGTCGTCCTAGGTTCGTATCAGGTAGTACTAATTAAAAGATGAAATAAAGTGCAATAACTTATTTTTGGAAACTTATTGTTATGATTATGTGATGGGAAATTAAACAAAAGACAAATATATAAAAGTAGTGAGAGATATCCATAATCATATTTGAAACCAACTCCAAACGTTTCTAATAATAAGAAGTGATAAGTTATAGTAGCAAATTTACTTGTTTTTTAAGATAATGATTATGAATTTCATAACAATAACAACAATAATAATAATAATAAATTACTTGAAAGGATCAAAGAAATTAGAAAACCCCAACTAGGTCGGCACCCCTAAAAAACTTAGATCCAAACAAGCTAAATAAATTAAAATTAAAAAAATAAGGTGCAGGAAAAATAACATGAAAAGATACAAGGAAAGGAAAAATAAGAAAAGCCCAACTATAGGCAAATTTGGCCTCACTAACCTAGTAGAAAAAACGAAAGGATTTCACAACTAGTATAAAAAAGAATGCCAGAAAAATAACAATAATAAAAAATAAAAAATAAAAAATAACCCAAAATGCATTATATAAAATGACAAGCTATCCCACATAATAAGTCATCATGATGAGCTAAATCATATTAACCAGGAAGATTATTAAGCCAAATATCACGAGGATGAACTGCTTCCTTTGAAAGAAAGTTCGCTACCTTGTTACATTCACAATAAATATAAGAAACATAAAAATAAATGGAGGCAACAAAAGCGAGATAATTACTCCAACAAGCTTGAAATTTCTATATTTATATTTTATCATTCATAATAATAATAATAATAATAATAAATTGCATCCTTCCAAATTATATGATGAGCAAATAAATTATATTTTATCTATTTAATCATGTAGCAACTAGAAATAAGATGTTTTTAATTAAAACCTGTTGACATTCTCCATATCACATGGTGATCATATGCAGCATTTGTCACACTTGACAATATGATGAGGTTCTTGATATTTTATTCTTTAATATCAAAATTTATTCGATTTTTTTTTTTTATATTTATTACTTGTATCATTGGGTATGCATTTGTTGTTTGTTTCTATTGTTGATTCTTTTTTTTTTTCCCCTTTATTTTATTTTTTCTATTTTTGCATCATATTTAAGCCAGCTATAGTAGTTGTTACATTTGACTTTCCTCTAGGCTTTGGCTTGGGTTCGTCTACTGCACCGTGGGTTGCTCTTTTCTACAACTCTGCTTTCCTTTTAGATTCCATAAATTTGGATTTGAGCCATCAAGGATGACTAATGTTTGGGGAAAATGAGCTTGAAGTCTTGAACAAATGGGATTTTGAAGTGAAAGATAATTCATGGAAGGTCATTTGGAATTGATGACACAATCATTACATATGCTATATTATTTATGAGCTCTATATTAGAAAATAATCTATTTCCATATGTTGATGTGTTATTATTTATTTTGCTCCATATGCAGCTTGTGAGCTTCACTTATAACCATCAAAAAGAGAGTTATCTTTGGTGTGATCAATAAGACCTTTTATCATCTTAAAGTGGGGTTAAAATAAAAGAAGTAAAACGCTCTATCTATAAAATAATAAACCTTGTTATTGGCTTCTCATGAGACAATAACATTGGCAATTAGAAATAAATGGTAATATCTGATGGTTCAAGTGAAGATAGCTAATATTTTTTTTTCTCATGGGGATAAGCCAAAAGTGAGTAAATGCACTATTACGTTGTGAAATTCTAGTGATTCATTTACCTTTCAAGCTAATTGACAATCAAAATATTAACTGAAGCATACATAAATGGTTATGTTATTAGATATTTATGTGGATTAGCTATAATTATATGACTCACTTACAGGGTTTGTATATACTAGTAATGGGACTGACTTATTTATTGACTTTTTCAGTAGAGCCATTGGGCACACACTCTCTATAATACTTCAATTGGTCCATTGGACTGAATGACCTATTCTCTCTAGAAATCCAATTGACTTATTCCCTATTTTATTATTATATTATTATTATATATTATATTATTACTATTATTATTTATTAATTATTTTGTATATATATAAATAAATTATGAATGAGTCACTAGTGATAATATATACGATACACATATTAAGTGATTAGGGTTTTAAGGTGTCTATGATACCTATTTGATGAAAACCTATGGGAAAAAGGTTAAAAAGGAGTGTGTCCATTAGGCACTACTCTTGCGTTACTCCTGTGTTTGTTTTGCATGTTGAATGATTTGAAAATTTTGATGAATCAATGGCTGTGCTTAAAGGTTCGTATATCGTATTCTAAATATAGTATATGCATGTATATAATTCTAGGTTTACAGTGTTGCTATTGATACATGATTAATTATCCATTGTTATGGTAGCACGAACAATTGGTATCCGAGCTAAGATACAAAAATTCATAAACTGTATCTTTATGTGTATTTTATGGATTTATATTGTGGAAGATTTGGATTTTATTTCTACATATATAGTGATTGATGGTGGCTTGATCAAAATTAAATTTTTAGATTTTATTAATTGATTGCTTTCGTTTTTTTTTTTTTTAATGGAGCCCTTTAATTGAAATGACCATGTACATATTATTTAGTTGTGTGAAAACTGTGAAACTTTTGGTAAAATTTATGTAATATCGAGTTCGTTTACACAGTTTATCGGTTTTGCAAAATTTTGGACAAAATTGTGTTTTGCATGAATTTATGACCTGGGCTATATGGTATTTTATTTTTACGATATAATTGGATAGTTTTGAGTGTTGATTTGGACTGAAACCCTTTTGAAATCAGGCGAAAATGGAGAAACTTATGGCTGAATGAAACCTGGGTTTGGGCATTGTTTTTGGTTAATTTTGGCCAAAATTGATGCTTGGGTTATGTTTCTCACATTGAGGCCCCTCGGATGGTGAAAATATGGCCCCAAAAAAAAGAGGTTGGAACGGCGAGTTCTTTGGCTAGGTTTAAAATTGGGTCGCGTGACTCGGTTTTAGCGAAACTGAGTCAACCCATGACTCGGTTGGTTGAGGAAGAAGAGCCTAACAATTTGTCATTTGGTATTTTGACACTGGTCATCACCACGACGTGTCGTCTGCTGACATAAGCAATCGCATAAAAATAAAATAAAATAAACCTAATTTATTTTTCTTATTTATCTTATATGTGGTTTTATTTACTTATCTATTTATTTTTATTTTGTGGATTTATCTCCCTTTCAAATTTAATTATTATTTTTCATTTATTTATGGAAAGTTTACTCAAATTTCAATTTCTCAATTTTATTTAATTAAAAATCCAAACGTCCAACTTAAAAAAATTTTAGTTAAATTGCCCATCGAAAAGGTTTATGCTACGTTTGACATAGTGGTAAACATTGGCTAAGTGCTTGCTTGTCACTAGATTTGGTATGTCTAAAGCCATGAATTGTCATGAGGCTTAGTGCCTAATTAGCATAGTGGTGTAGAATTTTAAGTACTCACCTGTCATGATATTTAATTTATCCATATCATGAAATTACCAATATAATAGAAGTTGACATAATAAATAAAATTTTACATACTCACTTATAGTGAGATTTAATTTTAAAATATAATTTTACGTACTCATGAAATTGTAATGTAACTTATATTCTCTTCCACTTAGGAACTGGAGTCTATATGGGTGATTAGGTTACCCTATTGGTAGTTTAATTACTTCGTAGGAGATGACTTAATAGGAGATGATAAGGAATGATAAGTTATTTGAGACTTTATATGGTATTTTATGGTAATTTAGTTTATAAGTTATTGCTAGTATTAATTTTCTTGTTTTGTTGTTACTTTTATAGTTGCACCACTATGAACCAGAATCTGTAATAATTATTTATGTTACGACATTAATCTCTATGTATTTTGTACACCACTTGCTTTGAGAGACTATATATATTTCATTACCTATATTGATTACTTTTTTCTATTATGAATATGTTGAGACTATTTTTGAGAAATTAGATATCTTGGTTGTCTTTAAGGAGTTTAAGATGAAAATGAAACTTTAGAAGAATAAGAAGTTGAAAGCTATGAGGTTTGATAAGGTGATGAATATTATGATAGACATGATAAGATTGGATAGAACCCAATGTTTTTCGTAATTTATTTTTCCGAATGTGGAATTGTATAGTTTACATAGCAAATGTCATAAGAGAGAGGAGGAACTACATTTTTTATGGATATAGTGTGGTGTGTGTTAGAAAACTTTAATTTGCCATTTTTCCTTGTGGGTAGCAAGTTATGCTTAGCTTACACCTTCTCTTGTGTATGGGGTTTCAAAGTTGATGTCATAACGTATAACTTCGATATTAAAATATTAAACCCTAAAACCTTTACTGGTTATTTTTTGTTGGTTCTTGTGAAAGATCCAGAGGTTCTAAATTTTGTTGTTCACCTTACTCCATCAGGATTATTAAGCCAAAGATGGTTATTTATTTTGAAGGTGTTTTAGTTTTTGGTGAAAGTAAAGTCCAAAGGTGCTTGTTTTTCAAAAAGGAAGTTGTATTGATTCCCACTATTGATGTTCCTGTCATAGATTTTTTTGTTCAATAATTTTGTAACTACTAGTCAGTCAGATAGAATGAGATATGTTGGTTATAGCTAATGCTGATGTGTGACTTTTAAGAAGGTCACAAAGGATTCAGAAATTTATTATACCTGATGACTATGTGGTTTATTTATAGGAACATGAGTTTAACATAAGTGATGAATTGGATCTAAACACTTATGAGGAAACCAATAAGTAGTTTAGTATCCCTTTTGGTTTAGTTGCCTGAAGCTAGCAAACTTATTGAATACAAATGGGTCTATAAAACAAAGAGAGACTTCAGTGGTCAAGTGAACAAGTATCAACTAGACTTGTTATCGAATGGTTTACCTAGAAAGAGGAAATTAACCATAAAGAGATGTTTTTTTCCATGTAGGCACAAAGGATTCTTATAGAATCATTAAGTTGATTGTGACCATTTTTGATATGGAGTTGTATTCTATGGATGTTAGAACTACTTTGTTAAATCAAATTTTGTATTCAAATGTATATATATATGGTCTAATCAGCTGGTTTCCAAGCAATGAGGAATGAAAATTTGCTTTATAAATTTAAGATATCTATTTATGAACTTAAGTAAGCCTCATGGTAATAGCATTTTAATTTTTTGATGAAGTTGTCATCTAAAATAGTTTTAGGGAGGATATTGTCATTCTGTGCATATAGGAGTAATTTAATATTTATAATATTGTGTGTTGAAAACATATTGTCAGCTACCATTGATACTGACCTGTTGACTAAGACAAAACTTTTGTTATGTAGCCATTTTGATATAAAAGATCTTAAAGTGGTTTCATTGGTACTAGAAAAAAGGATTCTTTGAGACAAGGCAAATTGTGTATTGTAATTGTCTTTGTTATAGCCTATGTTGATAAGATTTTGTTAAGTTTTAATATGTACAATATTCTTCTAATATGGTTTCGGTGGTATTGGTGATAAGCTCTCTAGTAATTTATGTCCCAAGAATAAGAGAGTGATAAAAGGGATAAATGATAATAGTCAAATATTCTTTTGCGTTTAGCAGTTTTTTGTTCACTTAAGATTGCACACCATTGGATATTATTTATGTTGTGGGTGTATTCTTGTAAATGCTTCAGTAGTTCCAGTTATGTGTACTATGAAACAACCATTTTTGGTTTTGAGATTAGCGCACCACTACTTTGATGAAATGGGGTTTTGTAAGTTGATTATAATGGCTATACATATAAATGCTTAAATGTTTAATATTGGGAATGTTATTTATCATGACAGTAGAAGCTATTTTATGAATTAGTGTTGGACAAATACTTATAGCTTTAGTAATTGTTTAGGCAGGGTATATGGCATGTTTTGAGACTATGATACATGCTTTTGGGTGCACTTTTGTAATATGACCAATAATATTGTTGTGGTAATTTCGTGGCTGTATCATTTTTGTTATGTACATGTCTATTACAACATGGTGGCAGACCCACTAACAAAGCCTAGTGTATAGACTTGTTTGAGAAGCATATATCTCTGTATGGATGTGTAGAAGTTACGATTGCTATAGCTTAGTGGGAGTTTTGTAATCTGCAATAATTTCCATGTCTTATGTAGTATATGATTGAGTATTGCCTTGTGAGCGATACACACATATATATATATATATATATATGTGGATCATTACGGTGTGATATTTATTACACTTATTGTTGCTCCTTATGCTAGCAGGCTTGTTTGAGACTTTAGTCTTTTGGTGTATATGTATATTGATTCACATGTACCATAATAAGCCCCTACTATTTAGTTTGAGTATGTTGTTGTACCTTGTTGGTACGCAATATGCTTGAATGAAATAGTATCGTGTGTTGGGGGATTGCACGTGGTAAGGTAAATCTTTATTACCTAGAATGGGTTTATGGCATGCAAAGTACTCAGTTGAAATGGTATCTAAATTTGGGAGATTTAGTGAGAAAATCCTACTACCTAGTCTGATTTATTGTTATGCCCTATCAGCATGCTACATACGTAGAAGAAATGGTATTTTATTTTAGAAGATTCTATAGTAAGTGAGTTTGTTGTTTTTAATGATGATTATGTAGTCTAAGTAGGAGATTGTTAGATATTTTTGTGTGAACTAGCTATAATCATATGATTCTCTTACAGGGCTTGTTTATACCAATAATGACACTGGCTTGTTTATTGACTTTTTCAATAGAGTCATTGGGCACACACTCTCTGTAATATTTCAATTGGCCTATTGAACTGAAGGACCTATTCTCTCCAAAAGCCTAATTAACTAATTCCCTATTATATTATATTATATTATTTTATTATTACTATTATTATTTGTTAATTATTTTGTGTATATATATATATATCAATTGGGAATCAATCACTAGTGATAATATATATGACACACATATTAAGTGATTAAGATTTTGAGATGTCTATGATACCTGTCTGATGGAAACCTAAAGGAGAAAGGTTAAAGATGAGTAAGTCCATTAGGAACTACTCCTATGTTTTGTTTTGCAAGTTGAAAGATTTGAAGAATCTGATGAATTAATGGTTGTGTTTAAAGGTTAGTATATCATATTGTAAATGCAATATATGCATATGTATAGATTCTGGGTTTATAATGCTGTAATTAATCATGCATGATTAATTATTCATTGTTATGGTAGCACTAACATATGTACTATCAATGAAAGCTCTTATCAACTTATCAAAGTGGGGGTAAAATAAGAGAAGTAAGACTTTCTATTTGGAAAAAATGAACATTGTTACTAGATTGCTATAAGACAATAACTTTAACAATTAGAAATAAATGCTAATGTCTGATGTTCAATTGAAGATACCAAAATTTTTTCTTATGAGTATGAGCCAAAGGAAAATAAATGCACTATTCTGGTGATTCATTTACCTCTCGAGTTAATAAACAATCTAAATATTAATTAAAGCATACATAAATAGTTATATACAATTAACATTTGAAATCCTTTGTTCTATTCGGGTAGGTTAGCTGTACAAAAATGGTTTATTTTCTTTGATATTTAAACTTTATAATTCTATTGCTCCAAAAATATGCTACAACTAGCAGTTTCGTTCAATTTGCGGCTTTATATATTTAAGTGAAGTAAAAGTTTCTCATTTTTTATACATTTTCAAAATTTATTGCTCTATTATCACCCTGTTTTAAAGTGAAACTTTTGCTACATACTTCTTATCATAATTTAAGGAGAAAATCCCAAACATGATTTTTTTTATTATTATTTAACTTATACCATGTAAGTTTTAAGGCAACACATGGTGTGCAACAAAAATTGTAACATGGACCAGATGGTAGCCTCTAAAATAAACATATGTTACTTTTTTAGTTTTGACTTTTACAAAATAAAAAAGCCTGTTAGGAATTTGTGGGTGTTTTTGTTTCTAAATTCTTATAATATGTGCTTGAATTTATATCTTTGTTTATAAATAAATATGCACCTACCTAATTTTTCTAATAACTGAATGAGTTTCTATATAGTATAAAATGTTTGGTATTTTTAAAATATATATATATTTTTTTCCTTTGACAAGTTGGATATGTTTTTTCTTCCTATCTTTAATACTACTTTTTGGCCTGAAATTTTTTGGAATAAAAATTAGAAATTAAGAATGGAAAAAATAATATTGTAGGAAGTAATTGAATAAGGTTTAGATTCCCAGAGCCAAATTTCTTTTCCAAAGGATACTCATGCTCTCATGTTGGACAAATTTGTACTTAGATTGCCATAAACTACCTCGTAGGTGCTTTTCTTTTTTTTAGGAACATAATAGGTGACTGAATGTGACTCTCTTGCCTCTATTTGTTAATGACTTTTTAAATGAGTTTATTTGCCCTGTGATTGTGATTTCCTCTGAATCATTCATGTGATATATTGAAATTTTTTTTGCTATATGTTGTCTTTTCTGCTATTGTTGTTGTTGTTCTTTTGTTGTTGGACAATTATGAATATGTGCTCGATAGTTTCAGTTGGCTTGGTGATTTATAAATAGCTAACAATTGCAATATTTAATATGGATAAAAGTTAGATGTACCTTAATAGATAATTATAAGTTTTTAAATATTGCAATTAATTATCTTAGTTTTAACACCCCTAACCATAAGCTTCCCATCAAATTCTCATAAAGCCCTCAATTTTTCAAGCGGATTGACCGATGGAGGTACTAGAATCAGAAGGTTTTCCGATAGTCAGAGGATTGCAGACATTCATTGTGAACCAAAGTTTCCACCTTAAATTTCCCCTTCTTTGAGCTGGTTAGGCTCACCGCCCATATCATCCTTTAACCCATACCAAGGTCGACATATCCCTGAATTTTCCAACCAAACCGCTGCCAGATGCACTTGAATCGACAATTTTTTTGGCAACGGTGTCATTTTCTGTTCATCAAAAAATTGATTGGATTTTAACCATTTTTGGTCATGCCATACATCCCACCCCCCCTAATTTGGACCCCTGAGTTCAAATATGGCCTCGTTCATCAAAATTCCTCATTGTTTGGGAGATTCATCAAGATCAAGTTTGATCGAACTTTCTAGTGAGATTCCAATCACTACCGGTGAAATTGGACCAAAGTGAGCACACCACTATATCACCCATCTCTTAGCTTTCCATTGATATAAACTTTGTGAATTTTGGATGTCATTTGATAATTTTTCCATTTTTAGATCAATTAGTTAAATATCAAGTAAAACTTAAGACCAAATTGGAGTTAGTTTTGTATAATTAGATGTCTATAAGACCAGTTGGAAGGTTCAATTTCATCAAATTGTCTTTCAAATGAAAAATCTCAATTTTAAGTACTGGATATTGAGGGTTTGTAGTGTAATTAGAATCTTCGGTAACCAATTTTGGTAATTAGAGTGTTGCAAAAGTAATATTAAGACATTTGGTATGCACCAATGTCTCTCGTTTAATTTTTGGAAGCCTACAAAAAGTTATTGTTAGATTTTAGATATCGAGATGGAGATTGAAAGTATTGTTATTATATTTTATTATCATATTTAGTTTATTTATATATTATTTGTATATAATATGTCAAATAGTTATATTGAGCTTTTAGATATGGAGAAAAGGAAGTAAATGATATTTTGTTATGGGATGTATATATAAGATATGGATTGGTAATACTGTGTGTCAAACAATACCAAGGTTACGGATACAAATATGGATATAATTATGATTATATATTTATATATCACTCAACTCCCTATTATTTTCAAGTAATGTAAAGGTTGGTTGAGAGATTGTATGATAATTTCCTCCTCCACCATTGGCTCTGTGATGCCTTAGAATGCTAAGAGCGATACGGCAAAATTTGGTATCAGGCATGGCATACAGGTTTTGGTATTATGTCTATTACGATTATTAAATTATTACTTTTACTTATCGGTTACTTTTGAAAAATATAATTTATTTATATAGGTACAATAGGTTATTATTTGTATCATATTTACGAATATGTTTATATGAAATATGAAATTTGCTATATTTTTTAGAAAAATTCATGTATTTTATGAAAGATGTTTTCTAAAATAGGAAAACTTTCAAATAATTGGGAGTAAAATTTTGAGAGAATTGCTTTAAAGATAAATGATTATTTCATTTTATTATTTTATTCCACTCATTGAGATTGTCTCACAGTTTTGTTTTTAAATTGTTCCCCTAAAGCTTAGCTGACAGGGTACGTCCATACATTCAAACATCTTCGTTGTTCATATGTTATTCTACTACTGATATAGTATTCTTTTCCTTTGACTATGATGATAGTAATTATTTTTATTTCGTTGATTCTTATGCATATAGTATATTGGTCGTTTTTTATATTTTACATTTATTCATTTGTACTCCTTAGATTCGTTTTAATATATTTATTTAATATGCATGACTTTTATATTATCTTTGATTGTTTGATAATATCCAAATTACAAGAAGATTTTACGGATTTTCTATACGGAATTTAGTAGGCCTTTCTTAAACGGGACCACTTTGGATGTCCGAGGAAGATCCAAAAGTGGTCTTGCCACGTTAGCTTTTCTTTTTGGGGGGAAATTATTATAAATTATTAGTGTTTATTTATTTTAGACTCAAACCATATTAAATGTAGTTTATACAAGTGAAAAATAGTTATGTAACCTCTCCATATTAAATATTGTTTATACTAGTGCAAAACACGTTCAATATATCTGATAGGTTCTTAATTTACATGTCTTTAACATTGTTGGTCTCTAAACTATTGAGTGATTCTTATATCGATCCCTAAACTATATATAAAGTCTCACCATTAATCCCTATTTGATTTTATAACAGCTGGGCGAACAGAAATGGTATATGCATAACACGTGCTCCTTTGGTTAGAGTCAAATATAATAAATCATTAGAAGTTAATTTTTTAAAAAAGAATTATGGTTTGAAAAATAAATAATTATTAAAAATTAAAAGGAAAATTTATCCACCACAGTTGAAAAGATAAGTTTTCAAACAATTAGTAAGTGAACTAAAGAAAAATATATTTGTATACATTTTTTTTATTTCCAAATTAACTATTGTAGAATTTTGACATAGTGTAAAATCAAAAGTACAAATTTGAAAAATATTATATACGTATAAAAGAAATAATGGTGTTCATAAAATATTAAAACATAAATTTTTTTGCATGTTATGAAAAAAAAACGTAACCGAAGTAATCAGACACCTCATTTATTACTTATCAATATTTTCAAAAATTTATTAACATAAATAATTACATGGGAGATTTTAAAAATTATTATACGATAAATTTTTAAAATAAATGTTAAAAAGAATAATTTTTTTAAAAAATTCAATAAAATATTAAAAATAGATAAAAATATCATATCTTTGTCATGAATTTGTTCTTATTAATTAGTTTTACAAATCGATTGATTTAGGATGCGAGGATACCTCTTGTAATCTTTTTTTTTAATTATTATTTCTTAAAAATATAATGGGTAACAGAGGCCATGAGCCGCGTTCTACTTTCATTAGCTAAACTGACAAAAAATCAAATAAGGATTATTGGTGAGACTTTATGTAACACTCGCAATTTTGGAGGTTTTAAAATAAAAGGTATTAAGTAATTATTGAATTTATTTAATGCAATTTACTTTGGATATATATATATATATATATTTTTTGTTGGTATGTCATTGTTTATGAATGTGAAAAGACTACTTTGCTATAACCTATTTGACACTTGGACACTTGGTTAGTTTATTATTGTGAGTCTAAATATTAGACTTCTTAAGGTAGAAAAGAGTGTATAAATGACTTTTTTATGATAGGTGGATTGATAACTTAGAAGCCAAGAAAGAACTAAGCAAAGAGTTGGATCTTTCCAATTTTCTCTAGAAGGCTGTAGAAGGAATTATGGAATCTATACTTATGGATAGAAAGCCTCAAAATAAACTTTCCAAAGAATTTTATGGATTGAATTTTCAATTTTTCCAATTTTAAACGGGTTATTGAGTTGGTGGTTTTGTATCATGATAACCCATGGGTATATGGTATTAGGATTGGATGATTTTTGGTTTAACAAAAAAGGTTTTTCGGCTTTTATTTATTTAAATAGTATAAGATAATAAAAAGAAGATATTTACTATTTTCTTTAAATTACTTTTTTAATATTAGTTGAAATAGGTTTCGGAAAACAATAAGAGTATTTTTAAAGGTAATATTAGTGTTCTCTTTATTTTTTTCACGATAAAAATCTAAAAACACATGTAGGAAGAGAGAGAGAGAGACAATAGAGAAAAGAAAACAAGGAAAAGATCGATAGCTTTTTTAGGATTTTCAAGAGAAAATTAGAGAAGCTTGAAGATTTATAGAAAAATCAAATTGGCAGTCAATCTCAAGAAAATGATTTTTGAATTGTGATGAACCAAGGATTGTTCTTGTTGTGGAGAATAGTTAAGACGGATTATTTGTGCATTTGATCTTGTTTTCATGTGTATTTTTGTATGGTTCATTTGTGTAACTTATCGTTTAATATGAATAAAATGAACTTGTAATTGATATATTATGATTTCCTTTTGTTTTATCAAATATTCGTGTGGTTTGATTCTTTTTAAAATAAGGTTTTATAGTTTTAAATAAAAAATAAAAAATAAAAAAGAAGCTTTCTGTCTCATTCAAATAGAATCTATTTCTACCCCCTTTTCCACTCCATAACAAAATTATTTCTCAAAACAAGATTTATTCTATAAACTAGACTCATCAACGAACATTTTCTAAATTAGATCACCCTCAAATGATTTTTTTTTGAATTAATTGTGATTTTTCAAATCTGATTCTTCTATAGTTGCCTATTAGTCTGTCCAGATTTAGGAACTTGAGATTTCAATTTCATAAATGTGATTTTTGGTCTTCGGGTATAATATTTTTGAAAATTAGACTCTTTAACCTTTCTTTTAAGTTATAATTCATTCATATTGGAATTTCCTAGATTTATTTATAATATTTGAAATTTAACTGAATTATTGGAAAATATGATAAATGATATTTTTACTTGAGTAACTTATATTAAATGATCTCTTTGGTATAACTATATTTCTATTCTTGATATGAAATTTTTGTTGCATTAAGTAGACTTCAATTTATAACCTTATTGCATGTCTTTCGGACTTATATTCGTTCTAAAATGGAATTTACAAATTTAAATTGGTCTACAGGAAATTTACAATGAGATAGTAACTTGACATTGCTTATTTTTATTAATGGATCAAATGAACTTCAAAATTTCTGAAATTTTGTACATTGGTTCAACTATATCTATTAGTTTGTGTTAATATTCCAAGACTAGGTTATTAGTATCCTATGAGAAATAGAATTTTGATTGAAGTATGCTCTGTGCTGAAAATTAATTTTCAAATTCTGACTTATGTTTTGCAAAACACAGTTGAGTATATTTTTATGCTCTTTTTTTTTTAATAATTTATCTACAAATTCTCAATTATGTATACTTCAATTCTGAAAAGTTTTATTAAATAATATTATATTTTGCCTAGTAGTTTATTTTGTTATAAAAAATATGACAATACGAAAGTTTACATTGATATGCATGAAATGTGTTATTACAATGATAAGAAACAATTATGACTGATTGTTATTATTTGTAAGTGCACGATATGATATTATGATATATTAATAAGTTAAAATAAACTGAGCACAAGCCTTCTGGTATTATTGTCTAAGTTGGCCATCAATGGGTTGTGGGTTTTTAACACCTTATAAGACATGATTAGTCAATATTTTACACATTAGAAAAATCCAACTTTAAGTTTCCTGTACTCTATGATATGAAACTTAGTAAGATTTAGTATGTTATTATTTAGTTGATAAATTATATGCTAACATGTATAGTTGATAAATATATATTATATGCATTATGAACTTTACATGTTATAATATGACTCATGCATATATTATTGTATATATGACATGGAACAAATTATGAACTTAATATGGTCATTTCATATTATCATTATATCACATTCGTTATATGATAAGAATTATTTTGCTTGCTATATGCATGTATATAAGGTAGGCGTATACATGTCTATTATATATATTTAGGAAAATTACTTAGTTTACTTGTAAACTCACTCATCAAATGTTTTTTTTATTTTTTTTTTAAGGGTAATGGTAATGAATGGGCTTTTATTGAATATGTTGGTGGATCATGGAGAGCATCTTGGTAGTACTTAAGAACTACTTAATTATTTTTATGTTAAGGAATAAAGTTTTGTTTATGTCCCTTTTTCATTTTATTAAAGTTTTAACTTTGAAATATTGTTTGCATTCAAGGTATGGGACCTGATAGCTTTTAAATTTATTTATGAAAAGTTTTAAAATTTCGTATTTTTATAAAATAAATGGTAGCCACTTTAATTATGCATAAGTTAAGGGGCGTATTGGCATGTGTTATACTTTATATATAGTTTAGAAGCCAAAGTAATTAAAATAAATAAATAAATAGTTCAGTCTTAGAGAGCATGTCACCCTATAATTTAGGAATCAGCATTGTTAACAACCTTATTTTATATACATAGCATTGATTAGTGAGCATTTTGTTGACTAATCTAGGCTCTTGAGGCTTAATTATTTGTCTGTTTATTCAAGCTTTTGGTTATTTTTGACATGTTTTATTATCTTTTTGTAGGAAAAGTTTTAATTAAGAAATTTAATAATTATTTGCTAATAGATTAAAATTTTTTAGTATATTTGGGTCAATTCATGCGAGTCAAGCAAATAGTTGAGACAACTACCCTATAAAACATGGAAAAACATCATTTTTAGTTCTCGAAAGGAAAAAATCCAGCAAGCTATATGTGTGCAATAATGAAAAAGTCGCCAAAATTTTGGTGACAATTTTGGATTTTCCACGACCTCGACACTAATAGGGGAGAAGAAATATTTGTCTGGGTTGTCATAAAAATATTAAGGTTGTTAGAAAATATCAATGTTGTCAAAGATTGTCGACGGAAATAACGATTTTCATACAGATTTTTAAAGAATGTTGAGAATATTTCGGGATGTCAATGGAAATTTCACTGATAACCATCAATATTAGAAATAGAAAATAAAGAAAATAAAAAAAAATGAAAAAACTAAAGAAGAAGATGAAGAATGAAAACCATTGAAAGATGAGGGAATTTTGGCATGGAGGATATGGTTTGCATTTGATGTTGAATTATTAAGACAAAAAGCAATAGTATATGTCCTTTTCTTTTTTCTTTTTTTCTTTTTTTATAAATCAAGAATATATGTACATAAAAGTTGAAATATCCATTAGTATGAGAATCAATTCTCATTTAAAATATTTATTTATTTATATTAATATAAGAATCTAATGATACATTACAAATGTGCTACCTCTACTCACACAAAATCCTATTTTGAAGTTTTGCATCCTTCCTCCCTAAACATAGAATAGTGTAGCTTTAAGTGAATATATGTAATATTCCTTTTACAAGTAACAAGCTTTCACGTGAACCATAATAATTCATCAAAGTTTTCCTATTACAGTTGATACAAGACTTCCATTTTCTTCAAAGTTCAAAGTCCAACCTTTGTTTTGAGTCTCTTATTTTTATCTATTCAAATTCCTTAAATCCATCTCGACATTCATGTTCCTTAAGTCAATTTCAAAAAAAAAAAAAAAAAAGTTTCTTCAGTCTCAAAAAAAATTTCAGATTCCATAAACAATTTTTTCATCCAATTGTAAATTTGGAATGAGATGATGGTTTCCACAAACAGTAGTGAAGAGAGGTTGGAGAAGAAGAAGAGGAAAGTATGGATGACTAGTAGCTGGGTTGGTGAGGAAATTGGCATTGATTTGAATGGTTTTTGGAAAGTGAGAAAAAACATAGTAGAGTTAAAGTGAAAGAAGAAAACGACTATGGAAAAAAAGTGAATTTGAAAGTTTGAAAAAAAAATGGAAGATGATGAAGGATTGATCTTTTTGAAGGTGATTAGTTTTCAACCTTTTTTTCTTTTTTTATTCTACTTTTTATATTCCTAAAACAAAGAGCTGTTGGTGTATTCTAGATAAAAAGCAATCATTTTCAAGTAGTTCAAAATCTCAGTTCTGCACAGTTTCTTAACATTTGCAATGACCTTCAAAGATAAATATTTTAATATTACATATTGCATAAATTTTGTTTCCTATTTAGTCTTGAATTATTTATATGTATAAGATATAGATCAAAGAAATTATTTAATATAAAATTAATTTTGCTTTACAAAGTAACATATTATGTAATTATTGATTTTTATATTTACTAATATTTTAACATTTATGTAATGAATGAATGGTATAAACTTTATAAAAGATAAATAAATAATTTTTTAGCTCATTTAGGTGAAATAGAAGTTTAATCATACTAAAGATTTTATAAGATATAAAAATCCGATTAAAACCAACTACTATGATATATTTATATACATATATATATTGAGGGGTTTAAGTATATGATTCCACCATGATTCTATACCATCATATACTACATTATATATTCATTAGGACTAACTTGATAGTTGTAACAGTGTAAGCGTCTTTTAATATGATTTTAGGAAATTTTTTTTAAATCTCTATTAATATTTAAATGATTTTGTGGATGAGTAGATGGTGATAATATAGTGCTTAACTTTAATAATCATAATAGTATAGATCTCTTCTTCTTATTAATATGTTTACATGGATTTTTTCTTTATTATCAATTATTATTATTATTATTATTATGAAAGAAATTAACTTAATAATTATTGATGATTATTAAGGTTAAAGACAAAAAGTGATAGTGAAAATGCAAATTCAATTTGGTCATATTGTATTCAATTGAAGGTAAAAAATATGGTACAATTTGTAAATTTTATAGCCATAAAATGTGATTATAATATGATGAATGTATATGTCTAGTTTAATGCTCTTTGATGAATGAGACTCATATAAAGTTATAATATATGCACCTAAACCAGACAGATAAGTAAAAGAAGAAAGTAGAAAATTTTTTGATCCAACAAGTCAAGAGTCAGGGTCTTCTAAAGAATATGGTAGTCGACGGTATTCTCAATTTTATGGCACACAAAAGTGTATGGAACCCACTCATAAGCAACAATACCAACACTTTCTTTCAGCTGCACTTTTATCATAAAGTCATTCGGTGCAAAATAAAAAATATAAAAAATGAGTTGATGAAAGATGATGTCAAAAAAAAGTTGGAAATATTTGTAGCACTGTTCCTTATTTATGATAATTTTACACCTATAACAGTTGAAAAAAAAAAAAAAAGAGTATTTGCATTTATGTTAATTTTTCTCTTCTCCTTTTTAGGATTTTCTTCTCCACTTCTTAGGTATTTCTATATTCTTCAGCTGCTCTTTTCTTTTATTAGTTTGGAGTTTATACAATTCTACGGTTTCAAGATCTCTTCTCTCTTTTATTGGATTAGCATTTATATAAATATATGAATTTCTTCTCCATATTAATTTTTTTCTTCTTTGACTCACATCACAATTAAACTTCGCATATATTTTTCTTGTATCTTTCCATGTTATACGCATTTAATTCTTTCTCCTTTCTTTAGTTGATGGTTTTATGAATTAACTATTTACTTTAAAACAAAAAGCACAATAAGTTTTGAATAAATAATTCAAGTTTTATAATTGAAACCTCATAATGATAGCCTTTTAGGATTTTATCTCTTCCCCGTGCATATGTAAATTAAAGTCCCATTTAAAAATCTCCTTTCATGTTCTTACAATGGTTAACATGTTTTATACATTTTTTAATAAAAAATAATTTTAGTAATTTTAATAAAAAAATATATGAATAAATAAATAATGCAGAAGACATCAAAATTGTTTGCTGAATTGGATTGAAATAAAAAACTTCACAAGCAAGAATTTATAGCCCGAATAAACCAATAGGCCCACTTTACCATATTTTATGGACAAATATTAAAAAATAAATCTTAATTTTTATTTTTCAAAATTTAAAAGAAAAAAATCATAAGCGAAGCTATTTAAAAAATAAATTAATTAAAAATTTCGTGGTGTAACACCATTATTTTTTCTTGCTAGAACATGAAGTCAACTGTTTTTTGTTCTTTTCTCTTTTTCTTGCAAAAAATAAATTATTCTTCTCTCCATTGATCATCTAATAAAATCATATCACTTTATATAACAACTTTAAAGATCAATTTCAAAGAAAATAGATACCTCTCTACACATCATTAATACATAATAATCTTTTTTTTATTTTTATATATTTGCATGAAACTTCTGCATTTTTTTTTTTTTTTTTTGGAGTGATTTCTAGATTATCTTGCTAGTACTTATATTGATAGGAATTTATTGACATTGGAGGACTTATAATTGCTTTGTGTAACATTTGTTTTTTCATTTTTTTAAACTCTTTTCCCTTTGTTGATGTTGTTTCCCCCCCCCCCCCCCCCCCTTCAAATTTTATCACTCACTCTATTTTGTTTAATGTATAGTTATCATAGATATATATGTGCAATATTGCTTACATGATATGTCAGTCTCAACTGAGAACGATGCCAGTTCAAGTATCTAATTTAATTTGAAATAATACACATAATATATAATATATGTTAACAAAACAATTTAAGTTACAGGAATTAATATAACCAACGAATATCCCGGTTTATGTCAGGACCCGTCCAAAATTCCTTCCCCGGAACCCTAGATAAGCCCTGATCCCAGGGAAACCCTACCGGACCCTCCAACGGAAAATCCGGCAGAGCCTCCCCTAAGGGATGGACTTACCAAAAATTACCTGCACTGAAAACACACTTCTAAAAACATCCCCTTATGCCTCCCACAGACTACAAATTGTTCCACAAATTTCAGCACTTCTCAAAAACATCAACAGTCCAGTGCATAAATAAAACATAAATGTCCCAATAGTATACAGAGCTTTAAAAAGTACTAATCAACAGAAATACAACAAGGCTGAAAGAAACAATATACATAAATGAAAGAGTACAGAAGTATTTCTCGAAACACAACAGCAGCGGAAAACTTGGTTCGCTCTGGAAGAACGTCTACCACCACTTGCACCTAAGGGAACGGAATTTAAGAGTGTGAGATGCTAATCATCTCAGTGAGTGACCCTAACTACTGAACACTTTTAATAATAAAATAATAATAATAATAGCAAATAAGGAATAGAACAAATACCAACAATTAATAAATAAATAATAATAACTGTTGGAAAATAATAATTTCCCTCAAAACTCTTACCAATCGCTCCGTTTGAAATGTTCCCTTTTTAAAACCTTTTCGTAAAACCCAATGTACATACCTCCCGAAAACCAAGGGATTAAACCATTTGATAAACAATAATTAAATAAATACATACCCCAATATATAATTAAAATGTAATAAATTATAGTAAATAATTTTGAACACCTTTGGGGTTTAAAACATTATTTGCAATTTACACCGACGAACCACACCATATACCGGTGATGCCCTCCGATACCCAGCGTCCCGAGCACCGACTGGCGGGGGGGGGGGGGTTAAAGAGAGAAACCTACAACGGCACTTCGGCGTCCCGACAGTACCGCTGCTGAAACCATCACCCGCCCAAGGAGGGGGGCGGCTGTGCGCAAACAAACTTGCCTGCCCACGGTCCAATGGCAACTCACGGGTGAAGTAATAACCGCGCGCTAAACCACATAATAACCGCGCGCTACCACGTGTCCATACACCATACACCAGAACACCAATACTGTATGAGTGCGTCTAAAAATA
Organism: Ziziphus jujuba; assembly: GCF_031755915.1. Lineage (NCBI taxonomy): Eukaryota > Viridiplantae > Streptophyta > Magnoliopsida > Rosales > Rhamnaceae > Ziziphus > Ziziphus jujuba. Next base: position 20,860,838 of record NC_083383.1, on the reverse strand, counting down.
AACATTAATAACCAACCGTACCGCTTTCCAAAATTACCGTGGGAAATACATTAAATTGTCACACTTACCATCCCACATATTTTCATTTAATAACCCGGTACGAAACATTGATAACCAACAAACCACAATTTTCTCGAAGTACGAGATGCAACCATAAAAATACCGCGGGCATAATTTATAAAATTTAAACAAATATTTTCGTAAAATATTTAACCCAATTATGCCCGAAAAATCAAATTTAAAACCACGTACAAATACTACCAAAATACACTTTGCTCATGCATAACAAATAAATTAAACCAAAATAAAACCATAAATAAACCACACCACATGAGCATAATTTAAATATCAATTTAAATACCAAATAAACATAATTAATTGCCCAAAATAATTTTTGAAGGTGGGTCACTCACCTGGAGCACGCAAATCAACTAAGATCCTCCTCGGGATCAACTCCACTACTCGCGCGTGCACCTAAACAACCATAGTGTACCAACCAAAAATATTAATATTTTATTCGGGTAATTCCCAAATGGATACCCGGGGAGCGAACACCAAACGATATCTAAAGGTGACGAGTTATATACCGAATCGAAGCTCGCGTGATGAGGATCACTGATTCGGTGTTACTTTCCGGTGATCGGACCCGACCTGGTTGGAATCTCGCCGGAAAGCTTTTCGGGTTTCGGCTCCGCAATTCTCCCAAACCGTCGCGAATTGGCAGAAACGGATACCGGATTCAGGTTCAGGAGGTCGAACACAGTGGACTGGAGCCGGCCGGAAAACTGGGTACTTGCCGGAACAGTACTTTCTGGCGAGCTGCCGCGGTCACCGGCAACAGTCACCGGCGGCGGCGCGTGCGGTGGCCGTTGGCTGTGATTTTTTGCAGATTTGTAGATCGTGGGGAGAGCAATCCAACGGGACCGGCGGTGAGGCAAATGGAGGCCGGACGGCGGAGAAATCACGGTTTGAAGATTTCCAGTCCCTCGCCGGAAAACGCACCGATCCCGGCGCGTCGGTGGTCCGATGGCCGTGAAACTTGGTGGATCGGCCGGACTTGAGGAGAGGATGAAGGCTAGCTGGCGCGTGTGGCCGGAAAATGGCTGAAAATGGGTCGATCGGCGGTGGCCGGCGGTGGAGGGAAAAACTCACCGCCGATCTTCATACGTCCGATCCGGCGCGTCCGGCGGCCGATCGCCGTGAAACTTGGAGGTTTTGCCGGAAATGGGGAGAGGAACCTTGCTGGCCGGTGCATGTACAGTAATTCGGCCGGAAAATTTGAAAAATTCCGACGCCGGTCAGACTCTCTCTCTCTTTCTCTCTCTTCCCCGAGAATTTTGTCAAATAAATGCCACTGTGTGGCACTGTTCATGCCACGTGGACCAATCAGAAGCTGACACGTGGCATTCCACTATTCATCGACCCAAAAACATTAAAATATTACGGTATCCGGCAAACTTCAAATGTCCATAACTTTTTAACCGGATGTCCGTTTTGAGCGTGCCGCTAGTCTGTGAACTCGTATCGACGAGCACTTCACAACCATGCACAGGTCAAAGCTCATTTCCCCATAAATAAAAAGTCAACTCTGGCACCCCTTGGACAGTTTGGACCGCAACTTGTTTTGCCCATAACTTTCAAACCGTAACTCCGTTTTCGACGTGCTACTAGTCTACGAACTCGGGGCATCGTGCACTTGGCCACGGTACCCTGGTCAACTCGATTGTTACAGTTTAATTGTATTTATTACAATCATACAACTGTATACACTATGTAAATTAATTTAAAATACTGCATTAGAATGTATGGATTTGGTATTTGCCCAACTGAAATATGAAAAGATACACCTAATTTTAAGTCATACCAAATTACTATTTATGTATTACAAGATGAAGTAACTAATTTAAAATCTAAATTTCAAAATTTTGAAGCTGTTAATTCACGTGACCCAAAAGATGTTGGCAATGCAAATGTTCCAAATGATGTTGCCAACAACAAATTTTTATAGGTATTAATTAATTTTTCTTTCATTTGTGCAATATTATTTTTACATTTAATTAAAAAAATAATTTATATTCTAAACTATTTAATTTTCATATAGGCTACCAATGCTACCATACTTCATAATCTCTCAATGCACACAATATCTGCATTACATCATCTTTCTGCTCATGTAATAATCAATATTGATTATATTATTGTATTATATGATTATCAGATCATTAGTATTTGAGTTTATGCTTGTTGCTTTTTCATGAACCATATACGTACAAGCTAAACTAACTTGAAAGTTAATTAATATTATTTGATTTCAAATAAAAAGTTTTCAATTTTTTTTATAAAATTATATTATCTTTTATTATTGGTTGACAATAAAATACTGTTGAAAAATTTGTTTTATGCAACAGAAACCATTAACACTGGAGTATTGGCTAGTAAGTGAAAATGTACATAAATCTATACATTGATTGCTTTTCACTTAGTTTTGGTAGCAGACACACAAAGTAGCAATTCAAAAATTTAATTTACCTTAAAAGTTCTTAGGTCTTTCCTGTGATAAAGTTTAAGCCATTATTCAAGTTGGCCAAAAGAGAAGCTCAAAAGATGCAACATTTTGACACTTTTAAACACTCGTTAAATTCTGAAAGACAAACGCAATTAAGTTCACTAGCACCAATAAAGGGGCTAATATGTTTTAAGGAAACTTTGTTCAATATAAGCCCGTATCAAAATTTTCATCTAATTTTGGTTGAATATATCTACGTTCTTGTTTTCCGTAATTTGAATTTATTTTACTGTTTTAATATTGCTATATGTTTATTTTTCTTCTAGTTCTCTGTATGCATGTACATATTTTCTAACAATATGTATGCTTAAATATTTGTTTTTTAATGTAAAATCATTATTATTATTATTGATATGGGCAACTACAATATAGTATATTGTGGTTTTAAATCATTTGCTTTTCATTAATTATGTCTACATACATGAACAATGTGTAAACTAATATATACAAATATATATATATATATGTGTGTGTTTTAAAAAATCTGTAGAACTCAACCTATGTGCAATCTCATCTGCACCCTCAAATATCTCAAACTGATTTCCAAAATCTTACATGTCCAAATCCAGGAGGCATCTTCAAATCAATATGAAAGAAAAGTAAGCTTAAAAGTCACATCCGAACAAATCAATACAACCTAATGAAATATATATTGTCTAGAAAGGATGTTCTGATTCAAATATCATGGCTCAGTTAAACAAATATTAAGATCGAAGATAAAGTTTTAGAACCATAAAGCAATATTGAAAGAAAAATTATAATGCAATACAAATGTTACATCATCACCAAACCAACGTTAAGAACAAGAACAAATATCGGAAACGATGAAGCAAATATCACAAGGAAAAGGAGGTACATATAGGTGCAAGTCCACAGGAGCAAAAAACCTAATGCTCATATATTAAGTCAACAGGACGACTTCCAGGTCCTTCTTAAACACCCAATGGTCTCAAAGAGGGAAGCTTTAGCAAATTTTCTATCAAAAATTCAGTAAAATCTCCCAATAATTTGAATATAACCCATAAATATTTTTAATATAATTCTCATAAAATCACTAGTCAAAGATAATATAAGAATCATAATATTAAGTTAATCCACTAAAATAATCTAAAGAATACAAACGCACAAATGAAGAATAATGAAAGTGTCAACATAATGTATATATTAGAATCAATAAAAGAAAGAATATTTACTATCATCATATTCAAAAGAAAAGAATAATATCAACAACAAAATAACATACAAATAACGAAGATGGTTGGACATGATGCATATAACCTCTTAGCTAAAGCTTAAAGAACAATTTAAAACCAAAACTATGACCCAAACTTAACGAGTAGAATAAAATAATAACATAACAATAATAATTTATGTTTAAAACTTTTCTATCAAAATCTCACTTTCACTCTTTTGAAAATTCGCTTGTTTTGAAAAATATCTTTCATAAAACCCATGCATTTCCCCCTAAAAATATTGCGAATTTCATATTTCATAGGAAAATATTTGTAAGAACAATACCATTAATAATCTCTTGTACTTAAATAAATAAATTATATTTTCCAAAAATAATTATAAGCAAAAATAATAGTTTCGTAATTATAATACATATGATACCAGAATCTAGGTGTCATGTTCAATACAAATTCCTATCATACGATCCTTAGTGTGTTAAATCATTGCAGAGCCAACGGGAAGAAGAAAACTATCATATGACCCAGAGGCATCACAAAACTAGGATCTTCGACCAGTCTTTATATCACATAATAATACCATGGGTTTGAGTAATATATATAATTATAACTATATCCAAAACTGAATTCATATATGTATATTTAATCATGAGATTGCTTAACGCATAATATCACAAATCCATATCTCACATTTATCTCATAATAAAATATCATTTATTCCTTTATGTACATACCCAAAAACTGAATATAATTATTTGTCATATCATATGCAAATCATATATATACATAAGGTAAATAAAGTAGTCAAATCATAAGTATTTTTTTGATGCCAAAAACATATTCATGAAAAGCTATATAGTAATAATCAATCCAATTGCTAAAACATTTTAAAACCAAGATTTAGAATTTCACAATGAGCATATTAGAACTTTGAAACATTTAAAAACTTATCAAAAATCACATGAAATGATAATTTTTATATATATTCACATATATAAACATAGATAATTATATATATATATATATATATTTGATATAGTAAGGATATCCTACATGGCAGTCATATCAATTAAAAATATTTACACATCTTTAATAATCACTTTACATAATTTATAAAACTCATTTAACCACCTGCAATTAAAAAACCATTTGTCAGTAAAAAAATTAAATAAGCAAAAAACACCGGCAAAGTTTTGTCCTTCCACCTATCTGTTTGCTTCAGCCGGTGACTGTTGGTTGATTCTTCTACCTACTACTGGCATCTCCTTCGAATATATGGCTGCTAATTCCAGGTTAGATTTTGCTATTTATTATAATTATTGTTTTTTTTTAATTTAGGGTTTAGGGAATATAGATCGTTGTTTGTTTTAATATAATCATTGTGGTATGATCATTATTATAACCATTGTTTTATATGGCTGTTGATTTTCTAATCATTGCTGGGTTAGGGGATATAATCATTGTGGTATGGTAATATAGATCGTTCTTCCAATATATGGCTGCTGGTATTACTATAAAACTTTTAACTTGTAAACTATCAAATTTTTGCATCAATAATATTCTAATAAAAAGAGATAAACTATTATTTGGTATGTCCACCGGAAATTACAAACAAAAAAGGAAAAATTGCTTCCTCTTTTTTTTTTTTTTTGGTTTTCTTTTTCCTAAAATATAAAAAAGCTGTTGGTATAAATCATAATCAGTTCTCAGCCTCTAGAACCCACTCTTGTTATCATATTCGGTTCAGTGTCTTTGAGCTTCATTGTAAATTATTGACTTTATTTTTCCACTTGTTGCTTGTGCGAAATTGCACCCCAACTGTTTGAAAAATCGGTTGTGAGAAACTTCAACAAGAGAGCTATAAGAACATGATTATTTATATTTTTTACAAATGAACTTTATACAAAATTGTCCGATCAGTAAGTTTTCCCTCATTTAGTATATAACATTTTTTTTATTTATTTTATCCCAAACATCAAAAAGAATAAGATAACAAAAAGAATGTGGCCACAACTGAATTGCCAATTCGTAACAATCTCCATATGAGTTGAAACACACATATAAAGCAAAACTTTATGATGGTCCTTGGTGTCATATTGACAAATGTCACAAAATGGCCATCAAATGACCTGTACATGAAAAATTATTTTAAACTTCTTATAAGCACATTATAAAACCCCTGTACATCTTATAACCATGTTTGTTCTTTAAAACCCAAGGATTTTAAATATTTTGTTGGAAACAAAGAGAAGAATACATCTTAAATCATTTTCTCAAGTCTTTAAAACACAATCATTAAATCAATTAATCCTAACTAGATGAAGTACTTTTGCTACCAACCAGCAATGGGCACATGGCCATATATTCAATGGTAGGTAAAAATCTCATGGATTAGTGGCTTACTATATCTCTATTAAAGTTAAATAGTTTATTCATGTTTAAGAACCTATTTTAATTATTAGGTGGTTATCCAATTTCCCTCTGGTGTAACAAAGCAAAGACTGCCAAATTTTTCCTTCACTACATAATAGTAAACCCCAATATGGTTGGTATAAATTGCATCAAATCCAAATGAAAAAATACAATTAAAGTGAATGACACCTGCATTTTGTCCTTGTCTTCTAGACAATTTATTGATTGCTTAAAAAATAGATGGAACTGTTAAAGAGAGCATGTTATACATTGTTGTACCATTATTAATTACTAAAGCTCAACCTCAGCAACATATGTTATAATTAGTGCAGGAATGTCAAGAAGTCAAAAAGCAGAAAGTTCACATGCATTTTTTAGAGGTATATTTCAGATAAAAATTCATTAATGGATATGCATTTTTTAAGAGGTATATTTCAGATGAAAACTCGTTAATGGATTTTATCACTAATTTTTACAGAGCACTTAGTCATCAATGGTATGGAGAGTTGGTTGCTGACCATGTTGATGTTAATGAAAAATCAAGACTAAGAACTTCATGGCCAATGGAAGCACAAATGGTGTAGATATATACAAAAAAGATTTTTACACTCTTTGGGATTGAGATATTTGAAAGTCATTCTTATTGTGTAAATTCCATCCATAAAGATGAAGAGCTGCTGATTTATGCTATTAATAAGGTTGACGAAGGTTCATCATCAAGGTCTCGAAGGCTTATAACACTCTAATTATGTATCATGTACTTGTAGACAATTTGAATTCAAAAAAATCCCATGTAGACATATGTTGGCTTTTTTTCGTATCAAGCAAGTATTTCAATCACCAAGCCAATACATCCTACAAAGATGGACAAGAAGTGCAAAAGTTGGAATAGTATGTGATAACAGTGGTTGTGAAATCAATGAGACATACAATAAGTCTTTGATGACGAGACATGCAAAATTGTCTCAAATATTTTCTCTCATTATAGATGATGGATCTCTCACTGAGGAAGGAAGTAACCTCTTATTAGATGATTTGGAATCATTGCACAATAAAATTAAGTTGATTAATCTTGGTACTGGTGTCATTCAAAATTTAGTAAGTGGTAAAAGTACTAGAGAAATTCAAAGTGTAATTAATCCTTCTAATGTGCATGCAAAAGGATGTGGAAAAAGAATTAAATCTGCAAAAGAGATTACAAGTACAAAAGGGAGACTTTGTCATGGTTGTGGGCTTCGTGGACAAGCACATGATAAGCGAAATTGTCCAAAATTACTTGAAAGGTGATATTTCTTAATATTTTTTCATTTAATAATAATATCCTTAGAAACATAAACAATATACCTAGCGCTGCCAAATGATGCATGGCATCCCGAAATATCACCGGACAATAAAAGAAAGGGAACATGTGCAATGAATCCACTTCACGACCCTTAGCATCCTACAGACATTGTGGCAATACAAACCTGTGGGATAAACCCACTCACGACCCATAGTATACAAAATGTATCGTAACGATGATAAACTTATATGATGAACCCACCTCATGGCCTTTAGTGTACTACAGGTATCATGGTAAACCTATACATTATAATATATTATTATAGAGATACTAGTAGTATAAGATATACCAATTTAAAATAACAATACAACATCCATAAATAATCTTTGTAAGATCATTAATACTTTTCCAAACAATATTGTACTATAAAGCATAATTTAATATTCACATCTAACCATTTATTCAAATATTCCAAAAACTCCAAATCATCATTTCACGCCAAAATATAAATACCAACAATAAAATATAAATCACCATAAACTATTTTTAGACACTTACAAATATAAAACACTTAAACATGCTAAAAAATATATAATTTTTGATCTAATTTTTTAAAATTAATTATTTTTCAGAAGGGCTAAAATAATAATTAAATTATCAAAATATTTTAATATCAATATTCATGGGTTCATGATGAACTCATTAGAATTAGAAACTATTAAAAATCTTATTAAAAGTCACATGAAATGATAACATATATATGTGAAAACTAATATTCATATATGCATAAAATAAACGTTTAAATTGAACCAAATATATATGAAATATCCAAACCATATATATTGCACAAGAATGCACAAAATTATTTAAAAATATAACCATTCACAAATACTACTAATGCTACTTTTGCTCTTTTGCGGGGTCGCCTTCAGATTTAATATAGGTGTCTGTAATACAACAAAATATTCATCAGGCTCTAACAACTAGATATTGGTGTGTACTAAATATCTTAAAATAATTTATACAACTATAAAATAACATAAATTAGACACCGAGCGGTTCAATTATGTTGCAAACCTTTATGATCCAATACCCAAAATTGAGGTTTTTCACTCAAAGGCTAATTTTATGAAATTGAACCTTCCAATTAATCCTATTAATATCTAATTATACTAATTCAACTTCAATTTTATCGAATTTGACCAATTTTTATCCAAACATAGTCCAAATCTATCTGGTGTTTAATTAATTAATTTAAAAATGAAAAAATTATCAAATGACATCCAAAATATATAAATTCTATATCAATAGAAAGCCCTAGAGATAAGGAATACATTGGTGTCTCACCTTTGTCTAAAAGTGCCATACCTGGTTAAAATTTTCTTTGGAAAACTCGGCAAAACTTTCCCTAGGCAGATCTCTCAAGTAGTAAAGAATCTTAGCAAACTGAGCACAGTAATGGATTCAGAGGGTCTAGAAATGGAGGAAGAGAGGTATAGTTAGACTGATTTGGCCGAAAAATCCATAAATTTTCAATTATAGGTTTAAATTAAGCATGCCACTAGTTTATGAACTTATAGTAATGAGCACCATATGATGGTATAGAAGTTAAAGACATAATTAATACAAATAAAAAGTCAATCTCAATCTCACTCGATAAGTCTGGACCTCACCTTGATTAGACCATAACTTTTTGATCTCAACTTCGATTTTGGCATGCTGCTAGTTTACGAACTTGTTATAATGCATACTTTGCAATGGAGTCTTCGTTAAAACCAAACTCTTGCGATACCAAAAAGTCAACTATAGAATCCACTCGATCAACCTCAAACAACTTTGGTCAAACTTAGTAAAAAAATTCAAATTTGGAGAATTTTCTTGGGTCAGAGTGCTATATAAAAGGTTATAAGCTAAATTTTTATATATACATCTCAATACCAAATGCCCAACTCATCTTTTATTGGCATATTAGAGCATTTCTAGCAAGGTTTTTAAAAGCCTTCTCTTCTTTATTTTAAAAAAGCCATATTTCATTTTCATAACCTCATTGAACTTTCTAAATTAAAAAAATTAAAATAAATATTGGAGATTGGCTATCCAAATGTAGAGTGCCAAACTCACTCTCTATACAAAACTTTTAATAAATTCATTTATTGTTATGCTATTTTCAATTCCCAATTTAATTAATCTACTAATTATAATTTCATATTTCAATTTCTCAATATTCGTTTGATGCAGGGGAAGCAAAAAAATAAATAAATAAATAAATAAGAAGAGAAGGAAAATATGAGTCATAATTGTTTATGGAGAGTTTCAAACTAAAAGCAAATTATGGACACAGTAGATATCGTAATATGTACATGTGGTGATGGGCTATAGTATGATTGGTAGTGTGTGAACTTTGTATGCTGTTGATGTTTTATCTATATATATGGAAGTGTTGTTTTCTTTGCATGTGCTTGGTTTGTCTATATTATAAGTGAGGCTCCATTGGACTTTTCATAAGTAATGTTCAGGCGAACCACTTAGGGTTCCTAGAAGGATTTCTAAGATGGATATAAAATTCAACTATAATGGCATCATATATCAATCTAAAGTGCATGAAATGGATAACATGACATTATGTTCATCTCAGCATTCATTGCGTGTGGTCGTTGAATATTGAATGAAAAATTTTAGCCAAACAACAAGATGATAGATCTTCTAAATGGTGAGGATTTAGGTTGATAAAGATGTCATATTTGAATTAAGAGGGTCTAAAATATGTGGGTAAGGGTAGTCACATGAACCAAAATTGGCCGAATTTATAGTGAACTAACCAGACTGCCAATACGAGCTTCAAACTGCCTATCACAGTGTGTTTTATTAGGACCCTTCTAAAGTTACCTACCACAACTCTAGGATAGCCCAACAAGGGAAAACTCCATCAGAATTTTTACAGAAAATCAAACAATATTCCCCCTGTAAATTTAACTTTCTTGAACAATATATATCGGCCTTACTCCTCCCCCTTACTATAAATTTTCACAAATTTTCAAGACTTCGATAATAATAGCATAAAGGTAAAAATATAAATATAAATGAATAATAGATCATAAGTACCTTTCATGTATCAGGACCCTTTACTGAAGTTTCCTACCAGAACCCCAAGATGGCTCTGATTCTTCCCCAAGTTTTAACTCAGCAGAAGAAATATGCTTTTATAGATTCATAACCACCCATACTTTCTACTTATAAAAATTCCAGAAATTTATAACATTCCATAAATGTATCAGAATATAAATATAAATAAAAAAATAGTAATAATAATACAGACTATCCTCGAGTTCATAATATATCTAGTAATGGGGAGTACAACCATAACAATATTCGTAATAATAATAATAATAAAAATAAATGAAGATAACCTAGGTTCCTGACCCTAAATCATACAACTTACATCTCAAAGTCTAAGTAATATAAAAATATTAATTTATGCTGTTAAGAAACAATAAGTTGTAAAATATGTTTAGTAAAATAATTAAAATAGACATATAAAAATAATACTTTAAATTGAATACTTGAGATCACAACAATAATTTTGATAGCATCATAACCATCTAGAACTGACATAAATGCATATATATATATATATATATATCTATATGGTCCACCGAAGGTTTTGAATAACATGCTTGCAAGCTGATACACCTATCGGAAGGCTGAAATACCTGCCAAAGGATGACCTGGATTTCTATTATTGGTATTGTACGAACTTCCTCACTACTCAACTAGGTTACACACATATTGATGTACCATATGATGTATTAGTGTATAGTCCCAAAATATCAAATGCTTATGGTATACTAATACTAGTAGTATGGTCAAGGATGGTTGCCTATGATAATCATCCAACCCACCGATTTCATAAGCAGCAGAAATACCATAATAGACCACTCATAGGCATAGTTCATATCCAATCATCTATTGATCATTGCCATTTTACTGTATGGTGCACCTAATTACAAAATATATCGAAAAGATACCTAATGCACCATACTATATACCATTGTTATCAAGTGTTATTAGGTTTTCCCTACACCATTTGATTGAAGGAGGGAGGAGAAAAGAAACCTACACACGATCCCCTTTAGAATCCTAAAGGTATCAGTGCTAAATAACTTGCCATCCTACAACTAAGGGGAGGACAACTAATACTCTCATTGCAATGTACCTTCCTACCTTCACTCATCTTAGGTCCTATAAAGTGGCTAATATAATTTGTCATCCTTTGGCTATAGAGATGGTGGCTAACTGCTATAACTATAAAATACCTCATACCCTCACTTATCACAACGCATCAAGGATGATTATATATAACTTGCGTGCTAATATTAATCAAATGTATATCAAGAACACCAGTACTGTATGGTGCATCTATAAACCAACTAGTCACCTGTAAATATAGAAAAACGACAGAATCAATTTTCCATTATTACATTTTAAAATTGTAATAAATGCTTTAAGTAAATAAATAAATGAACAAATAAATATATAAATAATAAACAAATAAAAATAATAAAAATTAAACATAACGAGTAATTTTACAAATTCTATAAAATCAAACGTAATTCTATCCATTTAAGTATTACCAAAAAATTAATAATCCAAAATAAAAAAATAATTTGAAACCTGAATATAATTTTTAAGAAAATAGACCATGTTAAAATCATCTTAATATTAAATCTTTTTATAACTCTCAATCCTTTTAAATTAAAGTAAATAAATAAATGATTGCATAAATAAATAAACAATAAACAATAATCTTACAAAATCATACACATGTATTTATTTATAGAAGCCCACACACACACACACACACACATATATATATAGATACATATACACACACACATATATAAATATTGGAAAATTCTATGATGAAGACGGTCCGCATGTGGACCATGAGTATTGACGACGATTTTTGAAAAAATAATCATCAATACTCTCTCTGTGTGATAGTATTGATGATGATTTTTTCAAAAACTGTAATCCTTATGGTCCGCATGCGGACTGTGCGCACCGTAGACAGACTCTATATATAAATAAATAATAAACAAATAGTCTTACAAAATCATCACATGTATTTATTTATATACACACGCACACACATATATATATACATATATACACATATAGATATATATAAATTAATAAATAATAAAAAAATAATCTTACAAAATCATAAATTAATAAATAATAAACAAATATATATAGGAACATGTTCTAATAATATGATTATTTTACCAAAATTAAAATTTATGGTAAATGTTTTCAAAACTCAAAATAATTTAGAAAATAACATGCCACTTATATTTGTATGACTTACACATATACACGCATACACATATTTATACCAAAACTATGGCACTAAAGCATTTAAAAAGAAACCATATAAATAATACCCCTTTTGTTCTACAATCATCCCAAATAAATAATTTAACATTTAATTATGCCTAAATTACTTTAAAAAGAAAATGAAAACCTCTCCAATCCAATCTCATAAAATATTCACTATTATACAAAATAATTATACTTATAAAAATATATGATAATACATTTACACATTCTATGAATATGAACACCAATGCCATCAATGCACTTTAATAAACTGGATAGGGAAAACCATAACATATTAAAATGCCCCTCTGACAGTATAAATCACTTAAATCTATAGATCCATATATAAGCAAATACTTTGATAAACTTTAATAAGCATAAACCAATAATTTAAAGTTCATAAAACCATAGATCAGCATTTAAAACAAATCAAGGAATGGAATTATTTTAATTAAACACAAGCATCGAAACCTTTTGAAATTTTATAAAATACCCAATTAATAATAATTTGTTAAATAACATATCAAATCCAAATATAATATAATATATAAATATATATATTACCCCAAAATATAATTTATAAAATATATTGCTCACAGTACTAACATTTGCTCATCCTTGCTCTATTGCAGGATTTGCCGCAAGTTTCACTAGATGCTTAACATATGCTATCAATAGCATTTAGATACCAAGTACATTATCTAATAATATTAGAAGGCTCTAAATATTTTAAAATTTACTATTACTACTTTGGATTGCCAAAGTTAGATGCCAAGGGAGTCCAACTCTACAGTTACCCCAAATGGTTTGTTGTTCAAAAATTTGGGATTTTCCTGTTTATACCCAATTTCATGTAGTTAAATATTTCATTAACCTTTAGTAATAGGACGCTAAATGCAATAAGAATTAATTCCCAAGAAAAAAATATTCCAAAACAGACTAATTTGACAGTAATTATAGAAATTAGCTCAAAAATGGTAAACTTTTAAGTACCCAACCATAATTGGTAATTATATACCAAATGAAAGCTTGTAAGACAAGCATTAATGATACTTAGCTCAAATTAGCTTATCTCGTTGGCGATGGCTAGAAAATAGATGGGAAAATTTATCCAAACTTCAATTCAACATAACTCTTAAACGGCAAGGAATTAGGAAGAATGGAGGCTATCTTCAGACTCAAAAGGTTGAAATTTGGGTGTAGCACCAGCCTTGTGGCCAAGGACCATCAAAAATAAAGCGAACTAGACAAAACCAACTGTTGGTGTCTAAACGCCGATCCTAGCAAATCTGCGGGCCAACTGAACAGAAAATTTGCGACCAAGGTTGCCTTAAGGTGGGCTTACATGGTGCTCTTCTCATGTTGTAGTTAGGTGGCTAGAACATGGCCAATTTTGGCCAAATTCAAAAGAGAAGGAAAGAGACAGAGAGAGAGAGACAGAGAGAGAGAGAGAGAGAGAGAGAGAGAGAGGAAGCCTTCGTAGGAGAGGAGAGAGAAAAAGAAAAAGAAAAAAAGATGGAGGCTGCATGTCAGCTATGGATTGGTGACATGTGCCAACCATCAAGGATATATTCAAACATCCCTTTACACACTTTTCGATAAAATCTATCCAATGAAGTCAATCTCAAAAAAATAAATGCAACTTTACATATCCATAACTTTTCAACAGTAAATCCAAATTAAAGATGCTGCTAGTACATGGACTCATATTGATAAGCACTATACGATGATACAAAAGTCAAAGTCATAATTGATATAGATAAAAAGTCAACCTTGGCCTATGGTGATGCATACATCGTGATGATGCCCTAGTCAAAAAAAAAATTCTAGCCTTGCTAAAAATTCAATTGTGGGACCTACTAGGTTAATCCTAATCAACTCTTGTCAAACTTGATAAAAAAAATTCAAATTTGGAGCGTTTTCTTAGATCAGGGTATTGCATGTTCAGCTATAGTTTGGTTAGAATTGTTTATGGTTTGTCAGTTTTCATGTCGGCAATGTAAAGGCATGGCTTAAGTAACAAAATTCCAATGGGAACAAGATCGAGTTTTTTTGAGATCCAGTTAGGGTGGTATTGGGTTGCGGGTTAGTCCTGCAGGGGGTGGTGGCTTGTGGGTTTCTTGGGAATTTTTGTGTATTTTGTTTTGTTTGTTTGTTTGTTTGTTTTTTGTATTTTTGGATGATTTTTTGTTAAATCTTTACATTCAAACACCTACCTAGGTATTTATACTCATTAAGGCAACTTTTAGAACAAATTGGTATTGATTTTGACATTGGTAAAATATTTTAGTTTAAAATTTCATAAATCGAAAACTTTTAGACCTTGATTCAAAGTTATGTATGTTGTTAGTTTGTGAACTCATGTTGATAAGCTCTAGGAAATGGTATAATAATCAAATCCAAAATTTAGCCATACACCCTTAGATTGGCATGTGGTCAAGTTGGTCAAACCTAATCAGTAGAGAGTGACAGATCCAACAAGAAACCCCATACTGAGGGAGATGGCTAAATGAAGGACAATATCGGCAGAGAATGACAGGTCCACCAATGGAGGTAGCTAGTGGAGGTAGGGTGTTATATTTTGATGCAAATTCTAATTTGCAGTATTTTTTAGCATTTATTATTTAGATTGAATTTTTTAGATGTTTGCTTGTCCTCTCCTATCTTTCATATCTAGTTTTAGGCATTATTGTTTATCTTGGTTTTGGATTTTTGGAAATTTTGCAAGTAATTGTTCTATGGTTTTTTATGTAATAGAGCTAATTTCATCATGTTTGTTTTTAGTAAATCATTCACCATGATCGAAATAGACTAAAGCTAATTTCGTGATTTTTTTATTTTTTCGGCTTTGTTTCAACAGTGGTGGTGGTGGTCTGGCTATAGTTTTTTATATTATAATATTTCGTGGTTAATGTATTTGTTGTTTCTTTTATGCCATTAAGTGTCATACAAGAGGAACTCATTAAGAAGGTACTTTAATATTTTTTCTAAGATATGCTTCTCTTCTTTAATTTTTTAAGTATATTTTCCTTGTTAATTTCAATACCCATCAACAACTAGAAAAAGAAATAAAATAAAAAGCTATCTCTTTCTAGGCCTACCGACAAGAACCATGAAGATTGAAGAATTAGGATCGTTTTGTTATCTTTAATAAGAATATATAAAACAAAGAAGTAGATTAGATATGAGTTGCTTTAACTGACATGTTACTTGTAGTTTGTGGGCAGTCATTGTCAAATGATTGGAAAAACCAGGAGATCATTTCGAAGGTGCTTTTGAATATTCACTACAACATATATTAATTTTTATAGCATGTTTAAAATGCTATAAAAGATATATGGTTGCATCTTTAGAAATACCATGACAGCTCATGTTATAAAAAGTTCTATTTTTTATAGTATTTTTTAAATGTTGTGCTAAATGCTATAAATAACCATTTAATAGTATTTGTCTTATATTATTATATGTTTAAAAATAGTTACAAATGTCATATCATAGCATTTGATAAACTATATTAAATACATTTCATAGCATTTGAAAATGCTATTTTAAGTAGATTTTATAGCATTCGGTACTGTTATATCACAATAACAAAAAAGTAAATTTACGACACTTTAAAATGTTACTAAAGTTTTACTATAATGACATTTAATTAATTAGTGACAATCATTGTAGATATCATGGAGAGTGTAACTAAAAACTATAGTGACAATTCAAAATATCACTAAAAAGATAAATAATGACATTTATAAATGTCATTAAAAAATCATTAGATTAATACAATTAATCGATTAGCGACATTTGAAAATGTCTGAAAAAATTATTAATGACATTATAAAATCTTATTGAATTTTAAATATTAATTTTATTATAAAAATTTTAAAATGCCAAAAAATAAGATTTAGAACCATTTTCAAAATGTTACTAAAAAGTATAATAATAATTATTATAATTTAAATTAATTTAATGAAATTAATTAATAAAAATAATGTCATCTGAAATTAATAATAAAAATAATTATTAAAAATGCTATTGTTTTACATTAGTAATTGCAGTTTTTTAAATGCTATATCTGTATGCTATAAAATTCAGTTTTTGTTGTAGTATATTTTATGTTATTGCTTGTATCATAATAATTTTCTCGGACACTTACATCTATAAAGAAAGATTTAAGTCGTTCTTCCGACAAATTTGTCGGACTATGTGTCAGGTGTATCAATTGGCAGCCATGGCTCGACAACTAGCCTTTTTACAATTAATACCTGTTATGAATGTCAGCTATGGCTATGTAACTATTAGATTCTTCGTGTTATATCCCTTTCCTGCATACAAGTCACAACCTACAACTGACAAAACCATATAAAAACATGCTTGATATGTTTTTTAGGTTGCCAATCATAAACTACTTGCTGAAATATATATACATATATATATATATATATATATATATTTCCATTGCATGTGGTTCAATCCCTGATAGTTTCTTTGCTGTTCTTTTTGTTTTATTTATTTATTACCTTTTACTTACCCTGTAATTTAATGAAACTTTTAGTTCCAGCTGCTACAGCAGGAGCATTGGGTTATAGATACATGTGGTGGAAGGTATTTACATTATCATTTGGCTCTTATCATCATCATCATCATCATCATCATTATTATCTACCACTGCTCATGTTAAGAATGTGTAAATCATGCTGTCAAGTTTCGGCTGCCATGCATTTCTTTTCTTCTATTTCTCTCCTATTTTGAAATAATTTAGAAAGTTTTTCCTTAATATTGATGACATGCTATAAACTGATAGTGTCACAGTCATGATTAATGGGTTTGGAATTGGTAGCTGGGGAGTTGGGGGAAATGAAGCAGGGGCGGCTGCAATCAATGGTAGGTAAAGTATGCTAACTTTTGGATAGCAATTAAATACATTGGTAAAACTTACCTCGAGATTTGGTGACTTTTTCTTTGTTCTTTTATTTACACGGTTTATGTGATTATTTTCTTCTGTTTTGTTGTTTTGTCTTATTTGCTCTTTGAATATATGCCTAATCTTCCTTTTCCTCTACTAAGTATTGTCAATCTAGCTATTGGGTCCATCTAGCTGATTTAAAAACATCTCCTTGTGGGCCGCTATGACATGTTTGGTAGATAAGTGCATAAATCTCCTAAATAAATTTTGTTAGCTTTTCAATATATATTGGTGAGAAACACCATATAGGATGCTTTTGTTTAGCATTGTCATGCAAAGTGTCTATATTACTAGCCTAAGAAATAGAAAACAAAAATTGTTGATTTTATTTAAGAATAATTAAGAGACATAATATCTTAGTTTGCAATTCTTTAACTTATGTAATTTTTAATTTTTAATTTTTTTAATTCTTGACTGCTGATTATGTTTTATTTTTTGCATACTGATTACAATTCTTACTAGATATTCCCGAGTGCTAGTTTAGACTTTTTGCATCACAGACATTTTTGTTTTTACATTTAGGGTACTTTAAATGTTTTATTTATTTATTTACTCATTATGTTTTTTTCACTTTTATGTAGAACCGTTCAACTCTGAATTATTTCGCTCGTTTGGAGATAAAGATATAGTCATGGTGTTGAAGGTTAGACTTTTTATTTTAGAGGGTCAATCATAAAAATGCACATTCCAAGTACCAACATATTTGAACCATGCTAATTAAGCTACCATCAAACTCAAAAAGGTTTAAGTTCTTGACGTGGTGCCTCAATTAAATTGGCCCGTTTTGAAATTGCATTAAACCATTATAAGTACTATTCTTTTGGCCCGTTTTGAAATTGCATTAAACCATTATAAGTACTATTCTTACATATTTTTTCTTGTACTTTTCAAGCTGTTGTTGTTTTCGTCAGGACCCATCCAAAATTTCTCATCAGAACCCTAGAGAAGCCCTGATCTCAGGAAAACACTACCGAATCTCCCAACGGAAAATTCGGCAGCATCTCCTCTAAGGGTAGGGCTTACCACAAAATTTCCTGTATAGAAAATACACTTCTATATACACCACCTTATTCCTCCCACCTTACTACAAAGTATTACCACAAATTTCAGCACTTCAATAATTAACAGGAACCCATGCATAATTAGATAAATAATTGTCCAAATAATATACAGAGCGTTGTTAGTACAATTGAATATGAAATTTAATATAATAAACGATAAAAAGAAATAATACAAGATAGAAAGGAAAAGAAAAGCCTCTTGGACTTTTGGCAGCGAACCAAGACATCGAGCTCCCCCCCGGATGATCAATGTCGATTAACCTGGGCCTGAGGAAATGTAATTTAAAAACGTGAGATACTAATCATCTCAATGAATGACCCAATCTACTAATCGGGGAAATAAATAATAATAATATAACAATAATATAAACTTGATTAATCAATAATAAATAAGTAATTAATTATTAAGTATTTGAAAATAATATTTTCTCTCAAAACTCTTACGATTCACTCAGTTTGAAAATTTTCCTTTTTAAAACCTTTCACAAAACCTGATATTTTATGCCTCAAGATTTAAAAAATAATTAGTCAAATAAATTTCAAATAAAATACAAGAATTTAAGGATCCAAAATTATAATGGAAATAAATTATCTTTAGATAAAATAAAATAAAATAGTAAATAAACTTGTATTAAAGAAATTTGGTATAAAAACAAAAATAAACCCAATATATAAATTATAAAATTTATTAATTAAATCAATAAAATAATCAAAGGAATATTTAAAATCAATTTAAACATCTATTTAAAATAAATGATAAAAATATAATAGAATTTATCTTAAAATACCAAATCGATTTAAATGATAAAATCAAGGCAAATACCTTTTAAAACATTAATGAGAATAGGTAATAAAATCACGATAACATTTTCATAAAATTTGTGTAAAACTTTTAAATTTAAATAAATAATAAAAACATTATTAAATACATTTAATTTAAAATCATGTCATGAAAACATTTTGATGCACCAACTATATACTAGTGGCGCCAACGATATCCAGCGTCCCGAGCATCACCAGACAGGAGGTTAAAGAGAGAAACCGGCATATGATCGCATGGCGTCCCACTGTGCCGTTGCAAACAGGTGTCCCAACCATGGAAGGGCGGCCTACCCTCGTCCAACGGCAACCACAGGATAACCCCAGAAATCACCTGTGCGCTACTCACACCCACCTGCACACTAATCACATCCACCTGCACGCTAATCATATCCATGTATACAGAACACCAGTACGTGTATGGTCCATCTAAAAATCATAAAATTCATACATTTTTAAAATCTCAAAAATTTCATAAGTACCACCAGGTTTATTCCATCCAATTAAACCCGTAAATTTTCCACAATTCCTTTATAAATCAATGTCTAATCCATCGCATAAATTCCATCAATTTCAAATCCATCAATGAAATTAACAATAAATTAAAATAGATATTCCTTCAATTATTCAAAATTCAAAATATAATTAAATTCCACAATTCATCAATGTATAAATACATTTTTGTAAAACATAAATAAATTCACAATTAAATTCAACAACAATTCAAATTCACAATTTCTTTAAAATTGAATGTCATAAAAATAAAATCTCCATAATTTGTCAAAATCAAATTATGCTGTAATACACATATACATTTCAATTTATTTAAATTGTGCCATCAAAATTCCAAATATAATTTTACTAAACATTTAACACATAAAATATTAAATCCAAACATTTAATTATCACAAAATAAATATAATTTAACACCAGAAAATAATATTGAAGGTGAGTCACTCACCTCGAGCACGCAATCCAACCAAGATCCTCCATAGGATCAATTTTACAACTCACACATGCTCATAGAATAACAATATTACACAGGGCCAAATAAATTAATATTTTATTTTGGTAAATAATACTTGGTACCCAAGGATTTAACACAAACGGTATCCAAAATTCGCAAATAAGGTATCAACGGAAAGCTAAGGGGATGAGGAATATGTCAACGATTTCCATTGGACTCAACTCGACTGGAGGTGGACGAAAAGTGGATGGAAGGTTTCAGCCAAACTTCCCCCTCTTCTATATCATAAATGGCTTGGAATTTAGGCAAATGGAGGTTATTTTTGGAACCAGGGAGTTGAAATCTAGGGGGAAGGATCGGTCTCACGGCCAAGAACCGTCAGAAAATGGCCGACTTTGGGGTGCTGATCCTGGCGCATCCGTCGGTCATTCGGCCATAAACTTGGCCATCGAAGTTGCTAAGGCATGGACTGTCACACTGGCCGGTGCGTGCCTCATTTCGATGGCCGGAGAAAATAGAAACAGGAAGGCCCGAGAGGGAGAGGGAGAAGGAGAGAGAGGGAAGAGAAAGAGAGGGAGAGGGAGGGGTAATGAATAGTGTTTCCCCTTTTGCCCTTTTTTTTCTTCACATGCTCGAAAGAAAAGAAAAAGAAAGAAAAATAAAGGAAAAAGAAAAAGAAAAAAAGAAAAGGAAAAAATAAAATAAAATAATGTAAAATAAAATAATAATAAAATAATGATATATTAGAAAACTTTGCAGATCCATAACTTTTAAATCACATATTCATTTTGAACGTGCCACTAGTCTATAAACTCATATCGATGAGTACTTCACAACCATGCATGAGTCAAAGTTTAACTTAGCACGAACAAAAAGTCAACTCTGGCACCCTTAAGACATTTTGGACCTTAATTTGTTTTGCTCATATCTTTCAAACTATAGCTCCGTTTTCAACGTGCTACTAGTCTATGGACTTGGATCAATGCATACTTTGCAACGGTATCCTGGTAGAAGAGAAATTCCATCCGAAACCAAAAGTCAAAATTTTAACCCACTCGGTCAACGGTTAACCTCAATCAACATGCAAAAATTCTGATGTACTTTGGGACGGGGTGTTACAGTTTCCCTATTTATGAATATTTACATTGATATAGACAAGGTAGCTTTTCTTACTCATAGCATTTTGATAATTTAGATTATAAAAGCATTGAAAGTTTGTGATCTATCTAATAATAAAGGCCATTGATTGAGTTTTGTGTTGACTTAAGACATAGTGTCTAATGTTTGATTTTTATCCGCTCGTTGCATTATAGATGAACAAGCCATATCCATTCAACTTTAGGGGAATATTCAGTTCGAACTGACTTCAGGATTGTTTCTTCCTTCTTTATTATGGTATTAGATTAAGCCTTTTATGAAAGTATCTTCAATTATTTTTCACTTTTTCTTGTGGTATTTTTTGGTCAACCTCAAACACTTAATATGCTTTTATCCACGAGTTATAATTTGTGTTATAACTTACGTAATATATAATGATCCATTTGGCTTGCTTATAATATGCATACATAGATGTATGTGTGTATATGCCTCACGATATTGGAATTATTGAAAAAAAAACAAAGTACGTTAGGATGGAATACAGAGACCTCATTCATATACTATCATTTGAATACATATTAAGGTTGCTACAGAACCTATAGAGTAGTCAATCTGATATTCTTTTCAGATGTGTTAGTTATTTGTAATATATGTCTTTTGACAGATTCCAACAAATCTTGCTGGTCTTATTGAATATAGGGTAATCCATTTTGGATCCAAAAATACTGCTCTTCTTGTGAACATGATAATACTGTAGCATGCTACAACTAGGAGAGAATGGATGTTAGTCTTCTTAGATGCTCTAAAGGAAAACATTCTTGGAGATCATGTTTTTGACAAAAAGGTGTATTCTCTATGCATAAGTTCATTTTATACAGCCACAGGACATGCAGCATGTAACCCTTAATGATGGTTGAAAACTATGCCAAGAATGTCTCGACCCTGCAATAATGGGTAACAATAAATGGCAACCCTTCAGCTTGATATACAATAATTTTATAAAATTTTGAACCTGAAGCTGTTGAAAGAGGAAAACGGAAGGGGAAAAAAACTCTCTGTTTTTTTTGAATGCTATATTTATCACGACTTACAAAAACAAGCAAAAAAAAAAAAAAGCAACATATTTATAGTAGTTACGAACCCAATTTGCATAAAGAAAACTTGGACTCGAAGAAAAAAACTTAGACTAAACTTGGACTCTAAGTAATAGCCCACAAAATTAATAACAAAAAATAAATAAATAAAAATAAAAATAAAAATAAAAATCAAGTTTATATTTCAACACTCCCCCTTAAAGTTGATTAGTTATTCCTATGAGACTTCTCAATTTAACAAAGACTTCATGCTTAAGAGGCTTGGTAAAAATATCGGCTACTTGATCTTGAGACTTCACATACTCCAGCTGTACATCTCCGTTGATAATGCATTCTCTAATATAATGATAACGTGTATCAATATGTTTGCTTCGATCATGAAAAACAAGATTCTTTACGAGAGCTATTGCTGACTTGTTATCCACATATATCTTGGTTGGTTATTCTTGTGGACGACCCAACTTCTTTAACAAGTTTCAAAGCCAAATTGAATGGCAAACACATGAAGTGGTAGTTACATACTCTGCTTCACATGTTGAAAAAATAATAATTTACTACTTCTTTGACATCCATGTAAAGGCTGTATCTCCCAAATAAAGCACAAAACCACTTGTACTTTTGCGATCATCTATATCTCCACTCCAATCACTATCGCTATATCCAATAAGCTTGTAATCATCGAAAGTTGAATAATACAAGCCAAAACTTATTGTACCTTTTAGATAGCGAAGAATTTTTATGCAACCCTCAAATGAGTTGTAGTTGGATTCTCCATGTAACGGCTTATAACTCCTACTGCGTAGAGAATGTCTGGCCTTGTGCGCATCAAATATCTTAAGCTTCCAACAAAGCTCTTAAAAGATGTTGGATCCACCTTTTCTCCTTCCTCATGTTTCGATAACTTGACTCCATATTCTATTGGTGTGCCAACCGAATTTGCATCATCCATCTTATACTTCTTAAATACCTCCTTAGCATAACCTTCTTGAGTAATTAGAATGCCTTCATCTCCATGCTTTACTTCAATGCTGAGGTAGTAAGACATGAGCCCAATATCGGTCATTTCGAATTCTTTCGTCATCTCCTCCTTAAACTTGACAAACATACTTGGAATGCTACCCGTAAAGATTAAATCATCTACATACAAGCACACAATTAATATATTGTCACTCTTAATTTTAATGTAAAGTGCATGCTCATAAGGACATTTGATAAAATTTCTTTTTTGGAGATACTTGTCAATTCTAGCATTCCAAGCTCTTGGTGCTTGCTCCAACCCATAAAGAGCTTTATTCAACTTTAAGACTTTGTCTTCTTATTCTTTGATTTCATACCATTGTGGTTGCTCAATGTAAACTTCTTCTTTAAGAAATCCATTCAAGAACGCAGACTTCACATCCATTTGATTTATTCGCCAATTGTATTAAGCCGCAAATGAGATGATTAATCTTACCATTTCTAGTCGTGCAACAGGTGCAAAAACTTCATCACAGTCTATGCCAGCCCTTTGACTATAGCATTTCGCCACCAATCTTGCCTTGTACCTTTCAACCTCACCGTTAGCGTTCTTCTTGGTCTTATACACCCACTTCACATCAATAGCATTGCTTCCTTTGGGAAGTGAAGCTAGTTCCCACGTATCATTCTTCTTAATTGCTTTTATCTGCTCATCCATGGCATTCCTCCAATTCTTGTCTACCATTGGCTCTTGAAAATTCACGGGTTCACAGTCAACAAATAAACAAAACAAGGTGAGATCATCTTGGTTTTCGGTTACCTCATAAAGCTCTTGCAAACTCTTAAACCGTGGGACTCTTTTACTTGAACTTTCGCCTTCTTGAAGACCAGTGATTGGTGAAGCTAGTGGGGTGATCGGCTTCTCTCTTGTAAGCTCCATCCTTGTTTGTTCCATTTCTTCCTCTTCAAAATATGGGGAAAAAATTGTAATTTTCCTCATGTGATTCCCAATTCCACTCTTCTTCTTCATTAAATATAACATCCCAGCTAATTTATTGTTTTCCCACTCTTAGGATTATAGAGCTTGTACACTTTAAAGTTTATGTCATAACCAACGGAAACATACTTATCCCTTTTATCATCCAATTTGCTTCTTTTCTCATAAGGTACATGCACATGAGCTATGCTTCCAAACACTCTTAGGTGAGAGACACCCGGCTTCATTCCACTTCAAGCTTCTTATGATGTCTTTCCCCACACACTTATTGTTGGAGATCGATTGGACAGGTATATAGCACATGCAACTGCCTCTGCCCAAAATTCCTTTGGCAATCTTTTTCTTTTAAGCATGCTTCTCACCATATCTAAAATTGTTCTATTCTTCTTTTCTACCACACCGTTCTGTTGGGGGGATCTTGACACCGTTAGAAACCTTCGAATTCCATGATCTTCATAATATTTTTGGAAGTCATTTGATGTAAACTCTCCTCCAAGGTCAGATCTCATAGCTTTGATCAAAGGTCCACTTTCCTTCTCAACAAAAGCCTTAAACTTCTTAAAGTTCTCAAACACCTCCGATTTCTCCTTCAAAAAATACACCCATGTCTTTCTTGAAAAATCATCAATAAAAAGAAGGAAGCAGTTACTATTACTAAGTGAACTTGGCTTCAAAGGACACACACATCCATGAGTATCAGCTCCAACGGCTTTCGGGCTTTTGAATTCATCTCCTTTGGAAAATGTTTTTTGAACTGTTTTCCAAGTAAGCACCCTTCGCATACTTGATCTGGATTGCGAATACTAGGTAGTCCTCTCACCATCTCCTTTTTGGACAGCAACTCTAGACCTCTAAAGTTGAGATGCTCGTATCTAAGATGCCAAAGCCAAGAACCATCTTTGTAACACACCTTGAGACATTTGGCAAAATCATTTTGAATGTTGAACATGAACATTCTATTTCTTGACATTGTGATACGAACCTAGGACGACCTGCTCCTAAACCCGTATTATATTAGCCCGGATCTTAATTAAGTTCAAGTTTTAATGGAATGGACCTCAACCCCTAACCAACCTGTGGTTAGAAACCTTGGTATAATGTAGATGCCACAATAGGGGATGGAAAACCTATTGATAAGTCAAGCTAAAACAACCAATTCTCTAATGGTGTTTTAGGTGTTCTCAAAGAACAAAGAGATAATTAATCTCACAAGTATTTTCTTAATCAAATCAAAGTTTTTATTCATCTTGAAAAATAAGCCTTTAAATAGGCTACAAAGCCACGAAATAAAACCCTAAAAACAAAAGAAAACCAGCCACCACACATAAAGAAACCTACTTGGCTGAAACTATACTTCTTTTCCTAATCTAAGTTTGATTAATTAATTCCTTTATATTAAATTAGGAATTAATTAATTTACAAAGGAAAGAATAAAATAAAAACCTTCCTAAAGTTATTTCTCCAGAAAATAAATAAATAAAAGCCAAAAAGTAATGGTAGTTTCCTAAAACAAAAAGTAAAAACAAATTAGGAAACTAAAAATGCTAGCCTTTTTGATCAAGTTGACTTTGATCAATCTTTGACCTCTTTGAGCTTCAAATCAGCTTCTAGATGCTTTGTAGGATGCCAAATAAGCTGAATATGAAGTCCCACACGTTGCCCATGCTTGGAAAAATAAGAAAAGGCTAAAACAGTAAAATACAGTAAAGCCAGCAAGCAATACAGCAAATTCGGCCAAATTGTTGATGCTGTCCGTACAAGCCCTTTTTGATTGCATTTGAGGCTGCTTTAACTTGATTCCATGACCTCTTAGGCATATGTATTGAACCCATAAATCATTGGAACCATTTCATACTTCCCGGACTCCAAAAATGTACCAAAACCGTCACCTGGGTCTGTATCGGCTTCCACCACTTGGATGCTTAGAATAGGCTTTGTATCTTCAAGTATGAACAAGCTCTGTTGAGATTGATTACCCCCTGTATAAATACTCCCAGGTTGTCCTTAAATCTCTTAATTTGAGCTCTTGTGATTGGCCTAGTCTTCATCCGTGTCGAGTCAGCACCCCAGCGGGTTATCGGTGGAGCGGGTTCGGGCGGAATCACATCATTCCCCTCTTCTTGAAAAGGATTTGTCCTCAAATCAAGATAATCACCTGCAGAAAAAGGAGTTAAATCAGCAACGTTAAATGCAGCACTCATGTTATACTCACCTAGTAAATCAAGCTTGTAGGCATTCTTGTTATTCAGCTCCAAAACTTGAAAAAGTCCATCCATAGGCGGCATGAGCTTTGACTTTCTTTGTTTAGGAAACCTTTCTTTTCGTAAGTGTAACCAAACCAATTCTCCTGGGTCAAACACTATTACAACAAAATCTAGAAATACATTCTCATTATGGTAAGAATTACACTTTTTAAAGTTAGCAAACAATATTTCCCAAATTTTCAAATTGCCACTAAGTAAAGCTCTCAACAATGCAGATAAAGTTCTATGCAATAAAGACATCTTTAAATAAGTATCCTTAAAATTCATGGTTAGAAATGATTTCTCATTCATAATTACTTTATTAACATCACCAAAGCTAAGATAAAAATTTATAGTCTTCCTTTCTTGTCTTCCTTTTCCTTTCTCACTCACGGCCATCTCACCTTCCTCACTCTCAGCTTTTGCACCAAATTTTTCACTCTTGGTTTTATTAAAATTTTCCCACACAACCTGAGTATTAGAAGACTTACCTTGGATAGCAAGCTCACCTTTTCCCTCTTGATTGGATGGTAGTCCACTTGGAATTTCATTTGGGAAGACATCTCCAAATTCCTTCAAAAGAGAAATCATTGAACTTGGCAATTCAAGTTCTTCAAAGTTAGTTTGATCATTAAAATAATTTTCTTTATAAATCATGACCAGCAAAGGTTTCTTACACTCAATAACCTTATTAATATCCCTTAAACTCAAATAAAAGTTGCTACTTGACCTTTCTTTTCTTTCTTTTTCTTTTTCTCTCTCGGATTGGCGCAAACCTTCGGATTTCCCTTCCTTCTTCAAGCTCTCAGGTTTGCCACTTTCTTTCCCCTCTCTTTCAGTTTTTCCTTGATCTTTCCACTCAATATGAGTCTTAGAAACCTTACATTGATCAGCAACCTCATTCTTACCTTCTTGAAAGAATGGTGAAGCCGTTGGTGCCATACTTGCTTTTTCCTTGAGCTTTTCGGCTTCTCTCCTTTGTTGCATTTGTAATTGGTCTTTGTAAACCTCTTTAGGAGATAATGATTCCAGCTTGACCTTCTTCCCTTTAAACCTGAAAACAATACTATTTTCTCGACCAAAATGAGTAGCATCTTTATCAAATTTCCATGGTCTACCTAATAGTATATGTCCAGCAATCATGGGTACAATATCACATAAAACTACATCCTCATATCTACCTATATTAAATTTTATTTTGGCTTGTTTATTCACTTTTATTTCACCACTATCATTAAGGCATTGTAATCTATAAGGTTCTGGATGTTTAATAGTTGTTAAGCCTAATTTATCAACTACAATGTTACTAATTACATTTGTACAACTTCCACTGTCAATAATCATACTACAAATCTTACCTTGAATTTCACATCGGGTGTGGAAGATGTTCTCTCTTTGAATTTCATCCTCATCTTTGTATGCAATAAGTATTCTCCTAGAAAGCAAGTTTAATTCAGCATTGGATGCTTGCAAGGTTTCAGGTTCATCCTCCAAGTCCTCCTCCTCTTGCTTGGCTTCATCCTCACTTTCTTCACTTTCCGATTCTAGCTCGTCATTGCCCTTTAACACCATGATTCTTCTATTCGGGCATTGGCTATCAATGTGTCCTCCTCCCTGGCACCTAAAACACACAACATCATGAGTTCTAGAAGGTTTAGGATCTAATTTTACCTCATTCTTTGGTGCTTGGACAGATTTGGTTCTAGTCTCCTTCCTTGGCCAGTTTGAACTTTCTTCTTTGACTTTCAGCTTTAGCTTGCTTTCATAGATGGGATTGTTCCTCCAGCCACTTGAGTTGGACCTTCCACTGTTGGAAACACCTCCAAACCATGATCTTACACCCCTCCTCTTGAATTGATGCTCTAATTTAATAGCCACATGCAACATCTCCTCCAATTCCACATATTGTTGCAATTCTAGTTGATTGGCTATTTCACGATTCAAACCACCAAGAAACCTTGCCATGGTTGCTTCCCTATCTTCATTCAAGTTCAATCTCATCATAAGCATCTCCATCTCCTTGTAATAATCCTCCACGGATCCATGTCCTTGAGATAAAGATTGAAGTCTTTGATGCAGCAACCTATGATAGTGTGATGGTACGAATCGCTTCTGCATGGCTCCTTTCATTTGTCGCCATGTAGTAATCAAGTCATCACCAACTCTCCTTCGGGTGTTTTGCTCATTGGTCCACCATTGGAGTGCGTAATAGCCAAACTCCATTGCCGCCAACTTCACCTTTTTACCCTCTGAATAATTATGGCAGTCGAATATCATCTCCATCTTTTCTTCCCACTCCAAATACGCCTCGGGATCACTTTTTCCCATGAATGGTGGGATGTTGATCTTGATATTGCTAAGATTGTCATCTGTTTCTTCCCTCTTATATCTTCCATAGCCAGCTCTATCTTGGACAGCAAAAGTTTCATCCATACCTTCCTCAAAGTCTCCACCGAATGGCTCCTCATCAAATTCCTCTCTTGGTCTCTCGCGACCTCCTCGTCCTCCATGGAATTCTTGCCTATTTCTTGTGTTCGGCATTCCTTGTGAGGCTTCTAGCCTTCCCATCCTTTGATTCACATGCTCAACTTGAGCACTAACCCGCTGTATTGATTCCAAGACAGCTCTCATGTCCACTTGGTCTCCACTCCCGGTAGCTCGGGCATCGCCATGGAATGCTACGGATTCCTTCTCATTGATCCTCAAAGGTGGATCTCCTCTCCTCATTCTTGATTCTGTCATGTTAGTGTAATAATGCAATAAAAATAAAATAGGACCTTACCAATTTCACTCCCTTACGTGTTTCACTCAAATGAAGACTCGACACTCGTGTTTGCACACTTGTTTCGGCTTTTTACCCTCTTTTAAGCTCACACACTCTTGCCTTTTTCCACTCAATGAATTATCTCAAAGTTCTAATTAAAACACCCACAAAACAGCAATTAGATCACTAATATGTTTTAATTAAACTTATCAACAAAACAGTAGCAAAAAGTAGGCAATACCGAAAGAATCCAACAAATCCTAATTTTTCGGCTTTCTAGACAAGAAAACACAAAATAATGGGAAAACGTTGGAATTTTTGAAAACTGCACCAGATGGTAGTAGATTATGAGTTTAAGAATAAAATTCCAGAAAAAGAAATTCAAATACGAACAAGAATCAAATTGAACAAAAATATAGAATAGTTGTTGGTTGTTGTTCTTGTAATTCAAGTTTTGTATCAAATCCTTTAACTAATTTTAATCCAAATAATTTAAGCACCCAAAATCCAAATATCCAGCAGCAAAAATAATTCTCCAGCAACTCAAATATTGAATAAATAATAAAAAAAACAGCAGCTCCAACAAATTTCCAGCAAACAAATCAAATTCAACAAACTGAAAGTTTTTTTTTTTTTTTAATTCGGCTTTTTTTCTTTTTCTTTTGTTTTTTTTTTCTTTCTTTTTTTTTTGTGTTTTTTCACTCACAGAACATAAAAAGACTGCAGTAGCAAGAATAATTACCAAAATTGCAATTCCAACTCCAAAACAAACACCAAACCCGTGACCTCCAAATAAACAAAATGTGCAGTTTTTTTTTTTTTTAAATGTTGCCGCAAACTTCTTTTTGTTTTTTTTTTTTTGAATATATAAATGCAAATATTTAAGACTAAAACAGCAAAGGAAAATCAACAAAAACCAAAATTATCAAGAACAATTATAAAAGACAACCAACAAATTAGGAAACAAAAATAAGATAAAACTAGGAAACCTAATTCAACTAGGAATGATTTTTTTTTTTTGTTTTTTTTTTTTATAAGATGCAGAACGTGTATGGGATGGATGCAACCTTAACCTAATGCTAAAATTGCAGAATAACACAAAACAAATAAAACAAATAAGGATAGATCAAACCTGAACAAAACTTAGCTCTGATACCAAATGATACGAACCTAGGACGACCTGCTCCTAAACCCGTATTATATTAGCCCGGATCTTAATTAAGTTCAAGTTCTAATGGAATGGACCTCAACCCCTAACCAAACTGTGGTTAGAAACCTTGGTATAATGTAGATGCCACAATAGGGGATGGAAAACCTATTGATAAGTCAAGCTAAAACAACCAATTCTCTAATGGTGTTTTAGGTGTTCTCAAAGAACAAATAGATAATTAATCTCACAAGTATTTTCTTAATCAAATCAAAGTTTTTATTCATCTTGAAAAATAAGCCTTTAAATAGGCTACAAAGCCACGAAATAAAACCCTAAAAACAAAAGAAAACCAGCCACCACACATAAAGAAACCTAGTTGGCTGAAACTATACTTCTTTTCCTAATCTAAGTTTGATTAATTAATTCCTTTATATTAAATTAGGAATTAATTAATTTACAAAGGAAAGAATAAAATAAAAACCTTGAAAGAATAAAATAAAAACCTTCCTAAAGTTATTTTTCCAGAAAATAAATAAATAAAAGCCAAAAAGTAATGGTAGTTTCCTAAAACAAAAAGTAAAAACAAATTAGGAAACTAAAAATGCTAGCCTTTTTGATCAAGTTGACTTTGATCAATCTTTGACCTCTTTGAGCTTCAAATCAGCTTCTAGATGCTTTGTAGGATGCCAAATAAGCTGAATATGAAGTACCACACGTTTCCCATGCTTGGAAAAATAAGAAAAGGCTAAAACAGTAAAATACAGTAAAGCCAGCAAGCAATACAGCAAATTCGGCCAAATTGTTGATGCTGTCCGTACAAGCCCTTTTTGATTGCATTTGAGGCTGCTTTAACTTGATTCCATGACCTCTTAGGCATATGTATTGAACCCATAAATCATTGGAACCATTTCATACTTCCCGGACTCCAAAAATGTACCAAAACCGTCACCTGGGTCTGTATCGGCTTCCACCACTTGGATGCTTAGAATAGGCTTTGTATCTTCAAGTATGAACAAGCTCTGTTGAGATTGATTACCCCCTGTATAAATACTCCCAGGTTGTCCTTAAATCTCTTAATTTGAGCTCTTGTGATTGGCCTAGTCTTCATCCGTGTCGAGTCAGCACCCCAGCGGGTTATCGGTGGAGCGGGCTCGGGCGGAATCACATCACATTGGCACCTTAACTATTAAATTACTCGCATTGTCCCATATGCAAAGTTTGTTATCTCTTAGATGAATATCATATCCTTTCTCCAAAAGCTATCCAAGACTCAAGATGTTGTTCTTCATACTCGGCACATAGGACGCGTTTGAGATAAACTAATGCTTTCCACTCCTTAACCGAGTAAGGATGTTGCCTTTGCCTTTCACCGCCACCTTGGACTCATCCTCAAAAGACACATTGCCTCTCACGGATTCATTAAGCTCCATAAACATGCCTCTTCTTCCGTACATGTGATTACTTGCAGTGGTGTCTAAATACCATGTATTGTCTTCACTTCTTTCATTATCTTTATAAGCCTATAGCACGGTACCATCTTCTTGACTTCTTTCTTTGACATAGTTGGTTTTCTCTTCAATCTTATTGTAGCCAGGGGTTCTACATTCGGAAGCATAATGACCAAATTATCCACATTTGTAACACTTTACATGAGACTTGTCATACCTTGGTTCTAAATTTCCTCTCCCAAGGCCTCTTGTTAATCCTTTTCCTTTTTTAGAGTTGCTGTTGTAATCATCACCAAATTTCTGGCCCCGTCTAAGTCCTTGCCCGCGACCACATCGTCGCACACAGCCTCGTCCTTCATGGCTTCAATTATTATGACTGCTGCTACTTTCTTCTTTAGCTCCATCAATCCGGGTCTTGAACAATTGTTCCACTATTCTTTCCTTCTTCCTTTTCTTTTCTTCATAGGCTTGCAATGAACCCAAGAGCTGCTTCAATGTCATAGCTTCCAAGTCTTTTGTTTCTTCAATAATGGCGACCATATGATCAAAATTTGAATCTAATGATCTAAGAATTTTCTCCATGATTTTAACATCATCTAACTTTTTACCATTCCTCTTTAATTGATTGGTCACCATCAAAACTCTAGAAAAATAATCAGATATGATTTCTCCTTCCTTCATCTGTAGCATTTCAAACTTGGCTCTTAAGGTTTCAAGCCGTACCTTTTTGACTGGATCAGCTCCCTTGTAGGAGATTTTAAGTTTCTCCCATGCTTCTTTAGTCGACTTGGCTTTCGAGACCTTCTCAAATGCATCGTCATCTAATCCTTGATAGATTAGATAGAGAGCTTTCTTGTCTCTCTTTCTTAAGTCTCTCAGACTATCTCTTCAATTTTGAGATAGACTACCTTCATTCTTTGATTTGATGTAACATTTCTCCACTATCTCCCACATGTCTTGGGTGCCAAGGAGAGCCTTGATCTTGATGCTCCAGTTGTCATAGTTATTCTTGTTGAATGTTGGAACTTGGAAGGAAACCATATCATTATTGGCCATCTTTTGCCTAAATAAACAATTTGATCATTGAGTACTGTTCACGGGATTATTCACACAGATGCTATGCTCTGATACCACTATGTTTAAAGAGGAAAACGGAAGGGAAAAAAAACTCTCTATTTTTATTGAATGCTATGTTTCTTACAGCTTACAACAACAAGCCCAAAAAAAAAAAAAAAACCAGCAACATATTTATACTAGTTACTAACCCTATTTGCATAAAGAAAATCTGAACTCTAAGAAAAAAACTTGGACTAAACTTGAACTCTAAGTAACTAAGGCCTACAAAATTAATAACAAAGAAAAAAACAATAAAAATCAAGTTTATATTTGAACAGGAGCTAAAGCAGCAAGTTCCATTACTCTTGGTTGAAAGACAAGTACTAAATGAAGCAAGAGAAGGAAATGTAAGAACATATTGTTTTAAACTCTATGTATTAGATATAGGCATTTTTCTATGCATACAATTGACATTTTCAATAGTGAAAATATTGATTTTATCTATTTTTCTCCTCTTGTCTATGTATGTGCTACATGCACATAAACATCTATGAAGTATAAAATTCAGAAAAGAGCATTTCCTGTGTTGAGATCTCATGGAAAGCATTAGAATCTCTATTAGCATCTTCATATATTCTGTCAAACGTTCAAGATATCATAGAGCAACAATGACAATCATTAGATGTAACAAGGAGGCATTGTATCAAATGATCAAGATGTCAATAGCAACAATGACAGCCAGTTATTATAACAGGGAATATTAAGTTAAACGATAAAGATGTCACAAATAATAACAATGACAAGGAGTGGGTGTAACAGGGAGATATTGTGTCAAATGATCAACATGCGTAATATAAATAATGACATGATTGGTTGTAACAATAATCTTTTGTGACACGATAAGAAATTGTCAACAAATTTAGACAGTGACAAAAATATTAAGTCACAGAAAGTATGTGTCTAACAACAAAGTCGTCACAACTACATCCAGTGACAACGCTTGTTGTCACTGGATGGGTATGATTGACCGATGATGGAATCAGTGACAACTTTCTAGTC
The DNA here is from genome assembly GCF_031755915.1 of Ziziphus jujuba. NCBI lineage: Eukaryota > Viridiplantae > Streptophyta > Magnoliopsida > Rosales > Rhamnaceae > Ziziphus > Ziziphus jujuba. The sequence goes on along the minus strand of NC_083383.1, from coordinate 20,826,333 downwards.
AATACAGTGATAGCATTTGGCATAACTAAAGGAGATATCATCAGTGACATCTTGTTGAGTGTCATAGAAGAGGACTCTTTCAGTGACAAGCTATAGCAATTGTCGTTGTAGAAGAATTAGTGTCTTATTTGTATTGACAACCTAGTGACAAGCAGATGTTGTGGACGAAGGAGATACAATGGCAAAACACGGCCTAACAATGAAAATCATTGCTTGTAACTGTTGCTTTTGTTTTTTTTTTTTTTTCCTTTTTAGTATTAAGGATCTAAATGTCATTAGCAATGTAACTTAAGAACCATTGATGACATTATCACATTTGATTATTTACATTTGGCTTATTTATTCACTCAATTTATTTATCTATATCATATTTGGTTGAAAGAACACAAAAGCTTAATAAATCATTTTTAGGTCAACGAATGACAGATGTTTTATAGGGCTATAGTAATTTGTTCACAATTAATTAATATTGATTCTTTTCAAGTTAGCATATCAAAATAAAGGGGTTTCTCCTTGACATAATTTATTCAGATTGCAAATTGTTTTGAACGCTTTATGAATCGCAGACAATATTTCAAGAATGTCGATTTAGTTTCCAGCATGCTAGTGACAAAATTAACCACCCCCCAAAACATAAAGCATGGAAAACAGAATCGATAATCATAAATAACAATAATAATGACAGATTGAGCAAATAAAAATTATATCATTAAAACCTAATGAAGGTCATATCTATCAAATACAGAACTATCCTTTATTATTTTATCAGCATAATATATTCTATTACCAAAAGCCACTCTAAAAATTAAAATCAAATCCAGAACAATATAAAAACCTATAGTTCTAATATAAGAACTTGATCACAGTGCCTGCGTATATTGAAATTAGAGCAATTACTACATTTGGGTAATCATTATTATATATTTTGCATATGCATAAAATAATATTGAAATTGTTCTCGTATTAATTTATGCAGGGTTTATTATAGTTTGAACAAAGGTGATAATGATATACTTTGGAGAGATGTTAAATTGGGGTATTTTAAGATGATTGTTTAACTGATCAGAAAAGCTAACAGTGGCTAATGTCCCACGGTGACAACAAAAATTCTTGATTTCGTTCTTGGTTTTTAGTTTGGTTTCAAATTGAAAGACATGCACTAGTCTTAATTCATTACTTTGTAGTTGTTGGATTTAATTAAACCTTTCTGTAAGACAAAGTAAATAACGAATAATAATTTTAAACAATATAGTAATTATGACAAAAATTATACGCAGAAATAGAAAATTAAAGACATACTAGATAATGTTAAGAATTAATTAATTATGGGGGAAAAATAAAGAAAAGAAAGACAGAGCAAATAAATAGACAAATAGAGCAATGCTGTCTTTTTTCGAATTGTAATATATAAGACTATTTGAAAGGTCTTATGTAATTAGAGAGGCTGGAAAAGAAACAAAAAATAGCAAAATAAAAAAGACCCTAATAAAATCGAAGTAATCATAAACCTAGAGAATGACATAGTTTTAACATAAATAGTACTGCAAAAATTCTAATAATAAAACTGATCACCATGATTTTTAATTTCCTATATAAATTTTAAATTAATTTAGATAATAGCCATTCAAGCACTTGGAGTGAGCAACTTAAAGGAAAAAGTGGCAGATGAAGCATCATAAATAAGAGAAATTTGATCTCCGGCCTTGATACTTCGAGCCTTAATTAAGTCTTGGATTCCCAACTTAAAAGATTTGCTGCGATCTCTCTTTCGCACCATCTCCAAAAAGCTTGGATATGTTACAGAAACTTGATCGGTGACATCTACCATTGAAACACACAGCTTCTTCAACATTTGGGTGCCATTGGTCATCTTATTATTTATCATATTAAATACATAAGATAAAACCTCATGGTCCTTTAACATCAGCTCCTCCTTCATGATCTCTTCGTTTTCAACCACCCTTTGGATGTGCCAATTGTCAGGAACAATGCTTCCATCTTCTCGCAGTTGGACAAGAAGACCACCCTGCCTGCCATACGGATTCATTGCTTAAGAGGGCAGAAGATTTATTTGGTGGATTTGTGAAATTGTATATCGTATAGTGCACGTATGCAGTGTATTTATAGAGTGAATAACCCTAATATTAGAACGGGAAAGTGCGGGGGCTAATTTTCTTGGAAAGTAAAGACTACAATATTTCCACGTATATAATGGTAAAGTCGAAAAGGAAAGTGTCGATTTTCTTTCTTTACATAGTTAGAAAAAGATCTTTTTCCATATGGACGTGATAGAAAATATAGGCACCCCGCCCTAATTAAATATGGTAGTACGAACTGTGTATTTCAGTTTATTAAATTTTACATTTTTCACTTTCACTTGCTATCTAACGTTACATTAACAAATTATAAAATATATATATATATATATATATATATTGACATATAAATCTCCTATTTATTTTCTCTTCATCTTCAATGTCTTTATCTTTTGCTCTTTCTTGGATCCTTGTTTTGCCAGCCACCGTTAACAGTGTCATAGTTTTATCACGTATAACTTACACATATAATTATCAAGTACCAAAAGATTGATTATTTCTAACACACAAGGTGCCATTCTCTCTTCCAGACGACTTTTCCTCTTCAGTTGGAGCTTTTCCCTTCTCTCTTTTCAACTGCAAATGAGATTGAAGGTAAACAAAAAAGTAATTAATTAATTAAACAATAAATAAAACCATCCTTTATGTAAAATTTTCAAACTCTCCACCAAATCTCCATAGAAGCAAAGAGAGAAACTGAGCCTTCTTTATAATGAAAGCCCCAAATTTATCTTTTGTTTTCACCTGTTAAACCCACCATAAAAATTTAAGATCCAAATCATATGGGCATGGAAGAATGAAAGAAGAGCGTTATTATAGACTATAGTAGTGGAAGCCAAACGATTGTGAATGATTCGAAATTGGAGTCCACAGATGGGTTTATTTCAAAATGTTGGAGTTTTGGTGATCTCGATTTATAGAGGAGAGAGATTCCAGCACTGGTTTGGAGGATGGGAGGTGAGATTACATTTTCATCCAAAACTCAGTTATGCAAAAATCAAACTACGACTTGATATATGGCTTTAACAGTGAAAATATTTCTAATGCATAAGAAGAAAAAGATTGCAGAAAGAATATAGAGTGGAAGGAAGAGAAGAGAAACAAAAGAACAAGAGAGAACAAGTTTTTGTTTTTGTTTGCTTTTTTTTTTTTTTTTTTAAATACTTTGCAATTTGTTAATTCAAAATTTTAATTTTTTATCAAAAAAAGTTTTAATTTTTTCAATTTATTTATTTGTGACTTTTTTTTAAAGCATTTATTTTTTACTATTTAATAAAATATTTTAAAATTAAAGGAATATAACAATTTTTTTTAAAAAAAAATATCATCTTTTTAAGTTTAAGCGTAAAATAAATAGTACTAAAAAAAAACTGCATATTTTCCAAAAACAATATCTTTTTTTTATTTTGGACTCTTTTTGACTGACATTTCAAGAATTGTAGGTCTTCTAAAAGTTTTATATTTTAATATACTTAACTTCCAAGATGACCAAAAAAAAAAAAAAAAAACACATTTTCCAATAAATAAGCTTACATATATTTTTAAGGTGTGCAATTATTCATTTACCGCTGTTAATCTTAACATAATATTTGTAACGGCAAAGACTGCAAAGACTAGTTAAATTAGAAGAATTAAAATTGAATTAAAGTAAATTTTAGGGATAATAGTTGAAATTAATATTTTACCATGTAAATTTTATAAAACACAATTCTCTTGTAAACATATTAAAATTTTCAAAGCATTTAGTTCATACCAAAACCATATATATATATATATATTTATATATGTGTGTGTGTGTGTGTGTGTGTGTAATATACACATATATCAAATAACCATTAAAATATATAATTCATAAAATCATTTTTATACACTTTAAAATTTAAAATATTTGAACATGCTTAAAAATTTGCATAATGTATATATGTAAATATAGATAGCCATGTATGCATAAATAGGAATTTAAATTCTCAATACCATTTAAAAATATTTAAACTGTATAATAAATAGCTAATATGTCAAAAATATGTTTCAAAAATAATTTTATTTTCAGATACCATTTATGATCATGCCTGCTCCATTACAAGGTCACCTTTAAACTTAGTAGGAGTGTCTAAAATATTATGAAAATATTTCTTCGGCTTCCCCAAATTCCACTAAGGATATTGGTGTGTAACAAATATCCTAAAATTAATTTTTCAACTTTAAAATTATAGAAATTGGACACCAAAGAATCCAATTATATTATAAACCCTATGGATCTCGTATCCATAATTGGAATTTTTGACTTCTAGCCAATTTTATGAAATTGATCATTCTACTAGCTTCTAATAAAAATTACGACTACATTAGTAATGAGAATTTAGTCTTAAATTGTCCAATTCCAATCCAATTTTATCAGGTATTAACACAAATTGACCCATATTGGTAACCACTCATGTATAAGTTGGATCGGATTCGATCAACTGTATCATATGTGGGTCTCATGTTTGAATTTTTTGTATGTTTAACTTTTGGATTTGACCAATATACCATAATGAAAAGCTTATTGACACGAGTTCATAAACTGACAACACACCTAATTCTGAATTACAGCTAAAAAATTATAAGTTTGTGACCATAGTACGTATGTGTGGCAATGGCATGTAGTATGTATTACTAACCAGATATAGTTGTTGACTATAATATGGGAACTATGCATAATGTTGTGGTTTTATCTATATATATATATATATATCATAGTGTTATTTTATTTGCATGTGTTTTATTTGTTAATGGTATAGGTGAGGTTATAGGACCATCCCTGATATCCTTCTTAGAACTCTTGAGTGGTCCCACCTATAAAAGTCTTACTGAGCAATCCTTAGAGAGAATCCAATAGAACCTTACTTGAATTGTGGACAAACACACACTTGCAATATAAAGTAATATTTGAATATATAAAGATAAATCCACAGCAGCATGCAAGTCCATAACTACAGTCAACATTTATAACCCATTATACTGCAGACTACTACTATGCATACATACTAAGGTTATTACTATGTCCATAATTTAGATCAGAGCATTCTAAAAGTATCTATAAAATTAAATAATACAATTTATGCGAGTAAGTTTGGAAAATTTCCACAAAAAAAAAAGTCTGAAAAATAAAAATAAACAGGGAAATATATATAAAAAAAATAAATAAAAAATAAATAACTAAAAACTATTGCCGCTATGTAAGACATGGAAGAACAAGTGATTTGCAAAGTAGACTGTCCACTAATTGCCTAGACCTAAAGGACCAAAGTAAAAATAAATAAAACTTTATATAAAATATCTCAATGAGTGATATAGTTCAATAATAAAATAATGATTTTATTTCATAAACATTTCTTTGAAAACTTTACATTCCACTTTTTTGAAAGTTCCCTGTTTGAAAACATTTTCTTCAAACCCCATCCTTTAAGTCCCAAAGCTTAATTGAATAAAAATTGATATGTAAAGAAATAACTATATAAAATCAAGCATCAAAGATTTTTAAGCTGTAACCTTGTTACAACCATATAATGCCAGTTACTTATCATAATCATATATGCATAGAATAAGCATTTAATTTTCAAACAATGAATATGTAATATTTAAACCTAATTACACAAAACCAACTCCAATTTGATCCTAAATTGTCCAAACACAGTCTAATTTTATTTGGTATTTAACTAATTGATCCAAAAATGGAAATAGGTTCAAACAAGTTTGTCAGTGGAAAACTTGTGGAATGGGTAACAAGATGGTAAGCTCACCTTGATCTAAAAACATCACCAATAGCCAAAAAATGCATGGAAAATTTTGGCCAAATTTAAGGTTGATGAATCTCTCAAACCATGAATAATTTCAACAAATGGAGGCTAGAAATAAGCTTAGAATATCCAAAACAGAGGGTCAAGGTTTATAGGTTGGCTAGAAACGGCTGAAAACGTTTGGTGTTCTAACAACCCATTTAGATCACGAACGGTGGCTTCACCAACCTAATACAAGCACATCCCGTGATAACCTAGCTGATGTGATTCCGCCCGAGCCCGCTCCACCGATAACCCGCTGTGGTGCTGACCCGACACGGATGAAGACTAGGCCAATCACAAGAGCTCAAATTAAGAGATTTAAGGACAACCTGGGAGTATTTATACAGGGGGTAATCAATCTCAACAGAGCTTGTCCATACTTGAAGATACAAAGCCTATTCTAAGCATCCAAGTGGTGGAAGCCGATATGGACCCGGATGACGGTTTTGGTACATTTTTAGAGTCCGGGAAGCATGAAATGGTTCCAATGCTTTATGGGTTCAATACATATGCCTAAGAGGTCATGGAATCAAGTTAAATCAGCCTCAAATGCAATCAAAAAGGTCTTGTACGGACAGCATCAACAGTTTGGCCGAATTTGCTATATTGCTTGCTGGCTTTACTGTATTTTACTCTATTAGCCTTTTCTTATTTTTCCAAGCATGGGCAACGTGTGGGACTTCATATTCAGCGTATTTGGCATCCTCCAAAGCATCTAGAAGCTGATTTGAAGCTCAAAGAGGTCAAAGATTGATCAAAGTCAACTTGATCAAAAAGGCTAGCATTTTTAGTTTCCTAATTTGTTTTTACTTTTTGTTTTAGGAAACTACCATTACTTTTTGGCTTTTATTTATTTATTTTCTGGAAAAATAAATTTAGGAAGGTTTTTATTTTATTCTTTCCATTGTAAATTAATTAATTCCTAATTTAATATAAAGGAATTAATTAATCAAACTTAGATTAGGAAAGGAAGTATAGTTTTAGCCAACTAGGTTTCTTTATGTGTGGTGGCTGGTTTTCTTTATGTTCTAGGGTTTTATTTCGTGGCTTTGTAGCCTATTTAAAGGTCTAGTTATCAATAAGAAAACAACTTTGATTTGATTAAGAAAATACTTGTGAGATTAATTATCTCTTTGTTCTTTGAGAACACCTAAAACACCATTAGAGAATTGGTTGTTTTAGCTTGACTTATCAATAGGTTTTCCATCCCCTATTGTGGCGTCTACATTATACCAAGGTTTTTAACCACAGGTTGGTTAGGGGTTGAGGTCCATTCCATTAGAACTTGAGCTAAATTTTGTTCAGGTTTGATCTATCTTTATTTGCTTTAATTGTTTTTGTGTTATTGTGCAATTTTAGCATTAGGTTATGGTTTCTTCTATCACCATACATGTTCTGCATCTTAAAAAAAAAATAAAAATAAAAATATTCATTCCTAGTTGAATTAGGTTTCCTAGTTTCATCGTATTTTTGTTTCTCGGTTTGTTGGTTGTTTTTCAGTGTTCTTGTTGATTTTGGTTTTTGTTGATTTTTCCTTGCTGTTTTAGTCTTAAATATTTGCATTCATATATTCAAAAAAAAAAAAAAAAAAAGAGTTTGCGGCAACATTTAAAAAAAAAAACAAAAAAACTGCACATTTGTGTTTATTTGGAGGTCATGGGTTTGGTGTTTGTTTGGGATTTGGAATTGCAATTTTGGTACTTACTCTTGCTACTGCAGTTGTTTATGTCCAGTGAGTGAAAAAAAAAAAAAAAAAAGAAGAGGTAAAGCCGGATTAAAAAAAAAAATATATTTCGGCTTGCTGGAGTTTGATTTGTTTGCTGGGAATTTGTTGGTGCTGTTGGGTTTTGGTTTATTTATTCAATATTTGAATTGCTGGGAAATTATTTTTGCTGCTGGATATTTGGATTTTGGGTGCTTAAATTATTTGGATTAAAATCAGTTAAAGGATTTGATACAAAACTTGAATTACAAGAACAACAACCAACACTTTTCTATATTTTTGTTCTCTTTGATTCTTGTTCATATTTGAATTTCTTTTTCTGGAATTTTATTCTTAAACTCATAATCTACTACCATCTGGTGCAGTTTTCAAAAATTCCAACGTTATCCCATTATTTTGTGTTTTCTTGTCTAGAAAGCCGAAAAAAAATTAGGATTTGTTCGATTATTTCGGCATTGCCTACTTTTTGCTTACTGTTTGTTGATAAGTTTAATTAAAACATACTAGTGATCTAATTTCTGTTTTGTGGGTGTTTTAATTAGAACTTTGAGATAATTCATTGAGTGGGAAAAGGCAAGAGTGTGTGAGCTTAAAAGAGAGTAAAAAGCCGAAACAAGTGTGCAAACACGAGTGTCGAGTCCTCATTTGAGTGAAACACGTAAGGGAGTGAAATTGTAAGGTCTTATTTTATTTCTATTGCATTATTATACTAACATGACAGAATCAAGAATGAGGAGAGGGGAGCCACCCTTGAGGATCAATGAGGAGGAGTCCGTAGCATTCCATGGCGAGGCCCGAGCTACCGGGAGTGGAGACCCAGTGGACATGAGAGCTGTTTTGAAGTCAATACAGCGGGTTAGTGCTCAAGTTGAGCATGTGAATCAAAGGATGGGAAGGCTAGAAGTTTCACAAGGAATTCTGAACACAAGAAATAGGCAAGAATTCCACGGAGGACGAGGCCGAGGATGAGGAGGTCGCGAGAGACCGAGAGAGGAAATTGATAAGGAGCCATTCGGTGGAGACTTTGAGGAAGGTATGGACGAAACTTTTGCTGTCCAAGATAGAGCTGGCCATGGAAGATATAGGAGGGAAGAAACAGATGACAATCTTAGCAATATCAAGATCAACATCCCACCATTCATGGGAAAAAGTGATCCCGAAGCATATTTGGAGTGGGAAGAAAAGATGGAGATGATATTTGACCGCCATAATTATTCAGAGGCTAAGAAGATGAAATTGGCAGCAATGGAGTTTGGCCATTATGCACTCCAATGGTGGACCAATGAGCAAAACACCTGAAGGAGAGTTGGTGATGACTTGATCACTACATGGCGACAAATGAAAGGAGCCATGCGGAAGCGATTCGTACCATCACAATATCATAGGTTGCTGCATCAAAGACTTCAATCTTTATCTCAAGGACATGGATCTGTGGAGGATTATTACTAGGAGATGGAGATGCTTATGATGAGATTGAACTTGAATGAAGATAGGGAAGCAACCATGGCAAGGTTTCTTGGTGGTTTGAATCGTGAAATAGCCAATCAACTAGGATTGCAACAATATGTGGAATTGGAGGAGATGTTGCATGTGGCTATTAAATTAGAGCATCAATTCCGCCCGAGCCCGCTCCACCGATAACCCGCTGTGGTGCTGACCCGACACGGATGAAGACTAGGCCAATCACAAGAGCTCAAATTAAGAGATTTAAGGACAACCTGGGAGTATTTATACAGGGGGTAATCAATCTCAACAGAGCTTGTCCATACTTGAAGATACAAAGCCTATTCTAAGCATCCAAGTGGTGGAAGCCGATATGGACCCGGATGACGGTTTTGGTACATTTTTAGAGTCCGGGAAGCATGAAATGGTTCCAATGCTTTATGGGTTCAATACATATGCCTAAGAGGTCATGGAATCAAGTTAAATCAGCCTCAAATGCAATCAAAAAGGTCTTGTACGGACAGCATCAACAATTTGGCCGAATTTGCTGTATTGCTTGCTGGCTTTACTGTATTTTACTCTATTAGCCTTTTCTTATTTTTCCAAGCATGGGCAAATATTTGAACCATGCTAATTAAGCTACCATCAAACTCAAAAAGATTTAAGTTCTTGACGTGGTGCCTCAATTAAATTGGCCAGTTTTGAAATTGCATTAAACCATTATAAGTACCATTCTTACATATTTTTTCTTGTACTTTTCAAGCTGTTGTTGTTTTCGTCAGGACCCATCCAAAATTCCTCATCGGAACCCTAGACAAGCCCTGATCTCAGGAAAACACTACCGAATCTCCCAACGGAAAATTCGGCAGCATCTCCTCTAAGGGTAGGGCTTACCACAAAATTTCTTGTATAGAAAATACACTTCTATATACACCACCTTATTCCTCCCACCTTACTACAAAGTATTACCACAAATTTCAGCACTTCAATAATTAACGGGAACCCATGCATAATTAGATAAATAATTGTCCAAATAATATACAGAGCGTTGTTAGTACAATTGAATATGAAATTTAATATAATAAACGATAAAAAGAAATAATACAAGATAGAAAGGAAAAGAAAAGCCTCTTGGACTTTTGGCAGCGAACCAAGACATCGAGCTCCCCCCCGGATGATCAATGTCGACTAACCTGGGCCTGAGGAAATGTAATTTAAAAACGTGAGATACTAATCATCTCAATGAATGACCCAATCTACTAATCGGGGAAATAAATAATAATAATATAACAATAATATAAACTTGATTAATCAATAATAAATAAGTAATTAATTATTAAGTATTTGAAAATAATATTTTCTCTCAAAACTCTTACGATTCACTCAGTTTGAAAATTTTCCTTTTTAAAACCTTTCACAAAACCTGATATTTTATGCCTCAAGATTTAGAAAATAATTAGTCAAATAAATTTCAAATAAAATACAAGAATTTAAGGATCCAAAATTATAATGGAAATAAATTATCTTTAGATAAAATAAAATAAAATAGTAAATAAACTTGTATTAAAGAAATTTGGTATAAAAACAAAAATAAACCCAATATATAAATTATAAAATTTATTAATTAAATCAATAAAATAATCAAAGGAATATTTAAAATCAATTTAAACATCTATTTAAAATAAATGATAAAAATATAATAGAATTTATCTTAAAATACCAAATCGATTTAAATGATAAAATCAAGGCAAATACCTTTTAAAACATTAATGAGAATAGGTAATAAAATCACGATAACATTTTCATAAAATTTGTGTAAAACTTTTAAATTTAAATAAATAATAAAAACATTATTAAATACATTTAATTTAAAATCATGTCATGAAAACATTTTGATGCACCAACTATATACTAGTGGCGCCAACAATATCCAGCGTCCCGAGCATCACCAGACAGGAGGTTAAAGAGAGAAACCGGCATATGATCGCATGGCGTCCCACTGCACCGTTGCAAACAGGTGTCCCAACCATGGAAGGGCGGCCTACCCTCGTCCGACGGCAACCACAGGATAACCCCATAAATCACCTGTGCGCTACTCACACTGTAACACCCCGTCCCGAATCGCACCGGAATCCGTGCACGTTGACCGAGGTTGACCGTTGATCGAAGGGGTCAAAAGTTGACTTTTTGACTCGGTGGGAATTTCGAGTTGACCAGGGTACCGTGGCGAAGTGCATGACGCCCTGAGTTCGTAGACTAGTAGCACGTCGAAAACGGAGCTACGGTTTGAAAGTTATGGGCAAAACAAGTTGAAGTGTAAACTGTCTAAAAGGTGCCGGGAGTTGACTTTTTCTTGTGATGTAATTGTGAGTTGACTCTTGTATGATTGTAAAGTACTCGTCGATACGAGTTCATAGACTAGCGGCACGCTTAAATCGGACATCCGGTTAAAAAGTTATGGACGTTTGAAGTTTACCGGATACCGTATTATTTTAATGTTTTTGGGTCGTGAACAGTGAAATGCCACGTGTCAGCTTCTGAGTGGTCCACGTGGCATGAACAGTGTCACACAGGGTTTTAATTTTGAAAAACTCTCGGGGAAGAGAGAGAAAGAGAGAGAAGAGAGAGAAAGAGAGAGAGGAGAGAGAAAGAGAGAAAGAGGACCTGCCGGCCGCCGGCCATTTTCACCTTTTTCCGGCCTAGTTACTGTACACGCACCGGCCAGCCAGATTGCCCACCTCATTTCCGGCAAAACCTCCAAATTTCACGGCGAACGGCCGCCGGACGCGCCCGGATCGGACGTCCGAAGTTTGGCGGCGATTTTTCCCCTCCACCGCCGGCCACCGCGAATCGGCACTATTCCGGCCGATAAACAGTACACGCGCCATACACCCAGCATCCTCTCCTCAAGTCCGGCCTACCCACCAAAAATCACGACCATCGGACCACCGACGCGCCGGGATCGGAGCGTTTTCCGGCGAGGGGTCGAAAATCTTCAAACGGTGATTTCTCCGCCGTCCGACCTCCGTTTTGCTCACCGTCGGTCCCGTTGGATTGCTCTCCTCACGATCTACAAATCTGCAAAATTTCACAGCAAACGGCCACCGTCGGAAATTACTGTTCCGGCGACGGTTGCCGGTGACGTGGCGGCCCGCCGGAAAGTACTGTTCCGGCGAGTACCCCGAAAATTCCGGCCAGCTCCAGTCCGCAGTGTTCGACCTCCTGAACCCAAATCCGACTTCCGTTTCCACCAATTCGCGACGGTTTGGGAGAATTGCAAAGCCGAAACCCGAAAAACTTCCCGATAAAATTCCGACCCCGTCGGGTACGATCATCGGAAATTAAGACCGGATCTGTGATTAGCATCACTCGAGCTTTGATTCGGTATATAATTCGTAAATTTTAGTTATCGTTTGGTGTTCGCTCCCCGGGTACCCATTTGGGGATTACCCGAATAAAATATTAATATTTGTGGTTTTGGTACTGTGGATGTTTTAGGTGCACGTGCAAGTAGCGGAGTCGATCCTGCGGAGGATCTTGATTGAGATACGTGCACAAGGTGAGTGACCCACCTTCAATTTAATTTTGGGAAATTTAATTGGTGAATATATTATGTGTGATTTAAATATTTGGAATTTAAATTCCTATGTGCCAAATATTTATTGGATTTATTTTGGAATTATTTATGAATTTATTGGATTTAAGAAAATGCGAATTCTACAAATTTATGCCGTGTGGAATTATTTTATGGTTTTGAGGATTTTGAAATTGGTGTGGTTTTAATGGTAAATTGGGCACGATTTGATTTTCAAATATTTCAAGGAAAATATTTGGTTATGTTGGTGATTTCAATTTTTATGAAATATGCCCATAAAATATTATGGGATTTGATTATGATATTTCGAGAAATTATTTATGCTTGGAAAAAATGTGGATATTTGAATTGATGGATTTGGGAGTTGGTGGATTTGAAAATCATGGGATTTATGGTATTAATTATAAGGAAATTGTGGAGAATTTCCCGGTTCAAGCGGATGGATTATGCCCGCTATGTTTATGAAAAATGTGAAATTTGTTTTATAATTTAAATTGTGGATGTTATGATTTTTAGATGCACCGTGCACGTACTGGTGTTCTGATTATGTGATATGGTATATGTGATATGGATATTGTGCACACGGATATGATTAGCGCGCAGGTGGGTGTGAGTAGCGCGCAGTTGATATTATGAGGGTGTCCTGTGGATGCCATCGGAGAGGGCGGCCACCCCCCTTTGGCCGGGACACCAGGTTAGCAGCGGCGCTGTGGGACGCCACGCGACCGTATGCCGGTTTCTTTCTATAACCTCCTGTCTGGCAGTACCTTGGGACGCTGGGTACTGTTGGCGCCACTGGTATATAGTGGGTGCATCAAATTATTTTCAGAACTGTGTTTTAAAAATAAAATGTTAATGAAAAATATAATTGTTACCGCTTCTGGTATGTAATTGATGTCTTGGTTTTCGGGAAATATGAATAAAGGGTTTTGTGAAAATGTTTTAAAAGGGGAACCTTTCCAACTGAGAGAATTGTAAGGGTTTTGAGAGACATTATTATTTCCAAATAATTATTATTTATATACCTATTACCGTGGTATGATAGTGTAGAGTAGTAGGGTCGCTCACTGAGATGATTAGCATCTCACACTCTTAAATTCCGTTCCTCTAGGTACCAGGTTGTCGGTGTTCACTCGGAGCGGACCTGATCTTCCTCGCTGTATTTGTTCGCGCAGTACCTTGTTCTTCTTTTACTGCAGTTGCAATATTTCGTTCACTTTTGCTGTATTCTGTATTTTGTAGTACTTCATAAAGCTCTGTATACTGTATGGGACACTTATGTATTTGTATTGCACTGGATTACTGTATTTTTATTTTGGAGTGCTGAAATTTGTGGAACCAGTTCGTCGTACTGTGGGAGGAATAAGGGAACAATTATAGAAGTGTGTTTTCAGTGCAGGAAATTTTGTGGTAAGTCCATCCCTTAGGGGAGGTTCTGCCGGATCTTCCACAGAAGGGTCCGGTAGGGTTTCCCTGGGATCAGGGCTTGTCTAGGGTTCCGGTGGGGAACTTTGGACGGGTCCTGACACACACCCACCTGCACACTAATCACATCCACCTGCACGCTAATCATATCCATGTATACAGAACACCAGTACGTGTATGGTCCATCTAAAAATCATAAAATTCATACATTTTCAAAATCTCAAAAATTTCATAAGTACCACCAGGTTTATTCCATCCAATTAAACCCGTAAATTTTTCACAATTCCTTTATAAATCAACGTCTAATCCATCGCATAAATTCCATCAATTTCAAATCCATCAATGAAATTAACAATAAATTAAAATAGATATTCCTTCAATTCTTCAAAATTCAAAATATAATTAAATTCCACAATTCATCAATGTATAAATACATTTTTGTAAAACATAAATAAATTCACAATCAAATTCAACAACAATTCAAATTCACAATTTCTTTAAAATTGAATCTCATAAAAATAAAATCTCCATAATTTGTCAAAATCAAATTATGCTGTAATACACATATACATTTCAATTTATTTAAATTGTGCCATCAAAATTCCAAATATAATTTTACTAAACATTTAACACATAAAATATTAAATCCAAACATTTAATTATCACAAAATAAATATAATTTAACAGCAGAAAATAATATTGAAGGTGAGTCACTCACCTCGAGCACGCAATCCAACCAAGATCCTCCATAGGATCAATTTTACAACTCACACATGCTCATAGAATAACAATATTACACAGGGCCAAATAAATTAATATTTTATTTGGGTAAATAATACTTGGTACCCAGGGATTTAACACAAACGGTATCCAAAATTCGCAAATAAGGTATCAACGGAAAGCTAAGGGGATGAGGAATATGTTAACGATTTCCATTGGACTCAACTCGACTGGAGGTGGACGAAAAGTGGATGGAAGGTTTCAGCCAAACTTCCCCCTTTTCTATATCATAAATGGCTCGGAATTTAGGCAAATGGAGGTTATTTTTGGAACCAGGGGGTTGAAATCTAGGGGGAAGGATCGGTCTCACGGCCAAGAACCGTCAGAAAATGGCCGACTTTGGGGTGCTGATCCTGGCGCATCCGTCGGCCATTCGGCCATAAACTTGGCCATCGAAGTTGCTAAGGCATGGACTGTCACACTGGCCGGTGCGTGCCTCATTTCGATGGCCGGAGAAAATAGAAACAGGAAGGCCCGAGAGGGAGAGGGAGAAGGAGAGAGAGGGAAGAGAAAGAGAAGGAGAGGGAGGGGTAATGAATAGTGTTTCCCCTTTTGCCCTTTTTTTTCTTCACGTGCTCGAAAGAAAAGAAAAAGAAAGAAAAATAAAGGAAAAAGAAAAAGAAAAAAAGAAAAGGAAAAAATAAAATAAAATAATGTAAAATAAAATAATAATAAAATAATGATATATTAGAAAACTTTGCAGATCCATAACTTTTAAATCACATATTCATTTTGAACGTGCCACTAGTCTATAAACTCATATCGATGAGTACTTCACAACCATGCATGAGTCAAAGTTTAACTTAGCACGAACAAAAAGTCAACTCTGGCACCCTTAAGACATTTTGGACCTCAACTTGTTTTGCTCATATCTTTCAAACTATAGCTCCGTTTTCAACGTGCTACTAGTCTATGGACTTGGATCAATGCATACTTTGCAACGGTATCCTGGTAGAAGAGAAATTCCATCCGAAACCAAAAGTCAAAATTTTAACCCACTCGGTCAACGGTTAACCTCAATCAACATGCAAAAATTCTGATGTACTTTGGGACGGGGTGTTACAGTTTCCCTATTTATGAATATTTACATTGATATAGACAAGGTAGCTTTTCTTACTCATAGCATTTTGATAATTTAGATTATAAAAGCATTGAAAGTTTGTGATCTATCTAATAATAAAGGCCATTGATTGAGTTTTGTGTTGACTTAAGACATAGTGTCTAATGTTTGATTTTTATCCGCTCGTTGCATTATAGATGAACAAGCCATATCCATTCAGCTTTAGGGGAATATTCAGTTCGAACTGACTTCAGGATTGTTTCTTCCTTCTTTATTATGGTATTAGATTGAGCCTTTTATGAAAGTATCTTCAATTATTTTTCACTTTTTCTTGTGGTATTTTTTGGTCAACCTCAAACACTTAATATGCTTTTATCCACGAGTTATAATTTGTGTTATAACTTACGTAATATATAATGATCCATTTGGCTTGCTTATAATATGCATACATAGATGTATGTGTGTATATGCCTCACGATATTGGAATTATTGAAAAAAAAAAAAGTACGTTAGGATGGAATACAGAGACCTCATTCATATACTATCATTTGAATACCATATTAAGGTTGCTACAGAACCTATAGAGTAGTCAATCTGATATTCTTTCAGATGTGTTAGTTATTTGTAATATATGTCTTTTGACAGATTCCAACAAATCTTGCTGCTCTTATTGAATATAGGGTAATCCATTTTGGATCCAAAAATACTGCTCTTCCTGTGAACATGATAATACTGTAGCATGCTACAGCTAGGAGAGAATGGATGTTAGTCTTCTTAGATGCTCTAAAGGAAAACATACTTGGAGATCATGTTTTTGACAAAAAGGTGTATTCTCTATGCATAAGTTCATTTTATACAGCCACAGGACATGCAGCATGTAACCCTTAATGATGGTTGAAAACTATACCAAGAATGTCTCGACCCTGCAATAATGGGTAACAATAAATGGCAACCCTTCAGCTTGATATACAAGAATTTTATAAAATTTTGAACCTGAAGCTGTTGAAAGAGGAAAACGGAAGGGGAAAAAAACTCTCTGTTTTTATTGAATGCTATATTTATCACGGCTTACAAAAACAAGAAAAAAAAAAAGCAACATATTTATAGTAGTTGTGAACCCAATTTGCATAAAGAAAACTTGGACTCGAAGAAAAAAACTTAGACTAAACTTGGACTCTAAGTAACTAAGGCCCACAAAATTAATAACAAAAAAATAATAAAAATAAAAATAAAAATCAAGTTTATATTTCAACACTCCCCCTTATAGTTGATTAGTTATTCCTATGAGACTTCTCAATTTAACAAAGACTTCATGCTTAAGAGGCTTGGTAAAAATATCGGCTACTTGATCTTGAGACTTCACATACTCCAGCTGTACATCTCCGTTGATAATGCATTCTCTAATATAATGATAACGTGTATCAATATGTTTGCTTCGATCATGAAAAACAAGATTCTTTACGAGAGCTATTGCTGACTTGTTATCCACATATATCTTGGTTGGTTATTCTTGTGGACGACCCAACTTCTTTAACAAGTTTCAAAGCCAAATTGAATGGCAAACACATGAAGTGGTAGTTACATACTCTGCTTCACATGTTGAAAAAATAATAATTTACTACTTCTTTGACATCCATGTAAAGGCTGTATCTCCCAAATAAAGCACAAAACCACTTGTACTTTTGCGATCATCTATATCTCCACTCCAATCACTATCGCTATATCCAATAAGCTTGTAATCATCGAAAGTTGAATAATACAAGCCAAAACTTATTGTACCTTTTAGATAGCGAAGAATTTTTATGCAACCCTCAAATGAGTTGTAGTTGGATTCTCCATGTAACGGCGTATAACTCCTACTGCGTAGAGAATGTCTGGCCTTGTGCGCATCAAATATCTTAAGCTTCCAACAAAGCTCTTAAAAGATGTTGGATCCACCTTTTCTCCTTCCTCATGTTTCGATAACTTGACTCCATATTCTATTGGTGTGCCAACCGAATTTGCATCATCCATCTTATACTTCTTAAATACCTCCTTAGCATAACCTTCTTGAGTAATTAGAATGCCTTCATCTCCATGCTTTACTTCAATGCTGAGGTAGTAAGACATGAGCCCAATATCGGTCATTTCGAATTCTTTCGTCATCTCCTCCTTAAACTTGACAAACATACTTGGAATGCTACCCGTAAAGATTAAATCATCTACATACAAGCACACAATTAATATATCGTCACTCTTAATTTTAATGTAAAGTGCATGCTCATAAGGACATTTGATAAAATTTCTTTTTTGGAGATACTTGTCAATTCTAGCATTCCAAGCTCTTGGTGCTTGCTCCAACCCATAAAGAGCTTTATTCAACTTTAAGACTTTGTCTTCTTATCCTTTAATTTCATACCATTGTGGTTGCTCAATGTAAACTTCTTCTTTAAGAACTCCATTCAAGAACGCAGACTTCACATCCATTTGATTTATTCTCCAATTGTATTAAGCCGCAAATGAGATGATTAATCTTACCATTTCTAGTCGTGCAACAGGTGCAAAAACTTCATCACAGTCTATGCCAGCCCTTTGACTATAGCATTTCGCCACCAATCTTGTCTTGTACCTTTCAACCTCACCTTTAGCGTTCTTCTTGGTCTTATACACCCACTTCACATCAATAGCATTGCTTCCTTTGGGAAGTGAAGCTAGTTCCCACGTATCATTCTTCTTAATTGCTTTTATCTCCTCATCCATGGCATTCCTCCAATTCTTTTCTACCATTGGCTCTAGAAAATTCACGGGTTCACAGTCAACAAATAAACAAAACAAGGTGAGATCATCTTGGTTTTCGGTTACCTCATAAATCTCTTGCAAACTCTTAAACCGTGGGACTCTTTTACTTGAACTTTCGCCTTCTTGAAGACCAGTGATTGGTGAAGCTAGTGGGGTGATCGGCTTCTCTCTTGTGAGCTCCATCCTTGTTTGTTCCATTTCTTCCTCTTCAAAATATGGGGAAAAAATTGTAATTTTCCTCATGTGATTCCCAATTCCACTCTTCTTCTTCATTAAATATAACATCCCGGCTAATTTATTGTTTTCCCACTCTTAGGATTATAGAGCTTGTACACTTTAAAGTTTATGTCATAACCAACGGAAACATACTTATCCCTTTTATCATCCAATTTGCTTCTTTTCTCATAAGGTACATGCACATGAGCTATGCTTCCAAACACTCTTAGGTGAGAGACACCCGGCTTCATTCCACTTCAAGCTTCTTATGATGTCTTTCCCCACACACTTATTGTTGGAGATCGATTGGACAGGTATATAGCACATGCAACTGCCTCTGCCCAAAATTCCTTTGGCAATCTTTTTCTTTTAAGCATGCTTCTCACCATATCTAAAATTGTTCTATTCTTCTTTTCTACCACACCGTTCTGTTGGGGGGATCTTGACACTGTTAGAAACCTTCGAATTCCATGATCTTCATAATATTTTTGGAAGTCATTTGATGTAAACTCTCCTCCAAGGTCAGATCTCATAGCTTTGATCAAAGGTCCACTTTCCTTCTCAACAAAAGCCTTAAACTTCTTAAAGTTCTCAAACACCTCTGATTTCTCCTTCAAAAAATACACCCATGTCTTTCTTGAAAAATCATCAATAAAAAGAAGGAAGCAGTTACTATTACTAAGTGAACTTGGCTTCAAAGGACACACACATCCATGAGTATCAGCTCCAACGGCTTTCGGGCTTTTGAATTCATCTCCTTTGGAAAGCTTTTTTGGAACTGTTTTCCAAGTAAGCACCCTTCGCATACTTAATCTGGATTGGGAATACTAGGTAGTCCTCTCACCATCTCCTTTTTGGACAGCAACTCTAGACCTCTAAAGTTGAGATGCTCGTATCTAAGATGCCAAAGCCAAGAACCATCTTTGTAACACACCTTGAGACATTTGGCAAAATCATTTTGAATGTTGAACATGAACATTCTATTTCTTGACATTGGCACCTTAACTATTAAATTACTTGCATTGTCCCATATGCAAAGTTTGTTATCTCTTAGATGAATATCATATCCTTTCTCCAAAAGCTATCCAAGACTCAAGATGTTGTTCTTCATACTCGGCACATAGGACGCATTTGAGATAAACTAATGCTTTCCACTCCTTAACCGAGTAAGGATGTTGCCTTTGCCTTTCACCGCCACCTTGGACTCATCCTCAAAAGACACATTGCCTCTCACGGATTCATTAAGCTCCATAAACATGCCTCTTCTTCCGCACATGTGATTACTTGCAGTGTTGTCTAAATACCATGTATTGTCTTCACTTCTTTCATTATCTTTATAAGCCTATAGCACGGTACCATCTTCTTGACTTCTTTCTTTGACATAGTTGGTTTTCTCTTCAATCTTATTGTAGCCAGGGGTTCTACATTCGGAAGCATAATGACCAAATTTTCCACATTTGTAACACTTTACATGAGACTTGTCATACCTTGGTTCTAAATTTCCTCTCCCAAGGCCTCTTGTTAATCCTTTTCCTTTTTTAGAGTTGCTGTTGTAATCATCACCAAATTTCTGGCCCCGTCCAAGTCCTTGCCCGCGGCCACATCGTCGCACACAGCCTCGTCCTTCATGGCTTCAATTATTATGACGGCTGCTACTTTCTTCTTTAGCTCCATCAATCCGGGTCTTGAACAATTGTTCCACTATTCTTTCCTTCTTCCTTTTCTTTTCTTCATAGGCTTGCAATGAACCCAAGAGCTGCTTCAATGTCATAGCTTCCAAGTCTTTTGTTTCTTCAATAATGGCGACCATATGATCAAAATTTGAATCTAATGATCTAAGAATTTTCTCCATGATTTTAACATCATCTAACTTTTTACCATTCCTCTTTAATTGATTGGTCACCATCAAAACTCTAGAAAAATAATCAGATATGATTTCTCCTTCCTTCATCTATAGCATTTCAAACTTGGCTCTTAAGGTTTCAAGCCGTACCTTTTTGACTGGATCAGCTCCCTTGTAGGAGATTTGAAGTTTCTCCCATGCTTCTTTAGTCGACTTGGCTTTCGAGACCTTCTCAAATGCATCGTCATCTAATCCTTGATAGATTAGATAGAGAGCTTTCTTGTCTCTCTTTCTTAAGTCTCTCAGACTATCTCTTCAATTTTGAGATAGACTACCTTCATTCTTTGATTTAATGTAACATTTCTCCACTATCTCCCACATGTCTTGGGTGCCAAGGAGAGCCTTGATCTTGATGCTCCAGTTGTCATAGTTATTCTTGTTGAATGTTGGAACTTGGAAGGAAACCATATCGTTATTGGCCATCTTTTGGCTAAATAAACAATTTGATCATTGAGTACTGTTCACGGGACTATTCACACAGATGCTATGCTCTGATACCACTATGTTTAAAGAGGAAAACGGAAGGGAAAAAAAACTCTCTATTTTTATTGAATGCTATGTTTCTTACGGCTTACAACAACAAGCCCAAAAAAAAAAAAAAAAAAAAAAACCAGCAACATATTTATACTAGTTACTAACCTTATTTGCATAAAGAAAATCTGAACTCTAAGAAAAAAACTTGGACTAAACTTGAACTCTAAGTAACTAAGGCCTACAAAATTAATAACAAAGAAAAAAACAATAAAAATCAAGTTTATATTTGAACAGGAGCTAAAGCAGCAAGTTCCATTACTCTTGGTTGAAAGACAAGTACTAAATGAAGCAAGAGAAGGAAATGTAAGAACATATTGTTTTAAACTCTATGTATTAGATATAGGCATTTTTCTATGCGTACAATTGACATTTTCAATAGTGAAAATATTGATTTTATCTATTTTTCTCCTCTTGTCTATGTATGTGCTACATGCACATAAACATCTATGAAGTATAAAATTCAGAAAAGAGCATTTCCTGTGTTGAGATCTCATGGAAAGCATTAGAATCTCTATTAGGATCTTCATATATTCTGTCAAACGTTCAAGATATCATAGAGCAACAATGACAATCATTAGATGTAACAAGGAGGCATTGTATCAAATGATCAAGATGTCAATAGCAACAATGACAGCCAGTTATTATAACAGGGAATATTAAGTTAAACGATAAAGATGTCACAAATAATAACAATGACAAGGAGTGGGTGTAACAGGGAGATATTGTGTCAAATGATCAACATGCATAATATAAATAATGACATGATTGGTTGTAACAATAATCTTTTGTGACACGATAAGAAATTGTCAACAAATTTAGACAGTGACAAAAATATTAAGTCACAGAAAGTATGTGTCTAACAACAAAGTCGTCACAACTACATCCAGTGACAACGCTTGTTGTCACTGGATGGGTATGATTGACCGATGATGGAATCAGTGACAACTTTCTAGTCAATACAGTGATAGCATTTGGCATAACTAAAGGAGATATCATCAGTGACATCTTGTTGAGTGTCATAGAAGAGGACTCTTTCAATGACAAGCTATAGCAATTGTCGTTGTAGAAGAATTAGTGTCTTATTTGTATTGACAACCTAGTGACAAGCAGATGTTGTGGACGAAGGAGATACAATGGCAAAACACGGCCTAACAATGAAAATCATTGCTTGTAACTGTTGCTTTTGTTTTTTTTTTTTTTTCCTTTTTAGTATTAAGGATCTAAATGTCATTAGCAATGTAACTTAAGAACCATTGATGACATTATCACATTTGATTATTTACATTTGGCTTATTTATTCACTCAATTTATTTATCTATATCATATTTGGTTGAAAGAACACAAAAGCTTAATAAATCATTTTTGGGTCAACGAATGACAGATGTTTTATAGGGCTATAGTAATTTGTTCACAATTAATTAATATTGATTCTTTTCAAGTTAGCATATCAAAATAAAGGGGTTTCTCCTTGACATAATTTATTCAGATTGCAAATTGTTTTGAACGCTTTATGAATCGCAGACAATATTTCAAGAATGTCGATTTAGTTTCCAGCATGCTAGTGACAAAATTAACCACCCCCCAAAACATAAAGCATGGAAAACAGAATCGATAATCATAAATAACAATAATAATGACAGATTGAGCAAATAAAAATTATATCATTAAAACCTAATGAATGTCATATCTATCAAATACAGAACTATCCTTTATTATTTTATCAGCATAATATATTCTATTACCAAAAGCCACTCTAAAAATTAAAATCAAATCCAGAACAATATAAAAACCTATAGTTCTAATATAAGAACTTGATCACAGTGCCTGCGTATATTGAAATTAGAGCAATTACTACATTTGGGTAATCATTATTATATATTTTGCATATGCATAAAATAATATTGAAATTGTTCTCGTATTAATTTATGCAGGGTTTATTATAGTTTGAACAAAGGTGATAATGATATACTTTGGAGAGATGTTAAATTGGGGTATTTTAAGATGATTGTTTAACTGATCAGAAAAGCTAACAGTGGCTAATGTCCCACGGTGACAACACAAATTCTTGATTTCGTTCTTGGTTTTTAGTTTGGTTTCAAATTGAAAGACATGCACTAGTCTTAATTCATTACTTTGTAGTTGTTGGATTTAATTAAACCTTTCTGTAAGACAAAGTAAATAACGAATAATAATTTTAAACAATATAGTAATTATGACAAAAATTATACGCAGAAATAGAAAATTAAAGACATACTAGATAATGTTAAGAATTAATTAATTATGGGGGAAAAATAAAGAAAAGAAAGACAGAGCAAATAAATAGACAAATAGAGCAATGCTGTCTTTTTTCGAATTGTAATATATAAGACTATTTGAAAGGTCTTATGTAATTAGAGAGGCTGGAAAAGAAACAAAAAATAGCAAAATAAAAAAGACCCTAATAAAATCGAAGTAATCATAAACCTAGAGAATGACATAGTTTTAACATAAATAGTACTGCAAAAATTCTAATAATAAAACTGATCACCATGATTTTTAATTTCCTATATAAATTTTAAATTAATTTAGATAATAGCCATTCAAGCACTTGGAGTGAGCAACTTAAAGGAAAAAGTGGCAGATGAAGCATCATAAATAAGAGAAATTTGATCTCCGGCCTTGATACTTCGAGCCTTAACTAAGTCTTGGATTCCCAACTTAAAAGATTTGCTGCGATCTCTCTTTCGCACCATCTCCAAAAAGCTTGGATATGTTACAGAAACTTGATCGGTGACATCTACCATTGAAACACACAGCTTCTTCAACATTTGGGTGCCATTGGTCATCTTATTATTTATCATATTAAATACATAAGATAAAACCTCATGGTCCTTTAACATCAGCTCCTCCTTCATGATCTCTTCGTTTTCAACCACCCTTTGGATGTGCCAATTGTCAGGAACAATGCTTCCATCTTCTCGCAGTTGGACAAGAAGACCACCCTGCCTGCCATACGGATTCATTGCTTAAGAGGGCAGAAGATTTATTTGGTGGATTTGTGAAATTGTATATCGTATAGTGCACGTATGCAGTGTATTTATAGAGTGAATAACCCTAATATTAGAACGGGAAAGTGCGGGGGCTAATTTTCTTGGAAAGTAAAGACTACAATATTTCCACGTATATAATGGTAAAGTCGAAAAGGAAAGTGTCGATTTTCTTTCTTTACATAGTTAGAAAAAGATCTTTTTCCATATGGACGTGATAGAAAATATAGGCACCCCGCCCTAATTAAATATGGTAGTACGAACTGTGTATTTCAGTTTATTAAATTTTACATTTTTCACTTTCACTTGCTATCTAACGTTACATTAACAAATTATAAAATATATATATATATATATATATTGACATATAAATCTCCTATTTATTTTCTCTTCATCTTCAA
The DNA here is from genome assembly GCF_031755915.1 of Ziziphus jujuba. NCBI lineage: Eukaryota > Viridiplantae > Streptophyta > Magnoliopsida > Rosales > Rhamnaceae > Ziziphus > Ziziphus jujuba. The sequence continues at coordinate 20,801,532 of NC_083383.1, read as the reverse complement.
TGTCTTTATCTTTTGCTCTTTCTTGGATCCTTGTTTTGTCAGCCACCGTTAACAGTGTCATAGTTTTATCACGTATAACTTACACATATAATTATCAAGTACCAAAAGATTGATTATTTCTAACACACAAGGTGCCATTCTCTCTTCCAGACGACTTTTCCTCTTCAGTTGGAGCTTTTCCCTTCTCTCTTTTCAACTGCAAATGAGATTGAAGGTAAACAAAAAAGTAATTAATTAATTAAACAATAAATAAAACCATCCTTTATGTAAAATTTTCAAACTCTCCACCAAATCTCCATAGAAGCAAAGAGAGAAACTGAGCCTTCTTTATAATGAAAGCCCCAAATTTATCTTTTGTTTTCACCTGTTAAACCCACCATAAAAATTTAAGATCCAAATCATATGGGCATGGAAGAATGAAAGAAGAGCGTTATTATAGACTATAGTAGTGGAAGCCAAACGATTGTGAATGATTCGAAATTGGAGTCCACAGATGGGTTTATTTCAAAATGTTGGAGTTTTGGTGATCTCGATTTATAGAGGAGAGAGATTCCAGCACTGGTTTGGAGGATGGGAGGTGAGATTACATTTTCATCCAAAACTCAGTTATGCAAAAATCAAACTACGACTTGATATATGGCTTTAACAGTGAAAATATTTCTAATGCATAAGAAGAAAAAGATTGCAGAAAGAATATAGAGTGGAAGGAAGAGAAGAGAAACAAAAGAACAAGAGAGAACAAGTTTTTGTTTTTGTTTGCTTTTTTTTTTTTTTTTTAAATATTTTGCAATTTGTTAATTCAAAATTTTAATTTTTTATCAAAAAAAGTTTTAATTTTTTCAATTTATTTATTTGTGACTTTTTTTTAAAGCATTTATTTTTTACTATTTAATAAAATATTTTAAAATTAAAGGAATATAACAATTTTTTTTAAAAAAAAATATCATCTTTTTAAGTTTAAGCGTAAAATAAATAGTACTAAAAAAAAACTGCATATTTTCCAAAAACAATATCTTTTTTTTATTTTGGACTCTTTTTGACTGACATTTCAAGAATTGTAGGTCTTCTAAAAGTTTTATATTTTAATATACTTAACTTCCAAGATGACCAAAAAAAAAAAAAAAAACACATTTTCCAATAAATAAGCTTACATATATTTTTAAGGTGTGCAATTATTCATTTACCGCTGTTAATCTTAACATAATATTTGTAACGGCAAAGACTGCAAAGACTAGTTAAATTAGAAGAATTAAAATTGAATTAAAGTAAATTTTAGGGATAATAGTTGAAATTAATATTTTACCATGTAAATTTTATAAAACACAATTCTCTTGTAAACATATTAAAATTTTCAAAGCATTTAGTTCATACCAAAACCATATATATATATATATATTTATATATGTGTGTGTGTGTGTGTGTGTGTGTGTAATATACACATATATCAAATAACCATTAAAATATATAATTCATAAAATCATTTTTATACACTTTAAAATTTAAAATATTTGAACATGCTTAAAAATTTGCATAATGTATATATGTAAATATAGATAGCCATGTATGCATAAATAGGAATTTAAATTCTCAATACCATTTAAAAATATTTAAACTGTATAATAAATAGCTAATATGTCAAAAATATGTTTCAAAAATAATTTTATTTTCAGATACCATTTATGATCATGCCTGCTCCATTACAAGGTCACCTTTAAACTTAGTAGGAGTGTCTAAAATATTATGAAAATATTTCTTCGGCTTCCCCAAATTCCACTAAGGATATTGGTGTGTAACAAATATCCTAAAATTAATTTTTCAACTTTAAAATTATAGAAATTGGACACCAAAGAATCCAATTATATTATAAACCCTATGGATCTCGTATCCATAATTGGAATTTTTGACTTCTAGCCAATTTTATGAAATTGATCATTCTACTAGCTTCTAATAAAAATTACGACTACATTAGTAATGAGAATTTAGTCTTAAATTGTCCAATTCCAATCCAATTTTATCAGGTATTAACACAAATTGACCCATATTGGTAACCACTCATGTATAAGTTGGATCGGATTCGATCAACTGTATCATATGTGGGTCTCATGTTTGAATTTTTTGTATGTTTAACTTTTGGATTTGACCAATATACCATAATGAAAAGCTTATTGACACGAGTTCATAAACTGACAACACACCTAATTCTGAATTACAGCTAAAAAATTATAAGTTTGTGACCATAGTACGTATGTGTGGCAATGGCATGTAGTATGTATTACTAACCAGATATAGTTGTTGACTATAATATGGGAACTATGCATAATGTTGTGGTTTTATCTATATATATATATATATATCATAGTGTTATTTTATTTGCATGTGTTTTATTTGTTAATGGTATAGGTGAGGTTATAGGACCATCCCTGATATCCGTCTTAGAACTCTCGAGTGGTCCCACCTATAAAAGTCTTACTGAGCAATCCTTAGAGAGAATCCAATAGAACCTTACTTGAATTGTGGATAAACACACACTTGCAATATAAAGTAATATTTGAATATATAAAGATAAATCCACAACAGCATGCAAGTCCATAACTACAGTCAACATTTATAACCCATTATACTGCAGACTACTACTATGCATACATACTAAGGTTATTACTATGTCCATAATTTAGATCAGAGTATTCTAAAAGTATCTATAAAATTAAATAATACAATTTATGCGAGTAAGTTTGGAAAATTTCCACAAAAAAAAAAAGTCTGAAAAATAAAAATAAACAGGGAAATATATATAAAAAAAATAAATAAAAAATAAATAACTAAAAACTATTGCCGCTATGTAAGACATGGAAGAACAAGTGATTTGCAAAGTAGACTGTCCACTAATTGCCTAGACCTAAAGGACCAAAGTAAAAATAAATAAAACTTTATATAAAATATCTCAATGAGTGATATAGTTCAATAATAAAATAATGATTTTATTTCATAAACATTTCTTTGAAAACTTTACATTCCACTTTTTTGAAAGTTCCCTGTTTGAAAACATTTTCTTCAAACCCCATCCTTTAAGTCCCAAAGCTTAATTGAATAAAAATTGATATGTAAAGAAATAACTATATAAAATCAAGCATCAAAGATTTTTAAGCTGTAACCTTGTTACAACCATATAATGCCAGTTACTTATCATAATTCATAACAAATAGTTGAGCACTAAAGTATTATACTATATACTTCATGCCACCAAGTAGCCTTTGGCATCCCAAGACATCACAAGATGGAAAGGGAGGAGGAAACGCCATGATGCGTTAATCGTCATCACCATTCTCTACAATAGAGGATGGCAATACACATAAACTAACCATAATCAATGTTCAATATCTAATATCCAATATCCATTGGTACTGTAAATTAAACTCAACATCACCATCTAACCATAGAATCAAGTCATGTTTACACTCCATGACCACCAATCATCAATTTCAAACAATCATACCATATAAGCCAACATGTTATAATTTCACATTTCATAAACAAAAGTAATCAAACAATACTGTTCAACTTCTTTGTTTCCAATCAATAATTTTGTTTTCGCGAGAATTCAAGTTAACATCAATTGGACTAAATCATAAATGCATTACCATCACACTTTAAATACCAATATTCACAAGTCTACTAATACAAGCATATTAGAACCTAGAATCATTTAAAATTTTGTAAAAAATTACATAAAATGATAACACATATTTATGTATATAAATAATCATATATGCATAGAATAAGCATTTAATTTTCAAACAATGAATATGTAATATTTAAACCTAATTACACAAAACCAACTCCAATTTGATCCTAAATTGTCCAAACACAGTCTAATTTTATTTGGTATTTAACTAATTGATCCAAAAATGGAAATAGGTTCAAACAAGTTTGTCAGTGGAAAACTTGTGGAATGGGTAACAAGATGGTAAGCTCACCTTGATCTAAAAACATCACCAATAGCCAAAAAATGCATGGAAAATTTTGGCCAAATTTAAGGTTGATGAATCTCTCAAACCATGAATAATTTCAACAAATGGAGGCTAGAAATAAGCTTAGAATATCCAAAACAGAGGGTCAAGGTTTATAGGTTGGCTAGAAACGGCTGAAAAAGTTTGGTGTTCTAACAACCCATTTAGATCACGAACGGTGGCTTCACCAACCTAATCCAAGCACATCCGGTGATAACCTAGCTGATGTGATTCCGCCCGAGCCCGCTCCACCGATAACCCGCTGTGGTGCTGACCCGACACGGATGAAGACTAGGCCAATCACAAGAGCTCAAATTAAGAGATTTAAGGACAACCTGGGAGTATTTATACAGGGGGTAATCAATCTCAACAGAGCTTGTCCATACTTGAAGATACAAAGCCTATTCTAAGCATCCAAGTGGTGGAAGCCGATATGGACCCGGATGACGGTTTTGGTACATTTTTAGAGTCCGGGAAGCATGAAATGGTTCCAATGATTTATGGGTTCAATACATATGCCTAAGAGGTCATGGAATCAAGTTAAATCAGCCTCAAATGCAATCAAAAAGGTCTTGTACGGACAGCATCAACAATTTGGCCGAATTTGCTGTATTGCTTGCTGGCTTTACTGTATTTTACTCTATTAGCCTTTTCTTATTTTTCCAAGCATGGGCAACGTGTGGGACTTCATATTCAGCTTATTGGGCATCCTCCAAAGCATCTAGAAGCTGATTTGAAGCTCAAAGAGGTCAAAGATTGATCAAAGTCAACTTGATCAAAAAGGCTAGCATTTTTAGTTTCCTAATTTGTTTTTACTTTTTGTTTTAGGAAACTACCATTACTTTTTGGCTTTTATTTATTTATTTTCTGGAAAAATAACTTTAGGAAGGTTTTTATTTTATTCTTTCCATTGTAAATTAATTAATTCCTAATTTAATATAAAGGAATTAATTAATCAAACTTAGATTAGGAAAGGAAGTATAGTTTCAGCCAACTAGGTTTCTTTATGTGTGGTGGCTGGTTTTCTTTATGTTCTAGGGTTTTATTTCATGGCTTTGTAGCCTATTTAAAGGTCTAGTTATCAATAAGAAAACAACTTTGATTTGATTAAGAAAATACTTGTGAGATTAATTATCTCTTTGTTCTTTGAGAACACCTAAAACACCATTAGAGAATTGATTGTTTTAGCTTGACTTATCAATAGGTTTTCCATCCCCTATTGTGGCGTCTACATTATACCAAGGTTTTTAACCACAGGTTGGTTAGGGGTTGAGATCCATTCCATTAGAACTTGAACTTAATTGAGATCCGGGCTAATATAATACGGGTTTAGGAGCAGGTCGTCCTAGGTTCGTATCATTTGGTATCATAGCTAAATTTTGTTCAGGTTTGATCTATCTTTATTTGCTTTAATTGTTTTTGTGTTATTGTGCAATTTTAGCATTAGGTTAAGGTTTCTTCTATCACCATACACGTTCTGCATCTTAAAAAAAAATAAAAATAAAAATATTCATTCCTAGTTGAATTAGGTTTCCTAGTTTCATCGTATTTTTGTTTCTTAGTTTGTTGGTTGTTTTTCAGTGTTCTCGTTGATTTTGGTTTTTGTTGATTTTTCCTTGCTGTTTTAGTCTTAAATATTTGCATTCATATATTCCAAAAAAAAAAAAAAAAAAAGAGTTTGCGGCAACATTTAAAAAAAAAAACAAAAAAACTGCACATTTGTGTTTATTTGGAGGTCATGGGTTTGGTGTTTGTTTGGGATTTGGAATTGCAATTTTGGTACTTACTCTTGCTACTGCAGTTGTTTATGTACAGTGAGTGAAAAAAAAAAAAAGAAGAGGTAAAGCCGGATTAAAAAAAAAAAAAAAATATTTCGGCTTGCTGGAGTTTGATTTGTTTGCTGGGAATTTGTTGGTGCTGTTGGGTTTTTGTTTATTTATTCAATATTTGAATTGCTGGGAAATTATTTTTGCTGCTGGATATTTGGATTTTGGGTGCTTAAATTATTTAGATTAAAATCAGTTAAAGGATTTGATACAAAACTTGAATTACAAGAACAACAACCAACACTTTTCTATATTTTTGTTCTCTTTGATTCTTGTTCATATTTGAATTTCTTTTTCTGGAATTTTATTCTTAAACTCATAATCTACTACCATCTGGTGCAGTTTTCAAAAATTCCAATGTTATCCCATTATTTTGTGTTTTCTTGTCTAGAAAGCCGAAAAAAAATTAGGATTTGTTCGATTCTTTCGGCATTGCCTACTTTTTGCTTACTGTTTGTTGATAAGTTTAATTAAAACATACTAGTGATCTAATTTTTGTTTTGTAGGTGTTTTAATTAGAACTTTGAGATAATTCATTGAGTGGGAAAATGCAAGAGTGTGTGAGCTTAAAAGAGAGTAAAAAGCCGAAACAAGTGTGCAAACACGAGTGTCGAGTCCTCATTTGAGTGAAACACGTAAGGGAGTGAAATTGTAAGGTCCTATTTTATTTCTATTGCATTATTATACTAACATGACAGAATCAAGAATGAGGAGAGGGGAGCCACCCTTGAGGATCAATGAGGAGGAGTCCGTAGCATTCCATGGCGATGCCCAAGCTACCGGGAGTGGAGACCAAGTGGACATGAGAGCTGTTTTGGAGTCAATACAGCGGGTTAGTGCTCAAGTTGAGCATGTGAATCAAAGGATGGGAAGGCTAGAAGTTTCACAAGGAATTCTGAACACAAGGAATAGGCAAGAATTCCATGGAGGACGAGGCCGAGGATGAGGAGGTCGCGAGAGACCGAGAGAGGAAATTGATAAGGAGCCATTCGGTGGAGACTTTGAGGAAGGTATGGACGAAACTTTTGCTGTCCAAGATAGAGCTGGCCATGGAAGATATAGGAGGGAAGAAACAGATGACAATCTTAGCAATATCAAGATCAACATCCCACCATTCATGGGAAAAAGTGATCCCGAAGCATATTTGGAGTGGGAAGAAAAGATGGAGATGATATTTGACCGCCATAATTATTCAGAGGCTAAGAAGATGAAATTGGCAGCAATGGAGTTTGGCCATTATGCACTCCAATGGTGGACCAATGAGCAAAACACCCAAAGGAGAGTTGGTGATGACTTGATCACTACATGGCGACAAATGAAAGGAGCCATGCGGAAGCGATTCGTACCATCACAATATCATAGGTTGCTGCATCAAAGACTTCAATCTTTATCTCAAGGACATGGATCTGTGGAGGATTATTACAAGGAGATGGAGATGCTTATGATGAGATTGAACTTGAATGAAGATAGGGAAGCAACCATGGCAAGGTTTCTTGGTGGTTTGAATCGTGAAATAGCCAATCAACTAGGATTGCAACAATATGTGGAATTGGAGGAGATGTTGCATGTGGTTATTAAATTAGAGCATCAATTCAAGAGGAGGGGTGCAAGATCATGGTTTGGAGGTGTTTCCAATAGTGGAAGGCCCAATTCTAGTGGCTGGAGGAACAATCCCATCTATGAAAGCAAGCCAAAGCCGAAAGTCAAAGAAGAAAGTTCAAATTGGCCAAGGAAGGAGACTAGAACCGAATCTGTCCAAGCACCAAAGAATGAGGTAAAATTAGATCTTAAACCTTCTAGAACTCATGATGTTGTGTGTTTTAAGTGCCAGGGAGGAGGACACATCGCTAGCCAATGCCGAATAGAAGAATCATGGTGTTAAAGGGCAATGACGAGCTAGAATCGAAAAGTGAAGAAAGTGAGGATGAAGCCAAGCAAGAGGAGGAGGACTTGGAGGATGAACCCGAAACCTTGCAAGCATCCAATGCTGAATTAAACTTGCTTTCTAGGAGAGTACTTGCTGCATACAAAGATGAGGATGAAATTCAAAGAGAGAACATCTTCCACACCCGATGTGAAATTCAAGGTAAGATTTGTAGTATGATTATTGATAGTGGAAATTGTACAAATGTAATTAGTAACATTGTAGTTGATAAATTAGGCTTAATAACTTTTAAACATCCAGAACCTTATAGATTACAATGGCTTAATGATGGTGGTGAAATAAAAGTGAATAAACAAGCCAAAGTAAAATTTAATATAGGTAGATATGAGGATGTAGTTTTATGTGATATTGTACCCATGATTGCTGGACATATACTATTAGGTAGGCCATGGCAATTTGATAAAGATGCTACTCATTTTGGTCGAGAAAATAGTATTGTTTTCAGGTTTAAAGGGAAGAAGGTCAAGCTGGAACCATTATCTCCTAAAGAAGTTTACAAAGACCAATTACAAATGCAACAAAGAAGAGAAGCCGAAAAGCTTAAGGAAAAAGCAAGTATGGCACCAACGGCTTCACCATCCTTTCAAGAAGGTAAGAATGAGGTTGTTGATAAAGGTAAGGTTTCTAAGACTCATATTGAGTGGAAAGATCAAGAAAAAATCAAAAGAGAGGGGAAAGAGAGTGGCAAACCCGAGAGCTTGGAGAAGGAAGGGAAATCCGAAGGTTTGCGCCAATCCAAGGGGGAAAAAGAAAAAGAAAGAAAAGAAAGGTCAAGTAGCAACTTTTATTTGAGTTTAGGGGATATTAATAAGGTTATTGAGTGTAAGAAACCTTTGCTGGTAGAAAATTATTTTAATGATCAAACTAACTTTGAAGAACTTGAATTGCCAAGTTCAATGATTTCTCTTTTGAAGGAATTTGGAGATGTCTTCCCAAATGAAATTCCAAGTGGACTACCTTCCAATCAAGAGGGAAAAGGTGAGCTTGCTATCCAAGGTAAGTCTTCTAATACTCAGGTTGTGTGGAAAGATTTTAATAAAACCAAGAGTGAAAAATTTGGTGCAAAAGCCGAGAGTGAGGAAGGTGAGATGGCATTGAGTGAGAAAGGAAAAGGAAGACAAGAAAGGAAGAATATAAATTTTTATCTTAGCTTTGGTGATGTTAATAAAGTAATTATGAATAAGAAATCATTACTGACCATGAATTTTAAAGATACTTATTTAAAGATGTCTTTATTGCATAGAACTTTATCTGCATTGTTGAGAGCTTTACTTAGTGGCAATTTGAAAATTTGGGAAATATTGTTTGCTAACTTTAAAAAGTGTAATTTTTACCATAATGAGAATGTATTTCTAGATTTTGTTGTAATAGTGTTTGACCCAGGAGAATTGGTTTGGTTTCACTTACAAAAGGAAAGGTTTCCTAATCAAAGAAAGTCAAAGCTCATGCCGCCTATGGATGGACCTTTTCAAGTTTTGAAGCCGAATAACAAGAATGCCTACAAGTTTGATTTACCGGGTGAGTATAACATGAGTGCTGCATTTAATGTTGCTGATTTAACTCCTTTTGCTGCAGTTGATGATCTTGATTTGAGGACAAATCCTTTTCAAGAGGAGGGGAATGATGTGATTCCGCCCGAGCCCGCTCCACCGATAACCCGCTGTGGTGCTGACCCGACACGGATGAAGACTAGGCCAATCACAAGAGCTCAAATTAAGAGATTTAAGGACAACCTGGGAGTATTTATACAGGGGGTAATCAATCTCAACAGAGCTTGTCCATACTTGAAGATACAAAGCCTATTCTAAGCATCCAAGTGGTGGAAGCCGATATGGACCCGGAAGACGGTTTTGGTACATTTTTAGAGTCCGGGAAGCATGAAATGGTTCCAATGCTTTATGGGTTCAATACATATGCCTAAGAGGTCATGGAATCAAGTTAAATCAGCCTCAAATGCAATCAAAAAGGTCTTGTACGGACAGCATCAACAATTTGGCCGAATTTGCTGTATTGCTTGCTGGCTTTACTGTATTTTACTCTATTAGCCTTTTCTTATTTTTCCAAGCATGGGCAACATGTGGGACTTCATATTCAGCTTATTTGGCATCCTCCAAAGCATCTAGAAGCTGATTTGAAGCTCAAAGAGGTCAAAGATTGATCAAAGTCAACTTGATCAAAAAGGCTAGCATTTTTAGACTTTTTATTTTAGAGGGTCAATCATAAAAATGCACATTCCAAGTACCAACATATTTGAACCATGCTAATTAAGCTACCATCAAACTCAAAAAGGTTTAAGTTCTTGACGTGGTGCCTCAATTAAATTGGCCAGTTTTGAAATTGCATTAAACCATTATAAGTACTATTCTTACATATTTTTTCTTGTACTTTTCAAGCTGTTGTTGTTTTCGTCAGGACCCATCCAAAATTCCTCATCAGAACCCTAGAGAAGCCCTGATCTCAGGAAAACACTACCGAATCTCCCAACGGAAAATTCGGCAGCATCTCCTCTAAGGGTAGGGCTTACCACAAAATTTCCTGTATAGAAAATACACTTCTATATACACCACCTTATTCCTCCCACCTTACTACAAAGCATTACCACAAATTTCAGCACTTCAATAATTAACAGGAACCCATGCATAATTAGATAAATAATTGTCCAAATAATATACAGAGCGTTGTTAGTACAATTGAATATGAAATTTAATATAATAAACGATAAAAAGAAATAATACAAGATAGAAAGGAAAAGAAAAGCCTCTTGGACTTTTGGCAGCGAACCAAGACATCGAGCTCCCCCCCGGATGATCAATGTCGATTAACCTGGGCCTGAGGAAATGTAATTTAAAAACGTGAGATACTAATCATCTCAATGAATGACCCAATCTACTAATCGGGGAAATAAATAATAATAATATAACAATAATATAAACTTGATTAATCAATAATAAATAAGTAATTAATTATTAAGTATTTGAAAATAATATTTTCTCTCAAAACTCTTACGATTCACTCAGTTTGAAAATTTTCCTTTTTAAAACCTTTCACAAAACCTGATATTTTATGCCTCAAGATTTAGAAAATAATTAGTCAAATAAATTTCAAATAAAATACAAGAATTTAAGGATCCAAAATTATAATGGAAATAAATTATCTTTAGATAAAATAAAATAAAATAGTAAATAAACTTGTATTAAAGAAATTTGGTATAAAAACAAAAATAAACCCAATATATAAATTATAAAATTTATTAATTAAATCAATAAAATAATCAAAGGAATATTTAAAATCAATTTAAACATCTATTTAAAATAAATGATAAAAATATAATAGAATTTATCTTAAAATACCAAATCGATTTAAATGATAAAATCAAGGCAAATACCTTTTAAAACATTAATGAGAATAGGTAATAAAATCACGATAACATTTTCATAAAATTTGTGTAAAACTTTTAAATTTAAATAAATAATAAAAACATTATTAAATACATTTAATTTAAAATCATGTCATGAAAACATTTTGATGCACCAACTATATACTAGTGGCGCCAACGATATCCAGCGTCCCGAGCATCACCAGACAGGAGGTTAAAGAGAGAAACCGGCATATGATCGCATGGCGTCCCACTGTGCCGTTGCAAACAGGTGTCCCAACCATGGAAGGGCGGCCTACCCTCGTCCAACGGCAACCACAGGATAACCCCATAAATCACCTGTGCGCTACTCACACCCACCTGCACACTAATCACATCCACCTGCACGCTAATCATATCCATGTATACAGAACACCAGTACGTGTATGGTCCATCTAAAAATCATAAAATTCATACATTTTCAAAATCTCAAAAATTTCATAAGTACCACCAGGTTTATTCCATCCAATTAAACCCGTAAATTTTCCACAATTCCTTTATAAATCAACGTCTAATCCATCGCATAAATTCCATCAATTTCAAATCCATCAATGAAATTAACAATAAATTAAAATAGATATTCCTTCAATTCTTCAAAATTCAAAATATAATTAAATTCCACAATTCATCATTGTATAAATACATTTTTGTAAAACATAAATAAATTCACAATTAAATTCAACAACAATTCAAATTCACAATTTCTTTAAAATTGAATCTCATAAAAATAAAATCTCCATAATTTGTCAAAATCAAATTATGCTGTAATACACATATACATTTCAATTTATTTAAATTGTGCCATCAAAATTCCAAATATAAGTTTACTAAACATTTAACACATAAAATATTAAATCCAAACATTTAATTATCACAAAATAAATATAATTTAACACCAGAAAATAATATTGAAGGTGAGTCACTCACCTCGAGCACGCAATCCAACCAAGATCCTCCATAGGATCAATTTTACAACTCACACATGCTCATAGAATAACAATATTTCACAGGGCCAAATAAATTAATATTTTATTTTGGTAAATAATACTTGGTACCCAAGGATTTAACACAAACGGTATCCAAAATTCGCAAATAAGGTATCAACGGAAAGCTAAGGGGATGAGGAATATGTCAACGATTTCCATTGGACTCAACTCGACTGGAGGTGGACGAAAAGTGGATGGAACGTTTCAGCCAAACTTCCCCCTCTTCTATATCATAAATGGCTTGGAATTTAGGCAAATGGAGGTTATTTTTGGAACCAGGGAGTTGAAATCTAGGGGGAAGGATCGGTCTCACGGCCAAGAACCGTCAGAAAATGGCCGACTTTGGGGTGCTGATCCTGGCGCATCCGTCGGCCATTCGGCCATAAACTTGGCCATCGAAGTTGCTAAGGCATGGACTGTCACACTGGCCGGTGCGTGCCTCATTTCGATGGCCGGAGAAAATAGAAACAGGAAGGCCTGAGAGGGAGAGGGAGAAGGAGAGAGAGGGAAGAGAAAGAGAGGGAGAGGGAGGGGTAATGAATAGTGTTTCCCCTTTTGCCCTTTTTTTTCTTCACATGCTCGAAAGAAAAGAAAAAGAAAGAAAAATAAAGGAAAAAGAAAAAGAAAAAAAGAAAAGGAAAAAATAAAATAAAATAATAATAAAATAATGATATATTAGAAAACTTTGCAGATCCATAACTTTTAAATCACATATTCATTTTGAACGTGCCACTAGTCTATAAACTCATATCGATGAGTACTTCACAACCATGCATGAGTCAAAGTTTAACTTAGCACGAACAAAAAGTCAACTCTGGCACCCTTAAGACATTTTGGACCTCAACTTGTTTTGCTCATATCTTTCAAACTATAGCTCCGTTTTCAACGTGCTACTAGTCTATGGACTTGGATCAATGCATACTTTGCAACGGTATCCTGGTAGAAGAGAAATTCCATCCGAAACCAAAAGTCAAAATTTTAACCCACTCGGTCAACGGTTAACCTCAATCAACATGCAAAAATTCTGATGTACTTTGGGACGGGGTGTTATAGTTTCCCTATTTATGAATATTTACATTGATATAGACAAGGTAGCTTTTCTTACTCATAGCATTTTGATAATTTAGATTATAAAAGCATTGAAAGTTTGTGATCTATCTAATAATAAAGGCCATTGATTGAGTTTTGTGTTGACTTAAGACATAGTGTCTAATGTTTGATTTTTATCCGCTCGTTGCATTATAGATGAACAAGCCATATCCATTCAGCTTTAGGGGAATATTCAGTTCGAACTGACTTCAGGATTGTTTCTTCCTTCTTTATTATGGTATTAGATTGAGCCTTTTATGAAAGTATCTTCAATTATTTTTCACTTTTTCTTGTGGTATTTTTTGGTCAACCTCAAACACTTAATATGCTTTTATCCACGAGTTATAATTTGTGTTATAACTTACGTAATATATAATGATCCATTTGGCTTGCTTATAATATGCATACATAGATGTATGTGTGTATATGCCTCACGATATTGGAATTATTGAAAAAAAAAAAAAGTACGTTAGGATGGAATACAGAGACCTCATTCATATACTATCATTTGAATACCATATTAAGGTTGCTACAGAACCTATAGAGTAGTCAATCTGATATTCTTTTCAGATGTGTTAGTTATTTGTAATATATGTCTTTTGACAGATTCCAACAAATCTTGCTGGTCTTATTGAATATAGGGTAATCCATTTTGGATCCAAAAATACTGCTCTTCCTGTGAACATGATAATACTGTAGCATGCTACAGCTAGGAGAGAATGGATGTTAGTCTTCTTAGATGCTCTAAAGGAAAACATTCTTGGAGATCATGTTTTTGACAAAAAGGTGTATTCTCTATGCATAAGTTCATTTTATACAGCCACAGGACATGCAGCATGTAACCCTTAATGATGGTTGAAAACTATGCCAAGAATGTCTCGACCCTGCAATAATGGGTAACAATAAATGGCAACCCTTCAGCTTGATATACAAGAATTTTATAAAATTTTGAACCTGAAGCTGTTGAAAGAGGAAAACGGAAGGGGAAAAAAACTCTCTATTTTTATTGAATGCTATATTTATCACGGCTTACAAAAACAAGCAAAAAAAAAAAAAGCAACATATTTATAGTAGTTGTGAACCCAATTTGCATAAAGAAAACTTGGACTCGAAGAAAAAAACTTAGACTAAACTTGGACTCTAAGTAACTAAGGCCCACAAAATTAATAACAAAAACAAAATAAAAATAAAAATAAAAATCAAGTTTATATTTCAACACTCCCCCTTAAAGTTGATTAGTTATTCCTATGAGACTTCTCAATTTAACAAAGACTTCATGCTTAAGAGGCTTGGTAAAAATATCAGCTACTTGATCTTGAGACTTCACATACTCCAGCTGTACATCTCCGTTGATAATGCATTCTCTAATATAATGATAACGTGTATCAATATGTTTGCTTCGATCATGAAAAACAAGATTCTTTACGAGAGCTATTGCTGACTTGTTATCCACATATATCTTGGTTGGTTATTCTTGTGGACGACCCAACTTCTTTAACAAGTTTCAAAGCCAAATTGAATGGCAAACACATGAAGTGGTAGTTACATACTCTGCTTCACATGTTGAAAAAATAATAATTTACTACTTCTTTGACATCCATGTAAAGGCTGTATCTCCCAAATAAAGCACAAAACCACTTGTACTTTTGCGATCATCTATATCTCCACTCCAATCACTATCGCTATATCCAATAAGCTTGTAATCATCGAAAGTTGAATAATACAAGCCAAAACTTATTGTACCTTTTAGATAGCGAAGAATTTTTATGCAACCCTCAAATGAGTTGTAGTTGGATTCTCCATGTAACGGCGTATAACTCCTACTGCGTAGAGAATGTCTGGCCTTGTGCGCATCAAATATCTTAAGCTTCCAACAAAGCTCTTAAAAGATGTTGGATCCACCTTTTCTCCTTCCTCATGTTTCGATAACTTGACTCCATATTCTATTGGTGTGCCAACCGAATTTGCATCATCCATCTTATACTTCTTAAATACCTCCTTAGCATAACCTTCTTGAGTAATTAGAATGCCTTCATCTCCATGCTTTACTTCAATGCTGAGGTAGTAAGACATGAGCCCAATATCGGTCATTTCGAATTCTTTCGTCATCTCCTCCTTAAACTTGACAAACATACTTGGAATGCTACCCGTAAAGATTAAATCATCTACATACAAGCACACAATTAATATATCGTCACTCTTAATTTTAATGTAAAGTGCATGCTCATAAGGACATTTGATAAAATTTCTTTTTTGGAGATACTTGTCAATTCTAGCATTCCAAGCTCTTGGTGCTTGCTCCAACCCATAAAGAGCTTTATTCAACTTTAAGACTTTGTCTTCTTATCCTTTAATTTCATACCATTGTGGTTGCTCAATGTAAACTTCTTCTTTAAGAACTCCATTCAAGAACGCAGACTTCACATCCATTTGATTTATTCTCCAATTGTATTAAGCCGCAAATGAGATGATTAATCTTACCATTTCTAGTCGTGCAACAGGTGCAAAAACTTCATCACAGTCTATGCCAGCCCTTTGACTATAGCATTTCGCCACCAATCTTGTCTTGTACCTTTCAACCTCACCTTTAGCGTTCTTCTTGGTCTTATACACCCACTTCACATCAATAGCATTGCTTCCTTTGGGAAGTGAAGCTAGTTCCCACGTATCATTCTTCTTAATTGCTTTTATCTCCTCATCCATGGCATTCCTCCAATTCTTTTCTACCATTGGCTCTAGAAAATTCACGGGTTCACAGTCAACAAATAAACAAAACAAGGTGAGATCATCTTGGTTTTCGGTTACCTCATAAATCTCTTGCAAACTCTTAAACCGTGGGACTCTTTTACTTGAACTTTCGCCTTCTTGAAGACCAGTGATTGGTGAAGCTAGTGGGGTGATCGGCTTCTCTCTTGTGAGCTCCATCCTTGTTTGTTCCATTTCTTCCTCTTCAAAATATGGGGAAAAAATTGTAATTTTCCTCATGTGATTCCCAATTCCACTCTTCTTCTTCATTAAATATAACATCCCGGCTAATTTATTGTTTTCCCACTCTTAGGATTATAGAGCTTGTACACTTTAAAGTTTATGTCATAACCAACGGAAACATACTTATCCCTTTTATCATCCAATTTGCTTCTTTTCTCATAAGGTACATGCACATGAGCTATGCTTCCAAACACTCTTAGGTGAGAGACACCCGGCTTCATTCCACTTCAAGCTTCTTATGATGTCTTTCCCCACACACTTATTGTTGGAGATCGATTGGACAGGTATATAGCACATGCAACTGCCTCTGCCCAAAATTCCTTTGGCAATCTTTTTCTTTTAAGCATGCTTCTCACCATATCTAAAATTGTTCTATTCTTCTTTTCTTCCACACCGTTCTGTTGGGGGGATCTTGACACCATTAGAAACCTTCAAATTCCATGATCTTCATAATATTTTTGGAAGTCATTTGATGTAAACTCTCCTCCAAGGTCAGATCTCATAGCTTTGATCAAAGGTCCACTTTCCTTCTCAACAAAACCCTTAAACTTCTTAAAGTTCTCAAACACCTCCGATTTCTCCTTCAAAAAATACACCCATGTCTTTCTTGAAAAATCATGAATAAAAAGAAGGAAGCAGTTACTATTACTAAGTGAACTTGGCTTCAAAGGACACACACATCCATGAGTATCAGCTCCAACGGCTTTCGGGCTTTTGAATTCATCTCCTTTGGAAAGCTTTTTTTCAACTGTTTTCCAAGTAAGCACCCTTCGCATACTTGATCTGGATTGCGAATACTAGGTAGTCCTCACACCATCTCCTTTTTGGACAGCAACTCTAGACCTCTAAAGTTGAGATGCTCGTATCTAAGATGCCAAAGCCAAGAACCATCTTTGTAACACACCTTGAGACATTTGGCAAAATCATTTTGAATGTTGAACATGAACATTCTATTTCTTGACATTGGCACCTTAACTATTAAATTACTTGCATTGTCCCATATGCAAAGTTTGTTATCTCTTAGATGAATATCATATCCTTTCTCCAAAAGCTATCCAAGACTCAAGATGTTGTTCTTCATACTCGGCACATATGACGCATTTGAGATAAACTAATGCTTTCCACTCCTTAACCGAGTAAGGATGTTGCCTTTGCCTTTCACCGCCACCTTGGACTCATCCTCAAAAGACACATTGCCTCTCACGTATTCATTAAGCTCCATAAACATGCCTCTTCTTCCACACATGTGATTACTTGCAGTGGTGTCTAAATACCATGTATTGTCTTCACTTCTTTCATTATCTTTATAAGCCTATAGCACGGTACCATCTTCTTGACTTCTTTCTTTGACATAGTTGGTTTTCTCTTCAATCTTATTGTAGCCAGGGGTTCTACATTCGGAAGCATAATGACCAAATTATCCACATTTGTAACACTTTACATGAGACTTGTCATACCTTGGTTCTAAATTTCCTCTCCCAAGGCCTCTTGTTAATCCTTTTCCTTTTTTAGAGTTGCTGTTGTAATCATCACCAAATTTCTGGCCCCGTCCAAGTCCTTGCCCGCGGCCACATCGTCGCACACAGCCTCGTCCTTCATGGCTTCAATTATTATGACGGCTGCTACTTTCTTCTTTAGCTCCATCAATCCGGGTCTTGAACAATTGTTCCACTATTCTTTCCTTCTTCCTTTTCTTTTCTTCATAGGCTTGCAATGAACCCAAGAGCTGCTTCAATGTCATAGCTTCCAAGTCTTTTGTTTCTTCAATAATGGCGACCATATGATCAAAATTTGAATCTAATGATCTCAGAATTTTCTCCATGATTTTAACATCATCTAACTTTTTACCATTCCTCTTTAATTGATTGGTTACCATCAAAACTCTAGAAAAATAATCAGATATGATTTCTCCTTCCTTCATCTGTAGCATTTCAAACTTGGCTCTTAAGGTTTCAAGCCGTACCTTTTTGACTGGATCAGCGCCCTTGTAGGAGATTTTAAGTTTCTCCCATGCTTCTTTAGTCGACTTGGCTTTCGAGACCTTCTCAAATGCATCGTCATCTAATCCTTGATAGATTAGATAGAGAGCTTTCTTGTCTCTCTTTCTTAAGTCTCTCAGACTATCTCTTCAATTTTGAGATAGACTACCTTCATTCTTTGATTTGATGTAACATTTCTCCACTATCTCCCACATGTCTTGGGTGCCAAGGAGAGCCTTGATCTTGATGCTCCAGTTGTCATAGTTATTCTTGTTGAATGTTGGAACTTGGAAGGAAACCATATCGTTATTGGCCATCTTTTGGCTAAATAAACAATTTGATCATTGAGTACTGTTCACGGGACTATTCACACAGATGCTATGCTCTGATACCACTATGTTTAAAGAGGAAAACAGAAGGGAAAAAAAACTCTTTATTTTTATTGAATGCTATGTTTCTTACGGCTTACAACAACAAGCCCAAAAAAAAAAAAAAAAAAACCAGCAACATATTTATACTAGTTACTAACCCTATTTGCATAAAGAAAATCTGAACTCTAAGAAAAAAACTTGGACTAAACTTGAACTCTAAGTAACTAAGGCCTACAAAATTAATAACAAAGAAAAAAACAATAAAAATCAAGTTTATATTTGAATAGGAGCTAAAGCAGCAAGTTCCATTACTCTTGGTTGAAAGACAAGTACTAAATGAAGCAAGAGAAGGAAATGTAAGAACATATTGTTTTAAACTCTATGTATTAGATATAGGCATTTTGCTATGCATACAATTGACATTTTCAATAGTGAAAATATTGATTTTATCTATTTTTCTCCTCTTGTCTATGTATGTGCTACATGCACATAAACATCTATGAAGTATAAAATTCAGAAAAGAGCATTTCCTGTGTTGAGATCTCATGGAAAGCATTAGAATCTCTATTAGCATCTTCATATATTCTGTCAAACGTTCAAGATATCATAGAGCAACAATGACAATCATTAGATGTAACAAGGAGGCATTGTATCAAATGATCAAGATGTCAATAGCAACAATGACAGCCAGTTATTATAACAGGGAATATTAAGTTAAACGATAAAGATGTCACAAATAATAACAATGACAAGGAGTGGGTGTAACAGGGAGATATTGTGTCAAATGATCAACATGCGTAATATAAATAATGACATGATTGGTTGTAACAATAATCTTTTGTGACACGATAAGAAATTGTCAACAAATTTAGACAGTGACAAAAATATTAAGTCACAGAAAGTATGTGTCTAACAACAAAGTCGTCACAACTACATCCAGT
The DNA here is from genome assembly GCF_031755915.1 of Ziziphus jujuba. NCBI lineage: Eukaryota > Viridiplantae > Streptophyta > Magnoliopsida > Rosales > Rhamnaceae > Ziziphus > Ziziphus jujuba. The sequence goes on along the minus strand of NC_083383.1, from coordinate 20,781,985 downwards.
GACAACGCTTGTTGTCACTGGATGGGTATGATTGACCGATGATGGAATCAGTGACAACTTTCTAGTCAATACAGTGATAGCATTTGGCATAACTAAAGGAGATATCATCAGTGACATCTTGTTGAGTGTCATAGAAGAGGACTCTTTCAGTGACAAGCTATAGCAATTGTCGTTGTAGAAGAATTAGTGTCTTATTTGTATTGACAACCTAGTGACAAGCAGATGTTGTGGACGAAGGAGATACAATGGCAAAACACGGCCTAACAATGAAAATCATTGCTTGTAACTGTTGCTTTTGTTTTTTTTTTTTTTCCTTTTTAGTATTAAGGATCTAAATGTCATTAGCAATGTAACTTAAGAACCATTGATGACATTATCACATTTGATTATTTACATTTGGCTTATTTATTCACTCAATTTATTTATCTATATCATATTTGGTTGAAAGAACACAAAAGCTTAATAAATCATTTTTAGGTCAACGAATGACAGATGTTTTATAGGGCTATAGTAATTTGTTCACAATTAATTAATATTGATTCTTTTCAAGTTAGCATATCAAAATAAAGGGGTTTGTCCTTGACATAATTTATTCAGATTGCAAATTGTTTTGAACGCTTTATGAATCGCAGACAATATTTCAAGAATGTCGATTTAGTTTCCAGCATGCTAGTGACAAAATTAACCACCCCCCAAAACATAAAGCATGGAAAACAGAATCGATAATCATAAATAACAATAATAATGACAGATTGAGCAAATAAAAATTATATCATTAAAACCTAATGAAGGTCATATCTATCAAATACAGAACTATCCTTTATTATTTTATCAGCATAATATATTCTATTACCAAAAGCCACTCTAAAAATTAAAATCAAATCCAGAACAATATAAAAACCTATAGTTCTAATATAAGAACTTGATCACAGTGCCTGCGTATATTGAAATTAGAGCAATTACTACATTTGGGTAATCATTATTATATATTTTGCATATGCATAAAATAATATTGAAATTGTTCTCGTATTAATTTATGCAGGGTTTATTATAGTTTGAACAAAGGTGATAATGATATACTTTGGAGAGATGTTAAATTGGGGTATTTTAAGATGATTGTTTAACTGATCAGAAAAGCTAACAGTGGCTAATGTCCCACGGTGACAACACAAATTCTTGATTTCGTTCTTGGTTTTTAGTTTGGTTTCAAATTGAAAGACATGCACTAGTCTTAATTCATTACTTTGTAGTTGTTGGATTTAATTAAACCTTTCTGTAAGACAAAGTAAATAACGAATAATAATTTTAAACAATATAGTAATTATGACAAAAATTATACGCAGAAATAGAAAATTAAAGACATACTAGATAATGTTAAGAATTAATTAATTATGGGGGAAAAATAAAGAAAAGAAAGACAGAGCAAATAAATAGACAAATAGAGCAATGCTGTCTTTTTTCGAATTGTAATATATAAGACTATTTGAAAGGTCTTATGTAATTAGAGAGGCTGGAAAAGAAACAAAAAATAGCAAAATAAAAAAGACCCTAATAAAATCGAAGTAATCATAAACCTAGAGAATGACATAGTTTTAACATAAATAGTACTGCAAAAATTCTAATAATAAAACTGATCACCATGATTTTTAATTTCCTATATAAATTTTAAATTAATTTAGATAATAGCCATTCAAGCACTTGGAGTGAGCAACTTAAAGGAAAAAGTGGCAGATGAAGCATCATAAATAAGAGAAATTTGATCTCCGGCCTTGATACTTCGAGCCTTAATTAAGTCTTGGATTCCCAACTTAAAAGATTTGCTGCGATCTCTCTTTCGCACCATCTCCAAAAAGCTTGGATATGTTACAGAAACTTGATCGGTGACATCTACCATTGAAACACACAGCTTCTTCAACATTTGGGTGCCATTGGTCATCTTATTATTTATCATATTAAATACATAAGATAAAACCTCATGGTCCTTTAACATCAGCTCCTCCTTCATGATCTCTTCGTTTTCAACCACCCTTTGGATGTGCCAATTGTCAGGAACAATGCTTCCATCTTCTCGCAGTTGGACAAGAAGACCACCCTGCCTGCCATACGGATTCATTGCTTAAGAGGGCAGAAGATTTATTTGGTGGATTTGTGAAATTGTATATCGTATAGTGCACGTATGCAGTGTATTTATAGAGTGAATAACCCTAATATTAGAACGGGAAAGTGCGGGGGCTAATTTTCTTGGAAAGTAAAGACTACAATATTTCCACGTATATAATGGTAAAGTCGAAAAGGAAAGTGTCGATTTTCTTTCTTTACATAGTTAGAAAAAGATCTTTTTCCATATGGACGTGATAGAAAATATAGGCACCCCGCCCTAATTAAATATGGTAGTACGAACTGTGTATTTCAGTTTATTAAATTTTACATTTTTCACTTTCACTTGCTATCTAACGTTACATTAACAAATTATAAAATATATATATATATATATATATATATTGACATATAAATCTCCTATTTATTTTCTCTTCATCTTCAATGTCTTTATCTTTTGCTCTTTCTTGGATCCTTGTTTTGCCAGCCACCGTTAACAGTGTCATAGTTTTATCACGTATAACTTACACATATAATTATCAAGTACCAAAAGATTGATTATTTCTAACACACAAGGTGCCATTCTCTCTTCCAGACGACTTTTCCTCTTCAGTTGGAGCTTTTCCCTTCTCTCTTTTCAACTGCAAATGAGATTGAAGGTAAACAAAAAAGTAATTAATTAATTAAACAATAAATAAAACCATCCTTTATGTAAAATTTTCAAACTCTCCACCAAATCTCCATAGAAGCAAAGAGAGAAACTGAGCCTTCTTTATAATGAAAGCCCCAAATTTATCTTTTGTTTTCACCTGTTAAACCCACCATAAAAATTTAAGATCCAAATCATATGGGCATGGAAGAATGAAAGAAGAGCGTTATTATAGACTATAGTAGTGGAAGCCAAACGATTGTGAATGATTCGAAATTGGAGTCCACAGATGGGTTTATTTCAAAATGTTGGAGTTTTGGTGATCTCGATTTATAGAGGAGAGAGATTCCAGCACTGGTTTGGAGGATGGGAGGTGAGATTACATTTTCATCCAAAACTCAGTTATGCAAAAATCAAACTACGACTTGATATATGGCTTTAACAGTGAAAATATTTCTAATGCATAAGAAGAAAAAGATTGCAGAAAGAATATAGAGTGGAAGGAAGAGAAGAGAAACAAAAGAACAAGAGAGAACAAGTTTTTGTTTTTGTTTGCTTTTTTTTTTTTTTTTTTAAATATTTTGCAATTTGTTAATTCAAAATTTTAATTTTTTATCAAAAAAAGTTTTAATTTTTTCAATTTATTTATTTGTGACTTTTTTTTAAAGCATTTATTTTTTACTAGTTAATAAAATATTTTAAAATTAAAGGAATATAACAATTTTTTTTAAAAAAAAATATCATCTTTTTAAGTTTAAGCGTAAAATAAATAGTACTAAAAAAAAACTGCATATTTTCCAAAAACAATATCTTTTTTTTATTTTGGACTCTTTTTGACTGACATTTCAAGAATTGTAGGTTTTCTAAAAGTTTTATATTTTAATATACTTAACTTCCAAGATGACCAAAAAAAAAAAAAAAAAAAACACATTTTCCAATAAATAAGCTTACATATATTTTTAAGGTGTGCAATTATTCATTTACCGCTGTTAATCTTAACATAATATTTGTAACGGCAAAGACTGCAAAGACTAGTTAAATTAGAAGAATTAAAATTGAATTAAAGTAAATTTTAGGGATAATAGTTGAAATTAATATTTTACCATGTAAATTTTATAAAACACAATTCTCTTGTAAACATATTAAAATTTTCAAAGCATTTAGTTCATACCAAAACCATATATATATATATATATATATATTTATATATGTGTGTGTGTGTGTGTGTGTGTGTGTGTGTGTGTGTGTGTGTAATATACACATATATCAAATAACCATTAAAATATATAATTCATAAAATCATTTTTATACACTTTAAAATTTAAAATATTTGAACATGCTTAAAAATTTGCATAATGTCTATATGTAAATATAGATAGCCATGTATGCATAAATAGGAATTTAAATTCTCAATACCATTTAAAAATATTTAAACTGTATAATAAATAGCTAATATGTCAAAAATATGTTTCAAAAATAATTTTATTTTCAGATACCATTTATGATCATGCCTGCTCCATTACAAGGTCACCTTTAAACTTAGTAGGAGTGTCTAAAATATTATGAAAATATTTCTTCGGCTTCCCCAAATTCCACTAAGGATATTGGTGTGTAACAAATATCCTAAAATTAATTTTTCAACTTTAAAATTATAGAAATTGGACACCAAAGAATCCAATTATATTATAAACCCTATGGATCTCGTATCCATAATTGGAATTTTTGACTTCTAGCCAATTTTATGAAATTGATCATTCTACTAGCTTCTAATAAAAATTACGACTACATTAGTAATGAGAATTTAGTCTTAAATTGTCCAATTCCAATCCAATTTTATCAGGTATTAACACAAATTGACCCATATTGGTAACCACTCATGTATAAGTTGGATCGGATTCGATCAACTGTATCATATGTGGGTCTCATGTTTGAATTTTTTGTATGTTTAACTTTTGGATTTGACCAATATACCATAATGAAAAGCTTATTGACACGAGTTCATAAACTGACAACACACCTAATTCTGAATTACAGCTAAAAAATTATAAGTTTGTGACCATAGTACGTATGTGTGGCAATGGCATGTAGTATGTATTACTAACCAGATATAGTTGTTGACTATAATATGGGAACTATGCATAATGTTGTGGTTTTATCTATATATATATATATATATCATAGTGTTATTTTATTTGCATGTGTTTTATTTGTTAATGGTATAGGTGAGGTTATAGGACCATCCCTGATATCCTTCTTAGAACTCTTGAGTGGTCCCACCTATAAAAGTCTTACTGAGCAATCCTTAGAGAGAATCCAATAGAACCTTACTTGAATTGTGGACAAACACACACTTGCAATATAAAGTAATATTTGAATATATAAAGATAAATCCACAGCAGCATGCAAGTCCATAACTACAGTAAACATTTATAACCCATTATACTGCAGACTACTACTATGCATACATACTAAGGTTATTACTATGTCCATAATTTAGATCAGAGCATTCTAAAAGTATCTATAAAATTAAATAATACAATTTATGCGAGTAAGTTTGGAAAATTTCCACAAAAAAAAAAAGTCTGAAAAATAAAAATAAACAGGGAAATATATATAAAAAAAATAAATAAAAAATAAATAACTAAAAACTATTGCCGCTATGTAAGACATGGAAGAACAAGTGATTTGCAAAGTAGACTGTCCACTAATTGCCTAGACCTAAAGGACCAAAGTAAAAATAAATAAAACTTTATATAAAATATCTCAATGAGTGATATAGTTCAATAATAAAATAATGATTTTATTTCATAAACATTTCTTTGAAAACTTTACATTCCACTTTTTTGAAAGTTCCCTGTTTGAAAACATTTTCTTCAAACCCCATCCTTTAAGTCCCAAAGCTTAATTGAATAAAAATTGATATGTAAAGAAATAACTATATAAAATCAAGCATCAAAGATTTTTAAGCTGTAACCTTGTTACAACCATATAATGCCAGTTACTTATCATAATCATATATGCATAGAATAAGCATTTAATTTTCAAACAATGAATATGTAATATTTAAACCTAATTACACAAAACCAACTCCAATTTGATCCTAAATTGTCCAAACACAGTCTAATTTTATTTGGTATTTAACTAATTGATCCAAAAATGGAAATAGGTTCAAACAAGTTTGTCAGTGGAAAACTTGTGGAATGGGTAACAAGATGGTAAGCTCACCTTGATCTAAAAACATCACCAATAGCCAAAAAATGCATGGAAAATTTTGGCCAAATTTAAGGTTGATGAATCTCTCAAACCATGAATAATTTCAACAAATGGAGGCTAGAAATAAGCTTAGAATATCCAAAACAGAGGGTCAAGGTTTATAGGTTGGCTAGAAACGGCTGAAAACGTTTGGTGTTCTAACAACCCATTTAGATCACGAACGGTGGCTTCACCAACCTAATCCAAGCACATCCCGTGATAACCTAGCTGATGTGATTCCGCCCGAGCCCGCTCCACCGATAACCCGCTGTGGTGCTGACCCGACATGGATGAAGACTAGGCCAATCACAAGAGCTCAAATTAAGAGATTTAAGGACAACCTGGGAGTATTTATACAGGGGGTAATCAATCTCAACAGAGCTTGTCCATACTTGAAGATACAAAGCCTATTCTAAGCATCCAAGTGGTGGAAGCCGATATGGACCCGGATGACGGTTTTGATACATTTTTAGAGTCCGGGAAGCATGAAATGGTTCCAATGCTTTATGGGTTCAATACATATGCCTAAGAGGTCATGGAATCAAGTTAAATCAGCCTCAAATGCAATCAAAAAGGTCTTGTACGGACAGCATCAACAGTTTGGCCGAATTTGCTATATTGCTTGCTGGCTTTACTGTATTTTACTCTATTAGCCTTTTCTTATTTTTCCAAGCATGGGCAACGTGTGGGACTTCATATTCAGCGTATTTGGCATCCTCCAAAGCATCTAGAAGCTGATTTGAAGCTCAAAGAGGTCAAAGATTGATCAAAGTCAACTTGATCAAAAAGGCTAGCATTTTTAGTTTCCTAATTTGTTTTTACTTTTTGTTTTAGGAAACTACCATTACTTTTTGGCTTTTATTTATTTATTTTCTGGAAAAATAAATTTAGGAAGGTTTTTATTTTATTCTTTCCATTGTAAATTAATTAATTCCTAATTTAATATAAAGGAATTAATTAATCAAACTTAGATTAGGAAAGGAAGTATAGTTTTAGCCAACTAGGTTTCTTTATGTGTGGTGGCTGGTTTTCTTTATGTTCTAGGGTTTTATTTCGTGGCTTTGTAGCCTATTTAAAGGTCTAGTTATCAATAAGAAAACAACTTTGATTTGATTAAGAAAATACTTGTGAGATTAATTATCTCTTTGTTCTTTGAGAACACCTAAAACACCATTAGAGAATTGGTTGTTTTAGCTTGACTTATCAATAGGTTTTCCATCCCCTATTGTGGCGTCTACATTATACCAAGGTTTTTAACCACAGGTTGGTTAGGGGTTGAGGTCCATTCCATTAGAACTTGAGCTAAATTTTGTTCAGGTTTGATCTATCTTTATTTGCTTTAATTGTTTTTGTGTTATTGTGCAATTTTAGCATTAGGTTATGGTTTCTTCTATCACCATACATGTTCTGCATCTTAAAAAAAAAATAAAAATAAAAATATTCATTCCTAGTTGAATTAGGTTTCCTAGTTTCATCGTATTTTTGTTTCTCGGTTTGTTGGTTGTTTTTCAGTGTTCTTGTTGATTTTGGTTTTTGTTGATTTTTCCTTGCTGTTTTAGTCTTAAATATTTGCATTCATATATTCAAAAAAAAAAAAAAAAAAAAGAGTTTGCGGCAACATTTAAAAAAAAAAACAAAAAAACTGCACATTTGTGTTTATTTGGAGGTCATGGGTTTGGTGTTTGTTTGGGATTTGGAATTGCAATTTTGGTACTTACTCTTGCTACTGCAGTTGTTTATGTCCAGTGAGTGAAAAAATAAAAAAAAAAAAGAAGAGGTAAAGCCGGATTAAAAAAAAAATTATATTTCGGCTTGCTGGAGTTTGATTTGTTTGCTGGGAATTTGTTGGTGCTGTTGGGTTTTTGTTTATTTATTCAATATTTGAATTGCTGGGAAATTATTTTTGCTGCTGGATATTTGGATTTTGGGTGCTTAAATTATTTGGATTAAAATCAGTTAGAGGATTTGATACAAAACTTGAATTACAAGAACAACAACCAACACTTTTCTATATTTTTGTTCTCTTTGATTCTTGTTCATATTTGAATTTCTTTTTCTGGAATTTTATTCTTAAACTCATAATCTACTACCATCTGGTGCAGTTTTCAAAAATTCCAACGTTATCCCATTATTTTGTGTTTTCTTGTCTAGAAAGCCGAAAAAAAATTAGGATTTGTTCGATTCTTTCGGCATTGCCTACTTTTTGCTTACTGTTTGTTGATAAGTTTAATTAAAACATACTAGTGATCTAATTTCTGTTTTGTGGGTGTTTTAATTAGAACTTTGAGATAATTCATTGAGTGGGAAAAGGCAAGAGTGTGTGAGCTTAAAAGAGAGTAAAAAGCCGAAACAAGTGTGCAAACACGAGTGTCGAGTCCTCATTTGAGTGAAACACGTAAGGGAGTGAAATTGTAAGGTCTTATTTTATTTCTATTGCATTATTATACTAACATGACAGAATCAAGAATGAGGAGAGGGGAGCCACCCTTGAGGATCAATGAGGAGGAGTCCGTAGCATTCCATGGCGAGGCCCGAGCTACCGGGAGTGGAGACCCAGTGGACATGAGAGCTGTTTTGCAGTCAATACAGCGGGTTAGTGCTCAAGTTGAGCATGTGAATCAAAGGATGGGAAGGCTAGAAGTTTCACAAGGAATTCTGAACACAAGAAATAGGCAAGAATTCCACGGAGGACGAGGCCGAGGATGAGGAGGTCGCGAGAGACCGAGAGAGGAAATTGATAAGGAGCCATTCGGTGGAGACTTTGAGGAAGGTATGGACGAAACTTTTGCTGTCCAAGATAGAGCTGGCCATGGAAGATATAGGAGGGAAGAAACAGATGACAATCTTAGCAATATCAAGATCAACATCCCACCATTCATGGGAAAAAGTGATCCCGAAGCATATTTGGAGTGGGAAGAAAAGATGGAGATGATATTTGACCGCCATAATTATTCAGAGGCTAAGAAGATGAAATTGGCAGCAATGGAGTTTGGCCATTATGCACTCCAATGGTGGACCAATGAGCAAAACACCTGAAGGAGAGTTGGTGATGACTTGATCACTACATGGCGACAAATGAAAGGAGCCATGCGGAAGCGATTCGTACCATCACAATATCATAGGTTGCTGCATCAAAGACTTCAATCTTTATCTCAAGGACATGGATCTGTGGAGGATTATTACTAGGAGATGGAGATGCTTATGATGAGATTGAACTTGAATGAAGATAGGGAAGCAACCATGGCAAGGTTTCTTGGTGGTTTGAATCGTGAAATAGCCAATCAACTAGGATTGCAACAATATGTGGAATTGGAGGAGATGTTGCATGTGGCTATTAAATTAGAGCATCAATTCCGCCCGAGCCCGCTCCACCGATAACCCGCTGTGGTGCTGACCCGACACGGATGAAGACTAGGCCAATCACAAGAGCTCAAATTAAGAGATTTAAGGACAACCTGGGAGTATTTATACAGGGGGTAATCAATCTCAACAGAGCTTGTCCATACTTGAAGATACAAAGCCTATTCTAAGCATCCAAGTGGTGGAAGCCGATATGGACCCGGATGACGGTTTTGGTACATTTTTAGAGTCCGGGAAGCATGAAATGGTTCCAATGCTTTATGGGTTCAATACATATGCCTAAGAGGTCATGGAATCAAGTTAAATCAGCCTCAAATGCAATCAAAAAGGTCTTGTACGGACAGCATCAACAATTTGGCCGAATTTGCTGTATTGCTTGCTGGCTTTACTGTATTTTACTCTATTAGCCTTTTCTTATTTTTCCAAGCATGGGCAAATATTTGAACCATGCTAATTAAGCTACCATCAAACTCAAAAAGATTTAAGTTCTTGACGTGGTGCCTCAATTAAATTGGCCAGTTTTGAAATTGCATTAAACCATTATAAGTACCATTCTTACATATTTTTTCTTGTACTTTTCAAGCTGTTGTTGTTTTCGTCAGGACCCATCCAAAATTCCTCATCGGAACCCTAGACAAGCCCTGATCTCAGGAAAACACTACCGAATCTCCCAACGGAAAATTCGGCAGCATCTCCTCTAAGGGTAGGGCTTACCACAAAATTTCCTGTATAGAAAATACACTTCTATATACACCACCTTATTCCTCCCACCTTACTACAAAGTATTACCACAAATTTCAGCACTTCAATAATTAACGGGAACCCATGCATAATTAGATAAATAATTGTCCAAATAATATACAGAGCGTTGTTAGTACAATTGAATATGAAATTTAATATAATAAACGATAAAAAGAAATAATACAAGATAGAAAGGAAAAGAAAAGCCTCTTGGACTTTTGGCAGCGAACCAAGACATCGAGCTCCCCCCCGGATGATCAATGTCGACTAACCTGGGCCTGAGGAAATGTAATTTAAAAACGTGAGATACTAATCATCTCAATGAATGACCCAATCTACTAATCGGGGAAATAAATAATAATAATATAACAATAATATAAACTTGATTAATCAATAATAAATAAGTAATTAATTATTAAGTATTTGAAAATAATATTTTCTCTCAAAACTCTTACGATTCACTCAGTTTGAAAATTTTCCTTTTTAAAACCTTTCACAAAACCTGATATTTTATGCCTCAAGATTTAGAAAATAATTAGTCAAATAAATTTCAAATAAAATACAAGAATTTAAGGATCCAAAATTATAATGGAAATAAATTATCTTTAGATAAAATAAAATAAAATAGTAAATAAACTTATATTAAAGAAATTTGGTATAAAAACAAAAATAAACCCAATATATAAATTATAAAATTTATTAATTAAATCAATAAAATAATCAAAGGAATATTTAAAATCAATTTAAACATCTATTTAAAATAAATGATAAAAATATAATAGAATTTATCTTAAAATACCAAATCGATTTAAATGATAAAATCAAGGCAAATACCTTTTAAAACATTAATGAGAATAGGTAATAAAATCACGATAACATTTTCATAAAATTTGTGTAAAACTTTTAAATTTAAATAAATAATAAAAACATTATTAAATACATTTAATTTAAAATCATGTCATGAAAACATTTTGATGCACCAACTATATACTAGTGGCGCCAACAATATCCAGCGTCCCGAGCATCACCAGACAGGAGGTTAAAGAGAGAAACCGGCATATGATCGCATGGCGTCCCACTGCACCGTTGCAAACAGGTGTCCCAACCATGGAAGGGCGGCCTACCCTCGTCCGACGGCAACCACAGGATAACCCCATAAATCACCTGTGCGCTACTCACACCCACCTGCACACTAATTACATCCACCTGCACGCTAATCATATCCATGTATACAGAACACCAGTACGTGTATGGTCCATCTAAAAATCATAAAATTCATACATTTTCAAAATCTCAAAAATTTCATAAGTACCACCAGGTTTATTCCATCCAATTAAACCCGTAAATTTTTCACAATTCCTTTATAAATCAACGTCTAATCCATCGCATAAATTCCATCAATTTCAAATCCATCAATGAAATTAACAATAAATTAAAATAGATATTCCTTCAATTCTTCAAAATTCAAAATATAATTAAATTCCACAATTCATCAATGTATAAATACATTTTTGTAAAACATAAATAAATTCACAATCAAATTCAACAACAATTCAAATTCACAATTTCTTTAAAATTGAATCTCATAAAAATAAAATCTCCATAATTTGTCAAAATCAAATTATGCTGTAATACACATATACATTTCAATTTATTTAAATTGTGCCATCAAAATTCCAAATATAATTTTACTAAACATTTAACACATAAAATATTAAATCCAAACATTTAATTATCACAAAATAAATATAATTTAACAGCAAAAAATAATATTGAAGGTGAGTCACTCACCTCGAGCACGCAATCCAACCAAGATCCTCCATAGGATCAATTTTACAACTCACACATGCTCATAGAATAACAATATTACACAGGGCCAAATAAATTAATATTTTATTTGGGTAAATAATACTTGGTACCCAGGGATTTAACACAAACGGTATCCAAAATTCGCAAATAAGGTATCAACGGAAAGCTAAGGGGATGAGGAATATGTTAACGATTTCCATTGGACTCAACTCGACTGGAGGTGGACGAAAAGTGGATGGAAGGTTTCAGCCAAACTTCCCCCTTTTCTATATCATAAATGGCTCGGAATTTAGGCAAATGGAGGTTATTTTTGGAACCAGGGGGTTGAAATCTAGGGGGAAGGATCGGTCTCACGACCAAGAACCGTCAGAAAATGGCCGACTTTGGGGTGCTGATCCTGGCGCATCCGTCGGCCATTCGGCCATAAACTTGGCCATCGAAGTTGCTAAGGCATGGACTGTCACACTGGCCGGTGCGTGCCTCATTTCGATGGCCGGAGAAAATAGAAACAGGAAGGCCCGAGAGGGAGAGGGAGAAGGAGAGAGAGGGAAGAGAAAGAGAAGGAGAGGGAGGGGTAATGAATAGTGTTTCCCCTTTTGCCCTTTTTTTTCTTCACGTGCTCGAAAGAAAAGAAAAAGAAAGAAAAATAAAGGAAAAAGAAAAAGAAAAAAAGAAAAGGAAAAAATAAAATAAAATAATGTAAAATAAAATAATAATAAAATAATGATATATTAGAAAACTTTGCAGATCCATAACTTTTAAATCACATATTCATTTTGAACGTGCCACTAGTCTATAAACTCATATCGATGAGTACTTCACAACCATGCATGAGTCAAAGTTTAACTTAGCACGAACAAAAAGTCAACTCTGGCACCCTTAAGACATTTTGGACCTCAACTTGTTTTGCTCATATCTTTCAAACTATAGCTCCGTTTTCAACGTGCTACTAGTCTATGGACTTGGATCAATGCATACTTTGCAACGGTATCCTGGTAGAAGAGAAATTCCATCCGAAACCAAAAGTCAAAATTTTAACCCACTTGGTCAACGGTTAACCTCAATCAACATGTAAAAATTCTGATGTACTTTGGGACGGGGTGTTACAGTTTCCCTATTTATGAATATTTACATTGATATAGACAAGGTAGCTTTTCTTACTCATAGCATTTTGATAATTTAGATTATAAAAGCATTGAAAGTTTGTGATCTATCTAATAATAAAGGCCATTGATTGAGTTTTGTGTTGACTTAAGACATAGTGTCTAATGTTTGATTTTTATCCGCTCGTTGCATTATAGATGAACAAGCCATATCCATTCAGCTTTAGGGGAATATTCAGTTCGAACTGACTTCAGGATTGTTTCTTCCTTCTTTATTATGGTATTAGATTGAGCCTTTTATGAAAGTATCTTCAATTATTTTTCACTTTTTCTTGTGGTATTTTTTGGTCAACCTCAAACACTTAATATGCTTTTATCCACGAGTTATAATTTGTGTTATAACTTACGTAATATATAATGATCCATTTGGCTTGCTTATAATATGCATACATAGATGTATGTGTGTATATGCCTCACGATATTGGAATTATTGAAAAAAAAAAAAGTACGTTAGGATGGAATACAGAGACCTCATTCATATACTATCATTTGAATACCATATTAAGGTTGCTACAGAACCTATAGAGTAGTCAATCTGATATTCTTTCAGATGTGTTAGTTATTTGTAATATATGTCTTTTGACAGATTCCAACAAATCTTGCTGCTCTTATTGAATATAGGGTAATCCATTTTGGATCCAAAAATACTGCTCTTCCTGTGAACATGATAATACTGTAGCATGCTACAGCTAGGAGAGAATGGATGTTAGTCTTCTTAGATGCTCTAAAGGAAAACATACTTGGAGATCATGTTTTTGACAAAAAGGTGTATTCTCTATGCATAAGTTCATTTTATACAGCCACAGGACATGCAGCATGTAACCCTTAATGATGGTTGAAAACTATACCAAGAATGTCTCGACCCTGCAATAATGGGTAACAATAAATGGCAACCCTTCAGCTTGATATACAAGAATTTTATAAAATTTTGAACCTGAAGCTGTTGAAAGAGGAAAACGGAAGGGGAAAAAAACTCTCTGTTTTTATTGAATGCTATATTTATCACGGCTTACAAAAACAAGAAAAAAAAAAGCAACATATTTATAGTAGTTGTGAACCCAATTTGCATAAAGAAAACTTGGACTCGAAGAAAAAAACTTAGACTAAACTTGGACTCTAAGTAACTAAGGCCCACAAAATTAATAACAAAAAAATAATAAAAATAAAAATAAAAATCAAGTTTATATTTCAACACTCCCCCTTATAGTTGATTAGTTATTCCTATGAGACTTCTCAATTTAACAAAGACTTCATGCTTAAGAGGCTTGGTAAAAATATCGGCTACTTGATCTTGAGACTTCACATACTCCAGCTGTACATCTCCGTTGATAATGCATTCTCTAATATAATGATAACGTGTATCAATATGTTTGCTTCGATCATGAAAAACAAGATTCTTTACGAGAGCTATTGCTGACTTGTTATCCACATATATCTTGGTTGGTTATTCTTGTGGACGACCCAACTTCTTTAACAAGTTTCAAAGCCAAATTGAATGGCAAACACATGAAGTGGTAGTTACATACTCTGCTTCACATGTTGAAAAAATAATAATTTACTACTTCTTTGACATCCATGTAAAGGCTGTATCTCCCAAATAAAGCACAAAACCACTTGTACTTTTGCGATCATCTATATCTCCACTCCAATCACTATCGCTATATCCAATAAGCTTGTAATCATCGAAAGTTGAATAATACAAGCCAAAACTTATTGTACCTTTTAGATAGCGAAGAATTTTTATGCAACCCTCAAATGAGTTGTAGTTGGATTCTCCATGTAACGGCGTATAACTCCTACTGCGTAGAGAATGTCTGGCCTTGTGCGCATCAAATATCTTAAGCTTCCAACAAAGCTCTTAAAAGATGTTGGATCCACCTTTTCTCCTTCCTCATGTTTCGATAACTTGACTCCATATTCTATTGGTGTGCCAACCGAATTTGCATCATCCATCTTATACTTCTTAAATACCTCCTTAGCATAACCTTCTTGAGTAATTAGAATGCCTTCATCTCCATGCTTTACTTCAATGCTGAGGTAGTAAGACATGAGCCCAATATCGGTCATTTCGAATTCTTTCGTCATCTCCTCCTTAAACTTGACAAACATACTTGGAATGCTACCCGTAAAGATTAAATCATCTACATACAAGCACACAATTAATATATCGTCACTCTTAATTTTAATGTAAAGTGCATGCTCATAAGGACATTTGATAAAATTTCTTTTTTGGAGATACTTGTCAATTCTAGCATTCCAAGCTCTTGGTGCTTGCTCCAACCCATAAAGAGCTTTATTCAACTTTAAGACTTTGTCTTCTTATCCTTTAATTTCATACCATTGTGGTTGCTCAATGTAAACTTCTTCTTTAAGAACTCCATTCAAGAACGCAGACTTCACATCCATTTGATTTATTCTCCAATTGTATTAAGCCGCAAATGAGATGATTAATCTTACCATTTCTAGTCGTGCAACAGGTGCAAAAACTTCATCACAGTCTATGCCAGCCCTTTGACTATAGCATTTCGCCACCAATCTTGTCTTGTACCTTTCAACCTCACCTTTAGCGTTCTTCTTGGTCTTATACACCCACTTCACATCAATAGCATTGCTTCCTTTGGGAAGTGAAGCTAGTTCCCACGTATCATTCTTCTTAATTGCTTTTATCTCCTCATCCATGGCATTCCTCCAATTCTTTTCTACCATTGGCTCTAGAAAATTCACGGGTTCACAGTCAACAAATAAACAAAACAAGGTGAGATCATCTTGGTTTTCGGTTACCTCATAAATCTCTTGCAAACTCTTAAACCGTGGGACTCTTTTACTTGAACTTTCGCCTTCTTGAAGACCAGTGATTGGTGAAGCTAGTGGGGTGATCGGCTTCTCTCTTGTGAGCTCCATCCTTGTTTGTTCCATTTCTTCCTCTTCAAAATATGGGGAAAAAATTGTAATTTTCCTCATGTGATTCCCAATTCCACTCTTCTTCTTCATTAAATATAACATCCCGGCTAATTTATTGTTTTCCCACTCTTAGGATTATAGAGCTTGTACACTTTAAAGTTTATGTCATAACCAACGGAAACATACTTATCCCTTTTATCATCCAATTTGCTTCTTTTCTCATAAGGTACATGCACATGAGCTATGCTTCCAAACACTCTTAGGTGAGAGACACCCGGCTTCATTCCACTTCAAGCTTCTTATGATGTCTTTCCCCACACACTTATTGTTGGAGATCGATTGGACAGGTATATAGCACATGCAACTGCCTCTGCCCAAAATTCCTTTGGCAATCTTTTTCTTTTAAGCATGCTTCTCACCATATCTAAAATTGTTCTATTCTTCTTTTCTACCACACCGTTCTGTTGGGGGGATCTTGACACTGTTAGAAACCTTCGAATTCCATGATCTTCATAATATTTTTGGAAGTCATTTGATGTAAACTCTCCTCCAAGGTCAGATCTCATAGCTTTGATCAAAGGTCCACTTTCCTTCTCAACAAAAGCCTTAAACTTCTTAAAGTTCTCAAACACCTCCGATTTCTCCTTCAAAAAATACACCCATGTCTTTCTTGAAAAATCATCAATAAAAAGAAGGAAGCAGTTACTATTACTAAGTGAACTTGGCTTCAAAGGACACACACATCCATGAGTATCAGCTCCAACGGCTTTCGGGCTTTTGAATTCATCTCCTTTGGAAAGCTTTTTTGGAACTGTTTTCCAAGTAAGCACCCTTCGCATACTTAATCTGGATTGGGAATACTAGGTAGTCCTCTCACCATCTCCTTTTTGGACAGCAACTCTAGACCTCTAAAGTTGAGATGCTCGTATCTAAGATGCCAAAGCCAAGAACCATCTTTGTAACACACCTTGAGACATTTGGCAAAATCATTTTGAATGTTGAACATGAACATTCTATTTCTTGACATTGGCACCTTAACTATTAAATTACTTGCATTGTCCCATATGCAAAGTTTGTTATCTCTTAGATGAATATCATATCCTTTCTCCAAAAGCTATCCAAGACTCAAGATGTTGTTCTTCATACTCGGCACATAGGACGCATTTGAGATAAACTAATGCTTTCCACTCCTTAACCGAGTAAGGATGTTGCCTTTGCCTTTCACCGCCACCTTGGACTCATCCTCAAAAGACACATTGCCTCTCACGGATTCATTAAGCTCCATAAACATGCCTCTTCTTCCGCACATGTGATTACTTGCAGTGTTGTCTAAATACCATGTATTGTCTTCACTTCTTTCATTATCTTTATAAGCCTATAGCACGGTACCATCTTCTTGACTTCTTTCTTTGACATAGTTGGTTTTCTCTTCAATCTTATTGTAGCCAGGGGTTCTACATTCGGAAGCATAATGACCAAATTTTCCACATTTGTAACACTTTACATGAGACTTGTCATACCTTGGTTCTAAATTTCCTCTCCCAAGGCCTCTTGTTAATCCTTTTCCTTTTTTAGAGTTGCTGTTGTAATCATCACCAAATTTCTGGCCCCGTCCAAGTCCTTGCCCGCGGCCACATCGTCGCACACAGCCTCGTCCTTCATGGCTTCAATTATTATGACGGCTGCTACTTTCTTCTTTAGCTCCATCAATCCGGGTCTTGAACAATTGTTCCACTATTCTTTCCTTCTTCCTTTTCTTTTCTTCATAGGCTTGCAATGAACCCAAGAGCTGCTTCAATGTCATAGCTTCCAAGTCTTTTGTTTCTTCAATAATGGCGACCATATGATCAAAATTTGAATCTAATGATCTAAGAATTTTCTCCATGATTTTAACATCATCTAACTTTTTACCATTCCTCTTTAATTGATTGGTCACCATCAAAACTCTAGAAAAATAATCAGATATGATTTCTCCTTCCTTCATCTATAGCATTTCAAACTTGGCTCTTAAGGTTTCAAGCCGTACCTTTTTGACTGGATCAGCTCCCTTGTAGGAGATTTGAAGTTTCTCCCATGCTTCTTTAGTCGACTTGGCTTTCGAGACCTTCTCAAATGCATCGTCATCTAATCCTTGATAGATTAGATAGAGAGCTTTCTTGTCTCTCTTTCTTAAGTCTCTCAGACTATCTCTTCAATTTTGAGATAGACTACCTTCATTCTTTGATTTAATGTAACATTTCTCCACTATCTCCCACATGTCTTGGGTGCCAAGGAGAGCCTTGATCTTGATGCTCCAGTTGTCATAGTTATTCTTGTTGAATGTTGGAACTTGGAAGGAAACCATATCGTTATTGGCCATCTTTTGGCTAAATAAACAATTTGATCATTGAGTACTGTTCACGGGACTATTCACACAGATGCTATGCTCTGATACCACTATGTTTAAAGAGGAAAACGGAAGGGAAAAAAAACTCTCTATTTTTATTGAATGCTATGTTTCTTACGGCTTACAACAACAAGCCCAAAAAAAAAAAAAAAAAAAAAAACCAGCAACATATTTATACTAGTTACTAACCTTATTTGCATAAAGAAAATCTGAACTCTAAGAAAAAAACTTGGACTAAACTTGAACTCTAAGTAACTAAGGCCTACAAAATTAATAACAAAGAAAAAAACAATAAAAATCAAGTTTATATTTGAACAGGAGCTAAAGCAGCAAGTTCCATTACTCTTGGTTGAAAGACAAGTACTAAATGAAGCAAGAGAAGGAAATGTAAGAACATATTGTTTTAAACTCTATGTATTAGATATAGGCATTTTTCTATGCGTACAATTGACATTTTCAATAGTGAAAATATTGATTTTATCTATTTTTCTCCTCTTGTCTATGTATGTGCTACATGCACATAAACATCTATGAAGTATAAAATTCAGAAAAGAGCATTTCCTGTGTTGAGATCTCATGGAAAGCATTAGAATCTCTATTAGGATCTTCATATATTCTGTCAAACGTTCAAGATATCATAGAGCAACAATGACAATCATTAGATGTAACAAGGAGGCATTGTATCAAATGATCAAGATGTCAATAGCAACAATGACAGCCAGTTATTATAACAGGGAATATTAAGTTAAACGATAAAGATGTCACAAATAATAACAATGACAAGGAGTGGGTGTAACAGGGAGATATTGTGTCAAATGATCAACATGCATAATATAAATAATGACATGATTGGTTGTAACAATAATCTTTTGTGACACGATAAGAAATTGTCAACAAATTTAGACAGTGACAAAAATATTAAGTCACAGAAAGTATGTGTCTAACAACAAAGTCGTCACAACTACATCCAGTGACAACGCTTGTTGTCACTGGATGGGTATGATTGACCGATGATGGAATCAGTGACAACTTTCTAGTCAATACAGTGATAGCATTTGGCATAACTAAAGGAGATATCATCAGTGACATCTTGTTGAGTGTCATAGAAGAGGACTCTTTCAATGACAAGCTATAGCAATTGTCGTTGTAGAAGAATTAGTGTCTTATTTGTATTGACAACCTAGTGACAAGCAGATGTTGTGGACGAAGGAGATACAATGGCAAAACACGGCCTAACAATGAAAATCATTGCTTGTAACTGTTGCTTTTGTTTTTTTTTTTTTTTCCTTTTTAGTATTAAGGATCTAAATGTCATTAGCAATGTAACTTAAGAACCATTGATGACATTATCACATTTGATTATTTACATTTGGCTTATTTATTCACTCAATTTATTTATCTATATCATATTTGGTTGAAAGAACACAAAAGCTTAATAAATCATTTTTGGGTCAACGAATGACAGATGTTTTATAGGGCTATAGTAATTTGTTCACAATTAATTAATATTGATTCTTTTCAAGTTAGCATATTAAAATAAAGGGGTTTCTCCTTGACATAATTTATTCAGATTGCAAATTGTTTTGAACGCTTTATGAATCGCAGACAATATTTCAAGAATGTCGATTTAGTTTCCAGCATGCTAGTGACAAAATTAACCACCCCCCAAAACATAAAGCATGGAAAACAGAATCGATAATCATAAATAACAATAATAATGACAGATTGAGCAAATAAAAATTATATCATTAAAACCTAATGAAGGTCATATCTATCAAATACAGAACTATCCTTTATTATTTTATCAGCATAATATATTCTATTACCAAAAGCCACTCTAAAAATTAAAATCAAATCCAGAACAATATAAAAACCTATAGTTCTAATATAAGAACTTGATCACAGTGCCTGCGTATATTGAAATTAGAGCAATTACTACATTTGGGTAATCATTATTATATATTTTGCATATGCATAAAATAATATTGAAATTGTTCTCGTATTAATTTATGCAGGGTTTATTATAGTTTGAACAAAGGTGATAATGATATACTTTGGAGAGATGTTAAATTGGGGTATTTTAAGATGATTGTTTAACTGATCAGAAAAGCTAACAGTGGCTAATGTCCCACGGTGACAACACAAATTCTTGATTTCGTTCTTGGTTTTTAGTTTGGTTTCAAATTGAAAGACATGCACTAGTCTTAATTCATTACTTTGTAGTTGTTGGATTTAATTAAACCTTTCTGTAAGACAAAGTAAATAACGAATAATAATTTTAAACAATATAGTAATTATGACAAAAATTATACGCAGAAATAGAAAATTAAAGACATACTAGATAATGTTAAGAATTAATTAATTATGGGGGAAAAATAAAGAAAAGAAAGACAGAGCAAATAAATAGACAAATAGAGCAATGCTGTCTTTTTTCGAATTGTAATATATAAGACTATTTGAAAGGTCTTATGTAATTAGAGAGGCTGGAAAAGAAACAAAAAATAGCAAAATAAAAAAGACCCTAATAAAATCGAAGTAATCATAAACCTAGAGAATGACATAGTTTTAACATAAATAGTACTGCAAAAATTCTAATAATAAAACTGATCACCATGATTTTTAATTTCCTATATAAATTTTAAATTAATTTAGATAATAGCCATTCAAGCACTTGGAGTGAGCAACTTAAAGGAAAAAGTGGCAGATGAAGCATCATAAATAAGAGAAATTTGATCTCCGGCCTTGATACTTCGAGCCTTAACTAAGTCTTGGATTCCCAACTTAAAAGATTTGCTGCGATCTCTCTTTCGCACCATCTCCAAAAAGCTTGGATATGTTACAGAAACTTGATCGGTGACATCTACCATTGAAACACACAGCTTCTTCAACATTTGGGTGCCATTGGTCATCTTATTATTTATCATATTAAATACATAAGATAAAACCTCATGGTCCTTTAACATCAGCTCCTCCTTCATGATCTCTTCGTTTTCAACCACCCTTTGGATGTGCCAATTGTCAGGAACAATGCTTCCATCTTCTCGCAGTTGGACAAGAAGACCACCCTGCCTGCCATACGGATTCATTGCTTAAGAGGGCAGAAGATTTATTTGGTGGATTTGTGAAATTGTATATCGTATAGTGCACGTATGCAGTGTATTTATAGAGTGAATAACCCTAATATTAGAACGGGAAAGTGCGGGGGCTAATTTTCTTGGAAAGTAAAGACTACAATATTTCCACGTATATAATGGTAAAGTCGAAAAGGAAAGTGTCGATTTTCTTTCTTTACATAGTTAGAAAAAGATCTTTTTCCATATGGACGTGATAGAAAATATAGGCACCCCGCCCTAATTAAATATGGTAGTACGAACTGTGTATTTCAGTTTATTAAATTTTACATTTTTCACTTTCACTTGCTATCTAACGTTACATTAACAAATTATAAAATATATATATATATATATATATTGACATATAAATCTCCTATTTATTTTCTCTTCATCTTCAATGTCTTTATCTTTTGCTCTTTCTTGGATCCTTGTTTTGTCAGCCACCGTTAACAGTGTCATAGTTTTATCACGTATAACTTACACATATAATTATCAAGTACCAAAAGATTGATTATTTCTAACACACAAGGTGCCATTCTCTCTTCCAGACGACTTTTCCTCTTCAGTTGGAGCTTTTCCCTTCTCTCTTTTCAACTGCAAATGAGATTGAAGGTAAACAAAAAAGTAATTAATTAATTAAACAATAAATAAAACCATCCTTTATGTAAAATTTTCAAACTCTCCACCAAATCTCCATAGAAGCAAAGAGAGAAACTGAGCCTTCTTTATAATGAAAGCCCCAAATTTATCTTTTGTTTTCACCTGTTAAACCCACCATAAAAATTTAAGATCCAAATCATATGGGCATGGAAGAATGAAAGAAGAGCGTTATTATAGACTATAGTAGTGGAAGCCAAACGATTGTGAATGATTCGAAATTGGAGTCCACAGATGGGTTTATTTCAAAATGTTGGAGTTTTGGTGATCTCGATTTATAGAGGAGAGAGATTCCAGCACTGGTTTGGAGGATGGGAGGTGAGATTACATTTTCATCCAAAACTCAGTTATGCAAAAATCAAACTACGACTTGATATATGGCTTTAACAGTGAAAATATTTCTAATGCATAAGAAGAAAAAGATTGCAGAAAGAATATAGAGTGGAAGGAAGAGAAGAGAAACAAAAGAACAAGAGAGAACAAGTTTTTGTTTTTGTTTGCTTTTTTTTTTTTTTTTTAAATATTTTGCAATTTGTTAATTCAAAATTTTAATTTTTTATCAAAAAAAGTTTTAATTTTTTCAATTTATTTATTTGTGACTTTTTTTTAAAGCATTTATTTTTTACTATTTAATAAAATATTTTAAAATTAAAGGAATATAACAATTTTTTTTAAAAAAAAATATCATCTTTTTAAGTTTAAGCGTAAAATAAATAGTACTAAAAAAAAACTGCATATTTTCCAAAAACAATATCTTTTTTTTATTTTGGACTCTTTTTGACTGACATTTCAAGAATTGTAGGTCTTCTAAAAGTTTTATATTTTAATATACTTAACTTCCAAGATGACCAAAAAAAAAAAAAAAAACACATTTTCCAATAAATAAGCTTACATATATTTTTAAGGTGTGCAATTATTCATTTACCGCTGTTAATCTTAACATAATATTTGTAACGGCAAAGACTGCAAAGACTAGTTAAATTAGAAGAATTAAAATTGAATTAAAGTAAATTTTAGGGATAATAGTTGAAATTAATATTTTACCATGTAAATTTTATAAAACACAATTCTCTTGTAAACATATTAAAATTTTCAAAGCATTTAGTTCATACCAAAACCATATATATATATATATTTATATATGTGTGTGTGTGTGTGTGTGTGTGTGTAATATACACATATATCAAATAACCATTAAAATATATAATTCATAAAATCATTTTTATACACTTTAAAATTTAAAATATTTGAACATGCTTAAAAATTTGCATAATGTATATATGTAAATATAGATAGCCATGTATGCATAAATAGGAATTTAAATTCTCAATACCATTTAAAAATATTTAAACTGTATAATAAATAGCTAATATGTCAAAAATATGTTTCAAAAATAATTTTATTTTCAGATACCATTTATGATCATGCCTGCTCCATTACAAGGTCACCTTTAAACTTAGTAGGAGTGTCTAAAATATTATGAAAATATTTCTTCGGCTTCCCCAAATTCCACTAAGGATATTGGTGTGTAACAAATATCCTAAAATTAATTTTTCAACTTTAAAATTATAGAAATTGGACACCAAAGAATCCAATTATATTATAAACCCTATGGATCTCGTATCCATAATTGGAATTTTTGACTTCTAGCCAATTTTATGAAATTGATCATTCTACTAGCTTCTAATAAAAATTACGACTACATTAGTAATGAGAATTTAGTCTTAAATTGTCCAATTCCAATCCAATTTTATCAGGTATTAACACAAATTGACCCATATTGGTAACCACTCATGTATAAGTTGGATCGGATTCGATCAACTGTATCATATGTGGGTCTCATGTTTGAATTTTTTGTATGTTTAACTTTTGGATTTGACCAATATACCATAATGAAAAGCTTATTGACACGAGTTCATAAACTGACAACACACCTAATTCTGAATTACAGCTAAAAAATTATAAGTTTGTGACCATAGTACGTATGTGTGGCAATGGCATGTAGTATGTATTACTAACCAGATATAGTTGTTGACTATAATATGGGAACTATGCATAATGTTGTGGTTTTATCTATATATATATATATATATATCATAGTGTTATTTTATTTGCATGTGTTTTATTTGTTAATGGTATAGGTGAGGTTATAGGACCATCCCTGATATCCGTCTTAGAACTCTCGAGTGGTCCCACCTATAAAAGTCTTACTGAGCAATCCTTAGAGAGAATCCAATAGAACCTTACTTGAATTGTGGATAAACACACACTTGCAATATAAAGTAATATTTGAATATATAAAGATAAATCCACAACAGCATGCAAGTCCATAACTACAGTCAACATTTATAACCCATTATACTGCAGACTACTACTATGCATACATACTAAGGTTATTACTATGTCCATAATTTAGATCAGAGTATTCTAAAAGTATCTATAAAATTAAATAATACAATTTATGCGAGTAAGTTTGGAAAATTTCCACAAAAAAAAAAAGTCTGAAAAATAAAAATAAACAGGGAAATATATATAAAAAAAATAAATAAAAAATAAATAACTAAAAACTATTGCCGCTATGTAAGACATGGAAGAACAAGTGATTTGCAAAGTAGACTGTCCACTAATTGCCTAGACCTAAAGGACCAAAGTAAAAATAAATAAAACTTTATATAAAATATCTCAATGAGTGATATAGTTCAATAATAAAATAATGATTTTATTTCATAAACATTTCTTTGAAAACTTTACATTCCACTTTTTTGAAAGTTCCCTGTTTGAAAACATTTTCTTCAAACCCCATCCTTTAAGTCCCAAAGCTTAATTGAATAAAAATTGATATGTAAAGAAATAACTATATAAAATCAAGCATCAAAGATTTTTAAGCTGTAACCTTGTTACAACCATATAATGCCAGTTACTTATCATAATTCATAACAAATAGTTGAGCACTAAAGTATTATACTATATACTTCATGCCACCAAGTAGCCTTTGGCATCCCAAGACATCACAAGATGGAAAGGGAGGAGGAAACGCCATGATGCGTTAATCGTCATCACCATTCTCTACAATAGAGGATGGCAATACACATAAACTAACCATAATCAATGTTCAATATCTAATATCCAATATCCATTGGTACTGTAAATTAAACTCAACATCACCATCTAACCATAGAATCAAGTCATGTTTACACTCCATGACCACCAATCATCAATTTCAAACAATCATACCATATAAGCCAACATGTTATAATTTCACATTTCATAAACAAAAGTAATCAAACAATACTGTTCAACTTCTTTGTTTCCAATCAATAATTTTGTTTTCGCGAGAATTCAAGTTAACATCAATTGGACTAAATCATAAATGCATTACCATCACACTTTAAATACCAATATTCACAAGTCTACTAATACAAGCATATTAGAACCTAGAATCATTTAAAATTTTGTAAAAAATTACATAAAATGATAACACATATTTATGTATATAAATAATCATATATGCATAGAATAAGCATTTAATTTTCAAACAATGAATATGTAATATTTAAACCTAATTACACAAAACCAACTCCAATTTGATCCTAAATTGTCCAAACACAGTCTAATTTTATTTGGTATTTAACTAATTGATCCAAAAATGGAAATAGGTTCAAACAAGTTTGTCAGTGGAAAACTTGTGGAATGGGTAACAAGATGGTAAGCTCACCTTGATCTAAAAACATCACCAATAGCCAAAAAATGCATGGAAAATTTTGGCCAAATTTAAGGTTGATGAATCTCTCAAACCATGAATAATTTCAACAAATGGAGGCTAGAAATAAGCTTAGAATATCCAAAACAGAGGGTCAAGGTTTATAGGTTGGCTAGAAACGGCTGAAAAAGTTTGGTGTTCTAACAACCCATTTAGATCACGAACGGTGGCTTCACCAACCTAATCCAAGCACATCCGGTGATAACCTAGCTGATGTGATTCCGCCCGAGCCCGCTCCACCGATAACCCGCTGTGGTGCTGACCCGACACGGATGAAGACTAGGCCAATCACAAGAGCTCAAATTAAGAGATTTAAGGACAACCTGGGAGTATTTATACAGGGGGTAATCAATCTCAACAGAGCTTGTCCATACTTGAAGATACAAAGCCTATTCTAAGTATCCAAGTGGTGGAAGCCGATATGGACCCGGATGACGGTTTTGGTACATTTTTAGAGTCCGGGAAGCATGAAATGGTTCCAATGATTTATGGGTTCAATACATATGCCTAAGAGGTCATGGAATCAAGTTAAATCAGCCTCAAATGCAATCAAAAAGGTCTTGTACGGACAGCATCAACAATTTGGCCGAATTTGCTGTATTGCTTGCTGGCTTTACTGTATTTTACTCTATTAGCCTTTTCTTATTTTTCCAAGCATGGGCAACGTGTGGGACTTCATATTCAGCTTATTGGGCATCCTCCAAAGCATCTAGAAGCTGATTTGAAGCTCAAAGAGGTCAAAGATTGATCAAAGTCAACTTGATCAAAAAGGCTAGCATTTTTAGTTTCCTAATTTGTTTTTACTTTTTGTTTTAGGAAACTACCATTACTTTTTGGCTTTTATTTATTTATTTTCTGGAAAAATAACTTTAGGAAGGTTTTTATTTTATTCTTTCCATTGTAAATTAATTAATTCCTAATTTAATATAAAGGAATTAATTAATCAAACTTAGATTAGGAAAGGAAGTATAGTTTCAGCCAACTAGGTTTCTTTATGTGTGGTGGCTGGTTTTCTTTATGTTCTAGGGTTTTATTTCGTGGCTTTGTAGCCTATTTAAAGGTCTAGTTATCAATAAGAAAACAACTTTGATTTGATTAAGAAAATACTTGTGAGATTAATTATCTCTTTGTTCTTTGAGAACACCTAAAACACCATTAGAGAATTGGTTGTTTTAGCTTGACTTATCAATAGGTTTTCCATCCCCTATTGTGGCGTCTACATTATACCAAGGTTTTTAACCACAGGTTGGTTAGGGGTTGAGATCCATTCCATTAGAACTTGAACTTAATTGAGATCCGGGCTAATATAATACGGGTTTAGGAGCAGGTCGTCCTAGGTTCGTATCATTTGGTATCATAGCTAAATTTTGTTCAGGTTTGATCTATCTTTATTTGCTTTAATTGTTTTTGTGTTATTGTGCAATTTTAGCATTAGGTTAAGGTTTCTTCTATCACCATACACGTTCTGCATCTTAAAAAAAAAATAAAAATAAAAATATTCATTCCTAGTTGAATTAGGTTTCCTAGTTTCATCGTATTTTTGTTTCTTAGTTTGTTGGTTGTTTTTCAGTGTTCTCGTTGATTTTGGTTTTTGTTGATTTTTCCTTGCTGTTTTAGTCTTAAATATTTGCATTCATATATTCCAAAAAAAAAAAAAAAAAAAAGAGTTTGCGGCAACATTTAAAAAAAAAAACAAAAAAACTGCACATTTGTGTTTATTTGGAGGTCATGGGTTTGGTGTTTGTTTGGGATTTGGAATTGCAATTTTGGTACTTACTCTTGCTACTGCAGTTGTTTATGTACAGTGAGTGAAAAAAAAAAAAGAAGAGGTAAAGCCGGATTAAAAAAAAAAAAAAAATATTTCGGCTTGCTGGAGTTTGATTTGTTTGCTGGGAATTTGTTGGTGCTGTTGGGTTTTTGTTTATTTATTCAATATTTGAATTGCTGGGAAATTATTTTTGCTGCTGGATATTTGGATTTTGGGTGCTTAAATTATTTAGATTAAAATCAGTTAAAGGATTTGATACAAAACTTGAATTACAAGAACAACAACCAACACTTTTCTATATTTTTGTTCTCTTTGATTCTTGTTCATATTTGAATTTCTTTTTCTGGAATTTTATTCTTAAACTCATAATCTACTACCATCTGGTGCAGTTTTCAAAAATTCCAATGTTATCCCATTATTTTGTGTTTTCTTGTCTAGAAAGCCGAAAAAAAATTAGGATTTGTTCGATTCTTTCGGCATTGCCTACTTTTTGCTTACTGTTTGTTGATAAGTTTAATTAAAACATACTAGTGATCTAATTTTTGTTTTGTAGGTGTTTTAATTAGAACTTTGAGATAATTCATTGAGTGGGAAAAGGCAAGAGTGTGTGAGCTTAAAAGAGAGTAAAAAGCCGAAACAAGTGTGCAAACACGAGTGTCGAGTCCTCATTTGAGTGAAACACGTAAGGGAGTGAAATTGTAAGGTCCTATTTTATTTCTATTGCATTATTATACTAACATGACAGAATCAAGAATGAGGAGAGGGGAGCCACCCTTGAGGATCAATGAGGAGGAGTCCGTAGCATTCCATGGCGATGCCCAAGCTACCGGGAGTGGAGACCAAGTGGACATGAGAGCTGTTTTGGAGTCAATACAGCGGGTTAGTGCTCAAGTTGAGCATGTGAATCAAAGGATGGGAAGGCTAGAAGTTTCACAAGGAATTCTGAACACAAGGAATAGGCAAGAATTCCATGGAGGACGAGGCCGAGGATGAGGAGGTCGCGAGAGACCGAGAGAGGAAATTGATAAGGAGCCATTCGGTGGAGACTTTGAGGAAGGTATGGACGAAACTTTTGCTGTCCAAGATAGAGCTGGCCATGGAAGATATAGGAGGGAAGAAACAGATGACAATCTTAGCAATATCAAGATCAACATCCCACCATTCATGGGAAAAAGTGATCCCGAAGCATATTTGGAGTGGGAAGAAAAGATGGAGATGATATTTGACCGCCATAATTATTCAGAGGCTAAGAAGATGAAATTGGCAGCAATGGAGTTTGGCCATTATGCACTCCAATGGTGGACCAATGAGCAAAACACCCAAAGGAGAGTTGGTGATGACTTGATCACTACATGGCGACAAATGAAAGGAGCCATGCGGAAGCGATTCGTACCATCACAATATCATAGGTTGCTGCATCAAAGACTTCAATCTTTATCTCAAGGACATGGATCTGTGGAGGATTATTACAAGGAGATGGAGATGCTTATGATGAGATTGAACTTGAATGAAGATAGGGAAGCAACCATGGCAAGGTTTCTTGGTGGTTTGAATCGTGAAATAGCCAGTCAACTAGGATTGCAACAATATGTGGAATTGGAGGAGATGTTGCATGTGGCTATTAAATTAGAGCATCAATTCAAGAGGAGGGGTGCAAGATCATGGTTTGGAGGTGTTTCCAACAGTGGAAGGTCCAATTCTAGTGGCTGGAGGAACAATCCCATCTATGAAAGCAAGCCAAAGCCGAAAGTCAAAGAAGAAAGTTCAAATTGGCCAAGGAAGGAGACTAGAACCGAATCTGTCCAAGCACCAAAGAATGAGGTAAAATTGATCTTAAACCTTCTAGAACTCATGATGTTGTGTGTTTTAAGTGCCAGGGAGGAGGACACATCGCTAGCCAATGCCGAATAGAAGAATCATGGTGTTAAAGGGCAATGACGAGCTAGAATCGAAAAGTGAAGAAAGTGAGGATGAAGCCAAGCAAGAGGAGGAGGACTTGGAGGATGAACCCGAAACCTTGCAAGCATCCAATGCTGAATTAAACTTGCTTTCTAGGAGAGTACTTGCTGCATACAAAGATGAGGATGAAATTCAAAGAGAGAACATCTTCCACACCCGATGTGAAATTCAAGGTAAGATTTGTAGTATGATTATTGATAGTGGAAATTGTACAAATGTAATTAGTAACATTGTAGTTGATAAATTAGGCTTAATAACTTTTAAACATCCAGAACCTTATAGATTACAATGGCTTAATGATGGTGGTGAAATAAAAGTGAATAAACAAGCCAAAGTAAAATTTAATATAGGTAGATATGAGGATGTAGTTTTATGTGATATTGTACCCATGATTGCTGGACATATACTATTAGGTAGGCCATGGCAATTTGATAAAGATGCTAATCATTTTGGTCGAGAAAATAGTATTGTTTTCAGGTTTAAAGGGAAGAAGGTCAAGCTGGAACCATTATCTCCTAAAGAGGTTTACAAAGACCAATTACAAATGCAACAAAGAAGAGAAGCCGAAAAGCTTAAGGAAAAAGCAAGTATGGCACCAACGGCTTCACCATCCTTTCAAGAAGGTAAGAATGAGGTTGTTGATAAAGGTAAGGTTTCTAAGACTCATATTGAGTGGAAAGATCAAGGAAAAATCAAAAGAGAGGGGAAAGAGAGTGGCAAACCCGAGAGCTTGGAGAAGGAAGGGAAATCCGAAGGTTTGTGCCAATCCAAGGGGGAAAAAGAAAAAGAAAGAAAAGAAAGGTCAAGTAGCAACTTTTATTTGAGTTTAGGGGATATTAATAAGGTTATTGAGTGTAAGAAACCTTTGCTGGTCATGATATACAAAGAAAATTATTTTAATGATCAAACTAACTTTGAAGAACTTGAATTGCCAAGTTCAATGATTTCTCTTTTGAAGGAATTTGGAGATGTCTTCCCAAATGAAATTCCAAGTGGACTACCATCCAATCAAGAGGGAAAAGGTGAGCTTGCTATCCAAGGTAAGTCTTCTAATACTCAGGTTGTGTGGAAAGATTTTAATAAAACCAAGAGTGAAAAATTTGGTGCAAAAGCCGAGAGTGAGGAAGGTGAGATGGCATTGAGTGAGAAAGGAAAAGGAAGACAAGAAAGGAAGAATATAAATTTTTATCTTAGCTTTGGTGATGTTAATAAAGTAATTATGAATAAGAAATCATTACTGACCATGAATTTTAAAGATACTTATTTAAAGATGTCTTTATTGCATAGAACTTTATCTGCATTGTTGAGAGCTTTACTTAGTGGCAATTTGAAAATTTGGGAAATATTGTTTGCTAACTTTAAAAAGTGTAATTTTTACCATAATGAGCATGTATTTCTAGATTTTTTTGTAATAGTGTTTGACCCAGGAGAATTGGTTTGGTTGCACTTACAAAAGGAAAGGTTTCCTAATCAAAGAAAGTCAAAGCTCAATTTTATTCACTCAATTTATTTATCTATATCATGTTTGATGAAATATAAAAGCTTAATTTTTAGGTTAAAGAATGACTGGTGTTTTATAGGCTATAGTAATTTGTTCACAATTATTAATATTGATTCTTTTCAAGTCATCATATAAAAGAAAAAGGAATTCTCCTTGACATAATTTATTTAGATTGCATATTTTTTCTTTGAATGCTTTAGCCTAAAGGGTGTGCCACCTTCAAATAGAGGGAAATAAACGAAAAAAAAAATATATAGAAGTGCAATAAAATAAAAGCAAATTAGAAATGAAAGGAATCCAACTTAGTTAGACAATTTAAGAATAGAGAGAACTAACGAATTTTAAAATATTTTTTACTATAAAATAAAATAATTAAAACAATAGAAGAAAAAACAAAATCAATTTAAAAAATAAAATAAAAAAATAAAAAAAAATAAAAAAAAAAACTAGTTATCTACTGGACTTAAGTTGATGGACATTCTGAGAGGGTTGTTAAGTATTGTTCGGTGTTCATCATAGTTGTTTTTTGTAGCTTCCAGTTGCCCCTTAATGTAATCACCAAGCAAATAAGTCCTTATTAAACAAAAAATATATTTATATTAAATAAACTAGTAATAATCCTAATAATCTCGATAAAAATAATATCTAAATTGATAAACTGGATAAAGAAAATAATAAAATAAATAAGACTAAATCCTAAATCATTCTAAAATTTATCTACATCTTAAATTACATTATCGTCAACCATATTTTTTTATAATTTTGCCAAAAATAGTGGTATGAACATTGCCCGCATATGTTTCATTAAATTAGGATAACTTGATGAAACATGTAATTGTATAATTTCCAACCATACTACTATGTTGTCTTAGAATTTTTATAAGGCCAGCAGCAAGATATCGTATAATTTTTTAAACTAGTCCATTTATCATAACTTTTGCCTATTATTGTGTGGCTATGGAATTGTTATAAGGTCAGCCTCAAGATCACTTGGTCCTTAATTTGACCATAATTTTGGCCTTTTGCTTCAACTTCTTGTTCCCCAGCCAAAAAATTTTGAATCACTTAAAGTGATTCAGTAACTTTGACAGGACCGCTCCTGACGTACCTTTTTGGATATCCAAGATGATTCCGCCTAGGAAAGCCCTACTAAACCGGTGTCGAAAGTTCAGTGGGACTTCCTCATAAATAGAATATAACCTAATAGTAAAATAGAGAAAAATAAATGCTTTTGATAAGATTTAGATTCCTATATAAAAAGAATACTAATGATGTTTGCTCTTTTTTTTTTTTTTCCCCTAGGTCAACCATGAATGAAGAGAATAATATTTCAAATGCTGATTTTGTAGAACATTTTACTTCTAATGATAGTTCTCAAATTGGGTAGCGTAAGATAATATTGAGTGTAAGTTTTTGGTTTTTGATTTCTATTCTTGTATATCTTGTAAAGTAGTTTTTTTTCCCTTTTTTTTTAGTGAAATGTATTTGTTGCAGGTTATTAAAATTGAAATTTACTAGAAACAAGCCCCTTTCAAGCAGTGGGAAAATATGGATAGTCTAGACAATCAACCATTTATTTTTAAAAGAATATTGTTAGAAGCAAGCCTTCAAGCATTGCAAAAATATGGATAGTCGAGACAATCAAAGTTTATTTTTAAAAGAATATTATCAATTCAATAAAGTATTTTCTATTGTTTTTGTTTTTAATAGAAGACAGATGAATTTCTTAGGTTCTTGTTAACGTCTTTCTTACTATATATTTAATGTAGTTTTAAATTATTTTAGGTTACAATTTGTTTGAGTTTTTGAATACATTTTATTGTCAATATTTATTTCTTCCTACGGCTACTTCCTTGAGTAATTGCAAGAATCAAAAATATTTTTTAATGTCAATATTTATTTCTTCTACAACTACTTCCTTGAGTAATTGCAAGAATCAAGAATACATCTACATCTATAATACCATGAAACTATAAGCCAATGGCCAAAACAAAATCATTGGAAAGAATAAAATATGCATATGTAAAACCCTTTTCCTTTACAAACTCGACAAGACGACAAAACATTTCTCTGCCTCAAAATCCTAGGAGTAATAAAATCAACAACATTAGCAAAAAGAAAGGATAATTTGATTGAAAGCTAGGTGGTGGAGTTTTTGAATATTTTACCCATTTGGCTATGGCGGCAAGCCGAAGAGTTGCAATAGTAGCGAAGGAAACAAGATTGAGAGTGAAAATTCCTCCTAGGACTATGGCAGCACCGGTGGCCATCGTGCGCGGTTGCTTTGGAATCATGTTCTTACAGCTATCTTGTTGAAGCTTCTAATAGTCGATTTTTTAAACAGTTGGAATGCAATTTTGCACAAGCAACAAGTGGGAAAGTAAAGTTAATAATTTATAACGAAGCTCAAAAACACTGAATTGAATATGATAACGAAAGTGGGTTTTAGAGGCTGAGAACTGATTATGATTTACACCAACAGCCTTTTTATATTTTAGGAAAAAGAAAACCAAAAGAAAAAAAAAAAGAAAAAAAAAGGAGCAATTTTGCCATTTTACCGAGTATCGTGAAGTAAAGTAACTTTTTTTACTTTTTCAATAATAGTTAAGTAAAATAATTCTTTCAAAAAAGAAAAAGTAAAGTAAAGTAACATCCATGACCAAAAATTGTCCCATAAAATATCTCGAGCATTCCTCTGGGCGGAAAATAACATTTATATGGTTTAAAATAATATTATCAATTTGAAAGTTGTCATGAGTTTTCTATTAAATCCAAAACATAACCAAAATTCAAATTAACATATATAACCTTCAATTAAACATCAACATTAAAATTACATAAATGATATAAACAAACAAAAAGAAGGAAAAAAATTAATGTGTTGCAACTAAAATATTTTTATAATATGAGATAAGAATTAAACATTTCAGTAGTGTAACCCAAAAAAAAATCAAAAATAAATAATAATTCAGTACTTGAAAAATGAAAATTAGATTTTCAGTGTCACTTTCTGTCTCATTCTCATAATGGGGAGATAATTTATGTCCCATCCAGCTTCACCCATTCCCTGGCTTAAGGGCCTACAAGTAAAAACTTTGTTGGTGACTTTTTTTTTTTTTTTTTATTGACAAAGGGTTTTTTTAATTGTGGGTGATTAAATGGGTTTTATAATTCATTTAAAGTGATTATTAATGATGTATAAATATTTCTAATTGACATGGCTGCCATATAGGATATCCTTACTATAGTGTTCTCATTATGTCCTTACCATATCAAATCTGTAATTATATAACCAAAACTTATGTAAAATTTCACAAAACCTTAAAAAACATAAACCATCAATTTAAAATGTCCAACAAAATATTTAGAAAAATAAATCAACTCACACAGATACACATCACTCCTGATCCACTGTCAGAACAACTTCAATCTTCGTCCCGATGCCTAAAATTATAAGCCCTTAATACTAGGCATCCAAAATTTGGATGTTTTACTCTAAGATCAATTTTATGAAATTGAATCCTCCAATGGGTTTTATTAAATTCTAATTACACAAAAAAAAAAAAAAAACTCCAATTTGGTCATAAATTGTCCAAAGACAATCCAATTTACTTGGTATTTAACTAATTAAATAGAAAAATTATCAAACAATATCCAAAATTCGCAAACTTTATATCAATGATACCTCAAGTGATAAGCAATATAGTAGTGTGCTCACCATGGTCCAATTTAATCTTGATAGATCTCTCAAACCATGAGAAATTTCGATGAGCGAAGATTAGAAATGAATTTAGAGGGTCCACAATGGGGGGGATATAGGTATGGATTAGGTTGGGTTGGCTAGAAAATGACCAGCTAGCCAAAAAATTGGAAATGGCTGCTGCCGGCTTTATCGGCCCAATCTGAGGGTGTTTTGACAGCTGCTGGGGATAATTTTTGGTGGCCAAGGTCGCCGAAGCATGAGCTACCTCAAAGGCTGGTGCATGGTGGTTGATAGTGGCTGGAAATGTGCAAATCGACAATGACTCAATTTGAGTTGTAAACGGATCATGGGTACCCGATCCGGGCCTCTCGATATAGGAAGGGTTTTGGTTTTTTTGGATATTTTTCAATTTATTTAATGAAGACATGATTTCCAATGTATATATAGAGCCTTGGGTTTGGACACTAATATAATACTAATGTTCAAAATTTCTCAAAATCATAGCCTTCTAACTGTAATTTGAAATTAGACATGCTGCAAGTCTATAAACTCGTATCAATGAGCTCTATGCAATGGTACGAGAGTCAAAATGTAAATCTATCTCCAAGAAAAAGTAAAATTTGATCCCATTTAAAAAATTCACATTTGATCAAACTTGATCAACCTTGGTCAACCAGCCAAAGATTTCAAATTTTAAATACTTTCTTAGGTAGAGTCATTACAAGGATGTAACAACTTGTCCCAAAAAAAAAATCCTGAATTTGGATCTCTTTTTGAGCGGTTTGACTAGAATTGACCAAGTTCACCAAATTAGATTTGTGTGTGGGATCGATCAAGTATGACTTTTCTTTAGAAATAGATTTTTCCATTGACTTTTGTATCATTACATAATGTTTGTGGTACAAGTTCATAGACTAGAAGCATACTTAATTCTAAGTTACAATTAAAAAGTTTATGGTTTTGGAAACCTTTGACCATCACTATTTCATCAATATCGAAATCAATTTTGAATTTTTTCTGTTAATAATCCAAAGGCCTATATATACCTCATGAGGTGTGCCATAGGACTAAAAAATTTAGAAAATACCTAAAAAGCCTCCAAAACCCCTATAGACCTGAGATTAGACCCGAACCACTTCAAGACATCTTTTGCCCCCAATCAAGTCATTGCCGACCACCAATCAATCAACATGCCAAAACAGATGATAGTCCATCCTCTGGCGACCTCAACCACCAAAAATCATGGTCAACCGCCTCTAGACATGCCAAGATCAGGCCAATGAAGCCAACGGTGACTATCTTTAGTTTTTTGGGGGATCTAGCCATTTTTTGACCAATCCAACCTAACTTGTACCCCTATCCCCCCTATTTGGGATCCAGTAAATTCATTGTCAACTTTCTTTTGTGAAAAGTTTTTACCATTGTGAGATCCATCAATATCAAGTTTGGCTAAATTTTCTCACTGAGTTTTCTAGTCACCAGCAGCGAAATTGGACTAAAGTAAGCACTTCACTATGTTACCCATCTATTGGGTCTTCCATTAAGATAAAGTTTATGAATTTTTGACATAATTTGATTAACTTTTTATTTTTGGATTAATTAGTTTGCTATGGGGTAAAATTGAATTGTGTTTAGACAACTTTGGACCAAATTGAAATTGGTATTGTATAATTAGATGTTAATAGGGTCTATAGGAAATTCAATTTTATAAAATCAACCTTTGGGTGGAAAACCAATTTCAGGTACAGGTACTAAAGGTTTGTAATATATTTGGACCCATTGATATATAATTTTGGAAATCTTAGAATTGTAAAAGTTATTTTAAGACATTTAGTATACATCAATATCTTTAGTTTAATTTTTAGAAACCTAAAAAATATTCTTATTATATTTTAGATATTAGGATACAGACTAAAGGTGATTTGACTACAGATCATAAGTGTGTTATATCTCTGTGAGTAGATTTAAATATTTTTAGGGCATGTTAAATTGATAGTTCATGGTTTTTGAAGTTTTATGAAATTCTATATAAATTTGATTATATAATATATATAAAAGTTATCATTTCATATGATTTTTTTGCAAGCTTTTAAAAATTTCCAAACTCTAATATGCTCATGGTGAAATTATGGATCTTAGTATTTAAAAAGTTTTGATAATTAGATTGATTATTGCTATATAACTTTATTTGATTATTTTATTTCCCTTATTTATATATGATTTGCATATAATATGCCAAATAATTACATTAAGATTTTGGGTATAGATATAAAGGAACAAATGTCATTTTTACTATAAAATATATGTGAGATGTGGATATGTGATACTGTATGCCAAGCAATACTATAGTTACGGATACAGATAATGATATAGATATAGATACAATTATAATATTATATTTATATATATATATATATATATATATATATATATATGTATTGCTCAATGCCTGCTATCATCATATGATGTAAAGACTGGTCGAGTTATCCTAATCTATTCTTGGAGTCTTGGGACACAAAGAGCCAATAAATAGTTTCTTCTTCCCCAATTCGTCTACGACACTTCAGGATACTAAGAGTTGAATGAAAAATTTTTGGTATTAGGCATGGCACTCAAGGTTTGGTATTATATGAGCTATGGATATGAAATGATTATTTTTATTTATGGTTTGTTTATTAGAAATATAGATTACTTATTCGAGTATTTAAGATCATGATATCTATTATAATTATTCATTTTTGCTTGCGATATATGAGTTTTGCTATACAAGGGAAATACTTGGGTTTTGAGAAAGTTATTTTTAAAAAACAGAAAAAATTTCGAAAGAATGGAAGTGAGATCTTAAGTAAAATTTTTTAACGTTAAATAAATATTTTCATATCATTATTTTATTTCATTCACTAAGTTTGTCTCATAATTTTATGTTTTTAAACTATTCCTTTAGGCCTTAACTGACATGTTGCGCACACCATATTTAGACATTCTTCATTATCATTATCTCTGTGTCTTTATCACTATCGTACTTTTGTTATTAAGGTATTTTTCTTTTCTATATTCTTTCACTGAATCTATTATTTTTGTTGTTTCTATTTAGACTTAAAACTCCTACACTTCTTTTAAATTACTCTAATGGATTATCCTGATATATATAATGTAACACCCCGTCCCGAACCATGTC
Organism: Ziziphus jujuba; assembly: GCF_031755915.1. Lineage (NCBI taxonomy): Eukaryota > Viridiplantae > Streptophyta > Magnoliopsida > Rosales > Rhamnaceae > Ziziphus > Ziziphus jujuba. The sequence continues at coordinate 20,743,988 of NC_083383.1, read as the reverse complement.
GGAATTTTTGCACGTTGACCGAAGTTGACCGTTGACCGTTGACCAAGGGGTCAAAAGTTGACTTTTTGACCCGGTTGAAATTCTAGGTTGACTGAGGTACCGTTATGAAGTACATGTTGGCACGAGTTCGTAGACTGGTAGCACGTTGAAAACGGAGCTACGGTTTGAAAGTTTTGAGCAAAACAAGTTGAGGTCCAAAATGTCCAAGGGGTGCCAGAGTTGACTTTTTATTCATGCAAGGTTGAGCGTTGACTCATGCATGGTTGTGAAGTGCTCGTCAATACGAGTCCGTAGACTAGCGGCACGTCCGATTTGGACATGTAGTTTGAAAGTTATGGACCTGTAAAGTTTTTCAAATACTGTACTATTTTAATATTATTTTTACACGCGTAACGATGTGCCACGTGTGACTTAATGAAGGTGGCCATGTGTCACCATATTGAGAAGCCACATGTCAACCATGTGTAAAATCAAATTATTTTTATTATTATTTTAAATAATAATATTATTATTTAATTATTTTTATTTTATTTCTTTTTCTTTTCTTTTTCTTTTTCTTTTTCTTTTCTTTTTTCCCCACGTGGGAAAACACCTCCCTTTTCTTTTCTTTTTCTTTTTTTCTTTTTTCCTTCTTCCCCGAGCCCATCAAAACAACACACACAGTTATTTTTCTCTCCCTCCGGCCGTCCCTCTCTCTCACCGTATTTTTCAAATTCCGGCAACCCATACTGTACACGCGCCGGCTAGTGACGTGCGGAAGGAAGAGGCGACCTCAGCCACCAAATTTCCCGGCCAGCCGCCGATCGGGCTGGAGAAGCCGCCGGCCGGCCAAATTTCTCTCTCCTCTTTTCTTGTGTTTTCCGGCCAGCCCAGTCCGAATTAAACCCCTCTCCCCCTATTTTCGACCCCTCTGAGTTCAAATATGGCCTCCAATCTCAAAAATTTGAAGCGGTTTGCGAGATACGAGGAATTGAAAACCTGCCGAGACGTTCCGGCCAAATTCCGGCCACCTCCAGCGGAATTGGGGTCGATGGAGACCGGATTGGTGATCCTCGTTCCACGAGCTTCGATTCGGTATATCATTCGCCTATTTTGGTTAACGTTTGCGTTTAAGCTCCCCGGGTACCGGGTATTATTTACCCGATTAAAATATTAATTTATTTGACTGTCTGTGAATTTTGTTCTAGGAGCACCAGTGAGTCGTAGAATTAATCCCGTGGTGGATCATGGGTTAATTGCGTGCTCCAGGTGAGTGACCCACCTTTAAAAATATTTTTGGGGTAATTAATTGTATTTATGTGGTATTAAATTGATATCTATAATTTGTGCTCATGTGGTACAATTTAGTTATGGTTTTATTGTGGTTTAATTAATTTATTATGCATGAGCAAGGTGTATTTCGGTAGTATTTGTACGTGGTTTTCAGTATTAATTTTCTGGGCATAATTGGGTTAAATATTTTACGAAAATATTTGGTTATATTTTATAAATTATGCCCGCAGTATTTTTATGGTTGCATCTCGTACTTCGAGAAAATTTGTGGTTGTTGGTTATTAATGTTTCGTACCGGGTTATTAAATAAAAATATGTGGGATGGTGTTTTGTGAAAATTTGGTATACTTCCCACGGTGGTTTTTGGAAAAACGGTACGGTTGGTTACTTATGTTTATTTTTAGACGCACTCATACAGTATTGGTGTTCTGGTGTATGGTGTATGGACACGTGGTAGTGCGCGGTTATTATCTGGTTTAGCGCACGGCTTTTACTTCACCCGTGAGTTGCCATTGGACCGTGGGCAGGCATGTTGTTATTGGCCACCGCCGCCCCCCTCCTTGGCCGGGTGATGGTTTTTTAGCAGTCGGTACTGTCGGGACGCCGAAATGACCGTTGCAGGTTTCTCTCTTTAACACCCCGCCAGTCGGTGCTCGAGACGCTGAGTATCGGAGGGCATCACCGGTATATGGTGTGGTGCGTCGGTGTAAATTGCAAATAATGTTTTAAACCCCAAAGGTGTTCTAAAATTTTTTATTATAATTTATTGCAGTATATTTATATTTGGGGTACTTATTTATTTATTTATTTATTTGTTGTTTATTAAATTATTTGGTCCCTTGGTTTTCGGGGAGTACGTACATCGGGTTTTGTGAAAATGTTTTAAAAGGGGAACATTTCCAACGGAGTGAATAGTGAGAGTTTTGAGAGAGTATTACTTCAATTGTTATTTATTTATTTATTTAATTGTTCGGTACTGGTTAATTAAATTCCTTTATTTTTATATTATTATTATTAAAGGTGTTCAGTAGTTAGGGTCACTCACTGAGATGATTAGCATCTCATACTCTTAAATTCCGTTCCCTTAGGTGCAAGTGGTGGTAGACGTTCTTCCGGAGCGAACCAAGTTTTCCGCTGCAGTTGTGTTTCGAGAAGTACTCTGTACTCTTTCATTTCAGTGTATTATTTCTTTCAGCCTTGTTGTATTTCTGTTGTTTAGCACTTCTTAAAGCTCTGTATACTATTGGGATACTTCTGTTTTATTTATGCACTGGACTGTTATTGCTTTTGAGAAGTGCTGAAATCTGTGGAAACAACTTGTAGTTTGTGGGAGGAATAAGGGGATGTTTTTAGAAGTACGTTTTCAGTGCAGGTAATTTGTGGTAAGTAAATCCCTTAGGGGAGGCTCTGTCGGATTTTCCGTTGGAAGGTCCGGTAGGATTTCCCTGGGATCAGGATTGTCTAGGGTTCCGGGGAAGGAATTCTGGACGGGTCCTGACATATAACTTTGAATTTATCTTTCGCTCTCTTGGATCTAAAGTTTCAACTCTTGATATTTATATTAATAATTTTATATAAATTATATTAAATGTATTTATAATATTTTATTTATTCTGTTAGATTATATCCAATTCATGAATAGATTTTATTAGATATTCAATAAAAAATTTCTAAATGGGACTAATTTAAATGTCCGAAAAGAATCCTAATAACAATCCTATCATAGGAGCAGTTTCCTTGAAAAGGATCTTGGAAAGAGCTTCGATACTAAAATAATACCCAAGAAAATTTAAAAGGCATTTTCGAAAGAGGGGAAAGGTTGACAAGCGATCAAATCGCTCCTTTTGACTAATTTCACAAACAAATAAAAGGAAAACAAAAATGCCACATGAAAATAAATGATCAAATCATAACTCCTTTTATTTTTCTGATATGACCCAAAATGTATATTTTTTCAAAATTGACCATTAACAATGGTTAAGATTGAAAAGCCATGTGCCCATGAATTAAAATTTCATATTTAAAGTTTTTGGACTATCATAAAATTCGATGGCTCTCATATTAAGAAAAATAAAATAAAATCGGTGGTTCTGCTAAACAAGGACCATAATTTTCCTTGACTAAAAGTTATGTAGGGTTTCTTCCATTTGTCATTTGATGAGTATGTGTCTTTTGAAAATAATGAACCCATGCTAATTTTAAGTTTTCTCTAAAATTGTTGCTTAAGAGAGAGAATTGAAACTTGACCCTAAAAAAAAAACCATAATAGAAAAAATAATTGAAATTATTCATCAATTTGGAAAGAGAAACGTGATTGGAAATTTATTTTGGATGGAAAATTAAATGCTATTTATTTTTGAATTAATCAATTTTAGGAAAAACTGAAACCATATTCTAGAAAATTAATAATGTAAAAATATAATCTGCATATGTAAATTTTAAAAATATATAAAGTATTAGTGCAATTTTCTCAAATTGAAGTAATATTTTTGTTAGGATGACCAAAAAAAAAAAAAACAATCTTTTCTTTTACAAAAATAAATAAATAAATGAGTAAAGGCACATGAATAAGAGTTGTAGGAGTCTTAAAAGCATAAACAAACTAACTAACAAAAAAAAGAACCAAAAAAAGAAAAAAAACAAAGAAGGAGGAGAGGCACAAGAAGTTGCACTTGATAGATTAGTGTCATCTAGACCTAGCAACATATCATGTTGAATTGTGTTCGTATCGTATCGTATCATGTTCGTATAAAATTTATTTAGCCCAAACATAAACTTTTAAGTTTTCGTATAGAAATAGATAAAGTCGAACTCATTAGTTAAATTATCATGTAATCCGTTAATAATCTATTAAGAATGTATACAAATTTATAAATTCAAATTTGATTTAGTTTTGAAATAATAAAATGATGTTTAAAAAAAATATTACAAATAGATTGGTTTGTTTTTAGATTTTTAAAAAATTAGATAAAAATAATAAATCAATATATGTTTAACAATAAATTAAAGTATCTTTAATATTATAATACTTGCATCATTACAAAAGTATCTTTCTTTAATGGATATAATAGATCTATTGTATATTATCATATTTTATTTGTTAAAATTTATTAATTTATTAGATATAATTAGATGACACTAATACATACTTGACACGATGTCATAAATTCAAACTTATAAATTATTGTATAAATTCGTATCTTATTATCATATCATGTAAGATTTTATCAGATATAATATTGTCCATTATCAATTAAGCAAGCCCATTTTCAAAAGTAGGCCACATCAAGCACCACGGTTGCACCTTTTTTTTTTTTCTTTTCTTTTTAATTTAAAAAATTTGGGATGGAGAAGGGGTTATTTCTATTTATCATTTGTTAGAAAAACAAAATAAAATAAAGATGGAGAAGTGATGCTGGGTGGAAGGGTAGAAAAAGATAATAGATCAGATAAATACATCAATAATTTAAATTTGTAGATTGATTCACGAATATTGTTAATTCTAAGAATACGAAGAAAGATAATATCTCTTACTTTTTTAATCAAAATTAATATTTGAATTTAGATATTAATAAATAATATTTTTTATAAATAAAATACAACAAAGTAAATGCAAATATTTTCCCACTATATCAAAGAGGTTGGCCTCCAATACAAAATGGTGTATATTTACTTTTTTAATAAATAGAACAGTTGATTTATTCACGTTATTTTGGCTATATGTATATTTTTCTTTTGCAATCTAATATATAGAAAAATTTTATAATACGAATCACATCAAAATTAATATTTTTTAAAAAAAATATATTAATTTTGATGTGTATATATACATAATATATACAATAAAATTAATATTTTTTTTAAAAAAATATTAAAAAATATCAATTTTAATATAGTACATATGTAGATCGGTTTCTATCGTATAATTATTTCTAGCATATATACATCTATATATATATATATTTATTTATTTTATGGATTCTATTTTACTCTCTTTTTTTTTGTTAAAGAATTCTATTTTACGCATGCGGTCATCGTGCATGAAAGGAGTTGAGTCATCGCACAGCTGTAAATGGGACTTGGAAGTGATTTTTGCTTTGGTAAGTTGGATTTTTTCGTGGAAAAAGAGGCCTAGAACACGACATAATAGAGACTTTCTATATTAAGGAAAGTAAGGGGGCCCACTTGGCTATCTGTTGTCTCAGGGTCACAGACCACAGGGATGGAGTCCTTCACCTTCTCCAATCAATCTACTCCTCCATATCTTCCCCTGAACATCAAACCTGGACCATTTTCTCAAATTTGACCTATTTTTTTATAATATTTAATAACCAAAATTGAGTATTAATTTTCAAAAATTACGTAAACTTATAATAATATTATACGCTTTCTTACGTTTATAAAACTAAATATAAACTAATTGAATTACTTTTGTCACTTCTTCTTTATGCGGGATATACACACACACATTATTTATATGAGATTCCATTTTGAATTGAAGATACTCTATTTTTTTCCTCCCTCCATGGACCTATGGCTTAGGCTTTTTTTTAACAACTTTTTATTAAAAATTGTAATTTATCATCACTAATAATTATCAGATAAATTTAATTGATGCCTCTATATTTCCTTTATGATATGAGACTTTTAGCTTTAAGAAACTGAAATAAAATTAAATACATCTAATTGGTAATTGTTACATTAACAATGAATGATAAGCAACTGTGACAAACAATAATGTTATAAACATAAAATTGTTTATCCAATTTACAAATGATGTGACATTATTTTGTTAGTTTATATTTAGAATTTATCAATTTGTCATGTAACCCGAATTCCTAGGTTAATTTTCATCCTCACCCATCATCATGAAATTTTTTTATTATTTCGAATAAACAATTTTTGTATCTCTAGCATTGTTGGGCAACAAATAGCAAAACTTTATTGTTTTATTTTATTTTATTTTTTGATATAATATGAATATTTTAGCCAAAAAAAAAAATCAACTATATTACAATATTACAGAAAGATAGCACACTTAGAATAATTCTTTAAAATATTGAGAACTTCTTTTTTTTTTTTTTAAAGTAAATATGTTCAAAACTTGTTTAGTAACTCTCTTTTCTTTGTTATATCTCTAAAATGCTCAAAACCTGTTTAGTAACTTTTTACTTTTTGTTATATCTTCAAAATGTTTTAAAAAAAATTGAATTTTTTTTTTAAAAAAATAATATATCTTGAAGAGCTTCTTTAAAATTATAAAAATTTAAACTATAACACCACAATTTTATTTATGGAAGCCCAAAAAAAAAAAAAAAAACCATAGTTTTATCTGTAATTTTATTTTTTAAAAGTGATTTTAAAATCCTGTTTGATCTAGTTTTTGTGAATGTTTACAAAACTTTTCAGAAAGTGTAAATCAGAAACACTTTTAATCAACGATAGATCCAGAAATTATTATCAGGAGGCAAATTGTGTAATATAGTGATACTATTTTATTTTTTTTTTTGGAATTTTGGATATTTATACATACGTAACATTTTTTCCTATATTGTAGCTAGCTCAACAAATTATTATTTTTTTATAAATTGAATAGGTTTCTTTTTTTATTATTTTCCTCTAATTCGATTCTCTTAAAACAATATATTTCAATATGTTGACACTCACAATAAATGCATTAAAAATTAACATTAAAAAAATCATAATTTAAAGCAAAAAGAGGGGGGGGGGGAAGAAAAATCATTTTAGATTTTGTTAGATATTAGTTAACCAAAAATAAATGAATAACAAGAAAAATAACGGTAAAATTAGTCATTAAAATGAAGAATTAGCATCTCTATAATTTGAACAACATAAAATACTAGTTAAATAAATTTTATTTATAAATAACTATAGTTAAATAAATTTTATTTATAAATAACTATAGTTTTTTGTTTTAATTATATAATTATTTTGTTATTAACTAATTGTATTCATTGTAATTATAAATAATCCTTATTTTTAAATTTTGTAACTAATAAGTATTATTTTATATTTCAAAAAAAAAAAGGTATTATATTGTGAATAAATATTATAACTATATTTAATAAGAATGATTGTGAATAAATTGGAGATGGGAAAAAAATAATTGAGAAAAAATTTAAAAACTGTAAAACTAAATTTGGGGTGTGTGGGAGTAAAACCAAGGGGAGGGGGGCACAACTTCAATTTTGGTAATTTAGTTAAAAAAAAAAGGTATTAAACATATTAAAAGAAAAAAAAATAAAAATTGAGAGGTGTAGCACGTGCCCCCGGGTCCCATAGATCTGTACTTTTACAAAAGTAAAATTTGAAACAAAAATAAAAACATAAACGACGTCAAACAGGTCTAAATATAAAATGGATAATAAAATTAAATTTTCACTAGAGCCCCTTTATATTTTATTTATTTATTACTATTATTATTTTACTTACTTCATAGCCCCTTTATTTTGGACTTTATGCATGCGTCTTCATTTTTAGAAATTTCGTTGTAGCCTTCTGATTTATGATTTTTGTTATCACTTTAGCTTCTTTGCTACTTAGGTTTTAATCAATTTATATAACAAGACAACAATTTTAACCTGTTTATGCACATTTAACCATTTAACAAAGACCAATTACAATCCTTCTTTTCATTACCCCCAAAAAAATAAAAATAAAAAAGGAATTATAATCCTATTTTTTTATTTTTTTGGTATAAAGGCATGTTAAAGTCCTAAGACACGAACCATCTTAAGAAACCCCTTAAAACAAAATAATAATAATAAGAATAATAATAAAATGAAATAAAATAAAAACCTAAACTCTCTTCGTTAGATTTTATTTAAAATTATGTGTTTTAATATTATTAATCATTTTTATCATTACATATTAAAGAGGTTTCAACTATTTTTTATTATTATATATATATATTTAAGGCATTTTATTGTAATTGTTTTAGTAGTTTTAAAATAAATTTATAATGGTTTTCGTCCACCATTAAAAAAAAAAAAAATTATTAGAGGAAGACTTGACCTGATTTGACGATCTATTTTGAAATATGATTTGAGTTTTTTGTTCTTCTTATTTTACAATCAATATATTATTTTATATTTTATAATATGCTTCAGCATATGGATAATTAAAAAATTGTGAGAAGTTCTTAGCCATACCCTAGAATTTCTAAAAGACAGTTGCATCTTGGTAAAAGAATGTATTATATAATTCAGTGCAGAAAAGGCATATCTTCTTGTAAAATAACATAATTGTGCCTTGATGTAGTATTGACAGACAATATTTAATTTAACTTGCTTATCTATTTATTTTATTAATATTTGATGTTTTATATATTTCCTTAACATATATTTTTTCCTCTTGAAGTAAATATTTTCCAACACTCTTTAAACAGGATATCTTTCAAGCAAGCAAGAGATTCTTTGTGGAACCAGGAGTGGTTAGCTAAAACATTAGCGACTCTATTACATACTCTAAACATATGTTTTAGAGAAATTTGCCTACCTCTTTCAACTAGCCTTCTACATCTTCCAATCAATCCAAGATAAGGATATAAGGATTATCAACACACATCCCTCAACTTCAAAAATCTTGAAACCAAGCAAGAGAGAGGTCATGAAAAAAGGCCTTAAAGCTCAACCACATTACTGGTAGATTTCCCAAAATTACGGAGAAACCAATAATTTTTTATTTTAATTTATTGATTATTCATTGTTTTTCACAACATTTACATCTTAGAACATTAAAATTATTATTTGAAAAAATAATGATAGATTAATAAATGGTTAATTTGTAAAAATAATATAGATTAATAAATGGATTATTTGTAGCAAAGAAGTAAAAAAAAAAAAAAAAGGTTAGTGTCATTTTAAATCAACAATATAAGCTGAGTAATAGTTTAACTATATGATAGTTTGATATTTCATTAACATTTTAATTGAATGGACTTTTGTGGAAGTCAAAAATTAAATGGTATTTAATTCAAACTTTTAAATTTGAAAATATATAATATAAATTTTAAATTACTTTTTAAAAGTGTATAAAAGTTGAAGGTATTCAGTTAAAAATTTATGTAGTATTTTTAAAATGATAATAATTTTTATTGACTTTTTAAATTTATAATTTTTATTGACTTTTAAATAAAACATAGAAAGATTTGTTTAAAAAAAATTTCATGCATTTACCCTAAAATTTTTGAAGATTTTTAAAATGAATACAATTGAATTATTTCATAAATCATTTTGGCAACTTAACTCCTGTAGGGATGGTAATTCGCAAGAACCCACCCTTAGAAGGTAGACAAATCTGAGGGGGGATTAGGAAATGTACTGCCTGCCTGTATATATGTTTGTTTAATTTTATTTATACATTTATGACTATCTTTATATATTTTCTTTCATTTATATTTATGTATTGTTATTGCTTTTAAAAGTATAAACTTATTAGTAAAAATATATAATTTATATTAATAAACTAATACATTTAAAATATATATTGAATATCATTAAAAAATAAAATAAAATAAAATTGGAGAAATAGGCTTCCTCATCCTGTTTTATTTCCCTTTTAGCGAATCTCCATCCTACCACACTCCATTGTCATCCTATACTTTTGGAGTGCCCGCGCTAACTCCACCATAATCAAAAAAATAAAAGAATATTTATAGACTGTACATAAAAATCGAAATAAAAAGAAAAATACTATAAACTGTAAATTTTTTCCTAATAATTTCATAAAGGTCATAAAATTTTATTTCTATTTTTTAACTAACTTTTCCTTTTTAAAGTGGTTCCTATTAATTTTTTTTTTTATTGACATGTGAAACATAATTTTGTTATTAAAAAGTTTATAAAAAGTTTATAGTTATATTGAAAAATCAATAAAAGTTTATCAAAATCTATGAAAATCAATTAATTTTTATAAAAGTATATTAATCTCCATTAAAGTATTTTAAAATTAAAATCTATAAAAGTTTTGTAAATTCTATAAAAGTTAATAGAAGTCTATGAATTTTTCAAAAGTTAATCATTAAAAAAATAATCTATAAAAATAAAGTAAAATTCCAATTAAATACGCCCTCTAAAATGAAACAAAAATGACTTTTAAAGGAGTCTATAGTAAACATTTTCAAAATGGAGATATTCTATAATTGTTTTTAATTGAAAAGTTTAAATTCACCCTAATCAAAATGTAAAACATAGAAGATAGGAAAAATAGATATATTAACTTTAGATATACTATTTAGGAATTAATAATGCTAAAGGTATCAAAAAGTCTATCAAAATATTTACAAAATGGTAAATTTTAATTTAAAGTTGTAAATAGACTTGAACTGTTTATTATCAATTTAAACTCAACTCGATTTTAATTTGCTCGAACTCAATTTATCAAATAAATTAAATAATTTTAAACATCGAAGCTCACAAGCCTTTTTTTTTAACGATAAAGAATACTAGTGAGTAGCTCTAATTTTTATTTATATATAGCTACATAAAAAATTATATTATTAATTTCAGCAAGTTGAATACGTATGATACATAAAAATATATATTTTATATTTTCATTTTGTAAATTTTTAAAAAATTAATAGAATAAATAAAATTTATTAATAATTAGTGTAAACACAAATTTAAAAGAAAGAAAAAAAAAATCAAATGTTTGAGTTTTTAAAATTTTGTATTATAACAAGAAGAGTTGAGTTCAACTTTACCTTTTCCACAAACCATGGCAATTTTATGAAAGGTATTTCAAAATTTTAGAAGCTATTTCTTATTATTTAATTACTTTATATTTATTAACATTTATCCCTTTTAAAATTCATTTATTCATAAAAAAGTTACTGTATAAAAAAGGTTATTATATAGGATAAAAATAGCACAAACGTGCTTCCTCCAAAAGACGATCTGAAATAATCAGAATAGGTCCTCAATCTATTGACCTATTGTATGAAGCAATTTATTTTGATAGCAGTTACTTCTGAAACACGTTCCAGACCATAAGTTACTAATTAAAATCAGCTCACGAAAGATATAACGTCGACACAAATCAGCATATTTAAATCAAGACAATTTAATCAATAGTGACTACAATTGGCTGAGGTGAAGCAAAGCCTAAACCGAATAGATTGCTTTCTGAATCGAATAGGACCTACATCATTTATGAATGGTCAAAGACGACTAGAAAAGGCCAAATACACTATAAACCATAAACACACTTGAAATGAACCCTCATAAAGTACATACTCTGTAAGCAACCATTTTACAATCTACCTCTCAAATTTATTACTAATTTAACATTAAAATATCTTTGGTCTGCATCACATCAGTAGTTATAGATTTTTTGTGTTTGTCTTCTCTTTTATAAATTTCAAAAAAGCAATTATTAAGCCAAAAAAATGTGACAAATGCTAGGGGTTCGCTCCAAAACCTCACCTCCCCTCAAATGAATTGACTTCTATATCAAGTCTCTTAGTCTTTGATTCAATGGGGACTTGATACTATTGGACCATTACCAACTTTTCTAGCACCAAAGAGATTCATACTAGACTAATTATATTTTAAAATCAGTGGAAGTTGAATCATACCCTAACATAAAAGCTAACATAAAAGGATATAAATCTTGTCCAATTTGTTTGAAAGAACATAATATGTCAATTTAGATTTCCTAGAATCCTAATCACAGACAATGAATCTCAATTCATCAGCTCTAAGCTCACGGAATTCTACTTGGAATGCAAGATACAAATCAAGTATTTAACCCCAAGGTATCCATAAGAAAATGAACAAGCAAAAGCAACAAATAAAACAATTTTGAACACTTTCAATAGAATACTTGAATAGCCTGAAGGAAAGTAGGTAGCCAAATCGCCAAGTTTTTTATGATCATATTGGACCACAATATAGCTCTTAACTGGTGAATCTCCATTTTCTTTGGTTTACGCCACTTGAGGCAGTAATACTTTGCTAAGATTTCTAAAACTTCCCTTTGGACAAGTGGTCAACTCTAAGAACAAAATGATTCTTTGATGACACCAACATTGGATGCAATGGATGAAAAGATAGTAGGTGCAGCAATATATCCCAGTCAGTCTCAAAAGCTTTGCTACTTAATACTAGAAACAGTTGTATAGCCGAGACATTATAGAATCAGGAACCTGGTACTTTGCAAAGTACTTCAAAATACTTGAGAAAATTGAGGAAAACTAGGCCTTAATTGGGAAGGCCATTATCATATCACCCAAACAAATAGATTTGGAGCATCCACGCTAAAAGACTTGGATGGAATAGAAATCCCACATACTTGGAATTCAAAACACCTCAAGAAATACTATTTTTGCTTCATTGCATTTTTTTTTTTTCTTCAGCATTATTTTACTTTTTTGTTTTATTAATTTTGTCTGGGACTAATGGGGGGCTTTTGGTACCTTAGTCTCTTCCTCATTATTTGTTCTTAAAAATTTAAATTTCTATGAAATAGACATTCATTTCATTCATAATCTATCACTTGTCAAATTATGTTTAAAATTTTCCACGCTGTATTCTTAATTTGAAACGAAATGAATAAAAGTGCAAACAAAAATAGTCCAATTGTTCTTCCTCACTGGGATGTGCTGGAATAATTAGAATACTCCTCAATCTATTATTTCGACCAATAAGTGTCTCAGCCAATAACCTGCTATAATCGAAACTAGCTCAGAAAACATCCAATCTCTGGACAAATTAGCATATTTGAATCAGAACGATTGAATCAGTAACGATTACAATTAAATGAAAGGCAAGAGTGAAGTAAAACTTAATCCGAATTGATTCCATTTTGAATCAAGTAGTATCCACGTCATACTTGAATAGCCAAAGAAGACTAGAAAGGTAAGAAGAATACAGGTGAAGGACTACTACAACCCAATTATTACTTCTGTGGTCTAATCTTTTTTTGAATTTAGATTTTGTTTAGTATGGTGGAAAAGTAAAAAGAAAGAAAAAGAGGGATGGAAAAGTAAATGTAAAGGAGATAAATTGGTTGTTTGATAAGGGTGAAGAAGAGGAAGGATGTAAAATTTGGGATAGTTTTCCATAGTTTTCCATCCAAAACATTGCCTTCATATTTTAAGGAATAAGTCAAAGAAAAAGTATGCGATTATCTCTCACTTTGTTTTTTTTCCTTTTTCCATTTCTTTTTCTTTCATCTGGTTGTTTTCTTTTTCTTGTCAGTATTTTTTCTTTCCCCTTTTTTTTTTTCATCAGTATTTTTATCCCTTTCTTTATCAGTATTTTTTTTATTTTATTTTTCCTGTTTTTCAGTATTATTTCATCAATATTTTTATCCCCTTTTTTATCTGTATTTTTTTTTTCCTTTTTTTCTTATAAGTATTTTTTCTCCTTTTTTATCAGTTTTTTTTCAATCTGTTTTCCTTTTTTTTTTCCCACTTTATTTTTTGTTTTTTTGTTATCTTTTTTTTTTTTTTAATCTTCATTTCTTTTTCCTCTCTTATAAATATTTGAATTGTTTTATTTTTTATTCAAAATACAAAATATGTGGAAAATTTTTGAATGTCTATATTAGAATGTACAATTTTGATAATTATTATTAATTAGATAATAAGTTAATTAGATAATTTCTATCCAAATAAATTATTAGATAAATGAGATATTTAATTCAAATTGAAAAGAAAATTAGTTTAAAAAAAAAAGGGGGGATTACGATAAAAACAAACAGCTATGTTAAAAAATTAAAAGACATATGGAAAAAATACAAAAAAAAGAGCAAAAATATAGCCAAAAAAATAAAAAAAGACGTGAGTTAAAAGAGAAAAAAAATCAATTTTATTAGAAACAATGCATGAGTACTGTAAGTAAAAACAAATTGGTAAAAAATAAATAAATAAATAAATAAATAATAAAAAAGGAAAGAATTTTTTTTGACTACCACTATGGTTTCAATGAAAAAAAATAAAATAAAAATCCATCTTGATGACGATTTTACGATGGAGTAAAGGTTCTTTTTTATGACTTTTGTAGTTCGATTTGTCAATGAGCTTAACTTGGGCAGTTGGCAGACTGAAATTTGTCGGTACCTTTTGTCAATGACTCTTTGATTTTCAAGAATATACATGGATTTTTCACAGATAAAACATTGGCCTCCCAGCGATAGGGGAATTTGGCCCAATACCCCTGTAGGATCGAGCTTCATGAATTTTGCCCCCTCAATTCATTTCTTTTTTTATCTACCCCTTAATATCCCTTATAACCCTCAAACAAAAAACAATTACTTGCATATCCTTTTATTTTTAAAACCAAACAAAAATCAACTATTCCTTTTCTAAACGTCTTTACACTTTCACAAATACAAAAATACAAAAAAAGCAAATAAACGGCTTTATACACGAACACACAAATACAAACAACCAAACCGAAGCTGTCGTGGAAAAGGCAAACATTAGGATCTCATCTCAGTACAGGGAATAAGGTAATTGGTTGAATCTTTTTCTTTATTTGTTGCCGTGGGACCGGTGTGGGTTGTTTTTGTGTGGATTTGGCTTTATGTTTATTTCTTTCGTTGCCGTGGAGTGGGTTTTTATTTATAATTTTTGTGTTTATGTTTTTTGAAGATTTAAGATAGATTGATATTGGGCATTAGTAGGAAATGAAGAGAGGAAAAAAATGGGACCGGTTTGGCCTTGATCAGTGGCCGGAGGTGGAAGAAATAACCCGGTGAAGAATCGGGTCGGTAGTGGTTTATGCGGGTTTATTTTTTAAAGATTTAGGATAGATTGATATTGGGCATTAGTAGAAAATGAAGAGAAGAAAAAAATGGGACCGGTTTGGCCTTGATCGGTGACCGGAGGTGGAAGAAATAAACGGGTCAAGAATCGGGTCGGTGCTGGTTTAGGCGGGTTCGGGTCGACCCGGACAAGGGTTGAAGATGGATTGAACGACATGTCGTCTGGGATGAACGACACCCAGACGACACGTCGTTTTTTTTTTTTAAAATTTTTATAAAAAATGTTTTTTTTTGGGTATAGATATATATATAGAATTGAAGATAAGAGAAAGAGAGAAAGAGAGAGAGAGAGAGAGAGAGAGAGAGAGAGAGAGAGAGAGAGAGAAATTAATTAGAGAAAAAATGAGAGAAATACTTTATGATTATTGTTTTTGGGTATTTTTTGGGAAAGAATGAGAGAAAGAGAGAGAGAGAGAGAGAGAGAGAGAAATTAATAGTAATTCATAAAGGAATGTAATACCGTCAAGAATTCCCTATTAGATTTTTTTCCTTGTATTCATATACAAAATAATGAAATATATTATGAATTTTGTGTCACAAATATGTATGAAAACTAGGATGGCGTTTATTTGATCCAAAAAGCATAAAAGCATCCTGTCTAGATAAAGGTAATATGTTTTAACGGTTGTTGTCTAAGACCAAAAGGACCCTTACAAGCAGCAACATCAACATACCCATCCTTTCCACAAATTCCAACACATACTGAAACCCTTAAATTACCATAATATATATATATATATCAGAGAGAGAGAGAGAGAGAGAGAGAGAGAGCAAAAAGAAGTGAGGTCGCCGACTACTAGAAGACTGCACTTTGTTCTACAAATAAATAGAAAAGAAAAAATGCTTATACATGTCAAAACTCTCCAATGGGGAATAAACTGTACAGTATCAAAGTGCTCTTCCTCTACTGGCTGATGCTATTGCTATGGATATGTTAAAACTAAAACCTCTCAAGTGTGCATATAATCACAAGAAGCACCCTTCTTGCAATGACCACTCTCATGATACTTGCAAACTCTCTGTCCCTTAAACGGAGGCCTTGAAGAACCTCCCCCTCCCCCTCCCCCTCCATTACCAAACGATGACTGCCTGTTCCAAGGTTTATTACCCCCACCATAACCAGAATCCCCACCGTGAGATCCTCTATCCCTCTGATTTGAGTATCTATCTGCATTATGATTCCGTTCGCTTCCCCATTTCCCTTGGTTCCCTGTTGGTGTGCCCCAACCCGGATTTGGATTTCCTGGTGGTGGCCCTTGACCAGGAGAAAAGAGAAAAATACTTTATGATTAATTAGAATTGAAGTTGAGAATTCCAGAGTTAGTACTTTCTAAAGGTATAGATATATATATATATATATATATAGAGAGAGAGAGAGAGAGAGAAGATCGATGCATAAAATTTCAGGTACATGGTTAGCTAGAAGCAAACACGCAAACACTTTATCCCCACAAAAGAAAAAAATAAAAAATTAAAGAAGAAGAAGAAAGAAAGATTTAGATGGCATGCACACTGCTATACATTAAATGTTCAGTAAATGTTATGGCATGCACAATATCCTTAGGAAGAGAGCGTATGAAATTAAGGATTGCGGATATTTATACATGTATGTATACATAGTTGACAATGTTGTTAAAGGTAGATAAAAGTTTATTAATGTTGTCAATGTACATTTGTAGGTTGTACTTTATAATGGCACCAAAGAGGAACTTGTGACGTCAACCGAAGAAGGGAGTTAAGAAGGTGGAAAGTAAGAGACGCGGTGGTAGCATAGCAGCAGCACCCGACTCTAAGCGTCAACGTACTACTAGGCAGAAATCCAAATCTGAGACGGAAAGCACCAAACTTCGAGGGCACGTTCCACTTTCCTCTCCCCCATCTAATACGGTAAGTTTTATATTCATTTAGGTTGTTTTGTGCGGTAAATGATAAGACATGTGACAGTATTTATTCATGAATGTGAAAACTGAAGAAAAACTTCACCCAATGGCCATCGGTAATTGCCGATAGGCCATCGGGCTTTTTTTTTAGTTCATTGTAGGTTGATTACCGATGGTTTCATCGGTAATTACCACTTGTGCAAAAATGTGAACCCATATGTCTTAAGATTTAGTTGGAAATTATTATTATCAAGTTAGGGTGGAAAAATAGGGTATGATTAAATCGTTGATGTCAGTTCCATTTATGTAATTCATATTGCAGCCCATCGATGCTCCAAAGGAACGGATGTTGCAGGATGCCGATATAAATAAAGGTAGGGCACATTCATTCGGGAATCCAATAGGGGCGAACAAAGTAATTACAAGTGTCCTCACAAGTGAGCAGCTCGAAAAGTATAGACAAACATGTTTTGGACACTTACTTGACATGAAGAACCTCCGGTTCTCTGGTCAGTTAGTGCATCACCTGCTTTGCAGACAAGTTGAGTCCAACAATCCAGAAGTACTGGAGTTTAACTTCAGCGGATCTGCAGTGCGGTTTACGAAGTGGGAATTCGCACTCATTAGTGGGTTAAAGTTTTGTAGGTACCCTTCGATGTATGATATGCAAATTTCCAAAGGAAATGAGCTGCGCACGAGGTTGCTAGATGACAGGAGTGACTTGAAACCGCCCGAACTGGAACGACTATTCAAGGATACACTTTTTGTGGATGATTGGGATGCTGTTAGAATTGCGTTACTATATTTCTTAGTTCATGGTGTACTCGGAATGGATCCGAAGGTTCAAATAAAAAACAAAATTCATTGATTTGGTTGCTGATCTCGACGTATTTAATTCCTACCCTTGGGGCATTTTGAGCTACAAGGAGACGATCAACTCATTCCACAATGCATTCCAGCAACGAGGACGAGGACGTGCAGTAAAGAATATATCACAGTATTATGACCTAAAAGGTTTTCCATTGGTGTTTCAGGTACGGTAATATATTTAATACATGTAGCGTTTACTTAAAATTTATATTTAATAACCTATAATTTGTATTTTGTAGGTGTGGGGGTTTGAAGCAATCCCTGATTTTGGTAACCAATTTGCCAACCGGTTGGAAACCCGTTGTCCGAGGATCCTTGGATGGCATACTCCAAGGCAACCAAACCATTTTGCTGTCCATAATTGGTTCTCCTCCAATAGCAATGTAAGGCAAATTTTGTTTAGACTACATGGTACGACTACATTCAAGTTACATTACCATAGTCAGTTTCCAAATTTACTTTTTTTTCCTTTCTTCATTGCATGTAGTATGTTGTGCACTGGACGTTAGATGCTACCGATGAGGAGAAGACTATGGATTACTGGCGAACAATAGCAGTTGACATACATGAAGTTCGCTACACGTCACCTCCAATTGTAGCACCAATAGTTGGCGCTAAAGATGTTGGCGCTAAAGATGTTAGCGCTAAAGATGCGTCCAAAGCTGGGGAGCATTCTAGTGGCCCTCCAAATTCTAATTTCAGGGTATGCAATTGTTACTTGCACGCAAATTTGTATTTCATATGTTGTACTAATATATGTTGACTTATGTTTTGGATATTGATATTGATTAGCTTGCTTGCTTGGAGGCAAAAGTTGATGAATTAAATAAAGAGATGGCAACGTTAAGGAAGATGCTTAGTTTTGTTATTGCCCAACAAAAGCATCAGGTATCATTTAGACAACTTGGTATACTTTACTTAACAAAAGCATCAGGTATCATTTAGACAACTTAGTATACTTTACTTTAGTGCTTCAGCATTATTAAATTACATATTGTAATTCAGCAATTATTTGTTGTTAGAGTTTGGGAACTGCAAAAATAATCATTGTGTTTTACAGGCCGAGCATCATATGCATAGCCATTCACCGTCATCTTCGGTTAGACCATCATCCCCTGTGGCACCATCTGTTGGAGAGCAAGCTGAAGAATTTGATGCACCCATAGACGGTTCCAATGGTAGGAAGGAGGATGATGATTGTACTACACCGTTTGAGCCTATCGTACCTGGAGGACCCTATGTGGAGGATTCCTAGGCTTTGGTGCCATATCGGCCTTTACATTTCGGGTGGGATATCGGTGCTTCAGCTGACAGTCCACATCATGACCAATCAGCTGAGATTGAGGTGGAAGATCGGAAGCATAACGTTGGTGATACAAGCCGATTCGGTCGAGTTTACCACCAGTCACATCACGTCATCTCTCCTTACACCGACCCGTGTAAAAAGAAGGTCAAATTTAATCTTACTCGACCTATTGATGCATCAAAGGAGAGGGCGTTCGATGAGTGGTATAGGGTGGCACCGAAGGAAGCAACCGTGTGTACATCTTATATAACGGTGGGAAAGGAATTTTTTGCTGAGCTACTGACCGATGAAGGATGGTTGAATTCCGATGTAAGTTATATGTTTTATGTTCATGCAAAATCATTGTGG
This sequence comes from Ziziphus jujuba, assembly GCF_031755915.1. Lineage (NCBI taxonomy): Eukaryota > Viridiplantae > Streptophyta > Magnoliopsida > Rosales > Rhamnaceae > Ziziphus > Ziziphus jujuba. Next base: position 20,724,521 of record NC_083383.1, on the reverse strand, counting down.
TCCTATGTTTGGAATGATGTTTTATTTATCACCTCGCACTTGTTACTTATTTCCTTTAATGTGGTTTTGCAGCATATTGACACTATTTTGTATTTCATACGAAAAAGACGGTTTGATAATGAGAAGATGTTCACCAACACTTGTGCCATATTAGACGTGTTATTTTGGGTAAGATGATGGGATGTTACTGCGTTGCTTAATGTTATATTGATGATATTTTATATTGTATATATTTCATTATTTGGCAGTCATCCATCAAAGGGCGTTATCCCATATGGAGGGCATCTCGTAGCACATATTCATGTGATGCGACCCTTTGTAACTATGTGCGTGGGAGGTCACCCAAACCTAGCGTGTCGTGGCGGATATGTGATTATGTAAGTCCATACATATATTGAAAAAAATTCTCACTAAGTTTCCCATTTTGTGGATAATGAGGTTATGTTCTAATTTGCAGGTGTACATCCCTGTCAACAATGGAGGCGCGCATTGGTTGGCAGCATGTGTGGACTTGAAGGCCCGGCATATTGATTTATACGATCCAAATATGGGAAATAAATATGTCCAGAATAGAGAGTTGAAGAATGCGGAATGCCTTACGTATATGCTGCCTTACCTATTGAGGGATGGGGGATATTACGGGAAGAATCCGAACGTGTCTCCCACTTTAGATCCATTCACGATGACCATGATCAAAGATGCACCCCGCCAAGATAATGGGTATGAATGTGTTGTCATTTCAAACAACTTGTATTGCTGCTGTTTTTTATTGTGGTTACGTGTGAAAATACACGTAGTTGGTTTTCATTAATGCTAATCATTAATGCTATTCTGCAGGGGTGATTGTGGCGTCTACGCTCTGAAATTTATTGAGTACATGAGTAGTGAGGAGAACCCTTCATTTGGTCCGCAAGACATTATGTTTTTTAGAAAAAAATATGCTGTTGATTTGTACTTTAATAAACTTTCAATGTAGATCGTATGTTTAATGTTATGATGGTCTATACTAATGTTATCTTAATATGCGGAACCTATCTTTACTAATGACAACCGTTGAAAAAAAAAGATAAAAGATAAAAGATAAAAAAAAAACCCTCGGTTGTGGTAAAAATTAAAGGAAAGATGATTATCGATGGTGCATCGATAATTCCCGATTCACCATCGGTAATTACAGAAACGCTTTTTCGTAACCAACAAATAAACCCTGGATAAATTACCGACGGTTTCGTCGGTAATTTCTGAATGTCTACAGTCCATCAAGTTTTACCAATTTGTTGGGCCCCACAGGTTCCATAATGTGTGTTGAATGCAAAAACATGGCAAATAGGGATTCTAAAATTGTACTAAGGAGAGAAAATCCCAAAATTTCATAAAAGTATATCAAATTTTGCAAAAAAATTGATGACTGTTCACCCTCGGTAATTCCCGAGGAAATCGTCGGTAACCACTAAATTCCTTCAGGAATAATTACCGACAGTTTCGTCGGTAATTCTCGAGGGTGTACAGTACATCATGTTTTGCCAATTTTTTGTACCCCACAAGGCCCCTAAGGTGTGTTGAATGAAAAAACATGCAAAACATGGATTCTATAATTGTACTAAGGAGAGAAAATCCCAAAATTTCATAAAAGTGTATCAAAGTTTGCAAAAAATAAGTATACTGTTCACCCTCGGGAAATTACCGACGAAACTGTCGGGAAACTACAAATGCCCTCTGGAAAAATTACCGACAGTTTCGTCGGTAATTTCCCGAGGGTGTACAGTACGTACTATTTTGCCAATTTTTTTTACCCCACAAGGCCCCTAAGGTGTGTTGAATGAAAAAACATGCAAAACATGGATTCTATAATTGTACTAAGGAGAGAAAATCCCAAAATTTCATAAAAGTGTTTCCAAGTTTGCAAAAAATACGTATACTGTTCACCCTCGGGAAATTACCGACGAAACTGTCGGGAAACTACAAATGCCCTCTGGAAAAATTACCGACAGTTTCGTCGGTAATTTCCCGAGGGTGTACAGTACGTACTATTTTGCCAATTTTTTTTACCCCACAAGGCCCTTAAGGTGTGTTAAATGAAAAAACATGCAAAACATGGATTCTATAATTGTACTAAGGAGAGAAAATCCCAAAATTTCATAAAAGTGTATCCAAGTTTGCAAAAAATACGTATACTGTTCACCCTCGGGAAATTACCGACGAAACTGTCGGGAAACTACAAATGCCCTCTGGAAAAATTACCGACAGTTTCGTCGGTACGTTCCCGAGGGCGTACAGTACGCAATATTTTGCCAATTTTTTTTACCCCACAAGGCCCCTAAGGTGTGTTGAATGCAAAAACATGCAAAATTTGGATTCTATAATTGTGCTAAGGATAGTAAATCTCAAAATTTCATAAAAGCATATCAACTTTTGCAAAAAAATGACAACTGTTCACCCTCGGTAATTCCCGAGGAAATCGTCGGTAATCCCAAAAAAAACCCTCTGGAAAATTACCGATTGTTTCGTCGGTAATTACCGATGGTTTACAGTACATCAAATATTCCAGAGGTTATTACGGACGAATTATCATGCACTGTAGACCCTCGGGAATTACCGATGAAATCGTCCGCAATTTTTCCAGCGGTCATTTGTAGTTTCCCGACACTTTCGTCGGGAATTACCGAGGGTGAACAATATACTTATTTTTTTGCAAACTTTGATACACTTTTATGAAATTTTGGGATTTTCTCTCCTTAGTACAATTATAGAATCCATGTTTTGCATGTTTTTACATTTAACACACCTTAGGGGCCTTGTGGGGTAAACAAAATTGGCAAAATAGTACGTACTGTACACCCTCAGGAAATTACCGAAGAAACTGTCGGTAATTTTTCCAGAGGGCATTTGTAGTTTCCCGACAGCTTCGTCGGTAATTTCCCTAGGGTGAACAGTATACGTATTTTTTGCAAACTTTGATACACTTTTATAAAATTTTGGGATTTTCTCTCCTTAGTACAATTATAGAATCCATGTTTTGCATGTTTTTTCATTCAACACACCTTAGGGGCCTTGTGGGGTCCAAAAAATTGGCAAAATATGCCGTACTGTACACCCTCGGGAATTACCGACGAAACTGTCGGTAATTTTTTCAGAGGGCATTTGTAGTTTCCCGACAGTTGCTTCGGTAATTTCCCGAGGGTGAACAGTATACTTATTTTTTGCAAACTTTGATACACTTTTATGAAATTTTTTATTTTCTCTCCTTAGTACAATTATAGAATCCATGTTTTGCATGTTTTTTCATTCAACACACCTTAGGGGGCTTGTGGGGTAAAAACAATTGGCAAAATAATACGTACTGTACACCCTCGGGAAATTAACGACGAAACTGTCAGTAAGTTTTCCAGAGGGCATTTGTAGTTTCCCGACAGTTTCGTCGGTAATTTCCCGAGGGTGAACAGTATACTTATTTTTTGCAAACTTTGATACACTTTTATGAAATTTTGGGATTTTCTCTCCTTAGTACAATTATAGAATCCATGTTTTGCATGTTTTTTCATTCAACACACCTTAGGGGCCTTGTGGGGTAAAAAAAATTGGCAAAATAATACGTACTGTACACCCTCGGGAATTACCGACAAAACTGTTGGTAATTTTTCCAGAGGGCATTTGTAGTTTCCCGACAGTTTCGTCGGTAATTTCCCGAGGGTGAACAGTAGCTTATTTTTTGCAAACTTTGATGCACTTTTATAAAATTTTGGGATTTTCTCTCCTTAGTACAATTATAGAATCCATGTTTTGCATGTTTTTTCATTCAACACACCTTAGGGGCCTTGTGGGGTAAACAAAATTGGCAAAATAATACGTACTGTACACCCTCGGGAATTAACGACGAAGCTGTCGGTAATTTTTCCAAAGGGCATTTGTAGTTTCCCGACAGTTTCGTCGGTAATTTCCCGAGGGTGAACAGTAGCTTATTTTTTGCAAACTTTGATACACTTTTATAAAATTTTGGGATTTTCTCTCCTTAGTACAATTATAGAATCCATGTTTTGCATGTTTTTTCATTCAACACACCTTAGGGGCCTTGTGGGGTCCAAAAAATTGGCAAAATATGCCATACTGTACATCCTCGGGAATTACCGACGAAACTGTCGGTAATTTGTCCAGAGGGCATTCGTAGTTTCCCGACGATTTCGTCGGGAATTACCGAGGGTGAACAGTATACTTATTTTTTTGCAAACTTTGATACAGTTTTATGAAATTTTGGGATTTTCTCTCCTTAGTACAATTATAGAATCCATGTTTTGCATGTTTTTTCATTCAACACACATTAGGGGCCTTTTGGGGTCCAAACAATTGGCAAAATATGCCGTACTGTACACCATCGGGAATTACCGACGAAACTGTCTGTAATTTTTCCAGAGGGTATTTGTAGTTTACCGACGATTTCCTTGAGAATTACCGATGTTGAACAGTTAGCTTATTTTTTGCAAACTTTGATACACTTTTATTAAATTTTGGGATTTTCTCTCCTTAGTACAATTATAGAATCCATTTTTTGCATGTTTTTTCATTCAACACACATTAGGGGCCTTGTGGGTTCCAAAAAATAGGCAAAATATGCCGTACTGTACACCCTCGGGAATTACCGATGAAAATGTCGGTAAGTTTTCCAGAGGATATTTGTAGTTTACCGACGATTTCCCCGGGAATTACCGATGGTGAACAGTCATCAATTTTTTTGAAAAATTTGATACACTTTTATGAAATTTTGGGATTTTCTCTCTGTAGTACAATTATAGAATCTCTGTTTTGCATGTTTTTACATTCAACACACCTTAGGGGCCTTGTGGGGTGCAAAAAATTGGTAAAATATAATGAACTGTACAACCTCGGGAATTACCGACGAAACTGTTGGTAAATTTGCCGGAGGAAATTTGGTGGTTACCAACGATTTACTCGGGAATTACCGAGGGTGAACAGTTATCAGTTTTGTTGCAAAATTACCGATGATGCAATGGTCATTACCATTGGGCAGTAATATCATCCATGCAATAGTAAGAAACATACAAACAACTGAACCAAAAATTGAAGACGGAATGATATGTTATCAAAACAATACGACAGATGAATTTGACAATAAAAGAACATATAAAGCCAACGTCTATTACGCCAAAACACATGTTACGCGGTTGACCAACTAATTGCATTCCTGACTACATTTCATACACACGCATACCACATAACATGGCCTCATTGTTTGAATATAGCATCATGCGATTGATGGGAGTTCGTTTCAGTGGTGCTATTGGTTGTTAGTGCTATCAAGAGGTACGGCGGCGGAGCATGATCGGCTGGTGTGACCAACCTGTTTGCACCTCCCGCATCTATATTGATGACGCTCCTCTCCTTGAGATTGAATCCTCTTCTTTCTCGGTCTTCCTGACTGTTTGCCAATTTGAGGTGGAAGTATAACCTGGTTTATGACATCATCTGGAGCATGCCACTGACATTTATCTCCAAGTGGATATATGGTTTCCGAATATGCATAACGGAGTGAGTCAACTGAGTAATGCGCGGAGCAAAGGAAATATGGAGAAATATGTCGATGCTTACATGCTACAATTGCATGGACACAAGGAAATCCATCAATGTCAAATTCCTTGCATGAGCATGTCTTATTTTCTAAGTTAACAACTCCAACGAACATGCCATGGCCAACAACTTGAAACTCATATAAGTTCATTGGCATAACACGTAAGCTTCTGCCATTATTTGAGCGGTCCTGCATGATTTTTTCCAACCAATTAGTAACAGGAGTTTGCATTGCAGCAGCGTTAGTTCGACGTTCATACCACCACCTTTGCAAGACATCACGAATGTGATCTAGTAATGGCAAAACAGGTTTATCCCTAGCATCAATAAGCATAGAGTTCATGCTTTCTGCAATGTTAGTTGTCATTATGTTGTATCTATTGCCCGGAAAATGTGATCTAGCCTATTTTGAAGGACTTGCATCCTTGAGATATTGTACAGCTTCAATACTAACCCCTTCTAAAAGCTGCATGGCCTTATCTAAATCCTCAACAATATATGCTCTAGCTGCATCATTAAAAGTTGATATAATCGCGTTGACATTACCTTTAAACTTCTTAGCACGTAAATTTGTACCAAGATGATATGTGCAATGGCCATGGTGATTATTAGGAAAAACTGTAAGTATTGCTTTTACAATTCTCTTGTGTCTATCTGATATAAAAGCTATATTCGGATCATCCCCAAATGCTTCTTTAAAGCTCTCAAAAAACCATGTGTAAGCCGCATCCGTCTCCCCAGGGCCTATTCCATAAGCAAGTGGATAAATTTGATTGTTCCCATCCAAACATGATGCAATATATAACAAACCTCTATATCTATTCTTCAGTGTAGTTCCATCGACAGCTACGACTCTCCGCATATGCTGGAACCCTCTAATGCTAGCTCCAAGTGCCATGAAAAAATATAAAAATCTGTTTTGATCATCAGTTTCAATTCGAGTAAATGTGCCCGGATTTTTGCTCTTCAAAACGTGACTCCATAAAGGAAGTTTTGCATATGAATCTTCTGGCGTGCCCCACAAACCCGATAGTGCAACTTCCTTAGCGGCCCATGCTTTGTTGTAACTTATGTTTACTCCGTAATTAGAGCGAATGTCATGCACGATATCTTGAGGTTTGTATTGCCTTGAAATCCCATCAAACATTGGCTGGATGATGTCTCCGATAACTGAACTTGTTGCTTGACGATGATCCCTTTTCATGATATTTAAAGAGCAAATATGCTCATCTTTGAAGGCCCTAATCATGAAGGCCTCTGTATTATCACCATGTAGTTTGGTAGCACGCATTCGCCACACGCAATTTTCGTTTCCACATACAACCTCATATCGGACTCTATCCGACTTCTTGACCTTGAATTCAGAATTTCTCCTTAGTGCATAAAGACTAATCTTCTTCTGTAGCACATTCTTACTCGCAAATATTTGGTTGATTCGAATGATTTCATGGGCATTGACGGATGAGAAGCGATGGTTGACCCTACGTTCAGCCATGGTTGCCGTCGAATCCTGTCGAATGTCCAAATGGTTTTCGGTACAAGGAGAGGCAAGCACATCATCATTCACATTATCAATTGGAGTACTACCATAAGGAGAGTCACCATGTCGACTATCACCAGCTGAAAGTCCCGAATGTTGGGTATGTAAAATGTCTCGTAACCCATCTTCACTACGATCAGTGTTGACCTCAACCTCAAATTGTTCATCTTGATCATAATCATGTCCACGATATTCATTCAAATCATTAATTTCGAAGTGCTCGTTATCATGATCATGTTCTGCAGATTGCACATTGTTTTCACACATTTGATTTTCAGAGAATCCAGGTTGAGTTTCCAGCACATGAATTTCGGTCGCTGGGGACTGCATGTTGGCATCAGAGGTACAAGTAGCTATCTCGGGAACTGCAGATAGTGGGGCAATAGTCTTAAATCCTGAACTTGTAGGTATCCTATTCACCACACATCCAGCAGTATCAATACTCTTTGGAACCCTGGATAACACATCAACAATAAGTGGAGATCTGTCTTGAGGTCTGTGTGAACTATACTCTTCTATAAAACTTTGTAGGTCTTCATCATTTTCCACAACGTACGGCTCACATGACAAACACACATGGTATATGAACTTGAAGATTAATTGATGTTGTGTAGAATCTAAGTTGAGAGCGTTGTAGACAACATCTTCAAGTTCGGCCAACGTACAATTCCTTTTGATACGTATAATCTTCATTCTTTGACGTTGGTATCTCCAGGTACCTTCAGAACATACACTCCATGTTCCATCGTAGAACAGTAAAACTGAAATTTGTGACATTGAGCACAAAGAGTTTACCAATTCAAAACATACTAAGTATCTACTTCTGCAATCGTAGAATCTTTGCTGGAAGGTTTAACTATAATCCTGAAGCAAAAGTAATGAAAAAATACAAATACATTTTTAGTAAATGAGTACATAAAATAAGCCAAACAATTATGTTATTAACGCCTACTGGAATAGCATTTTAAATACAAATACAAATGCATTTTCAGTAAATGAGTAAAGATAAAATAGGAATGCATTTTATGTAAATGAGTACAAATGCTGATTAAGGGAAAAATGTTGCCATATATGTACACATTTTTATATTTATAACACACCTTGTGAAATCTGATAGAAGGTACTAGCTGCTGGATAGAGAAGACAAACGAGTTTTGAGGACCCTACAATGAGAACATGTTTCTTGGTACTAAAGTGCTACTAAAAAAGGAACCCTATTACCTAGCTTCGTAATCTTATACAATCTGAGATGTAATTACTTGAAGATGATTGGCTTTTTTAAATTTAGTATTTGTAATATTTAACATAAATATATCGTTTTCATGTAGGTATATGAAATTGACTGATATGAAAATTGTAAAAGAAAGGAAACAAATATGTTAACAGTCTTTCCTGAAACAAAAATATGAAAGCCAAAAAAAGAAAAAAGAAAAAAAGTCATGGTTTGCAAGCCCCAATAATGAAAATTACACTCATTAAATTTAAATGAAATTTTGTGTTCCAAAATCCAAGTCCAATTGAGTCATCCAAAATCTTGACTGGAAACCAATGATCTTATCTTTCCTATAACCCTGAGGTGTTCCTTGTCAATTTGTAAATTGTCCCGCTTCACTCCTCCCAAATTCATTGTGAATTTGCTACACTTTAAGCCAGAAGTACTTGTCAACTCATAAATCACACTCTCTGTCTAATAATTTCTCTCTGCAACTTTATTCTCCCATCTAGAACAACAACAAAAAATAATAATAATAATAATAATACACGGTTTTGGTGAATAATCCTTTTTGTGGAAATTACCAAAGTAATTTTTATTTATTTTTTTTGTTTTGTTTTGTGGTACAAAGTTTTGACTTAAGGAGTCCTATTATTCGATCCTTTCCAATGCAGAAGGTACATATCCATGCTCCTTCGGCGAATTTTCACTTATCTGGTTAACTGGACAACAATTTTTCACCAGAACTGAATTGGAAATAAATAAATAAATAAATAAATTATGGGTTTGAAATTTGAAACCCAGTTGCTTTAGGGAAAAAAAAAAAAAAAAAGTTTTGTGGTCTTTTGGAGATGGTCCAGGCGAAAAACCTTTGCTCCTTTTCTTTATTCATTATTAAGTGGAGCTGTCAACAATGACCTTACATGTAAATTGGTAGGAAAATAATGATCACTGAGACCATTTCCATATGAATTCTAGTAAATGTTATTTTTTTAATACAATATTGACTAATTAAATTCTTATTCTTAGGCTAATATATTTGACTTTATCTATCACCTATACGTAAAATATATTTTAGGAAATTTTTTTCGTAAAATCAATTAACAAAATTAATATGAAGTATATTGTATTTATTTTTTGGCTTACTTATTAAGCCATTTATGTTTACTATTGGGAGTTCATGATTTCAAAACATTAAGATGGAAAAAATTTATTATAAATGATAAAAACAATTATGTAAAGAAGTAGCATAAAGCCAAATTATGTATATATATATATGTATATATATCCACATACCAGGTAATCGTTAACTCCGATCTGCAGAAACGTACAATTTAATTACATCCCTTTGAAGTGTATGGGCTCCACAATGAATATTTTCAGATGATGCAGGGAGAGTGAACTGAACTGAAGAGATTTTGGGATTTTCTGCAATGTTCGTCAATGCAAAGAAAGAAGGCTGAAAGGTACCCAACCAACAAAAGAGAAAGAGAGAGGAAGACACAGTATACATTTAATGTGGTAGCAGGACAGAAGTTAATGGGGTAGATAGAAATGAGGGATGGTCAAAAAAGTTGTTTTAATATTATCACCTGTATTCGAGACAGTCAATGAGAAAACTGTTATTTTTACTTGACACTTTCATAGGTATCCATGTATTTAAATAGTTTACAAAAGCCAGACAATTAATTCCCTCCTAACAAGTCTCATTTGGACATACTACCATGGAGCCATTCATGTAAAAGTGATTGATAGCATCCATTTAAATTATCATCCTTCCTTACACATCATACTGACACGAGAATCAAGTACAAAAACTAAAAACAAAATCTGAATATAGAAGAAATTGGATCCTTTCACAAATATGGAAGTTTCCTTTTTTTTTTTTCTTTTTTGTTTATTACATTTTGATATCTTTTTTTCTACGAAAATCCAGCTGAACACAACTCTATAATTCCTATGTTCCAAGATTATGTATAAGATTCGAAACATATTGGATACAAAGTCCTACAAGGTAGCAGACACGGCAAGACTTTGCTGGCATACCTCATGCTGAACCAGAATCTTGATATCCCAAACAAAAATATATAAAAGAAAGAAAAAATTTGTGAAAAATTAAGTGAAAATTCAAACTCCAATGCCTGTTATCAACTGGCCCAGCGTGAAGGATTCTTTTCACATATACCAGGTTAGGCCATCTGCCTCTATGCTAATAAGCCTTTGCAATTCAAATTTTTTTATGATGCTGAAGAATGATGCCTAAAATTCACACAGCAGCATGCATCTCTAGCCGTCTTCGTGCTAAGATTTTCAAATTTGTTCAGAATGCTTTGAAGCAACCTGTGTGTCCACCGTTCTTGTGTCATGCTTTCTCTTGCTTCGTCTCTTTGATCTAGATGTGCGGGTCTTTGTAGGATGCTTTACAGCATGCTCTTGGATGCCCAACACTACATTTTCATTGGTAGGGAGTTCAGGAGGGGCATCAGGCCATGGTGTGCGTTTTGATGGTACATTGACCTCCAGAGGAGGATCAATTATCCATCTGTAAAGAGACCACACTAATCTCAAATGCATGTGCATAGGAAGAGATTCTGCTAAATGAATTTTAATTAAATAGGCAATTGACTGTCATGATATTTATGTGTCAATGATATATATTGAAATTTAGATGGCTTGATGAGGGGTGGGGGGAAAAAAAGCATTTCCATATGACAAAATTATTGACTAAAGGTAAAGATTTGCTGAACCAAAGTAAAATAAAAAGAAGCATGCTACATAAAATCATAGTACAATTATATAAGTCAATTGTTTAAAGGATTGTAGTCAAATTGCAAGTAAGAAAGCCCTTGGGAATGAGGTCAGAGGACTGAACAGAAATACATTGAAATGCCACACCAATACCACTTGACCACTTGAAACAATGCAATGACATTCACTTGAAAAGAGAAGTTGAGCATCATTGTCACATTCATAGGTAGGTTACTAATTTTAAGTTCTACCCATGTGTGATATTCAAAATCACAATTTCACAGCCACAATTTTATGCTTTGAAAATAAATTAGAGACGCATAGTACTTAGAAATTGAAGGATATAACAGCAGAAAGTTTAACATGACAAGATTATTACAAAACATTTCTACCAATTGTATATGATCATTGGCACTGTTGACTCCATCTATGCTTCAAATTTTTTAAACAACCATGACAGCTTTCAGAATGCAAAAACCATATGCACTATAAAATGGAAAATGGATTGGAGACACAATAGGAAAGAAGATATGGTACCTGTAGGGCCAAACCATAACCGCCATTCACATCTTACTCGAAATAAAGTAACTGGAAAATAAAGCAATTAGATTATAAATTTAATGTCACACCAGCAACACAAAAGAAAATGCAGATGCAGAGAGAGAGAGAGTTCATAGTCATCAAACATGGTATATAAACAATTTAAATGCAAAAATATGAAATATACATACCTTAAATTTGCTTTGTGCATTTGAAGTATCTCTTTCTACAATACCACACTCGGCTTGTTGCTTGTTGATCGTAACACCAAAGAAATGAGCATTTTGCTTATCCACCTGCAACAAAACAAAATCAACCAAACGGAAAATTCCAGAAAGAATGAAAGTCCATGATAACAAACATGAAAGCACCTTTCCACTAACTGATGACAGAATGGAATGTATCCCTAGTTGGCTGTACTCCATCCAGCATCATATCATCATACATATCTCTCAACAAGAAATGCCTACCACCACCGTTATTAAAAAAAAAAAAAAAAAACCAGAACACAACTTTCACAATTTCTCCCAAAAAAAAAAAATTCCCAACACCACTAACAGAAAATCAAAATTAGAGCTGTTGCCTACCTGTTGCTTCTGCTTCTGCTCCTAGGGCTCTCTAAAATCCTGCAGTTTTCTCTCTGAGTCACCTCTTCACCATCTCCTTCAAAACGCGCAGTCTCCACGCTTACAATCCGGCCGATTCATGAAAGGAAACAGAGGGCTCCTAAGGTCTGGTTATGGATAAAGAGATGGAGGGGAAAAGTCGAAGAAAGGAAAGAAAAAAAATATAAAAAAAAAAACACATAAGGGTATTTTGGAATTTTGAAAGATTGGAGGGGTAGATCAAAAAAGAAATGAATTGAGGGGGCAAAATTCATGAAGCTCGGTCCTATGGGGGTATTGGGCCAAATTCCCCCCCAGCGATATTAAGGGTTACTAGAACATAGATTTTTCACGAATAAAACATTGGCCTCCCTGCTATATCGAGGGTTAGGAAAAGCCACATAAAGCCTTTGGAGCCCATCCACACCCGCGGAATACAGGAGTTTGTAAAGAATCCTACCCACAAACTCGAACTCATTAATTCTAAGCATGCTTCACCTTATTGAGAGAAAAAAAAAAAAAACCAAAACAAAAACAATATAATAATAATATTATAAATATTAAAATATTTATCAAATAATACATATTAAAATATTATTGATTAGCATATATAACTTAAATATGAAAGAACAAATCCATAAATAAATAAATAAGTTAAAATAAAAAGTAAATAAATTATATATTATCATGTCGTCTATCACATTATTTTGTAAATAAATTTAATAAATCTAGCATTATTGAAAAAAAAATGTATATAAATTGGTTGTCTCCTTTAATTCTCACTATTATAGCATATCCAATTGTTTTTTTTATTTGAAAAAGTATAATCTTCAAAATAAAAAGTATCTTAAAAAATCTAACAAAATAACGAGTGGATCTTTTTATCAAATTCCAACACTATTTTTAATCATCACTCTTTATTTTTCATTTTTCAATAAATAATTACTTTTTATCTTTACAATATTCAATTATAACAAAGTGTTCTTCTTTTATATATACAAAAAGGATATAAGAAATTAAATAAAAGTATTAATTATGCACTAAAAATTGTAAAGGTAATAAATAAATATATTAAAAGCTTTATATAGAGAATGAATTTGGCTCTCCACATTTAGAGAGCCAAGCCATTTTCTATTTTAATTTTTTAATTTAAAAAATTTGTTGGAGTTATAAAATATATGTGTGGCTTTTTAAAATAGTGAAAATTTTTAAAGAGTCTTTATATTAAGAACGAAGCTTTAAATAAATAAATATGCTAAAAGACTTTTATATAAAATGTGGGTTTGATTATCTACATTTAGAGAGCTAAATTTATTTTCCATTTTAACTTCTTAATCAAAAAAGTTTGTTGAAGTTATAAAACATATATTTAGCTCTTTAAAATAGAGAAATGAAAACTTTTAAAGAGGTTTTAAAGATGTTCCTATCAAAACTATAAAAGATATCCAAAGAAACTTTTTAATAAAAAATACTTTTTTAATGTTAAAAAGCATATTTTAATATAAAATGTACTATTTTAAAAAGTCTTTCAACAATTTTTTTTAATTTTTTTTATAAACATTTATAATTATATTTAATTTTCTCATTCTTTATTTGAATTTCTTCTCAATTATTAATAATTAAAAAATATAAAGAATAAAAAAATAATATTTAAAACATGAAAAAGATTTGAGAATTTATTTTAAGAGTGAATTTGACATTTGGAAAATCAAACTCACTTTTTAGTTTAAAAAGTTAAAATAAAATGTAGATTAAAACAAATTTTTAAAAGCTTAACTCTAAACATAAAAAAAGATAAAAAATTCTTTAGAGATGTTTTATTCTAGAAACCAATTAGTTTCCAAAGTCTATAAGGTGATCATTTATAAATATTTAATGTTTGAAAGTGGAGGTGTTTTAACTTTATAATATGGAATTATAGAAAGCTAGAAACATAATAAATGGATTATATTATATATTCCTTTTGCAACAGAATTTTTGGACCAAAAAAAATATTATATAGAATTTGATAACCAATTGTAATTTTTATTTCATTTTTATGTAGTATTTGAATTTTGTTGTGAAAGAAAATGTATTGACTTAAGACTCACTCAAAAAAGCTTTTTTTTTTAATCTTTTTTTTATATTTTTTTTATGAATACACAATTGAAAAGGTTGGTCACATGTTGGATCTTTATATGGTATGAGAAAATAAAATACAATTACTCTAGTTATGTGTGATTCAAGTCTAACCCAATTATTGTTTAAAAAAAAAAAAACTCTAACCGAATTTTTTTTTTTTTTTGGTGGTGGACTTTACATGGTTTTCAAATATACAATAAAGAGTTAATAAGAAATTACATGAATACTACAATTCAAAAAAAAAAAAAAAAAAAAAAGAAGCAAAAAGCAAAGAAATACTTTTTTTGAATTACAAAATATTTTTTAAAAAACATTACATGAATATTGCAAATAAAAATTATTGGAAAAAAAGTAGTTTTTTATTATTTGGTTTTGCTTCATATTATTATTATTCTTCTAAATGATAGTATTTATGCAAATTATGATGTAGTTATCTAATAAAGTTTAGTATAATCATTTGATACATAAATTTCTTTTCCTTCATTTCATTTTTCCCTTCTATCCCAAATAAAAGAGAAATACCCAAAAAAAGGAAAAAAAATATGAAGTTTTCATCCTTTTAGTTTTTTTTATCACTTCTCTATTTTACATCATACATTTTTTTTTATCCCTCTTACTACTAAACAGGGTGTTAAAAAGTCAGAATCCTTTTAATATTTAAAAAAAATTAAAAAACACTATAAAGATTCATAAAATAAATCATAGAAAGGTATGCACTCTAGAAGCATCCATTTTGCTGCCTACCTATCGAATTCACTGTTGATAAAGGTGTCCAAATGTGTTTGGCTGACACCATATAGTTGTCCAAAAAAATTTTAGTTTGTGTTATCTTTTGCATATTTTAGGAAGGTAATTTAGAGTCTACATTAAAATCTAGCAACTAAATTTATACATCAACATTTTTATCAATATTTTAATCAATAAAATAATAACATTTCAATTATATAAGTAGCTTATTTATATCTTTAGCGCTATTGTTTAAGAATTCTAACAAGATATCACCTTTATAAATAAAATAATAATTTTTACCATTCACCTTTATAAATAAAATAATAATTTTTACCATTTGTCTCAACAATAGAGAACATATCCTTACCCAAAATAGAAAAAAAAAAAATATATATATATATATATATATATATATATATATATATATAGAGGGAATATAATCAGATTTAAGCTTAAAAAATAGTCAATAAATTAAATGATTTAATTTTCCCCAAATAGTAAAAATATATTTTTTATTATTATTTAAAAAATATTTTTTAGTGTTATTGTACGGAAATGCTGTAATCACGTGCCCTAACAGTGCCCAATTGTGATTAAAGGTCAGAATAAGAGGTACTAATTCGACTATTTGCTAACTCAATAAATTATATTATTTAAAGGCTAAACTGTTGCTCCTCCCATTATTCAAATATCCGTAGGGTGGCATGTATTTTTTTTTTTTTATTAAGCGTGACATAATTAATTATAATTTTTTATCAATTAAGATTGAGTGAGATACTAAGCCATTTATATTTATATTAAAGTGATTATAAATTCACGATATAAAAAAAAAATCATTATAAATGATATAAAAAAAAAAACTATGCATTATATTAATAGCCTAAATAAATACCAATAAAATATATTGCTTACACATGGATTCTTTTTTTATTTATTATATAATTGTTTTTCCTTTCTGTCAACAAAAACGATCACTTTATCCACATCTTCGTGACAAAACATTTTTTATATTTTATACCATAAATTATTCGACTGTGGGCATTTTTCGCTTTAATTTTATTTGTTAGCGGCAGTGGGACTTCGTGCCAATTCCTCAAACCAATCCCTGGACCCCAAAGTGAATTAATATCTCAAACCACTTTCATTGTCCGAGTATCTTAAAATTGTTTTGCATCTACAAACCAACTTTTTTGGCGAAAGGAGATAAAAAAAAAGTAACAGAAATTGCAGTAAGGAAATTTAAACCTATCATATTATTGAGTCCCTTTTACGTTTTTTTTTTTTTTTTTAATTTGCTATTTGTTATTGATGATGAATATTAATTAGACAATGAAAAATACTAATTGAATGCATTTAATTATCTATTGGTTTTATATATTAAAAATCTAATATGAGAAATTGAAGTGTTTTTGAATAACTAATTAAATTGCTAAATGATATAGGGTTTTTATCATTGTTGGTTTTTTTTTTGTTAATTTGTTTTCAAGATTCACTTATCCATTTATGAGTTTATTTATTTATTAAAGTTATATTATTTTCCAATCCATACCATATTTACTAAACATGTATAATATATTAGTGGCTGATATATTTATATACCTTAAGTATAGATGAGTGAATTTATAAATAAGTAAATAAAAAAATTATTTAATAAGGTATTGTTAAATTATTATAAATAAATTGTATAACAAATACTAAACACGTTGGTAACTCTAACATTAAATATTATTTTTAAGGAGTAATATATTGACAAATTAATGCTAGTATACTAAACTGACAACATGTTTACCAAAATAATGTGATAAATTAATGTGCTATTATTTTATTTGTTAAAATATTAATACAATTAAAATACAAATAATGTAACGACTCGTTCGATAATATTGTAATTTAAACTTTTTGAGCAATTTGACCAAAGTTGACCATATTTGACTAAATTTAACTTTTTGAATGGACCAAATTTGACCTTTCTTTAAAAATGGATTTCGGTTAAAGAATCACACAAATGAAGCAGCTGCTTGGAAACCTAAGGGTCGTAGATGCAAGCTCAACATCTATAGTTTTCCACAATAGAGATGAAATTTCAAGTACAATCTAGATGTGACTTTTGTGTTTTCTGTAGTTTGTATGATAGACATTATTTTAGGATTATTAAAGGTGGAATAATAATTTCTATTATAGATAGTTGGCCATTTTGATTTTGTGCTTACTCAAGGCATAATGATATTAGAGGTCTTACTAGCATTAATCAACATTGGACAACATTCTATAGCCACAACTAGAAGCGAATATCAAGAAACACAACAGATTGGTAGAGACAGAGTGTTCGTCATGACCCAGCATGACACCTAAATAGTTTTGATGATGTGACAATGAAGACTCCTTATGGCCTAGATAAATACTTAAGAATGGTCATTCATAGAGGGCGAGGACAACCACATTTAGGTTTTATTCCTGTTATTACTACCAGAAGCTTATTTTGTGAGGGATACTAAGAATTTAGTTCTTATAGTTAAAAACTTAGTTCTTATAGTTGATACTCTTTGGAGCTTCTTATCTTTAAGGGTAGGGTATTATTGATTTGGAGGATATAGAAAGATTATAAGAGGCAAGATTGATACTTTTAGTAGCAGACAATGTAACAATTAATTTCTTAATATTAGATTGTGATGTTAGAAATAGATTTAAATTTCTCTGTATTATTTGAGGAATAAATTTTTGGAGTCTACTAGAAATTGGAATAAAGTGTGGTTCTCTCACAATTAATAATTTTAACTTTCTAATAAAGCTTGGACTTAATCTTTTGGATATTTGTTATCATTTATATTTTATTTTGGTAGTGGTTGATATCTTTTACTGTTTATGGGTTGAAAATTTTGAGAATTATATTAGATTGTATGAGAAATTCAAGGTATTTCATTAGAATAAGCATGAGAATTTTGTTCAGTAACTCTAGTAATGTAATTAGTAAGATCATGCTGTTTGATGATTAGAGGATAAGAGAAAAAGTGAAGATTATGGACAAGAAACACAAGAGTTGAGAGCTTGAGGGAAAAAGTAAAAAGAATGACCTCCATTTTAATAGTGAGTGACTAGTATTTGGTTTGAGAAATTAGACTTAAATTATAAATTTTCTTTTGGGTGACGGATGGATTATCGAAGTTAGTTATAATTTGTGAGAAATATGATTATCGAAGTTAGTTATAATTTGTGAGAAATATGATTTTTTTTTTTTTTAGAAGTAATATTAATGGTTTTGAGATAACTTTGGAATTGATCACTAGAAGATATATTCTTATGCTATTATGTTTTGGGAGTTAAAAGAGATCTTTAGTTACCATTGTATTTTTGTTTATTTATTTATCTTTTTGGTGGATTGTTGATCACTATAAGCTAGTTCTTATTTTTGGACTATTTGTGAATATATTAAAATTTGTTTTGCATTGTGGTTGAGGTATCCGATGGGTCAACTTTTGTTTTGTAAAGTCAAGAGTGTTATCATTTTAAGATTGGAACATGAGTGCTTAGTGGTTTGCATTGTAACATTAGTGTTCTCCAAATGTGAGTTTGGTTGGGTTGAGTGAGATCTCGCAAACAAGCAGTATTTGATAGTGGAAATTTTATGGTTTCTCAGAAAGTTGCATTATAATGTAGTACAAACTATTAGACCATGCGGGGTTAACATCTTTATATGTTTCCAATAACAAAGTATGAAATTTCAAGGATACAATTTTGATAAATGGGTAGCTTGTAATGACTTTTCTTGAGAAAATATTTGAAATTTGAGATTTTTGAGCGGTTTAATTAAAATTTACCAAGGTTGACTAAATTTGATTTTTCAAGTGGGATCAAGTTTGACTTTTCTTTGAAAATGGTTTTTGTATAAAGCTCGTTGATATAAGTTCGTAAACTAGTGGTACACCCGATTATAAGTTATAGATTAAAAGTTACAATTTTGTAAAATTTCACATGTGGTATAATTTTTTTAGTATCCAAGCTGTACATTTTGTATTATTGTGGACGCAAATTCTATACAAGGCTTAGAAATTTGTGCCTAGGGTTTTTGTATTCTTGAGATTCTCCTAAAAGTTTGAATTGCCAAAATACCCCTCATAAAATCCAAAATTCGTAAAAAACTATAAACCCCACTGGAAAACACCTTGTACAACCACTAACCACCATAGGTTTTTTACGATTGACTTATCTCCAGCCTCTTTTGCTACATACACTATCTAGTCAGGAAGCCCATAAAAAATCTAGTCATAACCTAAAATTTTATGGCCATTGATCGATGGACATGCTGGGATAATAAACTTTTTCCTAAAGATGGTAGCTTTGCTTCTTGTCAAGATTTGGATATTTCTCGGCTGTTTTATGCCACACACACACACTGCCTAGAAGGATTGCCCACATCAAGATTTGTTGATAACCAAAATTTCAAGCCATTTGGATCAGCAACGTGCCAACAATCATTGTTGCTGATGACAGAGCTCCAACCAAACTCCACTCCAACATTTTCCAACCAACCTAGGCCCAATGCCACCCTATTCTACCCATTTTAACCCTCTTAATTCCATATCTTATGTTTGTTCATTATGATTCTTTCCAATTTAAAAGATACAAGCTTCAAAGCAAGTTTTTGGCGGTTTTTTGAGTACCAAAATGTAATTATGGCAAGGTGAGTTCATCGTTATAATCTTTATCTCATGGGCTTTCCAATTATATATTGTTTGCATTTTTCAACACCGTTTTAGTAGTTTTCTAATTTTTGGTTAAGTTAAATAAATTGGATAATTATGAGATAAAATTGGAATATAATGAACCACCTAGGACCAAATTCAAGTTGTAAAAGTGTAATTAGAGTTTATTAGGACATATTGGGTGTTTCAATTTTATTAATTAGACCTAAATTGAAAAACCTTAATTTCTAAGGTTAGGGTTTTCAAAAAATTTTGGAAAATTGATACCAAAAAAATGGGATTACAAAGTTGTAAGTGCAAGTTTGGCCTTAAGTATGTAACCACGATTTTATTTTATCGAATTATGATACCTAATTGGGGAACTTTGTAAATATTTTAGTCATTAGAATGGAAATTGGAGGCAATCTGACTGCGGATTATGAGTGAGCTGCATTTCTGTGAGTAAACTTTATTTTCTAAAATCATTTTAAGAATTCTGTGTTTGATTTTATATGATCTATAAATTATCTTATTATTATTATTTATGAAATTATTCAAATTATATGCTTTATTACATGATATGAAAGAATTATTTTGAATTAGCATGTTATGGTATGTAAAATGAATGGTTTGGTGTAAAAAATTTTGATGTGTGGTTATTCTTGGATATATATATATATATATATATATATTATATTGGATATTATAAGAATATTGGATACTATATGTATATGGATTTGTTGGATTATGATTACGTGCGTTTATTTGACCATTCCCTGCTTGATTATGTAATTTATAAGATTAGATAAGAGGTTCCGATTTGCGATGCCTCTGAGACGTCGAAGGTTGCATTGATAGTTTCCCCTCTACTGGTAGTTGATGACATACTAGGACGCTAGTTGTGATCATGCAATAAATTATGATAATACATATGGTATACAGGGATATTGTTGGTAGATTATGGATACAATATATGTTTATATATTTTATATAGTTTTGACTACCAATATTTAGAAATTATGATTTGTAAAAATATTAATTATTCATGAGGTGACAGATATTTCGCATTTTAATTTTCTTATTTAAAGTTTTACAAAATTGCTATGCCTTGGGGATAGTTATGAATTTTGCAAAAATTATTTATCAAAACAAAATAACTTTCAAATAATGAAAGTAAAGTCTTTAGAGAAATGATTTTTTTTTTTAAATAATACTTATTTTCATAATATTTTATTTGTCACTCATTAAGCCTGTTTCATAGTTTCGTATTTTAAATTGTTACCATAGGCCTCAGTTGTTATTGCATACATTAAGTTCAAGCATTTTCATTATTCTTATGTTAAATACACTGTGGATGGATTTGTTCTTTTCCCTAACTCTAATGATAGTAAATATTTTTTATTTCGTGGATTATGAAATATGCATTACATTGAATATTTTAGATATTTTGCTTTTATTTATTTGTATTTTTTAGATTGCTATAGCAATCTAATTTGTTTGATTTTTTTTATTAATAATTTTATGAAACTTCTAATAATAATGTTTATGCCATTTTATCTGTACTGTTGGATTATATTTAATTTACAAGAAATCCATTAAAATTTCAGTACTGATTCAATTCAGTGTAGTATATAGGCAAGATAATCTCATATATTCAAAAAGGATTTCAAAAATGATTCTATCATATAAATATAACTAAATATAAACTAATAACATAATAACTCTATATTCATATTAACAACTAATTTTAATATCTAATTGGTAAATAATTGCTATATAAAGCACCATTTGAGATTATACTGAAAAATAATTTTTAAAACAAAATTCCTAATTCTCTCCCAACACAAAACTACAAATAAAATACCATGCATGTTCAAGAATCATGTAGATTTATTTATTTATTTTTGAAGCATCAATTAACTAATGGGTCTATAAGAATTAAAATATACCTAGTTTTCATTATTGTTCGTCCTGGGTGCGAAGGTAAAGAAAAAACAAATGGAATAATTGGCTTGCATTTCAAGAAAGTTGATGAAATTTAATCTTATATTCTTATACATCTGGCTTTTCTCTTTGTCTCTGGAAAAAGGTACCGAGAGCAAGATCTATTCTATCCTTTTCCTTACTTGGAAATGGGTTTCTTTAAATAGAACGTGGCATAAAGGGCATGCTTGCTTGATTTGCCTCCAAAACCAGTCATATCATGTGCAAGTGGAAGGGCTTACTTTAAACTAGGAAATTCCCACCAATCAAAACCTAAACAAATGAGCTCCACTCGTTGGGTCACTCACTCTCAACAGATACTCCCTTTTATGTTTTCTGATGGGATGGGTGGAACATCCAGTGCCCAATAAATTATCCAATTAATTAATTAATTAACTTTCTAATTAAATTACAAAATTTTTAAATAATACTAAAGCTATCCGACAATATATTAATATATTATTAATTAATAAATTAATATAATATAAAATTATTAAAATTGAACAAAATAAAAAAAAATATATCGCATGATTTGATATTTAAAATTTAATACATTAATTTGGTAATTCTAATAACTTAATTAAAAAAAGTGATTCTATTATTATTAAATTTGTTCATATAATAGGTACATGAACAATGTAATATCACATTTCATCATAATCATACACTAAATAATTATTTATAAACTTTATATTAATATTTTATATGAGTATAGATTGTTCAATTTATTTTAATGATGATAATTTAAAATGATACAAAATAATAGATTTTAAAATTTTTTTTCAATAGTATCCTACTTGTTATTTATTTATTTTTTCAAATTTTTGTTGTTGTTGTTGAAAGGAGAGTCATAATAATAAAAAACGAAGGCAAACAAATACGGAAAGGTTCGCTGTCTCGGATTCAGAAAGTAGTTAGGAAGCCACCTTCTTAAATCATCAAATCTACAAATTGTTTGGAAATTAAATTAAAATATATATATGTATATGACCAGAATAACCATCCAAAAGACCCACTTGTTACACGTAATACATTCTCATTTATTAGCACAAGAATATGGATTACCGTATAATTATTTTTTAATTTTTAGAGGATGGAATAGCACTTGGTTTCATGATTTCAGTACGTTGTATCTAGCCCATTAAATTGTCCATTAACTTTGTTATACTCTACAATCCGCATTACGAATATTTGACTTTCTAATAATTACTTTTAAAATTTATTTTTATAGATGGGTCATTGTTATGTTTCTTTGTTAACATTTTATTATACATTTTTTTTTTAATAAAGTGTGGTTATAACTATTTGAGTAATTATTTTACTATATATAATTAAAAATAGTAAAGCATATTTGGAACAGGAAAATTAACAATAAAAGATGTATCCGCACTTGGATTAAAAAATAAAACGTACATGATTTGTTTTGATTTATTTTTATTTTTATGAAAAAGAAAAGATGTACACCTTTTGATTTCTTTTTGATTCTCAAATGCAAAAAGATTCCATAACCCAATAATATGCCACAGCAATGAATCATGCACTATTACATAGTATAATTAATATTGAAGATCTACAGTATAATCTTATTGAAAAACATATATGTAGTATAAAATGGCAATATTCTATGAACGATTGTTAAGAATATTTATTTTATTTACCATTGGGCCAATTGTTAATGAAATGAAAAATACCTAAAAATTGTATTCTTCATTTTATTTTTCATAAAAGTAACATTAGTAGTATCAGATAATGATAATCAATTACTTGGTAAACATATTAGGAGACTTCTTGGTTCCTTTATCTAATATTCTTTCCATAAACTTTGGATTTTTTGCTATTGGCAAACTTGGATTTTCTTTTATAAGAGAAAAAAAAAAAAATTGCCTTGACTCAAAGTTAGCAAATTGTTCATTAGCATTAGCAACCAATACTAACAGTATTCCAACCATCAATCTCATAAATCAAGGTTGAATTAGTACGTCTTTCAAATCTATATTTATAAATATGCATTTAATATATCTTTATACTAAATCTAAAACAATAAAATAAAAACAATTAATTACATGGTAAACACATTAATAGACTTTTTAATCCCTCTATCATTATTCTTTTCATAGACTTTCGATTTTTTCTATTATCAAATTTAGGTTTTTTTATTTAAAAAAAAAAAAAAAAACTTGCCTCGACTCAAAGCTAACAAATGATCATTAGCATTATCAACCAACCTTATTAATATTATAACCATCAATCTCATAATCAAAATTGATTTGATATATCTTTTACATTTATATTTATAAATCTTTGATTTAAGAGAACTGTGGAGAAAAATTATTGTGAATAATAAAAAAGTTTCAATTTTTATTTTATTTTCTAAAGGATAATTTAAAAATAAATTTGTATATTCTTAATAAGGGATTTTGACAGGATGGAAATTTAATTTTCATCCTATATTGGAATTATTAACATAAAAAATGCTAAAAGAGTTTTACTTTTCAAATAAAATCGATTTCATTCATTAATTGATGTGTATGTTTTTTGGGCCTGCGATATCAATGGTGATCCGAGCAAAATATAACCCTTTATCAATTTTTTATGTGTTTTAGAAAATAAAAAATTGTTTGATAGCGAACAATAAAATTATATTAAATAGATTTTTTTATATAAAAAACTTGTTTAAAATAAATAATTTTTGCAATACGTTTAAACTAGATTATTAGTTGGAGGGGGAAAAAAAGAAAAAAAAAAGAAAAAAGAAAAAAGAAAAAATGATGATAAAAAGAAAATGTCATCACGCATACCGAGTGAGAACAATATTACGATTAAAAATCCAAAACACATTAAAAGCCAAAAATCTCAGCGAAACAGCTTTACGGTATCAGCTCCAACAACCATCACATGCCGTTATAGAAAGAACCAACATAAAAAATTGTAATAAAAAAAAAAAAAAAAAAAAAGCCATAAAATTGGGTAGGCCCAAAACTGTCAATTAGACAAATCAGGAGGGTAGTATCGTACTTTCAAAACCGCAGTTTCCCAAGGACGATATTCCATCTTTTCTCGCACAAATTTTATAATCGCCAGCAACTTTCAGCGACCCGGGGGTGGTGAACCAAAAACGCTAGCCTACGCCTAGGTGCGCACTGCGCCACTCTTTCCATCCCTGACACTAACGCTCACGTGTCGCAACTACTTTGGTATTAAATTTTACGTGTACTCCTCAGAGATAGGGTGTGCATTTAGCATTAAGTGCACGTTAGCTTTCTGTCCATTTTCATATATATATTTTTTTCTCTTCTAATTTCCCACCGATTCTAGCTTAAAAATATAATACGCACCTAAAACTAACATCCATTTTGGACTCTCTCTCTCTCTCACACCACCGCTTTCTCTTTCATTAGGCTTCTAACACTTCCATTCACTTTCTCCTCCAATCGCATCTCTGCAGCCAAATCTTTCAATCTATTGGTTTGCATTTCGTGGTTCCTCCGCATCGGCTACTGAATTCTGATTCGCGTCTTGGAGTTGTTTCTCTTTGTTTACATGATTATGACGAAAACATCCAAAAAGAGATCGAGTGCATCAGAAAATTAATCCTTTTGTCTTGTTCTGGGTTTTGAAGGATCTGTTTGGGGGTTTTGAATGCGGTTTTTGACTGCTTAGTTTGTTTTTTCATCTGTTTTCTGAGACTGATCAACGTGTACGTGAAGAATTTGCAGTGATTGTACGGAAAACAGGATTTTTTTCTTTTTATTTATTTATTTGGGTTTTTGTTTTCGTTCTGTTTTCTATATATTATAATGAGCTTGGATTTTTCTTGATCTTGTTGTTCGGAGTTTGAGAGACTTGGAAGGAGGAGGAGGAGGAGGAGGAGTGGAGTATTACGGAGCGTTGGTTGTGAGCACGTGCGAGGGTGTTCGTGAGCGCGTGGGGTGGAAGAAATAAAAAGAAAAAGAAGGCGGAGGAATTTTTTTTTTTCTTTCCTTTTTTGGTGTTTGATTGGTGTTGGGAAGCCCGTGAAAAATGCCTCACAGAACCACTTACTTCTTTCCGAGGCAATTCCCGGATCGACGATTCGATGAATCTTCCAAACAGCTGTTGGCGGATCACGAGAAAAAGGTATCAACAGCGACCGCTAGCACACCCACTTCCACCACCACCACCACCACCCCCCCTACCCCTACATGCAAGGACACTATCAGTAACTTTCAAATCGAAAGCGACAGAAAGCCATCAAAACAGTTCTCTGTCAACAGCAAATCCTCAGCTGTATCGCAGCTCTTCACGGGTCATGGAAAATCACACACCAAACAGCACACACAGCCACAGCAAGTCAAACCGCAACAGCAACAACATTTCGCAGCCTTCTGCGATTGGTTGGCCGAGAAGAAAGCCGAACGTTCCACCACCGCGGCGCACGTGAAACCACCGCGCGATGAGGACCGTGAGCTTCTTATCCCACCACCTCCTGAGTCGGTTCCCGAAGTGGCACCGCCTGAGTCGGTGGTTAAGGATCGGAGTGTGGATAGGAATTTCGACCGGCAGGTTTCGTTGCCGAGAGTTTCCAGTGGGAGTAGCTATGCGGGAAGTTTGTTCTCTGGGACGACTCTAGATGGGAATCTGTCGATCGATGTTAAGGACAGTTATTCGAAAGTGTCGTCGTTTTCCACGGCGAGACATGAGGAAGTGGAGGTGGAGGAGGAAGAGGAGGTGGACAAGAATAGGGGGAGCTTGGCGCAGAAGACTAAGGAGAGTTATTATCTACGGCTTGCGTTGGCTAAAAGGCTCACTTCTCAAGCTTTTCTTGATCATACCGAGCCTCTTCTTATGCAAGTTTCTGGACCTGAGTCCTCTAACGCCGAAATCGTTTCTTATCGACTCTGGGTAGGTCGTCTCTGTGCAAGTTGAGCTTGCTCTAACATACTACTGAACTAACGGCTCATTTTGCATTTATTTTTTTCCAGTCCACTGTTAATTATTTTACCATTCCTATATTTCGTTTTCTTAACCGGAAAGTCTCGTCGCTTATTAACAATACAAGCCAAGTGAATAAAGCTACAATATATATATATATATATATATATTATTTTAAGGTCTACCAAAACAAGTCTTTACTTTTTGGATCTGATTCTTCAGTTTTGCCTAAATTGGTGTAGTTACCGAGTAGTCCAAAAGCGCTTTTTTGGAAACAGTCCTAAGGTTGAGACTCCTATCCCTGGGTTTTACTTGTTCCCAACTTAGCTGGTCTCGTTTCGTGTTTGGGTGCCTTGCGGTTTACGTTATTTTCCTTTTTGTTTTTGCAATTCATCCGGCTCCATCTCCCTAATGCTTACTGGTATCGATATTATGATTATCATTAAAATATCATATCCACTGAATCAGGGGGTCTCTGATTAATTCAAGGACAACTTAATGTCAAAAAAAGGAAAAAAATTTTAAGACATGGTGTTCATGAATTTATTGCTGTAGAGTTTATAACTTTTTAAGTTTGAAATATTTGCGATGGCATTCCAAAATTTGATGAAGCTTAACTTGCACTTTTTTTTATTTTTTCAGGTGAGTGGCTGCTTGTCTTACACTGACAAGATATCAGATGGTTTTTATAACATTTTGGGGATGAATCCATATGTGTGGGTGATGTGCAATGATCCGGAGGAAGGAAAACGCCTACCACCATTGATGTCACTTAAAGCAATCGAACCCAGTGAGACATCTATGGAAGTGGTCCTTATTGATAAGCGAGGAGACTCTCGTCTGAAGGAGCTTCAAGATAAGGCGCAAGAGCTGTATTGCGCTGCAGAGAATACGTTAGTGTTGGTGGAAAAACTAGGGAAACTTGTTGCCATCTATATGGGGTGCGTTTTTATTTTCATCGTCTTCCTCATTTTAACTTTTTGTTTTCAGGTTCTTTAATTTTTATTTGTTCTGGCATTTAAAATTTATAGGGGCACTTTCCCTGTTGAACAAGGGGATCTTCACATGCGCTGGAAACTGGTAAGCAAAAGGTTGAGGCATTTTCAGAAATGTATTGTGGTCCCCATCGGCAGTCTTTCTATGGGGCTTTGCAGGCATCGCGCTATTCTTTTCAAGGTGACAAATTGCGTTATATGGT
Source organism: Ziziphus jujuba (assembly GCF_031755915.1). Classification (NCBI taxonomy): domain Eukaryota; kingdom Viridiplantae; phylum Streptophyta; class Magnoliopsida; order Rosales; family Rhamnaceae; genus Ziziphus; species Ziziphus jujuba. The sequence goes on along the minus strand of NC_083383.1, from coordinate 20,696,677 downwards.
TGTGTAATTTATGCTTGTAATTTCTGTTTCCAATCACAGTTTGATCTCATTCATACTGATAGGTCACAAGTATTAAGTACACATTTGTAAGCACTGTGTTGAAATTTATAGACCTAGGTGGTGTACTATAAGTCTATTTATTGGTAGGATTTTAGACTTAGTTGCCAGTGATATTTTAGATACTTGTAATTTGATATTTGTGCTTATAATGTAAAATTGGTTTTGGTTTTATGTCTCATGAGATGCTTGTCTGTTGCAATGTGTTATGAATATAAATAGGAGAACATTTGTTGTTTACTCTTTTGTGCGTTAGGCTTTGACTATGACCAATAAAGGGATAATGAGAATCGTCTTGTGAGGGAGTTGGTGGGTTTTATGTGTTAGGATTCATGAAGAGTAGCTTGCATAATAGTTTGTAGAGCAGTTAATTGCTTTGTTGATGAGTAATATCTTGAACCAAGTGTTCCATGTTATTTGTCAAAGAAAATCCCAGTTTAAGCACTATATTTGGCAATGCTTAGGAAGGCTTTTGGATCAAAAACCTTCCAGTAGAATTATATTTTTGCATTTGTGGAACAAATTTGTGATTTTGAAGTTTTACAACTGCTATATTTATCCTTCCTTGTGCTTAATCTTTCGAGCTACGTTTTATGTTTTGTATTGGAGAATAGTGAACTTCAGAGTACGTTGCCATAATTGTGCAAGAATTTGTTTGCTTAAAGCATATATGAATGTGTGAACAGGGTGAATTGCTTTCACATGAGAATTCAACTAAATTACAAGCATCAAATTAACACCCAAATTTAGATAGAGAAGTCAATTAAGAGTTTTCATCCCCTGACCATTGAATTGAGGTATATGTAACCTTTTGAGGTGATATGACCAACTTCTTGTGCAGATATAAGGTCAAACCCAAATCATTATTTTCCCCAGCTTGATTTTATGATAGTGAACATGTGCATTACATACTTGTCAAAATGCGAGAGTGGCAGATAGTATCCTCTCTCTTAGTGGTGCTCTCTTCGTGCCAATATGTGTATATCCATATATGCTTGTGTAAAATGGTGGGTTGATCATTTTTTCATATGTGCTTGTGTATAATGGTGGGCTGATCATTTTTCATCGGCAGAAATGTTGATATTAGTGTTAATGATGTAAATGGTATAATCCTCCTGTGACTATATCTTAAAGTTCAACATATTTCAAGTGCAGAAGTTGGCAGACTACATAGGCTTGCCTTGTCGGATAGCTCGCGGTTGCAAGTATTGTGCAGCTGATCATCGGTCTTCTTGTCTTGTCAAAATTGAAGATGACAGGCAATCCACAAGGTTAAATGTTTAAACTGTTTCTGTAGCCCAGATATGTATACTTTCAAGTGTATGGATGTTCTTTAATGATCATTTTCATTATATTATGATGCTTATCTTTACAGACTTATATATATTTCTTGACAGGGAATATGTAGTTGATTTAGTTGGAGAACCAGGAAATGTGCATGGTCCAGATTCCTCGATCAATGGAGGATTTCTTTCTTCAATGCCTTCACCATTACAAAGTTCTCATCTCAAAGAATTCCAAGAACCTTACATGGATGGTGCATCTTGTTGTCAAAGTGTAAACTCAAAACACACATGTCTTCCAACTGAAAGTCCCCTTTTTGCAGGTAACGTTGTGTCTTGGATGCTTTGAAATTTTGTTTTTCAAGTAATTTAGGTATCACAAGTCTAGGAATGGCTGAATGGTTATAGGTGGAGGCAACATTTAACAGTGACTAACAAAATAACTTTGAAATGTTGGCTTCAGATCTCTTAGTTGCAGTAGATTACAAATGCATTTAACAGACGATTGGAAATGTTGATACCTAAAGAGCCTGAATGAAATAAAAAATGTATCATATAGCTATATGGCATTGTATTGCAGCTATGTTTTATACTTGTATATCCATACTCTGTGCATTTTTCTTCGTTTTTGTATTGAATTTAGATAATAAACTGATTTCTAATGGCCAAGATGATTTGTTTTTACCTCATGGTAATTGGTAAATCTGGGTTTAGTTTTGTCAGCTGTTAGCAACATTAGTTTGACTTTGACTTTTTCATCCACTAGATACTGGTGGTATTAAAACCAATATTACATTTGTTTTAATTTTTACAATATTTGTGCATGGTATTCTCATGAAAGTTTTTGGGTGGATTAGTGGCAGGCATTGTACTAAGTATTCTTTTTAGAAATGCAAAATGATTTTAGATTTACAGAATTGTGAAATATGTTATGACATAAATTTGGAAGTGCTCGCTTATCAGGGTATGTTGCTGGTGCAACAGGATAATTATTCAGCCTCATTTACTTATTTTAGTCTTTGATATGTTTGATGAATGTTTCTTCCAAAAGTTAATGAACTTGATTAACAGACTAAAATTAATATATTAATCTCTTGCAGGCTTTGGGAAAGAAACCCAGAAGGCTGAGGAAAATACTTTTTCCAATAATCTAAAGGGTGTTACAAATGGTCCAGTTTATCAAGCCACATCTGGGAAGGAATCTTCTCCAATGCCTTTGGAGATGAAGGGGAATTTTGAGAATTGTGTCATCCAGACTCCGGTGATGCCTTCTTTCCATGGTAACGTTTTTGAAACTTCTTTAACATTGCTGCGTAACATATATTCTATCAGTTAGAGAGAAACTTATGGAAACAATTAAATTCCAGGAAATCAAGCTGTAAAGAGGAGCCCAAGGAAAAAAAAGAGTGCCAAGCAACCGAAATTAAGAGTGAACTTATCCAGTGAATCAGATGCTGAGGAGGTTGAGAGTGAACCTGACAATGGAGGCAACTTTTCTTCTGTGACAATCCCCAGATACTTGAATCTTGAACCATCTCTTGCAATGGATTGGCTTGAGATCTCATGGGATGAGTTGCATATCAAGGAGCGTATTGGTGCTGGTATTTACTTTATCTTCTGTTTAATCAGATTAATCTCCATAACTATAATTTCTTTTCCAGAAGTCCATCATGTGAAATTTTACCTTTGTCCTTTCAGGTTCATTTGGGACTGTGCATCGTGCTGAATGGCATGGATCGGTTAGAAACGTGTACCCTGCATTTTGATTATAAAGTTTAGTTTATGTGAAAGATCAATTATTGTTTAGCATTTTGACCAGTCCAAAAGCTTAAGTGGTTAGAAAGTAAACCCCAATAGGATGAAAAAGGCCTTAAAGTGCAATATAATAAATTACTTGAAATGGAGGTAGCATGGTATGAAAAAAGTATCTAATAGACAATCGAATTCTGATATCATTATTCCCAAACTTAAATATTCAGGAAATTAAACCTACATTATCTATAATGCTACAGCACAACACACTTAACAGAGCTTTAGGGGGTGCTGTTTTCAATCACTTTGTGTAGATAATTTTATGGGTAAGGTATTGTATAACTTGCTTGATGTTACAATTTGTTTTATGATGAAATATGTGTGTTGTATCCTTTTCAATTTGCCTGTGCTCCTTAGCTTCTGATTTCCTAATATGTGGTGTTACATAGGAAGAAATGGCTGACTATAAGAGATAAGTTTTTTGTGATATGTTTCTTCTTTTCGAAATGCCTTCATTTGGATGTTGAATATATGTATAGGTATGATTTTGTTTCTTATTTATAGTACCTTTCTTATGCAACAATATCTTGTTCAGCTAATAAGATAGTAATGCTGTTTCATTGCAGGATGTTGCTGTTAAGGTTCTTACGGTCCAGGATTTCCATGATGATCAGTTAAAGGAATTTTTGAGAGAGGTAGAAACTCGAGTGATTCTAATGACTGACCATGTGTTACTATTACTATTATAATTATCATTAATCATTAAAACGCCGGCTCAGTTTCTTTATATTGATTATTATCCCATTGGATCTACTTTAATTCTGTTTATTTATTTTTTAGTAAACCATTTGTATATTTTAGTTTCTCCCTCCATTCTTTTCTTTCCTTATCTGTTCTTTATCGTCATATTGTTAGAATTTCATTCAAGTTTTCACTTATTGTCAAAATTGAAGCATTTATTTTTATGCTGCATTTGAGCGCCAAAATTTTCTTGTTCATGCTTGTTTCAAGAAATTTCTTAAAATAAATTTTTAAAATTTGTTTTCTATGATTGTGCTTAATCTTGTTGCAATGGTATCATCTTGTGCTATAGTTGACTTTTCTAGTTAGATGGTAGTATTTAATAACGATAGGTCATGTCATATACTCTTGTCAGCCCTATTATAATGTGTGAAATGTTCATGCCTGTTTTGCGCAATTACTACTTTGGCGTTCCTGATTTAAGTTACTTATCACATGACATTCAGGTTGCAATAATGAAACGTGTACGCCATCCAAATGTAGTCCTTTTCATGGGTGCAGTTACAAAGCGTCCACATCTGTCAATAGTGACTGAATATCTGCCTAGGTAGTCTTTCTCAGCTTTTTGTATCTTTATGGTTCACTAATATTTCTTACTGAACATCTAGCAAATTGTATAACTTGGTCTTGGTGGAGCAGGGGTAGTCTATATCGCCTTATACACAGGCCTGCTTCCGGTGAAATTTTGGATCAGAGGCGGCGATTACGCATGGCACTGGATGTGGTATGTAGCAATTAGTATATTTATTTACTTAATCTTTTGCTGATAAGTTTTGTTTCTTGCAGATCCTAATTTTTTGGTCTCATTACAGGCTAAGGGGATCAACTATCTCCATCGTTTAAACCCTCCTATAGTTCACTGGGATCTTAAATCTCCCAATTTGTTGGTTGATAAAAATTGGACAGTCAAGGTAAACATTAAAGGATGGATAATAGATTTTATTGTTGACAGTTTTCTCATTTGGCTTGTCATATAATTTCCCCTTGCTTTTTATGTCAGGTATGTGATTTTGGGCTGTCCAGATTTAAAGCAAACACCTTTATATCTTCCAAGTCTGTTGCTGGCACGGTAAATCTCTTTCTTCCTTTTTCACTAGACATTGGTACTTAGGTGTTTGAAGGGGATGTGATTGTAATATATAGTTTAGCATATTAACCATTATTCTACTTTAGTGGTACCCCAAACTTCTATGCAATCTTTATCACTAAACACCCCCACCTCTAAATGAATGTTAAGATAGTAATCTGGATTTTGTGGTGGGAAACTTGAGCACAACATTTCGTGGTGATGGATCAGCTTCTGCAGGTGAGATTTACTCTTCCCAACAATAAAGGTCCCACCATTAGGTCTGATTTTATGCTTTCGTGATTTTTGTTAATAGTTGTTTTCAGAAGTTAGATTTCTGATAACACCGTTATTTCTACAGTTTTTAGTTGTTTGAATTGTTGCCAGTGTGTCATATGTTTCTCTGGCATAGATTTATTCACATAACCATTTCAACATCGACAATTTTGGTTCTTTATGTTGAATATAAATATATGAATGTGGAGATGTATTCTGACTTTTTTTGTTGTTTTTGTGTGTGTGTGCGTGTAAACTTATCTGAGAATGGACAGAGATTTGACCTTCACTTTTTCTATTTTTTTTATAGTTCAGTCGTTTATGACTGTTGTCCGATGCGAAAAGTAAACCTCTTTTCAGTTTCTCTGTATAAAGTTGGAAACTTCCATCAATATTTTGCAGGTTGAAATTTTACTTCGCAGTGCATCAATCAACATGTAACTCTCTTGCTTTTATTTTCAGCCTGAGTGGATGGCGCCAGAATTTCTTCGTGGAGAGCCCTCAAATGAGAAGTCTGATGTTTACAGTTTTGGAGTGATCCTTTGGGAACTTGTAACCTTGCAACAACCTTGGAGTGGACTAAGCCCTGCACAGGTAATATGATGAGAGATACTACATAATGAATGCTAAGGATGTCTCCTTCATTTTTCCCTTCTTTTTTCCTTTTACTCATTGGTCCATATTGAGATTGATTTTCAGGTTGTTGGAGCTGTTGCATTCCAAAATCGGAGGCTCGCAATCCCACCAAATGCGTCTCCAGTGTTGGTTTCCCTGATGGAATCTTGCTGGGCTGAGTAAGTCTTCATATCCTTCCCTTGAAACCTAGTCATTAGGATTGGTTAGAATCAGAATATTCTTTGTCATTGCTTCAAGTCCTAAGATTTAATGATCCTATCCCAAGGATTAAAATGCAGTATTAGAGTATTAGGTTTGGACTGTTTTTTATCCAATTTAGTTGGGCTAAACTGAAAATAGTCCAATAAAAATTGGACAAAACTTAAAATAGTCTCTAATTCAATACTGCATTCTAGATGAGCCACATATGTTTGGAGTGAACCCTATCTGGATGTACTGGATTACTTACACATCTTTTAGTATCTGCCCACTACATAAATATGTATGTTTGCATCTTACATTTTTTTAAATATTGGTTCAATAGGCCATATGCATTTTCTAGAGGTTCCCCTAGCTATTAGGAGGGTTAAAGCTCGTATTTGTTACATAAAATAGTCATCAGCCTCTTTCAAAATTAAGGTGATTACACCATGGTACGTAGTTTGCAATTCTTGGCGGAATTTATATTCCTTTTGCATCAACAGAATTGTCGGAGAGCCAAGTCCTTTGGACCCAACCATTCATGCTTGGGGTGAATGAAATTATCAATAGCTAGAAATAGTATATGGTGTGAAAATACCATACAACTATGAAATTACCTTATTGCTGAATCATTACAGCAAATCTGTTGTGCTACCGGGGAGCACGGGAAATGTGCTTTTGCACTTTGATACTTTCTTAGAATGTACTACTAATGCTATATTATTAGGGGATAAATGATGTAGATGGCAAGCCTTTTCTAGAACTTTCCCTGGTTTTTCTATTTTGTAGCTTTATCTACAAACTAATTTACAAAATTAATTTTATGGTCATCTCAATCTGGAGCCTGGTGTGGTACTTTGTTTTATAATTCTTTTAACTACGTATGTGCAGTTTATATTACTTTTTTTATGTTTGCCTTTCTCTGTTGCTTATAATTTTTTGCTTTGCTTTACAGCGATCCCGCTCAGCGGCCAGCTTTTAGTAGTATAGTTGAATCGTTAAAGAAGTTGCTGAAGTCTCCAGTGCAACTGATACAGATGGAGGGGACGTAAGGGGGGGCTCTACCATGCTGTTTTGAACCTTGGTAGTCACTGTGGTTTACTGAACCTGTTTGGTTCTTAGTAAAATTACAGATTTGTTTGACTAACCCCACTTGAAATGCATAGTTAAGCTCTTCATTCTGAAGCCTATAATTGATTAAAAGGTAAAAAACGAGCATGCCTTAGGCAGCATTGCCCTTATAAGCTATAATCCCCTAACATGTGAGAATTAAGCTCAAAACTTTATTTAGATTTGTATCTTTATTTGTAACTTATACGGCCCTTGGGCTGAATTAGATAAATTTCGGCATTGTTGTACTGCCTGATTATGATGCTATAATAATGTAACCAAACTCTCTCTAAGGTTTTCATCATCGAGGGAGAAAATCTTAAAAGATGATGAACTGTTTTTGGTTTTTTGTATGTGTTTTTTGATCCTTATATATGTTCAAGGACTTTATATTTCTTACGTGCTTATTTTATTTGTTCTGAGACGCATTTGAGTGGACTAAATTAGTTATATTCTGCTGCAATGTAACTGCATATCTAATCGAGTAGAAACAAGTAGTACCACAGTCTCTAGGGTAATTATGTTGTCGCTGGAAAATTCTGCAAACTGAGGGGTATGTTTTCGTTTGGCAAAACGCGAGTAATATTCTGGTTAAACCGGTAAAAAAAAAAAAAAAAAAAGAGGGAGAATTGAAATAATTTAAGAAGAGATCATAGTGGACTTGCCACGTATAATATTGAGCACAATTTTGCAAGAAGAGATGATCAATATCATTTAATTGAACCCAGCTCTGATAAGTGTACATTATGTACGTTTAATTATCTTTTACTCAATATTTTGCGAGTCTTTGTGAGCTATTTTATGGTTTAATTGTTTGTTTTGTAGGCAATGTCAGAGAACAAAGTTGGGAGTGAAATGTAAGCTTGTGGGGATGAATTTTTAGATTACAAAGATGATGGCAGCTAGCATAAGATTATAGTGCTGCAGCCACAAATTTCTGGTGCTGTGCAAGCTAATTTGGAACACAGAGTGCCTCAGCCCTGTAGTCTTGGCACCGCGGTGCTGGCCATGCTTACGACAAGGAATTTTGGCAGTGAATTCTATTTTAACAGGAAACATTTTAGGGTATTATAAATAGAGATCAAGAGATCATCGGTAAGGAAATTTTGGATGGCTGAAAACCGAAGTAGAGCGTGCAAGGAAGTAAAAGATCGAAGAGGAAACAGAGCCTGGAGACGGAATTCGTTCATTACTCTTTATAATTTTCTAGTTTTTCTTCTCCTTCTTTATGCTTAACAATATGTTTAGGGTTTTATTTTACTTCATTATGTTCTAAATTTCTTTCTATCGATACGATGTAACCGGATTATGAATACCTAATTTTTTTTTTTTTAGTTTTAAATAAATTGATGATTATTTTATATCTATTTAAGTATTTTATTAAATTCTTAATGCTTGTGATTGTTTGGCTATTACTTACATGATTTATAATTTGACTCGAGATTGACATGTAAAAATTGAATTACATCATAATATAATAAGATAGAAATGTCATAGGATTGAGATATTAAAAATATCCTATGCAACATAATTGATTTTTTGTACTTAATGAGTTCTAATAGATTCATAGTAAAATAGAGATATATTGTGCTAGTTTGTTAGAATATGTTCTTGGTCCTTGAGAGAGATTAATAACCAACTTAGTGAATTTTGTTGTCAACATTGGGAATAAATATTAGTTCATAAATTGATGAGAATCCGTTTGTACCTATACAATCGACTACTTACTGGGGTGCTGATCCTTAACAAATGAAGACGGGATCCATCACTAGGACACAAGCTAGGAAATTCAAGGACACTCTGGTTAGTTTCATTCAAGAAATGATTCAATCTCAAGAGGATATGACAATACCCGAAGATCCTAAGCCCATCTTGTGTATCCAAGTTACGAAGGCAGAAATGGACTCGGCAAGCTGTTTTGGTACATTTTGGACCCCGAGCAGTAAGGAATGGATTCAATACTTTATGAACTCAATTGATATCACTAAGAGGCTATGGAATCATATCAAGGTAGATGCAAAAGTATTTAAATTCCATTTGTGCGCATAACTCATCTTTTTGGTCGAAAATGTTCATTTTGGTGCTGACTTTGACTTCTTTTGTTAATCAAGCAATTTTGACTTATTCCAATCAAGAGACAATGTATGAGAATCTATATTAATCCAATTTGGCATCCTACATGGTATAGGGGAGCTGATTTGGAGCCTAATCTAGCTGATGATTGGTCAAAGACAGCTTGTTTGACAAACTAGTCAACTAGTTTTCTAATTTGAACATTTGACTTTTGTTTTAGGAAATAATCTTTATTTTGGTTTTTATTTATTTATTTGCTGGACAAATTAGTTTAGAAAATTTGATATTTTATTATTTTAATTAATTCTTATTTCAAATAAAGAAATTAATTAATTCATATTAGATTAGGAAATGATTGAAATTCAGCCAACACTATTGTTTGCCAATCTCTATGGCAGGTTTTAACCTAGTGTTTTAAGGTTTTGTTTTGTGAACCTAACCTAGTGTTTTAAGGTTTTATTTGTGAACCTTAGCCTATTTATGGACTTATTTTCTCTATAAAATTCAGTACATTATTCATATAGAAAAATATTTGTGAGAAAGAATTCTTTTTGTTCTCTTTGAACACCTAAAACACTCAATAGAAGTAAAGTGTTTTAGTTTGATTTATCAATAGGATATCCATTACCTATTATGGCGTCTTCATCATATACAAAAGTTTATAATTACAAGTTGATTAGAGATTAAGATGACCATTAGAACCTGAACTTAATTGTGATCCGGGCTAACATGATACGGGTTTAGGAGCAAGTCGGCCTAGGTTCGTATCATAAATTTAGAAGATTAAAGAAGAATTAATCTTGGTGAAAACACTAGAGCTTTTAAATATTGGATTATTCCTTAATTTTAATTTCAAAGTTTGATTTGTTATGGTTTAAGCAACTCCTAATTTTAGATTATTTAAATAAAATTAGAGTTAGATTAATTTTGGTAGTTAATAATTACATTCCTCTGGAGAACGATATCTTATTTATCATTATATTACTTGTTTCGTTTCGTTCACTTGTGATTTTAAATAATAAATTTTTGGCACCGGTAGTGGGGATTCCTGATCTCTTATTAATATTTATACTAAATAGCTTTAGTTCTACTTTGAATTACTTTTAGTTAATTTAATTTTCTTATCTCGTATTATTATTATTTCTCTTATTAATATTTATACTAAATAGCTTTAGTTCTACTTTGAATTACTTTTAGTTAATTTAATTTTCTTATCTCGTATTATTATTATTCTTTTTATTTAGCTTTATTCTAGTTTGCATGCAACTAAAGAAGTTTAGAAGTAGTGATCTATTACCTTTAAATCTTGAGATTGAGAAAACTTATCGAAGAAATACAAAGGAAAAAAGAGAGGCTGCTAAACAAGAAAGTTTATTAGTGGCAAAACCCATATAATATAGGAAAAAGAGATGCTATAGATCCCAGGAGTGTTAACAGAGAGCCACAAGTTAATAATGCTCCATAATTAGCATTGAGAGACTATGCATTGCCACCCACTGAAATTTAAAAGATAATAAGGTGACCAACTATTTAAGCAGACAATTTTGAGTTGAAGCCAACAACCCTGCAAATGATTTAAGCCATTTAATTTTGTGGTTTGCCTACTGAAGATCCATTGCAAATTTTTAGGACATATATGATACATTCAAGTATAATGGTTTTATTGAAGATGTCATTCGCCTTTGCCTATTCTCATTCTCTTTATGGGATAAAGCTTGGTAGAAAACTTTACCTACAAATTCAATCACTAGCTAAGATGATTTTGTTCAAAAATTCCTTTCAAAATTCTCACCACCAGCCAAAACAATGAGACTAAGGATGGAGATTAATAACTTTGCTTGATATGAATGTGAGTCTTTTTCTAAAGTCTGTAAGCAATATAAAGAATTACTGAGAAGGTGCCTTTAGCATGGGTTACCTAAGTGGATGCAATTCAAAATTTTTATTGTAGATTGACTGGTACCACTAGAGCTTTAGTTGATGCATCTATAGGATAGACATTTATGAAGAAAATTAAAGATGACGCTTATATATTGGAGGACATAATATCCAATAATTATTAGCTGACTAGTGAGGGGAGCACATCTATAGGATAGCCCGAATTGCTTCTCTTTTTAAGTAATTGTAGAACAACCAACTCACAACAAATTCTATTCAAACATCTTTTGTTATTTGTGAATTTTACAATGGAGCTTATACAAGTACTAAATGGCAGATGGATAATCCTTTTGCTAATGCACTAATGGAGCAAGCTCAATTTATGGGGAACTAAAATAGGTAGCATGATAATCCATACTCCGACAAGTTTAATCCAGGGTGTGCAATCATCCAAACTTTTTCATGAAGGAATAATTGAAATGTGATATAGCTAAAGCTTAGTAATCAACAACCACAAATTAATTAAAACTTGAAAAAGCAATGGCTCAATTAGTTAACTCTCAAAGCTAATTTAAGACAAAGATAAACACTAACTTCTCGAACCAATCAACTCAGATTAAAAATTTAGAGGTACAACTTAGTCAAATGGCTAGTATACTTTTTGAATGGCAATAGGGTAACCTACCTAGCACTGTAAAGATAAATGCAAGAGGAGGAGGTCAAGAGCATTGCAAAGCCATTGTATTAAGAAGTGGGAAAAAGTTAAAGGCTCCTATAAAAATTGAAAAGACTTGCAAGGAGGAAAATAAAGAAGCCTCTCCAACACAGGTACTCATTAAAGGAAAGATTGAAGACAATGTGGAAGTTAAAACTTAACCTCTCTAGGATCACACCAAAAATTCTTTTTCCTCAATATTAAAGGAAGATCAAGTTGGATAAGCTATATCCTAAATTCTTGAAGGTCTTAAAAAAGCTTTCACATTAACATCCAATTTGCGAATGCTCTTAAGCAAATGCCTAGCTATGTGAAACTCATAAAGGATATTTTTTCAAATAGGAGGAAGCTAGGTGAATATGAAACAGTTGCACTTAAGATTGCAACATTACCAAGTACAGAAAATTGCCCCCAAAATTAAAAGATCTAGGAAATTTCATTATTCCTATTTCAATTGGCAATGAAACTTTTGAAAAGGCATTATGTGATTAGGTGCAAGTGTTAATTTAATGTCTTTGTCTATTTTTAAAGAAACTTGGATAAAATGAAGCGAAACCCATACCATAGTCTCACTTTAATTAGCGGATAGTTCTATTAAGCACCCTAAAGGTTTATTGAAGATGTTCTCGTTAAAGTTAACAAGCTTATTTTCTCCACAGATCATAATCTTGAACATAGAATAGGACAAGGAGATTCCAATCATACTTAGAAGACCATTCTTGGAACTAAGAGAACATTCATTTGATATTTAGAAAGGTGAGAAGCATCTTCATATACAAGAGGAGGAAGTCATCTTCAATGTTTGCAAGGCCATAAAATACCCGAAAGTAAGTTATAGTTGATTTCTCATTGATGCAATAAAGGCTATAGCATCTAAAGATATGGGTCAATTAATGGATCCTTTGGAGGCTAACTTGGTGCAGGATGATTTATTAAATGTGGAGGATGTAAAGGTTAAAGAGTATACCTTGTGGATGAATTCTTTTGAGCCAAATAAAACGAAGCATTTTGAAGTATTGGCCCTTCACGATTGGTGGTATTAATTGAGAAGTCGCCTACTCTCTAACTTAAACAAATATGAAATCATCTTTGTTGTACCTACCTTGGTGAAGAATCTACATTACTGGTAATTATTTCTTCTTTGCTTACTTTGGAAGAAGAAGAGAAATTATTAAGGGTATTAAGAAAGCACAAGTCAGCAATTGGATGGATATTGGATGGATATTCAGGGATATTAAAGGAATTCGTTCTTCTATGTGCATGCATTGAATCTTATTGGAGGACAGCATCAAACCATCAGTAGAACCTAAGAGAAGCCTAAATCCAACAATAAAGGATGTGATTAGAAAAGAGGTTATAAAGTGGTTAGATGTGAGAGTGATCTAGGAAGAAGGCTCAGGTAAACAGTTTTCAAGGGTGGAGTATGAAATGGTGCCTAAGAATAGAGGTATGATGGTGGTAAAGAATGAGAATAATGAGTTGATTTTTACAAGAACCGTCACCGAGTGGTGTGTTTGCATTTTGAAGCATCAAAGCCCTTCATGGTTGGTGCTATCAATTGAGAAGTCGCTTATTCTTAAATTTAAATAAATATGAAATCATCTCCATTATGCCTACCTTGGTGAAGCATCTATATTACTAGTAATTATTTCTTCTTTGCTTACTTTGGAAGAAAAAGAGAAATTATTAAGGGTATTAAGGAAGCACACATCAACAATCAGATGGATATTGGTGGATATTAAAGAAATTCATTCTTTTATGTGTATGAATCGAATCTTATTAGAGGATAGAATCAAATCATTAGTAGAACCTAAGAAAAGCCTAAATCCAATAATAAAAGATGTGGTTAGGAAAGAGCTTTTAAACTGGTTGGATGTGCGGGTAATCTATTCCATTTTAGATAGCTCATGGGTTAGTCCAATCCAAGTGGTGCCCGAGAATAGAGGTATGATGGTAGTAAAGAATGAGAATAATGAGTTGATTTCTACAAGAACTGTCATCGAATGGTGTCTTTGCATAGATTATCAAAAATTAAATAAGCCCACTTGGAAATATCACTTTCACTACCATTTATTGACGAAATATTGGATAGGGTAACAGGGCATGAATTCTATTGTTTCCTAGATAGCTACTTGGTATACAACCAAATTGCCATAGCACTGAAGGATTAAGAGAAGACCATCTTCACTTGTCCCTAAGGTATATTTGCCTTCCATAGAATGCTGTTATTATGTAATGCCCTTGTATTTTCCAAAGATGTATGATGGTAATCTTCTCAAATATGGTAGAGTGAATCAGTAGGTATTTAGAGATATTTTTTCATTTTTAGGGATTCCTTTAATGGTTACCTTAAGAATTTGGAAATGGTATTGGAATGGTATGAATAAACCAATCTTATTTTGAACTTGGAAAAATGTCATTTATTATGTGAGAAGGAATCATCTTGAGTCATAAAATCTCTTCTAAGGTAATTGAGGTAGATCGAGCCAATATTGAAATAATAGAGGAACTACCACCACCAATCTTAGTAAAAGGAGTTGGAAGCATTTTAGGACATGTGGGCTTTTATAGAAGATTTATCGATGACTTTTTCGAGATTACCAAGCCATTTGCAAATCTTCTAGTGCAAAGTACTCATTCTATTTTTGATAAGGCATGTGAAAAGGCATTTACCACTCTTAAGAAGAAATTTGTATCAGAACCAGTTGCCTTATGCATGTGGTGTGGGTAACCATGGTTGTGTGCATGCGTAGGCAAGTGATTATGGCCCTGATGTTTGGTGTGCATGCAAGTGTGTGCATGGTGGTGTGCAAAGACATAAGTACACTTATGCAAGCATGGGCATGTGAGCAGCTATGATTAAGCGTGATAGCCAAAGATGCATGGTACTAGGTGGAAACGAGTATGCTAATAGGGCTTGTGGGCATTGATGTAGTGGCATGTAGTAGCAGCGAGTAGTAGTTAGGGGGCATGCAACGGTGGTGGGTAGCATCAGATGTGCATGCATGTGGCAATGTTTGTGCATGTGAGCAGTGATATGCAGCATCATGTGTGCATGTGCACAGGCTTAAGCAGGGGTGTGAAGTTTGTTGTGCATTATGCCATGGCATGCTTCTGGGCTGACTTGGCTTTGGTTAACTGCATTAGACGGCATGTGGGGGTGGCATGTGCAAGCAAGGTTACATGGTTGCTGGGCATCCATATGTTCCTTGCATGCTAAACACCTAGCATTGGTCTGGGCTGACTTTGTGGAGCTATTTGCAGCAATTCTCAAGGTTAAATGCCTTAATGGCATTCATCCAAAGGTGTTAGAGGGCTTGTCCTCATATGTGACATTCAGTGGGCTATTGACACATGTAAGGCATTGTAGGAGGTCAATACTAAAGCCAGATGACTTAGGCTGATTGGTCAAGCAATACCCATGCAGTTATGGTTGTTAACCACAATTTTGTAGGTTGTATGTATTGGATTGAAAATTAGTATTTAAATTGATAAGCGATGAAAGCGATTATGCAGTGGAAGCAGTTCTTGGGCAATGCAAGAGTAAGATATTTCATGTTGTCTATTATGCAGGTCATACTTTTAATTATGCCCAATTTAATTATATGCCACAATGGAGAAGAAATTTCTAGCTATTGTTTTCGCATGTGATAAATCTAGATAGTATCTGATTGGTAATAAGGTTATTGTTTTCACGTATCATTCCACTATTGAGTACCGTATAGTTAAGAAGGATGAGAAACCTAGGCTTATTTTTTGGGTGCTTCTATTACAAGAGTTTAACATGGAAATTAGAGATAAAAATGTTACTAAGAACCTAGTAGATGATCTTCTCTCTAAGCTTGAATTAGTGAAAGACAAAGAGTTGTAAAAGCTCCCAATCGATGATAATTTTTTGGATGAGCAAATTTTTACTATTTTGGAATCTCAATTTTCTCCTAGGTAAGCAGATTTTTTTAATTATCTAATGGAAAATGTTTTACCTCCAAAGCATTTGTATCAAAAAAAGAAGAAATTCTTCTCTAATGTGAAGCACTATTATTGGTAACAACTGGTGTTGTATAAGCATTATGCAGATCAAATAATAAGGAGATGTGTACTAGAAGAAGAGATAGAAAGTATCCAAAAGCATTACCATACATTTGAGTGTGGAAGACACTTTAGAGGAATTTGGAAGGCTACTAATGTACTTCAGTTGGGATTTTATTGGCAAACATTATTTAAAGATGGTCATGCTTTTGTAGATAGTTATGATCGTTGTCAACAAGTAGGGAATATTACTAAGAGGAATCCCTTGAAAAGTATTCTTGAAGTTTAATTATTTAATGTATGGGGTATTGACTTCATGGAACCTTCCCTTCTTGGTATAATAATAAATACATCTTGCTATTGGTAGATTATGTATTTAAGTGGGTTGAAACAATAGAACTCAAACAAATGATGGTAAAGTGGTGCTTAATTTTCTTAAGGAAAATATCTTTACAAGGTTTGGGCCATAATCAGTGATAAGATCACTCACTTATAATAAGCAATTTGAGGTTCTTCTATTGAAATATGGAGTCAAGCATCAGACTTCTTTAGCTTACCGTGAGTAAATTGATAGTCAAGCAGACATTTCTAACAAAAAGGTAAAAGCAAGTTTTGAGAAAAAAGTAGACATCTCTCATAAAGATTGGGCAAAAGAGGATTGATGATGCGCTTTGGTCTTACTGCATGATTTATAAGACAATTATAAAGATGTTTCCTTATATATTGGCCTATAGAAAAGTATATAATCTGTTAATGGAATTAGAGCACACAGGATTTGCAAGTAGTAGGTTAAAAGAGATTTTTACAATTGAATGAGTTAGAAGAATTTCTTAATGAGGTTATGAGAATGCAAAAATCCATAAGGAAAGAATAAAGGCTTGGCATGACGAATGCATCTTAAAAAAAAGAGTTTTCTCATAGAAGTCGGTGCTTTTGTCAATTTAAAGCTTCATTTGTTTTCAAGAAAGCTCAAATCTAGGTGTCATAGCCTTTCACAGTTACTAAAATATTTCCATATAGAGCAATGGAAGTGACTCATTTGGAAGGGAATATTCAAAATGAGTGGGCAATATTTAAAGTCTTACTATGGTGGTGATCTTGACAGCAAAAGACTATTATGATCCTAAATCAACTTTAAAAGTAGAAGAACTCAGGCTGAAGACTATAAAATAAGTGCTTCTTGGGAGGTAACCATGCGTTTATTTAATTTTGTTTTTGTTTCATTTTATTATATTTAATTTTATCTAATTTTGCTTATGTTTTTAAATTTTTATTTATTTAGAATTATGTTTTAATGACTGAACATTTTTTGTTTTATAGGTCATTTAATAAGTTTGGGAGTGGTTTTCAAGCATTTTGGATCAATAATGGTATATAGATGTCAGATAGCGCGCCAAATTGGAAGAATTTCGAAAGGCCCTTGTAGATCGTAGCACCACGGCCTTATAATCAACTTTAAGAAAGAAAGGTGTTGCCATGGCACTGCACCATATATATATACACAAATATATATATATATATATATATATAAGGGCACATTTTGAAATTGTTGTTTACATCAAACCCACCTAAATTCTCCCTCTTTCTTCTTCGCTTTTCTTTCTTGAAACCTAGCCAATGAATACTCCACCATCATTCAACTCTCACCATAATCACAATCTCCACTTATTATTCCACATTCAGAGGAATTATCCAAGAAACTGTCTTTCAAGTTCCCTGTTTCTTTCAAACTCCACTCCGAGTAGTTTTACATAATTGGTTAAAGCTTTTTGATGATTTTAGGTTGTTGTTGGATAATTTTTCTTTGAGTTTCTTCGAGAATAAAGTATACTTGCATGCTGGAATTTGTAGTTGGTGAATGAATGTGTAATTTGGTGGGATTGAAGAAGCCACTGAAGTGAAGTAGAGAAGCTTATTTTGTTACCCACCAACTATTTGATAAAATTCCTGGAAGACAATTGTAGTTGCAATTTGGTGTGGTTGTTTTGTGTGGAGGCTTGGTTGAATATTGATAATATTTATGGTTATTGGTGCTTTGATTGAGTAAATTGTGAAATATATTACAGCTTCTAAGAGGCTTCCTGGTTCATCTAGTTCATCTAAGGCCAAGTTTGATAATAAAAAAATTGTTTCTAAGACCGCTTTTAAAAGATTTGAGGATTGCTTAATAAGAAAGACTTTAGCTCCAAAGAGGGGATTTTCACCTACCCCAGGAATGGATGGAAACATGTACACTCAAATTAATGTTAGGAATAGGTTTGAGTTTGTTAATCATCCATCGGTTGTTGTTATATCAATTGTAAGGGAGTTTTATGCTAATGCAATTAAGCACCAAAATGGTCGGGTATTTGCTCATGGAAAAAGGGTGTCCTTTAGTCCGAAGGCAATCAATGCATATTATAAGTTGCCTAATATAGAGATTTATGAGTATTAGGCTTTTAGGGACAATTTAGACTATGATGAAGTAAATGATACATTGTGTAGAATTAAAGCTGAATGGGTAGTGAAACTAGGACGGTGAACTAAACTTTTGTGCAAAGATATGAATCGATTTACAAAGGCTTGGTTTAATTTTATTGGAGTTAAGTTATTGCCTGTCATCATTTTAGTAACATTACTATGGATAGAATTATTTTATTATGTGCTATAGTCACTGGATTATCCATTGATGTGGATGAAGTCATTTATAACTCCATATTGCATTATATTTGACCTAATACTATCAGTAGTTTTGCACATCCTTGTTTGGATTGTGCCAAAATGCAGGGGTTACTTGATTAGAAAATGAAGAACTTTTTCCATCTAAGAGCCTTATTAATAGTGCGGTTATTTCTGGATTTCAAATTTGGACCGATAGAGATACACCTCAAACTCATCTTGAAGATGAACTTGCTAATGCTCGCTAACCCCATCGAGCTCCCAAAAGGCCATTGACTATTGAAGAGAGCCTAGGTCGAGTTAAGGATGAGTTACAAGTATAGAGGTGAACACTTGATCATCTTGATGAGTTTATGTAGTACCAAATTAGCTTCCACACTTCATTAGCCACTATGTTGAGCGTTTTAGCTCTTAACATCAGTCCATATATGGTGCAATTTTTCCTGAGCCTCCCATTTTTCAAGACCACCTTAACAAGATCCTATGGAGGAAGAAAAAGAAGATGATGCCTAGTATTTTTCAAGGAAGTCCTCTAAATTTTCCTTATTTATTTACATTGAAGACAAGGTTAGCATCTAAGTTTTGGGGGTGTTTATTTATTTTCTTAATCGTTTATTTTGTTTTGTTAAACTTTAGGATGTTTAATTTAGTTTAGTTGTTATGGTTTGTTATGTTTTTATTTGTTTTATTTTTGTTATGTTTTTTAGAGTTTAAAAAAAAAATTGTGTTTTGGGATGATAAAACTTAGGCCTATGATGAGAATTTGATTTAGCTTATTTTAATGGCTTATGAAATGGAAGAGATGTCATGCTTGTGCTTATGTTAGTTGCTAGGATGATTTTATTTTGCTAAAATTTGTTTTGACATTTTTTATGCACTTAGCGTACACTTTATCTTATTGCTTGCTTAGAGAACATTTATGTAAATTATAGTGGTACATATTATTTTGGACAGCCAGAGACTGAAAAAGAGTGTATAAAGAAGTTTAAGAATGAAGAGGAGATGGAGTTCGAAGATAGAATTCGTTCATCATTCTTCATTATTTTCTAGTTCACTTTCTCCTTCTTCATGCTTAACAATATGTTTAGAGTTTTATTTTATTCCATGATGTTCTAAATTTCTTTTCTTGGGCTGCAATGTACTGGATTATGAATACTTGGATTCTTTTATAGTTTTAATGAACTTGATGAGTATTCCATATCAATATTGAGCATTTTGTTAAATTTTTAATGCTTGTAATTGTTTGGCCATCGAATACACAATTTATAATTTGATTTGAGGTTGAGAGGTGAAAATCGAATTAGATCCGATAATATATCGTATGATTGTCATAGATAGAGATATTTATGAAATCCTATGGAACATAATTGATTTCTTTGGCTTAATGAGTTATAATAAATTCATAGTAACATATAGATATGCTTTACTATTTATTAGAATATGTTATTAGTCCTTGAGAGTAGATTAACAACCAACTTAGAGAAACTTTTCATCAACATAGGGAGAAATATTAGGTCCTTAATTTAGAGGATTCAAATAGGATTAATCTTTGTGAATCAGAAACCCTGAGCTTTTAAACGTTTGATTATTCTTTAATTTTAATTTCATAGTTTGAAATTTTTTATTTTTCACTTTAAGCAACTCCTCATTTTAGATTATTCAAATAAAATTATAGTTAAATTAATTTCGATAGTTAACAATCATTGTCTTAGAGGGAACAATATTCTATTCATCATTAGATTAATTGTTTTGACTGGTATTGATGAGAATTTGCTTGTACCCGTACAATCAACTACTCATTGGAGTGCTGATCCTTTACAAATGAAGATGGGACGATGTGATTCCGCCAGTGCCCGTTCAACCGACTACCCGCTGGTGTATGGATCTTATACAAATGAAGATGGGACCAATCACTAGGGCAAAAGTTAACAGATTTAAGAAAAAATTAGCTGGCGTTATTCATGGAGTGATTCAATCTCAAGAGGGCATGACAATACCTGAAGATACAAGATCCGTTTTAAGCCTCCAAGTGGTAGAGACCAATATTGACCCCGGGAGCTATTTTCATGCAAATTTGGACTCCGACAGCAAGGAATGGTTCCAACACTTTATGAAATCAATGAATATCATTAAGAGGACATGGAATCAAGCCAAGGCTAAATCAAAAGCATCTAAAAAGGACTTGTACCGACGGCCTCTCTATTTGGCCGAAAATGTGCTATTTTGTCGTTGGCTTTGACTTTTCTTCTTGTTTGACTTATTCCAATCAGGGGGCAACGTGTGGGAATCATTATTAATCAGATTTGGCATCCTACATGGCATATGGAAGCTGATTTGGAGCCCAAACAAGTTGGAGATTGGTCAAAGATACCTTAGTAGTCAAACTAATCAACTAGTTTCCTAATTTGATTTTGACTTTTCGTTTTAGGAAATTAGTCTTTTATTTTTATTTTTATTTATTTATTTGCTGGAAAATAAGTTTAGGAAAGTTATTATTTTAGTATTTCAATTGTAAATTAATTAATTCCTAATTCAAAATAAAGGAATTAATTAATCCAAATTAGTTTAGGAAACTAAAAAAAATTAGGCACTTTCCTTTTCTCTACTTTCTTTTTCTCAAAACTTTGTGTCTGATTTTGAATTAATTTTTTTAGGGCCTTTGCTTTGTAATCTTAGCTTGTTTGAAGGTTTATTTTCAATGAGAAATCAAGCTTGAATTTTATACAGAAAATTATTTGTGAGATTGAATTCTCTTTGTTTTTTTGAACACCTAAAACACCATTAGTGAATGAGTGTTTTAATTTGACTTATCAATAGGATATCCATCCCCTATTGTGGCATCTTAATTATACAAAGGTTTCTAATCACAGGTTGATTAGGGGTTGAGGTGACCATTAGAACTTGAACATAACTAGATCCGGACTAATATAATATGGGTTTAGGCACAGGTCGTCCTAGGTTCATATCATTTGGTATTATAGTCGAATTTTGTTCAGGTTTGATCTATTTTTGTTTGCTTTATTTGTTTTGTGTTAATCTAAAATTTTAGCATTAGGTTAAGGTTGCTTCTATCATCATACACATTCTGCATATTTGAAAAAAAAAAAAAAATTCATTCCTAGTCAAATTAGGTTTTCCTTGTTCTACCATATTTTTGTTTCCTAGTTTGTTGGTTGTCTTTCATTATTGTTCTTGTTAATTTTGGTTTTTGTTGATTTTTCTTTGCTGTTTTAGTCTTAAATATTTGCATTCATATATTAAAAAAAAAAAGGGAAAAAAAACTGCACAATTTGTATTTTTTTTGGGAGGTCACGTGTTTGGTGATTGTTTGGCATTGGAATTGCAATTTTGGTGTTGATTCTTGCTACTGCAGTTGTCTTATATTCTGTGAGTAAAAAAAAGAAAAAAATCAAAAGAGAAAAAAGAAGAAAAGCCGAATTAAAAAAAAATATATAGGTTTGTTGAATTTGGTGTAGAAATTTGTTGCTGGAATTTTCTTGGAGCTGCTGTTTTGTTGATTATTTATTCAATAGTTGGAGTTGTTGGAGAATTATTGTTGTTGCTGAATATTTGAATTTTCGGTTCTTAAATTATTGGATTAAAATTAGTTAAAGAAATTGATACAAAACTAGAATTACAAGAACAACAACCAACACTACTCTTTAATTTTGTTCAAATTGATTCTTGTTTGAGTTTGAATTTATTTTTCTAAAATTTCATTCTTGGATTATTAATTTCTTACCATCTAGTCCAGTCCTTATTAATCCAAAAGTTTCTTGTTGATTTGCCTTATTTTGCCTAGAAAAGCTGAAAACTAGGTTTTGCTAAATCATTCGGTATTGCTTTCTTTTCGCTACTGTTTGGTTGATAAGTTTAATAAAAATATACTTGTGATCTAATTGCTGTTTTGTGGGTGTTTTAATTAGAAATTTGAGATAATTCATTGAGTGGAAAAAGGCAAGAGTGTGTGAGCTTAAAAGAGGATAAAAACCGAAACTAGTGTGAAAACATGAGTGTCGAGACCTTAATTGAGTGAAACACGTGAGGGAGTGATATTTGGTGAGAATTTATTTTGCATTATTTATAATAACATGGCAGATTTAAGGTTGAGGAGAGGAGATCCACCACTAAGAATTAATGAAGAAGAATCCATAGGATTCCATGGTGATTCTCGAGCTACGGCCAATGGTGAGCAAATGGACATGAGGGCTGTCTTGGAGCAATTGCAGCGGATGAATGCTCAATTTGACCACATAAATCAAAGGATGGACAAAACAAAAGCATCTCATGAAGGACCAAATTTGAGGTAAGAGTTCCATGGAGGTCGAGGTCGAGGTCGAGGTCGAGGAAGCCATGGACGACCTAGAGAGGAGTTTGAAGAGGAAAATTTTGGATATGATTTCAAGGAAAGAATGGATGAAACACTTGCTTTCCAAGAGAGGTTAGGCCATGGGAGGCATAGGAGAGAGGAGGTAGAAAATGATCTTGGAAACATCAAGGTAAACATACCACCTTTCATTGGGAAAAGTGATCCGGAGGCTTACTTGGAATGGGAGGACCGTATGGAGATGATTTTCAATTGCCACAACTATTCGAAGGTTAAGAAGGTGAAATTGGCAGCAATGGAATTTGGTCATTATGCACTTCAATGGTGAACCAATGAGAAAAATACTCAAAGGAGAGTAGGTGATGACTTGATCACTACATGGCGACAAATGAAAGGAGCCATGAGGAAGCGATTCCTACCATCACACTATCATAGGTTGCTGCATCAAAGACTTCAGTCTTTATCTCAAGAAAATAGATCCATGGAGGATTATTACAAGGATATGGAGATGCTTATGATGAGGTTAAGCATGAATGAAGATAGAGAAGCAACCATGGCAAGGTTTTTAGGTGGTTTGAATCTTGAGATAGCTAGTCAACTAGAATTACAACAATATGTAGAATTGGAAGATATGTTGCATGTGGCTATCAAACTTGAGAATCAATTTAAGAGGAGGAGTACAAGTTCATTGTTTGGAGGTGTTTCAAACAGCGGGAGCTCAAATCCAAGTGTCTGGAGGATCAATCCCACATATGATACAAGGCCAAAACCAAAGTTAGGTGAAGAGAGCTCTAATCGGCCAAGGAAGGAAGTAAAAGCTAAATCTGATCCTAAACCTTCTAAAACTAGTGAAATTGTGTGTTTTAAGTGTCAGGGATGAGGACACATCACTAGCCAATGCCTGAATAGGAGGATTATGGTACTGAAAGGTAATGGAGAACCATAATCCGAAAGTGAAGGAAATGATGTTGAAACTGAAATTGAAGATGGAGAAGTTGGAGATAATGGGCATGGTGAAACCAAAACTCTCAAGGCATCTAGGGCTGATTTGAGTTTAGTAGCAAGGAGAATTCTAATCGTATACAAAGATGAGGACCAAATTCAAAGAGAAAATCTTCCACACTCGATGTGAAATTTAAGATAACATTTGTAGTATGATAATTGATAGTGGGAGTTGTGCAAATGTAATTAGTAATTTGGTAGTTGATAAATTAGGGTTAGCAATCATTAAATATCCAAAACCTTATAGATTACAATGGCTTAATAATAGTGGTGAGATGAAAGTGAATAAACAAGCCAAGGTAAAATTTAGCATAGATAAATATGTAGATGTTGTTTTGTGTGATGTTGTGCCTATGCATGCCGGATATATTTTATTAGGTAGACCATGACAATTTGATAAAGATACTACTCATTATGGTCGAGAGAATTGTATTGTTCTTAGATTTAAAGGTAAGAAAGTCAAGCTGGAGCCATTGACCCTGAATGGGATTTTTAGGGATCAACTACAAATGCAACAAAAGAGGGAAGCCGAGAGGCTCAAAGAGAAGGCTAGTATGGCACCAACGGTTCTACCATCCATTCAAGAGGGAAAATGCAAGCTTACTGTCCAAGGTATCTCCTCTATAATCCAGGTTAAGTGGAAAAATTATAATAAACCCAAGAGTAAGAAACTTGGAGAAACAACTGAGTGTCATGCAAAATTCAATGAAACCTTGAGTGAGAAAGGAAAAGAAAGAAAAGAAAGGAAAGATAAAAAATTTTATTTGAGTTTTGGGAATGTTAATAAAGCCATCTTGAGTAAGAAACCATTGCTGGTCATGAATTATAAAGATGCTGATTTAAATATGCTTTTGTTGTTTAGAACTTTATCTGCATTGTTGAGAGCTTTACTTTGTGGCAATTTGAAAATTAGGAAGAGATTATTTGCTAACTTTAAAAAGTGTAATTTTTACCATAATGAGCATGTATTTTTAGATTTTGTTGTGATAGTGTTTGACCCAGGAGATTTGATTTGGTTTCACTTACGAAAGGAAAGGTTTCTAAAATGAAGAAAGTCAAAGCTTGAATTTTGTACAGAAAATTATTTGTGAGATTGAATTCTTTTTGTTCTTTTGAACACCTAAAACACCATTAGTGAATTAGTGCTTTAGTTTGACTTATCAATAGGCCTTCCATCACCTATTGTGGCATCTTCATTGTATACCAAAGTTCCTAATCACAAGTTGTTTAGGGGTTAAGGTGACCATTAGAACTTGAACATGATTAGATCTGGGCTAATATAATACGGGTTTAGGCGCAGGTCGTCCTAGGTTCAAGTTTTAGGAGCGGATTAATGAAAATGCTTACAAATTTAACTTACCGGGTGAGTATAATGTTAGTGATTGCTGACTTATCTCCTTTTGCTATAGGTGATGACTTTGATTTGAGGACAAATCCTTTTCAAGAGGAGGGGAATGATGTGATTCCGCCTGTGCCTATTCAACCAACTACCCGCTGGTGTACTGGTCCTATACAAATGAAGATGGGGCCAATCACTACGGCAAGAGTTAAGAGATTTAAGAACAACTTGGCTGGCTTTATTCATGGAAATATGGAATGATTCAATCTTAAGAGGGCATGACAATACCTGAAGATACAAGATCCGTTTTAAGCCTCCAAGTGGTGGAGATTGATACGGACTTAGGTAGCTATTTTCGTGCAAATTTGGACTCCAGCAGCAAAGAATGGTTCTAACACTTCATGAACTCAATGAATATCATTAAGAGGACATGGAATCCAGCCAAGGCAGAATCAAAAGCATCTAAAAAGGACTTGTACGGACAACCTTTCAATTTGGCCCAAAATGTGCTATTTTGCCACTTGCTTTAACTTTTCTTCTTGTTTGAATTATTCCAATCAAAGGGCAACGTGTGGGAATCATTATTAATTAGATTTGGCATCCTACATGGCATATGGAAGTTGATTTGGAGCCCAAACAAGCTGGAGATTGGTCAAAGATACCTTAATAGTCAAACTAGTCAACTCATTTTAGGAAATTAGTCTTTTATTTTGTTTTTTATTTATTTATTTGATTGAAAAATAAGTTTAGGAAAGTTATCATTTCAGTATTTCAATTTTAAATTAATTAATTCATAATTCAAAATAAAAGAATTAATTAATCCAAATTAGTTTAGGAAACTAAGAAAAATTAAGCACTTTCCTTTTCTCTACTTTTTTTTTCTCAAAACTTTGTATCCAGTTTTGAATTGATTTTTTTAAGGATTTTGTTTTGTAATCTTAGCCTATTTAAAGGCTTGTTTTCAATGAGAAATCAAGCTTGAATTTTATACAAAAAAGTATTTGTGAGATTGAATTCTCTTTGTTCTTTTGAACACCTAAAACACTATTAGTGAATGAGTGTTTTAGTTTGACTTATCAATAGGATATCCATCACCTATTATGGCATCTTCGTTATACCAAGATTTCTAATCACAGGTTGATTAAGGGTTGAGGTGACCATTAGAACTTGAACATAATTAGATCCGGGCTAATATAATACAGGTTTAGGCGTATGTTGTCCTAGGTTCGTATTACGGGACCGATCACTAGGGTACAAGCTAGGGAATTCAAGGACAATCTGGTTAGCTTCATCCAATGAGTGATTCAACCTTAAGAGGGCATGACAATTCCCGAAGATCCAAAGCTCGTCTTGTGTATCCAAGTTATGAAGGCAAAAATAGACCCGTCAAGCTGTTCTGGTTCATTTTTGGACCCCGGACAGTAAAGGATGAATTTGTTAGGTTATGAAATCTATTGATATTACCAAGAGGCCATGAAATCATTTCAAGGCAGAAGCAAAAGCAATCAAAGACCACATTTGCGCATGAAGCTATAAGTTGGCCGAAAATCACCAAATGGGTGCTGACTTTGACTTCTTTTGATGATCAAGCAAGTTTGACTTACCAATCAAGGGCAATGTATGGGAATCAATATTAATCCTATTTGGAATCCTACATGGCATATGGGAGCTGATTTGGAGCCTAAACTAGCTGGTGATTGGACAAAGATAGCTTAGTTATCAACTAGTCAACTAGTTTTTTAATTTAAGTTTGACTTTTTGTTTTAGGAAACTATCTTTTATATACTTGTGATTTTGAGAGAGAAGCTCCTTATCTTTCGCTTCAATAGGTATGTTTTCATGAAAAGCAAATATGGCATAATGCCTTTCACTAAAATTTCAAATCCTCTTTAAGAAAACTGATAGAAGAAAAATAAAAGGATCTCTGGCTGTGTGGAATATCTTTCCCAAATCTCATCCCACCCCAAAAAACCCTCATCATCTCCTAATTTCTCCACTGTTATACTTCGATGACCCAAGAGAAAAGAAATTAGAAGCCCATACTCCTTAGCGACAGTGTTTTACTCGAGTCGATATGCGTATTCTATCAAGGATGGTGGTCATCGAAGGCAACCGAAGCAAAGGCAACCATAATGACCTCCACACCCATTTCCATGCCCAGCCAATGGCTCTAGGTCCATGACTTCATACCCATGTTGGATCTAAAACCTCACCTTAAGCCATTAAATTGTTAACCACCAGGGTTGGATCCCAACATTTATTGCAGTGGAGGTTCAACTCAGATCTCTCCCTCTTGACAAATATACATGCAGATACCAAAATTAGAAAAATATGAATTCATTCATGTTATTATCTTTTTTTTTTTTTTGGGTATATCTATGTTAGTCTCCCATTTTCTTTGTATATATTTTTCTTAGTTTTCATCATTATTGTGAATTTCAATTAAAATATTATCTATATAGGATAAAGCTCTTTGTACTAAGGTTTTTAATTAATTTTTTTGACAAACAATATTGACCATTAAAATAATCTAATTCTATAGTGGATAAAAAATGGGATGTTAAAAATTTTAAATTCATAACCTATTTTAATTTCTTAATTTTTTACACTATTTGGATTACATCATTTTAATAGCCATGATTATTTGTCAAAGATATTAGTTAAAAACCTTATTACAAGGAACTTGCCCTATATATATATATATATATATGTATTATTAGTTTTGTAGATTCCATTTTTCTTTTGGACAAAGAGAAGTAATGGAAATTACATTTGTAGCTAGGATAGACTGAAAATCTAGTGATAAAGAGGTAAAGCAATCTATAGGACTACATCAATCCAAGATTTACTCAACAAGCCAATTTGCAGCTCAATTTGTTGACCTATAATGTTTTCACAACAGCAAAATAAAAACTTTAGACGTCTAATATCTTAAACAATGGCACAACAACTTTACACACGAGGTGAAGAATCATAATTCACATACTAAACATGCTACAAGTTATCATATTCGAGAAAGATATGATACAAGTCCAATCAATGAGCAAGAAGGAGAGCATGAAACATAACTAAGTATTCAGCCATTAAAGAAGATGATGTTGAACACATTAAATACTAAATATTTTGCATGTCTTCAAGATGGTTTTTGAAAACCAAGCCAATCCCACACTCTCCACCACCATGTCAAAATGCAACATCAAAATCTATCTTGATAAAGCCTTGCTCTGGTGTAGCCCAAGTATGTCATAAAAAAAGTGTTGCAAGAGGCAACAACTAAGCAGTATCTAGAATACACATATGGGATAACTAACTAAAAGAATTTGAATTAGCCTTCATGGAATGTTGAATAATGGCTAATGGGTCTAGTATCATTGACGTAAAAGCAAAAACATCATGAGCCTTCCATATATGCCAACACAACAAAGCCAATAATGCACTTAACCTAACAGAGTCACCACCAACAGCTTAAATGTCTTGCGAACATTCAAATAATCATACTTTGACATCATTAATAGCCGCACATTGACAGTGGAACATACTAAAGAACAATAAAAAAAGTAAACGAGTTAAAGTTTCACCTTCCATATGACAAATTGGACATAAATTGGAACCAATAATGTGTTGTATGATAAATTAGTCAGAGTTGGCAGATTATTCTCAAAAAGTATCAAACAAACACTCAAACTTTTGGAAAAACTTTAAGGTGCCATAGAAATTTCCAAATAGAAGGTGAAATACCCATTGACAGAGGCAAAAAGGGTAGGAATAGAACAATATGCCTCAGAATGCAAAACACGGTAATAAGATTTCATAGTAAACTCTCCATTGGTAGTTTGTGGATAGATAAGTTGTTCATCAGCATCAAATCTTGAAACTAGTAAAGACCGCTCCAGGATCTTTCCCAAGCACCCAAAATGGTCCTGCCTAGAGAAGCCCTATCGAATTTTCTATCGAAAATCTAGTAAAATCTTTTATAATATGAATATAACCCAACAATATAGATAAAATATGAAAAAAAAAATCAAAGATAATATAAGAGTCATATGTATTGTGTTAATCCACCAAACAAATCTAAGAGCACAAATGAATAAATGCAAAATACAAACAATGCCCAATATACTGTATACATCAGAATCAATGAAATAAATAATATATATTATTATGAGAGTCAAAGGAAAAGAATAATTCATTAGCAACAGAATAAAATATGAACAACGAAGATACCTGGATGTGATGGACATAACCTATCAATTGAGGCCTAAGGGAATAGTTTAAAAACAAAACTATGAGACAAGCTTTGAGAGTGGGATAAAATAACAATGTGAAAATAATCATTTATTTTTAAAGCAATTCTCTCAAAATCTTGCTTCCATTCTTTTAAAAGTTTCCATGTTTTGGAAAACGTTTATCACAAAATCCATGAAGTTTTTTCAAAAATATACTAAATTTCATATTTTATATAAACATATTTATAAACATGATATCGGTCATAACCTCCTATAATTACATAAATAAAGTATATTTTTCAAAAATAACTCATAAGCAAAAGTGACAATTTAATAATCATAACACACACAATATTAAACCTGTGTACCATGTCCAATATCAAATCTTGTCATACGATCCTTGGCATCCCTAAGGCATAACAGAGCTGGGACTTCTCAACCTGCCTCTACATTACATGGTAATAGTAAAAGCTTGAGACATATACATAGATATATATATATATATATAACCATAACTGCATTCATAACCGAATCCATATTTGTATCTGTAATATCAATTAAAATCTCACATATATCCCATAACAAAATATTATTTATTTCCTTATAGCCGTACTATAAAACTCACTGTAACTATTTGACATGTTAAAAACTATGAGACAAGCTTGGTGAGTGGGATAAAATAATAATATAAAAATAATCATTTATTTTTAAAGCAATTCTCTTAAAACCTCACTTCTCTTCTTTTGAAAGTTTCCTTGTTTTGGAAAATGTCTGTCACAAAATTCATGAATTTTTTTTCAGAAATGTAGTAAATTTCATATTTTATAAGAACATATTTATAAATATGATACCGATCATAACCTCCTGTAATTACATAAATAAAGTACATTTTTCAAAAATAAATCATAAGCAAAAGTGATAATTTAATAATCATAACACACACAACATTAAACCCATGTGCCATGTCCAATATCAAATTTTGTCATACGACCCTGAGCAGTCTAAGACATCACCAGAGTCAATGGCGGATGGGAAAATTGTCATATGACCCTTGGCATCCCTGAGGCATAGAAGAGTTGAGACATCTCAACCAGCCTCTATATCACGTGGTAATTGTAAGGGCTTAAGTCATATATATATATATATATATAAAATCATAACAGCATTTATAACTGAATCCATATTTGTACCTATAATCTTTGTATTGCTTGGCATACAATATCATCAATTCAAATCTCACATATGGATAACAAAATATTATTTATTTTCTTATAGCTACACCATAATACTCAATGTAACTATTTGACATGTTAAGTGCAAATCATTTATGAATAAACTAAATAAAATAATCAAATTATAAATATTTTTTTATTGTAAAAAATATAACCATGTAAATTTAATATTGTAGTAATTAATCCAACTACCAAAACTTTTCAAATACGAAAATTTACAATTTTGCTATAAGTATAATAAAGTTTGTAAACAATTAAAAACTTGTGAAAGATCACATGAAATGATAACTTTTATATACATTCACATATATAAATATATGTAACTATATAACCAAAGCTTATATAAGATTTTATTAAACTTCAAGATAAACCATCAACCATTAATTTAACATGCCCAAAAAATATTTAGGAAAATAAATTGTTTCATTGAGATACAGCTCACTCTTAATCTGCCATCAGATCACCTTCAGTCTTCATCTTAGTGCCTAAAATATAACAATAACACTTTTTAGGCTTTCAAAAATTAAACTAGAAACATTAATGCATACCAAATATCTTAAAATAATTTTAATAGGACTCTAGTTACCAAAATTGGTCACCAAAGAATCTAATTATATTACGAGCCTTAATATCCATTACCTAAAATTGAGATTTTTCTCCCAAAGGCTAATTTGATGAAATTGCACCTTCTTGTGAGTCCTATTAACAACTAATTAAACTTATTTAACTTTAACTTTGTTTAATTTTATCTGAACACAATCTAATTTCATTCAATATTTAATTAATTAACTCAAAAAAGGAAAAATTTTCAAACAATGTCCAAAATTCACAAACTTTATATCAATGGAAAGCCCAAGAGATGCGTAACATAATGATGTACTCACCTTGATCCAAAAATATCACCGATGGCCAAAACAATATCAAAATATTTGGCCAAACTTTCCATTGATAGATCTCTTAAACCGTGTGGAATCTCGATGAACAAAGGGTGCCAATGGATTCAAATGATCTAAAATAGAGGGAGAGGACCAGACCGATAGCTAGAAATGGCCGGAATCTAACCAAATAAAGGTTGATCAAATTTTACCACCTCCATTGGAAAATGGCTGATTCCCATGCATTGACAAGAATTTTGGTGAGAAATTTAGGGTTTTAAATGCAAATTCCATGGGTAATCCATCCATCAGGTCATGCATCTTTAATCCAAGGAGAAAATAGTCAATCTGAGTGATTTTTGTTGAGGGGTAGCAGTGGTTTATGGTTGCCGATGAGTCGGGTTTGGGTCCAATTGAATCTCTAGTTTTTGGGGACAAAAAAGGAATATTTAGATTTTAATATGGGGGCATGTTTTCCCATGTATTTATAGAACTTTGGGCCTCTAAGAAGTAAAAATTTGAGACTGGTTTATACATTGATATAATACTAATGTTAAAAAACTTCCTAAGACTATAACTTTTTAATCATAGCTCGAAATTAGATGTGCACCAGTCTACGAACTCATATTGATAAGCCATGTGCAATGATATAAGAGTTAAAATAAAAATCTATCTTAAAAGAAAAGTCAAATACGATCCCACTTAAAAGTTCGACTTGGTCAAACTTGATCAACCTTGGTTAAATCGTCCAAAATTTCAAATTTCAAGTGTATTTTCAGGATGGGTCATTACAGTAGTGTTTAAATTCCAAGATTTGGAATTGGGATCAATTAAAATAGCAACAATAGCAAAATTATCCGAGCATTATGGAGATAAGTAAAATAATAAACAACACCAATTTAAGTCTTAGAGAGGGTTTCAAAACCGAATAATCTCCTTACCAACAAGGATGCTTTTCCTACTCTTAGATTGTTGCCGATGGGAAGATACATCAAAGAAAGATGAATTGAGAAAATAGATCCTTTTCAAGACACGAATTTACAAAGTAGTTGGATTATGCTCAACATGCTATGCCATCATAGCCAGTGAAGCTTGATTGAACAACTCCAAATCATGTAAGCCAATACCACCACACAGCTTACTTTTAGTAAGTTTTGACTACTTAAGACAAGCAATAACACATAACTTAGCACTAGCAGGCCACCAAAATCGACAAATGACATTTTTTATATCTAAGATGAATGATTGGACACCAGGTACTCTTTGTTAATAAGTTAACCTGTCAGTGACTCACACCTATCCGTACTTACCTGGTAGATTCCATAGTTTGCCCCTAGTCATCACAATTCACCTTAATATAGTGTTCATTGATCTTATTTGTTCTTGCCTCATACCCTTCAGGACTCATAGGTTAAAAAGTGGTTGCCAAAATTTGTAAAGAGCTTGTCTTTTCTTGCCTTACATCCTTCAGGGCTCATAGGTCTTATAGGATGGTTGCAAAATTCACAAAGAACTTACATCAATTTCGTTGTGATTTATCCTCCTATATGTTATTACATTTTTTTTTTAATTTGATTAGCTTGGTAGGTAAAAAAAGGCTTGAGATGTGCCTAATAGATGAAGTGATTTCATATTTATATGAATCATTAGATGCAAACATTAATGTAAAGTTTTCTGATGAACTTAAAATTACAAGTATAAATAAAAATGATACTCAAAAAATATGTAGAGATCATTGGATGTTTAAAACAATTCAAATGTACATGATACCATTGATTCTTAGATTACCTCATGAAATGGGGAAATGTAAACAATGAGGCTTGTTGTTGTGAAGTCGTAAAATGGATTTATTATTTATCTTAGTGTATCTAGATGATATGAGTAACACCAATGATAACTCAATCATTGGAAAAGAGTTGACATCTTTCAAACCTAGGAAGGTTAATGAACAGGTCTTAGGGTCAGAAGTTCATTTTCTTAGCATCATATGAGCACTGAGTATCTTGCAAATGTATCAGGCTTAATATACATTTGTAAGTGTAATACTGCAGCCACCAGAAGACATTGGGAGTATGCTCTTTATTATTTTCAAGGGTTTATAGATTTTGGTAGGTATTGACACTCAAAGTGGACTATTATGAATTTAATTATTTAAAAATTATAATACCATATCACGAGCTGGATATGTGCTCTTTAATAGAAGTATTGTGATGTAGTAGAGGTCTACTAAACAAATATTGGTTTAAGCCATCTAAAACCATTTATACATTTTGGCATTGCATATAAATGGGCGTAATTGTGCATGTTTGAGATCTCTAGTTCAGCATATTCACTAATCCTATGGCTTAGCCTTAAACAAAGAAACTCATAATTGTTTAAAGACTATGCAACATGCATTGCATAGATCAATGGTGGATATTTTAATAAGACAGGATAAGCTATTTAATAATATATACAAAAGCTCCTAAGAAGATTAAAATTGAAATCAACCAAGTTTGCTCAAGTAACAATCTTGCAAATATATAAATCAAGTTGTTATCAAATGGTACTTTTAAGAACTATGTATATGAAATAGGCATATGTAAACATATATGTTGTTTCCATTAGGGGGAGTGAATGATTTATCGGCCCAATAAATCAAACTTGGAAGGTTTATGGTTGCACTTCTTTTCCTTAGTCAAGTTTTTATCACACAAGGTGCTCTCGATCAAAGATTTTAATGAGGTAACATGTGCATTACAAAATAGCATATGGACATGTACTCTTTTTTCTTTAGCTGATTTTTACCGTTATGTTTTCTAGCAAAGTTTTTGATGAGGCATAATCATAGCTCAATATTGTCCAAATGGAGGTGTTAAAAAATATGGAATTCTACATGGACATTACTAAAATAAATATGTAATTATATTACTAGAAGGTTTTTACCAAGAATCCTTCTTCACATATGAGCTTGTTAAAATAAAGTCAGCAGCATTCATTCTATTCAATTTGGTGATGAACTTACAAGCTTACTTATGGTTGAACTTCTTCAATATTCATAAATTTTTTAAACAAAATCAGAATGTGCCAATTGAGAAATTTAAAGAAGAGTTAGTCTTGTTTTTCTCACAGGGAGTATACATGGTTGTACTATTTTTCCTTTATCATGGTTTTGTCTCACTAGATTCTTTTGATAAGATTTTTATTGAGTTAACATTGACTGTATAATTGGGAATCCAAGGGAGAGTGTTATGATATCATTAATTGTGGATGTTTGTTATCCCTTGAGATATGATATCTACTAGATGTGATTTATTATTATTATTATCCAGTTTAATTATATGTATATTATTGTTATTATCTATATTATGGAAATGTCTATAAATAGGACATTTCTCCTCAATATAAAATACATAGAATGATACAGCTACACTCCTCCTCTGATTTTTCTCTTCCATTGTTTTTCTCCTTTCTTTTTATAATACCATTTGTGTATATATATATATATATATATTGTTTTTTTTTGTCATTTATAACAATTTCTTTTTCTGGTGTCTCGAACAATCATGGTCTCAAGTGTGAGTGTAAGTGGCATATAAACTGAGTCAATTTTACTTGATTCATGTATATATTGTAGAAAAATAAAAATATGAAAAAAAAAATAAATTGTTATAGTAGAAGTAATATATTGAATGAGTAGAGGGTATAAATTAAAAATTTTTGTTATTATAGTAGTAATATATTGAATGAGTAGAGGGTATAAATTTAGGGATAATATCACTTAGATCCCTTAGGGTAAACCTTATTTCAAATTATACTTAGTAGTTTACATACTTCAGAAACACCACCTGCCATTAGTAATTTTCCATTGGCGGACATTCTCTTTTTTAGTTGGCAATATAAAAAGTCAAAAATACTTTTAAGGTTTGAAAATATTACCATTGCATTAAAAAATATTTTTTTGAAAATTTAAATGACTTTAATACCCTTAGGATAAAAAATTCATTTTTTTAACCATTTCATTCATTATTATTAGTGCATACTAATTAAATGTTTTACTTTGTAGATAGAAAACAATAATTTTATCACTTTTTGATTAAAATATTTTTTTCACATACTTTACATATTTATTTTTCATATTCTATGATATATCTACATATTTAGAAATATTAATTTTAAATTACTATATTTTCTTAAAAAGCGTCTATTGATTTATCATTATAAAATAAATTAAAAGTTTCATATAAAATATACTATTTAAATCAGTGAAAAATATATATCTATTTTCAAAGATATAATTTTTATAAAAATTAAAATGAAAAAAAAATTCTAGTAAGAAATTTCAATTTTTCCCCAAAGAATAGGGGAAAAAAAAAATTAAGCCAAACTTCCCTTACCAACAAAAAAAAAAAAAAAAAGAAAAAAAAAGAAAGAGAAAAAAAAAACTACACTTTCAAATTCTTAACAGCTATCTTATGCAATAAATAAATGAGTACTTATTAATACGTGCTAATTTTTTGTGATTCTAATTTTAAGAGGAGTAAAGTCTTGTTTTCTTAAAGAGGAGCATACGTGGTTGTACTCTTTTTCCGTTATCATGGTTTTGTTTTATTATGGTTTTTTTTATAAGAATTTTTGTACTTGAGTATCCAAGGAAGAGTATTATGATATTATTAATTGTGGATGTTTGCTATCTCTTTATATAAGATACCTATTAGATATGATTTATCTTTATTATCAAGATTGATTATTTGTATATTTTTGTTATTATTTATATTATGCAAGGGTCTATAAATAAAACTTTCCTTCTCTTTGTAAAATACATAGAATAATATAGTTACACTCCTTTGATTTTCTCTTCCATTCTTTTTCTAATTTCTTTCATAACACCATTTGTAAATAGTATTTTTTTTTTTTTTTTGATATTTTGTAATAATTTCTCCTCTTTGAAGTTTCAAACCTACTAGGCCTCAAGTGTAAATGTGAGTAGCAAATGAACTAAGCCAACTTGACCCCCTAAAGTTTACTTCTATTTCAAAATACAAAATACACCTAGAGGTTTGAAAGATTTCAGAAACACCCCCTGTTGTTAGCAACTTTCAACTGCTTGACTTTCTCTCTCCTAGCTAATTGTATAAAAAGTCAAAAATACCCTTAAATGGTTGAACAAATTACTATTACATTTAGAAATGATTTTTTTTTTTTTTTAAGAAAATTTAACTAACTTTAGTACCCTTAGAGTAAAAAATTCATTCTTCTTTACCATTTCTTTCTTAATTACTAATATATATAACTTAAATGTTTTACTTTATAGATAGAAAACAGTAATTTTATCGCTTTTTGATTAAAGTATTTTATCACATGCTTCACATATTTATTTTTCATTTTCTATGATATATCTACATATTTATTAATATTAAATTTAAGTAACTATATTTTCTTAAAAAAACATCTATTGATTTACCATTAAGAAATAAATTGAGAGTTTAATATATAAAAATTACAAAATTTGGTATTAGGCATGTCATATAGATTCTGATAACATATGAATTATTTTTATAAAACTATGATTATTGTTGATGGATTATTTATAGAAAATATAATTTGTTTATTTAGGTAAATGAATTTATGACTACACTACGCGAAAATTGATATCTAGCGACACTCACTTAGCGACGCTATGAAACAAATACATCTGAAAAAACAAAATCGACACTTTGAGGTTAACGCATCAGTAAAAATTCAATAATATACGACGCATCCAAAAACTGTCGACGTCAAAAGATCGCTAAAAACAAAAACACGCGACACATCCGTTAAAGGTTGCTGAATATGGGGCTGACCAGAGTCACCATTAATACTGCATGTATATTTTATCTAAATTGTATTGTATGTTTAAATGCTACTCATGAAAAATGAATACTAACCACTAATCTATATATACATAATAATAAATTTTAATTATACAATGTTGTTATTCAATTATATAATTTTTATTGTATAGTTTATTTTTACAAATCTCTTAAATAGTATTCTTTTATTTCAACTACAAATAAATAGTAAAAATATTAGAGTAACATAACCGAGCTGGTTTTATTGTTGTTGTTTTTTTTTTAATAGAGGTAACAGGTGATGCAGTATTTAGATTGTGCATCACCTGTTGTCTTCCCTTTACTTTTTAATTTTTTTAGTTCTTTTAAACAATCTAATTTTATTTTAACAACAAATAACAAGTAAAAATATTAGAGCGACAAAACCGAGATGATTTTTTTTTTAATATATAGTTAATAGGTGACGCAATATTTAGATTGTGCGTCGCCTGTTCTCTCCTTCTCTTTTTTTTTTATAGTCCTTTTTATCAATCTAATTTTAATTCAACAACAAATAACCCGTAAAAATATTAGAGCGACAAAACTGAGATGTTTTTTTTTTGTTTTAATATATAGTTAATTGGCGATGCATTATTTAGATTGTGCATCGCCTGTTCTCTCCTTTCTTTTTTTTTTATAGTTCTTTTAATCAATCTAATTTTAATTCAACAACAAATAACCCGTAAAAATATTAGAGCAATATTTAGAGTATGTGTCGCCGGTTCTCTCCTTACCTTTTTTTTTTAAGTTTTTTTTTAGTTCTTTTAATCAATCTAATTTTATTTCAACAACAAATAACCAATAAAAATATTAACGTGCCAAAACTAAGCTGGTTTTTTTTTTTTTTTTTTATATACAATTAACAAGCGATGCACTATTTAGATTGTGTGTCGCCTGTTTTCTCCTAACCTTTTTTTTTTTTTTTTAGTTCTTTTAAACAAGTGCAAAATATTAGAGCAATATTTAGAGTGTGCGTCGCCGGTTCTCTCCTTACCTTTTTTTTTTAGTTCTTTTAATCAATCTAATTTTATTTCAACAACAAATAACCAATAAAAATATTAAAGCATCAAAACTGAGCTGGTTTTTTTATATATATATATATATATACAATTAACAAGCGATGCACTATTTAGATTGTGCGTTGCCTGTTTTCTCCCCATCTTTTTTTTTTTTTTTAGTTCTTTTAAACAAGTACAAAACCATTAAAAAAAAATCAGATAGGGCTATGCCAAGAATTGAACCCAGGACCTCCTACACTCTCAAAGAATCACCACACCATCAGACCAAATGACTTGGACATAATAATACAACAAGAACTAACAAATATAGTTTTAGACGATGCATTCGTTTAAGAAAGAGTCGCCAAATTGATGAAAAGGCGTCGCATTCTTCAACAATTGCGTCGCCTTTTCTTCTCTTTTTTTTTCAATTTTTTTATTTAAACATTTAGAAATCCATTAAAAAAAAAATCAAATAGTGCCATGTCAAGAATTGAACCTAGAACTCCCTATACATTTAAGGAATCACTACACCACCAAGCTAAATGACTTAGATATAATAATACAACAAGAACTAACTAATATAGTTTTAGGCGATGCATTCATTTAAGAAAGAGTCGCCAAATTGATGAAAAGAAGACACATTCTTCAAACAACTGCGTCGCCTTTTCTTTCTTTTTTTCAATTTTTTTATTTAAACATTTAGAAACCCATGAAAAAAAAAAACCAAATAGGGCCATGCCAAGAATTGAACCCAAGACCTCCTATACTCTCAAGGAATCACCACACCACCCGACCAAATGACTTGAATGTAATAATACAGCAAGAACTAACTAATATAGTTTTAGGCGATACATTCTTTTAAGAAAGAGTCGCCAAATATACAAAAAGGCGATACATTTGTCAACAACTGCATTGCCGTTTCACCCAACCACTTTTTAATCTTTTTAAATTTGAAAGTTGGTTTTAGTAATTTTTTTAATTTTACAAACTACTTTTTTGTTTTTTAATTTGTAGATAAGCAATCAACAAAACTAAATAAAGATTAAAAAAAAGAAACAATAGGCGACGCGTTTTAATGGAATTGCGTTGCCTGTGCCTTCAATTTTTTATTTTTTTATTTTAAGAAAAATCAATTTAATAGACTTTCAATTTTTAAAAAACAAGTAAGCTATTATTGGCCATAAACACATGAAAGTTACGTTCATTTAACATATTTATATAGATAAATTGGTCAATAAATGCTTGTTGAATTAGAATTCTATATTTGGTACCCTATCTCAAATTAGGTCTTGAGATATTTTGTATCTCGTCTATACACATATATGTGAATAATTGAAAAGAGCATTGACAAAACTATTTTCTGTTTTTAGATTAATGGAATTTATGTTCATTGGATTGCTACATGAATATATTTGTAGATGAACAATTAAAAAACTATTTAAAGATCAAAAAGAAAATTTAAAAAATGGAATAGGCGACTCTTTTCGACCATAATGTATCGCTTGATCCCACAATTCAAGAACAGGTGACCTTTATTAAAGAGAATGCGTCGCCTATTCTCTCAATTAAAAAAAACAAAAATTTTAAAAGACATGCAAATTTTATAAAGAATAAAGGTGTACTTGAAAAACAGAAAAATAAACAGTAATTTTTGATATTTTGTTTCACATTTTTAAGGAATATTTTCATTTTTTATTTGTAGATGAAAATAAAAAATTAATCAAAGAAAAAAAAATTGTGAGAAAAGGTGCATTTTTGCTTTTTTTTAAAAATTTTTGACGCGTTTTAAAATTTTTACGCACACCTTTGAATCCTTTTTCTTTTTTAAAACTACATTAAGTATATTACCTAATAGATATTAGATTTGGAAGTAATCTAGGAGAGATTTGAAAAGTGGGATATTTCGGATTTCATTTTTCATTTACCTACGTTGTCGTCAGCCGGGAAGCTAGATTTCTCTGTGTCGCCCTCGTGATTTTCTTAATTTCTTCTTTCTTTGTCTCCATCATTTAGGTGAGTTTCTTTTTTCTTTGTGGTTGGTGGAGACATGAGGTGGGTTGTTTTTTTATATATTTATTTTTTTCATTTTAATCACATGTTAGGTTCATTGGGTTTTATTAATCTTGCTTTTGTAGAAATTTTGTTTGTGATATTGCTTGACATTGTTTTGCTAAGTTCAACAAGTATTTTATGTTGAAGATCAACTTGATTCGAAATGGTCTGTTATTTAAACTTCACCACAACATCGTACTTTTGTTGAAGAAGATGTTCTTGGAGATACTATGATGGCTCACAATCCATTTGTCATATAGTTGTCAAGTATCGATTAAAATGATAATGAGAATAAATGTGAAAGTGGCTATGTTTGTAATGACTATGAGGGGAGAAATGCACCTCTCTAAATCTTAAGAACTATGGTAATATTCTTTAAATTTTCATTTACTAAATTACAATTGTAATAATGATTAATATTTTATTTATTTTGCATAAGTGTTAATAACTTTTTTAATTTTTCCATATGCAATATGAGGGTGTAATATCGTCAACAAGAGGACATCAACTTCCATCTCAATGAGTATGCATTCATGAAAGTTTAATTAATATTAAATTTGTTATGAAAAAATACCATAGTTTACAAAATATGTAAAAATATATCAATGAGATAATATTTAGTTTATTTGATAATTAATTTGTTATGACAAAATATTTATTTTAAATTTTTGTATTCTAATTATTTTGGATGAAGCTAGTTTTAGTTTTTTTGTATTTTAATTATTTTTATATTTTTACTATTTTAATCACTTTTCACAAAATTAAAAAATATTTAAAAAAAAAAGGACGACGCATTAACAGATAACAACGTTGCATAACATAACACATTGCTGAGAGGGTCACCAAAAATGCATCGCTAAAAATTTGATAGAAAAATTGAAGCATTTGATAAATGCATCGCTACAAGTGTCGACGTGTCGCTAAATAGGCGACTCTATTAATGCGTCGCTAAATAGGTGATTAATGCGTTACTAAATAGACGACTCATTAGCGACGAATATATTTAGCGACACTATATGAAACAGTCGCTAATATATTTTTAGCAACATTGTGATAAAATGTCGCTAAATAATGGATCGCTATAAGTGGATTGATAGAATGCGTTGCTAAAAGTCAATATGTGTCGCTAAAAACTGAAAAATAGACGACTCTCATACTGCGTTGCTTATTGTCTTATAGCTTTAGCGACAGGACGTTAGGCGACGCCGTACAATACGTCGTTGTTTATTTTGTGCGACGCATTTATTGCATCATGTATCAATGAGATTCTAGTAGTGCTAGTATCATATTTATAAATATTTTCATATGAAATATAAGATTTGCTATATTGTTGGGAGAAATTGATATATTTTTTGAAAGATGCTTTCCAAAATAAGAGAACTTTCAAAAGAGCAAAAATAAGGTTTTAAGAGATAGGGTTTGAAGATAAATGATTATTTTCACATTATTATTATATTTCACTTACTGAGTTTTTCTCATAATTTTGTTTTTAAGCTATTTCTCCTAAGACTCATCTGATATGTTATGTACATTACATCCAGGCATCCTTATTATTTATATATTATTTCAGTACTCATGTATCGTTATTTCTTTTGACTCTGATGATAGTATATATTATTTCTTTCACAGTATTTCTTTTGACTCTGATGATAGTATATATTATTTCTTTCACAGATTCTGATGTATGAATTATATTGAGCATTTTTAATATTGTACATTTGTACATTTGTACTCTCTAGATTGTTTTATGGATTAACCTAATATTAATGAATTTTATATTATTTTTCTCTCTCTTGGATCTTGAGTTTGAAACCTTGATGTTTATGTTGATGATTTTGTGGAAATTTTATTAAAAGCGTTTATGATATTTTATTTATATTATTATATCCAATTACAATGAGGTTTTACTAAACTCTCAATAAAGAATTTAGTAGAATGTCCCCAAGCTAGACCACTTCAAGTATTCAAAAAGGACCTTAGAGCGATGCTATCGCAAGGTAGAGTATTATGATATTTATAATTGTAAATGCCTATTATTCTTTTAAATACGATATCTACTCTATGTGATTTATTTTTATTATCTAGTTTAATTATTTGTATTCTATACTATGAAGGGGTTTATAAATAGAACTCTCTTCCTCTTTGTAAAATATACAAAACAATATAGTTATGCTCCTCTTTTGATTTTTTTTTTCTACTGTTTTTCTCTTTTCTTTTATAACACCATTTATATATAGTGTTTTTTTTTTTTATAATTTATAATAATTTATCCTTGCTGATGTCTCAAACTTATAAGATCTCAAGTGTAAATGTAAGTGACATATCAACTTCACTTGATTTATTTATATATAATAGAAAATGAAAAATATGAACAGACAAGAATGTTATTGTAAAAGTAATACATTGAATGAGTTGAGGCCCTTAAAGGTGTAAATTTATTTAGAAGGAAATTTGAGTAAGGATCTTTAAGACATTTATCTTGCCACATAGAAGAGTTAATTGTTTGAAACCTCTAAGTAGCGAAAAATATCTAATGGTACGGGTAAAGCTGTTCATAAAAATCGGCCAATTAAGAAAACTGGCCAACCGAACTGCACTGAATGATTGTTGTTGGTGATTGTCATCTAATCAATCGGTTAACCAACATTAATAAAGAAGACTCGGTCGGTAACAGTGTTACCACTGGTAAAAAAACAGACGGTTACAGAAATCGACTGAATACGTAATTAATTAAACTTTTTTAAATATTTCTTCACTCATCTCCTCTCATATCCCATTCCAGATCAGATCACATCCCCTCTCAACCTCATATCTATTGGCAATCTCTCTCTTCAATCTCTTTTCTCTATCTCGTCATTCTCTACGATCTTTCTCCATCTCACTCTTAGATTTCATTTGGTTGCTAACCTGGTGGAGTTAATGTCTTCTTGAGTAGCAAGGACTAGTTACTGAGGAAAACAGCCACGAAGTGGCTGACGAAGTTGGCAGTCATCGAGAGAGACATTTTGTTAGAGTTCAAGTTGGATCTTTGAAAACTTTCGAGAATTGAAGATTGGATAAGTATTTATCAACATTATATCCTTTTTCTATTTCTAGGATTGATTTTTCTTGGATGGGTGAATCAGATAAGGTTATGATATTTTATTCTTAATTAGTTGTTTCTTTTATTCTTTTGGTATTTTACATTAATCTAATATGTAGAATATATTTTTTTATGTAGATTATATTTTTTTCCTTATAAGTGCAATGTAATAAGGCCAAAAACAAGCTATAAATAGGGCCAAAAATAAGTTGTAATTAAGGCCACAATAAGCTGACATGTTTTTTCTTTGTTGATAAAAACCTAAGTTTAAGGAACATTAAATAGCCTGCCCAAACTAAAAAATCAACCAAAAACCGACCTAACTGACCAATTGGTT
Source organism: Ziziphus jujuba (assembly GCF_031755915.1). Taxonomy (NCBI): domain Eukaryota; kingdom Viridiplantae; phylum Streptophyta; class Magnoliopsida; order Rosales; family Rhamnaceae; genus Ziziphus; species Ziziphus jujuba. The sequence goes on along the minus strand of NC_083383.1, from coordinate 20,652,841 downwards.
TTTTTAAGCTAAAAAATCAATTTCGATCCATTAACAGACTAACCAATGGAATTTGTTTATCGATTGGAACCAATCAATGAACACTCCTAGGTACACGTATTTTAGAACTGTTTGAAACCTTTGGATATAACTTGAAATAGAAGTAAATCTGAAGGATTCTAAGTAATATCATCTCTTTTCAAAAGTTTAAAAAAAAAAAAATAGAAAAGGGATATTAAATATTGTTTGTTAATATGTTCTCTTTTTTTCCTTCTAAATTGTGTATAGTTTATTTATTTCAGTGGTTTGTTAATGTTAATTGATGATAGTTAGACAAATCTATTAATTATAAATGTACCAAAGAAAAATAACAAATAAAGCACAACTTAAAATAATGTTTTTTTTTTTTCATATTTGAAGTTAATTAATATCAATATATCCAATAAACTCTAGCTACTACTAGTAAACAATTGAAGTAATCATACCATATACAATTTACAAGGAAAAAAAACAAAAAGCTAACAAAGGTTAGTATATAGATTGGCATGGAACCATATAAAATTAATCTTGCAATGACCAAAATCCAAAAGAAACAATAATGAAAATAAAGAGAAAAAAAATCGATTTATTATTATTATTTTCTTTTTTTTTTGAATTATTTTTTTGTTTTCTTTGTCTAGAAGAATATATAATATATTTTTTGGATAATAATAGAAATTTATCTTATAATTTGAAAGTTTTTTCACATTGATCCTGTATTTCGATTATTTTTATATACTTTTTTCTTTTTTCTTTTTTTCCTTTCAAATAATTCATTTTTAATATAAAATATATAATTTGTTCTAAAATAAATGAAGAAAAGACAGCAATATCCATCTAATCAAAACACAATAACTGTGGTAAGAAGATCTTATCCTTCTAAGAAACAGGTAGTCTTCGTTAGTATTATAGCTAGCCAATTCGTAATTTTAATCTCAACACCTTGAGGAACTACTAACTAGGAACACACAGTTCTTGATCATCTGCCTCTAACTGCTTTAACATAATTGCCTTCCCTTCCAAGATGTAGGGTCTCCCCTAAGGATCAGACTAAGAGAATATCGAACCAAAAAAAAAAAAAAAAAAATCCCATCCATGTCCGCATGTTTGATAAATGAAATTCTTCTTTTAAAACATTAACAAGAAAGAAAATGTTTTAATAAAAAACATATAACATAATAAAAACATTAACAAGAAGATTACAAGATTTCAAACTTCAACTTTTAAAAACAAAAACAATTATTGGGTTTCTAAGTAGGTTTTATATTGAAATTTATAATTGATTGATAAGAAAAAAAAAAAAAAAAAAAAAAGAAGAGAAAAAGGGAAGAAAGAGATTTTGAATTGGATTATATAGTGCAGTAGTAGATTTTAAGGTGAGTAAATAAATTTAGGTTAACAATCAATATTTGATAAGAAGTTTTATGAATCTAATAGAATTTAATTTAGTAAATCTTATGTTTTTTATAGATAAACATTATTGTTTTTATACTTTTTAATTTTAAATAAAATAATCTATTATGTATTGAAAAATAATAATTTATAAAAAAAAAAAAAACAAACTAAAAGAGAGAGTATCTGAAAAAAAAAATTAAAACGTATAAATAAATGTGAAAAACTTTAGTATAGGTTTGCGTAATTGTCCCTCTATATATTGTTTTTTTTATTTGTGTAATTAATCTAGAAGACTAGAACACACATTTTTCCGCTAGCAACAACAACAACATTAATAATAAAATAGAAAATAGAGAGAAGGGAAAGCGCGACGGAGAGAAACAGATATCCAAATAAAAATGGCGTGCCAGCAATTAGCCACCGCCATGCCCCTCCGACAACCGGAAATCTACTGCAGAGCCGGAAATTGCCGAACGCCAACCAACTTTACCCGTTGCAAGAAGCGAATCTCAGTATCATTATCCGCCACTTCGCAGGAATCGCTTCCTACTCAGCCCAAAAACCCCGAAATCGAGCTCGAATTCATAGCGGTACTGCTACTACTTAATTTAACTTTTACAACCTAACAATTTGGCCATTACCACGACTTTTTTTTCCTTTTTTTTCATTTTCAGTTTACAGACTATTTTTAGGTAGATTTTTTTTTTTTTTAATTTTCTTAGAAATATTTTTTTGAAAAAGAATAAAGAAAAAAAATGTTTAAGAAATGGTTGTCAATAGTAGAATAATATTGATTCAATAAATGGGCAGCCAAAGCAGGGAAACGACGGGTCGTACGAGGTGGAAAAGGCAAAAGCTATAAGCGGAGAGAAACTGCTGAGGAACATCATGTTGGATAACAAGATTGAGCTTTACGCCACCTATGTAAGTATTTTTTTAGGAGCTCACACCCTTTTGACACGTGGCACGTTAGCATTGATTAAATTGAAAAAAATAATAATAAATTTTGGTTTTAATAGTACTATAATCCCAGTGCTCTGACTGTGATTTGGTCGTCGTGTAGTATTTGGGTTCATATCAAAGTGAGTAGTCAGGTATAATTCAAAATTAAAATACAAAAATGATTAAAAAAAATTTTCTATATAAGGGTATGAAATTGCAAACTCAAGATTATTGTTGGAGAAAATGATAACGTTGTCACCATACATTAGGATGATGTATGTCCATTAACGATATCAAATTGCCCTTGGATTCATAATAGATATGACACCATCATATATGTTACCATAAATTTTATGTTATCAATAATTACGGCATAAAAGTATTATTTGTAGCTATAATTATTACCAGTCTAGTATATTTGCCTTTTTTTTAAAAAAAAGTAAATTTACCTTTTAATAAAAAAATAGTTCTTGTTACTATGCTGGACATTATTAATGATAATATTCAAATTCTGCCATAGAATCAGTTTTGTGCTTCTGAACACCATTTCCATGTACAACAGGGGAAAATTATGAACTGTGGAGGGGGTGGAAGCTGTGGAACTTGTATCGTGGAGGTATGGACCATTACATTCAATATTTTTAATTCATTTATATTCTTGTTTAGTTCAAGTATGTGCATTGTTCTAAATTATCAAGAATCTGAAATATAACAACGTTAGCAAATACTTCTTCTTCTTCTTTTTGCTTCTTTTATTCTTTTATAATGAAATTAAGGGCAAGATATCAAAATCTGTATTTTTGACTTCAAAAGATGTAGACGGCACTTAGAAATAGTGCAGCTGGGCATACATGATACATGAAAGGAGATTAAAGAAAAAGGAGTTGGTTGACATTTTTCTTTAGTAGGCCAATATTTTTAACAAATGTGACTTGACATATGGCATAACCTGGTTTAAGGCTGTGCAATTGTTGAAGTGGGGATTCCCTAGAATCAGACCTAAAAAACCCGATTGAAAATTTTTCTTTCATATCATATTTGTGAAATTGGATGTTTTAAATACTTAAGATTTTTAACAATAAGTCAACAATGCCATAGAGATGTTATGCAAACTAACAAATAAGCTAGCCAATTACATTAGGATCTTCCAAATGTCCGTGCCTAAAATTTCCTTTCAAAGTATATAGTATTACTTTTAGCTTATTGTGGTTCGTGGTCTTGAAATTTTTAACAGAAAATTCAATGCAGATCCAAATGTCCGTGTATGGATAATTCTTTTGAAGTTCCATATTTTAACTATATTGCTGGTAGTGTTCTTGGAATTTTCTTATCATGTAGTATTATGTTCATTAACGTGCAGATTATTGATGGAAAGGATCTTTTGAATGAAAGAACGAACACTGAACTCCGATATCTAAAGAAGGTAAGATGCTGATGTGCTGTGAACCCATCTTTTTCAAATCATTGACCGGTATCTTAAATATTTTCACACCTTCTGATTTATTGACGCACATTAGTTGGTTACATTTTATCTTTTCCTGGGAACAAGAAAGGAAAAAACTTTCATATTGCAAATTGTGCGAACGCTAGTTATCAAAGATTGAAAATGTTGTAGCTTTGGTAAACAAAAATAGTGAATTTGAACCAATGATTAGGACAAAATATGCTAGAATATTGGAAAACAATGGAGATTAGTGCTTTTTTTTTTTTTTTTGATGAATTAAACAGCGGACATTAGTTACTATTTTTATTTTTTGTCAATTATTCAATTGAAATTTTATGCTTGGTTATTCAATTTACAGAAACCAGAATCTTGGAGGCTTGCTTGTCAGACTATTGTTGGAAATAAAGAAAATTCTGGCAAGGTATCACACAGAACAATATGTTCTTTAGTTGTCATTTCTGCCTGTAGGTTTGCAAATATAGTCGGCTAATAAATATCCCTCGGTAATTTAATTTCATTTTACTACTAGTTATGACCTTCACAAGTGTATACGTTGCCAACTCTTCTCTTCTCTTATGGCATAGACAAGTTTGTTTAATATTGGCTTTATTTACAATGTTGGAGTATATGTTCTGAGATTGGCTAAAAGGATTGATAATTTGATTACAAATAGTAGTTCTCATAACAACAGGATGTTACTGATTGCTAAAAGATGGTGGATTTATTTTTGGTGATATAAAAGATTGTGGATTTACTTTCAACAGATATTGGATCTCTATCTGATATTGTTGTTCACAGGTTGTGGTGCAGAGGATGCCCCAGTGGAAAAAGTAATTGAGCGCCCTGCCAGAAACATTAATGAACATACTTTCTAAGAAAACAGGAACTCAAGTATATATCATCATGCACTACCAACAGTCATCACTTTACATGGTAAATAGCTTGGCATTTAAATGGAGTAATGTGTTTTCCCAATGTGTTACTGATCAATGATTTGTCTTTCATCGCTAGAACTAGGTTTGTACTTTTTAAATTATGATATGTATAAATATTACACTACAATTTATTACATTTCATTAATACAGAAATTGGTGATTGATCTTGATATTTTAAACTGCTTTGTTACAATGCTATCAAAATAAAGCTACTTAAAGTTTTGGCACATTTCTAAGTAGAAACGGAAGCAGGAAAAGAAAAATTTTCAATCATAAAGACAGTAAAAAAACACTCCGCAAGAATCCAAACCACACCCATTTTCATAGGATATTTCTATGGAAATGAAGGATCATTCTTCCCCACCATGAATGGCTCTGGCTAGCTGGATAGGTAAAGTTAATAGGGCTCTAAATTACATCATGATATGACGTTGACAGCACCAGAGACAGACAACACCTCGTATTTGCCTGTGAAGCTGACAACAACATGATGTTTCAAACTTTCGAAGGCTCATTTTAGAAGGTAAGGTCGACCAACAATAGCATACTCCACCGGGCCATGTGTCACAAGTTCTTCTAGTCCTTTCCTTAGCCTCTTTGCAGCAATATCACAAATGCCTCACTTCTCTTTGCAGCAATTCACAAATGGCCTCACTTGCTGATTAAAACAGTAAACTTTCAATGATAATTAATTATCTTTTACTGAGTCTGTTTTTTATTAAATTATCACTACAATGAAGTGTAAGGCCAAAATTTTCTTTATATGACTGAAGTCAAAGAAGTGTACGGACTTCACGTGCAGTGAAGCCATTGTTCAATTCCTATAAGTCTAGAACCCTTACATAATCACAAGGGATGTTATCAACTAATAACAATAATAATTGAAAAGGAATATATAACAAACAGATATAAAATGCTAAAAAAAAGCGAGTTATAATTTTACAGCCTCACTAATCCTATATGATAAGAATTAAATGATCTCTAGAAAATAGAGTAAGAAAGGAAAAATCTTTACGTATATATCCAACTCGCCATCCCATCATCCCATATGCTTTTGAGGAGGAAAATAGATTGATAACATGGCTACCCTCCACACAAGCATGTTGTATAGCATAATATACAAAGCACCTATAACGTAAAAGATAGATCACCAAGTAAAACAGTGTGGTTCAACCATAATTTTCCTCATTATGGTCCTTTAATTGAATAATAAAAATTAGTCTTTCTTCGTAGATTCTAAGCTCCAAGCGTATTGACTTCCTTATCAGGGATGGTTAGGGAATGGAATAGAAAGATGAAATTTTAAGGATAAAGTCAGGGCAGGTAGTTGGTTTGTGTAGTTTCAAAGACAAAGATTGGTAGAACTTCCTCATATGCATTATCCACCACAAGCCATGACCACCTACCTCGCCCTTCTTCATATGTCTGAAATTCTTGACGCAAGTGAACAGTATACTTGTATAATAGGAAAGTCAGAGGGAAATGATAAGTTTATAATTTAATAGGAGGGAAAAATTATATCAAGTGGATAAGAGAGGCCAAACCTGGAGAGAAGACTCCAAAATGCAGGTCCTGGTGAGGATCCTGGATTTACTATGGGAACAAGCTTTGGGGGCTGGTTTTGTTTCAATAGAGTTCTTTCTAACCAATCTATAAGAAAGAAGAATGCCAGGAATTTATGAAAACTGTTGGAAAAAAAAAAAAAAAAAAAAAGGAAAAAAGCAGAACTATGACTCTTAAAAAGCAGCTGCAGCAGATTTTTGCAGTATAATTGGTATGTTAGTTGTTATTAAGGCTCTCAATAATACCTAAGGTCTAGTTTATAGCCAAAAAATTATTTTTCCATTAAAACGATTATGAATGACATATGTTTGGAGAATATTCTGCAGAGTTTGTTAGGTGAATTTTGATGCACATTGTGGATTTCAATGCTTTATAGAAGACCTGTTATAGTATTGGGCCAAATGTGAATGATTTTCCCTTAATTGGCCTTAATCACTTTGGGCTTTTAATTTTATCTTTCTTATGGTTTGGTTTTAAGAAATTTGTGGGATTTCATCAAAAATTTGAAATGTGTGTTTGAGAGTTTTAAGGGAATACGGTTTGTGTTAAGAGATAGAAACACACACGTTCTTTTGAGTGTTGAGAATTTGGAAGACGTAGGAAACCAGTGAGAAAAAGATCAGTGAGTGTCTTCTTGGAAATATACATAAATACATTGACTTAGAGAGTAAGTGGTAAATTGAAGGTACGCTAAAAGTTCGAAGGAAAAGGTTTTGGAAGTGCCGTATCCAAGATCTTTGTAGCCGTTGTATCTTGGGAAACGATTGTCACAAAACATCTGCACCAATGGGCGAAAATCGACTTAAACAAACTGTGGTGCCACATAGGCCCCAGATAGTTTGATAAAAGTTTCATTGAATTTCCAAGACATACAGGTTCTAATTTGTTTTGATTATTTTTTTGTAATTTTGTTTACGTTAATTTTATTTTATCCACATATATTTATGTATATATTCATCCATACATTTTCGTAACAATCTTAAGACGATTTTCACCGTTTATATATGTTTATATTTGTGGATTGCATTTATTATTTTTGTTTAATCAAAAACTTTGATGAAACTATCTGAGCCCTGTGTGGCTTTAAAATTTGTTGGATATATATTTATTTTTGTTTTAATCAAAAAAAATTTCCATAAAATAAATTGCCCATGTTTTATGAATTTTTTGGTAATTCTTCAATGAATTTTCGTTGTTGAAACAGTGGAAAATTGATGAAAAATTGAACCGGTCGACTGACCCATTTACAAGGAAAACGGATCAAAATCAACCCGGTTGGTGATTGAAGGCGGGTCGATAGATGGGTAAATGGGTCGGAAAAACAGTTAACGGTCTAATTCTAGGTTAGTGGGCTTGAGATTGAATTTCTGTTGGTTCTGGTCTAGTTACAAAACCCAGTCCGTGGTTAGATCAGGCTACTGTTCAGCCTAAAATCCAACCACAGATCAGACCCTAGCCCATGTGAATTCTGGCCTAATTGATAAAGGGCCGCCACAAGTCACAAAATAATTAATGACACATGGCGCAGTGAGGTACTAACAAATGGTGCACAGTAGTAAGGCGAAGTGGCACATAGTTGTGAGGCCACGTATTGTCCAAAACTTATGCCACGAAATATGACATGTGTCAGCATATGACAAGTGACACATGTTGGCTTTTGGCATATGTCACGTGTCAGAATATGGTAGGTACATGTGTCAACCTAATACAGGTGATCCGTGTTGGACTTTGCTGTGCGACATGCAGCAAGCCACATCAGCATGGATGACACATGGCAAGATGACACATCAACGTGTGATGCCACATGGCAGGTGACATGCCACCCGCAATGCCATGTGGCGGTGCCACATCATCACTAGGTGTCACGTGGTGCCATGTTGTTGTGACACATCAGCATGATATCAGCGATGATGTCATCATTATGTAATTGATGATGTCAACCTGTGCGTATATACAGCAATTCTATGGGTGTATACAGTAATTTTGTGGGTGTATATAGAAATATTTTGGTGTATACAGAAATTCTATAAAATCAACTTTTTTATGTTTTTCCTTTTGGAAATTGATTATAATTAGTTTGTTAAGATAGAAAATAACAAATAATTGATTTATGTTTTGTGATTCATATAGAAATGGTAAGTGGAGATAATGTGATTATGCCCACTCAGACTCCTATGATTCAATTGTCTCCTTCTGCAAGTCATGCAGAGAGACATAAGAAGTTCAATTGAGCAAATTTTAAGAGGTGGCAATAAAAGATGCTGTTCTACTTAACTACACTGGGACTTGCGAGGTTCTTTACTGAAGATGTGCCACCAAGTAATAAAGAGAGTGATAAAAAAACACTTATGGCGGTGTATGCATTCAACCATTCTGAAAATTTGTGTCAGAATTACATCCTGAATGGCAACTCTGATGCTTTGTATAGAGTGTATTGTGGCATAAAGTCAGCAAATGAGCTATGGGAAACTTTGAACTGCAAATACAAGACTGAGAATGAGAGTTCGAAAAGTTTGTTGTAGGCCGATTCTTGGACTATGTGATAGTGGATTCAAAGTCATTGATGAGTCAAGTACATGAATTGCAAGTGCTCATTCAAGAACTTCTTGCTGAAGGGATGATCATTAATGAAACCTTTTAAAGAGCTTCTATGATTGAGAAGCTACCTCCTAGTTGGGGAGATTTCAGGAATTATCTCAAGCACAAAAAAAAAGGAAATGGATATGAAGGCTTATGTTAGCAAGCTTAGCATGAAAGATAACAACAAGAGATCTGATAAAAGATCTTTCAAGGCCATGGTGAAGGCTAATATTGTGGAGCATGGTCAGAGCTCAAAGAACAATACGAAAACTAGAAAAGCTTCTAAGTTAGGGCCTAAAAAAGGGATCTCCAATTAGGCCAAGTTTTAAGGTATGTGTTTTAACTGTGACAAGATGGATCACGGAGCTACAGAATGTAAGCTGCCAAAGAGAAAGAGAAACAAAGAGGCACAGATGATGGAGCACATCACTCGAGAGGTTGATGACATTGATCTTAATGTTGTGGTATTTGAAGTGAACTTGATAGGATCAAATCCTATAGAATGGTGAATTGATACTTGTGTGACCCGCCATATATGTTCTAATAGGAGCTTGTTCACTTCCTTTGAACCAAGTAAAATTAGGGAGAAGTTGCTCATGGGAAATTTTGCCACATCAGAGATCCAAGAGGATGGCAAGATAGTCCTAAAAATGACTCTAGAAAAGAGCTGACTTTGAATAATGTGTTGTATGTTCCAGATATTCGTAAAAATTTGGTATCTACTAAGCAAAGATGGTTTTAACTTAGTGTTTGAGTCAAACGAGGTTATTTTGTCCAAGTTTGGGACGTTTATGGGAAAGGGCTACATAGTCAACGGTTTATTTAAACTCAATGTAATGACTGTAAAGCCAAAAGATATTAATAAAGCTAGTACTTCTTCTATTTACTTATTTGAATCTTCCATTTTATGGCATGGTAGATTAGGACATGTTAATTTTAATTTTCTACGGAAGTTAATTAACTTGAATCATATCCTACGTTTGAAATTGATTCCAAACATAAGTGTGAAACTTGTGTAGAGGCAAAATCAATGAGGTTATCATATCAAACAATTGAAAGAAATAATGAACCTTTGGATTTAATACATAGTAATGTATGCGATTTAAAATTTACACCGACTAAAGGTGGTAATAAGTATTTTATCACTTTTATTAATGATAGCACGAAATACTACTACGTATTCTTGCTTAAGAGCAAGGATGAGGCAATAGAGAAATTTATTCTGTATAAAACTAAAGTTGAGAATTAACTCAACAGAAAAGTTATAGTGATAAGAAGTGATTGTGGTAGGGAGTATGTAACTCCATTTGGAGAGTATTGTGCTAAACATGGCATTATACATGAAGTTACTCCACCATATTCGCCACAATCTAATGGTGTGGCTAAATGGAAAAATAGAATTTTAAAAGAAATGATGAATGCAATGCTGATAAGTTCTGGATTACCTTAAAACTTCTGGGTGGAAGTCGTTTTGTCGGCGAATGAACTTTTAAATAAGGTGACCCAAAAAGATCAAGTGAAGACACCCTATGAGCTATAGAAAGGAAGACAGCATTCCTATAAATACTTACAAGTGTGAGGGTGTGTAGCCAAAGTAATGGTACCTACTCCAAAGAAAGTGAAGAGAAGTCCTAGAACGTTTATTGCATCTTCATAAGATATGCACAAAACAGTAGTGCATATCGATTTCTCGTGTATAGGTTAGAAATTCTTGATATATACAAAAACACAATAATGGAATCGAGAAATGCATCATTTTTTTAACATATTTTTCCGTATAAGTGTGAAGAAGGACTAAGTTCATCTAAATGAACTTATGATGCTATCAGTGAAGATCAAGAGACTGAAGTTGAAACTGAGATTGAACTGAGATGAAGCAAGTGAGTAAGAACCGAAAAATCCTACGGTTTGGATTTTCTTACTTAGATGCTAGAAAGTGAACCTCAAAGCTTCCAAGAAGCTGTAAATTCTTCTAAATTGAATTTATAGAAAGAAACCATAAAAAGTGAGATTGATTACATGTTGCAGAATCACACTTGGGAGTTAGTAGATCTTCATTTAGGTTGTAAACCTTTGGATTACAAATGAATTTTTAAAAGAAGATGAAAGCATATGGAAGAATCGACAAACATAAGGCAATGCTTGTAATTAAAGGATACAAGCAACAAAGAAAGCCTTGATTATTTTGATACTTATTCTCTAGTAACAAGAATAGATTCCATAAGGATGGTACTAGAGATCGCTGCTTTACGAGATCTTGAAGTACATCAAATATATGTGAAAACAGCTTTTTTTTAATGGAGATCTTGATGAAGAGATCTACATGGAGCAACCCGAGGGTTTCTTTACTTCAGGACAAGAAAAAAAAGTCTGTAGATTGGTAAAGTCTTTATACGGATTGAAACAAGCTCCAAAGTAGTGGCATAAAAAATTTAATAGTGTCATGCTAAGTGATGGATTTAAAATAAATGAGTGTGAAAAATGTATCTATGTAAAAGATATAGAGAATGGATACATCATTCTTTATTTAGATGTAGATGACATACTCATAAGAGGCAGTGAGACAATATAGTCCGAACTATAAAAGCCATGTTAAAATTTAAATTTGATATGAAAGATATAGGGCTTGCTGATGTGATTTAGGAATAAAAATCACAATGACTTACAATGGGATCATTCTTTGTCAAACACATTATGTAGATAAAATACTAGCTAAGTTTATTAATGATGATACTAATATAGTCAGAACACCTATTGATATGAGTTTATACTTATCCAGAAATGAAGGGGAGAGTGTATTTCAAATGGAATAAGCAATGATAATTGGAAGTCTAATGTACTTGATAAGTTGTACCAGATCAGAATTAGTCTACACAATAAGTAGACTGAGTAGATGCACGAGTAATCTATATGAAGATCATTGGAAACGAATCGTTAGAGTACTAAGGTACTTACGATATACCCATGAATATGGACTGTACTATACAAGATATCCTACTGCGTTAGAAGGATACAATGATGTAAATTGGATATCAAATATCAAGGATTCAAAGTCTACTAGTGGCTATGTATTCACATTAGTAAGTGCATCCGTGATATGGAAGTCCTCGAAACAAACTGTGATAGCTTGATCCATAATAGAATCTGAGTATATCACATTAGATAAATGTGCTGAAGAGACAGACTGGCTATGCCAATTTTTAGATGACATTCCGAGGTGGCTTAAACTTATGCCAGCAATAAGTATATATTACGATTGGCAGGGCCCAAAAGATCGTATATAATGGAAAGTCTAGACATATTAGTCGTAGACACAATTCCATTAGATAGTTAATTTCAACTAGAGTTATCTCAATAGACTATGTAAAGTCAAAAGATAACATTGCGGATCCGCTAACCAAAGGATTAAATAGAGACTTAGTTGAGAAGTCATCGAGGGGAATGGGATTAAAGCTCGTGAGTAAAATCAATACGATGGAAACCCAACCTATTTGATTGGAGATCCTAAGATTTATGTTTAATGGGAGAAAGCAATTGTAAAGACTGATATGGATAACTGTGGGGGTTAATCCTTTGCCCATTCCTATGATAAAACAGTGACAGATGAATGTTAAGCATAAAATATGTTTTTAATGATTCCTATAAGTGTGTGTTTGATAATCTATATACAGTCATACTAATTACAATGATAATAGGATTGTTAAGTGGCCTCTTCAAAGAAGAATTGTTAAGGGCGTAATTTTTTAGAAACTCTCGCAAAACCAGGGAGGTGTTCAAATCCAAAATAAACACAACAGTGAAAACTTAAGTGTACCAGGAAGGAATCATGTGTGAACTATGTTGTCATTTGCACAAAGGACGAAATGGTTCAAGGATATCGTATCTACCATTAATCAGTAAAGTGGATGTAGTCTCACAAGTGAATGTTCAAAGAGTAACATCTACATATCCTATATAGGTTCCAACTGCAGAACTTTACCATTAGAGTCATGCTTTGTTTTAGTACTCAAATCATTCATGTGGGGGATTGTTATAGTATTGGGCCAAATGTAAACAATTTTCCCTTAATGGACCTTAATGGCTTTGGGCTTTTAATTTTATCTTTCCTACGGTTTAACTTTGAGAAATTTGTGGGATTTGATCAAAAATTTGAAATGTTTGAAAGTTTTAAGGGAACACAGTTTGTGTTAAAAGATGGAAACACACGTTTTTTTGAGTGTTGAGAATTCGAAGGACGTAGGAAACCAATGAGAAAAAGATCAGTGAGTGTCTTCTTGGAAATATACAGAAATATATCGACTTAGAGAATGAGTGGTAAAGTGAAGGTACACTGAAAATTTGAAGGAAAAGGTTTTGGAGGTGTCGTGTCAAAGATCTTTATAGTTATTGAATCCTGAGAGACGATCATCACAAAACATCTACACCAGTGGGCAAAAATCGTCTTAAGAAAACTGTGGTACCACACAGACTTCGGATAGTTTCATCAAAGTTTCATCGAAATTCCAATACATACAAGTTCTAATTTGTTTTAGTTATTTTTCTATAAGTTTGTTTATGTTAATTTTTTTTTATCCACATATATATATATATATATATAGATAAATTTTTTTTTTCTTCCATATATTTTCATAACAAGACCTACATCTGATTGAAGTGCCTTAAGATTGCTTAGACCAACCAATATGTTGGTGGTGCCTATCATGTAAAAGGACAAATGTGCATTGAAGAAGTATGGAGCAAATAATACTACAGAGTCTATAACATCATATAGGGTAAGCACAATATTTAAAAATCCCTGTAATCAAAGTTTAAATCCCAATATACCTATAAAGGAAAAGGAGATAGAATTACAGGGTGCATCAATGAATTTTAGTATGAATTTCATCTATCTCCTCTAAAATTTTGTCGTTGATTAACTACATTTAGAGAAAATTAACAACGTAGTAGCTGAAACTAAATCTGGATATCAAATTAGTACCTAAAATGGAGTATATTTGCAATTGATTTTTGGTGTATGAGACTTAAAATAGAAGATGGATGTTGAATTTGCTACTTGGGAAAAGAAAAGGTTAATCCTATAATCTGCCATTGATTTTTGTAAAATATGATGGACTTTTTGCTTGAGATGATTTTGACATAATATGAGATACTGAAAGATTTCAATGCAACAAGTGAACTTCTAAAAAAACGAAATTGATACAATGAAGTAATGAAACCAAAATAGTAATTGAGCCTTAGTTAAATGTAAGTTTACGACCCAAAATTGGCTTATAGTTCTTATTCAACCCATTCATTCATTCAATATGTTCGCATTAGAATGTCATATAACAAAATATTCCATGGAATGTGAGAATGCACATATTAGTCTCTTCTTCTGCTCGCTGATCATTAAAATCATCAACTCTTGGCTAAGAGGTAAATTTTCAGTTCCACTACTTTTCTTTTGGCTCAAGCATTCGTAGAACATATGCAGGTCTACATGAAACCTTATTTTTGCATTGAATGAGAACTAAGATCACATATGATTTGAACTAGCTATTAATATGATAGAAGAATTGAACAATTTGTTTTCCTGGTGCAATTGCATTTTAAATATGGAAAACCTAATATCAGCATAAAGGACACATTTCAAACATTGAGCGCATTAGGTATAAACTTTCCATGAGCCTTTCAGTAACTCTTTACTTATGTTCATGGCCTTCCTATTTGTATAGAGACAATAATTGTTTTATTTTTCTGTCCTCAACTTTAGATTCTAAAATCCTTGCTTAGACAACATATTGAAATACAAAGAAAAGACATATTGGATAAATCTAAAATCTAATGGGGTGTTGAAGTTTTTGAGTAAAGTCAGGTTCCATATGTATATTAGACCTTGTCTATTTGCTTTCGAGCTAAGTCAAGTTCCATGGGCATAGTAGACCTTGTTTATTTGAAATTTGATCACCCCAAATTATAGCTCATAGAGAATCATATTTTAAGAGCTTATATTGTCCAGAATCTGACAGACCTTCATGGGTGCCATACCTATTGGTTTTGGGTTCTCATGCTATTTGTTTAATTTTGGCGTTGGTTTGGAACCTGTACTTGTAAAAAAAAAAAAATTGTTGTTTGGCAGTCCTGTTTGTAGTGTATATACTTGGATATAAAGTGTTTTCTAATATTTTGTGGAATTGATAGGTACTTTTAGACACACCGAGGCTAATGGCTCATAATAGATTCTACTCTCATGCTTATATATAACAACCTATGTATAGCTTTATTGTTTTTATGTTCATCTGTTGTACCTAGCTTTATGTATTTATATGATGATTCAATATATCAATAATGTATATACAATTTTTATTACTACTGCTGCTCTCCTTTATGGTATTATAGCCCTAGAACTTCATTAGTTTTTTTCAATCCTACCTATTCTTCATGGCGCACAATCGAAGTCTCTTCCTCTACACCCATTATTAACTTGCAAAATGCACAGACTCTTTCAGGACAAACCCTAGTTGTTTTGAACATCACCTCTTAAGTTCCTTTTTATCTCATGGAAACAAACTATTTTCCTTGGCACCCCCAATTTGATTCACTCCTCATTGCCTATGATTTGTATGGCTATGTCAATGGCTCCAAACCTTGTCCCCCTCTAACCATTCTTAATTCCTCCACTAATCCTCCTTCGCTCAAATCCAATCCAAATTACATTTTTTGGGTGAGGCAAGAAAAGTTCTTGCATAATGCTCTTTTTACTTCCCTCACTCTGGAAGTTGCTCATTTAGTAACAAGTGTTGCAACCTTGTGTGATCTACGAACGACACTAGCAACTCGCTTTGAAAAGCTATCTAGGTCTCATATCCTTTGTTTGAGATAACATCTTATCAAACCACAGGGGAAATGATAGATTGCTATGTATCTCCTCGATGTTCCACAGCAGCCATTGAACTTGCTCTTCTCAACATGCCAATCAGCAATAAGGATCTTACCCTTTATATTATTAATGGCCTAAGTCCAGAATTGAAAGATATTGTAGCCACTTTTGGATCTTACCCTTTATATTATTAATGGCCTAAGTCCAAAATTGAAAGATATTGTAGCCACTTTTCGAACAAGGGAGTCATCAATCTCATATGTTGATCTTCATGAGCAACTTATTGAACATGACTCTTACCTGAAACAGATTGCAACTCCAATGGATAACATGGCTATTATAGCCAATATGGTTTATCATTCTCAAACAGGCTCCTCGTCCTCCAAGAATTCCTCACAATTCTTTTCTCCATCTCAATTGACTTTCACTACAAGTCCTTTCAAACTTAACAATTTTGGCCGACCAAGTAATTATAGAGGAAAGTGTTAACTTGTGACCAACAAGGTCATTTTGCTCAATTCTATCCTTTACTCAAATAGCAGTGGACTTACACTCCTACCATGCTACAAGCTCCTCCTTTATGATATAACATAGCTCCACAACCTATCATATCAATCTAGTGGATCAAGGCATTTTGGGCCATCACCCGTTAGCTTGCCTTCTTCTACTTCAAATTGGTTGCTTGACACTTGGGCATCTCATCTTGTTGCTAATGATCTTCAAAAACTTACTATTCAATCAGAGTACGACGACACAAATGCAACTGCAGTAGGTAATGGTTTTGAACTTCCCATCACTCATATTGGTTCTGCCAATCTTCAAACTCCTTCTAAATCTTTTCTACTATCTGATATATTATGTGTGCCACACATGACCTGAACCTCATGTCAGTATCCAAAATATGCAAAACTAACAATGTCTCTGTTGAATTTCTTCCTAATGTTGTTAAGGATTTGTAGATAGGCTCACCTCTGCTCTGAGGGCCACACACTCAAGTAGTCTATGAATGGGCTTCCCAAATATCCAAGCCAGTTGCTTTTGCTGCTAATAAAGCCATTCTATCTTATTGGCATTCTTGCCTTAGTCACCCATCTAGTCCAGTTTTTCGTCATATAGTTTCTAAGTTTTCTCTTCTGGTTCTAGCCTTAAATCGTATCATTGTGATGCTTGTAGTTGTAATAACACACACAAACTTCCATTTGGTATGTCTTCTATGTCCCACAATAAACCGTTTCAGTTAGTTTATTTTGATGTATGGAGACCCTCAAAAATTATATTTGTTTATCATTTTTCCAAATATATGTGGTTGTTTCCTATCTAACAAAAATCTAATCTCTTCAAAATATTTCTTAATTTTAAAAAATTTATTGAAAATTATTTTCAAACATCAATCATCTCTTTTTATTCTAACAATGGAGGAAAGTTTTTAAAATTAAAAAATTATTTTGAAGATAATGGAATTGGTCATTTTTAAATGACACCTCATACACCAGAACAAAATGGCTATGTTGACAGACGTTATAGCATATTTATGAAACTAGTCTTGCACTTCTCTCTAATGCAAATCTTCCTTTAAATTTTTACTCCTGTGCTTTTACCACAGCCATTTATCTTGTTAACCTATTACCTACAAAAACTCTTAACAATAATTCCCCTTTTCAAATATTATTTTAACAAATCTCCAAATTACAATTTTTTAAAAAACTTTGGGTGTCTCTGTTATCCTCGATTGAAATTATATACTTCTCACAAACATGAGTCTACCCTCTCATAGTGGAAATATGAGTCTTGATCTTCTAACTGATAATATATATATATATATATATATATATATCTCACGACATCTAATATTTATCGAGTCAATTTTTCCTTTTAAAACTTTTTTTTTTTTTTACTGATAACTCTTTAAAAAAAAAAAAAGAAAAAAAAAACTCATTTCCTGACATGTCATATATACCAATGTCTTATCTACCTCACCATTTAATACCGTTCCATACTAAGCCCCACATTCCTAGGACTTCTACTAAAACCCAACCTCTCTCCATGCATTCAATAGATACTCCATTACCTCCTCAAAATCCAACATTCCCACGAGTAGCAACTCCAACTCATTTACAATATCCTCTCCTTCAATACACCCGAAGACGTCGCTTACAGACTCGAACATGTGCAACCTCATGTGTAGTAGTTAGCTCATCTCACATGATTTCTCAGCAACCCACATCAACTACCCAATCTCCTCCTAAATGAGTACACAATATGTGTACCCTCAATAACATTTTTAAACCCAAGCTAAATTTCTATCTGGCCACCAAATCAAATATTGTAGCCCCCAAAGAACCACAAACTGTTGCCAAAGCTTTGGCATATCGGAATTGGTTTACTGCCATGAAAAGTGAGTATCAAGCACTTCTAAATAATAATACCTAGGAATTAGTACCCCCATTTTCTTGATAAGAACATTGTCGGTAACAAATGGGTATTTCACATAAAGAGAAATCAAGATGGTTCCCTTAACAGATACAAAGCTCGTCTAACGACGGAAGGTTTTCATCAATGGCCTAGTGTTGATTACTTTGAAACATATAGTCCCATGATAAAATTCGCTGCTATACACATTATTTTAAGTCTTGCTCTTACAAACAACTGGCCAATCCCCCAGTTAGACATCAATAATGCTTTTTTGCATGATATATTGGATAAGGAAGTCTTCATAACACAACCTCTTTGTTTTGTTTATTCATCCAAGTGAACGTTGGTTTGCAAACTCAAGAAGGCTTTTTATGGACTCAAATAGGCCCCCCAAGCTTGGTTTATCGTGTTAAAAACTTTTCTTCGTCAATATGGCTTTAAAAATTCGGCATTTGACACTTCCTTGTTTTACTATAATCATAATGGTTGCATCATGTACTTATTGGTATAAATAGATGATATTGTTGTTACAGGAAATAGTCCTTCGTTTAAAGAAGCATTTGTTCATGCTCTTTCGAGATGTTTCTCTCTAAAAGATCTTAGTGAACTTTGTTACTTTTTATGTGTAGAAGTGTTACTGTCCACTACTGGTTTATTGCTTTCCCAATAGAAATATATCAATGACCTGCTTGACAAAACTAGTATGAATGGTTCCGGAGAGTTCCCCACACCAATGGCATCATCCTTTTCCCTTTCCCTCTTCGATGGACAAAACCTATCAAGTGCAACTCAATATGGACAAGTTGTTAGCTGCCTTCTATACTTGTCTATACTAAGCCTAATATAACCTTTGATGTCAAGAAGCTTGCCTAATTCATGCATAAGCTAACGAAAGTACATTGGAGTAAAATTAAACGAGTCTTAAGATACTTGAAAGGTACCTATAACCTTGGTCTTTTACTACATCGCTCCTCACCTCTATTCCTCTATGCCTTTTCAAATGCTGATTGGGCCGGCAACAAAGATGATAGGAGTTCAACCATAGCCTATATTGTTTTTTCTTGGTCCCGATCCAATTTCTTATCAAAAAAATAAAAGTCCATCCCCAAGTCTTCAACCGAAGCTGAATATAGCACTGTTGCAAATGCCATTGCTGAACTATGTTAGGTAGAGAATCTTATAACAGAACTTGGTGTTCACCTTTCCTCGCCACCAAAACTCTATTGTGACAATTTAAAGGCTACATATCTCTGTTCCAATCTACTTTTTCACTCAAAAATAAAGCATGTTGGTGTAGACTTCAACTTTGTCAGGCAATGGGTTCACTCTGGCACTCTTTAGGTAACTCATGTTTCTGCAAGTGATCAGTTGGCTGCTATCTTGACCAAACCTTTGCCTCGATTTTCATTTTTGCTAACAGGTCCAAAATTCGTGTTCTTCCAAGAGCATAAATTTCGAGGGGCATAATGGCTCATATCATATTCTACTCTTGTGCTTATCTGTGACAACTTATGTACAGCTTTATTATTTTTATGTTTATCTGTTTTACATTGCTTTATATATTTATATGATGATTAGTACACTAATAATATATACAATTCTTACTACTACTGCTGCTTTCCTTTAGAGGCCATGGATACCTGTTACTCTAAGCTTAAAACTCAGAATATGATAGCAAACAGCAAACCACCAAAAGAAAATACAAGTAGTAGTGCTATCTACATCAATATTTTAAGACAATTCACACTCAAAATAACAGGAATATTCATGCAGAACAAGTTACTTTAATAAAGAAGAAAGAGTAAGAAGAACAATAAAAAAAGCAAAAAAACAAACCTGAGCCAGAGGCTTTGGTTATATTTAGATCTTGAATATGCCAACATGGAAATGCTTGGTATAAAACTTTAAGTAGTTTTTTTTGCATTGCAAAAAGAACTATATACAATCTCATACATATTCAAATTATTAAATACTCTCGTTTAATTTTATTTTTTTTAAGAGTTAGTTTTCTTCCTTTCACATGCAAATTAGAGCCTTTGCTTTGCTTCCATAGTCAAATCCAAAAGATTCAAGACGTTTAATCCTAATGAAACTCCATCATCATCATATATGAATCTCCTTTAACCGAAGTTACTAACAGCTATCACATACGAGGTACACATTTAGGTATCAAAAAATCATTTTTAAAAAAATAAAAGGTTTTAAAGTCTATCACATACGAGTTACACATGAAAGTATCAAGAAATAATTTTTACAAAAATAAAAGGTATTAAAGTGCAAGATTTGAAAATTAAAAGGTATTAAAAATGCATTATGTTGAATCCATTTAAATACTTTATATTTAGAATTTAATATATTTTAATATGAATCATGATCTGCACGTGAACTTTGTTAGTTAAAACTCAAACATTGCCCATTTTGTGAAAAATTATAAATTAAAAATTTAAATTGCAACATTAGATAGGTGATAGCCTCAATCACAAAACCGCTAATATCATAAGTATCAAAATAAAATAAATCCAATTCTATCAAATCAATCGGTAGCATCTTATAGGGATCTATTTGGTATTGTTTTGTAAAATGGTTTTTAATTTTACAAATTAAAATAAAAAATGCATTCATTAGCCATTTTTATAAACATGAAAATAATTTCATTATAATGCTTTGGTCAAGAATCCCATGACATAGTACAAGATGGGACTGAGAAGGAGGGAGGCAGATTGGCTAAGCCAAGGTTAGACTTAGCGGCGTAGAACGGTAGAAGTATCTCGCCAGCATTTACAAGTCTGATTGTAAAAGGAAAATTTTTGTAACTAAAATTTTTTTAATTAAAAGTTAAAAAAAAATTAATTATGAGTATTTGGGTTATTTAAGTATTTATGAAACTGTAAAAAACTTTTCTTGCATTGCAAAAACAACTTCTTAACAAAATTATTAAAAGAAATAGATAATATTTATCATTTTAAATTAAAATATTTATATATATATATATATATATATATATTTCATATATTATATTTAATATATGTTATACACAAATATGGATATTGTTTATCATTTTCAATAACAAGGAGTTTTCTTTCATACAGATATAGATCATATTTAGTCTTTACTAAGGATTTTATAATTTTCATTCTCTTAAAATATTTTTAAATACATTACTAGACATGTTTTTAAATTCTAAAAATATGAAAGCCAATTTACCATTTTTATTTTTTAAAATTAAAAGTTGTTTTTAGAAAATGTTATCGAATCGGCCTTACCTATCCCCCCCCAAAAAAAAAAAAAAAGTATATATACAAATTAAAAGGCACAATCATTCACTTTCAAGAAGAAAAAGTGAAAATAAATTTATTTGATACAACAAAGTGGATTTTTATTGAACAAACTTCTAAAATAAATCAACAGAGATTAAATGAGAAAGATAGATGTGAAAATTTTAAAAAAAGAAAAATTAAATACATATATAACATCTTGATCCAATCAAGTTATTATGACTTTATAAAATTAGAATATTATAATTAGATAATTATCATATATATATATATATATATATATATATAAATACATGTGTAGCTAAACCAAGAAAGATGGAGATCCAACCATCATAATTACAAAAATGGAGTCCTACTAGAAAATGGATAATGTGAAATGCTAAAGAATTGAACTATTTTTTCACTTTGTACATTTCTATTCACACTAGAAAATTACTGAATATATTACATTCTACACACTTTCACATTAAAATTTATTTTTGTTATCTACACTAACATATTATACCTATTTAATACTTAATAAATTAAAAGAAAAAAAAACTAAATACAATTCAATCAATTTTCGAAAAACAATATGGTTTTTCCCACAAAAAATAAAATAAAAAAAGACAAATAAACAAACAAACTAATCAAATCATAAAAGCAAGCTTTGCCTTTGGGATTGGGGCTCTTAGAAACCAGATCTAACCAAAAAGCCTCAAGTGTTCCACTCTATCATCTACCCATTCGTTCATTCCTTCATGAGTTTGGTTTTTCCATTTTTTGCTAAAAATCAACAATAATTCTTTGTTTTATTTATATAATATTGTTTTGATATTTGTTCTAGAAACAATATTTTTTTAATTTCCTTCTCTCTCTTTTCTCCTCAAGTATGTGGAACAAAAATTGTTAGGTGTTCTACGTAATTGTCTCTCCTCCTCATTGTTGTTGTCTCCATTCAGCAGCTGTTCAAAGGTATTCAAATATCCATTTCTTTAATCATTTTTCTTTGAATCTAAAACTTGGTATTTGAATATCCATTCCCAAAGTAAAATCTAGAATAACATGTACATTCATGGCAAACAAACCAAGCTGAGCTTTGGCTGAAATTCAAATACCCTGTTTCAAATTTTTGGAATTTTCATATTTGGCTGAAATACTAGGGAGGACACTGTACGGCTAGATGAAGCAACTGATATGTGAAATCAAAAGTTTGGGGTTTGTATTTTGTTGTGTTTTTAATATATATATATATATACAGTCCGTCTATGGTGCGGACGGTCCTCATGCGGACCACAGTATTGGTGACGATTTTCTAAGAAATCATTGTTAATACTATGAAAAACCGTCACTAATACTGCGGTCCTCATGCAGACCGTCCTCACCATAGAATTTCCATATATATATATATATATATACATATATACATATAAAATAATTTTATATATAGTTAGGCTCACATCAATATGATTAGATTTTTTTCATATCAGATGTTTTATTAGCTCTTAAATTATATCAATGACTATGATTTAAAATTCAAAAATAGTAAAACATGAGTTTACTAATATATTAAAATTCTATTGAGGGAAAGTAAACCCTATATTCGGAGCTACATAATTAATAAATATAATTTTAAATCTGAACTTTTGATGCGCTCTAAGAGCTAAGAAAGATAGTTATGATATTAATTTTGATATTAAAGATTTAATTTAAACTTGATTATATATATATATATATATGTATATATTTATCCATAGGCACTATTAAAATATTAAAAAATCATTGAAATTGAAATGTGTCTAGCAAGTTTATTAGTGTAAATAGAACTGCCTTGTCACTTTATATAATTCTTCAGTGTATGCTCATTTTGGGAGTTACATTTTAGTATATGTACCCTTAATTTGGAGAAGCTGCACTTTTTGTCTTCAAATTTAAAACATTCTAATTTACATGCTTAGGTTTCAATTGCAATTTAGTCTAATTGGATTTTTTGGTTAACAATTATTAATGGTTCTCTTATAAATAACCAATATCAAATTACAACTTGTTGCAATTTAAGCCCTCTAATTTTAATTTGTTGCAATTTAGACACTTTATTAAAAAAACATATATTGCATTTTAATACTCCAAATTGTTATCACCATTTGTCAAAAATTCAATTGGACTAAAATGCAACAAATTGAAATTTGAGAGCTTTAATTGGAAAGTTTAGAATTTGAGTATCCAAAGTGTAATGCCCCACCCACTGGCATCCCATACTCTATTGCTCTATTAATATTATTCACATTTTATCACTGCACTTCAAATGATAATGAGATTTTTGTTCAGATTTCCCTTGAAGTCATCTATTTTGAAATTGCTTCTATTAGAGTATATTTAACCTTAAAGTTCTTTTGGAAACTTGAAGCCAACCATTCAGAAAATGGTTAAGTTTGTAAGAAAATGATTATCTTTTATATTTAAATTATCATCGTTCAACACCTGTGTAAGGTAGGATTAAAAATCAGGTAGCTTTTTTCAATTAGATAGCATGCAAGTGCCCCACACCTACCCATATTTATCCTAACAGTCTTGAATTGATCTACCATTGGTCGTTACAATCTATCTTAGTATATTATTCATTCATAATGCCCTTTCTTGTATGACGCCTTAGAGATCACAAGTCTTACAATACACAGTTTTTGGGGTTCAGCATCCTTGTTGGCACATTATCAACTACATACAAGTTCTTATACCATCTATGACATTTCACTGCTAGTATCCCATCAATTTCTTGCTCCAAAAATATTATCTTCAATTTATCTACCGCACTTCATACGGTATGAGATTTTTGTACAAACTTTCCAGAAGGTTACCCACCTTGGGATTACTCCCACTAGAACATGTTTATCCCTAAAGTTAATTTGAATCCTGAAACCAACCGCTTTGGAAATTTTTCAATTTTTAAAAAAGTGTGTATTTTTATATTTGAATTATCATCGTTCTACACTTTGACAATATGGGATTAGAAACCAATTAATACCAATTAACATTTGCTAGTAAAGTAGCCTGTCAATGCCCCATACTATCCACACTTATTCTACCCACACTAATTCACCACTAGTCAGCACAATTCAACCCAGTATATAGTTTATTGATATTGCCCTTTTTTACCTTTATCCTCCAAAGCCTATAGATATCTTATAGAAAGTGTAAATTCTTCAAACTAGAGAATACTAAGGTGCAACTAACCCACTATTTTATTCCCCGATATTATGAATAAGTACTCATGCCTATGTAGAAAGGAATAGTTATTCATTAAACTTAAGGGATGATTTTTCCCTATAATATATAAGCCAAAGTTACATAACCAAACCAAAGACTGGTGATTCCAATGGAATAAGTATTTTATTCTATTATTCAGTCAATCTTGTCTATCAAACATATCATAGTTTTAGCATTTGAAAATATTTTTATTATAGTTTCTATTTTATTTTATGTTTGATTTGATATAAATTTATCAACCCTATAGGACATTATTTTTTTGAATCATTGTTAAAATACCAGATGCCATAGTTTTAGCATTTGAACATATTTTTTGTTATAATTTTACTGTATTTTCGTTTTGATTTGATATAAATTTGTCCTAAAAGTTTATTTTAGTTATTTTACACGTTCTTGTCTTTGTAGGCACAACCCAATAGGACATTATTTTTTCAAATCATATTTACGCTAGACTTGGCTGGCCTGCACGATGCTGGGGGACCATTGACACTAATTTATTTCCCTTGTTGTCCTTCCGTTATAACTTTCTAACCTACTTATAGGTGAGCCATAAAATGCAAAAAAGAACACTTTCCCCTTTCGAGGCAGTGACTGTGTCCCAAGCCATCTTAGCAACCTTAGAGATCCCAACTACTCCATGCTAGAGGAACAATCTGAGGATCTGGTCAATAACCTTGCACATTTCCTTCAATAAAACGAAAATGCTGCTTCGAGTTGGAATAGACGATGGGAAAGCTAACGGTTCAACTGGCAGAGGGGAAATACTTGCTGACTTATACTCAATTGAAAGATCAAATCTTAATCAAATAGTCAGTTGTTGCACCACCAAGCTCTCTCAAGAGAAAAATCCTTGGTTTTGATGGAGGCATGGCAAATCTCTCCGGCTCCCTATCTTGGTCTATTACTTCTAAGATAACTAATCCTTCTCTTGCCATGGCCTTTTAAGCAGTAACACTTTTTCGTTTTTATTTAAGTACTTTTACCTTTCTTTTGTCGTCAGACCCAATCTCAAACTCTATTTCTCTTCCCAACACTCAAGAGATTGAATTCTTCTTTGGAACACACGAAATAAATATATATTAGGTAAATAGAAATGAAAAAGAGAAGTTTCAGCTATTGTTTTAATTTTGAATCGGTAAATATGGAAAGATATAATATATATATTGACATTCTTAGTTAAGAAAAAAGAAAAGAAAAAGTTGACGCAGGTTTAACGTCAATATTCCTGGGAATAAATAAAATTATTTAACATTACAAAAAAAAAAAAAAAGAAAAAAAGTTGTTTAAATGAACCTAGGAGATTTTAGACTCTGTTTTGGATTGGTTTTGAAGCTTCAAATTTTATTATTAAAGAATTCTAAAGCTACTTTAAATGTTTAGCAAAATTTTAAAATTCTGATTTTATAAAAATTATATTCCTTGACAGTTGTTTTTTAAAAAAAGCAAAAGATTAGGTTTTGACATTCTAATTGTATCTTTTTTAATTATTTATGATTAAAATACTAATTTTAATCTTTACTAAAAAGTCAATGTTGTTTTCGTTTTAAATTTAGTGTTTATTTGGTAGAATTTTTTTTAGGGGATTAAAAACTCTATTTGAAAGCCAAAAATTTTTTTGTTAAAAAAATAAAAGTGTTTTGCAAAAGTCAATAAGCATTTATTGAAAAAAAAAAAAAGTTTTTTAAGCTGTTTTAAAAAAAATCAAAATTTTATATTTTTTTATAAAAACTCTTTTTTTTTAGCTTTTATAGAAACTAAATGAACATTTAATATAGATTTTTTAGCTTATATGAAAACTCATTAAACATTTAATATATTTTTTTTATTTACAGTTAAACACTCATTAATTTTTTAATAAAATTTTTTTTTCAAAAATATCTATTATATAAAATTCTACATATTAAAGTTTTATTTTCATCAGTTATACCAAAAACATCTTTATTGGAATTCTATTGAACAACTTTATGATGAATATTTTTTGTCATTTTTTTAATTTCATGTACTATGGTTTTTTATCAACATTTACCATAATTGTAATGAAAAAAATTATATTAAACATTCAATAATATATGTTATTGCATAATAATAAAAATATAATATTTTAAATAAAAATATGATAATAAATAATATATTTCTTAATAATTATAAACCATAATTGCAATTAAATATTATTATTTATCAATCAAACATTCAAATATTAATTTTGAAATATACAATAATTATAAAATAATAATTTATCAAATACTTAATAATTATTTTCAGAGATTTTTTCTATAACAAATAAAATTAAGTTTTTTAAAACGAATACCAAACTAAACCTTCATGGTTGATTACTCTGAAATATCATTGATGATGGAAACAACAAGATCCAGCTGTCAATGGAAACCACGATAGTCTCCGCTGTCCAACCACTAAACTACCCACATTTTACTTTTTGTCTTTTCAGCTTGATAAACTTGACAGTTTACAAGGACTTATTAAAATCATAAACAATATTAGAAAATCATTTGGGCTGGTCCTCCTGAACAAAAGACACAAAAAAACATGATTCAGAACACCTTTTCGTTCTGGTGAAAAATTATATGTAGCAACCTATTTTTTTTTTTTTCCCACATAAAATAGGTGTATTAGTCACTTCATATTCTCATGTCACAGGCACTATTAATTTAATTTAATTTTTTTTGTCCTTACAGGCACTATTAATTATTGTAAAATTTTGGTTCTAATGTGTTTGTGAGGTTACGAGTGGAGCATTCAAATCATCGAATGTATTTTTTATTAAAAAAAAATAAAAAAAATATGTTTAGTAACAAATTTGAAAGTTGTTTTTCGGTAAAACAAATTTGAAAGTAGTTGTTAAGCTTTCTTACACATTTGAGAAATGAGTATTGGTTTTTTTTTTTTTTTCCTTAAAAAAAAAAAGAATAAAACTAAGAAATGATTTTGGACTTCATTAGTATAACCGCCCCCTCCCCCTCTCTTTTTATTTATTTATTTATCTTTATCTGTTTGAAATTTTGAACCTTTTTATGTTATTGGTTTTCCGTTTTTAATTTAAAAGATTAAAAATACATTGAAAATGAATTACTATTTTAACGACAAAAAGAAAAGTAATTACCATAATGAATCTCATTTCATAAACAATACAAAAAGGAATTTATTCACCAATATATATATTATTTATTCACCATATATGAAATGGTTTTATTATTATTATTTTTAATCTTGTATAAGTTTCTTTAATCTTGTATTTGGGTGAAAAGTGTGACTACATACTATTTAAAACACAAACCAATTACAAATAATTAAAGTAAAAATTAAAAAAAATTTGAAAGCCAAAAATCGAAAACAATTTGAAATCAACCCTTTTCATTGTTGCCTGGCTTAATTTGCTGTATAAGTCAAGTGAGCAAGAAAACGCTCCTGTGTTAAGTAGGCATCTTACTGGTACAGTGTTTTCTTCCATTGTAAAGGCTAAAGCTAGATAAAAAGGAAAGCAGAACCTTTCGCTCCCTTAATGGTACCGGCAAGCCTTCCAACCAGGTCAATACCGACAGAAATTGCTCCTGTGGAATTACTACTGTATCAAAATCTCTGATTTTTTTTTTTTTTTTCCCAGTCGAAATATTTGTCATGCATTTGTACCAAACGTGGAGAGAATTGATATCCAAATAGCTAGGTTGTGTTTAAAGAAAATTTGAAGAAGAGTCTTCCTTTAACTACACCAAATGGTCATATTTTAATCATTTTGCAGGTAAAAATATGATAATAATAAGGAGACAAATTTGCATATAACGGTTATGCTGCATTATTCATGTAACTTCCATTCATGTAAAACTGAATAACCTATAATTTTGTACATTATCAAATAAAATAAAGTATATAAGTTTACAAAATGATTTTTAAATGTTTAATTATAAATGATCCATTATACCATATTACCTATATAACAGTTGTATATAAGTTTTTTTTTTTTTTTTTTTCATAAGTAAAAGCTCAACACTCCAAAAGAGTCCTTTTAGAATAATAAAGTTCGCAATGACCACTTTTGCTAACCTCTAGATTTATGATTTAAAGTTTGATAATGAAATTTCATCTTAAAAAAATTTTTAAAAAAATAAAAGACAGAAAAAGAAAAGAAGAAGAAGAGTAGAAGCCCAATAGTGATCTTTTATGGTTCAAAGACCCACATTTTGTGTTTTTGGATGAATCGAAATCCTGCTTTTATGAGTAGAGTGTTTTAGCAATTTGCATGATGATGTAGTGAACACAGGTTATTCTCTAATTAAAAGATTTATTTATTTATTTGTTTTTTTAGTATTTATTAGTAAACAATAGGTGATTTTAATAGATTTTCTTTTTTTAATTATTGGCATTGCCGTGTTATCACAGATTGAAATCTGAATATAAAAAGATAAAAAAATATGGCACTTACCAGTTCGACTGCGATCTCAATCGTGATTTATTTATTTATTTATTGGCAATGAACCAAAAGATTTATTTTATTTCTTTTGAAAAAAAAAAATTATCTTCATATTCCAACATACCCTTCACAAGTATTATGTAATATCCAAAAATGTCGGTAATATAAAGGTGGGAAATTAGGTAATGGGAGAGGAGCGGTGCTATCATGTCTTTTAGCTCATGGAAAGTTAGGTAATCGTATCTTTATTTCCCTTTGCACTTTTTTGGCATTGCACCCACTTATCCAAATTCTTTTTTTTTGTCCACAAATTATTTTTTATTAACCAGTACCTTTTTTAAGGTCAAGGTGCCTTATAATTATTCTCTCATGACTAAAACCAAATTTCAATGTGTTTTTAACCTTTTTGTCAGAAAAAAAAAAAAAAAAGTATTTTTTACTTTGATTTTTTTTTTTTTTTTTTTTTTTGGGGGTCAATATTCATCCTCTTCATTCAAATGCATTCATTATCCACTTTTATGGACTACAATTTCCCATCTGGATCTTTTTAAATTATTGCGTGTGGAAAAGAATGTGGGCCCATCTCTTAGGAGCGTGTGTAGAGGCTCAGAATGGGCCAGGATTGGCTTTAAGATCTGTAAAGTTTTTAATGGGCTGAGATTAGACTCGATCATACGGCCCTACATTTTGAACGCAAAACTTAGGAAAATGATAATTTGACTTTCTTTTTTTTCGAGAGGGGATTATTGACTATTAAGTAATTTTTCTTTTATTCCTTGTAAAATGAGCACAATTTTAATCACAGGGAACTTTTAAATGCACCCAATTCGATTTTATATAATCAGCCACTTTTCCAAGAGTGATTTTTTGCTTTTAATTCTTAGATTACCTTCATCGAATAATTATTCCCTTTTGCTTCATATACTCCAGCATTTCTTCCCATTCTACCCTTTTGTCCATCTGGTTTTAATTAGAAAAAAAAAAAAAAAAAAAAAAAAAAAAAAAAAAAAAAAAACAATAGCCAATGTCCCTCACTCCATCTGGTTAACAATATTGTCCTTGGATTGGTAAGACATGCAAGACCAAAAAAATAATCATAAGACCAGTGGCTTTAAGAAAGTTTCTTTTTGACAATTTATTAAAAAAATTATTTTTTTAAATAGTTGAAATAACAATAACTACAAATAATAATCTTCAAAATTTAAAATTTGATCAAAGTTGAGCTGAAAAATTTCTATCATTTAACTTAACATATGTTTAAAAACAAATAACACCAAAGAAATTTTCATATGCTCAAGTGTCTGTGATTAAGAAATTTGCATTTTATTTTTTGGAATACCTGTTACTAATTAGAAATTTGGTACACGGTGTATATAGAAAAATGAAAAAGTTATTTCATATAATTAGCTACATTTCTTTTCTTTTTTTATTATTATTATTATTTTATCAATATAGCCAACATTGAGTACATTTTCTATTTCAGGAAATATTTATTTTATTGGAAATCCTCCTGTCAGAATAACTATACCTTAATGTAAAAGAACAAAAAAAGAAAAAACTTTAAATATTTATTTTATTATATTCATAATAAATTTGGATTTAGATGGATAATCATATAATAAAACCATGTAAATCAATGTAAAATCTAATTTTTAACCGAAAAATTTTAATTAAAAAATACCATATATAAAGGCCTAAATATTTGAATTTAATCTAATATTGTAACCAACGATGAATATGAGTAAGTATTCGTTTTTTTCTTTTCTTTTCCCCTTTGTGTGTGTGTGTGTGTGTGTGTTGAGAATATGAGCAAGTATTCTTGTTCATAATCGTTTATTTTTAGAACTATCTATTCCTTTTAAACTAGGAATAGTCGTCTAGGATACCAAATGGTACTTGAGTGTAACTTTTTTTTAATAATACCTAGGCCTTTAACCTTATAGCACATATATGGAAAAAAAAAAAAAAAAAAAAAAAAGGGAAAAAAAAAAAAGGAACATTATTAAAATTATGGTGAATTTCAACTATTTTCCTGAGGTTCGATGAATATATACTTACTTGTTTGAAAATTAATCATTATCACTTAGCACTCTGGGTTGATTTCTAACTATGTTGATTTCATTTTATCCTTTATTTCACATAACAAAATCTATTAATTTAGAAAATGTCATTTACCAATCTTTTCTATTTATAGAGTCAGCCATTACATACATGCAATGTCAAGTGAATGATATCTTGTAACATGCAATATTACACAATAAATTATAGAGTAACAATTTTATATTTTCTTTAACACGTAAAAGTGTAAAATAGATACTTCGTTCTTTGGAGTGCTTAGTGATAAAAATCAAATTCAAGAGTGCTAAGTGATGATTTTGTAAACTTGCGAAGTCTAACTGATATTTTTCAAACTTCTAAGACTAAGTGATGATCTTTTTGAAATCTCAAAAAGTTAATTGTATTTTCAATAAATTTCAGAAAGGTTGAAGAAATTTTTCCGTAAAATTATAATGTCAAGGCTTACCCTTTTTTTGGGAAAGGATATCAAGCTAACTTATGTTAATGGATATTGATTCTCATTTGAATAAACTCTTTGCTGGTGTCCTGCAAAATGTAATTGGACGAGTGTGTAGCTAGGCTACATGGTCTAGGAATAAGTCGTTGTATATATAATAAAATAAATTTGATATTTTAGAAATTCTTTATAATAAAAAAGATTGTGATTTAAATAGTATAGAAGATTGTGATATTCCGTCTATTATAAATGAGAAAGTAGTTCATACGAGAATAATTTTCTATACATAATACTTTATTTTCAAATTCTTATAATTTGTTAGATACAAAAAAACTTAATATACATATAAATCTACATGTTACTAGTTTAAGTTTTTTGGATCAATATTAATTTATCATGGTATTAGAGCACAAAATCCAAGAAATCTATATTCAAATCCCACCATCATCATATAAAATGCATAATAAACCACATTTTATCTAGGTTTGAATCCCACCATGGTCATATATATAATAAACCTATATTCTACTAGCTATCCTACCATCTTTATATACATAATAAGAGCATCTTCAGTGGTTTTTTCTATTGGAGTTTATATGTTATTGATTTTGAAAAGTGTTTATACTTATATGACATTTTTTCTATTTAATAGATAATGTTTTAAATAATTTCTCTCCAATGGATTTGTTTAAAATGTTTTGAAATGCTAATACGTAATTTTTTATTTTAAAATTATATCTAATTAAAAAAAAATCAAAAACCCATGCAGGAGTTATTTTTCTTTTAACAAAAATCAATAAAAATAAATAAAATACTGACTCAGCCTGTCTAACAGAGTTTCCATAAGGAGACAATATCCTTCACATCTTCTATTTTTTTTATTACCACATCAGCTTGATAGAACTAATGCACAAAACCATTAAAGAAGATTTTTTTTTAAAACGTTATCTATTTATCTAATGTAACAAAATATTTTTAAATAGACAGAGAGTTATTGGAGATACTCTAAACTCACATCCTAGCTTATCCATATCCATTTTTGGGATCATCCATATCCATTTTTAGGATCAATGTGAATTTATCATAATCTATATGTAATAATGTTAAATCACTGAAATAGAGTCACTTATCATTCATTCACAGGTTTGTTTAGCCCTATTTTGCTTATATTAAATTTTCAATTAATAACATATTAATGCATCATTCGAGTAACAAATTGATGCCTTCTAACATTATATATATACATATATATATATATATATATTAGTAGATTTGATAGTATTGTCTTGATTTCGGTATTTTTTTTTTATTGGGTCAATTGTTTTCGGTATCCTTTGATCTCCAGTAACAATACCTTTTGTTTCTCATAGAAAGTCAAAATTTCATTAATAGATTAATGTACCTATGTCTTAATGCATTAACTAGTCAAGATAACCCTTATTCTAACCAGTGGATTTTGTCATTACAAACATAAAGCTTAATGAGTCAAAAAATGTGCAACTTTGTTACTCTCTTTAGGAATATAACTCACTGTCTTATGCAAATGGTCAATCATTACATTTTCAACTTCCTCGAGTAATGCTACGATTTTATTGTAAATGGACTAAGTGTTTGATATTGGATTTGATAGTCATAAGGTCACCCGACTCATTTCTCAAGACAGTTCCAAGACCCATTCATCCATTTTTAAAGCTTCATCAACATTCAAAAAACTTGTAAAACAAAAAAAAATTATATGTATTTGGACAACACCATCCTATTTTTCGCTCCACTTGGTGAATTAGATGCTTACAATTTGCCTTTTTTAAACTCTTCATAACACTGTTCAGCGGCCTCAATTATTTGCTTCGTTTGACATATATATCAACCTTTATTGAAATAATATTGCTTTTGTCCCAAAAGTGAAGTGACAAAAGTGCTTCTTCCCTTTGGGGGGTGTGTATGTGTGTGTGTGTGTTTTTTTTTTTTAAAAAATAAATTTTGGATAAATGAAAAAGTGCTTCTCCTTATTATACATTTGAAGCTTGGATTCAAATCTGTTTACTAGAAAAAGCCAAAAATAAAAAATAAAAAATAAAAAAATAAATAAAGATTTTAACTCAAATTAAGTATAAGTATTATACTGTTGAAGTTTAAAAGTATATTAAAAATGCATTAACATAATTCCAAATTGTATAGACACGCATCACTCTCCTTTTGAAGTTTGAAACCATGTAGACATACATTAACATTACTCTAAATTAAATTATCAATAATATTAGTGGCTTTTTTTTTTTTTTTTTTTTTTTTGGGTTTCTGTTTGGGTAATGATATTAGCTGCTTGTTAATAGCCTCTCCTATGAGCAATGATCATTCTATTATATGTATGTTTTAATTATATTGTGGTCCATACCACGTGTATTACAAAATTTTAGTACTCCATTGCGCAAACAATATGTCTCAAAATTCAAAATGGTACTGTTTTGGTTATATCGACGATAGGACAAATAAGTAAACCATCAAATTAAATACATTTTTTTTTTTTTTATCATTCAATGTTTATTGACCAATCCGAAAATAATTCAAATCAAATTAGGTATGACCATCGGAGGGATGAAAACCATTCACTTCATAAAACATTAAAATCTCAACCCCCCAAAAAAAAAAAAAAATGAAAAAGAAAAATTCGAACATTCAAAACGCGGCACGATATGATTTGCCAAGAAATCCTCACTTCACTGTAATTCGCTGGACAATGGAGAAAGTCAAAGTAATTTTCTTTTGTAATTGTTATAAAATTTTATCGCATGGTGGTGAAAAAACCGTGATAAAGATTTGACCCGGTGGAGTGTAGAAGCAGCAAAGAACCACTATGGTGGCCAAATGACAATAATGCCCTCCTATTGTGAAAATTTCCTTTTTGGAAGTTCAAACTGTACCTCTTGTCCCGCTCTCACGCTCCTCTCTCTCTCTCTCTCTCCCACCCTCTTATATCAACAAAATGCACACACTCTCGCAGTGTCAGTCTCTCTTTCTTTCTCTCACTCTGAAAGCGTTTTAGTTTTTTTTTTTTTTTTTTTTTTTTTGGGGGAATTATTTTCTGTGGAGCTGTTGATATCTAGAGCTCTCTAGACCGCCATTGAAGGTCTTGGAGCTCCCACTAACAGAGTAAGCTCAGCTCTCTCTATCAAGTACTCACTCTGTTTTTGAACCACACTTTTTCTTCTACGCTTTTGGCATTATCAAATTTTTGTTTTTGGTACATACAACGCTGCTGCAGATTCTGATAGAATACTATGGGCGTTTTTCGAGTTTCGCTACATGGATCTGCAATGCGGGCTCTTTTTGTTTTTTTTTTTTTAAAATTTTTTTTTGTTCCAACATTTTTTTTGAACTGATTTTATATATATTTTTGTATATATGATAATGTTTTCCTTTTTGCTTTCCTTGGGTAGCAATCTGGACTTTGATTGTGTGTATTT
This sequence comes from Ziziphus jujuba, assembly GCF_031755915.1. Taxonomy (NCBI): domain Eukaryota; kingdom Viridiplantae; phylum Streptophyta; class Magnoliopsida; order Rosales; family Rhamnaceae; genus Ziziphus; species Ziziphus jujuba. Next base: position 20,617,776 of record NC_083383.1, on the reverse strand, counting down.
GTGATTTTGTTTTGTTTTGTCTTCACAAAGCGTTGGTCGTGTCGTTGTTTTCGTCTTTATGGTTTGATTCGTCGGAAATAATTACTTGGGGAAACATTTAGAGGATTAGGATTTAGGGGTTTGGATTTTAAGTCAATTTCCCACTACTTGCTATTTGGTGACTGGGAAATGTGTCCAACGATGAGGAAAAGACAATTCTGTATTTTCTTTTTCCATTTGAAGGGGATTCAAGATGATAGCAACATCGCCGTTTAAAGGGGACCTTTTTTGGGCAAAGTTTAGGAAAAAAAAAAAAAAAAAAAAAACCTTTGGTTTTTTCAGCTGCAAATAAGAAGGCAAATGCAGTGATGAGACAATTAAATCTGAATTTTAATGGGAACCTTTTTAATTTATAGTTTCAGGAGAAATGTAATCTTCCATAAGTATGCTTGCTTTTCCATGGTTTTTCCACAGTTTTTATGATAGATTAAAACTGGTTGAACATGGAAATATAATTTTGCATCAAAAGTAAAAATAGAATTTTTTACTTTGAATTTTCAAACCTGTAATGGGCTGGACTTGTCTAATTTTTTTGGGCAAGCTCACTTACATTTGATTCTGTACAATTGTTAGCTTTACTTGTGGAAATTTAGACAGCCGTTTAGGTTCGTACAAGTATCTATACTCTCCTTGAAATATTGTGATTCTTGAAAAAGTGGCTAGTGTGAGGCTACTTTTCCTGTAGCCTTCTGATGATGTTGCGGTAGGTGGTGGCTTTCCTTCTTGGATTAGTTGCCACGAAAGACACAGTAGGTGTTAAATTTTGTGTGTAAATCTAGACAAGTTTCAACATGGTTTGAAATTTAAATTTACTCCTAGTAGTTTTAAAACGTACTGTTTTTGTGTTTAATATTTGATTCTACATCTAAGGGCATTACGTTTGTCAAATTCTTCCTAGAGTCCCTTCATTTGTAATTTGAAATTGAATGGATCGTCACAGTGCAGGTCCAATGATGAAGATTTCAATCTAATTCGGTCATTGCTCTTTTGTGGGGCATGCAAATATGAATAAAGAAAATACACATGCTGCCAGCTCTAAAGAGCCTTCTGTCCGAATAACACGAGCTAGGGCTAAAGACTTGGGTGCATCAGGTGGGATTCTTCCCTCTTTAAAACCTTCCTTTAAACAAAACAGCAAGCGTGTACTTCGAGAAAGTTCCAAAAGACCTGCATCAGATGAGAATAAAGCTTCTGCAAATGCCACTGCTGGCTTTCAGCATAAGCGAAGGGCAGTACTCAAGGATGTTACAAATATATCTTGTGAAAATTCAAATGTGGAAGACATTTGTGCATCTGAAATCCAGGTACCTATATTCAATTTTTAGAATGTAACCTTATTTCAACTTCTTAACTTTACTTGTCTAAGAATATTGGACTTTTCAAGAAAAATCCACTACGCTTGGAAAAAAAGTGTGGTTGAACCCTGCATCTTTTGTTTGTTCATTAATAAAGTCCAATACATCTCTACAACAAGTTCAAATGTCTAGCCACACTTATTGAACAATTTGAACATGGTTTCTGATGGTATTGCTCCTGCAGCTTGCTAAAAGAGGTCCTGCTAAAAAGAATACAAAAATGGTCTCAAATGTCCCAGAAGGATTTCTACCTGTTCAAGATGATGCAAAGTCGAAGTTAGCCGAGGAACTATCCAGAATAAGGGTGGCAGAATCAGAAGAGTTCATAATGCCATTAAAATTAGAAGAAAATAAGCCAATACCACAGTGTAGACAATATGATGTAGCGGATTTGATGATTCCAGTTCAGACTTCTGCAAAACCTGCTGGTAATGCCCCTATAAAAGGTCTCTATTCTATTTTAAGTCTAAGGATGCAACAGCACAAAATAATATTGTTAAATTGACTGGATGCTCACAATTGAAATTTCCTCTACTTCAAAAGAATTTTACCTATAATGCTTCTTAGGATGATAGTTTTTAACTTAAATTATTTTTGCTATGACTATGCTTGGGTATGACCAGAATCCAGACAACAACATTTCCTTCTGTGTGACTAACGTTTCCTTAATTTATAAGTATATGAAGAAATTTAGTTCATGTTGGTCATATATGCCTCATTGCTATCCGCTTCTAGCTATAAGCCATGCCTGTCGCTTGTTTGGATGGTGCCTGAATGGTTTGCAGATCAATCTCTGCATTTAACACCTAAGGTTCTCATTTTGATAAAGAGTGGCAACAGCTGCTTATAGATTACAAGAATCATGAGGTTGTTAACTCAAGTTCACGCTCCTAGAAAATTTTAAAGATGTATCTTCCCACTTTATGTATTCTTTACGTAGTAAGAGCTAGTGGTTGTGGTTTTTTAGGTTCTTAATTAGGAATTGAGCTCTTATATTGAGTAGAATGGATTCCTTATGATACTCTGCTGCAATTGCTCACAATATGAAAGACAGATTAAGGTCGACGCTATTACTCAGGGCTTAGTATGAAAGTTGTCCACAGAAATTTGAAGAAAATCGTCCACGTTTCATTATCAGTTTTGGAGTTTTATTCATTTGTCAATAATATTTTTGATTTGTTTAGCTTTAAGAGTGTGTGAGGATTGGCTTTTCTATAACATTGTAAAGTTACATTTTATATATACTTCAAGGCAACTGATGTTTTAGCACTAAAGAAATTCCTCAAGCGACGGTAAAAATGTCCACTTGTTAGTCAAAGGAATAATCTCTAAACAAGCTTTTCATCTAACTTTATATTTGCATATGCTTAATGCTGTTTTAATTGGATTGCACAGAAGAAGATATTGTTTGTGAGATACCAGCAGCCTCAAAAGGTGTGGACATTGTGGATATCGATTCAAACTTGAAGGATCCTCAAGCATGCAGTTTGTATGCCGCTGATATATACAATAATATACGCATTACAGAGGTTTGTGTTGAAGCCATTAGTATTTGTTATTTTTTGCAATTAGTATTCATTCAAATAATATTTGCATGTTTTTAAGTATTGTTGCACTAAAAGAATCTTGACCAACTGATTCCTCCTTATTTTGGGAAAATGATTATTGACTTACTACAATAATACAATATTGTTTCACTGCGCTACAATCCTTCTTAAATTGAGGCAGAATATTATTCAAATAATCCTTGAAAAACAAACAAGTGCAGTTAACATTTACTGTCTGTAATCAAAATAAAGTTGATGCTAACTTGATGTGGGAACTTTTCTTCTCAGATAGGGCGAAGACCATCTACTGATTATATGGAAATGTTGCAGCAAGATATCACTCCAAGCATGCGAGGAATTCTGATTGATTGGCTTGTTGAGGTTAGTACTATTATACTTGCATAACCTACGGTGCTAAAATACTGTGATCGTATAGTATCCTAGCTGAAGACTCCCATAGTTTTGTTGGTTCTAAGATAGAATGATGGTATTTGCTACAAATAAGATTCATTCCTTAACTAATAGGAACATAGAAGAATCTTCTTATTTTAGTAAAGATGCCATTATCAATATCTGATTATTTTATTCACACACACAAAAAAAAAAAAAAAAAAAGACTATTTTATCTTTTGTTAAACTGCATCATATTATTGGGATTTTATGTTTGGCTAGTTATTGACTAATTATTGTCATTACTACCCAAAGGAAGAAATAACAATTTTATTTGATTTTTAATTTATTGGTTAATTTCGAATTTGCAACTTAGTCATTCAGTTCCTTGATTGTCTATGGTATTTTGGGATTGATGATGCAATGCATATGACCATTAGTTTTGCTTTAAGGCGTGGTCCTGATTTGCTTTTCATTTAATCTTGTAGTTGGATATTGACCTAAATTACCGCTTAGTAACTTGTTTTATCTATTCTGATTTTGGTATAAAGGCATCTTAACTTGAATACGAGTGTTAAAGGACGTCTCAATTTTTATTTTATTTTATTCTATTTTATTTTATATTTTTATCATTTTGAGTATGTGCAATACTTGAGTGGAATGGTGAATGGACTTGAGCGGAATGATGAATGGGTTTGTCACTAATAATCTTGTATCCTTTTGCAGGTTTCTGAAGAATATAAGTTGGTTCCAGATACACTTTACCTCACAGTGAATCTAATTGATCGATTTCTCTCTCATAATTATATTGAGAAGCAAAGACTCCAACTTCTTGGCGTTACTTGCATGCTAATTGCCTCGTAAGTTATATATTTAATGGTAGTTCTATTGGACAGAGATAATTTTTCCTTTTTCATACTTGTTAAGTTACCATTAGTACTAAAAACTTAAGCTAATACGAAATTCCCAATTGTGTATATCAAGGAAACACAACAGACATGTTAACATTCTCCCTCAAGTATAAGATAAATGACAAGGAAAAAATTAGGTCTTACACTCCCACTTAATGACTCAATTGTCTGTCCATTCAATATCGGACAGAGAATGTCTCCTGCGTGTGTAGATCAATAAGAATTATTATTATTATTTCGGTTAGGGACTGGCAGTTTTGGAATACAAAACCCGGTAGACAATTAGTTTTTCATACCATATTAAGGTTTAAGGGTTCTAAAAAACTTGAGTCAGTGGGATGGTGATTGTCATTCCCCTGTCCTATACCAGCCATATATGCATGATTAATTATTTATTCAATATATAATATAAATTTGTATAATATATATAAATTTTAATTTATTTAAATAATACATTGAAACATATATGATACCATATTTGGTGTCTATTATATTATGTAATATATTTGTATTAGAAGTTTCTTTTTATATTAATAAAATTTGGTACCAGCAACATTGGATGTCTTCTCTATCTGAGATATCTTCATAATAGAGAGGAGCCTAATTTGTGCTTTTTTTCTGTTAACTTGAAGGAAGTATGAAGAAATATGTGCACCACGAGTAGAAGAATTTTGCTTCATCACCGACAATACCTACTCAAGAGAAGAGGTGTGCTCCTGGTCTTGGCTACTTAATTGATTTCTGTCATCTACAAGTACATTGCTCCTCTGGATGTTGCATTTTGTTTTCAAACTTTTTATAGTTCGAAGAAGGAAAAAAATATGATTATTTTACATTAGGGATGACGTTGCTACAACATGATTAGCTTATAAATTATGAGGTGGTTCAATTCTGAGGCTAGCCTCAAGGTCTGAGTAATATAACAAATTTCACTTTCAAAGTCAAAGCAAGCCTAGAAAACTTGTTTTAAGTTGCAGAAATTAAAGGTCACCACCCTACTTCTATTCACCTATCATTCCAAAAGAATGCTTGAATTTTCCTTTATCCATTAGTTATATATTCTAATTTTATGAAGTTTATCGACTGAATCAAGGTACTTAAAATGGAGAGTGGAGTTTTAAACTTCTTGCACTTTCAGTTATCTGTTCCAACCACAAAAACATTTCTAAGGTAATATATTTACAATATCCTTTAAAAAACATTGTTAACGAAATGTTTATCCAAACTTCATGCCTTAACTGACATTTGGTTTTACAGGAGATTCATTCAAGCTGCACAAGCTTTTTATAAGGTATTATATATGGCATTTGTTGTCTTTGGTTTCACCTGTAAGAATCGATTCAATGTACAAGAAAACTTAATTACCACTTGAGGCATTGTTGTACAGGCTCCTTGTGTGGAACTGGAATTCTTGGCAAATTATTTAGCAGAGTTGACTCTTGTCGAATACAGCTTCCTAAGATTCCTACCTTCACTAATAGCTGCCTCTGCTGTATTTCTTGCTAGATGGACACTCAGTCAGTCAGACCACCCATGGGTAAATTTGTGCCTTTCTAGTTCCGTTCGAAGGTTCTTTTTCTCCATTATGTTTAGAACAATTTTCTGAAACATTTTCATGTTTGCTTGCAGAATTCTACGTTAGAGCACTATACAAATTACAAGGCATCAGATCTGAAAACTACAGTTGTTGCACTGGAAGATTTGCAACTGAATCCAAATGGCTGCGCTCTTAATGCTATACGCGATAAGTATAGACAACAAAAGGTTTTTCCCAGTTTTCTACATTTTTTTTACCTTCTTGCAAGAGATCTATTTTGGTACGATGGGAGTGTACCCTTTAACCTTTATCGAAAATATTATGGTCCATTACAGCTCTTGTTTATGTCAAGCTAACTGAACCAACAAAATGATGCAGCTATCTGATGACTAAATAATTAGCAGCGTTCTGATTTTTTTTTTTTTTTTTTTTTTTCCCTGACAGTTCAAATGTGTAGCGACTTTGACCTCAATAGAACCGGTTGGATCGCTTTTCTAAAGATCAAAAGTAGCAATTCTTCTGTAAGAGGTTAATCAAGAAATTAATCATCTGTAACAGGCTCTCTTCAGTCCAGAACTTATCTGATCTCCAATTATGAAAAGCTTTACCTGTTAATTCTAACTTAATTGTCTGTTTGTTATTTGTTGTATGCAACATCCGTTCTGGTGCTACGTCCTCTGTAACCTAATTATTTAGAGCATGACACATTGAAGACAGTTAAGTTTATATGCCCTGAGGCAGAATAATTTCTTATAGCAGCTAGGATTATGTGGGCTGGTTCTGAGTTTGCAACAGGAATGTTGCTGCTTGAGATTATTTTTGTATCCATTAACATAGGAAAGAAAAAATAGAAAAAAATAAAAAAATAAAAAAAGAAGTTTTCATGTCTAAGCCTTCTATTTTCTCTCTCTCTCTCTTTTAAATTATAATAATTATTATTATTATTATTTTTTCTGTTTGTTAAAGCTACCATGCAAACTGATTGTTCCTTGAACAAAATGTAGGCAACAAAGATTGTACACACACACACATATATACATATACATATATATATATATATATATATATATATATATCTTTAGTTTATATTATAAGCGAGAAGTGATAAGGAATTTTGTTCCATTTTTACTGTTTAAAATGGTTTAAAAAGGACTCTTTTGCATTTTAATTTTGGTTTTCATGTTTTTTATTTATTTTAATTAAATTCATAATTAAAAAAAACCATTTAAAAGTCCAAAACTACCCTTTTTATAAAAGTCATTTAAAACGTTCGGATCCTTCTGAAATTACACAAATAACCTTTTAATTTGGCCTTCAATGACGCAAAGAAAATGTTAAAATTGCTTGATTTGACCTATCAGTGGCACCCACCACATAAGATAGCAAAAAAAAAGTTTTATTTATTTTTTTATTTTTTCCATAAAGAAAGTAATAAGTAATAATTTATTTATCTCTATTATCTAAATTCTGATATTGTAAACGCTTTCATTATTTTTTTTATGAAATTGATATTTCACTATTAGAATTGTATTGATCAAAATCAACTTTTGTTTTGGTAAATTAAAAAAAATTGTTTCTTAATTTTGATTTTATTCATCTATAATTTTAGCAATATAATTTTAAAAATTAAATGTAATGCCTATGTGTGTCAACAAATTAATATTTTGAAATCAAATTTTTGATTCTCATCTTTAACCCAATATAAAATTTTTAAAATAATCATTTTCATTATCTGTATATGTGTGTGTTAATGGGAGTTTTACAAAAATTATGACATATTATTTGTTGAAAATTATGTTGATTAATCAATACTAATAAATAGAAAGTATTTTGTTTTATCTTGTGGATCAAATATTTTAACATCCACATAAAGTAATTATTTTTATTTTTGGAGGTGTGAATATGTATATTCACATATATATAAGATTAACACTATTACACATCAACACACATGCAAGACACGTGGGCAAAACCTAGTACATATTGATGTCCTCAGGACTTTTCGATTAAACTCTTCTCATGGGTCGATGAGCAAGAAAAAGCTCATTGATGAAGTTCAAGATCGGGAGCCCAATGCCGAGGCAAGCTAGCTAGCGCATGAGATAAAATGTATTTTCAAGCTGCCCATGCGAAATAAAAGCAAGGGGAAAGTTGGGATTGACACACCTTTACATGGGAAAAAAAGATGTCAAAATAGTGTGTAAGGAAAATAGAGGAGAAAGACCTAGAAAAGTTAACTTCACTTGGTAAGGAGTTAGGGAAGTGATGTGTCACGATCTCCTAACAGATACTTGGGTATAAATAGAAAGCCAAGTTGGAGATTGAGACAGATGAGGGAACTTTAGGAAAAAAAAAAAAAAAATGCATTTCTTCATATTGTTTAGCCACAAAAAAGGGAGTGGTAATTGTCCTAGTGCCATTTCTAAAATAATGCATGAGAATACCCATTGTTTTCCTTATGCAACGCATTACCCTTAAGAAATAAACCACATGGATATTGCCCATTAACATTTGGCATTATCATTACAATTCCCAAACCACACAACGGGCTCTTTCTTGCATTTCATTATTTCTAAACCGCCCAAGCAAGCCACTTTTTGAATTTGCTAACAGAAGCATCATCATATGTGTCCCACATAACCTGACAATGACCCAACTATTGAAAAGATGTGAGCAAAGAGGTTGTAGCCGAATCACCGTTGCTGCACTAAAAATGTAGGTCAGTGTCCTAGCCATTGATAAAAATATCGATATCGACGGAAATATCGAAGGTATAATTTTAATGAAATATCTATTCCGATGGAAATTTCGATAAAATTATGAAAACTGTACATATTTAACTTAGAATATAAATTTTTACATATGAGATATTTAATATGGTAAAATAATATAAAAAAATAAAATAATTAGAATACAATGATAGTAAACTAGTTCATAAATATTAAAAATTATTGTAAATAAAGAAAATATAGTGTTTATTAGCATCAAAATATAGAAAATTTGATAAATAATATTAAGATGCATGAAATTCTCAAATATAATTTATAAAACATAATCAATATTAAAAAAAACTTCTTAGTGCTTCAAATTGATAATCATATCCAAATGTTTGGCGCATATAACAATAGACATTTCAATTTATCACAACAAAGAAAATTTTCATGTAATTGTGGATATGCCAAATATATATCTCTCTATCAATTCCATCCAACTCTTCAAGTGGAGAGTAATATGGACTTTTTGGAGAAGTATAGTATTTTGGTTTGAGACATGAGATAACTAAAGACATCAATGCTGTAATCATTATGAGGATTATATGATCCCATTTGACCAATTGGATACAGAGTTGGAATTTTAGAATTTTTATTTGAAAACTAACTTGTGTATTTAAACTCATTGTATCCAAAGAGTTAGAAAGATAATCTTCCTAAAGTTAATTTATCATGGAAATTCTATAGTGCTTTCTTGAACCAGTGCCTGCTGTTCAAGCCCTATAGTTAAAATCTTGTGTGACATGTATGCATTGATCTTCACCAATTAATGAGCTTAATGATTGTTGGCTCGGTTCTTAATAATATGTTCCACTCCCATCTCTACCTATATTATATTCTCCTATTCTATCGCTACCATTACCATTACCTTCATTACCATCATCATCATCATCATCATCATTATCATCATTAACATCAACAACATCATCGTCATCTTCATCCTCATACTTATTTTGTTGAGAATAAGCGCTACCAAATGTTTCTAAGCTAGGATTAAATTACCTAGTTAAAGGCTTTGTTACTACTTCAAATGAATTATTAGCCTTACTCTTATAACTTATAACTTCTTCAATAATAATATTGTCAACATTTATCCCTACTTGTAAGGTATGTATTGCAACTTGAGGATCTGGATTGCTTTCACCATCATTTAAGTGTGAATTCATTATCCATTGTATAATAGGATTATCTTCATCTTAACTAGGGTCAAGTCTTATTTCAAAAAGATCTAAATAATTTGAATCTGATTGTGGTTGATTTGCTAATTCCACATCACAAATCCGCAATTTCATATTATAGTAGCAAAAAACTAGTTTGTGAAAATTTTCATATATGAGCTCATTTCGTTATTTTATATGTATTAAAGTAAATGTACTTTAATTATGCTTACATGCAAATGATGATACAGCTTACGACAAAATATGCATTGCTAGTTTTCTATTGGAGTGCTATTCCCATACACTGTCCACCATTTAACTATATATTTCAACATTATAAATCAAAATACATTAAAGTCTAACAAAACTTTAAATACTCAGCATATGATTTTTATATAACTATCAATATATGTACTAAAATGTATATATTAGGTACCATTTTTACCTGGTTTACAGTTGTTGCGTGATTGCTAAATCCTTTTTATGCATCTCTGAAGCATATTATGTACGTAATTACAAAAAACATTATTAAGAATTTTACTAATATGTTAGTTTGATTAAAAAAAAAAAATCTTACTTCATTTTCAAATTGAGATATATGAGCTGAATTTGGATCTAATACTACAAAAACATCATGAACAGCTTGTCTAAGCTCTGGATCAATGTCAATCCCTTCTGTATATTGGAACCGTGGGTTGAGAAAGTATGCTATCAAAATTTTTAAAAATTAAAGATAGTATATAAATTATTTGATAAAATAAAAATTGATATCAGTTATTGGCATCAAGCTACCAGCCATATGGAGGGGATGAGCAAGTGTATGGTCCCATCGAACATTTTGATGCCCATAATCCATTGAGTTCTTCTTTAGTTATTGATTGAATCTTTCATTTTTTGAAAACAATCATATAATAGTGGTATCATAGATATGAACTTAGTGTCAACAATTTGCAGAACAGTATACAATGGTTCATATATGTTAGAAATATTGGCAACCAAGCACCCCAAATTTTATCGAGGTTGACATATTGTGCATCCTAAATTTTTTTTTTTTGGCATTTTGCACCCCAAACTTCCTTTTTACTTGCCCTGTTGGTTCTTCTGTTAAAAATGCATAATGGAATGATCAAGTGCCTCACACGTGCTTTTCAAACGAGGGTAGATCAGGTCATTTTACAATTTTTAGGCTTTGTTTGGAGTTCAGGAAATGTGAAGGAAAAAACTAAGGGAAAAAAAAGCTTCGATCCAATGCTAAAATAGAGTTTTGCTTTCCTAAAATATCAATTAGATAGAGGGGACAAACAAAGAGAGATACAAAGAAAGAAAGAGTACAAAAAAAAAAAAAGAACAGAGACTAAGAAAGAGGAGAGAGAGAGAAAGACAGACAAAGAGATTTATAGAGAAACAGAGAGTACGTAAAAAAAAAAAAAAAAAAGAGGACGGAGAAAGAGAAGAGATAGAGAGTTACAGAGAAAGAGAGAGTACACCAAAAAAAAAAAAGAAGAGAGAGAAAGAGACAGAGAGAGTTACAGAGAAAGAGAGAGTACACCAAAAAAAGAGAGGAAAATACATAGAAAGAGGAGAGAGAGAAGTTCATTCCCTTGCAACTTTGTAATTGTTGGTTCTACTGAGAGTGGTGGTTTGGAAGAAGAAGAAAAAAAAAAGAAAAAGAAAGGGGTTTTGGATTTGAAAGAGCACGTGAGATGTGAAAAAGGTGAGGAATGAAAGAGAATAGACATGGACATGGAAGGAAGAAGAAGAAGAAGAAGAAGAAGAAGAAGGAGAAGGGGTTTCGATGAAGAAATTTCTCAAATGAAACCCTAATTTCTAAATTGAGAACAGTGAAATTATCTGATCTACTATCGTTTGGTGAGCACGTGTGAGGCACCTGATCATTACTTTATATGTATTTTTAATAGAAGAACCAACGATGTAAGTAAAAAGAAAGTTTGGAGTGTAAAATGATAGAAAAAAAAAAGTTTAGAGTGCAATGTGTCAACAGTGATAAAGTTTCTCTACTTCTTTTCCCACTTTTGTTCAACTCAATTAGAGAATACTTTTTTTTTTTTTCAAGAGACTATTTAAAGTAATGTGATTCGTTGCAAATCTTGTTTTTCCCGGTCTCGCTATGTCTCCTTTATATATATATATATATAGATATATGTCTTAGAAAGTAACTAATTATGATTATAAATATAATTAGTTATCATTCTTGCACTTTGAATGGCCCTTGCAATACTCTTGTGCTTTCCTATATCTTTAAGTATAAGATTAATATAGTATGTAGTATATGGTATCCAGTACAAGTTGTACTTTTGCATAAACTTTTTTATAGTCTTTACAAATACAAAATCATTATCTATGACTATTTGTACAAGATTGTTTTTGCCTACTTCATAGATAACATTCTCCAAAAGCTCTTATATGTATTTATGGTCTTTGATTTTATCTAAGGCATCAACTGACTTAAAAAACACTAATAACCCTTTACAATAATGCATAAAATTCAATATATACAATTTACTTGATCCTATACATCCATCATACATAATTGTACAACCATATGCCTTCCATTTTTCTTTGAACTTTTCAATAAAATTTTGCATATCTTTATACTCCATATCTAGATTTTTTTTTTTTTAATTTCATATGAAGAAAGAATTTCAACTCTCACGCCTGTTTGTTAAGCACTAATTATCATGTTCTTAAAATGGTGAGATTTTTCCCTTGTAGGAGGAACATTATCATAAATAAGGAACTTTACTACTAATTTTCTGAGCGTTTCTCCAATAGCACCTTTCATCAATTCATCTTTTATATATATATATATATATATATATATATTTTTGTTTTACACCAAATGACTTATATAATGAAGACAGCTGGAGGAAAATCTTGAAATTGTTGTCTATGAGTGGTCTCCTTTACCCTTTTTGTGCGACAAATCGAGAATGTGATTTAAGTTCTACATTCTCTTAAAGATTCTGATCTTTGTCCTCTTGGGTAAAAAAAATTTGCTTTTTTGTTCTTTTTCCCTATCTGTCTTATTTAGTTGCACATACTGCAGCTCAATATGAGTCTCGTTTATCAAATGCAAATCAGTTGAATATATACATACATCTTCATCATCATCATAACTACATCAAAATAAAGCTAAATTATGTTGCAACTTATGATGAATATATTCTTCCATCGCCTTTTTTTTTTTTTTTTTTCAATTTTTCACATTCTTTCTTCCTTAAAGGATTATAAATTTCTTTCTTCACTTTTGGAGGACATTGGAGCATTTTTTTTTTTACATTATTCTTTGAATCAGAATACGATAAATGATACTTTAATCTGGTGATTCCACCATTTTTCATTTTATGGTTGCAATATTTGCAAATTGTATCATATATTTGTTATCTTCGATTGGAATATAATATGACCAAGCTGAATCTACTCTTCCACTATCACTTTCCACTTTTTCCCTTAATAACCATTAATGACTATTAAGTAGGTTTCTCATAATAATAATAATAATAATAATTTATAAAACTAACATTTGACAATAATGATGAGTTCAATAAAAAACAACAGTTAGGAACTGCTCACATAACAATAATAATAATGATTAATATTAAAAAATATCCAAGTTAACATAATATTATGACCATCCAAGTTAAGCACCACATTCCTACTATCAATAATTATCTACAGAATCATCCAAATATTAATAGAGATTTAAAAAAAATCCTAAAAACATATCCAAAAGGCTTACATTTTTATAATCATAAAAATTAGTCTTAATGAGTATCATATAGTCCATAATAGAATCATTGTAGAGTCATATGCTTAAACCTCTCAATATATTTAGACATATATGATAGTAATTGGTTTTAATTAGATTTTTATATCTTATAGAATCCATTATATGATGTAACTTCTGTTTGACCTAAATGAGATAAAAAAATATTTATTTACCTTTTATAAAATTTATACCATTCATTCAGTACATAGATGTTAAAATATTAAAATTAATAATTACATAATATATTACTCTGTAATGCAAAATTAATTCTATGCTCTATACCTTATACATTTAATTAATTCTATACTATATAAGTAAGTAAACTTTATGCATTACTTAATATTAAAACAGTTACCTTTGAAAGTCAAGAAACTGTGTAGAGGTAAAACTTTGGGCTACTTGAAGATGATTGCTTTCTAGTTTGAATCTATCAAAAGTTCTCCTTTTTAGGAACATAAAAAGTGGAAAAAAATAATAATAGTAAAAGAATGTTGAAGACTAATTACCTTCATTGAAAACAAAGCCTCCATCATGTTCTATTTTTTTTAAAACTTTCAAAGTCAGTCTCTCTCCATAGTCCTTTCCTTCTTCAATTCTTACTCTACTTTGTTTTTTCTCACTTTCTCCAAAACCATTCAAACTAATGCCAATTTCCCCAATCCTCAGAATCCCAACTACTCATCCACATTTTCCTCCTCTTCCTTCTCCAACCTCCCTTCACCATCATCCATGGAAGCCACCATGCCATCCCAAATTCACAATTGGAGGAAATATTTGTTTAAGAAGGCTCAAAGTGTTTTTTTTCTTTTTTTTGAGACTAAAGGAAACTTTTTTTTTAAAAAAAAAAAAAAAGGATTTAAGGAACTTGAATGTTGAGATGGGTTTAAGGGATATGAATAGATAAAAATGAGAGGCTTGTAATAGAGGTTGAACTTTGAACTTTGAAGAGAAGGGAAGTCTATTATCAATTATAAAAGGCAAAATCTGATGAATTATTATGGTTCATGTGAAAGCTTGTAAAAGACATGGTATATATATTTACGTCAAGCTACACAATTTTATGCTTAGGGAGGGAGGATTCAAAACTTCATAGTAGGATTGTTAATAAGTAATGTCTTAATGGGTATCATGTTTTTAATGTTGTACACTAAATTCTCATATTAATATAAATAAATAAATATTTTAAATGAGAATTAATTCTCATACTAATGGATATTTTCACTTTTATGTTCAAATATTCTTGCTTTAAAAAAAAAAGGCACATATAGTCTTGCTTTTGATCCCAATATTTCAACATCAAATGCAAGATTCATGTCTTTTATGCTAGATTTCCCTTCTTTCAATGGTTTTTTCTTTGTTCTTTTCTTCTTTAGTTATGTGAAAAAAAATTTCATGTGAATAAAGCCCAAATTTGTAATCCAATCATGGTGAGAGTTTGCTAAATTGGAAAAATCTAATGAATAAAAATAAGAAAATCCAACTTATTCTATTAGCACAGATATAAATACATGGTAGAAAAAGGGGATCAATCTAGACCATCAATGGATCGTTTACTTTGAGTCAGTGATAATACTCCCTAAGCTCTAAATTGACAACTACTATGAGTCTGTATTAATACTCTAGAAGCTCCAATTTAACAAAAAGTCAATAACCCATTGATTTAGATTAGTATTGTACCTATTATTTCTTTTCATGGACTTAAATCAATTAGAAGAAATAATGAAATAGAAGCATAGGCAAACCGATAACTTAATTTGCATCAACAACTGAAACTTCCTCAACATTTCCACAAACATCCATACAAAAACCATCATTTCTATCAACAACATCTGACAACGTTGACACTTGTCAATAATATTGACATTTTCATGACAACCCAAACGAATATTTTTTCCTTATCGATGTTGAGGTTGGGTGAAATCCAATATTGTCACCGAAATTTTGGCGATATCATGATATTTTGTTCATTGGTCTTCTCCCCACATCAAAGCACTATAGCAACAAATGTTGCAGATGACCATTTAAATTGATACACTACTATATGCTTTTACACTGGAAAACAACCATGCAAATAAGAGCAGTTTGCACTCACCATCTTGCATCCACACCTCCCTCCTAGATACCCGCGACATTGATTACCAGAATCATGACTACCATTATAACTAGGCACCCCACGATAAAAACTTGCCTAGCACTTGATACGAACCTAGGACGACCTGCTCCTAAACCCGTATTATATTAGCCCAGATCTAATCATGTTCAAGTTTTAATGGTCACCTTGACCCTTAACCAACCTATGATTAGAAACCTTGGTATATAATGAAGACGCCACAATAGGTGACGGAAGTCCTATTGATAAGTCAAACTAAAACATTCACTCTCTAATGGTGTTTTAGGTGTTCAAAAGAACAAAGAGAACTCAATCTCACAAATAATTTTCTGTATAAAATTCAAGCTTAATTCTTATTGAAAAATAAGCCTTTAAATAGGCTACAAAGTCACGAAATAAAACCCTAAAAATCTAAGGTGAAAAATCTGACCAACATTAGGAAACATAATCATGGTAGCCGAATCTCACTACTTTCCTAAGTCTAATTTTTAATTAATTAATTCCTTTATTTTGGAAATAGGAATTAATTAATTTACAAAAGTATCAACTTTCCTAAACAATGAAAATAAAATAACATATTAACTTTCCTAAATCAATTTGTCCAACCAATAAATAAATAAAAACAAGGAAAAAACAAGAAAGTCAATCGTAAATTAGGTAACAAGTTGACTTTGACATCTAGGCTGAACTATGTCTTCAACCGAGCTAACTCATGATTGATGTCTGAACTAAGTTATGCCTGGTGTCCGAAGTCCGAAGTCCGAGGTCAGATGCCCGATGTATAGGTGTCTGATATAAAATATCTGATGTATGGGTATCCGATATAAAATGTCCGATGTATGGGTGTCTGATGTAAAATGTCCGATGTATCAGCCTCCACCACTTGGATGCTTAAAACAGGTCTTTTATCTTCAGGTATAGACAAGCCATTTTAAGAATGAATTACTTCCTGGATAAAGGCAACAAGATTATCCTTAAATCTCTTAGCTTGAGCCCTAGTGATCGGTCCGATCTCCATCCGTATCGGATCAGTATCCCAGCGAGTTGTCGGTTGTGCGAGCTCGGGAGGATTGGCATCATTCCCCTCCTCTTGAAAAGGATTTGCCCTCAAATCAAAGTCATCACTTGCAGCAAAAGGAGACAAATCAGCAACATTGAATGTAGCACTAACATTATACTCACCTAGTAATTCAAGTTGTAAGCATTGTCATTTATCCGCTCTAAAACTTGAAAAGGTCCATTGCCTCTCGGCAACAATTTTTCTTACCGCTGTTTGAGAAACCTCTCCTTCCTTAAGTGTAACCAAACCCAATCTCCATTTTCAAAAACAACCTATTTTTGGCCTTGGTTAACATTCCTTGCATATTACTCGGTCCTCCTCTCAATATTTGTATTAGTTTTTTCATGAATCTGCTTAACAAAATCATCTTTTTGTTTCCCATCTAGATTAGCACATTCACTTAAAGGTAAAGTTGTTAGATCTAATGGAGTCAACAGATTAAAATTATAAAAAATTTCAAAAGGAGTAAATATAGTTGCTGAATGCAAAGACCTATTATAAGCAAATTCAACATGTGGCAAACAATCCTCCCAAGTTCTCAAATTTTGACTAATTAATGCTCTCAAGAATGCAGACAAAGTTATATTCACTACTTCGGTTTGTCCATCAGTTTGTGGATGACAAGTAGTTGAAAATAAAGGCGTAGTACCTAACTTAGTCCACAATGTTTTCCAAAAATAACTTAAAAACTTAGCATCCCTATCCGAAACAATAGTTCTAGGCATTCCATGTAACCTCACAATTTCTTTGAAAAATAAATTAGCTACGTTAGATGCATCATCAGTTTTATTACATGTAATAAAATGTGCCCTCTTAGAAAATCTATCTACAACA
The DNA here is from genome assembly GCF_031755915.1 of Ziziphus jujuba. Lineage (NCBI taxonomy): Eukaryota > Viridiplantae > Streptophyta > Magnoliopsida > Rosales > Rhamnaceae > Ziziphus > Ziziphus jujuba. The sequence continues at coordinate 20,600,275 of NC_083383.1, read as the reverse complement.
ACAAAAATTGAATTCTTACTTGTCCTTGACCTAGGCAAACCAAGAATAAAATCCATAGATAAATCTACCCAAGGATGTGAAGGAATCGGCAAAGGTTGGTACAATCTGTGCGGCTTCAATGTGGACTTAGTCTTTCAGCATTTCAAACACCTTTCACATATTTTCTCAACATCTCTCTTCATATTAGGCCAATAAAAATGTTCTTATAGCAAGGATAAAGTTTTAAAAACACCAAAATATCCCATTAAACCACCCCCATGACCTTCCCGAACTAATAACTCCCTAATGCTACAATTAGGCACACAAAGTTTGTTTTCCTTAAATAAATATCTCTCGAATATGTAAAATTTATTAAATCCATGTTTCAAATAGGTTCTAAATATTTCTCTAAAGTCACTATCATGCTCATAAAGTTCATTTAATTGTTCAAAACCAAGCAATCTAGAATCTAAGGTAGAAAAGAAAACATACCTTTGGGATTATGCATCAGCAACCACATTTTCCTTACCTTTCTTGTAGTGGATCACATATGGAAAAGTTTCAATAAATTCAATCCACTTGGCATGCCTTCGGTTGAGCTTTCCTTGGCCTTTAATGTACTTCAAAGATTCATAATCCATATGAATCACAAATTCTTTTGGCATGAGATAATGCTGCCACGTTTGCAAAGTCCTCACCAAAGCATACATCTCCTTGTCATATGTCAGGTAGTTTAGTGCAGCTCCATTTAATTTCTCACTAAAGTAGGCTATGGGCCTTCCTTCTTGCACTAATACAGCTCCAATACCTACACCCGAAGCATCACATTCAATTTCAAAAATCTTAGAAAAATTTGGCAAAACTAATAAAGGTGCATTACATAATTTTTCTTTCAAAAAATTAAAAGAATTTTCTTGTACTTCCTCCCATTTAAAGCCAACATTCTTCTTTACAACTTCATTCAAAGGTGTTGCGATGGTGCTAAAGTCCTTGACAAATCTTCGATAAAAACTTGTCAAACCATGAAAGCTCCTCACTTGGATGATAGATATTGGTGTCGGCCACTCCTTGATTGCTTGAACTTTAGATTGGTCAACTTTAATTCCTGCAACACTTACTACAAATCATAGAAAAACAAGCTCATCTTTGCAAAAGTCACACTTTTTTATGTTAGCAAACAACTTTTCTTTCCTAAGAACATTTAAAACTTGCCTAAGATGGTCTACATGTTCATCTAAGTTTTGGCTATACACTAAAATGTCGTCAAAGTACGCAACCACAAATTTGCCAATAAATGGACACATAACGTGATTCATAAGCCTCATAAAAGTACTAGGTGTATTAGTTAAACCAAAAGGCATGACTAACCATTCATATAGCCCATATTTAGTTTTAAATGCAGTTTTTCATTTATCATCCTCTTTCATCCTAATTTGATAGTATCCACTCCTAAGATCAATTTTAGTGAACATGCAAGCACCATACAATTCATCAAGCATATCATCTAATCTAGGAATTGGATTCCTCTATTTGATGGTGATATTATTTATAGCCCGACAATCAACACACATTCTCCAAGAACCATCTTTTTTAGGCACTAATAAAACAGGAACAGCACATAGACTCATACTCTCATGAATATAGCCTTTATCAAGTAAACCACTTACCTGTTTTTGTAGTTCCTTTATTTCTTCGAGATTGCTCCTATACGCAGGTCTATTTGGTATGGCAGCCCCTGGAACAAAGTTAATTTGATGATCAATCCCTTTAATTGGTGGTAATTCTTTTGGAATTTCATTTGGAAAGACTGTTTATTTGCCAAGTCAGAACCCAAACCCTAATTATGGTTTAAGAGTCCAACAACAAAGTTTCTTAGTGGCTAAGTAATAGATATTATTAAATTTATTTTTGTATTTATTTATTTATTGGGATATTAGGTAGCATTTCTAATTTTTTAAAGCTAGATATTATCAAAGATATTATTTTTATTTCTATAAATTAGGAGAAAAAAGATGGAACAATAGTTCCATTTAAGGGTTTGTATTTTCAAATTTAAGGGGCATCAGTCTACATACTACCTCCATCATCTGTTCATGTTACTAACTAGCTACTATTTCTCTCTTTGATGCCGCCACCATCATTTTTCCACCATAAAAGTAGTTTATTTGAAGCTTGGAAGATCCAAAAGATATTAAAAAAAAAAAAAAAGGCATTAAAGCATGATTAAGCTAAGAGTGATAAAACCTCCGAGACATATATTGTCGTTGTTTAATATCTTCAATTTCTACCTTTTTATATTCTTGATTCTATCTAGTATTGTGGATTTTGTACACAAACAAAACTTTCAATTATTCAATTTAATTGGTATTTCTTTTATTTTGCTTATTTTATATTTAATAATATATATATTTTTTTTGTTTTGTTTTTGTTTTGAGGTGATAATTCAATTTGTTATGCAACAAGGATTTAAAGTTCTTTAGTACAACATTTTGATCCTGAGATTTCTAGCCCCTTACTTTTGTATTTTTGAATCTCACAATGGAATCTTACTAACCAAGACGATCCTATTGGTGAGGCAAACGACACTTATGCGGGATCTCAATGTAGAGTTTTATACTTCTTGATATAGAAAGGACTTCCTATGCTTAAGTTGTTGCAATCATTGGAGCACCTCACTTCAAAGAAAGACAATTTCTAATATAATGATTGGATCTAAACAAGACAAACTAATTAAAATTAACTCTCTTTTGTGGGTTCAGTATTTGGTTACTCACCATAAACATTTTATTTTTCATATACTTATGAGTAGAAATTTGATAATAATATCCATATGGTTTGCACTTGATACAATATTTTATGTACATGGTTATTTATGCTTTTAACTTATTTAATTATTTATACTAAAGTGGTTTTATATGTTGATTTTTTTATTGGATATCAAATTTTATTCAATAAACCTTTGGGAGTATGAATATTGATTATGTGAAAGAATTTTCAAATGGGGAACTTTTCAAAGAGCGAAAGTGTAACGTCTTTTGAGGCAAGAATTTCAAATATAAATTGCAGTATTTTCTTATATTATTTAGTCCACTCATTTAGATATCATCATTTCACATTTTATCTTTTTAAATTCATTTTCCTAGTCTTGAGTGTTAACTAGCAACTCCCCCTTGCACATTGTGTCCCTTGCTATGATCCGCAATAGTAGCATTCAGTATTTTTTTTTTCTTATTTCTTTTATCTCACTTGTATTATTCGTTCAGCTTGTATTGATTTTAATTTTGTAAACTCTCGTAGATTGTTCTTATGCACACTGACTATAATTGTAGTAAGATTTGGTTACTAGTAGTATTACTTTTATGTTTGGGTATGAATTATGCAGTGAATGTTGACCAATGAATAGTATTTTAGACATCGAGTCTCTATTTTAGATATTTCTGAAATGAGTTTATATCCGAAAATGTTTGAGTTATCCACACTTTAGATGGGGATTCTGCCAAACACTCCATAGGATTGTTCCATGGGACTTTTCCTAAATACAACCACCTAGGATTCTTTAAGGGACTCTTAAGATGAGTCCTGTCAAATTTTAACTTGACAAATATATATATATATATATATATATATATAGATATGGTATAACTTTCCATAGCTTCCCTTGATGTATCTGATCAAAGGCTATATATACAAGTCATAAAGTTTTAGCACCAAAGCATGCACAATGTGTGATCTAATATTTTCACGTGGACATTTTAAAATTATGAAGCATTGTTTGAAGCATACAATTTTAAGTTAGGAGTTGTTTGATAATATAGTTAAGTTTTAGTTTCTAGTTTTTTTTTTTAACCTAATTGTTTATTATTTACTTATATGTTAGTTAATGATAGTTATAGTTTGTTAGACATCTTAAACAACTACAAACTTAAAAGAGAAAAACAAAAACAAAAACCATCACAATTTGAAGTTAAACAACTACAAACTTGAAAGAGAAAAACAAAAACAAAATGGTGAAGTTGTATTCAATTTGTTGTTATTATTATTATTTTTTTCTTTTTCAACTTTGTTGTTAACTTAGATGTCTAACAACTCTAACTATCAATAACTAATATTTAATATAAGAAAATTACAATAATTAGGTAAAAAAGTTTAAAATCAACCATGTTATCAAACAATCCTTTCATAATCATTTTTTATTGGGGAAAAAACAAATTTGTCGGTAATATTTTGAGTTTTATAAATGTCAACCTAATAATATGTCAAATAAAATTTCTACTTGGAGCTTTGCTATGATATATATTAAATATGCACCATAGAAAAATTATACAACCTTGACAATCTAGGATTGAGATTGAATTATATCCATTGATAAGGTTGGAAAAACAAGATAATTTTAAGAGAAGTTCTTTTCACAATTCTAAAAGAACTTTATACAATATCATTTTTTACACATTACCATTTAAATATATAAAAAATATAAAATAACTTTATATTCTAATACCTAAAATATCCATAATTTCATAGACTCTTTAATTAAGCCAAAAAAAATCCATTTTTTTCATAAATTGTTTACAAATCAAACACAACTTTAGCACAACTCTTTACAATATTTTTGGATGAAACTAATAGTCATGGAAATTCTACAAAATTTTCTTTCCGATTATAATATATTTGGGCAATGGAAAGATATATTTATTAATGTTCAGTCTAAAAATTATGAATATCTCTAAAGATGTTTGGTAGTATACTTGAAAATACATTTGAAACGTTCAGTCACATATTTCTTAACATAGTTGAAATGTTCATATTTGAAAATATTTAATCGCATACTTATGAATGCATTTGAGATATTCAGTCGCATATTTATAAACACATTTACATATTCATATATAAAAATATTCGATAGCATATTTTTAAATAAATTTAAGATATTCAATCATATATTTTTTGACATATTTGAAATATTTAATCTTATACTTCTGAACACAAATTTATTTAATTAGTAAATATCCTCAATGATAATTTTAAATAGGAATAAAAATATAAATTTATAATAAAACGAAAAAAGTTTGTTTGATGGTACAATTAAAAATTCTCATTCTCTTAATTCTACAAATCAAATGGAATTCATAAAAGAAAAAAAAAATGCAAAATAGGCATTTGTTCCACATCGCGTGAAAAATTTTTAGAAAAAACTTTCTTTGAGTAAAGAAAAAGAAAATGTTATGTATTGATTGTTCATTACATCTACTATAAATAATTGTTTTTCATTTTCCATATAGTGAAAAGAAATGCGTGAAGTTATGAAAATATAGTCAAACCACAAAACTCATGTGCCAAAGGCAAAGCACATGCAAGTAGGCTTCTTATTGACAAATAATTTCATGGTTTCCATTTTCGTGGGCATGCTGCACGTGGGATGATTAATCCGATGCTTCTGTAGAGGGGCGAAAAAAGTCAAAACTAATTAGGACTATGAAATAATGTGCAATGGAAAATAGTCACACCTACTACTCCACTCAAATCTGCAGCATCCAACAATTGACAAATATTCTCGCCCAAATTCACCCCAAAAAAAAAAAAAATTAAAAATTAAAAATTCTCGCTCAATATTTTCATGTGCGTATCAACTTTTAAATAAATAAATATATATTTTGATTGGATGACTCGAAAGCATCTTGAATTACCCCCAAAAAGGCAAAAAAAAAAAAAAAAGAAATATAAAATATTTTCTTTTGTGGAAATGATTGGTTCTTTTTTATCTATTATTTTGTAAATTGTGAGAGTTGAAACATAATCCGTGAACCTTTTTTTTTTTTTATGAAAATAACTCAATAAACTTTTAAAAATTATATATATGAATTTATTATAAAATGATTAACCAATAAATGATAATATATATATAATATAATTATGTTCAAATCAGAATTTTAGTATTTGAATTAATGTCAAAACTATTTTCTAGCCTTTAAATCGTATTAAATGTTAAAATTTAAAATTATATTTATTAAATATCAAATTTCAATATGGTTTATTTTTCTAAATAGAAGATAGTATATCATTAAATTTATATTTTATAATTTTAAATTTTAAATTTTAGATGTTGATTTTTGATATGATTTGAAGGCTAAGAAACAAAATCTTAATATTAAAAATATCATATCGTCTTAATGTGATATAATTGAAACCAATTAATATATATATACATATAACAAAAATTATAGTTAGAAAATCTCTAATGTTATCATAAAAGGGATAATTTTACATTCTATTTTAGTTTTTAGATTTAAATTTAAGTGTCGATTACCAGTGGATCCAAAACAAAATTTTATACTAGATGGTTTTACTATGCCATCTGTATGGAAGAAATAATTTTTTTCCCCGTAAACTTCTCAATTTAACAAAGTCAAGAGAGATTCTATATTTGGAGACCAATTATATATGCATTTTCAATTTTTAGTATGAGAATGCCAAAATCATATATTGTTATCAACTAAAAAAACTTTTAAATAGAATAGTTTTTTATTTTTAAAATTAAATCATAAATATCAATTAACTTTTTTTTTTTTTAATTTGTAACCATAAGATGTAATTTTTGCAGGGATAAAAAAACATAAGATGTAATTAGAATAATTATATCTTCTACAGAGGAACAACCTAATGGTATTTTTTTTTTTTCTGACTTTATATCCCCTCTAGATTTTTTATAAAAAAAATTATATTATAAATTACAAGGCAACAACGTAGCGTTATTTTGTCAGGCTAATATTTATTTGGGTTAGTTTTTATTCTCTCTCTTTTTGTTTAATATGTATAGAAATACTAAATTTTAACAATACTTTGAATTAAATATCAAACATAATTTCCACTTTTCTAATCCAATTTTATATAGGATCCAATTTTCCAATTCCAATAGATCATATCAAAACTTTTATTAATATATAAAATTGATTTCAAATCAATAATCAAATACATCATACAAGCATACTCTAAGGAAACAAAAAAAAAAGTCTTTTCATAATTCCAAAACAATTTTATACAGTATCGTTTTTTATACATCGGTATTTAAATATATGACAAATATAAAATAGCTTTATACAATATTCATAATACCTAAAATACCTATAATTTAAATAGTCTTTAACTAAGTCGAAAAAAAAAAAGTTTTTTTTTTCTACAAATCATTTACAAATTAAATACCACTTCATAAAAACTGTCCACAAATCATCTACAAATTAAACATCATTTCACAAAAATTATTTAAGGAAACTAATAGTGGTGATTGCATGATGAATCACAACATTTTTTAACGAAACTGATAGTTACGAAAACTCTCCACGTAATTTTCTTTTCGATTATAACATTTTTTATCAACAAAAAGATGTATTCATTGGAGCATTCGATCTTACAAGTATTAAAGTCTCTAAATATGTTCTGTCGTATACATTTGAATATATTTGAGATACTTAATTATATTTTTTTGAATATATTTAATATGTTTATTTTAAAAAATATTCAATCGTATATTTCTAAAAGCATTTGATATGTTCAATCATATGTTTCTAAATACATATAAAATATTTATCTCTAAAAATATTCGATCTCATATGTTTAAATATATTTAAATATTCAATCAAATACTTTTAAATACATTTAAAACATTTAATCTTATATTTTGAAAAAATATATATTTAATTATTAAATATTTTTAATAAAAATAACTTCTATCAGAAAATGCATTCGTACAACACTTTAAATTATTCCAAAGGCATATGAACAGCTAAGCACCCCGAATTTTATCAGGATTGACACAGTACATCCTAAATTTTTTTTTTTTCTGGCATTGTGCATCCTAAACTTTATTTTCGTTTACACCGTTAGTATTTCTGTTAAAAATACTTAACAGAATGATCATGTGCTGTGCACGTGCTAATTAAGCGAGGATATATCAAGTAATTTCACATATTCTTCTTCTTCTTCTTCTCCTTCATCTTTTTCTTTTTCTTCTTTCTTGCAAAACTTGTTCTCCGTTACACACAAACTCCAAATTCAAACTCTAGAACTCTTTTTCTTCTTTTGCGCTTACACAAACACAAACAAAAAACAGAAAAATGCCACCTTCCTAGTCTTTTTTTCACCTTCTCTTTCCTTTCCTTTGTGCTACCAAAACACCCATATCGAGGCAATTTTTGTTTTGTTTCTATTTTTTTTTCTTTATAATTTATATTTTCTGATTATTAAAATTATTTTCTTTTATTTTTTGTTGTATATTTTGCCTCTCCAAATGGGAAACTCCCATGGGTGTGAGAAAGATATATATAGAGAGAGAGAGAGAGAGAAAGAGAGAGAGAGAGGTGTGCTTCGAAGATGAAAATCCCTATATGATAGAGTGGGTATAATGGGCAGAAAGCAAAATAATAAGGAATAAAAAATATGATTAATTATAGTGATGAACAGAAAAGCAATTTTAGTGATACCCGTGAGGATCTCTTTTCTGTATCAAATTGAGATTCAGATTTGATAATATTTATAAAGAAGAAAAAGAAGAAAAAAAATAACAAAAATAATATATAAAATTATCTGATCTATTCTCATCATCGGATCATTTCATTAAACATTTTTTACGAAAAAATCAACAGTGTAAGAAAAAAAATATATAATACTAAAAAAAAAATTTAAATATATTATATAATCCATAAAATCCAGGATGGTTAGCTGGCAGCTGCCAGTACTCTTTATTCCAAATAAGTAGATAATTTTAAATTCACTAAATGAGTCGTCTTCATATTTTTTTTTGTCTTTATTTGGTAATAGGGTCGTTTTCATAACCTAGATCAGTAGGTTATGTATCATATCACCGTTCACCAGCAGAGCACGCTGCCAAGATGCCATCAAATCCGTCAACCAAGTCCACGTAACGTGTCAGCCATGCATCGTACTTCTATTTTCACTTTGTTTGTTTTTTAACCTAAAACAATAAATCAAAAAAAAAAAAATTGAGACAATTGAGGCGTCGTTTGATATTATGATTTTTTTATTATTATTTATGATAATTTTTTATTAAAAAATTAAGTTTTTGCCTAAGGGCATTGCCCCGTCCCCCAAATTTTCCTTTTAATACTTTATGTATATTATATTTTTTTTGAATTTTTTTTATCCTAGTTAGCCCCTTTTATAAAATTAATTTTAATTTTTTTAGTCTCAAAATCAAGTTATATTTTTTGGAGTTTTTTATATGGATCCCAATTAATTAATTTATATATCTCTTATACTCCATTTGAGAAATATGAAAATTAATGAAAATTTAAATTCTAAAAAGATAAAACAATTTCTGTGTTAAAGATATCTTTTAGAAGGAGAAAATTGTATATCCAAAATAAATAAAAGATTATAATGTAAAAAATAAGTTGAAAAATATATCCTTTAAAAAAAATATCATTTTAAAATTTTATAAGAAAATTAGTATTATATATGTTATTAAAAGATAATTTTATTCTCAAATTTTAAAATACAAAATAATAAATTACTCGTAAATTTTAAATATCTTTATACAAATAAAATATTTTGCCAAATATTCATTAAAAATTCAATTTTGAAAATTAATTTTCAATCAACTAATTTTCTAAAATTAAATTCTTTCAAAATTTTGATACTTTCCAAACTAGAACCTCAAACTAAACTTAGATAAACAATACATTTTTTTATTCGTTTCATACCATATAATCTATTGTACAATGATAATAAATAAATAAATCAAAAATTTTCTCTTGTTTTGGTATATATTCACTTCCAGTTTTTAATCTTTTATATATTTTACAATTCCATTCCATCTACACAAGAAAATCAATAACTTCTGCATTATTTTTTATTTTTTAAATTTTCTACACTTTTATTTAGAAGAGAGAAACATGTTATCAAAAAAAAAAAAAAAATTATATATTCAATTTCAGATGATTTTAGAGATTTAAAAGAATGATTGGTATTATTTTAATTTATGGTTTGTTTTTGTTAATGAATTGATATAGAGGTAAACTATTATAGTAAAATTATATATACTTTTTACTAGTACAAAATGAAAATATTTGTTGGTCTTTTTCGCTATTATCCAATATTGTATATTGAAATTTTTTATGATGATTTTTCTTTTTTTCTTTTTTTTTTTGTTACTAAAACATTGGCTTTCCCAAGATCAAGATCTTGGCTCTGTCATTGATTTTGTTACCTCAAATTCATGACTTTTCAATAAATATGAATAGTTTATCAACTGAACTAGTTGTACTTTATATCCGAGAACATGGTTGGTTTTTAATATTTATATTTTATTTTTCTCATGTAATTTGCTTATTTGAATATAATTTCAAATCATGTTGGGTTTTTGTTTTATTTTGTTGTTTTTTCTTTCAATTTTTTAATTGTTTAGGACATTTAATAAAGTATAACTACTATTATCTAATACGTAACATAAGCAAATTACATATAATTAGATAAAAAATAAAAAAATTGAAACTAAAACTACCATATTTCAAAATGAAGTATTATCATAGAATCTCTTGTGGCAAAATGGTATAAGCTCTCCAATAGTAAATGTCAATATAAATGTCAAATTTTGGCTCCTTTTTTTATTCTAATAGCCTATGACAAAAAATAAAATTGACAAATATATATTTTATTTAATCATATTATATTAAATTTTTGTCACAATTATACATCTTTATCTATTACTTTTTTTTTTCTCATCCATTAAAATTTATTTATTTTTTATATTTAAAGTTTTATTTACTAACATGGGTTTTCATTTGCTTTTTCAAGTTAGAATTATTTTTTTTAATTGTTATATTTGCTTTTCAAGTTTGAAGATTTTCATTCACCAAAGAAAAAAAAGAAATTTGCACGGTTTTTCAGTTAAAAAAAAATTGTAAAATGGGGCATAGCAGATAAAAAAATCGTAAAATAGAAAGTGTGTTAAACTACATCCCATTCCTTTCAAATTTTAACAGTTAAAAAAAGTTAAAAATTAAAAATTATATAATTTAATTGTGTGAACCTATGAATTTTATTGTAATGGGATTCACTATCAAAATTTACAACTAGTATTTTTTGTAATATGCCATTTGAGAGCACAAAAACAATATCTATGTTATATTTTGGCATTGCAATAGCAAAGTGCAATACCTTTGAAGATGCTCTTGCTAGTTTTTGTTAACTTATTTTGTTTTTCTTTTCTTTTTTTTTTTTTTGGGGCTAAATTTTGTATTACTTGTTTACTTTAATGTTGGTTATTATTAGTTAGTGATAGTTAAAATTGTTAAATGTATCAATTAATTACAAATATGAAAGAAAAGATAAAACATAAAAAGAAAAATTATAAATTCACAGTAAATCTAGAGTGCTTAATTTTTTTTTTATCAAAATTTTGATATCCAATAATTTGATATCTTTTTAATAATTTTGGTTCCCATGAGTATATGACAGTATTAATTTAACGACCATTAAAAAATAACTATATAATTGGTTATCAAAATTTTGGTGAAAAAATTTAGTGCATGTAGTATTGGTTATTTCAAATTGTATTTCATTTGGTTTTTATGTTTTTCTTCTCCTTAAATTTGTAGCCATTTAAGATCAATAATGCTAAGTTTACCAAATTAATTGTCAAATTTATTTACCATATAATATGACAGATGATGTAATAATATTTAATTATTTTTAATTTATTTATCCATTTAAAAGTTTAATTTTTTAAATTTAGATTATATAAATATATGAATTAATAATATTTTCATACGTCATTTTGTAAATAAATTTATCAATATTTTAATATTTATTGCATTATTGATTTGAAATTTAATTATTATTAGAAAAACAATTAAAATAAATAAATTATACTCAATTTACTAAAAGCAAAACAAAATCAAAAAAAAAAAGAAGAGGCAAACATGTTGCTTTTTTAGAAAGTTAGAAAACATATGATGTAATACTTTAATTATTTTTGGTTTCATCTATTATTTTGGTCCATTTTATGCTTTTATACTAAAAGGGGAAGAAATTATAAAAATGTAAAATTCAAAAAGGAAATTTATGCTAGAAATAAAAAAGCAAAGGTATCCCAAAAATATCTAAACTATAAAATAAATTTTTGAATTAAGAAAAAAAGAGAAAGGTAAATGTAGAAAAATTTCAAAGTTTGTCAAAACATCCCAATTAAAACTAATTAATTAATTCTTTTTTTTTTTGTTTGTTTTTTAAAAAAAAAAAAATCAATGTTATAACACAATATCAACCTGTACGCGGGCGGTTGTCTTAAGAAGGAAGCACCTTGCATTTTCCGAGAAAATGCCATAATTTTCTCATCAACCCGAGGAAAAACGAAACCCAAAAAAGAAAGGGGGTTAACATTAACCGGACCTTTGTTAGCGTTAATTCCCCTTTCATGGAGATCGCCATCTAAACGTCAAACATCTCACTGTTTGTGGGCCGGGACTCCCATTCTTCGAACCCCATCAAATAGATCTCCATCTTTCTCTCTTTCTCTCTATCTCAGCTCTCTGTTTGTGACCCTCCACCAAGCTCCTACATCATTACATGCTTTCTCTGTAATCTCTCTCTGTCTGTCTGTCTGTCTGTCTGTCTCTCTCTCTCTCTCTCTCTCTATATATATATATATATATTTATATATATATTTGTGTATATATATATATGTGTGTGTGTGTGTGTTTGTTTTTGGGTTATAGCGGGAATCTGTGAGCTTCTGACCTAACTTTCGAAATCAAAAATCTGAAATTTTCAATTATTTTTTTTAATCAATGCAAGGGGATTCAGAATCCCAGATAGGATTCGAGTTCGATTTCCGCATTGAATGATATCCGCATCGTCAAGATCTGATATTTCTTCGAATTCAATGCCGGAGCTTGCTGTCTTTATCGATTTCCTTACTCGTGGATCTCGAACATTGGCTCTTCTCTTCGTTCCACATCTTAACCCAGATCCGTGACCTAGAGACCTCGGTTTTTAGGGTTTTCCTGTTGGAAGTTACCGGATTAGCCCTTATGATTTTGATCTAATACCCCTCCTTGTCCTTGATTGATATTTGGTAGTATAATTTTTTCCATCTTTTTTTTTTTCGTTCGTCAATGTTGAAGCAATTTCTCAGTAAACTTCCACGGAAGTCCTTGAAATCCGACTCGGCCGGCAGGCCCGAGTCGCCTCGGTCGGGCTCGCCGCGGTCCAGTTCCCGAAATGGCTCTTCAGGCTCTGGGCAGGGGACTTCCAAATCCAACGGTGGGAATGGGGCTACCGGTGGACGATCCAATGCCGCCAAACGCACTTCGTCGGCGGTGTTCCCGGTGAGTATGGTTGCAGGAATCGAGCCGTTGGTGCCATTCAAGGACGTGGGCAGTACGGAGAAGATGAACCTGTTTGTGAGCAAGGTGAGCCTTTGTTGTGTCACGTTTGATTTCACTGACCCAACTAAGAATTCTGCGGAGAAAGATGTTAAAAGACAGACTTTGCTTGAACTTGTGGATTTTGTGGCATCTGGGTCGATGAAATTCAATGAGCATGCTATTCTTGCAATGTGTAGAATGTGTGCTGTGAATCTGTTTAGAGTTTTTCCGCCTAATTACCGGTCTGGTATGACCGATGGCAACGGTGAAAACGATGATGATGAGCCAATGTTCGATCCTGCTTGGCCACATTTGCAACTTGTGTATGAATTGCTGCTTAAGTTTATTACTTCTCCATGTCTAGATGCTAAAACAGCAAAAAAATATATAGACCATTCGTTCATTTTGAGATTGCTCGACTTGCTTGATTCCGAGGATCCTAGAGAGAGGGACTGTTTGAAGACCATATTGCATAGGGCTTATGGGAAATTTATGGTTCATAGACCTTTTATGAGGAAATCCATAAACAATATAATCTACCGGTTTGTGTTTGAGACCGAGAGACATAATGGGATTGCTGAGTTATTGGAAATATATGGGAGTATAATTAGTGGGTTTGCCTTACCACTGAAAGAGGAACACAAGATATTCTTGTGGAGGGTTTTGATTCCGCTGCACAAACCGAAATCTTTGGGGGTTTACTTTCAACAGTTGTCATACTGTATTATGCAGTTTTTAGACAAGGAGCAAAAGTTAGCGAGCATTGTGATAAAGGGTTTGTTGAAGTATTGGCCAGTAACAAATAGTCAGAAAGAAGTGATGTTCTTGGGTGAGATAGAAGAGATTATGGAAGCAATTAGCATGGCGGAATTTCAAAAGGTCATGGTCCCTTTGTTCTGGCGGATTGGATGTTGCATTAACAGTTTACACTTCCAGGTACTCTTTTTCTTATTTTCTTCCTTGTGTTTCTTTTATGGTTTAAGAAATTGCAGTAAATTGACACCTCTTTTGCTTTGATGTTTAATAGTTATTCTGCTTCTTGTTAAAGAGGAGGTGATCTTTCTATGCTTTAATCTTTAATTAGTTTAGACCTCTTTTGAAGCAGGTTTTTCTGCTTGTTGTTAGCTATGTTTTGGTTCCTCAATTTCTATCATGTTCAGAAATCATCTTATTATTTTGCAAGTTTATATTAAAAGGGTTTGTGATTGAGAATTTGGCCGTTATACAATTTTAATTGCCTACAAGCTCAATGGACTAATGGGTAATGGGTAATGGGTGGCAATTCATTAGTTTGATGATGAATACCTATGGTTGAAGACATGCAAATAGGCAATTATTTATTTCAAATTTTCAATAAATAGACTCCGTTTAGATCATATGAGGTAATTACTTTCATAGTTCTTTAGCCTGTAAGGCAGCAATAATTTGGACTGGCAAATCAGTACTGTTCAGAAAATTAGTGTAAACAAAAAAAGTCTAGAACAACATAGAAAATTCTGGATTTCTTTCCGATGGTTTGGTTCTCACTTTCAAATGAGGAAGAAATTAGTTCCATTTGTGTTAAAGCATCATTCCTTTTCATGTTACAACATTTCTGAGTGCCATGGATGTTGATTTTTGGGTCAGAAATTATCAGATTCAGTTACAAGTGATTTTATGTATACTGGTTGTTTCTATTTTGGCAATTTCATTTGCATGGAGTTATGTTATATCACTTTGGAGACATCTGAAATAAAAAATATAAAATTTAAATGGGTTAAATAATGTGTTTTCACCATCCTGGAGTTTGTATTTGGACTTGCAAATAATGGCTCAAAATATTTCCACTATGATTCGTGATCTTCTTATCTAGACTTTCTGGTTATTTTTTGCTGTTATAGAACAGTGTAGGTTGTGTTTTTCCTTATATGTAGGAAAACTGGTTTGATATATGCCAAGATGGTTATAATTGATGATGCTTTACGTGGTTCGCCTAACCATATTTATTGGAAGTTTTCCTGAATTGGCTCAAGTAGGGTGGCTTCTTTGATTCACAGTAATCTTTTATAGGTTGCCGCAAAGTTGCATCCACGGCAGTGTTTGAATCTTTAGCCCAATCTTATCATGACAGGAGCAAACAATTGGTTAAAAAACATTTCAAGTTACAAGTCCTGTTACTAGTGGGAGCCATGGTCTTTGTTTTTCTTCGTTGTAAAATGTATAGAGAGCCATATCATCTGATTCTGTTCTCCTTTGTACACATTCACAAGCATCTAATTTATAGGTCTTTAGGTTGTGGAGTTTGTTGTCTTTTTCTGGACTGTTTTCTTTTTCCTAGTAGTGATAATTGTTTGTTGAAAAATCAGAACAGCCACATCTGAGCTTTAGGAAATAAGCACCGTTGGTTGAACTTGAAACGTGTCAAGGTTTATTTATCTGTTTGGTGTCAACATTTGAAGGAACCCTGCTTTAAGTTGCTGGGTCTTTTTCTTTTTTGGACACAAAACAACCTCAGACTCTGTATTGAAAGCTCATGTGGTCAATTGATGATTATTACATGTGGTGAAGTATAGAAAGATAATGATAGTGATAATCATGTTCTCTTTCTCTTAGGCCATTAGATGTCATTTATCAGTTGAGCAAGAATTGCTGGCATAGGATACAAGGTGGCAAACTTGCTAGCTTTTTTATGTTGATAAGTCCAATTTGTCAAAAACAGTAGATATCTTATTATTTATGGATACATGTGCCTACAAAAAGTTGTGCTTTTTTTTTTTTTCCGGAGGTGAAATGTGGAGGGTCATTTGTTGTTGTCTTTCTTTAATTGCTTTAGATGCTTTTGACTCATATATAAGCTTTTGCCATGAGAGAAATGGCAACTGATTTTGTTAATTGTTTCAGGTGGCTGAAAGGTCTCTTTTCTTGTGGAACAATGACAATATCGTCAACTTAATTGGACATAATCGGGAAGTGATTTTGCCCGTCATTTTACCAGCTTTAGAGAGAAATGTCCAGAACCACTGGAATCAAGCAGTTCTCAATTTAACTCTAAATGTCAGAAAGATGTTTGCAGAGATGGATGATGAGCTGTTCCTCTCCTGCCATACTCAATATAAAGAGGAAGAAGCGGAGCTAAGCTTAGCAACCAAGAAGCGGAAGGAAGCATGGGAAAGACTAGAGCACGTAGCCAGTCTTCAGCCAATTGCTGGAAATACTGCTGTTCTGGTTACTCCTTTAGCGACTTCAATTGCTTGTTAAAAGTTAAAATTCAAGCTTGTATTTTTCCTCTTAGTAGCGTAGTGGGAAATTGGAATAGATGTATGAAAAATGGCTGATAACTGGGTTGATAATTTTTTTTTTTTTTTTTTTTTTTTTGGAGGATTTCCGTTACAGCTAGATGTTGTAACTTTTGTTCTGATCCTGTATGCACTATAGTTACTGTTGGGGATATTAACTGCTTCCTCAGAACGCTTTCTAGAAGGGTCATGAAAAGGATTAACACAATTTTCTGCACTGGCAATTGCATTGATTTCTTTTTTGCCCTTCCAAACTCCTATTAGTTTGTGTTTTTTTTGCACAACACTGAAATTTTTGCCCCTTTCACCCCTCACTGTATATAAATTTTTTATAGGTAAATTTTACTTTAGCCCCTTTTGTTTTATTTATTTATTTGTTTATTTTAATAAAATACATTTCTATGATTCTATACTAAGTTTTATTTTGGTTTCACTTTAGCCATCAAACTTTAGTTGGACTTGTATTTTTTACTCAAATGTACAATTTTAACATTTTTTTTTATTCATATATTCAAATAATAATAATAATAAAAATAAAATTGCAATGACCAAACATATTTTTTTTATTCATTAAATACCAATTCATTTACACACCATTTATCTCTAAACTAGTTAAAAAAACAATATTTGAAAACAAATCTTAAAAATAAAAAGGATATTATTATTAGAGGTTCCTAAATTTTATGCTTTATGACGGTTTGGTCCCAAAACTACTTCTTTAGACAACTTTATCCCTAAACTCATTTGAAATGTTCACCGTTAGTCCAAATCCTTGATTCCATCTAAATATTTAACAGAACATGCATGTGCTCGTCACATGCCCATTTTATAAAGGCTTTGAAGCTCATTTCCACTTCCAAGATGGTCAAGCTTCGATGTCCGATCAAAGTTGGCATTCTCAACATGCCCTCCTCCTCTTATGACCTCCTTTCTGATGACTTCATGACTTCGAAATATCAGATTCCAAATCATCTTCGATCCCTCAAGGATCTTTAGAGATTGATTAGGTATGGTTCTGGAAAGTCTAAAACTCTAAATGACAAGTCGTTGCCGAAGGAGGTCGATGTTCAAGATGACTTGGGTTCCTCTTATCAGTTTGTTGACTAAGCCATGACGGTTTCGACTACTGCAGTGAAGTTGCGGAAGATGTATAAGGGTTATCCCACACAACGCAGGTTAGTAGACTTGTTGTGGTAGAGCTCTAAAAGAGCACAAAAATTTGCTTTCTAGCATTGGATTGGGACTATAATTACTTTCTCACCTTATATTCTATTATTACTTGTATTTTTGTTAAATTTAACCATATTTTCATACTTTTAAACGTAGATTGATTTAAGGCATTGATACGGCCACAACTTGCATTATTATTATTATGAAGAGTACTGGTGTATAGATAATGCATTTTAGCCATTTTTTAATCCATAAATGAATTTTTTTAAAAAAATGATCTGAAAAGTGAAACTTATGATTCTCTAATAGATGGGTCATACTAAGTTTTGAAAATATAAATCTTATCAAAAAAAAAAAAAAAAATCTTAGATTGCTCAAGTTGAAATGGGACTTCATGAAACAAAATCCTAAATTGCCAAGACTAAATATTTCAACTTTACTACTCACCATCTCTATTGACAAGACCATCCCACAAGCTCCAAAGGAAGATCATCCAAACTTTGGTGGAAAGAAAGATGTTAGGAGCACAACAATGAACATGGTGAAAGGAACAGAAAGTTCTTCAGACATAGAGAGGCATGAAGAGAATGACTTTGAATGCCCTTATAAAATGGGCATGTGACGGCCACGTGCATATTTAGTTAAACATTTGAATAGAATTAGCAATTTGAACTAGTGGTGCACATAGTTTAGGGATGAAATTGTCTAAAAAAGTAGTTTTCGGACCAAACTGTTATAATACATATAGTTTAGGGACCTCAAATGATAATATTCCAAATAAAATAATAATAATAATAAATGGATTATTTGTATATATACATGAGTAAAAAAGTTGAATATGTCATTTTAAATAAAATATATACATGAGTAAAAAAGTTGAATATGTCATTTTAAATAAAATACATAAGTGAACTAATAATTTTAACTATTAAGAGTGATTAAATGAAACATTAGGATGTTATAGTAAAATTATCCAAAATAAAGATGCATTTGAGCAAAAAATTAAATCAGAAAGGGCAAAAGTGAATATCTCGTTGTTTTATGCTTTAAATGATAGGTTTCTCCTCTAATTACAAACATAAACAAAACCAAACAGAAGAATACTAAAGGTAAAACTACTTCAAATTGTTCATAAAATGATGTTCAATTTAATAAGTACTTTTTTATTTTGCCATTCCAAATAATTATCATAATAGTACTTTGTTATGCATACATGTTTATTCATAAAAAAAAAATAAAAAAAAAAGAAAAAAGAAAGAAAACGAAAACTAAAACACATAAACAAACGAACAAGTGCGCCTTTTTTTTTTTTTTATAGTTTTTTTTAGTGGAGGTGTAGTTATGAATTAAATGAAAAGAACAGGTAAATGTAAAACATCAATGGGATGGAATGGAATAATATTCGACTTGGTCATATGACAATAGGAAGATGGCAAATCTTCCCATTTAATGATTTTCAATTAAGTGAAAGTTTGAGTAGAATAAAGAGTTTTGAATTTACCATTTGCTGGTTATTTTTGTTATTTTATAGCATAAAAGAAAAGTATAAAAGAAATTTGGAGAATGATACCCAAAATTTGAGAGTCGCAATTTGACCCGTTAATACTATAAGTCTCATGATCTTCTCATGGATCTTTTTTATTTTTAATTTTATTTTTTATGTTTTTTATATATTTTTTTTTATTTTTCATTTTTTATGAAAAGGCAACTTTCATAAACCAAAAAACAAGCAAGCCAATAAATCAGCTTGGCACCAGATCAGAAACTAGCAGACTCGCCTCTTTCTTGATCCTTAGAGATACAAGAATTACAAAAAAGAGAGGGAGGAACATACCGCACAAAGTTCAACTTAAACACCCATTGGCACAATTCATGAGCTAAAATATTCACAGTTCTAGAAACCCAGACAAAAAAGAAAGACCATCAAACAAATGGACCAAATTGAGAATGTGATCCAGGAAGACGTCAGCAGACCGATGCAACCCACCTCGTTGGCCAGACACCACACTCTGGATAACAAGGTTAGCATCACTTTCGCAACAAGTAACCTTCCAACCTACCTCAGCAGAAAACTCTAAAGCCCTTAAAACAGCAATGATCCATTATCTTCTCATGGAGCATGGGACATTTTGCATCTTTACAATCATATTGGTGCAAAACATTCAAAATTATCTGCAAATTAAGATCATATTGAAATTATATATAAGTCTACATAAAGGATACAATACAGTAAAGAATAAATAACTAAGAATTAATCCCTCATTTGAAAGCATTTTGTGTTTTTGGTTTTCTATTTTTCTATTTTGTTAGAAAGATTAAGCATACGTGAATAGTATGATAAATAACAATTGCAAAAAGAAAAAAAAATGATTATAAAAAATAAATCTTGTTTGTAATTGAAATGATTTTCAATTTAGTGTTTCTTTTTTTATTTTTTTTAATATTGTAAATTAGTTCTTTAAGTTCATACTTACGTAGGAAGCAGTAGTGGATTCAGAAATTTAGTTTAGGAGGCACCATTGTATAATGATAGATACTTTTGAAAGCAATGGTATTAGAAATTACTGCAGTAGCTTATAAATAATGTATGAAAAATTTTCATCCAAATAAATTTTATATTTTAAATTATGATTTATTTGCTATAATTTGGAGTTAAACTGAAATGATTTTTTTTCCCCTTACACTTTTAATTTCTACGAAAAGTAAAAAAAAAAGAAAAAAAGAAAAAAGAAAAAAAAAAGAGCTAATTGAATTAATGAAATAGTGGCTTTAATATCATGTAGGCAACAATAATTACTAGTAAACATGGAAAAAATTTAGGATGAGTAATGACATAAAATAATTTTATTAGTATAGGAGGACCTGCTGGGGCACTCCTATACTAGATTTGCCTATAGTAAGAAGTCTAAAGATCATTTAAACAATAGTCAATTATACACCTCTAGTAAAACCTTGTCATTTCAAGGGAAAATAAATAAATAAATAAAATAAAATTTTTAATAAAATGAAATTGATTTAGTTGATATTCTCTTCACGTTTATGTCATAAGATTGTTAATTTAAGATACCAAATGACTACTTTACTATTAGTAATTAGTGTTGGACCCACATAGGGCCTCTCAATTTTTTTCTTGTTATTTATTTTTCTTTACTTAATTTGTTCTATTTTGCATACTTGTTCACTCTTTTAAAGGTGTAAATAAGTCCAGTCAAGTCGGATATTCGCATTCTCAAAGTCGGTTCATATGATTTTACAAATATTTAAGCTCAACTCAAACTAATAGCATTTTGAAAAACTTATTTAAGTTCGATTTATTCATTAAGAACTTGAGATTATTTCAACTCAGTTTGTTACAATATAAAAATTTAAAAGCTTTAATAATGTTTTCTTAAAATAAAAATGTTCACATTGTTATTAATAAATTTTATTTATTTTATTAATCTTATTACAGAATTATTTTTTTAAAAATTATAAATTTAAAATGCTAGAAATATTGTTTATATATTTTAAATACGCAACTTGTTTAAATGCATAGTGTAATTACAAATAACAAAATCAAATTTTTCACAAGCTATTCACGAACTTGATTTATTGGTCAAAATCAGCTAGCAAGCTTCATTTTTTATTAGAACTGGTGTTAAGCCCATGCGATGCATGGGAAGTATAATCATAATAGATGATTTCAATAATTATTAATAAAAATTAATTAATTATGATCAAATCAAATATTAAAATATTATATAAATAGCATTCTACAAATAAAATTTTTGATTGAAATTATAAATTAATATAACTTTTGAATCTTTTGCCATGATAAGTATGATAATTATTTGCAAATAACTATTAATCTCATATACAAATTCACCCCCCAAAATATACTTATGTTTGTTTTATCTAAAAAATTTCAAATATATATAAAATATATATCTAAACTCATCTAATAATATATGCAAATAAGATTATCAATGAACTTGCTTGCATTTTCACAAGATTCTTAGTGTTTAGCATTGTCGTTGATAACAACCTCTTCAATTATATTTTCAACAAAATTGACCAAAAAAAAAAAATCAATTATAGAAACATAAATAATTGCATATCAACTTTATACTTACTAAACAATTTATATCCATCATGTTCAATCGCACTTAAAATATTGGCAAACAATTTGAACATAAAATTTTATATTAGAAAATCTTCATCTATAGCATCTACAACATTAAACTTTTGCATAACACCTTTATCTATGTTAATATTTTTTTTTTCTATACTTTTCCTTTCTTCCTTTTTTTTTTTTCACTTTTTATCTTCTTTGTATTTTTTAACCTTTTTCTACTATTTTTTTAGCATCTTTTTCTTTTGTGGTTTCTCCCTCTATTTATAGAGTTGTGAGACTTTCGAGAAAACATGATTTTGAATTTCAAATTTCTTTTAATTCAATTTTTGACTTTTAAATTTTAATTATTGAAATTTATGTTTTAAAATGTAAATTTAAAATATATCTATATTTCTCCATCAGAATATAAATTTCCAATATATCTTATTTTTCCATTAAAAAAATTAATTTGAGTAGATAAAGAATTTGATTTAAATTATTGTATTCCCATAAATCTCTTTTGTTATTTAATATATATATATATATATATATATTTTTATTTATTTATTTATTTTATTTTAGGGATATTTCCTTTTATATATATTTGAAAATGTTCTTAATAAAACATTTATTTTCATTAAATTTTAAAGCTTATTATTTCTATTTACAATTATTTGTATCATATATATAATATTTTACCTTGTAGATATTAGTTTAATCCTGTATAAATAGGTATATTTATGATTAATAAAAATCATGCTTTGACATATTTTTTAAAAAATCTTCAATTATATTTTATATTAACATTAAAATTATAGGTAATTATCAAATTTTCAATTTCAATTTAAATTTAATAAATATCATTATCGTTCAAGTTTATTCATTTTTTATATCCAAGAATATAATAATATAATTATAAAAATAATTAGATAGTAGAATAATTATTTAATAATATTGTCATTAAAAGTAGAATAATTATTTAACAATATTATCATTCTTGTTAATAAAATAAAATTAGTAAGGGATAATAATCAAAATTCGAGATTGAATAAGATTACAAAAATTAATTCAGTCATAATTACAAATCAAATTAATGGCTATTAGTCTTATACAATTTCATTACATTATATAGTTATCAAAAAAATTTACATTACCTTAAACCCTAAACCCAAAATCCAAAAATATTCAATTATATTTTTAAATACGGAATCCACATTTTATATAAAATCGATTTTATATTACTCCACATTATTTAAATCTTGTCTATACATACATACATACATACATATATATATATATATATATATATATATATATATATATATATATATATATATATATATATATATATATATATATCTGTATATGTATTTGTATATATATGTATATGTATTTGTATATATAAGTACATTTTGAGCACTTTTTGAAAAATATTGAAAAAAATATATTATTCACTTTAAATTTCTAATAAAAAGATCAATCTCATATTAATTATCATATATTAATCTTATTATTTTACAATGAAATTACATATATTGCATATCTGTATATAAATATGTATTAGTGTACAGAGTTTTTATGTAAAATATCTTTAATAATAAAAATATCTTTTATTATATATATATATTTTTATCTCATCTTTAAAAAAAATCAAAAAGAAATCAAATAAGGAGAAAAAAGTTCCTCTTACCAAGTTTTGTTCTATCACCAAAAATAAAATCTTTGTACCCATATATTTCGGAAATTTTCAAAAATTAAGGTCAAAATTTTCCTTTCAAGGTTTATGAAGATTGTTGAATTTTTATTTGTGGAAATATTATTTATGTAAATTATTTGTTGAGATATTATTTATATAAATTATGCTAAAATTATTGTATACGTTTTTGCAAAAATTTATAGCCAACTCTTGATAATACCCACACGTTATGGAAGTTTTCGATCAAATTATTCATTTTAAGTTTATTAAGATTGTGAAAATTTTTAAACAAATTTATTTCTAGACTTTAATTTTTTTTTGTAATGTTTTTGAAAGGAAATAAAATGCATATAAGAATGATATATGGAAATGATTTTAAAATTGTGAAATTTTTAAACAATTTCATTTTTGAATTTAAATTTTTTTTTTTTGTAATGCTTTTAGAGGGAAACACAATGAATGTGAAGATGACATGCGACAAAAATTTTTGCTCACTATTTTACTTTTATTTATTATATAGATTTATTGTAATAATAATAAAAAAAGGTAAAACTTGTCTTTATAAATGACTGGCATTAGTAGTTAGGGATGGACCAACATATGAATCTCAAATTTTTATTTTTATATTAATTTTTTATCTTCTTTACATAATTTGTCCTATTTTTCATAGTTGTGCCTCATTCCCTTCATATTTGAATTTTTTTGGGGTAACTTTCCCACACCTCAACCTGGTATTTAATTTTTTAATCTTATTAATTATTACTATTAATATTATTATATATGTTTATTTTTTTTTTGCCTATCATTATTATTATTTATCTATTTTTTTACTTTTCATAACTTATTTATCTAAAATTATATTATACTTATAATTAGGACCCGAATATATCGTATAATTGATTTCATAAATAACAGGAGGTTGAGGAAATTTAAATGTAACAAGGAAGGCACTCTCCCTCACTTCATGTAACAGAAGAATCATATCCTATATCCTCTATATCCACGTAGTGCAGAAGTCATTATCTTCATCTCTGCATAATAAGGAAAACATTTCCCTCATTTTTCATGTAGTCAGGGCATTGTGTTGAATGCCTAACTTATAAATAGAAGGAAAGTTTCATTTATCAGGAAGGGAAGAAAAAGCTTAAAAGTTATGAGAGTACGAGTGGCTGAGTACAAATATTCCAATTTATCAATAGATACTTTGATTTTTGATTTTCTTTCTCTTTTATTCTTGAATCTTTAACTTCTGCTCGATTGTTTTGGGTCTTATTTGATTCAATCCAAATTTTGCCTAGAACACAAATAAATAGAAAATTGTTTAAAATTCTAGAATTACCTAAAGTTGTTTTGTCTTTTACCAAGGACATTTTGGAAAGAAACTTTATAGAAATGATTCTAGTGTTATTAAATTGACATTAGAGGCAACTAGGACTTTTTATTTGCAAACTATAGGGAAATTCTTATTGTACCCTCACTTCTTTTATTTGTACATAAGGTCTACAAGGATAATTGGGGCATTATATCTTTAATTTTGATTGAAATTTCAAGTTTGCCCCTAGCTCTATCTTTATATGAACAATCAATATATCCCATTTGATCTGTTCCTTTCATTCTTCCTCTCCACCATGGGCCCCTCCTCCCCACTGCTATCTTTTCTTTTAAAAATACCATCTTCTTCTCTTCTTCGACAAAGCAAAAACACTCTCTCTCTCTCTCTCTCTCTAACATTTTGTCCTCTTTTCTCCTCCTTGTGTTTCAAATCATGGCCAACAACATCTCCTCATTCTTTGTCTTTTACAAAAAATTTCGTTAGTTTTTCATTCCTTGTAAAACAGAGAGTGTGTTTGGCTTGATTCATCATGTGTGTGTGTATATATATATATATATATATATTTATTTATTATCACTTGGAATCTAAGCTTGGGTTTGTTTTATGTTTTTGGGTATTTAAATTTTTGTTAGGCTTTTGAGTTGCATGTGAAATTTTAGCTTGAATGTTAAACAAAAAAATTGTTTGGTCTTGTTTACCTTCAAACCCGAGAGATGGATCAAAGTTCTTATAATTTTTTCTTATATTTTGTCTTGGATTTTTACTTGGTTTTAATCTTTGTTATGGTATTTGAGTTTTGATGGTGTAGCATATGACGGATCTTTAAAGATCAAGAGATAAATGACTTGGATTTGATGTTTGGTTACATATTTGTTAAATTGATGATGATAGATCTTGAGTTCTTGTTGATTGCATGATGAGTTTGTTCTTGGATCCTGATAAATTTGGCTTTGCATGATGATTTTAGAGTGGTTTTTGGATTTTTGGAAAGGTAAAATGTTTTGATCTTACATGTATGACTTGGATATTAAGATATTGAAATTTTAAAGGTTAAATTTTGGATATTTAATATTATATAAGATTAAAATTTGATGCATTAGTGTTGTTGAAACTTGGATTGAAATAAATATTGTGTGTATTTATATAGCCAACATTTTATGTTGGGTTAACAATGATGATCTTTGATATTGCATGTTGTATACTTAGATTTCTTGGTCGTTATAGAGATGATTTTGATAATTGTTGTTATTTTTGAAATTCTCAAAGTTTAATCTTTGGATTTAATAGAATTTTTTTGGTTTTAAAAGGATTTTGTTTAAAGGATTAAATGTGCCATCAATTTAAGAATTCGTATTAACTAGCTCTATGCAATTATATAATGGTCAAGACAAAAAAATCATCCATATAAATAGTCAGCCAAAAAAAAATAAAAATTCATCCATATAAAAAGTTAACTTTGGACCATATGTGGCCCAATTGGTCAAATTTGATCAAAATTGAAAATTTTGAGCATTTTGTTGAGATGGGTTATTACAAAAAATACAACTAAGAATGGGAGATTTCAACCAAACTTTGGTTTGAACTATTGACTTGGAGATGTATTTTCAGTTAATTTAACACTTGACCAAGCCTACAAATACTTGGTAACTAATTTTGTTGTGTTCATTTATTTTCTTTGCCAACATTGTTAACTCATAGTTATTAATTTTAGGGTCTAAAATTTCAAATATTAATTTAAACTATGAATAATTGCATATTGTATTGCATTTACTTCCATTTTTCATATTTGGGTGAAAACTCTATTTATTAAATGCTAGACATGATGGGTATGCTAATTTTTGCAATAAAGAGCATCTCCAATGGTATTACATTTTACAATTGCAATGCTAAATTTTAGCATTAGTGTTTTTTTTACCTTTCCAATGGCACATTATAAAATTTGGCACTAAAAATGCAAAATTTGATTGTGAGCTTCATTTAATGAAGATTATAGAGGCCCACCATTATTTAATACTTTCTTTTTTAATTTAACATTTAAATTATTATAATTTTACCTTTTAATTAATAAAAGTAGGACCCATATCATTTAATAATATTTATAACTATTTAATGTCAATTTTTAGCGTCAACATTGGAGAGCTAATGCTAAATTTGGTATTGACATTAACATTTACCATTTGAGAGTTCATTTAAATGTTAAATTTTAGAATTGTCAATGGTAGAATGGTATTTATCATTGGAAATGCTTAAGAAATTTAATATTCTATATTGTAGCCCCAAAAGAGTGGATACAAGGTGGTGATTAAACAAGTAAATGTAACAACTCTTTGAGCTAAGTAGCTCTGGGAAGAATTCAACTAGCAGATAGTGAAGCGTACTTTAGGTAACTCATCTTCAAAAATAGTGTATGTTTGATTTATTCTTTGCAAATAAAAGGTATCATTAAATTTCATAATGATTTTGAAATTTTCAGTTCTAATATATGATCATCATTATTGAAATTGTCAAACAAAATAGCCATTAGTATTTAATAATAATAATAATACATTATTGTTAGTTCAAATTTTCATAGGGTATTGCTGAATCTACCCTAAATAATGAGTTTTATTATTATTTTCTTTTTGGTAAGATTCTTAATTTAATTGTTAGGGTTTAAAACTTAAAGTGTTCATAGCAAATGAACTTGCTCTTTCTAGCAGTTCTATTATAGAAAGCATTTGTCCTTCTCTATAGTGTGCCCCTAACGTCAGGCAACATGTTCGGAGAAGTTTCACAATATGTTGTCTGACATTAGGTGTGCATATTATGGAGAAGGATAAACAGTTTTTATAGAAAACATTACTCTTCTTGTGTCTTTATAGGATTATTAAACTTGCAATTGAAGTGTGGAATATGGTTCTTTTTGTGGCTGGAGGTGTTGGACGAATGACTAATAACATGTTTGGCTTTTGTTTTATTTCTACTAAATTGAGTTTAGTTAGCTTAATTCAATTGTTTGTTAGTATTTAGTCGCAGTTAGGCATCTTACTCATTAACAAATCTAAAGAAAAGAAAGCATAGACATTAAATGAAACATAATTTGAAATTATGTTTGTTTTTAGTGTTATTTTTTATTTTTTTATTTTTTTTATTTGTAGTTAATTGATATGTCTAATAAACTTTGCCTATAATTAACACTAATAAACAATTAAAATAATCAAATTACATACAATTTAGTAGAAAAAACAAAAATAAAAATAAAAATAAACACGTTAGTAAATGACACTTAAATTTGTTATTTTTAAAAAAAAATTAATGTTGTGGAATTAGGCTACATAGTTATAACAAATGTTTACTGAAATTTGCACTTATTTATTTCAATAGCATCTGTAAAATGGTCATTTTTGTATTAGGTGTCTATATACTTAAACAATTGAACTTTATGAAACTGTTGTCTTGTATCATAGAAATATATTGAGATGAATTATCAATAATAGGTGATATCTATACTTTTAAACATTAAACTGGTAAAATGTAACAATGGTAAGGAAAGGTAGAAATGATGCATTATTAATATTTTGATCGTAGTATAATCTTGAATGAAGATTTGAGTTTCTCTTATTCTTTTACAATAGGTAGTTGAGCTTGCAGGGAAGATACTAGTTTTTTTATTGTCATTGATCAGTTTATGCAAAATTTTAGACTGGATAGTAGTGTTAATCATAAATATATATAGATATATATAGGATTTGAAAGTGCCTTAAGAAATAAAAGCCAACTTTTGTGATTTAAAAGAAAGCAAACAAGTCCAATATGCCACCTTTTTAAATTACACTAGAAAACAAACATTTCGATGAAGTTGACTTTGCATTAATATAATAAGGTATTGTTGCCATCAATAATGAAAACTAAAGTTTTAAAAGGCATAAAGCATGGTTAGCGGTGAGGTTATACTTCAAATTTTACGAGCTTAGGTATGTCTGTGCAAAGCCTAGGCATAATTAACAATTCTATTTATAAGCCACTAAATAAATAAAATAATTCATATTTTAAATACCAATATATATAATACACATATAAGCTTATATCACCATAATACATGCAATTAACATATTACTAAATATTTATTCACAATAAATTCATGGAAACCTAGTACACTCCAAATTTCCAACTCAAAATTTGCAAACATTTATTCATAATAGATTCATAAAAACTTCATCCGTACAAATGTAAAATTTATAAGTCTACAATTACTCACTAATATCTACAAATATAAAATTTAGATATAACCATTATCTAACTAACTCTTTTTTTTTTTATTATTATTATTTTTTATCTTTTTATTGAACTCCAATTCATTTGAACTCCAATTCATTTTTTTTTCTTCAAATGTATAGCTTAAATGTTTTTTCCTTTTGAACAAACCAACCGTATAATGCAAGTGCCTAAATTTTTCTTTTTTTTCCTTTTTTATCGCTGTTTTTTATTTTTTTATTTTTTTCTAATTTCTTATAAATTCTTTTTTAACTCATTAAAAAAAAAAGCCTTGATAAAAAAAATGATGAAAAAGACTCATACCTTATGGGCCAAGGCGGTCAATGCAATGTTGACCATCTTTTTCTAAACTTTGCCCCAAGATAGGACCTTTTTTCCAACTTGAAGCCTGTGTGCATTAAGGTAAGGCCTGAAAATAGGTTCGATAATCTCATGATTGGCTCGAGCTTGGCTTAGTTTTATTCACTGGAACTCAAATTTTGAATAAAACAAGCTAATCTTGGACATGAAATAAAGCTCGTTAGTCGATCTTAAACAATAAATTAAACTTATGAATAGCTCATGAGTAACTCGAATTTGTATATATATATATATATATATATCAATTATACTAAGAATTTAAGCACATTAAAATTATTTTTTTATATTTTAAATTTACAAACTTTTTAAAAATAAATTAATTTTATAATAAAACTAATAGAATAAATGAAATTTATTATTTAAGAAAATAAATATTTAAATTTTTAAACTTTGTATTTTAACAAATTGAATTAAGCAAAGCTTGAGTTTTTTATGAACAAGTTGAGTTGAACTTAAGTATGTAATTTCAAAATTTGTGAGCTTGAGCATTTCTACATCTATGCAAGCTGAACTTAAAAATGATAATACTCTGCTCATTTACTCCCTTAGTTTTCTAAGGTTACTATTGACAAATTATAGGTAAAACACAATCATCATCATCATAGGTAGGCATATTTTTGAGTCATATGTTTATTATGGCTAAAATCTAATATAGTAAAATCTTTTTTAAAAATAATAGATATTCATTTGCAGATAAAATTAATAAACCATTCATTTATCAATAATTTTTTTTTCTATTATCTAGCTTTTCTTTGTCTCAATAGTATTATATTATAGAGATTTGACTGTAAACTAAAATGAAGGCTCAATTTATAAATAAAATAGTTTGAAAAGAAGGTTTAGCCTTTTGTTGGTAGAGATATGACTTTGTATTTTTATTATTTCAACATTTTTTTTATGAAATGTATTCCCAAAAAAAAAAATTAAAACAAAGAGAAATACTTAGACGATATAACATCATTCGTAGAGCATCCATTAATCACCTGTCATGCAATATCAAAACAAGGACTCATTTGGACTGATTTTAAAGGTCTTTATGGAATGTAAGATATTGTTGAACTATATTTTGAACTAGGACAGGACATGACAAGGTAAAATAGGATAAAAATTAATACTATCTTATATTTGATGTCTCGGACTATACCATTTTTCATAATAACTCTTAAAATAAATATAATTTGCCATATAATATGTTGATTTTATAATTAAGCAAAATGATTTAAATTATGTAAGTCCTTTATCTAAAATTTTTTCAAAAAGTTTTTCTAATTACTTATTATTTTGTTAAATATTAATTATGAAGATTCTATGGACTAGATATCAAAAAATATATTCATACATAAGTGTTATATTGCCAAGAAAAAAAAAAAACCAAAGGAACAAAGATAAACAAACAAGGAAAAAGAAAAAAAAAAAAAAAAAAAGAGAAATTGAAGGAGGAAAAAACAAATATGAAGGGAAAAAAGAGAAGAAAAATAAATTAGAGGAAAAACAAAGACAAAAATAAATAAACAAATAATAAAGAAAAAAGATAAAAAAAATTTTAAAAACAAAACTAAAAATAAGAAGGGAAAAAAAAAAACTCAAACTAAAAACTGACATAAAAATAAAGGAAGATAAAAATATTAAAAAAAGAAAGAAATGAAATGAAATGAAATAAAAGAAAATTAATAAAATAAAGAATGAAATAAAAAAATAGATAAAATAATGAATAAATGATTTATCTCATTTGTTTAAAAAAGGACAATTTATCTCATTTTCTGTTTTATTTGATAAAAAGATTTTAATCATTAATCATTTTCAAATTGATAATTCACCAATTAGTTAGAAACATTGACAGTTCTTTGAATACATTTTTCTAATAATTTATTTTTTATTTGACACATTACTACTCGTGCAGCTTTTACATTTCAAGAAAAGAAAATAAAAACCATTTAGCAAAAAGAAAAGAGCATAGATGCATTGAAAGAAGAAATTATAATTAGGGTAAAGGATAATTCTAAATTCATCAACATTGCTAGCCAAAATTTTGGTCACTTATAAGTTGGTTGTATTAGTTTTTATCTCCCATGTTATAGTGAAATATTAGATTACATCCAATAATGAATGACTATACCGGATGCTATGTTATTTGGTGTAATGCTCCACTCTTTACTCCATCGATATTATCCCTTACTTACATATCACATTCCAAATAATAGAGGGCTCTTTTTTTTTTTTTACTTAACTTTAGGGATTTTATGGTTCCTGAAGTCAACAGCTCTAAAAAAGGCCTTGATTGTTTAAGTCAGTACTTACTTTACATTTAAACAACTATTGTTCTACCTTTGAATAATGTGGAATTAGACATAAGATGATTTTTTTTTGGTAAGGTAACCTGTCAGTGTCTCGTACTCTCTCACACTTACCTTGGCATCATCACACTGGTTCACTATTGGTTATTACAATCCATCCCAGTATATTGTTCATTGATATTACTCTTTTTTTACTAGCATTCTCTAAGGTTCACTATTACTCTTTTTTTACTTGCATTCTCCAAGGTTCACAGGTACAATACACTCCCAATGGGGTCATGTGTTCTTGTTGCCACATTTCCTGCTGGAACAGATTTTGATACCATTTATAACTTTTCACTCTCTTGTTTCATCGATATTGTCTCCCATTTATCTATCACACTCCAGACATTATGGATTTTTTGTTTAGATTTCCCAGGTGGTTACTGTTGGGGTGAGAAGGTTATGACCAAGAGCAAGCTAGCTTGAAGTGTTAGCAACAAGCAAGCTTTTGGTGATGCTCTTGGGAATGGTTGTGTGTGAGTTGTGTTTTTAGGTTTTGGTTGTGGTGATTTCTGGTTTTTAGGGTTCCTAAAGTGTTCTAAGGTGTTGAAGAAGAGATAAGAAGAAGGAGACCACGTTGGCTTTTGAAAATAAGGCTTAGATGTGTAGCCATTTCATTCATTTTACAATATAAGCTTGAAATTACAACTAGTTCACACATGCCAAGCATGTGAGCTTACAAAATGAGTAAAGAATTTGAAATTTAAAAAGTAAAATGATCAACACCTTCATACATAAAAGAGGTAAAAACCAGCTGCAACATGTCTATTCCAAATATAGTAAAAAGTGGCACATGGTTTGAACTAAGTTCCTATTGTTTAACTAGTTTGGGTAAACAACCAAACTAGCTTCACCTACTTAGTTTCCCTTTGTATCTGCTTATGAAACTTGGTTTAAAGCATCTTTGGTCATTAAGAAATATGGTTCCAAGAGCTAAGAAAGTTCTGGAACCGGATCATGGGCCAAACAGCTCCAAAACTGACCCATACTCTGCATATTGGGCCCATCAGATACAGCAATCTGTTTGGAATAGAAAATGGACTTTCCCATGTCATTTTGACCTGAAATTTGAACCATAGTCTTCTATATATGTTTGTAGACAACCCTCAAAATTTCAGACCAAAACTCCATTTGCAAACTGAGATATAAGATAAATAGTGGAACTATATTGCTGGAAATTATGAATCCAGCACCATAGGCATTTCAAGCATAACATTCCTACTCTTTTGTGCATAATTTTGCCTATAATTTTGCATACATAACTTAGGCACAAAACATTATCAAAATATACCTTGCATCAATTAAAAACATACAAAAAATATAAACTCATAAAAGGAAAGGATTTGATACCAAGGTGTGCATGTTAGTCGGTGACATGCACCATCAAGTGGCAAAATTGCCACACTTCAACACTCCTCCTTGGCAATTTTGTATGAGACATTGAGAAGTCCTCTCAATATCTCAAATCTCTTCTTTCCTAATGGCTTGGTGAAGATATCCGCCAAGTTCTCCTCGGAAGTCACATACTTCAACTTCACTTCACTACTTGCTTCAAATTCCCTTAAGGAATGATACTTGACCGGTATGTGCTTGGTCCTCCCATGTTGGACTGGATTTTGTGCAATTGCTATTGCTGAAGTATTGTCACACAATATTACCGTGGCTTCCTCTTGCTTCAAGCTCAAGTCCTCCAATAATTTCCTAAGCCAAACACCTTGATTAGCACAACTTGAGCAAGCAATATACTCGACTTCCGCGATGCTTTTTGCAACGGTTTGTTGCTTCTTGGAAATCCATGAGAAAGGACCATTTCCAATAGTGTAAATGTAGTCCAATGTGCTCTTGCTATCATCCAAAGAACCAGCCCAATCACTATCACTATAACCAAGCAAAACTTCATTCATGCCATCCTTGTACCATGTACCAAAATCACTAGTACCTTTCAAATACCTTAGGATTCTTTTTGCACAACTAAGATGATTTTGTGATGGACTATGCATAAATCTTGACAAAACAGCCACACTAAACATGATATCCGGTCTAGTAGAGCATACATATAAAAGGCTACCAATTAAACTTCTATAGATGGAAGGATTTACCTTTGGAGAATCATCATCCTTTACCAACTTGGTGCCTTCATTCATAGGTGTGGCAACGCTATTACAATCCTCCATGTCAAACTTCTTGAGCAACTCCTTCACATAGCTTTCTTGAGATATGAAGATGCCCTTGGATGATTGGACAACTTCAATTCCAAGAAAGTATTTCATCTCTCCAAGGCTAGACATCTCAAAGTTCAATTCTAGCTCACTTTTGAAATTGCTCACTTCTTTCTCATTACCACCGGTCACTAGGAGGTCATCAACATAAAGAGACACCAACACCATGCAACCATGAGTCCTAATATACGATGTAGGCTCATTAGGACTCATCCTAAATCCATGCTTTGTCAAAAAACCATCTATCTTGGCATACCATGCCCTAGGAGCTTGTTTAAGGCCATACAAGGCCTTGTGTAGCTTGTATACCTTCTCTTCACTTCCTTTCTTCACAAACCTTCGGGTTGCATAACATAGACCTCCTCCTTCAATATTCCATTCAAGAAGGCTGACTTCATATCAAGGTGATATACTTTCTAAAACTTTTGTGCCGAAATTGCAAGGAGAAGTCTTATGGTTTCCATCCTTGCAACCGGTGCAAAAGTCTCTCCATAATCCACACTGGCTTGTTGCGCATATCCTTTGACAACAAGCCTTGTATTATGCTTATTTATAGACCCATCCAGATTGTACTTGGTCCTAAAGATCTACTTCACCCCAATAGCATTCTTTCCCTTCGGTTTTGTTACCAAGCTCCAAGTGTCATTCTTGTTTATCATATCGATTTCATCTTGCATGACTTGTCTCCACTCTTTTCTTGCCATAGCCTCATGGACATTGATTAGATCACTCAATGCCACATTACACCTTTCATAAATCTCATTAAGAGGTCTTGTGCCTCTCACACCATCACCAATCTCCAAATCAGCCCCTATGGAGATTTCTAGCTCATTCTCATCATATTCATCATCATGGGCAGCACCTTCATCATTTCCTTGTTCCTCATCGTTATCATGAGCTTCAAGCCGATTGTCTTCATCTATACTAGCCAACTCCTCCTTACTACAAACCCATTTAGCTTCTTCATCAAATTTCACATCTCTACTTATCACAAGTTTCTTGGTTTCCAAGTTATACACTCTATATCCCTTGGTCACATCACTATAGCCAACCAAGACACCAACTTGTGACCTTTCATCAAGCTTTCCTCTCTTCTCTTGTGGTACTAGGATGTAACAAATGCTTCCAAATACCCTTAGATGATCAAGAGAAGGCTTATATCCAAACCAAAGCTCAAATGGGGTTTTACTCCTCAAAGACTTGGAGTAAAGCCTATTTTGGATGTAGATGGATGTATTAACTCCTTCGGCCCAAAACTTCTTTGGCAAGCCACTTTCAAACAAGAAACATCTAGCCATCTCCATGATGGTACGGTTCTTCCTTTCACATACACCATTTTGTTGTGGTGTGTATGGTGTAGTGAATTGATGAACTATACCATGATCCTTACAAAGTTGTTTGAAAGCTTCACTTGTGTATTCCCCACCATTGTCGGTCCTTAACACCTTTATAGTGCAACCGAATTGATTTTGCACTAACTTCATAAATTCCACAAACTTCTCCAAAGCTTGTGATTTTCTTTCAAGGAAATACACCCAACACATTCTTAAGTAATCATCAATAAAAGTTATGAAATACTTGCTGCCATTTAAGGATGGAACACTCATAGGACCACAAATATCCGAATGTATAAGTCCTAGCTTCTCCTTTGATCTCCAAGAACAAGATTGAAATGGTAGCCTAGTATGCTTTCCTTTTTGACACACTTCACACACATGTTCTTGCTTCTCCACCAATGGCATGTCTCTAACATGTTCATGTGTGCCTACCAATGACTGAAAGCTAGCATGGCCTAGTCTTTTATGCCAAAGTTGAGAGGTGTTCTCAACTTTGGTGGTCAATGCAACCGATGCACCATTTTCATCCATATTCAACCTAAAATTCTTATTCTTCATTCCAACACACATTAATTCATTTCCATGTGGATCAACTATAGTGCATGTCATGTTTGAGAAGTGTAATGCATATTTGTTCTCAAGCATTTGATCTACACTAAGTAAGTTCTCACATAAAGAAGGTACATAGAGAACATCATGGATAGTTTTGATACCTTTGGTGGTGTGTATCACCACATCTCCTTTGCCTTTCACTTCCATCAAGGCTCCATTTCCAATTTTAACTTTGTTGTGGCTGCTCCTATCCAAGTTTGTGAACCACTCATGCTTGTTGCTCCACTATCAATGATCCATCATTCATCATTCTTCATGGTGTGTTGCTCCACTATCAATGATCCATCATTCATCATTCTTCATGCTACTAAAACAAGTAGCAACAAACAACTCTTCGGATTCACTATCACTTGCATTATCTTTAGCAACATTTGCTTGTTGCTTATCTTTCTTGTTAGCCTTGCATACTCTCTCCACAAAACCCTTTTGTTGGCATTTATGGCAAAATGCATCCGGCCTCCACCAACACCTTCTTGGATGATGACCTTTCTTTTTGCAATGGTGACAAGGTTCATAGGACTTCCTCTTGGGTTTGCTAGTTTCACCTTTCTCCTGTATGACCTTAAGCTTGTTCTTCTTTTGATTTTGTGTCTTTTGATTTTGTTTAGACACAAATGCAGCCTCCATTGATTCTTCATGTCTAATCCTCCTCCTTTGCTCCGTAGCTTGCAAGGCATTCACCAACTCGGTCAAGAAAATTTCATTTAGGTTCTTTGACTCCTCTAATGAAGATATCTTAGCTTCAAACCTCTCAGGCAAGGAGACCAACACCTTCTCCACAATCCTTTGGTCACTTAATCTTTCACCTAGCACCCTAATTTGATTCACCACATTAAAAAGCCTTGTGGTGAACTCCTTAACCGTTTCTTTGTCTTTCATCTTGATAGTCTCAAACTCCCTCCTTAAGTTAAGGATTTGCATTTGCCTTGTCCTTGCACTCCCTTGGAACTCATCTTGAAGTTTGTCCCAAGCTTCTTTGGCACTCTCACATGCCATTATCCTTGCGAAAATGGTATCACTAATACAAGAATGAATGGCGGTGAGAGCCTTGAAACCTTTAGCCAATTCCTCCTCATGGTGCTTGATTTGGTTGACCGTTGCCCCTTGTCTCAAAGGCTCGGGTTCTTGGGGATTTATGGTGACCTCCCAAAGACCATAAGCCTTCAAGTAGGCTTGCATCTTGATACTCCAAATGTTGTAGTTCTCCCCATTGAAGATAGGAGGAGAAGGAGTTGAAAAACTTGAAGAAGCCATGTGATTGTTGCTTTCGAGTATGAAGGAATATGAAAATATATTTGTGCTTTCAAGTATCTCTTCACTCTCAAGGAACGAACCAGCCCAAAAACCTCACAAATCTCACAAAAATGTGCCTTGCTCTGATACCACTTTGTTGGGATGAGAAGGTTATGACCAAGAGCAAGCTAGCTTGAAGTGTTAGCAACAAGCAAGCTTTTGGTAATGCTCTTGGGAATGGTTGTGTGTGAGTTGTGTTTTTAGGTTTTGGTTATGGTGTTTTCTGGTTTTTAGGGTTCCTAAAGTGTTCTAAGGTGTTGAAGAAGAGATAAGAAGAAGGGGACCACGTTGGCTTTTGAAAATAAGGCTTAGATGTGTAGCCATTTCATTCATTTTACAATATAAGCTTGAAATTACAACTAGTTCACACATACCAAGCATGTGAGCTTACAAAATGAATAAAGTATTTGAAATTTAAAAATTAAAATGGTCAACACCTAACTTTTCATACACAAAAGAGGTAAAAACCAGCTGCAACATGTCTATTCCAAATATAGTAAAAAGTGGCACATGGTTTGAACTAAGTTCCTATTGTTTAACTAGTTTGGGTAAACAACCAAACTAGCTTAACCTACTTAGTTCCCATTTGTATCTGCTTATGAAACTTGGTTTGAAGCATCCTTGGTCATCAAGAAATATTATTCCAAGAGCTAGGAAAGTTTTGGAACCGGATCATGGGCCAAACAGCTCCAAAACTGACCCATACTCTGCATACTGGGCCCATCAGATACAGCAATCTGTTTGGAATAGAAAATGGACTTTCTCATGTCATTTTGATCTGAAATTTGAACCATAGTCTTCTATATATGTCTGTAGACAACCCTCAAAATTTCAGACCAAAACTCCATTTGCAACCTGAGATATAAGATAAATAGTGGAACTATGTTGCTGGAAATTATGAATCCAGCACCATAGGCATTTCAAGCATAACATTCCTACTCTTTTGTGCATAATTTTGCCTATACTTTTGCATACATAACTTAGGCACAAAACATTATCAAAATATACCTTGTATCAATTAAAAACATACAAAAAATATAAACTCATAAAAGGGAAGGATTTGATACCAATGTGTGCATGTTAGTCGGTGACATGCACCATTAAGTGGCAAAATTGCCACACTTCAACAGTTACATATTCAAGGATTGCTCTTACTAGGCTATGCTTATCTCTAGGGTTCTTATGAACTTTAAAGCCAATTGCTTGGAAAAAGCCTCGATTGTTAAGAAAATGTTTTCTTTACATTTGAAACTTTATAATTTCACTCACGAATGATATGAAATTGGACACTAAATGGCCTTCTCGAGTAAAGTAACTCGTCAGTGTCTTTTACACACCCACACTTATCTTGTTGGGTTACATTAGTTCACCCTTGGTTATCACAGTTCATCCCATTGTATTTTTAACTGATCTTACTTTTTTTTGTCTCACATCCTTTAGGTTTCACAAGTCTTACATTTGGTTTAAAACTTTGTGAATCTCTTAGTCCATATAACATTACTGATATGCTGAAATACACTTTACCCACATGAACTTTATCTTGTTTTTCACCTAAACTAAAAATTTCAATACATTGCCGCCTATACTATTATTTTATTGCCATTTCAATACAATTTCAAATTGTTGTCAAAGGAAAGGTTACATATTGCCAACATATGCACCTCACATGAATAAAATTACGGGCATTTGATGGGAAAAAAATGATTTTATGTTGAATTTGGGTTTCCATTACTGAGAAGCAAAGGAAAATATGCCTTTTTTTTTTTTTTTTTTTTGGTTTTCATCGTTCCCCGCTCATATTTTATTTAGTAGAGGATTTTCAAATTCTTTATTATTTACAGTAATGGATCCAAGAATTATTTTTGGGTGGTCACGCTATGTAATGTAGTGTCACTTTTTTATTTTTCTTTTTGGGAATTTTGGACATTTATATTTGCATAACAATTTTTTTTTCTATACTGAAGCTAGCCCAACTAATTAATTTTTTTAATAAATTGAATAGGTTTTATTTATTTTATTTTTTTCTCTAGTTCTATTTTTTGTAGAACAATAAGATTTCAATGTTTTGACAAAATTTTACATTCACAATTAATACGTTAAAAATTTACGTAAAAAGTCATGGTTTAAAGCAAAAGAAAAAATAAAAGTATTTTAGACTTTGTTAGAAATCAATTAACCAAAACAAATTGAAAACTAGAAAAGTAACAATAAAATTAGTCATTAAAATGAAGAATTGGCGTCTTTGTAATTAAAACAACACAAAATAATAATTAAATAAATATTATTTATAAATAACTATAGCTTTTGTTTTAATTATATAATTATTTTTGTTATTAACTAATTATATTCATTATAATTGTAAAACATCATTATTTTTAAAATTTGTAATGAATAAGTATTATATTGTAGTTAAAAAAATATTATATTGTTGATAAATATTATAATTATATCTAATAAGTATGATTGTAAGAATAAAACTAGAGGCACCAACTATGATTGTACGAATAAAACTAGAGGCACCAACTAATCTACTAAGTTATTTATTAAATGTAGATATGTTAAGAATCAAATAATGACGCATGTATATTTGATATATAACTTAGTAGATTAGTTGATGCCTATAACCTTACTTATGATCATTAATAAGTAAAAGATGAAAAAAAAAAAAAAAGATAAATGAGAAAAATAATTAAAACTAAAAAGAAAAAACTGTAAAACTGAATTGGGGATGTGTGGGAGTAAATAAGGGGCACAACTTCAATTTTGACAATCTAATAAAAAAAGATATTAAAAACTTTATTAATAAAAAATTAGGAGGGCACTTACCTTACCTCAGTTCTTACTTGCATATTTATTTTGTTAGCATGAACATAAAATCCTTATTCTCAATAAATCAATAGGATTTGACACAATTTGTAGCATTTTTGTACATTCTTTCATTCAAAAATTGAACTTTTTATAAGATCCCAAGTAATTTAAAGTGTAATGGCAATTTGCCCCGCGACTTGGTCATGATGCCGCCGAGCACTAGATATGATTCTCCTTCCACCTTTGCTGAAGTATATGATTGTCATTCCTTTTGCTACCCACATAAATTCTCATATAACATGCTATATATGAAAATCCACAGCACATATATAAAAATAATAATGATAATAATAAAGATAAAATAAATCAAAAAGTCAATTATTAGTTTAGAAATTTTTACTTTCAAATCCTTTTTTTGAAGATCTTCTTTAGAGTAAAATAGGAGCAGGGAAGGAAAATCAAAGGTTAATTTTTTTTTTCTTTTCTTTTTGGTACCAAAAACCACTTTATCTTTTGTGACTCTTCTTGTGCTTCTAAGACATGTATTTTTTTTTTTTTTACTGAAACTAATCAGGGTCATGTAAGGTGTACATGTTTGCATTCCTTTATTTTTATATTAATTGTGTTTGAAATTGTTTTAAAATGATAACAGAACAATAGTATATGTGGTATTGTGTTGAAATTAAAACAAAAAATAAAGTAAAATTTAAATGGGCAAAGTGTATTATTATTATCTTTTTTTTTCTCTTTGGAAAAATTCATTGCATTAAACGCAAGAAAAAAAAGCCAAAACCAAGTTTAGAAGAGGGGGCAGCAAACAGGGCCCTCAGCCATTAAATGAGAAAGAAATGATACACTGCAAAAAGCTAAATGAAGCCGCATCAAATATAAAATCCTTTTTCTTCATTGAAGCATATTTATCAGTGATATCTGCGCAGCTATTATTTTATCCTTATAACTACGGATGGTTGCATTGCATTATCCCGTATATGGATTGTATACGTTTTTTCTTTTTGGATAATTTGGTCCGTTGCCCCCATTGGAGCCCTCTTAAGGATAAATGAAAAGGGTTTATTTTACTCTTTTTTCTTTTTTTCTTTTTTTTTTTCTTTCTTTCACTTCCCTTCAAAGTCTACTATTTCAAAATCTTCACCGGCTCTTCTTTTCTCCTTCCTCACCCTTCCCCCAAAAACCCCAGATTTAGGAGTTATGTAATGTAATAAGGTATTACTGAGAAACCATACTTCAGAGGAATGTTGTATGGCATGTAAGGCTATGTGTAGGAGAGATGGGCCTTGTTCTTGTGATTCATGGGTGTTTTGTGGGAACCCAGAGGCTTGTGGACCTAGATTTGGTGAGGTTTGGTTTCTCGCTGTTCATGTAGTTTCAATGTCATGTTTATCAATAATTTGATTTTATAGTTAGGAGGCACAAGTTAGTGAAAGGAAGAATAATATTTATATTTGTTTCAATAATTGTTGAATAACATTGTTTGTTCATGAAAAAAAAAAAAAGAAAAAGAAATTCAAGTCTAGCCTAATCCATTAAACTGATTTTGTTACATTATTTAAAAAAAAAAATTTAAGTTTTCTAT
Source organism: Ziziphus jujuba (assembly GCF_031755915.1). Classification (NCBI taxonomy): domain Eukaryota; kingdom Viridiplantae; phylum Streptophyta; class Magnoliopsida; order Rosales; family Rhamnaceae; genus Ziziphus; species Ziziphus jujuba. The sequence continues at coordinate 20,558,537 of NC_083383.1, read as the reverse complement.
CTTACAAGTACTATATCTCAGCTAATTTAAGTGGTTGATCATGTTTCAATGTTATCATAATAAGGAATCAATTATTATGAATGTGACCATTATGAAAATTAGCTTTTACTTAAGAATTTATATATTAATGTTGTAGAATTTAAAAGGAAAATCAATACCTTTTCTCTGATATCTTAGCCATCCTCCTTTATCCTTGTAGTGTTGGTTGGAAAAACCAAAGAATTCCTTGGAGCCCGATCAATGAAACTCAGATGATCAGGTTATATGGACTTCTGGGCTTGTCTTTCCAAAAAGAGAGGCAAGTTATGTGCTTGGCATTATTTTAATTTCGTAGTGTAATTCAAATTTGGAAATGTTCATGGTATATGTGACTTAGGAGTTTTTGATTCTTAGTGAATAAATGAAGATTGATATTATGATGATTTTTCTATGTGGCCGTGACAAAAACTCTCACCTTTGTGGAAAATAGTAACATAACAATGCATGAAGTAATTCATATGTGGAACAATAAGAACTAAAGTTCATACCAAGTGTTAGAATTTTCATTTCCAATGGGAGTGGGGTAAAAATTGGTTTCTCTATTTGCTTAGATGTGAAAAATGCTGGAGTACTTTATTACATGTTCTGTATGAACTAATTATATGCGCTAATTGTAAATTATTGTTTGATGTGTTCTTAAAATTGTTAATATGGTGCGCATAGGAAGCATGACCAACAAATTGATAGTCACTTTCTAAGAGTAATATATGATATGTGTTCGTTACCTTTGTTTCTTCTTAAGCAGCCATTTTTAAAAACTACCAAATCTTGTCCCATTGTTTCTCTTTAGGCTGCAATTCTTTAATTTGTCACTCCATAATCTTGCTTTATTTACCTGTAATCAAGCAAGTGTTTATAAAGAATTTTAATATATAATTTGAATATAACTTCTTTTGAAACGAGAAGCTGAATATTAACTTGTAACTTTGGAAGGCTTGTATAGTTGGAACTCATATGCATTGTGCATGACTGTTTGTTCCAATTCAAAATTTCTAAATTCAATGATGGCTTTGCTGTTATGCAATGGTGTGCCATGTAGTCTCATTTAAGCATGTAGTTTGATTGTTTGCTTTCATATATTTACATGTTGAGCAAGTTCAGACGCCACATTTCTGTTAAGGTCTAATATCTTTCTTGTTGGTTTGAGCTGAAGCATTTTGCTAACTTATGATGATAAATCTACTTCTGATTTCTATCTCATGATGACCTAGAGGCAACCAAAACTGGCTCTTCTCTTCTCCTTCCTCACCCTTCACCCAAACACCCCAAAGCCGGCTCTTCTCTTCTCTTTCCTCACCCTTCCCCTCAAAACCCCAGATTTAGAGTTAGGATTGGAGTTTTTGAATTTTCGTCTCCTTCATCTAGATACTTAAGGCTCTCATGCCTGTCTGTGTTTACTCCATTGGGGTTTTGTTCAAGAAGGACTCTTTCAAATATGAGACCATTATCATCAGAGGGTTTTGATTTGTCTTGGGATCGCCATGGCCGCTTACAATGAAGCTAAATTTGATTTGTGGGGTAAACTACACCATCTGAACAACAACATATATTTCTTTGTCTCTCTTTCTCTATCATAGGATATATTTATATCAGGTACATATATTGTAACAACCCGTACCAAAATACACATGTTTTAACAAGTTTGACCGAGTGAACAATATGTGGTCCAAGTTGACTTTTCAATGGTCAATATTTTTGGTTTGAATAAGGTACCATTGTGTAGGTCTCATCGATACGAGTTCATAGACCAATGGCACATCAAATTCTAAGTTACGGATAAAAGGTTATAGTTCTAAGAAATTTTAAGCATAAGTTTTATATCATGATTTAAACCAGTTTCCAGTTTTTATCTGTTAGTGACTGAAGGCTCTATATAAGCCTCAATAAGGATGCTAAACAAGAAACAAACTCCAAAATACCCATTTCATCCCCAAAACCTGAGAAATTCTCCCCTCAGACTCGTGGGTCCGAACTGGATCGTGTTGACTAGTTTAATGTCGAACCGAATCATCGCCGTTTTTTCCCATTTCGGCCAACCACCACTTACACATGCCAGACAGGGAGGAAGCCCACACGGAGGAGGGCTAATTTCACGGCGAATGGCGACCGGACGCGCTCGGATCTGGCTGGCGAGGTGGGTCGCCGAAATTTCACATTTTTTGGCCATTTTAGGCCAATCCATACACCCATCCTACTATTTTTAGACCCTTTAAGCTCATTTCCGTGGTTATTTTGCCCAAATTCCTCATTGTTTGAGAGATACGACAATGGAGAGTTCGGCCGAAGCTTCAACCAAGTTTTCCTACCATCGAAGGAACCTTTGGAAGGATGTGAGCATACTAATGGGTTCCTTGTCTCTTGGGCTTTCCATTGATATAAAATTTGTGAATTTTGGAAGTCATTTGATAATTTTTCCATTTTTGGGTCAATTAGTTAATTTTTGGATAAATTTGGACAAAATTGGAGTTGGATTAGTGAAATTAGATATTATTAAGACCCATTAGAATGTTTAATTTTTAAAGTTTAGGCTTTGGGTGAAAATTTCCAATTTTGGGTATCGGATCTTAAGGATACGCAGTATAGTTGGACCGTTCGGTGTCCAATCTATGTAATTTTATAGTAGTACAAATAAATTTAAGACATTTAGGTCATATAAGTATCTTTGGTTTATTTATTGGAGCCTGTGAAATATTTTATTATATTACAAGCACTCGAGTTGAACCTGGAGGCGATCTTGTAGAGGAGCAGGAGTGAGCATTTACAGTACTGTGAGTGGTTATATCATTTTTAAATGATTTGGGTATATAGTATAATATATATGTGGTTTAAATATTTTATGTATATATTATTTGATTGAAATGTTGTTTTATGCATATATAAATATCTGCTTTCACATACATGTGTTATCATTTTATGTGACTTTTGATAATATTTTAAGTGATTTTCAATTTTAATGAGTTCATAAATGGAGTTGTGGTATTTAACTATCTTGGTAACTGAATTGAGGTTTTAAATTATTTTGAAAATTATTTGGTTTGAGAAACCAGATTGAAAATCATATGATTTAAGCATGATCAAATATTTTATAATTTTATGTGCTTAAAATTAATTTATGGTGAATATGTTTCACTGTGATATTTATGGTTTTAGCAGAAATGATAATTTGAAAATTTTGAAATATTTAAAGAAGCTGATGAATTTAAATATTAAATTATGATTTATAATACAGTATTGTTGGAAAAGTATTTATGATCATATAAGATTGTTTTAAGAATACTGTGTTGGTTATTTTTAATTGATGTATCATATAGTACCAGAATTTGATTTAGTATTATATTACAGCGTGCTAGGTTTGCCACGGTGTCGTGAGGTTGGGTTCATCTCACAGATTATTTATTGCCACGTACCGTGAGGTTGGGTTTACCCCACAGGTTTATTATTGCTGCGGCATCGTGAGGTTGGGTTCATCTCATAGGTTATTTATTACCATATACCGTGAGGTTGAGTTTATCCCACAGGATTATTATTGCCATGGTACGTGAGGTTGGGTTCATCCTATATGTCATTTATTGCCACGGACCATTAGGTTCATCCTATGTGTTTATAATAATATTTTATGCTCAATTTTTACATCTTGATCAAGGTATTTTATTATATTATATTTATTGTTCTCTTTATACCTTTTAAGCATCATTTTCATGATATTGAATTAGGGGTACAAGTTCGGATTTTTATGAAACGATTTTAAACGGAGAACTTTTCAAATGAGTAGAACAAGAGGTCTTGAGAGAGATTTTTTTTTATGGAAATAAATTGTTATTTTTTTATTATACTATACCATTCACTGAGATTTCTTTATCTCGCGTTTTATTTGTTTTAAATTCGTTCCCCTAAGTTCAGGTAGTTAGTGGCAGTCTACCTTGCGCTCAGTTGTCATTTCGTTCTTCCGCGACAGCAGCAGCATTTATCTTTTCTTATCTTATATTTATTTTTTCGGACTTGTTCATTTCTTATTTGTACTTTTGAACTTTGTTAACATTCTTAGAATGCTCTGATCTATGTTTTGGACTCAGTAAATACCATATTACTTATGTGTATAATTATGGCCTGTGGCACTATAGGCCAGTTGTGGATTTATTTTATATTTATATATTCTAGTATTATTGATATTGCTGATGTTCGTTGTCCATATTTTAAGTAAGATTCCAGTGGATATCCTCTAGAGATTGTCCGATGGGACTTCACTAGGCAGGACTACCCGGGAGATCCTAAGAGGGTTTCTGGGACGGGTCTTGTCATATATCCTAGGAGGATTCACTCAAAAAATATATATATATATATATATATATATCCTAGGAAAATTAAATCTTATTAATTAATGTTGCTTTTCTTCTACAAATATATAAGCATTTCTCTCTTTATTTGCTGTATATGTTAATTGATAAGAAAAGATGTAAAAGAAAAAAATTTGTGAATAAGTCATATTCTATATTTGCATATTGCTAGCTAGCTACAACATGATTTGCAGCTTAATATTACCCAAAAATACAGGCTAGAATCTAGATGGTCTAGAGTAAACCTTACTAATTCCACTTCGTTCCTATATGCCGAGTTTTTAACAGTAACCAAGTGGGAATTGGTTGGTTGTGTTGGTGAATGGTGTATGTTCTTACACAACTTTTATTTATTATTTTTTTTTTATTTTTATCTTTTTCTGTTATAAATTTCTCATCCTCACATTATAATAAGGGGTATTAAAGAAAGTATGAAAGCTAAGAAAAAAAAAGTTGAATTTCTTTATTAATTGACAAACAATGCTTGTAATATGTGATATAACATATTTGCCCTTCTAATTTGTCGGAAATATTTCATGATGCTCTCATTTTTTTCCTCTCAAAAGCAGTCTCCCCACTCTCTTATTATTGCATTTGTTTCATTTATTAATTTCACTTTCTGCTGCATACGGCATGTTTATATATATATATATATACATGCAATAATTGAGGAAAACAAATTGGATTAAAATGCACAAAATTTATTATCAATTATATGTTCTTTGCTTACTTTTTCATGTATGAAATCTGCTGTCAACTAGCACAAGTTCATCTTTCAACAAAAGTAGAAAAACCTTTTGAGACCAAAATGTGTACTCCACTTTATTGTTCAATTTAGATATGGTCCATTTCTAAGCCATTGGATGTTTGATGAGAGTTCATCTATGCCTCTGGATGTGACAATTTTTCATTATATTTTTTTTTTTAGATGTTCTTCAATGATGACTTGCAAGTGGCATAATTAAGTTCTTATAATTTCTAACCTTTAATTTTTTTTCTTCTTCTATTGCTTGTTATGCTTTACCTGCGCTGCGTTGTGCAATGGAATTATGCTGTTTTTATCATTGTGTTGTTTTATCTTTTGACTGACTTCAAAATGTTTGCACTCTTGGAATGTATGCCAAGCTGTGAGTTGTGAAATGGAAGTTTAGCCAACATAAATAGTACTTAGTAGAAATCCAATCTGTATTTGGGAATTGAGCTTTCAAAACTAAATTTTTGAAATTTATGTTATTGTTTTCAAATTACTGTTATGATCGTGATTTATTATGCTAGTAAGAAGGAAAAAAAATACTTTGATCAAATTGAGCAAAAGCCAATTCTACACAATTAAAGTGAAGGATTTTTAGGGAAAACGTAAAACCAAAAAAGGGTTTAGTGTTTGCGTGGTTCGATGTCATTACAGTACTTGCAATAACATTTATTACTTATTTAGCAGGTCAACATTGTCCTTTGGCCTCGTTTGAAGATTGTACTTGACATGCATTAGAAAATGGATGACCCAGGGAACGGTTGGGCCATGGGCTTTGGCAAACAAGAAGAAGAACAAGTACTGCAGTTTTCTTTGTTGTCCAAGGCTAAAATGATGTCTTTTATAGCTGGTCCGACTTATAGTGTTATTCGGTTCCTAGAGGGTTCTTAGGAGGTCGATCACTCAAGAATTTCCGCCATCATGTTCAAGAATATCAACAATAGGGTGATAGAAGTCTATAACCCTATTGTTAATATTCTTGATCATGACGTGGTAATATTTGAGCACTCAAGCTCTTGCGAATCCTCCAAGAACCGAATAACATTACAACTAGGACCAATCTTAAACGACATCGTTTTGGCTTTCGAAGACAAAGAAAAACCGCAGTTACTGTTTATTCCCATTCAATTGGTACAAAGATATGCCACGACACATAATCGGCTTTTGACATGTTATTGTGTCTTTCCATTCAATTTGTACTTCTTTGTCTCTCGTCTGCTATGACAATCTGCAACTCCCTTCATAGAGGATAAGAATAATGCAACGGAAAGAACAGTTTAATTGCATACTACATAGATCGAGTATGATATAAAATTGTATTCGAATTTTGTTAATGTTTGCATGTGTTTTTGTCATGCGTCTCTTAAATTGGAATCAATAAGAGTATGTCATCATTATATATTTTTTTGGCCATTGTGTTGTTGGTAATATTTATATTTATACCATATATACATATGTTTGTCTAAATATTTATATTTCTATTTTAGTCTTTTCGATATATGGTATATTTGATGGTTTGTTATCGATAAGAAAATAATGGTATGGCAAGAATTGTGTAGGTGGCCTCAATTTATTGGGATTCTCAACTTAGGAGTTCCATGAAATAGATTGACTCTTGACCATTTATACTTCATAGCACACTTGGAGTCTATACATGGCAGAGGAAATTAAGTGTGAAACTGTATAAAATAATAAAAAGGCACGAAAGTATTGTATAAATGAATTAAAGAACAAATGGTTTTACCCATCTACATATTTAATTTCTCTTCCTCTCTGTCTCTCTCTCTCTGACTACTAATATCTACCCTAATTAATTTCTATCTTTCTCTCTTCCTCTCCCATCTACAATATTTAATTTCATTCTCTCTGTCTCCCTCTCTCTCTCTCTCTCTCTTTTCTTGGTTACGTAACTCTCAGTCTCCTTTTATACTAATCCACCTTTCCACAAAACCATCCCTCTGCCAACTAGTAGATAATAAAAAAGACTTCGAAAAGCTTTATTGTGGAGCCCATAGACTTCAGTTTCGTGAAATTAAAATGTACGTTTCTGAAGTAGAGTTAAAGAAGATTGATATGTGTTTATATATACGAACATATATATACGTACATAATTCCCTTATGTCGTTTTCATATATTTTTCATGTTTTAATTCTATATATAATTGCAATTTCTATACTGGTTTGTTTTTTATCATTGTTGAAATTGTATCCAATATGACTATTGTTAGGTTACAATTTCATCATGTATCATAAATTTAATATCTTTTTCTACTTGATCCACTATGTTTGTCAGGAGTTATTAGCTATTCTGTTAGGGGTCAATATGCTAACATTTTAACATATTTTTTTGGCATTTTTCTTCTACGCTTTTTTGAAAATGCATTTGTAATTTTTTATTTATTTTCTTTAGGATGAAAATTAACCCTTCTAGCTAAGATTCAAGGAGAGCACAGATTTAAAATCTTATGACCTTGCTAATTAATTGAAGCTTGTGACAAGAAAAGAATTATTTTGTTTTAAATTGGTAACTTCTGCTATCAATGTCACAAATTTCAGTTCTACTTCTTTTATGATGGAGCGTGGAATTTACATTTTGAAGGTACGTGGATATACCAAAATAAAGAACGAATATTATACATATAAAATGGAATTGTACTTTGGCAGAAATTGAAGATGTTGTCTACAATGCTTAAACTTGGATTCTACACAACATTAATTAATCTTTAAGTTTATATACCATGTGTGTTTGTCATGTGAGCCATACATTGTGAAAAATGATAATGACTTATAATGTTTTATAGAAGAGTATAGTTCACACAGTCCTCAAGATAGATCTCCACCTATTGTTGATATGTTACTCAAGGTCCCACACATTAATAATATTGCAGACAACGATATGAATAGCATACCTCCAAACGTTCATGGAAGCACATTTGTTTCAAGTAGTGGATCATGTTCTATTGTAGCCACTTCAGGATTGATGTTTGTTGCCCCATTATGTCAAGTTCTAGAGACAGCTATATGTACCCTTGATGTTGATGTGCAATGCCCAATGATCGAACGTCATGTCCCGGAAATTCAAACACGACTATTTGAATATCAAATTTGTGAAAATGATTGCAAACCTTGGTACATTATCATGACTATGAGCGCTTCGACATTAATTATTTGAATGAATATCATAATCATGATTATGAAAATGACGAACAAAATGAGGTCAATACTGATCTTAGTGAAGATGGGTTACGTGACATTTGTTGGACCCAACATTTGGAACTATCACCTAGATGGGTTACGTGACATTTGTTGGACCCAACATTCGAAACTATCACCTGATGATAGTCGTCATGGTGATTCTCCTCATGGTAATGTGAATGATGATAACATTGATTCTCCATATACTGAGAACCATATGCACATTCCTCACGATTCTACGCATCCATAATTGCACATAGGGCTAACTGTTGCTTCTCATCTATCAATGCCCATGAAATCATTTGAATGAACCAACTCTTTTCGAGTAAGAATGAGCTACAAAAGAAGCTTTGTCTATATGCACTGAGGAGAAATTTTGAATTCAAGGTCAAGAAATCAGATAGGGTCCGATATGAGGCTGTATGTGTAAATGATAACTGTAAGTGGCGATTGCATGCTACCAAGATACATGGTGAGTATACGGACTCCTTCATGATTAGGATCTTCCAAGATAACCATAACTACTCTTTAAATATCATGAAAAGAGATCACATCGAGCAACAAGTTCAGTTATTAAAGACATCATCTAGCCAAAGTTTGATGGGATTTCACGGCATTACAAACACTTGGATATTATGCATGATATTCGCTCTAATTACGAAGTAAACATAAACTAAAGTATAGCATTGGCGGCCAAGGAAGTTGCACTATTAGGTTTGTGGGGTATGCCTGAAGAGTCATATGTGAAACTCCTTTTATGGAGTTATATTTTAAAGAGTAAGAATTTGGGCACATTTACCCGAATTGAAATTGATAGTCAAAATAGATTTTTATATTTTTTTCATGATATTTAGAGCTAGCATCAAAGGATTTCATCATATAAGAAGTGTTATAGCTATCGATGCAACAACACTGAAGAATAGATACAGAAGTTTGTTATATATCGCATCGTGTTTGGATGGGAATAATCAAATTTATCCACTTACTTATGGAATTGGCTCTGGGGAGACTGATGCTGCCTACCATGGTTTTTTGAGAGATTCAAAGAAGTGTTTGGCGACAACTCCAATATAGCTTTTATATCGGATAGACATAAGAGTATTGCAAAAGTGATATGGATAATTTTCCGTAATAATCACCATGGCCACTGCACATATCATCTTGGTACAAATTTTGTATGCAAAGAAGTTAAAAGTTAATGTTAAGGCTATTCTGTCACTCTTTCATGATGCATTTAGAGCTTATATTGTTGAAGAATTTGATAAGGTAATAACGGAACTAGAAGGTGTTAGTAATCAAGCTGTCCAATATGTGAAAGATGCAAATCCTACAAGTGGGCTAGATCATACTTTTCGGGCAATCGATATAACATCATGAACACTAACATTGCAGAGTGCATGAATTCTGTGCTTTTTGATGCTAGAGGTAAACCCATGTTGCCACTACTCAATCACATTCATAATATATTGTAAAAGTGGTGGTATGAATGTCGAAATAATGCAGCTGCAATGCAAACTCTTGTTACTAACTGATTGGAAAATATCATGCAGGAGCACTCAACTGATGGCAGAGAACTGCGTGTTATTCTGCTGAACTTATATGAGTTTCAAGTTGTTGGACGTGGCGTGTTGGTTGGAGTAATCAATTTAAAAAGTAAGATGTGCACATTCAAGGAATTCAACATAAATGGATTTTCTTACATCCATGTAATTGTAGTATGTAAGTATTGACATATTTTTCCATGTAAGCAATGATGTGTATTTCCATATTTAAGCACACTAAAAGATCATCAATAGAAGGTAATTTCAAATGCAACACATTCACACCCATTTTGTTGGCAAGATGCATCTTTAATGATAGTCATCATGAATGGATCTAAGTTTGGAAGCACGTCCGGTTTTTTATCGTAATATTCCCCATCCCTCAATAAGTAAGACGGCATAAACATATGGCATTTGGCATTTTCAATCTCTCTATTCTGGGCATATTTATTTCCAATGTTTGGATCATATAAATCAATATGTTGAGCCTTCAAGTCGACACATGCTGCCAACCAATGGGCATCTCCACTATTGACAGGGATATACAATTGAAATAATGAAATTAATCTCATTATCCACAAATGGAAAAAAATATTAAATAAATTTCCAATATATGTATAGATTTACATAATTGCAAATCCACTACGGCATACTATGCTTTGGTGACGTCCCATGCACATACCTTTATAGTGTCGAATCACACACATATATGCTTGGGGATACCTCGAATGTGGGATAACACCTTTTTATTGATGAATGTCAACAAAACAAATGGATACAATAATTTTTAACTCCAATAAATAATGTTTTCAATAATGTACAATAACGATGTAAGTTTCCACCATCTTATCCAAAATAAGATGTCCAATATGGCATAATGTTGGGGGAACATGCTGCGATGGTTAGACCGCTTTTTTCATATGAAAAATAAAATGTCATCCACATGCTGCAAACAATATAAAAGGAAAGCATAAACAAGTGTTTGGTGATAATACATCATTCAAGAATTGCGAACACAATGAACTTACTTATATGAAAGTAAGGTATATAACTTACATTGGACATCAACCATCTAGCGAGGGTAAGTACAACATCCAAAAATTGCTTGTCCACCCTAATATAATCGATACAAACGGTGGATCCTGCTGGTGCCAATCTATACCATTCATCAAACAACCTTTCCTTCGCTGCATCAATAGGTCGTTTAAGATGCAATTTAATCTTCTTCTTACACGGATCAGTGTACGAGGAGATGACATGATATGATTGGTGGTAAACTTAATTGAAATGGTTTTTCACGACAAATTCATGCGTCAGAGGCTCTACTTTACTCTCGCCTTCCACCAATGGATCATGCTGTGGACTATCAGCTGAAGCAATAATATCCTAGCCCATTTGCAATGGCTAATGTGCATGAGTGTATGGCACCAAAGCCCATGAATGATATACATGGGGTCCACCAGGTACAATAGGATCGAGCGGTGTTTTATAGTCCTCATCTATATTGTTACCACTAGCACCGTCCTTGGGAGCATCAAAATCTTCTTCTCTTTTAGAATCCATTCGTTCGTGCTTACCATAAGACAATGCCAAAGGGGATGACTGTTGCATCAAAAAGGGCAGTGATTGTATATGCACTTGATGTTCGGTCTAGATAACACAATGGTTATTTTGCGGTTTCCAAAAACTAACAAAAAATCATCGTTGAATACGAGTATATAATTTAATAATAATGTAACCCTAAAGTATAATGCATGAAAACATACAATCACCCATGTAGTTTTATAACCTTATTCTATGGGATAGTATCAAATGGTACCTGATGCTTCAGTTGGTCAATAACAGAACCAAGTATTGTCTTTAAAGCAGCCATCTCCTGCTTGACTTCATCAAATTTATTAACCACATATTTCTTTAATTCAACCACTTTCGCCTCCATGCGATTAATCTAATTAATATCCATATCAGAAACCAAGTAAATATATATTAGTACAATATTCATCAACTTATGTAATATATATTTTGTACGTAACAGTTGCATAAATTTACATTATCATTTAGCGGGGCACTAGCATGCTTTTCATATTTAGACGCGTCTTGACCACCAACAGCTGCTTCGGATGCTATCGGCTCTACAAGTGGTGGGTGTACATAGCAAACCTCATGTACATCAACTGTTAATGTTTGCCAGTAATACATATTTTCCTCATCATCGATAGCATCCAACCTCCAATGCACATTATACTACATGAAATTAAGAAAGAAAAAAAAAAAAAAAACAAAGAAAGCAAAACGAAAAAAAAATTATATATCAGAATAAAAAATGTAATATAACTTGAATGAAATAGCAATCAATTTGCATTTGGTATGACAAACTTAAATCTGGTATAACATCTAGTAGAATTAAGTTTGCCTTACGTCGCTATTTGAGCTGAACCAAGAATCCATAACTCTATGGTTCGGTGGACTTGTTAAATGCTATCCAACAATCCTAGGACAACTAGTTCCCCGCCGCTCGTCAAATTGTTTACCAAAATCTGGAATAGCTTCAAAACTGCACACCTACAAAATATAAAATATAGGTGATCAAATATAGTTTTTAAATAAACCCTAAATTTATATTTGATGATAAAATATACCTAAAACGTCAACGAAAAACCTTTTAGATTGTATGAGCATAATTTATTTTTTACTTCATCTCTTTTGTGCTGGAATGCATTGTGCAATAATTCTATCGTCTCCTTATAGCTCAAAATGCCCCAAGGGAGGAATTGAAAAGCTCGATATCATCAACCAATTCAATAAACTTTCTATTAATCTGAACCCTTGGATCCATTCCAAGCACATCATGAACTAGGAAATATAGCAAGGCAATCCTCACTGCATCCCAATTATCCCTAAAATGTGTATTCTTGAATATTCATTCCAACTTGGGTGGTTTCAAGTCAGATTTATCTTGGAGCAACCTCTTATGCAACTCCATTGATTTAATATTTTATACATCAAAATCATAGGGAAACCAACAAAACTTTAAACCCGTAATAAATGCAAATTCCCATTTCTTAAACTGAACTCTAGATCAACCAAAGTTAAACTTGAGCACCTTAGAATCGTTAGACATAACTTTCCTACATAATGGGTTATGAACTAAGTGATCAGAGAGCCTAAGGTTCTTCACTTTAACCAATGGTCCAAAACATGTCCGCTTGTACAGATTCAGTTGATCAACTATGAGCACACTTCTAATTACTACATTGGCTTCCATTGGATTCCTGAAAGAGTGCACCCTAACTTTAAAAATATCTGCATCTTTCAAAATTCATTCCTTTCAACTTGGAGCTTCACTGGCCTGCAAAATAATTTACATAAATAGAATGGAAGTCAACCATTTCCTCATACACTATTTTTCCACCCTAACTTGATAATAATATGGTCAAACCAATCTTAAGACATATTTATTAACATTTTGCACTAGTGGTATTACTGATGAAGCCATCGATAATCAAGCTACAATGAACTAAAAAAAATCCCGATGGCCTATCAACAATTACATATGGCCATCGGGTGAATTTTATCTTGAGTATCCGCATTCATGAATAAATAATTAAACTTAAAGACGTCTTATCAATAAAATTGATATAAATCTCATGAAATTCAAAAATGTATATCAAAATCTCATAATTTTTCATATTTATAATAAATATAGCTAAAAACGAATGAGTTAGGACATAAACCAAATCACACATTTAACGCACCAAGCTATGTAAAATAATATAAAACTTACCAATTTAGATGGGGGAGAGGATACTGGAACATGACCTGAAAGCTTGGTGCTATCCTTCTCAGATTTGGATTGCTGTCTAGAAGTTCATTGACGCTTCGAGATAGGTGGTGATGTACTTCTACCGTATCTCTTGGTTTGCAGCTTCTTACCTTCCATCTTTGATTGAGATCGTAGGTTCTTCTTTGGTGCCATTTTAAAGTACAACGTATAAATGTAAATTGACAACACTAATAAATTTTTATCTATCCTTAAGCACATAGTCAACTATGTATACATATATAAATAACCACATCCCTAAATTACAAATAAAATATATATATATATATATATATAATTCAAACCAATACAAAAATAAACATATAAATTTAAAGTGCCAATGCTGCTCATTTTTCATCCACATTTAAAGTGTTTATATATAGATATATATATGTATATAACTATGTATGAATGACTTAAATAACATAAAAATTTATTAAACACATTTATTTATGTATATTCATCCAAACTATTCTACCTTTTTTTTTATCACATATATGAGTCTTACATGAATATTATAAAATGAATAAAAAAATATTAAAACAATGTATATCAATGTACCATATTCATTAAGAGAGATCTCAATTGACCCAAAAAAAAAAAATTATATCGGTTTTGATTTTAATGCTTTTCTAAAGGCATGGTAATAACAAAAAATAATTATAATTTTTTAAGATATTATAAACTTTTACAAACTCTGTATTTTAATCTTTTTTTAACCAAAAAAAAAAAAATGCTAACGTCATCGATGACTCAGTAAACGATGTGTCATCTAGGCCATACTACATATTGTTCAAGACTAATGACATGTCATCTGGCCTGGAGGCACGAACGACATGTCGTATACTCCTCTTTCAACCTTCAATCGAGTTGATCCGAACCCAGCAGATTGGGTCTCGCAACCAAATCCCGACCCAGCTGTAACTCCCACCTCCAACTACCTTTTCTAACCAAATCGGCTCATTTTTTCGTCTCTTCATTTCCTACTGCTATCTAATATCAATTTATCCTAAAACCTAGTTTATAATAATTTCCATACAAAGAACTTCATCTAACATAAATTTAAAAAATTTTCAATTTTAAATCGGTTTTAAACCCAAGTTAATCGATTCAAACTCTTAAATGTATTACAAAGTATTCAGAAAATATTATATATACCGAAAATTCAAAGTATATTATGTGTATATCAACTCTACAATATATATACATACATAGAGAAAATAAAAAAAAATAAAAAAAAAGCTTACATGAAGATGCTTTTTAAGGGAGAAAACTGAAAGCCAAGAGTAAAAATAGAGTGAAGAAATGAATGATTTTTGCTTGTATTGAATTAAAAAGGCACGAGGAATATTGGATGAAAAAGTAGATTTAAGTTTGTTTGAGTGGAAAAATTTCAAAAAAATATGATGGTGTTTTTGTAGAAATTGAATGAAGGGAAAAGTAAAATAAGAAGATATACACCTCTTTTGTAAGTTTTTTAAAAGTATAATAGATATTAAAACATAAAATAAAAAACATCATAAAATTGTGTATAGATATCCTTAAAAGGACTTCAACATAGATAATGAACCAAATTTCCCTATTTTATTTATTTATTTGTTTTTTTAAGGAAAAGACATGGAGCCAATTTTTTCAGCCCAAACCATACACCCCAACCAAAAGTTCCAAATTGAAATCTTTACAGTGGGCCCAACCCAAGTCCACAAGAGCAATACGCACGTGTCAACTCGCCGTATCTCTAGAAGTCGCTCTTCAATTCTAATACGAAGTCGCGCGCACATATATATATATATCTCTTCAGGTTAGACTCGGATGAGGATTTTTCCTAATTGCTCTCCACCGAATGCTTCGAATAGCCAAACCCTAAGCTTAATTCTGCAGCCGACTTTCTCTCTTGCTTTTCCTTGATCAACTACTCCACTGGATTTTCCTTGTCTCCAGCGAATTCTACTCCCCACCTCCGCCGAAAACACCTTCTCCGGTGGCCAAACCCTAGGAATTTTTGATCGATTTTTTTACGTAAGTCTGCTTACACGATGATTGTTTATTTAGGGTTTCTGGTTTCTTGTGTTATTTTTCGGCTGTTTATTTTGTTTTACTCGTTTCAGAGACTGATAGTTTGAGATTGGTTTTTATTTTTTTGGTTTTTTGGATTCGGACTGATGAAATAAGCTTGATTTTGTTTGTTTATTCAATTGGTTTACTGAATTTCTGCTGATAGTTTGGAATTAGGCTTTTTCTGGAATAAAAAGCTGATTGAAAAGTTGTTTATATAAAATACTTCTATCTATTTTCTCTCCCCTCAATGTCTTATGGAAGTGAATTGATGCTTCATGAATCGGGCATGCTCTGTTTCACGGCAGAAAATTTAATTATTGTCTGTATAGACAATAGTTATTGTTTGGTTATTATTTATGAGCTGGGTGGATTATACGTCTCTATAAGATCTAATATAGTGATTTTAAAATAGTTTGACAATTAATTGTTATATATAAATTAGTTTCGTGCTGAGTTCATTTACTCTCTTTGTTAAGATTGCTAACTTATTGATTTCAAGGTCTGCAGCTTGAATATTAATTTAAACTATGAATAATTGCGTTCCGTATTGCATGTACTTTCACTTTTCGTACTTGGGTATTGCCTTACATAATTCTCTAGTTTCTTTCTACCATATCTACTTGTATATGTTATCTTTTGAATGGTTGGGAGAGGGGGAGAAGGAGAAAGTGTAATTTCAGGCAAAGCATGTAAATACGAAGTTCATGTACAGCTAAGAATATATTGTGCATAATTCTGTGGTGCTTGTAAATGGGGATGCATGTTATTATGCTTGTTGAGGACTTTACATTATTTGGAGTTTCTAAGAATGTGAATTTTTATTTGTTATTAATAGTATTCAAGTATGAAAAGTTGCTTCCCACGCCTCTGCTCCTTCAACCCTATAAGTAAAAGAGAATGAAACTCATTATTAAGTTGAGATAGTGATAAGGTAAAAACTCTGTTTGTTCTATGCTAGATAAACGAGTGTAATAACTTTTGGAATCCCGTCTGAAGAAATTTAATATTCTATGCTAACTCATCTAAACTTCAGTGAAACAGGGTGTGTCTGAATAGTTCCCAGAAAATGAGAGATATACTGGGCCACTAAGCGATTTTGAAATTTTATCAATTTTATATACAATCATATTTATTAAAATTGTCAGTTAAAATTGTCAGTTACTGTGAGTATAAATTTTCAAAAGATTCTTCTGAATCTATCCTTGTTAATGTTTTACTGTAAAATTCTTTATCTGGCTTTTAGTATGGTTTGAAAATTAAAGTGTTCAAAGCAAGTGAAGTTACTATTCCAGGCGCTTTATAAATGTTTGGGATTACATTTCTTTAAAAAAAAAAAAAAAATGGTTGGAACATTGTGAGTGGATGTGAATCCCCAATTTATCATCTGAAAGAAGATTATCAATTAACAAATATATCATGGCACACTTGAAGTGCTACTTCAATTGACAACTGTTAGACCTGTGATTTATGAGGCTTTTGAGGTTCTTAGGTTGCAGTTGAAGGTTGGAATAGGGCTTCTTTTTTTTCTTTTCTTTTTTTTGGTGGCGGTATTGACCAAGTTTATTGTTTTCTGAATAAGAATGTAGTGCAATTAGGTTGCATAGATATAACAAAAGTGTACAGCAACTTGTCATTTATTTATTTCAATGTGTCTGTAAATGGGCTGGCCTTTTGTATTAGGGGTCTCTATGCCTGAAGTAGTTGGGCTTTATGAAACAGTTCTCTAGCAGCAGATATTAAGTAACATGAATTATAGGTTTAGTGTGCTGTGTATACTTTTAAGTATCAATTGGTAAGTTGTAGCAATGGTATTTAGAGAGGGAGAGATAGAAAATGGTGCGTTGAATATTTTGTTCTTCTCATCATCTTCTATAAAGATTTGGGTTTTTCTTAACCTTCTAAAGTAGGTTGCTAAGCTTCATGATGCAAGGAAAATACTTTTTTTTTTTTTTTTTGGGAGATATTAGTTGATGCAATTTTGGGCTGGTCAACCTTTCGCTTATAAGAGAGAAGCAGTAATAATCAGATATAGGATTTGGAAGTTTCTTAAGAAAGAAAAGCCAACTTTTCTGATTTAAAAGGAAGCAAAGAAGTTCAGGTAGCTGCACCTTTTAAGTTTTATTAGAATAAGACATTCTGAAGCAAGTTGACTTTGCATTAATCTGATGAGGTACTGTTTAATCAGCAATGAAAACCTCTTGAAAGCTTTTGGTTTATAGATGTATTGATCTTACAGCATTGTGTGGTTCAATTATTGGGTGAAGCTGCTGCCATCCTGCTTGCGATGATGTGATTTGGTTGTTTGATTGGATTTAGCAAGCTTCATTTATATTATATTATTGTGTTAAATGTTGTGATCAATGGAACTAAATTTTATACGTTTAATTTTCATCAGCCTTGTTTTAGTATTGAACTTTGAATGGGAAGCATACTAAGATCAATTTCCTTTTTCTTTGATTGCAGATTCTATGTCTGGGTTTGAGTGATGACCTCTACTTGGTGAATTGTACAAACTAGGAAATTTCTGTGAATAAGATTGGATTGGAGTACCCACTTATGGTCAACGGTAATAGTGTAGCATGTCAAATAATGTTATCTCACAACAGTTCCCGATCCAAGGCTTGCAAATTGGCCAACTGGAACCCATATTGAATAAGATGGATTCTCCACTACCTGAAATGCGAATGATGGGAACTGCAAGATCGGTATCATCAAATAATACTGTGTCACAGCAGTTTTTGATTTCAAACAAGCAAACAGAACCGATGGAATCTATCTCCAATAATCCTGTATCACAGGGGTTATCAGCAATGAACTTTCAAATGGGACAGATGGAAGCCCACGCAAATAGAACTACGGAATCACAGCAGTTCCTAACATCTAATGATGAAATGGGACAGATGGGATCCATGCTGAATAATGTGGGTTTGCAGCAATTGTCCACAAATTTTAAGCGGAAGGCACCAATGGAACCCAATCCTCATAACTCAATGTCACATAAGCGGATGGCACAAATGGAACATAGACCATGGTTACAGCAAGTGTCTGGATCGAACAAAAGAGTTGTGCAACTGGAATCTGTGCCAAATGCTCCAGCTTCACCGCATTTGCCTTCACCTAATAAGAAAACTGTAAAGATAGAGTCCTTTTCAAATAAATCCGCTTTGCAGCGGTCCTCAAGTCAAAAAAATCAAAATGTCCAGATGCAGCCATCATCCAAGGCTTCAACTGAATCATCTGAATCTGTGAGGTCCAAGATGAGGGAGTCACTAGCTGCTGCATTGTCCTTGGTTGATCAGCTGAAAAATAAACCTTCGAATTCTCAGAGCGAGGCTGGAAATTCTCAAGTGAGGACACAGGAGAATCTTCAGCCTGGTGGATCAGCTTTTGAAGCTGGTAATGCTGAATCTATAACCGAAGAGTCCAAAGACACTTTGCACTCCATTGGTAGTTCTGGTCAGAAAAGCAATGATGTGGGAGGTGGGTCTCTTAGAGGTTTTGCTGATGTAAGAACTGATGATTTTAATAAGACCTCAGTACATGATGAAAGAGAATTCCAATCATGTAATGTTTTGCCTTATGATGTGTCATTTAGTGAGAACCTTTTTGTTAAAGATGAACTATTACAGGGAAACGGGCTTTCCTGGGTATTGGATTCTGATATGCAGTTGACGGAGACAAAGGAAATTCAAGCGTCTGGAAAACGAAATTTGGATTGTGGGGGAGTGGGTGGAGTTATGGCTGAACAAGCAACTTCAAATTTGCAACGTTCTCCACAACATTTAGCATCCAAAATTGAAGCAGAATTATTCAAGTTATTTGGAGGTGTAAATAAAAAGTACAAAGAGAAGGGAAGATCTCTTCTGTTCAACTTAAAAGACCGTAATAATCCAGAACTGAGAGAAAGAGTTATGTCTGGAGAAATTCCTCCTGAAAGACTTTGTTCAATGACTGCTGAGGAGCTTGCTTCCAAGGAGCTTTCTGAGTGGCGGATGGCTAAGGCAGAAGAGCTTGCTCAAATGGTAGTTCTGCCTGATTCTGAAGTTGATATTAGGCGTTTAGTGAAAAAAACACATAAGGGTGAGTTTCAAGTTGAAGTTGAACAAGATAATATTGTTCCAGCGGAGGTTTCTGTTGGCACAAGTTCTCTTGGGCAGAGTCAGACAAAAAGCAAAGATTCTACCCGTACTCCTAGAAAGCCTGAGGGAGGGAAAGGCCAACAAAATGCTTCAGGTGAGAATAGTAGTTCAGGAGAACAAAATGGTTCATATACCCTGACTATTCCTTCAAGTGAAGGAACTGATCCAATGGAAGGACTGATGGTGGATGATGGGTTGAAGGATGCAGAATTTCTCCCTCCAATTGTCTCCCTAGATGAATTCATGGAATCACTAGACTCAGAGCCACCATTTGAGAATATGCCAGTTGATGCTGCAAAAATGACACCTACTTCAGACAAGGATGACTCTGAGGTTGGCTCTGAATTGAAGTCTATGGATCCAACTCCAAAAGACACTGCTGATGCTTCCCCTAGGAATCTTGACAATGTTGACGACAATGTTGCTATTACTCATGCAAACTTAGATGCTGACATTAAATCAAATGATAGTGATTTGAAATCTAATGATGGTGACTCTGATGTGAACTCCAGAGCTGGTCTAGCTGGTAAGAAATCTAATGACAGTTCTGTGGAATCAGAAACTGCCTTGTCTAGCACACAAAAGGGTGAACAAGTATGGGGAGGCTTACTTCAGCTCAATATCTCAACGACAGCCTCTGTTATTGGCATCTTTAAAAGGTATGGCTTTTTATAATAAATAATGATTTTAATCCAATTTGTTTCTTCAAAAATCATCTTTCCAATTTTTATGGAAAGAACATTCTGTCTGGTCTCTGTGTGTGTGTGTGTGTTTGTGTGGATATATGTGTGTGTATGTGTGTACAGTGCTTTTTAAATTGCAGATATCTGTCAAGTTTCAAATCTTATGGATCTGAGTTTAGATCTAATATGGGCTGTTGGTTATAACCAACCGCTTGGATGCAGTTGTTATTATTTACTTCTAATTTTATTAAAAGGTAAAACTATCCCTCTTTCTCTCTTTTGTCAAATCTCTCTCTCTCATATACACTCAATCCAGCATTATAGCTGCTGCTCCTCATTCACAGCCATGGATACAACATCAATAATAGCGTCAACCAAAAATTTCTCAACTCCTTTGCAATTTTCTACAATTTTAACCTTCACCTTTACTTTTCAATGGCCTTCCACCAATTCAAAGCTGCTCACCATTTATGTCCCAATCTCTAATCTAGAAAACAGTGATATTCTGCGATAGGTGAACCTTGAGTTCTCTTTCTCTAATCCATGGAATAAACCCATCAGACATTTACTAAATTGAATATTTTAGTCAAAAGCAAAACCTTCTCCAGTGTCATCTTTTCTAGCACTTCCCACCTCCAAATATTTTAAGAGATTGAGGTGTGGACAAGTGGGAAAAAGGGGGGAGAGAGAATGGTTCTAGAAGATGGAGATAAGCTAAATTGTCTGACAAGAGAAAAGAGAATTTATATTTTAAAAAAATGTTAAAGAAATAAAGTGGATCTACACTAGATCGATGTTGAAACTCAACTCATTAAGTTTCAAAATCTATGGATCTATAAATAAATATAAATATAAGTAAAATTTTCCTTCAGATTTTGAAACTTTGACTAGTGATTTTCAATGTAAAGCTTATTATACAGTTTGACAAGGTACTATATTCATGCATTATATACTGGCTGTCTGAAATGGTGCTGTATGAATACTTCATTTGCCTTCACTCTCTATTTCCCTTGTGAATGTCTGGTTGTCTCTCCGGTATCATGTAGTTTAGTAATCTTATTCTTGTTTTAGAATATTTTTTCTCTTGTTGGTGTTTGAATATTTTGCTGTAAAATTAACTCTGTCGAACTAGCGGGTATTTGCTACTGCGATTCAGTAAATTTTGTTGTGGTTGTATATGTAAGATTATATGCAAATCTACCTTGTTGCAAGTCGAAAAACTTATGACACCGCGAAGCCCTGTAATGTGACATTGCAATGAAATACTATCTTAATCTGGACTTGTATATACCAAGATATTGATACTGGAATGTGGTACATGTTCTTTACCAGTTGCTTTTTGATGAAAAGCTCTTTACTAGTTGCTGTTCATGTAGGGTTGTTAGTGAAATTCACGTGAGTCTTGTAGCAGTACTTAAGTATGTGAGATCAAGAAGATTGAAACAGATATGCAAATGACAGATTAATTGAAATAGATGACATTGTGCTATTAATTATGACTGACATTTCAAATAATAATGGACACTGGTAATGCTCTGAGGGTTGTCTATTGGGTTTATGTTCTTGTGTGTGTTTGTAGATTGTAGGGAATTCAATCTTCTATCTAATGTTTTTGAATTTTTAGGTTCTCAGAATAATTTAGTTTCGTCTCCTGCTTTTTGCTAATCTTTTTCTTGTTACAGTGGTGAAAAAACCTCTGCAAAAGAGTGGCCTGGCTTTCTTGAAATCAAAGGGAGAGTCAAACTGGATGCATTTGAGAAGTTCCTTCAAGAGCTACCTTTGTCTCGCAGTCGTGCTGTCATGGTATCACAAGTTTCCTTTTATTGTAGAAAAAAATATGTATCCTTTTATATCCTTCAGTCCATGAAAGATGGAAAAGCCTTCATTACCACTCTCGATGTTCATTATCTGCTTAATACTCCTGACACACTAGTGGGTTTGCTCTTAATGGAAAAAGGTTTTCTTTCTCACCAGGGCATTCATCGCATTTTTGTGGCGGAAAATATATTACTAGACAAAATAAACTAGTATTTCTGGGTAACCAATTTGAGTTTTCTGGTACAGTCACTTTTGACACCCTGAGTGCCTACAATTTTGAGTGATGTTTATGACTAAGCTGGGGCTGTGCGGTGAATCAAACACAATATGTTAGTGGCTTAGTTTGCAATGCTCTCTCGCTGGAAAGAAGATGAAAATGAAATTGTAGAAATTATTGTAGTGTATATTGATGGAAACCTTGAATAGCAACGCTGAAGAAATTACTTAAATCAAGTTAAATCAAATCACATACTATTGCAGAATAGTTTCTTTCAATTTTCTAGCATTTTACGGATTTTTTTATAAAAGAAAAAAATAATGTCGTTGGAGGTTTTAATTAAACTACGTGTACAATTTCGTGATAAGCCAAAGGGTTCCACCGTTTATATGATGTCCACTCTGAATTACTGCTCTCAACAAATTCTTCTTTTCCTTGCAATTTCACATATACATGTACATGTTCGGCTGACTATTTTTCATTTTTTGTGTAGGTGGTGCATTTTGTTCTCAAGGTGGGGTCCCCTGAAAATGAGCAAGCAAGTCTTAAGGAGGTAATTAGCTAAAGCGTTTACATCGCATTTCGCTCAGCCTTTGCTGTCTGGCGAATTACTGTTATAAAACAAAAAAATAAAATAAAATAAAACTTTCCTTGTGATTCAGGTTGCGGATTCATATATTGTTGATGAGAGGGTCGGTTTTGCTGAACCCGCTCCTGGAGTGGAACTTTATTTTTGTCCGCCTTATAATAAGACACTTGAAATGCTGGGAAAGATCATCCAGAAGGAACACATTGAGGCAGTTAACGCAATTGATAATGGCTTAATTGGTGTTATTGTATGGAGAAAATTAACTACCACCTCTCCCAAATCATCTTCTCAGCACAAACACGTGTCAAAAAAGAACCATTTCAGTTCTAGGAGACATCAAGATACAAATTTGAATGCCAAATATACAACACCCAAATCAACTGCATCCCACGGCCAAGATACCACCAACCCCAGACCGTCACCTGATGATGATGATGATATTCCTCCAGGCTTTGGCCCTCCGGCTTCCCGGGATGAAGATGACCTTCCTGAATTTAACTTTTCTGGTGGTTCAAATTCATCAGTGCCGCCTTTTTCTGCCCAAAATCCTAGTAGGGGGCTAGGAATAGCCTCGTATCGGCCACCTTCACAGACTTCTTCTCGCCCTGTAGATCAGATGAGAGAGCTTGTTCAAAGATATGGACAACCAAACACCAGTCCATATCCAGGAAACTGGCAGGACAAAGTAGGAGGCAGTGGTGTTGCGGTTCAACCTTGGAACGATGATGATGATGACATACCCGAGTGGCAGCCACATGCACCACAACAGCAGCAAACACCACTGCAACCAGTGCACACCTTACAGCAGCCACCAATGCTGCGACCTCATTTTGTAAACCAACCACATTTGGTGCCGTCTCATCAGGCAGCCCATCAGACATTGATGCCCTTGCAATCGCTGCAGCCTCCTATCAATGCGACAAAAGCCCCAGAAAATCATGCCTTATGGCAGCATGGCGGCTGGTGGGTTCCTCCGGTCGAGGGGAACAACCTGAGGCCAGAGATAGCAAAAGTTTTTGGGCCATCCGGCCAAGGAATAAATACTGGTCAACCAGCCATGGGCTGGCAACAAAATGCCCCCACAAGTAGAGGATTTTGATTTTCTGATTTTCTCCTCTCATGTAAAAAGTTAAATGTTTCTTCTTTGTATTTCGTCTGGTCAATGTAAGCATAATCGATCAAAATGGTTGCAGTAGTTTTTTGAAACCAAATGCCATTTTGTCCAAGCTCATCCAATTCTCTACGTTTCGTGCACTTTTTAATAGCCTAACATTGGGTTAAATCTGGGCTTATTATAAAAATGGTTAATAATTAAGTATTTCTCCTTTTCTTTTTTTTCTTTTTTTTTTTTTCGTTTTTTTGGTTTTTTGGGTGAAAAAATTTATACTACACGAAACAAACGCTGAAAATACATCAACTCTTAGTTCCATCCTCACTAAATGGAAGGCAGCCGAAGCAGTTAAAAAACTAGATACCTCATTAGATTGTCTATGCGTCCAATTAAGTAGACAAGATTCAAAAAATTATTGATACAACGCAACCCTCCGTATGCGAGCTTGCTTGCCAGTGCATATTGTTCAAACATCAACTTCTTAAAGTTTTAACAACTGACAAAGCATCCCCTTCACATTCTATACGCTTCCAATCTTCATCAATTGCTTTTGAAATTGCAAAACGAAAAGCAGCTGGTTCAGCAACCTCATGAATGTCACCAGCTATCCAAAAAGACTACACCCTTATTACTCTTTAACATTTGAGTCTCTCATAACCACTGCAATAACTCCATCATCCTTTTTAATAGATGCATCTACATTCAACTTTAAGAATGATGATACAGGAGGATTCCACTTGCAAACTACGGAAATCCTCGAATGAGTACCCGTAGAAAATTTGACTTTACAATTAAAAGCCTCAAATTCTTGTAATCTTCTCCAAATTATATTCAATTCAACCATTGGGTCGATTGTAGAACCTAGAAAACAACCTTGTTTCTAGCTTTCCAACATTGCTCAATTAGCAAAACCCCAAAAAGAGTCGACTGATCTTGATCCTAAAGAGAAATATTAAGTAAAGATGAACCACTTACCAAAATTGAAACAAATTCTTTGATCTATTTTGGATTTGCAAGTTATCTAGCTTAATGCACCACTTCCAAACCATATATTGCTTTAACAAAACTACATTTCACCAAAATGTGCATCCAGTCTTCCTTATCACAGCCACATAAAGGATATTCAAGGTCATTCAAACCAAATTTATAAGCTAATTTAACTTTAGTTGGTAACATATCATGTGAAATCCTCCAAAAGAGATGCTTTAGTTTTTCATGAATTTTTACTTTCCATAATAATTTCTTGAAAATGTCTCCAAATTGAGATTTCCATATCAGCCGATTAACCACCCAAATGCAAATTTAATAGAGAAAGATCATTCCTGTTGTGCACCCATAACAATTTGTCTCGAATAAATAGGCCAATGAATTTTCAAGATGTTCTTAATGGTTCTATCATAAAATAAAAAATAAAGATCTAAGTTCTTCAATATTCCTCCCACCTGTGTTATTCTTCAAGCTATTAGCTGTACGAGGAAAATTTTATAAATCATCGACCCGTAGAAGTGGTTTAAAATCTGGAAGATGGATATTTCTAAATATTTATATTTGCACCATTTGAATCATGTCGTCTGGAGAAAGATAAAAAGGCGAATGAAGTAAATTAAAAAGCAAAAAATTATAATCGACAGGACAAATTTGTGTAGTGCAGTAAATAATTTGTCATCGGTTTAAGTTTTATATCTTTAATACACAATATTTTAAAAATATAAGCTGGTTTCCCACGTGTTGATTTCTGCTCGCTCAGTTTTGTTTTTCTTTTAAACCCTAGTATAAATGAAGGATATTCATTGTGCGTTTTGAGTTCTGATGGTTTCTGCAAAGAATAATTGCATTTTGGCTATTGGCCAATATGATGGATGTTGAGTTACAATCTCAAAGGCCTTGTTTTTATTTCCTTTTTGTTTTTTTTTTTTTCTAATTATTATTATTATTTTTGGTGAAGATGGTAACTTAGCAAAATAAAACCATTTAACCATTATATTTGTGAATTTACAAATTATGGTTTGAGTTTTGATAAGATTTGTTAAGGCCTCTAACCTAATACTATCAACAAAAATATTTTTCTTACTTTTTTTTTTAATTTTTTGATAAAAAGTATATATGCATTAATATTATCAATGATAAGTGATTTTTTTCAATTCCAAAAGATTTTTAAACAATTTTATTCTTTATAAATTACAATTTAAATGTATGAAAAAATATAAAATGATTTTATACACTTAAAATACGCGCATCTCATTCATTCTTAAAAAGTCAAAATCAGATCTTTTCCACAAATCAAACACCGCAACCAAGAGAAAAAAAACCTTTTAGTAACTCACTTCAAGCCGAACATATTTCAAAGTTGATCAAACAGTTTTAAATTTATATTCTTACAAAATGTTTGAAAATATGGGATTGAACAAATTTGAATTTGTTTAGATGTACACTACCAAACATATTCAACGTTGTTCAAAATGTAATGGCTGGATGATCACCTCTAACAAAAAAATGTATTTTGACAAAACAAAAACGTTCTAAAGTATATGAACAAACACTTTAAAAAATGTTCAAAAATTCGTAAACATTTTAAGGGATGATTCCATCATAAGGGAAATTAGGGAAATTTTGAAAATTTTTCTAATAATACTACAGGCAATTCTATTCACACTACATTTAGTGATTTTTTTTATATTCCAAATACTTACTAATAAAAAGTTATAGATATCCTTAAATACTTAAACAATTATTATATATCAGATGAACTAATATTATCCAGATTATATAAATTACTCTCTTAATGACAAATGAAAATATAAATTCGAATTGTGTAAACTAAAAGAATATATGCACTCTAGTATAAATATATTGGATAAACTAATATCATATAGGTTATGTACATCGTAATCTTAACGACAAATGAAAATAAAAGCTCAAACTATATAAATCGGAGGAATATATGCACTTCAACATACATGTGCTGGATATGCCATGTTCC
This sequence comes from Ziziphus jujuba, assembly GCF_031755915.1. Classification (NCBI taxonomy): domain Eukaryota; kingdom Viridiplantae; phylum Streptophyta; class Magnoliopsida; order Rosales; family Rhamnaceae; genus Ziziphus; species Ziziphus jujuba. The sequence goes on along the minus strand of NC_083383.1, from coordinate 20,531,263 downwards.
CAATGGTAAAAGTGACATATTTTATCAGTTTAAGAAACAAAAATAAAATTCAATGTTGGTGTTTGTAAAATATAGTATATCTAATTAGTTTTGTTATGTCATCGAACATCTTAAATATATATATAAGTATGCGATTGAATATTTTTAGATATGAATCTCAAATGTGCTTAGAAAATGAAACTAAATATTTCAAATACATTTAGAAGTATGCAATTGAACATTCTCAAATATGAATATCTCAATTATGTTTAGAAGTATGCAACTAAACATTTTAAAGGTATTCAGAAGTATACAACCAAATATCTTTAGAGATGTTTATAATTTTATGACCAAACACTCTAACGAATACATCTTTCCATTGTTCAAAAATGTTTTAACTAGAAAAAAAAAATTTTTGTGAAATTTCTATGACTATCAGTTTTGTCTAAAAGTGTTGTAAAGAGTTTTCGTTAAGTAATGTTGATTTGTAAATGGTTTATGGACAAAAATAAATTTTTTTTTTTTTTTGCGTAGTTAAGACTGCATAAATTGTAAGTATTTTAGGCATTAGAAATATTATATAATGTTATTTTATTTTTTTATATATTTAAATAATAGTGTGTAAAACAATACTACATAGAGATCTTTTAGAATTGTGAAAAGATCTTCTCAACCCTTTTTTACCACTACAAAGTGTAACTCACAAAACTCTCCTTCTCTTTTTCTAAAAGTAAAAATAATAATAAAAATAAATTCCTTTATAAGAATAAATTACCTTAAACAAGCATAAATAGAGGGGGGAAAAAAGAACAATTTGAGGGGGGGAAAAAACATTTTCTCAATTTATTTTTAATTTTTTTTTTTGCAGAGTTTCTCCCACTTATTCTTTTTAAATAAAAAGAAGTTTATTTTACTCTTGTAGAAAAAGCTTAGCTCTCACATATTTTTTGAAGTTACATTTTTATGCTTAAAAAAAAAAAAAGTTTTGAAGATATATTGCTTAAATTAATTGTATTTGTTTTGACTAGCTCTCACAAATATATTTCTATTGTTATGTGCTTGATTATTATTTGAACAAATTTTTTTAATGGAATATGCTCACAAAATTAAATGCTAGATATTAATCATACAATTGTATGAAAGATTTTTTTTTTTTAATTATTACATTATTAGTTAGTACTTTTGTGTATGATCCGATCTAAATATTATAAAATTATTTTTCTAATAGCTACCATTGTTTTTATTCTTATTATTATTATTAGTATAATGAATTTACTGTTCATCAATATTGGATAAAGTATCACACAATTTGTAAAAATAAAATAAAAAAAATTACCTAAGTAAATAAAGTTGTTCCAATCCTTCAAAAAATAAGCAAGTAAATAAATAAAGTTGTTCCAAAAAAAAAAAATGCCTAAAGACTTTTTATAAAAAATAATTAATTTAAATTTGATATTAACAGGGTGTTTGGGTAGTGACAAAATTAGTAAGAATCTAAAATTTTCTAAAATTTTTTTCTTATTTGGATGATTTTTAAAAGGAGAAATTTGTAGGCCCAGCAAAAAATAAATTTTACAATATGGAAAACTAACATGGAAAGTTGATTTTCTCAAATAGGTGTCATTCTAAAATTCTTTGAGAAAATTAGTTTTATTTATTTTTTAAATATAATTTTACCCTTAAATTTTAATGCACAACTTATTTAATTATTTGTAAATCCTATATTATTTTATTATTAACCAAATATTGTAAAAAAAATCCAAAAAAAAATTATTATTGGGAAATTGAATCCTAGAAACTGATTTTAGAGATCAATTTCCTTCAATACTTTTTCTCTTACCAAATAGGACGTAAAAGATAATAACAATGCACTTTTTAGTTTTTAGGTTAAATGATAGTCATAAATAGTAAAAAGTTTAAATAATGAAAAAGAAAAATGCATATTTTGACACTATTCATAATAAGGTATAGATTTGACATATTTAAATTATTGAATATAAATATATAAAAAATTACTTAAATCCTTCTTTTGTTTGCTTTATTTTATATTAATACTTGCCCTCGCTGTCTGAAAATCGTTGCTCTACCACTAAACATTTTGAAAGTTGTTTAACAGTTTACTAAAATTGAACAATCTAAAAAAAGTATTTTCTTAGAAAACGGAAAACATTAAAAGTATAGGATTGAGCAACTTTAACATTTTCAAAGTTGTTTAATAGTTTATTCAGATTGAACACTCCAAAAAAAGTATTTTCTTAAAAAAACACTAAAAAATATATAATTGAACAACTTTAAAAATATTTAGAAGTACACAAATAAATATCTGTAAACTATTCAATCGAAACTCCAAACAGGATACATTCTTAAAAATCTAAAAATATTCTAGCATGCAATTCAATGTAATAGTTTTAGACATTGTTAGTAAATGACAAAAACCAAAAAAATAAAAAAAATGAAAAATTACTAAACAAGACTAATAATTGCAAAATGAAAACGAAAAACTAAATACAACATATTATTTCATGTTTTTTAGTTTCTGATTAATATAATTTTTGTGTATGCAACCTTAGTTTATGATAGAGTATGAGTTAGATAGAGAAAAAATATGCTGTGTGTACTTTAAAAGGAAGAATGAAACTTTATAAAAAATTCAAATAGATTTAATAAGTAAATATCTTTAATAATAATTTTAAATGGAGGTAAAAATATAAATTTATAATGAGATTGTATATAAACTTCTTGTTATCAATGAGTCTGGTTTAGTAATTGCTAAAAATTGTTTCTTGGATAAAGTTTTATATGACATAAGGTTGAAAACTATTTTGTTTATTTTTATATTGTTTGTTTGTTTTTGGTTTTGTTTTGATTTATATATTTTCACTTTAAAACATAATAATGATAGAAATAGCTTTCTTTTTCCTTTCTTTTTTTTTTTAAAAAAAAAATAGTGATATAAATAGTTGATCAATCATCATGGAAAAAAATTTATATGTATAACTATACATATATAAGTTTTCTCCCATTTGGAAGAAATTTATCTAGGATTTTTCAAAACAACATCACGCAATATGTCATGTGACGTCTCACAATATATTAACTATCTTGTAAGTCGAACAATCCCAAACAAATTTTTCAAATTAGAGAATCACTATATATATATATATATATATATAATTTTTCTATGATTGGCTATATCGCTCAATTTAAATTGGATTGGACACCGTCTATTAGTAAAACTTATAAATAAATGTTCTATGCACCATCCACGTGCGAACAAGAATATAATCCTAATAACATTAGAGCCTTAATAAATTGCCCCCAAAAAAAAAAAAAAATCTAACTCTAATAAAAGGACAAATTTTATTGGCATTGAGGACATCTGTTTTAGAGCAATTGCCTCTTTCTTCCATGACATCATGATATGTTTTAGATTTAAATGCATTTTAGTATAATGTACTTTGATTAGATTGCATATTGTAGCTTTAAATTCATAATGTTTCCATTCAAATTTTCAGTTTACAAAATGTTTCACGTTAATCCAATTTCCAAATTATTTCTAAATTGACTTATGAAAAGTTGACATTGTCGATTATTTGCATTGTATACAATCTTAAAAAAAAAAAAAAAAAAAATAGCTCCTTCCTTGTTGTACTAAAAAATTTTTTAACAAATAAAGTGAAGGGAAATTATAACCATCACTAAGAACTTCATCTTGGACCAAAAACATGCAAGGGATGAAATACCACATAGAAAAAAATGAACCAAATAAAACCACAGTTTTTGTAATTGGTACATTTTTCCATAAACCATCCATAAAAACTATATTCTGACTTTTATCTAGAGAAAATCAAAAAATTATTTCTATGGAATGAATAATTAATCGAGATCCTGAAAACAACAATTCTTTCAAATAATATTAGTAGTCAAATGAAATATAGCCGCTTTATAAGACTTTATACCAAGGGTCAACATTATATGACCGAATTGAAACATTGTAGAGTAAGCCAAACCCCTCTTAAAGTTTTTTTGAGCAAGCACTGAAGTGGCTCCTAAAAGTAATGTTATTATCTCAGGAAAAACTATTAGATTCATGATGAAATGTATGACTATGAAAAGCATAAAAAGTTGAGCTATAAGAAAAATTCTAGCTGTTGCCATAATAGTAGCATGTATAAGAGCCAAATAAGAGTAGATGCTTTCATAGCATCATGTAACCATACTTGAACAGGAAATTGGACAAATGTAGCCATTATATCGACAAATAATAGCTAAACACATAAAGAAACAAATAAAAAATCGACTTCATTATTATTAACCTCATTATTGAATATTTCAAACAAATTCCTAAATTCTAAACTATCCATTATCCAATAAAAATCTAAAATTCCTAATAATAGCATAATATCCCCTATACAATTAGTTATAAATGCCTTTTGACAAGCAATCCTTCCAATAAGTTAGGTGAACCAAAAACCTATTAATAGATAATATCACATTCCAAAAGGAAAGACTATCGAATTCTTACCAATTCTGTCAAAGACTCGCTATCATTTTGAAGGAGGTTCTTATGAATGTTTCATAAAAGTGTTCAATGAGGTTCGAGATGGAATAGTAAGCTGGTTTTATTATCTCTTCTTCCTTCTTGCTCATTCTTCATCTTTTTTTATTTTGTTTATTTATTTCCCTCAAAAAATGGGTCAATTGATGTTATCAACTTCTTGTTAGGCAATTTAAAGATCAATTTGAGAATTGTACTAATGTTACACAAAGATTTTTTTTTTTGACAGATATCATATCCTAGACATTGTTAAAGAAAAAATGCCCTTTCTCTAAATTTATTAAAATTTTTCCCATGAGCAACTTTTGCTACTCAATTTTTTTTTTCAAAAATACATTTATCTTTAACCTTATATATCCACCATCGAACATTCTATTAAAACCATTTCTCACATAAATTACAATTTTTCTTCCTTTTTGCTCTCTAAAACATCGCCATTTTAAATTACAAAGTAAAAGGTATAGTTTGATCTGGTGGACTCTTTTCTTCGACATATTAATTAGGGGTGGGCTCGATGCGGGTTGGTTCGGTTTTATGGATTTTTTTTTAACCGAATTGAACCGAACCTCATGTACAACTCAAAAATCGACCGAACAAACCATCCTTGGTCGGTTTAGGTTGGGTTCGCGGTTTGGGCCTCAGCCCAAATTGTATATATATTTCGAATTATATATCTTTTTGGACAAAAATTGTATAAAGTTTTTTTTAGGTTTTTTTAATCATCCATCTATATTTTGAATTAGGTATCTTTTTTCAAGTTATTTTCTAAATTAAATAATTTTAACATACATCAACCTAAACAAAAATACCAAATAAGTTAACTATTAAGCATCAAACATATTAAATAATACAATATAAAATCATACAACTATAATACAAATCTACAACCATCAATTTTTGGGCTTATAAAATGTTAATAAAAATAACTTTTAATAATTTTATTTTATAATTATATTATATATTTATATATAAAAGTAAAATAAAATATCAGTTTAATTGATGATCGGTTTGGTTTGGATTGTGTTGGATAAAATTTCATCAAACCCGCAACCCAAACCGACCGTTTCAGTTTTTTTATATATTTAACAAAACCAAATCGATTAATGAATTAAAACCAATCCAAACCAAACCAAATATGTCGGTTTGACCAGTCTAATTCGATTTTTACCCACCCCTAATATTAATAAAACGATTGCATTTCATCAACTCCACTTTGTTGCTTGTGTGCTTTTCCCTTTTTCAAGCTTTAATAACAAGAAAATGAAAACCAATATCTATTTTTTTTTTTGGCTTGTCATTTAGAAGTTTATTATAAAGTTGAAAACCTAAAATATAAAATATATAATAAATTTACCACACGAAATTGTCATGTACGTCTAAAAAGTTGGAATTCTTCGTCCATACTAACTTTTTGGTTTTTTGTGTGTATGCATTTGACAATGAAAAATAATTAAATTATTTAGTTTTCATCTCCAAGATAACTAGGTTGTAAAATTCAACTCATTTTAAAGAGTTTGACTTGAGTTTAATTTTTATAAATCATGTTCTTTAATAATCAAAAGGAAAAAAGGAAAATAAAGTCATCATCATTTTTTTATTGGTTTTAATTTTTGTTTAAGTGAATCAATTTACTGGCAGGATCTCTTAGCTCGTATTATCTAACAAAAGGGGCCAAAAAAAAAAAAAAAAAGGTCCTTTAATGAGAAAGCAATAAATTTATCACTTTCCTATCTCCTAGAATATTCTTGTTGTTTATTTTGGTATTGTAGTAAAAAATAAATAACAAAATGTCAAAAAATGTAACAAACATAAAGAAAAAGTTTAAATTCTCTTGAAAAGGGAAAGGAAGATTGAAGGTGCGCAATGCACCGTCAGGATTTTGTAAGCCATAGCTCTTTCTACCGTTTGTTTTCTATTTCTTTACCCCAAAAAAAAAAAAAAAAATGTTATAAACTCATCTCAAACCAAAGCCGTTCAAAATATCTAATTAATTTTTAAACTCATATTAACGCAATCTTAAAATTTTGATTGTCTTAATTAAGTATATATTTAAGCAAAAGAATATTCATACAATATATAGCTAGTTTTGGCAGATATTTGTTTATAATTGAATGAAATGAAGTTGATGAGGCTTTCAATGCATTGACCAAAATAAGTAATTGCAAAGTGGTTTGATTTTCTTAGAGTTCAAAGGGACTAAAGTAAAGGTCATATAATGTGGACAAAACCTACCACACAACATGGATTTTGTTGCATATTTATCTACCAAAAAAATATTGTCTCTGATCAAAATTAATTACAGTACAAACTGTCTTATTTACCAAGAAAAAAACTACAATCTGTATTTGTAATGGTAGAAAACTATTTTGCAATCAAAGAAGAAAAGTCTAATTAACTTTAAAAAATAAAAAAAAATGTGGGTAGTAATAGTGGTAAGTAGTAAAGTATATAGAACGTTGCTTTTATAGAAATTCCAAGACATTGACCGCCTTTAACAGGTGAGATCCCAGCATGGTTGTTGAATCTCCGGCAGGCATGACTAAGTAGGTTGGTAAGATTAGCATTCACAATAGATTTTCCTTTTTATCAGACCCACTTGCAAACTCTCACTGCTAATTTTTGCATAAACACGCCGATGATATCAAATCCTATTGCAAGCCTGTAATTGGGTCCCTTTCTCAACTCTTTTCGTCCAATGCAACTCATAACTTTTATCATTCTTTTTTTCTTTTTCTTTTTTTTTTTGGGCGGGCATTTCTATAGAAGTGCTTCAAAAACATATTTAAAAGTAGAGTTGCCAAAGATTAAAAAAAAAAAAAAAAAAAAAGAAGTTTAAAAGTAGAATTAACAATATTAAATTAAAAGAATGCATCTTCCATATTTTTTATATATTTCATTTACAATAATGGGTACCTAAGATACAGCTGCATGCCCGGTGTTTGTAAGGCTGATATTTTTGGTCATTCAAATTTAAAATTGAGAAGGCGAAGTCAATAGCAGAGTCAAAGTTCATAAAACAATGGCATTATTGTTGGGTAGAGTGCTCCTAAAAACTCAATGGTCTAAGCAAGCTCAGCGTACAAGCATTTGGTTGGTTGTCAGACTTATCATTTCCAAGATTAAAACCAAAAAAAATAAAAAATAAAAAAAATAAAAAATAAAAAAAATAAAAAAAGAAAGGAAGGAAGAAAGAGTTACTTAGCTTAAATAAAAAGAACAAGTTTTCAAAACTTCTTCTTTTCAGATTATTTAAGCCATAGCATCTTCTTAATCTATGATACCACTCATAGGCTCATCTTTTTATTAAAAAATAAGGAAAACGAAAAATTTTTAAAAAAGAAATTATAATAAAATTAAAAGAAAAGAAGAAAAAGTTTTGAATAGAGCTCTTTAACCAAAAAAATAAAAATAAAAAAGAAGTTTTGAATAGAGCTCAAGGTGTTTGATGAAATGCAATTCATTGCGAAATCAATATTAAATAGGACAATAAAATCAGATTTATCGTTGATTGAAGTCCGCCCCTTAGCTTACATATAATATAATATATTAGAGTCCGACTGTGATTGGGAGGGTCCTACTTACATCTCTAAGGAAGATTGATTTGCTTTGTATATGTCGTGGCATGATATTATTGGTCAATTCATGAAACCTGATTGAGCTGATCCGTAGAGAACCAAACAACAAATTAGAGTGTGAAGTGGATGAGCTGAGCAGAGCTGACAGAGGGAATTCGAAAGGGAAAGAAAGAAAGAGAGCAAAAATGGTTGTTCTCTCTCCCTCCCTTTCTCTCTTCTCATCCAACCAATTTCTTCGTTCTCCAAACCTCCTTTTCTTCAGGTACTTCCTTTCTGTTATTTATTTATTTTTTCATTCTCTTTCTACATTTCTCTCTCTCTCTCTCTCTCTCTCTCTCTCTCTCTCTACAATATCTTTGTTTTTTGTACTTCAGGAACCAACCCAGAACTATGATGAACCACAAGAATCGTAGACTACATGATATGTTTCAACCATGCTCAACTTCTTCTTCAAATCCCACTTCACAAAATGGGTTTGTCAGAAGGGATTTAATGCTCTTTGGCCTTTCTTCTTTAGCATTAGTACTTTTCCCATCTTCAGGTTAGCTTAACTCACCTTTTACGGTGTCAGTAAGAATGGAAAATGCTCTCTGGGCTAGTGGGTTTTTTATTTTTATTTTTTTATCTGAAAAGAATTAGAACCTGAAAATTTCATATAATTTTTTTTTTAAATTTATTTTTCTCTTGCTCCTATGGATATTTGTTGCAGGTTCTATTGCAGAGGAAGATATAAAAATGGCTTCTTTGGTTGATGAAATAAATTCTTATTCTTATCTCTATCCCGTGGAGTTACCATCCAAGAAGTTCCTCTTCAAATGGTACATATTTTCTTAAATTTTTAACCAAATTTAGAATTTTCGTTTTTATAATTGATTCATGTTTAAGGAGAACAAAGTTTAATTTAAATAGGATATCATACAAGATGAATGGAAAATCTCTTTTTAGTCTATAAGACATATGTACGTCTATAAGATTGTCCTTAACTTAAACTTAATTTTTATTTGTTTCTAATACTAAATTATTGAAAAGGATATGCTGTTTGATTTCCAAGTTCTGAACTATCTGAATAGTCTATTTCTTTTAGATGAAAATGGAATAACCATTTTTTAATTTTTTCCTTTACAAGCTTTTAGGCAAGGTAAACTAAATTTTTTCTTTAATACTATCATCTCTTTTAGATTGTAGGAAACTGACCTGTTTCCATCTATTTGAAGGGTGGAATCTAGAAAGCCAGAACGCTATTCATCAGCTGCACCACTATCTCGTATGCTTATTCAACCTTTATGGCTTCAATTTGGAATGATAAAATTCTTTCAGCAAAAGTTTTGAAGTCCTGTTTATAGTTAAATATTTTCCCTACTTCCAACTTTTATTTTTTGGGTACTTGGAGGTGGAGGGTTAAATTATTCATGAATTCACTCAAAGGAAAAATGCATTCTAGAATTCGTTTTTGAAGTTCTTACAAATGCTGATCCAATATATTATTTAGTGTTCTCTGTGTTGCATATGTTGCAGCTGATGCACGTCTCCGCATTGTGTCTGAACGTGTGGACATTATTGATAATCTGATTATTTCTGTGTCGGTAACTTCTGATATAACCTATTACCTTTTAATTGTAAGTTGCTTTTGATTATTTTTCAGGCGTATATGATTTCATTTTCCTTGATTCAGATAGGTCCCCCGAATTCAGTGTTTATAAAGTCACAGGACAAGAAAGCATGGACTGCAAAAGATGTTGCTGATTCTGTTTTGTCTGATAAGTCTGCACTGGTAATGTTTAATATATATATATATATATACGTATATAGAAATCTGGAGTCGTTAAGTTGCTGTTCTGAAAATATATATATACACAATGGGTCTTGTGCTCAGCAAACACAAAATTATTAGAAGTTTTAATGTCATTGGAAGATTTTGATCATTACTACATGATATTATACGGCATGAACTTCAGATAGGGCTACAAACTGAAATTCAGAACCATAAGAAACCTATTGTGCTATGTGATGCGGGCATGATAATATGTGCACAGATTACATGTTCATGAATGCACTATGAGAGAACAAAAAACGAGGATGAAAAAACATTCTCATTTCTATTCAGCTTCCTTAAATGTTCTTGGGAGTGTGCTGTAGCCTGTAAAGAATGTTGTTGGCTTGTTTAGAGGTACTTCGATGGAGCTGTCCACGTTGGAGGTGCTTTTACTGTGCTTTATGTTAGGGACTTCTGAACATTGATTCTTACACTGTTAACATTAATTCTTTTAAAAAGTGTAACTTGAAGTCACTACTATTTTGAACTGACACGTTACTTTTGCAGCGTGTCACCTCAAGTCAACGCATGACTGAAAGTTCACTTCTTGATGCACATTCTAGTGAAGTATGCTTTTGAACCTTTCATTGATAAATTAGTTAATTTATGTTATCTACATAATCATATACTTTTACACACATTTACAGCTAGCTAAGTACATAATCTATATTGAGTTTGACTTGTATTATCTTACTTAGATTGATGGTGAGCCATATTGGTATTATGAGTACCTTGTTCGCAAGTCACCAACAAAAACTGTAAGGCTTTCCTTCGTAAGCACCTTTCAGTCAATAATGTTTACATTCTCTTATGGCTACTTGGTGATTCTTATGAACTATCAGGCTCAAGAATCTAACCTTTACCGGCATTATGTTGCTTCAACAGCTGAGCGAGATGGTAGGACTCTAATGCTTTAAGACATACTGTTCTTTATGACACAAATAATCAGCAGCTGATATAACATTCCAGCATGCTTCTTTGAATCTCATTCTACTTTATCAGTTATTACTGATCTTAAAACTTGTTTGATATATCCATACCAAGAGCTTGATAGTTCTGAGCCAAGAATAAAAACAAAAGAAATATAAGGGAAAAAATGGGAAAAGAAATGAAAGAACCTTATTCATCTTGAACTTCCTTGCTCATCAACTAATATCAACTAGTGGGACACAATGGAAGATAAAAACAGTTGTTCTCTCATGGCATGTATCTCTGTGTTTCTGTAAGATTTCATAAAATAGTTATTTCATGTGTTTTGGAGAATGAACTTACTTTACACGAAAGCTCTTCAGCATGTCTTTTCTTTTTTGACTGATACCATTAAACTTCAAAAATTCTTGATTAATCTCTTGGAAACTGTATTTTAGGTTATTTATACTCTCTAAATGCTTCAACCCTCAACAAGCAGTGGAACACAGTAACTCTCTCTCTCTCTCTCTCTCTCTCCCCCCCCAAAAAATGGAGCTGTATTAGTCCCAATTTGATGTGCTTTGTTATGCTTTGTGGTTCCACTTATACTTTGTATTTTATAATTTGAATCTAAATATAATGTCAAGATGATGATATTGAAACTTAAACCATTATGTAACATGCATGCATTGCATTTTCTAGTTGATAGGGAAATAGTCAACATTTTTCATGGAGGAAAGCCAAGTTGTAAACTGAGATTCCGAGTAGCCATGTCAACATACAATAATAATGGCCACCAGATAAACTATCATTAAGATCGTAATAGGTCCCTGTAGCGTATAACAAAAAACCAAACTTGTCTGTAAGTTTGTTCACATATTGTAAGGAGACAAAGAAATAAGATTTACATTTTCTGTTGCAGTTTAAATGACATGTTTTGTTTATGCAATGAGATCTTCCCCTCAATGATGCACTCAATTATTTTACATTCTAAATGGTGGTTCAATTATTCATCGAACATCAATTTAATTAAATCTTTTCTCAATTGCAGATGGGGCCCTTATTGAAAAAAACCGTGTCTTCTTTCCGCCTTCTACCTCCGACAGAAAACTATGTTCCGCCGTATAAGGATCCATGGAGATTTTGGTGATAAAGAAATACATTTTGTTATCCTTGTTATTGTTAGTTTTTCTATTTCTTCTAGTGCAAAATGTAAAGTTTACTAGGATTTTGATGAGAACATCATTCATTGTTATATTAATTTTACAAGTTCTGTGGCGGAGTACCATTTGAGGTCAAATTGTTTCTTGGAAGACTGAAAGATGTAAGAACAGGTATTTGGGCATTTAAAGTAGGAGAAAACAGATAGTAAAAAGTGAGATGTAAGAACACAAATCTTAGTATTTGGGCATTTAAAGTAGGAGAAAACAGAGACTGAAACGTGAAATCAAGATAAAGTGAAGTAGGAAAGTAGAGAATACCCAAGTGAACTCAAACCAACTTGACTCTTTTAACAATATAGCCCCTTTGAGACATTCTGGCTCCCAATGCATGCATTGCTTTGTACAAGCCTTTACCAGCAGCAGTTATTTCGTGCCTTTGGGGGATATAATGAAAGGAATGTTTCATTTAAACTCCTTCAATTTTGCTTTAATTATATTTACGTCTTATATTTGTGGTATATCACTTCTTACTTTCCTTTAGTTTTCTATATCAATTAAAATAAATTCATCTATTTTTATCAAGGTTAAAATTATATTTTTACAATGTTATTTGCTAATAAAATATTAAATTTTAATCTATATTTGGCCTTTCATTGTTAAAACTAATAGATAAAAACATAAAAATTGACAAATAGTTATATTTTGATAAATATAGAAAATTAAAAAGGGTTAATAATGATTTTTGGAAAATGTAATAATATCTAAATATAATTATAGTAAAACCAAAGAGGTTTAAATGAAATTTGCTTTATAGTGAGATTTGCATTCTTTTTTTCTTTAGCATGTGGACTATTGTTATAGTTTAAAATAGATATATTTAATTTATTTGTAGATCTTGTATTTATCATCAAGTTAGAAAAAGATTCATTTTGCTTTCCCTTAACTGGAAAACAAAACACCAGAACATCAAAATCAGGTGCTTAATAAAAATTTGGGGAGGAAGATGGGAAGATGGAGAGGTTAATACACAACAATTTGGAAAATATCTTTAAATAAACAAATTATTAAGCAAATATTGAATTACATATGCTCATCACCTCTTTCACCTCATAAATTTTTAAATTTCCTTTTTGTCATAAAGATTCCCAATTAATTACATGGCTGCTGAGTTTTTGAGAGTTTATCTAGAATTTGAGGAAGAGTAGAAAAATTTGGGTGTAGAAGATCATAGTAATGAGTACAATGGTGATACTTTGGAGTATATTGTAGTATTTTGGCATATTTGGCACCAACTAATAAAGGAATTGTTAGGAAAATCTAAGTACAAATTCTAGAAAACACAAAACACACAAGATTTACTGAGGTTGGGCCAAAGAATTGCCTACGTACGTCCTCATTGCTCTAGTGAGCTTTTCTGTCTTTTATTATATGCAGTGTTTAGAAGCTAAATTAAAAGAATTTTAATGGCGGTATCACTAATATCCACGAACCAGCGTAGACCCCATTTACACCCTCTGTAGCTTCTAATTCTAAAAGAAATTCACTTAGAATCCTCACAAAGTACAAGCAAGGAAATTTCTCCCTGCACCAAGCTCTACAAATTGGAGAGAACGAACTGAACTTCGGGAAGACGAAGATTTTATATAGAGTTGTGGAACAGCCAACGTAGACCAATTTTTAATAAAATTGAAGCAAGGAATGCACCACCTTGGTTGTTGATGTGGCATCAATTTCTGTTGTAACAAAATTAACAAAACGATGTTATCCCTCTTAGTTTCTGTTTATCGGTTTTTTTTTTTTTTTTTTTTTTTTTTTTTTTTATGTTTAAAAACTTTATTGGAAGATTAAAAATTTTTTATTAAAAAGTAAATATGTTTGGTAAAAATTAATAAGTATTTATTGATTAAAAAATAAATTTTTTTAAACTGTTTAAAAAAAGTTTAAATTTTGAATTTTTCTAAAAATTTTTTTTCTTATTTTATATGAAAATTTAATAAACATTTAACACAATTTAATAAGTATTTAATGTAATTTTTTTATTTATATTTAAACATTTATTAGTTTTTTAATAAAAATTATTTTAAAAAAAAATTTATTATATATAAATTTTTATATATGAAAATTTTATTTTCATCTGTTATATCAAATAATATTAAACTAATAAAATGGTCATCTGGATGACATGGCAATTGAGCTGTGATACAAAACCAAGCATAGAACATCCTTGTTCAACATATCCTCGATTCATTAAATGACATAGCATTTGAATGCTGCGTTTCGTTCCTTTTAGGTTTAATATTTTACAAAGCTCCTAAGTTTTACCTTTGTTTTAAAAAATATTTTATGATTTAAAATAATTCAAAAATATTTTTTACCATTGAATTTCGTTATATTTAAGTGAAATTAAGGGTAAAATTGTAATGGAGTATTTTTTAAAAAAAACTAATATTTTGATCTTATATCATTAAAAATCGTGCATTGTAATATATGGTAATAAGAATAGAAATAGAAAACTATTTTAACTAAATAAATAATTAAGTTTCTTTTCTTCTTCTTTCTCGTCCACTTCTTCTCTTCTTTTCTTCTTCATTTGCTGAGTTTGTTCTTCCTCTTCTTTTTCTTTCAATTATTGATTTATTTAACTTTTTGGGTTTGTTTACTACTTTTTGTAAGTTTCTTCTTTATTCTTTTTTTTTATTTTTTTGTGGGGGGGGGGGGGGGGGGGGGGGGGGGGGGGGGGGTGGGGGGGTGTTTCATAGATCTAAGATTAATTGTTAGGAATTTATGAAAAAGATAAAAGATTAATTTTTGGAAGTTTTTATTTTATTTTTCATCTTCTTCTCTTATTTCTCTTATTTCTCTTTTTTTCTTTTTTCTTTTTTTTTCTTTTAAAGATAGAATTAAATTTTTATGGTTGTTGCTTGATGATAATTGTTCCCTATAAGCTTGAGAATTTTAATGGGGTAGATTATTATTATTATTATTTTGTGTACTGGTTTTCACCCTCTTCTCTCTCACTAAAAAAAAAATTGATTCTTCTTCTCTACATGTTTGGACCGTTGTTTATTGATTTGGATAATTATTCTCTCTCAACGAATTTCTTTTTGAAAAATCGAAAAGAAAAATTATGCTATATATACACACATATATTTGTTGAAACGATACTCAAATCTTGTATTTTAGGAATCACATGCATTAAAATTTCTGATAAGATATGGATTTGATTATAGGGTTAGGGGTAAAACCCTCACGTCTTGTTCTCCTTTGTTTGTTTGTATGTTTGTTTTTCCCCTCTAGATTTCCTCATAAATCATAATCTATCCATCCCCTATAGCTCAAATCCGTTTGGAAATAAATTTTGCCAACTGCATTTTCTCTAAAAAAAAATTTATTATTAAAGGATAAAAAGAAACAAATTAATGAAAAAAAGATAATCGAGAACTGACATGTTAACAAAACAAATAAACAAAAAAATTACTCCTATACAAAAATAAATAAATAAATACTTAAAAAAAGATAATGGAGATCTGACATGTTGAAAAAACAAAGTAACAAAAATATAGTACCATAATGCAGTACATATTGTAAATCAAATTTAAAATCTTTAAATATGTAAATATATAATATGATAAAATAATGGTAAAGTAAAATTTTATTGGGTTTTTTAAATAAAATATTTAAATTAGCATATGTTAATAATTATGCTAATATTTATATTAGCATATATTGGTTTTTAATTGAAAAAAAATGTTAATTACAA
Organism: Ziziphus jujuba; assembly: GCF_031755915.1. Taxonomy (NCBI): domain Eukaryota; kingdom Viridiplantae; phylum Streptophyta; class Magnoliopsida; order Rosales; family Rhamnaceae; genus Ziziphus; species Ziziphus jujuba. The sequence continues at coordinate 20,515,506 of NC_083383.1, read as the reverse complement.
CCATCTTTTTTCTTCTTCTTTTTTTCAAAACTTTAAGGGTATTTATAATTTTTTATACTGCCAACTAAGAGAAGAATGTCAGGTAATGAAAAAGTGCTAATGGCAGAGGATGTTTATGAATTATTTCAAACTACAAGGTATTTTTGAAATAGGGATAAAACTCAAAAGATCCATATGATTTTAACCCTTCCTTTTATATGATAACTTATTTTGTTTTCTCTCTTCTCCCTTGACTCCAACTTCAAAAAAATAAAATAAATTAAAATAATGCTGGTGGTTGTGTTAGCTAAGGATTAATTCTCATATATCTCCATCTAATCTTAAAGCTTACACTTAGCAGAAGCTCAACACCTTCTTGGCAAATATTCATAGATCATCAGGTTAGCCCTCTCGAAATTTGATTAGACTTTTGTAAGCATTAAACTTGCTTGCTACAAGCACTTTGATTCCCATATTAGATGGATTGAACTTGGTTGAAATATTGGTGAGCTATCAAATCTCAAATAAAGTTTTATTTGACTTGAATGTGCTTAGGTATGATAACTAGTGTGGGTGAGTGCGGGATACTAGTAAACTACCTAGTGTTCAATTTTATATCACTCGGATGTAGATTAGGGGTTGATTTAAATGCAGTAACAGTCATTTTCATAAGGCTTTTTTAGAACAGTTGGTTTTAGAATTTGAAAGAACTCGAGCGAGGGCATTAGAATATTTGAACTAATGACCCTATTAGACATGTGGGCTAGGGTCCATTATAGCCCACCTTGGCTAGCTTTGGAACACTGCAGTCCTCAAGCCATGTGTGGGCCTTTAGTTCAGGGAAAGAAAGTGTTTTTTTTTTTTTTTTTTTGTTGGGTTATTCATTGTGACAACTAGTATTGGTGTGTGGGACATTGGCAGGTTTGTGTCCAATCCCACATCGTCCTAGTGTAGATAATAGGATAATTCAAATGTAATAATAGTCACTCTTATAATGCAAAAGTCTTTTTAGAACCGTTGGCTTTAGGGTTTCGAAAGAAAGCATGCTCAAGTGAGAATAATCTTAGGATGTATAACCTTTTGAAAATCTCTGAACAAAAAATCACATACCGAATGCAATGGCTAAATTGAGAATAATATCTACAAAGAGTGATAAATTCGCTAGTAGAGGTTGGTTGTTACATTTGTTCACTTGAGAAACATAGGGTTTTTGCATAAATGAGTTGTACTTTGACTATTTGAATGAAGTACCATTGATCAAGTACTTTGAGTTCAATTAGCAATCCCTTAAGCCAAATTGCTTCATTAGCAACCTTTGTAGCTACTATGTACTCAACTTTGTTTGCTGCTAGAGCCACCATAGATTGTAGTTGAGACTTCCAAATTATACAATTTCCATATGTAAGAAGAATTTGACCTTCTCTTGTCCTTTTCTCCAGCATAATCTAAATCCAAGTATCCATTTAGCTAAAACCCCATCTTGGGTATCTTTCTAAATCTTACCTTCATTCATTGTTTATTTCTAAGTACCTCAGAAGGCATTTTGTTGCTTTCTAATGATTCTTATTGGGATAGCTATGTATCTATTAATGACACTAATAGCATGTACAAAATTTGATCTTGTGCAAATCATTGTGTACATCATAGATCCAACAACATTAGAATATGGTACTATTACCATGTATTCACTTTCTTACTTTATGGTTGAACACCATTCGTTTGATAGCTTGAAATGTCCACCAAGACAGACATTTACTACTCTAGCATTTTTCATAGAAAACTTAGAGATCACATTTTGCAGATATGATGATATAAAAAGCATCATTTTAGACTAAGACTTATTCCTCACAATTGTGATACCTAAAATTTTCTTCACTTAACCAAGATCTTTCGTATCAAACTTAGACTTAAACAAATCTTTGACATATGTACAACCTTGGCATTTGGTCCTACAACTAACTTATCATCCACAGACAATGACAAATACATAGTATTGTTATTTATGGAACCATTGAAATTCAAGCAACTACCAAAATTGATTTTTTCAAAACCAAGTTAAACCACAAAAGAGTCAATTCTCTTTTATCGTTTTCTTGGTGAGTGTTTCAAGCCATATAGTGACTTTTTAATCAAATATAAAAGTTCCTCACCCTTTTTTTCTTAACTTTAAAACCTTCGAGTTGCCTTATATATATTGCTTCTTTCAACTCACTATGAAGAAATATTGTTTTAACATCCAATTGTTCCAATTCCAATTAAATTAAGTTACTAAAGCCAACATAATTCTACTTACTATATATTTAAGAACTAGAAAGAAGATTTCATTGTATTCTATGCCCTCCACATGTGTAAATCCCCTTGCCACAAGTTAGGTGTTGAATCTAACTGATTCAGAACTTGTCATTCATAAAAATTAGGTTTTGAATCTAATTGGTTCAGAACTTGTCAAACCTTCTTTTACTTTGTAAATCCACTTACAACTCACAATTCTTTAATTTGTTGGTGTTGGTACCAAATTCAATATTTTATTTGTTAGAAGTGACTTTATTTCATCAATCATAGCTTGTTTCTATTTCAAAGCTTACTTAGACTTTATTAACTTCTTCATAAGACCTTGGTTCATTTTTTGCCAAGTTTTGGAATGTAACAAACACATAAGCTATGTAATATGCATAGCTATATTTTTTGTTTAATTTAATTTGTCTTTTTTTTCTATCTCAAGTGAGGAAATATCTTGGTGAAGCTAGATTGCTTTTACCACTTTGGTGATTGTTATGTTGCTTGTTCACTGTTTGAATCTTCGCTAGATTGGGATAACATTTGCCTTTCTAGTTTAAAAGGTCTTGAATGTTCAATAACAACTTCCTGACTTATCACTCAAGTTTTCAATATCTTGACTCTCCACCTTAAAGATCAACTCAAGTTGTCTTGTTTCTAGCTTGTCATTGATCTCAATAACTGTAGCATTAGCAAATTTCCAAGGCATGGTAGTTTTAAATTACATCTCTTCCAAGGAATAGGCTTTGAATCTAATTGGTTTAGAATTTGTTAAACTTTTTTTTTTACTTTGTAAATCCACTTATAACTCACAATTCTTTGATTTGTTGGTGCTAGTACCAAAATTCATATTTTATTCATTAGAAGTGGCTCTATTTCATCAGTCATAGTTTGTTTTCATTTCAAAGCATACTTAGACTTCATAGCTTCTTTATAAGGCCTTGATTCATTTTCTACCAAGTTTTGGAATGCAACAAACACATAAGCTATGTAATATGCATAGCTATATTTTTTTTATCTAATTTAATATGTTTCTTTATTTTATCTTAAGTTATAAAATATCTTGGTGAAGCTAGATTGCTTTTACCACCTTGGTGATTATTATGTTACTTGTTCATTATTTGAATCTTTACTAGATTGGGATAACACTTCCCTTTCCGGTTCAAGAGGTCTTGCAGGTTCAATAACAGCTTTCATTGATGACTTATCACTTAAGTTTTCAATATCTTGACTCTCCACCTTAGAGATCAACTCAAGTTTTCTTGTTTTTAGTTTGTCATTGATCTCAATACCTGTAGCATTAATACCTTTAGAAGGCATGGTAGTTTTAAATGACATCTCTTCTAAGGAATAGGCCAATCTAACTGGTTCAAAACTTGTCAAACCTTCTTTTATTTTGTAAATCCACTTACAAACCACAATTCTTTGATTTGTTGGTGCCGGTACCAAATTCCATATTTTATTCATTAGAAGTGACTCTATTTCATCAGTTACAGCTTGTTTCATTTCAAAGCTTACTTAGACTTCATTGCTTCTTCATAAGACCTTGGTTAATTTTCTGCCAAGTTTTGAAATGCAACATACACATAAGCTATGTAATATACATAGCTATATTTTTTGTTTAATTTAAATTCTCTTTGTTCTATCTCAAGTGAGAAAATATCTTAGTGAAGCTAGATTACTTTTACCAACTTGTTGATTATTATTTGCTTGTTCATTATTTGAATCTTCACCAGATTAGGATAACACTTGCCTTTTTGGTTCAAAAGATCTTGCAGGTTCAATGACAACTTCCATTGCTGGCTTATCACTCAAGTTTTCAATATCTTAACTCTCCACCTTAAAGATCAACTCCGGTTGTTGTGTTTTCAGCTTATCATTGATCTAAGTACCTATAGCATTAGTAACTTTATGAGGCATTGTAATTTTAAATTACATCACTTCTAAGGACCATCCTGATACTATGACTATAACAATCCACTGATTTATTGGGCCTCTCTACTTATACATATTTATGGCTTAGTCTGTGGGCAATGTGAGACTCTAATTCCACCATGATCCACTGGACCGCATCCTTATGACCCATTCAATTGCATTCCCTTCTTTTGTGGGATCCACATGGTCTCTAGTGGTCCATCAATTTAGGAGCTCATTTAGATTTTGATCGTCAATTGGTGGTTCCCATGGCCTACAAATTTTTTCTGGCCTAATCTTGACTCTGATACCATTTATAACAATACATTGGTTTATTGGGCCTTTCCCAAAAGTGCTAGCTAAGTTGTTTTTGAGGTTCTAAACATGCATACTTATACACATTTAAGACATAGTTTGTGAGCCGAGCAATATGGGCCTCTACATTCAAGATTTTGATTTGTAAAGAACAAAGATAATTTTCCTAATTATGGAGAATAGTTAGAATTTTATTTTATATATCTCTTTGATTTAGCATCTTTTTGTTTGATTAGCATGTATTTAATATATGTTTTAAGATGAATAAAAATAGTTTTGGAATTAATACTGTACATACTATGTTTTCTTCTTGCTATATATAATATTTATGTTAGATGTTTCATACTAGGTTAAAGCATGACCTTTATAGTGTTATGGCAATGTTATGTTTGCCAACTTATGAGGATGTTTTACAAAGATCCCAAATCATTATTGAAAAGGAGCTTGCAAGGAAGGAGACCAATGTGAATGTAGGAAAGAAGCCTGTGAATCATAACAGTAACAATAAGAGAGAGTGTAATGAAAAGAGTGTAAGTGACAAAGAACCAAGACAACAAGGTTGGGTTAAGATTCCTACATGCATTTCATGTGAAAAGAAGCATATGGGAGAGTACTCCAAGATGATTGGAGCTTGTTTCAAATGTGGGAAGATGGGACAAATGATGTAAGATTATCCCTACCTAAAGCAAGAAGATAATCAAGCTCAAGGTCAAGCATATACTTTGATAAGCAATAAAGACAAAGGACCCCAAGTTTTTGAAAGAGGTAATAATAGGTAATTTCGAGGATGACATTTCCTTTTAAGGGGGTAGAGTTGTCAGACCCGCAATTTTTGTAGGTATTAAAGCAAGTTGAATTAATATTTTAGTGTTTTATTTGAATGTTTATGGTATGATTTACTATGAAAAGATTTTTATGTGTTATTATTTGTAATTGTATGAAAAGAAAATTTTGTATTGAGTATTTGATACACATTAAGGGCATACTGATTTTTTACTTGTTTATTTATTTGTACTTATTTTTGTGAGTTTGAAAATTAGACTTATTGAGGTGGAAAAAAGTGTACAAGTGGTTAAGTTTGATAGGTGGTTTGGTGACTTAGAAACCGACCAAGTAAACACCAAAAGTGGTTTTAGGGCTAAGCCTATATAGATGGTATCAGAGTTTGTTTATGGCCGAAAATGTGCTAGCAAGGATGTTGGCTCCAAAGGAGGTAGAATGTAAGATCTATGAACCCTGAAGGATGCGAGGAAAGATCAGTGATCAATCCCATATTGTCCGAGTATGGAATAGTAATGATTCAAATGTAAAGATAGTCATTCTCTTGCTCTACCGATATTGTCCTCAATTTAGCCACCTCACTTCAAATGGTATGAGATTTTTGTTCAGACCTTTCTTTCAATTTGTTTGCTTTTTGACTTGGAAATTTATTTACATTGTGGGTCTTAAAACAAGAATTTTTCCCCTTTTGTTTTTTGAATCTTAACTAAAAATTAATTTATTGACTATTTTGACTAAGTTGTAGATTTCTCTTTTTGCATGTGGAAAAATTATGGTGCTTTTAAACAATATGATGCTTTTAAACAAATATTGTTTGTCTCTGTTTTCTCATCAAAACTAAGAGTAAATGAATTTTACCAGTTTTTTCAATTGTTCTGTGGATGTTTGGTTTGGAAATTGATTTTAGGTTTTGGGTATTTGAGTTTGGAAGTTAAATCCTCGGTTGCATGTGCAAGAACTTTTAAAGATCAAATGTTAAGAGAAGATAGTTTGTAGTTTTGACATGTTTGAAAGAACTGATGATGGATCTATGAGTTTTTAGCTTTGCATGCAGTTTTAAGTTTGAATATTTGAATTTTGAAAAGGGTTTGATGTTTTAATCTTACATGCATGACATGCTTTTTAAGTTCTTGAAGTATGTAAAGCTAAATTATTGGATATTTGGTATTTTGAAAGTTGGAAATTTAGTTTATAACTTGTTGAAATGATGAAATGGATTTATAGTTTTTTGATGACAAATAAATTTGAGGTTAAGTTGTTTTCTTTAAATTTTTGGATGACTTTTGAAAATTATTTTAATAGTATTTTGAATTTATTGTTATTATTTTGGAATTATTGGATTTTCTTTTTAGAAATGAAATTGATTTCAGATTAAGTTTGGGCAATTGGTTTTCATATAGATTAAAAGAAATTTATTTTATTGGTTTTAGGTTGAATATATGGGAAAGGAAATTAAAATTTGTCTTTTTTATAATTTAAGTTTAATTTTATTTAATTAATGGATGACTCTTGGATTTTTAATTTTTAATTGTATTTCTAAGGTTAAGACAAAATTTTCCTTTATTTTGGAAGACTTTTGGACCATTGGTCATATTTTATTTTAATAAGGTTCAATTGATGTTTTTTAATTATTGAAAGACTTTTGGAAATTTATTTTTTAAAATATTTTGCAGTCAAGAAATGACTTTCTTGTAATTGTAAAACAAAGGGACTTATAAAGTAATTTTAATTGGTTTTGTAATTGGATCTTCATAATTGATTCTTAAAGTTGAGTTTAAATTGGATTTGAGCATTAATTGGGTTTATTAGTTGATATTTGATAATGAGGTGAATTTATTGGGCAAATTGTTGAACTTAATTTTAATGAGAATATGTAGATGAATTGGAATTGTTGGTTAAGTAACTTGATTGGTGAATTGTGAAATTAGTTTTTTAATGATGGATGATGGTTAGAACTTGTTGGTTGAATTATAGTTTGCGTTTTGGATTAATGGTGGTTAAGAATATTAATTGGATTGGTTCAACTTATTAGATTGGGTATTAACGAGGTTGTGGTTATTGGCCAAAAAAAACAAATCATATGATCGAGATTAGAATGGACGACTACACTTGGACTAGGGTTATTGGAAACATATTGCAAATGGGAACTTTCCCAAATCCCTAATTGATTTCTTAATATATATATGCATATGGTGATGTGTATTGCATTCATGCATTCTTGAGTATTGCATTTAGAACTGTATGTGTTTCTGTTGAGTGTTAAGTGTGCTTTCTGATTTATAATTTGTAGTGTCATCATTATATTTGTTATTATTATTTTTAAGAATACAGAGTTGAATATAATACATGGGAATATATATGATTATGTATGCATACTGTATCATGCATACGCATTCATTGAGCATAGCATATGAGTTTGTTTTACGTGAATTGATTTCTAAACTGGTTTTGTAAAATGTGCACTGACCTTGATTTTGAAACCTGGTTTTAAGAAGATACTGGATTTGGGTGGATGTCTGAGGACTTAGATTATGTGAATGGTTATGATTTGAAATGGATTAATTATCATATATTGGAAATGTTTTTGATCTTTAGATTTTGTCTGACCAATATAAGGATTGAAGACAAGGTTGTCTTGTGGTTTTGAATTGATCACCTGATGAGATAAACAAGGTTTAATCTATGCCTGCAGAGTTTATCACCGTTTGGAGATAGTCAAGCTAACATTTGGATTTGGTCACAGTTATGATTATGGTTATGATGATGACTTTGTGATGATGATTATGGTAAATTCCTCCTATTTGGTGTTGAGTATCTTCAACAAATAATTGAATTAAGGTTTGATTATTTACACACTTTACATATTTTGGTTTGTTCACTGAATGTGTAATGGCAAAGGTTTCCTTAACATGCTCTTATTCGTTCTTAGTATGTGGTAGTTAAATGATTCATGAATGGCCAACAACTCATCTATTTGGTATGTGTTAAATGCCAAGTACTTAGGATTCTATTATTTTATCGAAACTGTGAACCCTAGATTATGTACATTGCATCTCATACTGCACTTATGTCTGTATGCTATTTTGATATTCAAGAACTAAGATTATTTCACGTGAGTATTAAACCATTCACCAAGTACTTATATTTATCCTTTCATTCTTAATCCTTTACAGGTGCTAAAGTGGTTACTGGTTGGCTTGAGATGGAAGTGGAGTAGATTGACTTGGAATTTTGAAGGTTGAGCTAGAGTTTTAGATTGTGCCTTATGTATTGAAATTTCATCTATAATGGTTTATATTTGGACCTGTAATATTTATATTAGGTTGGAGATTTTAGGCAATTTGTGTTAATTGGTAAAATATAAAGAAGCGGGTCATTACAAAGTCTCTCACTCTTTGACTCAAACTTCAATTTTCAATTTTAAGTCTCAAAACCTAAGAATACAAACAACATTGTCTAAGGAGGTTTAAAGACAGCTTATCTCTACCATACTTTACGGTATTTCTCACATCTCAATAGGTCTCAGGCAAAGAATTCAAAAGAATGATAACATTGTGTTCATCATTGAACATAACTTTACAATTTGTGCGATTTGAAATTAAGCGATTAAATGTATAGAGATTGGCACCCAAGCATTTTGAGACATCCATTTTAAAACCAACAAAATTATTTAAGCAACATGATTTAATTTAGAAGAGTTCTCACTAAATAAAGATGTTCTAATCTGGCCTGTATTTGAGTATTGGTGTTGATCTCATCAAGATTTTCTTAACACCTTATTAGAGAGATGAAGAATAATGGTGCTCATCTCGACCTCATAGATCTCCAAACGCTTTGAACTGTGACATCTGCTACAAATGAATTATCAATTACTTATATGACTTTCATTAGGAACCCTTCCAGTAACCCTTGGTGGTCCCATCTAGTAAAGTCTTACTAAGCAAAACCTAAGGAAAGCCTAATAGATCCTCCCCCAAACCTGGGACAATCAAGAACACAGTAATAAAATAACACCTTGATATACACAGATAGAACCACAACATTCTGTAAATTCCCAACTTACTATCCGTCATACTACAGGCCATTACTGTATATATACGTACTAGGATTACTACTGTATCCATAATTTAGATCAAAGCATTCTAAAAGTAATTATAAATTGTGATCGGGTTATTGATGGGAATGACTCTAGAAAGATAAAGACAAAGTAAGAAAAGATAAAAATATTACTGCTACTATAGAATGCAAAAATGAACAAGTGATGCACGAGGTAGACTGTCCGTTATTTGCCTGGACATAGAGGAACAAATTAAAAATAAATAAAACATGCGGTAAAAATATCTTAGTGAGTGACATAGGACAATAAGAAAATAGCAATTTATATTCATTAACGTTTCTCCAAAAGCTTCATTTTCCACTCTTTCTAAAGGTTTCTCTTTTAAAACTATTTCGCAAAGCCCAACTTGTATCCTAATTCAATATCATAAAATAAGTATCTTTATAATAAAACCATTTAAATATTATAGATCAAATGAATGTGATCAAATACTAAGCATAAAACAATAAAACTATTGTTCATAAAATAATTATATAAAATGTAGTAAAACCATAAATACATCTGAAAACAAATAATATACCATACAATATAGCCAATGTTTCAGAACACCATCAAACAATAAAGAACCTATGAAGAACCTAACTCAAGACTCTTAATATATTAGAGGCATTGTGTCAATGAAGAACCAATGGAAAGAATCGATCTCATGACCTTTAGAGTATGAACAACATCGTGGCAATAAAAAACTTACACGAAGAACCCAACTCATGATCTTTAGTGTGCTATAGGCATCATGGCAAATCTGCACACTAATGATATAACCACAGAACATAGATGCTGACATTATGTGATACATCAATTAAAATCATCAGTACAGTATTTATAAACAATATTTTTAATAACAATCTTTTATTTTCCAAGCAAATAATGTACTATAAACCATAATTCAATATCCAAAAACTAAGTCCCTTTATTTAATATTTCATCCATGACTTTATAAACCATAAACCTTATATAAATAGGTCAAAACTTCCAAATCAACATTTCATACCAAAACTTTATATTTGAATACATAACATAAATACCAACAATGAAATATGTATCACTATAAACCATTTTTAAGCTCTTTGAAATTTAAAACATATAAACATGCTTAAAAATATATAATTTATAATCCACTTTCTCAAAAAGAAATATTTTTCAATTGGACTAAAACATCAATTAAGATACCAATACATTTACATAACAAAATTCACAAGTTCTATATGAACCGATTAAAAATTGGAACCATTTAAAATCTTATCAAAAATCATATAAAATGGTAATAGATATATATATAAATATAAATAACAATATATACACAAGTGAACAATATTCTAACCATGTAATTTATTATAATAATATGCCCAAAACTATTTAAAAAACAAAACCACTCACGGATATGACTGGTGATCACTTTTGCTCCATCACACAGTCAACTCCGGATATAATATGAGTGCCTATAATATAATAGACTATTCTTAAACCCCAAAAATTAAATTAAAGACATTGATACATACCAAATTTCTCAAAATAATTTATACAATCATAAACTTATATAAATTGAATATCGAAGGGTTCAATAATGCCGTAAACCCTTAAATTCAATATCCAAAATTGTGGTTTTCCACTGAAGGTCGATTTTACGAAACTGAACATTTCAATAGATTCTAATAACACCCAAGTATAATATTAATTTGGTTCTAGATTGTTCAAACACAGTCCAGTTTTATCTGATATTTAATTAATTGATCCAAAAATAGAAATATCATCAAATATTGTCTAAAATCAACAAATCATATACCAATTGAATGCCCGTAAAATAAGGATCACATTGATATAATCATCTTGATTAAAAAATGTTGTCGGTGAGCTAAAACTTCTCTCAAAGTGTTAACCAAATTTCCTGGTATTGGATTTCTAAAACTATGAGAAATTTTGACAAATGAAGGTTAGGAATGAATCCAAAGGTCCTAAACAATAACGGTTCAGGTATGCTTGTATGATTGAAATGGCCAGAAATAGTTGAAATTTTGACGACCCAAGCAAAACACTGTCGCCAGCTTCGTTGGCCCGATTTAGGCTCTTCTAGTGGTGGATCAACCTAGGATTTTAGGGTCTTGGTCATCAAACTATGCACTTGTGGGTGGCTGGTGCGTGTCATGAATGGTGTCCGAAAATGGATGAAACTGACATTAACCCGATCTACAGTGGTGGCTTTCGCAAGTTGACCAAGTTTGGGCATGGGTGCAGGTCTGCTAGGGTTTCAGGGACCAATTGGGTTTTTTATAATTTGTTTAATACATGGCACGCTTCCAAATTTATATAGGCACTTGGATCTACTAACAGACAAAAGTCAGGACTGATTTGGATACTAATACAATATTTATACTCAAAATCTTTTAGAATCATAACTTTTTAACTGTAATTCAGAATTTGACGTACCGTCAATCTATGAACTTGTGTCATGAACTCTACAAAATAGCATATAGGCCAAACAAAAAACTTGACTATAGAAAAAGTAATCTAGAACCCACAGATAATCCACGTAGTCGAACCACCCAATCAAACTTATACAGCATGGGCGTTTTGCTACGGGTTGTTATAACCTTCCTCTTAAAGAAATTTCATTAATGAAATTCATGCATTAGTTATGGAAAATATGAAGATTCTGACTCTGTATTGATCATCTCATTCCCAAATTGCCTCCTCAACTCAATGATTTTGCCAAAAGACTTTCATAATAATAATAATAATAGCAATAATAATAACAATAATCTTGACGCTCTTTCTCTTTCCTGTCTAAAATTTAGACTGACTACTTCTCATAGGGCAAGTGGTCACTCAGCTCAATATCTTGTGCCTCCAACAAATATGATAGATGTAATATATATTTGCGAAGCATGAAGATGTGGAACATGTTGAAAACTTGAGAGAGCTCCTTTGGGGCACCTAATGACCAACCTCAAACTTGAGATCCTTTTTACACATCTAGACTTTGACTGGTACACTATAATGTAAAGCCCGTTGATTTGAGTTTGTAAATAGGCTGTGCGCCTAATTTTGAATTACAATTAAAAAACTATGGTTCTTAAAAATTGTAAATATTAATATTTTATTTGTGTTCAAACCAAATTGAATTTTTATTTTTTAGTGGATCCTAAACCTATATATATATACATATATTTATAGATATATCTGTGTGTGTGTGTGTGAAGAACTATACCTTCATAAATAAATTGAAAAATATTAAAAAGTTCTAAGGAATTCCAATAAATAACCTCTATCTGTATTAGAGGAGGGAGAACATACTCTCGTTGTATTTTAGATTTTTTCCCCCTAATCTACAGAATATCTGACTTTTACAATTCCATTGAAATCTATTTAAACATTCAGTCCGACTCAATAGGAGTTGATTTAGAGAAATTACTTGTGATTGAATTAGTCATTGTTTGTTTGTTTACTTTTAATCGATCTAAATCATAAAAATAGAGCTATTTAAATAATTTAAAGTCCGAATCAATGATTAATATTAATAATATGACATTGGGACGTTTTACTTACAGGTTTCCTTTTAGATTATATAAGAAATTTACAGATAATAAAAAAAAAAGTACAACGTCAAACATTATTACAGGGTGCTTTATAAAATAAATAATCAAATATATACTTATACATAATAGAAAATATTTTTAAATTTATTTTAGATATTTTTATATTTTAACTGATGCATTTAATATCTATTTTTCAAAATTTTGAAGCACCATCTAAAAAGCACCGACCTACTTTAAACACTTTTTAATTTTTCTGCAAACATAATTAGAAGCGCTTTTTCTCTTTTGGAAGCACTTGTCGGAGCTCAAAAAACAATTTTAAAGGCACCCTACAACTCAAAGGTATACAAATAAAACAAGCAAAACGAAAGAAATATGTTACTTTCTAATAAAATTTTACGTGGAATAAATGTGTTAAATTAATTGCTTTTACATTTTTTAAGAAAATAATTAATAATTAATCTAACTCAACTCGGCTTTGATTTTTAGCCTAACCTACAATATTAAACACAGAAATCATTGTCAACCAGAGTACCATAGACTATCGTTTTTTATTATTGTTGAGTGGAACTAGACGTGGTTGGAAACATTGCTTGTAAGGAGTACTAATTAAAACAAATAGACAAAACAATTATAATGCATCTGACAGTTATTAACATCAAATTGATCTAATTCATATGAGAATTTTCTTTTCATTAATATTGAACTATGTACAAAATGGAGAAGCTGGATATAAAAGCTCATTTAATCGTGAGCTAAGAATAAAAATATAAAACTACATGGATCATTTTTTTATTTTTTATTTTTCCTCTTTTTTTCTCTTTGTTGTGTGAATTCCCCCCTATCCATCTCTTTCAAAAAAAAAAATTTAAAAATATATATGCAAAACTGATCAATTCCTAGTAAATGTGGATCATCGAACAGAAAGATTGATCTGCCATAAAGCAAAAAACTACAGCTTACAGGAGTAGGCAGATTAATCTTGTGACGAAGCAGAATATTCAAAAATAAGGCGCTTTGATGGGGCAGACTGTAGAAGTACACGCAAGCGGCTTGAAAGTTGGTAGATCAAGGTCCATTGCATTGCCATTTCCGAGTCCTTCATCTGCCTAACAATGGAGGCCTAGAGGCAAAAAAAAAAAAAGCACTTAATTCTAATAAAGAAATTCAATGAAAATCATATCAAAATACGGCATCTTTTTATCCTCATGATACAAAAAGTCGGTGTGCCAATTTGTCAACAAATACAAGATATATCAGTTATAATGGATACATCAATATCAGTTATAATGGTGATGGCAAGGCTTTTTACGTAATTTCAATATCCATTTATTGTGTTTAATCAATGTTTTTCACCATTTACCTTAAATAAAAAATAATCAGTTATTCAGTTTTGCTCATTTGTCAAATGACAAACTCAAAAGCACAGTAGAAGAGAAGAAGATAACCTGAAGACGCTTCCCAAGCTGTACTTCAACTTCTGTTCCGAATGAGATATTACTGGCTAAAGATTTAAGAGGATCAACCGTGGGATCAACAGAAAGCAAACTAGGGATCTGTGGTGCATATACTAGCCTCCACCTTGCCTGACCAAACTCTCCCTTCCCTTCAATTCGTGGCATTAGTTTTTCTAGTGTCGTAGTTGCAAGCTTTTGAAATGCAAGCTGACCATTGCCTTCCAAGATGGACCCTGCCAATTGACTCTCAAAAACTCTAGCAGCCTGGGCAAGAGAGAAGAAAAAAATAAATAAATAAAAAGTAAACCTGATTACAAGAAGCGGAATAGAAGTAAAAGCATACAAATTTTTATCCAGACTTTACATGACAGTAGAAAGAATGAAGGGGTGGATTCAGCTTTTCCGTGAAGTGGTCTATAGCATGTACATACTACTTTATACCAAAGACTCAGCAAGACGAACAATTATGCGTGCATATAAACATATAAACACATTGAGAGAATCAAGAAATCAAAAATGTACATCCATTTATCTAGAGAAAAAGAGCATGGTAACATAACATAACTCTAATTAATTGTCTAGCGTAGTTTTTGGATTCAGCTCACCCCCCATTATGGTAATTTCTTCTTCTACATCTTTAATTTGTTAATTTATTATTTGCCACTTTGCATACAAGGGCAGTATAATTGTCTATTGAAAATTTCAACACTGAAGTTACATATGAGGACTAATCATTTCATGCATCTTGGAAGTTGAAAATTGAAACTGGAGTTTAGATGTTACCTCATTGGGTGAAAGAGCATCCTGTTCCACAGACCGTGTAGAAGTCACCACCAATTTATCCTGCCAATTGCTTGCTCGACTTTGAATTCTGAATTGCCACTCAGATCCAACCAAAACTAAGTCGAGATTTGGATCTAGTCCATTCTCAGGCTCAAATTTTGCAATATTTAGATGCTCCTGCTTAAGCCTCACCTGAATTTGGAAATTTTCATCAGCATTTCAACAGAAAACACAAGTCAGCCCACTAAAAAATGAATATAACTAGTTGTTTGAACACCAAACCTAGGAAAAGAAAAGAAAATGAGGTGGTTTGAACTGCAAGAGCAATATATGAAATCATAGGACTCACCTGAGTAGCAACAAGATTTACATCACCATTTTCAAAAGTTAGTATGCCTTTAGGTTGTATCCGTTCGGGATGAGCTGGGCCATCTAACTCAAGTTCTCCACTAACAGCAAAATTAAGAATCAATGGATAAACTATTCTCAACTCTGGTCCTAGAACAAGCTTCAAATCGATAAGCCGAATATCTACGTTTGGTTTGATATTCACTCCCTTCATATCCTTTTCAACTTCAGATGATTCTACTGACAATTTTAGAAAGGAAAAGAATAAATGAATAAAGCTTGTAGACATCACCCATATGACCAGCAATATAAACAATGTACCATTTCTAACTTAGAAACATAGAATGCTCATATTTTTGCTGCTTAAGAAAAGCTATTTCAGCTTCTCAAATTACAAACATGCACTCCATTTTCCACATTTCTTCAAAATTTCAATCTATGAAATCGTAACTTCAAATAATGTTAAATTATTGTGTTTTGGGTATTTTATATCTAGATCTAACTTGAACAGGTACCTATACAAATATTATACACTTCATTCAATTTTATGAAACAAAGATATGGAATTTCAGTTTCATTCACTTTTTCTCCTTTTTCCAATAATATCAGAATAGGGCTGCTGCCAACCTCTTCGACTCATCAAGCATAGCTGAAGCTCTCCTACCTCCTTCCTGCACCCACACCCCTCCACAGCCTTTCTACCTCTCTCTTACACTATGGCACAGCTCCTCGAGCTTTCACCTGCACCCTGGCACAAGCTGTCTGCCTCTTCCCTACACACTCTGCTATGGTCCCTTCCCCCCCTTTCTAGTCCTCTTGCCACCCTAACTGCGTCTTATATTTCTGCTGCCACCCATAAAAACAATGCTATGCTCTGGTGCTAACTCCAAAAACTAATCTCTATCCTAGCGGAAAATGCCTAAGCCTATCTCTTTCTACCTTAAAAATTCCACGGACCTGTGTTCGTCTACCTGAAGCATCATATATCCATCAAAATCTTTCCTTTTTTTATTTTTATTTAGTTATTTATTCTTTTCCATAAATGATAGTGATACTTGAATTTATCCATTTATGATTCTATCTTTGGCATAAAGTTAAGATCAGCCTTGCTGTCTTTGCCTGTATTCAACATCTGACATCCATCTACTATGATATATAGATGAAGTATTTCTCCATATTTATGCAGCAACATCATCCCTCAGCTGTATTTACCGACACTGTCAGTTCTAGGATTTGTGTTTTATATTAATATGTTTTTAGGTGATACCTCCTGTTTGACACTGACTTTGCATTTGACTCCATGTCTATGGAAAAGATATTAAACTGCTGTCATCCATATGGTATATAATGATGGCATTCAAATAATGTATGTAAAATGAAAGGATTCCAATTATTTTCTTTTAGAGCAAGTTTATCACTACTTATATCTTTGCCAAAAAAGAGAGCAATACATCTATCATGATCCTCCAAGCATTGGTTCTTCTGCCCACAACAGTTAGAAAAATGATCATTTTTGTGATTTCTGACTTGGCTGAGGAATAGCATAGAATCTTCAGAAGTTTCTGGATTTTCGGATTCAATATGCTAAACAAGATCCATTAGCTTAGGGTTAAATCAAAAATGATTTCTTCATTTATTTCCTAAAGTATTAGGAGATATCTTTGATTATACAGTTTCTTCTTTGCTTTTTATTTTCCTTTTCATGTACATGAGCTAGTTTATAAATCCATTGTAATTATTCTTGAACATATATGAAAACGGATTATTTTTCAAATTGTTTCATAGCTTAATTATCTAACTAGTCTTATGTTGAGATCCTACTAATCCCTCTGTCAACTATTGTGGTGCAAGTATAATACCCAATTGTATCCATAATTGGACTGGCTGACACATGAGGGAGAGAATGAAAACTATCTTGTAGGTCATTTTAGTTTGATAAATAAATATATATATATATACATATGGGCCCACTTTCTAAGAGCCTAAGCTTTTGGAATAGTCGTAACTTAAAAATGTCAATGAAGTTTAGCTACCTAATGGTAAAGGAGCCCAATTTTCATATCTGTTCTTATCTCTTCCTCACGAATGCACATGATGATTGACAATGTTCTTAAAGTTCATATCATTTTGCTTAAATGAGTTATCAGCTGTACCACAGGCACTTAACTCAACTGAGTCGATTCTACAATCCAGGGTGACTGATGCAAAAGCTATATTAGGAATTTTATTAGAAAATTACGAGTTTTATACTATTCATGGTTTTGATATCTTCGGGATTTGAGATTTTATTAATTTGTGTTTCTTTATTACAAATGGGGCTTTAGTAACCTTCGACAATCAAACTTATTGATTTCCCTTTAGTTTTCTCACGTTTCCTCTGTCCTTTCTTGTACTATGTCATCATCTTTTCACATGGAGAAGGAAAAAAACAAAATGAAGTGGCCAAATCCACTGTTAAGGAAAATAACATCCTATGGAAAACACTGTACTGTAACCCTACAGGTACAAGGAGTTTTATGACTAAAGTAAGTGTTAGGGTAAAGAACCCAATGATTGTGTTTTATAATAACCAGATGCTATAAATATTGTTAATAATCTTATGATCTATGAAAGAACCAAACATATAGAGGTGAGTTGTCATTTTATTTGATAACTAGTAACGGAAAAGTGATGACCCTTATGTTTTGACCCAATAACATTTTTACTAAAGCAGCAATAGAAACTTATACTAATCTTTTGTTCTGATCTGGGCATTGGAAACATCTATATGCTCTAGCTTCAAAAGAGAAAGAGGTTAAAAAAAAGATAGATTAGATAATTTTTTATCAAGATCCAACTTAACAATTATATGTATATACAAGTTTAGTACACTCGATTTAATGAAATAACATATGAAAGTTCAGTTTGTTTCTATCTTTTTTGAACAAGTATCATTTAACAAATAGAAACTGCTTGTGTTCAGTTTGTTTCTATCTTTTTTGAACAAGTATCATTTAACAAATAGAAACTGCTTGTACAAGAACAATTTTAGAAGAAAACACTTTAGGAAAAAAAAGTATTTCACAAATCTTAAGTAATGTAATCAACATGAACACAGTACAATTATGATAACAAGGACATCTGATACAAGATCTTTGAAAAAAAACTTCATAAGGAGGTGTCTATAATAATACCATGCCCTCAACAAGATTTCCTGAGTGCAATCGTTTAGTTAACCTAAAACCAAGTATGATGACAACAATAAACATTCAAAGAGTTTCATTTGAAAAGTTTAAAGGATGCTCCAATTCCATTTAAGGGAAAACAATTTAGATAGACTGTCCATACAGATCATACGATTAAATAAACCTTAACACACACTAAATATTCTTTTCAATAATTCTTACCTGAGGGTTGAGGGAATCTGGTCCTTGAAGCAGCAGGTTGTGAACTGAAAAATCGTGAAACATAACTTGAATTTACTACTCTACTAACACCATCTCCAGGAATTCTGGACTGGTTTGATGCCATTCTATTTGGGGCAGCTCCAGTACCCTTATCATGTGGTAAATATGCTTCTCCATGGCTCAACTTAATATTTCCAGAAATATTTGGTTGCAAGATGGACCCAGTTATCTGCATCTGAGAGTCAACCTGGGCACTGTGATTTAAAGACCAGATTAAGCCTCCTTGATAAGCATATGAAAAGAAAAGGCAGTTAAGCTAGTAAACAGAAGAGGAATGGATTGTGTTCATCATGGAAGAAATGAAAAGACACTTTCAATATGAAGATTCTCTAATGTGGCCAAAAAGAAAGTCAGGAAAAAAGTATGGAATATTCTGAAAAAGAAGCCACGGATATAGTAATAAAATATGAGAAATTTGAAAGATGCATCAAAGACATAAAATTAATTTAATATTTTTGCCAACGAGAAAAGACATTTTTAAAAAACAAATTCCTAGAGATTAAGGTAACGAACCTTAGAATATTCTTTGCACGTACTTCCAGAACTTCACATTTTAGGTCTATTTTATCACCAAGGGATGCTTCAGTTGTCCTAAGAGGCAGGTTTCCCTTCACAAACAGTTTACCCCTTCTACTAACCCTACTTTCCAACGAACTGATGCATAACCTATTTGATTTTACATGAACTGTGCCACCAAAGTTTGTGAGTGGTTTCCATAGTACAGGAGATGATATTGATGCTCTGTAGAATGATGCAGATCCATCAAGGACTGGTTGTTCAACTGTCCCCCTTAACTACATATTTGAAACAATTCACCAGTCACAGAAAGCAAATTCTATACAAATTGCTTGGAATAGAATCAATAATAATAAAGCATAATTAACTGAGAAAATTGGCCCATGAAGAATTTAATACAACTTGACCAACCTGAAGCATAATATCAGCACTGCCATGGAGCCACTTGGCATAAGGAGATAGAGCTGTTAACAGCATCATGCCCCCATCTTTAATATCAGCATCAACTCTAACTTCTCCAACATCTAGTATGTTCCAATTTAGACCTTTAAGGCTCTCTGCTAATTGAGTATCCCAACCCTCTTCATTTCTCTCTCTAGGAATTTTCTTTTCACTAGAATCATCAGCAGATCCTCTATTCCTTTCCTTCACCCAACCACGTTCCCAAGTTTCTTGAATTCTATCCTTTCCTAAATCTTCTTCTTCTAACATGCTATTTTGGACCAAAGCAACAGGTACACTACCTTGAATATGGACATGACCATTCTGGATGATTGGTTCAAATTTTGCATTAAACAGAAAACGTCTGGTTGAGGTCAGGGATGCAACAATTTCAGCTCGTCCAAGATCAATGCCCCCAACAGCACCATCTAGGAGCCTTACTTGCACATCACATTCTGGTTTTGCAAGGCTTCCTCTAAGATCACCTTCCATGTGCAATATGCCCCTGATTGGAGCTAAAAATTGCCGCAAAGATTGAACAACATCAGTAGCTGAAGATTCAATGATCTGTACTACAGTCGGAACTAGACTAACAGGAAAATTTAGAACAGCAAAATGAAGATTCGGTTTAGGCCCTAACAAAGTCCCATCCGCATGGATTGTGGCATTATCCTTCTGAATAAAAATTTTCTCAAGACGCAAACCATCATCATTGCTATATGCACCAACTGCCAGAACACGCTGAGTTTTGTAGGTTCCCCATTCCCAGTCCTCACCATGAAAGTCAAAGTCAGCCTGATAACAACATATCGTGAGAAAGTGGATCATCAAAAGACGAAAGCTACATATGCAAACATCACCTGAACAAAACTAACAACAAATACAAGCATCACTGCAAAAAAATTAACAGTAATGGTAGACAACTTCTCAACAAAAAGTGCCACTATACTGTCATTTCCAAGAGCCTAAACTGATAGGAATTGGATTCTACTATGTTTATCAAGTTAACCCAAACACACACTACACTTTCCCTCACGTGTAGGCCTGTCTAATAAGATTACATGAAATAGGGGTTAGTATGATTTTAACACAACAATACAACCAAAGCTCTAATGCCATATCAAATTACCATGAAGACCAAACTTAAGCTAATAAAAAGTGGACCAAACTATATATCTCAAGTTAACACAAACAAACTTAAGTTCTTAATTTTCCAGGTTCAACTATCAGTTTGATAAAATGAACTAGTAAAAAGAAGGTAAAACATTGTGCTTAATAGATTAGGATATAGGAAGTCGTTTTTTCATTAAATTGCGAAAAAAATGGAATAATATCCACTAATGAGTGACATTCATTGTAGCCAACCATTTGTAACACGATGAGATTCAGTGCACACCAGAACTCACCAGCATGCACCCAAAATCCGATTATCTATATTTCTGCTATTTTAAAATTTAAGACCGCATTCTTCATACAAGAGACACTTGTATTTAAACTTGCCCTATAAGTTGAGAAATACATACCATTGTATCCCCATTGCCGCCGCCACTTGCATCAAGAGAGCCATGCCAACGACCTTTAAGTTCTGCTAAACCTGGAAGACTTACATCTTCTAGAATAACCTCATTTGATGAAGTAAAATGCCCATGTATAATCTGATATGATAGATCAGGTGAAAAGTATAATTACATAGAATATTTAATTAGAATGCTTCAAATATGTTAATCCTATTACCAGAAATGAAAGCATAATAGAAATACAATTATTTCTGGGCTACAAGCAATAAGCCATCAGTTTGTTTTAATGGAAACCATTTTTCAAAAAATATCTACACTTTTGGAGTTCCAGATTGGGAAAATGAAATAATCAACAAAGAATAACTCTCCAGTTGAAGGAAAAAAAGGCAAAAGTATAATGGCCTTTACAATTTTCTGTCATTTTTTATTTTATTTTTTTTTCCAAAGATTCTTTATCAATTTCCGTTCTCATGCCAAACAAGAAAACACATTCCATTCCATTCTTATTTTCTATAAGAAAATATTTTCCCATTGAACATTTTATTTCCAAACAAACTGAGCCTAATCCACATACACCAAGTAAACCATTCCCAATGATAGTGTTTTATCAATCAAATACCTCAAGCAAGTCTTGAACATTTTCAGTATATAATCCCACCGACTGCACACTTTGAATAAAGAGGTCCTGCACATAAGTGAGACAAACATGCATGATTAGTGAATTAGATTCATAAGGAAAATTTTGCACAGCTTAGAAGAGGACATCATAAATGTATGTAAATTATTCACAGGAGAAGCTTGTAAAACCCATCCCAATTTTTGCTTCTATTCTTTTGTTTTTTTTTTTGCATCAACAACAAACTACCTGACATGCCATAGACATAGTCATCTGATATATTAACGTCCACCATCTGACACTACAAGGCTTACTCTACAGACTCTTATCTCTTGACATTATTGGCTATGTATACTGACACAGTTATTGGACAATATATAACCATGTAACAATTTCTAGCATCCATGAGCTCATTAGAATCTGCCATATCTTACAGAGTCTATGATGTTCTACAAACTTAATTCCCATCTATAAAGATCGCCCTACTCCCTTCATCCCAGCAGAATTGTTGTCTTTTCATTTTCCAAGCATCTCATTTTCCAAACAAATTCCATCTCAATAGTCTATGGTTCTTCAAAACTTAAATCAATGAAGCTAAAGAAGTGTGAATGGATTAACGAATATCTATCACATATCATGTGGAAGGAGAGAAGGAAGAAAAAAAATAAATAAATAAAATATGACCATAATCTACATTGGGGATTTTCTTTAGCAAATTCTAATATCCCATTATTTAATAACATTGTTCTTCCATCTAGTAAACATACGGATGGTAAAAACAGTAGATTCAGATCACTAAAAAGCAACCTTAACACATTATATTTATAGTAAATCTTGTTATTATCTAGAGCTGTTTTGAATGATTTTTCATTTAGTCGACCACTAAGATGTCTCCCAAGGGGCTAAACGATTTGCGAACTTCATTAGATTCATTTTGACTAAATTTGCAAAGTCAAATAGAGAATGATATAATCACTCTATGCTTTCTAAATTTCAGATGAGTATTTTGAGCTAGTGTGTTTAGTTGCCATGTCCAAACCTTAGAAATTTAAAATTAATGGAGTTATATTTTGCTAGGCTAACTGCAGATGACTATAATTGTATATACTCATGCAGAAAATCTAAGTGGAACGCAACCTTTGATCTGGTATGAACAGAAGGATCTGTACTTCGAGAAATAAGTCTAGCAAGGGGAAGCATCTCAGCAACCTCAGCTCTGGGAACTTCAAGTCTCATTCTCCACCTGCCCATGGAGGATATGACACTACCTAGATGCCCATCCATTGCCCTTTTAATAAAGCCACCCCTCTCCTTGCTAGCAGGATTTCGGTCTCGGGTACCAGGTAATACATATTCTCCTTGAAGCTCATATCGACTATTGCTTTGCTCCAAAACAGTTTTTTCAACAGTAATCTAAACAACAGAAAACAATATGAGCCATCTAATTCAAAACATCACAATTGTGCATAAGGCGCATGTATAGATATCAGAGCTCAACCAGTAAAGATATCTAATGTCATTTTTCAGTAAGATATGGCAACTATTTGTTCTAAAAATTTCCTTTTATGTTTTACAATGCCTATAAAGTAGAGCACCTTCAAGACAATATTCACAATATTGTCATTTTAAATCAAAGCACATAAACACTCATATCAGAATCAATATTCATGATCAGTGAAAGTATGTAATTTAATACTCTTCAACAATATAACCCAAAGGGATAATTGGGATCCACTTCCTCAAAGAAATGAGATCAATTTCGAGGAAGTCCAGGAAGTTCCATGAAAATATATATAAAATCCGAAAGAATTAGCAACAAGAAACTAAGCCAAAGACAAGATAAAACACATCAAGTAGGGAAGAGCACAAGTAGTTTTGTAACCATTTCATCATAAAATTCAATTAGCTAGGAGTAAACTCCTAGGAAGCAATGTAGTAGCCCAAAAACTGATAGTGATAAATATGACTTCAGTCCAATTCCATATTTCAAGGTATTCAAGACATGATAATAAATACAGGCCTAATTTTATCTAATTAGAAACTAGCAAACTGAAAAAAATTCACAATTAATGTTATTCCAGCATAATCCAACCCAAATCAGATATTAAGTACTGATTATGAAAGATCCCTTCTCATGCTCATTTATTTCAGGAAGAGTTATCTGACTGAAAATTCAAAATTAAGTACTGCTAAATGTGATTTTATTTATATTTTCTTAGCACATATAAACACAAGACACATTGATGGAGAATAGGAATAACGTACCTATGGTTTCATGTTTTATTAGGCTTATTAATATTATGTTGTTTTATTAGTTTTTTAATTAGTTTTCTGTTTAATTAGGTTTTCTTATTGTATTTAGTTTCTTTATTTTATTAGGTTGTTTACCATAAATAGGGATCACCATAACCCTATTAGATAGATTATGGAGAGTATGAATTATTGCAAAGCTGTTCTCTCTTTGGGGGCTTTTCCCTGGTTCTTCTTCTCTCTAGTATTGTCTATTTTTCCCATTTGTTCATCTAATTCTACCCCTTTCATCCATTATCTTCCCCTATCTTTTAATTCTCCCCCCTTTGGTAAAATCCTGACTTTCTTCTATTTCTTGTTACCATACTGCATTACACATATTTTCATTTGGACAGTAAGGGTAGCAAGGCATCGCTATTCTCAGAACAGCAGCAAGAGGTCTGCAACTGTAAAGAGGTTAATATGAGTAAGATGTAAGATGATAATAGTCTTAGGATATTCAGATCAATGAACCCAACAAAAAAGGCATACGAAAAAATAAAAATAAAAAAATGTATTAGCTTAGATACTAACAACATCCCCACTCCATCTAGCGGCAACATCTAAGGCTTCACCAAGAACACCACTAAATTTCGGTCGAAGAATAGATAACTGTCCATGCCCCCTTCTTTTCTGAAGATTAAGTTGCAATTCTGCCTGATGACATAAAAGAAATAACCGGTTAATGGATTATGATAAAATTAAGTTAAAATGAAACTGATTATTAATTATCAAAGTATATTTCAGTGTAAAACTTCAAACACAATAAACTTGCAATCAATAGCATAGCCTAGTTACACTTTCACCTGTGATAGCCAGAAAAGAAACAGCTAACTAGCCTCACATTATTTACAAAAATGCTGAGGGAAAAAAAATGGCACTAAAATCATGATACTACTAATAAGTGTTCCATTTTCCTTTTTCTCCTCTCAGAAACACACAAATAGGCATTATATACTATGTTGCAACTTGCAACAGTGGAAGCTCAAAATACATTGAATTGAACAAAATACGTCCTTAACAATTGGAGACTTTGCTCCCCATTGTAACACTTTTCATACGACTAGACTTTCAGGGAACCATTATCAAACACCTGAAAGGTAGATATTGGAGAAGTTAGAAGACCAAGTTTAATGAACCTTTTCCCAGGATCAGAAAGTTTCAGCCATACATCTGAACCATTCTTAACAGCCACCTTATAAGTATCTATTGGTGCAACAGAGAGTATTAACAAAGGTAGAGATAAAAAGAGTGAAAATAACAAATTAGCACCAATATGCTGGGCTTACCTTTTGTATGGTCCCCCTGAGAGATGCCAATTCCAATTCATCAAGCGGAAAATGGCGCACCTACATCCATGACAATTAGGGCAGGAAAAAAAAGGTTACATCTGAATTCTTCTTGTCTTTCTACATAAGCAAGCTCACCAAATAAAACCTAAAGAGGGAAAGAGGGGAAGAGGGAACAAAAAGGAAAAGAAGAAAATAAAAGAAAAGGAGGAAGAAGAAGACAGGATTCTTCAGGAATGTTACCTCCAAGTTAGCAGAATGAAAAGGTTGAAAGTAAATGTTAGCTTTTAGTTGCCCCTTCTGAAGAGAAAAAGATAATAACTTTCCATTTTGCAAATTATGTTCAGCCTTCGACCTTAATGGCCCTATAAATTCCATTGCAAGACTTTCATCTGGCCTACCTGTGGCATCCAACTGCATTACCCAAAAGAGTGTTATTTCAGAAAAATCCAGGTAATTAAAACAGGAAAGTGGAACATAGTTCATAGGGTAATTATAGGTCTAAAACCAATGACATCTGACCTCTTTAGTTATAACTCTTATTATAAACATACCAGCCACACAAAACATTCATCTAAAGATCCCAAGAAGTCCCTAGTGGAACCATTGGTTACAATTCCCATGCTAGAACATGTAAAAGGTAGAACATATGGCAGAAACACGAGCAATGAAGCCTCCTTTATGTGTATGTAAGGAATAGCAAATAAGTTAAAATGATTAATGTTTGAAATATTTTTGAAGAATAGAATCATATGCTGGTATCTTGAATACCTAACTAAATAATTCACAGAAACCTTGCTAAAGACTAGTTTTCTATGCGCAAAATGATACACATCTACACTATTAACGAGAGGGGTGTAGTTCAACTGACTCAAGCATGAAAGATAAACCGGTGACAAGTTTAGAAAACTAGAACAAATAAAGATTATTGTTCAAAGGGCGGGATGGCACCAATGGAATGTAATATCTCAAAAGTTAACAGACCATCAATCCCGAAAGCTTCAATTATTAGGAAGTAGGTTACATATATCAAGTCAACACAAAATGCACTTACTGGGAATCAATTATGGGGAGTACACAAACTGACCAAAAAAGTTACTAATAACAAGAAGCATGAAATTTAAAGCTAAAAACAAACAGAATATCAGCACCTCTGATACCAAGTAAAGTTACCATTAATCCCAAAAGATTAAGTTAAACAGCTCAAGTTGTTAGGAACTGGTGCCTGACTATGTTCGAACCAACACAGCATGCAACAAAAGAAAGTTGCATAAGGTAATTTTAAATCATAAGGATCACAAAAAACAAACATATTTGCACAGAAAAGTAGCATACTCTAAAAGATTAAAATCCCTAAAAGGGAAATAAGAGTAAGACAACTAGAAATGTGAAGAAATGGTATGGAAAAATGGAACAAATTTGAATGGAGAAACAAGCAAATTACATGAGGTAAATTAATTGGAACCAAGGCCAATTTCAGTTTAACTAAATTATTACTTTAATAGAGAACTTTACTTCATTGATAAAAGACAATAAAACATAATAAACAAGGATGGGTAATCCATATAAAATAACTAAGCAAAATAAATTAGATAACATAATTCCAACTCAAGAAAATGAAAGACATTGGAACATCCTTAAAACTCTCTTGTAGTAGATGCTTATAAACAAGCCCAGAACTTCATATAATCCCACAAAGCCCTGAGGTCTTGACTCTATTTTCAAAAAAGCCTTCCATTTGGTTCCAAACCATATTGTCCAAAAACCAAGGCAATATTGCACAACTCCAAAAAGCATGTCCTCTTCTGCTTCCAATAGAGTGACTGTGCAATACTATTTTTCTTTTCATTTGAGTTATTAAATGCTAGTAGTGAACCTGCTACTGAATCTAATAAGTCAATAGATGGAGATGAACAAGACTGGGGAAAGACAACCTGCCACTGAATCTAATAAGCAAATAGATGGAGATGAACAAGATTGGGGAAACACCTCATTAAAATCAGCCCTTTTTTTTTTTTTTTTTTTTCCGACCACAAGATCACAATTAAGTGATCAATTGACTCGCAATGTTTGTTTATGTATAAATAGATTCAATTTTTTCTTACCCTAGCACCGAGGAGACAAACAACCATAATGTCTCCTTTTTCATAACATATCACATTTCTTTAACTTACCATGCACATCAAGGCCAAACACTTGAAACTTTGTTACATTAGCTTTCCAAATTTCCACCAAGAAGGTGAAATAGGATCTCCAAGAAAATTAAATTACTCAATCAAATATGATGTGCCTAAATTTTCATCTTCCTCACTTTCAACAGTATAAATAGCTTTGAAATGTTGTTTTGGGGGGGGGGGGGGGGGGGGGGGGGGGGGGGCGGCGAGGTGGGTGGGTGGGTGTGTGGGTGTGTGTGTGTGAGAGAGAGAGAGAGAGAGATCATAGCTTCTTTAAATTACCTTGATGCAGTCCTTTGAGATGCTCAAGAGTCCAGCCAATTGAGGTGCCAACATTAACTGATTCAACTTGAGACCTGAGATCGAAATGTCCCCAACAAGACAGCCTGTTTTTCCTTCATCTGTCATTTTCACATGTTGCTCATTCTTCTCAAAAATAAAATCTTGCTCACTGGTTATACAAGGCTTTGAAACTGTTCCTTGAAACTTAATTTTTCCCGTTGCTTTCAAATGCATAGGTTTTGGAGAATCAAAAAGATAAGAAGAGACCATGCTAAAGAATTCAAAACCTCGCATACGCAAATCCAACTCAATTCCCTCTACATCAAATGGGATGGAGGCTTTTGCACTAAAATCTTTTCTGTTTAGCCAGTATTCATCAGAATAAGATGTGTAAACTTTTGTGCACAGCTCAAATGCAACTGATGAGGAATTCACAGTAATTGAGTCATGTGAGATTATGATATCTCCTCGAGCATCACTGAATGACCCTTCAGCCTTTGGTGCAATCCATTTTATGTCAAACCTCCTATATACAGGACAAAGGTCATACGAGCCAAGTCTAAAACTGATGGACATCCATAAAAGAACAATAATAGCTCAAATGGAAATTTATGTAGATTAAGGCAATATTCAACAATCACAAATTCATAATCAACCAACATTGACAGTAAGAGGTTCAAAAATCTTACGGTCTAAATAGGGAACCAGAAAGTTTAGTTTCCCCACTTAACTCCCCTAACTTGAGTGGCATTAGTTGAAGATATCCAGGTATATATCGATGCATGATTTTATCAAAGCACAAACTTCCAGAGAAGTTCACATCCATTGCTGTATCATCCTCCTCACCCTGTAGATATCAAGTGTTCTACACCAATATTAACTTTCAGAGAATAAATTCTCAAGCTTATGGCCATAATGATTAAGAAAAAATAAAGTTATATTCAACTCTAAAGCTAAAATAGTTTTTCAGCCCATGCGAGATAAAACTTTTATGAAATGGCAGTAAAGCAATAAGAGAACAAGTCATAAACAATTGCATGATAAGATCATGAAGACTGCTACAATCCCTAAAAATAAAGAGGGAAAAATAATAAATGATAGTAGGTTAAAGTAGTGAACTCATTGACAAAATATTTATAACAATCCAAGTAAACCTCAAAAGAAGAACACCAAACCTCAAAAAGGAACACCAGAATAAGGAAAAGAATAACTAAATGCCCCATACATTAGATTAGGCCAAGAAAAGAAAGAAACAAAAACTGCAAGTGATAATTCATGCTAACTATGAATATTTTGTAACCTAGTGGAATGAAGACACCCTCACATGAATCTAAAAAGCTTGGCCAAATTAATTACAAGCAAGTCAGGCTATTTCATAACATACACCTCTGGGCAAATCCATGCATTCCCTGCCCCTCGAATTTCACCACCATCCACGAGGCTAGCTCGAATTCCATACAAGTCAGCAACCTATCACAAACAAAATATGCTTACAAAATATAAAGTATACTGGAAAAGTAAAAGCATAACTACTTAGTAACTGTGTTGGCCACAACAAACTTACACAGTTATCAGTATTGAAAGTGAAGTTCGCTGATAAATATGAAAACGGAACTCGATCAAACGCTGCCACTGCACCAGCCTCCTTACTTTTCATAACAGCCTCAGATGCAGAGGATGAAGGAAAATCAGAAACTGAATAAGTCATTTTTCTAGAAACCATTCCACTTCCTACAAATATAGGAGCATCCAATGGTCCTTGACAATTAAATACAGCGGTCACTGAACCAGCAATCTGTAATTAATAAAGAAAATGAGAATAAAAATTGAAAGAAACAGTTGAGATCAACTTGTAACACCCTGTATCACAGTTTCTTTCTAAGAGGTGTGGAGAACTGGCTAAATAAGTGAGAGTGATCACTAAGAAATCATAAAATGCAACAAAATGAAATCAATAGCAGGGATGGGGTTGATAAATTATATTACATTAACTGGAGGTTATAAAAAGACAGAGACAACTTTTAAATTACCACTTTTTTTTTCCTCTTTTTTTTTTTTTTTTTTTCCTTTTCCCTTTTTTTTTTTTGGTTTTTTTTTTTTTTTTTTTGGTGGGGGGGGGGGGGGGGGGGGAGATAAGGAACAACCTTTCAATGATAGGAAATCAATACAAAAGGTAAAGGAGAGAGAAGAAATCCTCAAAACAATTATAAAAAAAGACATATAAAAGTGGAAAAATTTTTTTAAAAAAAAAAAGAACAGAACAGTAACATTAAGACCATATAAAAGACCCGTGACATCAACTGTAAAACTGAACACATCAACTACCTGTGCCATCTTTCCTATTTAGAACAACTTTATCTGTAGTGGCCCACAAAGCTGCTAAATATTTAGCTTTCTCAAAAAGATTTTCACTGCTCATCAATTTGTTTTCAAAGATTTTATTGTTTCTTTCAATCCAAATTACCCACAGCAAAGATAAAACAACAAACTTCCATATCACCTTGGCCAAGTTATTAGTACCAAAACCAACTAGTCTTTCCACCATCAATGCCCCACAAAATTTAGGAGACACCCAACAAAAACCCAGCTTCTTGTAACAATCTAATCCACAAACTTCTAGTTTTACAGTGAACAAATAAATGATCTACAGTTTCTCCTTCCTCTTTACACAGAACACACCAAGATGGTGAGATAGCCCAGTATGGATTTTTCCTCTATAGCACTTCATAGGTATCTAACTTTCTATGAAAAACCAGCCAAGTAAAAACTTTCACTTCTGTAAGGAACACTTGATTTCCAACAAAAAATCCAAAGGCTCAGAAACCAAAATTTCACTACTATCTATGATAGCATGAAATAAGATTTGCAAGAAAAGCCCAAAGAATCAAATGACCATTTTCTTTTATCAGAAGCTAAAGGATTGGTACAAAAAATTCCTAGAACAACTAAAAGAGAACTCAGATCTTAAATTTCTGTCAGTCAAATTTATTCTAAAGGAAAATTTCCAATTACTTACATGAAGAGATGAAAAAGAACAAACATTTGAAATGAAAGCACTATGAGTATTGGACAATATGAAAAGCCTTGGAAAAGTGACCACAAAAAAGCTGAGGGAAAAGTGACCACTAAAGGCTGATCAGCTCACCGCACATCATCCCAAAAGCATATTTTCATGACTTGCCAAATCAATAACTTCCATGCATTTTCTAATATTTATTTTCTCTAAATTGTTTACTTACTTTACCCCATGTTATTTGCATGCAAGCAGAAGCGAGTGGTAATATTAGTTCACAGAGACAGATAATATCTAGGTTTGAACATATGCTAACTGCTATTTCAGTTTCAAAACCTAACAATGGTGACCCTGTTTATAACTCCTTTTGAAGAAGAGCCCATGTGAGAATTAGCAGCAAGTGCACAGCTTAATTTTCCATTTGATTAAATACTATTAGAAGAAAAAAGAAAACATCTGATTAAAGAAACGTTCGGTTTCAATAGCAAAAAATTGATTAATGTGGTATTGTTTCTTTGATTGAACCAAACTCTTCAATTTCTTGGAATTTTAATTTCTCCTGTAATTTGAATGATGGGGACTAGGATTATGCTCATTTGTTAAGTTTTCTTGAAGGAGTGATTATTAATTCCAATAGGTTTGATAGGACAGTTTGCAGCCAAGATTTCTATAAATCTTTTTTCTTTTTTTTTTTTTTTTTTTTTTTTGGGTCAATCCTACTTAAATTTCTTGCTTGATGACTCTACGTTTTTAGTTTTTGAACCTTCTTGTATAATTCGGAGAGCTATTCTACCAACAACGTTCCAAGTTTTGGCTTCTGGAGCAAGGTTCGCTTAGTATTTATAATGTCTTACAAATAAGATGACCATATGCTTGCTTGTCTCCATATTAGGGAGTAATGAGTATAAAAAAAGTAAAAAGAAATAGAAATAGAAAAATAATGATTCCATTGATCACTTATTCATTCCTTCATTGTGAAGTTGCTCCAAGATCTTGACTTGGTTCATGTCCCCAATCTTGTTCATCATTGTGACTAGTATTTTAAAGGTTTAAGCAGTACAAGAATGTTAATGGATATGTTCAATGTGGCTTTTGTTTTTTTCAATGAAATGGAAGGCTTTTTGAGGGTAAGAGTCAAGATTTGAGACCTTTATGGGCATATACTGTCTAGGAGTATATGGATATTATTGTGTCTCTTGATCCTTTTGAGTTTGAAGGATGTTATTTAGTTTCATTATTTTAATTCATTTGTTTATTGTTTCTTTCTCTTATGTGATGATTTCATTCATGAAACAAGTTTCCTAAGAAAACAAGAGAGAGAGAGAGAGAGAGAAAGAGAGAAATGGATGTAAAAAGCTTGAGATACACATACCGGAAACAAGAGAGGTTTCATCTTGAAAGTGTTCATCAGAGCATTTACTTCAACGCAAGGAACCTGGAAATAAAAATTTCTACAAAAATTACCAGTCGATACCATATAATGGTAGTAGGAAAAAATAAAAGGCTATGTCAAGCTGCCAACTGAGGCTCAAAGGGACTACCTTGCTTTTAAATTCATATTTCTACTAAAAGCTAAGATTAAGCATATGAAGCTCTTGGCTTAACATCCGTCATAAGAATCTAAAACTGTTTAGGAATTATCAGCTAAATTGACAAGGATATTGATCCAGTTTGATTCAACATCTTGACTTATGAAAATATCAAATTGATTCTCAAAATAAAGAATTTTCTACAATTTATACTAATGATTGACAAATTTTATTTAATCTAAGAGACAAAGTCCCTGCAACTTTAACCGGCTGTTTCTAAACAATAGTGTCAAAGATTTTTCTAAAGAAAATCACAAAAAATTGTTGATGCACAAACTTAGGGTACAGGTAAAATGACAATGGTTTGATTCTGAATTCAAGAATCAGTAAAGTCTAGGACTAAAAGCATATCTGAGAACACACCTGACACATAAGATGAAACTCTCCTTCCTCGGGATTAATGCCAAAATCTCCAGAAGCCTCTAAAGGAACATCTCCAAAGCATCCACTTGTATTATGTAAGAATATACGTTGACCACGGAAACATAAACTTGCGGAAATGTCCTGCATCATAAGAAGAAAAGAACTCTTTCAAAGTTCACACAGTAAAACCTAAAGAATTTGATAAAAAAAAAAAAAGCTGAAAGGATAATCTATACATGGTTGTTGTTTCATATTATGCCATGCTTCAAACAGCAACAACAAACAGAGAAAATGAGATTAAACTAACTATTAAGTTAGGAAATCAAAGTACCATTGAAGCAAGGAAAAATAATATATATATATATATATATATAGATATAGATATAAACAATACATAAACTACAGAGGAAGAACTACCCAATCTCACCAAATTGGGTTCAGGTCTTTTAAATAAGGTAACTTCTAGGATAAACAGAGATTCTCAGGTCCCTTACAACTAGAGCTACATCTATATCATGTAAATGGCCTAAGAATCAATTCTTGTTGCATTTGTCCCATAGGGGACATCCTAGTGATATCCACTGAATCCCATGGGAGGGGTCCTGGGTTTAATATCTTGATATCTGAAATTCTACCCAAAAAATAAAAAACCATTTCATGTTGCATATGAGAAAATCTACTTATCCAAATCTTCTCAGTTTCACCCGATTGGTGCTATCTTGGTTTCTTAAAATACATTAATTTCTTATTCACAGCAGGCTGCAATATACCCAACTAATGCCAAAATAAGAAAAAGGATCTGTGGCTCACTGAAATACCCATTACCAAGCACAGAGATCTGGTATCCAGGTTATAACCTAAGAGCTACAACATTCCTAATACCTGACATGTTGGTAACACTAATCACCTCCACTGATAACATTGATAACATATCAATGTTCACCTCTCATCTGAAAGTAAAGCGTTGCAACTGAAAAGCAAAGATGATACCATATTGTTGTGTCTATGCAGAAGGTATAATTTTTCTATCCAATATGTAAGTATTCATTGAAAAGAAACTAGACTCACAAACTAATTGCAAAAGGCATCCAATACAAATAATAAGTACCACAAAATCCAAAAATGAATACAAAGAAGTGGAATTACACTTCATAATCTAAGAAAATAGAATCCTCACTTTATCTTGTACAACTTTTTACTTCTGAAAGGATTTACTGTCATCTCTGACCACGGTTTGCCACTGTAAGTAGAGAAGAGCAGCTAGTAAAGTCAATCAACTCCTTTTTTAACATGGCATGCCATCCTATCACAACTAGTATTCTAGACTTGCACCACATAAGAACAACACGAAAACACTAGAGTCCTCAATGGCTATGTAAAATAAATTATGTTTTCTTAATTGATGCTTTCTACACTTGTACTCAAATGGAGTATAAAATGATAAGATCCATTTTAGAGTTGCATTGCATTGTAGAGTCATAGGCTTAAGATAAAAACTTATATTAATGGCATAAGAATCTTTTCATGCAAATAAAAAACCATAAAGAGGGAATTACAAACAATAGGAATAAAATAATTATACCGGGACGAAGCCATTCACACATTTCTACTTTCAACCAGGAAAAGATATCCACATCTGAGGAAGAGCAGAGGCAATAGTAGACTAAGAAAAGAGGATGCAAACGAAATATTAAAAATTTAATTAAATTAGAATAATATGGGCTTTTATTAGGGTTTTATTAAGTTTCCATGTTTAATTAGGTATCCTCATTGTGTTTAGTTTCCCAATTAATTATCTTGTTATAAAACCGGCCCACTAGAACCCTATTATTCATGCTTATTTGATTGTTGAATAAAGCTATTAAATTCTTTCTCTACACTCTCCCTTTTCTCTCTCTCTTCTCTCTCTTCATCCCTCTGTCTCTCCTTCCCTCTCTTACTATCCCACACAAGGGACGTAATGATCTTATATGAAAATGCCACCACAACTGGTAATTTAAAAAAGATATTTGACACCCATAACTGATTTAGCAATGCAACTTACTTGGCTAATTCAATGTAGTTCCCCAATCACCCAACTGTATAAAATATATTCATTTATTACAATCTTTTACATGATCCATGTCAAAACATATTCAATGGGGTTTATTATCTGAACTTGTTATCCTTGTATAAGAGTAAGAATATCCAAGACTACATAAGAATGCACTCTTAGAAGCTCCACCTAAAGCTACAGTGATTGTGGGGAAAACTCATTATTAAGAAGTTACAGACTGATTTACTGGAACTCATCATAATTCCATGGCAAAAAGGGATTAGAAGCATCTTTTGAGGCTCATGGAAGCCCTTCATGCTAAGAAATAACCCTTAATGTGAAAATTTTAATGGACTAAATTATCACTTGGAAGCGCCTAGGTGCTCCTACAGCAAAAATGTATCCTTTAAGCACAAATCATCAATATCACTCAACCATCAGCTTCACATAAATTACACCACCCCCTAAGGCCATGTCTGGCATAGCTTTTGCTTCCGCTTCTGCTTCTTCTTTTGATTCTCCAAAAGTGCTTCGTGAGGAAGCGACTCTTTACTAGCTTTAGTTAAAAGCTTTTTTGAAGGCTTGAAGCATTTTTAGAAAATTGTCCAAACACTTCCAAAAGCAACTTGTGAGCCTTAAAAGCTAATTCTGGCTTCTCAGAAGCTATGCCAAAACTGGGCCTAAATCATACAAAAGTACCAATGATGTCATAAAACAGGCCACACATATCATGCACCTAGTAGCTAAACAATAATGTTTCCTTACTACCCAATGAAGATAAGAATATACATACCAAGCACAGAAATTTCCATAAAAGTGGAGAAACAATTTTAATTAAATGGATGCATAACTTACAGAAAACCATGACGGAGCATCAAGTATCTTAAAGGCCAAGCCTGTTACATCAAGCTGTCCATGAAGATTAGGAAATGTTTCTCCTCTTGACATGCACAAGTGAACCTGAAACAGAAAAGTTAGTGGGTATTCACTTCATAACAAACCAAATTGGATCAGTAAATGCAGTTAACTAACAATATCATAAACAATATAAATCAGATACATTTTCCCCACTAATTAATAATGAACAATAAGATGCATATCATCAAAACACACAAATAAACAACAAGAATCATGATCTCCAAATTCTAAAATAGAATGAGGAAAGAAAAAGAGAGAGAAAAGATCATCTACCAAAACAAATCTTGATATTGAAAATACATGTTGAAAATACATGCAAAACAGCTTTATCGATTAGCATCAGGACAGTCCTGTGCATCAGACTCTTCATTTGGCCTGAAGTACTCATGTTGACACAACATTAAACTGATACTGATTTAAGATCCTTCTTGGATCTTTACAAGAAACAAAAAACATAGATATGGCAAAAATATCTGAGTTCCAACAGCACTTCATAAAGGAAGCTTAATTAAAACCCATAAGATATTAATTACCAAACAAATGTAAATATGTTGATTTAATGTAATTACAAATATTTAGTAGAAGCAGTTCATAAACCTATGTCAGTTTTCTTCAATCATTGCATGCATATTAAATGAATTAAAATATACTTTAGCAATACACATAAGGGTTAGAAGAATTTCTTATAAAATTGTTTTTTTTTTTTTTTTTTTTTTGGTAATTCATAAAATTGATAAATTTATCCATATATCCCCCTGCGCAAGCGCACACACACACACAGAGATATATATATATATATATTTTGACTACTTTAGCCTATTGCCCATGTCCTAAATTTTAGAATTAGAAGAACCTAACTCCTAAATATCTGCCCAAAACTATCAGCCACACCCAAATCTAAGCAACATAAAAATAAACACTTTCAGGTGTATAAAATTAGATAAATGTCCACAAGTTTTGAATAAGTGAGTGAAAAAAAAATTATTTAAAAAAAGGTTAAAACTAAAGTTAGGAAAGCACCTCCCCACTAGCTCTGCCTTTGGACCACATTATTGGAATTTCTAAAATCCTTTCAAAAAGCTGCAGAAAGAAGATAAAAAGATCAAATGGCACATAAACAACCCATAGAACTGAAACTAAACATATTTAATAAGTATGCAATCTAAACAAAATGCATCACATTTAACATGTACTACACATCTTACCGGAGCAAATAAGTTGGCAATTTTTAAGTTGGCATGCCATTTCTGTTCAACATTGTCAACAAAAACATCTGCAGACAACCAGCCACCATCCTCAGACGTAACATCAGATCTCCACATCTTACAGTTGCCACTCAGTTGTACATGAACACGGCCATAATGATTTTGAAACTTGACATGTCCATTGACATTATCCATCTCTCTACACAATATCAAAATTTGTTCTTTCACAAGTATAATAGGGAACTAAAACAAAAAACAATTTCATATCTCCTTATCTTCTATTTTTCCATTTTGATTTTTTGGATTCTGCTAATACAAGAATCAAGCCCCCATTCTTGGATTGCTATATCTTATGAGCATATTTTTTCCCTATAGACTATTAACAACAATTTTCTTTTCCATCATTTGGCATTACAACTGTCCAAGTACAAATGAAGCACCAATCTCACCATTTAATCCATGAAATACTTTCTTAAAAAATAAAATAAAATGAAAATAAATAAGTTGGGCAAACAAAGCCAGCATTTGACACAATTATAAGTCATGCTCAAAGTATAAAGCTAGAAAATTAAAATTTTATCTTTTTTCTTCTTTAGTAATAAATGCAATGGGAAAGTGGCTCACCTAGGTTCCCTGTCACCATATCCAAGTAGCATTAGCGTTCCACCTTTGAAATGAACAGAATCTAGCATAACTGGAATCATCTTCTCAATCCCTTCAGCCTGCACTATATCCACTCCATCAGCAAGTTCAGCAACAATTTCGTCAACTCCAGGACCCACGCCTGATGTCAGCTTTTGAAATGAACCACAGAGAAGACTATGTAATTGCTCACCCATATTTGTAGAAAAGGAGGGTAAACCTGATTTCAGGCTTAGAGGCCACATGAGAAATGGGTGGCATTTAGAAAGCCAAGTTTCAAGCTGCTGGGGAGTTGAATCCGATGATGTATTATCTCCTTGACTGTCATCACTATGTCTATTTTTAACATCAAGTTCATCTGCATTTTTGCCATTAGCTTCTCTAACATTTGCAGTGGATGAAAATTTTTCACCCATTTTCTCATCTCTACCGCGCCTATCTAAAGTGTTAAAAGCTGGATCTTGCATATCAGTGAAACTACTGAAATGACTTTTGACATTTCCATGAACATTAAGAGTCTGGTTTCCAGAATATTTAGGGGATTTTCCATCCTGATTGCCATCTCTTAAGATTTCATCACCAATATCTGAGAGAGAAGTGTTAGCATTAGTACCAATCTCACTTTCCACGAAAAAAGTTTCAAAGTTCCCTACATCATAAGCTGCAGATGCCTGTGAAGGCTCACCAGAACTCCCATGTGATAGTCCCTGAAAATAATTGAATGCTGCTAATGCACTACGCTCAAGAATTCTTCTTTTGGCAGTAACACCAGATGCAGAGATATCACTCTCCTTAGCCTTCCTTTTGAATTTGTGCTTTCTAGGCCCCTTTATCACTCTAGACCAAAATTTAAGCCCTGAACCAGGAATTTTTACACCAAATGATTTCTCTAAATCCGCATGTTCCATTTCATAATCCACACCAGTGTCCATGCACTTATGATCTCTCCAGTGCATTTTCTCATCCATGCATAAAAAAGAATATTGGTTTGATAATTCTGCAAAATTAATATTGCCTTCTTTCAAAATCTCACCTGTAGATAGACTAGAACCCTTGTCGGAAACAATGTAACCCATCTCTGCAGCTTTCTTCGCTTCTTCATCCCGTTTTCTTTCCCATTGTGCAGCTGTTTCCTCTCTAGCAATCCTTCTGGTTTTCGTACGATAATCAATTCCTTCTTCCGCTGAAAAGTGCCTTTGCAAACTACCTTCAGATGTGGGCAAGCCTAACCAAGTAAAATTCTTCTTCTGCATGACCAACATACTTGGATGGGATAAAACTGCATCAACCACAATTTTTCCCCTCCTCAAACTAGCAAAAGGATGTACACGAATTTTCATGGTGGGCACCTCACCACAAGAAAATTCCTCATTATGCGGCCCAATTGAACATGATTCCAATGTAATGCTTAAAGGTGATATCCTTCTTACCTTACCAAAATCAAGTTCACGTTGAATATATTCACTTAGTACTGAACAAACAGATGGCAAAATCCTGGCTTCAACAAAGCCCTTGGCTTTTATCTGTCCATACCATACCAACAAACATACCCCAGATATGACAGCTGTAAACACAGAGCACCTAATCAAAAGCAACCCCTCTTTCCAAAGAGGAGACAAAGACCTCACCAAAGCTTTGCTACGGGAAAAACGTTCTTCAACACATTTTACCTTCATTCCATATTTTGACCCTAAACTTCGCCTTAATAACTCTACATTCTGTCCACAAAAATGTGAAAACCTAATCACTTGAGTTATCCAGTGATCCTGCTTTGCACATGTATACCGGCGACAAGGCCTTTTCCAAAGCTGCCCTCTTTCCAAATAAATAAAATTTCCAACGTTTCTTCCATTCAAAGAGCTATGGAGTGGAACCCCAAGAAATGAGCAATGGAGTTTCGCACTCATTGTCTTCCCTTACATAACAACATGTAATTTTGACTCATCTGCCAGGGACCAAGAATCTACTCCCAGTCCCCTCTCCAACAATTCACAATATCACAAAGTGCCTCCAACCCCTATGCATGCAGCAAAACCTATTCAACTTGATAACTACATCCAACAAAATGACAATATATAAATTTATTAAATGAAATTAAAAACGTATTCAGATTACCAAAAAAAAAAAAAAAGAAGAAAAAAAAAATCCACA
This sequence comes from Ziziphus jujuba, assembly GCF_031755915.1. Lineage (NCBI taxonomy): Eukaryota > Viridiplantae > Streptophyta > Magnoliopsida > Rosales > Rhamnaceae > Ziziphus > Ziziphus jujuba. The sequence continues at coordinate 20,475,517 of NC_083383.1, read as the reverse complement.
AGCACAAAACACACACACACACACACACACACACACTAAAATAAAAACAAAACCAAAACCAAATTGAATAGTTCAAACTCGCCAACTGGAAATAGTTCTACCAAAAAACAAATATCTTTTTCCTAGTCCCGAAACAAGTGAACTTCCAACGTTTAAAATTCAATAAATTTATTGAATGTCCATTTTCCAAATAAATAAAAAAATTTCCATTTGCGAAGCTTTTTTCTTCCATTTAAAGAGCTGACCAGTGGAACTCCAAGAAATGGGCAATGGAGTTTTGCTCTTCGAGAAAAAAACAAAATAAAACGAAACAAAAGAACAACCTAATAGTGGAAGCATAATTTCGACTTCATCTCTGCCATAGACTCAACTGGGGAAGCTTGGACTAGTCGAAAATAGTGAGGAATCCGTGCGAACGAAGAAAGCTCAAGAAGTTGTCGCGTGGCTTGGCTGAGAAGAGGAGTGAAAGAGAACGCATTGGAGACCAGTGTTTCCAAAATGCCTCAAAAACGATGTACAGGGCTTTTGTTTCTTTTCCTTTTGCGCCTAATTGAAAGAAGATTAATGCCTCACAAACTTGCAAGTTATTGCTTCCTTCTCGCCCATTCTAATTTTAAAACCCGAATGTTCTTATAGCAAAATAAGAATGGATGGATGGAATATTGGCGTGGAAATCTCATGTGGGACACTAAACTAAACAATTAAATTTAGTGTTTTTTTTTTTTTTTTTCAACAATGTCTTTTGAATCTTGAGAAGATTTGGAAATTGCTTCTACACTTAACCATCCATCATTTTATACACTATGAATTTGTAGATTATTTATGCACCCTCATGTATCATATGGAAATGTATGCCCAAAAAAAAAAATAAATAAATAAAATGTATCATATGGAAATATGTGTACTTTATTAGTTCAATGGTGAAATCGAAAATGTTTGAAAATTCAAGGGTATAGATGCAAAAATACCAAATTGTATGAAAGTTTATTGAATATAAGTATAAAAAAATCCTTAAAAATAATTAACCAAATCTCTTAATTTTTTATGAATAATATCTTTTTCATAAGTAAAATAAATTTCCAAAAATAATTTTTATTAATAGTAAAAATTATACAAACTCATTAAATTTATTTAAAACCATTTTATGTGGGAAAAAATATTTTACATGAAAAAACAATTAAATGAAAAGTATTAAAAATTTTACAAGAAAAATAATTTTTAATTCCATAAAAAAATAAATATTAATTGACACTCATGATCAATTACCAATTATCAATTAATAATTGACAATATTATCAATTATTAATTCCAAATTGATAATTATTTATAATAATCAATTGAACTAAACATTTTTACTTAAAAAATAAATTGATCATTATTAATAATAATTATTATTATTTTTTAAAATTTTCACTATAATTTTAATTATTAATTATTACCAATTAATAATTAATACTAATTAATAATTAAACATAGTTATCAATTAATTATTTTAAAAATTAATTAATAATTTAGAAAAATATTTTTTTTCAGATTAAATGGATTTAAATAAAATTAATTTAGTTTCTATATGTTTTACTATTAAGTAAAAAATAATTTTAATAAGTTATTCTATTTATAAGAAAAATATTATTCAAAAAAAAATTAAGAGATATAATTATTATATTTTTGGGAATTTTGCGGTTATGCCCATAATATATTTTAGTTGATAATTGTTATTATTAATTATCAATTATTGCTTTTTTTAAGCTATTTAATTGGTAATTATTAGCAATTATCACTTATCAATTAATAATTAATTTTCTAGTAAACATTTTAAAAAAAAGTAATTATTGATAATTATTTATTTAATTGTTTTTTCATGTAAAATATTTTTTCCTCTACAAAATAGGTTTAAATAAACTTAAATGTGTTTCCATAGTTTTTAGTATTAATTAAAAAATAGTTTTTTAAATTTATGTTATTTATTAAAGACATATTATTAAAAGAGTTAAGAAATATAGATTAACATTTTTGAGGATTTGTTTTACATATATGTCCTAGGCAATTTTATGTTTTTGCGCCTATACACTTGAATTTATAAATATTTTCAATATTAACCCCGAATTAACAAAGAAAATGCAATTTCACTTAACATTCATGTTTAAATATGTTATAAAATATATAAATAATATATATGTATATCCATGTGGAATGATAAATAATAAAATACAGGAAATAAATAAAAAATAAATTAGAAATATGTATGTCCTTAGTATTTGATGATCTGCTTATTTAACAATTTGTCTGAGGCTTGTGTGATACCGCAGTCTTCTTAAAACAATTCCCGTCCCACAGGTGTTGGTATTTTCCAACAGTTGTCTCCTAGGATACAACGAATTACTTAAGTCTTAAACTCAGCACTATCAAAAACTTTCCCTCGAACCTCTATGCTCCTTCACTTTATCACACTGTGCAAGAAAAACTATTTTTCTCTATTTTCCAAAAATATGTTCATGTAGGAGAGAAAAATATTCAATTGGAAAAAACCACACTTTTTCTTCTTTTCCCTTTTCCTTTATTTCAAAACCCCAAAATAGAAAATAATTAAATCCATTAAAGGTCATAATGACAATTTAATGCCTACAAATCATTCAAAAATTTAAATAAAAACGTTACAAAATATTGATAGAATCAAGCTCGGGGAGCATTGCTATACAAAACCTATAAGTTTAGTGGATATAGAGAGTAAATGTTATGTGAGGCAATTTCGCAAAACGTTTATAAGTTTAGGGGCATTATTGTAAAAAATGAGAAAAAAACTTAAATTTTTCAGCTTTTTTACAACTTTTCATTTTTTGTTTTTGTTTTTATAGTATGGGTTTATTTTCGTATAACTAAAAATGTCAGACCCAACTTTCCCAAAGTCCTACAACGATGATGTTAGCTAGCCTAATGCCATTAAGTAATCAAACCCCATACGAAAGTCATTTGTTACTTAGCATTATTTATCAAATTATCAAATTCTCCTCCATCTTTGAAGGACTTAATCAAACCACAAATAAATTGGTAACATTAACAACTTTAAAAAACTGTGTAATTACAAATGCAAAAAACTTAACCTCAACAAAACACGACAGGCATACTAATTTCAATTAAATTTCTAGTACAAGTCATTAATTTCCATGACTATAATGCATCTTAACAATGTAAAACAATAAATTAACACCAATCATATTTCCAGTACAAGTCATACTTAACCTTATCAATACTTACAATAGATTACTACATCCAAACATATAAATAGAATCTCCACAATATGAATAAAAAATATAAACATGTTTAAATTCACCAACCAGTACTCACTGTAACAAAAATTCAAGCTCGTCTACTCCTTTCCCACAATTGGCACGCACTAGGCTTACTAGGTACCTATAGAAGTTGAAAATTGAGGGGTGGATACAAATACTCAATGAGTGGGTTTTACACACTAACACCAAAATTTCCAAGATATCAAATTAGTATAAAGGTGTATGTAAAACTCCACATAACATACAATGCATATGCAATAGAGTTCAAAATTTTAGAAAATCATTTATGTCCTAACTAATAGTAGTTAAAATATATAAAGATCAAATCAATATATGATCTCCATTGATGAATCATTTAACTAACATATGCCAAGAACAAATTATGGCATATTTGGGAAAACGCTATGCCACGAGTAAATTTGGGAACTTTGAGTCACCCATACTCCACTCCTACTGAGGAGGTAGGCTAGTTCTCCATTACACACATGGTGAGAGTGAGCTTAGTATTCATCTGCTCCAACTCAATCTTGAATGCCTCTATGGTAGCTCGAAAGTCTTCCGTCAAATCATTCACAATAGCCGTCAAGCTTCTTATTACCTCTTTCGTGATTCTTTCTCGCTCATTCGAAGCACCGCCAACCCCCCCCATGGGTTTTTTTTGTTTTAAGTGCTCTCACTCGACTAGCCAAATTGTCAATCATCCCCACATTTTCAAAGACTTTACACTAATCGTGGCTTTTGATATGTGCATCCATAGTTTCGACAAACGCTCCGAGTTACTAATCAATGGCATCAAACTGTATTTGATTTGTCATCTTTAGCATCCATGTGATTTGTTTCGTAATCGCACTCTGGTACCAATTGTCATAGTCTGACTTTTTAAAATAAGCAAAAGTGGACTATATGGTGCTTACTAGCTCTAATGATTCCTTCAATGATGGGAAAGGTCAAAAAGTTATTGGTTTTTCATATGAACCTAGTTGTTCATTGAATTTGATTATGAAGACACACCCTTTGAATTCAAAAATCATCTTCAATGGGATATATTTTCTACGATGTAATTAATCTTAATGAGGTTTCTTTGAATTAATTAGAGTACTATTTAGTATAGATTTAATATGCTTATATGTTATAGTGAATTGAGATTATTAAAGAGCTATTGCCTTCCTTATATTTTCCCCATGTAGAAAAATATATAGAATTTTCTCCTTGAGAATTTTTTTCTATTCCTTTTCAATTGTAATTTTTTAAGTAAAGTGTCTTCATCAAAAGCATTTTAAGCGTATTTATTTTTCTTAATAAATGATTTGTTACAAAAGATTTTTTTTTTAGTGAATGCATCACAATTAATTACTCCTTTTTTTTTTTTTATTGTCACGATGTGCATTTAATTTTTCAATCTCTTACTTCCTAGTTATTGTGAAATATAATCCTTCTTTTTTTTTTTATTAATAAGTAATGTGTTTAGTTATTTTGTATTTTTAACAAGTAATTTTTGTAATGTTTATATCAAGTAAAAGTATTTCATATTTATAATTTTTTTTAACACAAAAAATCTCTTTAAACGTTTGCCTCCACATAGTGAAGAGTTTTATTTTCCTAACAAAAAGAAAAAGTTTGTTTATATTCATTATCTAAAAATCTTGCCAATGTAGGTTTATATAGTAAAATTTTGTTTAATTACTTATATTGTAATCAATTTCTAGAAATAATCTACTTTATACTAAGTTACAATTATTTTTTACTTGAGTAATTTTATAATAGTTAAAATAGGATATTAGAAATAAGAAAATAAGCAAGTGCAAAAGACAAAATAAAGCCTAAGATTGAAATAGTTTTTGAGTTACCTAATAAGTTAATGGAATATTATAAATTTTATGGAAAGGAAAAAGACTTTGAAATTGCATTCAATAACAAAAAATGTTGTTAAGCAAAGCATAGAGTTATTAAGTGTCCAGATGAAAAGTGACTAATTGGCTTTATTTTTCTTCAACACAACCATGAATAAAGTACTTAAGCAAAACTTGATATCATAAAAGTAATTGAGCATTGAATCCATATATGCAAAGGAAGTTAAAAATAAATAATAAAGCTTGAATAGGGATAAGCAAGAATTTCAATTTTTTGGTGTTTGAATTCGAAGGATATTAAAAATTTGATATTTTTAGAAAAAAAATTGCAGAAACTATATTGATAAGATTAGATACTTATGGCTTAGGAAATGTGATGTTACAGCAATTCAAAAATATTTTTTGAAAATTTAATGTGATAATTTAAGCTTCTTTTATATAATGGATTTAGATGATGAATGTTGAATTAAAAATTTGTTTTGAGTAGATGCAAAGAGTATGGCTGCTTATGGAGACTTTGGAGATGCGATCACATTTGATACAACATATTTAATAAATAAATATGACATGCCTTTTATGGGCTCTATCATCATATGCAATCAATATAATTTAGATGTGAGTTAATCTTTAATGAGATATTGAAATATTTACATGGTTATTCCAACCTCATCTTGCATATATATGTGGTAATGCTTAAATTGTGATAATCGCTTATCAAGATAAAGTCATGAAAAATATAATTGAAATTGTTTTTTATGATGTATAATATAGATAACGTCTATTGTATATAACTAAGAAATCACCCAAAAAATTAAAAACTACAAGTAGTACAAGGCTATCAAGTTTGTTTTTCAAAATTTTTTTTATAAGTCTTTAATATGTGGTGAATTTGAATATCGCTAGAACATGTTCACTAGCAATTATGATCTCCATGCTCATAAATGGCTATTTGGATTGTATAATAAAGGGCAACAATGGTGCCTGCATTTGTTAAAGATATTTCTTGGACAGTTTATTTACAACTCAAAGTAGTAAAAATATGCATGCAATTTTTTGACAGGTGTATGAGTTCAAAAATCTCTTTAAAACAATATAATAATACTTTAAAATGTAAAGTTGAAAAGGAAAACCATTAAGATTTCAATTTTTTTTAACTTTTAGATCCCTTATATAACTAGTTATAATATTGACAAACAATATCAAAGTTGTTATACTACAACAAAGTTCAAAGAATTTCAACTGTAGTTAATAGAAAAAAATTGTTGTAACTTAACTTCAAGTAAGATATTTTAGAAAAAACATTTCAATTTGTAGTTGATGAATATATTATGATTGGAAAGAGCAATCAATGTGTTTCTTCCATTCTATGCTTCAATAAGGATAAATTTGAGGTTAGTTGCACTTATCATCTTTTTGAGTTTTAGAGCTATATTATGTCGATATGCAATTATGGTATTAATTCATTAAAAAAAATTATATTCCAAATAAGTATGTTTTCAAATGATAGAGGAAGGATATAAGAAGATGTTATACTAAAATGAAAATAAATTATGTTGATTGCAGTACTAAATGTGAAATATATTGGTTAATAAAATGTATAACTTATTTTTTAGGGGTGTAGATTTTGCAACTGAGAGTGATGATAAATTTAGCATGGTAATAAAAATGATTTATAATTTGAAAATAAAATTGATATTGAATGAAGGTACTGATATGCATGATGAGACAATAAGTGTAAAGAGAATGATGTTTCAAATAAGAAATGGTAAGAGCCTGTTTGGCCATGTTTTTTGTTTTCTGTTTTCGAAATAGAAAACTGTTTTTCCTTGTTTAGCGAAAATAACAAGCGTTTGGCCATTGATATTTGAAAACAGTTTTCAACATAAAAAAACAGAAAATATGTTTGGTTAAATAGTTTTCAAAATATTTTTAAACAGTTTTTGTTTTTTTTTTTTTTTGTATATATAAGGTTTTTTTTCTTTTTTCTTTTTTCATACAAAAGACCTTATATATAATATATATATATATATAGCTATAAAATATTTATATATATATATATATATATATACATAATATTAATTCATTCATATATTAATGATTACATATGTATTTCTTAGATATATTACTCCTAGCCTTCCTGATTCAATCTTTGAAGGAGTCAAAGAATATGGAGGAGAAATAACCTTCAAACAGAACATGAAGGATGAAATCTTTCCAACTTTGAAGAAGCCATTATTAATACAGTCGAGAAAGTTAACCAAGAAAAATTCACACTCGATAATAAGCAATTAAACCCAACTCCAACAAAACTACAAACACGTTTAATTTATCAACAGAAATACAAAATCCAACCAAAATCTTCATTTTAAAGATAAATTCCAAAAAAATCCAACTTAAGAACACTAAAAAAAACAAAAAAAGACCTTCCAATTTTTCTCAAAAACAGAAAAAAAAAATTAAAAATTTTTCAGTGGTACACCCAAAATCAGAGAATGAACATACTCAGAGGAAAAATACCCAAAACCAGAAAATAAAAATGCAGGAATAACAAAAAAATAAAAAATACAGGAAGAGCAAAAACAGGAATAACAGCTTATAGAACATTGAAAGATTTGAGAAGAGAAGAAAAACCTCTATCGGTGAATTCCAAGAGCAGAGATCTGTTCGAAATTTGTTGAAGGAACAACTATTTGAGATCTGTTAGATGAAGGCAAGCTAGTGTGAGCGGGTCGAAGAGCGGTGAAAGTTTTGAAGACCAGTGAAAGAGCGGGTGTGACCAGCAAAGGTGAGAACAGGTAGGTTTCAAAACAGTAGAAACATCTTTTTGATGTTTTCCCAATTTTGTTTTTTTTTTAATTTGTTTTCAGAAACAAATGGCCAAACAGCTAAGTTGTTGTTTTAGAAACAATTTTCTATTTTCTAAAACAGAAAACTGTTCTAAAAACAGATAGCCAAACAGACCCTAAGATTCTAATTTTGCTAATTTTCAAAATATAGATGAAAATATCATCTATATTTTTTGCATTTTGGCAATAATGTTAGAATTTCTAGAGGTTTAGCACTGACAAGGGGATAAAAAATATCTGTTAGTGTTGCCAACAAAAATGTTGAAAATATTGATTACTATCTATGCTAACGAAAAATGTCAACAGAAACATTAGAATAATAATGGATTTCTGTGGAAATTTGGCGATGTATAGAAAAAATACCAGTATTATCTATAAGTGTTAAATTTGACAAGTTAAAACTTAATTATAAGTTATAAGTGATAACCACAAACTTGACTATAATTTATAAATATAAAACCTTAGTGAAAAGAAAAATAATATATGTTCCCTGTTAATATTGTTATTTATTCTTATTATATGCAATAATCCTACTAGAATTTTTAAGCAAGATTAAAACATGAGCTTCCAATGAATCCAAAGAAATATATAGTAAGATAGTCATTAATATGTGTTTGTTATACATACCAATATAATGAGTTAAAGTGCCTATTGTTATAGGCACCAAGTATATTGATATATGGTTATCAATTTGAACCATCAAGAAGTTTTTTTTTTATATGTTGATGTATTATAAATTATATTTAACAACTTCATCTATCTTAATATTATATGTCAAATTTATTATATTTTTGTATTAACAAACATTGTATTTACTTAATCTGCAATAATTTTAATATACATAGATTATTTTATTACCATTTGTAGTCAAATTACTATACTTTTTACTTTATTTTACTACATTAAATATCTCATATGCAAAAATCTATGTTCAAAGTTAAATATTTATAGATACCATAGTATTACGAATATTTCCATCAATATTTACATTTTTATCACTAACTTTGAAGTAAAGATCATCCTCTATTCAAAAGGAAGCAATTTAAAATTGAGGAAATTCTTCAAAAATGGAAAAGAAAAAAAAGAAGAAGATACGATTAGAAATAATTGATAATAACAAAATAACAATTGTTTGAAAATAAAATGTTATTAATATATTTTGAAAACATTTCATTAGTCATGTTTTATCTTTTTATTGTGTCAAGTTCTTTTTTTTTTCCCCTTACAAATCCAAAAGACAAAATGTGACTTAAATTCTATTGTAAGCATCAATAGAACTTATGCTTCTGGAACACAAGAAAGTGCTTATATTTAACATATAAATTGGTATTATAGTTTATATTTAACATATAAATTAGTATTATAGTACAAATGTATGATTTTTATTACATAGTTTTATTTTATTTCAATACACATTCATATTTGTTATTGCATAAATAATTATTTTGATATACATATATATTCTATATGTGGTAAAAATTTTGATGGAAACTTTGTTGATGAAATCTTTGTTTCCTTGTAAAAAGTAAATATTGTAGACGAATTAGTTAAATTTTGATGGAAAAGTGTGGAATTTTTGGTGAGAAATTTTAAAAATTGATTGCCAATAATAGTAAAATTTTTGGCACCACATACACTTGAAAACGTAAACTGGTAAAATAGATAAAACAAATAATAATACAATTAGGGACAAAATTTCTCATAGTGGATGGTGAATCTAAGTTTCGTAGATAAAAGTAACTCTTACATAGACTTCTTTTTTCTCACTTAGATTTGTACTGCTGAATCCCTTTCATCTGTTTATTTTTTCTCTCCATCTCCGTTGTATCTCTTGATGAGAATCCACCTGTATGCATACAATCAACTACACGTTGGAGTGTTGATCTTGTGAAACTGAAGAGGTGATCAATTACAAGGGCACAAGCTAAGAGGTTTAAGGACAATGTGGTTAACTTCATACAATGTGTGATTAAATCGCAAGAAGGCATGATTATACCCAAAGATTTTAAGCCCGTACTAAGCATTTAAGTTGTGAAAGCATAAATGGACTCGGAAAGCTGTTTTAGTACATTTAAAGACTCCGGGCGGCAGGAGATGAATTTGTTGGTCTATGAACTTGATTAAGCATACCAAGAGGCCATGAAATCATGCCAAGGTAGAAGCAAGGCTGACCAAATACAACATTTGTGCATACAATTCCAATATGGCCGAATTTCACTATTTTGGTGTTGAGAAGGAGCTATCTTTTAATCCAAGCAAGCTTTGATCAGTCCAATCAACGGCAATGTGGTGGAACCAATTCCAATCCTAATTAGCATCCTATATGGCATATTGAAATTGATTTGGAGCTTAAATTAGTTGATGATTGGACAAAATAGCTTATTTGGAAAACTAGTCAACTAGTTTCCTAATCTGAAATTTGACTTTTATTTTAGAAAATAGTCTTTTATTTTGATTTTTATTTAATTATTTGCTGAAAAAATTAATTTAAGAAGGTTGATATTTTATTATTTTGATTGTAAGTTAATTAATTGCTATTTCAAAATTGAGGAATTAATTAATACAAATTAGTTTATGAAATTTGAAAAAATTCGGCACTTTCTTAATTTCTTTCTATGTTGGTCGAAATTAGCCTAATTGTTTTAGGGTTTGATTTCTTGTAACTTTAGCCTATTTAAAGGCTTATTTTTCAATGGAAAGGCAGCTTAGTTTATTATTCAAAAATTATTTATGAGAAAAATTCTCTTTGTTCTCTTTGAACACCTAAAACATCGAATAGAAATCAAGTATTTTAGTTTGACTTATCAATAGGACATCCATCAACTATTGTGGTGCCTTCATCATATACCAAGATTTCTCATCACAAGTTGATCAAGCGTCAAGGTGACCATTAGAACTTGAACTTAATTACGACCCGGACGAATATAATATAGGTTTAGAAGCAAGTCGACCTAGATTTGTATAATCTCTTTCCTTTTTATCTTTTTTTTTTTTTCCTTCTTTCAAAAGTTTAAGGCAAATCTAGATTCCCCTCGTAAACCCATATTCCCAAACCATTTTCTTCTTTCAAACTTTTGTGGCAAATCTAAGTTAAAGCAAATCAAAATCTATGTTGAAGGAAATCAACAACTCTACATCTCATCTTTGATCTTTTGCATATCTGAAGGTTGAGCAAATCAGCAACAGATTCTTTTAATATAATTTCTTTTAAATTTCTCTTTGATTTTCTCTTTCATCTTTTCTTCTATAGGTTTTGGTCATCGTCATTGATGTTTTGCAAGTTGGTCATTGTCGTTGCTGAAAGAACCAGCAGCTGCTCTCTGAAGGTTGTCGTTTGTTTCATTGGATTTTTTTTGTTCTGCTTTTTCCTTGCTGTGATTTGAGTTGTTTGTTCCTTTTTTTTTTTTTTATTTGCTAGTTCTTGGATGATTAAGCCAATGTTGTTGGTTTCGGTTTGGGGATAACTGTGACTTTTTGTTTTATTCCATTTTTACTTTTTTTTTTTTGTTTAGGCTGCTATGTATGATTATTTCTGAATTTTTAAATTCTGTACAATAGATGGAAATTTTATGTTCTCAAGGAGCAGTGGATGCAACTGATGATTTATTTTCACAAGCAAGTATGCCTAATTGATGAGTTAACATTTATCCTACTTGCATCATCAATGGAGTTTAATTTATTGTTAAAGTATGAGATGATTGACTAACAACTCAAAATAGCGGTGTTATGGATAAGGAGTACATGAAGAGGAAGATATGGACTTCCATGGATTTATCCAACTTATAAATCTACATTTCTGTTCAAATGTAAGTGGTTTGACATAAATTCCAAAAAGAAATGGGTGGAAAAGAATTTCACTTCAAAAGCATTAATATTTCTAATTAATTGTATACTAATGATCTTTATATTTTGAAAAGTCAAGCTTGTTAGGTTTCCTACATTGATGATCCTAAAATAAGGATCAACTGGAAAGTTGTACAAAAGATACACTGTAGAAATTTATGGGATGTTCTTTAGAATATAGAAGAGGATGATGAAGTTGAAATATTAACATTGGAAGCATATCAAGAGGATGAATCATCAGATATTATTTGAAGAGTTGACTGTGAATTAAATGAGCTTCATCTTCAATTAGTTGATATTGTACAAGATATTGTTGATTATATTAAACCTAATTTTACAACATTAGATTATGATGATGATGATATTATAGATGATGGAAGTGAGAATGGGATACGTGGTGATAATTGTGCATCTAACAGTGAGGATCATGTACTAACTGATGAAGACAATAGTGATTGATTTATAAAATCACTTTATAATAAATCAATGTGAATTTTATGTCATTTCAATTAGCATTATTATTTGATAATTTTTTTTTATATATTTGTGTTGTATATATATATATATATATATTTTTTTTTTGCTGAATATATTTATGTTGTATTTTGATACATTAAAATGCATTCTTTGGAATTATTGAATGAAGTATTTATTTATTATTGCATTAATATATTAACATACATTTATTAAATTAGATGAATAAATCAAAAAGTGGTCGAGCTCGACTTGGTGCTCATGGCCATGACAATGGCTGTGGTCATGATTGTGGTCATAGCGATTTAGTGGATATTAGTGTGAACTTTTCGGTTCCGATCATTTCGATTCTGAGCATACCAGATCTGAGCCTTTTGATTACATCACCTCCGTCTGCTTCACCTGATTCATTTGCTCCACCTGCTCCATCTGCTCCATTTAATTCACCCAGTGCATCTCCTAGTCCTCATAGTAGCACAGGCATATTTAAAAAGATTTAATCCTAAATTATAATTAACAAGTTTATAGAGTCACATATACATATAAACTATAATATTATTGTATGTTAAACTTATTACAAAATTATCTATATGGATACTATACAAAAGTTTTTAAAAATTATTGTATGTTAAACTTGTTGACTTTAAAAAAAAATAAAATTAAAAATTGCATGGTCTATTTTTAAGGAAAAAATAAATTACATTTTTTTAAAATAATTGCTTAAATTATAAAATATTGGTTCCCAATTGATAATTGAAATAATTTTAAAAAGCCATCAAACGATATATTGAAAATTAAAAGCATAATAAGACAAACATATAACTGCTTCAATTTAATACTTAAATTATAGTGTCTAAACAAAATTATCTAAATTCACATGTAGAGTCATGTATAGGTATCAAATATAAATTTATTGTATGTAAACCATATTAAAAATTATATGTATGCACGTCACACAAAACTTTTTAAAAATAAATATATAATTTTTTAAAATTGTTGTATGTTAAATTAGTTGATTTAAAAAAAATAAAATAAAAAATTGCATAGTTTGTTTTTAAGGAAAAAATATATTACATATATATTAATTTTGTTTTTCAATAATTGCTTAAATCATAAAATACTAATTCCTAATTGATAATCAAAATAATCTTAAAAAACCATCAAACTATATATTGAAAATTAAAAGCATAGTAAAGCATAAATATAATCATTTCAATGTAATACTTAAATTATAGTATTTAAATAAAATTATTGAAATTCACATATATAGATATACATATCAACTATAAACTTATTGTATGTTAAACTTATTATAAAATTATATATATGAACATTACATAAAAAATTTAAAAAATAAATAATGAATTTTTAAATTTTAATGTATGTTAAACTTATTGCCTTTTTTTAAAAAAATAAAATTAAAAATTGCATGGTCTGTTTTTAAGAAAAGAAATTACATTTATATTAATTTTGTTTTTAAATAGTCACTTAAAACATAGAGTATTAGTTCTTAATTGATAATTAAAGTAATCTTAAAAAATCTATCAAACTATATATTGAAAATTAAAAGCAAAGTTAGGCAAAAATATAATCACTTCAATATGATACTTAATTATAGTATGAATATAAATTGCTATATAAATTTTTCTTAGAAAAAAAAATCTCTATGCTACGTATTCTTCTTAATTCTATTTTACTTACATAATTGTCTTTTCTATTATTTAATAATTTCAACATCCCATCCAAAACAAAAAGGTTAGGAATATAGATTATTGGCAAAGGAACTGCAACTATAGTTGTAACAATGTGGAAGTTAAAGGTGGAAATTGATTATGACATAGGGAGGCCTAGGAATGACAAAAATTCAAATAAATTATCGAGTGAGTGCGATTATCTTTTTTAGAAAGCATACTCATCTTCTAGTTGATACATGGATGACGATTGGTAAGAATGAGGGAAAAAAAATCAGAGACCTTCTAGAGGTATTTCTAATTATTTATAACTAATATTTTAATTATTAATAGTGTAGATTTCAATAATTCGTATTTTTATTTATAACTAATGTAAAGATTTTTGTTTATTTATTTTGTAGTTTAGGTTTGACATAAACTTAAAAGATAAGTTTAATGTTAATTATATCAATCATATGATGAGCAAGTTATATAGCAAATGTTGTTACAGACTCCATAATTACTTTTTAGAGTTTGAGTCAATTGAAGAAACTAAGCAAGCTACTCTTCCCGTAGGCTTAAAAGAAAATGATTAACTTTATCTATGTGACTTCTTTAGCATCAATGAAAAATATCTGGTATATATGATTAATATTTATTATTTTTATGATTATTACAATTATATTTTCAAATTAATTAAAGTTATTGTTTAACGTGCAGCACCGTTTACGAGTAAACACAAAAAATCGTGAAAATGTGTCTTATTGTTATTATGGAGGATCAAAAACCTTTATATATTATCTTTAGAAAAATTCAAAGTTATATATATATATATATATGTATATTTTCTTTTCCAAAGTTCAATAATCATAAATTAATATTAACAATATGCTTATTTGTTAATTTATGTAAATTAAATTTGTATGAATAAGCAAAATCTTCTTGAAGGACAAACACAAAGACAGTGTGAATTTTTTTGGTTATATGCACTATCATGATAAAAAAAAAGTTGAGATTGTAATTCTTATGCACGTCATTTTTTATACAGCTGGAGTTGGAAATAGATGGCTCCCATGTTGAGTAGCAAAGAAGCTATACGATGAGAAAAACATTCAATTGAATTATCTCCAAAGAAACCAATACAACATAATGAAGGTATATCTCATATGACAAGCTTGGGATTTGAATTAATGTGATTGTACTTTAAATTTTATCTATTAATTTTTTAGGATTGATGATGTGTTATATAAAGTTTCCTACGATGTTGTTCAGTGGAAAAGTGGCAGGCTCTTAGGCAACTATTTCAAAGCATGCAACAACTTTAAAAGGTAAAAAATTAGGACGGTATACATCTTTTATTGATGTATGTAGCTATGGAACTACTTTGCACGGATTAGCATGACATCTTATACATGATTGCTAACTTGTTTTATTATAAGTAGAATATTGTAATTTTTTTTCCTTTATCATCCAAATGTGTTTTTGGACTTTATATTAATTTTTTTGGTCTTTGCTTTTATCAAACAAATGTAATTTGATTGTTGTATCTTTCCACTTAAATAGTATGCAACCGTCATATTCTTTAAGGGAAATTAACTATTTCATTTTGTTACTGGACTATTAATGATGTAGAGTAGTAATTTGTTGATAGGAAAGTTAAAAGTAAAATGAGAAAGAATTAAAAAGCTTTGACAAACTTCTTCTATTTAACTAGTTCATACCTTGAAATAAATAGTTTATGGCTGTTAAGTTATGGTATGCTATTAATATTGTATATAAGAAAAAGCAAAGGCATTCAACAATCTGTGGTGCTAACTTGGTATAGTTCAAGGAAGAGACAAAATCTTCGATCAATTGGACCATCAAATGCACAAATACCAAGTCCTACAAACTAGCAGAGAGTCCATCAATCAATTGAGAATTGTCATGATCAAACATTCCAGCAAATCCAAGTTCATATTGAAAGTAGAGCCCTAGGTAACCAAACTTTGCAGCATATGCATATTTGCTCAATGCACAAGTTTTAAATGATTTATCATAAACTTGCCCATGGAATACAAGATTGAAGTATATGTGCTTATTGCTCAATGCACATAAGTTGTATATGATTTATTATTAAACATAACATGGGATACGAGACTACTTTGAATATAAAATATTTATTTTGTATAATGCAATTAGGTAAAAGAATTGTAGAAGAAGAGCCTAGAAGGAGAAGGCCAAGAAAAAAATACAAGCCACAATCCAAGAACATGGGTGAAGCCATGAAGTCAATGCCTTGACAAACAGAATATAAAGATGTGGTATCAATAACATCAATAGTGGCCAAGGTACTTAAATTTAATTTGCTGGTTCTATTTTATTACATTTCATGCATTAGTATGCTCATATACGTGGTGAGTCTATTATAGAGATATGGATGAGTAAAGGTTGGACATTCAAACTTTGATATTTGGATTTTCAATGAAAACATTGAAGTATATGCCCTTATTGCTCAATGCATATGAGTTGTAGATGATTTATTATTCAACATGACATGGAATACAAGACAACTTTGAATACAAATATTTATTTTATAAAATGCAACCAAGTAGAAGAACAATAGAAAAAGTGCTTAGAAGGAGAAGCCCAAGAAAAAACTCTAAATCATAATTTAAGACCATGGACAAAGATATGGAGTCCATACCTTAGCCAATAGGAAATGAATGCCACTAACAGTGGCCAAGATATTTAAATTTAATATGCTGTTTATATTTTTATTGCATTTCTTATATTAGTGTCTTCATTCACATGGAAAATATATTACTAATATATGGATGATTAGAATTATCTGTTTCGAAAACTTAAATTTCAAGCTGTGATGCATGTTTTACAAAAACAATCAATCACTTTATCTTTGCCCAAAAATTTTCAGCATATGCTATAATTTGGATGTGAGTTTTGGTCCAACAATTGAGGCAAAAGATATTTTAAGATGGTGAATTATAAAACTATCTAACTCCATCATTTAAATAGCCAATTGGTCTTGATAAGTGTTTTTTTAATCAAAATTTAATATATATGAAATATAATTATGATTTTCTAGTATTTAAAAAAACTTATGAAGCTATCAGATTCCATAACGTTTTCTTAAAGTGATAGAAAATCAGTGTCTAGCATCTTAGCACATAGATAACATGCTTGCTTGTTGCATCCCATGGGCTATTTTTCTTTTTTTTCTTTTTCATGGATTGGAGATCTTTTTTAAACTATTTTTGTTCTTCTCTTCTTTTTTTTTTCTTTTTTTTTTCTCATTTATGGTGAATAGAGATGTTTTTAAACTCTTTACTAAATTGGTCCAAAGTTGTCATATTATAATACTTTTATACTAACAATGTGATCATAACAGTGTTATTTACTTGATTATCTACATCCTTTTTTTTTTTTAAATACCAAAGCATTATTTTAATTCAGGTTGGATACATAGTACTTACTTCTCAAAAAATATCTTGTTTAAAATATATGAAAATGGTTATGAGCGTTAAAAGTACAAATTTGTTTTAAAATTCCTTAAATTCATTCAATTGGATTAAGTTTTTGCCTATTAAAATAAATTCAACAATACTGTTAGAGGCACAAAATTGGTATATTAAAATTTTTTTTTTTTATTGCCACATAACATGGTAGTATATTACTTATTTTGGCTTCAATTTAGTAAAAATGAAATCAATATTAGTTTGTCTTTATTTGATAACAAAATATTATTATAGCATTATTTATTTTTGTTTGTCACATTCCATATCTAGACATTGATTTTAATGTTATATGTAGGTATAATTACTTAAGTAAAGTGTGGATCAACAAAATATTTTGAAAATGTGAACAAGAAACATAGGGGGGATATATACAAGTAGCAGTCCCAAAATATGTCATGCGCATTGTTAATGAATTTTTGCAAAAACTAACAACAGAAATTGAATTTTTAGTTAGAAATATTACACCATCCCACATCAAAGAATGGAGAGTGATTGACAAACCAATAATAGATAACATGTTAAAAAGACTTAACGTAAATGTATTTTTTAATACAAAAAACTATTATACATGCAAATGCCTTATTCATCTAGTAACCAATTTACAGAATGTTTACTCCAACTATTATGTTGTATAAATTCTAAAATGCTTACTTGTTATAGAATTCCTTTAATTTTAGAGAGGAAGCATATACCCATATTACCTTTCTTGCTAAAATAAAGAGGACATTTAGAAATTAAAGGTATCGATTAAGAGTTTACTTTGAGAAATTTAAAACAGAAGAGGAGGCATTGTAAAGTTGTCCTTATGCTATAACAGAGGAAAATGGATATATTGCATTGAACAATTCAAATTTGAGAATTTCTAGATTAGCATGATTAGTTACATGTAATTATTTATGCATCTTACATGATAAATGTTGATTTGCATATCTGCGTTTACATATTAGAATTGAATGTTCAAATATGAGAATTTAAATTAAGGTTACAGCTAACACTATTGTAATAAAATGTTCTAATAAATTTAGTATATGAAAACAATAATAAAATGAAAGCATGTCATATTTTTTTGATTAATATGAAAACTTATTTTAATATATGTTGAAACTTACAAATTTATTTGATAATTATTAAATAATAAAGTTTGTTTATACAAATTGAATAAGTATTAAGTTGTCAACGAAACTTTAGAAAAGAAGCAATATCAATGAGAAAAATAGAGGAGCTGGAAAGGGCAAATCATTGTATTACGAATAATTCATGAATCTATAGCTTTGGTACACTATAGTCTTCATAGCACTTTGAGCATAATGAAAACTGTATACATAAGGTGTATAAAAAAACATTAGTTGTCTATTTTTCATAGGATTACCCGGAAAATGATCATGCATTTAATCGATTTAATTTGTAGTATATAATGCATTTCAATATGAATCAGAGTAAATGGATGGATGAGAGATCAAAGGAGGTCTATGTAAGTATTTGCTACATGTTAAATACATTTACTTAAAAATAAATGAAATATTTTAATGCCTTATATCATGTGGGTATATGAGAAACTAATTGCAATCTGAGATGCACATGATGAATACCCTAACTTATCAGTGGAAGACCTATTTGATATGGTTTTACCTCCCAAATCTTGATACATATGTGGTATGGGCGCTCAAATGGAAAAAGAGCTTGAAGAAAATAAAAAAAGAGAGGAAAATGTAAGAATAAGAGAGAAAGCAGCTAGAGAAAGAGAATAGCAAATGGGAAGAAAGAACGAAGATTTGGAAGTAAAGATAGCTAAAATGGAAAAAAAAAAATTTATATAGCATCACATGCACAAATCAGAGATTTGACTTACTAGAAAGAGGAATGAGTTTGACTTCTGGATATGATTATACCGTTTCTCACGATGCTTAAGGTATATATTACTAAACAACATATTATTGTTATGGAGTCAAAGAGATATTGTTTCTTATTGTAAGCTGCTTTAATGTGAGCTAATGTGGATTTAAATTTAATTAAATATGAGTATTGCTTATATGGCATAAGATTTATTTAGTTTAGTAAGTGCTAACTTGTACATGACTTCTCTTAGAATTGAACTTAACAATGCTTGCTCACATGTAAGACAATGTATATTGTCTATTAAGATTAAACCTAATTAGTTTGTGTGAAACATGTAATAGAAGTCATCTGGTTTTGAGACAAAATATAGGGATGTTGCTTTTGTGATTAAGAACCAAGGATTCAATGGTGTACATTGTAATTATGGATGTTTCTATTTGCTGGTTGTTATGTTGGTACAATTGTAGACTTAGCTGCTTTGATAAATTACAACTTGTAAATATATATTGTTGATAATTGCTTCTAGAATGACATGAGGTTAAGGTGCAAGTTTTATAAAATGATTTGTATATGTTGAATTAGTTCATAATTTAGAAGTATAATTTATGAACCTTAATTTTCTTCATGAATTAGTAAGTCACTTGAAATTATTTATATTAGATCCTATGAAAACCTTATGCTTGAATGAATTTATATGTATTGTAGTCCTAGTAATTTATGACACTATTAAGCAACACAATTGTAATTTTCCATTAAATATGAAGTGTTATTGTTATGATTTGGAATGTGTTTGGTGTTTATTATTGTTGTTTTAATTCTACAGTTTCAGATATGTTATGTTCAATGATGAACTGTACAGCTTGTCTTTTGGAGTTTATAACATTAGCATCATTTTAAGTTTGTATATATAGACAAACATGTAAGCTACTAGTTGTTTAATTCAAAAGTTAGGATGAATATGGACATAATAAGTTAATATATGTAAGTGATTAATTTTTCAATCAAGCAGCTCCATGATTGGCTTTAATGAAAAATTTCTTTTAATATGATGTCACCTAATTAGGGCAACAACTTTAGATAGAACCAATGGAATGCTAACTGTTTTGGATGGCAATGTAAATATGTATTTATATGTTAATGAAATTTAGTTTCAATGTATATGAATCATTAGTTTATTAGGATGTTGATATAGTTATATATTTATCAATGAAATATAATTTATTATTAATATATAGTTTGTCTAAAATGCAATGTAAAACATGAGGCCAAAAAAGAAAATTTTGTGGCAAATCTTAATAGTCACATTTAGTATTTCTAAATTTTATTATCAGTGTTGCACATTGTGACAATATAGCTTTGTCATCAAAAAATAATGTGCACAAAACATAAATGTTACTGATGCTTTAAGTGACATATAAAGCATGTCACACAACTGTTTTACAACATACATAAGTTGTCATTGCTAGTTGCAGTGATGAACGTAATTGACCATTTAAAATAATAAATGACAAATTATAACCATGTCACTTATTGTTTGGGTGACAAATGAAATTTGTCAAATAATCATTTTGTGTAAAACTCTAAATATGTCACTCAATTTTTAAGTGATAAATACCAGTTTGCTACAGTAAGATTTTATGACGAATGGTTTATTATCACGCATGTGGCTAATCATCACTACTGATTAAAGTTTGACCAAATCTTATATATGTATTGGTGACAATATTGATATAAACAATGATAAAAAAAAAATGTGTACTTGATAAAAACTGATATCATTGTAAGTCTCTAATCCATGACAAAGATAATCTTGTCACAGTTACTTATTCTTTTGATAATAAATAATAAAGTTTTTCACCAAAATGGCTACGTGATGGGTCTATCACGACAAACATGTGACTATCCAGTTTTGTTACTAA
This sequence comes from Ziziphus jujuba, assembly GCF_031755915.1. Taxonomy (NCBI): domain Eukaryota; kingdom Viridiplantae; phylum Streptophyta; class Magnoliopsida; order Rosales; family Rhamnaceae; genus Ziziphus; species Ziziphus jujuba. Next base: position 20,454,274 of record NC_083383.1, on the reverse strand, counting down.
GTGCAATAAAGTGACAAAAATGCTCATTAAATAACAAATTAGCTATGTAGCAAATGTTCAAAATTTTTGTAATGTATGAGTCTTAGGGATCCTTCTTTGATTATTTTATAGATCCAGATGGGGCATGACACTTCAAAATTAGCTTAGAAACCCAGATAATGTCTTGAAAATTATCATATCTTGCTTTGCCTTAGGCTTTAAAAATTTCAAAATAGTTTCAAAACTCCATAAATTGAGCAAATATTCTTGTTTCTTTTCTTTTTCTTTTTTTTTTTTTAAATTGAAGCTCATTCGACAAAATCATACAAAACATATTAAATGTTATCAAAACTTGAGGAAACAAACAAATAATTAAGCCAAAACAAACTATATTGGTGAGTTGCTTGTACGTACCTTATATGCAAGTGCAACTCATATGTGCTAGTGGCTTATTACATTGCACCTTATATATGAAGCCTTTGCAAGTATGATTTCAAATTTTAAAATTTAATTTAAATTGATTTTATAAGTATGCTTAAATTCACTCATTGAGTATATGTATATTCACTTTTTGTTTCCCTAATTCTGTTCAGGCTATGTTGTATTCCTACTAATGCTGTTATTAGCAAACACATAGTAAGAAGTTAGCAATAGTCAGTAGTTTAATCCTTGAGAATGGGTCTAGAACTTATCTTTTTATTTTTATGTATTTATTTCTTGGACTAAAACATATTTTTGTATTTTATTTATATTTTTGGTTCAATTGGGAACTCTACTATTGTTTGTAGTCCTAAACTAACGTTATGATGAGATCTTTTATGATTATGTTGTTATATTGAGACTACGAAGTAATTTAGTGATAACCAATATTACACATGCAGTACTCTTATGAGTTGGATTATGTTAAATTTATTACCAACCTATAAAAATTAAATATGAATAAATAAATAACTAAATTTCAAAATAAACTAATAAAATAATAGTAATTTTACATTTAACAAATTTATTTGCCATATTTTGATGTTATATTAATGTCATAATTTTTAAATAGTTTATGAGTTATTTATTTATTTAAATATTTACTTATTCATAAATACACTATATAAATTTTTAAAGGAAGGTGCTTCATTTCTTTAACGTTGTTCAATTCTTGTGGTGAGCATTTTTTAAATTTATGACTTCTTAAATATACTAGATCAATGTCAAAAGTTAATAAAATCACTGATGAAGTTAATAAAAAGAATAAATTTTAAATGAATTTATAAATTATTATGTAATTTTATGGACTTTATAGTGTTTATAAAAATGTAATTAAGTTTCAGAATGGAGACAAGATTCCAAATGAACATTTTTATTTATGATTTCTAATCTAAAATATTATGGACTTCATTACTTTTTAAAATATTTCAAAGTGAATTGTTTAATATGCTGAATTTTGAAAAGATTTGTACTAAAATCATATTTTAATATGCTTGGATTTTAATAATTTTTAATATAATTTATTAAAATATAAATTGAATATTTTTTTATTTGTATAGATTTTTTAAAATTTGAATTAAATATTCTTAAATTTTTAAATTTTAAATTGAATAAATCTTAAAATCAAAAAGAAAAAAAATATTTTAATTTTTTACTTACAATATATAATCACATTAGTTCGATAAACATTCTAATGACTCAATATTACTACTGTCTAACTAAAACCTATATTGTTTCCAAATATATTTATATACGCATATATAAAAATAAATGTTAACCAATTAAAAAGAAAAAGAAAAACAGAAAAAAAGCGCGAATACGAGAGGAGAACGCTTGGAAGTTCTTAAATTATAGGTAAGTTTTGTCGTTTTGCAGAGAAAATAGAAAAAAGGAGGGAAGAGTCCCTTCGACGAACATCCGATAGAAAAGGGAGGGAAATCTCAATTTTACGTGGTAAAATACCATTGGCTACCGTACAGTCTCCCGTGTAACTGCACTGTCAGCTTAGAGACTTCTCTTGTTTCTTTTTCTTCGACCACGTCACCAAAATACGGTTGCTAGGCATCGGAGCCTCAGCTACCAAGACGCGCTCGAGTATTAAATCTATTCTAACTCTCTTCTGAAAGCTCATTCATGCACTGCCGACTTATGCTGTAATGCTCTTTACGTTCTTTCTTCCACGTGTCATTACATTAAGCGAGTATTTATTCCTCGTATACTCGAGAGAGTATTAGACTCAATTCTCTTATAGCACCTCATAACGCAGTGGGCTCCGTGGCATTTTTGTTAATATAGAGAAAAATAAGGAGAATTTGTCAACCTTAAAAGGGAAAAGTAAAATTGAAATTCTTTTTTTTGCCAAACAATAATAATATATCAATATCAGGTTACTTCACTATCACAAAAACCACAAAAATCATGATTTGAATCTTAGCCGTTGACGTCTTATTTTGAAATCTTGATCGTACACCTGTACCTCGTTGGCTATGAAATGCCTAATGTCTAACCGTTTGTTGTGGAAATTGAACCACCAGAATAGAACCTTCACCACGACTTTTCAATCTAACCGTCAAGAAATTAACACGTGGCATTATCTGCAACATTTCTGTATTTTCGTGCTATTTTCATTTTTATTTTGCTCATTTTTCCTTTTTCTTTTTGTTATTTTCGATCTAAACCCTTACTCTCTCTCTTTGGAAAACCAAAAACGAAACCCTAGCTATTCGTCTGTCTTTCACGGTAAAAAAAAAAAAAAAAAAAAAGGAAAAAAAGAAAAAAAAAAAGGAAAAAAAAAAAAGGAAAAGAATTTCGAAAATTTCGAAAATCAAATTCGAAATTCAAGGTGTCAAATTAGGGTTTCATAACAGAAAGGTGGGATTCAAACCCTAATTCATGCTTCGCGTGCGTGATCTTCACGATTCGTTAGGGAAATCGAATGTGCGCGGCATTTCGGTCAAGGTACGTATTTGTGATTTAGTTGTATTTGATTTTATCTTTTGCTTTATTTGTTTGAAAATTGTGGAGAAAATGATTTGAATGAGTCGGGAAAATGAAAGGGATGCGATCGCTTGGTTTTCTTTGGTTTTGCCGAGGGATATATTATTTTGGTTGATTATATAGTGTGGATTTGGTTTTTACAGATCTGAATAATGCTCAGAGGCATGTATGATGGAATGTGAAAATTGGGGTTTCCCTGTTTGGGTGTTTGAATTGAGGGATTGTCGATGGAAAATAGAATAGAAAATTCACATGGCACTGAAATTCCGAGGAAATCGAGATCTTTGGATCTTAAGAGTTTGTATAAATCCAAGGTTGTAAAGGAGGCAACCCGAAACAAGAACTTGAAGAGAAAGACCAGTGCAGATGATGTTAATGATAGTAGGGATAGGAAGAAAAAGAAGAGTATAAAGGAGGTGTCTCTCAGTAGTCTGAAGAATGTCAATAGTAATAGCAAAAAGAGTTTAGATAAAGTACATGATAGTACGTTGAGCTCCACTTTGTATGATTCGAAGGACCTGAAGTTGGAAGGGAATCAGAAGTCAAAAAGCAGTATTGGGTTTAATAGTGTTTCATCGCTTAGTTTGGATAATAATGTTATTCAAATTCCTAAGCGTAAGCGGGGTTTAGTGGGGCGAAAGAAGTTCAAAGGTGAAGATGTGGTGAAGCAACAAGGCCAGTCTGATAGAAAAATTAATCTTGTTGATCAGACTAGTAAATTAAGTGGTGATGAGTCGGAATCTCGAACCGAGCCAAGGAATGTTGAATGTAAGAAAGATTATGATGATTTCAAGGAAAACAGGAATAATGAGTCTAATTCAGCAAGACAATCGGCAGAAGAAGACAGCCGAACTGGTCATTTAGCAGTTAGCAATTGTGATTCATCTAAGAAAAAGTCACAAAGGAAGCGCAGTAAAAGAAAAGATTTGGCTCCAAATAGTAAAAGTGCTGCAAAGGTAGCTGAGCCTTTGGTTGATAATTCTAGTAAGATAGGCAATGTTTCGCATGAAGACGATGAGGAGAATCTTGAAGAAAACGCTGCAAGGATGCTTTCATCACGGTTTGATCCTAGTTGTACTGGATTTCCATCAAATGCCAAGGGTACTGCATTGCAGTCTGTGACTGGGTTGTCTTTTCTTTTATCTACTGGTGAGGATTATGTTAGTCATGGATCTAAGTCTTTCTCTGGATCAGAATCTCCATCAGTTGATACTGCTGCTAGAATTTTGCGTCCAAGGAAACAGCACAAAGCAAAGGGACATTCAAGGAAAAGACGCCATTTTTATGAAGTTTTCTTTGGTGATTTGGATGCTCATTGGGTACTGAACCGGAGAATTAAGGTGTTTTGGCCATTAGACCAGAGTTGGTATTACGGCCTTGTGAATGATTATGATAAAGAAAGAAAACTTCATCATGTCAAATATGATGACCGTGATGAGGAATGGATTGACCTTCAAAATGAGAGGTTCAAACTCTTGCTATTTCCTAGTGAAGTTCCTGGTAAGGTGGAGCGTAGAAAACCAAAGGTCCAAAAGAGTAGTCCTGATGAGATAAAAGGAAGCTTGAAGCCCAGAAAAGAAAAGGAAAAGAGAGACTTGACTACAGAGGATGATGGCTGCATGGGCAGCTATATGGATTCAGAGCCCATTATTTCTTGGTTGGCTCGGTCTACTCGTCGGGTCAAATCTCCTTCCAGGGCTGTTAAAAAACAGAAAACATCCAGTCTATCCTTCAAATCTGTGCCACAAATTTTACCTGATGAAGCTGTCAATGTCCTGCATGGTTCCTTGAGAAAGGGAAGAAGTGAAGTAAATAGAAATTGTGAATTTCCCGACAAATTAATTGATGTTACAAAACAGCAGAAGTCTGCCTTGGAAAGTACCAGTTGCTCCAAAGATAGCAAATCGCCTATTGTTTATTTTAGGAGGAGATTTCGCAAAACATGCTTGGAATTGTCTCATACATCTGAGGGTAATCATGGATCTAGACATCCACTCGGTTCTGTTATTTCTTATGCACCTGAGGGTGATGGAAGTGGGGAATTGGAAAAACCGGATGTTCTTTCGGAAATATTGGAGCCAAGCAGGACACTGTGGTATACTGATGATGTTGGGCTGCTGAAGCTAACTTCTCCGTTGATTGAATCTGGAAAGTTTAAGGTTAATCTGAGATATCCTGTTCGTTCATTTCTGAATGACTCCTTCGGTGCAGAGAACCTGTGGTTGTTTCGTGCTTTTTGGCTGTTTCATCATGGTGCTCTGATGATAACATGGCCAAGGGTTCACCTGGAGATGCTTTTTGTTGACAATGTAGTTGGGTTGAGGTTTCTATTGTTTGAGGGTTGTTTGGAGCAGGCTTTAGCCTTTGTTTTCCTGGTATTGTCAATATTTCAACAACCTAATGAACAGAGAAGGTATGTTGAGTTGCAATTGCCAGCAACTTCAATCAGGTTTAAGTTAACATGTTCCCAACATCTTAGAAAGCAGCTTGTGTTTGCTTTCTACAACTACTCTGGAATCAAGAATTCAAAGTGGATATACCTAGACTATAAGCTAAAGCGCCATTGTTTGCTCACCAAGCAACTACCTCTATCGGAATGCACATATGATAACATTCAGACACTTCAAAATGGATCGAAGCATTCATCAGTTACAACATTTTGTGGGCAGCTCTCCCCTATCAAGGTATTTATATAATCTCTTCCCACACTGAAGGTGAATTATAGGGTTTTGTAACTTCAAATATCCATTTTGCTTCTTTAGTCAATTTTTTTTTTTTATGTTTTCATATTGATTTTGTTCAACATGTTTGCTATGACCTAGCTTTAATGTTGGTCTATATTTCTCATTATGTTGTATATTCTGATTGGTATTGACTTAATGAATTTTTGCACCTACTAGGGTCTGCAGAAGAGAACCAGACAGGGTGTTAAATTCATGGGTAGTTCCAAAGAGTCTGCTTTTGTCAACATATCTCATTCTTCTTCTCGTTTCGATGAGATGTATAGAAAACTTCCTCCTCTTGCTCTTTCTTTTACTGCTGCACCTACCTTCTTTCTTAGTTTGCATCTCAAGCTGCTTATGGAGCATTGCCTGGCTCGTATCAGCTTTCAGGACCATGATTCAGTAGAAAATCCAGAAAACTCTGGATGTTTGATGGTTGACGGCTGCTCTAGCGTAGAGAAGTGTTCTAACAATGGTTCAGGAATTATTTTAGAGGAGAATCTGAAGGGTTCTGTATGTGATGCTGATGCTGCTGCTTCTGATGGATGGTTTTCCTGCTCCAAACCGGATTTGGAGGCTGATTTTTCAGTTAGCAGTAACAGGGGCTGCATAAAATCCTCCGAGCATTACCAAAATGGTAATCTTCATGTCTCTGAAAGATCTGCTGGTTCTATCTTTCCTGAAACGACTGGAACTGATGCCATTGTCCAGTTACAGGCATGGCAAAGCAACCATTTGGAGTCGGATCAATTTGATTTGTCACGAAAGCCTTTAATTGATGGAGATAAGTCTAACACAGCTTCTTCTTCCTTTTTGAATGGTCTGAGTATTGAAATTCCACCATGTAACCAATTTGAGAAGTCTGTGGATGGAGAATTACATAGCATTCAGCAGCCTACAGATTTTTCTTGCAATAATGGTGGCATTGTTCCCAGCCCTAACCCCACTGCTCCCAGAAGTACATGGCATCGCAATAGAAGCAGCACATCATCTTTTGGATACCTTTCACATGGGTGGTCTGACGGGAAGGCTGACACTTTCCAGAATGGTTTCAGCAATGGGCCTAAGAAGCCACGAACTCAGGTCTCATATACATTGCCATTTGGAGGATACGACTTAAACTCAAAGCAAAAGAGCATACAAAAAGGGATTGCTAATAAGAGAATTAGGAGAGCTAATGAGAAGAGGTTATCAGATGTATGCAGAGGTCCTCCAAGGAATTTGGAGCTGTTGTCTTGTGATGCTAATGTATTAATCACAGCTGGTGACAGAGGATGGAGGGAGTGTGGGGCACAGGTTCTGTTAGAGCTTTTTGAGCGTAATGAATGGAAGCTTTCTGTGAAAATCTCCGGGATAACAAAGTATTCATATAAGGCACATCAATTTTTGCAGCCTGGTTCAACAAACCGCTTCACCCATGCAATGATGTGGAAAGGTGGCAAGGATTGGATTTTGGAGTTTCCAGATAGGAGTCAGTGGGCTCTTTTCAAGGAGATGCATGAAGAATGTTACAATCGGAACATTCGTGCTGCTTCTGTTAAAAACATTCCTATTCCTGGAGTCCGTTTAATAGAGGAGAGTGATGATAATGGAACAGAAATAGCATTTATTCGCAGTTCTTCAAAGTACTTTCGGCATGTAGGAACAGATGTTGAGATGGCTTTGGATCCATGTCGTGTCTTATATGACATGGATAGTGATGATGAGCAGTTTATTTTGAACATTGAAAATTCTTCAGAATGCATGAATGGCTGCTTAGGGAAGATCTCTGAAGAGATTTTTGAGAAGACCATGGACATGTTTGAGAAAGCTGCATTTGCTAGACAGGTGGATCAGTTCACATCAGATGAAATAGAAGAGCTCGTGGCTGGAGTTGGGCCCATGAATGTAATTAAACCTATTTATGAGCATTGGCTGCAGAAAAGGCAGAAGAATGGAATGCCCTTAATCCGACATCTCCAGGTTCTTTCTGGTTTGCTTTTCTGTGATGAATTATATTGTTACTTTTCAGTTTATACTGTGTTAATAAACATTTTGAGATGGTATGATCTAGATAATCAAGCTCATTGTCCTGTTTGTAACAGTGCATTCAGTTTCAGTTTAGCAAAGTACTAGGTTCTTCTACTGAAACAAATTATATATATTTCTTTTTATGCTTAAAACAGTTCTTCTCTCATATTTATATTTACATCAAATTCAAATCTTCTCTCATGTATACATTTAGGTCAAATTCATTACTTCTATGCATTCAAATTCATTATTTCTATGCATTCTTGCTTACCTTTTTCTAGTTGCAGGGGAAAATAATTTTGATCTGATTTGCCCTTGAGATATATTGTATAAAATCAGAAGCCATCCCTTTCTCCCTCAAGTCCATAGGCAATTTGCATTTGTGTTTATATAATACATAAAACAAATATGCACGTACAATAGCTATACAATCTCATTGATGGGCTCGGATTTGGTTTTAATTATATGCCTGTTTCATTTATTGTGCTCTTCTAGAAGTTGTTAGACAGCTAGGCCAATGCTTAGCATGGCCGCAATTTTTATGCTGATCAATTGTTATTTCTTCTTTTCTAACAAGAAATTCCTGTGCTGATTTATTATTTTGTGTTGATTGGGGGTTTCTTTACCCCTTTGGCTATTCTGTAACCTTGGTGTAATTTCATGCACTCTTTTCTTATGTTTCTTAATATCTTCCTTAGTTTTTATTGTTTTAATGACATGTATCCAATTGCTTTTTATGTTTTATTCAGCCACCGTCATGGGAAAGGTATCAGCAACAAGTGAAAGAGTGGGAGCTAGCTATGAGCAAAATCAATGCCACCATCCCAAATGGATGCCAGGAGAGAGCCGCACCAATTGAGAAGCCACCTATGTTTGCTTTTTGTCTAAAACCACGGGGTTTGGAAGTTCCCAATAAGGGTTCAAAACAGAGGTCACAAAGGAAGCTCTCAGTTACTGGGCACAACAATGCCTCCTTTGTAGAGCAGGATGGTTATCATTCTTTCGGTAACTTTCTTTACCCCTGAAGCATCTTATCCACTAATTACTAATTTTTTTGGTAGCACTTTGCTTGCAAATTAGTATGTTAATTTGATAATACTGTTATTTTCTCAGGTAGAAGATTGAATGGGTTTGCTTTTGGTGATGAAAAAGTTGTGTATCCAGGCCATAGTTACGAATATTTAGATGATTCCCCATTGGCTCAGACATCTCCTAGGGTATTTTCGCCACGGGATGCAGGTGGCATGTTGATGATCAGTGATGGGCTTGATAGGAATCCTCTCCATAAACTTCAAAGAAGTAAGTCCAAAAAGCAAGGGGCTATTATATCTTCTAATGATTCTCAGATGATGGCTATGTACAGTCATAGAATGGTAGGACATAGAAATGGGGTTCATCGGTGGAATATGGGCTTTTCTGAGTGGCCTGGTCGGCGGAATTACCAACTAGAGGGGTCCCAAAGGTTGCTTGTTGAACAGTTGGACAGTTCTGACATTGATGAGTTCAAGTTGCGTGATGCATCTGGTGCTGCTCAGCATGCACTTAACATGGCTAAGCTAAAAAGAGAGAAAGCTCAGAGATTGCTTTACCGGGCAGATCTTGCAATTCACAAGGCTGTGGTTGCTCTTATGACTGCTGAAGCAATTAAAGCTTCTACCGAAGACTCAAATGGTGATGGGTAGAGCAATGGAATCGAATATAAAATGTTAAAATGGAAAAGTGCCTATCTCTTCCGCCTGGTCTGGAGCCAAAGAGATTCCTTATATGGATTTGACATTGTTTTTGCTAGAATGAATCTGGTTTTACTTTGTCAAGAGTTGGCGGCTTCTTGTCATTATCCCAGGGTTCTGTGATGAACTTTTGATGTGAGAGCTATGAGCAGTATAGTGATAAGAGATTATAGCTTCATCGCAGCGACTTCCTGGTTCATAGAAGTTCTTTTTTGTGGCCATCTTGAGATCTACTCAGTTCAGTGCAAATGGTGTACTGATCCTGCAGGTTAGGGGTTTATGGGATTTTGGCTGCTCGTCACTTTGTACAGAATTTGTTTTTTCTTTTTCTTTTTCCCTTCTTTTTCCCCTTAACCTCAGCTTTTAAGTGTTCGATATTAAAGAAGCAATTGGCCTAAAAATAATACAACACCACTTGAATAGGAGTTACTATTTCCTGTTAAAACTTGAGCATTGCTGAAAAATCACATGATGTGACTGACACGTGATCAAAACGAAAGAGAAAGATAAGAAATCCTATGTTATGGTACAGTACAGTTTCTCTTCCTGCTAGGAGTATGCTAAGCTAGAAAGTTTACTGCTACCTTTTTATTTTTGGTAATAATGCTGCTACATTTGTCTGGTGGTATAGTACTAAAGCTGACTGACCAAATTACATGCAAGAGACTTAAAATGAAAAGCATGGTAATACTCTCTTTTTACTGGCAGAAAATTGGAAATTGTTTTTCACTCGCATTCTCAGCTACATTAGAGGATTATGCTGGAGTTTGTCTTCTTGAAAAGTAAAATAAAAAGCATGGTTAAAATTCATCTACAACGCAGAGGTTTATGCTGGAGTTCGTCTTGTTGAAAAGTTGCATTACTTATATATTTTACTTTTTGGTGAAAAAGAAAACATGGCCTTTCATTCTATTGTTTTTTTATTTATTTATTTTTTATATTGGGGTGGATCTTTCTTTCTGTGTCTTCGTTTATGTAGAGGGATTGCAGAGGCTTTTATGGCACTAGTTTTGCAGGTTAAATGGCAATGAGACTATCTATTATAGCCACCTCTGCAGATTAAATTGCTGGGTTTTAACCGATTATAAACAACTGACATTTTATCTACTCTTCAAATAAATAAATAAATAAATAATTAAATAATTAAATAATTAAATAATTCTATTTGTCACTATAGGTGGCCATCGCAAAAGGGGTTGCAATTTAATTGGTTGTAGGTCGATCTAATGGTATGCTTTTTACTCTCACATTCCTGAAATTCATGGGTTTGAGTAACACCCAAAAAACGGTTCAATCTTCCTTGTTAGATTTCAAGTAATGTTAGACGAAATTTTAGGTACTAATTGATATGCTAGTTTGTTATCGTTTGACAAATTAATGCTAACATAAAATCATGGAAATTGAACCTAGTAAGATTATGTCACATATATCAAGGAGTTGATAATATAAATTTGATGACTAGTATTATTGTTAGGTTTCTAGTTTTAAAACTTAAAAATATAATTATAAGCAGTTTTTCAATAATGATAATGCTACGATAATTAACGGTATCAAATAATAAAATCTTTTATTGGTGACTTTTTAGGATGTTGGATATGATGTGACATCTATCAATACCAAGTCTACTTTTGGGCTTTGAGTTAAAAATTTCGAATGCAAGATTAGTAAATCTAACGAGAAAACTCGCCAATTTGTATTGAACAGTGAGTAATTGCAGAAAAATGACAAAATGGAATAAAAATAAAAATAAAAATAAAGAGTGTAAATTATAAAAAATAAATATTGGTTTTGGAATAACAATTAATAAAATATATAGTTTTGTAATAAAAAGGATGAATATCAAATTTTATCGATATGAAACAAATAAATGGGTATTAAATCAAAGATGAGTTTTATTTTTTTATTTTTTTATTTTTTTATTTTTTATTTCTTTACTAATAATTATAAGGGGGAACAATTTAATTCATGTAAAATTTTCACCCCAAAAAAAATAAAAAAACCTTAAATATTATATTTGCAATCACATTTTTATAATATTATCTATTCACCCAACCTAAAGGAAAAAAATTATGTCAATTAGTAGCTCTACCAAAAAAAAAAAAAAAAAAAAACTAATGAAGAAGAAAAGACACTTTTATTTTAAGGAATGAGGACACAATTGAAAAAATAAAAAAAGAAAAGAAAAAGAAAATTACAATTGTTGCATTTTTCTTAGCGGAATGTAATTTCTAAGTAATGGATATACATATATATATATATATTGAATAAAAAAATCAAATAAGATTGTGTGAGAAAAATAAAAATAGAAGTGTGCAAGTATACTTTGATGAGTATGCAAGCGGAATAATTCTTATCTATTTAATTTCCCTATTTTCTTTTGCAAAAACCGCAAAGAATTTAAACCTTTAATTATACTTGCATCATCGTTCTTTCTATGGTCTATCTTCATCCAATAATTTCAAAAACAAAATTTTTATGAAAGGGAGAATACACTAACACATATGAAATATGAAAAATGCCGCTTTAGTTCTTTGAAAATAAAAAGGGCACACAGAAAAACAAGCAAAATAGAGGAAAAATATCATAGAAATTGGTGGAATTAAATCTTCGCTCTATTTTCTCAAATTTGATACAATATGATATGCCTTCGTAAACAAATCTATAATCTCAAACGGATTTCTTTCAAAACAACGCAAGCTAGAGCATCTGTCTTACAAATATACCTTTACAAATAATTTGGAAGAAGAAAGAAAAAAGGACAAAAACCAGTAAAAGGCTTGCAGACTAAAAAATATTGTATACGACTCCTCTTGCATATAGACATTAAAAAACACTTGGACAAAATTACAAAATCACTTCCTAAGATGATTCCAAATTGCAAGAACAGAGAGAACATAAAAACACAAGGAAATAGCCTACCATGAAAGCATTTCTAAAACCCATGTTTTGATGATATTCCAAATCAATGCCACAGCTTCGTACACAAACCACTACCATGCCTCTTGCATGTTATAATATGAGAAAATGAGTCAACTAACTGGGCAGCCAAACTTCTAGGTTCATCCATTAAGGTTTGGATAAATGTATAAACAACCCTGCGCTCTTGCTTGGTTGATCTCAAGCTGAACCAAGTCAAAAATTTCATCCTGAATTCTTGTTCAATGTGGCCTTCTTGCTCTAGTGCTCGAATGATCTTGACACAGAACTCATAGCTACTGTCCAGATGACACATTTCACCATAGAATTGTGAAGGAGACCCATCAATCAAAGTGCTAACACAATCATTGTTGTCATTTTTTGGGCTAGATGTTTGTTTAGTGCAGAACTCTGGTTGGAAGGCAAACACAGAGACACCTCTCGTTGGTCTAATCTCACAGGTCTGTGAATCGTCATGGCCACTTGATATTGATCTGATAGTTTTTTCCAAGTCATGTGAAATAGCATCATCCTCAGCCTCAAAACCCCTCTCCAAAGTACATCCATCATCTTCATCTTTAGAGGACTCTAATGCTGGTGTTACTTCTGCATTAAGATCAGGCACGGAAGTGACATTTAAATCAAGCTCACATGAATTCAGTGCCTGGGTTTCTTTTCTAGGAGTATCATGTTTCACTGAACTGGTCCTACCGCAGCATTCTTCCACATCCACACTGCAAAAACCATCAAGATATCCTTTCTCTTTAAATAAAACAGGTTGTTTGAACTTCTCAAGATTGTGGACGTTAAAACTCATTGAGCAATGGGTTGTGTTTCCATCAAATTCCTTTTCAGTGCTGGAAGGACCATCTTCATTTTTAGATGCATTATTTCTAGCACCAAAACCAACTTCCCCTTCAGAATTCTGATTGACCGTCTCCACACTTTTAGTGAAACACTTGGCTTCAGAATGATTTAAGTCTCCAGAATCTGTATATGGAATTATTTGGAATATGTACTCAGTAGAAGGTTGCAAATTTGATATTGGAATCCTTTTCACAGATTTTGGGAAAACACACATAGGCTCCTTCAAGGATGCTTCTTCTGTGCTTTGATAGTACCAGACTTTATAGCCCTTAACTAACCCAGGTAAAGCATCCAGTTCTTTCAAAACAATTACCAGGGACAAAGATGTTACTTCTTCAAAAATAATTCCAAGAACAGTAGGAAGCGAGTCTGCAGTTGAAATAATCAACAGATAAATCAAATAGAGATTTATTTATTCGACAGGATAAGAAATGAAAACCAATAACAAGCTTATCTAACTAAAAGTTTTAAAATAGTTTGCTATCTGAATATTATGAAAAACCATGTTGACTCAAATCCACTGCAACTCAGCCTTTCTTGTTTCACACACGGAATCAACAGTTCCCACAATAGCCAAACACCACATTATTTCATTAAAATCTAAACCAAGAAAAAAAGTCGAAAGGCATGGAGGTTAATGGCTTATCAGTCTGGTATTATTCATGTATGGTATTATATAATCTTAATGTAGTTTCATCCTATATTTTAATAGTTTCACACTTTTCAATCACAAATCAAGTTTATGCCTTTTTTTTTTTTTTTTTTTTTTTCCTTTTTTAGTAATACATATCAAGTTTATGTTGTTTCAACTAGAAACAATAGCATGAATTATAGAACAATATCTGCTTTTCTCTTATTATATTATTAGGAACATCTGAAAGCATATAACAAAAAGAATGATAACGACAATAATATGGGGGAAAAAAATCAATACGATGATATGAACGGGAAATAGCTGCAAAATATAACCTCTGTGATTTAGATCAACACCAGAACTGGAGATAATCCATGCATCTGCTTTATTGATGGCAAGGGAGCAGAGATTGTGCACGTCAGCAGCAACAGAGAGTCTGCTCACAATGCCACGTCCCATCTTGGCAGAAACTCCACCCACAGGGCCAACTTCTTCTTCAAGCTTACTCTTGGCATCACTTACAATTTCATGGAGTTCTTTAAACCTGCAAGTCCCATCTAGTAGTCTATGACTCAATGATATTCTATAGCAAAGAACATCAAGGCGCCTTGCATCCTTAGCTATCACCAGCTGCTTTTTCCAACATCTATTAAAAAAAAAAAAAATAATAATAATAAAGGTACACTTCAACCAATAAGTTATCTTTAAATGATACTACAATGTCAAAATACTTTGTCTTTCATGGGATGCAAACATCCATATATCAGTATCTACATACATATAACTACCTAGATATGTATAAGTACCTATATATATGCATATGCATATAAGTAAAAGTGCAAGAAAGCTCATGTTAAGGAACAATGCATACTATGGAAATAAGCTCATGTTAAGGAACAATGCACACTATGGAAATTTAAAAAATGGTTCTTGAATGAGCAGAGTAGTATTATTTTGCCTTCTAACAATAATGCAGAAAAGCATATGACTCACTCAAGAATACCCGAAACTTTTCCACAAGAAGCACAGCAGTAACTCCCATCTAGTTGCATTAACTGCCCATGACTGACAACCCCAACTTTCTGCTTTTGTATTGCACATTCAATATGGCAAGACATTCCACACAATTCTAGCTTGTCAATCTTAGATGTGCAAACTAACCAAAGACTAGGGTCTTTGTTGTCATCAAATAACTGACAGATGCAGCAAGAGCATCTCCTGCAGAATGAATCAGCCAAGGATAGGACTGCTCTACAAGCAGAATTTCGACAAATCCATGTATCTGAAGATGTAACTTCTTGAGACTTTGCCGCAGCTGATGGAAGTTGAGAAGCTGGGCATTCCCCCTTTCTTGGCTGCTTCCTAGACGGCTGATTGTTTGTTGCTTGCCTGAAAGTTCTACCTGACTCTTGATTCTTAGAACCTTTACTTTTCTTAACAGGCTGTTCAGTCATTTTGTTTGATTAAGTTTTCACATTAAAACATGTTCGACCTTTTGGAATAGATTTGAGAAACCCCTGAAGAATATAAAGAAATATTTAAAACATGGTCTAAACGTCCATCATGGCTTGACTAGTATAAAAGCCTTTGCATGCCAAAACACTAATAGGAAAAGACAATTACAATGAACAAAACTACTCAATATTATATAACAGCTTCATCAATGTGGACTGCACTTCACTAAATGAGAAACTAAGAACTCAGAACATACAAACTATAAACTTTCTCACAAAGATAAGTAATCAAGCTAGAAAGATGTCACGCAGATTTAATGCATTGCACATCACCAAGTGCATGTTTACAATCTGGCAGTAATATATTAATAATTAAATCTTTTCATAGTCCTAACTCTGAAGTCCACATATAGTTTTTAACTCTTATTCTAGAATAAACCATAATTGTATCCAAGAAACAGGGGGAAAAAAAAAAGATCGTTCCATGCATACCCTTTATTAATTTGATTAAAAATACTAATAAATACAGTAATACCACAATGTCCATCATTTCAAAGAAGACCATTAAAAGAAAAAAAACAACCATTGCTTTCAATGCCAATCATTTTAAAGCAGATCATAAAAAATCAAAAACCCATTTCTCTCTCACTTTCTTCTAATCAAAAAATTATTCACTACTATATCATACAGGCTATCATGATAGGCATTGGTCATCTACAGCCATTTTCAATAACATTTCAGTAACAATCGACAACTTCAATCAAAGCTAACCAAAAAAAAAAAAAAAAAATCAGAATAATATTTTTCCAGAACAATTAATCCCACAAAGTGACTCCGAAATATCAAAACCACCGAAACGAAACAAAAAATAATTTTATAATAGTCCTCCTACGTTCGAAAGGATGAAGAGGAAAAAAAAAAAAAAAAACAAAACAAAAAGAAAAAGGAAAAAAAAAAAAAAAAGCTTACCGATGATGGCCATGATTAGAGATCGGAGAACTAGGGTTTCGGAGCCCAAAACCCCAATTTCCTACGTTGAGAAAAGGAGCTGAGTGTCAGCGGATGAGGGAGCTCGACTAATATGGCGCTTATTGATCGGTGGCTGGATGGTCCGCTTAAGGAAGTTAGTTGCTCGCCTCCATCAGGGTATATAGAAAGTTATGTGCTATTGATGCCTGTTTACACCACGTTGGCAAACAAGAAGATATTTTTTGCCTTCTTCTACAGATGGTAAAATATTAAAGTACGGCAGCAATACAAAGTATATATAATTGGGCAACCTTAAGCCATATCAGACGAAACGAAGAAAGTAGCTTTAAGTCGTTAATCATCTTTATATATGATGGATGCGTATGGGTTTGAATCATATGAGATACATGATTTTGGATATTTGTAATTAAAAAAAAAAAAAAAAAAAAAACAAAAACAAAACCTTAAGCCATATCAAAAAGGGCAAAAAAAAAAGGCAAAAAAATAAAAATAAAAATTTAATGGTGGTAACTATAGTTATTTATTTATTTTGATAAATCTATAGCAGTATGCTGAAATATATAAATGCAAAAATATTTATTGAATTATTATGGTTAACATGTTAAAGGAGTAGTTTTATTCACATTAAATTTTGATATTTATATTATATTTATAATTATTTTTTAATATTTTAAAAATGTCCTTCGTTAAAATGTCATAAATACTTTCAAATTTGTAAAATAGAATAAAAATAAATTGCTACGTCCATTACAATAGAACTACAGTAGAGTTCTTTAAAAAAAAAATAAAAATTTGAAGTAAACCCTGATGACAACGTAGGTAATGGAATTTAGAGATCAAGAGGAAAAATCAATAAAAACAATTGAGAAATCATTCTTTTCAATTTTAAAATGTATATATTTAATTTTCTTTTATTATTTACTTGTTTTTTCATATGTTTTCTTATCTGA
Source organism: Ziziphus jujuba (assembly GCF_031755915.1). Lineage (NCBI taxonomy): Eukaryota > Viridiplantae > Streptophyta > Magnoliopsida > Rosales > Rhamnaceae > Ziziphus > Ziziphus jujuba. Next base: position 20,437,045 of record NC_083383.1, on the reverse strand, counting down.
TTTTTTTTTTTTAAATTTTTGTTTAATTTTCATTCTATAAGTTTTTCCAACCAGTTTTATATATTTTGAAGTTGTTTAGTATATATACTTAGAATGGTTTGATCACGTTTAGCCTCCATATATCAGAAAAAATAATTATTTGAATGATTTGTAAAGTCATTCAACATATATAGTTTGGACGAATTGAACACATCCATATTATGTATATCGAAATACTTCAGTCATATCCAAGTTATATAAAAATAATTTAGGTGACAATAAACTCAAAATTCCAAATTTTAAAGGCAAAAGTGATCCAAAAGTATACTTAGAATGGGAGTAACACATGGAGATGGTATTTGAGTGTCAACATTTTTCAGAAGCATTTCGATATATATAATGTGGAAAAATATAAAGATACATGAAGCCGTCTAGTTTATATAACTCGAACGAGTTGTATCAGTTTGAGTTACAAAAGTTGAACTGCTTAATTATATCCAGATTATATAATCTGGATGGAATGAAGAAGTAGTTTAGTATACATAATCCGAACATATTGTATCCTTTCGGATTACATATCCCGAACTATGCTATTATATCCAGGTATGCAATTTGAACAAAAACACATCCGTTTGGGTTATATATACTAAAATCAAATAAGAAAAGCAAACAATTTAAAAGGAAAAAAGGAAAATAAAAATATCAAAATACTTTAGTCATATTGAACACATCCACTTATGTATATTGAAATGTTTATGAAAAGTGTTGATACTCAAATGCTGTCTTCATGCGTTGCTTCCATTCTAAGTCTACTTCTGGATTGCTTTTGCCTTGAAAATATGGAATTTTAAGCTTAATACCACTTAAATCATCCTTCGAGTCTTGTCTTATCCTCCCACATGGTTGTTTTGTGTAGGACTCGAATTCTTCTTCCAATTTTTCCTCTAATTCATTTCTATAGTTACCACATTCAAACTCCTCCAGGGTTTGTTTATATCCTTCTTTACCATGTCCTTTTTGTGATACATTCCATATAGGTTGTCGAAATGTGGATACTTTAGAATTTGTAGCTACTTGCAATTTGAGTTGCTCCATCTCCTTAACCATTCTCTACATGTCTCCCATCAGGATGGTGAACACATTGACATCAATCTCTATTTTAGAGCTCAATGACTCCTCTTTGTCTTTGGACATGTTTACGTGCTGATTGTTAGTGATAAAAAAATAAAAATGAAATCTTTACTAATTCATTCTCTCACGTGTGTCACTCAATCAAGGTGTCAATTTATCATGTTTCACACAATTAATTAGCTTTTAACCTTAATGAATTAATAATCTAGCCTTTTACCACTTAAGTTAAATCTACTTGATTCTTTGCGAACTAACTTAAACTAATTCGAGTTTTGCAAACAGGTCCAAACTAAACTTAACAATAAGTCTAAACAATAGCAAAGAAAGCAAGAATCAAACAAGAAACAATAATACCTAGAATTCAGCCAACTAAGAGCGAAATAAAACAAACTCAAGTTTTGAATGATAATCCTTTTTGGAATTGGCCATGTAGTTTTCTTGAATCTTAGGTTTTAAATGCTTCCTTTTAAAACTGAACTTTTAATTTTTTTAAATTAACAAACTCAACTACAATATTAAGCAACTCAAATAACTTGAATTTCAATGATTTTCAATTCCTTCCTCTTTTTTTTTTTTTTTCAACAACAACAAAATAAGATTTTTGATTCTACTAATAGGTATCAATTCGTTCTTCAACTCAAAATTTAAACAACTTTTTCAAAAATCACACAACTAGGGTTTTTAGTGCAATTTCATAACTTTGATGCTTGATGCAATTTTTTTTTTTTTAAAGGAATGATGAATGATAATAATCAAAGACTAAAAACCGAGCAAGAAATTCACACCAAAAACCAAAATTTCAATTCAAAAAGAAAAAATAAAAAAAAATTTCTAGATGCAGTCGGCCAAAGTTTAGGAAACTAGAAAAAAAAGAATTATATATATACATATTTATGCAAGGATGAATTTGGACAGCAACAAGAACACAAACAAAAATAACAATATCAATGATTAAAGAAAAACCCAGGATGATTGGCTAAAGAATAAAATAAATGAATTATTTATTTTTTATTTTTTTACTATGGACGACAAGGCTGACAAGAAGATAAAGATGAAGCAATTCTTACCTAATACAAAAATTGCAGAACTAAAAGATCAAACAAAACAAACAAAAACAATAAACGTACGATAGATCAAACCTGTACTTAGAAAACCAGGTTTAATACCAAATTGATACAAACTTAGTTCGACTCACTCCTAAACCAATAACGAATAAAGTATGGATTGTTGTAAAACAAGTTTTAATAAAACACGCAACTCTTAATCAACTTGTGACTAAGAACTTTGGTATAGTGATGATGCCATAATAGGGGATGATGAACCTATTGATAAGTCTAAGGTTTGAACACCATAAGCAAAGTTTGATAAGTTCAATAATTATTAGAGAACCAAGAGTATAACTCTTACAATTATGTTGAAAATTTTTGAACTGCTTTATTCAACTAAAAAGGGTGCCTGTTTATAGGCAATAGAATAAATAAAATTAAGGAAAAATAAAGCTTCAATTTCAGCTATTAAGCATAAACTATGGCAAGCCGAATTTTCTAGTTTCCTAAAACAAAAATTGATATTAAACCTAGTTTTCTAATCTTAATTTGACTAATCAACCTTCTTTAATTGAAATTAGAAAATGCAGTTTAATTACATGATTAAGGCAACTTATGAAACTAATTTAATACTTATCCTAATATAAAGCAAACACAAAAATAATTAAAATTCCTAACTATAATTTGAAAACTAATTAATAAATTAAACACCAAGAAAAGTCAATTCGACCTTGAAGCTTATCAAATCCACACAAACGCTATATAGGACACCATATGACACTGCCATGTCATCCTTTGGTTGTTATATCACTATGCCATTTTAGCAAGATGCCACATCATAGTGCTAAGTCAGCAAAGGCTTTTCTTCATGGATTTGACCGTGTAATCCTTGATTCATCTTGAGTAATGAATTTTTCTTGAGAGCTAATACCTCCTGAATTAAACTATTTAGTATTTTTTTGAATCTTTTAACTTAAGCTAGTTTTATTGGTCCTGTTATCAATTTTATAAGATCTTGACTTCAATTTGTTGTGCTCTTGGGCATGTTTTCATCAACCTCAATCCTTATTATCACTTTATCAAATCATTACCATAATATTATTTAATTAATTATTTATTTTTTTAAAGTATATAAAATTTTTTATTTAATGAATTTTATTGTTTCTTCATTTTCATATTTTATTATATTAAGATTTTTATCCCTTTTTTTTTATTACGTAATTGTATATATCTAGATATATTAAATTTGGAAACTAACTATATATATATATATATATATATAACCTAGTAGTAAATTTATAATTTTATATACAATTACAAATAAATACATTGTAGTATTCTAAATTAATATTAAAAAAAATTCACTTATAATCAATATGGTATATATAATCTTGTGAAAATTATAGAACGCAGAAATTGTTTTTGAGGACAATATTATTATTATTATTTTTTATCTACTATAATCAGATACTTAAAATTCAAAATATAATCAAATCTTAAGTTAAAATAGTTTTCCTCTCAAAGGAAAAAAAGTGAAAAATAATTTTGGTTTTTAATAATTACTATTATTTATAAACAAACGAAATTAAAGGCACCCCTATCAAATAAATATTGATAAAATAAACTTTGAAGTCATATCAGAAATAAATTATTAAAAAATAAATTTAATTAATGTATTTAAAAAATCAAAATCAAAGTTAATTATTTGGGTAACATAACCAAGTTAAGGAAGATAATAACCAAGTTAAGGTAGATAATTTTCAGAGAAAAAAAAAAAAAAACAAAGAAAGAGATAAAGAAAGAAAAGAGGATAAGTAATTTCTTTAAGTGATAAAAATATTCTTTTAGGAGAACAGCTAATTAAATGTCTGTGCCATTTTTTCTTTATTTAATAAATATAATTATTATTTTATTTATTTATGTCTTTTAACTATTTTATTTTCATTTTCTTATCATTACTATTCTATTTTAAATGACTTATAAAAATATTGTACAGGTACAAAAAAATGCAAAAAAGAAAGGGAAACAAAATGATAAAAATTATAAAGGTTTTAAAATATTTGTTCAAGGACTTGAAAGATTTATGAAATATATATATATATATATATATATATTATATGTATAATCGGTGTGACACAAATTTCAACTTTTCTAGATTTTCCAAGATGTACAATTATGTAATACCTCGAAATTTTTACAAGTGAGATTAAGTACCTAATTAAAAGATTTTGTTGGTTTAAAGTTAATTTTTGGGTAATAGAAATTTTTCTAAAATTATTAAATTTATTAAAAAAATATTTCGCAGTTATTGATTTAGACCAATGAGAATTTAAGTTGGATTTTTATTACAATTAGTTGGATTTTTAAGTTGGATTTTTATTGCTCATCTTTCCGGTAAAGATCTAGGCCAAACTATAGTCTAAATGACAATTAGTTGATTCTTATTTGGGATTCTAAGTTGCGTGTAATGTTTGTTGACTCACTGGAGAACCCCCATGGTCGAATTTTTGAGCCTTAAGGCTTGGATCTTGCATGCATGTGAGTTTTGCCAAATTTGTATGCAAGATATTTTTTAAATCTTCGCTTTTGAGTTGCACTGAAGAGATTCTGGTATTGCATGTGGATTTTAGGAAAGATTGAAGTAGGAAATGAACTTTGGAAAGCTTGAATTACATTCGGCCATGGATTCTGAGTATGCAAGCTAATTGACGGTAATAAATGGTGATGTTGATATGTGTTGTAATGAGGATTGGAGGTGGAAATCTAGCAGTTTCTGGGTTTAAAAGAATTGGGTTTGCTGTTGGAATGGTGGCAGGCAGTGAGCATGTGTCACCAGTGTCAACTTGGCAGCGGCGATGAAGTGGCTGGCATGTGGCAGTAGTTTGGGTGATGTGGAATTTTTATTATTTTATTTAGTGTGTTTTTGGAATAATTTGAATAGTATTTTAATACTATTTTTGGATCTTAAGTAGGGAAGCAAATGTCGCCGACATCGGCAAAAAGTCACCGATAATGTCGGTTGTCATCCATCGTCGACACCGAAAGGGAGGGAAAGAGTTTCCCTCATGGTTGTCGGAGGAATGTTGCTGGAATCGACGAGTTTCGACTGGAAATGTAGATATCGGTGGGGATTTCATTTTTTGGGTGGATATGGTGGAAAATCGGTGGAGAAATTGATGGATTGTCGTCGGTTGTCAGTGGAATTTTTGGTGAGAACTCGGCCGGCGTGTGTGTGGGGTTATAATCTGAGATCTGATTTGGTTTGTGTGTGTGTGTGTGTGTGTGTGTGTTTGTGATCTGTTGCTGTTTGGTTTGTGTGTTTGTATGTTATAAATTTGTTTCCCTGGTTGTGATGTGAGTGTGATCGGCCAAGAAGAGAGGGCTGGTTGTGATCTGGCTGAGAAAAGAGGGAGGAAGAAGACGAAGGGAAGAGAGGAAGAAGAAGAAAGGATAAGAAAGAAATGTTTCTTCCTACATGGGGGAAAAAGGAAAAAAAAAGAAAAAAAAAAGAAAAAGAAATAAAATAATATAAAATAATAATATGATAATATTATATTGTATAAGGGATGATACATGTTAATACACATCCCTTTTATCCTTTTTATTTTTTTGTCTTAGTGTTTAATTTGATTTTATCTATTTAAAAATAAATAACACTATTAGTTTTTCTGTTATATAATATATAAGATTTTAGTATATATGCCTAATTGGATGAGTATTTTATTGTATTTTATTATTATTGTATTCTAATTATTGTATTTTTATATTATTTTACTATATTAATTATCTCATATGTCAAAATTTGTATTTTAAATTAAAAATTTACAGTTTCTGTAACCTTATCGATATCGACATTTCCATTGATATTTCTGCAAATTCATACCTTTGATATTTTCATCAATATCGATATTTTCTTCACTGATCTTAAGAGGAGGAAGGATATGCATAGAACATCAGAACGAGTCGCGCACAGAGTCGGTTGAGGATGTGCAATCCTATTGAGTGGAAGTTTATCTATACATATATATACATATATATATATATATATATATATAAATGCCTAAGAAATGATTGACGATATTTGAAAATAATTATTTAAAATTATGGATATATGTCGTTAATTTGGGAAAAATAAAGTATTAATTATGCCATATTATGTGACTTTTTCTTTAAGTTCGGAAAATACATAAGTTATGCTTTTTCATGATATTATGATCTATTTGGAATTTCTTAAGGAATTATTGCTAAGAATTTATGATTTTACATAAACCAATATTTCTTTACATGCATGGTTTGTGAAAGCGTATTATTATTTATGCACCCACTGGATATGATTAATTCTTGATTATGACTGTTACGATCTGGAAGTTTCTCAGTTGGATGGATTTATTTGTGATCATGACATAGAGGTCGAGTTACCACTCCCTTGGTTTTTCCAACCAAAGACTAGGGATAGGGCTGTAGACACAATTTAGGATGGTGCATGCTACGGCCTAGAGCTTACTTGGCTTAGAGATACCTTTACCAAGTAGAAGGTATAAATTATATTTAATTTCAAAACAATGCATGATAGAGGTATCGGTATGGATTTATTCAAAATATTACATATTCATATATTGTTATTATCGGGCATATTTTCATAAGTTATGGTTTGATTTTATTATTATTTTTATCATAAGTAAAAAGTAATTATTCATTATTATTATATTGTTATTTGTATTAGTTATTATCCAAAACCACTCATTGAGTGTTTCCAAGTACTCACTAATCTTCCTTGATATGAATCTAGGCCAACTCGTGCCTAAACCTGCATTATAGTAGCACAGATTGAAAAATTAAGTTCAAATTCTTATGGTCACCTCAACTTCTAATTAATCTGCGACTAGAAACCTTGGTATATGATGGAGACACTATGATAGATGATAGAAATCCTATTGATAAGTCAAACTAAAACATTCACTCTCTAATGGTATTTTAGGTGTTCAAAGAGAATAAAAAGAATTATTTCTCACAAATAATTTTTTGTATAATATTTAACTTGCTTCTCATTAAAAAATAAGCCTTTAAAAAAACAAAATAAAACTCTAAAAGGATTAGGAAATTTCGGCCAACATAGAATCAAATTAAGAAATTGTCTAATTTCACATCTTTTCCTAATCTAATTTGTATTAACTAATTCCTTAATTTTGAAAAGGAATTAATTAATTTACAATCAAAATAATAAAATTCTAACTTTCCTAAAGTAATTTGTCCGGCAAAATAATTAAATAAAAATTAGGTGTTTAAAAATTCATTCGGTATTGCTTGCTTTTTGCTACTGTTTTGTTGATAAGTTTAATTAAAACATACTTGCGATTTAATTGTTGTTTTGTAAGTGTTTTAATTAGAACTTTGAGTTAATTCTTTGAGTGGAAAAAGGCAAGAGTGTGTGAGCTCAAAATATGGTTAAAAGCCGAAACTAGTGTGCAAATACGAGTGTCAAGTTTTTGTTTGAGTGAAACACGTTAAGGAGTGAATTTGGTGAGGTCTTATTTTATTTTTTGTATTATTTATACTAACATGGTAGATTCAAGGGTGAGAAGAAGAGATCCACCTTTAAGAATTAATGAAGAAGAGTCTGTCGGATTCCATGGTGGTTCTCGAGCTACAGGGAGTGGTGAGCAAACAGACATGAGGGCTATATTAGAGCAATTGCAGCAGATGAATGCCCGATTTGATAACATAGATAAAAGGATGGACATGATAGAAACATCTTAAGGAGGGCAAAATATAAGGTTAGATGCTCATGGAGGTCGAGGTCGAGGATGCCAAGGGCGACCAAGAGAGGAATTTGGGGGAAATAACTTTGGAGATGACTTGGATGAGGGGTTTGATGAAATTTTTGAACATCAAGAAAGGCCAATCCGAGGGAGACCATTAAGGAATGAAGATGATGATCTAGGGAATATTAAGGTAAACATTCCACCTTTCATGGGAAAAAGTGATCCGGAGGCATATTTGGAATGGGAGGAGAGAATGGAGATGATTTTTCATTGTCATAATTATTCGGAGGTTACGATGGTGAAATTTGCAGCAATCGAATTTGGTCATTATGCACTCCAATGGTGGACCAATGAGCAAAACACCCAAAGGAGAGTTGGTGATGACTTGATCACTACATGGCGACAAATGAAAGGAGACATGAGGAAGCGATTCATACCATCACACTATCATAAGTTGCTGCATCAAAGGCTTCAATCTTTATCTCAAGGAAATAGGTCTGTGGAGGATTATTACAAGGAGATGGAGATGTTTATGATGAGGTTAAGTATGAATAAGGATAGAGAAGCAACCATGGCAAGATTCCTAGGTGGTTTGAATCGTGAGATAGCCAATCAACTAGAATTGCAACAATATGTGGAATTGGAGGAGATGTTGCGTGTGGCTATTAAATAAAAGAATCAATCCAGGAGGAGGGGTGTAGGCTCACGGTTTAGGAGTGTTTCCAACAGTGGAAGATCAAATCCAAGTGCTTGGAGAAGCAATCCCATCTATGATTCAGGGTCAAAATCAAAGCTTGGTGAAGAAAATACCAATAGGCTAAAAAGAGAGTCCAAAACCGAATCTGTCCAAGCACCAAGAAATGAGGTAAAATCTAATCATAAACCTTCAAGATCAAGAGAAATTATTTGTTTTAAGTGCCAAGGATGAGGAAACGTTGCTGGCCAATGCCCAAATAGAAGAATCATGTTGTTAAAGGGTAATGGTGAGCTAGAATCAGAAAGTGAGGAAAGTGAGGATGAAGCCAAGCAAGAGGAGGAGGACTTTGAAGATGAAGCCAAAACCTTGCATGCATCCAATGCTGCATTAAGCTTGGTTTCTAGGAGAGTGCTGGCTACATAGAAAGTTAAGGATGAAATTCAAATAGAGAACATCTTCCACACCCGATGTGAAATCCAAGATAAGATTTGTAGTATGATTATTGATAGTGGAAGTTGTATCAGTGTAAGTAGTAATCTTGTGGTAGATAAATTAGGCTTGACAAGAACCATATAGATTACAATGGCTTTATGATCGTGGTGAGATGAAAGTGAATAAACAAGCCAAAGTAAAATTTAGCATAGATAAATATGAGGATGTTGTTTTGTGTCATGTTATGCCTATGCATGCCAGACATATACTATTAGGTAGGCCATGGCAATTTGATAAAGATGTTACTCGTTATGCTCGAGAGAATTGTATTATTTTTAGATTTAAAGGTAGGAAGGTCAATATGGAGCCATTGAATCCCAAGGAAGTATATAGAGACCAATTACAAATACAACAAAGGAGGGAGGCTGAGAAACTCAAGGAGAAAGATAGTATGGCACCTACGGCTTCACCATCCATCCAAAAAGGTAAGTCCGAGCTTGCTGTCCAAGGTAAGCATTCTAAAACACAAATTGGATGGAAAAATCATGAGAAAGCCAAAAGTGGAGTGAAAAAAATAGAGAAAGCTGAGAGGCTTAGTGAGAAACCCGAGAGAGAGGAAGAATGTGAGGTAGCTGAGAGAGAGAAAGGAAAAGAAAGAAAAGAGAGGAAAAGTAAAAAATTTTATTTGAGTTTTGGGGATGTTAATAAGGCTATCTTAAGTAAGAAACCATTACTGGTCATGAATTATAAAGATGTTTATTTAAAGATACTTTTGTTGTTTACAACTTTATTTACATTGTTGAGAGCTTTACTGTGCGGCAATTTGAAAATTAGGAAGAGATTATTTGCTAACTTTAAAAAGTGTAATTTTTGCCATAATGAGCATGTATTTTTAGATTTTTTTTGTGATATTATTTGACCCAGGAGATTTGATTTGGTTGCACTTACAATAGGAGAAGTTTCCAAAATATAGAAAGTCAAAGCTTATGCCGCGTGTGGATGGACATTTTCAAGTTTTGAAGTTGATTAACGAGAATATCTACAAACTTGATTTAATAGGTAAGTATAATGTTAGTGCCACATTTAATGTTGATGATTTATCTCATTTTTCTATGAGTGATGATCTTGATTTGAAGATAAATCATTTTCAAGAGGAGGGGAATGATGCGAATCTGTCCAAACCCGCACAACCGACAATCTGCTGAGGTGCTGACCCGATACGGATGAAAACCAGGTCGATCACTAGGACCCACGCTAAGAGGTTTAAGGACAACCTTGATTCCTTTATCCAGGGGGTAATTCATTCTCAAAAGGGCTTGTCCATACCCGAAGATACAAGGCCTGTTTTGAGCATACAATTGGTGAAAGCCGATAAGGACCCGGGTAGTTGTTTTGGTGCATTTATGGATTCTGGGTAGTGGGAAATGGGTTCAAATCTTCTTGAATTCACTTGATATCAATAAGAAGTCATGGAAGCTGATCAAGATGGAAGCTTTTCTGGTCATTTAAGAGGTGTGTGCATGAGAGAGAAAATGGTCGGGTTTTGCTGTATTATTTACTGGCTTTACTGTATTTTACTGAGTTGGCTTTTTCTCTTTCCTCCAAGCAAGGCCAATGTGTGGGACTCCATGATAATCTTATATGGCATCTTACAAAGTACATAGAAGCTGATTTGGAGCTCAAATTGGTCAAAGATTGGTCAAAGTCAACTTAGTCAAAAAGCTAGTATTTTAATTTCTTAATTTGATTTCTACTTTTTGTTTTAGGAAATTACCTTTACTTTTGATCTTTATTTATTTATTTGCTGGAAAAATAAGTTTAGGAAAGTTATTATTTTATTATTTTCATTGTAAATTAATTAATTTCTAATTCAAATAAGGGAATTAATTAATCCAAATTAGATTAGGAAAGTATGTGAAATTAGGCAATTTCCTAATTGGATTTTATGTTGGCTGAAATTTCCTAATCCTTTTAGGGTTTTATTTTGTTCATTCAAAGCCTATTTAAAGGTTTATTTTCAATGAGAAATCAAGCTTGAATTTTATACAGAAAATTATTTATGAGATTGAATTCTTTTTGTTCTTTTGAACACCTAAAATACCATTAGTAAATGAGTATTTTAGTTAGACTTATCAATAGGCTTTCCATCACCTATTGTAGCATCCTCATTATATACCAAGGTTTCTAATCGCAGGTTGGTTATGGGTCAAGATGACCATTAGAACTTGAACATAATTAGATCTGGGCTAATATAATATGGGTTTAGGCACAGGTCGTCCTCGGTTTGTATCACAACCAACAAACCAGGAAGCAAAAATACGGTAAAATGAGGAAACCTAATTTGATCAGGAATAATTTTTTTTTTTTTAACTGCAGAACATGTATGATGATAGAACCAACCTTAACTTAATGCTAAAATTGCAGATCAACACAAAACAAAATAAAGCTAATAAGATAGATCAAACCTGAACAAAATATTGTCTTTGATACCAAGTGATATGAATTTAGATCGACTCGCGCTTAAACCCATATTATATTAGCCCGGATCGAAAAATAAAGTTCAAGTTCTTATGGTCACCTCAACCCCTAATCAACCTGTAACTAGAAACCTTGGTATATGATGGAGATACCACAATAGGTGATGGAAATTCTATTGATAAGTCAAACTAAACCACTCACTCTCTAATGGTGTTTTAGGTGTTTAAAGAGAATAAAGAAAATTCTTTCTCACAAATAATTTTCTGTATAATATGTAAGTTGCTTCTCATTGAAAAATAAGCCTTAAATAGGCTTTGAAAGAAAAAAAATAAAATCCTAAAAGGATTAGAAAATTTTGGTCAACATAGAATCAAATTAGGAAAATGCCTAATTTCACACCCTTTCCTAATCTAATTTGTATTAATTACTTCCTTAATTTTGAAAAAGGGATTAATTAATTTACAATCAAAATAATAAAATTCTAACTTTAATAAAGTAATTTGTCTAGCAAAATAATTAAATAAAACCAAAATAAAAGGTAGTTTCCTAAATCAAAAAATCAAAATCAAATTAGAAAACTAGTTGTCTAGTTTGACTAATAAAATAACTTTGACCAATTTTCAGCTTGTAAAGGCTCCAAATCAGCACCCATATGCCATTTAGGATGCCAAATAGGATTAATTATGATTCCCATATGTTTCCCTTGATTGGAACAAAGCGAAAATGGCAAACCAACAAAATCCTGCAAAGCCAGCGGCAAATACAGCAAAACTGACCAAAAATTCCTTCCATGAACAAATGGACTTCTTGGATGCTTTTTCTTCTGCCTTGAGTTGTTTTCATGACCTCTTAGTGATATTAATTGAATTCAAGAAGTGTTGGATCCATTCCTTGCTGTCTGGAGATCAATAATGCACTAAAATAGCTATCCGGGTTCATATCGGCCTCCACCACTTGAATGCTTAAAACAAGCTTTGAATCTTTGGGTATTTACAAGCCTTTTTGAGAATTGGTAACTCTTGTATAAAGAAGCTAGGTTTTCCTTAAATCTGTTGGCTTGAACCCTAGTGATTGGCATGGTCTTCAACTGTATTGGATCTGCACCCAGCGGGTTGTCGATTGTACGAGTTCGGATGGGTTATCATCATCCTTTTTTCTACATAAACTGTTCTAGTATTTTGTTTTATGGTCATGTTAGTATTTTCAGCATAAGGAGTTGGCCGTAGGTGTTGGTTTTATAGGGATTGGGTATGTATTGGTTGTGAGTAGCATTTTTCTTTTTCTTATTGATGGCATCTTGATTATTTTATTTGTCGCTTTTTGTTTTATGCTTTTAGATGTTTTGGGAACTTTCTAGGACTAAGTATTTAACTTATGTTTGGTCATGTTTAACTTAAATAGTTATTCTATAATTATGTGAGGAGCTGGCCATAACGGTTTGAGGCTATTGATATATTTTTTGTGTTTTGGTTGGATGCATAGTAATTCTATTTATGTTAAGCATGTGTTTATGTGTAATTGGGTTTTGGTATTAGAGCATAGTATGATAAGTTAATCTTGGTTTGGGGTGTGTGATTTGAGAGTGTTTTGTTGCCAAAAGCTATGTTTTGCAGTATCATGGTAGAGGCCAACCTTGTATAGCCCAGATTCCAGAATAGCTTCATGCAGATGATGCTTGAAATCAACAAAGCCCCCATTTTACTCAAAATCCATAGATTGTAGCTCATACATTTCAACAATCCATTAAAATGCTTACAAATGCATTAGCTGTCGTAGTTCATACTACGATAACTCATGAGATTAACCCACATTAAATCATCTCCAATTCCTTAGAGCAACAACTTTTGTAGGAACTGCAAACCCAATAGATGCTGAACCATGAATGCAATGGCTAGATAGGGTATTTACTTTATTAAGGTGCAATAATCACTAAAAACTAATGTATGGTATTTTCTTTTTAGATTGAAGCAGTTACAACTTGCGGAGTTCATTCTAAGATTTAACATGAGGATCCCTCTATCATTAGTTAAGGAAGAATTTCATAATGCTTTTCACAATCAAGTTTACATCGATAGTTTTCAAGATAGAAAGATTCAAGAGTTTATACAGTTGTGATGAGTTAACATGACTAAAGAAAATACATGAAGGAGTTTTTAGAATTGGCTTGTTATGTCCTTGCTCTCGTGACAGAGGAGAATAATAAATATAGGAGATTTGAGGATGGTCTAAGAGGTGTTATTAAGATACCTATTGTAGTTGCTGGGGACAGGGATTTTGGAAGATTGATCCATTTTGCTACAAAATTAGAGAGACATTTAAACGAGAAATGAGTTAAAAAGGAAAAAGTTCAGAGAAGATGGGAAACTGAGAATTTAAATCTCCTGGAAGGAACGAGAGACACTTTAAACGAGGTTGAAGTCACTTAGGCTTTGGTTCGAGCGAATATAGTAGGCAACATCAGAATGTTAGCTAGAGCACTTTACAAATGTCATTTACTGGCAATATACTTGGATATAACAAGGCTCACCTCATGTAGAACCTATAATAAGTATCGCCTAAGCATTTATCAACTTCCGGACATAATAGCTCATATTGTTGAAGGTTAGGATAAGGGAAAGGTAAAGAAACTAGGTAGGTTCAGTATCAACTTGAAACAAAAGGAAATAAGGGTTATTAAGCTAATATGAATGAAGCTAAAGGTGGATGATAAGGAAGGCATTTGGGGTAAATCTTGTGAGCAAGGGAAAGTCTATGCCATGAATCAGTAGGAAGCTTGGCCATACCTGAGGTAGTAGTAAATATGCTTTCCATCTTTGACTAAGATGCTTATGTATTATTAGATCTAGGAGCTTCGTAATATTTTATGTTTAATAAATTTGCAAGGTGAAAGTGTAGAATGGACCTAGAATGGGGGGTTGAATAAGCCCTTAATATAATTAAAAAATCTATGCCTATTTCACAATATGTATATTTTTTAGCAAATTGAAGACTGATTAGTACCATTTTACTCATTAATCTAGCATATCTAAGCTTAATTAATTATTTGAATTCTTCAGCTTTAAGTTGTTTTTAATATGTTTTGTTCAATTTTTGTAGGAAAAGCTGTCATTGATGTTTTTGAAGATTATTTGCTAAAAGTTGAAGTTTTCGAGCATAATGGAGGTAATCTTTAGAGCTAAGTAAGAGGTATGAAGCTAAGACCTTTAAGATTGATCTTTTGGCATGCACACTTCAATTTTGGAAGTGCACATGCCATTTTTTGGTATCCAAAGGGATAAAAGACAGTCATGTTGGTGTGCACATGCCAAGTTCAAGTTAAGATAGAAGAGAAGATGGTGTGCACACCTTATTTCCTTAAGTGCACATGCCAATCAAAGTGTGGTTCCCTTTATGTGGCTTAAATTTGGCTAAGTGTGGATTCTTAAAGCTAAGGGCTTGGTCTTTAATGAAACATGGGATTTGCATATGCTTGTTTTCATGATAGCTTTGCAGTGGAAGTCAAAGGTGGATATTTAGCTCTATAATGTAGGCATTAAGAGAAGCTCTTGGGAAGGTTGCTATATGTGTATATATATATATATATATATATTTCTTTGCCAAAAGAGGTAAAGTTAAAGGGAAGGAATCTTGGGAATGAATTATTAGATACACCATAATTTACAGTGAGAAAGATATTTTCAATAGAGAGAAGCTATATGGATTGAGAGTTCTTTGAAGAGCTTAAAGCTTTAGGTTTGCTTAGAGAAGCCTTCACCTATTGACAATACTTTTCATCTCTACTTTCTACTCTAAGTTTTTTAGATATTTGTCATATAATTTTTGAATTTTGTAAAGACAATGTTTAGATCGATGAGATTCTATTTGGTTTTTGCTTTTGTTTTTTGGCTTCTATTAAACGGTAGTTCTTTGATCTATGGCTTTGATAAAGCTTGGATCTTTTCTATGATGAGTTAATTTAATTTATTAATGGTATAATTTCTATCCAATTATTTGTGTTTCATTCAATTAATTGAAGAACAAACCTAATTAGTATGAGCATTTGGTAGGGTGTTGTCTAAATTAAATAATGCTTGGTAAGCCAAATTTAGTAGATTGAGAACTAGGAAACACAAACCAGGAGTTATTATGAGTTGGAAAAAGCCCATTTAGACCTTGGACAACCTTAATCTAGCTTTAGTTGAGTTTTTGGAAACCAATTTGGCTTGGATAATTGGAAGGGGAATTAATAGAATGATTAATTGGTAGAATTAGGAAACAAATTCAATTTGAGTAAATTTTCCATATATTCTTGCCTTGAGAAAGGAAGCGAATGAAATTAGAAACCTTTTGTTGATAATTGGAGAATTAATTAATTAGTAATAACCAAATTAAGAGGTCATATGTTTGGTCCAAGTAAAAACAAGATCCTGGAGTTTTAATTCATAGATATCAAATATAGTTTATGTAGTGTTTGTCTTTATTTTTCATTTTTTAGTTGTCAATTTAGTTTAGTTTATTTTGAAATGTCTTGATTTTTGATTTACTTGATAAAATGATTGTAATATTAGAGGTGTACATTGGTCGGATCAGTCGAGTTGGAAGAAAAATAATAACTAACCCAATCAAGTCGGGTTGATTGGGTTTCTACTTGATCCAACCTAATAGCCCCCCAACCCAATCGGGTTGGATGATCGGGTTGGACCTCAAATTGGATCCAAGTCCAAATGTTAAATTTGAAAATTGGACCTCAAGTTGGGTTTAAGCCTAAATAATAGTTTTGATCATTTTTCAATAAAAATTCATACAACAAATTAAATTACTTTTAAAAAATCACACAAATTAAATCCAAAATAACACAAACTAAATCCAAACTAACACAAAATAACACACAATTCTTTACATGTCCCAAATTAATATGCAACAAAAAATAGTTATCATATACAAACTCCTTACAACTCAATATATTAAATAACATGTCATAAATTAATACAACACACACATAATATATATATATATATATATATATTATCCAATCAAAGCTTCAATCTCCAAGCCATTGTAATTCCAAAGCTAGCTTAAAGTCTCCATCATTCCAAAGCTTCAATCTACAACTCACATATCCCACTACCATTGTTTACAACACCACATATAACGATAAATGTATCAAAAAATATGTATGTATGATTAAAACAAAGTTTGCTTATAAATATATCAAAAAATATGTATGTATGATTAAAACATAGTTTGCTTACCACCAAACTCAATTAAAAGATAATTTCTTCATGCATCATAATTAGAGTTACAACAGATCTTGTATCTAAAAGAAGAAGAAAAAAAAAGTATTAAAAACATAAAAGATTCATTTAAATATGTTAATGAATGTAAATATTAAAATAGAATGTTAAATTAACAAGTTAAAAAACTTGTTAAAAAATTACCTAACTCAAGATGTTGACAAATAGCAAAACATTTATTATAAGGATGGTCACGGATATCTAATGGGAGTGGGATTGCACTAAGTCAAATTTTGAGAGCAAATAAAAGCTTCCACCATTTTCGGAGTAAGTGAGCTTCGATATAGATCTAAAATGAGTCCTTCAGTGCTAAAAGCTTATTCGGAAGCTACTATAGACAATGAGACAGCAAATATATCTCGAGCCATAGATGATAGAACCTTAAATTTTGTAGAATTCAATTTACACCAATTCAACAAATCAAACAGCTAGTTGTTGAATAAAGTTTACCAAAATTAAAAATCATATAATCTAGTTCGTATCGAGGGTTAAGTACAGCAATAACAAACAACAAATTATTAATCTTATCAATTGTCCTCCAATACTTATCATATTTCAGCTTCATATTTTTAGCCATAGTACTTAAAGGTCCATTGTTTTTCCAAAATACATCTACTGAATTGTTACTGAATTTTGCAAAACTCTATAAAAAATAAGTGAGATGTCACATGCAAAGAGCTACTGAATTTCAAAGTAATATCATAAAAACTCCATAAAATTTTTATAAACAATTGAGCATCATTCCAATCTTTTTCTGCTGGTGGTTCATTATTAAAATAATTAAGGTAGTATCCATCCTCTTCCTCCGTCATCTCAAAAGCTTTTTGAAGCTTAATTGCACTTTCTAACATTAAATAGGTAGAATTCCACCTAGTTGGCATATCCAAAGATAACAGTTTTTTAGATTCTATCTTTTCTTTGCCAACACATTCTTTAAATGTGGCTAACCTTGATGGTGAGGATCTAACATACCTCACAGCACAATGAATGAGATTAATTGAGGTAATGTGATCCTTCAATCGATCACTCACAATTAAGTTAGTGATGTGAGCACAACAACGCATGTGGAGGAATTCACCATCTAAGACAAGACCATTCCAATTTTTAATCCTCCTTTTAATGTATGCAATGACAATATCATTTGCCGATGCATTATCCATAGTGATAGTAAGGACCTTTTCAATCTGCCACTCAATCAAACAACTTTCAATTAGTTTATGGGATATTGATAGCTAAGTATTCCAAACTTTATCAGGGTTCACACAGTGCACCCTAATTTTTTTTTAATTGGCATTATGCACCCAAATTTCATTTTGCTTGCATCATTGGTTCTTCTGTTAAAAATGCTTAACAGAATGATCATGTGCTACACACGTGCTCATTAAGCGAGGATATATTAGGTAATTTCTCATACTTTTTTTCTTCTTCGTCTTTTTCGTTTTTTTTTTTTTTTTAAAACCTTGTTCCCCACCACACACAAACTCCAAATCCAAACTTTGGATCTCTTTGCATTTCATAGCAATAAATTCAACTCCCAAATTAGTGATTCATAGACACCACCTAAGGCAAATTGTCCTGAGTTTTTTGCACGAAACAGCTATACATTCAATCCCAATATTCGTGATTGTTTTACAGCTCGCCAACCACAACCTCTATAGATTCTTAGCTTTGGCGATGGCTTTGGCCGCCAAGTCTGTCAGCTCCATAATGTTGGAAACATCAATCTCGATTAAACTAAACAATTTGACGCCAAACTCGACAGACCAATGCTAGTGAAAGATTTAGAACGCGAGAGATTGGTGGAGCGTAGCATGGATTTCCACATTGAAGAAATTGAGGTTAGGGTGTTGTCATTGATGAAAGGACAAAGAGAGAGGTCAAGGTGGCAATGGAAGGGTAGTTATGGAAGGTCCTAGGGATGAGATCTGAATGGAGAGGCTTAAGGGACGTGCGGTGGCGAGACTCAATGAAGTAGAAGGACTTCCATACCAGAGAGAATGGCCTTTTGGAAAAAGGGTCGTTGTTGAGATAATCAAGGATGGTGAATATCATCTCATCGGTGGAGATATCAAATGGGTTTTCCATGTCCTTGTTGTTGAGATGCAAAGTTTGTTGCTTTTTCATATTTTTTGGATTATAGTGGATAAGGGCGCCGGGGGGGGGGGGGGGGGGGGGTTTATTTCTACAATGGGTTTTAGGAATTTCTTAGGGATTGG
The DNA here is from genome assembly GCF_031755915.1 of Ziziphus jujuba. NCBI lineage: Eukaryota > Viridiplantae > Streptophyta > Magnoliopsida > Rosales > Rhamnaceae > Ziziphus > Ziziphus jujuba. Next base: position 20,418,031 of record NC_083383.1, on the reverse strand, counting down.
TGTTTATACAAGGAAGAGTGGTTTTTCAAAGAAGAAGAAGAAGAAGAAGAAGAAGAAGAAGAAGAAGAAGATCTTTTCGTTAAGCATCTTTAACAGAAGAGCCAACGATGCAAGTAAAAGGAAAGTTTGGGGTGCATAATGCTAGGAAAAAATGTTTAGGGTGCATTGTGTCAACCCCAATAAAGTTCGGGGTGCTTAGCTGCTAATATCCCTTAGTTTACTAATTGTCTTACTGATATAGCTTCATTATCAATAAAGTGAGCTGTGACAACTATATAATTAATATTTTGAATAGAAGTTTATGTGTTTGTGGTTAAGCTAGCCATTGGTGAGTTATTTATAAATAAATTTCTTAACATTTTCTTCTACTCCAAATAAAGTTGATACACATCTCTAACAATTGTAACTCAAGATGGTGGATCAAACTTTGGACAAGCCACACTACAAAAATATCTAAATCTCTCTGCTTCTATAAATATAAATGGCAACACATCTTTAATAATCATTCTAGCACATACATCCCTACGAGCCTCTTTATTAAATTCCACAGTAATAAAATTACTACTACCACATTCACCTTCTTTTTTACTTCTAAAAGAGAATATCTTCTGACTCGTATCTTCTTTTCTATGTGAATTCTTTTTACATTAACTTAAATGATTCCACAAAGTAGTAGTCCCACATTTTTTAGTATTACATGCATAATCCTTATCACAATAATTGCATTTACACCTATCACTTCCTTCATTTTTACTAAAATGAGCCCAAATTTCTAATGTTCTTACTAATTTCCTCTTGCTCAAAGTGGATGGTGGAGGTAATTGAGAAGAAGAATGTAGTGACACTACTAGTATATTATAAGTGGTTGGTGTACTATTTGCTTCAGTTGGTGTAGCGGATGTTGTTGTTGGTGGAGTTTTAGAAGCATTAGATTGAATTTCATCCATCTAAAAATTAAAATTACAATTATAAGAATCAAATCATATTAAGAAGGAAAATATATCATATAGCAACAGCTAACATAAAAAAGATAAATAATAGAATAAGTAAGCAAATATGTACAAATATAATATATAAACCACTATATATTATTTTGCTGCCCCAGTGTAACCATATAAATAAAATAGAAAAATTCTCCAAATTAAGTATAATTAACATCCCCCCCCCCCCTTTTTTTTTTTTTTTTTTGGTGAGGATGAATAACAGATAGATGCGTACAGATATGGACAAAATATGAGGAGCTGATTGGCAGCCTCATGCATGGGCGGTGGACATAAAGTTTGGTCCTTATGCTTATGGACCTCTTTTAAAACCAGATATGCCTTTCCCCAAAATATTGCCGCTCCCATTTTTCCAATTAATTTTTTCTACTCTCTTTTTATGGCTACAACTTTCTCTCTAATCTCTTTCACGGTTTGATATGAGATCATATTTATTTTTTTCTGAATTGAAATCTTACTTTCTGAATTATCCATTTTCATTTTTCATTGTCATTTTTTTTTTCATTTCTTGTCTATTGCATATATAAACGTAATAATGTCTTATATATATATATATATATATTTATATCCACTACCACGTGTTTCATTCTAAATATTTAAGCATCTTATAATGACTCACTTTTAATGTTTGAAAGACTACTAAACTTCATTTTACAAATGTTTTGACCAGTCCCACACCCCAAAAGCAATGTTCATGATTCATTAAAAGTAGAATTAGATACAAAAAGATGTTCAATTAGTTCACCAACTTTTAAGAGTATTGATTAAATGAACCATGCATATAAATAGTACTCATTACCTGATGAGAACCCCGTCTGTACCCATATGATCGACAACCCGTTGGGGTGTTGATCCGATACAGTTGAAGACCGGGTCAATCACTAGGGCATAAGCTAAGAGATTTAAGGACAACCTGGATGGTTTCATACAAAGAGTTATTAATTCTCAAAAGGCTTGATAATACCGAAAGATTCAAGGCCTATTTTAAGCATCCAAGTGGTGGAGGTCGGTATGGATTTGGATAGCTATTTTAGTGTATTTATGGACTCCGGGCTGTAAAGAATGAGTTCATCACTTCTTTAACACAATTGATATCACTAAGAGGTCATGAAAGCAAGTCAAGGCAGAAGCAAAGGCAACCAAAGAGACCATTTGTGCATGGAAGAGATTTTTGGTTGAATTTGCTGTATTTGCCGCTGACTTTGTTGTATTTTGGTTATTAAGCATTTTCTTTTTGTTCCAATCAAGGTCAACATATGTGAATCATAATTAATCCTATTTGGCACCCTACATGAAATATGGGAGCTGATTTGGAGCCTAAACTAGCTAGAGATTGGATAATGACAGCTTAGTTGTCAACTAGTTAACTAGTTTCCTAATTTGAATTTTTGTTTTAGGAAACTATCTTATATTTAAATATTTATTTAATTGTTTTCTGGAAAAATTAACTTAGGAAATTTGATATTTTATTATTTCAATTGTAAATTAATTAATTCCTAATTCAAAATAAAGTAATAAATTAATCAAAATTAGATTAGGAAAGGTTGAAATTCGGCCAACACATTTAGATTCCTTATTGTTGTTCTGTTTTTACCTAGACTTTTAGGGTTTTATTTTACTCTTTCAAAGCCCATTTAAAGGCTTATTTTAAATGAAAATCAGCTTACATATTATACAGAGAATTATTTGTGAGAAAGGAACCTCTTTGTTCTCTTTGAACACCTAAAACACCATTAGAGAGTGAGTGTTTTAGTTTGATTTATCAATAGGATATCCATCACCTATTGTGGCGTCTTCATCATATACCAAGGTTTCTAATCACAAGTTGATTAGGAGTTAAGGTGGCCATTAAAATTTGAACTTAATTTTGATCCGGGCTAATATAATATGGGTTTAGGAGCAAGTTGACCTAGGTTCGTATCATTTGGTATTAAAGCCAAGATTTTTTGTTTAGGTTTGATCTATCTTAATTGTTTTATTTATTTTTATGTTATTCTACAATTTTAGCATTTGGTGAAGTTTGTTCTTAGTTCATACAAGTTCTGTAGAAAAAAGAAGAAGAAGTAATATTCATAGTCAAATTAGGTTTCCTTGTTTTACCGTATTTTTGCTTCCTAGTTTGTTTTTTTTTTCATCATTGTTCTTGTTAATTTGATTTATTGTTGATTTTTCCTTTCTGTTTTAATCTTAATTAGTTGCATTCATATATTTAAAAAAAAAAAAAAAGAGAGGAGTTGAAAGCATATTGCATTAAATTCTAAAAATTGTGCAATCTGTTTTGTTTGGAGATTGGATCAGGTTTGTTGAATTTTTGGCATTTGAATTACAATTGGTGGTGTTGATTCTTACTACTGGATTTGAGTTTATAATCTGTGAGTTAAAAAAAAAAAAGAAAGAAAAGTCGAAGAAAAAAAAATTGTAAAAGGCCAATTTTTTAGTTGAAGTTTAGAATTCGAGTTTGTTTGCTGGAAAAATTGTTGGAGTTGCTGAGTTATTGCATATTTATTCAATATTTGGTTTCTGGAAAATTGAATTTTGAGTGCTAAATTTGTTTGGATTAAAATTGGTAAAGGATTTGAAATGAAAACTTAAATTACAAGAACTACAACCAATAACTATTCCATATTTTATTCAAATTGTTCTTGTTCATTGTTTGAATCTCTTTTCTAAATTTTATCCTTGAATTTTTTAGTTCTAAATATTATAGTATGATCCTTATTAATTTCAAAAATTACTTGTTGATTTATCATATTTTTTGTTAGTTAGGCTGAGACTAGGTTTTGTTAATTCACTTGGTTTTTGTTTGTTTTAGTTGCTGTTTTATTGACAAGTTTAATTAGGGCATACTTGAGATCTATCTACTGTTTGAGTATGTTCTAATAAAACTTTGAGATATTATTATGAGTGGAAAAAGACATGAGAGTGTGAACTTAAAAAAGGGTCAAAAGCCGAAATTAGTGTGCAAACACAAGTACCGTGACCTTATTTAAGTGAAACACATGAGGGAGGAATTTAGTGAGAATTTTTGTGTTGTTTATAATAACATGGTAGATTCAAGAATGAGAAGACGAGATGGCTCATCAAGGATTAATGAAGAGGAATCTGTGGGATATAAAGGGGATTATAGAGCAACAGGAAGTGGAGGTGAACCTACCAACATGATGGCAATCTTGGAACAACTCCAAAGGATGAATGCTCACTTTGACCATGTAGATAAAAGAATGGATAGATTCGAGAATTGACAAGGTGGGCCAAATCCTGGGGTGGATTTTAATGGAGGTCGAGGATGATGTGGACATCCTTGGGTAGGATTTGAGAAAGGTAATTTTGGAGACAATTTAGAGGAAGAGTTTGATGATATTTTTGCATTCCAAGGAAGGAAAAACCATGGGAGGAAAGTTAGAGATAAGGATGATGACCTTGGGAATGTTAAAGTGAATATCCCACCATTTTTGAAAAAAAGTGATCTGAAGGCTTACTTAGAGTGGGAGGAGCATATGGAGATGATATTTGATTGCCATAATTATTCTGAGGCAAAGAAGGTGAAATTGGCTGCTTTGGAATTTGGATATTATGCACTCCAATGATGGACTAATGAGCAAAGTGCCCATAGGAGAGTTGGTGATGAGCTTATTACTACTTGGCAAAAAATGAAAGGAGCCAAGAGAAAGAGATTTAGAGATTTGTACCAAATCATTACCATAGGTTGCTACATCAAAAGCTTCAATCATTGACACAAGGAAGTAGGACTATGGAGGATTACTATAAAGAGATGGAGATGTTCATGATGAGGTTGAGCATGAATGAGGATCATGAGGTAGCCATGGCATGGTTTTTGGGTGGTTTGAATCGTGCGGTAGCCAACCAAGTGGAGTTACAATAATATGTAGAATTGGAGGAGATGTTTCATGTGGCCATTAAGATTGAAAACCAATTCAAGAGGAGGGATACAAGATCATCGTTTGGAGGTGTTTTGAATGGCTGGAGGACTAATTTAAGTGTTTGGAGAAGCAATCCCACCTATGAAGCAAGGACAAAACCGAAGCAAGGGGATGAGAGTAGCAATTGGCCAAAGAGGGAGATTAAGGCCGAACCTGCACAAGTAACAAAGTTTAAGGTAAAACTGATCCTAAACCTTTTAGGACTCATGACATTTTTTATTTTAAGTGCCAAGGATGAGGACATGTTGCCAATCAATGTCCGAACCGAAGATTAATATTACTGAAAGGTAATGGAGAGTTGGAGTCCAAAAGTGAAGAATCCAAGGGAGAGGCCGAATTTGTTGATGAAGAAATTGGAGATGAAGAGCAAAAAGAAGCCGAGACACTTAAAGGCTTAAAATCTGAATTAAGCTTGGTTGTAACGAGTATTCTAACCGTATATAAAGATGAGGACCAAGTTCAAAGAGAAAGCATCTTACATACCCAATGTGAAATTCAAGATAAAATTTATAGTATGATAATTGATGGTGGCAGTTGTGCTAATATAATTAGTAACGTGGTAGTTGAGAAATTAGAGTTAACAACCATTAAACATCCTGAACCATATAGATTACAATGGCTTAATGATAGTGGTGAGATGAAAGTGAACAAACAAGCTAAGGTAAAATTCAGCATTAATAAATATGTGGATGTTGTATTATGTGATGTTGTTCCCATGTATGCTAGCCATATTTATTGGGGAGGCCATGGCAATTTGATAAAGACACAATACACTATGGAAGAGAGAATGCAATTATTTTTAAATTTAAGGGAAAGAATATTAAGCTGGAGCCATTAACTCCAAAGGAAGGAGGCCGAAAAGCTAAAGGAGAGGGCAAGTGTGGCACCCACGACTTCACCAATTAAGAAAGGAGGTAAGGTTGGTTCATCCATCCAAGGTAAGTCCTCTAAAACTTAAATTGAGTGGAAACATCATGATAAACCCGAGAGTGAGAAAAAGCATGAAAAAGCCAAAAGTGAGGGTAAATGAGTGGTGTCCGTGAGTGAGAAAGAAAAACAAAGGACATAGAAAAAAAAGAAGAATTTTTACCTTAGTTTTGAGGAAATTAAAAAGGTATTTTAGAGTGATAAACCCCTTCTGGTTATGATTTATAAAAATGTTTATTTAAATGATCAAGCTAACCTCGAAGAACTTGAATTACTAAGTTCTATCTCTTCTCTTTTATAGGATTTTGAATATGTCTTTTTGGAGGAGATTTCTAATGATTTACCACCTATTCGAGGGATTGAACATCAAATTGATTTTGTGCCGGGAGCCGCAATTCCTCATAGGCTTTCATATAAGAGTAATCCCAAGGAGCCGCTACAAAGTTAGGTAAATGAGCTACTTGATAAAAGTTATATTTGTGAGAGAATGAGTTTATGTGTTCTTCTTGTGTTATTAGTGCTTAAGAAAGTTGGTTCATGGTGTATGTGTATAGATTCTAGGGCCATTAATAATATAACCATTAAATATAGGCATCCAATTCCTAGGTTAGATGATATGCTTGATGAACTACATGGTGCATGCATATTTACTAAAATTGATCTTAAGAGTGGATATCATCAAATTAAGATGAAAGAGGGAGATGAATGGAAAACTGCATTTAAAACTAGGTATGGATTGTATAAGTGGTTAGTAATGCCTTTTGGTTTAACTAATGTACTTAGCACTTTCATGAGATTAATAAATCATGTTATGCGCCCATTCATTGGAAAATTTGCGGTTATTTATTTTGATGATATTCTTGTATATAGTAAGAATTTAAATGAGCACGTAGAACATCTTAGGTCAGTTTTAGGAGTACTTAGGAAGGAAAGATTATTTGCTAACCTCAAAAAGTGTGATTTTATTAAAGATGAATTGGTTTTTCTAGGATTTGTCATAAGTGATGTAGGAATTAAAGTTGATCAATCCAAGGTGAAAGCTACACAAGAATGGCCGAAACCTATATCTACCCAAGTGAGGAGTTTCATGGTTTGGCTAGTTTCTACTAAAGATTTTTTAAGGATTTTAGCACCATCGCAGCACTTTTGACCGAAGTTGTAAAGAAGAATGTTGGATTTAAATGAGGGAAAGCACAAGAAAAATCTTTTAATTTGTTGAAAGAAAAACTATTTAATGCACCTTTATTGGCATTGTCGAATTTTGATAAAAGTTTTGAAATTGAATGTGATCCTTCAGGTGTAAGTATTGGAGCTGTCTTGATGCAAGAAGGAAGACTCATAGTATACTTTAGTGAGAAGCTAAATGGAGCGGCATTGAAGTACTTGACATATGACAAAGAGATGTATGCGATGGTAAGGGCTTTGGAGATGTAGCACCATTACTTAATGCTAAAGGAGTTTGTGATTCATATGGATCATGAATCATTGAAGTACATCAATGGCCAAGGGAAGCTTAACTGATGGCATGCTAAATGGATTGAGTTTATTGAGACTTTTTTTTATGTCATCCGCTACAAGAAAGGTAAGGAAAATGTGGTTGCCGATACATTATCCCGAATATATGTATTGTTTTTTACCTTAGATGCTAGATTGCTTGGATTTGAACAATTAAAGAACTTTATGAGTATGATAGTGACTTTGGTGAAATATTTAGGAGCTGTCCAAAACATGGGTTTAATAAATTTTACATTTTTGAGGGATATTTGTTTAGGGAAAATCAACTTTGTGTGCATAATTGTAGCATTACGAAATTGTTAGTGAGGGAAGGTCATGGTGGTGGTTTAATGGGTCATTTTGGTGTCTTAAAAACTTTATCCTTACTGCAAGAATACTTTTATTGGCTAATGTAAAGAGAGATGTGGAAAGAATTTGTGAAAGATGCTTAAAATACCAAAAATCCAAATCTAGGTTGAAACCGCACTGTTTGTATCTGCCATTGCCGATTCCATCTATTCCTTGTTGAAATGTGGTGATCTTGCCACAATGTGCAAGGTAGTTCAGTTACACTTGTACTCTTTATTTTGCAACATCAAAGACCAAACATTATTTATATTTATGCATTTTATTTTATCTTGTAATGTTTAAGAACAATATCCTTTTTGTAATACCCTAAGCTCATTAACTAAGCTTAGGGGCTTTTTGTCTAGTTGCTGGAATTGTATTTCCAGCAACATAAGTCCATTTCCTTGGATGCTGTTTGAAGAAGGTTTGGGATTTGGACCTGAATTTTGGATATAATAAACTAGAAACATAGAGGAAGCAGAAGAAAAAATAATGGCCCAATTTGGAGCTGGAAAGGCTGAGTTAAGCCCTAAACAATCTGATCCTTGTGCAGCTTTGTTGCCCAGAAATCTGGACAAAACTGCCTCGGGTTTGATTATTTTTGGATGGGAAAATGGGCTTTGTTTAATCTAGTTTTTGGCTAGAACACAGTTTAATATTCAAAAAGGCTTCCCTCCAATTTTCAAGTCAAATGGAGCTGGTTTTCAAATTCAAGTGCCTTAGATAAGCCGAACTGCCCATTAAAGAAGGTTTCTTGCATGCCCAGCACATTGATTAGAGTTAGTTGAGGTAGTTTGGCTTGGTTGGTTACTTTTAATGCTTTTGTATTTATTGCTCAATATGACAGCATGTTTTATTGTCTTTTTGGTGTGTTTAAAAGTATGAAAATTGAAATGAAAAAGAGAAGAAAAAAATTTAAAAAAAAAAACAGATTTTGAAAAACAACAATTTCGGCTCTCTCTCTCTCTCTCTCTCTCAACTACTACATTTTGGTTTCATCTTCTTCCCAAAAGCTAACAACCTTCTCAAGAACCCCAAACCTCCATTAAAAACCAGAAACAAAACCTTAACAAACCAAAAAAAAAAACAAAATCAAGAACCAAGAACCAACAACAATCATTCTTGACTAACACCTTGAATGATCGTGCTCTAGGGTACAACAACATAAACCTACACCAAATTCCATCATTCCTTGGATGGATTTGTCTATGGACTTTGTTCTTGGTTTACCTAGGTCTAGGATAGGTAAGGATTCAATTTTTGTTTTTGTGGATAGATTTTCTAAAATGGTACATTTTATTGCATGTAATAAAACTGATGATGCATCTAATGTTGCTAATTTATTCTTTAAGGAAATTGCGAGGTTGCATGGTATGTTTAGAACTATTGTTTCGGATATGGATGCTAAGTTCTTAAGTTACTTTTGAAAAACTTTGTGGGCTAAGTTAGGAACTAAAATTTTATTTTCAATTACTTGTCATCCACAAATTGATGGACAAACTAAAGTTGTAAATAAGACTTTGTTCTCATTGTTAAGGGCTTTTTTTAAGTAGAAATTTAAGAATATGGGAGGAATGTTTGCCACATTTGAATTTGATTATAATAGATCTTTGAATTTAGCTACTAAATATATACCATTAAAGATTGTTTATGATTTTAATCTTTTGAATCCATTAGATTTAACACCTTTAACTTTAAGTGAATGTGCTAATTTAGATGGAAAGCAAAAAGCTGATTTTGTGAAGCAGATTCATGAAAAGACAAAGGCAAATATTGAGAGGAGGACTGAGCAATATGCAAGGAATGCTAACCAATTCTAGATTAAGGTTGCCTTTGAACCTGGAGATTGGGTTTGGTTGCATTTAAAAAAGGAAAGGTTTCCCGAACAAAGAAAGTCTAAGCTTATGCCGCGTGGGGATGGGACCTTTTCAAGTTTTGGAGCGGATTAAGGAAAATGCTTATAAGCTTGAATTACTGGTTGAGTATAATGTTAGTGCTACATTCAATATTGCTTATTTATCTCCTTTTGTTGCAGGTGATGATTTTTATTTGATGGCAAATCTTTTTCAAGAGGAGGAGAATGATGAGAACCCTGTACAACCGATAACCTACTAGGGTGCTAATCTGTTACAGTTGAAGACCAGGCCAATCACTAGGGCACAAGCCAAGAGATTTAAGGACAACTTGGCTGGTTTCATAAAAGAAGTTATCAATTCTCAAAAAGGCTTGACAATACCCAAAGATTCAAAGCCTGTTTCAAGTATCCAAGTGGTGAGGCTGATATGGACCTGGATAGCTATTTTAGTGTATTTATGGACTTCGGACAGTAAGAAATGGACTCAACACTTCTTGAACACAATTGATATCACTAAGAGGTCATGGAATCAAGTCAAGGCAGAAGCAAAGGCAATTGATGTGTAAAATCAACTCGCAAGTGCATAAATCGTTTTCAAGTAATAAAGTAGAAAAACAGAATTGTCGTACTCAAGGGATTAAGAATAAAGCACCAAAGATAATTAGGTTTTGGTAATATTTGAACTAGCAATTAAGATGGCAATTGAAAATTAAATAAACTAAATTAAACAAAAACAAGAAATTAAAATTAGTTCAATTTCAAGTAAGAGAGTGATTTTAATAATTATGAATACTAAGGTATTTGATTTCACCATTAACTATTCTGATTTAATTACTTAAATATGTGAATTTAATTAACTAGTAATTTTGTTAACCACATTTAATCACAAAATTAATCAAAAGTAGTTTCCACTCACAATTGATAATATTCACATAACCTAATTTATTCCTTCCGGCCTATAAATTAAATCATACAAATTCATTAAGCATAGATTAAGTAAAAAAATATAGCATGAGACATAATTATTTTCCAATCAATTATGCATTCATGTAAAGCATTAGAGATCCATAATATTATCTTTTTCCAAGCTCAAATATTATTAAAATCATTCGTTCCTTCCTGCCTATGAAAACATTAAGCATACCAATGATTTATTAACAAAACATATTACTAATTAAATAAAACTCAACATATATTAAAATAATTAAACCTTCATAGTTAGGGTTATATCATAGCCCTAGCTATGAAATTAGTTCGTGGCAAAAATAATTTCAACATCCATAATTATAAAAAAAAAAAAACCAATAATATTCACAATTAAAGAGAAAGAGAAGAGAATAAAAACTATTGAAGAAATCCTCCTCCAAAAGCTCTCTAAGTTATAGCCTTCTTCTTTAAACAAGCCCACATCTCTATGCCCTCTCTAAACTCTCTAATTGATATTCTAAAACTCTAAAACTTTGAAACCCTTAAGGGAACTTTAGAAACTTCCAAAATTTGGTTTGTTTCTATTTAAGCCTCATAAAAGTTCTTAAATAACTTTGTAAACTTATATATCTTCCTTCAATGTGGTGGGGGCTATATATATAAGATCTTGGGAACCTTCTTCTCTCTTTATTTTCAATGTGGGAGTCTTGGAAGATATATTTTTTAGGCCATCAAGAGGGTTGGACAAATTTCATGTGTAAAAAGGAAACTTGATATTACTTGCTCTCCAACACTTTCCGTTTCTCTAATTCTTTCTAAAAAAATAGTTAGTTAGTCTAATTTACCCTTAATGAAACATGTGACATGACATGTGCTTCATTAATGATAAATTAACTAATTATCTCCACTTGTCCTAATCTTGGTCCTTGGATTGCCTTGATTTCCTCTCTCAATCCATAGTGGATATTTAACTAGAAATATTCTTTTTTATAAATTTCAAACTTTAAATGATGATATCTTTTTGTTCGCACCTCGAAATCCAAAACTAATGTAATATTTGAAATTGTCAGATTGTGAGGATTCATATGACATCCACTTTTATCATGAAAGTCCTGACAGAATCTTTATGGAATCTTTAAGGAATCTTCTTGGAATATTTTCAATACTTGATCCGTTTGAGCTCAATCTTGCTTCCCACCATAATTTGACCCAAGGAATCCATTTTTATGGTTGTTTTCTTAAAATTCTTCCTCTTTCACTTAGATTAAGAAAAATACATAATTAAGTATCTTTCCATAACAAATTAACACGAACTAACAAATATTAAGCTATAAATATGGCATAAAATCATCAATATTTTAGACCTAACAGCAATCAAAAGAGACCATTTGCACATAGAAGAGATTTTTGGGTGAATTTACTATATTTGCTGTTGGCTTTGCTGTATTTTGGTGATTAAGCATTTTCTCTTTGTTCCAATCAAGTTAACATATAGGAATCATGATTAATCCTATTTGGCATCCTACATTGCATATGGGAACTAATTTGGAGCCTAAACTAGCTGGAGATTTGATAAAGACATCTTAGTTGTCAACTAGTTAGCTAATTTTTTAATTTGAATTTGTTTTTTTGTTTTAGGAAACTGTCTTATATTTTGGTTTTTATTTAATTGTTTGCTGGACAAATTAACTTAGTAAAGTTGATATTTTATTATTTCAATTGTAAATTAATTAATTTCTAATTCAAAATAAAGGAATTAATTAATCAAAATTAGATTAGAAAATGTTGAAATTCGACTAGCACCTTTAGATTACTTATTGCTGGCCGGTTTTTACCTAGACTTTTAGGGTTTTATTTTGTTCTTTCAAAGCCTATTTAAAGGCTTATTTTTAATGAGAAATCAGCTTACATATTATACAAAAAATTATTTGTGAGAAAGAATTTTCTTTGTTCTCTTTGAACACCTAAAACACCATTAGATATGAGTATTTTAGTTTGACTTATCAATAGGATATCCATAAACTATTGTATCGTCTTCATCATATACCAAGGTTTCTAATCATAAGTTGATTAGGGGTTAAGGTGGCCATTAAAATTTGAATTTAATTGTTATCCGGGCTGATATAATACAGGTTTTGGAGCAAGTTGACCTAGGTTCGAATTATTACCCAATACCCATCTTACCACTTAATGGTTTATATTAAGGAAATAATTGATTGGCAACTAGCAATTGCAAAGTAAGAACAAAAGTAAATAATTTCTGTCAATACTAAACTACAGATCACTTCAAGATCCATTGAATTTGCAGTAAATAAACTAAATAATGTATTTTTGAAAATTATGGGAACTTACTAGAGGAAAAGATAGGAAAAGAGACCTTATTTCTGATGAAGGAGTTTGCTGCTATATTGTGATGATAGAAATGGCAAAGATCTGAATCGGGGGGGAGGGGGAACAAATCTGGAGACTTGATGGAGGCATCGAGAGAGAAGAAACTTGAGGGCAAAAAGGGTTTTAACTTGAAACATGTGATTCCTTTGTTGTTTTATGAGAAGCTGCTTTTTTTTTTTTTTTTCCAGCCCATGCTAAATAAACATTTAGCAGCCCATTATAAGCAAGTAAGCCCACCAAAATTTGGAAGCCCAATATCAAACTTTTGATTTTTTTTCCCCCCGGTTTCGTAACTGTGACATCAAGTTAGTAAGTATGTGTCCTCTAGGAAATCTACATGCACATAGGTAAAGCATGAGTCGGGTTGGATTGCATTGGGTTTTTAATTTATAGCCCAAAATCCGACCCAATGAACTTGGGTTGAAAAAAACCAACCCACAACCCACCCAAATTATATTGGTTTCTTTTATTATTGGATTGGGTTGGATCAGGTTGGTTGGGTTAACGAGTTTTTTGAACAGTTCTACTAAATATCTCTAGTATTTGGTTAAAGCAAAGAATCTCTTTAGTTTACCAATCCACGATGGTCGATACTCTTTCTCACTTAGTTTATTACTTGAATGACCCAGACTCTAATGGAATCAATCAAGTTTTTGACATTTGCTAGAGACTTAATTATGGTCAATCCAAGCCTTAGTCCTTCTACAAATATATAGTAAAATGAAAAAAAAAAGGTAAATGCAATAAAATTATCTTTTATTTTACTTTAAGGATTAAGTTCTTGTAATGTTTAATGATATTTTTATTTTTAGATTTAAATATTCTTTTTCCTGGAGGATAAAACTTGTTACTTTATAAGTTAATTAATTTTGTTTTGTGGATTGTTGGACATTGTGCATTATTTAAGGTTTGACTAGAACTAACTCGTGTTGAATGTTAAATGGTTTATTGGTAATTTTTCATGATTATTTGTTGGTGTTGGTTTTAAGATACCAAACTTATTAGTTTGGAAATTTTGACAAAAACATAAATTGTAGTAAATTGGTGTATGGTTTGAGGTTACGACTTAGTAACTTGTTGTAGAAGTAATAATTTGTATGGTTCACTTCTTTTTCTTACGAGTGAATGTGTTTCGTTTTTAGAAAGGTGGTTGGGCATTAATTTAAGTGTTGATTTTTAAATAGATAAGGGAGCACCAACTCAAAATTGGACATGCAGTTTTTTTCTTAGGTAGGAACTGCTGGAGTTGTACTTTGAGTGGGAGCTTTTCCTAATTCTTATTAAATTTTCAATATATATATGTATATCATAAGTGTTTACATTTACCCATTCATAAGCATGACATTTAGAATTGTATATAAATCTTGTTGGATATGATGTACAATTTCTGATTTATAGTTTGTACTATTATTGTTATTATTATAATTGCTACTATTTTAGAAACATTTAGCTGAATATCGTATATGCAAATATAGATGATTACATGGAGCATATACTTTCTTGCATAGATTGCATTGAGCATGATATATAAATCCATTTTATGGAAAACTATTTTCTAAATTTGATTTATGAAAATATGCATTGGCTTTGGTTTTCAAAGTATGTTTTCAGATAGTTTGGAAACATAGTGGTTGATTTGAGAATTCTGAATATGGTTTATGATTTGTTTATGGATTTTTGGATTGACTTGGGATCTCTAAACTTAATCATAAATTTAAACTAAATTCAACCATTTATTTGTAAAACCGAACACCACCAATTGTATTTAAAATTCAAGAAATTAGATTTCGAGGACCTTAATTTCACCTAGGCCTCTCATATAATGCATTAATTGATAAAGTTAACTTCATTCCCTTTCAATTATTAACCATTTTTTTAAGTTCACTAACTCCCTTTTTGAAGGTTAAGCTACAATAAAGACGATCAATTATAAAATTGGAATCTTTTTACTAATTTCACAAATTGCCTAGGTAATTAAATTACCTGTTAATAACCTAAGCCTAATTGGCTCTCTCAAACTCAATTTTAGCCTAAATTAAGGTTACTCAAGACCTAATAAGCTTCCTTAAGCTCCATTAGTTTTTATATTATGTTTACCTGATTCCTAAGTCAACAATTATCATTTCTCATGGTTATAATATTTGAATCTAACCAACACCTAATCAAATTCTCATCCAATTAAGTATTTAATTTCATAAAAACTCAAGGCAACATAAATAATTGTGAGATAATCCATTAAAATCAACCAATAAAATCATTCCATTAACAATCTAAGCTATAACAAGGTCTTAGATCCGAAAGATCTATCCATTTATGTTTATAAGAAAATCAAATACATAAATAAAATAGAGTTCCAAAGATAAAATCACTATCTTATCCATAACACCAAGAATCTAATACAAAAATAAGAAAAATTTAAAGAAGCAGTAGTGAATGAAAGAAATCTCAATGGATGGTGGCACTTCCAAGCTAATCTAAAGCCTTTGGCTCTTCAAGGACTCCAAATCCCTAGAGCTTCTCTATTTAGAATTGCTTTTCTCTTTTAATTATGGTTTCTCCCAATGAATAATCCTCATTAGCCCTCTGATATCATGTGTAGCCTCTTCAGGAAAAAATGTAGCCAATTCTCAAGTGCTTTATCTAATTCTTGCTCTAAATAGTTTAATCTTTATTCTTTGGTCACCATCACAAGGTTTCCATAAGAAATAGCCACATGCAAGTCACATACCACATTAAAGACCAAACATTGAGCTCGAATTTGCATACTTTTAACCAAATTTTTAAGTAAAATATAGGGAAAATGACATGCGTTTGCGTGTGCACCTTGGGAAACAAGGTGAGGTCACCATTCCTTCTCTTTTGGATGCTTAATCTTGGCATGGCTACTTCCTTAGCAAAGTGTACATGCTATAGTTGCATGAATTTTCCATTTGGATGTCAAAATGTGGTATGGGCCACTTTATTCTTTGAGGTGCACACACCCAAGACTCTATTCATCATAGCTTCAATCTTTTGCTAAGCTCTTAAGAAAATGCTTCACGATGTTGAAAAACTTCAACTTTTATCAAATATTCTTTAAAAATTGTGAACTGAAGCTTTTATCCAATTCCTTTTGGCCTGGTCTTCTCCAAATTTTATCTTTGATATTTCAACATGCCACATGTCAAAATTCAAGTAGTCTGGACGAAGATATCCCAGCCTTCTATCAGGTTAAAAGAGCTTTACTCGATTTGGAAGGAGACAATTTTTGAAATTTAAATTCTCACCAACCTTTACCATTTTGTACGCTTACATGTGTAGTTGGTATTTGACTGTTTTGTATAAGATTATTGGGTGGAAAATTTGTATTTTTGAATTTTAAAGACTTTATTTGATCTCACACACACTACACATATGTGAGCCAAATTTTGTACCAATATAGTACAACAATGAAATGAAAAATATTATTATTGTGTTGTTTAGTTTGTGTGGCTTACTTTTAACATATTTTCTTCTTCTTTCTTCTAAACAAAAACCCTAACAAAGCTTAATATCATCATAACAAAAACAAACACAAAAATCACCTAAACACCAAATCAAAAATTGGATTAGCAGTTATGCACAAGACTAATAAATGTACCTAAAAATACATCAAACCTCCAACACTGTGTAATGTGTAATGTCCTATTTTTCCATATTTTACTAAATATTACAACACCCTTTAAAATTTCGAACATCACAAAAATATTACAAATTTATATATAAAACCATTATAAATGAAATTCACAAATACATAAACCACTATAAATGAAATTCAAAAATACATAAGTTAACAAGGCAAATAGGTTTGTCTCAACCTTCAAAAATCCAATTTCATTAACTTCACTTTCATTTCTAATTCTTCTATCTCTTCTTTTTTTCATCCCACCTATGAAACAAAGAAAACATTATGGAACATTTCAAATCTTTCTTGTCATACTTCTCTTATTGTCTTTTCCTTTGAATATAAAAATGTAATAGTTCTTACTCATAAGCTTGCTAAATAATTTTCAAAGATGTACAAACTTTGATACTTGAATAAAAATTTTAATTTTTATTTATTAAAAAACCAAAAAAGAAAAAAACCATGCAAGCCTTTTAATTTTTTGTTTATATAGGGGTATAATTTCATATATAGGCAAAAAAAAAAGGGGAAAAGTATAAATTCATATAATTATATATCTAGTGAAAATATTATCAAAATTGTAGAGTAAAGCATTTTGTAAAATGCCCTTAAACTCTGCGCAAAGTCACAAAAATTTTAGATAAAACATTTTTGCATAAATCTCAATTAAAGTACCAAACAGGCAGTAATATTTATATTTGTACCAAAGAAAAAAAAAAATACTAATATTTATATTATTATTATTTTTTTATAATATAAAATAGGGGACAGAATTGTCTCAGGATTTCAACGGCCACCGACAGCTTATTTTACCGTTATAACAGGCACCATTCCCTCCCCGCCTCTCTTTCCCTCTCCAACATTGTTTGGTTTTTATGATTCCCCATTTTCACGCTCAAATGCCTAACTCTAAACCCTCGAAACCCTACTGTTCTCTGCAATTCAACCCACCTTTCAACCTTCGTCCCTTTCTTTCCCGATCTCTAATCTCAAATCCTGCTACACACTTTACGCATTCTTCTCAGGTTTGGTTTCCGATACGTCGTTTGGTTGCTAAGAAAACTGGACAGAAAATTAACGTAAAAGGCTCTTTTTTTATTAATTATTTTGATTTTGCTAATTACGTTTGTGTTTTTTTTTTTTTTGTTTTTTTTTGTTTTTTTGTTTTTTTGTTTTTTTGTTGTTGTTGTTAGCTGTCGGATTTTTGTTGTCGGGAGAAGGAAGAAGCTTCAAAATTTTTGAGAAAATGAGAAATCGACTGAAGGAAGAAGAGAAAATTGAGAGAACAATTCGTGGCCTTTTGAAACTTCCCGAGAATCGCAGATGCATTAATTGCAATAGCTTGGTATGAGACTTTCTACTTTATATATATATATATTTTAAGGAATGGGAAAAAAGAAAGCCGCTTATGGTTATGATCTTCTTCCTTTTAAGTGAATTTATATAATGTGGTGGCAATTTCCAGAGGGACAGGATTTAGAATGGCATAACATATGAGAACCAATAAACTGTTTAATGATGTAGAAACTTTTACACGTGACATTATGAATGTACCAAGGATCAACTTCTTAATCACATTGTGGAAATTATAGGAAAACCGATTATTTGTTTTTGTTTTTGTTTTTTTTTTTTTTTATATGGTAAAATCAATCAATGACTCCTTTCGATAGTCTGCTAATTAATTATAAAAGCTCTTAAATCATGGATGTGTTAAGAAATTTTTATTCCCATGCTGATGGGTAAGTTCATATTTCTATTTTTATTTATTTATTTTTTTGTTTATGCAGGGACCACAATATGTTTGTACAACATTCTTGACATTTGTTTGTACAAGCTGTAGTGGGGTACAGTAAGTGTTCATTAACAATGACCATCCACCACCTTTCTCTGGTTTTATTTCCACCGTTTTCCCTATTCATTTCATGCTGCCTGTGATTTATTTGTATTCATTTCCATGATTTATCAGTAGTTCTCTATTACAACTCTTTAGGGACATCTGTTTATGCTGACTAATTAAGCTTTTAAACATTCTAGTCGAGAGTTCACTCATCGGGTGAAATCAGTGTCGGTAGCAAAATTTACTGCAGAGGAAGTTAGTGCTCTTCAGGCTGGAGGAAACGAAGTAAGCATGCAAACTAATAGATTCCATTTTTGTTTTCTCTTGTCCTCTTTATATGCTTTATTTTTTGTTTTCCGACTTCAAATTTGATTTCACTAGCGAGCGAGGCAAATATATTTTAAAGAATGGGATCCTGAGCGTCATTCTTTACCCGATGGCAGGTTATTAAGAATCTCTTTTGTATTCATATTGTGTTGTTTTCCATCTTTCTGTTTTTTTTGGTTTTTTCTTATTCACGTTATTATCTCCAGTAACCTTCATAGACTTCGGGACTTTATCAAGCATGTCTATGTGGATAGAAAATATACTGGTGAAAGGAGTAAGGAACTACCAAGGCTAAGATTGGTGAGCTTCACTGGTTCTATTTTGTATCCACATTTTTATTATGTTTATATTTGATACTGCAAACAATGTTGAATTTGTCATGCATTAAGCTTCGTCAGCCTCCATCCTCATAGAATAAGAATATAACAATAGCCAGCTTAACATAAGTAGGGTATTCTCATATTTAAGTTGCATTTGTTTATTAAGATTCTTGTTTGTGTTATACAGAGTAACAAGGACAAGGATGAATCAATTGAAAGTGGAAAGTTTACTATATTTGAAGGTAGATCTAGAAGTCCACCTAAGGAGGGAAATCAAGAACGATATAATAGTGAGAGATGTAGTCCTTATGGAAGAAATGATGACAGGAATATCAGATATTATTATGATGAAAGAAAAAGTCCTCGATACTACAAGGACAATTCAAGAGTTGGGGGTTATAGGAGAAATCCTATCTGTATTGAGGTTGTTGATGATAGGTTCAGGGATGATGAACTTGGGAATCACAGGATCTCATCTGGAGGGACCACATTAAGAAGCAGGTCACCTGACAGAAAAAAGAACATTTATGGGTCCCATTCTCCTGTGGGAAATCATAGTAAAGAGTCACTGGGGGAGAAAATGCAAGCTTTACGGATTGGTGAAATTTCTAAAGCAAATGATGGGAAGTCTGTCGATAATTCTGCTCATAATAAGGCAAGTAGTTATTACTATAGTGGATATTTCTTTTGAATTTAAGGTTTCTGCTTTAGTTTGGATTTTATTTTCTTTGGTTTGATTTCCATTATTTGTTTGCTTTTGTTTTGAAAGTATTTAAACATGTTACTTTGTTCTTTATTAAACTGCTTATTGTGCTATAAGTTGTCAAACCAGATGCCATCTAGATCTACTTTTGCCTGTAGAATTTTCTGTATTGAAGAATTGTTAATTGGTGATAGTATGCTAAACCATAATTGTTAATTGATGATAGTATGCTAAACCATAACCATATTTTACACAATTTGTCTTTTAAAGATAACAATGTGGGTGTCAACCTTTATACCTACCTTGTTTTGTGTTTGCGCTCGAACTCCTCTTTGTTCTCACAAGCCTATGTGATTTTTTTTTTTTGCTATATGCTCTCCTTTAGGTGCATCTTTCAGGATTTTGTCGATGTGCAAGATTTTGGTAACTTGATGTTTATACATTTGGCAGCCTAAACTATGGAAAATGTATTTTCAGTTTGGGGGCCAACTGTCCTTATTATGTGAACATTTTTTGAAGATATTACAGGCATTTATTCTTTAATGCTTTTCCTACAGCAGAAGAATATGTCTAGTAATAACCAGGAGTCTGCACAGAAGATTGTATCTGTTAGTAACCAAGAATCTGCACATGGAAATCCAGTGAAGCATGAAAAAAAAAAATCTGAAAGCTTGATTGATTTCAGTACTGAATTTGAGCCCCCAGATTCTGCAACCATGTCACAATCACAGCATGTCTCGTCGTATGAAAATATCAGCAGTCAGGCCTTAATTGAAACATCAAATAAAGAGAAGCCGTCTCATGGCCCAAATGCAAATACTACGGGAGCTTTACTATTTGATCAGCCTTCTGCATCACTTGTTACAGATAGTGGTTTTTCTTGGCAACAGACTACCACTTCAATTGGAGCTCCAAAAAATGAGGTGAAATACATTAACCGTGGTTTTCTCCATCTTAGTTCTAAATTTAAAATCTTGAGATCTCTTATTCTGGATTAATAAGTTAATAAAAAAATTAATATAAAAGGAAAACAGCAAAATTGATTGTCAAATTTAAAGTTCAAAATTTTCGTAGTAGTGGTTGAAAAATGACAGTGAACGCTTGATTACCTGAAAGCTAGGAGACTGTCATGTTTCACACATGCGCATCCAATTTGATTTTCATACACATTTGCTGTAAAAAATTATATTTTTTTATATTAAATGCTTACAGATCTTTAAGCACTGAACAACCATCTCAATCTGTGTCAAAACTACTGCAGGATACTGCAACTGGAGTTGATTCCCAAATTCATTCTGTGGAAACAAAATCTAATAATAGAATGGAAATTCCGGCGGTAATAAAATAGCTAAAAATATTTCAGTTTGCTCGTAAATGTATTTCTTTGTGATATATTTTAAATTCTTTTCAGGACCTTTTCGCTGTAAGCTACTCATCAATCCCTGCACCAGTTTCAGCATGGCAAACTGGTCCACATTCTAGTATGGGTTACAACATGCAATATCACCCTAACTCAATGGTAAATGCCCCCAACAAATTAAGTTGAATATGGCCTATGTAGCTATTTATTATATAAGCAGGTCTTTGATTTGCTATTTAGTTTACAGCCTGTGCCAGCATTTTCCAATTCAGCATCATCAAATCCGTTTGAAATCAATGATGGAAGAAGTCAAGTGCTAACAACACCTGTATGCTCAAATCAAACTAATCTTTCATAGTTGTATTGTTTTTTTTTTTTTTTTTTTTTGTCTAGACTTTGCAACTTATTCTCAAAGTTTAATGTTCACTTTATTGATGCATATTACTAAGTTTTTAACAAAATCAATAGTTGGCTAAAAATTGCAGCTTCATTGCAGAATTAACCTAAAAAGCCGAGGATGTAAATTTATGGAGCAACTTAAGAAGTTGTGAAACCTAAAAAATATACATCTACTTGTGTTGTCTAAAACAGCATAAGATTATATCATTTTAATAGTTGTTAGCAATTTGGTTTGTCTCATTTGCATTGTTATCAACTTGACGCTCACATTCTTCTAGGTCTTTAACCAACAAAATAATCATGTCCCTTAAGCATGAACACTTGGAGATGTTTGAATGTTCTCCGAAATATATTATAATGTATGTTAGTCTGAAAGTGCAGTAGTTCAAATTTTACAATGAGGTAGAAAAGATAGACCAAGTGAGTTATGTGTACGCATGCCACTTAGTCTATGCTATTATGCTGCTGTTCACCTTTTTCAAAACTACTGTTTTCAGTAGAATCAACACATTGTAGTAAGGTAGAAATTGCAAATTTGATTGATCTGATAATTGCAAACCGAGGTTTATTAATCTGTGACCAAGCCTATGACTATTTTAGGTTGTATTTTGAAATTTAAGCTTGAAATACTAAATGTTGCATGGTAGTAGCCCGCATGTTTAAATTGTAAAAAGGATTAGCTTTAGATGAATATTATATTTTAAGAATATTTGTTTTGTCGAATTGATCTTTGATATATTTTTATTCTTTTTTGTACTCTTGAAATCTTTTTTTCCCTGAAGTTAGGCTTCAGTTGAACCAGAGCAAACAGAGTGTGCTAACTCTTGGGTATGTCTTCTGATAATTTAGTTTCCTTCGATGGCAATGGTGCAAGGAGGACCACCTAATGCATCATCATCCAATGCATCCATGATGTCTTCACAGTTGACTTCATCTGGATCTGACTTCACTCATAGTAAATTCACTTTTCATACCCTAGTTCATACTTTAGTTCCAATCAACTTCTAATCTTAAGCATGAATAACATTTTAGGTGCGTATTTGGAGCCGCAAATGCAAAACAATATGATTTCTTCAAGGTAACTTTTACTTCTTGGCTATTTTTTTATTTACTTTCAATGTGCATGCTACCTGTCACTGGACCACTTATTGATAAAAGTCTGAGCTTCCAATATGATACAGGGCCTAAGAAACAAAAGATGAGAGGAGATAGAAGAAACTAAAGATAACTGCCATAGTTAGGATTCATGAAAACCCAACTACATGAATTAAGTCAACATTACATGTTTTATCTTTAACAATTACAATTAGGCCTACTTATATAATAGATAATCATAATCCAAATGGGGTCGCTGAATGAATTGAGAATGCTAGTTAATAGAAGAATATGAACTTTCTACTTATGATGGTCACGAATTAAATGTGCACAATGCATTTTTATTTTTTTTGGGGGCTTAGATTAAGTAGTTTTGTCGAGTTATATCTGTCAAAAACCCTTAGAAGAAGAAAACACTTCTTATTTATTTGTTTTATTATTATTTAATTTAGTTATTAAAATGAGTCCTCTTTTCTTACTCTCATTAGGTCTTCTTGACAAAACACGTCAAAGCTCTTATTTTAATGATTCTTTTCTGATCCTTACCATTTGATTACGCACAAGTTTCTTGTTTGAACAAAAAGTTCACTTATATACAATAATCAAAGAAAAGAGGAAAACTAGAGAAAACTGCCATTATTTTGACTTAGGAAGTGAACCCAGCCACTCGAATTAAGTCAACATTACATGTATTATCTTTAACAGTTAAAATTAGGCCTACTTATTTATTAGATAATCATAATCCGATGAGGAAGCTCAATCAATTAAGATTCCTAGTTAATAGAAAATAATATGCAATAAGAATTCCTAAATTAAATGAAAATATATTATATAATTACTGGACTAATCATAAATGGAAGCATAATTGTTGAGAAATCTTCTCATATTGTAAAATTTTTTTTTTTTAAATTGAGGAACTTGGAATGACAAGAACCATTCATTATGTTGGGTGGTTACGGATTGAAGATGAGGGGATTGTGTATCAAATTAAAGTTTTGCGAATCTCTTAGGTCGGTCTGGTTTACCCAATTTTGGATAAATATGACCCAACCTGATGATAACCAAATCTGGTTTTTTATTTGCTGGTATTACATTAGGGGTGGACAAAATCTAATCCAATTTATTCAAACCGACAAATCTAATCCATTTTTAGCAGTTTGGATTGGATTTTTACATCAATTGGATTGGATTAGGTTCAAAATATCATAAATTATTTAGATTGGATTGGTTATGGGTTAAATATAAATCTAACTCAACCCAATTCAATCCAAATCATATATTATATAATTAAAAAAAATTATATTTTCTATTTTTTTTTTCATTTTTATATATTAATTTTTAATATATTTTTTTAACCCATTCCCCATTACCAAATTAAATTGAAACCCTAAGCATTTACATGCTTTGCCGCCGCACCACCACCATAACCATCAACCAAGCTTCAATTCGACCATCACACACACAACCATCAAATTCAAAACTCATGGTACCACTAGCTATCATTTGCTATCTTTTCTTTTTCATTTTCCATTGAAGTGTGTTTTATTTATTTATTTGATTATATTTTAACATTAATGAGTGTTATTGGATATTATAGATTGCATATTTATATATTGCAATCTTATATTTTATTTTATGTTGGATTACTCTAATTATATTTTATGGTTGGAAAAGTATAATTTATTATTTATATTTTATATTTGGAAATTTTTTAATTTGTATTATATATTTATAAACTAGTATGTTTCAAACTGATTAACCAATCCAAACCAAATCGATCATAAATATTTTAGTTTTGTTTGGATTTAATACTTCAATGGTTTGGAATAGATTTTATATTAGATAAACCGAAAAGTATAGATTAGATTATATTTTGGTCCAAAACCAAACCAATCCAATCCATGTCCAACCCTATATTACACACTCTTAACTGCTGGGTTTCCCACTCCCCCCTGATTATAATTTATAAATATAATAAAAGCTTAAAGAAAAGAATATTTTATTGTATTATTTCCTACACATCTGGGTATGGGGTTGGGTTTCTGAAGCCGGAAGTAGACATATATATTATTGGACTCGCTCCGACCTGAAACCTGGTTAGAGATCACTCATGCCCAACTTGATATGGGCTGACCTGACCCAATTGTATTCCGTATATATTGAGATATGAAGTATTGTGGAAATTGGAACTTGTTTACTGAAACCTATGTGAATGGTAGTTATGCTTTTTCCAAAGTACAATGTGTCAAATGTCTTTTATCCTTAAGCCTGTTTGATGGGTAGGATTAGGATTGGGATTGGAATGCAAGTCTCAATCCTATGTTTGAGGTGGCAGTAGATGGGATTAAAAAAATCTATTACATACACTTATTCCATTCTGTTACGTTAAAATTGTCCATTGAATGGTAAGATAAAATTAAAAGTTTTGCTATTTATTACCATTAAAAACAATCATCATTGTGATAAATTTTAATTTAAATATTTAATTTTATTATTTTTATCTTAAAATTCTAAAAGTAAATTATTTAACTTATTATTCTAACGGTAATAAATAATATTTTTCTAAATCATTCATAAGGCATTTATATTGGATAAAACACCTTTTTGAATTTTTTTTCTTCCGCTTTCATTCGTCAGCCTGCTTTCCTATCTTTACATTTTTTTAATTTATAATTTATATTCTATTTTTTAGCTTTGACTTATGATGTGGTAGTTTGGTTTTTTTGTATTTTTCTTCTTCCCCTTTCCATCCGTTAGCTTGCTTTCCTATCTTTATGTTTTTTTAATTTATTTTTAGTTTTGCTTATTATGTGTTAGTTTGGTTTTTTTTTTTCTTTTTTCCTTTCTTTATTTAAGGAAAAAAAAAATTTGGAATTGTGATTTGTTTATCTTTGTTTCTTTCTACCCTTGCATAAATGTTTAAGTTATTTTATCTTATATTTTATTGTTTTTAGCAATATAACAATTATATGCGCAATTTTTTCTTGGTTGTGTAGATTATTAATATATAATTTTGATGATTAATGTTCATAATAAAGTTAATTAGATAAAACTTTTGAAAAATTATTATATAAAATTTATATCATTTTGTTTCATTGAAAAATCAATATATTATATGTAACATTATATTTATCATTAATTATTTAAAAAAAAAATTGGTCCAGTCCGGCTGATACCAAATACAAGACTAGTTTTTATCCCATCCAATCTCATTCCCAATCCTAATCCGAACTTCAATCCAATTATATCCTGCATATCAATAGCCCTTAGTGTCTATGATGAAAGAATCCAAAAACGTCTTCAACCAGCATGCTATGTCGTCTCGGTATGCATTTTTGAAGCTTGAGATTGTTCAATGCATAATACATTTATACTTGGACTAGCATTTACAAGTAACTTTCCTAAGTTATCATACCCTGCTGACTCATCCTGGTTTTCTGTTCTCTGATTGCCTATGATTGTGGTTGTTCTCCTGTACATTAGGACACTTTTCAGCTAACGTTATGGCTTTTTTTTTTCCCTCCAATTTTTTTGTCTTTACTAGTTGTCATTATTGCAGGCCACAAGGAATTGGCAGCTTTGGCAGTGATGGAGCTGATTTTGGTTCCTTGAACACTGTTAAACAGCCAATCACTGGATTCTCAGCACCCGGCAACACAAGTTCATTTACTTCAATGAGAGGAAACCCATTCGAGTAGATAAAGTTTCATTTAATGTGGTATCAAATTTCTTGGACCTCTTCAAGACTTTGGAAAGAAGTTGGATACCGTATGCCATCTGGGTGTTACGTTTTTGTGCATGTAGGCTGGTAGCAGGTGGTCATATTCAATCTAGATCAGAACAAATTTATCCATATGAAAGTCTCTCACCACATATAACCATATAACATGAGTTTTTTGTGCCTTAGAAATTCCAGAATAATGTGTTTGTTAATTTATAAGCGTTTGCAATTTTTTATTTTATTTTTTAATAAAAGAAATAACTCTTGGCTGTTCCTGCTAACACTACTGCATTTGTTGGCATGATGTTTGGTGCCAAAAGATGTTTATAGAGAAATGTTCACAGCTTTTGATTCGATAACATCTCTTGCAGTGTTCAATCATTATATATATGAGAACTTCAAACACGTGAACAGGAAAAAATTCATACACATACATACATAGTATGTGTATGTATCACTGCTATATTAGGAAGTTATTGAGGGCAGTAAGTAATTGCTCGACCAAGATGCCATGCATCTTGTTACTTTGCTATCCTATTTTCTTTTATGTCGCATTAATAAAAAAAAGGGTAAATATTTTTGCCGAATTAATATAAATGTATAAAATGTGCACCAAACAAAAGTTGCATGAAACTTGTAATGCTTTAGAATTGAACTTCGTAACTCGTAGGTAGAATGTATACGAGGATGAGGAATGGCTCATTGTAACTTCAACAGGTAACTTATTATTTACATGCATGTCAATTAGTATTTAGAAATTTTTTTTAAAAAAAAAAAAATGTAGTTTGGCAGTTATTTTTCTCTTTCTATCTCTAAAAAAGATGTATTTAAATTAGAGTTTAATAGATCTAAAATAAATTATAGATTTAAAAGATTTGATAAATTATTAAAAAATTTCATAAATTTCATAAAAAAAAATTATAAAAATCTAACAAAGTCTTTCGGATTAAGGTTATATTTCATATTGATAATTTTCTTTACAATTTCACTTTTAAAATCCTTCCAAATCTATTAAAATTCTACAAATACCTTTAAACTTTTAAATTTTTTTAAAATTAAGATTGAATACATCCTTATAAATTACTAGTACAGTTTAACCAAACAAAGATAATGTTTTTTTAAAATTTTTACCCAAGTGGGGCATCATGTGGAGTTCAGCCTTTTCCTAAAAGCCCAACCATTTTTAAATTTGTTCTCTAAGTTTACTTAGTAATTAAGTTTACTTGACAGTCAAGTTTTTTGTTAAGAAAAACAAAACTTTTAATCCTATAAATAGGTGCTAGGCTTTCAATCTTGTATCATCATAAACAATGCTGATTTTGAAAACTCTTAAGATAGCTTTTTTTTGTTTTTGTTTTTCGTAGTCAGAGAATCACAATAAATGGTATCAAAGCTTCTTTGTTTTTTTTTTTTTATCTGTTTTTGTAGTAAGAGAATCAAAACAAATGGTATCAAAGCTTTAGGTTCAGAGATAGCATTCATCTAAAACAAGCTCTAAATAAAGATTTGAGCATAGTAGATGGTAGACTCGTCGAGACGAACACAACGAGCTCAACCGAATCGCCATGTGCCATCGAACATGCAAGCTACCACATCATTAACACATCATCAACACGTCAGCTGATCTGCCATGTCAGTAATGGTTAACAAATTTTTAGAAATTACAAAAATACCTTTATATTTTTTGTATTTATAGGTTTACCCAGAATTTTGGGTATTTGCAATTTGGGCAAAAAATTTTGAAATTGCATTTTCCCCTAATATTTTTTAATATTCAAATTTTGTTCCTAAAAGAGTCAAATTTGATGTTTTCAATCATTTCGAATGTATTGGTGGACTCCATTTTCCCAAACTCAGCTCCAATATTTATATCAAGCCATTATAAAGTAAGATGTAAATGGAGAAATCATAATTTAGAGCTATGATCAACTATATTGCCACCAACTTTACTCTTTGGAGATCTCAAATGGAAAACCTCCTCAACTATATAGATCTGTTTGATCGCTTAGATACCAAAGGAAAGACTCTCGATCCTACTAAAGAAGCAGAATGGAAGATGTTGAATAGGAAAACAAACGGTTAGATCCAGCAGTTGATTGATTGCAGTGTCTTCATCATATTATGTATGAGACAAACACATACGCCCTTTGGAAAAAGTTAAAGGACATGTAGCAAGCCAAGACTACTTGGAATAAAGCCTATTAATGAGATGTTTTATGAATTTGAAGTTAAAGATGGAACTTATGTAGCCAAGCACACTCGTGTATTTTAAAGCTTTGTAAATCAACTATCTATAGTGGAGGTACAACTAGGAGATGAGGAACAGACACTCTTACTTCTTAGCTCTCTTTCAAATAGCTGGGAGACATTAGTAATCTTTCTCAACAATTTAGCCCTAAATAACATACTTACCTTGGCTATGGTAACAAATGCTTTACTTAATGAGGAGGCCAGAAGAAAGGACATATGTAATCACATGCCTTTGTCATAGAGAAATGAGGGAGATAATAAGAAGGTAGTCATCAAAATGGAGAGGAGAAGCTAGAGCAAAGGTAGATCCACAGATGGGAGGAGGCCAATATATAAGTAACATTATTATGGCTGAAAAAGTACTGTTGGAAGATGTTACAAAAGCAATGACAAAAAGGCAATCTCTCAAAGAAGGATGGTTAGATACTAGTCACAGTCAAAGTATAAGTGGCATATTGTTCCACATATGAAGAGAAATGCATGCACATTTCAAGCCAAGTTGAGTGGTCGATATTTCAGCATCTTATCACATCACTTTGCACATAAAGTTTTTCAAAATGTACAAAACATGAAATTTTGGTACAGTGAAGATGGGAAATATCGGTTTCACAAAGATTATTATAACTGGTGATGTTGAGATAAAGACCAATGTTAGACATATAGTTACTTTGAAGAATGTCCGATATGTTCTAAACTTTTGGCTCAATATGCTATTAGAAATAGCCTTTGAGAAGGAAGGCTAAGACAACTAATTTAGCAATGGTACATGGAAAATGATGAAAGGTGCTATGGTTATTGCTTGAGGACATATTTCTGAAATACTTTACAAGACTCATGTGACGACTTGTGCAAACAACATCAACATTACAGAAGATGATGTGTCTCAAAATCTATATCAACAGAGAGTTGGTCATATGAGTGAGAAATGATTGTCTACTTTGACAAAGAAAAAACTTGTCACTATTTCCAAGGATGCTATGCTAGATCCTTGTAATCATTGTTCATGTAGTAGATAACAAAGAGTCTCATTTAAGTCCTTTTTAATGAGAAGACCATAGTTGCTCAGTTTGGTGCACTTTAATGTTTGTGATTCTTTAGAGAGGGAGTTCTTAGGTGGGAGCAAATATTTCTTAACCTTTAGTAGTAATGCTTCTAAAAAAATGTGGGTTTATTTCTTGAAGACAAAGGACCAAGTTTTAGATAACTTCAAACAGTTCCATCCATGGTAGAGTGTGAGACAAGAAAGAAGCTTAAATATCTTTGCTTAGACAATGAAGGTGGATATACTTCCAATAAGTTTAACGCCTATTATAGAGAACATGATATTTACACGAGAAGACGGTCTCTATCACCCCACAACATAATGGAGTAGTCGAGAAAATGAATAGAACAATCACGGAAAAGGTCATAAGCATGGTTAGAATGGCTAAGCTACCAAAGCCATTTTAGGAAGAAATTGTTCATTTCACCTGCAATTTGATTACTAAATTGCCATCAGTACCATTGAATTTTGAAATTTTAAAAAATGTGTGGTTTAATAAGTATCATTCCTACTTTCACTTAAGAGTATTTGGATGTTTAACCTTTGCATATGTATCCAAGGAGCTTAGATAGAAGCTTAATGCAAGGATTACTCCATGCATCTTAATTGGATATGGAGATGGAAAACTCGGATATAGACTATGAGATCCAAAGGAAAAGAAAGTTATTAAAAGTAAGGATATAGTATTTCATGTAAACCATTTAATAGAAGACTTTGAAAAGACCATTAGGTTTTCTAGTTCCAGTGCCTATGATTTTGTTTCTAATCCAACACCAGTATAAACCACCATAGATGAAAACAAGTACATAGAGAATTGCCAAAAGCAGAATAGGAGAGAAAAGAAGATGTTGAGCAAGGAAAGACTCAATAACCAAAAGTTGTAGGATCATCATAGTGATTAGATGATGCTATACCTCTTGAAAATAATAATTTGTACGTTTTAAGATTTTAACAAGCCATATTCTATCAAAGAGATATCCTTATTCTTAGTATATTCTATTTACTAAAGATGGGGCGTTGGAGAGTTTCCAAGAGCCAAATCTTGCAGGACAAAGGAAAGTGGTTGCAAGCATGCAAAATGAGATGGAGTCTTTGTAGAAGAACCATATTTATGAGTTGCTTGAGCTTTAAATAGAAAAGAATGTACTGAAGGATAAATGGATGTTCAAGCTTAAGAAAGTTGGTAACAGATGGATGGTGAAGTACAAAACTGGATTAGTCATTAAAGGTTTTCTTCAGAATAAAAGGAATTGACTTTAACGAGATGTTTTCATTAGTGGTAAAAATAACTTCAATACAAGTTATTCTTAGTCTAGTATCCAGTTTAGACTTAGAGCTCGAGCATATAGATGTGAAAAAAATATTCCTTCATGGTGATCTACATGAAGAGATTTATATGGAGCAATCAGAAGGTTTTAAGATTTCAATGAAAGAGAACCCTTTTTGCAAGCTAAAAAAGAGCTTGTATGGCTTGAAGCAAATACTAAACAATGGTACAAAAAGTTTGACTTTTTATAGTAGGTGAAGGCTACAAAAAGATTGATATAAACCATTGTGTTTATATTTAGAGGTTTTCAAATGGAAACTTCATTACACTTTTGCAATATATCGACTACATATTGATCATTAAATAAGATGCAATGGAAATTAGCTAGTTGAAGAAGGAATTATCTGAGTCTTTTGACATGAAGTACTTAGGATCAACTCAATAGATTTTAGAATGCAAACAGCTTGAGATAAGAAGAATCACAATCTATGGTTATCTCAAGAGCAATATGTCAAAAAATGATAAAGAGATCCAACATGGATAAAGCCAAACCAGTCAGCATTTCATTAATAAATTATTTTAGGTGGAGCAAAAGATCATGTCCATTATCTAGAGAAGAGATAGAGCAGATGGCTTAAGTGCTTTACTTTCTACACTAGAAAGTTTGATGTATACAATGGTATGTACCAAATTAGAAATTACTCTTATGGTTGGTACCATGAGCAACTTTCATTAATAATCTTGGAGAGAAACAATAGGATGCAGTCGAGTCAATTTTTAGGTATATTAAAGGTACATTGAAAGTATGCTTTTGTTATAGTGGAGGTGATTTAGTTCTAGAAGGCTATACAGATGCATATATGCTTGGTGACCTTAATAATAGAAAATCTACTTTAGATTATCTTTACACTTTTTCTAAACGAGTTGTGCTATGGTAGTCAAGATTGTAAAAGTGTTTAGTTTTGTCTACGATAGAAGCATAGTACATTGCCACAGTAGAAGCTATTAAGGAGATATTTTGGTTAAAGCATTTCCTTACTGAACTGGGCATTAAGTAGAAGGACAACAAGATATATTGTAACAATAAGAGTCCCATGGATTTGCGTAAGAGCTCAATGTATCATTCTTGGGTAGAGCATATTGATATTCACTATCATAAGATACATAATGTAATAAAGCACGAACTACTTAGATTGGTGGAGATTCACATAAAAAAGAATCTAGCAAACATGTTTACAAATATTGTCACACCAGATAAGCTGAAGCTGTGTACAAACATAGCTAGTGTAGATGATAGGTGACCATAAATTTTAGAATTATGGGGTTTAGCCACTTGCATTTGCTTTCTTAAATAGCCATTGGGCAAGTTTAAGTCTCAACTATCCTTTTTCCTCTTCTAACAATGCCATTCTATAGAACAATAATATTCAACCTCACTCATACTTCTTTGACTAATTATCAAATGAACAACAATCCCATGAACTAACCCAAGCATAGAGTTTGAGCGAATAAGCGAAACCACATTACAAATGAGCATCACAAAGCAATTCTCCATGGATTTAGTGTTTTTGGAAGTCATAACCAATTGAATCCCAAGAAACATGTGCATCACCTCTAAAAACCTAATAGCAAATTGGACCAAAATCTTCACTAAAGAACTCCCCATCATCAATCCCAATACCAAATTGATTAATCTAAGAATTACCATACACACACCACACCTCCCACTAAACTTGTAGTTCCCCACAAAACGTCCTGTACTATGGTAACATGGCATGGCTCCAATCCAATATCCTATCGCATTCATCAACCTCACCATCATCAATAGCAATGTCACTAAAAAGTGCATGCAACAATCACGAAATTCAATGTGGTTAAAGGGACTTTTGGGATTGTAAACCCTTTTTTTCCATGCATGCCTAGTTCAGTGCACCACTTTAATTGACAGTGCTCCAAATTTTATCTCATTACAACCTTTGGTATTCTTGCAAGTAATATAATAGTACTCGTAAAGAATATCGTAAATGCTATAGTACTAAATCTATCACTTTCCTCATACTTAGAATTTGACCATTAACCCTAGTTTGATGATGATGATTTTGGTAATGTTGTGGTCATGACTTACACCATCAACAAAATCACAAAGCAAGCACATAAAATGGCCACGACCAATCCATTCAAACCAAGTCAATGCCTGTCATGATCATTCTTAGTCTTGAAAACCTCCTACATTTTTTCTATGTACATGATAGTAATCAATGAAAACAACAAGTCTTCAGCAAGTTGAACTCCACTAACAATGGATCATGGAACTAGTTTATACATAAGCTATATCAAACTTGTAACACCTAGAATTAACATAATCTCCCAACACAAACTTTGGCAACTTTTATCTTGGTAAGGCCGAAGTTGGAGCTATTTGATAATGCCACAACTACAATGGACTTCATTGGCTGAATTGGCATTGAATCTCCACAGATGGCACCATCGAGGATGTAATAGACTCTGATGAAATAAGTGTTGTACCAAGATTGAGGTCCATGGCGTCATTGGAATAAATGTACCTAGTGTTAGATATTTTATTTGGACTATCAATAATCAGTGACTCATTTACAGGCTTATGTGTCAGTAATAAGATTAGCTAATTTATTAATTTATGTAGTGAGCCCTTGGGCACAGTCTCTGTAATACTTTAGTTAGGACATTGGACTAAAAGACTAGCTCTTTCTAAAAGCCCATTTAACTTATTAAGTTTATTATTATTATAATATAATATTATTAATTATTATTTTGTGTGTGTTTAAAATAACAAATAAGCCATGTAACTTGCACATGACTTCAATCTTTAAAAGGCTTAGGGATTTCCGGTAGTGTAAGTCTTAGGAAATACGATACGATCTATTTCCAATTATGGTTTTAAGATCACTTACATAATCTATATGAGAAACCCAAGAAAGAGAGAATAAGAGAGTAATGTGTTCATTAGGCATTGTTACCATGTTTGTTTATTTGTTTTGTATTTTACAAATCACAAATTAAACATTAGACAATTTTATAACACAGCTTAATAGTATGTGTTAGATTTATGGGTGAATATATGATAAGATTAGCCTTAAGAATCCTCTCAGGGACCCCGGGTGGTCCTTTTTAAGAAAGTCCCATTGGCAATCCTTAAAGAAAACCTAATCTAACCTCACTCAAAACATTGACAAACAAACATATGCAATATAAAATAATACCTCAATATATAATGTTAAAGCAACACAAGCATGCAAGTCCACAACTACAATCAACAAGGCTATATGCCATTACCATACATACATATTAAGGTCATTATTCTGACTTTAGATCAAAATATTCTAAGAGTAATTATAAATATAAGTTACGTAAACTATATGAAAAATCTTAGATAAAAAAAAGGGACAATAAAGAGAAATATAAATATTGCTATTGCTGTGGAAGTATAGAATGGTCAAGTTATGCATAAGATAGATTGTCTGCTAACTGCTCGGATCAAAGGAAACAAATAAAATGGGAGATATAGATATGTTAGTGAGTTACATAGTACAATAAGAAAATAACCATTTATTTCTTGGAAAACCATTTCTCAAGACCTCATGTTCCCATTCTTTTGAAAGTTTCCTATTTAAAAACCATTTTCACTAAAACCCATACTTTAAATCCTAAATATTAGTCGAATAAATCTGAATGTGAAGAGATAACAATATACAATCATGAATCAAAGATTTATACGCTATAACATCCTTTAGGTAACATGCATTTACCAATTTAACATCATACCATATACTTAGTGCCGTTAAGTGGTCCTTAATGTCCCTAGCCACCACAAGATTGAAAATGATGAGAATCCGATCGTACCTGTGCAAACAACAATTCGCTGGGGTGCTGATCCTATGCAACTGAGGATCGGGCCAATTACTAGGGCACATGCTAAGAGGTTTAAGAAAAATCTGGTTAGCTTCATTCAAAGAGTAATTAAATCTCAAGAAGGTGTATTAATATCAAAAGATTCAAAGCTTGTACTAAGCATCCAAGTTTTGAAGGTCGAAATGGACCCAGGAAGATGTTTTAGTACATTTGAGGACTCTGGCAGTAAGGAATGGGTTTGTTAGCTTATGAACATGATTGAGCTCACAAAGGACCATGAAATCATGTCAAGGTAGAAGAAAGGGTGTCTAAGCACATCTTTTGCACTCAAGCTTCCAATATGGCCGAATTGAGCATGTTTGGCGTTGGGAAAGAGTTATCTTATAATCTAAGCAAGCTTTGTTCATTCCAATCAATGGCAATATGTGGGGACCAATTCTAATCTTACTAGGTATCTTATATGACATATTGGATATGATTTGAAGCCTAAACCAATTGGTGATTGGACAAAGATAGCTTATTGGAAAAATTAGTCAACTACTTTCCAAATCTAAAATTTGACTTTTAAATTAGGAAATAATCTTTTGTTTTGGTTATTATATAATTATTTGTTGAGCAAATTTATTTAGGAAAGTTATTATTTAATATGTTTGATTGTAAATTAATTAGTTCCTGTTTCAAAATTAAGAAATTAATTAATACAATTTAGATTAGTAAAGGTACATAAAATTTAGCCACATCATTGGTTTCACCTTCTTGGCCGGTTTTACGTATTGACTTTAGGGTTTTATTTTTTTCACCCAAACCTAGTTAAAGGTTTATTTTCTCAATAATATTCAGATCATTATTGATACAGAAAATTATTTGTGAGAAAGATTTCTTGTTGTTTTCTTAGAACACATAGAACTCCATTAGAGAACTAGTGTTCTAGCTGGACTTATCAATAAGACATTCCATAACCTATTGTGGCATCTTCATTATATACCAAGGTTTCTATTCACAAGTTAATTAGGGGTCAAGGTGACCATTAGAATCTGAATGTAATTTTGATCCGGACTAATTTAATACTAATTTAGGAGCAAGTCGACCTAGGTTCATATTATACGAGGAAGAGGAAATGTCATCACAATCGTTAAGCATCCTAAAGGCATTGTGTTGGGCGTCGGGAGGGGGGGGGTCAATAATTAACATCACTATCTACGGTAGAGGATGGGAATACATAATCAATATGCGATGTCCAATATTGAGGATGGCAATACTTGTGTTTCGTCCATCCTACCTCGAATGATCTTAGCTTTGTCCATTGTCAATTGCACATTGTTAGGACATGAAAACTTTCTTTCACCTACTTTATTTTAACACAAGGGAGTTTAGCATTATTTCCCATATAATGTCTCAAAAGGCAACATTCCAACACTCAAATGATAGATTTTTTTATGGGTGAACTCCACCAACGGTATGTATTCTTCCAATTTTTTTGAATTAGAGTACATATAACTTTAACATGTCCTCTAAAGTATGAATAATCCTCTTGGATTCTTTATCTGACTAATGGTGGAAGGTGGTATTGAGATTAAACTTCACCTATTTCCTTTATTAATTTTAGTAAAAAGTTCAAGTCAACTGTGAATCTTTTTCTGACACAAACTACATTAGCAACTTCTGCATGCTTACATTATAACTCACAGGGAGTTTTGCAATCTCAAAGAACCCTTATATCATTCAATGGTAGTACTTTGCTTTGTTTAGAAAAATTTGCATTTCAGCCATTGTTGTGAATTGTTCGCCATTTCAACATCACTTCATTTCTTGAGAATCCACATGAATGGTGTAGTAACAAACCACGTGTCCAAGAGATCCCATTTGATCCAAACAAGACCCTCACTTGTTGAAACTAACATATATTGATGTTATCTAAGTATCTATGATGTTTCCCTTCTTGAGTGCTAAAAAATATTACTTAAAGACAACAACAATTGATCAAAGAAAGGATGGGAAACCTAGTTCAGTATTCCATACTTGTTGCAGCAGTAATGATAAGTCTAAAAATACTACCAAAGTTTCATAATGCCTAAATCTTGTACTAGATGTTATCTTGGGAATATATAAATCCTTATTCCTTAAACTAATGTTGTCTTAATCATAAATTATACTTGGAGAACATTAATGCTACTTGATAAAAGCCATCAAACATTCACATTATAGTCTTGTTCGAGTAACACTTCTAGATTCCACTAATAACTCCAAATCAAAGACCAATCTTGATAAGGTGATTAACCAAATAAATTCACCAAAAACAAACTTAACAGTAACAATAGAAAACTATCAAACTCCTAAACAAAATTACATAACAACACATCATCCAAGATTAGTTCCAAAGTCATATTGTAATCGCAACCCACGACTCTCTCAAAATATAAACAACTTCAATATCCCATTCATCAAGTTAATAAGAAAATTTAAAGCTTAAGCCTAATTTCCTTAAACCAAAATCCAGCGACCTAAAGTAAAAACTGAAATTGTTCTTTTTACCTCCAACTATAATGTCTAGTACTTTAAATTAAAATATTCATATATTTTATTGGTTTTTCAATCCTCTAAACCGTAACCTACGTCTTTTCATTCATTAATTCATCAAAGATATAAAATAAAAATTCTCATATTTATTCCAATGGAAGGCTTTAAATCCCTCATAAAGCCCAACATAAATCTCAAGATTATCAACACAAAGGGGTATTCAATAGATTAAGTCCAAGTCCTCACATAATTCCAAAATCATTCTTTAGAAACCGTAATTTCTTTCAATTTCAAACAGATTCCAAGATGTCAATTCTTAAACAACTTAGAAATTTAAAATCTTAACTCTAATATCACAAATAAACACTAAGAAAACTAATTGTTAGGTCCTCAACTATTGAAAGAAATTAATCATTTTCTTATATTAAAGATAAGTCTTAAAAAAATAATCATATTCTTTAGAAGGTCAAGTTGTCACCAGAAATATCAACCACTTTAGGTACATAAAATATTGTTAATATAAGACCTTAATATTTACAATAAAAAATCATCACAAAAGGCAAACACAATAAAATCTACTTAGAAAAATCTGCCACTTAATTCTAATAAGTTGGCCCATACAAGATCACCAAAAAGCTTCAACCACTCTTGATCTACACTTGGTTATGATATTATAATAT
This sequence comes from Ziziphus jujuba, assembly GCF_031755915.1. NCBI lineage: Eukaryota > Viridiplantae > Streptophyta > Magnoliopsida > Rosales > Rhamnaceae > Ziziphus > Ziziphus jujuba. The sequence goes on along the minus strand of NC_083383.1, from coordinate 20,380,098 downwards.
TAAATCCTAAGAAAAGAAAATATCACACTCAATACCATGACTAACTCAACTAGTTTGTTGATGAGAATCTGCCTGAACCCGCACAACCGACAACCTACTAGGGTGTTGACCCAATACGGATGAAGATTGGGCCAATCATTAGAACTGACGCCAAGAGATTTAAGGAAAACTTGGATGCATTTATATAGGGAGCAATTAATTCTCAAAATGGCTTGTCAATACCCAAATATACAAAGCCTATTTTACGCATCCAAGTGGTGGAGGCCGATACGAACTTGGGTAGCTGTTTTAGTGCAAATATGGACTCCGGACAGCAAACAATGGTTCCAACACTTCATGGATTCAATGAATATCTTTAAAAGATCATGGAATCAATTTAAGGAAGAGCCAAAGGCAAACAACAAGGGGTTGTGTTTTGCTGTATTGTTTGCTAGCTTTACGGTATTTTGCTGAGTTGACATTTTCTCTTTGTTCCAATCAAGGGCAATGTGTGGGACTCAATGATCATCCTATTTGGAATCCTACAAGGCATATGGAAGCTGATTTGAGCTTAGATTGGTCAAAGAATGTCAAATATAGCTTAGTTAGAAAGATAGTCAAATAGTTTCCTAATTTGATTTTGACTTTTTGTTTTAGGAAATTAGTCTTTTATTTGGTTTCTATTTATTTATTTGCTGGAAAAATCAACTTATGAAAGTTAATTTATTATTTTCATTGTAAATTAATTAATTCCTAATTCAAAACAAAGGAATTAATTAATACAAACTAGTTTAGGAAAGTGGTGTGAGAATCGACCAACATGTTTCCTTTTCTCTTTGGTGGTCGGTTTTATCCTATATTTTTAAGGTTTATTATTTTGAGACTGTAGCCTATTTAAGGGCTTAATTTTGAGGAAGAGCACACCTTCAATAAGATTCAAAAAATTAATTGTGAGATAGAATTCTCTTTATTCTCTTTGAACGCCTAAAATACCATTAAAAAGTGAGTGTTTTACTTTTGACTTATCAATAGGACTCCCATAACCTATTGTGTCATCTTTATTATACCAAGGTTTCTAGTAATAGGTTGATTAGGGGTTAAGGCGACCATAAGAACTTGAACTTAATTGAGATCCAGGCTAATATAATACGGGTTTAGGCACGAGTCGACCTGGATTCGTATCATTTGGTATCAGAGACAAGATTTTATTTAGGTTTGATCTATCTTATTTGCTTTATTTTGTTTTGTGTTAATATCTAATGTTAATATTAGGTTAAGATTGTCTCATACTCCTACATGTTCTGCATCTTATAAAAAAAAAAAAATCATTCATAGCAGAAATTAGGATTCTTTGTTTATCGTATTTTTGCTTACTAGTTTATTGGTTGATTTCCTCTTTGTTCTTAGTAATTTAATTTATCGATGATTTTTCTTTGCTTTTTTTGATCTTAAATATTTGCATTCATATATTCAAAAAATAAAAAAAAAGTGTGTTTGAGTCAACAAATACAAAATTCACAAATTTTGTAAACTTTTCATTGTGTGGTCTCGGGTTTGGTAGTTATTTGGTGTTGGAATTGCAATATATTTTGTGAGTTAGAAAAAAATAAGAAGAAGAAAAGCTGTATAAAAAAACAAAAAAGAGGGCCGGTTTGGTTAAAGTTGGAATTTGAATTTGTTTGCTGGAAATTTGTTAGAACTGCTGAGTTGTTACCTATTTATTCAATATTTGGAGTTGCTGGAAATTCAATTTTACTGCTGGATATTTGTATTTTTGAGTGCAAAATTATTTGGATTGAAATTAGTTAAAGGATTTAATACAAAACTTGAATTGCAAAGAGCAACAACCAACAACTATCTTATATTTTTGTTCGATTTGATTCTTGTTCGTGTTTCAATTTCTTTCTCTATATTTTATCCTTTAATTATTGGTTCATTCATATTCTGGACAGCTTTTATTTCATTCCAAAAATTTGCTTGTTGATTTACCATGTTTTTGCTTAGAAAAGCTGAGAACTAGGTTTTATTAATTCACTCGGTATTGCTTGCTTTTTGCTATTGTTTTGTTGATAAGTTTAATTAAAACATACTTATGATCTAATTGGTATGTAGTGGGTGTTTTAATTATAACTTTAAGATAATTCTGTAAGTGGAAAAAGGTAAGAGAGTGTGAGCTTAAAAGAGCGTCAAAAGCCAAAACTAGTGTACAAAACACGAGTGTTGAGAACTTGTTTGAGTGAAACACGTAAGGGAGTGATTTTGGTGAGGTTCTATTTCATTTTTGTGTTATTCATAATAACATGGCAGATTCAAAGGTGAGAAAAGGAGATATAACATTAAGAATTAATAAAGAGGAATCCGTAGGATTCAAGGATGATTCCCGAACTTGGGGAGTGGAGGTAAGCACATGGACATGATGGCAGTAATGAAGCAATTACAATGGATGAATGCTCGCTTTGATCACCTAGATCAAAGGATGGATAGGTTAGAGACTTCACAAGGTGGGCCAAATTTGAGGTAAGAATTCCATGGTGGCCGAGGTCGAGGTCGAGGAGGTCTCGGACGCCATAGGGAGGATTTTGAAGGAGAAAATTATGGAGATAATTTAGAAGAAGATTTTGAAGACATCTATGCTCTCTAAGGAAGGCAAAATCATGGGAGACCAGGAAGGGAAGAAAATGATGATCTTGGAAATATTAAGGTCAACATACCACCTTTCATAGGAAAAAGTGATCCGGAGGCTTACTTAGAGTGAGAAGAGCATATGGAGATGATCTTTGATTGTCACAATTATTCGGAGACTAAGAAAGTAAAGGTGGCAACAATGGAATTCGAACATTATGCCTTCCAATGGTGGAAAAATGAGCAAAGTACCTGAAGGAATATTGGAGATGAGCTCATCACTACTTGGCGACAAATGAAAGGAGCCATGAGAAAGAGGTTTGTACCAAGTCATTACCATAGGTTGCTGCATTAAAGACTCCAATCATTATCACAAGGTAGTAGGTCCGTGGAGATTATTACATGGATATGGGGATTCTCATGATGAGGTTGAGCATGAATGAGGATAAACAAGCAACCATGGCATGGTTTCTAGGTGGGTTGAATTGTGAGATAGCTAATCAATTCGAATTACAACAATATGTGGAATTGGAAGAGATGTTGCATGTGGCTATCAAAATTGAGAATCAATTCAAGAGGAGGGACACAAGTACACAGTTTGGAGGAGTTTCAAGCACCAGGAGGTCAAATCTAAGTGCTTGGAGAAGCAATCCCACCTTTGAAGCAAGATAAAAGCCGAAACTTGGAGAAGAAACACCACTCGGCCAAAATAGGGGTCCAAAACCGAATCTGTCCAAGCACACAAAAGTAAAGGTAAATCTGATCCTAAACCTTCTAGAACTCATGAAATTGTGTGTTTTAAGTGCCAGGGATGAGGACACATTGCCAATCAATGCCCGAATAGAAGAAATATGGTGTTGAAAGGTGATGGTGAGTTAGAGTTCGAAAGTGAAGACAGTGATGCTGAAACTGCAATTGATGGTGAAGAACTTGAGGAACCGAAACTCTCAAGGCATCTAGGGCCAAATTAAGCTTGGTGAGTAGATGAGTTTTGACTGTGTACAAAGATGAAGAACAACTTTAAAGAAAGAACATCTTCCACACTCGTTGTGAAATCCAAGGTAAGATTTGTAGTATAATAATTGATAGTGGAAGTTGTGCAAATGTAATTAGTAATATTGTTGTGGAAAAATTAGGTTTAACAATAATTAAACATCCTGAACCATATAGATTACAATGGATTAATGACAGTGTTGAGATGAAAGTTAATAAACAAGCCAAAGTAAAATTCAGCATTGATAATGATGCAAACCCGCCCGAGCTCCCACCACCGACAACTCGCTGGGGTACTGATCCGATACAGATGAAGACTGGACCGATCACTAGGGCTCAAGCTAAGAGGTTTAAGGATAACCTTGCTGCCTTTATCCAGAGAGTAATTCTTTCTCAAAAGGGCTTGTCCATACCTGAAGATAAAATACCTGTTTTAAGTATCCAAGTGGTGGAGGCTAATACATCGGATACTCATATATCGGACATTTTATATCGGACACCCTTGTCTCGGACATTTTATATCGGACACCTTTGTCTCGGACATCGGAGTCTTGTCTCAAACATCTGATCTCTAACTTGGAGCCTTGCCTCAGACATCTGATCTTTGAATTGGAGTCTTGCCTTGGACATCTGATCTCGGACAGACATCAGTTAGCTCGGCTAGACACAAATTAGCTCGGACAGACATCAGTTAGCTCGGCCAAATACAAGTTAGCTCAGATATACATCAGTTAGCTCGGATAGACCATAAGTTAGCTCGGACAATAGGCAGACATAAGTTAGCTCGGTTGAAGATATAATTCCACCTAGATGTCAAAGTCAACTCATTACCTAATATGCGATTGACTTTTCTTTCTTTTTGGGTTTTTATTTATTTATTTTCTGGACAAATAACTTTAGGAAGGTTTTTATTTTATTGTAAATTAATTAATTCCTAATTTAATGTAAAGGAATTAATTAATCAAACTTAGATTAGGAAAGGAAGTATAGTTGCGGCCAACTAGGTTTCTTTATGTGTGTGGTCGGTTTTATCTAGGGTTTTTAGGGTTTATTTTGTTTCTTTCAAAGCCTATTTTAAGGCTTATTTTTCAATAAGAATACAACTTGGATTTGATTAAGAAAATACTTGTGAGATTAATTATCTCTTTGTTCTTTGAGAACACCTAAAACACCAATAGAGAATTGGTTGTTTTAGCTTGACTTATCAATAGGTTTTCCATCCCCTATTGTGGCGTCTACATTATACCAAGGTTTCTAACCACAGGTCAGTTAGGGGTTGAGGTCCATTCCATTAGAACTTGAACTTAATTGAGATCCGGACTAATATAATACGGGTTTAGGAGCAGATCGTCCTAGGTTCGTATCATTTGGTATCAGAGCTAAATTTTGTTCAGGTTTGATCTATCTTTATTTGCTTTATTTGTTTTTGTGTTATTCTACAATTTTAGCATTATGTTAAGATTGCATCCATCCCCTACACGTTCTGCATCTTTAAAACAAAAAAAAAAAGATTCATTCCTAGTTGAATTAGGATTTCCTAGTTTTACCGTATTTTTTGTGTCCTAGTTTGTTGGTTAATTTTCATCATTGTTCTTGTTAATTAGGTTACTGTTGATTTTTCTTTGCTGTTTTAGTCTTAAATATTTGCATTCATATATTAAAAAAAAAAAAAAAGAGTTTGCGGCAACATTTAAAAAAAAAAAAAAAAAACTGCACATTTGTGTTTATTTGGAGGTCATGGGTTTGGTGTTTGTTTTGGAGTTGAAATTGCAATGTTGGTAAATATTCTTGCTACTGCAGTTGTTTATGTTCTGTGAGTGAAAAAAAAAAAAAAAAAGAGGTAAAGCGGAATAAAAAAAAAGAAAAAAAAAATATTTCGGTTTGTTGGAGTTTGATTTGTTTGCTGGAAATTTGTTGGAGCTGCTGGTTTGTTGATTATTTATTCCATATTTGGAGTTTCTGGAGAGTTATTTTTTTCTGCTGGATATTTGAGTTTGAGTGCTAAATTATTTGGATTAAAATTAGTTAAGGGATTTGATACAAAAACTTGAATTACAAAGAACAACAACCAACAACTATTCTATATTTTTGTTCTCTTTGATTCTTGTTCGTATTTGAATTTCTTTTTCTGGAATTTTATTCTTGAACTCATAATCTACTACCATCTGGTGCAGTTTTCAAAAATTCCAACATTTTCCCATTATTTTATGTGTTTTCTTGTTTAGAAAGCCGAAAAATTAGGATTTGCTAGATTCTTTCGGTATTGCCTACCTTTTTGCTTACTGTTTGTTGATAAGTTTAATTAAAACATACCAGTGATCTAATTTCTATTTTGTGGGTGTTTTAATTAGAACTTTGAGATAATTCATTGAGTGGAAAAAGGCAAGAGTGTGTGAGCTTAAAAGAGGGTAAAAGCCGAAACTAGTGGGCAAACACGAGTGTCGAGTCCTCATTTGAGTGAAACATGTAAGGGAGTGAAATTGTAAGGTCCTATTTTATTTCTATTGCATTATTATACTAACATGACAGAATCAAGAATAAGGAGAGGAGATCCACCCTTGAGGATCAATGAGGAAGAGTCCGTAGCATTCCATGGCGATGCCCGAGCTACCAGGAGTGGAGACCAAGTGGACATGAGAGCTGTGTTGGAGTCAATACAGAGGGTTAGTGCTCAAGTTGAGCATATGAATCAAAGAATGGGAAGGCTAGAAGCCTCACAAGGAATGCCAAATACAAGAAATAGGCAAGAATTCCATGGAGGACGAGGCCGCGGACGAGGAGGTCGCGAGAGACCAAGAGAGGAATTTGATGAGGAGCCATTCGGTGGAGACTTTGAGGAAGGTATGGACGAAACTTTTGCTGTCCAAGATAGAGCTGGCCATGGAAGATATAGGAGGGAAGATACAGATGACGATTTGGGAAATATCAAGGTTAACATCCCACCTTTTATGGGTAAAAGTGATCCCGAAGCTTATTTGGAGTGGGAAGAAAAAATGGAGATGATTTTTGACTGCCACAACTATTCGGAAGGTAAGAAGGTGAAGTTGGCAGCAATGGAGTTTGGCCATTATGCACTCCAATGGTGGACAAATGAGCAAAGCACCCGAAGGAGAGTTGGTGATGACTTGACTACAACATGGCAACAAATGAAAGGAGCCATGAGAAAGCGGTTTGTGCCATCCCATTACCATAGGTTGCTGCATCAAAGGCTTCAATCTTTGTCTCAAGGAAGCAGGTCCGTGGAGGATTATTACAAAGAGATGGAGATGTTAATGATGAGGCTGAATATGAATGAGGATAGGGAGGCAACAATGGCGAGATTTCTTGGTGGTTTGAACCGTGACATTGCCAACCAACTTGAATTACAACAATACTTGGAATTGGAGGAGATGTTGCATGCAGCAATTAAGCTTGAGAACCAATTCAAGAGGAGGGGTGTTAGCGCACTGTTTGGAGGAGTTTCTAGTAGTGGAAGGGCAAGTTCAAGTGGCTGGAAAAACAATTCCACTTATGAAAGCAAGCTGAAGCCGAAGCTTGGTGAAGAAGCTACTAACCGACCAAGAAGGGAACTTAAAGCCGAATCTGTTCAAGCCATTAAAGGCGAGATAAAATCTGATCCTAAACCTCAAAAATCTAGAGAAATAATTTGTTTTAAGTGCCAAGGAAGAGGACACATAGCCAGCCAATGCCCAAATAGAAGAATCATGGTATTAAAGGGTGACTGTGAGCTGGAATCTGCAAGTGAAGAAAGTGAAGTTGAAATCGAGCAAGAGGAGGATTGCAATGAAGATGAAGCCAAACCTGTAGATACATCTAATGCCGAGTTGAGCTTGGTTTCAAGGAGAGTACTTGCTGTCTACAAAGATGAAGAGCAGATACAAAGAGAAAACATCTTCCACACTCGCTGCGAAATACAAGGTAAAATTTGTAGCATGATTATAGATAGTGGGAGTTATACTAATGTGATAAGTAATCTTGTCGTTGATAAATTAGGCTTGAAAACAATTAAACATCCAGAGCCTTATAGGTTACAATGGTTAAATGATAGTGGTGAGATGAGGGTAAATAAACAAGCTAAAGTAAAATTTAGTATAGGTAGATATGAGGATGTAGTCTTGTGTGATATTGTTCCCATGATTGCTGGACATATACTATTAGGTAGACCATGGCAATTTGATAAAGATGATACTCATTTTGGTCGGGAAAATAGTATTGTTTTCAGGTTTAAGGGGAAGAAGGTCAAGCTGGAACCATTATCTCCTAAAGAGGTTTACAAAGACCAATTACAAATGCAACAAAGGAGAGAAGCCGAAGAGCTCAAGGAAAAAGCAAGTATGGCACCAACGGCTTCACCATCCTTTCAAGAAGGTAAGATTGAGGTTGCTGATCAAGGTAAGGTTTCTAAGGCTCATATTGAGTGGAAAGATCAAGGAAAAACTGAAAGAGAGGGGAAAGAAAGTGGCAAACCCGAGAGCTTGGAGAAGGAAGGAAAATCCGAAGGTTTGAGCCAATCCAAGGGAAAAAGAGAAAAAGAAAGAAAAGAAAGGTTAAGTAGCAATTTTTATTTGAGTTTAGGGGATATTAATAAGGTTATTGAGTGCAAGAAACCTTTACTGTTCATGATTTATAAAGAAAATTATTTTAACGATCAAACTAACTTTGAAGAACTTGAATTGCCAAGTTCAATGATTTCTCTTTTGAAGGAATTTGGAGATGTCTTCCCAAATGAAATTCCAAGTGGACTACCACCTATTCGAGGGATAGAACATCAAATTGAATTTGGTCCAGGAGCTGCCATACCAAATAGACCAGCTTATAGGAGCAATCCCGAGGAAAAAAGGAGCTGCAAAAACAGGTAAGTGATTTGCTTGATAAATGATACATTCATGAGCGTTTAAGTCCATGTGCTGTTCCTGTTTTGTTGGTACCTAAAAAGGATGGTTCTTGGAGAATGTGTGTTGATTGTAGGGCTATAAATAACATTACTATCAAATATAGGCATCCCATTCCTAGATTAGATGATATGCTTGATGAGTTGCATGGTGCTTGCATGTTTACAAAAATTGATCTTAGGAGTGATTATCATCAAATTAGGATGAAAGAAGGTGATGAATGGAAAACCGCATTCAAAACTAAATATGGGCTGTATGAATGGTTAGTTATGCCTTTTGGATTATCCAATGCACCTAGTACTTTCATGAGGCTTATGAATCATGTAATGTGTCCATTTATTGGTAAATTTGTGGTTGTTTATTTTAATGACATTCTAATATATAGTCGAAATTTGGATGACCATGTGGATCAACTTAGGCAAGTTTTGCAAGTTCTAAGAAAAGAAAGATTGTTTGCTAACATTAAAAAATGTGAATTTTGCAAAGATAAGCTTGTGTTTCTAGGGTTTGTAGTAAGTGCTGCAGGAATCAAAGTTGACTAAGCTAAGGTGAAGGCAATTCAAGAGTGGCCGGTTCCTACTTCTATCACCCAAGTGAGAAGCTTTCATGGCTTGGCAAGCTTTTATAGAAGATCTGTCAAGGATTTTAGTACCATAGCAGCACCATTGAATGAAGTTATCAAGAAGAATGTCGGCTTCAAATGGGGGGAAGTACAAGAAAAATCTTTTAATTTGTTGAAAGAAAAATTATGTAATGCACCTTTGTTAGTTTTGCCAAATTTTTCTAAGACTTTTGAAATTGAGTGTGATGCTTTGGGTGTAGGTATTGGAGCTGTCTTAATGCAAGAAGGAAGACCCATAGCCTACTTTAGTGAAAAAATTAAATGGAGCTTCCCTAAACTACCCAACTTATGACAAAGAGATGTATGCTTTGGTGAGGGCTTTGGAGACATGGCAGCATTATCTCATGCCAAAGGAGTTTGTGATTCATATGGATAATGAGTCTTTGAAGCATATCAGGGGTCAAGGAAAGCTCAACCGAAGGCATGCCAAGTGGATTGAATTTATTGAAACCTTTCCCTATGTGATCTGCTACAAAAAAGGTAAAGAAAATTTGGTTGCCGATGCATTATCCCGAAGGTATGTACTCTTTTCTACATTAGATGCTAGATTGCTTGGATTCGAACAATTGAAAGAACTTTATGAGCATGATAGTGACTTTGGAGAAATTTTTAGAACCTGTTTGAAACATGGATTTAATAAATTTTACATATTTGAGGGATATTTGTTTAAGGAGAACAAACTTTGTGTGCCTAATTGTAGTATTAGGGAATTATTGGTTCGGGAAGGACATGGGGGTGGTTTGATGGGTCATTTTAGTATTTCGAAAACTCTATCCTTGCTGCAAGAACATTTTTATTGGCCTAACATGAGGAGAGATGTTGAGAGAATTTGTGAAAGATGTTTAAAGTGCCGAAAAACAAAATCAACATTGAAGCCGCATGGATTGTATAAGCCTTTGCCGATTCCTACCTATCCTTGGGTAGATTTGTCTGTGGATTTTATTCTTGGGTTGCCTAGGTCAAGGACAGGTAAGGATTCAATATTTGTTGTAGTGGATAGGTTTTCTAAGATGGCACATTTTATTGCATGTAACAAAACTGATGATGCATCCAATATTGCTAATTTTCCAAGGAAATTGTGAGATTGCATGGAATGCCAAGAACTATTGTTTCGGATAGGGATGCTAAGTTCTTAAGCAATTATTGGAAAAATTTGTGGGCTAAATTAGGTACTAAGCTTTTATTTTCAACTACTTGTCATCCACAAACTGATGGACAAACTGAAGTAGTAAATAGAACCTTGTCTGCATTGTTGAGAGCATTAATTAGTAGAAATTTAAGAACTTAGGAAAAATGTTTACCACATGTTGAATTTGCATATAATAGATCTTTACATTTAGCAACTAAATTTAATCCATTTGAAATTGTTTATGGTTTTAATCCTTTGACTCCATTAGATTTAACACCTTTACCTTTAAGTGAGCGTGCTAATCTAGATGGAAAACAAAAAGCTGAATTTGTAAAGCAGATTCATGAGAAGACTCGAGCAAATATTGAGAGGAGGACCAAGCAATATGCAAAGGTGGCTAATCAAGGCCGAAAATCAATGGTGTTTGAACCTGGAGATTGGGTGTGGCTGCATTTAAGGAAAGAAAGGTTTCCTCAACAAAGGAAATCCAAACTAATGCCGAGGTGCGATGGACCTTTTCAAGTTTTGGAGAGGATAAACGACAATGCCTACAAACTTGATTTACCGGGTGAGTATAGTGTTAGTGCCACCTTTAATGTTGCTAATTTATCTCCTTTTGCTGCAGGTGATGACTTCGATTTGAGGACAAATCCTTTTCAAGAGGAGGGGAATGATGCAAACCCGCCCGAGCTCGCACCACCGACAGCTCGCTGGGGTACTGATCCGATACAGATGAAGACTGGACCGATCACTAGGGCTCAAGCTAAGAGGTTTAAGGATAACCTTGCTGCCTTTATCCAGAGAGTAATTCATTCTCAAAAGGGCTTGTCCATACCTGAAGATAAAAGACCTATTTTAAGTATCCAAGTGGTGGAGGCTAATACATCGGATACTCGTATATCGGACATTTTATATCGGACACCCTTGTCTCGGACATCGGAGTCTTGTCTCAGACATCTGATCTCTGACTTGGAGCCTTGCCTCAGACATCTGATCTCTGACTTGGAGTCTTGCCTTTCACATCTAATCTCGGACTTCGAACATCGGATGCAACTTAGCTCGGACAGACATCAGTTAGCTCGGCCAGACACAAATTAGCTCGGACAAATATCAGTTAGCTCGGCCAAACACAAGTTAGCTCGGATAGACACCAGTTAGCTCGGATAGGCCATAAGTTAGCTCGGACAACAGGCAGACATAAGTTAGCTCGGTTGAAGATATAATTCCGCCTAGATGTCAAAGTCAACTTATTACCTAATATGTGATTGACTTTTCTTTCGTTTTGGGTTTTTATTTATTTATTTTCTGGACAAATAACTTTAGGAAGGTTTTTATTTTATTGTAAATTAATTAATTCCTAATTTAATGTAAAGGAATTAATTAATCAAACTTAGATTAGGAAAGGAAGTATAGCTGCGGCCAATTAGGTTTCTTTATGTGTGTGGCCGATTTTATCTAAGGTTTTTAGGGTTTATTTTGTTTCTTTCAAATCCTATTTAAAGGCTTATTTTTCAATAAGAATACAACTTGGATTTGATTAAGAAAATACTTGTGAGATTAATTATCTCTTTGTTCTTTGAGAACACCTAAAACACCAATAGAGAATTGGTTGTTTTAGCTTGACTTATCAATAGGTTTTCCATCCCCTATTGTGGCGTCTACATTATGCCAAGGTTTCTAACCACAGGTTGGTTAGGGGTTGAGATCCATTGCATTAGAACTTGAACTTAATTGAGATCCGGGCTAATATAATACAGGTTTAGGAGCAGGTCGTCCTAGGTTCGTATCAGATAAATATATGGATGTTGTATTGTGTGATGTTGTTCCCATGCATTCGAGTCATCTTCTATTAGGTAGACCATGGGAATTTGATAAAGATACTATACATTATGGTTGAGAGAATGCTATTGTTTTTATATTTACAGGTAAAAAGGTCAAGCTAGAACCGTTGACTCCCAAAGAGGTACTAGTGTGACGGCAACAACACCAATCCAAGGAGGTAAGGCCGAACAAAACCAACCCGGTAAGTGTCCTAAATGGATGGAAAATTTTTACTAAGGTTTCTAATAACAGATTTAAGAACTTGAACTTAATTGAGATCCGAACCAATATAATACGTGTTTAGGTGCGAGTCGACCTAGGTTTGTATCATCTGGTATTAGAGCCAAATTTTGTTCAGGTTTAATCTATCTTTATTTGCTTTATTTGTTTTTGTGTTAATCTATAATTTTAGCATTAGATTAAGGTGGCTTCTATCATCATACATGTTCTGCATATTAAAAAAAAAAAATTATTCCTAGTCAAATTATGTTTCCTTGTTTACTGTATTTTTGTTTCCTAGTTTGTTGGTTGTTTTTTCATCCTTGTTCTTAGTAATTTAGTTTATTGTTGATTTTCTTTGCTGTTTTGATATTAAATATTTGCATTCATATATTCCAAAAAAAAAAAAAAAGTGTGTTTGCGACAGCATATATAAATTTACCAAAAAAAAAAAATTGCAAATTTGTATTTTTGTTGTTGGTGGTCACGGGTTTGGTGGATTTTTGGTGTGGAATTGCTATTTTTGGTGTTATCTTTGCTACTGGAGTTTTTTTACATTCTGTGAGTTATTAAAAAAAAAAAGGACCAAAAAAAAAAAAAAGAAACAAAGAAAAGCCGTATAAAAAAAAAATTGCAGTTTGTTGAATTTGGAGTTTGATTTGTTTGCTAGAAATTGTTGGAGCTGCTGGGTTGTTGCCTATTTATTCAATCTTTGGAGTTTATGGAAATTTATATTGCTGCTAGAAATTTGTATTTTTTGAGTGCTAAGTTATTTGGATTAAAATTGATAAAGGATATGAAACCTAAAACTTGAGTTACAAAGAACAACAATCAACAACTATTCCTTATTTTTGTTCAATTTGATTCTTGTTCGTGTTTGAATATTTTTTTCTAAATTTTATTCTTGAACTCTTAATTTCTTACCATCTGGTCCAGGTCTTATTGAGTCCAAAATTTCCTTTGTTACATTGCTTTATTTTTGCTTAGAAATGTCGAGAATTAGGTGTTTAAAAATTCACTTAGTATTGTTTATTTTTTTACTACTGTTTTGTTGATAAGTTTAATTAAATTAAAACATACTTGTAATCTAATTTTTGTTAGTGGGTGTTTTAATTAGAACTTTGAGTTAATTCTTTGAGAGAAAAAGGACAAGAGCGTGTGAGCTTAAAAGAGGGTCAAAAGCCGAAACTAGTGTACAAATACGAGTGTTGAGACTTTGTTTGGGAGAAACACATAAGGGAGTGAATTTGGTGAGATCCTATTTTATTTTTGTGTTATTCATACTAGCATGGCAGATTCAAGGGTGAGAAGAGGAGATCCACCATTGAGAATTAAGGAAGAACAGTATTCAAAGGAGATTCTCGAGCTTTAAGGAGTGGAGATGAGCACACGGACATGAGGGTCGTCTTGAAGCAATTCCAGCGGATGAATGCTCAATTTGATTAGATAAATCAAAGGATGGACAGGTTAGAAACATCACAAGGAGGGCCGAATACAAGGTATGAAGCTCATGGAGGCTAAGGTCGAGGTCGAGGAGGCCGAGGACGACTTAGAGAATATTTGGGGAAGGCAATTTTGGAGATGACTTGGATGAAGGATATGATGAAATTTTTGAACCTCAAGGAAAGCTGATCCATGGGAGACCAGCAAGGAATGAAGATGATGATCTTGGGAATATTAAGGTAAACATACCACCTTTTATGGGAAAAAGTGATCTGGAGGCTTACTTGGAATGGAAGGAGCGTATGGAGATGATTGTTGATTGTCACAATTATTCGGAGGCCAAGAAAGTTAAGTTGGCGGCAATGGAGTTTGGACATTATGCACTGCAATGGAGGACTAATGAGCAAAATACTCGAAAGAGAGTAGGTGATGAATTGATTACTACTTAGCGATAAATGAAAGGAGCCATGAGGAAGCGATTTGTATGACTCAATAACATAGGTTGCTACATCAAAAGTTACAATCTTTAACACAGGGAAATAGGTTCATGGAGGATTATTACAAGGAGATGGAGATGCTCATGATGAGATTGAGCATGAATGAAGAAAAAGAAGCAACCATGGCATAGTTTCTAGGTGGATTGAATCGAGAGATAGCCAATAAACTAGAATTGCAACAATATGTGGAATTGGAGAAGATGTTGCATGTGGCTATTAAACTTAAGCATCAATTCAAGAGGAGGGGTGTAATCTCACGATTTAGTGGTGTTTCCAATAATGGGAGGTCAAATCCAAGTGGCTGGAGAAACAATCTCACCTTTGAAGCAAGACAAAAGCTGAAACATGGAGAAGAAAGTACCAATTGGCCAAGAAGGGAGTCTAAAGCCGAATCTGTCCAAGCACACAAGATTGAAAGTAAATCTGATCCTAAACCTTCAAGATCTAGAGAAATTGTTTGTTTTAAATGCTAGGGACAATGACACATTGCTAGCCAATGCCTGAATAGAATAATCATGGTGTTAAAGGATAATGGTGAACTGGAATTTGAAAGTGAGGAAAGTGGAGATGAAACTGAGCAAGAAGAGGAAGACTTTGAGGATAAAGCTGAGACCCTACATGTACCCAATATCGAATTAAACTTAGTCTCTAGGAGAGTTCAGGCTGTATACAAGGTGGATGATCAAGTTCAAGGGGAAAGCATCTTCCACACTTAATGTAAAATCCAAGGTAAAAAGGTCAAGCTGGAGCCATTAACTCCGAAGGAGGTATATAGAGATCAATTACAAAAACAACAAAGGAGGGAGGCCAAAAAGCTCAAAGAGAAAGCTAGTATGGCACCTATGGCTTCACCATCCATCCAATAAGGTAATTCCGAGTTTGTTGTTCAAGGTAGGCATTATAAAACTCAAATTAAGTGAAACCATGAAAAGGCTAAGAGCGGAGTGAGAGAGGAAGAGAAACCTGAGAGTGTGAGTAAGGCTAAAAAAGCCGAGAGTAAGGGTCAAACCGAGAGAAAGAAAGAAAAAGAAAGAAAAAAGAGGAAAAATAAAAAATTTTACATTAGTTTTGGTGATGTAAATAAAGCTATTTTAACTAAGAAACCATTGTTGGTTATGATTTTTAAAGAAGCTTATTTAAATGATCAAGTTAACCTTGAAGAACTTGAATTGCCAAGTTCAATTTTTTCTCTTTTGCAAGATTTTGAAGATGTCTTTCCGGAGAAAATTCCAAATGGATTACCACCTATTAGAGGGATTGAACATCAAATTGACTTTGTTCTAGGGGCTGCCATACCAAATAGACTTGCATATAGAAGTAATCCCGAGGAGATAAAGGAGTTACAAAGGCAGGTAAGTGAGTTTCTTGATAAAGGTTGCATTCATGAAAGTATGAGTCCATGTACTGTCCCTGTTTTGTTAGTACCTAAGTCCATGTGCTGTCCTTGTTTTGTCAGTACTTAAGAAAGATGGTTCATGGCGTATGTGTGTAGATTGTCAAGCTATAAATAATATTACCATCAAATATAGGCATCCAATTCCTAGGTTAGATGAATTACATGGTGCATACATTTTTACTAAAATTGATCTTAGGAGTGAATATCATCAAATTAGAATGAAAGAGAGTGATGAATGGAAAACCGCATTTAAAACTAAGTATGGATTGTATGAGTGGTTAGTAATGCCTTTTGGTTTAACTAATGCACCTAGTACTTTCATGAGGTTAATGAATCATGCTATGCGGCCATTCATTGGAAAATTTGTTGTTGTTTATTTTGATAATATTCTTGTATATAGTAAGCATCTAAATGAGCATGTAGAACATCTTAGGCAAGTTTAAATATTCTTAGGATGGAAAGGTTGTTTGCTAACATGAAAAAGTGTGATTTTTGCAAAGATGAGGTTGTTTTCGTAGGATTTGTAGTAAATACTGTAGGTAAAAAAGTTGATCAATCCAAGGTGCAAGCAATCCAAGAGTGGCTGAAACCTACCTCCATTACCCAAGTGAGGATATTTCATGGTTTGGCTAGTTTCTATGGACAATTTGTCAAGGATTTTAGCACCTTTGACAGAAGTTGTGAAGAAGACTGTTTGCTTTAAGTGGGGGGAAGCATAAGATAAATCTTTTAATTTGTTAAAAGAAAAATTGTCTAATGCACCTCTTCTAGTTTTGCCTAACTTTGAAAAAAGTTTTGAAATTGATTTATTTTAATTCAAGAAGGAAGACCGATAGCCTACTTTAGTGAGAAATTAAATGGAGCTGTACTAAACTAACCGACTTATGACGGAGAGATGTATGCTTTGGTGAGGGCTTTGGAAACGTGGTAGCATTACCTAATGCCAAAAGAATTTGTAATTCATATGGATCATAAATCTTTGAAGCACATTAAAGACCAAGGGAAGCTTAGCTAAAGGCATACTAAGTGGATTGAATTCATTGAAACATTTCCTTATGTCATCCACTACAAAAAAGGTAAGGAAAATGTGGTCGCCGATGCATTATCTCGAAGGTATGTACTCTTTTCTACCTTAGATGCTAGATTGCTTGGATTTGAACAAATAAAAAAACTTTATAAGCATGATAGTGACTTTGGAGAAATATTTAGCACCTGTTCAAAACATGATTTTAATAAATTTTACATCTTTAAGGGGTATTTATTTAGGGAAAACAAGCTTTGTGTGCCTAATTGTAGCATTAGGAAGTTACTAGTTCGGGAAGGTCATAGGGGTGATTTAATGGGTCATTTTGGTGTTTTAAAAACTTTACCCTTGCTGCAAGAAAATTTTTATTGGCTTAACATGAGTAGAGATGTAGAGAAAATATGTGAAAGATGCTTGAAATGCCGTAAAGCCAAGTCCAAGTTGAAATTGCACGGTTTGTACCTCCCATTACCGATTCCTTCTTTTCTTTGGTTGGATTTGTCTATGGATTTTATTCTTGGTTTACCTAGATCAAGGACAGTTAAGGATTCAATTTTTTATTGTTGTGGATAGATTTTCTAAGATGGTACATTTTATTCAATGTAATAAAATCGGTGATGCATCTAATGTTGCTAACTTTTTCTTTAAAGAAATTGTAAGATTGAATGGAATGCCCAGAACAATTGTTTCTGATAGGGATGCTAGTTCTTAAGTTATTATTGAAAAAATTTATGGGCTAAGTTAGAAACTAAACTTTTATTTTCAACTACTTGTCATCACAAACTGATGGACAAACTGATAGTAAATAGAACTTTTCTGCATTGTTATGGCTTTAATTGTAGAAACTTAAGAACATGGGAAGAATGTTTGCCACATGTTGAATTTGCTTATGATAGATCTTTGCATTCAACTACTAAATATATACCATTCAAAAGTGCTTATGGTTTTAATCCTTTCACTCCATTAGATTTAACACCTTTATCGTTAAATGAATGTGCTAATCTAGATGGAAAGCAAAAGGCTGATTTTGTGAAGGAGATTCACGAAAAGACAAAGGCAAATATTAAGAGGAGGACCGAGCAATATGTAAGGAATTCTAATCAAGGCCTAAAACAAGTTGTCTTTGAACCTGGAGATTGGGTTTGGTTGCACTCAAGAAAAGAGAGGGTTTCCTAAGCAAAGAAAGTCCAAGCTTATGCCGCGTGGAGATGGACCCTTTGAAGTTTTGGAGCGAATTAATGACAATGCTTACAAACTTGACCGGGTGAGTATAATGTTAGTGCTACATTTAATGTTGCTGAATTATCTCCTTTTGCTGCAGGTGATGATTTTTATTTGAGGGAAAATCCCTTTCAAAAGGAGGGGAATGATGAGAATCCACCCGAACCCGCACAACCGACAACCTTTTGGGGTGTTGACCCATTATAGATGAAAACCGGGCAATCACTAGAGCTCAAGCCAAGAGATTTAAGAAAAAATTGACTACCTTTATATAGGGAATAATTATTTCTCAAAAGGGATTGTTAATACTCGAAGATACAAAGTCTGTTTTAAGCATCCAAGTGGTGGAGGCCGATACAAACTAAGGTAGCTGTTTTAGTGCAAATATGGACTCCGGGCAGCAAGAAATGGTTCCAACACTTCATGGATTCAATGAATATCTATAAGAGGTCATGGAATCAAGTTAAGGTAGAACCAAAGGCAAACAACAAGGGGTTGTGCGCATAGGGGGAAGATATGGCCAGTTTTGCTGTCTTGTTTGCTGACTTTACTGTATTTTATTGAGTTGATATTTTCTCTTTGTTCCAATCAAGGGAAATGTGTAGGACTCAATGACCATCCTATTTGGAATCCAAAAAGGCATTGGAAGCTGATTTGTAGCTTAATTTGGTCAAAGAATGGTCAAATACAGCTTAGTTAGGAAGATAGTCAAATAGTTTCCTATTTTGATTTTGACTTTTTGTTTTAAGAAATTAGTTTGGTTTCTATTTATGTATTTGCTGGACAAATCAACTTAGAAAAGTTATTATTTTATTATTTTCATTGTAAATTAATTAATTCGTAATTCAAAACAAATGAATTAATTAATACAAACTAATTTAGGAAAGTAGTGTGAGAATCGGCCAACATGGTTCATTTTCTCTTTGGTGGCCGGTTTTACCCTAAATTTGTAGGGTTTATTGTTTTAAGACTCTAGCCTATTTAAGGGCTTAATTTTGAGGAAGAACACACCTTCAATCAGATTCAAAAAATTAATTGTGAAATAGAATTCTCTTTGTTCTCTTTGAACACCTAAAACACCATTAGAGAATGAGTGTTTTACTTTTAACTTATCAATAAGAATTCCATAACCTATTTTGGCATCTTCATTATACCAAGGTTTCTAGTCACAAGTTGATTAGGGGTTGAGGTGACCATAAGATCAAGAACTTAATTGAGATCCAGGCTAATATAATAAGGGTTTAGGCACGAGTCGATCTAGGTACATATCATTTGTCTTCATTAATTGTCATATGCTGAAGGAAAACATTATAATGGATGAACTATCTGCAGTATGAACATCCATTAAGTCTCAAGGTCCAATGTAATATCTAATTGCCACATGCAACTTGATAATTGCTCTTAATTTATGACCTTTAATGTTGACTTTTATCACTATTCACTAATTAAATACCCAAACTCTAACTGTGACCCCATATGAGTTTCATTGACTTTAGAGTTGTGCTCCTATCCTCTAAAACCCTCACTATTAGAAGACGTAGAAATGTAGCTACCTTTCTTTGACAAAGCCTAAACAAGCTTGCCAGGAAATCTACCTTAAAAAGATCATCTCTTAGATTTGTGTATGATTGTTTGTCTTTTGACCTTATAGGCTGCATCTTTTTAAGACTTGTAAGAAGCATGGGATGGTTTTGAGAGATTTATAACTATATTGTCAATTAAACCATCCAAATATCTTTTCCTTTTCCTTGCATTGTCTATAATCATTTAAGAATAAAATTTTGATAATTCTCTAAACCTTCTTTAGTCCTATGACAAGTTCATATTGCCTTGTATTAACCTTTCAAATTCTCGCCTTTTCACTTCTTTATAAGCTGGCTCCCAAGGTCTTCTAGCTAATATTTGCCTAAAACTATGTCTACCTTATCTTCATCATATCATGAAGGAGTTTTATATAAGAGTAAACAAAATATAATTATTTTAGAAAAATGATAGGTAGTGATAAGCAAAAGACAAGATGAGTTGTACAATAATGCACAACCTTTAAGAAACATTAAAACCTAGAGCTTTGATACCAAGTTGATAGGATCTGCCTCGAGAACCCTTCCAAGGACCCTAGGTGGTCTTGCCTAAGGAAATTCCACTAGGTAATCCTTAGAGAAAATTCAATAGAACTGCACCGAGCCATGGACGAATAGATACGTGCAATATAAAGTAATACTTCAATATATACAGATAGAGGCATAACAACATATAAGTCAACAACTACAGTTAATATTTATAGTTCGTAATACTACAGGCATTTACTTAGTACACATACATACTAAAGTCACTATTATGCACATACTTTAGACCATAGCATTCTAAGAGTAATTATAAATATAGGTTAAATAAATTATACGAATA
The DNA here is from genome assembly GCF_031755915.1 of Ziziphus jujuba. Taxonomy (NCBI): domain Eukaryota; kingdom Viridiplantae; phylum Streptophyta; class Magnoliopsida; order Rosales; family Rhamnaceae; genus Ziziphus; species Ziziphus jujuba. The sequence continues at coordinate 20,359,834 of NC_083383.1, read as the reverse complement.
ATTCTAGATAGACTGTCCACTAATTGCTTGGACCAATGAGAACAGATTAAAAACAAATAAAATATGAGATAAAAATATCTCAATGAGTGGCATAGTGTAATAAAATAGTTCATGGAAAACTATCTCTTAAGACCTAGCATTACCATTCTTTTGAAAAGTTCCATATATAAAAATCATTTTCACTCAAGCACATCCTTTATCATTTTCACTCAAGCACATCCTTTATGTGCTAAAGCTTAGTTGAATAAAATTGATGTGCAAAGAGATAACAATATATAGTCATGCATCAAATATTTATAAGCTATGACATTTATGCAACCATGAAAAAACCATATATATATATATATATATTTTTATATTTCATTAGGAAGAAGCATGCATTTACCAATTGACCATTAATTTACTATATATATCTACTGTTGCCTAGTGGCACTTGGCATCCTAAGGAATTATAAGACAGAAAGGGAGTGGGAAATGTCATCACAACCATTTAGTGTCTTAAAGACATCATAGGGGAGAATAATCAACATCATCACTCTATGTTGTAAGGGATGGTAATATAGGTATAGTGGCCATAATCAATATGCAATATCCAATATCCAATGGTACTGTTTAGTACACTAGTCTAATAAACTCAACATCACCATCCAACCATAGAATCAAATTGTGTACATATATTCCATAACCACCAATATAAATTTCAACCAACCATACCAAATAAATGAACTTGTCTATCTTCATTTATGGTTAACCTCATCATAAGCATCTCCATCTCCTTGTAATAATCCTCCATGGACCTACTTTCTTGAGATAAAGATTGAAGCCTTTGATACAGCAACCTATGATAGTGCGATGGTACAAATCGTTTCCTCATGGCTCCTTTCATTTGTCGCCATGTAGCGATCAATTCGTCACCTACTTTCCTTCGGGTGTTTTGCTCATTAGTCCACCATTGGAATGCATAATGTCCAAACTTTATTGCTTCCAATTTAACTTTCTTAGCCTCAAATAGTTGTGGCAATCAAAGATCATCTCCATACGCTCCTCCTATTTCAAATAAGCCTCTAGGTCACTTTTCCCCATGAAAGGTGGTATGTTTACCTTGATGTTGCCAAGATCATCATCTACCTCCTCTCTACTATGCCTCGCATGGCCTAACCTCTCTTGGACAGCAAGCATTTCATCCATTCCTTCCTTGAAATCATCTCTAAAATTTTCCTCTTCAACCTCCTCTCTAAGTCGTCCACGGCCACCTTGACCTTGACCTCGACCTCCATGGAACTCTTGCCTCAAATTTGGTCCTCCATGAGATGTTTCTATTCTATCCATCCTTTGATTTATGTGGTTGAATTGAGCATTCATCCACTGCAATTGTTCCGAGACAGTCCTCATGTCCGTTTGCTCACCGTTTCCCGTAGCGCGAGACTCAGCATGGAATCGTATGGATTCTTCTTCATTGATTCTTGATGGTGGATCTCCTCTCCTCAACCTTGAATCTGCCATGTTAGTATAAATAATGAAAAATAAAATATATTCTCATGAAAAAATCACTTCCTCACATGTTTCACTTAATCAAGGTCTTGACATTTGTGTTTTCACACTAGTTTCGGCTTTTACCCTCTTCTAAGCTCACACCTTCTTCCCTTTTTCCACTCAAAGAATTATCTCAATGTTCTAGCTAAAATACCCACAAAACAGAAATTAGATCACAAGTATGTTTTAATTTAACTTATCAACAAAATAGTAGCAAAAGCAAGGAATACCGAATGAATGGCTAAATCTAGTTTTCGGCTTTTCTAGGCAAAATAAGTCAAATTAACAAGGAAAATTTCAGAATCAATAAGAACTAGACCAGATGGTAAGAAGTTAAGGATTCAAGAATAAAAGTTTGGAAAAAGAATTTTAAACACGAACAAGAATCAATTCGAACAAAATTAAAGAATAGTGTTGGTTGTTGTTCTTGTTATTCAAGTTTTGTATCAAATCCTTTAACTAATTTTAATCCAAATAATTTAAGCACCCAGAATTCAAATATTCAGCAACAAAAATAATTCTCCAGCAACTCCAAATATTGAATAAATAATCAACAAAATAGTAGCTCCAAGAAATTTCCAGCAACAAATTTCAACAAACCAAATTTTTTTTTTATTAAGCTTTTTCTTCTTTTTTTTTTAATTTTTTTTTTATTTTTATACTCACATAAGACAACTTTAGTAGCAAGAATCAACACTAAAATTGCAATTCCAACACCAAATAATCACCAAACCCATGACCTCCCAAACAAAATACAAATTGTGCAGTTTTTATTTTTATTTTTAATATTTGTTCGGCTTTTCTTTTTTTCTTTTTTTGAATATATGAATGCAAAAATTTAAGACTAAAACAGTAAAGAAAAATCAACAAAAACCCCAAAACTAACAAGAACAATGATGAAAAACAATCAACAAACTGGGAAGCAACAAAATACGATAAAACTAGGAAATTCTAATTCAATTAGGAATGAATTTTTTTTTTTTAAAATATGCAGAACGTGTATGATGATAAAAGCAACCTTAACCTAATGCTAAAATTTTAGATTAATACAAAAACAAATAAAGCAAATAAAGATAAATCAAACCTGAACAAAATTCGTCTCTGATACCAAATGATACGAACCTAGGATAACATGTGCCTAAACCCGTATGATATTATCCCGAATCTAATTATGTTCAAGTTCTAATGGTCACCATGACCCCTAACCAACTTGTGATTAGAAACCTTGGTGTATAATGAAGATGCCACAATAGGCGATGGAAGGCCTATTGATAAGTCAAATTAAAACACTCATTCACTAATAGTGTTTTAAGTGTTCAAAAGAACAAAGAGAATTCAATTTCACAAATAATTTTCTATATAAAATTCAAGCTATATTCTTATTAAGAAATAAGCCTTTAAATAGATTATAAAATCACAAATAAAACCTTAAAAATCTAGGGTAAAAACCGGCCAACATTAGGAAACATCATGGTGGCCAAATTTCACTACTTTCCTAAGTCTAATTTCGAATTAATTAATTGCTTTATTTTGGAATTAGTAATTAATTAATTGAAAACCGCTACCCAGGTCCGTATTGACTTCCACCACTTGTATGCCTGGAATAGATCTTGGATCTTTGGATATGGACAGCCCTCTTGAGAATGAATTACCATCTTAATAAAGGCAGCAAGGTTTTCCCTAAACCTTTTAGCTTGAGCCCTAGTGATCGGCCCGGTCTTCATCCATATCGAGTCAGCACCTTAGTAGATTGTTGGTTGTGTGGGAATGGGTGGATTCGCATCACAAGAGGGTAGTTATGAATTTGCTATCCAGGATAGGTCTTGTAAAACCCAAATTGAGTGGAAAAAGCAAGACAAGCCCAAGAGTGAGGGAAATCAAGAAAAAGCTGAGAATGGTGAGAGAAACGCTGAATCCATGAGTGAGAGGGAAAAATTAAAAAAAAAAGAGAAAGAAGAATTTTTATCTTAGTTTTGGAAAAATTAAAAAGGCATTTTTGAATGATAAACCCCTACTGGTCATGATTTATAAATATGTTTATTTAAATGATCATGCTAACCTCGAAGAACATGAATTGCCAAATTCTATCTCTTCTCTTTTATAGGATTTTGAAGATGTCTTTCTGGAGGAGATTCCTAATGGTTTACCACCTATCCGAAGGATTGAACATCAATTTGATTTTGTTCTGGAAGATGCAATTCCTAATAGGCCTGCATATAGGAGTAATCCCAAGGAGACAAAGGAGCTACAAAGGTAGGTAAGTGAGCTACATGATAAAGGTTATATTCGTGAGAGCATGAGTCCATGTGCTATTCCTATTTTGTGAGTACCTAAGAAAGATGATCCATGGCATATGTGTGTGGATTTTAAATTTATTAATAATATAACCATTAAATATAGACATCCAATTCCTAGGTTAGATGATATGTTAGATGAATTACATGGTGCATGCATGTTTACTAAAATTTATTGTAGGAGTGGATATCATCAAATTAGGATGAAAGAAGGAGATAAATGGAAAACGGCATTTAAAACTAAGTATGGATTGTATGAGTGGTTAGTAATGTCTTTTAGTTTAACTAATGCACCTAACACTTTCATAATATTATTGAACCATGTTATGCGCTCATTCATTGAAAAATTTATGGTTGTTTACTTTGATGATATTCTTGTATATAATAGGCATTTAGATGAGCATGTAAAACATCTTAGGTTAGTTTTAGGAGTACTTAGGAAGGAAAGATTATTTTCTAACCTCAAAAAGTAAAGATTATTAGCTAACCTCAAAAAGTGTGATTTTTGTAAAGATGAATTGGTTTTTCTCGGGTTTGTTGTAAGTGCTGCAGGAATTAAAGTTGATCAATCCAAGGTGACAGCTATACAAGAATGGCCGAAACCTACATCTATTATCCAAGTGAGGAGCTTTCATGGTTTGGTAGTTTCTACCAAAGGTTTGTTAAGGATTTTAGCACCATCGTAGCACCTTTGACTGAAGTTGTAAAGAAGAATGTTGGATTCAAATGAGGGGAAGCACAAGAAAAATCTTTTAATTTATTGAAAGAAAAATTAACTAATGCTCCTTTACTGAGGGAAGGTCATGAAGTTGGTTTAATGGGTCATTTTGGTGTCTTAAAAACTTTATCCTTACTGAAATAACATTTTGATTAGCCTAACATGAAGAAATATGTGGAAAGAATTTGTGAAAGATGCTTGAAATGCCAAAAATCCAAGTCTAGGTTGAAACCACATGGTTTGTATCTCCCATTGCCTATTCGTTAAATTCCTTGAGTGGATTTGTCTATGGATTTTGTCCTTGGTTTACTTAGGTCTAGGATATAAGGATTCAATTTTTGTTGTTGTGGATAGATTTTCTAAGATGGTGCATTTTATTGCATGTAATAAAACTGGTGATGCATCTAATGCTACTAATTTATACTTTAAGAAAATTGTGAGATTGCATGGTATGCTTGGAACTATTGTTTCGGATAGAGATGCTAAATTTTTAAGTTATTTTTAAAAAAATTTGTGGGTTAAGTTAGGAACTAAACTTTTATTTTCAACTATGTGTCATCCACAAACTGATGGACAAATTGAAGTAGTAAATAGGACTTTCTCTGCAATGTTAAGGGCTTTAATTAGTAGAAATTTAAGAACATGGAAGGAATGTTTGCCATATGTTGAATTTGCTTATAATAGATCTTTACATTCAGCTACTAAATATACACCATTTGAGATTGTTTATGATTTTAATCCTTTGACTCCATTAGATTTAACACCTTTACCTTTAAGTGAATGTGCTAATTTAGATGGAAAGCAAAAAGCTGGTTTTATGAAGTAGATTCATGAAAAGACAATGGCAAATATTTAAAGGAGGACCAAGCAATATGCAAAGAATGCTAACCAAGGCTTGATTAAAGTTGTCTTTGAACCTAAAGATTGGGTATGGTTGCATTTAAGAAAGGAGAGGTTTCCAGAACAAAGAAAGTCAAAGCTTATGCTGCGTGGAGATGGACCTTTTCAAGTTTTGGAGCAGATTAATGAAAACGTTTACAAGCTTGACTTACCGTGTGACTATAATTTTAGTTCTACATTTGATGTTGTTGACTTATCTCCTTTTACTACAGGTGATGATTTTGATTTGTTGGCAAGTCTTTTTATAATGATGAGAATTCGCTCGTACCTATACAATCGACAACCCACTAAGGTGCATATCCTATATAGTTGAAGACCGGGCTAATCATTAGAGCTCAATCCAAGAGATTTATGGATAACCTAGCTGACTTTATATAAGGAGTTATCAATTCTCAAAAGGGCTTGTCAATACCCGAAGATTCAAAGCCTATTTTAAGCATCCAAGTACTGGAGGCCAATATGAACTCTGGACAGCAAGGAATGGCTTCAATGCTTCTTGAACTCAATTAACGTCACTAATAGGTCATAGAAACAAGTCAAGATAGAAGAAAAAGCAACCAAAGAGCCATTTGCGCATGGAAGGAATTTTTGGCCAAATTTGTTGTATTTTCAGCTAGCTTTACTGTATTTTGGTGATTAAGCATTTTCTCTTTATTCCAATCAAGGGCAATATATGAGAATCATTATTAATCATATTTGGCATCCTACATGGATATGGGATCTAATTTGGAGCTTTTACTGGAAATAGATAGCTTAGTGGTCAAACTAGTCAACTAGTTTCCTAATTTGAATTTGACTTTTTGTTTTCGGAAAGTATCTTTTATTTTGGTTTTTATTTATTTATTTTCTGGAAAAATCAACTTAGGAATTTTATATTTTTATTATTTTGATTGTAAATTAATTAATTCCTAATTCAAAATAAAGGAATTAATTAATACAATTTAGTTTAGGAAAGAAAGGTGACAATTAGCCAAGCGTGGTTTCCTATTCTCTATGGCCGGTTTTGACTATTCTTTTAGGGTTTTATTTGTATTTTCAAACTTATTTAAAGGCTTATTTTTCAATTAGAAGGCAGCTTACATATTATATAGAAAAATATTTGTGAGAAAGAATTCTCTTTGTTCTCTTTAAACACCAAAAACACCATTAAAGAGTGAGTGTTTTAGTTTAACTTATCAATAGGATATCCATCACCTATTGTGGTGTCTTTGATATAGCAAGGTTTCTAGTTACAGGTTGATTAGGAGTTGAGGTGACCATATGAACTTGAACTTAATTTTTCGATCCGGACTAATATAATATGGGGTTAGGTGCGAGTCGACCTAGATTCGTATCATTTGGTATTAGAGCCAAGATTTTATTCAACCTTGATGTATTTTATTTGTTTTATTTTGTTTTGTGTTAATCTGCAATTTTGGCATTAGGTTAAGATTGTTCTTAGTTCATACATGTCCTACATTAAACAAAAATAAATAAATAAAATTCACAGTTAAATTATGTTTCCTTGTTTTATGAGAAGAATCTCCTATTTTTCTGTTCATGAACTTCTTGAATTTCTACATAACATAGTCATCTTTTCCTTATCCATGTAAAGGCCATCATCATCTAAATTAGTTTGCTATAAATCCTTAGTCATCCTCTCCTTTTTAGCTGGGATGAGATTCATTTCAAAAGTTCTAAGTGACCTAACAAGTTCATCAAACTTTGTTGTTCAATATCCTTGCTTTCTTCAATGGTAATCAGTTTTGATTAAAAGCTCTTTGAAAATGATATCAAAATTTTGCTAACGAGCTTTGATTTATGAATCTTTTCTACAATATTGTGACTGAAATTGACAATCTCACTGAGCATAGAAGTCAAGAAGTTTCATTATCCTCCATCTTGGTGTAGTCAAATCTAGTAGTATAGTAATCGGAGTTTAGACGTTTTAACTATTGTATTTCTTTCATGGGCTAGCTCCAAAATGTCTTATGCCTCCTTAGGTACTTCATAAGTTTGAACTTTAGCTAACTCATCTAATCAAAGAACAATATATGTGATTTAATCCCTTGAAGTTCCAACCACTAGTAATAATCTCTAATTCATACGTCCACTGATGCATTGGCTTCAAATGTTCTAGACCATTTGAAAATATAATTAGAGCTTTCCATCCATTAATCATAGAGTACCACACTCTCTTATCCAAGGATTTCAAGAATGCTTTCATTCTATCTTTCCAAAAACTATAATTTGAGTAAGTCAGCAATGAAGTACACTCAACTAAATCGCCATCTCTTAATATGTCCATTTTATAAATCAGAAAATATCACATCAAGGATTTGAAAGCTAATTATGGTGAAGCTGCTCTGATACTAACTAAAAATATGAAATAGACTTAGTAAGGAGGGTGAATAGGTCCTTAGCTACATGAAAAATTTTAGCTTTGATAATAGGAACCTACAATAACCTAGGCCTATTCAATGTCATCTCCACGGCCACAAAATATACTTTCACATTTAATATATATTTCCAACAATCTAGAACTCAATCCTCTCACAAACAGATAATAAAGTGCAATAAAATAAACAAATGATGACTCACTCCTCTCACAACAGATATAGTGAAAAATAGTAAAAAATAAGAATGTAAAAGACAGAAAAGTAAAAATCAAATACACAGAATTTTATGTGGAAACCCTATGTTGGAAAAGCCATAGTGTCAACCACAACCTCTAATCTAAATGTCCACTAGGTAAAGGAAAATTATAGAATCACAAACTCCTATCTAAATGTAAGGAATATACCCACATTCGAAGCCACATTAATAATGGGTGACTTAACTTCTAACTCTAGATGCAGTGGTCTTAAGCCTAAACCATTATTGCAAACACTCCTTGCAAGGATGACTCTCTAGTTTTTCTTCAAGACTTCTCTCACAAAGGACTAAGCTCTACCACCATCATCATAATGGTTGTCTTTAGAAAGGTATGCCTTTATAATTGTCACAATGGTTTTCCTCAGAAGAATTTCACTTCCAATATCTTGATGCAATAAATCTCAAAGAGAATAAATTAATATTTGATAAAGAGAGTATGTAAGACCTCATCTAAAAAACTGCGAAAAATTTTGAAACTTTGACCAAGTTTCACCAACTGTACTATTTGTGGGTCTTATGTTTGAATTTTTGTATGGTAAAGTTTTGCATTTCACCAACATACTATTGTGTAGAGCATATTAATATGAGGTCATAGACTGGTGATATACCTAATTTCGAGTTACGGTTGAAAATCTATTATTCTAAGAATTTTTAAGCATTTGTATCGTATATGTATCCAAACTAGTCCCAGATTTTTTGTTTGTTAGTAATCCAGGGTCTTATATATATGCCTGGAAACCATGCATTCATTAAAAAATTTACAAAACATCCAAAAATGGGTTGACCTAGATCCGTCAAACCACATTATCGAACTATTAGTGACTAAGCAATTTTCCAGCCATGGTAGCCCATATGTTGAACTTGGACAAAGCCATTTAAATTTTTGATCGAGCCATCAATTTTCACAATGAACCATCGCCTGATGTGCTTGGATCGATGGCTGGAAGCCATCACCAATGTTCCAGTCAAGTCACCGAAAAAAATGGCTTTTGTGGCCATTTCAAGTCATGCCATATCTCCTCGCCCTCTAATTTAGATCCTCTAAGCTTTGAATCTGGCCTCTATTTATCGAAATTCTTCATGGATTGAAATATTCATCGATATCAAATTTGGCTGAATTTTTTGATGTGTTTTTCGACTACCGACAACGTGTTTGGACCAAAGTAAGCTTAGATTTTTGTTATCCATTCCACAAGCTTTCCATTGATGTAAAATTTATGAATTTTGCATGTTGTTTGATATTTTTTTTCCATTTTGGGTCAATTAGTTAAGTAAAAGACAAAATTAGACTATGTTTGGACATTGTAATACCAAATTGGAGTCAGTTTCATGTAATTAGATGTTAATAGGACCCATTGAAAGGTTCAATTTAATAAAATTGGTTTTCAGGTGAAACATTATTATGTTGGCTACCAAGGTCTTAAATCGCGGTAAAATGAGACAACTCAAAGTCCAATTTATGTAGCTTTTTAGTGGTATAATTATTTTATAATGTTTGGAAAACACCTCTATCTTTGGATTAATTTTTAGAGTCTAAGAAATATTTTATTATATTATAAGCATGTGTACTGTGCTAAGTAGTGATCCTAAGAAGGAGTATGAGTGATCATCGACAGCATCCATGAGCGGTTATATTCTATAAATGTTTTGGGCATATTAGTAAAATATAAAAATGGTTTGAATATTTTATGTATATATTTGATTTAAATGATTATTTTTGCATATATGAATATCCATTGTTTCATATTTATGTTATCAGTTTTATGTGACTTTTAACGATATTCTAAATGGTTTCAAATTCTGACGAGTTGATAGTGAACTTATGGACCTTGATATTTAAATATCTTGGTATTTGGATTAATATTTTAATCATTTTGGAAAATATTGATTTTGATAAAGTAGATTAGAAATTGTATATATTTTTAAGCATGTTTTTGTGATTTATATTGCAAGTGCTTAAAATTTGTTTATAGTAATATATGTTTCACTATTAATATTCATGTTTTGACATGAAATGAAGAATTGAAAATTTTGAATATTTAAATAAATTGTTAGATTTGAATATTAATTTATGTCTTATGGTACAATATTGTTAGGACCCGTCCAGAATTCCTTCCCGGAATCCTAGACAAGCCCTGATCTCAGGGAAATACCACCGAACCTTCCAACGGAAAATCCGGCAGCACCTCCCCTAAGGGTAGGACTAACCAAAAATTACCTGCACTAAAAACACACTTCTATAAACATCCCCGTATTCCTCCCACAATACTACAAATTGGTTCCACAAATTGCAGCACTTCAAAATAAAACAACAGCAGCAACCCAGTGCATAAAGAACAACTACACGTCCAATACAGTATACAGAGCATTATACAACAAATGTGGAATTTATAAAATGACAGATAAAGAAACAATACAAGTTCAAGAGGAAAAAGAGAAGAAAAACTTCTTGAACCTTCGGCAACGAACTGAGACGTTGGGCTCGCTCCGGACAATCAACGTCTCCAACCTGGACCTAGGGGAACAGAATTTAAGAGTGTGAGATGCTAATCATCTCAGTGAGTGACCCTATCTACTGTACACCTTTAATAATAATAATATATCAAATAAAGGAATTTAATAAATCACTACCGAATAATTAAATAAATAAACATTTGAAGTAACAATTTCTCTCAAAACCCTCACTATTCACTCCGTTGGAAATGTTCCCCTTTTAAAACATTTTCACAAAACCCGATATACGTACTTCCCGAAAACCAAGGGACCAAATAATTTAACAAACAACAAATAAATAAATAAATACCCCAAATATAAATAAACTGCAATAAATTATAATAAATAATTTTGTACTCTTTGGGGTTTGAAACTTTATTTGAAAATTACACCTGACGCACCACACCATATACCGGTGATGCCCTCCGATACCCAGCGTCCCGAGCACTGACTGGCGGGGGGGTTAAAGAGAGAAACCTGCAAACGGCACTTCGGCGTCCCGACAGTACCGCTGCTGAAACCATCTCCCGGCCAAGGAGGGGGGTGGCTGTGGCCAATAACAACTTGCCTGCCCACGGTCCAATGGCAACAATGGGAGAAATAATAACCGCGCGCTAAACCACATAATACCTGTGCGCTACCACGTGTCCATACACCAGAACACCAATACTGTATGAGTGCGTCTAAAAATAAACATTATTAACCAACCGTACCGTTTTTCAAAATTACCGTGGGAAATACATTAAATTCTCACACTTACCATCCTACATATTTTTATTTAATAAACCGGTACGAAACATTGATAACAACAAACCACAATTTTCTCGAAATACGAGATGCAACCATAAAAATACCGCGGGCATAATTTATAAAATTAAACAAATATTTTCGTAAAATATTTAACCGAATTATGCCCGGAAAATCAAATTTAAAACCACATACAAATACTACCAAAATACACTTTGCTCATGCATAATAAATTAAACCACAATAAAACCATAATTAATCACACCACATGAGCATAATTTAAATACCAATTAAACATAATTAATTACCCCAAAAATATTTTTAAAGGTGTTCTAGGAGCACCATGGGATCAATTCCACGACTCACCAGTGCTCCTAGAACACAATTCACAGACAGTCAAATAAATTAATATTTTATTCGGGTAAATAATACCCGGTACCCGGGGGGTCAAACACAAACGTTAACCAAAATAGGTGAATAATATACCGAATCGAAGCTTGAGCGACGAGGATTACAAATCCGGTCTCCATCGACCCCAATTCCGCCGGAGGTGGCCGGAATTTGGTCGGGAAGCTTCGGCCGGTTTTAAACTTGAGGGATCTTTCAAACGGTGGGGATTTTTGGCAATCTAACCCCAGAAATGGACTCAGGGGGGTCGAAAATAGTGGGATAGAGGTATGGGACAGGCTGGGTTGGTTGAAAACGGCGAGAATCGCCAGAAAAACATAACCGGCCGCAGCCGGCTTCACCGGCCCGATCTGGGCACGTCCGGCGGTGACAGGCCGGAAAATTTGGGGGTCGAGATCGCGGCGAGGTGGGCTTCCCCAGTGGCCGGTGCGTGTGGCATTCCAGCGACTGAAATCCGATCAAAACGCCGGTCAACAGAGAGAGGGTGAGAGAGTTAAAGGAGAGAGAGAGAGAGAAGGCTGTGCGTTTTTGTCTTGCCTCTGTCGGGCTCGGGGAAGAAGAAAGGAAGGGAAAAGAAAGGGGGTGTTTTCCCACGTGGGGAAAAAAGAAAAAGAAAAAGAAAAAGAAAAGAAAAAGGAAAAGAAAAAGAAAAAGAAAAAGGAAAATAAAAATAAAAATAATTAAATAATTAAATAACAATATTATTATTTAAAATAATAATAAAATAATTTGATTTTAAACATGGTTGACATGTGGCATTTCACCATAGTGACACATGGTCACCTTCATTAAGTCACACGTGGCACCTCGTTACGCGTTTAAAAATAATATTAAAATAATACGGTGTTTGAAAAACTCTACAGGTCCATAACTTTCAAACCACATATCCAAATCGGACGTGCCGCTAGTCTACGGACTCGTATCGACGAGCACTTCACAACCATGCATGAGTCAACGCTCAACCTTGCATGAATAAAAAGTCAACTCCGGCACCCCTTGGACAGTTTGGACCTCAACTTGTTTTGCTCATAACTTTCAAACCGTAGCTCCGTTTTCAACGTGCTACCAGTCTACGAACTCGTGCCAACGTGTACTTCGTAACAGTACCTCAATCAACCTAGAATTCCAATCGAGTCAAAAAGTCAACTTTTGACCCCTTCGGTCAACGGTTAACGGTCAACCTCGGTCAACGTGCAAAAATTCCGACATGGTTCAGGACGGGGTGTTACAATATTGTTAGGAAAATTGGAAAAAGTATATCTTGGAAAGATTGTTTTATAAATATTGTATTATTGTTTTTAATTAATGTATCATGTAATACCAATAGTTTGGTTATGTTATTTATGTTATTTGTGCACCAGGTTGCAACAATGCCTTTGGTATATATGTTAAGGGTTGTGAGATGGATTCTTCCTATAGTTTCTTTATTGCCATGATGCCTTTGGTATGTTAAGTATCGTTAAATGGGTTCTTCCCATGGTTTATACTGCTAGAATGTCTTTAGGATGGGTTCACCCCATGGTTTTGGTTTCTATTTCTTTTTTGTTTCTATTGGTGGTAGTCTAGGATGTCATGTACCGCTACAACCCTAGGTATATGATTTGGTACATTATTTATTTTTTTGGTATGTTATCAAGTGTCTGATATGTTTTTGAATTTTTATGGATTTTCCATTATTATTTATGAATTTATATGAATATTATTTTATACCAAGTATTTAATCATGCTTGATTTGATTTATAATGTTTTGATGGTTATTGATTTATTATATTTAAGCACTGGTTTAAGATATTGATTTGGTACAAGATTAAGTTTTGTTAAATGAATTTTAAAAGGGAAACTTTTCAAAAAAGTGGAATAAGAGGTCTTAAGAGAAAAATTTACAAAAATAAAAATATTATTTTTTACTGTACTATGCCATCCACTTAGATATCTTCATCTCATGTTTTGTTGTTTTAAATTCATTTCCCTAAATCTAGACAGTTAGTGAACAGTCTCCCTCACGCATCACACATCATTCTACAGTTTCAACAACACTAGCAGTGTTTTATTTTTCCTTGCTTTGTTTTTATCTCTCTAGACTCAGTCATATCATTTGTATAACTTAATTTTCATTTACTGCTACAATGCTCTGATATAAATTATAGAAGTAATGACCTAGCATGCACGTATAACATGGATTGTGGTGTGATAGGTTGTAGTTGTTGACTGTAGTTGGCACTTGCATACTGTTATGGTTTTATCTTTGTATTTTAAGATATTATTTTATAATACATGTATTGGTTGTCTACAATTCAAGTGAGGTTCCTTGGGTATCTCTATGGATTGCCCAGTGAAACTTTACTAGGTGAACCACTTGGGAGTCCTAGGCCTGGGTTACATCCTGTCAATGTAAACCTATGGGTTTCTCTCACTAAATAAAAAAATCAATATCAAGGAAACCCAAAGTAAAATTATCACATAAAAACTCACAAAAAATGAGTAAAGTGATGGAATTAAAGAGAAACCATGTCAAAAACCCTCTAGATCTAAGTGGTTTGGAGTGGGTTTTAAGAGAGTCTATAGGAAACTAAAATAAATAGGAAAATCATGTGTTTAATGATAAAATGGAAATGAAACTTGATTTCCCTAAAAAAATCTCTCTTAGATTTGATGGGAATGGCTTGGGTGTGAAATCTAGAGAGAAAAGGGTGGTTATGGTGTTTTAGGCACTAAATATAACCATAAAATCGCAGAAGACGATAAGTAGTTTTCATGAGCGACTGATCACTGAGCACATATTAATCGATCGGTATATCGATTGACTACTGAGCACATACCGATTAGTCAATATATCGATTGATCGATAAGTCGATCAATCAATGATTTGCAGATCAATCAATCTCCAATTTTTGAAAACAAAAGGTCCAAACTTTGACACTTTAAATAGCATAAAATCACATAATAATAAGTTTCAAAAACTTTCTCAAAAGAATTGGAAAATTATTAAAAAGATTTATTAGTGCCTACCGATGTAAACCAGTGAGGTTTAAGTCACGTAGCATTCTTAACAGAGATTTGTTCTTGGTGCTCCAGCAGAGACAAACACTAACTCACGTACAATTCAGTGTTTTGAATAATGAAAATTTGCCAACATGCAAAAACTGACTCAAGAATATAGAAAATATTCTCCAAGTTTTTGCAAACTTTCCATATTTTCAACATATGGATAGGAAATTTATCTCCTAAATGGAAATAAGTATAATTTACACAATATTTATGGAATTTTTCAGTACTTCTCTATTATTTTTATGAAAATTTTCATCAAAATATCTACAAAAATTCTGTAGAAATTTTCAAAATTTTCTTAGAAATTTTTTAAATATCTATTAAATTTAAGTTTCTTTTATACTTTTAAATTTTTTTTATCAGAAAATCTATAAATATTATTGATGCTTCGCAAAACATTTTGGCATATTAACATTATTAATATATATATATATATATATACATTTTAATTGTCTTTCAAAGCTTTAAATAAATAAAAATAAAAGTAATTTACTTTTAATAAATAATGTCTAAGATTATACCAAACAAGCTATACTTTTTATTATTAAAAAAAATTAGTATGACAAGTCACAGGCGTATATATTTATTATATATATTTTTACAATAACAAATTTAATATTTGTATAAATATTATAAATTAAATAAAAATTAGAATGTGGATGAAAATTAAAAGATATGTAGGGAATACATTCTCTGCAAACTTAACCATAGAAAATAATAGTTATCCATAGATTCAACCAATATCATTTAATGATTTTCATTAAAGACAACTACATTTAATACAAGATCCATATATGGTTGACATATTAGTAATTACATGCAAATTATCATGGATATACATTTTTTAATAATTATTTCTCACATTTCAAATCTCAAAATAATAATTAGGAAGAGACCAATAATTTTCAACCACTTAAAAGTTTTTTATAGTATTGTAATGCCAATCATGATATATAATATAATTGTAATAATTGTTTTATATAACTTAATTAGTAAATAATTTTATCAAATATATATATATATATATATATATATATTTTTTTTTTTGCATATTTTTATTACCAATAGTATATTTATGACTATAATTGTAACAGCCCAGTCCACCTGCATGCGATATTGTCCGCTTTGGACCCAGCCCGCATGGTTTTGTCAAAACGCATCGCAAGGGAAAGATATCCACACCCTCTTTTAAGGCATGCTTCATGTTCCTTTCCAACCGATGTAGGATCTCACAATAATGTTATTATAAATGAAATGATTAGCAAAAATATGATATCCATTCAATATTTGCAATTTTTAAAGTCAAATTTATTAAATAAGCTATTTCTAAGGATTCAATTAAAATTTTCTATTTTTTAAAAATAAATTTTCATAGATTTCCATCATTTCTTATAAATTGTTATCTATATTCAATATTTCCTATATTTCCATGAATATTTTCATATTTTGATGCCTTGATATTTGTATCTATACTGAAATTTTGAATCTTAACTACCTTAGGCACATAAACAAAATAAAAATAAATTACTATTTACACTACAATTGAGATTTAGGAAAAAATAATAAACCTTTGAGATAATAGAGTTTAAATATTAATGATGAAAAATATGCAAAAATGATTGGCAAATTATTCATCTTAACCCCTAAAATGTAATTATTAACTTTTATGATTTATTTGTTTTCTTTGTGTTTTTTTATATATCTATTTCTTTTTTGAAGTTTTCATTCTATCTATTCTTTATATCAATTGTTTTAATTTTCATGATATATACTTTAAAGTTGTTCGGTGTAGTAGTCTGCTGAGAATCTGCTCATGCTTGTACAACCGACAGCCCGCTAGGGTGCATACCCTATACAGTTGAAAACTAGGCCAATCACTAGGGCACAAGCTAAGAGATTTAAGGACAACCTAGCTGGCTTTATACAAGCAGTTATCAATTGTTAAAAGAGCTTGTCAATACCCAAAAATTCAAAGCCTGTTTTAAGCATTAAAATGGTAGAGACCAATATAGACCTGGGCAGCTGTTTTAGTGCATTTATACACTCCGGACAGCAACGAATGGGTTCAACACTTCATGAACTTAATTGATATCACTAAGTGGTCATAGAATCAATTCGAGGCAGAAGAAAAAGCCATTAAGAAGGTCATTTGCACATGGAAAGGATTTTTGGCCGAAATTGCTGTATTTGCCGCTGGCTTTGTTGTATTTTGTTGATTTGGCATTTTATCTTTGTTCCAATCAAGGGAAACGTATGGGAATTACAATTAATCCTATTTGGCATCTTACATGGCATATTGGATCTGATTTGGAGCCTTTACAAGCTGGAAATTGGTCAAAAATAGGTTAGTGGTCAAACAAATCAACTAGTTTCCTAATTTGAATTTAACTTTTTGTTTTAGGAAACTAGCTTTTATTTTGGTTTTATTTAATTATTTTGCTGGAAAAATTAACTTAGAAAAGTTATTATTATTTTTTTAATTTCAATTATAAATTAATTAATTCCTAATTCAAAATAAGAAATTAATTAATCCAAATAGGATTAGGAAAGCTTGTGAATTTCGGCTACACTTGTTTTTTCCATATTGTTGGCCGAATTCAACCTTTTTTTTAGGGTTTTATTTTTTTCTTTCAAAGCCCATTTAAAGGCATATTTTCAATGAAAAATCAGCTTACATATTGTACAAAAAATTATTTGTGAGAAAGAATTCTCTTTATTCTCTTTGAACATCTAAAACACCATTAAAGAGTGAGTGTTTTAGTTTGACTTATCAATAGGATATCCATCATCTATTGTGGCATCTTCATCATATATCAAGATTTCTAATCACAAGTTAATTAGGGATTAAGGTGGCTATTAAAATATGAACTTAATTGTGATCCGGGCTAATATAACACGGATTTAGGAGCAAATCGACCTAGGTTCATATCATAGTCCGAACACTATTAATAGGTATGCAATCTTTATATAGGAGAAAATAATTCATTCAATGATACATGTAGTCATAAGATATACATAGCTCAGATGATTTGAACCCGTTCAAGTTTTGTTTACCAGACATATCAA
This sequence comes from Ziziphus jujuba, assembly GCF_031755915.1. Lineage (NCBI taxonomy): Eukaryota > Viridiplantae > Streptophyta > Magnoliopsida > Rosales > Rhamnaceae > Ziziphus > Ziziphus jujuba. Next base: position 20,341,993 of record NC_083383.1, on the reverse strand, counting down.
TTCCATTAGACATATATAATCCAAACAGAAACAAACAATATGTGAAGTAGTTATCCATTATATATTCTCTAGAAATATTTGAACTTGTTCAAGGTTTGTAAATGTAGATATATGTTTTATCTAGATTATATAACCCGAACAATTTAAACCTATCTAGGTTCTATATGCCAGATGTATTTAATTTGATAGAGTATATAATCTGGATAGAAATGAACAATACATAATATAGTCGTCCTGTATACATAACCCAAACAATTCAAACCTTCCAAGTTTTCAATGCCAAACATATTCATTTCCATATAGATTATACAATGTGGATGAAAACAATGATACATAAAACTAGAGACCATGAGGACATAGTATAACATGATTGGCTAATTGGCAAACCCCGAGATGGTCTAATTGGTAGACTCCTCTGAAATAAATTTTAGGATTAGGGAAACTGCAGGGTATTTATAAATTTGAAAGGGAATTAGTGGTAAAAATTTGTAGTGTATCGATTTAATTTTATTTAGGGCAAATTATGTATGAGATTTGGGTGTAGGTAGTCAAAATTGAATGAAATATGAATGCGTCAAAAATTTATTATTTTTTTACTTTTTATTAACAACTAAAAAATCAATAACTAAATTTTCCATTATATTTGCCACCTAATGCTTGGGATAATTCAACCATATAGTTATTCCCGAATTGGTGGATTAAATGGTGGTGTCTAGTTGAATAGAAGATATTAACTTTGCGATTGAAACAATTATAAAGGATGAAACAACATGGAATAATGAAATTACTTTGTTTCATAGTTGGATTTGGATCAGTTTTTTTCAAATTGGGTTGAATTGCTTAAGGGATGAAAAGACAAATCTGTGTTTTCAAGTAATGAAACGACAAGTATGTATGTATCATTTTTAATGATATTTGAAGAATATTAAAGGATGAAACGTTATATCTGGTTCAATTAATTTCTAAATAGGCTTAATTGGGGCCCACATAATTTCTAAAGAAGTTCAAATAGGAAGATTCAAAGATTCATATGAAGATCATCTCATATCGATTTGTGCATTAACAATTTGGCACATAAGTTAGGGGTGCAACAAATTGAAAGCATCACGAAGAATCTAGAACCACTGTTAGGTTCAATTATTTTGGCATAGATTTGGAAAAGATGGCCAAAGAATTGAAGCATGGAAGTCATTCACATGAAGAATCGGTCAACAAATTTTACAAGTTAAATCAACAGATCGTATAGCATTCTCAGAAGTCAAATTAAGCACAGTTAAAGAATAGTTGCCAGTTTCCACTACAACCAATGAAGAACAATGAGCAACTTATTTCCGGTTGATAAGGTGATTGGGACCTTTTCTTTTGACAATCCTTCCAAAAGATGTTACATGAAACCTTAATGATCAAGATGGTCTGAAACGAAGGAATCCAAAAGAACCAATGCAAGTCTAACAAGATCTCAATGTTCAAAATCAAAATAGCAATATTTTTGATAGTCAAACTCAAAACAAGGATTATAGGCTGGATCGAAACATACAACAATAGGATCATCAACTACAAGACAATAGGCTATCTAAAGCATATGACCAAGAGAGAAGAAAATAGAATGACCGGAATGCTAGTGACAATCCCCAATATGATAGGCCTGAAACAATGAAAAGCAAAGTAATGACCAATCTTTCTCAAGAATATGTTTTAGATATAAAGAGGAGACATGGCCCCTATGGAAGAAAGGATGGCAAAATGGATCAACCCGCAATAGGAGAGAATCATCTTAGCAAAAGACGAGTACAATGGAATCTAGATGAAGAGGTTTCATCCCATCATAAAACATGAGATATTCAATTTTTGTATCTTCAATTTTTGATAGCTCAAGAAATTGAAAATCGAAGAGAAGAAAAGATTACCTTCCAAAGCAAAAATGGGTTAGTAACTTGACCAGGAATCTGTTTACCAAATGGATAACTTATACGAATCCTCACACTCATTTCACCATGCCAAAATTTGAGTTGTTTGATGGAACTTTTGATCTAAGGGATCATGTTTTATTTTATGAATAAACAATATTTCTAGATGGAATCCATATAGAGAAATAAGAGGCCATGATGTGTAAATTCTTTCCCTAAATTCTTAAAAGGGTAGCACTAAGTTGGTTTTATTGGTTTCCCCCTAAATCATTTGACTCGTTCGGTGAACTAAATAAAAAAGTTCAAGTAGGATTTTGTCTCTAGCAATTAATTCATAAAGAAGCCAATGATCTTTTCTTTGTAACTAAAAGAAAAGGAGAATATTCAATAAAGAAAAAGTAGAAATTGTCAATTGTGATGAATTTACTGTAGTTGTTACATTAAGAAAATGAATTTTCTAAAAGAGTCCTTTGTATGATTCTTTAGAAAAAAAAAAAAAAAAAAAAAAAGAAGCCACAGATTGTGTCTGAAACATTACTTCAAGCCAAAAAGTATATCAACTTAAAAGAGGATCACAAGCAAGAGAAATGTGACTGCTCAGGAAGATAAATGCAAAGTTCATAAATAAAATGAGTAAATCCAAGGAAAGTGAGAATTACCAAGCTAGAACTTGTTATTAATGATCTTTGGAGATCATTTTAAAAAAAAAAAAAAAAAAAGCCAACATTGAAAAAATTAGTAGATTAGGAGCTGCATGTGGTATTAAGATACAATCTTAGTCTCATACATCTAGACAACAGTGTTGGCATGGAAAAGCATCACATTCTCATACTCATATGTGGTTACCACGTGAAGACCATGCAGTACATAATGACCATGTTACCGATCTAGGGACTCTATCTACTACTAGGCTTGATACTCCTCCTTTTGATCCATCAGCTATGATATCTTTAAAAGTATTATAACAAAAAGAAATCCAATATATATTTAATTTTAATTTTTTTCATTCAATTGTTATATTTAATTTTGTTGTCATTATTGCCAAAGAAGTATATAAATATATATATTTTTTATCACTTTTAATTTTTATTGTTGCAAAAAATGTTATTTATTGAAGTTTATCACATTAATTAGTTATTTAAACTTTATTTGTAATTCAAGGTGTTAAAAGCAATCTTACATAAGGCCATGTTGAAAATGTAGTAGCACATGGTACCTTCTATCTCATTGGATGTGTATAATAGTATTATGTTGGGTCAACAAAATTTGAAAGGCACCGTCAATGAGGTGACTGATGGATTTGCCCCTTTAGTAGTACCATCATTAAATAACAGATGTGCCAATGATGCAAAAGGGGCATTTATTGCATGGCCTCGAGATCTTGTTATTTTACTATCAGAAGAGCTATCTTGTGAGGATGGTCCATCGATGATGATGCTGCCTTATCAATAGTTACTCCACCAATCCAGGAGATGTTACATCGGAATAATAATGTCGATATGAATTATTTATGGGCATTTCATTTAATTGAAGGAACCAAAGGATATGAATAAGATTTGTACATATCAAAGAAGGACATATCTGAGTTTGGTTACATGCATGAATTATCTTTCAAGTACATCATGCTCTATAAAAGATAACTTAAATTTAAATATGTTTATTATTAATATTTTAAAGCAATTAACTATAATTATGATCATATAAAATTATATTGACTTGTAATTTAATGATGTAGGAATTTATATAATGGATTGATGGGCATACAAGCATAAGGGAATTATTGTTTTATTCATCCTGCGATCATTGCACCAATTGGTTAGGCAAATTCTCATGAGAGAATGATAAATATATTGAGTAAATGGCAATATGCAAGACAATGTCATCTATAGTTATTTCCATACTGTGCAAGGTATGTTATGTTAATTTATAATATATTTTGTTATATAATTAATTTAATTATATAACATATTAACTCATAATTTATGATTTTTTTAAGCAATGATTGGATGTCAGGTGTTGTTGATCTCTACTGAGTAATAATATGGTTTTATGGCTTATTGAAAAATCGTATTCCTAAGGACTTTAGATTTTTGCTCGATGAGTAAGTTAATTAAATAATATTTTATTTAATTAATTGCATAATATTTTATTTTATTTAAATATTTATATTTGTATGGTGCATTCATTGAATAGAAACCAAGGGAAGACATTTAAAAAAAAAAATTCATTGGTAAAACAACACAAAGGTAATTATTATATTTAAAGCGAACATTAGTTGTTAATTTACATATTTGTTATCTTACACACTTCTTAACTGATATTATATTTAAATTAATATTTACAAATTTAGATCCCTGAGCAGCTTGGGAATACAAAATGTGGTTATTGTATTATGATTATAGTGAGGAATATCATTAGGAGAAATGTACCTCATCAAAACTTATGAACAATGGTAATTTTAACATTTTAATCATTATTTACTTATATTAGTTAATATTTATTTATTTTTTTTATGTTCAAATAATTTTTTCATGTGTAGTATGAGGGTATTACCTGGTCAAAAAATGATGTCAACCAATTTAAAGTTGAATGGGTATCAATCATGATTTCAAACCTTTTATCTCAATGAGTAAAGTAGTTTAATTGCTTTTCTTTGCACATAACTATATACAATAGTTGATCAAACAATAAAATTATTATTTGAATTAATATGAAATATTTATTAGAAACTTTTTTTGCTATGCAAATTTTTATTTGAATTTTTGTTGTGTATTATTTATTTTGCATGAAAGTATTAAAAAATTCTAATTTGACAAAATTAAACACAATATTGAAATTTTAAAAAAAAAACAAAAAACAAAAAACAACGCTTTTAAAAAAATATATCGTTATATAATAGGAAATTAGGAGACACATTTTTTTTAAATATGTTGCTAAACGTCAATATTAAGCGATGCTTTTAAAAAGAAAAACGTCACTAACTCAAGCTACGCTTAACTAAGGAAAATGTTGCTAAATACCATATTGGATGGAACCTTTTTTAATAAAAAAAAGCATTGATAAATACCATATTAGACGATGCTTCACTAAGATAAGCATAGCTAAATACCATATTAGGCAACATTGTTATTTAAAAAAGCATCGCTAATTATAACTTAAAGCAACACTTAGAAAAAGCATCGTCAAAATAAATTTTCAGCTACACTTATAAGTAAAAACCGTCACTAATTATGTGTTTTGTTCTAGAAAGTTTTACTAAATATTCATTCAGCGATGCTTTAATAAAAAAAGTGTCATTGAAAACATATTCAACAATGCTTTCTCATAATTTAGAGGATGCTTTTCAAACAATGGGTGACACTTATATAGGTCGTACTAATATACTTTTTGTGATGCTCTGGTTAACTTCAAACGATGCTTAAAGCGTAATTTAATGCTTTATTAGCCAATGCTTTCAAAAGTGTTGGCTTTATTTTTATAATTTTAATGATATTATATCAGGTGACTCTTTATTAAGATTCAGCTTTTATTTTACATAGTGCCTTAATTATGTCCTTTATTATTGTTTTTCTTATAATGACACCACATGTTTAAATAAAAAACATAACAATTGAAAAAATTACGAAAATACCACCTAACCTTTTATTAATACAATAAATACGTGTATATAATATATTGAACTCTGTCAAAAATGACGTTTTCTCATTTTATTTTTATTAGTTTTGTCCACTTAATTGGTAACAAATGTCACATTCATGATGAAATATCAATTAATGAAAGCAAAGTCAAACAGTGATTACTGTTACAGCTTGTTAATTTGAAAAGGACTAGGCAAGCACCTTTTTCCCTCGTTGAATAAGTAAAGCATCCCACATCCTCCGTTCATATTCTACTCACCCTTCTTTTTTGCTTGGAATTCTACTCACCCTTCATGCTCATTATATAAGTATACATACATATATATTCTACTAACCCTTGAAGTCCTAGTCAATGGAGTACCGAAACAATCAGATTTCTCAAAACCAAGCCAACCATATCACTTCCCAAACTGCTCCAAATCATCCAAACTCCGCTTTCCCAGCGATGGTCTTCGACCAAGTGAGAACCAATCTAGTCTTCAAGTCAAGATGGGCAGAACTAAATGGAGCGATGGGGGACTTGGGAACCTACATACCCATAGTCCTGGCTTTGACACTGGCCAGGGACCTTAATTTAGGCACCACATTAATCTTCACCGGTCTATACAACATCATCACCGGTGCTATTTACGGTGTCCCAATGCCGGTGCAGCCCATGAAGTCTATTGCAGCCGTGGCTATATCGAATCCCAACTTTGGTGTCCCTGAACTAATGGCTTCCGGAATTCTAACCGGGGGTGTTTTGTTTGCTTTGGGTGTCACGGGTTTGATGGATTTAGTTTACAAGTTGATCCCTCTATGTGTTGTTAGGGGGATTCAGCTAGCCCAGGGCTTGTCATTTGCACTGACTGCTGTTAAATACATTCGGAAAATTCAGGATCTTCCCAAGTCGAAGGCCAAGGGGGAGAGACCCTGGTTTGGTCTCGATGGGTTAGTTTTGGCCATAGTCTGCGCTTGCTTTATCATTGTTGTTAATGGCGCAGGCGAGGAGTTACATCAACCAGTTGCCGATGAAGGTCATGGTGATGATTCGGCCGAGAACGAGGAAGACAAAAAGCCAAGCAGATGGGAGAGGATTATCGGCTCACTCCCTTCAGCTTTCATGGTGTTCTTGTTGGGTGTAATTCTGGCTTTCATAAGAAAGCCAAACATCGTTGACAAGATCAATTTTGGACCATCATCTATGGAGGTTGTTAAAATCTCTGGCCGCGCATGGAAAGATGGATTCATCAAGGGGACAATCCCGCAGCTTCCGTTGTCCATATTGAATTCGGTGATCGCAGTCTGTAAATTGTCGTCGGATCTCTTCCCGGAAAGGCAATTCTCGGCGACATCGTTATCGGTGACAGTTGGGTTGATGAACATTGTGGGTTGCTGGTTCGGAGCCATGCCGAGTTGCCATGGCGCTGGGGGGTTGGCGGGGCAATACAAGTTTGGCGGTCGGAGTGGTGCATGCGTGGCCCTTCTGGGTGCAGCCAAGATGGTATTGGGTCTGGTTTTGGGAACATCTTTTGCTGTGATTTTGAACCAGTTTCCTGTTGGGGTTCTGGGGGTTTTGCTTTTATTTGCTGGGATTGAACTGGCCATGGCATCCAGGGACATGAAGACGAAGGAGGAGTCGTTTGTGATGCTGGTTTGTACGGCGGTTTCGCTGGTGGGTTCGAGTGCAGCGCTTGGATTTGTTTGTGGAATTTTTGCATATTTGCTTCTGGGGCTTAGAAAGATGGGAAGGAACAAGCCGTGTTCTATAATTTGGATACAAGGAACTCCATAGCTAACAAGCTTGGCCATTGATTGGAGCTCTCTTGCTTGGTTCTTAGCTTGCACATAAACATGTGTATGTAATATTGGTGAGCAGTAATTTATTATATTTGGATCATCTGTGGTTTGTATAGGTAAAAAGTTCAAAGCCTACATTTGGTTATGTACTTAAATATTTATTATCTAATTTTCAAAACAAAATTGTCTTTTTAATATATATTAAAAAAAAAAAACAAATTACTATACTTTAAAGAAAAAATTTGTGTTTCTAAAATAAGAAAATATTTTTTCAGTACATGACCAGACATATATACTCTTTTATATATATATTTGGATTTCTTGTATCTGTAGGCCATATAGTCAGTTCGTATTACCTTTAACATTTATTTATTTATTTTGGGGATCAAACAAAGGAATATTATTTTAGTAAGTTGACTTTGAGATATATTCCAGAAGATTTTTCATCTTCTGTGTATTTTTTTTTTTTTTTGGTGGGGCCCAAACATGAAAAGATATTCGTATTACCTTTAACATTTATTTATTTATTTTGGAAATCAAATAAAGGAAAATTATTTTAATAAGTTGACTTTTAGATATATTCCAAAAGATCTTTCATCTTTTTCTTTTTCTTTTTTTCTTTTTTTTTTCTTTTTTTTTTTTTGGTGCCCAAATCTTAGGCTCAAGAGTTTTTTTTTTTTTTTTTAATAGAACAGAAACCTGCTACACAAAAATCACATATAGCCATCACGGACTAGGATCTTCTATCATCAATTACGTGTCTCCATCCCTGTCTCATCGATGGATGGTTGACATGCATGCATAAAATTGGGATTGTTGCAAACCTTAATTACTTTCTTTTCCATTTTGTTGTTTTCCTTTTAATGCCATGTGATGTGCGCCTTAGACGAAGTGGAAGATTGTCCCAATACAATCTAAAAAATTATGCCTGTGACTTGGGCTTGGATATGAGTTGACTTTTTATTGATACAAAGTTGAGCTTTAACTCATACATGCTTGTGAACTACTCGTCGATACGAGTTTATAAACTAGCGGTACGTCCAATTTGTACATATGACTTGAAAGTTACAGATCTGCAAAATTTTTTTAATACTATAATATTTTAATATATTTTTACTTGAATGAACCGTATGTGCCACGTGTCGTGTTTTTAGCCGATTCCATGAGTAAAAAGTGTCACCCATGGGTGGTTTTTATTTTGGGCAAAATCATATGGGCAGGGGGGGAAGAGAGAGAAAGAGGGGAGGAGAGAGAGAGAGAGAGAGAGAGAGAGAGAGAAAGGATATACCACCACCACCGGCCACCGTCGTTTCTTCCATTTCGGCCACCGTTTTCGTACACGCGCCACCCCACCACCTCTACTTCCTCATTTCTAGCGAGCCCACCAAATTCCACGGCCAGCCGACCGCCAACGCTCTTGAATCTAGGCTTTTTCCAACGGTAGTACCGATTGCTTCAAATCCAGATTTCTCCCTATCTCAGTATCTGTTTGCCTCATCGTCGGTCTCATCCGTTCACCAGTCCTTCGATCTATCTTTCCTCCAAAAATCACGGCCAGTGGCCACCGGACGCTCTGCTGGAAGTGACGGTTTCCGGTGACCAAGGCGACTTGTCGGAAAATCCAATTCCAGCAAGTTCCCAATCACACCGCCCAACCTTTTCCATTAATTCCTACCCCCTGAACCCAAATCTAAGGTCGGTTGCCTCCAATTCACAGCGGTTTATGAGATCCAAGGATCCAAAACCCGAGACCTTTCCAGCGAGATTCCGGCCATTTTAGGTCCGACCTTCGAGAGGTAAGACCTATTCTGTGATCCTCGTTCCCTAAGCTTCGTTTTGATATATTATTCACGAATTTTAGTTACCATTTGTGTTAGCTCCCCCGGATACCGTATATTAATTATCCGAATAAAATATTAATTTAATTGTTGTTGGTAATGTTGATATTTTAGGAATACATATGGGTTGTGAGACTGATCCTATGGAGGATCTTGATTGATATGCATGCTCGAGCTGAGTGACCCACCTTCAATATTATTTTTGGGTGTTAATTTCTATTTATTTCGTGATAATTAAATGTTTGGATTTAATATTTTATATGTTAAATATTTAGCAAAATTATATTTGAAATTTTGATGGCACAATTTGAATAAATTGAAATGTATATGTGCATTAAAGCATATTTTAATTTTGATAAATTATGGAGATTTTATTTTTATGAATTTTGAGGAATTGAAAGAATATTTATGTTAGTTTATTGTTAATTTCATTGATGGATTTATTATGTGTTTGAAAATGTATATTTATGAGAATTTTGATTATTGTGGATTTTATGAGGTTTAAATGACATATTTAATTTAAATTGGTTTTTGAAGATTTGAGGAAGAAATATTGATTTAAATTATTATGTTTCAAAAATATTTATTGCATTAGAAAATTTGTATATTTAAATTGACATAATTGAGAGTTGATGGATTTGAAATTTATGGAATTTATGCGATGGATTTATGATGATGGTTTTAAAAAGGAATGTGAAAATTTGATCGGTTTAAATGGATAAAATAAATCCAGTGGTATTTCATACAAATATTGATTTTATGATTTACGAGTTTTTAGATGCATCATACACATACTGGTGTTCTGTTATGTGGATATGATTAGTGCGCACACAGATATGATTAGCGCACAGGTGGGTGTGAGTAGCGCACAAGTGATTTATGGGTGTTTTGTGGTTGCCATTGGACCAAGGGTCGGCAAGTTGATATCGGCCGTAGCCACCCCCTGCCATGGCCAGGACGCCTGTTTGTAGCGGCACAGTAGACGCCACGCGACCGTATGCTGGTTTCTCTCTTTAACTTTCTGTCTGGCGGTGCTCAGGACGTCGGGTTCCGTTGGCGCCACTAGTATATAGTGGGTGTATCAAATGATTTTCACCACATGGTTTTCTAATATGAAATATTTTAAAATTTATTTTTAATAAAATGTATTTAACGGTGTTTTATTACCTATTTATTTAAATTTAAAAGTTTACACTTTTTTATGAAAATGTTTTTACAAATTTATTATTTAAATTGTTTTGGTATTTTGGAATCAATTCTAATATATTATATTTTCTTTCATTTTATTTTATTCTTACCATTTATTTAAAATGGATGTTTTAATTTGATTTAATTATTTTTTTACTTAATTATTCAATTAATTGATTTATTCTAATTATTTAATTATTTCCTTAATTGTCTTAATATGAGTTTCATTGATATTTTTGTATTATTTGTTTATGATATGTTATTAATCTTTTAGTAATTGTTATAAAAGTTTATTTTTATTTCTATTATTATTTCCAGTTTAACTTTAGATTCTTAATTTGTTGTGTTTTATTTGTAAATTATTTGACTAATTATTTTCTGAATCTTGGGGCATAAAATATCAAATTTTGTGAAAATATTTTAAAAAAGCAACATTTTTAATTGAGTGACTGTGAGGGTTTTGAGAGAAAAATTATTTTCAATTAACCATTTATGTACTTATTTATTTAACTATTATTTATTTATTTACTTATTACTAAATTACTTAATTATAAGTAGTTAGTATATTGGATCGCTTACTGAGATTATTAGCATCTAATATTTTTAAATTTCGTTCCCTTAGGCTCAGGTGGTAGATATTATTCGATTAGGGTGAGCTCGACAATTTGACCATTTTTGGAGGACCAAGAAGTCTCCTTTTCCTCATTCCTTATTATGTAATATTTCTTTTTATTCTATTTCTAATAACTATCACACTTAGAATTTTATTAATGCTCGGTGTATTATGTTGGATGTATTACTTAATTAATTATGCATTGATTCACTGTTATTTATTTGAAATCTTGAAAACTTGTGAAAATAAATTGTAGTAAGATGGGAGGAATAAGATGATGTATATAGAAGTGTGTTTTCAATGTAGAAAGTTTGTGGTAAGTCTAATATTTATGGGAGGTTTTGTCGGATTTTCCATTGGAGGGTCCGGTAGGGTTTCTCTAAGATCAGGACTTGTTTAGGATTCCGATGTGGAATTTTGGACGGATCCTAACATAAAATCTAATGGGATTATTAAATTTTCAGGTGATGATGTCAGCATCATGTTATACTTCAATTGTGAAAAAATAAAAAATAAAAAATTGAAAAATGTTTTGTTATTTTTTGATTTCATATTTATGATTTTTATTTGAAAAATGGAATCTAGTTTTTTATTTAAATTAAAATTCCCAATTAAAATTATTTTTGAACCTAAAATTTGATAAAAATAGAAATTAAATTAAAATTGAAATTTTTGGTCCAATAAAAATAAATTTATTGGACCAAATATTAAAAATAATTTTTTTTAATGATCAAACCCCAAAAAATTAGGAAAAATACAAAAATAAAAATTAGACCAAAAATTTAAAAATAAAAAATAATTTTTTGAAAAGGTTCTTTATAAACAAAAATTAAAAAAAATAATTTGTTATTTTTTCATTTAACATTTATGATTTTTTATTTGAAAAATTGTAACCATTTATTTTTTATTTAAATTAAAATACCAACAATCATAATTAAATATGGACCTAAAAAAAGGCCTAAAAATAAAAAGTTTAAGCTAAACTTAATTATTTTTTGTCTAATAAAAAATTCAACATTCAAAATAACTTTTTATGCCCAAAGCCAATAAAAATAAAAAACTAAACCAAAATACCAAAATAAAAGTTAGACTAAAAATAAAAAAAGAAAATAATAATTTTTTGTCTAATTTTAAATTTTGATCTAGTGAATGAATTCATGCTAATGCCATATTTAGTTATATATATATATTGTTTTTCCATTTTATAGACAAAAAGAAAAGACCAAAATTGTCTAATTTTCCATTTTTGAAAAAAATTTCATTTATCCAAATTAATTTGATTAAATGAATTATAAAACAAAATAGCAATATGGAAATGAATTACGATCTATTTTTCCATTTTCGAAATTTTTTCTATTTGACCAAACAATAAACATTTCAAAAGCAAAATTTTTTTAAATTGTTTAATTTTTTTTAATTATATTAAAAAATATATTTTGTAAAATTTTTATCTAGTTTTTATTTTGGTATTTTGGTCTACTTATTTGATCAAAATCATATTTATTATACCAAAAATTCTAATTTCATTTTGATTTTTATTTTTTTTGTCTAATTTTAAGTTCAGTAATATTTAATTATGATTGTGAGTATTTTAATTTAAATAAAATAATGTATAGATATAATTTTTCATATAGAAAAACCATAAAACAAAATGAAAAAATAACAAATGTATTTTTTACTTATTTTTTCAAAAAACTTTATTATTTCTAAAATTTTATTTTTAATTTTTAATTTTTGGTTTAATTTTTACTTTAGTGTTTTGATCTTTTTTTATTTTTTTGGGGCATACAAAATCATTTTTAATTTATGGTCTAATAAATTTATTTTTATTATATCGAAAATTTCAATTTTACTTTAGTTTTTATTTTTTGGCCTAATTTTAGGTATAAATTTATTTAATTAAGATTGTTGGTATTTTAATTTAGGTAAAAAAAAAAAAAAGATACAAATTTTCAAATAAAAATTCGTAAATATAAAATGGAAAAATAACAAATATATTTTTTATAAAAAAATAATTTTTTTATTTTTAAAAATAAATTATTATGAGAATCCGCCTGTACTCATACAATCTATAACACACTAGGGTGCTGATCCTGTGCAACTGAAGACGGGACCAATTACTAGGGCACAACCTCAGAGATTTAATGACAATCTGATTAGTTTCATTTAAGGTATTATTAAATCGCAAGAAGGCATGATAATACCTAAAGATTTAAAGCCCATACTGTGCATCCAAGTTATGATGGCAAAAATAGATTCGGAAAGCTGTTTTGGTGCATCTATGGACTTCGGGCAGCAAGGGACTAGTTTGTTAGCTTATGAACCTGATTGAGATTACCAAGAGGCTATAGAATAATGTCAAGGCAAAAGCAAAAGTATCCAAGTTCATCATTTACGCACAAGCCTTCAATTTAGCCGAAAATCACCCTTTTGGCGCTGGAAGGGTCCTTTCTTGGATTCCAATCAAGTTTTGCTTAGTCCAATCAATAGCAATGTATGGAATCAATTCTAATCCTATTTAGCATCCTTTATGGCATATTAGAGCTGATTTGGAGTCTAAAATAGTCGGGAGAATAGACAAAGACAGCTTGTTTGAAAATCTAGTCAACTAGTTTCTTAATCTGAAATTTTAACTTTTGTTTTAGAAAATAGTTTTTTATTTTAGTTTTTATTTTATTATTTGCTAGAAAAATTAATTTAGGAAGGTTGCTATTTAATTATATTGATTGTAAATTAATTCATTCCTATTTCAAAATTAAGAAATTAATTAATACAAAATTAGTTTAGCAAACTAGGGAAAATTTAGCACTTTCTTAATATTTTCTCTATGTTTGCTGAATTCTGCCAATGTCTTTAAGGTTTGATTTCTTGTAACTTTAGCATATTTAACGACTTATTTTTCAATGGAAAAACAGCTTAGATTATTATTCAAAAATTATTTGTGAGAAGAATTCTTTTTGTTCTATTTAAACACTTAAAACATCGAATTGAGATTGAGTATTTTAGTTTGACTTATCAATAGGATATCTATCATCTATTGTGGCGTCTTCATCATATACCAAGGTTTCTAATCACATGTTGATTAAGGGTTGAGGTGAACATTAGAATCTGAACTTAATTTCGATTTGGCCTTATATAAAACGGATTTAGGAGCAAATCGACCTAGATTCGCATCAAATTATGATATTAACATAAAATTATGCTAATGTCATCATCATTAAATTTAACTGCTTGGATAGATTTTGAACCAATTTGCATCAATTTAGAAACTTCAAAATCAAAATTTTAGGAAACTAAAGTGCAATTTTCCTTTTTTTTTTTTTTTTTTTTCTTTGCAGAAGCACCAATTTTCAACAAGATCAAGGAAACTAATGACAAGATACTAGAGACTAATGTATAACTGTTTTTTAATGAAGTGGCCACCGTTCATTGGAAGGACAGGGAGGAAGAGAAACAATTGGGGTTAGATGATCCTTCTTTAATAGAAACCTAGTAAAAACGGCAACAACAAAAATATTAGCAAGCAACAAAATATATTCAAACTATTTAGTTATGTAGATTTTTCCTTTCTTTTTTATGGTAGGTAAACTCATGATTTAGTTATGCAGATGAAGGGTTAACTTTATATAAAATGCAGATGAAGGGTTAATTTCATCCTTTATATATAGGACCGTAGTGGGTAAATTTACGTATAATATGCGTACATGTATATCTTTTAGAAAAACTTCCGTAATCCGAACCGATTTTGAATATATGAAAAAAAAAACATATATATATATATATATATTCTTTTTTAAAGTAAAAGTTTAAAACACGTGTTAAATATGTGTTAAATATATTTGTTGAACCAGAAAAAATTTTAAAAAAAGGGAAAAAATTCAAATAAAAAATATAATGTAAATAAGATAAGAGGTGAAATTTGGGGAAAGCATATCCCAAAATGTAACTCTTCATCCACTTTTAAAATTGAATTATGAAAATCAAAAATGAAAAATCAAATTTTATTTTCAAATTACAAAAAAGAATTTCAAAAATTTAAAACTGAAATTCAATTGTTCTTTATCTGGGTTTTCCTCTTCTACAAATAGTTGGGGATTAAGATGCGTGCGGAAGATGGAAATTCAGTGGAAAAAGGCTGAAAAAAAAAAAAAAAAAAAAAAAAAAACAACAACAACAACAACAAAAGAAAGAAAGTGCAGAGTTTTTTTTTTTTTTTTTTTTAAAAAAAAAAAAAAACAAACAAAAGTGAATTATTTTCTTTTCTCAAACTAGGTACGAGTATCCTAACCCGAGAGAATACTATGCTATCTCTGATGGTAATATAGGTACTGGTGAAAGTCTTCTTTCTTACAAATAGTTATTTGTATTCTAGTCTTAAATAATATTGTAGTATTCGTTGTAGGCAATAGGCAATATGAATATTAATTATCAAATTTATAAGGAACACTTCGCTATTCCCCATAGACAACATGGATGCTGATGGCATTTTTTTTTTCTGCATTAATTTTTTATTTGTAAATATTCATCCTTGGAGAATATTGTGGTATTCCTAACAGATAACCTGAATATTGATTTTTTTATAAATGGTCACTTTTCTCCAATCCAAAATTATAAATATATATATATATATATATATATTTACCAAAAGAAAAAAAAAAAAGAATGAAATATGCGGACTTATAGTCTTTTCTTAAATAAGAATTTAAAAATATTAAGCCAAGGAAAAATAGCTTTTTATTTTTTATCCAACATGTTCCTGGTTCTCCACAAAATTCAAGTGTAACGGAATATTTAAAATCAATTTTAAGAAAGGGAATAAAAATATGGCAAAAGGTAGAAGTGAAAATAGCGAAAATAAAGCAACATGAAAAAAAAAAAAAAATTCAAGTAGAAAAGGCAGGCAAAAAGACAAAACCCAAAAATAAAATAAAATAACCAAAAAATAAATTAATAAAAGATGCCAAGTGGCCGAAACAAGAAAGATTGAAAAAATAAAATAAAGAATTGAAGTTAAGTGGCAGAATAAAAGTTTTAAGCCACTGAAGTTTATTTTGCAATTTCGCTTCCAATCCAATTCTTGTAGGCCAAGTATTTTGGTTTGAAATCCAATGTGATAAAGGATGTCAAGATAAATAAAAAATATATAACTCCATGTATATTTGGATAAACGCGGGCCCACTCGGCAGCAAATTTTTTATTTTAACTTTAATCAAGCTAGAAAATTAAATTTTGATTTCTTTTTACCCTATCAATTCAGTAGGTATTTAAACTATATCAAAATTAAGCTTAATTTCAAAATTTTTAATGGACCATGAACTTGGTTTTATAAGGTTCAATTTAAATTGTTCAATATAACAGCACACGCTTTTAAAGAGGAATTATGATTTGTAACCTTCTGATGGACCAGATAAAGACATATTCTCCATCAATCATAATTTTTAGAATTTTTTCCTTTACCATTGTTTATAAGGTGGATGGAATTTATTTTATTTTATTTTTGCTCACGTCCTTATCCTTTTAATTTTGTAAAGTTCAATTTTTTGATCCTATTCGTCTTCCCTCTATTTTTATTTTTATTTTATTTTTTACATGCCTACATGAACCTGAAAGCCTCCAACACAACTATCCGATGGTATCCTTATTTGATTCTTAATTTTCTAATTAATTTTAGTTTCCATTAATTTTTAATTTCCATCTCCCATTCTTTCTTTCTGTATCGTGGCTCACATGATAGCAAATCCCCTTATAGGCTATTCGTTTGTGCATATGCAACAATGATAGGTTTTAGTGATTTTTTTTTTTTATCTATATAAATTCTCAGTATTTTTGGATTGAACGCTGGTAGAAAAAAAATAATGAAACGAAAAAAAATGGACGAAAGCCATAAAACATGAATGTGAAGGTCTAGAATATGAAGGATGACAATGACCTAACAATATCCCAATTTCTTAAAATCGAAATCTCAAAATTAGGAAATATTTTACTTTTAAAATTTGGAAAAATAAAGATTCCTTGAAAAACAGTTTGTCCAAGAATCTCGATTTTGTTGGGGTGAGAAGGTTATGACCAAGAGCAAGCTAGCTTGAAGTGTTAGCAACAAGCAAGCTTTTGGTGATGCTCTTGGGAATGGTTGTGTGTGAGTTGTGTTTTTAGGTTTTGGTTATGGTGTTTTCTGGTTTTTAGGGTTCCTAGAGTGTTCTAAGGTGTTGAAGAAGAGATAAGAAAAAGAAGACCACGTTGCTTTTGAAAAATGAGGCTTGGATGTGTAGTCATTTCATTCATTTTTCAATATAAGCTTGAAATTACAACTAGTTCACACATACCAAGCATGTGAGCTTACAAAATGAGTAAAGTATTTGAAATTTAAAAAGTAAAATGGTCAACACCTAACTTTTCATACACAAAAGAGTCAAAAACCAGCTGCAACATGTCTATTCCAAATATAGTAAAAAGTGGCACATGGTTTGAACTAAGTTCCTATTGTTTAACTAGTTTGGGTAAACAACCAAACTAGCTTCACCTACTTAGTTTCCCTTTGTATCTGCCTATGAAACTTGGTTTGAAGCATCCTTGGTCATCAATAAATATTTTTCCAAGAGCTAGGAATGTTCTGGAACCGGATCATGGGCCAAACAGCTCCAAAGCTGACCCATACTCTGCATACTGGGCCCATCAGATACAGCAATCTGTTTGGAATAGAAAATGGACTTTCCCATGTCATTTGGACCTGAAATTTGAACCATAGTCTTCTATATATGTCTGTAGACATCCCTCAAAATTTCAGCCCAAAACTCCATTTGCAACCTGAGATATAAGATAAATAGTGGAACTATGTTGCTGGAAATTATGAATCCCGCACCATAGGAATTTCAAGCATAACATTCCTACTCTTTTGTGCATAATTTTGCCTATACTTTTGCATACATAACTTAGGTACAAAACATTATCAAAATATACCTTGCACCAATTAAAAACATACAAAAAAATATAAACTCATAAAAGGAAAGGATTTGATACCAAGGTGTGCATGCTAGCCGGTGACATGCACCATCAAGTGGCAAAATTGCCACACTTCAACACTCCTCCTTGGCAATTTTGTATGAGACGTTGAGAAGTCCTCTCAATATCTCAAATCTCTTCTTTCCCAATGGCTTGGTGAAGATATCCGCCAAGTTCTCCTCGGAAGTCACATACTCCAACTTCACTTCACCACTTGCTTCAATGATACTTGACCGGTATGTGCTTGGTCCTCCCATGTTGGACTGGATTTTGTGCAATTGCTATTGCTGAAGTATTGTCACACAATATTACCGTGGCTTCCTTTTGCTTCAAGCTTAAGTCCTCGAATAATTTCCTAAGCCAAACACCTTGATTAGCACAACTTGAGCAAGCAATATACTCGGCTTCCGCGGTGCTTTGTGCAACGGTTTGTTGCTTCTTGGAATTCCATGAGAAAGGACCATTTCCAAGAGTGTAAATGTAGCCCGATGTGCTCTTGCTATCATCCAAAGAACCAGCCCAATCACTATCACTATAACCAAGCAAAGCTTCATTCATGCCATCCTTGTACCATATACCAAAATTACTAGTACCTTTCAAATATCTTAGGATTCTTTTTGCACAACTAAGATGATTTTGTGATGGACTATGCATAAATCTTGACAAAACAGCCACACTAAACATGATATCCAGTCTAGTAGAGCATACATATAAAAGGCTACCAATTAAACTTCTATAGATGGAAGGATTTACCTTTGGAGAATCATCATCCTTCACCAACTTGGTGCCTTCATTCATAGGTGTGGCAACGCTATTACAATCTTCCATGTCAAACTTCTTGAGCAACTCCTTCACATAGCTTTCTTGAGATATGAAGATGCCCTTGGATGATTGGACAACTTCAATTCCAAGAAAGTATTTCATCTCTCCAAGGCTAGACATCTCAAAGTTCAATTCTAGCTCACTTTTGAAATTGCTCACTTCTTTCTCATTACCACCGGTCACTAGGAGGTCATCAACATAAAGAGACACCAACACCATGCAACCATGAGTCCTAATATACAATGTAGGCTCATTAGGACTCCTCCTAAATCCATGCTTTGTCAAAAAACCATCTATCTTGGCATACCATGCCCTAGGAGCTTGTTTAAGGCCATACAAGGCCTTGTGTAGCTTGTATACCTTCTCTTCACTTCCTTTCTTCACAAAACCTTCGGGTTACACAACATAGACCTCCTCCTTCAATATTCCATTCAAGAAGGCTGACTTCACATCAAGGTGATATACTTTCCAAGACTTTTGTGCCGAAATTGCAAGAAGAAGTCTTATGGTTTCCATCCTTGCAACCGGTGCAAAAGTCTCTCCATAATCCACACCGGCTTGTTGTGCATATCCTTTGACAACAAGCCTTGCCTTGTGCTTATTTATGGACCCATCCGGATTGTACTTGGTCCTAAAGATCCACTTCACCCCAATAGCATTCTTTCCCTTCGGTTTTGTTACCAAGTTCCAAGTGTCATTCTTATTTATCACATCGATTTCATCTTGCATGGCTTGTCTCCACTCTTTTCTTGCCATAGTCTCATGGACATTGATTGGATCACTCAATGCCACATTACACCTTTCATAAATCTCATTAAGAGGTCTTGTGCCTCTCACACCATCACCAATCTCCAAATCAGCCCCTATGGAGATTTCTAGCTCATTCTCATCATATTCATCATCATGGGCAGCACCTTCATCATTTCCTTGTTCCTCATCATTATCATGAGCTTCAAGCCGATTGTCTTCATCCATACTAGCCAACTCCTCCTTACTACAAACCCATTTAGCTTCCTCATCAACTTTCACATCTCTACTTATCACAAGTTTCTTGGTTTCCAAGTTATACACTCTATATCCTTTGGTCACATCACTATAGCCAACCAAGACACCAACTTGTGACCTTTCATCAAGCTTTCCTCTCTTCTCTTGTGGTACTAGGATGTAACAAATGCTTCCAAATACCCTTAGATGATCAAGAGAAGGCTTATATCCAAACCAAAGCTCAAATGGGGTTTTACTCATCAAAGACTTGGAGTAAAGCCTATTTTGGATGTAGATGGATGTATTAACTCCTTCGGCCCAAAACTTCTTTGGCAAGCCACTTTCAAACAACAAACATCTAGCCATCTCCATGATGGTACGGTTTTTCCTTTCACATACACCATTTTGTTGTGGTGTGTATGGTGTAGTGAATTGATGAACTATACCATGATCCTTACAAAGTTGTTTGAAAGCCTCACTTGTGTATTCCCCACCATTGTCCGTCCTTAACACCTTTATAGTGCAACCGGATTGATTTTGCACTAACTTCATAAATTCTACAAACTTCTCCAAAGCTTGTGATTTTCTTTCAAGGAAATACACCCAACACATTCTTGAGTAATCATCAATGAAAGTTATGAAATACTTGCTGCCATTTAAGGATGGAACACTCATAGGACCACAAATATCCGAATGTATAAGTCCTAGCTTCTCCTTTGATCTCCAAGAACAAGATTGAAATGCTAGCCTAGTATGCTTTCCTTTTTGACACACTTCACACACATGTTCTTGCTTCTCCACCAATGGCATGTCTCTAACAAGTTCATGTGTACCTACCAATGACTTAAAGCTAGCATGGCCTAGTCTTTTATGCCAAAGTTGAGAGGTGTTCTCAATTTTGGTGTTCTCAATTTTGGTGTTCAATGCAACCGATGCACCAGTTTCATCCATATTCAACCTAAAATTCTTGTTCTTCATTCCAACACACATTAATTCATTTCCATGTGGATCAACTATAGTGCATGTCATGTTTGAGAAGTGTAATGCATATTTGTTCTCAAGCATTTGACCTACACTAAGTAAGTTCTCACATAAAGAAGGTACATAGAGAACATCATGGATAGTTTTGATACCTTTGGTGGTGTGTATCACCACATCTCCTTTGCCTTTCACTTCCATCAAGGCTCCATTTCCAATTTTGACTTTGTTGTGGCTGCTCCTATCCAAGTTTGTGAACCACTCATGCTTGTGAGACATATGGTGTGTTGCTCCACTATCAATGATCCATCCTTCATCATTCTTGATGCTACTAAAACAAGTAGCAACAAACAACTCTTCGGATTCACTATCACTTGCATTATCTTTAGCAACATTTGCTTGTTGCTTATCTTTCTTGTTTGCCTTGCATACTCTCTCCACATGACCCTTTTGTTGGCATTTATGGCAAAATGCATCCGGCCTCCACCAACACCCTCTTGGATGATGACCTTTCTTCTTGCAATGGTGACAAGGTTCATAGGACTTCCTCTCGGGTTTGCTAGTTTCACCTTTCTCCTTTATAACCTTAAGCTTGTTCTTCTTTTGATTTTGTGTCTTTTGATGTTGTTTAGACACAAATGCAGCCTCCATTGATTTTTCATGTCTAATCCTCCTCCTTTGCTCCGTAGCTTGCAAGGCATTCACCAACTCGGTCAAGGAAATTTCATTTAGGTTCCTTGACTCCTCCAATGAAGATATCTTAGCTTCAAACCTCTCGGGCAAGGAGACCAACACCTTCTCCACAATCCTTTGGTCACTTAATCTTTCACCTAGCACCCTAATTTGATTCACCACATTAAGAAGCCTTGTGGTGAACTCCTTAACCGTTTCTTTGTCTTTCATCTTGATAGTCTCAAACTCCTTCCTTAGGTTAAGGATTTGCATTTGCCTTGTCCTTGCACTCCCTTGGAACTCATCTTGAAGTTTGTCCCAAGCTTCTTTGGCACTCTCACATGCCATTATCCTTGTGAAAATGGTATCACTAATACAAGAATGAATGGCGGTGAGAGCCTTGAAACCTTTAGCCAATTCCTCCTCATGGTGCTTGATTTGGTTGACCGTTGCCCCTTGTCTCCAAGGCTCGGGTTCTTGGGGATTTATGGTGACCTCCCAAAGACCATAAGCCTTCAAGTAGGCTTGCATCTTGATACTCCAAATGTTGTAGTTCTCCCCATTGAAGATAGGAGGAGAAGGAGTTGAAAAACTTGAAGAAGCCATGTGAATGTTGCTTTCTAGTATGAAGGAATATGAAAATATATTTGTGCTTTCAAGTATCTCTTCACTCTAAAGGAATGAACCAGCCCAAAAACCTCACAAATCTCACAAAAATGTGCCTTGTTCTGATACCACTTTGTTGGGGTGAGAAGGTTATGACCAAGAGCAAGCTAGCTTGAAGTGTTAGCAACAAGCAAGCTTTTGGTGATGCTCTTGGGAATGGTTGTGTGTGAGTTGTGTTTTTAGGTTTTGGTTATGGTGTTTTCTGGTTTTTAGGGTTCCTAGAGTGTTCTAAGGTGTTGAAGAAGAGATAAGAAGAAGGGGACCACGTTGCTTTTGAAAAATGAGGCTTGGATGTGTAGCCATTTCATTCATTTTTCAATATAAGCTTGAAATTACAACTAGTTCACATATACCAAGCATGTGAGCTTACAAAATGAGTAAAGTATTTGAAATTTAAAAAGTAAAATGGTCAACACCTAACTTTTCATACACAAAAGAGTCAAAAACCAGCTGCAACATGTCTATTCCAAATATAGTAAAAAGTGGCACATGGTTTGAACTAAGTTCCTATTGTTTAACTAGTTTGGGTAAACAACCAAACTAGCTTCACCTACTTAGTTTCCCTTTGTAACTGCCTATGAAACTTGGTTTGAAGCATCCTTGGTCATCAATAAATATTGTTCCAAGAGCTAGGAATGTTCTGGAACCGGATCATGGGCCAAACAGCTCCAAAGCTGACCCATACTCTGCATACTGGGCCCATCAGATATAGCAATCTGTTTGGAATAGAAAATGGACTTTCCCATGTCATTTGGACCTGAAATTTGAACCATAGTCTTCTATATATGTCTGTAGATATCCTTCAAAATTGCAGCCCAAAACTCCATTTGCAACCTGAGATATAAGATAAATAGTGGAACTATGTTGCTGGAAATTATGAATCCAGCACCTAGGAATTTCAAGCATAACATTCCTACTCTTTTGTGCATAATTTTGCCTATACTTTTGCATACATAACTTAGGTACAAAACATTATCAAAATATACCTTGCACCAATTAAAAACATACAAAAAAAATATAAACTCATAAAAGGAAAGGATTTGATTCCAAGATGTGCATGCTAGCCGGTGACATGCACCATCAAGTGGCAAAATTGCCACACTTCAACAGATTTGATATCGAGATATTTTTTTAAGTATATTTTGGATAACTGTAATGTAAATTAATACAGTAACCAAAATCACATAAAAAACACCAAAAACACATTAACAAAACATGATTTTATTGACAACATTGAATATATACAATATTTGCTTAATTAGAAGAAAAATACATACTTAAATGTTCAATATGCAACAGAACAAATGATAATATGCAACTAAGTTAGGTATAGTTACAGAAGAGGTGATGTTTATCCATGTGCAATTAAATGCCACAAAATTCATCGGTTGAGATGCTTTAAGTATAATTGATTCAACTTCCTTGTAATGTTTAATGTCAATTTCCGGATGCTTAACATTAGTAATTATCACATTGATAGTTCAAAAGCCCTTGCAATTTTTAAAGCAAATGGTGTTTATATTACTATAGTTGAATACCAAATGCTTGGTTTGTGACCTACCCCTTCCACTACCAATGATTCCATCATTTTGTAGTCAAATATAGAAGTAGAAAAAGGTAAGTGACATGCAACTATTAGAGGTGCAAAGAACGAGGTTGAAGGGTGTGACATGCATCAAATTTTAGAAGAAGGTGATTTGGTTGCTTTTTGAAAGTGCATGAGAGTAACCAATGAATATTTGGGAGAAAGTACATAACTTGTAAAGGAGCCTTAAATGTAAACTGATCTATCATTTGACCACCCATAAGACAGTTGTTGATTGAATAAATAACATGATCAAGAAATGATTGGAGAGATGAATGAGGAGTGAAGAAGTCCTCAAATTCAAAAAGGAATGGTGGAAATCTTTTCCATACAATGAATAAATGAGTGAATAGAATTGCCATTTTCACAGCAATTCATAAGGGAATTTGAGCCATAATTAAATGCATTATGACTATAGATGGTCTCCAAACAGCATCAGAGGGGAGGATGATAATTACAAAATATTGGAGGAAGTTTTTTTTGTTTAGGATAGTTCACAATTTTTCCTTACTCCTAACTTACTTATAAGAACAAATAAAGTCAGATTAGGCAATATTGTAATGTGAAAAGACATAAGGTTCATTTAATTTGGCATGTATGATAAATGTTTTAGAAACTTAAACGTCAACTTAATGATTTATTTTCTCATAATTCGTTGCCCCTAAATTAAAAAAATTGACTGGTTGTTTTTTATTAAGAAAACTTATAAATGGCATTTAGTAACTGGGTCCATGCGCTCACGCACTAGCAAGAAATGGCCTAACCTTTCAATTTCGAGAATCTTAATTAAAGGTCTAGAAGCCTTAAGGGGATGTATTCAATTTAGAGTTTGATGGATTTAAAATGAATTATAAACTTTAAAGGATTTGGTAGATTGTTATGGAATTCTACAAACTCCATAAAGATTTTATAAGAATCCAACGAAATTTTTGGATTTAAGGCTGGATTTCATATTGACAAATTTCTTCACAATTTCAATGTTAAAATCCTTTCAAATCTATTAAAATCTATAACTTTTTAAAGTCTTTTAAAATCAATGACTTTTTGAATAACACGAGATTTTAAAAGAATTCTATAAAGTTGTAATTGAATACATCTAGATTTTAATGGACTTTTATAAAATCTATCAAAATTTGAATTGAATATCATTAGACTTGTATGAACTTCTTTAAAATCTAAATCGAATACCTTTAAACTTTAAAAGACTTTTAAAATACTTTAAATTTTAAATTGAATACACCCTCCTTAGTTCTCAATGAGAAAAAATGTATAACTACTTAAAAAAGTTTTATCCAAATATAGAAGTGTATTCAATAAGCTTGTCTTGTGATTTATCAAATATCACTTACTTATCTATTTGATCATTTTAGATAAGCCTTATTCAAATATAATTATGAGATAGTTTAAATAAAAAATTATTAATTAAATAAGAAGTTGAAGTCTTCACCTTTTTGCCTGATTTGAAAAAGTCAGAATCTCTTGGGACAGTTATGTTACAATCTTACTTGCTTACCTATGTTATTCCCACTATTTTCGATTTGATTTAGTCGGGATCTCCATTAATGGTTGGGAAAATTATATCACAAAAGAATGTCTCTCACCTGTGTTACACGTGTGATACCCAAGTTGATCAAGTTGGGATCTCCAGTTATTATCGACATATTTAAATTCCACATGTGTGTGTTGTTCTTTGACGTACTTTGATGAAGTAACACTTATACTTTGACATACATGTTTTTCCACCAATATTTTAAGTAGTCAAGATCTTTACATATCATGGGAACAATTATAAAACATTTCATATTTTTTTTCATGCGATTAAAAATTATATTAACAGTCGTTAAAAAATAGTAAATTAATTTTAACAGTCCAGTGAAAGAAAAGGATGATGTGGAATTTAATAAATGAAAACTTTTATTAACCTTTGAACGAAAAGTTTTGGTGACAAATTTTCTCATATTTCCCCTACAACCACTTTTCACTGTCTCATCACTCATGTACCAACTGTATGGATACGTGATTGGAATGTAGATTATGACTGTGACCATTGTATGAGCTGCTTTTGGAGTTTTGAAACATACTATTTATGCAATTATTAATAAAACCATATCTTGGTTTCTCTTTCTCTTCCTTTTCTTTTACATTGTGTTGTTAATCATATGTTGGTTTCATTCTTCACATTTTTTTCCCTGATATGAAAAAGTCGAGATCACTCAGGATAATTATATCACAATATTACGCGTCTAGATATGTTAATCCCGCTATTCTCAATTTGATTTAGTTCGTATCTTCATCTGTGACTGTGAAAATTATGTCAGAATTAATGTTTAACACTTGTGTTAGCCCCTTAATTCCCAAGTCGATCAAGTTGGGATCTTCATTAATAATAAGTTTATGTCACACAAGCATGTGTTGCTCCACATGTATTATGTTATTTTTTTTCAGTATTTAAATTGAGATTTCTATTTATTATTTGAACAATTATGTAACACTTGTACCTTTTTTTTTTTTTTTTAATGAAGTAACACTTGTACTTTGACATATGTGTTTTTTCCACATATATTATTCCTAATATTTTAAGTAGTTAGGATCTCTATTTATTATGAGGACAATTGTCACAGTTTTTTCTTTTTTTTTACCATGCGATTAAATATTATATTAAAGGTGATTGAAAATTAGTAAATTGATTTTAACAATGCTAGCGAAATAAAAGAATGACATGGAATTTGATAATGAAAACTTTTACATGGTTAAATTAAAAAAAAAATATATTAATTACAGCATTGAGTTTGTAGCTCTAGCTCCAACAAACTTTTACAAAACTCTACCTCCATTTCTAGTAGTGTACTATTTGTATAGGAGCTTCTTGGGAAAAAAAAAAAAGGAAAAAAGAAAAACAATCTATCACTATCACAAAATAATGGGAATAGCACTTCATTCAAAATAGCTCATCCTAGTCACTTATCATTTGTTTATGTATATAGTAATTTATGGAAAGACATGACAATGATCCATGGATGGTGTACACTTCAAGAAAGCTTCCATCTATTCCAGTGGCATTCATCACAATAGTTCTCAAGAGCAAACATATGGAGCTTTGTGGAAGTAAATCTTACATTATCATGTTTGAAGAGGTTTTAAAGCTTTTTCCTCTTTCTTTTTCTCTTTCCTAGTCTCTTAGCAGTATGCATCATCTTCAGGCATGGTTAACTTAAAACTTTTTTGTTTTTGGTTGGGTTTGAGTGTTTTCAAAGGTATAAGGTTTGACTATATGATTAGGGTTTTAGGTTGTGAAAATGTATTAAAGAGAGAATGATAAAAATTTATTAGAATAGGTAGGTTTATGTTGATTTGATGTAAAACCTACTACATAATGGTAAAAATATGAATTAAATGGACACTTGAAAGGGGATTAGATGAGACTTAAAGATAATTGGATGATTAATGGAGGGTGTAGTAAATGTTTTTGAATTTGGTACTTAAAAGGTGGGTAAATGAATAGATTGTTAATTAAATTTATGATATAGGAAAAAAACCTTGGATATGTGTTCTTCAAACTCCAGTTATTGGGATTTCTAATATAATGTCATGACAATTAATTGGCAAATTGTTGTACCATCAAGTTATGTGATATTATACTCCCTGAAATCAATTGTTTGAGATTCCCAATATAATGTCAATATAAGTAGATTAGATTCCTTTCTCTTTAAGTTACACATCTTATAATTGCTTTCAATAATGTAAAATTCATGAGTGTTTTTTAAGTAGTCGGTTTATCATTATGATAATTATCATAGGTTTTTATGTTTTTTTCCATTAGATTAAAAAATATGTTAAGGGTCGCAAAGTTAATTTAATAGTGCAGTGAAAGAAATGATGACATTAAATTTGATAAATGAAAACTTTCGTTAACATTTAAATGAAAACTTTTACAAGGTCAAATAAAATAAAAATTAGTAACATTGAGTTTACAGCTCTATCTGTAACAAAATTTTCCACAAGCTCCAGCTTCAGTAGCGTATAAAATTTATGGGAACTTGTCAAAAAAATCTTGCACTATCAAACAATAATAGGAAGAGAACTTGAAAATGAGTACGAATACTCTTTGTTTTCTTTTTCAAAGTACCTCATCCAGGCAACAATAAATCTTTCTCATCTTCGAGTTATATATACGAATACAAGGCAACAATCCATGGAGAACATGCATATGAAAAAAAGCTTTCATATGTTCTAATAGCTTTAATTGCAATAGATGCTAAGAACAAATGTTAGGAGCATTGTGAAAAAATAATATTGCACTATTGTGTAAACATTAAGAGGTTTTAAAGCTTTATCCCTTTTCTTTTTCTCTTTCCTCGTCTTTTGACAGTCCACCTCATCTTCACACACATGATTAGGGACAAGAACTAGTCCTTTTTATTTTTTTCCCCTTTTTGTTGGGTTTGAGTTTTTCAAAGGTATAGAGTTTAAGTTTTAGATTTTGAAAATGTATTAGAGATAGAGGGAGAAAGAGATGTAGATGAAGACTGTTAATATTATTTTTGCATATGATGATGAAATAAAAGATTTTTTTAAAATATGATATGTTTTAATGTATGATAATGTAATAGAAATTGGTGGGTTGGGTTTATATTGATTTGACATAAACCCACCACAGTTAGTAAAGATATAAATTAAATGGGGACTTAAAAGTGGAATAAATGAATAATGGATTGGTGAAGATGGTAAATGTTTTTAAAGGTGATAAGCAACAGGTAGGTAAATGGATAGTCCATTAAGGTTATGTTGTGGGAAAAATTGTGGACATGGTGTTTTCCAAAATCCATTTGTCAGTATTTTCGATATAATGTAGAACACTTATTGAAAAATTATTCTATGATCTAGTTATGTGATATCGTGTTCATTGAACACCATTTGTTGGGGATTTCAGATATAATGTTGGCACAATTAATCGGCAGCTTATTATGTTTCTTCCATGTTTGTTTTCTTGATCTAAATAATCAAGAATCCCCATTAAATGGCAAAACAAGGATGATACTAGTTTAGTGATATTGAATTTCTAAAATGGAATGTTTTGATGATATTGTATTTATTAAGCAAATAGATTAGATTCCTTTCCTTTCAATATACAAATCTTTCAATTGCTTTTAAAGATGTAAAATTCACAGTTACATTCAATTTTGAAAATTCACTATTACTTTCAAAATGTAACAAAATATGCTAAAATCTTCCCATGTTCCACTTTTTTCTAGGTGTCTTTGCATGCTTATAAGGTTGTACATAAACATCATCCTCAATTGCACTTAGAAATTAGATACTTCTATGTGCCTAATGTTTCGGAATTATGTATGCATGAGTGCAGTACATGAATAGTAAAAGTTTTGTTGCTACAACATTATTCATGCTTTTGCTCCGAGGGAGTTCTCCTAAGAACCTTGTAATAATCACCTACACGTAATTAGGAAATATATGGCAATGATGAATAGGTGACATACAAGCTAAGAAAACTCGAATACACTGTAATGGCATTCTTCACATTAGATTGTAGGAACAATTATAAGGAGCTATGTGGAAAAAAGTCTCGCACTATCCGATTTGAAAAGGGTTTGGAGCTTTTTCCTTTTTTTTTTCCCCCCTTTTTTCTCTTTCCTCGTTAACAATGATGAGTATCATGCTATTTCTCCACCATCTACATCATCTTTGCGAACACATTGGGATTGTCTTAGTGATTACAAGGTTTGGGAATATGTTTTAGTTTTTCAAATTGAAAAACCATAAATAACAAACACATACAAAGAGATATGGAGATGGTGATGGATTATGTACATGATGTTGAAATATACGTAATTGGTATGTAAAGGTAGGAAAATGGAATTGAATTTAAGTGTTTATGTTGATTTGACATAAATCTACCACCCATCACCAAAGGTAAAGGGGATGTAAATGTAATTTATGTTGATTGGGCATTTGAGGTAAAGGGATTTAATGAGGATACTAAGGGAATTTTTTATTGGCCTTGGAGTTTGTTTGGACTTGGACTTTGCAATATTAATGTCCCGAAATTTAAAGGATATGATCTTCATGTGAAGTTGAAACATTTATGGTTATTGCCGTGAAAATGTAACCATTAAATATTTAAGTCTATGTTACATGTCATATAATTACATCAACATTAACATCTAATTTTTGGTAATAAATTAACATTAACATTTTTCATAAAAGGAAACAAAAACTTGGGAGTAAATCAATGCCAAATGGCAAGCTCGTCAAACATCAACAGTTAGTAGAATGAATAAACTCCATTTCGTTGGTGATGATAATAATAATTTCTTATTTGTTCTTGATGTAGCTCGCAATATATTGAGAAAGCTCTTATATGTTCCAAAGGTAGTCTTGTTAGGACCCATCCAGAATTCCTTCCCCAGAACCCTAGACAAGCCCTGATCCCAGGGAAATACCACCAAACCTTCCAACGGAAAATCCGGCAGCACGTCCCCTAAGGGTAGGACTAACCAAAAACTACCTGCACTGAAAACACACTTCAAAAATTCATCCCCTTATTCCTCCCACGTTACTACAAATTGGTTTCACAAATTTACAGCACTTCAAATAACAACAGTAGCAACCCAGTGCATTAAAAACAACTACACGTCCAATACAGTATACAGAGCATTATACAGATACATGTGGAATTTATACAATGACAGATAAGAAGTAATACAAGATGAAGACGAAAAAGGGAAGAAATACTTCTTGAACCTTCGGCAACGAACTGAGACGTTGGGCTCGCCCCGGACAATCAACGTCTCCAACCTGGACCTAGGGGAACGTAATTTAAGAGTGTGAGATGCTAATCATCTCAATGAGTGACCCTATCTACTATACAATATAATACCACGGTAATAAGTAGATAGATAATAATTCATTGGAAATAATAATTTCTCTCAAAACCCTTACAATTCTCACAGTTGGAAAAGTTCCCCTTTTAAAACATTTTCACAAAACCCGATATTCGTACTTCCCGAAAACCAATGAACCAAATAATTTAATAAAAAACAAATAAATAAATAAATAAATAAATACCCCAAATATAAATAAACTGCAATAAATTATAATAAATAATTTTGTACCATTTGGGGTTTGAAACTTTATTTGAAAATTACACCTGACAATTACACCTGACGCAGCACACCATATACCGGTGATGCCCTCTGATACCCAGCGTCCCGAACACCGACTGGCGGGGAGGTTAAAGAGAGAAACCTGCAACGGCACTTCGGCGTCCCGACAGTACCGCTGCTAAAATCATCTCCCGGCCAAAGGAGGGGCGGCTGTGGCCAATATCAAACTTGCCTGCTCAGTCCAATGGCAACCACGGGAGAAATAATAACCGCGCGCTAAACCACATAATAACCGCGCGCTACCACGTGTCCATACACCATATACCAGAACACTAATACTGTATGAGTGCGTCTAAAAATAAACATTAATAACCAACTGTACCGTTTTCCAAAATTACCGTGGGAAATATATTAAAATTTCACATTAACCATCCCACATATTTTTATTTAATAAACCGGTACGAAACATTGATAACCAACAAACCACCATTTTCTCGAAGTACGAGATGCAACCATAAAAATACCGCGGGCATAATTTATATAATTTAAACATATATTTTCGTAAAATATTTAACCCAATTATGCTCGGAAAATCAAATTTAAAACCACGTACAAATACTACCAAAATACACTTTGCTCATGCATAATAAATAAATTAAATCACAATAAAACCATAACCAAATTGTACCACATGAGCATAAATTAAATACCAATTAAACATAATTAATTGCCCAAAAATGATATAAAATCCAGACA
The DNA here is from genome assembly GCF_031755915.1 of Ziziphus jujuba. Taxonomy (NCBI): domain Eukaryota; kingdom Viridiplantae; phylum Streptophyta; class Magnoliopsida; order Rosales; family Rhamnaceae; genus Ziziphus; species Ziziphus jujuba. The sequence continues at coordinate 20,310,447 of NC_083383.1, read as the reverse complement.
CAATCAATTACTGAAAATACTTGCTCATGTGTAATAAATACCATTTAATCATAATGAAATAATAATCGGGAATTTCTAATGACCCAAAATTTCATTTAACACTAATGGGTAAATATATATATAAAATAATATTTTTCCCGATTATATTTAAAATACGCCACATGAGCACCAATTACAGGTATCAAATTAATGCCACATAAATACAATTAATTACCCCAAAAACATTTTCAAAGGTGGGTCACTCACCTGGAGCACGCAATTAAACCATGATCCACCATGGGATCAATTCCACGATTCACCGGTGCTCCTAGAACACAATTCACAGACAGTCAAATAAATTAATATTTTATTCGGGTAAATAATACCCGGTACCCGGGGGGTCAAACACAAACTTTAACCAAAATAGGTGAATGATATACCGAATCGAAGCTCGTGGGACGAGGATCACAAATCCGGTCTCCATCGACCCCAATTCCGCCGGAGGTGGTCGGAATTTGGTCGGGAAGCTTCGGTCAGTTTTAAACTTGAGGGATCTTTCAAACGGTGGGGATTTTGGGCAATCTAACCCCGGAAATGGACTCAGAGGGGTCGAAAATGGTGGAATAGAGGTATGGGTTGGGCTGGTTTAGTCGGAAACGGCGAGAATCGCCGGAAAATTTCAAGTCGTCGCCGCGGACTTCACCGGCCCAATCTGGGCGCGTCCAGCGGCGGCTGGCCGGGAGATTTGGTGGCTGAGGTCGCGAGGTGATGGGCTACACCGGTGGCCGGCGCGTGTGGCTTTCCGGCGACTGAAATCCGGCCAACTGGTCGGTCAAAGAGAGAGTCAAAGGAGAGAGAAAGAGAGAGAAAAAGCTGTGCTTTTTTGTTTTGTCTCCGTCGGGCTCGGGGAAGAAGGGAAGGAAAGGGAAAGGAAAAAAAAAGAAAAAAAGAAAAAAAGAAAGTGTTTTCCCACGTGGGGAAAAAAAGAAAGAGAAAAAAGAAAAAGAAAAGAAAACGGAAAAGAAAAAGAAATAAAATAAAAATAATTAAATAATATTAATAATAATATTATTATTTAAAATAATAATTAAAAATAATTTGATATTTCACATGGTTGACATGTGGCTTCTCAACATGGTGACACATGGTCACCTTCATTAAGTCACACGTGGCACATCGTTATGCGTTTAAAAATAATATTAAAATAATACAGTATTTAAAAAACTCTACAGGTCCATAACTTTCAAACCACATGTCCAAATCGGATGTGCCGCTAGTCTACGGACTCGTATCGACGAACACTTACAACCATGCATGAGTCAATGCTCAACTTTGCATGAATAAAAAGTCAACTCCGGCACCCCTTGGACAGTTTGGACCCCAACTTGTTTTGCTCATAACTTTCAAACCGTAGCTCCGTTTTCAACGTGCTACCAGTCTACGAACTCGTGCCAATGTGTACTCCATAACGGTACCTCAGTCAACCTAGAATTCCAACCGGGTCAAAAAGTCAACTTTTGACTCCTTGGTCAACGGTCAACCTTGGTCAACGTGCAAAAATTCTGATATGGTTCGGGACGGGGTGTTACAAGTCTTCAAATTGATAGTGAGAAGAACTGTATGAGAGCCTATTGAAAAAAAGATTTGCACTATCACATTCTTAAAGTACTTTAGAGCTTTTTTTCTTTTTCCTTTTCTCTTTCCTTAGCTAGAATGGCAAGTCTCACCTTGTCCCTCAACACTTTTCATCATCTTCATTAATGTGTTTTAATTTTTGAATAAGTATAGGAGAGAGTGATGGAGATGGAGAAAGCAGTTTGCAGGAGAGAATGAATTGAGGGTTTTTACATATGATGTTTAAATATAGAAAATAGTAGAGATAGGAAGTAAATATGAATTAAATTGGAGAGTCTATTGGATCGTTTATGTTGAGTTGAAATGTTATGTAAGCTTTGATTTGCTTGGTGTTTGTTTTCAACTATTTTTTTCCTAAATTGCATAGATGGAGGATCTTGATATATTGTCGGGACAATGTGGTTCAATATATATGTTTGTTATTGCTCAATGTTTGTTTCCCAAGTTCTCGTCATCAAGATGGTAAGGACATTTGAATTTTTGTGTGTTATTTCCCATTCAAACGTAATTTTCCCTACATATTAAGTTTGATCAAAATTCTTGATATAAAATCATGAACATAAGACATTTATTTTGACCATTATGTATATGCATTAATGTTTATTCACAAGTACTTTATCGAATTGTAAAGTTTGGGAATCTTCATATGAATTTGGGGCATTAATATGACAATAAGATATATGTTTTTTCACAACTTCGTTTTCCTAGTTCTAGGATTATAATGATCAGGACATTTGAATTTTATGTGTTATCTACGTGAAATGCAATCAAAAGCTCTATAAAAAAGAAAAAAGAAGTAACTGAAAGTATAAACTGTAGTATCAATTCATTGGGGTTTTCCTAAGTAGAGCCCTCTTGGGTGCTCAGAAAGGTCCCCTGTGGTCCTATCAATTGGTCACTAAAGAGTCTAATTATATTGCGAGCCTTTTCCATAGATCTGATTAACATCTAATTACACCAATCCAACTTCAGTTTTGTCACACTTTATCCAAACAAGGTCCAATTTATGGGCATTAACTAATTGATCCAAAAATGGAAAAGTTATCAAACGATATCCAACATTCACAAACTTTATAACAATGAATAGCTTGTCGAATGGATAACAAGAATTTAAGCTCACCTTGCTCTAAAATGTCATTGCTGGTGAGAAAACACATTGGAAAGTTTGGCCAAACATGATGTTGATGGATCGCTAAACCATTAAAAAGTTTTTCGAATAGAGATCGGATTCAAGCTTAGAGGGTCCAAAATAGTGGTAAGGTTATATAAGGCTGCCTGAAATGGTCAGAAAACGGCCAAACTCCCATGAAACCTTAGGGCCATTGTCACAAGCATCGGACAACCAATCCTTGTGTGTCTGGCAATGTGGAATTTAGGGGTTTTGGCTTATGGGACATAGGCTATGCCAGTGGCCGGTATGTGTCGTTGTCCGGTGGCTAGAGGAGGGTCAAATCCAACCTAATCAGATTGAGATATAAAGTAGGTTCCTAGGTCATAGGTCTCGTTCATGAGTCTAAGAGGAATTTTAGGTCTTGTTGAATGTTTTTTCAAATTGTTTAATGAAGGCACACTCCCCAATAAACATATATTGGTCTAGGGTTTACTAAAAGATAAAAACTCATGACTGGTTTGGATACAGATAAATATTAATATTTGAAAACTTTATATAGTCATAACTTTCTAATGTTAACTCATAATTAGGCATGTTGCCGGTTTACAAACTCATAACGATGAGCTGTACACCTCGGTGTAAGATTTAAATAAAAAATCCATCTAAAAAAAACGTCAAACTTGGTCTCATTTAAAAATCTAATTTTGTCAAACTTCGTTAACCATGCTCAAACCGCCCAAAAATTTTAAATTTCAAATGTTATTCACATAACAAGTCATTACATAAGGAAAATAAAACATGTCCAAATTCAATGAACCATAAATTCAGTGTTAAATTTTATCTTTTCAAGTGATCCAAAATGTTTGATAAAGAAAGTAGTTTGATGGATGGATCTAACTTGAGTTTGGTTGTACATATATATACAAAAATTATTAAATGAGAGGATCTGGAATTTTTAAAGTAAGAAAATAGTGCAAATAAATTAGGATGAAGTGTAAATGACCAATTTACTCTGACCTTGATTGACTTGCACTATATTATAACTTTATAAAATTGGGATATTATTATGTGATCAGTTATGAATTGATTTCATTGTAATAATTCTCATATTATGACTATGTTGATGAAAGATTATCAAAACTCTTTTATCAACTATGGATCTTCTTGAAGGATGAGATTGAAAGATATATTTTGGATTTATATCAATTCTAATATAGTTCATTTTGCTCCTATAGAATTTTATTATAATAAATTTACATAGACTCTGAATATATTTTTAAATCTCAACTATTGAAATAATTTGCTACAAATATTCTAATAAAAATCTATTAGGATATCCCGATAGAAAAACTAATTGAATTTTAATGCACAAAACCATTCAAGATTAATTAATCTATTTCCCTCTTTACCTCTTTGTGCCTGCATTGAGATCATGGTGGCTGTAATTCAATAAAGAACCTACTGACTTTTGTAAAGCTGTGCTTTATTTGTAATATACTCTTAAGTCAAATTAAGATGTAACTTTCACCAAAGCAAAAAAAGTAAAAATAATAATAAAATAAAATAAAACACAAAAACTAAAAAAATAAAGGAGAAAAATCTTTCACCAAATATCCAACCCGTGAAATGGTGATAAGATAGGAATATTAAATTGCAAAAAGGTGAATCAAATGCGGTTTTGGCGCACTGGGGTAGTCCTCATCAATATATTCTGATAATATGTGAACCAAAGGTACACCCATATTTTACATGGATTTTATTCCCTACAGGTAAATTGAAAATTCGGAATTGGTAATCTTCTACTTGAATGCAAATCATTCAAGGTTAAAGACAAATCGAAAAGGACCCTATAGCATCTAGAATGGTGCTCTTCAAAGTCAAACCCCCTTAATGGAGCATAAAGCTGCATGTAAAATTAATAAAGAAGAAAAATACAAAACATACACATCATATTAAGTGTTAATTTCCTTCAATAAATTCGAAATAAAATTATTCCGCTAAGTGTGCAACTGACATGTAAAAGAAACTAATTTAAAGTCAATGTTTATCAAGAATGATGATTTTTAAAAAAATTGTTGTATCATATAAAGATGACAATTCATTAAAAAGCCATCATTTTTTTTTACATGTCTACACCATAAAAAGATGCAGCTCCACTATAAAATTTCCATTTAAAACCATTACTGGCTTTTTTAGAAGTCAAACTGTACACAGTAATGCCGTTTTGAGCCTTTTTAAGTTCCATATTCTTTTTTTCAATTTTTCCTTATTTTCTTATATTTTTATTGAATACATATATATATATATATATATATATATGTTATAGCTAAGCACTCTCTGAGTCTAGAATTTCTATTTTGTTGGGTGCATCAAACCTAGACCTTGGTTTCAGAAAAAATATAACATTTACCACTCGAACTTTTCAATTTGATAGTTATTTGGTCAGCGGAAAATAAATAAATAAATAAATAAATAAAGTTAAGTGGATTTTAATTATTAAATTGAACTACATAGTCTAAAAAATATTGTACGTCAAGAAAAAATTCAAAATATACATCTCATCTAAGAAAAAGTATGCATCAAAATAAATACAAAGGAACACTTCTATTCATACTAGAAAAACTATGAAGCACATTACATTCTATATACATCTATATTAAATTTTATTTTTGATTTCTACACTAATAGAATATGTCAATTTCTGTATACATCTATATTAAATTTTATTTTTGATTTCTAAACTAATAAAATATGTCAATTTATTTTCGAAAGTGGATGTGTATGACTTTTTATCGATAGATATTTTGCATGCTTTGTGGTCCGAATATAATTGATCTTATAAAAAATTTATAAAATTATAAAATTCAAAATTAAATAAATGTCTATAATGATTAAATTCATTAATTAAATGTTATATATATATTTTTTTTGATAAAAATATTATTTGCAATATTTAGATAATAAAAATAGTTTTGATTAAATTATTTCAAAAAGGTATAATGGGTAGAATAATGCTAGAGATACTAACAATTTGTACCAAAATGTACCAAGATGAAATGGAATCTAACGTGACATTTAACTTAAAAATCTACATCATTGCCATGTCATTATTAACAAAATCATTCATTTTTAATATATTTAAATACCTTGTTAGAGCTTTTTCTAGAAAATAAAAATAAAAACATGAATAGATATTGCATTTAGGGTTCCCCTTGCTAAATTAAGTTTTTTTAATAGATTTTGATTTTTAGATCTAAGGTTCAAATTGAGTTTTGTTACCAACAAAAATCCTCATTCTCATCTTCTTTAATAAAACCTTACCATCGCTTGGGCGTTAGATGGTGCCGATGGCTCCAAGGTGAAGAATGGAGATCGCGTTGTGCACCTCCTCTTCTTTGTTTAGTTGGAATCATTTGGATGGCACATGATGGTGGTGAGTGCATGAGTGTGTGTGTGCGGCACAAGATGATGGACAGAGGAGAAGGAATGGTGGCCTGGTTGTAAATGGTGATTTAAGTAGGAAAAACGGATGGCCGCCGTCTGGTTTCAGAAGAGAGAAGGCCATAAGGGTTACATTTGCACAATCAAGAAAACAACCAATTTTCCTGTACGTTTTAGAAGGAAATGATGATATTCAAATTTATGTTTCTTTTTTAATATATATATATATATATTGTTTTTGTTAATAATGTATAAATATATGTAAATACATATGGATCTAAAATATGAAAACAAAATACAGAAAAATTAAATAAAATAAATTATTAAGAATCTGTATCTCCTTTAGTTTGGTGATCTGTTGGTTGAATAAGTTATTCGAGATCTGTGTGGTACCACAGTGTCCTTAAGATAATTTCTGTCCTACCGGTGCAGATCTTTTCCTGACTGTTGTCTTCAAGAATACAACGAATTCTGAAATCTTGGACTCAACAACACCAAAATTTCCCTTCGAACATTCAGTGCACCTTTACTTTACCACACTAAAAAATGCCAAGAATGCAGAAAACTCTTTTTTTCTATTTTATCTCAAAAAACACGTAAGGAAGTAAAAGGAAACGCTAATTCTATTTCCTTAAGTCCTTCACTTTTTCCGGAAAGCTTTTTTCAATTCCAAAAACCAAAAAGGAATACATTAAATGCAATTAAAGCCCAATAACCAACAAATCATTCACACCTATTAATTTTTTTTAAAAAAAAGTTACAGTATATATATATATATATATATAATTTTGATGAGAATATGTCTGAACCAATTTTGATGAGAAGCTTTTAACTTTTGGCCATAATTAATTTTGAGATGGGGAACCCTAAAAGCAATAACTATTCATGTTTTTATTTTTTTATTTTTTATTTTTAAAAAATCGAATAGGATATCTAATAAAATATTAAAATAAATAATTTTGTTAATAAATCAGTGTTGACATGGCAATGATATGTACTTTAGTTGGATGCCACATTAGATTCTACCTCATCTTGGTACTTTACAGTATATATATATATATAATTTTGATGAGAATATGTCTGAACCAATTTTGATGAGAAGCTTTTAACTTTTGGCCATAATTAATTTTGAGATGGGAAACCCTAAAAGCAATAACTATTCATGTTTTTATTTTTAAAAAATCGAATAGGATATCTAATAAAATATTAAAATAAATAATTTTGTTAATAAATCAGTGTTGACATGGCAATGATATGTATTTTAGTTGGATGCCACATTAGATTCTACCTCATCTTGGTACTTTTTTTGTACAAATTGTTGGTATTTCTAACATTATTAGGGATTTTTGTCAAAAAAATTTTTTTTGGCACGTTTGATATGTGCAATAAATTAGTATTTAATTTTTAACGGGGACAATTTGTTATATAGGGTTAGTAGAGAGGTTTGTTTACTATTTTAATAGTTTAAGGAGGCATCTTCAAAAAAATTAAAGAAAAAAAAAATAGTTAAGACGGTTATTTATAAATGTCAAATAATTTAGGAGGCTTTTTGTATAATTAAACCAAAATTGAAAAACAAACAAAAAAGAAAAATTCAAGTAAATTAAGACAAGTCGTATGAATCCTTATTTCAAGAAAACAATATCTGAGGACGCAATCATGCATTATGGCTTTAAAAATATATACATAACGCATCAACAATGTATTCCCTTTTTTTTCTTTTTTTTTAATTCATTACCCCCAAAAAAAAAAAAGAAAAAAGATCTGTTCCTTTTTTAACTTTTTTCCGCCCTTCTGTTGATTGGGCACAAAGGCAGGCAAAACGATACACCGGGATCTTATTTAAGTGGCCGCCTTTGTTTCTACGCTACAACGTGAATGGATCTTTACCCTGGTGGTAAATGTTGATTGGCCTTTGCTCCGTCTTTTCCCTTTCAACAAATTTTGTCAATCACTCATATTAACTTTAATATTTAAATTGCTCATAGATAAATTAACCCACAAAAAATTTAAAAAAAAAAAAAGAAAGGTAATTGGCAACAACATCCCTTGCGCTGTATCCCATTTGGCATAAAGGTTCTTCAACATCTTTTTTTGGATTGCCCCCTAAACTATATTATTTTTTATATTGTAAAGAATTTTTCAAATTTCCATTAAATATGTGATGGAAAACACTAGTTCAAGGCACTTATAGGGGTATTCCTAGACATTCTAATTTTCTAAACTTGTAAGGAAGGATCAAACTGTAAACCTGATATAGTTTGAGGGTTAACAATGCCAATGTGAAAATATTTTGCTTGATTTTGTTGAATTTCACTTATTCATTTAAGGGTTTGTGCATACCTGTATTTAAATTATATTAACTTTCAAACATTAATATTTTGCCATATCGATTTATAAATAATATTAGCATGCAAATTTGTACAAACTCTCCATCTAGTTACGAACTTAACTAGAATTAAACCTTGTCATTCTCTTGCACAATCATTCCAACGTTCTTAGGAACTACTTGTATTGAGCTAATCCAATTGCTATATGAGATTGGATAAATACACTTGAAATCTAAAAGTTTAAAAATCTCACCCGTACTACTTCCTTTAAATTTTCATTTAATCTCCTTTGATGTTCCATGGTAGGTTTATGATCTTCCTCCATAAATATTTTATGCATATAAAAATAATACCTTTAATGCCAACAATTGTCCATGCTAAGGCGATTTTCTATTCTCTCGAACTTTTTGAAGTTTACTTTCTTAGTCCTCACAAAATATTTTAAAAAACCATTAAGATATTTGATACAAATCTAGAACGACGTGTGCCTAAACTTGTATTATATTAGCCTGGATCTAGTTAAGTTCAAGTTCTAATGGTCACCTTGACCGCTAACCAACCTGTGATTAGAAACTTTGGTATATATTGAAGACACCATAATAGGTGATGAATATCCTATTGATAAGTCAAAATTAAAACATTCATTTACTAATGGTGTTTTAAGTGTTTCAGGAGAACAAAGAGAATTCAACCTCACAAAGTGTTGAGAAAAGGAAAGTAGAGAAAAGGAAAATGCCTAGTTTTTCTTAGTTTACTAAACTAATTTGGATTAATTAATTTCTTTATTTTGAATTAGGAATTAATTAATTTACAATTGAAATAATAAAATAATAACTTTCCTAAACTTATTTTTTCAGCAAATAAATAAATAAAAATAAAAATAAAAGACCAATTTTCTAAAACGAAAAGTCAAAATAAAATTAGGAAACTAGTTGACTAGTTTGACAACTAAAGTATTTTTTACCAATCTCCAGCTTGTTTGGGCTCTAAATCAGCTTCCATATGCCATGTAGGATACCAAATATGATTAATAATAATGCTCACACGTTGCCCCTTGATTGGAATAAGTCAAACAAGAAGAAAAGTCAAAGCTAGTGGCAAAACAGCACATTTTCGGCCAAATTGAGAGGTTGTCCGTACAAGTACTTTTTGGATGGTTTTGACTCTACCTTGGCTAGATTCCATATCCTCTTAATAATATTTATTTAGTTCATGAAGTGTTAAAACCATTCCTTGCTGTCCGGAGTCCAAATTTGCAAGAAAATAGCTATCCGGGTTCGTATTGGTCTCCACCACTTGGAGGCTTAAAACAGATTTTGTATCTTCAGGTATTGTCATGCCCTCTTGAGATTGAATTACTCCATGAATAAAGCCAGCCAATTTTTCCTTAAATCTCTTAACTTGTGCCCTAGTGATTGGCCCCATCTTCATTTGTATAGGACCCGTACCCCAACGGGTAGTCAGTTGAACAGGCACGGGCGGAATCATATCATTCCCCTCCTCTTGAAAAGGATTTGCCCTCAAATCAAAGTCATCACCTGCTAAAAAAGGAGATAAGTCAGCAATAGTAAATTTAACACTAACATTATACTCACTCGGTAAGTTAAGTTTGTAAGCATTTTCATTAATCCACTCCAAAACTTGAAAATGTCCATCCACAAGCAGCATAAGCTTTGATTTTCTTTGTTTTGGAAACCTTTCCTTTCGTAAGTGCAACAAAATCAAATCTCCTGGGTCAAACACTATCACAATAAAATCTAAAAATACATGCTCATTATGGTAAAAATTACACTTTTTAAAGTTAGCAAATAATCTTTTTCTAATTTTCAAATTGCCACAAAGTAAAGCTCTCAACAATGCAGATAAAATTCTAAACAACAAAAGCATCTTTAAATAGCATCTTTATAATTCATGACCAGCAATGGTTTCTTACTAAAGATAGCCTTATTAACATCCCCAAAACTTAAATAATTTTTTTTACTTTTCCTCTGTTTTCTTTCTTTTCCTTTCTCTCTCTTGGCCACCTCACATTCTTCCTCTATCTTGGGTTTCTCACTAAGCATCTCAGCTTTCTCTATTTTTTTCACTCCACTTTCAGCTTTCTCGTGATTTTTCCACTCAATTTGTGTCTTACAATGCTTATCTTGGATAGTAAGCTCAGACTGACCTTCCTGGATGGATGGTGAAGCCATAGGTGCCATTCTAGTTTTCCCCTTGAGCTTCTCGGCCTCCATCATTTGTTGTATTTGCAATTGGTTTCTATATACTTCCTCGTGAGTCAATGGCTCTAGCTTGACCTTCCTACCTTTAAATCTAAAAACAGTACAATTCTCTCGACCATAATGAGTAGCATCTTTATAAAATTGCCATGGTCTACCTAATAGAATATGTCTAGCATGCATAGGCACAACATCACACAAAACAACATCCACATATTTATCTATGCTAAATTTTACCTTGGCTTGTGTATTCACTTTCATTTCATCACTATCATTAAGCCATTGTTATCTGTATAGTTTGGGATGTTTAATAGTTGTTAAGCCTAATTTAACAACCACAATGTTACTAATTACATTTGTACAACTTCCACTATCAATAATCATACTACAAATCTTACCTTGGATTTCACATCGGGTGTGGAAGATATTTACTCTTTGAACTTGATCCTCATCCTTGTATACAGCAAGTACTCTCCTAGAAACCAAGTTTAATTCAGAATTGGATGCATGGAGTGTCTCGGCTTCATCTTCAAGTTCTTCCTCTCCTTGTTCGATCTCACACTAACTTTCTTCACTTTCCAATTCTAGCTCACCATTGCCTTTTAACACCATGATTCTTTTATTCGGGCACTGGCTAGCGATGTGTCCTCATCCTTGGCATTTAAAACAAATAATTTTTCTTGATCTTGAACGTTTAGGATCATATTTTACCTCATTCTTTGGTGCTTGGATAGATTCGGCTTTAGACTCCCTTTTTGGTTGATTTGAACTTTCTTCTCCAACTTTCGGCTTTGGCTTGTTTTCAAAGGTAGGATTGTTTTTCCAGCCACTTGGATTTGATCTTCCATTGTTCGAAACACCTCCAAATCATGAGCCTACATCCCTTCTCTTGAATTGATGCTCTAATTTAATAGTCACATGTAACATCTCCTCAAATTCCATATATTGTTGCATTTTTAGTTGATTGGCTATTTCACGATTCAAACCACCAAGAAACTTTGCCATGGTTGCTTCTTTTTCTTCGTTCATGCTTAACCTCATCATAAGCATCTCCATCTCCATCTCCTTGTAATAATCCTCCACGAACCTAGTTCCTTGAGATAAAGATTGAAGTCTTTGATGTAGCAACATATGATATGTGATGGTACGAATCGCTTCCTCATGGCTCCTTTCATTTGTCACCATATAGTGATCAAGTCATCACCAACTCTCTTTTGGGTGTTTTTCTCATTGGTTCACATTGGAGTGCATAATGACCAAATTCCATTGCTGCCAATTTCATCTTCTTAGCCTCCGAATAGTTGTGGCAATTGAAGATCATCTCCATATGCTCCTCCCATTCCAAATAAGCCTCCAGGTCACTTTTCCCCATGAAAGGTGGTATAAACACCTTGATGTTGCCAAGATCATCATCTACCTCCTCTCTCCTATACCTCCCACAGCATAGCCTCTCTTGGACAGCAAGTGTTTCATCCATTCCTTCCTCAAAATCATCTCCAAAATATTCCTCTTCAAACTCCTCTCTAGGTCGTCCATGGCTTCCTTGACCTCGACCTCAACTTCCATGGAACTTTTGCCTCAAATTCGGTCCACCAAGAGATGTTTCTATTCTGTCAATTCTTTGATTTATGTGGTCAAATTGAGCATTCATCTGCTGCAATTGTTCCAAGACAGCCTTCATGTTTGTTTGCTCACCACTTCCCGTAGCTTGGGAATCACCATGGAATCCTACGGATTCTTCTTCATTAATTCTTAGTGGTGGATCTCCTCTCCTCATCCTTGAATGTGCCATGTTAGTATAAATAATGCAAAATAAAATAAAGTCTCACCAAAAATCACTCCCTTACGTGTTTCACTCAATCAAAGTCTCGACACTCGTGTTTCACACTAGTTTCGGCTTTTACTCTCTTTTAAGGTCACACATTCTTGCCTTTTTCCACTCAAAGAATTATCTCAAAGTTCTTATTAAAACACCCACAAAATAACAATTAGATCACAAGTATGTTTTAATTAAACTATCAACAAATTAATAATGCAATACTGAATGAATTAACAAAACCTAGTTTTCAGCTTTTCTAGGCAAAATAAGGAGAAGCAACAAGAAACTTTTGGAATTAATAAGAACTGGACTAGATGGTAAGAAATTAATAATCCAAGAATGAAATTTTAGAGAAAGAAATTCAAACTCAAACAAGAATCAATTTGAACAAAATTAAAGAGTAGTGTTGGTTGTTGTTCTTGTAATTCCTGTTTTGTATCAATTCCTTTAACTAATTTTAATCCAATAATTTAAGCATCCAAAATTGAAATATCCAGCAACAAAATAATTCTCCAGCAACTCCAAATATTGAATAAATTAGCAGCTCCAATAAATTTCCAGCAACAAATTTCAACACCAAATTCAACAATTTTTTTTTTTTTATTCAGCCTCTTTTTTTTTTTTTTTTTTTTTTTTTTAACTCACAGAACATAATGATATGAAACTTGGATGACCTGCTCCTAAACCCGTATTATATTAGCCCGAATCTAATTATGTTCAAGTTTAATGGATTGCCTTAACTTTTAACCAACTTATCATTAGAAACCTTGGTATAGTGAAGACACCACAATAGGTGATGAATGTCGTATTGATAAGTCAAACTAAAACACTCACTCTCTAATGGTGTTTTAGGTGTTCAAAAGAACAAGAGAAATTCAATCTCACAAAATAAATTCTGAATATTATTAGTAGTGTGTTCTTCCTAAAAAACAAGCCTTTTTATAGGCTAGGAGAAAACAAAATAAAACCCTAAAACAAGAAAGGAAAAACCGGCCATGCAATGAAGAATCCTAATATGGCTGAAAGTCTCCTCCTTTCCTAATATAATTTGGATTAATTGATTCCTTTATTTTGAATTGAGAATTAATTAATTTACAATGAAAATAATAAAATAATAACTTTCTGAAAATTATTTGTCTAGCAAATAAATAAATAAAATCCAAAAAGTAATGGTAATCTCTTAAAATAAAAAGTAGAATCAAATTAGAAAACTAAAATACTAGGTTTTTGACGAAGTTGACTTTGACCAATCTTTGACCAATTTGAGCTCCAAATCAGCTTCTATATGCTTTGTAGGATGCCAAATAGGATTATTATGGAGTCCCACACGTTGCCCTTGCTTTGAGGAAAGAGAAAAAGCTAACTCAGCAAAATACAATAAAGCCAACAAGCAATACAGCAATTTTCGGCCAAATTTTGAAGCTGTCCGTACAAGTCCGTACAAGTTGATTTGACTTTTGCCTTGAATTTTTTCCATGACTTATTAGTGATATTTATTGAATCCATAAAGAGTTAGAACCATTTCTTGCTGCCTGGACTCCATAAATGCACTAAAACTGCTACCTGGGTCCGTATCGGCTTCCACCATTTGTATGCCCAAAATAGGTCTTGGATCTTTGGGTATGGACAAGTGATCTTGAGAAGGAATTACCTCTTGGATAAAGGCAGAAAATTTTTCCCTAAACCTCTTAGCTTGAGCCCTAGTGATCGGCTTGGTTTTCATCCGTATTTGGTCATCAAACTAGTGGGTTGTCGGTTGTGCGGGCGCGGACAGATTCGCATCATTCCCCTATTCTTGAAAAGGATTTATCCTCAAATTAAGATCATCACCTGAAGAAAAAGGAGATAAGTAAGCAACATTAAATATGGCACTAACATTGTACTTACCTAGTAAGTAAAGTTTGTTAGCATTTTCATTGATTCGTTCCAAAATTTGAAAAAGTCCATCCCCTGGAGGCATAAGCTTTGACTTTTGTTGCTTCAGAAACCTTTCCTTTCTTAAGTGCAACCAAATCCAATCTCCTAGGTCAAACACTAACACAACAAAATCTAAAAATACATGCTTATTATGGCAAAAATTACGCTTTTTAAAGTTAGCAAATAATCTCTTCCAAATTTTCAAATTTTCACAAAGTAAATCTCTCAAGTTCTATACAACAAAAGCATTTTTAAATAAGCATCTTTATAATTCATAACTAGCAATGATTTCTTATTCAAAATAGCTTTATTAACATCCCCAAAACTCAAATAAAAATTTTTATTTTTCCTTTCTTTTCTTCCTTTTCCTTTCTCTCTCTCGGCCACTACACAACTTCCTTCTCTCTCAAGTTTCTTATAATGGCTCTCAGGTTTCTCAATTTTTCTCACTCTACTCTCGGCTTTCTCATGATTTTTCCACTTAATTTGTGTTTTAGAATGCTTACCTTGGACAGCAAGTTCGGACTTACCTTCTTAGATGGATGGTGAAACCGTTGGTGCCATACTAGATTTCTGCTTGAGTTTTTTGGCCTCATTCTTTTGTTGTATTTGCAATTGGTCTCTATATACTTCCTTAGGAGTCAATGGCTCCAACTTGACCTTCCTCCCTTGGATTTCACATCGGGTGTGGAAGATGTTCTCTCTTTCAATTTCATCATCATCTTTGTATGCAGCCAGCACTCTCCTAGAAACCAAGCTTAATTCAGCATGGGATGCATTCAAAGTTTCAACTTCACCTTTAAGCTTTTCCTCCTCCTCTTGCTCGGTTTCATCACCACTTTCCTCACTTTTTGATTCTAGCTCACCATTACCCCTCAACACCATGATCCTTCTATTCGAGCATTGCCTAGCGATGTGTCCTCGTCCCTGGCACTTAAAACAAATAATTTCTCTTGATCTGGAAGGTTTAGGATCAGATTTTACCTCATTCTTTGGTGCTTGGACAGATTTGGTTTTGGACTCCCTTTTTGGCCGATTGAACTTTCTTCTCCAACTTTCAGCTTTGGTTTGTTTTCAAAGGTAGGATTGTTTTTCCAGCCACTTGGATTTGATCTTCTACTATTGGAAGCAACTCCAAATCGTGAGCCTACACCCCTCCTCTTGAATTGATGCTTTAATTTAATAGCCATATGCAACATCTCCTCCAATTCCACATATTGTTGCAATTCTAGTTGATTGGCTATCTCACGATTCAAACCACCAAGGAATCTTGCCATGGTTGCTTTTCTATCCTCATTCATGCTTAACCTCATCATAAGCACCTCTATCTCTTTGTAATAATCCTCTACGGACCTACTTCATTGAGATAAAGATTGAAGCCTTTGATGCAGCAACCTATGATAGTGTGATGGTACGAATTGCTTCCTCATGGCTCCTTTCATTTGTCGCCATGTAATGATCAAGTCATCACCAACTCTCCTTCAGGTGTTTTGCTCATTGGTCCACCATTGGAGTCTGTAATGGCCAAACTCCATTGCTGCCAACTTCACCTTCTTGGCCTCAGAATAATTATGATAATAAAAAATCATCTCCACTCTCTCCTCCCATTCCAAATATGCCTCCGGATCACTTTTTCCCTTGAGAGGTGGAATGTTTACCTTGACATTCCCCAGATCATCATCTTCATTCCTTGCTGGCCTCCCACGGATTGGCCATTCTTGAGGTTCAAAAATTTCATCAAACCCCTCATCCAAGTCATCTGCAAAGTTACTTCCCCTGAATTCCTTTCTTAGTCATCCTTGGCCTCCTCGACTTCGACTTCAACCTCCATGAGCATCTAATCTTATATTCGGCCCTCCTTGTGATGTTTCTATCCTGTCCATCATTTGATCTATGTTATCAAATCTGGCATTCATCCGCTGCAATTGATCCAATATAGCCCTCATGTCCGTTTGCTTATCACTCCCTGTAGCTCAGGAACCACCATGGAATCCTACGGACTCTTCTTCATTAATTCTTAAAGGTGGATCTCCTTTTCTCACCCTTGAATTTGCCATGTTAGTATAAATAACACAAAAATAAAATAGGACCTTACCAAATTCTCTCCCTCATGTGTTTCACTCAAATAAGGACTCGACACTCATGTTTATACACTAGTTTTGGCTTTTACCCTCTTTGAAGCTCATACTCTCTTGCTTTTTTTCTCTCAATGAATTATCTCAAAGTTCTAATTAAAACACCTATAAAACAGCAATTAGATTACAAGTATGTTTTAATTAAACTTATCAACAAAACAGTAGCGAAAAGAAAGCAATACCAAATGAATTGGCGAAATATAGTTTTCGGCTTTCTAGGGAAAATAAAGCAAAAAAAATAAGGAAAATTTTGGAATTAGCAAGAACTGGACCAGATGGTAAGAGATTAAGGATTCAAGAATAAAATTTAGAAAAAGAATTTCAAACACGAACAAAAATCAATTCAAACAAAAATAAGGAATAATGTTGGTTGTTGTTTCTTGTAATTCAAGTTTTTGTATCAAATCCTTCAATTAATTTTAATCCAATAGTTTAAACACCCAATAATTCAAATATCCAGCAACAAAAATAATTCTCCAACAACTCAAAATATTGAATAAATAATAAATTAAATAGAAGTTTCAATAATTTCTAGCAAACAAATCAAACTCTAACAAACTGAAATTTTTTTTTTTTTGGGCTTTTTCTTCTTCCTTTTTTTTTCCACTCACAGAACATAACACAACAGTAGTAGCAAGAATCAACACCAAAATTTTCAATTCCAATAGTAAAATCTCACCAAATCCATGGCCTCCAACAAAAACAAAAGTGCAGTTTTTTTTTTTTTAATGTTGCCGCAAACCCTTCTCTCTCTTCTTTTTTTTTTTTTTTTTGAATATATGAATGCAAATATTTAAGACTAAAACAGCAAATAAAAATAAACAAAAATCAAAATTAACAAGAACAATGGTGAAAAACAACCAACAAACTAGGAAACCAAAATACAGTAAAACTAGGAAATCCTAATTCAACTAGGAATATTTTTTTTTTTCTTTTAAGATGCTGAACGTGTATGAGATGGATGCAACCTTAACCTAATGCTAAAATTGCAGATTAACACAAAGATAAATAAAACAAATAAGATAGATTAAACCTGAACAAAATTCTGCTCTGATACCAAATGATACGAACCTAGGACGATTTGCTCCTAAACCTATATAATATTAGCCCGGATATAGTGAAGACGCCAACTTGTGAGTAGAAACCTTGGTATAGTGAAGACGCCATAATAGGTGATGGATGTCATATTGATAAGTCAAACCAAAACACTCACTCTCTAATGGTGTTTTAGGTGTTCAAAAGAACAAGAGAAATTCAATCTCACAAAATAAATTCTGAATATTATTAGTGGTGTGTTCTTCCTCAAAAACAAGCCCTTTTATAGGCTAAGAGAAACAAAATAAAACCCTAAAACAAAAAAGAAAAAACCGACCATGCAATGAAGAATCCTAATATGGCCGAAAGTCTACTTCTTTCCTAATCTAATTTGGATCATTAATTCCTTTATTTTGAATTAAGAATTAATTAATTTACAATGAAAATAATAAAATAATAACTTTCTTAAACTTATTTGTCCAGAAAATAAATAAATAAAATCCAAAAAGTAATGGTAATTTCTTAAAACAAAAAGTAGAATCAAATTAGAAAACTGAAATACTAGCTTTTTGACTAAGTTGACTTTGACAAGTCTTTAACCAATTTGAGCTTCAAATCAGCTTCTATATGCGTTGTAGGATGCCAAATAGGATTATTATGGAGTTCCACACGTTGCCCTTGCTTGGAGGAAAGAGAAAAAGCTAAGTTAGCAAAATACAATAAAGCCAGCAAGCAATACAGCAATTTTTGACCAAATTTTGAAGTTGTCCATACAAGTCCGTACAAGTTGATTTTACTTTTGCCTTGAATTTTTTCCATGACCTCTTAGTGATATTTATTGAATCTATAAATATTTGGAACCATTTCTTGTTATCCAGACTCCATAAATGCACTAAACCTCTACCTGGATCCGTATTGGCTTCCACCACTTGTATGCCCAAAACAGATCTTGGATCTTTGGGTATGGACAATTGCTCTTGAGAATGAATTACCCCCTGGATAAAGGCAACAAATTTGTCCCTAAATCTCTTAGTTTGAGCCCTAGTGATTGATCCGGTCTTCATCCGTATCGGGTCATTAACCTAGTGGGTTGTCGGTGGTGCGGGCACGAATGGATTTGCATCACATAAGACAACTGCAGTAGGAAGAATCTACACCAAAACTGCAATTCCAACACCAAACAATCACCAAACCCGTAACCTCCCAAACACAATACAAATTGTGCAGTTTTTTTTTTTTTTTAATATATGAAGGAAAATATTTAAGATAAAACAGTAAAGAAAATCAACAAAATCCAAAATTAACAAGAACAATGATGAAAAGCAAAAATACGATAAAACTAGGAAATCCTAATTCAACTAGGAATGAATTTTTTTTGTTTTTTTTATAAATGCGGAACATGTATGATGATAGAAGCAACTTAACCTAATGCTAAAATTGCAGATTAACACAGAAACAAATAAAGCAAATAAAGATAGATCCAACCTAAACAAAATGTGGCTCTGATACTAAATGATACGAACTTCGGACGACCTGCGCCTACACCCATATTATATTACCACTAATGTTAAAGATGATGTGAAAATATTTTGCTTGATTTTGTTGAATTTCACTTATTCATTTAAGGTGTGCATACCCGTATTTAATTTATATTAACTTTCAAACATTAATATTTTGCCATATTGACTTATAAATAATATTAGCATGCAAATTTGGACAAACTCTCCACCTAGTTACCAACTTAACTAGAATTAACCCTTGTCATTCTCTTGCACAATCATTCCAACTTTCTTAGGAACTACTTGTATTGAGCTAATCCAATTGCTATATGAGATTGGATAAATACAATTGAAATATAAAAGTTTCAAAATCTCACCCGTACTACTTCCTTTAAATTTTCATTTAATCTCCTTTGATGTTCTGTGGTAGGTTTATGATCATCCTCCATAAATTTTTGGTGCATATAAATAGGATGCCTTTAATGCCAACAATTGTCCATTCTAAGGTGATTTTATATTCTCTTAAACTTTTCAAGTTTACTCTCTTAGTCCTCACAAAGTTTTTTAAAAAACCATTAAGGTATTTGATACGAACCTAGGACAACCTACGCCTAAACTCGTATTATATTAGCTCGGATCTAATTAAGTTAAAGTTCTAATGGTCACCTTGACCCCTAACCAACCTGTTATTAGAAACCTTGGTATATGTTGAAGACCCCACAATAGGTGATCGATATCTTATTGATAAGTTAAAACTAAAACACTCATTCACTAATAGTGTTTTAGGTGTTCCAAGAGAACAGAGACAATTCAATCTCACAAATAAATTTCTGTATAAAATTCAAGCTTGATTTCTCATTGAAAATAAGCCTTTAAATAGGCTAATATTACAAAGCAAAAGCCCTAAAAATTAATTCCAAACCGGACACAAAGTGTTGAGAAAAAGAAAGTAGAGAAAAGAAAAATGCCTAATTTTTCTTAGTTTCCTAAACTAATTTGGATGAATTAATTCCTTTATTTTTAATTAGGAATTAATTAATTTACAATTTAAATACTAAAATACTAACTTTCCTAAACTTCTTTGTCCAGCAAATAAATAAATAAAAATCAAAATAAAAGACTAATTTCCTAAAACGAAAAGTCAAAATCAAATTAACAAACTAGTTGACCAGTTTGATTACTAAGGTATTTTTGACCAATCTCCAGCTTGTTTGGTCTCTAAATCAGCTTCCATATGCCATTTAGGATTCAAAATATGATTAAGAATGATTCCCACACATTGCTACTTGATTGGAATAAGTCAAACAAGAAGAAAAGTCAAAGCCAATGGTAAAACAGCACATTTTCAGCCCAATTGAGAGGCTATCCATACAAGTCCCTTTTAGATGCTTTTGATTCTTCCTTGGTTGGATTTCATATCCTCTTAATGATATTCATTGAGCTCATGAAGTGTTAGAACCATTCCTTGCTGCCCAGAGTCCAAATTTGCACGAAAATAGCTACCCGGGTCTGTATTAGTCTCTACCACTTGCAGGCTTAAAAAGGGTCTTGTATCTTCAAGTATTGTCATGCCCTCTTGAGATTGAATCACTCCATGAATAAATCCAACCATTTTTTCCTTAAATCTCTTAACTTGTGCCCTAGTGATTGGCCCCATTTTCATTTGTATAGGACTCGTACCCCAGAGGGTAGTCGGTTGAACGGGCACGAGCGGAATCGCATCAGTGTTATTGACTATGTGGAGAATTTAAGTTAATTATTAGTGGTTTTGCTTCATTAACAGGCTTCCTAGGTTCACTACCCTAAAATTCTCAATTTTTCTAACAAAATTTAAGTTTCCCTCTCCAAGTCCGGTTTCATGAAGGTTTAAGCCCTCTAGCTTTTCTTCCTCACATGACCAAAATAATTCATTTGAACTTAAGGGATCAAAATCAATTTCCTTTACATGTCATTGATTGTTTCACCCATCAATATGAAAGCAAGTTGAAGATTCATCATCAAAACATTAGCAAACTTAACAGCTTTCGGAATTTGAAAACTTACCTCGTCATTAAGTACTCTTAGTGTTATTTTTTTTTATGTACATCAATGAAGGCCTACCTAGTTACTAGGTATCATCTTTTTGGAATGATTGGGACGTTCTCATCTTCTTCCATGTTAAGTATCATAAAGGCCACTAACAATATTAATTTGTTTGCTTTTACAAGTACATCCTCCAATATTTCCCTTGCTCTTTTGATCCACGGTAAGCTTCTGATAAGATTCATCATTGAAGCACTCAAAGATGGAGTCCTGAGCCATTGGAGTTTCCAACTGGACCAATTGTTATAGCTCGTACAAAAAGGTTTAAAGTAGCATTGAATGGTCTTATCCAGGAGGTGCTTATTGATCGAGTGTGCAAGAGTTTCGATAAGGAAGAATCAAAATTGGCAACGATATTGAGCATTGAAGGCTGCAGATATGAAGGCATGAAGGAGGACAATGTAAAGGCAGTTTGGTCATTTTTCAAGGCATGATGATGTGACACTTTGATGACATGGCATCCTTGGACATGTGGCATCTAAGTGGTTGTCCAGCATAGCTTGAAAAGAAAGAAATAAGCTTGTTTCCTTTTAAATTGCCAAGTTATTTGTTCTCTAAGTTTTGCAATTTTAGTTTTATTTTGATTTTATGAAAGTTTTAATTTTTATAATGTTTATAATTAATTTTTAGTTAGACAATTAACTAGTTTGCTAATCTTAAGTTGTCATGTAATCAGTCAATTTTCTAAACTATAAAGGCTGATCAAATTTAAATTAGAAAATAAGTTAGAATTTAGGGTTTTAAGTTTAGGAAATTATTTTGCATGAATTTCTTATTATTTTTTCATGTATTTTTTCCTATAAAAAGGCTTCAATTTCATTAATACAATAACTTTTGATCTTTATCAAAATTTAATACTTGTGAGAGTTAAACCTTTTGGTTCGCCAACGAATATCCTTGAACTTTTCTAACTTGAGAATTAAAGTTCAAACCTTGATTTATCAATAGGGTATTTTCGTAACCCTTCTATGGCATCATTCATTCCATAGAACTTAAATCAATTAGAAGATCGGGTATTAGTTTGTACGAATATAGGTTGGATTGCTTAGGCTCGTATCAATTTGGTATCAGAGCAAGATTTCTAAGTTTTAGACTTGATTATCTTTTAATTTTAATTTTGTGTTTTTACTACAATTTAGCAGTAGGTTAGATTGCAATCTTATATATTTGTGTTAGTTATTCACTATCATCAACATCCCAAAACAAAAAAAAAAAATCCCAAAAAAAAAATTTCTTCTTGCATTAGATTTTGTTTATGTCTGAATCTTATTTAGGTTATCTTGAGTATCAAACTTTGTATGGGTCTAAAACTTTTTGGTGTCCTTACTGTTTCCAAATCTTGAATTTTGGCCAAAATTGCATCAAATGTTCTCATTAAAGAATTTATTTTTTGTGTGATATTTTCTTGTAAAATTTTGGTCATTAATTTTGCATTATCATCATATTATCTTAATTTAAAAAAAAATTGCATCAAATTGTATCCTTGTCGAAATACATTAGTGGAACTGAATTGAATCAAAATTTATCCATTGGTGTAGTTTGTGAATTATGTTAAATTACTTGGATTGAGATAGGTATTTAGTGATATGTTAAAAAAAAAAAAGAGTAAAAAAAGTTCTTTAAAAAAAAGGTGAAAGTTGAAGTCAATTATGGTCGATGTAAAATATTATTTTATTGCTCTTTGATTCTTTGTCATCTTAAATTGTCTTTTTGCTATCTAAATAATTTATTATTTCCAGATTTGTTATTATGGTCAATTTGTTACAATTGTTTAGCAAATTTCTTTCATTTATTATGGTCAATTTGTTCTAATTCTTTAGTAAATTTCTTTCATTGGCTTAAAGTAGTTGTTCTATTATTTGTTCTTGCTTTTTTTCGTTTTTCTAAGTTTATCAATTCTATTGATAAGTGAATTGGATCAAATTTTTAGATTACTATTGTTTGGGATTTAGTTTGCAAAGAACCAATAAATATAACTAAGAGAGGAAAAAGCAAGAATGTGTGACTTCATTAGAGGATAAAAGCCAAAATTAGTATGCAAACATGAGTGTTGAGTTCTTGATTGAGTGAAACACATGAGGAGTGAAATTCTTAGGATCTCTTATATTATTGTTCTTTTATTAGTAATCTTTTTATAGGGGAGAAATAAATGAAGTCAAATCAAGGATAGATGCGTCGTTATAAAAAACCGCCCCACAAGTTATAAGAAATAGAGGAAAAGGTGTGCAAAGAGATGAACATACTAGTAGAACCACTGAAAATGGTTCGGGAGATGAAGAGGTCAATTCAACTAGTATAAGAAGGAGAAACCATGGAGAAGACAATGGGTGTATCAACCTTAAAATACCTTCATTACATGGTAAGATGGATCTTGAAGCTTGCCTTGAGTTGGAGCAAAAAGTTAAGATGGTTTTTAATTGTCATGATTACTCGAAATCTAAGAAAGTCGAGCTAGGAAGTGTAGAGTTTCTTGATTATGCTCTAAAGTGGTGGGACAAAAAATGCACTGCTAAAAGGAGAGCTGACCAAGCACCAATTTCTACATGGGGGGAGATGAAAACTTTGATAAGAAAAAAGGTTGTACATAGCCATTTTTATCTTAGTATTTATCAAAAGTTATAAACTTGTTCTTAGGGTTCAAAGAGTGTAAAGGAGTATTACCATAAGATAGAGTTTCTAATACTTAGAGTTAATATGGTTGAGGATGATGAATCTACAATGACTCATTTTTTTGTGGGTTTGAACAAAAACATTGTTGATTAAGTGGATTTGCACTAATATATGGATCTTGAGGAGATGTTGCATATGGTGATCAAAATAGAGTAACAACTCAAGAGAAGGGGTACCATACGTGTATGTAGTGCACCATGCCCTTGGAAATCAACAAAAGATCTATGGATAACAACTCAAGAGAAGGGGTACCATATGTGTATGTAGTGCACCAAGCCCTTGGAAATCAACAAAAGATCTGTGGAGCACCAATAAAGCCAAACCAGATTTCAAAACAACTTTGAGACTGAGAATAGAAACTAAGGCCGAAAGTTCTAAGCCACACCAACCAAGTAAGTCCGATCCAACCCCTTCTCATAATCATGATATAATGTGTTTCAAGTATCAAGGAAGGAGATATATAGCTAGCCAATGTCTAAATCAAAGGAAAATGGTCATGCAAGAGAGTGGAGAAGTAGAGTTCGAGGAAGAGGATTCAAATGATGATGAAATGTCAGCTTTGGAAGATTGCAATAATTGTGGAGATAAGGAAAAGCTACCATATCATGAAGGATTGAATTTGGTGATGAGATAAGCATTAGAATTGTACAAAGATGAGGAGGATATACAATGCAAAATCCAAGAGAAAGTATGTAGTATGATAAGTGATGGTAGTAGTTGTACAAATGTTGCTAGTACTTTGCTTGTTGAAAAGTTAGGCTTACCTACATTTAAACATTTAGATCTTGTAGGTTACAGTAGTTGAATGGTAGTGATGATGTAAGGTGACAAAATAAGTTAGGATAAAGATGAGATAACAAGTTACGGTTACTTTTACTATCAAGAAATACACTGATAAAGTTTTGTGTGATGTAGTTCCTATAGAGGCTAGACTTGTTACTAGGCCATCCTTGGCAATATGGCAAGGATGCTTTGCGTCATGGTCAAGCTAACAAGTATGAGTTTAAATATAAAGGTAAAAAGGTTGTACTTGCACCATTATTTCCTAAACATGTACTGAAAGATCAAATTGCCATACAAAAGTCAATGGGGAAGCAATTTACAAGAGAGGTCAAAAATCAAAAGGAAAAGAGAATGATTCCACCTTTAGACACTAACAAAAACACAAAGGAGAAGAAATCACATGAGGCCGAGCTATATGCCAACAGAGAAAGTGTTAAATCCATAGGTGAAAGTGAAAGGAAAGAAAAAGAAAAACAAGAGGGAAATAGGGGAAGGAAAAGAGAGGCATTTTGTGTAAAACAAAGTGAAGCCAATATTTCGTAATGATGTATAAAGAATGGTACTTGAATTCCTAAATGATTCCCTCCACTAAAAGGAATTGAACATCAAATAGATTTCATTCTTGGTGCTTCAATTCCCAACAAGCTTGCCTATAGAACCAATTGGGAGAAAACAAAGGAATTGCAATGTCAAGTAAGTAAACTTATTGATAAAGGCTATGTTAGAGAAAGTAAGTAAACTTATTGATAAAGGCTATGTTAGAGAAAGTGTGATTCTTTATACAAGTGATGGAGACTTTGTGGAAATTTATTTACAACATAAAATGCATGTTGAAGGTAAGTTTTTTGTTTTTGATGGTTTCATCTTAAGAGAAGATAAATTATGCATACTTAATTGTAGTTATGAATTATTAGTTATAGGATCTCATTGTGGGGGTTTAATGGAACATTTTGGTGTAACTAAGACGTTAGCTATATTGCATGAACATTTTCATTGGTCGTCCATGAGAAAGGATGTAGAAAAAATTGTGAAAAGTGCATTAAATGTAAACAAGCTAAATTAAAGTTAAACCCCCATGGATTATACATGCCATTACCTATTCCTAATCATCCTTGGATTGATATCTCTATGGACTTTGTGTTAAGATTATCTGGAACAAAGAGCTGTGGGGATTCTATTTTTGTTGTGGTTGATAGATTTTGTAAAATGATACTCTTTATTACTTGTCATAAAATAGATGATGCATCCAATAGTCATAACTTATTTTTCAAAGAAATTGTTAGATTGCATGGTATGCCTAGGATAATAGATCATGATAGAGATGCTACATTCCTAAGTTATTTTTGGAAGACTTTATGGGCTAAACTTGGTACTAAGTTATTATTTTCTGCTACTTGTCATCTTCAAACTGATTGTCAAACAGAAGTAGTAAATAGAACTTTGTCTACCATGTTTAGAGCTTTAATTAGTAAAAACATTGAAACTTGGGAAGAGTGTTTACCATATGTAGAGTTTGCATACAATAGAATTATTCATTCTACTACTAATTTTTCACCTTTTGAACTTATATATGGTTTAAATCCTTTAACTCCATTAGTTTTATTGCCATTACCTTTAAGTGAAAGAGCTAGTGTCGATGGGAAGAGGAAAGCTGAATTGGTCAAGCTTATACATAAAAAGGCACGTGCAAACATAAAGAGGAAGACAAAGAAATTTGCAAAACAAGCCAACAAAGGAGAAAGAGGGTTGTCTTTGAGCCTGGAGATTGGATATGGTTGCACCTTAGGAAGGAAACGTTTCCTGAGCAAAGGAAATCAAAACTTATGCTAAGAGGAGATATACCATACCAAGTATTGCAGAAGATAGGAGACAATGCTTATAAGTTAGATCTTCCAAGTGAGTATAATGTTAGTGCTACTTTTAATGTTTCTGACTTATCAGCTTTTGATGCATGTGATGATTTGAGGATAAATCATCTTTAAGAAGAAGGGAATGATGAGATTCATCATGGGAGCACTCAAAGATAGAGTCTTAAGCCACTGAAGTTGCAAACTGGACCAATTACTGAAGTTAGTACAAAGAGGTTTAAAGTAGCATTGAATTGTCTTATCTGGGATGTGTTTATCAATCAAGAATGAAGAGTTTTGCTAAGGAAAAATCAAAATTGGCAACAATATTGAGCATTGAAATCTGTGGATATGAAGGCATGAAAGAGGACAATGTTAAGGGCAATTTGGTCATTTCTTAAGGGAATGATGACCTGGCACTTTGATGACATGGCATCCTTGGACATGTGGCAAGACATGTGGCGTCTAAGTGGCTGTCCAAGATGGTTTGGAAAGAATGAAATCAGCTTGTTTCCTTTTTAGGCCAATTATATGTCTTACTTGACCATCAAGTTACTTGTTCTCCAAGTTTTACAATTCTAGTCGTATTTTGATTTTAGGAAACCTTTAATTTTTATTATATTTTGAATTAAATTTTAGTTGGACGATTAACTAGTTCCCTAAACTATAAAGGAGTTGACTAGTCAAATTTAAATTAAGGAATAAGTTAGAATTTAGGGTTTTGAGTTTTGGAAAGCAGTTTAGATGAATTTCTTATTATATTTGCATGTATTTTTGCCTATAAAAAGACTTCAATTTCATTGATACAATAACTTTTAATCTTTAGTAAAATTTAGTTATAGTGAGTGTTAAACGTTTTGGTTTTCTAACAACTATCCTTTGAACTTTTCTAACTTTGGAATTAAAATTCAAACATTGACTTATTAATAAGGTATTTCTGAAACCTTTTTGTGCCATTATTCATTCTACAAAACTTAAATCAATTAAATGATCTAGCATTAGTTTGTATGAATCTAAGTTAGATTGCTTAGACTCTTATTAGCTTCACATCTTCAACTCCAGGACTCCTATAAACATTTTAAGGCACTAAGTTAGTACTAGCATCAAAATCACAAATAGTTATAAAGTTATAATGTGCAATTTTACATGAGATATCAAAACTTCCTAAATCCTTTAACTCAGGTTGAATCTTAT
This sequence comes from Ziziphus jujuba, assembly GCF_031755915.1. Taxonomy (NCBI): domain Eukaryota; kingdom Viridiplantae; phylum Streptophyta; class Magnoliopsida; order Rosales; family Rhamnaceae; genus Ziziphus; species Ziziphus jujuba. The sequence goes on along the minus strand of NC_083383.1, from coordinate 20,282,751 downwards.
GGTGTAACCTAGCATTACACTATTGATTTGAAGCTACTAAAACATGTTCTTCCCACCTCATTTTCTTAGAAAGCGCCTCCTTGAGCAATTTAACATATGATGGCATATATTCTAAAGCATTTATCAAAGCGATGTTTACATGTAATTATTTAAATAAATTAAGAAAATTTTTAAATTGATTATCTAGCTTAGCATTCTTAAACCTAGATGGAAAAGGTAGATGAGGAGTCTTCTTGTAAGTTTGATTTTTACCCACATTAGTGCTTGTAGATTTAGCTTGTGTGATATGAACTTAAATCGACTGCTACTAAACCAGCATTAAAATAACCCGGATCGAAAATTAATTTTAGATTCTTATGGACACCTTAACCCCTTATCAACGTATGATTAAAAACCTTGGTATATGATGAAGATGCTACAATAGGTAATCGATGTCCTATTGATAAGTATTTTAGGTGTTCAAAGAGAACAAAGAGAATTCTTCTCACAAATATTTTTTGAATAATCTCCTAAATTTCCTTTCCACTGAAAAATAAGCTCTAAAGTTACAAAAAAAAAAATCCTAAATCAACTATAGTAATTTCGGCCAATATGAATTAGGAAACAAGGTGTGGCCAAAATTCCCTTTTCTTTCATAATCTAAATTGGATTAATTAATTCCTTAATTTTGAAATAGGAATTAATTAATTTACAACGAAAATAATAAAATATTACCCTTCCTAAAGTAATTTTTCCAATAAAAAAATAAATAGAAATTAAAATAAAAGATAAATTTCCTAAAACAAAATTCAAATTTCAGATTAGGAAATTAGTTGACTAGTTTTGAAACTTAGTTGTCTTTATCCAATCACCAGCTAGTTTAGGCTCCAAATCAGCTACAATATGCTATTCAAGATGCCAAATAGGGTTAATATTGGTTACCATATGTTACCCTTGATTGGAATAAGAAAAAATTGCTTGAACAACAAGAAGCATCAATCCTAGCGCCAAAATGGTGCATTTTAGGCCAAAATGAAGGCTTATGCACAAATGTGCTATTTTGTCACTCTTGCTTCTGCCTTGACATGATTCCATGGCCTCTTGGTGATCCCAATCTCATTCATGAGCTAACAAACTAATCCTTTGCTTTCCAAAACCCATAGTTGCTCCAAAATAGCTTGCTGGGTCCATATCCGCCTTCATAACTTGGATTCATAAGACGGGCTTTGGATCTTCGAGTATTTCCAATGCCCTCTTGAGTTTGAATCATATCTTGTATAAAGCTAATCAGGTTGTCCTTGAATCACTTAGCTTGTACCCTCGTGATTGGCCCTGTTTTCATTTGTACAGGATCAGCACCCCAGTGGGTAGTCAGTTGTATGATTGCGGGCAGACTTTATCATTGTGCAAGCTCAGGTTTGGCTTCCTTAGGTTCAGCTTCATGCTTTTTTTGGTCCTATGTTAACCTCTTGGCTTCCTTGCATGTAGAGGAATGTACTTCTTGGCATCATTTTGAGCTCTTAAAATAGCTTGACTTGGACTTTGGAGTTCTTGGATTGAGCTTGTGCGGTAACACCTTGAGGATGTGTGGCATGAGAAAATGTTTGGCTCCCGTATGTGCTTTTGTTTGGTTGATAGGACCCACTACTTGTTTCCCATTCATCAAGGTTGTAGCTTGCACTTGCTCTTTAGAATTCTTCTCATTTTAAATTGGCAATGCAAATTGATTCCTCAATAATTGACTAGCTAATTTCTAATTTGCTTCTCCAAGCATTTGATAACTACCATCTGATTATCAAATTTTTTATCATAGCCTGCCATCCTTAGCTTAATCCTAGTCATAAAAGAATGATTAATTTGAAACAATTTACATAAGTCGGAAATTGTAATTATTTGACTATAAAAATTATGATGATTCCTCTAACCTAGATTCTATGTGTTTGAGAATCGATTATTTTGTTGTTTAGAAATGAAATTACCTATAAAATTAACATCATTGGAAGTAAAAGGATTTCCAGCTTAGCAGTTCTCACTATTATGATCATTAGAACCATACAGAACAATAAAGGAATTATTATAATTGGAAAAGGATTGAATATAATTTACTTCCATTTGACCAAAATTGAGAATTCAAGGTTTTCATGAATTGGTTGTGATAGGACCCAAAACTCCACCAAGATTCTAGGTGCATGATAGGAGCCTCACTAATGTCATTAGTGGCAAAGACAATGAACTATCTGAACATAACCTAAAACAACAAATCACTACAAAGAACAACAAAACCAAAGCCACAAGTAAGACTTAAATTCCACGATGAAAATAAGGTACAATTCAATTTCAATAGTGATTATAAAAGTAAAGTCTCCAAAGCTAGCCTAATAACATTCTAATTACAATATTAAAACCTACAAAATAGATCAACAAACAATAACAGTTTGCCTATAAACTGCTAGTATGAACTAAATCCTTACTAGGCATCTACTAAAATCTCTAATTTCAAACATCACCTAGGGTGGTAAAAGAAAATTAAAAAGGTTGAATATAAAACTCAAAGCACAAGTTTTTGATAACCAACCATAAAAAAATAGTAATAAATAGTAGTAATGATGAAAATCCGTCCGTGCCTTCACAACCAACAACCCGTTGGAGTGTTGACCCTATATGGATGAAGACCGAGCCAATCACTAGGGCTCAAGCTAAGAGGTTTAGGAAAAAAATTGCTGCATTTATCCAGGGAGTAATTCATTCTCAAGAGGGCTTGTCCATACCCAAAGATCCAAGACCTGTTTTGAGCATACAAGTGGTGGAAGCTGATACGGACCTGGCTAGCTGTTTTGATGCATTTATGGAGTCCGAGCATCATGAAATGGTTTTAATGCTTCATGGATTCAATAAATATGTCTAAGAGGTCATGGAATCAAGTCAAGACAGCTTAGGCATCAAAAAAGGGGCTGTGCGCATAACATGGAAATTTGGCCGGTTTTTCTTGCTAGCTTTACTATATTTTGCTAAGTTGGCTTTTTCCCTTTCCTCCAAGCAAGGGAAACGTGTGGGACTCCATAAAAATCCTATTTGGCATCCTACAAAGCATATGGAAACTGATTTGGAGCTTAATTTGGTCAAAGATTGGTCAAAGTCAACTTAGTCAAAAAGATAGTATTTTAGTTTCTTAATTTGATTTCTACTTTTTGTTTTAGGAAATTACCTTTTCTTTTGGTTGTTTATTTATTTATTTGCTGGACAAATAATTTTAGGAAAGTTATTATTTTATTATTTTCATTGTAAATTAATTAATTCCTAATTCAAAATAAAGGAATCTTCATTGCATGGCCGGTTTTACCTATTGTAATTAGGGTTTATTTTGTTTTCTCTTAGCCTATATAAGGACTTTTTTTTTTAAGAAGAACACACCATTAATAATATTCAGAATTTATTTTGTGAGATTGAATTTCTCTTTGTTCTTTTGAACACCTAAAACACTATTGGTGAGTGAGTGTTTTAGTTTGACTTATCAATAGGAAATTCATCCCCTATTGTGGTGCCTTCATTATATCACGATTTTTAATCACAGGTTGGTTAGGGGTCAAGGTGACCATTAGAACTTGAACATAATTAGATCCGGGGTAGTATAATACGGGTTTAGGCATAGGTCATCCTAGGTTTGTATCATTTGGTATCAGAGCCAAATTTTATTCAGGTTTGATCTATCTTTATTTGCTTTATTATTTTTTTTTGTGCTAATCTACAATTTTAGTATTAGGTTAAGGTTACTTCTATCATCATACACATTCTGCATATTTAAAAAAACTAATAATAATAATTCATTCCTAGCTAAATTAGGCTTTCCTAATTTTACCGTATTTTTGTTTCCTAGTTTGTTGATTGTCTTTTATCATTGTTCTTCTTAATTTGTTTTTTTATTTATTTTTCTTTTCTATTTCAATATTAAATATTTGCATTCATATATTCCCCAACCAAAAAAAAAAAAAATAGAGAGAAAGGAAGTATGTTTGTGGCAACATATATAAAAATAAATAAAATAAAAAAAAAACTGCACATTGTATTTTATTTTGGAGGCCATGAGTATGGTGATTATTTTGTGTTGGAATTGAAATTTTGGTGTTGATTCTTGCTACTATAGTTGTCTTATGTTCTGTAAGTGAAAAAAAAAAAAAAAGAAGAAGAAAAAGCCGAATATATTAAAAAAAAAATCGGTTTGTTGATTTTTGGTGTTGAAAATTTGTTGGTGGAGATTTTCTTGAAGCTGTTGATTTGTTGATTATTTATTCAATATTTGGAGTTGCTGGAGAATTATTTTTGTTACTAGATATTTGAAATTTGAGTGCTCAAATCATTTGGATTAAAATTAGTTAAAGGATTTGATACAAAACTTAAATTACAAGAACAACGACCAACACTATTTCTTAATTTTGTTCAAATTGATTTTTGTTCGTGTTTGAAATTCTTTTTCTAAAATTTTATTCTTGAATCCTTAGATTCTTGCCATCTGGTCCATTTCTTATTGATTCTGAAATTTTCCTTGTTAATTTGCCTTATTTTGCCTAGAAAAGTTGAAAACTAGAATTCGCCAATTCATTCAGTATTGTTTGCTTTTGCTGTTGTTTTATTGATAAGTTAAGTTAAAACATATTTGTGATCTAATTGCTATTTTGTGGGTGTTTTAATTAGAACTTTGAGATAATTATTTGAGTCGAAAAAGGCAAGAGTGTGTGAGCTTAAAAGAGGATAAAAGCTTAAACTAGTGTGAAAACATGAGTGTCGAGACCTTGATTGAGTGAAACACGTGAGGGAGTGATTTTTGGTGAGAATTTATTTTATTTTGCATTATTTATACTAACATGGCAGATTCAAGGTTGAAGAGAGGAGATCCGCTACTAAGAATTAATGAAGAAGAATCTATGTGATTCCATGGTGATTCCCAAGCTATGGGGAGTGGCGAGCAAATAGACATGATGGCTGTCTTAGAACAATTATAGTGGATGAATGCTCAATTTGACCACATAAATCAAAGGATTGATAGAATAGAAACATCACATGGTGGGCCAAATTTGAGGCAAAAGTTCCATGGAAGTCGAGGTTGAGGAGGCCGTGGAAAACCTAGAGAGGAGTTTGAAGAGGAAAATTTTGGAGATGATTTCGAGGAAGGAATGGATGAAACACTTGCTGTCCAAGAGAGGCTAGGCCATGGGAGGCATAGGAGAAAGGAGGTAGATGATGATCTTAGCAACATCAAGATAAACATACCACCTTTCATGAGAAAAAGTGACCCGGAGGCTTACTTGGAATGGGAGGAGCAAATGGAGATGATTTTTTATTGTCACTACTATTCGGAGGCCAAGAAAGTTAAATTGGTAGCAATGGAGTTTAGACATTATGCACTCCAATGGTGAACTAATGAGCAAAACACCTGAAGGAGAGTAGGTGACGAATTGATCACTACATGCTGACAAATGGAAGGAGCCATGAGGAAGCTATTTGTACCATCACACTCTCATAGTTTTCTGCATCAAAGGCTCCAATCTTTTTCTCAAGATTATTACAAGGAGATGGAGATTCATATGATGAGATTAAGCATGAATGAAGATAGAGAAGCAACCATGGAAAAGTTTCTTGGTGGTTTGAATCATGAATTAGCCAACCAACTAGAATTGCAACAATATGTGGAATTGGTGGAGATGTTGCATGTGGCTATTAAATTAGAGCATCAATTCAATAATAGGGGTGTAGGCTCATGGTTTTGGGTGTTTCCAACAGCGGGAGATCAAATCCACTTGGCTAGAGAAACAATCCTACCTATGAAAAAAAAGCCAAAGCCGAAAGTTAGAGAAGAAAGTTCAAATAGGCCAAAGAGAGAGGCTAGAACTGAACCTGTCCAAGCACCAAAGAATGAGGTAAAATTTGATCCTAAACCTTCAAGATCTAGAGAAATTATTTGTTTTAAGTTCCAGGGATGAGGACACATTGCTAGCCGATGCCCAAATAGAAGAATCATAGTGTTAAAGGGTAATAGTGAGCTAGAATCAGAAAGTGAAGAAAGTGAGTGTGAAATCGAACAAGGAAAGGAAGAACTTGAAGATGAAACCAAAACACTACATGCATCCAATGCTGAACTAAACTTGGTTTCTAGGAGAGTACTTTTTGTACACAAGGATGAGAATCAAGTTCAAGGAGAAAACATCTTCCACACCCGATGTGAAATCCAACGTAAGATTTGTCATATGATAATTGATAGTGGAAGTTGTACAAATGTAATTAGAAACATTGTGGTTGATAAATTAGGCTTAACAACTAGTAAACATCCCAAACCATATAGATTACAATGGCTTAATGATAGTGGTGAAATGAAAGTGAATAAACAAGCCAAGGTAAAATTTAGCATAAATAAATATGTGAATGTTGTTTTGTGTGATGTTGTGCCTATGCATGCCGGACATATTCTATTAGGTAGACCATGACAATTTGATAAAGATGCTACTCATTATGGTCGAGAAATTGTATTGTTTTTAGATTTAAATGTAGGAAGGTCAAGCTGGAGCCATTGACTCCAAAGGAAGTACATAGAGACCAATTGCAAATACAACAAAGGATGGAGGCCGAAAAACTCAAGGAGAAAGCTAGTATGGCACCAACGGCTTCACCATCCATCCAAGAAGGTAAGTCCAAGCTTGCTGTCCAAGGTAAGCATTATAAAATACAAATTGAGTGGAAAAACCATGAGAAAGCTGAAAGTGGAGTGACAAAAATAGAGAAACCCAAGAGCCATAGTGAGAAACCCGAGATAAAGGAAAGATGTGTGGTAGCCGAGAGAAAGAAGGGAAAAGAAAGAAAAGAAAGAAAAAATAAAAAATTTTAATTGAGTTTTGGGGACGTTAATAAAGCTATCTTGAGTAAGTAACCATTGCTTGTCATGATTTATAACGATAATTATTTGAATGATCAAGTTATTCCCGAAGAACTTGATTTGCTAAGTTCTATTTCTTCCTTTCTGCAGGAATTTGTTGATGTTTTTCCGGATGAAATTCCAAATGAATTACCACCTATTAGAGGGATTGAACATCAAATTGACTTTGTTATAGGGGTTGCCATACCAAATAGACCTGCATATAGAAGTAATCCCGAGGAGACAAAGGAGCTACAAGGGTGGGTCAGTGAGTTACTTGATAAAGGGTACATTCGTGAGAGTATGAGTCCATGTTCGTTATTGTGTTATTGCCTAAAAAAGATTGTTATTGGAGAATGTGTGTTGATTGTAGGGCTATAAATAATATCACCAATAAATATAGACACCTAATTCTTGGATTAGATGATATGCTTGATGCATGGCATGGGGCTTGCATATTTACTAAAATTGATCTTAGGAGTGGATACCATCAAATTAGGATGAACGAAGGTGATAAATGGAAGATCACATTTAAGACTAAATATCGGCTGTATGAATGGTTATTCATGCCTTTTGGTTTAACTAATGCACCTAGTACTTCATAAGGCTTATGAATCATGTTATGCATCCATTTATTGGTAAATTTGTAGTTGTGTACTTTGATGATATTTTAGTATATAGCCGAAACTTAGATGAGCATGTAGAACAACTTAGGCATGTTTTAAATATTCGTAGGAAGGAAAGGTTATTTACTAACATGAAAAGGTGTGACTTTTGCAAAGATGAGCTTGTTTTTCTAGGGTCTATAGTAAGTGATGCAAGAATAAATGTTGATCAATCTAAAGTTCAAGCAATCAAGGAGTGGCTGACACCAACCTTTATCACTCAAGTGAGGAGCTTTCATGATTTGATAGATTTAAGGACTTTACCACCATCGCAGCACTTTTGAATGAAGTTGTAAAGAAGAATGTTGGCTTTAAGTGGAGGGAAGTACAAGAAAAATCTTTTAATTTGTTGAAAGAAAAATTATGTAATGCACCTTTACTAGTTTTGCCAAATTTTTCTATGACTTTTGAAATTAAGTGTGATGCTTCAGGTGTAGGTATTGAAGTTGTTTTAATACAAGAAGGAAGGCCCATAGCCTACTTTAGTGAGAAATTAAATGGAGCTACACTAAACTGTCTGACATATGACAAGGAGATGTATGCTTTGGTGAGGGCTTCAGAAACGTGGCAGCACTATCTCATGCCAAAAGAATTTATGATTCATATAGATCATGAATCTTTGAAGCACATTAAAGGTTAAGGAAAGCTCAATCGAAAGCATGCTAAGTGGATTGAATTTATTGAGACATTTCCATATGTGATCCGCTATAAGAAAGGTAAGGAAAATATGGTTGTCGATGCATTATCCTGAAGGTATGTTCTCTTTTCTACCTTAGATGCTAGATTGTTTGGATTTGAACAATTGAAAGAACTTCATGAGCATGATAGTGACTTTGAAGAAATATTTAGAACCTGTTTGAAACATTGATTTATTAAATTTTACATATTTGAGGGGTATTTGTTAGAGAAAATAAACTTTGTGTGCCTAATTGTAGCATTCGAGAGTTACTAGTTCAGAAAGGTCATGGGGGTGGTTTAACGGGTCATTTTGTGTTTTTAAAACTTTATCCTTGCTTCAAGAACATTTCTATTAGCCTAACATGAAGAGGGATGTTGACAAAATATGTGAAAGATGCTTGAAATGCCGAAAGACCAAGTCTACATTGAAACCGCACTGGTTGTACCATCCATTACCGATTCCTTCCGATCCTTGGGTAGATTTGTCTATGGATTCTATTCTTAATTTGCCTAGGTTAAGAATAGGTAAGGATTCAATATTTGTTGTTGTGAATAGATTTTCTAAGATGGCGGCACATTTTATTGCATGTACTAATACTGATGATGTATCTAATGTTGCTAATTTATTTTTCAAAGAAATTGTGAGATTGCATGGAATGCCTAGAACTATTATTTCGGATAGGGATGCTAAGTTCTTAAGTTATTTTTGGAAAACTTTGTGGGCTAAGTTAGGTACTAAGCTTTTATTTTCAACTACTTGTCATCCACAAACTGATGGACAAACCGAAATAGTGAATAGAACTTTGTCTGCATTGTTGTAAGCATTAATTAGTCGAAATTTGAGAACTTGGGAGGAATGTTTGCCACATGTTGAATGTGCTTATAATAGATCTTTGCATTCAGCGACTAAATTTACTCCTTTTGAAATTTTTTATGGGTTTAATCCTTTGAATCTATTAGATTTAACACCTTTACCTTTAAATGAGCGTACTAATCTAGAGAGAAAACAAAAAGTTGATTTTGTGAAGCAGATTCATGAAAAGACTAAGGCAAATATTGAGAGGAGGACCGAGAAATATGCAAGGAATGCTAATCAAAAACAAGTTGTATTTAAGCCTAGAGATTGGGTTTAGTTGCACCTAAGAAAGGAGAGGTTTCCCGAACAAAGGAAGTCCAAGCTTATGCCGCGTGGAGATGGATCTTTTCAAGTTTTGGAGCAGATAAATGACAATGCTTATAATCTTGATTTGCCGGGTGAGTATAATTTTAATGCTACATTTAATGTTGCTGATTTGTCTCCTTTTTATGCAGGTGATGATTTTGATTTGAGGGCAAATCATTTTTAGGAGGAGGGGAATTATATGAATCCGTCTGTGCCCGCACAACCGACAACCTACTTGGGTGCTGACCCGATATGGATGAAGACTGTGCCGATCACTAAGGCTCAAGCTAAGAGGTTCAAGGAAAACCTTGCTGTATTTATCCAGGGAGTAATTCATTCTCAAGAGGGCTTGTCCATATCCAAAAATCCAAGACCTGTTTTGAGCATACAAGTGGTGGAAGCTAATACGGACCCAGGTAGCGGTTTGGGTGCATTTATGGAGTCCGGTCAGCATGAAATGGTTCCAATGCTTTATGGATTCAATATATATGTCTAAGAGGTCATGGAATCAAGTCAAGACAGCTTCAAAGGCATCCAAAAAGGGGCTGTGCGCACAACATGGAAATTTGGCCAGTTTTACTATTTTTCTTGCTGGCTTTACTGTATTTTGCTGAGTTGGCTTTTTCTCTTTCCTCCAAGCAAGGGCAACGTGTGGGACTCCATGAAAATCCTATTTGGCATCCTAAAAAGCATATGAAAGCTGATTTGGAGCTTAAATTGGTCAAAGATTGGTTAACGTCAATTTAGTAAAAAAGATAGTATTTTAGTTTCCTAATTTGATTTCTACTTTTTGTTTTAAGAAATTACCTTTACTTTTGGTTATTTATTTATTTATTTGCTGGACAAATAATGTTAGGAAATTTATTATTTTATTATTTTCATTGTAAATTAATTAATTCTTAATTCAAAATAAAGGAATTAATTAATCAAAATTAGATTAGGAAATGAGGAGACTTTTAGCCATAATAGGAATCTTCATTGCATGGCCGATTTTACCTATTGTAATTAGGGTTTATTTTGTCTTCATTTAGCCTATATAAAGGCTTGTTTTTTAGGAAGAACACACCATTAATAATATTCAGAATTTATTTTGTGAGATTGAATTTCTCTTTATTCTTTTGAACACCTAAAACATCATTGGTGAGTGACTATTTTAGTTTGACTTATCAATACGAAATGCATCCCCTATTGCGGCATCTTCATTATACAAAAGTTTTTAATCACAGGTTGGTTAGGGGTTAAGGTGACCATTAGAACTTGAATATAATTAGATCCGAGCTAATATAGTACAGGTTTAGGCACAGGTCGTACTAGGTTCGTATTAAGTAATATTGATTGATACCAAAATGCAATATACAGCTAAAGTTCTTAAAGATTGCAAATGCTATCCATGTGTCAATTAAATTTTTTTTTTTATAAAAGAGTCACAAACTCACTTCGTGAAAAATCAATATAAGTTTTGAAGACTTTGGCAAAACCATTTCAATCTCGTAAGACAAATATATTGTTCCTTGGGTAATATATGGTGACATTTTAAAAAAATTATTTAGCATTGAGATTTAAGTTCAAAATCAAAGAATAGATGGGGATTCAGTCCTCCCACAGTAGATAATGTAAACTAAAATGTAGAAATATAAAATGTAGAAAAGAAAAATCAAGCACACAAATTTTTACTTGGAAACCCTATAGGGATAAACCATGGGTGTCAGCTACTACCTCTAATTGAAAAGTTACTAAGTTAGAATTCATAACATACAATTAATCTCACACACTCACACTTTTAAACTAATTATAAAGAATGACACCAACATTCCTAACCATCAAGATGGTGGGTGACTAACCTCTTGACTTAGGTCACGGTGGCCTTAAGCCTAGACCACTATAGCTCTACTCCCCACAAGGACACACACAACTCTATCTTCAAGTCTCCATCACAAAGGCTTTACTCCTTAAACCTTGTCTTAACAAATTGTGAGGTACCACCCCAAATGCTGTGGAAAAGTTTTTTTGGGTGTTAGAAAAGTGAAAAACCTAGGAGTCTTTCTAAGTGAGAAATATCTAGATTTGAAAGAGCCATAGTGAAAAACTAAGTAAAAATACAATATCTCAGTGAGAGAATCTATCCATTGTAACAAAACAATGAAAAATAATGTTTTCTGTGGTTCATAAAGACTTTAACTCAATAAATCTTCACTAATGACATTTATTATCACTCTAAAAATTTGGAGCTCTGTCTCACTTACTGAATCCCAAGATATAGTAGATTTTAATGAACACGGGGATATTGTTTGAGCAACATGAAAAAATCAAATCGATGCCTGCCATGTGTTCTACGTTGATCGAACAACATACAAAACTTGTTCAAATAAACATAGATTAAGAAACTAGAAATATAAATGTGGTAAGATGTTATTCAAATAGCATACAGATCTTGTTTGAAAAACATAGATCCACCACTGAAGAATTGACACATGGCAACCGTTGTTCAAACAATATCAAATCCACCTATCTCCTAGTGAATGCGATGTATGGTTATTCCAAGTGCAGTTAAGATATTCATTAGACTAGGTAATTTGACTTTTACAAGTTTTGTAAAAATCACTTCAAAACAAAGTCAAAATACAAAGAGTATAAAAATTGGTAAAATTATAAAGCTTGATGAAAAACGAAAACAGTGTGGAACTATATATGCTTAACCACCTAGGTAACATAAGGGCCTCCAAATTACTTACCATACCTAGCTGGATTTAATTTTTATTCTCCATTACTGATTAAGATAAGAACTTTACAACTCAATGTTTTGACTTACAAAATTTTCCAATAAAAAACAAATTGACGCAATTATATAAATACCCACATTTGAAAGTATGCATTTTATATAAAAGGTAATTTTACATAATGCCACTCTTTATTTAAAGCTCCAAAACCTTGTCCACAAAGTAGTCTCCTTGCAGTTTCTTTTGATATGCTCATTTTTCGAAATTAAGCTTTAAAAACTCCAAAACTACAAAAAAAAAAAAAAAAAATCTCAAGGTTGGGATTATAAATTTCAATAGCACTTTGCCAAAAAGCCACAAATTTCAACATGCAAGTTAAGGAAGTGATAGAAGGAGTTAAAAGGAAGAGATCAATATAAAAATCAAATTGAATTTCTTTTGATCTTCGATAGGTGCCACCAGTGGTTAGGAAGAAAAATAAGATAAAATGTCATGCTTTCATCAGCCATAGAGGAAGAAGAAGGTGTTTTTAAAACAAAATTTTTGCATTTCCAAAATTACAACTCCTTAATAATTACTGCCCATTTATGAGTGAGGGTGAAATGTTCAATGACTTTAAAAACATGTCTAAAATGTAAGATAAATATTTCCATCGCAAGAAAAATATATTTTTTTCACCCAAAATAAGTTTTAAGATGTCAAAAATAAAAATTTGGATACCCAAAGTGATAAAGTTAATTTTTAAACTAAAAAATACTTGTATAAAATTTTAGAAAGATAAATCCGAGTCTCAAACATGAAATTTCCCAAGGTACCCAAAAATAATTAAACAAATATGGAAAAACTCAAGTTTAGCTTAGTAGTAACAACCAGAGTGTCATAGGTTGGCTAGTTGAAATCCAAGATTGCCAACGTCAACCTCACCCATGGCTTTAACTTGTGATCTAGCACCTGCCTCCTTTTACTTGGATATTGATGATTAATGTTGCCATAATCTTAATTCTTGATAATATAATATAAAAATCCTTGGTAAAATAACTCAATCCCAACGATGGATTAGCAACATTTCTTTGGTTAGACTAACAGAAATTCTCGTAGCTCTTAAAATTAGGATTATAGTAATTAGATAAATTATTGGTAAGCCTAAAAGCAAAATTCCTATTTTGATGCTAGAAATTAACATTACTCAATCGTTGCTTCACTTGGTGGACTAATAACTTGAGAAACATAAACCAAAGATTAAATTAAACATAAACCTAACCCATTGGCAACCATGAACCACCACCACCCTTCACTAAAAATCACTAATACTAACCTTTTTTCTCTTAGATTTAACCTACATGCACATGATGGATGGATTACCCATGGAATTTTCATTCAAAACCCAAAACTTCTTACCAAAAATTCCTACGTACACCCTGGAATACCCCGGAACCACCACCACCACCCCTCATTAAAAATCACTAATATTAACCTTTTTTCTATTAGATTTAATCTACGTGCACAAGATGGATGGATTACCCATGGAATTTTAATTCAAAACCCAAAATTTCTTGCCACAATTCGTACCTACACGCCCATAATCAACAACTTTACGATGACAGTGACAAAATTCAGATCAACATTGATTTGGCTAGATTTTGGCCTTTGAATATATTGGCACACTTCGTTCATTGAGATTCCATGCATTTTGAGAGATCCGTCATTGGAAAGTTTGCCTAAATACTCCAACATGTTTTCCAATCACTGGTGGCATTCTTGGACCAAGGTGAATTCACCACTTTGTTACCCACTTCTTGGGCTTTCCATTGATGTAAAGTTTGTGAATTTTGGATGTTGTTTGATAATTTTTTCATTTTTCAATCAAATTAGTCAAATACCAAGAAAAATTGGACTTAATTTGGACAAAGTTGGACAAAATTAAACAAAATTGAAGTTAGATTAGTATAATTAGATGTTAATAGGACCCATGGGAATGTTTAATTCACCAAATTGTTCTTTGGGTGAAAACACCCCAATTTTAGGTATTGAATATTAAGAGCTAGCAGTATAATTAGACCCTTTTATGACCACTTCTGATAATTTGAGTGTTGTAAAAATTCTTTTATATTGGTATGCACCAATACCTCTAGTTTAATTTTTAGAATCCTAAGTAGTGTTATTGTTATATTTTTAAGCACTAGGATGGAGAATAGAGGTAATCTGATAGCAGATCAGGAGTGACTTGTATCTCTGTAAGTAGTTTTACTTTCCTAAATATTTTTGGCACATTGTTAAATTGATGGTTCATGGTTTTTTTAAAAATTTCATGAACCTTTATATAAATTTTTGTTTTATAATTATATATGTCTATATATGTGAATATATATAAATGTTATCACTTCACATGATTTTTGGCAAGTTTTTAAATATTTTTTAATTTTAATATACTCATGGTGGAATTGTAGATCTTGATATTTAAAACATTTTGTTAGTTGGATTGATTACATCTATATAACTTTATATGGTAATATTTTTGACATCAAATAATTTATTTATATATGATTTAAATTGCATATGGTATATTAAATATTCAAGTTGAACCTTTAGATACAGATATAAAAAAAAAAAAAATAGATAATATTTTGTTACAGGATATATGTGAGATATGGATTGTTGATATTGTTTGTTAAGCGATACAAAGGATAAAGATACATATATGAATTTAGTTATGGATACAATTATGATTATATATATATATATATATGATTTAACCCTATGAATCTAGCTATGATTACATACATGATTTAACTCCCTGCTATTATCACGTGATATAGAGGCTGGATGAGAGATAGCAGCTCTATAACATCGTAGGGACACTGATGGTCATATAACAGTTTCACCCTCCCCCATTGGCTTTGCAATGCCTTAGAATGCTCAGGGTCGTATGATAGGATTTGATATTAGGCATGGCACACAGGTTTTTGTATTAGGTATATTATGATTATGAAACTACTACTTTTGCTTATGGGTTATTTTTGAAAAATATAATTTATTTACGTAGATAAAAATATATATATATAACTGGTATCACATTTACAAATATTTTTATATGAAATGTGAAATTTGCTATATTTTTTGAAAAAATTAGTGGATTTTGAGAAAAACATTTTCCAAAACAGGTGATACGAACCTAGAACGACCTGCTCCTAAACCCGTATTACATTAGGCCGAATCTAATTATGTTCAAGGTTTAATGGATTGACCTCAACTCCTAACCAACCTGTGATTAGAAACCTTGGTATAGTGAAAACACCACAATAGGTGATGGATGTCCTATTAATAAGTCAAAACTAAAACACTCATTCACTAATGGTGTTTTAGGTGTTCAAAAGAACAAAGAGAAATTCAATCTCACAAAATAAATTCTGAATATTATTAATGGTGTGTTCTTCTTAAAAAACAAATCCTTTTATAGGCTGAGAGAAAACAAAATAAAACCCTAAAACAGAAAGGAAAAACCGGCCATGCAATGAAGAATCCTAATATGGCTGAAAGTCTCCTCCTTTTCTAATCTAATTTGGATTAATTGATTCCTTTATTTTGAATTAGGAATTAATTAATTTACAATGAAAATAATAAAATAATAACTTTCCTAAACTTATTTTTTCCCTCAAATAAATAAATAAAAATAAAAAAGTAATAGTAATTTCCTAAAACAAAAAGTAGAATCAAATTAGGAAACTAAAATACTAGCTTTTTAACTAAGTTGACTTTGACCGATCTTTGACCAATTTGCGCTCCAAATCAGCTTCAATATGCTTTTTAGGATGCCAAATAATCTTATTATGGAGTCCCACATGTTTCCCTTGCTTGGAAGAAAGAGAAAAAAACCAACTTAACAAAATACAGTAAAGCCAGCAAGCAATACAGCAATTTTCAGCCAAATTTTGAAGTTGTCCGTACAAGTCCATAAAATTTGGTTTTACTTCTACCTTGAATTTTTTTCATGACCTCTTAGTGATATTTATTAAATCCATAAATAGTTGGAACCATTTCTTGCTGCCCAAAATCCGTAAATGCACCAAAACTGCTATCCGGGTCCGTATCGGCTTCCACCACTTGTATGCTCAAAGCATATCTTGTATCTTCGGGTATGGACAAGCCCTCTTGAGAATGAGTTACTCCCTAGATAAAGGCAACAATATTTTCCTTAAATCTCTTAGTTTAGGCCCTAGTGATCGGCCCGATCTTCATCCGTATCCGGTCAGCACCCTAGCGGGTTGTTGGTTGTGCGGGCACGGGCGGAGTCGCATCAATAGGGAAACTTTTAAAAGAGTGGAAGTGAAGTTTTAAGAGAATTGCTTTAAATATAAATGATTATTTTCATATTATTATTTTATTTCACTCACTAAGCTTTATCTCATAGTTTTGTTTCTGAATTGTTCCCTTAGATCTCAGTTGACAGGTTACGTACATCACATCCAAACATCTTTTTTGTTCATATGTTTTTCCCCTATTGATGTATTGTTCTTTTCCTTTGACTCTCATGATAGTAAATATTCGTTTTTACATTGATTTTGATGTATATATATATTGTGCATTTTTAATATTTTCATTTGTTCATTTGTACTCTATAAATGTACTATGGTGAATTAACCTAATGTGTATGACTCTTATATTATCTTTGATTTTGTGTATGACTCCTATATTATCTTTGATTTTTTTTTTTGATATTTTATCTATACTGGTGAGTAATATGCAAATTACAGAAATGTTTTACTGAATTTTCAACAGGAAATTTAGTAGGACTTCCTCAAGCGAGACCACTTCGAATGTCTGGGAAGGATCCGGGAGTGATTCTATCAATGTAGCTGCTAGGGGTTAGTTAGAATGACTTGAGCTGATATTTTTTATGTGCGATGAGATCAGTGAAGTAGCTTCATTGTCGACCAAAGTTCTAATAGGCACAAGACACATAGGAGATAACTTCGGGTTGGGTATTGGCTCATGTTGTGAAAGTGAAAGACTCTTTGAAATAGCTCCACCATGGAATTCTAAACATATATTTGTTTGAGCACCTTAATTAGGGTACACAAAAGAAGTAAAATTGCTAGGAGTATTGATAGGTATGTAAGTATCAGTTAATTTTCTATATGATTTGAGACTGCTATGTAATTCAATATTAGGATAACAATGTTAATTAAAAATCACAGAAAGACTAATAAATTTTTTTTCTAGTTTTTGGACTACAACACTTGTAACCTTTGTGTATGGAACTATAACCAACAAAAACACGATGTTCAAAATGCTGTGAAAATTTTTGACAAGATCCATCTCCACAAGGTCTTGCAAGCATGGCATTCGCTATTCACTAATGTCACTTAGCATGACATAATGCACTGCACTGACTCCACATTTTCATCACCATACCACCAAAGTTCATACGAAACAAAAATGGCATACTTAGAATATAATCACTTTTCAAGCTCACTATAGCTCCTACACTAAGAAAAGATGACATATCACTACGAAAAATTCTGGGCAACGGCCACAAAAGTCCCACTAACGAATATATAACTATCACTTAACGTGCACATTACATGACAAAAATAGCCATTGTCATCATCGCTCGAATTCGTGTTCTAATAAGTGACAAATTCATGTTCATCACAATGTTTTATCATAAAAGATCCAAAAAATTTAGGCGCTACTATTTCCCTCTCATTTTAGCCCCCAAAAGGTAATGAAATTTCCAACTAGTCACCTAATGTCTTACATTTGACCAGCCAATATCTAACAACTACAAACAATGGCTTTGTCAACCACAAAGTTATTACCTAAAATGATGCGTTCCATACGTTGTCCACTGAAAAGTCCCATTTTTAGCCCCCGAAAATTTCCTGAATGTCTGTGCTCTTTCTTTCCTAGGCCGAGATTAACACTCACCTATCTCTAGCAAAGAAGCTCACTCATAGGTTTTAGCTTAGTACAAGGAACACTTTGTAACTGGTATTTCCAGCTCACTCATAGTGCTTTTCTTGTCCACATTGTAGTTGTGAATGATATTTCACCATCGCCAACATTTATGCCAACTCGTAGTATGCTTCCCTATCCGTCCATCTCTCCTCATTTTCACATGCTAGGTTATGGTATGGATTGCCATTTTGTAATTGTTTTGGTTGCTTTAGTTTTTGGGTTTTCTATACGGGTTCTTGTTGTGGAATGGAAATTGATGGTACACATTTCAGAAAATTTGAGGGAATAATTACCATTCTAAATTTTGGCAAGGATAATTTCTCCGACTTTGATTGAATATTACATTTAAAAAATAGGGGAGAGATGACTTGATGAAATATTTGGCTGATTGTATTGCTTATTTATGAAAATGCATTACTAGCTTTGGTTCACACTACATATACAATTCTTTTCTACCTTTTTGACCCGTGGTTGGTTGTTTGGAAATTGGACATTACTTGTCCAACTCTTTATAAACATTTATCTAAATTTACTTTTTCTTTATGTTGGAAGTTCATTATAAATCAATAGATTACCTGTACCACCGATTTCGATTTGGCTCACTCATAACTTAATACATACATATGTAGACAAATTTGAATTTTGGTGAAGCATCTTGTGTTATGTTGATTTTTTGACTTTTTAATTGGGTTCTACTTTGTTCATATTGCCATGGTATTTTCTTTGTTAAAGTGATTACTTTTAATTTGCTTTACGGAGCCTTGAGATTGTTTTGTTTTGCTGTTTGTGTTTAGCTTCGGTGTGTAGCTTTCATTTATTTGTTCATAAACTAGCTTATTATTTTTTCATGTTTATGCTATTGCATACAACCTTCCATTACAACTTTGATGTATATCAATTGTAGAACTTTGTGTCAACCACAGATGGTATTGTTAAGATTTTCTTTTTGTCTTGTCATTTCATTCATTCTCTACCTTGGTTTGTACTTTGTGTATGCCTAAAGCACATGGAATGTCAGAACTAAAATAGTTAAAGGCTCATAAGTGCTATCCTGCATGGTGCTACTGATGTCTTTAATCCAAAAAAATTATATATATTGATGAGAATTCACCCGAACCACACAACCAACAATCCGCTGGGGTGCTGACTTAATATAGATGAAGACTGGGCCAATCAATAGAGCTCAAGCCAAGAGATTTAAGGACAAATTGGATGCTTTTATACAAGGAGTAATTAATTCTCAAAAGGGCTTGTCAATAGCCAAAGATACAAAGCCTGTTTTAAGCATCCAAGTGGTGGAATTCGTTACGAACCCGGATAGCTGTTTTAATGTAAATATGGACTTTGGGCAGCCACAAATGGATCCAACACTTCTTGGATTCAATTGATATCACCAGAGGCCATGGAATCATGACAAGGCATAATCAAAAGCACCTAAAACTAGCTTGAATGGACAACATCTCAATTTGCCGAAAATGTGATGTTTAGCTGCTGACTTTGACTTTTCTTCTTGTTCAAGCAAGTTTGACTTATTCCAATCAACAGAAAATGTGTGGGAATCATTATTAATCATATTTACCATCCTACATGGCATATGAAAACTGATTTGGAACCCAAATAAACTGGAGATTGGTCAAAGTTAGTTTAGTTGTCAAACTAGTCAACTAGTTTCCTAATTTGAACATTGTCCATTGTTTTAGGAACCTAGCTTTTATTTTGGTTTTATTTATTTATTTTACTGGACAAATCAACTTAGGAAAGTTATTATTTTATTATTTTCATTCTAAATTAATGAATTCCTAATTCAAAATAAAGGAATTAATTAATAAAAATTAGTTTAGGAAAGTAGTGTGAGAATAGGCCAACATGTTTCCTTTTCTCTTTAGTGGCCGGTTTTACCTAAAGTTTCTAGGGTTTGTTTTTTTTTATGACTCTAGCCTATTTAAAGGCTTATTTTTTAGGAAGAACACACCTTTAATAATATTCAGAAATTATGTTGTGAGATAGAATTCTATTTGTTCTTTTTGAACACCTAAAACACCATTAGAGAGGGTGTGTTTTAGTTTTAACTTATCAATAGGGCTTCCATAACCTATTGTGGCATCTTCATTATACCAAGGTTTCTAATCACATGTGGGTTAGGGGTTAACGTTTCCATAAAAACTTGACCTTAAATGAGATCCGAGCTAATATAATAGGGGTTTAGGCGCGAGTTGACCTAGGTTCATTTCATATATACATGCTTAGAAATATATTTTCATATATGTAAAAATGTATCATAGTGGCTAAAGAAATTCATACATCCATCATAGTTCATGGCAATGTATTTTTTATATGGTTCCTTACCACACGATTGCTCTGCATCTTGTAAACAGTCACATAACAATGAGTTTCTTATAATGCACAGCGTTATCATGTTCAATAAGATGATAGGCAACTACTTCACCTTCACTTGCTGCACACATTCATCAAAGTATCTCATATTTGACAAAAATAATGATGAGCATATAATAACCCATCTTGGTAATCAGATAAAAGTGTCGAAACTTAATTTTCTAAATTTGTATCGTTATGTGAGTTCAATGTAAAGTATGAATTGTAACTTGTGTTTCCCACTTTTATATATATGTTTCCATACATAATTGACCATGAATTTATGTTTTTTTTTTTTTTCTTTTGTTGTTTCTTGCTGCAGCTCATATACAAGTGTTTGGCATATCAAACATATTTGCAGCATGTAATAAGTTGACCATCTCACTTTATTATTTTTTCATGAATATGTTTATTTTCCTAGTATTTAGATATGGTTTGTGTGCTAACTTTGTTTGTTGTTTGTTTGATTGTGTTTCCTTGTACCTATTTACAATACTACCAATATTATGTGCATATCTGCCTATGTGTTCCAAATAAACTTAATATTTGGTGTTCTAGTGTAATTGTTACCTGCATTTCTTTCATAAATTCTTATGTGACCACATACTTTGGTTGGTTGAATATATCCATATAGTATGCCTTTAAAATTTGTGGAAAAACATGCATCTGGTATTTAACTTACATATTGTATGTCAATGTTTTAGTGTTCAGTCGGCATTGTCCACTACTAAAGTTTAAAGTTGATAACTTCCAACCTATATATTTATACAGTGACCTGCGAGTGCAAACTAATTTGTAGCATACATTCTTAGATGGCCACATGTATGTGATCAATTGTACTTGGTTACGTATTTCCATTGACTGTTAGCTACATAGTTGTCCCTTCCTTATCTATTTTATTTTCTTCTTTAACATCTTATGCATAACTTATCATGTTCTTCATGTAGTAGAGGGTATGTAGCCTTTATGAAGCATATAGTGTAAAATGCCTTAGGCTTTAGTCTAGTTAGTTGTTGCCTCCTTTGATAGCTTACTAGTTGTTTGTGTTACCATTAAGCATAGAGATATGAATAAACATTGGATGCACTTACAAAACTGAACACTTCTTGAATATATTCATGGTGTCAATCAATTTTTGGATATTGCGATACATCATGTTGGCACTGGGACTAAAATTAAATGTCCTTGTTATAAATGCAACAATTTTGTCTTGCTTTCATCAAATTATGTATGTGACCATTTAGTCATCCATGGTATTGTAAGGTCATATGACACCGTGATATACCATGGAGAGATGTCCATGACCAGCTCATTTGAGGATACAACCTTGAATGGGAAGCATGATCAATATACAGCAATACCGGTGTGGTGGCTGATGGGACATGGGATATGTTGCTAGATCTACATAATGAGGATTTGTGCAAATGACTTTGCCGGTTCTTCTACATCCCACTTTACTCTTGGAAAGTCTTCATATGAGTGAAATACATTTGCCAATTTGTTCAAGGATGCAACCCAACCAATGTATCTTGGTTGTAAAACATCTAGGCTTTCATTCATTGTTAAGTTGCTGCATTTGAAGACTCTCAATGGATGGAATAATAAATCATTCAATATGTTACTTGGGATGCTTAAGGAAATATTGCCCAATGGAGCACATGTGCCCTCTTCTTACTACAAGGCAAAACATATAATACGTAAGTTGGGACTTCATTATGAGAAAATCGATGCTTGCCAGAATGATTGTATTTTTTTTTGGAAGGAATATGAAGACATAGAGTTTATCTGACTTGCAATGCGTCTCGTTATAAAAGTGTCTCGGACGATAATAAAAAGGTTCCACACAAGATATTACGTACTTCCCATTGAAGCCTAGGCTGTAAAGATTGTTTGACAAAGTGAAAATTTTGTCAGGAAAACATGCATGTTATGTGCAGAACATTGATGTGTTTACATGCATTAACATGTTACACTTAAAAAGTGTATATGATAGTTACAGATAAAATGACAACCAGATGAAAATACCATACATGGTCTAATAAATTTTCTGTATATGAAAACCACTATGGCAATGTTGAAGAAAGTCATGGTTTGTTAAATATGTAGTCACCATATTTTAATATATGTTTACATGCACAACTGTATGTTGAAATGTTGAACAAAAAAGCTGTTTACACTTATTGACCACATATTAAGTTGTCAAAAAACTCACAGTAAAGAAGCCATATCAACAAGAAAAATCGAGGTGCGAACAGAACAAACCATTATTTTGGGAATTAGTCATTCGTAAGGATAATTCATGAGTCCATAGCCAGGTACAGCCATGTTTTTGACATGACATGTGTGAATAAAAAAACTAGTTTGCATACAATGTACAAAAAAAACATTAAGTGTTTGTAGGAGGATCAGGAAATTTATTATGAATTTGATCGATTTGATTTGTGGTATCTAAAGCACTTCAACAACAAGAAGAGCAAATAGGTGGACGAGCAATTGAAGGAGGTCTATGTAAGCATTGGTACCTGTTAAACACATGTTCTGTAACTGAGAATGAAGTATAATATGTTTTATGTGCTTTTGGTGTAGGACAAACTCATCAAAATCCGAGATGCACTTGATGAGTACCCTGACTTAACAGTGGAGGACATATTTGACATGGTGTTACCACCAAAACCTGGATACATATGTGGCATGGGTGATGGTTCAAAACCCAAACGCATTAAGTCATGCATGTATTGTGCTCAATTGGAAAGGGAGGTTGAGGAAAGTAGAAAAAGAGAGGAAGATGCAAGAGTAAAAGAGGAAGCAGCTAGAGAAAGGGAAGAAGAAATGAGGAAAAAGAATGAAAACTTGGAAGCAAGGATGGATGAGATGGAAAAGAAATTTGAACTTGCATAACATGCATTGAATCAAAGGTTTGACACACTTAAAAGAGGAATGGGAGTGACCCCTGGTTGGGATGATACTGCTGCTCACAATGCTTAAGGTACGTATCACTAAGGAACTTATCTTAATGGAGGCAAATAGATGTTGTTTCCTTTATGTGATTACCTGGTTAATGTGACATGCTGTGGATTTAAGATGAATGAAAATGAGTTTTCCACTGTAAAGCTAAACACAACTATATCTAATTCATGTGTGAACTGTACATGCATTCTCATACAAGTAAACATAAGAATGCTGGTTGGCATATTAGATAGTGTACAACGAACAAGAATAGTAAACTTTTTTTCTGTATCTGAAAATATAATGGAATGTAGTAGGTGTTGAGACAATAAACAGGAAGGCTAACTGTATGATTAACATGTGGTGCTTCAGGGAAGTCATGTTTGCTGGTCTTTAAAC
This sequence comes from Ziziphus jujuba, assembly GCF_031755915.1. Lineage (NCBI taxonomy): Eukaryota > Viridiplantae > Streptophyta > Magnoliopsida > Rosales > Rhamnaceae > Ziziphus > Ziziphus jujuba. Next base: position 20,258,973 of record NC_083383.1, on the reverse strand, counting down.
TTGGTACAGTACAAGCCTAAAGTGACACAAATAAAAAGGAAAGTTGCACATGCAGATTATTGATAATTGATAATATACTGACATGGAGTTGAAGTGCAAGTTTAATAATATGGTTAATGTTGGTTGAACTAGCATTAATCATTAGAAGTTAAATTGATTAGCATTAAAAAGAGGATTGTGCACTTAGTAAGTCATTGGAAACTGTTCATGATAGACAACATGGCAACCTTACGAGTGGATGCATTAGTATGCATGTTGTGTAGTGATCTAAGTGTAATTCTACAAAATGTACTATGGTTGCAGGTTATATATCATACGGAGAATTTGGGAGTGTTGTGGTTTCAAGTTGAAGAAATGCACAGCTTGTCTTTTTGAATTTATGTTCCAAGGCATTCACTTTTTGAAAATATACGTACGGCCAAACATGCAGGCAGCTAGATGTGATATTATTAATGTATGATGGACATGGTGTCACTTTGTAGTGCTTAATTTTTCAATGAAGCAACTCCATATATGGTTAGCTTCAATGAAAAATTAATGTTTGCATGAAATGGGATACAAACTTTTTTAGATGACAATGTACACATGTGTTTAACTATAAATGAAATTAAGTTCCAATCATAGTAGCTACACTTATTTAATGAGTAAGATGTACTTATATATTCATAGGTGTTATGCAAGTTGGCAAGGATATGTAACATATATATATTGCAGCTATAAATTGTATAATGCAATATATCACAATTACGAATTCCGTATTGAAATTATTATCATTGTTGCCAAAAAAAATGAAAATATATCATTGCCATAATATGGCATGGTGAGAAGGTGACAAAATCATTAGTGTCACCAATGCTTTACGTGATACAAAGAGTGCATTAATGAATCGATTTGTGACATACATAACTTGCCACGGTCGTTTGCAGTGATAAATGCTGCTAGCCACTTAAAGTAAATCATGGCCAAAAAAAATATTTATATATGTCACTTATCGTATACATGATAGATTATGTTAGTCATGTAATCATTTTGTGACTAAATTTAAATGTCACCCAAATATCAAGCGACAAAGATAGTTTGCCACTGTAACATTTAGGGACGAAACGATTTTTTGTCATGAATGAGGACATTCACCACGCATGATTGAAGCATTGACCAAATCCTACATATGTACCAGTGACAAAATTTGTATAAACAATGAAAAAAAAATTGTCATTTATGCGACAAAAATTGTCATGTACGTGATGAATATGCAATGTAGCGATTGCCCACAATTTTTAGTAGTGTATCCAACATTACCACAAATAAAACCATTGCATAATAATGTATTTTACAATATAACTAGGATCCAACAAAAAGTAAAACCTCCTAATATTACAAGTACCAACATCTCACAACTACAAGTCCAAACAAACTATGAAAAACTAAGTGTAAACACCAAATTAAGCCTTAAAAAAAAAACACTACATATGGTCAAGTCTACCTTGAACGTATGCGAGAAACAACAAAAGTACTAACTCCAAAACCATGTAGAAGGACAAATATGGTAGTAATGAGGTGAGTATGATTACTTTGTGAATAGGGTTTAAAAAACCTATCGTAAAGAAGAAAAAAAAAGTAATATTTGTAAAATGATCATGAACCAATGCAATAAATAAGTTGATGGACTTTCAACTACAAAATCACTAAAAATCTCATGTTTCAAAACATATATCAAAAGTAAAATTCATAGTTTCAATTTAAACCAAAATTGGCATCATTAATTTAATTTTAACATGTATAAATATATATATATATATATATATATAAGCCACTCTCACAAATATAAAGTACACTTACATGCAAGGCATGTAAAAATAATAATAAATCATCATCATTATCATTATAATTATCTCAACTATCTAACAAAGCTATCTTCACAATCAAATAGAAGGAATAACCTTGATTTTGACCATACATTCAACAGAATAATCCATCACACGAGCAGGGCAATGAATCATGTGCAAATAATAATATCATATTGTACAATCACCATCCACAGCCATCATCATTACAAATATTGTAGCAAGTAAACCATATATTCCATAATGTAAGATATGTTTCTTACTTCCAATAAAGTAAGATATCTCATCAAACCATGGTTCAGTGATGCTTAAAGGGAAAAATAAAAATAAAAAAATTACGGCGCCCATACCTCTTATGTACAAAGAACTCTAAAATTATATATAAATTTAAGTTTATTGCAAGACCATGCTTATATCAATATATCAATGTTTCATAAACAATGTATGGTTTCAATACCAAGAATCTAGATATATATATATATATATATATATAATATCCTTTACAACTTGTTGGAAACTTTCAAATAATGGAAACTTTATAAAACAACATGGTCATACATCATAGGAATTCTCTATTTCCATCTAAATCACATATCAAAGTTGTTCAAAAACCCAAAAATCCTAATATGGAAAAAAAACAAAAACCATGTAACTAAAAACATGTGACACAAAAGTTGAAATGTAACAAGGATTTTTTTGTAAAATAGCCATTTCTTGATTCAATAATTGAAAAATAGCAATTTTTTTAATAAAAAAAAATTAGCTAATTGTGGACAAAAATGACTTTGGCTAAAATTGAAAATCACCAAAAAAAAAAATTTCCCTTTTCCTTTCTCCCCCTTTCTCACATAGATGGGTTTCATCGTCATCTTTCTCACTGAGCTTATTCTCTTTCTTTTCTACTATCTTACTCGCTTTTCTTGTATTTTCTTACTTTTGGAGCTAAACTCAAGTAAGGATTTTTTTTTTCTTTATGTTAAATTCTACATCATTATGTTAAATGAATTTGTATTTTTTGAGGGTTTTTTAATGTGGGTATGTAATAAATTAGTTTATGAGTCATTATATTTGAATTTAAAGGTACTTAGGTTACATACGGTCTGAAAAGTGGCGGAAAAATTTTATAGATCTACAAATTTGTGAAAACTTGTAAAACCATAGGAAAGTGGGTGAAAAAGATAAACTTCTGCCAATTTTTACTAGTTTTTTGCTTTTTTCCACCAATTCACTGAAGGAAAATGTTAGATTTGGTAGGGAAAAAAAAAACAAAATCAGATTTTCTAAGACAGTTAATATGTTTACTTAGTATTATCCATATGTTTATAAATTTATTAATTTAATTTAATGTTATTTATTTAATTTTGTAGTGAAATGAAAGATGATAATATTGTAATTGCAGTTTTATAGGATGGAACATTGGTAAAAAATGATGGTAGTCAATGGGAGTATCAAAATGGTAAAAATATAATGGTTTTTGTCAAAAAAAGATGCACAAAATCAAAGTTAGAGGATGAGATTTTTAATTCTATTGAGATAGATTGAAATGAATATTTGCTAAAGTTAATATGGATATATAGAAAATGTGCAAAAAAGTTGGATCCTATAGAAATATGCAATGATAGGGATGTGAAATGCTTTCTTTAAGAAGTGAGGAATGGAGGAATGATGATGATGCGACTTCCATTATATGTTGAGGTAATTTCCAAAGTTGAACATGTAGCTAGAAAAGTTCATGAAACAACCTTTACTTTGGATAGTGGTAGTAATCATCTATCTTTTTCTCGTCCTCCAACTAGTGTTTGCCTACCACAAGTTCTTGAATCTAAACCTATTTAGGCTACAATTCATGATATTGTAGTTCATGAAACTCAGTTTAGAGATCAAGTTGATGTCTATGGGTCTTGAACATCATTTAACATCCTTGAAAGAATTGATATTAGAGGTGACTTTACTGAACGGTTTCCTAACCAAAAGGAGTATGAGTAGTTGTATAATATTAATAATTATTAAAACTGCAATGCATAAGGGGATGATGTTCATAATGATGTAGGATTTAAACATGAGTTGCCTAATAATAATAATAATATGCATCCTGAAATGAACAATGAAGGAGTTCATGATGTTAGAGTCCAGCATGCTATAAGTGACCACTTTTCATTGAGCAACAAAAGTGGTTCTATGGCCATAATTTCATCAAAGTTTATAGACTGCAAGAGCATTGTAATTGGATAGATATTTCATAACAAATGTGAGTTATAGAATACATTGAGTATTTATTGCATGTGTAAAAATAGAGTTTAAGGTGACATGGTCAACTACACAACAATATAAGATAGTGTGTTTGGAAAATACTTGTAAATGGCAAATGCGTGCAACCAAATTAAAAAATGGTGAAATATTTGTTATGAGAATTTTTGATAATGTACACAGTTACTTGTTAGATATCGTGTATCGGGAACATAAGCCGACAAGTAACTAGGTTATCCAATATAAATATGAAAGGATTGCACGTGTTTACAAACCCAAAGAAATTTAACATGACTTTTTGTAAAAATATGGGGTGAATATAAGCTATAACAAAGTATGGAGAGTAGAGAATATGCACTTAACAATGTTAGGGAATCTTCAAAGGAAAATTTTGCTAATTTGCTTACCTACTATTATTAGTTAGAGTCGAAAAGTCCTAGGACTTTGACAATGTTAGGACTTTGACACGTATCAAAACAGACAAAAATAACCATTTTGTATTTTTTTTTTTTAAGGTGATTAGAGCATGCATTAAGAGATCTATATCCCACGTAAGACCTGTGTTGGCTATTTATGAGACTACTTTGAAAGGTAAATACAAAGGATACATGTATATTACAGCGAGCATAGATGGCAATAAGTAAATATCTCATTTGGCTTTTGGCATTTGAAATGGAGAGAACGAGCAAGCATGTACATTGTTTTTCCAAAACCTTAAGGATGCTATTCGAGATTCATGGATATGGTGTTTGTGAGGGATAAGACACCCAGTTATTGGAAAGGCAATACATAAAGTCTTTCCTAATGCATACCATGGCCTATGCACGTATCACATAAGTAGAAATAGTAAGGCTAATGGACATGTAAAAGATGATGATAAGATAATACAATGTTTTATGCTCGTTACTAAAGCATACTTGGTTGAAGATTTTCAGTTTTATATGGGGTAAATTGAGACAAAAGACAGCAGGGCTGCACAGTATATTCGAGCATGTGACCCTACTAGGTGGGCATGTTCTCTTTCTCCATGTAAAAGATACACTATCATGACCATCAATACCATAGAAAGCTTGAATGGTATTTTGCTATATGTTAGAGAGATGTCAATAGTAGCATTGATTGAGCACATACGAGATTTGCTGCAAATGTGGTTTTATGAATGAGAAACTGCAAGTGTAAAATTGACAAAGCATGTGACTAACTATATGGAAGAACAACTCAAACTCTACAATTTGGAGTCTATCAGGTTCCATGTGACGACCGTTAATATGTATTAGTTTCTTGTGGAAGGTGGGAGTTTGAAGGGCACAGTTAACCTCGAATAAAAATCATGCTCATGTAAAGTCTTTGATCTTGATCATCCTTGCGATTATTGTATTGTTGCTTATAGAGAATGCAAAATTACTCCTTATGGCATGTGTTCTTGTTATTATATTGTAGATGTGTATCGTACAGCTTATGCTGAGTCCATTTACACTGTTTTAGATGAAAAGCAGTGGCATACTCCAGATGATGTGTTAAGTTGTATTGTTCTTCCACCATGATGGACATGTAGGCGAGTCGGTAGGCCAAGGATGCAATACATACTATCTCAAAGTGAAAATGTTATTGGACATAAATGTAATCGATGCGGTGGTGTTGGACATTGTAGGCAGAGATATACAAATCCATTATCTTATGCTTCATATTAGGGGTTTTTAATTTAGTGTGTTATAGTTATGCATTTTAAATTTATATCTTTTCACAATTATTTTGTATCATGAATATATATTCCACTCAATGGCAATGTTTTTTTTTTATATATTGTTATAATGGAGAATTACATATTTATAAATTTTATTTTGATAATTTAATCCCAAAATAAAAAAATGGCATTGTGGAAAAACTATCAAATGCCAACATTTTGGTCAAAATGAAGCTTATTACAATGGATTTTATGGAATGTCCAAATGATTTTGAAAAGAAAAATAATATGTATCAAATTTTTTTTTTTTTTTTGAAGAAGAATAATTTATCAAAAGTTATAAGCATATAAATTGATTGGTAACACATTGAACAAACTATAACAGTACATATTAAATATTAAAAGTTTAAATTGGTATTATGAAGGACGCTAATATTTATGAACATGATGGACATTGGAAAAAAGGGTTTATCATCAAATTATTATTACATGGTGGACAACATACATTTATCACCAAATGCAATACAACCCTAGTACACTTTAATATTATGCAATACAATACATATGATTAAAAAACACAAAGGAGTCTATGGAAACACAACGGAGTCTATAAAGAATTTTACTAAGTTGATGACATATATATAAGTATTATTTTCTTACATCATGATGATGTAATATAGAAGCAGCATTTCCAAATCTTAGTATTTTTGAAATATGCTAGTTAAGAATCTAAGGAACTAACATATCCGATATCTTATTTCCAAAGGTTTCAACTAACAAAGGAATAGTCACAAACCCCCAAATTTGTCAAACAATAAGTAAATAAATGAATAAATAATTAAATATATACTGCTATCAAATAAACTTTAATTTATAGTTTTACAAACTTACCATAAAAGCTAATGTAAACCCATAAACACTATATGTCTTCAATTTGTTAACCGCCATAGACTCTTTGTGCTCAAAAGCACTTTTTAGTAATCTGCCATAGACTCTATGTATGATAATGTACCCCATAGATATTTGTTGAAGTATTCTAAACCATCCACCATTTCCAAATGCTTATAGGGCATGGTGGCCATGCTTTCCTTACCAAGCAGCACCATCTCAAGGAAATATAATAAAGGCAACTTCAACCTATCATTGTCGCTTTCGTCATCATCTTTACATTTTACAGTAATGAAAGCTTCAAGTATCGACAAGTTTGTAAATTTTCGCTTTCCTCCAAAGTATGTGTTACTGATACACATAGAGTGGTTAACTCACCTATGGATTTATAACTAAACTCTTGACCTATAATTAGTGCAAACTCTTTGAGACTAAATCTAGCATTAGAACCTCCAAAATTAAACACCATAGCATCCTTGTCATCACAAATAGATTGCCTATATAGCATGCTATGTACAATGTGGCCACTGAACTGTATCTCATTGGCCTTCAAGATATGGCCAAAACAACTATCCTCAAACTTCTTTTTTTAAGCTGGAGTATGCTTGAGCTTGATATCTAACATAGCTTTCTAGAAGTTCAACATGTAATTCACCTTCATTCTAAATATCTCTGAATCCCAAAACCTTTAAATAAATATTGGTTTCTCTTCTAAATCCATTTTTCTGAAAAATAAATACAATTAAGTAATTATAACATATACTTAATTATTAAACAAATTGAATGGAAAGAAAACATATTAAATAGGAAAAAGAGAAAACCTAGAAAACATGTTGGAAATGATTTTCCAATAGGAGGAAATTGATTTCCAATAAGAGGAATTATTTTCGACATGAGGAAATTATTTTTGAAAGGAGGAAAATTTTCCAACATGAGGAAATTTTTTGACAGGAGGAAACTTTTTTTCCAATTGGAGAAAATTTTTTCCTTGAAGAGGAAAATTTTCCAAACGCTAGAAATGAGCTCGACAATTGCCTAAGGGGTTCATGCCAAAATAAATTCTAGTCAAAATGTAAAAGAAAATTTTTACAACTAAAGCATGTTGTGGATTTAAAAGCTACAAGCTCTTTATAAGACATAAATCTAAAAATGAGATTAAACAAATCCAGTGTAAATAAATATTATGTTGTATATCCAGTTATCCTAATAATTTATTATGTCTTGTAAATATGCAATCACAGAACAATTTTTAGCCAAAAATAACCAAAGGATGATCAAATATGATTTTGGCTAGCTAATTCTCTATCTGATGAGCTTAAAACATAATGAGGATCATTCACTGTTATTGGCATCCATATAATATATATATATATATATATATAAGTTGAACGGGCAATATACATATTGCAATATTAACTTAGAAAGATGCAATATCACTAATATTATCCCTAAAATATTGATCATGTAAATTACAAGAGATAAAACATACAATTTCTTATTTCTATATCAAACAAAGGCTATCCCCATTTTATGTTGACAACGAAATACCAACAATAATGTAACATCCTCCATCATCAATATGCAATGTCAAAGAAGCCTAAGAACATACCAACTATTTTTTATACATTAAAAAAATGAAAAATATTTTATACATTACTGAACATACTAACCATAGGTTCCATCTTCTTTTGAGTTTTATGCATAGTCTATATCATAAATAGTTATATTTTTATTCTCAAAAAAACAAAAAGTTATATGTGACATTACTTCCCAAGGGAGCTATGATACCAATAGTCCTCAAACACGATTCAAGTCTCACATTCAATTCAACAAAAATCAGCTTCCTATAATGATATGAACCTGGGACGCCTTGCTCTGAAACCTGTATTATATTAGCCTGATCTTCAAGGCAAAGGTATGGGTACGGGGTATGGGTAGATTCTCAACACTTCCTTTCTCTTGAGAGTGTTCGTCCTCAAATCAAAATCATCACCTGCAGAAAAAGAAGATAAATCAGAAACATTACAGGTAGCACTCACGTTATACTCACCTGGAAAATCAAGCTTGTAGGCATTCTCATTGACTCTTTCCAAAACTTGAAAAGATCCATCTTCTCGAGGTATAAGCCTTGACATGCGTTGTTTAAAAAACCTTTTCTTTCCCAAGTACAAGCAAACACAATCTCCTTATTTGAACACTATCTTGATTCGGCCTTGATTAGTTGCTTTAGCATACTGCTTAGTCATCCTCTCAATGTTTGCTCTAGTATTTTCATGAATCTGCTTTACAAACTCAGATTTCTGTTTACCATCTAGATTAGCACGTTCACTTAAAGTCAAAGGTGCTAAATCTAATGGAGTCTAAAAGATTAAAACCATAAACAATCTCAAATGGTGAATATTTAGCAGCAGAATGTATGGTTCTATTATAAGCAAACTAACATGTGGCAAACATTCTCTCACATTCTCAAATTTCTACTAATTAATATTCTCAACAATGTAGACAAAGTTCTACTCAGTACTTCAGTTTGACCATCAATATGGGGATGACAAGTAGTGGAAAATAAAAATTTAGTGCCTAATTTAGACCACAATGTTTTCCAAAAATAACTTAAGAACTTAGCATCCCTATCTGAAACAATTGTCCTAGGCATACCATGAAATCTCAGCACTTCCTCAAAGAACAAATTAGCTACATGAGATGCATTAAAATAGAGTCTTTACCCGTCCTTGACCTAGGTAACCTTAATATGAAATCCATAGATAAATCTATCCACTGATAAGAAGGAATAGTAACAGCATATACAAACCACGTGGTTTTAACTTAGATTTTGACTTTCTACACATGATACACCTCTCACAAATCCTCTCTATAGCTCTCTTCATGTTCAGCCAATAAAAGTGTTCTTGTTAAATGGACCAAGTTTTTGCTACACCAAAGTGTTCCATTAGACCCCTACCATGGCCTTCCCTAACAAGTAATTTTCTGATGCTACAACAAAGCATACAAAGTTGACTTTCCCAAAACAAATACCCATCAAATATATAAAATTTATAATAACCATGTTTAGCACAATTTCTATATATTTCACCAAAGTCACTATCATGCTCATAAATTTCCTTTAATTGTTCAAAACCAAGCAATCTAGCATCTAAGGCTGAAAACAACACTTACTTTCGGGATAAAGCAATAGCTACCATATTTTCTTTACCTTTCTTGTAACATATGACATAAGGAAAAGTCTTAATGAATTCACCATGTTGTCGGTTAAGCTTCCCTTGTCCTTTGATATGCTTCAAAGATTCATGATCTGTGTGAATCATAAATTCCTTTGGCATCAAGTAATGTTGTCATGTCCATAGCTAGAATTAAAGCACACATCTCTTTGTCATAGGTTGGATAATTCAATGCCATCCCATTCAACTTCTCACTAGGTCTTCCTTCCTACATCAATACAGCTCTAATACTACGCCTGAAGCATCACAATCAATCTCAAAAGTCATAGAAAAATTATGTAAAACCAATAAAGAAGCATTAGTTAATTTTTTTTTCAATAAGTTAAAAGACTTTTCTTGTGCTTCTCCCAATTAGAACCCCACACTCTTCCTAACTAATTCGGTCAATGAAATCTTTGACAAATTTCCTATAAAAACTAGCCAAACCATGAAGACTTGTTACCTGGGTAATAATAGTAGGTTTCAGTCTATCTTGAATTACTTTAACCTTAGATCGGTCAACCTTGATTCCTATAACACTCACAACAAATCCTAGAAACACAAACTCATCTTGACAAAAATTACACTTTTTGAGATTAGCAAACAATATTTCTTTCTTAAGTATCTCAAAACTAACCTAAGTTGTTCTACATGCTCATCTAATTCCTACTATATATAAGAATATCATCAAAATAAACAACCATAAATTTCCCAATAAATGGACACATGACATGGTTTATTAATCTCATGAAAGTACTAGATGCACATTACCAACCACTCATACAAACCATATTTTGTCTTTAATGCAGTTTTCCACTCATCTCCCTTTGTTATTCTTATTTGATGATACCCACTCCTAAGGTCAATTTTTGAAAACATGCATGCACCATTTAATTCATCAAGCATATCATCTAATCTAGGAATAGGATCCCTATACTTAACAGTTATGTTATTAATAGCCCTACAATCTACACACATTCTCCAAGATCTATCTTTCTTAGGTATTGACAACATATGTATTCCTCTCTCTTTTTTTTAAAAACAAATATGAGTGTAACTAATCAAAATTAAAACAAGCAAGGAAAATCAACAATAAACCAAATTGCTAAGAACTAACATGCAAACCAACCAACAAACTAGAAAGCAAAGAAAATTATGGCTAAGCAAAAGGAAACCCTAATTCGGCTATGATTTTTTTTTTTTTATATGCAGAATGTGTGTGGGTAGAAAACAACCTTAATCTAACGCTAAAGTTGTAGAATAACATAAAAATAAAACAAAGTAATTAAGATAGATCAAACCTAAACAAAATTCGGCTCTGATACCAAATGATACAAGCCTAGGTCAACTTGGTCCTAAACCTGTATTATATTAGCCCAGTCTTTAGTTACACAAGATTAGTACCCCAGCAAGTAGTTGGTTATCCGGGTACAGGTGGATTCTCATCATATAAGATCCAATTTCACTCTATCAGCATGGAAGATAAACATTGACATCACACCAGACACTGTTTTGGACCAAGGAAAAAAAAATGCATTCTAGCATCTTTAACACTGTGAAATGCACAATGCTAAATACATATTAAGTTTTTGGCTATTTCGTGGACTTCTAAATTGGAATTTAGGGATGCACATTTATATGACAAATTAAAAGGACATTTCATAACTTGACTTCGTTTTTATATTATTAATCTATAAACTTAGAAGAAAACTCACCTCCCTGCCCAAAAGTTATAGACAAATGCCAACAACATGCATTGGACTTAACACATATTTAAACTAGAAAGAAGATCAAATTTACATAAAATAAAAAGCAAACAGCATTCCCTCATTTGGAAACTAAAGCAAACAGCACTGCTAAGGCAAAACAACAAAGTTCTTAGAATTACCTAATAGTCCATTATCTTCATATCATTAGCATGGCACATATTGACTATGGTTCATAGATGAGCAATTTACAAACAGATAAGTCACATTCTGAAATAATCCATTCTGAAAATTATAAACAAACTTATAATTCATATAATGCAGGATAAATAAAGGTTCAAAGATGAGCAATTTATAATAATGCAACATCATCTTGCATAATATTATATGTTTCATTCACAAAGAAGCAACTTACATTAATGAGGGACAAACCGCCACCAATGCTTCTATATCTGTCTGTGTGTGTGTGTGTGTGTCTGTATGTGTATGTGCATGTGCATGTGCGTGCGTGTGTGTGTGTGTGTGTGTGTGTGTGTGTGTGCACGTGCGCATGTGTGTGCATGCATGTGTGTGTGTGGGTGCATGTGTGCACGTGTGTGTGTGGGTGGGTGGGTAGGCGGGTGGGTGTGTGCGTGTGTGTTTGTGTGTGTGTGTGTGTGTGTGCATGTGTGTGTGTGTGAGCTTAAAATCCTTGTTTCTGCAATTTTCTTTGCATTCACTTGTAACTCCAGGAAGTCAAATTTTTTGCTTCATTTTTTTACTCAGTCCCTCATTTGCTCCTCCAATCTTGGAAAGAAATCAACATTATTAACAAAACTCAAATATTTATATATTTCTTCATTAAAATAAAATAAGTTAATTAAAAAAAAACCTTTGCTGTAAGGTCAACGATGGTGTTAGACAAAGGCAAGGACGATGATTGCTTTTGGCTCTTGGTGGGACGACGGTGGTGCAAGAACAACAACAACAAATGGGAGGTCGAAGTAGGGCCGACAAATGGTGTGAGAAAGCTCTACCTTTGGGTGGCTTGCCTCTACCTCTAGGTGCTCTTAATCAAACGATTGCCTCTTGCTCTTGGTGGGACAATAGTGAGGCGAGAATGACAACGGCGAATGCGGGGAGAATTTTGGTTGAAATAGCGATGGAGGTAGTGTTTTTCAAAAGGGAAAGTAGAGAGGGTAAGGCAACAATAAAACACTAACCTATGTTTTGAAAGAGAAAGGGAATGTAGGGGGAAAAAAAAACAAATTGAATGGTATTTTGATCCAAATATGTTAAAAATTGGCTAGTTTTAAAAAAGAAAAAAAAATTGCTATTTTTAAACTTTTGATCAGGAAGTGGCTAGGAAAAATAAAAATCCAATGTAACAACCCATTAATGATCAAGCCCATTTGTGTTATTTTAATTTCAAAATCAACTATTAGTGCTATTAGAAAATGCCAAAAGGAAAGTCATTATAGGTGCAAGCCTAAGCCAAAATGTTACACTCCTTTCACTTTTATGAAGAGGCCCAACCAATACGTATTTTACAATCAGATTTCCAAAAAATTATATGTTTTTGAAAACAAAAAATAAATAAATAAATAAAATAAACGTTGAATCCGTTGAAACTCGATCCCCTCCTTTCATCGAAAAATTTTGTTTGAAAAAAACAAAAAAAAAAAAAGACTTCTGCTGTGTTTTAAGCCTGCAGTGCATGGAGCAAATTTATTCCTTGTTTTAGTTAATATTTATCCAATTATTGATTTTTATTTATTGCTACTTAAATTTGATTTTAAATCATATATTTCGTTTTTTTTTTCCCTGAAAACCATTATATTTCTTATATTTGATATATAAATGTTTTAATGGATGTTGATTAGCAAAATATATTCTTTACAATATTTTTCACAAAATAAGTAGTCTAGAAATTATTTTTCGGGAAATAATTTGTCAGAATAATTCCATGAAATTTTTCTTACAGTGTTAGCATTAGCTTTAAAAAAATGAATATTTGTCTAATATTATTATTATGTAATTTTTAAAATTTTCTTATATATGTAATGCTCCATGATATAATCTTTTTTCTATCCTACTAAACTATTATTCAAAAAATATAAGAAAATACTTTTTATATAATAATATATAATTTTATTCATATATTATACTAAAACAACAACCATATATTTCAAATTTTATCTTTACCGTTTGGCCTCTAAGCAATTTATTATCGCTCGTATCAATCAAAGAAGGCAATAACATTTTTTGTTAAGTTCCCCAACCAAGGTTCGATCCTGACTGTAAGTGGAATCTTGCACCGGAAAGCAATATCCATATGCATCAGACAAGCATGTCAAAAAAAAAAAAAAAAGCTACGTACTTATATTCCCCAAGTATACAAAGTATATTTTACAGCAGTAAATATCCTCTTTAGAAAGCAAGATTGTACTTTTACCTCCATCAACATGGCTTTCTTGTTTGTTTCAAGCTAACAACCAGTTCTGCAAAAAGAACGTACCAATTGCCCAAGCAAAATCATATACCGCTCCATAATTCTATTGAAAAGAAGAGAGAACTGGAACAAAATTTCCATTTTAGTTGTTGGGTATTTCAGCAAATTGGAAACAACAAAGATTGCAAGAGTTGGAGATTTAAACACACTGGAGTTTAGATTGGTTTTTCATGACAAAGATAATTAGTTTGAGTTCAAAGCAATGTTAGAAAGTAGTTCATGTAGTTATCTCTATTAATTAAGCGTATGAATATTTCAAGGTAACCATATCGATTTCTCTCAAAGGCAAAAAAAAAAAAAAAAAAAAAAAACATAAATGCAAATAAATTGAATTTTAGTGGTTATGCAAAAATTATGAGTCATTAAATGATGTGGCATTAATTTTGATTATTATATTAAGGGTCATTCTATTTGCGAAAATTATGATCATTAAACGGTATGGCATTAATTTTGATTATTAGATTAAGGGTGATTATATTTTTAATTTTTATTTAAATTTAAAAATCAAAACCCTACACACTAATTTTTATTTAATTTTTACCATTTATACCTGTCATTTATAACTAATTTACCCTTAAATATAATTAAATATGTATACCACAATTTATTATCCCTAATTTTCTTTCAATTTAAATTCTTACATTACACTACAACCCTAATTTCAAAATTTTAAAATCCCTTGCATCTTCAACAATCCCTACTAATATTTCTTCTTATGTGTAGCATCAAAAAATTGTTTGAGCCTACAACTACATTCACTAATCACCCTGTTCCTTTTCTCATTACTAGTCAATTTCCTTGCTTCTTCTGCTTTTTTTTTTTTTTTCTTCTTCTTTTTCCATTTTTCGTAAAACCAACACTAAATTAAAATAGGAGAAAGCTATTTAACTAGGTTCTGTGTTCTTCATCGTCAACAATCCTTCTCGGATTAGTTCATCAACAAAACATATTTCTTTCTTTTCCTTTTTTTTTTTTTTATTATAGTATGGTACATATAACCCGAATATAATTGCGTAGTCCAGTATATATAATAAGGACGGACATAATTTGTTCGAGTTATGTGTATTGAACCACTTTATTCCATCAGATTATCTAACTTGGATATGGTTTTGTAGTCCGATATATGTAACCCAGACGCCTATAAATTGTTCGGTTTATGTATACCAGATGCCTTCTTATGTTTTCATCTTGATTGTCTAACCTGGATATGACTAAAGTAATTTAATATACATAATCTGGACATGTTCAATTTGTCCAGGCCATATATACTGGATAACTTTACAAATCCTTTAAAATTTTATTTTCTCTAGTATATAGAATTCGAACGTAATCAAAACGCTCGGGTACATATACTAAATAACTTCAAAATTTATATGACAAAAACAACTGGTTGAAAAAACTGATATAATGAAATTAAATAAAAAAAATAGATAAAAAAAAATTTAGAGAAAACAAATAAATAATAAAAGAAAGTTAAATATTTATAATTTTAGGACTGAAATTAATGATTTTCCAATTATTTTTGTCAATTTTTTCCTTTTAATCCCTAAACTTCGTTGTCTCCATTTTTAGAATTTTTTTTCTTTCTAAAACCTTATTGTAGTGTACGTAGCAATTTTTTTTTTTCTTTTTTCAGTTTATATACTTTAGGGTATTTGTGACTTTTTAATAAATAATATAATTAGAATATTGAAAAGTAATTAAAAATGTAGTGTGGTAATCAAAATTCATAGTATAAATAAAACTACCCTTAGATTAAATTAATTTGAAAGGAAAAGTTAGGATTAAAAAGAAAATATAGATAAGGATCCGAAAAAACAAGTAGATCTAGGAGCTAAATTTTTTCTTTATTTTTTTTTTATTATTATTATTTTTTTATAGGATAAGCAAATTGATCTGTGGTTAAATTTCCATATTGGACATGGAAGTTACTATATGAGACAAAGTATTCGATACTTGAATGGCAGCCTATTTAATAAACAATACTCTGCTTAGTTACTTGGCAAATTTTTGTACGCTTTTATTTTAAGAGCACTTTTGAAATTAAAAACTATATTAATCGGTTAAGTTCCAGTAGTCAATGCCTACTATTATGTTTGAATTTAAGGGAGTGAAGAAAAACAAATGTTAAATTTAATAAGAAAAGAAAAAGAAAGGAAAATATTTATTAATAATTGTTGTTTGGATAATTAGTGAATGAAATGAAAATGAAAGGATATAAAATACATTAATATTTTTATATAGTAATATTAAAGGTAATTTTGAAATATTAAAAAAATTCATTAAAGTACTTTTTCTGGTATCCATTTCCTATCAATTTCAGGATGAAAATAAAGCTGATCAAAATAAGAACCAATCCCTTCTAGTTCTTTTTTCTTTTTTTTCTTTTTTTTCTTTTTTTTGTCCTTTTGCTTTCCTTTCCACATTATTTTAATCGTCAAAATAAGAGATATAAATAATTTCTTTCCCATCTCCCTATTCTATCAATCCAAACATAGTATACATGATTGGAAAGCTACACATGTCTCTCATTTATGCTTCACTTGATGTGGCGAAGTGAGCTACAAAGGTTGTCTGCTGTTGAATCTAGATTTTTACAGGGTTATAAGAGACAAACATATAACATCCAAAAAAACATGGGGGATTTTTAAGTAGACTTCACTCATAAAAGACAAATCTAGACTTCATATATCTCGAAAAAAACATTCAAAATTTAAAATTTTTGACGATTTGACCAAGTTTGATCAAATTGGATTTTTAACTAGGATTAAGTTTATGTTTTATGTGATAATTTAATTGGTTGTAATTAAATGATTCATTTTTCTTACTAGATTTTCAAATACATTTTTTTTTTCATTTTGTAGGATAAAATTCTAAATTTATTTACATATTATGTGATAATTTAATTGGTTGTAATTAAAGGATTCATTTTTTCTCACTAGATTTTCGATATAAAAAAAATAAAAATTAATATTTTAAATTAATATTTGATATAAAAAACAAAAATTAATATTTTTATATCATTACAACAATTTATCCAATAAAAATAAATATTTTAATATAATTATAACAATTTATATGCATATACATATATATATATATATATGATGAGAATCTGCCTGTGTTTGCACAACTGACAATCCATTGAGGTACTGACCTGATACGGATGAAGACTGGGCCGATCACTAAGGCTCAAGCTAAGAAGTTCAAGGACAACTTTGCTGCCTTTATCCAGGAAGTAATTAATTCTCAAAAGGACCTTATCTATACTCGAAGATACAAGGCTTGTTTTGAGCATACAAGTGGTAAAAGCCGATACGAACCCGAGTAGCTATTTTCGTGTAAATATGGACTCTGGGGAACATGAAATTGTTCCAATGCTTTATGGATTCAATACATATGTCTAAGAGGCTATTGGAATCAAGTCAATGCAGCTTCAAAGGCAACCAAAAAGGGGCTATGCACATGGAATGGAAAATTGGCCGGTTTTACTGTATTTTGTTGCTGCCTTTACTATATTCTACTGAGTTGGCTTTTTCTCTTTGGTCCAAGGAATGGAAATGTGTGGGACTCCATGACAATCCTATTTGGAATCCTACAAAGCATATGGAAACTTATTTGAAGCTTAAATTGGTCAAAGATTGGTCAAAGTCAACTTAGTCAAAAAGTTAGCATTTTAGTTTCCTAATTTGATTTCTACTTGTTGTTTTAGGAAATTACCTTTAATTTTGGTTTTTATTTGTTTTTTTGCTAGAAAAATAACTTTAAGAAAGTTATAATTTTATTATTTTGGTTGTAAATTAATTAATTCCTAATTCAAAATAGAGGAATTAATTAATCAAATTAAGATTAGGAAAGGTTGCAAATCTAGGCCAACACTTTAGTTTCCTAATGCTGGCTTGTTTTGTCTTAATTTCTAGGGTTTTGTTTTGTAAATTTTCCAGTCCATTTAAAGGTTTGTTTTATCAATAATATTCAGTACATTATTCATATAGAAAATTATTTGTGAGATATTCTCTTTGTTCTCTTTGAACACCTAAAACACCATCAGTGAATGAGTGTTTTACTTTGACTTATCAATAGGATATCTATCACCTATTGTGGCGTCTTCATTATACCAAGGTTTCTAATCATAGGTTGGTTAAAGGTTGAGATAACCATTAGAACTTAAACATAATTAGATCTGAGCTAATATAATACGGGTTTAGGCGCAGGTTGTCCTAGATTCGTTTCATTTGGTATCAGAGCCAAATTTTGTTCAGATTTGATCTATCTTTATTTACTTTATTTGTTTTTGTGTTATTCTACAATTTTAGCATTAGGTTAAGGTTGCATCCATCTCATACACGTTCAGCATCTTAAACCAAAAAAAAAAAAAAAATCATTCCTATTTAAATTAGGTTTTCCTAATTTTACCGTATCTTTTTGTTTCCTAGTTTGTTGGTTGTTTTTCATCCTTGTTCTTAGTAGTTTAGTTTATTGTTGGTTTTTCTTTACCATTTTTATCTTACATATTTGTATTCATATATTCAAAAAAAAAGGGAGTGTTTGCGGCAACATATATAAATTTACAAAAAAAATTACAAATTTGTGTTTTGTTGTTGGTGATCACGGGTTTGTTAAATTTTGGTGTTGGGATTGCAATTTTGTTGTTGATTCTTGCTATTGGAGTTGTGTTTGATATTCAATGAGTAAGAAAAAAAGAAGAAGAAGAAGAAGAAAAGACGAATAAAAAAAAAACTACATAAAAAGGCTGGTTGTTGCATTTGGAGTTTGGAATTTTGTTTGCTAGAAAAATTGTAATATTTGGAGTTGCTTGGAATTTATTTTACTACTGGATATTTGAATTTTGAGTACTTAAATTATTTGGATTAAAATTAGTTAAAAGAATTGATAAAAAAACTTGAATTACAAAGAACAACAACCAACAACCATTCTATATTTTTTTGTTCCAATTGATTCTTGTTTGACTTTGAATTTCTTTCTCTAAAATTTTATTCTTGGATTCTTAATTTTGTACCATCTAGTCCAGTTCTTATTGATTCCAGAAAAAGAATTCTTGTAACTTGCCTTATTTTTGCCTAGAAAAGCTAAAGTTTAGGTATTTTAAATTCAATCGATATTACCTGGTTCTTACTACTATTTTCTTGATAAATTTAATTAAAATATACTTGTGATCTAATTGTTGTTTTAGAGGTGTTTTAATTAGAACTTTAAGATAATTCGTTGAGAGAAAAAAGGCAAGAGTGTGTGAGCTCTAGAAAGGGTAAAGCCGAAACTAGTGTGAAAACACAAGTGTCGAGATCTTGATTGAGTGAAACACATGTGGTAGCGACTTTGGTGGGGTCCTATTTTATCTTTGTTTTATTCATACTAACATGGCATATTCAAGGTAGAGAAGAGGAGATCCATTACTAAGAATTAATGAAGAAGAATCAGTAGGATTCCATGGTGATTCCCGAGCTAGGGGGAGTGGTGAGCAAATGGACATGAGGGCTGTATTGGAGCAACTACAGTAGATGAATGCTCCATTTGACCATATAAATCAAAGGATGGACAGATTAGAAACATCTCAAGGTGGGCTGAATTTGAGGCAAGAATTCCACGGAAGCCGTGGAAGTCCTAGAGAGGATTTCGAAGAAGGAAATTTTGAAGATGATTTCAAGGAAGGAATGGATGAAACGTACGCTATCCAAGAGAGGCTAGGCCGTGGGAGGCATAAAAGAGAGGAGCAGATGATGATCTTGGAAACATCAAGGTAAATATACCACCTTTCATGGGAAAAAAATGACCCGGAGGCTTAATCAGAATGGAAGGAGCGTATGGAGATAATCTTCGATTGCCACAACTATTTGAAGGCTAAGAACGCGAAGTCGGCAGCAATGGAATTTGGCCACTACGCACTCCAATGATGGACTAATGAGCAAATCACTCAAATAAAAGTTGATAATGGCTTGATTACTACATGGCAACAAATGAAGGGAGCCATGAAGAAGCGATTTGTACCATCACACTATCTAGGTTGCTGCATCAAACACTTCAATCTTTATCTCAAGAAAATAGGTCTATGGAGGATTATTACAAGGAGATGGAGATGCTCATGATGAGGTTCAAGATGAATGAAGATAGAGAAGCAACCATGGCAAGGTTTCTTGGTGATTTGAATCGTGAAATAGCTAATCAACTAGAATTTCAACAATATGTGGAATTAGAGGAGATTCATACGTTTTTATCATGCAAACCTCAGTATTGACGACGATTTTTGAAAAAATCATCATCAATATTATCACACATAGACAAATATCGATGACAATTTGTTAAAAAACCGTTGTCTTTGAGGCAGGTCGCGCCATAGAATTTCATTATATATATATATATATAAAGTTTTGATTTTTGGGAACATGATCCATTTTATGTTGGCATCTATTGATGCTACAGTTAAGGTTTAAAAAGTCGAAAATATCCTAGAAATTTTGCCAATATATACATTTTTCCATGGGGTGAAAACGAAATTTAAATTCCAAATGGAAACGGGTAAAATTTCCGTAATATCCGTCGAAATTTCTGATATTTCTTTATAATTTCCATGAAAATTTCTATCGAGATATCCATATTAAATCCTTAACAATTTAGTTAAAAAATATATAATTTCCATCGAAATTTCTATAAAATTTCCACCGAATTTTGAAAATATCCATGAAATTTTTAAATTTTTTTTAAAAAAAATTCATAAATATTATTGATATTTAACAAATTTTTTTATCGAATTAACTTTATTGATATATATTTTTTAATACCTTTTAATTTCCTTTTAAACATTTATTGATATAAGAAAAATTATAATGAATTGAATTGAAAAACATTAATAAGTTATATTTATTGAATATTGATAAAGCAAAAATACAAAGATTATGAATTATATTTTTTAACCTAGCAAATCTTGGATTAAGCCCATTTACTGATGAACAATATTACACACATGTAACACAAAATGAAGATCATGGGAGTAGAATGCAGGTCAAGGAATTAGTGCTGTTGGAAAAGACTATATACGCAAAGAAAAATCTATAATGAAGATGTCACAACAAGAAAAGTATTTGATTTCTATGAATTTTGGATCAATGAGGGTTAAAGTCAATTTCATAGTCCTTATTCAATAGATATTTATGAAATGTCATCAAGTAGCAAATGAGGGTACTATCTCAAACTCAATCATCAGAGAGTAGTAGTTATGCACATAGTCAACCAATAATATAAGATCTATATAGTTGGTATATTAACAATTATATGAAAAATTGTCCAGAAGCTACATCTTTTCATAATTACTTCTTATATTTCACATCTCAAAATCAAAATAAGGAAGAGATTGATGATTTTCAACCATCCAAAAGTTTTATGTGGTATTAAGATGACGTTTATAAAATACAAACTAATTGTAATAATTGTTTTATATATTTTGGCTAATAAATAATTTTATCAAATATGTATTTTTTAGCATATTTTTATTAATAGTAATTTATCTATGGTCATTAATGCTTATTATAAATAAATTAATTAAAAAAATATAACATCCATTTAATATTTTAACAAGTTTTATAATCAATTTGATAATTGATAGATTAAATAAGTTAATTTTAAAGTTTCAATAAAAAAATTTATTTTTTAAAATAAATTTTCATCATTTTTTATAATTTTTTTATCAATATTTGATATTTTTCTATATTTCCCTCGAAATTTTCGTAGTTTGAACTCTCAATATTTCCATCGATACTAAAATTTTGAACCTTGGCTATAGTCCTGAGAGTTGCTATTAGCCCAAATAGGATTTAGTTTTAAATTATTAATTGATATGATATCTTCAACATGTAATATATCAATATGTTTATATATTATATTAGGTATTTATTAACGTGATAAATGTTAAAAATTACTTATTCTTTTTTCAAGCTAAAGAGTGTTATTTATCCAACTAAAATTTTAGTTTTAAATATAGCATATTCAATACTTGACATGTTAATATATTTTCACGTTATATTAAAATATATTCCTAACAAATTATTACTTTCCATATATATAACAATTCTCCCATCACTGTTAACATGCGAAACTCGAATATGTCTTTTAAGAAAATATGTGACTACTTTAAAACATATACATATCTCTTCAATTCGCATGGTAACTTCATTAGTAGTTTTGATGAGGGCTGTATTTGAAAGCGGCGTTGTACCACTGTACAATGTTGGTCAAAATAATGTGGTGGAATCCATAATTCCTCGAAGCTACATTCTTTT
This sequence comes from Ziziphus jujuba, assembly GCF_031755915.1. Classification (NCBI taxonomy): domain Eukaryota; kingdom Viridiplantae; phylum Streptophyta; class Magnoliopsida; order Rosales; family Rhamnaceae; genus Ziziphus; species Ziziphus jujuba. Next base: position 20,236,607 of record NC_083383.1, on the reverse strand, counting down.
CAGTCACTGCTTCTTGACCCTTACCTTTTTTTTTGGGTTTGAATTGTCAGTCATGAAAGAAATCTGCTTTAGAAGAAGACAGAAGGGAAAGGCTTTTGGGTCATCCAAATGTGCATATCATGCATAACTGCTCAAAAGTTTGTATCCATACATTTTTCTTTGCCTTATGCCTTTTCTAATAAAACAGAACCAAGATCAATAATGATTGATTCAAAACGAAATCAACTAATTAAAATTAAATACTAAAAATACTTAAAATTACACATGAAAAAAAAAATTACGAAAATCATTAGTTGTTGGTTTTAAGGTTTTAAATATCTGAAACTTTCACCCAAATTTAGTCTAGATTTTCTTTTTTTAAGGGGTTTAAAAAAAATTTAGATTCCAAATGAAAATGGATAGAATTTCTATAATATCTCTCAAAATTTCTGAAATTTTATAGAAATTTTCATGAAAATTTTCTTCAAAATATTCACATCAAATACTTAACAATTTCATTAAAAAATTCATAGTATCTATTGAAATTTCAGAAATTTTCATATAAATTTCTGAAATTTTGATGGAAATTTTGAAAATATTGATAAAATTTTTTTATAAAAAATTCATAAATATTATTGATGTTTAGTAAATTATTTTAACAAATTAAATTTAGTTATAATTTTTTTCTTATCTTTTAATTATCTTTCAAATATTGAATAATATAAATGAAACGGAGTGAATTAAATTGAATAAACTTGATAAATTTTATTTATTGATAAAAATATATATATACTTGCTATACATTTTGTATAAAATGAATTTATTAGAATCTCATAATTACAAGTTAATAGTTGATTATGTATAATGAATAATAATATAAAACAATAACATAGAAACATAATATTATATAGAATTTGTATTAATAGCATATAAATTAATAATATTAAGCAAATAAAAATAAAAAGATGATATAATATATTATATTAAATATTAAGGACAACTATATTTAATACAAGATCTTTATTATTGACTTATTAATAGTCATATGAAAAATTATCAAGGAGATATATTTTTAATGATTACTTTTTATATTTTATATCTCAAAATAAAAACGAAAAACAGACCAATAATTTTCAATCATCTAAAATTTTTATGAATATTGAGATGATATTAATGAAATATAATGTAATTATAATAATTACTTTATCTTAATTAATAAACAATTTATATCAAATATATATTTGTTTGTATATTTTTATTAATAATAATTTATTTATGATCATTACTATTTTATTATAAATTAAATTAATTAAAAAAATAATATTTATTTAATATTTTTATAATTTTTATAACTAATTTGATAATTGATTGATTAAATAAATTAATTTTAAAATTCAATAAAATTTGATTTTTTAAAATATTTTTTTATAAATTCTTATTGATATTTAATATTTTCATAAAAATATCTAAATTTTAAATTTTTAATTTTTTTGGGTAATTTAGTACTGCAAGTTTTGCTTTTAGTCCAAAATATAATGGACTATTAAAACTTTTTGCACAGATCAGTTTCTTTTTTTTTTTTTGGTTCACATCTTAAAATTAGTTTGGTATTAGATGAGAAGATGATATTGATAATTGGCCAACCCAGGTGCAAAAATGAATGAACCGGTCCAAAGCTGTTAGCTGGTGCCATTCATTGGTTGGTAATCCAGTAACAAAAGGAAAGGGACATGCACGGCACAAAAACTCAGAATGTCTTCCCAAAAAGCAAAAAAGTCAGAAAGAAAGCCGTTAGATTACCGAAAGAGCCCCTGCACGTTTTCCCTCCAACACGTTGAGTTCGCGGAAGACTAAGAATAGATGTGGTGACGTGTACAACTGTCGCATATTAGGAGGGCCCGCTCTCGATGGGCTTTGCTTGACCACCCGGTTTTGTTTCCGTTAGGGAGCAACATTTCTGGCTCAAACTCAGGAACACAAAGCTAGAGAGAGAAAGTAAAAAAAAAAAACAAAAAAACAAAAAATCAAAAAAAAAAAAAAAAAAAAAAAGAAGAAAGAGGAAAGTCCATCTTCACTTTTAACGTTTCTTCTTCCTCCAAACTCCTCTTCGGCTTCTCTTTCTCCTCCCATAAAAAATATCATTACCCCATTTATCACTTCTTTGAATTTTTATTTTTTGAGTTTTAATATGCTGGGTATGTCTCCAAAAATTCCAATGCACGCAATTTGTTTTTGGGATATCATTTTTCTGTAGTAACTTTCTTTGTTGGGTTTGATTTGTTTCATTATTTGGTTTTTGTTTTTGTTGTTTTGTTGGTTTGTTTTGTTTTATTTTTTGGTTTTTGTTTTTGTGGTTCTTCTGGTAATATGATCTTTGAGATGCATTTTCGAATTTGATCAATGTGGTTTCAGGGTGGTGTTGATTTGGGGTTGTCTTGGTTGTTGCGGGGTTATGGTTTTTTTTGTGATTTTGGGATCAGAAAATGTCTACCCGAATCACTGAACAGCCGTCTCAGGTATGTCTGGCTTAATTTTATTCCTACTTTGTTGTAATGCTTTCTTTATCCAACATTATATATATATATATATATATATAGGTGTCAAAAGGCACATGCACATAATACATGTCTATTGGCACAGCATAAACAAAAATGTAGACAAATAGAACTTGAAATTACGCTGTAAAAAAAATTAAACGGTTTGTTGTTTTATAGGGAGAAAGCGGTTCTCCTCCTCCTCCTGCTCCTCCAGGTCCACCTGATCATTTACGTTCTCGTGGTGGCAATGCGGTAATTACCACATTCTCCCCAGCATTGAATTTCTTGTACAATGACTGCTTTGTGTTATCATGTTAGAGGATTCTATGAGATAATTACTTGTAAATTTTTAACTTTTTCATCATTCTTGTTTGATCATCTTTTTCATTTTCTGAAGCATCATCTTCATTGTTGGGTCAATTGGCAATTTAGTCCCCTGGGAGGCTTTTGATTGATTTTTAACTTAAAGGTTTTCGTAGAAATCCCTTGAACACAACTTTGTTAAAAGTTTCGTATGAAGCAAATTTGTTGCGCAATTTAAATGCCATGATAAAGTTTGGTAAGATTAATATAAATATAAATATATAATTTCTAAAGGTTGGGTCTTTATGTTTTGTATTTTTGTAATATCTCCTGTTCCAGTTTTGAAATTTACTTTTTAATTTTACGAGTTCAATTGTCTATTGACATGCCAATTCGTTTTCTTTGACACCCTGGTCTTTCGGAAACTACATCCTGATGTGTAAAATGTTTTTTTTCCAGGTTTTCAAGAGTGGACCATTATTCATATCATCGAAAGGTGTGTAATTCATTAGCTAGTTACATATTTGCTTTTACAACATTGTAGATAGCAATGCTTGAAAAGGAGACACTGAAATTTGCAACTTTTCTTGGATGAGCTACAATTTCCTGAATTTGCAACTTAGTTTTTCGTTCTTATTTTATTGAGGATAAACTCTAAGCTTTATGGACTCTTTTCTGTATGAATACTTTTTTCTTAGCCACCCCCTCTCCATTATGTTTGGGAACTAAGCTTTGCTCATTTCAGTTGAGTGAAATAGACATTTTTTTTTTTTTTTTCCATGTATTGCTGCTCATTTCTTTGAATTATATGCTTAAGTCTCACCTATTATCAGCTATTGCCTCTTTTTTTATTTGACAAATGGATATTATTTTTCTTCTTCTTTCAATGTTCATCGAACAGTCATTATGGGTGAAAATGCTATAAATACTAATACTGGATTCTTCTAAATTACTTTCTGATTGTTTCTGTTTAGGAATTGGATGGACATCCTGGAAGAAAAGGTGGTTCATATTAACTCGTAATTCACTAGTTTTCTTCAGAAGTGATCCGGTAAGTCGCTCTTTTCTGGTTGTGTATATGTGCTTGCAGATGTGGTTATTGAGTGCTTCTATTTACTTTGTTCATTTTCTCGATAATTTTGATGACAATGATATGGTCATGAAGAAACCATTAATTATATTAGATATCCAGCATAAGCTGCACTATGTGTACATTATTGAACTGTAAGATCTTAGGAGCAGAAAACTGATGTTTCTTCATGGTTGTTTACTCATGTATTTCCCATTACAACCCAGAAAAATGTTTTAAATAATCTTGTTTCCTTCCATTAACTTCCTTCTATTGTACTGTTTTACTGTTAAGTATTTAAGTTTTATCCTCTCTCCGTTGCTGTCCCTGCAATTGTTCCTTTGTCAAGGTTCTGAAGGTTTCATTCTTCTGTTTTTGAGCCTTTCAGAGTGCTGTTCCTCAGAAGGGAGGTGAGGTGAATTTGACCCTTGGTGGTATCGACCTCAACAATTCAGGCAGGTTGGCTTGTAATCCTAAATTGACAATATTATTATTATGGTTCTCTTCTTGTCACAAAAACCTGGAACAATTTTGTGACATTGGAGTAATTAATTTTACTTTTCTAGTGTCGTCGTTAAAGCAGATAAAAAACTCTTGACTGTGCTCTTTCCTGATGGGCGTGATGGGCGAGCCTTCACGCTTAAGGTGCTCCTTTTACTCCCTCTGGTGTCTTTTGGTCACTTCCTTATTGATACAGTTCTTTTCCTATATGGTCTTTCATTTTCTCCAATTTCTGTTTTTGTTACATTTGTTTAATTGACAAAATTCTCCTTAATTTTTGTGTAGATTTTGTTGAACTTTTATATTGATTTATTCTCTTAACTTTTTTGATGTTTTTGCATTAAAAAGTGTATCATTACTAAAATATTTGCTTCATTGCATATTTCTGTAGTGAATTCTATTTTGGAGTATCTGGAGGTTACAAGAACATTAAAAAGTGTAATGCTTAGAAAACTGCAAGTGGGTCATCACTCTATAAGTCAAAATGACTGAATTATAGATGTATTTCCTACTCCAAGTAATTGAAAACTGGGAAAGAAAATTGTCTTTTAAGGGGTCTTTGCTCTTTTTTTTTTTTTTTTTTTTTTTATTCTTTTTTTTTTTTTGTTGGTTAATTTTTCCCTTGACAACTGAATTGGTCAAATCCAATAATTGAAGATGATACTGTGGCGTTGGTTAGCTCACTTGGGAACAAAACTGTTAGTAAATATTTTAGAGGGAAGTGTTTGTTAGCAGTAAAGTATTTAGAAATCGATTGTTAAATGATTGCCAGGCCATACATTATGTAGAAAATAATCTTTGATCAGATGGGTTTGAACTTGAGCATTTCAGTCTCCTACAGGCATAAGCTGAAGGTTTAGGATATATATGATCTGCCGATCTTAGTTTGGACTCTTTAAAGGAAACTTTCCGTCTATATTCATAGTTATATGGATATAGGTATGCATAACATAATATGTGTCTGTGTGTGTGTAAAGATAGGGATCCATTGTGTGATGTCACTCTCTAAAGACATCAACTTCCTACATGTCTTAGCAAGCTTAAAAAGTACTATCAGACAAAATTTAAAGTATTTACACTTGTCACTCTCTATTCATAAAAAAATGTTCACTTTTCTCTTTCCCAATACTCACTTATTTCCAACATTCCCCTCAGAAAACAAGTACCAATTTACACTAATCTTATACTCATCTAGTTTCATTTTGGACAATTCCACTTTAACAAATGAACTAGCATGTAACACCTATCTAGTAAACATGCAAAAAAAATCATGCATGAGCACACACATCATATGGTGGTCAGTAGAATTAATGTTCTTGAACATGGCTTGACTGCGGATGCTTTCTAAGATGATTTGAGTAGCTTTGCAAATGAAAAATGAAGAGAAAGACTCTGATTGTTAACAGATGTAAGAAGAAAACTTTTAGAAGTAAGCTGAAATATGATAAATTTGAAAAATACTAGGCGTTAACTAAGTTAACAGAAGTTATATAAGGCAACATATAAAAGAAAATGATGTTGAACATTTAAAATTGGGAAGATAAAGCTGTTCTTGTTGTGCAGTTCTGGTAACATCATTTGCGCTGATCCCTGCTGGCCAGTCATCCTGTAGTTGGGACTGAAGCGGAGCGGTAGAAATTTTGAAGGGGAAGCTTATAGTAAAATATGCGGGAAAAGAAAAGGGATAATTTTGTTATGGAACATGGGTATTAATTTTAAAATGTTTCCTTAAAATTGTGAAATGAATAAACACTTGAATTTTAGTGGTACTAAGACTGAAAACACTGGTCTGAGTTTCACAGTTGTGTAAACAGTAGAGAAGGAGATATAGAGTAGAAGGGGAGGGGTTAGATGAATGTTTATGGCTTTCAAGAGATCTCGTGTGTGTGTGGTTTTTCAATTGAAAAATACTGTCATTTGAGTGCAAAGGATGCCTTAAAACAAACAAACAATTAACTGCTGTTATTTTGAAAAACAAACAAATTTTTTATATTTTTTAATTCCACAATTGTTATAAACTGTGAGAATATATTAAGATTCAATTAACTGCTGTTGCCTAAATAGTAGAATAGTAAACAGTCTAAATTTTTCAAGTGCTGATATTTTGAATTTATATAAAATTTCTGAAGTCTCATGGCTAGAAAAATATTTCTATAGGGTGAAACAAAGTAGGACTTGTGTGATGTAGCTATAACTTTACATGCTCCTTCACAATGTGCTTTTTTTAGTGGAACCATCTTTGAAACTACAATGGATATCCAAATCTTTATTAAGGATGCCTGCAGCTGAAATAAAAATCCCTAGGGAAAAGCAGTACTACTGATAATAGTTTGAGGTATGGGGAAAATTTTGAAAAGAAGATAAAAACTTGATCATTTTGAAAATTTAGGACTTATAGTAAGAATAGTGAAATTCTAATGGTCTTGTGTGATTCCTTGGTATTTCTTTCTGACATTTAGTTATTTGTCTTGGTACTACAGGCTGAAACCTTGGAAGATCTTCATGAGTGGAAGGCTGCACTCGAGAATGCTTTGGCACAAGCCCCAAGTGCCGCTCTTGCGATGGGGCAAAATGGTATCTTCAGGAACGATCAGACTGATTCAGTTGATAGTACTTTGGATCAGTGTATGCTCTTCTTTTGTAGAGATGAGATGTTTTATGCATATTGCCTGGTGTTTAACTTGCACCATAGGATAGCTCCATAAAACCCGATTTGATATGAGAATTATCAAGAAAACCTGATCCTCCAATTAAATATTTTATATCTATAGTATTATACAAGCCATAAGCTTTAGCTTTCCTCTCTAAGCAAATATTTTTGCAAATTAGTAACGATAGACAATTTTTAAAACATACGAAAGAATTTATTGGTGCGAAGACTACATCAAAAGACTGTTAAAAGTTAGGTATAAATATATAGTAGTAGAACTAGACCAAGGTTCAGTAGTCAGTATATCTGTTTTGCTGTAGTATGATTGAAAGAACTTTCATATATTACTATAAATATTTAGGATTTTTTTAATTATTTTTTCCTAGTGATGTTTTGATTTTTCCTTTAACTTCCCTGTTTAGATGGATGATTGTTGAGCACGAACATATTTTGTAGTACTTGATGACTTGAATCTGGAATGTGGAGGAATTATATTAATATATTGTTTGGTACTCGGAGCATTTGATTTTCTTCATCATTCTCTTAATTACTATAAATACCAAAGATTTTGTTAGGTCTATTTATTTATTTATTTATTTTTTTACTTTTTCTAGTGATATTTGGAATTATTGTCTACCTTCCCTGTATAATGGTCTGCTTAATGGCTGATTATTGAACATGAAAGTCTTTTATAGTACTTGATGCTTTGTACATGGGACATGGATTTTCTTATGAATGGTTCTATTAGTATATTGTTTGGTACTTGGCACTTTTGATATTCTTCATCATTCACACATCAAGATAGTGGTGACTTGTTCAACCTTGGAATGATGGGCTTTTTTTTAAAAAAAAAAAATAACAATAAAGAATTTGTTGGTCTATTACTGCTTAACTTGGATAAATTGTTCCTCATTGTTAATTGTCATTGTTGTGTTTGGTTGTTTGGTTTGGTTTTATGTTTGTTTTTATTTTATTTTCCCTTCACCTCATTGGTATGGTGTCTACATAATTCTTTTATAGCGATGGATAAACAACCTGTGAAATCTACAGTCATTGGTGCACCAGTTTTGCTTGCTTTAGAAGATGTTGATGGAGCTCCATCATTTTTGGAGAAAGCTCTTAAGTTTATAGAAGAACATGGTGTGTTTTTCTTGCTTCATTATTGTTTTTGATATTATCTTATTTACATTCAGTCCACTAATGGCAATTCCTATTTTAATTTTTAATCTAGAAAAAACTATATCCCCAATTCTATTTAGTGTCCATGTGTATAGATATATTCTTCGGATCATCTTTTTCATACCTGTCTTGGTCATTGGACTAAGTAAGATCAGTTATATTTAATGGTGTATTCTTCTGGTAGGACTTATGGGTGGAAGTATTTTGACTCTAAGGAAGGTTTAATTCAAAACTGACAATATTTGGTTGTTTCTTCAATAAGATATTTGGTTCAGCTTTTTAAAAGATTTTTTTTTTGCTTTCTTTTCAACATTTAGTTTGCCTTATGCAACTTGTGCAGATAGTTAATTGATAAGTCAACTGCGCTTTGTACCTTTAGTATCTTTTTTTGGGTTTTTTTGTTTTTGTCTTAATCAATTGATAATTTTAGTACCTGATTTTTTTATTTTTTTTTCCTTCTATTTTTGTCAACAATCACTTAGCAAGACTATTAGGTATTCTCATACGCAGCATTTTACATATTCACAGAGTTTTGAAACATTCAAAAATTCAAGTTCTTGTCCATTATTTTTTTATGGCACCGAAATGTTTCTATTTCTGATCATTTTCTACTTAATAACAGGAGTAAAAGTAGAAGGGATCTTAAGACAAGCTGCAGATGTTGATGAGGTTGAAAAACGAGTTCGAGACTATGAACAAGGTTAGTTTATCTACTATATTTTTACCCATAAAATCCTATTTTACATTATATACATTTTTTAAAGCCAAGTGTTAGATTGTTTTCTTTTGTCCTTACATTTTGCATCCAAGTTGCAACATGCAATATTTTCTTATTTTCCTATTTCAGAACAATATCTTTCCTTGGATGGCACTCTTATAGGTTGCTTCATATTTGTACAATTGATATTTTCCTACAACGAGATATGTGAAGAACGGAATGTTAATCAATTTGTGCTATTTTTCATTTAAAAATGAAGTTCTGTTATACTTGTAGCTAAAATAATATTTGCTGCATAGACTCCTTCCTGGCTTTGCTACAAGTTAACTTATATAATAATGTATACCCTGTTGTTTTGGAGTTGTAATCAAGAAGTAGAGATACTTCTCATTTATATTACATTTTGTATCTGAAATGTTATTATTGGCCAATGCTTTATAATTCAGGAAAAGTTGATTTTTCTCCTGATGAGGATGCACATGTTATTGCTGATTGTATCAAGGTATATTTTATTTTGTAAGAAAATGCTTGACTTCTTCGTAAAGGTTATGGCATTCTGGGCCAAATCTCTTACTTTCTTGATGCTGCTTCAGCATGTTCTCCGAGAGTTGCCATCTTCTCCAGTCCCAGCATCTTGCTGCAATGCTCTACTGGAAGCCTGTCGTGAGTTACTTAAATGCTTAGTTTTAATTGTTTCATCCCTTTCTGTTTTTGTGTCGGGTTTAAACTCATGATCTATATTATTCTGTAGAATTGAGAAAATTATTATTTAAAATGGAAAGTGCATGTATAAATTGCCATAACATCTATATCAACTTTCACCTTAAAGAAAAAAAAAAAAAAAGGAATTTTAACTTTATTCTGCTCATATTATTTATTTACTATTTGTTTTTTAAATTAATAGAAACTAAAAATGTGCTGCTTTTGAAATTCTACGTACTTCTGTTACTTAATCTGTTATGTTTTATGTTTGATGAGACAGGATCGCTCCATTAAGATTCCAAACGTAACCCCATCCCCTCAACTTGTTCATTTCCTCTTCCAACCCTGAATGAAGTCCTTCTCTGGGCTTTCTCATGATGAATTTCTATTTCAGTTTTTGTTATATGACTCAGTTTAACTTGGGTTTAATGATTTCTCTGAGTTTTTGAGAAAACATTGTTGATGTTCTTGCAATATGGAATTTGAAAATTACTATGGGGACTGTTATGAAATAAATCTTCTGTAACAATGCGTAGAGTGTCTCACTATTTGTTCTTATTTTTAAGCTTGGCTTTTCTAATGTTCTGAAAAATGAACAATTCACAATGATTAGGTACTGATCGCAGTATTAGAGTCAATGCTATGCGTGAAGCAATATATGACACATTCCCAGAGCCAAATCGCCGTTTATTGCAAAGGTAGCTGTTATATATCAACTGTTGTTTTTAATTCTTTAAGTGATTTTGCTTTCAAAAGCTTGTTCCCTATTACTTGAATTTGATAACTAAAATTATTTTATTTATGAACTTGTTTCTTTTTTGGTTTTCTCAACCTTGATTTGTTATTGTCAATTCTTAGCTTTGATGCTATTTGTGCTTTGGATTCTTTTGAAAGAAGTTACAACACTCCCGTTCTTGATGTTAGTCTATGCAAGCATAAAATTAACACCAAGAATTGGTTGATCGCAAATTTGAATGATTTACGATGAATGCTGCTAGAAAGTTGGTTTTTTCAGCTTAATATTAAACTTTATCAAATATATAGCAAGATGACATGCAGATCTCTCTGTTGCTGATGATGAAAGATGCTGATTTCATTAATGATTGAAGCAATTTATGAGCAATAGGAATTCGAGGTTTACATCTTTGAACACCGAGCATAAAAAACCTTCACTTGAATTATTAAAATTCACATTCATTTGCGGCAAAATTTGATACACTTATAGAAGAAAAAGAATGAGGAAATCAGGCAGCAAGTAGAACATGTTTAATGCAGAGTTCTCATTAGTATTACACTATCTTTAGAGCCTCTGTTTATTTATAATCGTGAAATAGCTGAAGTATCCTTGGTCTTTAACTGATGTAAAACATAATTTTACTCTTTGTGATCATTAGATGGTTTGTATTGCTGCATCTTGCTATGACTAAAGATAACTTTTTGGAAAATATGAGATAACAGGTAGTTGCTGCTACAGGAATTAGGTGTTGGACCTTTGGTACATGTTGGTTTTGGGCCTTTTGGCAACATAGAATAGTTAGGATGTGAAGATGTGAGAGTAATAATGATGATAAGTGGACAGTTTTTTGATAAAAGAAATTATACATCATAAATTTCCTGACTTTTTCCTCTCCTTTTTATATTTATTATTTTATTTTTATTCTTTGAGAAGGTGAATATTAATCATTATACCATTGCCTTGTTATACTTCCTTTAATATTTATAGGTATAAATAGGATATGGAACCTTAAGAAACCTTTTGCTTGTGTTTCCTAATGTTGATGTCCAAACCTTTAATGTTGAGGCTAAACTATGCATATCTTTATATGTAAGCATCTCTTTTGCCTTTCTGTATGCAAATGATTATTAACAAAATTTTTTAAAAAAAAATGCTGAGCAGTAATGGTAAGAAACACATCATGGTGGCTTGAAATGTTGTAACGATTTCTTTTTCTGGAGTAGAATCATCTGTCAAGAGAGCAAGTCATAGTGTTTGATTGTTCATGTTTTCATGTTGAGATGAAATTAGTTATGTTGTATATCTTATGTATTGCATGTTGTTGCTGGACAGCTAAACACAATGTTAAGGCCTCAAAAATAAGTAGCAAATGATTTCATCATTTCCCAGTTCAAGTTAAAGGACTTAAATGTCTTATCCCTAGTTTCATTTAGATTTTTACAGTAGGTATGTCGACTGGATGAAAAGAGGACCTGTATAACATATTCAAAACTTATACAAGAAGACATGGAGCTGAACTTCATGCCATAAGGCCTTGTGAGACTCAGAAAAATCTCTATAATTTTGTTGATCATGTTGCTGCAATGATAATGTGGCAGTTGTGCACAAACCTAATTGTGAAGGTTATTTGATTGGATTTAACAAAGTCTCACTTTGACTTTCCTTTTTTTTTTCTTCCAATTATTTAGGATGTGTGGCTCTCTGGCATATGAAATAAAAGAGCAACTGTTGGAAACCATGTAGCTTTTGTGAACTTATATAATGCTTGTAAATATGTTTTTCGAAAGCTGAACTTATGCGGCATGTTGTTGCCTATACATCAAGTTTCTTTGTCAAATATTATTATCACTTATTAAATTTTAAATTTGAAGGATGATTGGATAGTGGTTGTATTTTTTTTAACTTAGCTGTATCCTACTTGGGATGCCTTTCGCTTTAACTGGTATATGATCGACCCTGTTATATCAGCAGGTAGGGTGGAGAGGGGAAAAATTCCCTTTTTTGCTTAAAAGATAACACAATATTTTAAGCATGAAATCTAAGAAACAGAAGTTTTCTATGGTTCAAACTCTTTCAATCTATGTTGAAAAGGTAGGATAGTGTTACAAACTTTAGCATCATCCAGATTGTATATCAAGAAAAACAACTTCTGTAAGAATTATCTTCTCACCATTCCCTTTTTTAATATCAAGGATGGGATTTATATTTTCCTTAATATGTAGCATGGTAGTTATGGTTTCACTTTCTCTGCCCTTTTGCATTGATTGGTTTTTTTTAATTTTTTTCCTCCATAACTAATTGCTTCATTTTTTCTTCTCTGCCCGTTGGAATTGTTTGGATTTTTTTTTTCCCTCCATAATTAATTGCTTCTTTTAGTTATAGTTTCACTTTCTCTGCCCTTTTGCATTGTTTGGTTTCTTCCCCCCACCTACCATTATTAATTGCTTCTATTTCCTTCTCTGTTCAGAATACTTATGATGATGCAAATTGTGTCTTCTCATAAATCTGTGAATCGAATGAGCTGCTCGGCTGTGGCAGCTTGCATGGCTCCTTTACTTCTACGTCCTCTTCTAGCTGGTGAGTGTGAAATTGAGAATGATTTTGATGTGGGGGGTGATGGTTCTGTTCAACTTCTTCAGGCAGCTGCTGCGGCTAACCATGCTCAAGCCATTGTTATAACTTTATTAGACGAGTATGATAAAATATTTGGGGTACGTTCAAAACAGACCTTTGACAAGTGCTTATCTGGCTTTCTATTTTTATGTTTCCCACTCCAGCACACTTGTGCTTGTCCATTCCTATCTTCTATTAGTTTTATGATATAAGTATTTTCTTTACTAATGCTGCAATAAGTTTTCTCATTTTTCAATTTGGGTGGCTGTTTCCTCCATGTTTCTATTATTCATGACTACATCTTTTGTTACTTTCACTTTTTATTTCTACTTTTTTGCTCCATGGATCGCTCATATTTTTGCAGGAAGGTTCTATGTCACCCGATCTGTATGTCAACACAGAGGAGAGTGGAAGTGACACTGAGGAGGAAACTGATGATGAATCCTATGAAGATGATGAAATGACAGAGGAATCAGATATAGAGACAGATGGAGATATTGAAAATGCTTCCAGTGTAACATGCAGTGAGAGTGGTGATTCCAGAGACGATGATCTGGATGATGATAAGGTTTGTCTCTAACTCTCTGGCTTCAGCATCTACACCAAATCATACAGACGCACTGTGAAAAAGCCTAACTATTAAATCTTCGAGCTTTTAATGCCACACCTAAACATTTGGTAATTTGAAATTTAAGGTTAAATTACACGCTGTGTGACGTTAATGTGTAGTTACGTCTAATATGTGTTACCATCATGGTTGCTGCTCCTTTATATGAAATGACTTGCAGAGTGAAGGTTCCCATTCTGTGGTTTACGTATGCTTGGTGTTTATGTTAAGCTATATCTGAAAGTTGGATGACTTTACATCTCATTAAATTACGCATTCACAGATAGGTAATAGTTTAAACCAGATTCTTGATGGCTGTCTGATAACAAATTTTAGGGCATTACTAACAACAAATGAACGTTATAAGCATTGGTTTCTTTCTCTATTCTTCTTGTTCTCATGAATCTGCACAGCCTTCTCTTCCTATCTGTTTGCCATCTGCTACATGATTCATTGGTTTATCTGCTGGATTATATTCTTCATATGATTCATTGGTTTCTCTGCTGGATTATATTCTTCATATTGTTTGCCTTGTAAAAGTATGAAGCAAAAAATAAAGCATGTAAATTAACGATTTAAAGGGTGCAGGAATTTGATGGTTCTAGCTCGGGTTCAGAGTCACATGAAATAGGTGATGACCAGAAAGCTAAACAAAGTTCCTCATCAAGTAATCTTGAAACTTCACTCCCACAACATGATGTAATAAGCAGTGAGAAAGAATCGACTCAAAGTAATGACAATTCAGTGGCACTGGCTAATGAGTCTGCTGAAATAGTAGAAGATACATCTATGCAAATAAGTTTGGTTCCTAAGTCAAGTGGTCCACCCTCATGCATGCAGAAATCAACAACAATCTCCAATGGACCTCTGCCAAGTGCAAGGCCTAAAACTGTTTGGGGACGCACATCTGTGAGTACATACTTCTTTTCTAAATACCAATTTTGCTTTTTGTGGCCGTTTGTTATTGTTTATCTTTCCCTGTATTTTGAAGCTGTACTAAATTTAACCTTGTAGGGCCCTTGCGCTTTCATTTATTAGATATGTTATTCAACAATTTCATGTCTATGTATCCTAACCCTGAATCATTTTTTTTCTCTTTCTTTTTCTTTTGGGGTGGGGGTGGGATGGGCGGTGTTGGAACTTGAGCCAGGCAAAGAAGAACCTTTCTATGGAGTCCATTGATTATCCCATTGATGATGAGTATGTGATATTACATTGACTGTTTAGAGCTACTTTATCCTGTATTTTAAATAAAATGCTTCTATACTTCTGCATCTTCCTTAGTGTCATTGGGCACATTATTACATATTTCACACTACTAATGTAGGCGCAGGTAAAGTGTTGGTTGAATTTTTGGTTTCATTGAATTTTGGGTAGAATGCATGTGTTTGTGTGTGTGTGTTACTGATGGCAAGCATAAAATATAGAAAATGGAGATGATGCTTTATATATGACACACTTGATCTGTGCTTATAAATTACGATGCATACAAGGACAACCGTCAAGTTGTATAAGTTTACAAGCATCTAGCTAGGGACAGAAATGTTGTTAAAACGATTGTTAAAATATTAGGAATAGTGTTACATTCTTTTCTTTCGTTTCTTTTTCTGAGATCAATATTGGTCTTCAAAGATATTTGTGGAACTAGAATCTGTCATTTTGCTTTCATTTTAAGAGCCAAGGAATTCTGATTAGGGATTTTCTATTCATTGTCAATTTGTTTCTAGGCTTCGTAGACAGTTCTTCTTCAAAGTTGACTTGCATATTAAAATAAAAATAATCTCTCTTAACTTCAACCCTTTTGTTTTCTGATAAAAATAACTAAATAATAAAAAATTTTAAAAATAAACAATAAATAAAATGATAACCAGTCCTATCGTGTAATTTTTTGTCAGACTATATTTCGTGCTGTTTATGTATATTTTGGCTTTAGAGGCAATTTTTTTTTTTTAATTGTTACTCTTATCTTTCAAATTGTATGGCACAATAATGCTAATCGTAATGACACTTAATTCCGGTACCTGGAGTTGTATATTATCTATAACATTTGTCTATGACAAATGGTGCAGTTAGACTTAGCATCTGCAGTGATTAACTTGGATGTTTGATGAACTTTTGAAGGGCTGAGATCAAAAGGCTTGAGGTCACTAAATCCGAGTTAGAAACCAGAATTACCGAAGAAGTAAGGATCTTCTCCAGTCACTCTTTTACGAAGTTTTAGAAATTTTCACAAACAATTCTTCTTTTCCAATATAGGCTCAAGAGAATTCAGTTCTGCAAGCGAATCTGGAAAAAAAGAAGAAAACTTTGCATCAGCGACGTATAGCTCTTGAACAGGATGTAAGTTATATATTTAGAATATGTCTCCTGTTTTATCTAAGAATAATTTTTCTTTTTCACATCAAAATTGGATTAAACATTAGTGAATATTTGAGCTCCATACCTAGAAAAGTAAAGATGCATGTTATGTTCTAAGATGTATTTAACTATAGCACAAAAGCCAGATTTCGTAGTGGTTTCTCTCTCTCTCTCTCTCTCTCTCCTTTTTCTTTTTAACTTTTTCCTGTTTTAATGAATCAAGTGGTTATTTTTTATTAAAATTTAATTGCATTAATTAGTTGGTTGCTTGCAGCTAAAAGGTAGAGATATATTGTAGTCATTGCCTTGATGATGGAAATCCTAAAATCAACAATATTTTTGGATTTTCAGGTGGCAAGACTACAGGAACAGTTGCAAAAGGAGAGAGATTTGAGGGTTGCTCTTGAAGCAGGACTTAAAATGTCTCATGGGAAATTACCCAATTTAACTGCTGTTGATGAGAAGGTTAGTTTTCGTCGTAATTAACCAGTATCATATAAAAATTTTTGGTCATGTAAGAAATGCCTAACCTGCGACTGTGCTAAAGACAAAAGCAGAGATAGAGGAAATTGCTCAGGCAGAGACAGATGTCATCAATTTAAGCCAGAAAGTCGATGATCTTGGGATGCAGCTCAATCAACAACGGGATTATCAAGTGAAACTGTAAGTTTTTTGTTTGCATGAGGGTGTATGTATCTTTTGCATAACCTTTTGTTCTGTAGTTGTCAAAACAAGTTTTCAAATTAAGGTCTTATGCCAAGGCAATTTATTTTAGCTTTTTTTAGCATTTTCACATTTGCCAATATCAGATACATGGTAGGAATAAATTTTGATGTTTTCACTTATGGGTTGGTGCTTTATAACAGATAAAATGCAGTCGTGGTAATCTCCTTTTGCTAACATATTTTATTAGTGTTGACTTGATATACATAGACCCCAAAATAATAGCTTAAGTTTTCAGGATTAATGGTAACTCAATATGGTATCTTAACCAAGCTGTTAGTCTGTCAGTACTGTTGATGTAATATACATAGTAAGGTCTCACCTCAACAGTTTAAGCTTTCGAGCTAAATGTTAATTTAATATATTTAATATTCTTTTCTTTTAATTTGGGTACAGGAAGGAAAAACAGAAGGATGGTGAAGCCCCTTCAAATTTTGAAAGGTCAAGAAGTAAGGTAAGTGTAAATTAGCATCAAAGTTAGTTGGCCGAGATGGTCTGACTTGTATATTATACACAAGTTTTGCAGTCTTGTATGAACAATTAGAAGTATATTTTTGACTGTGTCAGCACTATTGCACTTATCAAATCCTCTAGAGGTGAATCAGAAGCAGTCTTATTGCAGTGTAACCGTTGGGTTCCTCTAAGTAGATCAAGCTTGTCATTTTAAGATCTAGTCAGTAGATGCATAGGTTCATATGTAGGATATGTTATCTTTTAAACGGACCTATAATACAGGAGTGAAATGGCTAAACGGATGAGATATATTTAAGATTTAACTGGTGATAAATCTTTGATTTATAGATTGAAACCCTCAATATATTTAGCTTTTCTCGGACTTATATTTGGGATTCATATGGGTAATTATGAAGTTGTAATTTTGTTATAATTGAATCCAATAGAAAGGTTCATATAATGACAGAAAACTTTATATTAAACAATCTGGTTAGTCTATAGCTATATAAGAAATGGCTGCTATAAAAGAAAATGTAGGTTTTACTGTGTGATTTGTGCTAGATTAATATTTTTAGTTTTGGCCAATTTCCAGACAACTTAAGTTTGCAGAGTTATTAGTCTTATTGGTCTTCGAAATTGAGTTATCTATTTTTTCTTGTATTTGAATCCTGGTGCACCTGTTTCTAGTAATTTCTTGGTTGTGGACATCTTCGGTCCAAATTGTAATCTAGTGATTGAATGAGCCTACACTAAGGTAGATTGTTATTGTCGTTTGCATTAGCTTCATATATATTGTTGAGCCTACATCCAACTTTCGAATTATTTATATTTGTTGACTGTCCTTTTTTTAAGCATCGGCATGCATAATTAGGTCTATTTTTAAATTTTAAGCCTTTGGCATTGATAACATAGTAGTAAGGTTTCATGGTAATTTAATAATAGCCACAGAAACATCCTAATCAAATAAGGCTATTTTGTGGTTTCACGGATGAAGCTTGAAGCTTGTTTTTTGAGCTGGATCCACTTTTTAGGTCACTAGGCCAATGGGAAGGGGAAACCCATCTTGTTAATAAGCTCTTTCTTCTCTAAGTAAGATTGTTAATCTTGCATCTTATGTTGAATTACTGCTGGCTGTGATACAACAGGAATCTCGATTAGGTAGAATGGAAAATGAGAATGAGAGGAAATTAGAAGCACTATCCTTATCACATAAGCACCCACCTCAATACCAGCAACTAGATTCTTTACGTGGTAACAACTACCGATCTGCTGGAGTGCCAGCAGATTCTTCAACCACACATTCAGCAGGAGCCAAACATACTGGTTCAAACCACTCTCACTCCAAGAGGAGTGGTACAAAGGGTGAGGTATGCATCTTATTTCTGACCAACAGCTCAAGTATTTGAGATTAAGTAAATTATCCTTCTAGGCCCTCAAATTTACATTTCAGTTCTTAATCTGGATTTTCTTTGATGGTTTATGTCAGCCCATATTGCTGCACTGTTTATTTTGTTCCATGAAAAATAGCATATTTTTATTTCAATAATCAATGATGATTCAGTATTAATTATTATTGTTAATTATTTTCAGGTATAATTCTATTTTTTATAATAGCACTTAGATGTTTTGTTTGATTATTATCAGCTTTGTTGATTGGTTGATTACTTGCTGTTCTCTGTATTTGTTGGAATTTTTCTTCATTTGCTCAAATTGTCTTGATGGCCTTATATATTAAGCACATCTTCACCTGCACAACAGGGATCGAATTCCACTACTTCTGCACTGACAAAATTGACAACCCGACTAAATTTTCTGAAGGAGCGGCGTAGCCAAATAGCAAATGAACTCCAAAACTTGGACAAAAGCCGAGGTCAACCTGTCCAAAACCTGGAAAAAAGTAGAGATTCTACCCAAAATCCAGATAAGTTTCAAGGATTGGAACAAAATGCTGAAAGGGGTAGAGAAACAGATGGTGTGGGATCAGAAGGTCAATCGTTTCAAAACCCAGAAAAACTTAGAAAGTCAGAGAGTCATTCACTAAACTATGCTGACAGAGGAAAAAGATCAGAAGGGCAAAATCAGCCCAGCCTGGACAGGGGATTATCAGAAGGCCATATTTCTGTTAATGCAGACAAAGGTCAAGTTGTAGAGGGTCAACCTTACATTTCTCCCCCAAAGCCGAGCAGATGATACAAGGTGTAGTATGATTTTTCTGTGACTTCTGTTTTTGCACATGGAATCGCTTATTTCATAACCAAATACCCAACAAAGACATAGTGCTTAGAAGATGAGGAAGATGTTTGTCATGCTGCGAAGCTGATTTCAATGCCACAATCGAAGTAGAGGCTGAAGTCCACCCCCACTGCTCAGGATGTGCAGATCGACCATATCTTCAACGTAAAGTGAATTATTTATTAACTTGCTCACTAAATTTTTTTGCGGGTTCAGAAATGAAGAAGAGTTGGTTATTATGCTCCCTAAACAGTTAATGCAGTATCTAATTTTTGGTAGTTAGCTTGAGTTAAAGCTGGTGACCAAAAACAACATTTGTCTCAGCATCATGCATCTCAGTCAGATCAAAGCAAGGAGGAACCGCTTAGATTGGTGATGTTTTTGGGATAATACCATTTTCATATTGTTTATCTTTTTTTCCAGGACATGGTTTTGTTGATAAACAACATATCATCTATAAAACCGTCCTTGACTGGAAATGGATGTAAGTTCATTCAACATGAGCATGGAAATACCATGCAAGACAGGAAATAGGGAAAGCTTAAAAGATGATAGATAATAAAGATTATACATCTTTTTTTCTAGTTCCTTATCTGCAGGATAGGAATTTAGCTCTGCGTTGGCAAAAAATTTTCATGTTTGTGGCTAATGGAATGTAAAATGAGTTTGAATGTATAGTTGCATGAATTTGTTCATTAAAATGAATTCTATATGGCACTTAAAAGATTGGCGCAAGTTTTAGAAGACCCTGCAGAATCACATAATAACCAAAGCTCTAAGATTTTAGGTTATATATTTATTTATTTATTTATTCACAGATTTACATTAAAAAAACATACTAATAAGATTACAAATTGTTTTTCTTGCTCTTACAAATCAAGAAGACAATATACTAAATTAGTTATTGTTTTTTTGACTTTGGGCACATCCAACTAGATTAAATTATTATTAGGGTCCCTTGGAATTTTTTTTTCTTTTCTTTTTTTGTTATTTCTTTTTTTTTTTTTTTGGTTTTTTTTTTTTTTTTTGGTTATTCTCTAAACGTTAGAACTACAAAGAAGTTACAAGATTTTTTTTTTTTTCTTTTTTATTGTCCATATTGTTTATCTTTTTTTCCAGGACATGGTTTTGTTGATAAACAACATATCATCTATAAAACCGTCCTTGACTGGAAATGGGTGTATGTTCATTCAACATGAGCATGCATTAAAACTACCCGCTACTAATAAACGTAACCATTGAATCTACCCGCGACCCGCTTAAAACGTGTCTACTTGATAAATTCTTTCTTGACAAAAAATAATTATAATTATTATTATAATAATAACTTAAAAATGAGTAAATTTTTCAAAATCTTTAAAATATAAAAACCCCCAAACATTTTAATGTTAAATTGCAATCAAAATTGGTTAAAAAAAAAACAAAAAAGCTAATCAATAAAACTCTATCGTCATCGTCTTTTACCCCAAATTCAGAACTCCTTAAAAATCTTCCTAATCTGCTCAAGAGTCACAAACAGAACCACCGTGAAAGGTCCTTGCCTAGAAATAGTAGGAATAAAGCCCTTGTAGAGTGCCATAAGACCCTCCGACCTCACAGTTTTCAAGGCACAGTCTACGGCCCCACGATAAGGTGGGATCTCCCCGGACTCCACCTTCATGTTCATCACCCTTGTCTTTATCACGTCCACTGGATTCGACGCCACCGCCGCTACAAACCCCGCGGCGAAGCTCGCCGTTACGTGGGTCCCAAGCCCGTCCTTCATCAAACCCTTTTCCAATATCATCTCCTTGAACTGATCGTATGACGCCAACTGCGACGCCGTCACGATCATCGCGCGGTTCACCGTAAGCGTCGAACCGCGCCACAGGCTAGCAACGCCTTCTGCCTTCGCCATCCGCGAAATGGCGTCGCCGACGCCCTTGTAGTTCCGGCGCTGCGCCGGCGGGAGCCGGCCATCGGCCTGCATGCGGACCATGGCTACGTCGGCCGGGTTCCCGACGGCGGCACCCACTCCGCCGGCTATTAGCCCTGCCGCTATCTTTCGGGTCAGCGGCATGTTTCCGGACTCCGGGTCGGCCCACTTCTGCTTAAGGACGTCGTAGAGGCCCATTCGGGTTGTGGAGTAGAGTGTTTGACGGAGGACGGTGGCGGAGACGCCGGAAAATAAAGCGGCCACCCCTTCCTTTTGAACGATACGCACGCCGACAGAGATGGGTCCGACACGCGGCGGCGGAGGAACGTGGAGAGTAGTTGTTCCTGGAGCAACCATGGTTGCAGAAGTTGACGGGAAAGCGAAAGCGGGACGGAGAGTTTGAATCCGGTGTGGGTTTTGGACATGGCCTTTCTCACCCTGGAGTTGCATTCGGACCTTAATGAGATCCAGAGGGTGAGTCGAACATCCTGCAACAATGGAAGCTATACCTCCTTCAACAAAACCTTTGATACCCATATTGTAAAATTGTCAAAAGACAATAAAATAATAATTAAAAAAAAAATCCAATTCAAGATCAAAATCAACTGGGTTTCTCAAAATTGTTTGTGGGATTTTGAGAGTTGGTCGAACAACAAAAAAGGAGTTTAGGACCAGTAGGAGTTGGGTTTCATATAAGTGGAAACGAGAAGATGAGAATGGAGGCCAAAACCTATGGAGGAAGAATGAGGAACGTAGGGCCTTTGAGACATATGCCGAGTTAAGAATGGGGTGCTCTGTTTGTGCGTCTGGGGGAAGAGAGCGTTGGAGAATATATATAGTAAGCAAAGGAGAAGAGAAAATGAAAGAGGATGGAAGAAGAAGATCCGCCGAATGATGGTGAATGGTAGTGGGTTATGGTTGTAAGACGCGGTTGGTGGGTCCCATTACCCAACTCCTACCAAGAAGGAAAATTTTGGTGGTCATAGAAAAAGCCCCAGAGCGACCAGACTTGACCGCCAGGTCTTTTAAGCTGATTTCCGTGTAGGCTTGACTTTAAAGTTAACCCTAATTGTTAAGGGAAAATTGATTTGTGCTGTGTGTTTGACTCGGCCTAGATTTCTCCGATCTTCAAGATTAGTCCTCCGATGGCAAAATCTCCATGTTTATATTAAACAAACAAATAAAATTAATAAATATTGTTTTCTTGAACACCGATTCTCCCCACAATAATAAAAAAATATAAGAAAAAAAAAATTACACTTTATTATTATGCTTCGTGATTCATTAAGTAAATATTAGTTCCATTTTAATATTCCTAGTCTGCAAAAGTTATATTTTTTATTTTCATATTTAAAATATTGAAATTTAAACCTATAAATCTTAATTTGTTGTATTTAGTTCAATTAAATATTTTAATCAATTGTGGTTGATATTAAAATGTATTTTTATTTTATTTTATTTTATTGACAATTTAAACCTTTTTTAATTTATTGTAACTTAAGTCTTCTAGTTTTAAATATTTTTATTTAATTACCTAATTAATATTAGCAAAAAAAATAATACTAAAAATACCAATTAGCCTATCAAGTTATTTAAATGTACACATGTCATTATGTGATTAATTTATATTTAATTATACTTATTTTTTCAAAAATTAACTTATTTATATTCAGGTTATATTAATATATTAACCAATTAAATAATACTACATCAATAACTTCATAAACTAATTGATATCTGTAGTGTTACTCCCAAAAAAAAAAAACAAAATCCGATTTTAACCAATCGAAAAATTCAAGATTTGAAGGTCTTATATGCAGTTTCTCCAAACTGTAAAATGCAAAAGAGCAATTAACCTTCTGATTAGCAACAAACAAATACTGTTCATTTTAAGTTAAAAATTTTTATAAAGTGATAAATGACTTTTTTTTTATATCATAATATTTCATACTATGTAAATCATATATTAACCTTTTATACCAAGTAAGACGTTACATATTATTAAATTCTATAGCAAGACTATTTGTCACCATTAGTAATGGTTATTAATGAAACCAGGTTGACACGATAGGAGTTATTTGGCTTTCTAGTTTAATCTTTTTGCATTTTAACATTAAAATATTAAATGGAGAAGTGAACTTTTAATTTAACCTATGTTAGTACATGAGGTCAGTTGTTTTAACATGCAATCTAAATCACAAATATTGTAATACCCCGATTCAAGAAAATGTCCAGAATTTAAATTTTTGACCAAATTTGATCGAGGTTAATCAAGTGGGTTCTACAGTTGACTTTTTATTGTTGAAGAAATTTCGTATTGACCGAGGTACCATGGCAAAGTACTCGTCAACACGAGTTCATAGACTAGTAGTATGCCAAAATCGGAGTTAAGAATAGAAAGTTATGGTCAAAACAAAATACAATCTGGGTCGACAAGTTTGGGGTTTGACTTTTTATTTATATGGATTTTGATGTTGACTCTTATACTAACAATAGTGCTCATTGATACAAGCCTGTAGGCTAGCGGCACATTTAATTTAGATTTATGGTTAAAAAGTTACGAGTCTGTAAAATTATATCTATTTTTCCCGGGAATGATTTTACCGATTAATAAAATATTCAAAACAGTCTTTGATTTATGCCACGTGTCACCGGTTGTGATGCATCACATATCCTGTTTATAAAGTGCCACATGTCATCATCAATAAAATATTATATTGCTATTATATTATTATATTATTATATTACTATTTTTTTTTCTTTTTCTTTTTTTTCCTCTTCCCCCACGTGGGAAAAATACTCCCCCTTTCTTCTTCTTGTTCTTCCTCTCTCTTTCTCTCTTTTTCTCTCTCTTCCTCTCTCTCCTTCTCTCTCCCTCTCGAGTTCCCACCAACAAGCCCTTTTCGACTGCCGGATGGCATGGTGGCCCACGAATGGGCTACCCTGCCGTTGAATCTCCAGCTGGTTGGCCAGCAGACACACCAGGATCGGTGCCCAATGTCGAGGGTTAGTGCTCCTCTGGTTGCTGGGCTTTCCAGCGGTCACCAGTTGTGTGATCAGTCCCTTCTCCCTATTTTGGGTCTCCTTATCTAAAAAATGACCTTTATTCATTCAAATTCTAAACAGATTGTGAGGTACATGGAGAGGACATTCGATCACCGCCGATAAAATTAAGGCCAGTGGAGGTTAGTTTCGTGTTCCTTATCCTCTTAGCTTTCCATTGGTACTTTATTTGTGAATTATGATGGTATATTTAAAAAGATGTCATTTCAATATAAATTATTATATTAAATGTGAAAAATTAAAAAATAAAATTAGATTGTGTATATATATGTTTATATACACATAATTATGTGTATGTTGTGAATATGTATATATGTTTCATATATAATATATATATATATATATATATATATATATATATATATATATATATATATATATGTGTGCATAAGTGTGGGTGTATGCCGTTGATATGTGTTAGGTTGATATATATGCATATATATTTTGCGAATACATGAATATATGTAAACAACTATTCAATTGTTAAAAGAATATGTATATGTATTGTACATGCATACACATGTATACAACTATTCAATTGTTAAAAGAATATGTATATGTATTGTACATGCATACACATACACACTCGTGTATATATATGGGTACGTGTGTATATACATATATATATATATATATATATAGAAATTCTATGGTGAGGACGGTCCGCATAAGGACCGCAGTATTAGTGACGGTTTTTCATAGTATTAATGACGATTTTTTAGAAAATCGTCACCAATATTATGAAAAACTATCACCAATACTACGGTCCACATGAGGACCGTCCGCACCATAGACGGACTGTATATATATATATATATGTATGTGAGTGATCCACCTTCTAAAATTATTTTGGGTTGTTAAATTAAATATATTGTGTGTTAATTAAATATATTTTATGTGTTGAATATTTAATAAAATTTCTATTTAAATTTATGATGCCAAATTAGGATAAATTAAAAATATATGTTGTACCAAATTATATTTTGATTTTTTAAGAAATTATGGATTTAAATTTGGTTAAATTAATGTTAATTTATTGTTAAATTAATGTGCAAACTAAAAATATTATTTTATGAATTTATATATTTATATATAAATTTTCAGGTAATTTTAAATAATTTTTTGTATAAATAAATTTCAAGGAAATTTATGAAATATTGGTATTAAATTATCGAGCTCAAAAATGCATATTTATGTATTTAAATGATTATGGATTTGATTTTATGGTGTTGAAAAATTGATGTATTTATATTGGTGGATTTATCGTATATTTATTTTGTATAATAAAATGCATTTACTTGGAATGTTAAGAAAATATTATGTGTTTAATATTTAAGAAAATTGTTATTTGAATTCATGATTCCAAAATTATGTTAATTTAAATATGTGTTGCATAGAATTTATGTCTTTGGTTTCCAAGAAGTTTTGGTTTTAACTTATTGTTAAATTTATTATTGAATATATAATGCATAATGAAATGAGTTTATATGAATTTAATTATATGAATATTATATGATTTTAATGTTATTTTTGGTTTAATTTGATTTTAAGGATTTGAGAAAAATAATTGTTTTAAGTTGTTATGCTAAAAAATATATTCATGTATTTAAAAGGTTATGGATATTGTTCCACAGTGGTAGAAATTGATGTATCTAAATCAATGGATTTATGATGATGGCTGATTTTACGGGTTTGAATAGATATACTAAATTTGGTGGTATTTATGAGATTTCGATATTTAAAAAATTATAATTTTATGATTTTAGATGCACTGTACAGTATTGGTGTTCTGTACTGTATATGTGACTGTGACTGGCATGCAAATTTATAGGGTCTTTCTGTGGGAGCTATGGACCTGAGGATGGGTAGGTATAATGCAGAGTGAGCATTAGCTATCCCCCTCATGGCTAGGACGACTGTTGAAAGCATCCGCGTTGTTGGGATACCAAGGCGACCGAATGCAGGTTCTCTATTTAACCTCCACGTTAGAGTGGTACTTGAGACGCTTAATGGGCCTACCACCACTGGTATATATGTACTAGTATTCTATATTATATTTGTTGTTAGCGCGTAAGTATATAGAGTCGTCTTGTGGGATGTCATAAACTTAAGGGTTGGCAAGTATTATACAATGAGTATCAACCGCCCTCCTTCTATGGGCAAGATGATTGTTGATAGCATCAGCGTCGTTGGATCGCCAAAGCGACCATTACAGGTTCTCTCTTTAACCTCCCCGTCATATAGTACGTCAGACGCTGAATACTATTTCGCACCACTGGTATATCGTATGGTGCATCAAGTATCTTTTCATATATACATATATATATATATATATATATATATATATATATATATATATATATATATATATATATTGTTATGTTTGTTTGTACCGCACCACATGGGAGCAACGACCAAATTTGGTCCATGAATAGCTTAGCCTCGTAACTATATTGCCTATGAGTTCAGAGGGTTGAATGACCATTATAAGCAACCAACCTAGATTGTATTGGTAGCAAGGTTCCGGCGACAGTTAGTATTATGGATCGCATAGCATGTTATATGGTGTAATATACCGCCGATATTAGTATGTATATATCATAGTATAGTTATGAATTTTAAAATTTTATTTTTCTTATATTACCTTATCTATTTAGACTTGATTTTCAAATATTTATTTTATTTGCCTTTATTGTTATTGTAGTTATTAATATTATTTTTATTGTTATTAATATTGTTACTATTATTATTTAATTATTTATTTATTATTATTGTTGTCACTAGTTTTATTATTGGTATTTTGTTATTATTATTGTTGTTAATATTGTTACTAACAATAATAATAATAATAATAATAATAATATTATTATTATTATTATTACTTTTATTGGCATTACAATCATTTATTATTATTGTTGTTGTCACTATTTTTATTATTGGTCTTTTGTGATTATTATTGTTGTTAATATTGTTATTAATAATAATAATATTATTATTATTACTTTTATTGGTATTACTATCATTTATTATTATTATTATTAGTATAATACGGAAGCCTTCATGCAAGTATGTAAGCCTTCGGATAAATGTGGTAGCCTTTGAGCAAGTTGTGTTATTATCGTTATTAATATCACTATTACGATTGTTGTTGTATTAACCCCTATCTGCATTATGCATTAGTACGTTGTAAGACGATATCGAAGTGTAGTACAATGGTAAGTGGGTGGTGTAGGTGGACGTAAAATAAAAATGTATTTATATTATGGAAGTCCCAAAAATTTATGCAATTATTTATAGTAAGGTGGAGGAATAAGGGGGTACTGTCTAGAAGTGTGTTTCCGTACATGAAACTTTTGGGGCATGCTCTATCTTAGAGGAGATGCTGTCAGATTTTCGATAGTACAATCCTGTATGGGTTTCCCCCTATGATCAGAATCTAAAATTCTGGAAAAGGATCATGGGTGAGTTTTGACAAATATCATTAAACCGAACACCACTCTTAGAATCAATACAAAAATCAATCATCAATTCAATTCATCCTAAAATCTTAGAACCATTTGAACATACATTTCAAGATCATCATCATTAAAAGCAAGTTCCACATAATCTCGGCATTAAGCAAATTATCCAACAACGTTCAATCCAAGCTCCAAATTCTCATTAGAAGTAACATGGAACACGAAAATCATTTTCCAACAAGTCCAATAACATAAATAATCCAAAATCAAACTCCATAAACTTCAATAAACCAAAATCCATGACATGCAGCTACCAATTTTCCAGGAAAACTTACAAAAAATTCAACTCAATTAGATGTTGATAGGTACGGCATGCATTCAAACAGTTAACCAACAACGCCACTTCAAAATCCAAGGATCCATACTTAAAAATCATCATGAAAAACCAGAACTCTAAGATCAAAGCTCAAGATTTAACATGCAATCACAAAATTTCAAAGATCCAATTTTAAAACCAACATGCATGTAATTAACTAAGGATCCAAGCTCACCCATTTTCTTCAAAGATCAACCACAGGAAACACCAAAACAAAGCTCAAAACCCAAATACCCAAAACATAAATCATTCCCAAGCTAAAATTCAAAGCAAAAATTGAGAAAAATATTGAAAGAATATTATTCAAGGCCCTCCGTTTTGAAAGAAAAGAACATCAGGTGTTCATGATTTTTACTATTATACTAAGTTTTCTAAATAATATAAGATAGTTAATATATGATTGTATACGTTTAAGTTTTCTTAAAATATATATTAGCATAATTATTTTTATTATTTTATGTTGGAGCAGGAACTCGAACTCAAGGTCTTTTACCTGGAGAAAGAGGGACTTTCCTGAAGGTGACAATATTAGCATGATTGACGAAGCTTTTTTTTTTTTTTTTTTCCTCCCCTTTTTTGAGAAAAAGAATAGTTTATTAAGCAGAAAGTCCGGAAAAATCATCGTCTATAAAACTTAAACGGCATTGGATACAATAGTCATTACATTATTGAGCAAGCTCGTAAGAGCCTTTTCTTTTTACCATGAGACAAGAGACAGTGAGGTACAGTTTTTTGGATATATAATACCATAATTAAAAAAAAAAATTACTAATGTTTCACAAAAATCACATGAATATTTGTTTAACATATTCACATTTAATTTGTGGATTATCTTAATTTTTTAATCAAAACTACAATAATTACCTAATTCAAAGGAGAAAAGGGTATGAACAAAATTTAAATTAAAAATTATCGTTTGCGAAAACAATGAATTTACTATTCATCAGTGATATTGTCCGAGCAGATACAAGGCTTTTTGTTTTGTTTTTTTTTTTAATATATATATATATATATATTATTAACAGCAACGAGTTGAGAGATTGGATTATTTAAGTGTGGTACTAGGAGCCCCTCAATTATTAGTATTTGCCACTCTACTGACTCTAAGTGCTTTTGGACCCGGTTTTGAACTCCGAGGCTACCGTGCAAGATCCATTTGTTTCTTCTTCTCCTTTCATTGGCTAGTCCATATTTAATCGTCCCTATCTACAATATATATATATATATTAGTGTTGTTTTATAGTATAGATGTTTGCAATTTTGTAAGATAGACGTTTAAAAAAAACAATGATATTTGAAGAGGTCATCGACAATTCTATTATACAAAAATAATAATTTTTTAAGAAATTTTTGTTTTTTGAAAAGTTCACACTATAAAAAAATATAGACATTCATACCATAAAATTTATCTATATATATTTGATGAATTATATACATGCATTACAATAGAATAACCTCCGAAATGCATGGCTTTGAAGAGAATCATATATATAGTTGGCTATATATTATAAAAACTCAAAGAAAAAAAAAAAAGACTATATATGCATTGTTTAAAACACGATGTTTGTCCTTACAGGATACTTTAATGACAAAACAATATCCACACTCCACATATGAAATGATTAGAAAATAAAAAAGACACATCATTTCAAATTTTTAGATATATATATATATATATATATATAAAAAGAATCTTTCTATGGTCAGGTCAGTTCTGACTAAAATGGTGGGGTCAAAAAACGTAGGAAAATGCCTAGCCATTAAACTTCAAGAAGTCTCACAAACGGTTAAGATACTTTTCTATCACACGTAAGAAAATTGCACCTTCAAAAAATTTTCCTTTAACCTTCCTACTTTAAAATATCCTTTTCTTTCTCGCTCGCACCACTGTTTCACACAGACCTCATTATTTCAAAATTTCCAAATAAAATCCATCATCTATGTTTTTCACAGATCTCTCTATTTCAAAATTTCTAAATAAAATCCACCATCTCCTTCAAAATTTCCAAAGTAAATTCACTATTCAAATTCCCAAATAAAATCTACTATCTCTAAGCATTTCGAAGTTCCCAAATAAAATCTATCATCTCTTACTCTGCTCACACCACTGTTCTAGTTCCAGAAATTCTTTTATTGCTTCCACCACCTAGGATTTCTTTGCGATAATCCCAAATCCATTGAGGACTTGGGATAAATATTAGTATTTCTGAGCCATTGGATTTTTTTTTTTCCCTTTTCGTGAGCCTTTGTTTATTTATTTATTTATTTTTAAATGTGAACCAAAGACTTGTTAAATTATGCATTGTCTTATTCAAAAGTCACAATTGGAGATTAGTTGTGTAAACATGTCAACAAGTACTAGTGAAGTTCAACCGATCCAGATGTGCTCATGTGGCCAATATATACATTTAAAAATGTCAAGGACAGATAAGAACCTAAATTGTCAATTTTGGAAATGCTTAGATGAAGAACAGGTTGTACAGAAATGTTAATTTGTTGAATTTCCATTTGTTTTCACTTATAAAATAATTAAATTTTATATTTTAAATTGACATAGGAAAAAGATGTGGTAAATTCATTTGGGTAGAGCCTAAGCTTGACAAAATGGATATACTTATCGGTGAAATTGATCGTTTATCTTTGAAAGTGGAGATATCCAATAATATTCTTGAAGCAATTCAAAAGAATACTAAAAGGAGTCACCAATATGATCTTAAGCCAATGCTTTTGACATTAAAAAACGTTGGATTTGGTCTCCCTTTTTTTTTTTTTTCCCTTATCTTTCACTATTGTAATTTTTATTTATGCTTGTAAATTTTTTTAACAATATTAGGCAAAATAATTACAAAAGATTTTAACTAAAAGTTACAAACTCATTTAAAAAACTAACAAAATTTACCCAAAAAATCAAAAAAATTAAAAAATGAACAATGCTAACACTTTTGACATTAAAAAGCGTTGGCTTTGGTCTCTTTTTTATTTATTTATTTTTTCTTCTTATTTTTCACTATTATAATTTCCATTGATGCTTGTAAATTTTTTTAAAGATGTTAGACAAAGTCAAAAAATCATTAAAAAAACTAACAAATTTTCAAAAAAATAAAAAATAAAAAACTTTAAAAATGATCAAAGCCAACGCTTGGCTTTGGTATCCTTTTTTTAATTTTAATTTTAATTTTTATCTTTCATTATTGTAATTTCCATTGATGTTTGTAAATTTTTTTAATAATATTAGACAAAATAATTATAAAGGATTTTAATCAAAAGTTACAAAATCATTAAAAAAACTAACAAAGTTTACAAAAAACAAAACCAAAAAATTAAAAAATGGTCAAAGTTGGCTTTGGTCCATTTTTTTTTTCATTTTTTTTATTCTTATCCTTCATTATTCTAATTTCCATTGATGTTTGTAATTTTTTTTAATGATGTTAGACAAAATAATTATAAAGGGTTTTAATCAAAAGTTACAAAATCATTAAAAAAATAACAAAATTTACATAAAAAAATTCAAAAATTTAAAAAATGACCAAAGCCAACGTTTTTTACATTAAAAAAGTGTTGGCTTTGGCCTCTTTTTTATTTTTTTATTTTATATCCTTCACTATTGTCATTTCCATTGATGTTTGCAAATTTTTTTAATGATGCTAGACAAAATAATTAAATCCTTAAAAAATTTATTTTGTCTAACATCATTTTATTTTGTCTAACATCATTAAATCATTTGTAATTATTTTGTCTAACATAATTAAAAAAATTTACAAACATTAATGGAAATTGGAATAGTGAAGGATAAGAATAAAAAAAAAAAAATTTAAAAAGGGGACTAAAGCCAACGCTTTTTAATATAAAAAGCGTTAGCTTTGTTCATTTTTTAATTTTTTGATTTTTTTTGGGTAAATTTTGTTAGTTTTTTTAATAATTTTGTAACTTTTGATTAAAATCCTTTGTAATTATTTTGTTTAACATCATTAATAAAATTTATAAGTATCAATGGAAATTACAATAGTGAAGGATAAGAATAAAAAAAGGGACCAAAGCCAATGCTTTTTTTAACATAAAAAGCATTGGCTTTTGTCATTTTTTTAATTATTTAGTTTTTTTTAGTAAAGTTTTTTTTTAAAAATAATTTTGTAACTTTTTGATTAAAATCCTTCGTAATTATTTGTCTAACATTTTAAAAAGTAATTTACAAGCATCAATGGAAATTACAATAATGAAGGATATGAATTAAAAAAAAAATTAAAAAATGATACCAAAGCCAACACTTTTTAAAAAGCGTTGGCTTTGGTCATTTTTTAATTTTTTTGATTTTTTTTTTGTAAATTTTGTTTTTTTTTTAATGATATTGTAATTTTTGATTAAAATCCTTTATAATTATTTTGTCTAACATCGTTAAAAAATTTTACAAGCATCAATAGAATTACAATAGTAAAGGATAAGAAGAAAAAAAAAATTAAGAAAAAAGGAAACCAAAACCAACGTTTTTTAATGTCAAAAGCGTTGGCTTAAGGTCATATTGGTGACTTCTCTTAGTATTCTTCTAAATTGCTTCAAGAATATTATTGGATTTCTTCACTTTCAAAGACAAACGACCAATTTCACTGATAAGTATATTCATTTTATCAAGCTTAGATTCTCCTTCTTTTGCTCAAATAAATTTACTACATCTTTTTTCTATGTCAATTTAAAATATAAAATGTAATTATTTTATAAATGAAAACAAATGAAAATTTAACAAATTAACGTACAACTGT
Source organism: Ziziphus jujuba (assembly GCF_031755915.1). Lineage (NCBI taxonomy): Eukaryota > Viridiplantae > Streptophyta > Magnoliopsida > Rosales > Rhamnaceae > Ziziphus > Ziziphus jujuba. Next base: position 20,203,681 of record NC_083383.1, on the reverse strand, counting down.
TTTTCATCTAAGCATTTCTAAAATTGACGATTTGGGTTCTTATCTGTTCTTAAAGTTTTTAAATACATATATTGGCCATATGAGTACATCTAAATCAGTTGAACTTCACTAATACTAGTTGATATGTTTACACAACTAATCTTCAATTGTGACTTTTGAAGATAACAATGCAGAATTTAATAAGCCTTTGGTTCACATTAATAAAAAAAAAATTAAACACAGGCTCACAAAAAGCCAAAAAAAAAAATCCAATGGCTCAGAAATACTAACATTTATCCGAAGTCCTCAATGGATTTGGGATTATCGTGGAGAAGGCCTGGACAGTGGAAGCAATAGAAGAATATATGAGGTTGGAATGGTGGTGTGAGCGGAGCGAGAGATGATAGATTTTATTTTGGAACTTTGAAATGCTTAGAGATGGTGGATTTTATTTGAGAATTTTGATGGTGGATTTATTTTGGAAATTTTGAAAAAGATGATGGATTTTATTTCGAAATTTTGAAATGGAGAGATCTGTGTGAAATAGAGATGTGAATTTTATTTGGTAATTTTGAAATGATGAGGTCTGTATGAAATAGTGGTGCGAGCGAGAAAGAAAATTGTATTTTGAAGCGGGAAGGTTAAAGAAAATTTTTTTGAAAGTGCAATTTTCTCACGTGTCACAGGGAAGTATCTGAACTATTTATGAGACTCTTTGAAATCCAATGACTAAGCATTTTTTTCATGTTTTTCAACCGCACCATTTTAATTAGGACCGACCTGAACATAGAAGGATTTTATATATAAATACGTATATCTAAAAATGCTAATCTATTGGTACCAATAACCAGGAGCTTTGCATGTTCATATTTTTAATAGTTTGCAAATGAATTTTTTTATTTATTTTATATATATATATATATATATAAATATAGCACCTAATTGGACAAACTCACAATATAACTAATGCCCGTAATATAAATTTTTATTTTTTGGTAAACAAATGGTCATAAGATTTTTTGTTCTTTTTGATAAACAAATGCTTATAAGATCTTTATCAAACTTTGACATTTATTATATGTGTGGAATATAATAATAACAGTAAATTTATTTTTTCTTGAATTTTTGTTTCGTTAAGACGTATGATGGGACTTTTTGTCCTTTAGAGAATATATATATTGCAAGCCGCCAGAATGTTTTTATTTTATTTTTTTATTTTTTGAGGTACAAATGTTCATTCTCATCTTCACAAAGTGACCCTCGCCTCAAGTTTTACAGCACAAAAAAATAAAATATGAATTAAGAAAGAAACGACACTATAATTTTGAGCGGTGGAAAGGAAAAAGGACAACTCAAAAGCATCGCGATCATGGCTTTGCCTATTTGAGTGGCAACCTGTATTCCGATATAGCAAACATGGTTAACAGAGGCCACAACTGTAGCTTCATTGTTTTTTTTTTTTTTTTTAAAAGAGAACAATAGCCAATCAGTGTTTGGGAATTTTTTAATGGTGGAAAAATATGGATATATGGAAATTAAATTCTCAATAAACATATAAAATGGGGTGGAAAGTTGTGGGGTTGGCAATTCGCCGAGGTTGTCTTGTCTCCGTTGTGGCTCATCTTTAATACTGAAGGGATTCCCCTGGATCACTGGATGGTGGTGCCGGCAAAACCACTAGTGATTGGAAAGGGATTACTGGTGACGATATATGGCCATCGTTAAAATTGATTCAAATAATAAAATAAAAAATTTTAATTTGGACTAATGATTTAATTTTAAGAATTAGAAAAAAAATTATTTTTGATTTAAAATAATATTTATGTTATTATCAATTTTTGAAGATTATCATCTAAAATTTGACAACGAAGCAAATGATATTTTAACACTTAATCAATCAAAAATAAAATTATTGAATAATATTTATTCTTTAATTTCAATTTTTATTATAAAAAATATTATTATTTTCTATTGTCTCAATTAATTGATTAAATTTATATTTAAAATCTTTTTTGTTATAAGGCATTTAAAAATTTTTTAGTTGTTTGTTTTCTACATATTAGTACAATCACTTAATTTTGTTATATTTATGTTGTGTAATTTTTATTAATTTATTATCATATTTTATTTATTTTTCTAATTGAATTTAGAGTGACATGTCCATGTCCACTAAAAAAAATGTCCAAACTGTTTGATTTTTGCAAAACTATCAAATAATATTAATGAAAATTATAAAATTGATAATGAATTTAGACTTTGATTTTTATTCATAAAAAATAATATAATTAATTAATTTAATTCAATTTAAAAATAATTAATTATTATACATTATTTTTGAAATTATCAATTGTAAATAGATATATAATGCATCATACGATATCAATATTAGTATATATAAAGAAATATTAGCATTTTTAATATTATATAATTTTTTTGTAATTTTTTTATTTTTTATTTCTTTTGTAAAATAGAAATGAAAATATTAAAATGTTTTAAATATATTATTTTTAAGAATAAAAAACTAATTAAATGTGGAAATATAATGGGAAATGTGAACCCTCACCCTGACTTGGAGAATTCCTCCTTGCGTCGACTCCACTCCCCTGTAATTAAGGAATAAGACCGAGACAGGGATGGAGATTTCTGAACCCCACCTGGCTGCCATCTTTAGAAAATTATTTTCATAATAAAAAGGAAAATTAACATGGTTGCATCCTAAATTATATTTTTTACTATTTTACACCCCAAACTCACAAGATCTTTGCACTCTTAATTTTTGATCAAAATATTAAATAGAAGGTGCAAAATGCAATTTTATATAATTCAATATGTAAAATACAAAAATTTCTAAATTAACACATTAATGAAAAACAAAAAGATTGTTAAAGATGATTATTAATTTTTTTACTAAGTTAGTAAAAACAAATTTACAATTTACAAATGTAATTCTTCAAAAATAAAAAAATATAAAACTTTACATACAATGGTATCCGTAAAAAAATAAAAAAATAAAAGACCAATAAAAAAATTAGAACATGAAAACTTTCGTATAATAGATATTCTAAAATAATAAATAAATAAAGACCAATATAAAAATTTGAACATGCATTAAAAAATAAAAATTTCATTGAAAAATAAAAATTTTATAAAAAAAATTTATATTAGAAAATCTTATATGTATTTTTTTTCCGAATTGTAAATATAAATATAAAAAAATACATGTATTAAATAAAAGAATATATTTTATAAAATATTTCTTTAATTTTTCTTTTAAATTTTATGAATAACTTATCATATTTTTATAGATTTTTTTTTCAATTTAGAATCTCCATAATACATACAAATAATTATTAGAATTTATAAAAATAAAATTGATATCCTTAAAAAAAAAAACATAAATCCCAATAAAAAAATTGAACATGCATAAAAAAAATGAAAAAGTAAAAATTTTATAAAACATTATTGTAAATAAAATATATATATATATATATATATAGATATAGATATATATATATATATATATATAAATAAAATAGCATAATTTAGAAAAATAATTTTCTAAATTATGCTTTTATATTTTATAAATACTTGATCACTTTTTTCTTTTTTGTTTACAGGTCTTTTTGTTTTTTTTTTAATCTCTAAAATATGCAAAAATTATTAATTTTAATTCTGAACAATTAGATTTGCATTTTTTTAAATATTCAAACTTTTACTTGGCTTTTATATTTTTTTTTGAATATTTATTATACGTAAAGATTTTTATTTTTATTTGTCTTTAAATTAAATTTGTAATTTTTTAAATTTTGTTACCAACTTATCAAAAAAATAATAGTCCTCTTGAATTAATTTTTAATTTTTTATTATTTTTTTGTTTGTAAATTTTTACAATTTACATCCTAAACTATATAAAATTACACATTGCATCATCATTTTTTTTATTATTTAAAAGAAGGACCAAGTGTGCAATAACTTTGTGAATTGAAGGTACAAATTGCCAAAAAAAAATTTTACGACACAAAGTACCATCTCGATAAAGGTCGAAGTACGGAAGTGTCAATTTCCCTTAAAAAAAATATATATCATTTTAAAATTTTTGGGGAAACTTTATATATTTTAAGATTATTGGTATGGTTGGCCCTTAACCCTTATATATGTTTGCACTTTACCTCCAAACTTTTTTTTTTTTTTTACACTTTAACCCCCAACCTTGAATTTTGTTTGCACTTTTGGGATAAAACAACTTTCCACCAATAAAAAAAAAGCCTTCTTAACTCTATTTCCTCAATCACATGCACAACGTGTTGAAATTTAAGTTTAAAATTCACATGCCACTTTCCTTTCTTTCTTTTCTTTCTTTCTTTCAACATGGATGAAAGATCCTCATATATAGTCTTGATACCCGGCTTCTTAGAAATAGACAATATGCATCATAAAGCAATATCAAGGACCTCCTTCATTGCATTCACTATCGCAAGATTCCCTACTTCTACCATCAATGTAGCATCAAAACAGTCTGAGCCACTACCTTCCTATACCCTCAATCACACCCAGTCTGTTAAATTAACCTTGCTCTCCTTAACCAATATCAACTCAACGTCACATGTTCTAGTTAAAAGTTCCAATAGTATTTGTTGAAGAATATTGATGATATATGTAAATATATGTGGAATAAAACATTTGGAAAGATGAAAAACGAAATTTGTACCTGTGTGTCTTAGTTATTGGTGATCTGTTTTTCGTAAACTTGTTTGAGGCCTGTGTGGTACCACAGTCTTTTTAAAATAATTTCCGTCCCACCGGTGTAGATGTCTTTCCAACGATTGTTTTTAGGATACCATGGATGCAAAAGCTCTCTGACAAAGCATCAACGAAGCTTTTCTCTTTGAACTTTCAGTGTACATTTGCTTTTGCTTAGCACATTCACAATGCAAAAGATATAGAAAAAGTTGTTTTTTTTTTTCCATAAAAAAAAAAAAATCATGAGAGGAAGAATGCACACACACCTCTTCCTTCTCAAACCAAAACGAAAGGAGGCAATCCCCAAAAGTCATGCCCAATCACATTAAGACCTAATAAAATTCATTTAAGACCCATTAAAGCCACAAAGGCCCATTAAAGTCAAAACATTCAAAACCATTATTACAAAAAAGAAAAAAAATGTTACAATCTTCCATATGAATTATTTGATGACTTGGGATTATGCATGACTCTAGTGATAAAACTCTACGGTTGGAACCTACATAGGATAGGTAGATGTTACTCTTTGAATCTTCCCTTGTGAGACTATATCTACTTTACTAACTAATGGTAGATGTCATATCTTTGAATGATTTCATCGTTTGTGTAAATGACAATATAGTTCACACAGATTCTTTCCTGGTATACTTCAATTCTCACTTTTGTATTCATTTTGGCCTTGAATACCTCCCTGGTTCTACGAGAGTTTCTAAAGAATTATACCTTTAACAATTCTCCTTTGAAGCGACCACTATTCTCTCTCACATAAATGATTCCCACTTCCAATGTAATTAGCATGATTATGCATAGATTACTAAACAAACTCTTATAGAAATCATTAAAACATACCTTATGCTTAATCTTCATTTATTAATTGTTTCATCATAGGAATAGGCAGATGATTAACCCCCACAGTTATCCACACCAGTCTTTACAATTGCATTCTCCCATTTAACCTAGATCTTGGGATCTTCAGTCAACTAGGTTGGTTTTCTATCGTATCGACTTTACTCATGGACTTCAATCTCATTCCTTCGATGCCTTCTCAACTAAATCTCTATTTAACCTTTTGGTTAGCGGATCTGTAATGTTATCTTTCGACTTTACATAGTCTATCGAGATAACTCCAGTTGAGATTAATTGTCCAATGGAATTATGTCTACTATGAATGTGTCTAGACTTTCCATTTTACATGATATTCTGTGCCCTGCAAATCGCAGATTGACTATTAAAGTGTATACTTATTGCTGGCATAGGTTTAGACCACCTTGAAATGTCCTCTTAAAATTGGTGTAGCCATTCAGCCTCTTCACCATATTTATCTAATGCAATGAACTTAGATTCTATCATGGATCGAGCTATAACAGTTTGTTTCGAGGACTTCCATGTTATAGTTGCACCTGCTAATATGAATACATAGCCACTAATCCTTGTTATCTGATATTCAATTACATCACCGTATCCTTCTAATACAGCAAGATATCTTATATAGTGCAATCCGTAATAATGAGTGTATCGTAAGTATCTTAGTACTCTAATGACTCTTTTCCAATATTTTTCATTTGAATTACCTGTGTATCTACTCAGTTTACTTATTGCATAGGTTAAGTCTGATCTTGTACAACTCATTAAGTATATTAGACTTTCAATCATCTTTGCGTATTCCTCTTGATATATACTATTTCCTTTGTTCTTGAATTAATGTAAACTCATATCTATAGGTGTTCTGGCTATACTAGTATCATCACTACTAAACTTAGTCAGTATTTTATCCACATAATGTGTTTGACTAAGAATGATCCCATTCGAAGTTTTCGTGATTTTTATTCCTAAAATCACATCAGCAAGCCCCATATCTTCCATGTCAAATCTCGATTTTAACATGGCTTTCATAGTTCAGACCATACTATCGTCATTATCCACAATAAGTATGCTATCTACATACAAACAAAGAATGACATATCCATTCTTTGTATCTTTTACATAGATACATTTATCACATTCATTTATTTTAAATCCATCACTTAGCATGACACTATCTAATTTTTTATACCACTGCTTTGGAGCTTGTTTTAGTCCATTCAAGGACTTCAACAATCTACAGACTTTCTTCTCTTGTCCTGGTGCAGAGAAACCCTCAGGTTGCTCCATATAAATCTCTTCATCAAGATCTCCATTAAGAAATGTTGTTTTAACATTCATTTGATATACTTCAAGATCTCGCAATGCAGCGATCGCCAGTATCACTCTTATGGAATTTATCCTCGTTACTGGAGAATAAGTATCACAGTAATCAAGGCCTTCTGGTTGCTTGTATCCCTTAATTACAAGCCTTACTTTGTATCTATCTAATGTTCCATCTGCTTTCATCTTCTTTTTAAAAATGCATTTGTAACCCAAAGGTTTACAACCTAGAGAAACATCTGCTAATTTCTAGGTGTGATTCTGTAAGATGGAATCAATCTCACTTTTTATAGCTTCTTTTCATAAATTTTCTTCAGGAGAGTTTACTGCTTCTTGGAAGCTTTGAAGTTCACTTTCTAGCATGTAAGTAAGAAAATCTAGACTAAAGGATTTTTTCATTCTTACTCTTTTGCTTCGTCTCAGATCACAATCAGTCTCAAATTTATTCTCTTGTTCTTGATCACTATTGTGGTTATAATCACTGATGGCATCATAAGTTCATTTAGACAAACTGGTCCTTCTTCAACCTTATACAGAAAAATGTGCTCCAAAAAATGTTGTATTTCTTGGTTCCATTATCATGTTCTTGTGTATATAAAGAATTTCTGACCTATACATAAGAAACCGATATGCACTACTATTTTGTGCATACCGTATGAAGATGCAATAAACTATTTTGGGACCTATCTTCACTCTTTTTGGAGTAGGTACCACTACTTTGGTTAGACACCTTCATACTCGTAAGTATTTATAGGAAGGTTATCTTCCTTTCTATAGCTCATAAGGTGTCTTGACTTGATCGTTCTGGAGCACCTTATTTAAAAGGTTGTTCACTGACAAAATAGATTTTCCCCATAAGTTCTGAGGTAATCCATAACTTGTCAGCATTGTATTCATCATTTCGTTCAAAGTACGATTTTTCCGTTAAGCCACACCATTTGATTATGATGAATATGGTGGAGTAACTTCATGTCTAACATCATGTTGAGCACAATACTCACCAAATAGTGTTACATACTCGCCACCATGATCACTTCTTATTACTTTTATCTTTTTGTTAAGTTAATTCTCAACTTCCGTTTTACAGAGAATAAATTTCTCTATTGCCTCATACTTGCTCCTAAGTAAGTATACATAGCAATATTTTGTGCTATCATCAATAAATGTAATAAAATACTTATTACCACCTTTACTTGGTGTGAACTTTAGATCACACACATCACTATGTATTAAATCCAAAGGTTCAGTATTTCTTTCAATCGTTTGATATGATAACCTCGATGATTTTGCCTCTACACAAGTTTCACACTTATGTTTGGAATCAATTTTAAATGTGGGAATATGATTCAAGTTAATTAACCTCTACAGAGAATTAAAAATAACATGATCTAGTCTACCATGCCACAAAATGAAAGACTCAAGTAAGTAAACAGAAGAAGTACTAACTTTATTAATATCTTTTAGCTTTATAGTCATTACATTCAGTTTGAATAAACCTTTGATTACATAGTCCTTTCCTACAAACATTCCATACTTGGATAAAATAACCTTATTTGACTCAAACACTAAGCGAAAAACCATGTTTGCTTAGCAGCGATCCAGACACCAGATTCTTTCGAATGTTCGGAATATACAACACATTATTAAGAGTTAGCACCTTTCCAGAGGTCATCTTTAGGAATATCTTGCCCTCTCCTTGGATTTCTAATGTGATAGATTTTTCCATGGACAACTTCTTCCCATTTTTACTTGGTTCTAAGTAGGTGAACAAATTCTTGTCAGAATATACATGGCGGGTCGCACTAGCAACAATCCACCATTCTCTAGGATTTGATCCCACCAAATTCACCTTAGAGACAATAGCACTAAGTTCAATCTCAGCAACCTCTCAAGTGATGTGCTCCATCACCTGCGCCTCTTTATTCTTCTTTCTTTCTGGCAATCTACATTTTGCCATTCTATGACCCATCTTGTCATAGTTAAAGCACTTGCCTTGAAACTTGACCTTTTTGAAAATCCCTCCTTTAGGCCCCAACTTGGAATCTCTTCTAGTTTTCTTTTTGATCTTGAAGCTTTGACCATGCTCCACAATATTAGCCTTCACCACTGCCTTCAGAGATCTTTTATCAGATCTCCTATTATCATCCTCGACACGAAGCTTGCCAACAAGAGCCTCCATATCCATTTCCTTTCTTTTGTGCTTAAGATAATTCCTGAAGTCTCCCCAATTAGGGGGTAACTTCTCAATCATAGTAGTTATTCGAAAGGCTTCATTAATTATCATCCCTTCAGCAAGTAGTTTTTGAATGAGCACTTGCAACACATGTACTTGACTCATCAATGACTTTGTCTCTACCATCACATAGTCCAAGAATCGACCTACAACAAACTTTTCAGATCCCGCATTCTCAGTTTTGTATTTGTAGTCCAAAGTTTTCCACAGCTCATTTACTAACTTCGTACCACAGTACACTTTGTACAAAGCATTAGATAGGCTATTCAGGATATAATTATGACATAAATAATCAGAATGCTTCCACGCATCCACCATCATGAGTGTCTCTTTATCATTTTCTTCATTACTTAGTGGTGCGTCTTCAGTTAAGAATCTCGCAAGGTTCAGTGTAGTCAAGTAGAACAACATCTTCTATTGCCACCTTTTTAAATGTGCTCCATTGAACATCTCTGGTCTATCTGCATGATTTGTAGAATGAGGCATTTGAATCACAAGAGTCTGAGTTGACGTGTGTGCAATTGACACAGTCATATTATCTCCATTTGCCATTTCTGTAAAATCACAAAAAACAGAAATCAATTAGTTATTGTTTTCTATCCTAACACACTAATTAAAGCCAACTTCCAAAAAGAACACACAAAAATGTGATTTTTCTAGGATTTCTATATATACCATAAAAATTCTGAATACACCCATAAAATTACTATATACACTTATAAAATTGCTGTGTACACTCACAAAATTACTTTATACACCCACTGAAGCTGACATCATCAATTACACAATGATGACATCATCATTGATGTCATGTTGATGTGGCACTGCCATATGACACCATGAGCTAATGTGGCAGCCGCCATGTGGCATCCATGCTGACGTGGCATCAACAATTGAGCTGATGTGGTATCCAGCATGCTTATGTAGTGCTGATGTGTTGCTCTGTGGACCGATACATGTCATGTGCCTTGACTAATATGTGACCTTTTGGCCCAACACATGTCATGTTCAACACGTGGCCCACCTCTTGGATCAACATGTGTCATGCGCCACTGGTCAACATGTGGCCCTCTCTCGTTCGACACGTGGGCTTGATCTGTGTGACATATCGCCCTACCCATGGCGACATGTGGCCTCGTGAATGTGTGACACATGGCCAGCCACGTCACCCTACACCTATGCGACACTTGTAGCTGCTTGCTGCGCCGTGTGGCGCCACCTCTCTACGGCACGTGACATGCCCACAAATCTGTTGGGCCTGTTTCTAATGGGCTAAAATACAATTGGGCATTGGTCTTAGGTTTAACAGTCACTTATTCTAACCATGGACTAGGCTTTACAACTGGGCCATAGCCATCAGAATTTAATTTTAGGCCCACTAATTTAGAATCCGGCCCTTATATGTTTTTTCGACCTATTTACCCATTCCTCCTACCAGTCTTCAACCTCTAGTCGGATAGATTTTGACCCGTTTTCTTGGTAAATGTGTCACACGACCCGGTTACAATTTTCCACTTTTTCACTATTCTTGCGATGAAAATTAACCCGAAAAAATTCCGAAAAACCAATTGAATTAAAGGCCATGAGAATTTATTTATTTTTCTCTCGATAAACAAATATATAAAATAGAAATATATGGGAAAGTAAATTTTGTTGAAAAATTTTGATAAAACAAAAATAAACAAATGCCTAATCAGACAAGCATGGGTATGAATTTTTTTTTCTTTTCTTTCCATCCGAAACACACAGGTTATAACCAAAAAAAAAATATATATATATACACAATTATATCTCCACATATATAAGCATTTCAGGAATTGTCTTAAGCTTGTTGAAGAATATGGATGATATATGTAAATATATGTCATACCTGTGTGCCTTAGTTATTGGTGATCTGTTTTTAATAAACTTGTATGAGGCCTATATGGTACCATAGTCTCCTTAAGACAATGTCTATCCCATCAGTGCAGATGTTTTTTCAACGGTTGTCTTCCAAGATACAACGAATGTAAAAGTTCTTGGACACAGCACTATCGAAGCTTTTCTCTTCGAACCTTCAATGTATCTTTGCGTACCACACTCACAATGCAAAAGATGCAGAAAAAATTGTTTTTGTTTCTTTGTTTTTCCATAAAAAAAATCACGAGAGGAAGATTGCACACACGCCTTTTCCTTCTCAAACTCAAAATGTAAGGAGGTAATCCCCAAAAATATGCCAAATCACATTAAGACCTAATAAAACTCATTTAAGTTCCATTAAAACCATAAAGGCCTGATAAAGTCAAAATATTCAAAACCATTATTACCAAAAAAAAAAAAAAAAAAAAAACCATTACAGCATTACCCTAAAAACATAAACATCATACATAAAAGAAGGCATTGGCTTCTTAGAAGCAACCAATTCCGGTGAATGATAACCTAAGACACTGCCATTAAGAATTTGTTTGATGGTGCCAGCTTGGCTCATTAGACTATGAAGGCAGTACTTGACAACATGAGCATTCAATTCAGCCTATCTAATATTATTTTTGTTGCTTTAAGGTTTCCATGTGGAATAGAATGGTCAAAATGGAGATAGTTCATACATTGTGCAACATCAATAGCAATTTTCAACCTTTGGGGAGAAGATAATGATATTGCTGTTCTTCCTGGTCGATTTAAAGAAATAATATGCTCTTAGATCAAGTGGGAAATTAAAGAATATCCAAACAAACAGACATACAATTATGGAAGAGGAAAGAAAAGAGTTGGAATGGGAAGAAAATGCCATTCCCTTATGCAGCTGGTCTTACACATGCACATGCAGAAAAATAAATTGCTGTAAATGGAAATTACCAAAGTTAAAACACAAGACAAGAGGCAACCTAAACAAAGATATTTATCATAAAGTTACCATCAATTTAAAAAATCTAAACAAATTGGAAGCATGGGCGGATCTGCATGGTGACTTGCCCCCCTCAATTTTTTCTTTTTTAAAATATGTATGTGTTATATTTATTTTTAGAAATAAAAAAAGTTTAGACAACAAATACTGCCCCTCTCAAAATTTAAAACAAAACAATTGTGCCCCTCTTAATTTTTCTCCTTCAAAATTATTAATTAGATTGTTTTCCATTTATAAAACATTTTCCTTTAAATTGTAATTTATTCCTTTAAATAGCTCGTTTTATAAGGAAAATATATAAAATTATTTTATGAAATGTTTTAAACTAAATTTTCTTCTTTAACCAAAGAAATAACGAAACTTTTCTTCCTAATCCGGTTATAGTTATGTCTCTAAAGTTTCTCAATCGAAATTTTTATTACTAATCTAGTTATAATTATATGTCTCTATTTGTTAAAAACTCTATTTTAGTATAATATTTATTAATTTAATATGATAAATTTACGTTACACCATCCTACATTAAAATATATATAAGTTATTGCCAATATATATATATATATATGTAGATATATAAGTGAAGATTATATCTTAATAGTACCCCTCCTAAATAAAATTTCTTGATCCTCCATTGACTGGAAATGGACCTAACTATATATATATATATATATATATCATGCCTACAATATGTGCTCAACAATACTGTTTTTATTTTTATTTTCATTTTATTTACTTATTTTTTATTTTTATTTTTATGTACTGGCCTCATCTAAGAGAATAATTAATAATTGTTGTAAGAAGTACCACGTTATAATGTTCTGCTGATATGGTATGGGTGTAACGGTTTCCATTAGTACAAAGAAGAATATGTGGCTATGTATAAAATACCTTTTTGGTTAATAAAAACCAGTGATGAAAATATTGAAAATATAAATTTACGAAATTGCTGATAGAAATATTGTTATCAATGAAAATATTGATAAGATTACGAAAATTGTAAATTTTTAATTTAGAATATAAATTTTGACATATAAGATAATTAATATAGTAAAATAATATAAAAATACAATAATTAGAATACAATAATAATAAAATAGTCCATAAATATTATAAATTATTATAAATGAATAAATTATAATGTTATTTAGTACCAAAATATAGAATAATTTAACAGATTATATTAAGATATAAGAAATTCTTAAATATAAATCATAATATATTATCAATATAAAAAAAAAACTCTTTGGTTTTTCAAATTGATGATCATATTTTGATATTTCGTGAATATAACAATAGACATTACATTTTATTCCTCCCTTCAATTCTCTTGTGATTTTTTTATCTTAATTGTTTTATCTTTTCAGTTTATTATTAACATATAAATTTTCATAATTGAAAATTTTCTGACAAAATTTTCTATAATCCAATTTCTTTCTAAATCAATAAAATTAATTATTAGTTTTTTTTTCTTTTTCAATATCCTACTCAATGTAAATTTTCCGTTGCAATATTATTGAAAAGTATAAAAAACAATCTAGCTATTTAATAAAACAAATTAATTTATTTTAAAAAAATTAAAAAATCAATTTTTTTTTTCTTCTAGATCCTTCCTCTCCCTCTATCCCGTCCCCTTTCCTTCTTCTTTTGGTCTTCCCCCTTCCTCTACTCTTCTCTTCTCTTCTAGTTATTAAATAAAAAAAATTAATTTATTTTTAAAAAAATAAAAAATCAATGATTATATTTTTTTTTCCTTCCAGATCCTTCCTCTCCTCTCTCTGCCGTCCCCCTTCCTTCCTCTTCTGGTCTTCCCCCTTCCTCTTCTCTTCTCTTCTCTTTGTTCGTGCTTCTGCATTTTTTTTTTCTTTCCTTTTCTTTTGTGATTCACAATCACACCACAGGGAAACGAATTCACAAATCCAGTCGAAACCCGTCGATTCCGACAACATTCCGGCGGCATCCATGACAGAAACTCTTCCCCTCCCCCCTCTTTTCGGAGGTGGTCAACAACTGATATTATCGGCGACTTTTCGCCGGTGTCGGCGACATTTGCTTCACTGATAAAAACACAGCTAGCGAAACTTCTAGAAAGAAAATAGAGCCTTCCCTCTCTCTCTCTCCCCTCTCTCTTTTCTTTCTTTTCCTTTCTCTATTTTCTTTCTTTTCGTCATTCTTCTTGGGGTTTTTTAGATCTATCATGGTATTAGAGCAGATACTTGGTCTCGAGGTCTAGTTATGGCAAACTCAGAGATTACGAACATGGCTAATTGTTTTGGAAGCACAATTACGAATCGTTTTGGTGCCTAGTTAATTACAGTTTCTCCTTCTCCCAACAACATTTTGAAGCTGAATGATGAGAATTTTTTCATCTGGAAGTCGCAGATTCTTCCAATTCTAAGAGGATATAAGCTCGATAAATTTGTTCTTCTTGATGAGCCTCAATTTATGCGAGATCTTGTCTATGTCGACTTGGAGGTCAACAATGAGAGTCTGTCCATTTGGCTATGCTTTTCTTGGAAGCTGACTATGTTTTTGAAAAATTAGAAGCTTGCCCATCTACACAAGGAAGCCCATAACTAAAGATTACCAATGCTAAGGGTACTTTTGGTTTATGGATTAAATGGTAAAATAGAATACTTATTCATAATATTTTGGTATTCTTTTATTTTGTTGAATTTTTAAATTAGGCTTATTTATTCCTCTAAAATCCTATTTCCTTAACATAAAGAAATTCTTTTTTCTTTTTAAAAAAAGCTGAAAAATCTTTATTTCCTAAAATAAAGGAATTAACAAACATACGTTACGTTATTATTTATTTATTTAATTTTGTTACACCTCATAAATTGTTTTTACACCGTTTTTCTTGTTATTTTTTTTCCATTCAATGTTATACTCCATTATTGCTACCAAACTAAAAAAATAGGAATAACTATTCTATTCCACATTTTTTTATTTCTTTAAAAAACTAATTCTTTTTTAAAAAAAAGAAAAAAACTATTCTGTCAACCAAACATAATTTATTATTTTTTTTAACTTTCACTTTGTCCTTCACTTTTCCTTTCTATTTGTCTTTCTCTTTCTTCTTTCTACTTAAAAAAAAAAAAACTTTTTTTTGTTCACTCTCTCTCAACTTATGTAACTATTACTTTCACTCCTTTAATCTCTCTATTTTTTATAGGAAAAAAAATGATTGGCTAAATACTTTGTCTTTCTCTTTCAATTTCACTATGTTGGACAATTCAATTTTCACATATAGGTTGTAATACAATGGACAATTCACTTGTATATATGATCAATTTCTCACTCCTTCATCAGCGGAAAATGCTTTGTTTTCATTAAAAAACTTGTAAAAATTGTCGTCACTAAGAAGCTCCATAAATTTACTAGATCTATTGGATTTTTACCTAAAATGTATTGAAATCCCATAATCATTGCAACTTGCTTATGAAACAAAGAAAAGAAACATTGAGGTAATAAATTATACTTTTGAATTGGTGATGTTAAAGGTAATTAGGTCCACTTAAGTTAACTATCCGATACTTTTTATATTTATGAAAATATATGAATAGATTTAATTACAGTTCTTTAATTACGGTCATTTATGCCAAAAAACACACAACTTATTCATTTAACAATAAATAAATAATCATTTAAATTAATAATTTTTCATAATCCATGTAATAATTTTTCTATATATATATATAAATATATTTCTATAAGTTTAATCAATTATTAATTTATATATTTCAATGGATTATAGAGGATTTTGTTAAAAATTATTACCTTATGCATTTATTGTAATGATCTTTCCAAATAGAAACCCAAAATTTGAATTTTTGAGAACTTTGGTAAAGTTTGACCAAATAGGACCCATAGGAGAGAAAGTTGACTTTTTTGTTAGGCCTAAAATTTACCTTTTGACTTTTCTACCATTGTGCAGAACTCATTGAAACGAGTAGAGAAGCACATTGAAAGCAAAGCTAAAATTTGAAAGTTATTGTCAAAATTGTGCAGTGGCATTTTCATAAATACAAAACTTGAAACACATCTAGATTAGCTCAGGATATCTCTTTGAAATTCAACCCAACCATTTGGGATTCTTTTGACTAATTTCTAGATTTTTATGGGAGCCCTTCAATTTTAATTGACTTTGACCCAAAATTCAGCAATTTTGATGTTTTCTTTACCTTTTATTTTTCTTTCTACCTCCATACCTATTTCACCAACTTATCATATTCAAATCTTCAGATCATAAGTTGTAAGCCTCCATTTACTTCACTGTTGGTACTGTTGGAAAGCTTGTGAAGTAAGGAGCACATTGATATCACCTCTCAGTAGATAGTGACCGGAGTTGGCCGACATCTTCTTGGAAAATCATGGTAGGACCTGTTTTCGAATCGCTAGAATTCGACAAGTTTCAATGATAAAAAATGGTCCTATCCATTAGCTTTCAACCTCCTAAAACCGTTTTTGATATTATTTAAGCCTAAAAACCTCTCTATTTTACTAGTCCTCAATATTTTGTTTCAAAGTAAAACTTTCTTCGATTTTTTCGGTGATCTATCAACATCTTTGGTATCAATAGATGGTAAATCCATGTTATACTTCTCTTGATCTTTCTCTTATAGACATTTTGTGGATTTTAGTTGATTTTTAAGGATGAACTAGTCACAGTTTAGAGTATTTCGGTTTGGAACAATTACTTGGCTAAGGGATTTTTTTTAGCAGTTATTTATTAATTTAAATTTTTGGTGATATATGGAAGAAAACCCATAGATTAATTTTAAAGAACTGTGGAGGCATGGAAAATGCCCAATTTAGGCCCATGAGAAAAATAGGTTTGTGTAAGATTTTGGAGAAATTATATGTAAATTTCTAATTAACAGTTTGCTAGCGTAATATTATTGAGCATGCACACAACAAGTAGTGTACTTTTTCTTGGTTTAACGGAATATTTTGGTTTTATTTTAGGGATCCGAAGTGGGATTGAAGGTGATTTGGTGGTTGTAGAATAAGTTTGAGCTATCTCTATGGGTGAATGTTCATTTTGGGAAGTTTTTCGGCTATAAACATGATTTCCAATTATTACATTTATGTCTTTAGAAACATGAATTTATATATATATATATTTATACTTATGATTTTATAATATGTGATGGATAATGGGTGAATAATAATATGTGGTTTGGTTGTGTTGTGTACTATATAGTACTAGTGTATATATTAGATATTGATTACGACCATGATGCATATATATATTGCCATCTTTAACTATAGCTAGTGATGATGAGGTCCTGCCATGATTCCTTTATGACGTGATAAAGTCCCCCTTCCTCCTCCTTTTTGTCCTATGAGGCATTTGGATGCCAAAGGTCACTTGATGACACTAGATATATAGTATGGTATATGGGTTTCATGAGATCGATGAATTATATATCTATATATAAGATGGATGGATCATATGTATATACATGAGATTGAATGATTACATGTATGTACATGAGATTTCAGGGATAATATGTTCATACATAGGATTGATATGAATATGGATTACATTCTTTATGGACCCCAATGATGTTCTATATGTCTTAAAATGTCTCCATGAATTTTGATAGTGTGTTTTGATATTCAAACTTTTTATAGAATTTGATGGTTTTTGGTGAGTCTCGAAATTTCTTATATTTTATTTTGGGGTGCATATTCAATAGGTTTTGCTAAAGTACTTTTTAAAATAGGGGAACCATTAAAAGAAAGGAAGTGAGGTTTTGAGAGAAATGGATTTTCAAATATATATATATATATATATATTAGTATATATTTTCCTATATACTAATATTTACTCACTTGGCTTGTCTCATGGTTTCTATGTTTTCAACTGCTCCCCTAGGCTATTGTCGAAAGATAGCACACCACACATCCATCTTTTGCTAACATTTTTATTTCCATGCTACTATGTGGATTTGTACTGAAGTATATATATATACTCTTCTCCTTTGTATCAAATACTTGTACTCCTAAAATTGTTATAGAGGACTAATTTGATATGTATAACCATACATTACTTATCTTTTCTCTCTTCATGATGATCAAGTCTAAGACCCACTGCCTATGACACTTGAAAACACGTGTCCTTTTTGGATTGTGCCCTTTTGGATGTCAAGAATGGATGATAGGGTGGTCCACTTACCTTGGTATCGGAGCATTAGGTTCCAAGTTCCTATAGGATTGCACTTTCATGTAATCCTTTTTCATTGGTATCTCATTATTTATTCTTGATATTTTCTAGTTCTTGAAGTTTACTTGATGGAGGCATGGCTTTCGAGTCATATTATCCTCTTCCTTTAATGTCATGCCATTTTTTAGAGCTCATTATTGTTATTTGGATTTTTGTACTTTTTGGACGTAATATTTCAAATTCATTATCTTTTATATAGGTCTAAAGATCTCTCCTACATATGGACGTGGTGGACTCGAGGTCAACAAGTTCCAGATGAATGTGCAGATGAGATTGCATATAGAGTATGTCTATAAAACACCTAGTTGAGTTTTTAGCTAGAAGTATTTGTACTAGCCTTTATGTTAAGCGAGCTAGGGAGTTAGGGGGCAATAAATTTTACTAGTGCTATTGAACATAAGAAAGCCTTGTCTTGATTATCGAAAATTAAAAAGATTCTAGATAAAAGTATGCAATGACCCCATCAAAACAAGGTGAGAATTGCAGGTTTCTTATTGGAAGTTGATGCTTGAAATTGGTGGTTAATAAAAGAGCATTAAGATATTACACTTGGAAAAAGTTTTAAGATGCTTTCAATATAAAATTTGTTCTCCTACTTTTAGAGAGACAAAAAGATTAGAGTTTGAGAACTTGACTAAAGGAAGCATGTCCGTCACTGAGTATGAGAAGAAATTTAAAGAACCATCATAGTTTCGTCACTTCATGATTATGGACAACAACACAAAGAAAAATTGATTGTTAAATAGATTAAATGAGAATATAGCATTGGGTGTCTTAAGAACTCATCATCCTACCTATCAGTCCTTTAAGAGGTGGCTTTACAGTTAGGGACGATCTACCGTGCATAAGCTTCAATGTTGAGCTTTTAAAGGGTACATCTTTAGGCACTTCTTGTTAGGGGTCATCAAAGGAGTGCAATTAAGGATCAAGACCACCTGGTAGTTATGGTTTCCTAAGGAGTAGTCATTGTGCCAATAGTAATGGAGATCGTGGAGGTACACACAATCATTGTAGTAGCCAATAGTGTGTTGGTAATGTAGTGTTTTGTCTATTCTACGCATTACATTGGCAAGGAGGCTGATCTAGTAGATCACAGATATTCTTTGTAACGTTTGTTGTAGATTTCATGCAAGGGTGTGCCTGAGAGAAAAAAAGGTGCTTCCATTGTGGATGGCATGATAATTTTTAGAAAGAGTGTCCTTTTCATTTTAGAGGTGGTATGAGAGCTATTATGTCTAGTTACCGGTATTAGGAAATTGGATCCTATCAGTAGGACGATTTTAGCTACTAGTAATAGTAGACTAGTGGGGATGGTAAGTAGGGCGCTCAAGTGGGACTGGTTAACACTGCTTCTTCTAATAGTAGGGCATTAATAGCATTGAGAGGTTTAGGTAGTGATTAGCGGGGATGACTATTGGTAAGAGAAAAAGTCTTTTCAATGACCCAACAAGAGGCTCTAGCCATACCTAATTTAGTTCCAAGTATGATATTGATTTTTAGGTCTAACGCCTATATTGTTATTGATCCTGGAGCTATGCATTCCTTGGTATGACGTAGTCTAGCAGCATGGGTTGGTAAAGATCCTATTCTTTTATATTCAACTATAGAGGTTTTCACACCCACAGAAGTGTCCTTGTGGTTAACTTAATTGTGGAAGGGATGTGTGATCACCATTGAGGACTAGGATATGGAGGTAGATTTGGTTCTGTTAGAGCTTCAAGGGTTAGATATTATTTTAGGGATGAATTGGCTTGACACCAGTTATGATTAAGTGGACTGCTATAGAAAAGAAGTTACCTTTAGATGACCTAGATTGCCTGAGGGTATATTCCATAAAGAAAGTAGAATTCTTTTCTTAAGGTTAATTTCTACTATCTAGTCATTAATTACTTTAAATAGGGTGTAAATGGTACCTAACTTATATTTTGGATACTTGAACTAGTGAGGTAAGACTTGAGGATAATCTTGTGGTGTGTGATTTTCCAGATATGTTTCCCGATGATCTTTCAGGTTTGCTTTTAGAATGGGAGATAGCCTTTGCTATTGATTTCGCCTCCATTACAGCTGAGTTGAAGGAGTTAAAAGTTTAATTGTAGGAGTCAGTTGGTAAAGGTTTTGTTAAACTAAGTTTGTTACCTTAGAGTGCACTAGTTTTATTTTGAAAAAGATGAATGGTTTAATGAGACTGTGTATTGATTATCGATAACTGAACATGGTCACATTGAAGAATCGGTATCCTCTACTGTGCATTGATGATTTGTTTGTTCAATTTTAAGGTGCTAAAGTGTTTTCCAATATTAACTTGAGGTCAAGATATCATAACTTGAGAATTAAGGAATTTAATATTCTTAAAATGACTTTCTAAACTGGATATGACACTATAAGTTCTTGATGATATCCTTTGGTTTGACTAAGTCCCCAAAGCTTTTGTGGACCTAATGAATAAAGTGTTTTCTCTGTTCTTAGATTGATTTGTCATTTTCTTCATCAATGATATTTTGGTTTCCCATAAAGAGGAAGAGCGTGAGAAGCATTTGTGGTTGGTTTTGCAAATCTTAAAGGGACATAAGTTCTATGCTCAGTTCAATAAGTATGAATTTTGGTTGAATAAAGTGGGTTTCTCTAGACATATTATTTTGGAAAAAGGCACATACATGGATCCACAGAAGGTTGAATCAATGATTAATTTGGAACAACCTACTAATGTGACAGAGGTACTAAGTTTTCTTAAGTTGGTAGGTTATTGTTGTCACTTTGTTAAAGGTTTCTCCAAGATAGCTGTGCTCTTCATTATTTGAATAGGAAAGAAGTCAACTTGAATGGAATGACAAGTATGAGCAAAGTTTCTAGGATCTTAAAAAGAGGTTGACTTCGGCACTTTTCCTAACACTTCCTAAAGGTAATGAAGGTTCTAAGATATATACTAATGCTTTATGACAAGGTTTAGAATGTGTGTTAATTCAACATCTTGAGGTGCTTGCTTATGTTTCTAGGCAGCTTAAAAAGCATGAGTTGAACTATCCTACACATGACTTGGAGCTTACTATCATGGTGTTCGCATTGAAGATATTAGGCACTATCTTTATGGATCTACTTGTCAAATTTTCATTGATCATAAAAGCCTTAAGTATCTTTTCATGAAAAAAGACAAACTTGAGACATAAAAAATGGATGGAGTAACTTAAGGACTATAATCACACTAAGGCTAATGTATTAGCTGATGCTTTTAATAAAAGGTCTACAAGTTCTTTAGCTCACATACAAATAGTACATTTTCCTTTGGTTATGGAGTCGGGGAAGTTAGAAGTTTACTTTAGTATTGGCTTAATAGGAGTTCTCCTAGTTAGACCAATACTTATCGGTAAGATTCTTGATGCTTAGTTGCATGATCCTAGAATGCTAAGGTTGAGAGATAAGGGTAAGAAAGGATTAAGGACAGGCTTCATAATTAAAGATGATCGAGCTTCGGTTATAGGGACACGACTTTGTGTTCTCATGGATAAATAATTCAGAAAAGAGATTCTTGATGAACTATAGAGCTCAACCTATGCTATGTATCATGGTGGTACTAAGATGTATTTTAATTTATGCGAATATTATTGGTCAGTCAAGATGAAGAGAGAAATTGCAGGATATGTGGCTAAGTGTTTGGTTTGTGAAAAAGTAAGGCCGAGAGATAGAAGACTTCAGGGACTTCTACAATCTTTACGTATTCCCAAATGGAGATGGGAACATATAATAATGGACTTTGTATTTAACATTCTCACACTTGAAAAAGGTCATGATGGTATTTAGGTGATTATTGATCGACTCACAAAGTCCGCATACCAATTATTAAGATTGGTTCTCCATAGTCGTTGGTCGAGCTCTTCTTAAAGAAGATTATGAGTATGAGTTTGCATAGAGTTCTTATGTCCATTAAATTACATAGGGACACATGGTTTATATCCAGGTTTTGGTAGAGCTTACCGGAAGCTTGCGGTACTCAGTTGTACTTTAGTAATGCTTTTTAATTCTTAGATTAATGGACAATCAGAGAGAACTATACAGTGAAGGATATATTAAGGACTTTTGTTTGTAGTTTCAAAGAAGTAGGGAGACTTACTTAGCTTTGGCAAAATTCACCCACAATAATAGTTACTATTTAAGTATTGGAATGGTACTTTTTAAGGTATTATATGCGAAACGATGTAAGACAACTTCTTTGTTGTAATGGATTTGGTAAAAGGAAACTCATAGGCTTTGATTGTGTCCAAATGATAGTAGACAAGGTCAAAATCATTCATGACTCAAGATAAAAAGAAAAGTTATGCAGATGTGGAAGAAAGGATCCTGAGTTTGAAATTAAAGGTAAAGTGTCTTTAAAGCTGTCACCATGTAAAGGTGCGGTACATTTTAGAAACATGTCATAGGCTTTGATTATGTCCAAATGATAGTAGACAAGGTCAAAATCATTCATGACAAGTTGAAAGTGGCTCAAGATAAATAGA
Organism: Ziziphus jujuba; assembly: GCF_031755915.1. Taxonomy (NCBI): domain Eukaryota; kingdom Viridiplantae; phylum Streptophyta; class Magnoliopsida; order Rosales; family Rhamnaceae; genus Ziziphus; species Ziziphus jujuba. Next base: position 20,180,940 of record NC_083383.1, on the reverse strand, counting down.
AAAGTTATGTAGATGTGAGAAGAAAGGATCTTGAGTTCGAAATTGTCACCAAGGAAAGGTGTGGTACATTTTAGAAAACGTGGGAGGTTAAGTCCTAAGTATAATGGGCCTTATGAGATTACTAAGAGGGTTGGACAAGTGGCTTATATAATTGCTTTGCCTATTGGCCTTATGCTTATCCATGACATTTTTCATGTGTTTATGCATCACAAGTACTAACCCAGTCCTTCACATATATTGGAGACTCAACCCCTTTAGTTGAGAGAAGACTTGACATATGAAGAGCACTCAATTGAGATCTTAGATCAAAGAGATCAGGTGCTTTGTACTAAGACCATCCCGTTAGTGAAGATGTTATAGTTAAATATGCTACTTGAATGCTTGAGGAGCAAATGCGAGCTTAGTATCGGCATCATTTCCATTGATTTATGTATGAAAAGTTTGTGGATGAAATTTTTGTAAGTGGGATAGGTTGTAACTACCCGTCTTAAGTAAAAAAATTAGAATTTGAGTGTGGCCAAATTTAACTGAGTGGGACACATAGAAGGTAAAATATTCACCTTTTGTTAAATCTTGAATTTGCATTTAATTTGATACCATTGCACCGAGCTTGTTGATATGACTTCGGAGACGTGTGCCATGTCAAAAGTAGAGTTACAATTTGAATGTTATGACCAAAACAGTACTATGGTATTTTTGTAAATAAGAAATTCAAAACAACTCGAGATTAACTGGAGATATTTCTTTGAAATCCAACCCAACTCAAACCATTTTGATATTTTCAATCGATCTCAAGAGTTCTATGGGAGCCCTTCAAATTTATGTGATTTTGGTCCAAATTTCAATCATCTTTCATGTTTTCTCTACGTTATCTTTCTCTCTCTGCCTCCATACTTCTTTCTCTAACTTAACATCTTCAAACCTATATATTTGAGTTATAGACCTACGTTTACTTCACTGTTGGTACTTTTGGAAAGCTTGTAGAGTGAGTAACACATTAACACCAAGCTTTCACCATATAGTGACCAGAGTTGGCTAGAATCCGATTGGAAATTCATGTGAGATCTATTTTTTGATCGCCAAAATCCAGTAAGTTTTGAAACAAAAGAAGGTCGTTTCCACTAGTTTTCAACCCCCTAAATTCGTTTTTTATGTTATTTTAGTCCAAGTATCTCTCTATTTTACCAAAACCTAAGATTTAGTTTCAGGATCAAACTTTCTTTTATTTTTCTAGCAACCCATAGACATCGTTGGCATCAATAGAAGGTATATCCATGTTATACATGTCTTAGGCCTTTTTTAGACAGAGAAGTTGTGGATTTTAGTTGAGTTTTAAGAAAGACACAATTATGGGTTAAAGTGTTTCGATTTGAAACAATTAGTTGGTTATGGGGTGTTCTTCATAGCAATTATTAGTTAATTTAAGCCTATAATGATGTATGGAAGAAAACCCATACCTCAATTTTAAGAAATTGTGTAAATATGGAAAATGCTCAATTTGAACCCACGAGAAAAATGAATTTTTGTAGGATTTGGAGGAATTAGTATATAAATTTATAATTGATGGGTTTTAAACACAACATTAGGGTCTCGAGCATGCATAGAACAAGTAGTATGTATTTCCTTGATTTAACAGAATATTTTGGTATAATTTTAGGTACCAAAGTGGGACAAAATGTGATGTTGCTGGTCAAGTTTAAGCCACCTCTATGAGATAATATTCATTTGGAAATGTTTTAGGTCATGAATACAATTTCTATCATTATATTTATGTCTCAAGCAACATGAATTTTATATATATATACATATATATATGATTTTATAACATGTGATGGATAATGGTAGAATGATAATATTTGATTTAACTGAGTAGTACCAATGAATATATTAGATATTGATTATGGCCATGATGCATATATATATTGCCATCCTCAACTATAGCAAGTGATGATAAAGTCCTGTCAAGTTTCCCTTACGATGCTAAAGGTTTGTGATGATATTTCTCATCTCTCCCCCTCTATCCTATGAGACCTTGGGATTTCGAGGGTTACTTGACAGCATTAAGCACATATTATAGTGGAAGGATTTCACAAGATTGATGAATTATATGTCTATATGTGAGATGGATAGATCATATGTATATACATGAAATCAATGGATTATATGTTTGTACATGAAATTGAGGGATTATATGTTCATAAATGGGATTGATATGATTATGGATTGAATTCTCAATAGATTTCGATGATTTTCTATATGTTCTAAAATGCCTCTACATTTTTTGATAATGTATTATGAGATTTGAATCTTCTTGTGGAATTCGATGGTTTTCAATGAATTTCACAATTTCTTATATTTTATTTTGTAAACATATTCGATAAGTTTTGTGAAAGCACTTTCCTGAACAAGGGAACATTTAAAAGAATGGAAGCAAGGTTTTGAAGAAATGGGTTTCTTAGTGTATATATATATATGTATATATATATTACTATACATTGATGTTCACTCACTAAGATTGTCTCATGTTTTATATTTTCAATTATTTCCCTAGGCTACTGTTGATAGATACCACACCAGCTTCTAAATATCATCATCGCATCCATCCTCCACTGTCAATTTTTCTATATCTTTGGTACTTTGTGGACTTCTACTCAAATATATATATACACTCTCTTTCTTTGAATCAAATACTTATACTCCTAGAACTGTTCTGATGGGCAAACGTTGATATGTATAACCCCATATTACTTATCTTTCCTTACTTCATTATGATTGGGTTTGAGACTCATTACTTATTATATTTGAAAATAAATATATTTTTGAAGTTGTAATGGCCAATGAGGCTGTTGTTGTCATTGAATAGTATTTGAAGTGTTTTTATCCATAAGTACAATAGGGATTGTATTTAAGCTATAGGAAATTCTGCTGAATTTTAGATGAAAAGTCTATTAGAACTGTCGCTAGATGAGACCTATTATACTCAATTCCTAGACTCTAATCCTTAGAAATGAAATATTTTTCTTTCTTTTCATCAAAGAGAGAGGGGAAAAAAAAAAAGAAAAAAAGAAAGAAAGAAAAGAATGAAAGAAAGAAAGAAAGAAAGAAATTTATATATGCGTCTCAGGAACAATTTTATGGGTACATTTAATTCGATGGGACATATTATTGATTTTTTTTTTCTTTTAGTGAAATGCAAATATATCACTCAAGATTTCAATATTTCTGTAGCTTTCAAGATTTTGATGCTTTTGCTTCTAATCAATTTGCAAAATACAGATTGTGAAATTTTAATTGTATATTGCTTCAATCTCGATCTTTGCTTATTGCACTATATTTATGGTATACGAATATAATTCCTTTTTGTTGATTTTTTTGGCAATTGACATATTATATGAACGATAAATTTGTGGAAAATGGAATTTGGGTTGAGGAGAGTGAAAGATGACTGGGGGCTTAATTAGAAAAGAGAGATTATATTGACTCAATAAATTATTTAGTGAAAAATAAGAAAGTTTAGATATAAAGATTTTAAGGTTTATAAGAAGATAAATATAAACCATTGAATTCGATTAATTGAAAGATTTGGATTGTTTGACAAAGAATATATAAAGTGTCCTTCCAAATTTAAAATACGAAGTTCGACCTAAAAAAACAATTTAAATATAAAGGTATCATATTTTGTAAAAAAATTATAAATCACGTTAGGAATCCTAGATGAAAAGTTTGGCTTAGGAATCACACTACGAAATATTGAAATGTTTCAACAGATTCACATGTCAATTAGTATGTATTTTGGTTTTTATATTTTATAATATTTTATATTTTTGTTTCTATTATTTTTCAACTATTAATATAATTGTAATATACTTTGTCATAGATACATTGGTGGTATAACATTACTACTAATTTGATATACAATAGTGTTCGAAGCACCTAACATTTTTCTTTCATGGGTAAAATATGTATTTAATATTTTACAATAGAAAATTAATGAAAGTTAAATTTGGGTTACTAAACTCTAAAAAGATAAGTGAGATTCAATATAACCTAACAAAATAATGACACGTTACTTTGTCATGTTGCTTTCTAAGTAATTTGGTGCCTTGAACATTATTTTTTAATGTATTTAAACTCTAACTAATTTTAGTCCAAAAATTAGGATGCAAGGAACTATAATGCTTAGTTGGTATTACTGTAGCCTTTAAGAAATCAACATTAGATATGTTATAGAAAGAATTAGTTGCATAATAATTAATTTAACTGTTTAGTAAATTATTATTTCATAATTGTTGTATGATTGAAAATCAATATTTAAATATTTGGTAAACAATAGTGCTTAAATGAAAATATGTTATATAGTGACTAAAAAGTACATTATTTATTATGACATCTTTGCTTATATTATTATAACTTTATTATTATATGTAACATATATTACTAAATATTTAACGAAATTCTTTTCCATCACAACCATTGTAAATGTTGATCCAATATATATTCTATATATAATATAATAAATTGAAAATAAAGAATAAATAATGTTTATCATAATGTTGTTTAATAGAATAACGATAGCATAAAAATGATATTAACTTTTTAATAAGGGATAAACTTGATATTTCAATTATTGATAATTAGAGAAGCTAAAATCAGAATTTCAAAGTTAGTTTTTTGCTGTTATAAAAAATAGCAGTCAAAGTATTTAGATTCATGTGAAAAAGAATTTTTGAATTTTACCAAACAATTATGATTTGATAATCATTTTTGTAGCTCCAAAATCAATCCCAAATTCAGCCTAATACTAATTTATTTTAGATTGCACTTTTACCTTCATATTAATAGGATTTTGGGACAAAAAATGGGCTATAGGAACTATAGATGCAACAAAAATAGAGCTGAGGAAGCAAATTGTTCACATCCACACGAAAAAAAAGAAAAGAAAAAAAAAAGAAAAGAAAAAATAACACTAAGAGACCGAAGTGCAAAATATTGTATAGTTTAAGGACCAATCTACTCTTGCCAACTAGGGTTGGACATAAATGAGATCAGACTGACTAAATTGAACAGACTCAGTTTTCATCCTATCAACGATTCATTTGGGCAAATTTTAGGGGGGGTTCCTCGTACAAAATTTTCTGACAAAGGTATTTAATAAATAATTTAGTACTTTTAATTTATCTAGTCTAAAAGTACAAATTTGTATTTTTAAAAATTCTTAAATGTTTCATATTGATCATATCCAAACAACATTTTTTTTTTTTTACCCAAATGATTGGTTGCTTCCAAAATAATATTTCTGTTTCCTCAATTTCAATCATACATCTCTCACCTCAATCCCCAACTCTTCATTTTTCTCCTTGTTATATGTATTATTATTATTATTTTTAAAAAATCTTGTATAATTGAAACATCTTTACAATATACAATTTAAATAATTAAATAATGAAGTTGAAGAATTCTTTAGAAGATGAACAAATATATTTATATATATATATACATATTAAACTCTTTTTTTAAGAAGAAAAAAACATCCATCCCTAATGTTTTGATCTAAGATTTCAATTCTTCTATGTTTCAGCAATAGTATATTGTTCCATGAAGTTGAGGTCCAAATTATGGAAGAAATAGGTGGTTCCACAACTCTACCACCCTGTCAATTTTGTTCCACTCAATCTTTGTTTCATGGTCACATATCTTTCTGGCTAAGGAATGGGAAACATTTCTCATAGACTTTTAGGTGCAAAAAAATTGTTAAAGCCATGAAACTCTTGTTCATACATATATATAATTTTATTATTATTATTGTTTGTTCTTTGTGAGAAGAAAAGAAAATTTTTATAAATTATAGATTAGAAATCAAATAAAAGCATTTGAACTTAATTAGGAGAGAATGGAGAGAAATTTAAGCAGTAATATATAATTTAGGTAAATAGTAAATGATGGTTGAATATGGATATAAAATGATAAATCTTGTAGCACCTTATCTAAGAAAACGTTCAGAATTTGAATTTTTGATCAAGTATGATTGGAATTGACTGATGGTTAACTAGTCGCTTGTATCGTTGGCTTTTTGGCACAGCTATATATTTTTTTTTACCAAGGCATCATCGCGAAATATCCATTATCATGAGTTCATAGATTAGTAGTATGCATAAATTAAAATTGAGGTTGGAAAGTTATGATCAGATTATGGAAACGTCTGAACTGATCGAGTGATGCCAAGGTTGACCTTTCATCTGTATAAGTTATGCCTTTAACTTCTGTATCATCATATAGTGCTCATTGATACGAGCCTGTAGCATTATGTGAAAATTGAGATCTAGCGACGTTAACTTAGTGACGTTACGAAACAAATGTATCTGAAAAAACAAAACCACGACGCTGAGGCTAATGCATCCATTAAAATTCCATAAATATATGACGCGTTCAAAAACTGTCGAAGTCAAACGGTCGCTAAAAACAACAATAAGTGATGCTGTCTTTCAGCGTCACTGAATATGTGTTTGAATAGAGTCACCTTTAATACTGTACATATAATTTTTCAGAATTGTGTTGTTTAAATGCTAGACTCGTGCAAAAAGATTAACCAACCACTTATCTATGTTTACATAATAACAAAATTTAATTATATGAATACTAAAAAATAGATGAAAATAGGCAACCTTTATAATATAAAATGCTTCGCTTAATATTTGATGTAATAAAAAATAGGAAATCGCTTAAACTTGCAAAAAAAGCAATATAACTAAGGTTCTTGTTCAATTATTAATTTTTCATGTACAGTTATTTTCTGTTAGTTAAATTTGCAAATCTATTAAATTGCATTTTTGTTTTTGTTTTTTTTTTAAGATAAAGAGAACAAGCGATGCAACTACTTCATTCTGCATTGCCTGTTCCCTTTTTTTTTTTTTTTTTTTGGAACAATGGGATTTTTTAACTTCAAATAAACAGTAAAAATATTTAAGTAAAATAATTGTGGTTGTTGTTCAATTATTTAATTTTTTATATACAATTTATTTTCTATTAATTAAACTTGCATATCTTTTGTATTTTTTATTTTTTATTTTTTTAAGATAAAGTGAACATGCGATGCAACAGATATATTGTGCGTCGCCTGTTCCCCTTTTTTTTTTTTTTTTCTTTTTTTCAATCAATCTGATTTTCTTTCAACTTCACATAACCAATGAAAATATTCAAGCAATATAATTGAGTTAGTTTTTTGCTTTTTTTTTTTTTTTTAAAGATATAGGGAACAGGCGACGCAAGTGCTTCATTTCGCATCGCTTGTTCTTTTTTTTTTTGGTTAATCAATCTGATTTTCTTTCAACTTCAAATAATCAGTGAAAATATTTAAGCAATATAACTGAGGTGATTGTACAATTATTTTGTTTTTCATTTACAGTTTATTTTCTGTTAACTAAACTTACAAATCTCTTAAATTGTATTTTTGTTTTGCTTATTTATTTATTTATTTTTTAAGATAAGAGGAACATGTGACGCATTTTTTTAAAAAAAAGTCACCAAATAGAGGAAAAGGCAATGCAGCTTTCAACAACTGCATCACCATTTCTTTTCTTTTTCTTTTTTCAAATTTTTTTTTTATTTACACATGTACAAACCCATAAAAAAAAAATTAGATAGGGTCATGCCAAGAATTGAATCCAGAACTTCTTACACTTTCAAAGAATCACCATACCACTAGACCAAATGACTTGGATGTAATAATACAATAAGAACTATCTAATATAGTTTTAGGCGACGCATTGATTTAACAAAGAGTCGCCAAATAGAGGAAAAGACGATGCATTTTCAAAAATTGCGTCGCCTTTTCTTTTTTCTTTTTTTTTCAATTTTTTTATGTACACGCCCATAACAAAAATAAAATCAAATAGGGCCATGCCAAGAATTGAACCCAGAACATCTTACATTCTCATGGAATCACTACACCATCAGACCAAATGATTTATATGTAATGATACAATAAGAACTAGCTAATATAGTTTTAAGCGATGTATTGTTTAAATAAAGAGTCATCAAATATAGGAAAAGGCGGTGCATCTTTCAACAACTACGTCACCTTTTCTTTTCTTTTTTCTTTTTTTCAATTTTTTTATTTACACATGTACAAATCCAAAAAAAATAAAATAAAATAAGATAGGGTCATGCCAAAAATTAACTCAGAACCTCTTACACTCTCAAGGAATCACCATACTACCAGACCAAATAACTTGGATGTAATAATATAACAAAAACTAGCTAATATAGTTTTAGACGATGCATTGTTTTAACAAAGAGTTGCCAAATAGATGAAAAAGCGATGCATTTTCCAACAAATCCAAATATATATATATATATATTTTTTTTTAATTTGAAAGTTGTTTTTAGTAATTTTTAAAATTTTGCAACAATGTTTTTTTTTTTAATTTCTAGATGACCAATCAAAAAAACTAATTAAAGATAAAAAGAAAAAATAGAATAGATGACGCTTTTTAATGGAATTACATCGCTTGTTCCTTCAATTTTTTAATTTTGTTTTTTTTTTATAAAAAAAGCAATTTAATAGACTTTCAATTTTAAAAAACAAGTAAACTATCATTGAACACAAACACATGAAAGTTAAGCTCATTTAACATACTTATGTAGATAAATTGGTCAATAAATGCTTGTTGAATTATAATTCTATATTTGGTACCCTATCTTAAATTAGGTCTTGATATATTTTGTGTCTCGTCTATACACATATATGTGAATAATTGAGAAGAGCATTGACAAAATTATTTTCTGTTTTTAGATCAAGGGAATTTATGTTCATTGGATTGCTACATGAATATATTTGTAGATGAACCATTAAAAAACTATTTAAAGATTATAAAGAAAATATAAAAAATGGAACATGTGATGCTTTTCGACCATAATGCATCACTTGATCCCATAATTCAAGAACAGGTGACCCTTCTTGAAGAAAATGTGTTGTCTGTTTTCTTAATTAAAAAAAATTTTTTTTTAAGACATGCAAATTTTATAAAGAATACAGATGTACTTGAAAAACAGAAAAATAAACAGCAATCTTTGATATTTTGCTTTGCATTTTTAAGAAATATTTTCAGTGCTTATTTGTAGATTAAAAATAAAAAATTAATCAAAGAAAAAAAAAAGAAATTGAGAGAAAATGCGACACTTTTAATTGTAAATGTGTCCCATGTTCTCTTAATTACAAGAAAAAACATTTTTACTTGCAACTTTTTAACGCAAATAAACTGTACTTTAAAAGAAAATTAATAACTATTAAAAAAAATAAAAAGTATCTGGTGACTCTTTTTTCTTTTTATGCGTTGTCTGTTCCATCACACTTAAAACAGGCGATGCTGTTTGTTGTCAATGCATCGCTTATTCCATTTAAAAAATAAATAAATTGAAATTTACAAGATTTTAAAGTAAATAAAATGTACTTGGAAAACAAAATAATTAAACTCCCACTTTGGTAATTTTATTTCACATATATAAGAAATATTTTTAGATGAAGAATAAAAAACTAATTAAAAAAATAATGACATTGATGGAATAGGTGACACTTTAAGATGTAAATGCATTGACTGTTCCCTTAATTTAAAAAAAAAAAAAAATCTTCAAAAGGGTCACCTTTTTGCCATTTTCTGAAAAATTTTGGCGCGTTTTGAAATTTTTACGTGCACCTTTGAATCCCTTTTTGTTTTAAAAACTACATCAAGTACACTATCTAATAGATATTAGATTTGGAAGCAATCTAAAAGAGATTGACTAGTGGGATATTTTGGGTTTCATTTTTCATTTTACCTACGTTGCCGTCGGGAAGCTGGGTTTCTCTATATTGCCCTCGTGATTAGCTGAGTTTCTTCTTTCTTCATCTCCATCATTTAGGTGAGTTTTTTCTTTTCTTTGTGGTTTGAGGAGACATGTGGTGGGTTGGATTTTTTTTTTTTTCCATTTTAATCGCAGGTTAGGTTCATTGGATTTTCTTAATCTTGCTTTTGTAGATATTTTTTCTGTGATATTGCTTGACATTGTTTTACTAGTTTAACAAGTATTTTATTTTGAAGATCAACTTGATTGGAGATGGTCTGTTATTTTAATTTCACCACAACATCGTACTTTTGTTAAAGAAGATGGTATAAGAGATACTACGATGACTCATAATCCATTTGTCATATATTTGCTAAGTGTCGATGAAAATGATAATAAAGATGAATGTGAGAGTGGCTATGTTTGTAATGACTATGAGGGGATATGGATAAATAATATCTTCTAAATAAATTGGTACATATATTTATTAACTTATATTTTAAGTAATATTTATGACATTTATTATTATTGATTTAATTATTTTTTTGATTCGCTTCATTATGTGTTTTCCACTTTTAATTAGGAGAAATGTGCCTCGCTAAATCTTATGAACAATGGTAATATTCTTTAAATTTTCATTTACTAAATTACGAATTTAATATTGATTAATATTGATTTATTTTGCTTAAGTGTTAATAACTTTTAAAATTTTTCCATATGTAGTATGAGGGTGTAATATCGTCAATAAGAGGACGTCAACTTCTATATCAATGAGTATGCATTCATGGAAGTTTAATTAATATTGAATTTGCTTTTGCACATATAATAGTTTACCAAATTATGTAAAAATATGTCAGTGAGATACTATTTAATTTATTTGATAATTATTTTGTTATGAAAAAATATTTATTTTAAATTTTTTTCTTCTAATTATTTTGGATGAAGCTAGTTTTAGTTTTTTTTTTTTGTATTTTAATTATTTTTATATTTTTACTATTTTAATTAATTTTCACAAAATTAAAAAAAAATAAATTAAAAAAAATAATAAAGGGCAATACATTAAAACAAAAAACGCTGCCTAATATATTTGGCAACGTTGTTTTTCAACATTTAGCGATGTTACACGAAGAGTTCCCTTTCATTGGTTATTTTTAGTGATGCATATATTTAGTGACGCTTTAAAAAACAGTCGCTAATAGATTTTTTAGTGACTGTTTCATACAGCGTCGCTAAATAATGCGTTGCTATAAGTGAAACATCAAATCTGACACATTTTTGAAAGTGTCGCTAAAAATCTAATGGAAAATCTGATGCATTTTGTAAATGCGTTGCTAAAAATCTGGTGGAAAATATGACGCATTTGATAAATGCATTACTAAAAGTCCAGATGCGTCGCTAAAAAGTCTAAAATATGCGACTTTATTAATGCATCGCATGTTGTCTTATGCATTTAGCAACAAGACATTAGACGATGCAGCGTAATACGTCAGTCTTTATTTTGTACGACACATTAATTGCATCATTTATCAATGGGATTCTAGTAGTGTAGACAAGGAACACACTTAATTTAGACCTATGGTTGGAAAGTTATGAATCTATAAAATTTTACTTATTTTTCCTTGATTGACTCTACCGCATAGTTTTGTCAAAAAAGCATGTAAATGAATGATTGAAAATATTTCTGATAGTTGCCACATGTCACCAAACTACGTGTGCCACATGACATATTTCTTTTCTTTTATCTTTTATTTTCTCTCTCTTCTCCTACATAAAGGGGCTCTCTCTCTCTCTCTCTCTCTCCCATGACCTTGTACAACCAGTGGATAATCAAAAATTGTCAAAATTCTAACCACCAATAGACCACATGTGTTGGCCCTAACGAAAATCCACCTCATAGTGATCCCGACGACAAATTTTCACTTCCAGCCATAGTTAGATGAAGCCAATGGTGGTCGTTTTAAAATTTCAGGTGATTTAGAAATTTTCGGATAGACCCAACCTGATCCATACTTTTATCTTTCCTATTTAAGACCCGTTGATTTCGAATACAGCCTCCATTTTTTTTCCTAATTCTAAGCCATCTAGGAGTTATGATAATTTGAAGTTTGATCGAAACTTTCCGGCCACTTTTCAACCGTTGGTGGTGGGTTTTGAGTTGAGTATCTTTAATTCTTGTCTTTGAAGCTTTCATTTGGTATATGGATTGTCAATTATGATTGAGTATTTAAAATTTTGTCATTTTTGAGCTAATATTTGTAATCATTGTAAAATTGGTTTGCGTTGGAAGTTTTTCTTAGGAATTCTTACTACATGTAGGTTTTCAATGATTAATAGAGGTTAAAAAAGTACTCAATTTCATAAAATTAATCATAAATAAGAAAACCCCAAATTTTTGAACTCTCTTGAAGTCTAACTTTGGGAACCTGTCACAGTAAAAGTAAATTTTAAAATATTTAAAGCATTCCAATATTTTTGGATAATGTATTTGATATCAAAACTATATTCATGGTGTATGTTTAGGCATTAAACGGAACTTGTAAAGGACCCCGTACTAGTGCAAAGATGAGCAAATGTCCATACTATGAGTAACATATTTATTAAATTTTATTTTGTGGTAATATATATATATACATATATTTATTTATTATATTTGGATTTAAGTGTGTTATTTAACAAATCATCATTAATTGGGTATTTTATAAAATTCCAAAAGGCTTAGATGTTTATGTTTAATTAAAATAATTTGATTCATTTTTTTGTTTTAAATGCCAATCTATCATTTTATGAACTTTAAATTATTGGTTTATGCTTATTTAAGTTTATCTAAGTATTGGCTTATATGCGGATTTATAAACTCGAGGGATTTACACTATTAGAGGGGCTTTATAATATGTTATGGTTTTCCCTATCTGGCTTACAAAAGTGCATTGATGAAATTGTTGTTCATAGTAATAGAATGTGTAAATGTTTTTTCATATATTCGTATTAGTTATGTATAATTGAAATTATTTTATGGAATTGGATTGAAAAAGGTTTCCTTTTCTTCCTAAGGTAATTTGGTCATAATTAAATGTTCAATTATTTATTTAGGCTGGTTGTAAAATTAAAAAGATATTAGTTTATATGGTTTATTTTTAAAAACTTTACTGCCTTAATTTTGATTATAAAATATGTCTGAATTGTGAAATTATTCATCATTAATTTTAGATTTATTAAAATAACCATATTATTAAAAATGTCTGTTTATAGCTAAGTATATATTTTTATATGTATGTGTGTCTGTGTGTAATTAAATATATGATGATGATTTTGTAAGATTATTTATTTATGTATTTATGCAATCATTTATTAAATTAAATGTCGATTTTAAAGAATTGAGGGTTATAAAACTATTTAATATTAAGATGATTTTAACATCGTTTATGTTTAAAAGTTATAGTGGGTTTTCAAAATATTTTATTATTGGTATTGAATTTTGGGTAATATTAAATGGTTAGAGCTACGTTGATTTATAGAAATTTTAAAATTATTCATACCTTTAAGCCTTATTATTTTTATTTTTATTTGATTATTATTTATTTATTCATCTTTTTATGTATTTATTTAAAATATTTACTTACGGTTTTAAATTGTAATTATGAGAAGTCGAAATTTTCATATTTGTATATTTGTACGTGAATAATTGATTTTTAGATGCACCATATGGTATCGATGTTCTTAATGTACATGTGATCAATTTAAGTGCATGAGTTTTATATATAGTCATCCCTTGTGTGTTGTGGTGAGCGAGAGTAGGTAAATATTTATCAGTAATGGCATTAGCCACTCTCCCTATGGTTAAAGGATGATAAGTTATATTTAGTCATTCTATGAGAGCTAATTGAGAAAAAACCATAGGTATTTTGTACAATGAGTATTAACAGCTTTCACCTTAGCTATAAGATGGCAGGTTGTTTAGCACCAATACCTTTAGGACGCTGGAAGGGCCATGTACAGGTTCTCTTCTCTCCCCTATCTGCTCAGTGGTATTGGGATGCTAAATTCCGCATAGTAATACTGATATATTGTATGATGCATCAGGTATTATTGACATACATATTATGTGTTAGGTGTACCATATCGTACCAAGGATGATGCACTGACAACCATCCCTGCCGTATTGGTCGGTTAAGCTCAAGAACTGATCAGTGTTGTATTTCTGCTGTGTACGAGATCAATGAATTGGTGACCATTATAGGCAACCATCCCTATCATATTGATAGTACTATACCTATGGACAACTGATATGTTGTGATCATGCATTGATATATCAGATGGTACATTGATTATATTTTCACTATGAATGTGTGGTTTAAGTAATATACATATTATCATTTTTTTTAGTTCTGCTTTTAAATTGTTACTATTACTATTATTGTTATTATTATTATATTTCTATTATTGTTATTATTATTATTATTATCATCATCATCGATTGCATGATTGTTGTATTCGTCTGAACTGATGACTTTGTGAATTTAGAAGTATGTGTGTAACATTATAATGTAGTGGAGAGGTTCGTAAAGTACTGGTGACAAAAATTGAGATTAGCCTTTGGGTCGGTATTTCAATCATCGGGTAAGTTTATTAGCTTATGGGCAAGTACATATTCATACATATTCAAGAGGCTATATACATATTCATATTTACATGTATATATATATAAATATGTATTTATGATGGTTCTGGATAATGGTTAGGTTATCAAAATTATTATCACGACCTTACCTATTCAGTTTAAAGTATTATTTTTACATGTTTATTTTAATATAAATTTTATTCCATATAAGGATATCTTACAAATTTATTGTTTCTCAACAGCAAAAACTCATATATGTATATTTCCTAGATGTTGAGTTGTGGGTTGCATGGTTTAGGATTTGGAACCAATGTTGTCTCTATTTATTATTATTAGTATTATCATCTTTTTAATCATATTTAGGTACTGATATATTTATTAAGTGTTGTAAAATTGTGAAACTGTAGTAAATGGGAGGTGTGTGGGTGGCTATAAATTTACATGAACGAGTTTTCTATATTGACTTAAAACTTGGGAAGAGTCGGAGCCATCTCAAGATTCTGATAAGAAACTCTAAGAGGGGTTTTGACACATGAAAAAGTAGTTATGATTTATTATTTATATTTTTATCTTAGTATCGTAATCCTACAAATTGGTAGAAAATTTGTAATAAAAAAGGGAAGAATAAGGTGAACGTATATTTTTGAAGTGAATTTTTTATACAAAAAATATTTTGGAAAAATCTAATTTACAGGGAAGATGGTGCTGAATTTTATGTAAAATTTCCAATGAGATTTCCCTTAGTAAGGGCTATTCTAGGATTCTAATATGTAATTCTAAAAGGATCCTAACAAAGATGGACCCTTCGATCAAAATTTATTAAAAGGTTTAGATTAATTGTTAAATACATTAATAAAAAAATTTTGTATGGGAACTCTCGCCTAATATGTATATATATGTTTTAAAATTTTATTATAATTGGTTATTTTTATTTTTATTTTTGTAATTTAATCTAAAATGTAAACAACATTAAATTAAATTATTAAAAAAATATAACTTTCGGCCCATAATATGGGCTAAAGTCCAAACTAACCAAACCATAATGGTCATGAGCCACTTCAGCCCATTTGGCGAGTGGGCATCCCCCTTTTCACTATGTTCGGTTTGGTTTTATTTTCTTCTAAAATCTACTTTAATTCAATTTGTGAAACATGAAAAAAAAATAAAAAAAAGAAAAAAAAAATGACGAAATCGAACGATGCTTACCCCTATTGCCAATAACCTTTAAATAAATTTGACTAAAGCTTTTCATCACCATTTATGATGGTCAGTAGTAGAGTCTGTATTGATAATAATTGTAATTAATTTGGATTTTATTTGCATACTTTTTAGAAATTTAATACTAAAAATTTATATATGGAAGTAAACTTTTAATTGTAACCTATCAAAATGTGATATCAAACATAGGGTACACTTGCGGTTAATAGATAATAGGATTATCCTTGAAACTAACCATACGATTATTCTATTTAAAATTTGTTTTTGTCACTGATAATTTACATCCATTTCATTTTTAATGATTTTAAACTAAAGCTACATACACTACAACCAATAATTTCCCTTAATATCTTTAGCCTTTGTTTGTGAATAGTTTTGCACAGATATTAGAGAGAGCCCCCCGCCCGGGGGGGGGGGGGGGGCGGCGGGGGGGAGGGAGAGAGGGAGAGAGAGTTCTAAAGGAGAGAAACATAAGGGCAGAGAGAGTGTTACGGAGGAGAGAGAGAGGAAAGAGAGAAACGTGAAAGGAGAGTTACAGAGGAAATAGAGAAGAGAGAGAGTTATAGAGGAGAGAGAGGGGAAAGATCGTAAGAGAGAGTTGTGAGAAAGAGAAGAGGGAGAGAAAAGTAAGAGTGAAGCGAGGGAGGACCACAATAAAGAGGAGAGAGGAGAGAAAGATAAAGGGCAGTGAGCATTTGAAGAGAGATCATCGGAAGAAAGATCATAGGTTTAGAGATAAAGAGAGAAAAGATAGAATTTATAATGTATCTAATATATATATTTAAATATTTCATTTATGGTGTATATTTTTAGGATGTAGATCATAGTATTAACGATAATTTTTTAATAAATTATTATTAATATTACCATGTAAAAATAAAAATTGATAATAATTTTTTTAAAAATTATTTTTTTGGAGGTCGTCTTTACTATAAAATTTTATTATATATATATAATTTAATTTTTAAAGTTATTTACTATAATTTATTTGTAATATTATCGAAATATTAAAAATATATTAAAATTAGAATGCAACTAATATATTTTATAGTGTGAACAAAAATACCTCTGTAAATTTTGTATGGGATCTTATATGGTGAATGAAGATAACTATGTTTCGCAAATACGGATTTTCTGAGAAATAATAATAATAATAATAATAATAATATTTTTCAATAACTTTATAATATAAGTTAAATTAGTTTATTAGACATTACAGGTGAAAAAAAAGAAAAAAAGAATGGAGAGAAGATACGTATACATAGTGCCATCAATTAAAGTAGTCTACACAAACCAACGTTATAGCGCCTAACATTTATTTTAAATTCTTATCACAACACTTAACCAAAAACAATTGCATCCATTAGCAAAAAAAAAAAAAAAAAAAAAAAAAAAAACGTGAAACTGCTCATATCAAGCCACCGGTATACGGAACTCCTGTTCGAGGCAACCAATTATCTCCTAACAAAAAATTGGATACCGTAAAATTAGTAGCCTCAGTTGCACCAATCGCGTGGTATCCTGGCCATGTAACTCTCATAGAAGTGTCAGATCCAGGACCGGTGTTATTATACTCTGCATAATATATGGTGCTCAAATTTGCATTCCATTGACGCCAACCTGCAGGATTTATCAACTTGTCCATGAAAGACTGCATGTATACAGTCCTGGAGTAATCTTTCCATGGCCTCCCAAGATATGACATGGTAGCATTCAAGTTTTCTGCAACTTTGATAGTGCAGTTATGGATGGAAATCCCCGTGTTTTGATTGGGGTCGTTACGGCCTTGAGCGGTGATGTAATTGGATAGCCCTTGCGGTCGAGATCGGGGAAATAGGTTGCAGTTTTGGAACACAGCAGCAGCATCTCCAAAGATGAAATCTACAGTGCCGTAGATATCACATTCTCTGTAGAATTGTCTTTGAGAATGTGCATATAGAGTATCTTGGTAGGCTTCAAAGCTACAGATGTAAAATGTTGACAAATCGGCTCCATTTCGGACTGCTACTGCTTGCCCTTTGCTTGGTCCTGCTGTGTTGCGGAAAGTTATGCCCACAGCAAAAAAGCCTTCTGCTGCCACAGCTGCAAATTAACAATTTTATTAATATAATCTTTTTATGGTTAATTGCATTTTAGTAACTTGTAATTCACAAGAATTGTATTTATAATTAAAAAAGATTGCTATTTAAGTCTTTAAATTTTAATTTGTTGCATTTTGATGCAGTTAGATTTTTTGATTTATAGTGGTTAATGATTCATTTGAGTACCTTATATTAGTATTAAAAGACAACTTTAATTCAATTTGTTGCAATTTATACATCTCAGTTTGAAATATTTTTTTACAATTTAGGCATGTCAGTTTCAAATATTAGCATTTCAGTTTTTCTTTAGAGCTCACTTAACTGTTTGACAAAAAAATTTAATTGGATCAAACTTCAATAAATTTAAATTTAAGGGTTCAAATTAGCATTGTCCCAAATTGAAAGGTACTAGATTACACTTAACGCTACTTGATTTGTTTATTTTTATTTATGTATTTTTCTGGTCAACTATATGTTTTGACTTTGAGATAAAATCACACAAATTTTGAATTTAAAAATCGTTGAAGATCTCGTGGATTGTGGAAGATCCACTATTCAAGGCTGGTAAAACCATATTTAAAACATAATTTATTTGACTAAGGAATATTGCTTACCAAATGTTGCGGAGTTGAAAGTAGTCCATCCATCTCCTACGCTTCTGTTCCCTGTGATGTTCGTTTGACGGACACCGTCTCCAACCATGAGCAAGTACTTTTTGTTACTTGGAATTGACACATACTCTTGGTATTCGCCTGCAGTGACATATATCAAAAAGTAGCCACTGGAAGCATCTGAGTTGTTCGGAGCTGCGGTGATAGCGTCGTTGATGGTGGTGAAGTTCCCACTTCCATCTTTATTCACCACTACGATGTCCTTCACCACAACAGATCCATTATTTGCTGCAACCTCAGCGAGTTGTCTCCGATGCCGCCGAGCCGACTCGAAAATCTTACGGTTTCGGCTCGACATTTTCAGCTGCGGCAAGCGTCCGTTTCCGAATGTAGGATGATATGCCCTTGGCTGTGATGCTATGTCATGAGCTCTCCGTTTAGGCACCCAACCTTCTGTGAAAAGAGCAAGAGAAACACTGTGCAGTTTAGAATCATTAAAAATAGAATCCGAAAGGTAATTCTTGACAGTCCCAGATGAATCTGTGGACTCCAAGCTCTCCCAGCAGGTTAGGAGGTTGGTTAGGATGGAACTGAGCAAGGTTTGGATGTTGTCAGCTTCATAGACCGTGAGGGTTTCGCTAGTTCTATTGACGGTTTTCGAGCAGGTTGACAAGAAATCCAGGTTGAGTGAGGCAAGGTATCGGCAATCCTGAAGAGCACGGATTGTGTGAAGTTTCAAAGTGGAGCTACCTTGGAGATGTTTGTCTACCAAAATGAGAAACTTTTGGGATTGAGAAATTGAATGCTGCACCGAAACTCTGCCGAAGTCATAGACATTGGCATTGCGATTGGGGAGTATAGATATGCAAGACGAAGGAAATGGGGTGGACTTGCAAATGGTTTTTGGGGAGACAGGAGAGTTGAGACTGAACAGAGGGATATCTGCTTGTGATATTGGTAAGTTGAGAAGATGAAAGTTGAGAAGATGAAAGATAATAAGGCAAGAAAGGCCGAAGAGAGAAAAGGGATTGGAAGACATGGCTTGGTTAGGAGAAGAGAGACCAAAAAAGAGGTTAAAAAGAGGCTCAGGATTGTGCGTCAATTTGGATGAGGAAAGGGTAAAGTAATGTTTTGTTCATTCATTTGCGAAGTAAAGTTGCCTTGCTTCAGCAACAGAATTAGGAAATGCGTTTTCTTGCTCAGCGCATTATCAATGAAGAGGGATAGGAGGAGAAAACGTATTAGTTAATTAATTGGTTCACGAAAGCATCAGATTAGTTTAAAAAAACATAGTGATTACTTTTTTCCTTTCAAGCTTCAAATTTAGATTTTTATTATTATTATTTATTTATTTATTTATTTTTTTTAATTCTAAAAGTTGCGTTTCCTTAATGGATACACCAAGCATTTTGTCAAGTTTCACGAGGACATGCCTATGATTGAGTACCCCTCAATATACAAGGCGAGTAGAACTTCGATGTATAAATTATTAAATACACCATATCTACTGACTTGGAAAATGATATGGTAAACATATTCAACGAGGAGATGCCATATTTTAAAATTTTACATCTCATAAGATTAACCAACTCAGCAAGATTATAGGGATTTTTAACACTGTTGGTTTCTCTGGTTCCATCCATAATTTCCTCTCATTCTATTCCTTTGATTTGCATGTCAAGATTAAAGAGATTTTTTAGTGTACCAAATATGAAAGATTTGAAAAAAAAAAAAAAAAACACTGTACTTAATATAGGTGAATGTTCTCCTCTGTTGTAGAAGCTAACGAACAAAAGAGCAATCAAATATTTAGATTTTCTTTTTCTGTTTTATCGGAATATGTAGTTCAATTTGAATGGGGTCGATGATTTGCCGAAGTGATATATACTGAAATTTTTATTTCTTGTTTTTTTTTTCTTTTTTTTGTTTTTAATATTAAGCGTCTCCCTAATAGCAATGCAAGTTACTATTCATATATCATAAAAATTTTCATTATTTAAATCTAGCGTAAATATACAGTTCATTTTAAAATTATTTTTTGATGATAATGCGTAGAATATTATTTGTGGTTGTTAATTAATTGTATATATTTTATTAAAAAAATTATATTGTTGAAAAAACTTCTATATTTGACAGAGTTTGATTTTTTTTTCCCTTTATCATATCAATTTGATAGGATGTTTAAACAACCTCAATCGCATTTTTTTTCTTTTTTATTAACTAGTATTCATTTCGTCCGATATACGGCATGTGTAACCATAATTAATATATTTTAAAAATAATTTATAATAATGAATTATATTTGAGAACTTATTTAAAAGTTTTATTGTTAATAAGTATATTTAGATCGTTTTTTTCCCCTCAATCTATACTATAAAAATTTGTTAATAACTATAAATTTGATCTCTATGTATAATATTATTCAATTATAGAATTCAAATTCATATATTTTTTTTCCATCTATGGAATTTTCCTATTCAATTTTTTCCATTTAAGAAATTTTAATTCAAATTCAAATGCATTTTATATTATTAAATTTAAAATCAAATGTTTTCCATTTATAGAATTCAAATTCAAATATATTTTTTGATTCACTGCAAATAATTAATTTCCATTTATTAAATACTCATAATGTAATTTAATTATTTAATTATTTAATTATTTATTATTATTATTATTATTATTTATCCTATAAACACATTTTTACCTTATAAGATAAATTATTTATGAAATTCAAATTATAAAATGTTTACCTATTTAATTTCTTTCATATATAAAATTCAAATTCAAATTCAAATGAATTAATAATTTCTTTTAGATATAAATCTTATTTTGCTATGTTTAACAACTATTATTTATGATATTATATTTTTTATATCCAAACAAAAGATATCTTTATTAATTTCCATATATTTTTATTATCTAAAAAGGAAGGAACAATGAACAATATATAAGTAAAGTCATGGATCATACTCACTGTCACATACTTGTAATCTTGGAAACTTGCAAAGTATCGAATGCTATGTTATATATACATATACATATACATATATTTACTTGATTATCTAATAAATTATTCTCCATTTCTATGAACTTAAAAAAGTAAAAAATATACAGAAATTTTTTTACTTGTTGACCAAACACAAAGTTCATAAAAAACTAATATGGCGAAAATCTCAAAATGATTTTGATTCTTTAATGACATCTTAAGTAGAAAAAAATGAAAAAAAAAACCAATAAAAATAACTATTATATATTTGGAGAAATTTATGTAATAATAAACTTATGTGACAAACAATGCTTTCAAATTATCATAATAATGAAAAGAGGTTATTTATGAGATAAATTGACACTTATCCTCAAGTAAAATAATTAAAATTTAAATAGTTTTAGGGTTGATTAAATTGGTCAACATTTTCCTTATTAGTAGTTAATTTCTTTATTTTTATATTATTTATATTTTTGAAAAATTATGTAAAAAAGAAGGAAAATAAAAAGAATAATACTATGTTATATATACATATAAGTAACGGTGAACAATATATACATATATTGCTATATACATGGCAAAAATCTCAAAATGGTTATAATTCTTCAATGATATACTAATAAGGAAAAATAAAAAAATAAAAAAAGTGAATAAAAGTAACTATTATAATATTATTAAAATTAGGGAAGATTAATCTATATAATATGGTGAACCAAATATTCTTCCAATGGTATGTTATCAAAATACTCAAAAGTCTATATACTCGAAATGTGATAAAAGTCATACTTATAACACTTAAAAGAACTTATAATGCGGAACACAAAAGTCTCCAAACATCATTAATAAATAATATCTAAAATATATCTCCAAAAAATGGACTAAAAATAAAATCCAATACCCACAAAGTCTTTCAAGCTAACTAATATAAAAATAAAAACAATTAAGCACCATTATCATATGTCAAATCCAGTTACCTTGAAACTATAAAGTACCTGAAACCATAACAATAAATAATGAGTATAAAACTCAGCAAGCTACTAGGTTTTTCATAAATATAAAATAAGAAAATACTTAAATCATAACAAATAAATATCCGAAAATAATCTTTAACAATATAAACATGATTTTCATATAAATTCTAATTGTTAAGTACTTAGTAGGATTTTCCATAACATAATATTACTCGTTGGTAATCCGAAATCCGAAATTCGAATAAACTCGTGTGTAAGGCATGTAACAAGTAGGGAAACATAAATTTTAAAAACAAACACTCACACCCGAAGGTACGAGCCATACCCTTACTGTGATCATCAGTAGGTCTTCCTACATGAAACAATACGTCTAAACCAGAAGGTAAAGAACCATAAATCGGTAGAAAATATCTTTATATGATTCATCTCAACATCCGAAAATATATCATAACATATCCATAAATGCCCACTAAATACCAACAACCAGAGCAAAAACACATATATCAATAATCCAATAATGTTTTTGTACAATACATATATATTTCATAAAACATAAACTTATAGAAAACATAATAAATCAATAACATAAGTACATATTTTCTATGGTTTTAGTTTTCAAAAGTCCAGTAACTTACCTTGATCAGCAAAGTCCACAAAAGATTAACAACTTATGAATAATACCAATAGTCTTTCATCAGTATAAAATAGAACCATCATATACCATAATTATCTTATGTATAAATCCCATAATCAAGCTCTTAAATTCAAACGAAATGAATAAGAGTTGATACCATAAGATCATCAGAGCTTAAGCCCCAAATCTTAAAATCATAAGCTTAGAACAAGATCAAATCACCAAAAGCCGAGTAAAACCTATTAATCCATAAACAGTCTCTAAATAAAAATTAAATTCCTTATTCAAACAATATCATTTAAATCTAAAAAATTATGAAGGTACTGTACACATGCATAAGTGACTGTGATTAAAACAATTTCATAAAATAATAATGAAAAACCATTCAAAACTCATTGAAAATTTAACAAAGAAATACTGAAACTACTAGATTTTCAAAAACCTTCATTCAATGCTCAAATAGTTTCTCTTTCATGAAATTTTGTATGCATTTGGAATTTTACAGATTAAAACTAGACACTTTCATATACGCATATAAAATTTTAAAAGCCAAACAAAGGTAAAAAAATATGGTCAAATTAAATTTAGTAACTAATTGACAGAAACTGAAAATCAGCATTTTACAGGGAGTCCGGTCTACATAAAAATTCATTAAAAATAAAATACAATTTCAAAAGCAGTAATATTTTATATTTTTTAACTATATATAGTAATAATGCTATATAAAAATCATTAGGTCAAATATAGATTGAAAACTATTTAAAATTGAATTTTATTCTTTACTAAACGGACCGGAAAATAAATTCAGACAGCTGGCTATAGGTAAATTAGAAAATCACCACGGCCAAAATATAACGGATTTGAAGATAAATGTTTTTATAATAATATCAGACATATATAGAATAAATTAAACAAATTTTCAGGCAAAAATAATTTCTTTTGGATCTGTTTTGAAATTTTTCCTTACAAACCATATTACAGTCGAACAGAAAAACCAGATAGAATGCATAAATTTAGAATTTCTTAATAAATTGAAAAAAGATCCAAATCACCCCAAATAAATTTCTACAGATTCATAAACATGTCTATTTTCATTCATAAAATTTTTATTGCCAAAATAAATTCAAACAATCACTCTGTACAGATCCCAAATAAATTTAAGGTAGATTTCAACAACAACTCTTCAATTCAACCTTAATCAATACTTCTATAATCCAAAAACTTCTCAAATAATATCATATAACAGAAAAAGATCAGAAAACCAACCTTGATCACTTGAAAGATTTAGGATCTTCCTTCCTATGCTCCAAAATTTGTTCAAAAATTTCAAAATCTTCAAAAATACTAGATCTCTAACAACCTTAATAGAAAACCAAAATCCTAAATTAAGATCAGGAACACTTAATATTAACCCTAATAGCTTTTAGGGCTAGAAGAAGAAGAAGAAAAAGAAGAAGAAGACTTACTTGATATCCTAGCGGCGCAAAGTTGAAAACAACGTAAAAGTAAAAGTATTTTTCCTTCTTTTTTATAAAACCAAAAATAAAGTAAATACCCTTTTTTTTTTTTCAATTTCCTAATAAAATTGAAATATACTTATGACCAAGCCTATTAGGATAAAAACTCAATTTTTTTCTTTAAAAAATAAATAGTATAAAACCTTTTTTTTTCTTTAAATATATATATATATATATATATGTACTACCCGTATATTATATAAAAAATAGAAGAGAGAAAATTAAATTTGCTTATCATGGACGATAGAGTTGGGTAGAGAATTTTTTTAAGGTAAATTATTTATTGAATTCAAATTAAAAAATGCTGACCTATTTAATTAATTCTTTGAAAATAATTAATTTCTTTAATTAATTTTTTGTTTTATATATGTTTAGGGTTTAGGGTTTAAGTTAAATATGTATTTTCGGAAGGTTTGTTTATTTATTCATGCATATTATATTTAATTTTTTTTTATCTTATTTGGAGCATGCACAAATGGTTTTATAAAAACTAAAATTAAATTTGTTAGTTTATGTATTATTTTAATTTATAATTGGTATAAAAACATAAAATAAAAAAATATAAGTATAGTAACAATTAGAATTTAGAGATTACTTCTATTATGGTAAGCGATTATCCAATTAGTTAATTCCGAAATCTTTAATTTGAGAGAGTCATTTCCAAAAAAATAAAAAAACAAAAAATTTGGAAAGTTGAAACATATAGAGGATGATCAAAAATCGCAAATGGTATTGGATAATCCCCTGTTGCACTTAATTAAGATAAATATAATTGGTGATATCATAATATCTACACAACACATCTTACCAACTAGATGCGATTGAGAGTTGTCTATAGACGAATAAAAAAATTATTTGTTCTTATTCCCACTACTTTCTTCTTAAAAAATTAAGTTACCTAATAGAGGGAAATTAAACTAAAAAAAAAAAAAACCACAAAATATTGAATATCGAAATAATTATATTAACCAACTAAAAAACAAAAATATTGTCTGCCTCAAAAAAACTATATTATAATTTATACAAACTAAAATAAAAATATTTTTTATTTATTTCAATCCCAATAAAAAAAGCGTAATAAGAAAAAAAAAACTATAATATCTAGGACAGATGCTTAGGGGGCGTTTGGTACGCAGGATAGGTCCGGATCAGACGGGATCGGACAGGATATGTTCGGATCGGACATGATCGAATAGTGCAGTACTATGTTTGGTATAGTTCTGGACTGAATGGTGGACTAGTTGTCCCATGTTTGGTGCAGGATCGGACTGGATTGGACTATTTTGTAATTATAGTTTTTATTTTGTTAAATATGAAAAGATTTAAAATTATATTTATATTTAAAAAAAAATTAAATATTATATTTAATAGTTTTTGTATAGATATTTATATGTTCAATTAATTAATAATAAAAATAATTTAATGATATTTATAATACATTTGTAATTTTTTTTTAACACCCATAAACTACTTAAAATATTGTTTTCAAAACCAATTAAAATAAAATTACTAATCATGAATAACAATTAAATACAAATAAAAAAATTGACATAATATTTAATTAAGAACTTGTTGATAGCATAAAAATATCCATCTTCAATTCATACATATAGATATATAGATATATAAATAAATGTCACATGTAGTTGCACTTTTAATAAATATGGCATCTGTATATATATATTGGATTTTACAAGGATAATCTAATTATATAAGAAATAAGTAAATAAACCCATTGATAGTAAGCCAAATAAACAACCTAATATAAAACCATTACCCCACTCGTTGTGAAATTGAGCACGTGTATGTACGATGGTGGTATTTTGTATTGGATTTGCTTCATTACGATTCCTCATTGTTTGTTCTACAAACTCAACATATGCAATTTCAGCTTCTTCAATTGTATTATAGGCTTGATATAAATTATTTGTAAATCTTTGCACTTGTTGATGACATTCAGACCAAGAATTATATATCCCTGGTTGTCTACCTTTAAACACAACATAAACCTTTCTCTTTGCCATTCAATATTCCTGCATATAATAATAAATGACAATATAATATAGTAATATTATTAAACAAAATAACAACTAACCAAATCAATAAAGTGCATGTTAATATTCTAAAACATAACACATAATAATAAAATTATCCGTACATGCATAATTAGAAACCAACATCCAATACGTTACAATATATGTCCATAAGTTTCAATTCCAATTATTCATAGTTGTCATCCTCTCATACATATCCATAAATATATAATCCACAACAATACTAATTTAGTTATCCAAAAATCCACAAGCAAATTCAATCTTCTGCGCATCGGTTTTAATAATCTTGAAAACCTCAACATTCGATGGATCCGATCTCATTGCCTTAGAGATTTTGAGATTGCCAGTAATAAGGAATCCTAACCTATCAAGCTCCATAGCTAAGTATTGTGGATAGTTGATATCAGACTTCTCCAACTTGTCTAACTGTGTAGCCAATTTATCAATAAACTTATATACTACATTGTTTAACCCGCTAACGATGTCAACATCCTTCGATTTAGCTTTCCTCTTACCTCTTAATTGGGATTGTGTGGGCAGTTGACTATGTGTTTGATTCATAGACATTGGAGAACACACATCATCAAATTGGTCATTGTCAGGCTCCATATTTATATCATTAACTAAATCAATTGGAGTTTGTGCTCCATGTCCTATTGCCCGATCCTTCCCAAAAATATTAGCAAGCCTTTCATATATCGAAAAAGGTTTACCTCTCCAACTTTTTGCACTTGGATTACTCTAAAATAAAAAAAGCCATCATTTAGTAAAAACATTATAGATTTAAGATAAGAAACACAAAATTCAATAAAGTTATTTTTCCTAACAAATTCAAAACCTGCACATATGCTTTCCAAGCATCATCACTGTCAACCTTCACGCATTTAAGAGTGTCATTCCATCCAAATCCACTTTTTTTCAGCATGTTGTATATGATACCATATTGCTTCTTCCACTTTTGCAGCTTCGATTCAATATGTGGAGTTGCTCGCAATCCCGAGTTAGGACACATTTCAGCCAGTTGCCGCTCAATCATATTAAGTGTACCAGGTTTGAATGCTCCCGTGTCACAACGTTGCCCACTAGCTACAGCTTCATCTAAAAGAACCAGCAAAGCTTCTTCCTCACCTCTACTCCATGTACGCTTAGATTCACCCCCTATTATCGTTACTGCTACCTCCAGCTTCCATTGCTATTCAAGTAAACATTTCATGATTCCAATATTATCAAAACAAGATGCAAACAAAATAACAATAAATCTCAAATGTTGCACTTAATATAATATAAGTTTGTCTTCATACATATTATCCAAAAGATTTAACAAACAATATTAAATAAGCAGTTAGAGCATAATTTTTTACATAACCATCAACTAGTAATCATGATGACCTCTCCACTCACCAAACATTTGCTTAGCTAACTCATCTCTCCAATTCGTCCATTGATCCGAGGAAGCAATTGATCTTATAATGTCCTCCTCTTCATTAATGTCCACATTTTCCATCCTATCATATTCAACTTCTCTAGGATCGAGTGTCATTTCTCTTCTAATCAGATTATGTATAAGACAACATGCAGTAATGGTTTTGATTTGTGTTGCAATTGGGTAGAAAGATGGACTTCTTAAAATTGCCCATTGCATTTTAAGAACCCCAAAGCATCTTTCTATGATATTCCTAGCTGATGCATGCTTCATGTTGAAATACTCTTGATGATTTATGGGTGCACAACCATCTCTCCATTCGGAAAGATGATATCTTGTTCTCCTATATGGTGCAAGAAATCTTTCACCATTGGTGTAACCAGCATCCACTAAGTAATAACAACCTAACACAGAAAAATATCTCCTATTAGTTTATGCAATGTTAATCCACTCGATGAAATATTTAAGGATTGGTCTTACCGGTTGGTACTTTTAATTCATTTGGCCTACTTATTGCATCTCGAAGTACTCTGGAATCTGAAGCGGAGCCTTCCCAACCCGGTAATACAAATATGAATTCCATATTCGGGTTACATACACCTAAGGCATTTGTTGCTATCTCACCCTTTCTTGTTCGATATCTTGGCTTATCGATTTCAGGTACTTTCACCTTAATATAAGTTCCATCTAATGCTCCCAAACAATTCTACGACACAAATAATTTTACTAACGTCAGATAATGCTACAAGTCATCTAACTGTAAAATTAATAACCAAACTAGTCCACAAACGTACCTTAAACATTTTCCATCTATCATCCGACACAGGTTCAAGATGCCTCAACAAAATGGAATGTAAGCGCAACACCCCATTCAATACTGAATTGAAATATCTACTAATTGTCTCCCCTGATCTATAGAATCGACTGATAATTGTACGGTTTTTTGTATGATGAGCAATTATGTGCAAAAATATGCACACTTGCTCTTCCAATGTAACAGTACCATCTCTTTTCACATATCCATCCTGGCGTAATAACCGACATAAAGTAACAAATATTCTCCTATCCATCCTCAATTGACTGATACAAGTGACATCATTGTCCAACAAACTATTTATAAAATATGTATGCAATTCGGTATTCGTGGTTATTCTATTCCTAACACCTCTCTCATTTCTCCTTTGCCACGCTACATACATGTACATAAAGAAGATAAACATAAAGCCTCAACAAAAAGATTGAATTACAACTAATTTTCTTCCATCCATCTCTACAAAAAGAAAAAAAAAATAAAAAAAATTATAAGAAACACAATAAATTGAGCTGCTATTGCCAATACAATTGAATATACATAGCAAACAAAAATTTTCCATAAATAATATATTTATATATTAGCATTCACAATAAACATTATATATATTTGGAAGGTCAAAGTAAAAGGTGGATTTAAGTTTTTTTAAACTCTTCAAACTCAATATATATATATATATATAAAGGTGGATTTAAGTTTTTTTAAACTCTTCAAACTCAATATATATATATATATATATCATCAAATTTTTTTTATTATTATTAATGATGGAGCCGAATGAATAATTGTATCCTTAAAATATATTAGTTATGGTTGAAGGATGGTCATGGATTTAAAACCGGCACATATACAATGAATAATGTTTTCATGAATATTTTTTGGTCTCATGTAAAGAATATTTTTATGTTACAAATGATTATATCATAAATCAATGTATTTGTGTTTCTCTCTTCTTTCTCCGTCTTCAGAAACGTGCATTTACTTCAAAATGTGAAACGGTATTGTGAAACATTTATTACCCCAAAATATTTGCATCTAGTACCAGAATTACATAATAATCTACTTTAGGTAATGAAATGTTTAAAAAGCATAGTTATTTTTTTGAGTCTTTGTAGTTCAAATCATCCCATAACAGAAACAAAAATAAATCAATAAATTGTTAAGTAACATAATTTATAGTTGATGCATTATTCACCCTCAACATTTGGTCTCTTCAAAATCTTATTGGACTCATCTCAAACATCAAAGGAAAGATGTCAACATTTTCGTAACCATCATTAACCAAAAAAAAAAAAATCAAAACTAAATAAAAAAAATCATTTTCTCGAATGTCAATAATCTTCTAATTGAACAAAGAAATCACATATATTGTGGCTTTATAGATGGACAGCCACATTAACAGAATTATATAACTAGAATGTATATATATATTTTATAATTATCCAACTAAAATATTATGATTTTATATAAAGTCAAAATATAATATGAAGAACTCAACATTAATGTTAACACTCAGACCATAATATGATAAAGCAAAAGATCAAACATTAATAATTAGAAGGATATATATACATATATATATATATATATATTTTGGCAATAGTTTCTAGTTTAAATTCCCAAACTCTTAATATGATTATAAATATTAGTAATTACTCTTTTAGTATGGCTTAGTGACAAAACGCACTTGGATAGACCAAGTCCATGGGATAAGAAAAATGGTGTTTCCAATTTCTCATTACAGGGATAGTTATTATCATCCCTCACAGCAAGCCTACAAATTTCTCAACTATCTGGTACCTGATAAAAATTCCACAATGACATCATAACAACAACCCCGAAATCAGTCTAGCCCTACCAAAATCAGAACTTCACCCACCCCCACCCCCCCCCCCCCCCCCAGAAAAAAAAAAAAACCTGCAAGCCTATCTAAGCTGCAGTTCATATATATGCATCTAATTAATGAAGGCATAAATAATCAAACTAAGGTGCAAGTTTTCTATGGCTAGTGTAGAGCATTGAAATTTGGGTAGTGTGGGTTTAGGAGCAGCTCCTTTTGGTGTGAACCGAAAAGAAAGGGTTAAGGACTGCCTATGGTTTTGAAGTTTGGAGTCTTATGTACCTTCTAACATTGTACATGAAATATGTATATGTTAATTATTTGTATGAATTCTTCGCGTAGAGAAAGAAGTATATAGTAGAAGCATATATCAGGGAATCTCATTTGCCATGTTTAATAAAATGAATGTGCAGGCATGACGACCAGAAGAAGCTAAAAAGTATAGATGGTATGGTGGCTCTGTAGCATATATTCCAAAACAGCTTATGATCAGTTATTTATTGTGTCATTTAGTTCGAAGAATATCAAACTTTCTACATGGTCTGTACATATATTGTGGTGGTGAAGAATAGCTATGTTAAAGGGCAAAGAAAATTGGGTAAAAACTATGTTAAAGGGAAAATGCTTTTGATATTATGCTTTAAATTTCCAAACTGAAGGAAGATTATTATCCACCAATCACCATCTATATGCAAAACTTTTGAAAATTGTTGAGGAAATATTAATCATACGATGATACTGGGACAAAAAAAAATTGGTTTTTTAAAAGGGATGAAGTAAGAGTACAAGTTGAATAAGACAACGGATGAAAACTTTGATAAAAGAATAGCAGCTAAACAAAGTCTCTTCTGGGAAGCAAGATAAGGCAAGTGTCGTCCCATATGATATTAAAACGTGCTAAACATCTTTTCCATTTTCACCATTTTCTCTGTTTTTTTTTTTTTTTTTTTTTTGTGGTCTGTTTCTTCATATAAGTGCTACTAAAAACAAAAAACCAGTATCTAGTTGCAATGTACCTAAGTTTTGGCATATTCTGATGATTGAAAGGGGAATCAAAACAACCGAGCAACATATTTCTATGTAGTTCAAACTAACAGTATATAAGCTTTTTTTTTTATTTGAACAAAAACTTAACAAGTCTCATAAATATGGGTAATTTATTAAAGAAGAAGAGGCAACATATTACAACCGAGCAACATATTTCTATGTAGTTCAAACTAACAGTATATAAGCTTTTTTTTATTTGAACAAAAACTAAACAAGTCTCATAAATATGGGTAATTTTCCACATTCCATCATATACACAAAAACCGCCAGAAACACCTAAAACAACAACCACCAGAAATGCCTAATGGTAAAACTTGACAATCTTTACCGTTCAAATTCGTAGAAGAGCACTGTAGACGTAGGTAGATCCCAATTTTAAGCCTTTTCCTCACAAATCCAAGCCCTGATTTTGCAAATCTTTGGCCTAATTGGTGCGGAATGGAAGCCCTACAATGTTGTGAACCAAATCCCTAAACAAATCAAACGGAGAAGAAGAAAGAGAGGAAAACGAAGAAGAAGAAGAAGAAGAAGCAGAGATTAGATCACTGAAGAAGAAGAAGAAGTAAACTAACCAGATCAAAGATGAAGAACACAAAAATGAACAGAGCAAAGAAGAAGACTCACCGAAAAGAAGCGCCAACAATCCGGCGAGATCTTGAACAGAGGCAGCGAACGGTCCGGCAGAAACAACTTCGTGTGAGAGGACGAGAGGTAATTCACGAAAGCTTCGAGAGAGGGCAGGACAAAGGTGACCCAGGTGTTTTGGTGGGTCAACTTTGTCCCCTTCAAAGCGGATAAATTGGTTAACGGGATAAGTGTGTCCCGTCCTCCATTTTGCTTCCCAAACACCAGATTGGGACTATAACCTATCCGGTCCTGGCCAGTCTCATGTAACAAACACCCCCTTAATCTTCTTAAGTTGCTTCTTATTCAATTAAGTTATCTCAATGTCAGAAAATTCCGGCACCACATGATTGCTTGAACGATTGTATTGCTCTTTCTTACATTCCCTCGATCTAAATAATCTTTTGCGCTGTCTTCTTTTTATTTTTTTCTTCTCCATCGTCTTGAAAAAGTTGATAGATAAAGGTGAATCAATAATCAAAGATTCTTGATCAGAAACATCTTTTTCTTTTTGATCATCATGTTTTGATTCAGCATCTTTAATTTCAATCAAAATCCATAGTACGACTCACGTATGCTTATGATTAATATGATCATGTTTAGGATCCATAAAAAAAAAAAAATTGAAATTAAAGAATAAAAAAAAAAACTTTAACAACTAAAACATAATATGAGAGACCAAAAACTAACAAAATTTTAAATAACCTGGAGGTGTTACTTACATATTTATAGCCAAATATGTTTAAATTATTTGGTAAATAAAATAAAATCAAATATTAAATGTGAAAGTGTATCTTAGTATACATTAATATAATATATATTAGGCCATAATTAGGCTATAATTTTGTTATTATATATATATATTATATAATATATAATTAGCCAAAGAAGCCACAATACCATTTTCTGAATCAACAACGGCAATATAATATAATATAATATTATAATAATAAGTATAATAATTGAAATGTATATAATTTTAAAAGGATAAAAATATATATTTGGTAAATAAGATAAAATGAAGTATTTTAATTATTTTAAATTTATTTTAAAATTATTATTATATGTAATAATATCAATTGTTTGATAGTTATGGAAAGTTATATCAAAAATTAATTTTATATATATTTGATTTTATCCATAAAAGGTCAGATACTAAATAATAAATAAATAAAATAAAATAAAATAAAATAAACATAAAAAAGATATTTTTGGAGAGAATTTAGAAGAAACATATGCTAACACTTGTCGTATACGGTTCTTCTTTTATATATTATATAGATGGCTATCTATTTTTTTCATGGAGGATAAAAAATCTAGTAATAGATAAAATCATTGGAAATACTCTAAAATAAATTATAGTTTAGGGTTCAAAATTATTTCAGTGGATTGCTTATCTAATTCGCATTTTTAATTAATTTAAAATATTAACTAGATTCTCTTATGGGATAATCGATGAAACCTCCTTTATTAGCTTTGTTAAGTAGAAAAATATATGGAAGTGGAAAATTGATATATGGAAGTGGAAAATTGGAAGTGTAACGGCATTAAATTCTATTATTCTTGTTCGTTTGGATATTAATATGACATGTAAAATTCTAAAATATGGCATAATTTTATTGGATGTGTGTACAACATCATTTTTCAAGCCAATACAAATGGATTATTGAATAATATATATATATATATATATGTATGTATATATAAGACAAATGGAGTATTGAATAATATATATATATATATATATATAAGATGAGTAATCTGATACGAAAATCTCTATCAATGTGTTTATGAAAAGGATGTGACAATGTGATGTGCTATTATTTTATTGGTTAACAATTTAACATAATCTAAATATGAATAAGTAAATTTTAAAACATTTATAATGGTTCTGCTCATTGGTATTTGTGTGGCATAAAACTTAAATGCTGTTGATACTTGCGCAGTATAATGTCTATTTAACAAATAGTGTCTTTAAAATTTATCTTCAAAATAGAAGTAAAATGATGATATGTAATTTCTTAAAATTATATCTTATTAAAATTACACCTAATTAAAATACAATAAACCAAAAAAAAAAAAAAAAAAAACACGAAGGATGAACACTTTGAACGGAACTATACTAACATAAAGAAAACAAATGGAACCATACCAAATGCAACTTGTGAACTTGATGAACAGAGAAAAGACAGAACCAAGGGAGGAAGATAATGTTAAATATTTTTTTATATTGACCAACCATAACCATATAACTTATTTAAAGAGCTTATTTATTCTAGTAATGGGAATAATTTGTTTATTAACCTTTGTAATAGGATTTTTGGACACACATTCTTTGTAATTCTTCAGTTGGATCATTGGACTGAATGATTTGTTCATTTTAAAAACCTAGTTAGCTTATTCCTTATTTTTATTATTATCATATTACTATATTCATTATATATATTATATCTTATTGTCATTATTACTAAAATTATTTATTAATTATTTTGTAGACATATATATCAACTGGGGAATAAGTTATGTGTGACAGATGCACAATACTTTTTGATATTGAGTGATTAGGCTAGAGATATCTATAATGTCTGATTGGTGAAAGCTTGAGAGGCAAAGATTAGAGAGAAGTGTGTTCATTAGGCACTACTCCAATGTTTATTGTTTTATATTTTACAAGAACAATAATAATTAATATGTAATGGTTGCGTTTAAAGATTGGTATATCAAATCTCTAATATACTAAAATAAAATACAAGCATGTGTGTAGATCATGGGGATTATAACTTTTTTTTTTTTTTTAAGAACTTGTTAAATTGATTTATTGTGTAATAGTACTAACAATTGGTATCAAAGCCACATACACTTATACATTGTATGTTTTGAATGGGTGCATCAGGTTTTTCATCTCACTGTCAAAACCGATTTTTGCATCTTTTGGAGACATTGTTTTTAATTGAAATTGATATCTGGAATTTGTTATACATAATGGTTTATTTTGTTCTTGGAACCAATTAAGATCAAAACATTTGGTGTGCAAGCGGAAATTTTTTATTTATATATATATTTCAGTGTTTCATTGAAAGCGATTTTTGGGTTTTGATAAATGATGATTTACATTTGGAAGGTATTTTTTAAACCTTCATTTTTTGGTTTGTAACTTCCGTAAACTCGAACATCAATGTAAAAATTTGATCTGTTTATTAATAATAAAAAAGGAAATTGGAAAAATTGTTTGTGGCACAAATTGAGACCGAGGCATTATGGAAAATTGAATTTTAAATTAAATGGAGTATGTTTGGATATTTGATTTAGTCTTACACAAAAAATTTGACAAAACATGTGAACCCATGCTTCTTATATCTGGGTTTGGGTAATTATTTTTGAGCAAGATTGGACAAATTTTTTTTGGCTTTTGTTACCCAATACCCAATGAATCTTTTCCCGTTAATATTGCCTGAAATGGCCATCGAAACAATGAGAAAATCTAGCAAAATCATGTAATACTTAGGCCAAAAATAAAATTCTCTTACTTAGATGTTTGCTTTGGGCCATCTTTGGCCAAAATTGTTGTATGGATTGATTGCCCAAGGAAAGACGAAGAGAATGCCATCGGAATCAAAGAATAAGATTGTCCGAAAGCGGCAGCTTTGGCTGGTTGGGGATGTGGGTCATGTGACCTGTGAACCAATAAACCAGGTTGACCCGTGCCCTGGGTTGAAGGTGAAAGATAGCTTTTTTTCTTTAAAAAAAAACCTTTTTTATTTTTAATTTAAGCACGGTTTTACGATTATTAAAAAAATCAAATTTATTTATTTATTTTATTTTCAAACTTTATTTATTTTTAATTAAATTTTTATCTATTTATTTATTTTTGGTAAATTTACTTCATTCTAAATTTCTTAATTGACTTAACTAAAATGCCCAGGTTCAAAGTAAATATTTTAGTAAAAATTGTCCATTAAAAGGCTTTATGCTATGTTTGATATAGTGTTAAGGATTAGCTAAGTGTTTATCTGCCATAAGACTTAGTATGTCCAAACTACAAATCATCATTAGGCATAGTGCCTAGTTACTGTAGTGGTGTGAAATTTTAAATACGCATCTATTGTGAGACTTAATTTGTCCATATCATAAAATTGCGAATGTAATAGAAGTTAACATAGTAAATGGAATTTTATATATTCACATATCGTGAGATTTAATTTATCCAATTTATGAGTGTCAATGTGAAGTTGGCATAGTGGGTAAGATGCCTAAATGCTTGTCTATTACAAGACTTAGCTTGTCTGTTTTATAAAATTGCTAATATAACTCATTCTATCCTACTTATGAACTAGTGTCCATATGGACGATTAGACTACCTTGTCGATAGTTTAATTTTTTTAATAAGGGCACAGTTCTTTGGTATGTATAGATCTTGGATCATCTAAAAGTCAAAAACCTGAACTTGTTTGAATACAAATAAAATACTTATATTTAAAAACTTTCCAGAACCATAGCTTTCTAACTATAACTTAGAATTATCTGTGCATTATTCTATGAACTTGTATCGATGAGCTTTACATTATAGTGTATTGGTCAAATAAAAATTATTGACCAGTAAAGAGTGAAACTTTGGACCAACTTACAGTCTAACTAATCAGTCTGAGTCAAACAGAATAAAATTGAATCCATTAAATTCATATCTTACTATCAGAAATGGTGAGGATGTTAACTTTACATTAGGTCCTTTGTTTCCCATATAGCCTCCTCTATTGCATGATTCCTGATATGAACCTAGATCGACTTACTCCTAAATCCATATTAAATTAGTTTGGATCAAAATTAAGTTCATATTCTAATGGTCACCTTGATCCCTAATCAACTTGTGATTAGAAACCTTAGTATATTGAAGATGCCACAATAGGCTATGAAATGTCCTATTGATAAGTTAAGCTATAACACTGGTTTTTTAATAGAGTTCTATGTGTTCTAAGAAAATAAAGAGAAACCTTTCTCGCAAGTAATTTTCTGTATGAATGATGATCTGAATATTATTGAGAAAATAAACCTTTAAATAGGTTTGAGTGACAAAAATAAAACCCTAATTAATTAGGTCAAATTCAACCAATAATGCAAAACAATAGGTAGTTATCGAATTTTTAAATCCTTTCCTAAACTAATTTAGATTAATTAATTTCTTAATTTTAAAATTAGATTTAATTAATTTACAATCAAAATACTAAAATATTAACCTTCCTAAACAAATTTGTCCAGCAAATAATTCAATAAAAACTAAAAACAAAAGATTGTTTCCTAAAACAAAAGTCCAATTTCAGGTTTTGAAAGTAGTTGACTAGTTTTCTAAATAAGTTGTCTTTGTCCAATTACCAGCTAGTTTAGGCTCCAAATCAGACCCAATATGCCATATAGGTTACCTAATAGAATTAGAACTGGTCCCCACACATTGCCATTGATTGGAATGATCAAAGCTTGCTTGGATTTCAAGATAACTCATTCTCAGTGCCAAAGATGCACAATTCGGCCAATGTGGAAGCTTGTACACAAATGATGAACTTGGATGCTCTTGCTTCTATTTTGGCTTGATTCCATAGTCCCTTGGTGAGCTCAATCACATTTATAAGCTAACAAACCCGTCGCTTGCTATGCGGAGTCCTCAAATGCACCAAAATGGCTTCCCGAGTCCATTTCTGTATTTAAACCTTAGATGCTCAATATGGGCTTAGAATCTTCTAGTATCATTATGCCTTCTGGAAATTTAATAACTCCTTGCATGAAGCTAACATTATTGTCCTTAAACCTATTAGCTTGAGCCCTAGTATTTGGCCTGGTCTTCAGTTGCATAGGATCAGCACCCCAGCGTGTTGTTGTTGGTACGGACACGGTTGGACTTTCATCATTCCCCTCCTCTTGAAAGTGATTTATCCTCAAATCGAAGTCATCACCTGCAGAAAAAGGAGATAAATCAGCAGCATTAAAGGTAGCACTCACGTTATACTCACCTGGAAAATCAAGCTTATAGACATTTTTATTGACCCTCTCCAAAACTTGAAAAGGTCCATCTCCTCAAGGCATAAGCTTTGACTTGCGTTGTTTAGGAAACCTCTCTTTTTTTAAGTGCAACCAAATGCAATCTCTTGGTTCAAACACTACCTTGATCCAACCTTAATTAGCAACTTTTGTAAATTGTTTCGTCCTCCTTTCAATGTTTGCTCTACTCTTTTCATGAGTCTGCTTAACAAACTCAGTCTTTTGTTTACCATCTAGATTAGCACATTCACTTAAAGGCAGTTAAATCTAATGCAGTTAAAGCATTAAAATCATAAACAATTTTAAATGGAAAATATTTAGTAGCCGAATATATATTTATATTATAAGCAAATTCAACATGGGACAAACATTCCTCCCAAGTTCTCAAATTTCTACTAATTAATACTCTTGACAATGCAGACAAAGTTCTATTTCACTACTTCAGTTTGACCATCAGTTTGCGGATGACAAGTAGTTGAAAATAAAAGTTTAATGTCAAACTTAGCTCACAGTGTTTTTGAAAAATAACTTATAGCATCCCTATTAGAAATAATAGTCTTAAGCATACCATGAAGTCTTACCATTTCCCTAAAGAACAAATTAGCTATATGAGATGCATCATCAGTTTTATTAAATGCAATGAAATGTGCCATCTTAGAAAATCTATTAATAACCACAAAAAATGAACCCTTACCCATCCTAGACCTAGGTAATTAAAATACAAAATCCATTGACAAATCAACCCACGGGTGAGAAGGAATCAGAAAGGGCATGTACAAGCCGTGCGATTTTAATTTTGATTTTGACTTCCTACAATTTATGCACTTTTTACACACCCTCTCTGCATCTCTACTCATGTTCAGCCAATAAAAATGTTCTTCTAAAATGGACATAGTCTTTGCTACACCAAAATGTCCCATTAAGCTCCCATCGTGACCTTCTCTAACTAACAATTACCTAATGCTACAACAAGACACACAAAGGTGACTTTTCCGAAATAAATACCCCTCATAAATTTCTTTAATTGTTCAAAACCAAACAATCTAG
Source organism: Ziziphus jujuba (assembly GCF_031755915.1). Classification (NCBI taxonomy): domain Eukaryota; kingdom Viridiplantae; phylum Streptophyta; class Magnoliopsida; order Rosales; family Rhamnaceae; genus Ziziphus; species Ziziphus jujuba. Next base: position 20,141,609 of record NC_083383.1, on the reverse strand, counting down.
CATCTAAGGTTGAGAACAAAACATACATTTGGGATAAAGCATCGACCAACCATAATTTCTTTACCTTTTTTGTAGTGGATGACGTAAGGAAAAGTTTCAATGTATTCAATCCACCTTCCATGTCGTCAGTTTAGCTTTGTTTGGCCTTTGATATGCTTTAAAGATTTATGATCCGTGTGAATCAAAAATTCCTTCGACGTCAAGTAATGTTGCCATGTCTCCAGAGTTTGAACTAAAGCATATATCTCTTTGTCATAGGTTGGATTCTTCAATGCCACCCCATTCAACTTCTCACAAAAGTATGCTATAGATCTTCCTTCTTGCATCAATACAGCTCCAATACATATACCTGAAACATCACATTCAATTTCAAAACTAATAAAGGAGCATTAGTTAATTTTTCTTTCAATAAATTAAAAAACCTTTCTTGTGCTTCTCCCAATTGGAATCCCACATTATTCTTGACAATTTTGGTCAATGGTGATGCAATATTGCTAAAATCCTTTACGAATCTCCTGTAAAAGCTAGACAAACCATGAAAACTTCTTACCTAGGTGATAATAGTAGGTTTTGATTACTCTTGGATTGATTTGACCTTGGATTAGTCAATTTTAATTCTTGCAGCACTCACAACAAATCCTAGAAATACCAGCTCATTTTTATAAAAATCACTTTTTAAGATTAGCCAACAATCTTTCTTCCTCAGTACTTTTAAAACTAACCTAAGATGTTTTACATGATCATCTAAGTTCCTACTATATACAAGAATATCATCAAAATAAACAACCACAAATTTTCCAATGAATGGACATATAACATGATTCATTAATCTTATGAAAGTACTAGGTGCATTAATTAATCCAAAAGGCATTATTAACCACTCATTCAAATGATATTTTGTCCTAAGATCAATTTTTGAAAACGTGCATGCGCCATGTAATTCATAAAGCATATCATCTAATTTAAGAATAGGATGCCTATACTTAATAGTTATGTTGTTAATAGTCGTACAATCTACACACATATGCCATAATCCATCTTTTTTAGTACTAACAACACAGGAACAATATATGGACTCATGGTTTCCCTAATATAACCTTTGTTTAACAATTCACTTACCTGGCGTTGAAGTTCCTTTGCCTCCTCTAGATTACTTCTATATGCAGGCCTATTAGAAATTGCAGCTCTGGGAATGAAATCTATTTAATGTTTGATCCCTTGAATATGATGAGAATCCGCCTGTGCCTGCACAACCGACTACCTGCTGGGGTGCTGATCCAATACAGATGAAGTCTGGGCCGATCACTAGGGCTCAAGTCAAGAGATTTAAGGACACTTTATATAAGAAATTATCAATTCTCAAAAGGGCTTGTCCATACCCAAAGATACAAAGCTTGTTTTAAGCATCTAGTGGTGGAGGTCGTTACAGACTCGGGTAGCTGCTTTCAGGTAAATATGGACTCCGGACAGCAAGAAATGGATCCAACACTTCATGAATTCAATGAATATCATTAAGAGGTCAAGGAATTAAGCCAAGGTAGAATCAAAAGCAACCACAATGGGCATTTGCGTATAGAGGGAATAGTTGGTCGGTTTTGCTGTATTTGTTGGTGGCATTACTGTATTTTGTTGATTTGATATTTCTCTTTATTCCAAGCAAGGATAGTGGGACTCATAAATAATCCTATTTCGCATCCTAAATGGCATATGGGAGCTGATTTGGAGCCTTTGCAAGCTGGAATTTGTCAAAGATATCTTAGTGGTCAAACTAGTTAAGTAGTTTCCTAATATGATTCCGACCTTTTATTTTGCGAAAATAGTCTTTTATTTGGTGGAAAAATCAACTTTGGAAAGTTATTATTTTATTATTTTCATTGTAACTTAATTAATTCCTTTACTTTGAATTAGGAATTAATTAATCAAAATTAGAATTAGGAAAGGAATGGAATTTTGGTCACATTAGGAAATTGACATTGTATGGCTGGTTTTCTCTTAGTTTTTTAGGGTTTACTCCTTTGTGACTTTAACCTATTTAAAGGTTATTTTTCAAAGGAAATACACCTTCAATATTATTCAGAAAATTAAGTGTGAGATAGAATTTTCTTAGTTCTTTTTGAACACCTAAAACACCATTAGAGAGTGAGTGTTTTAGTTTTAACTTATCAATAGGGCTTCCATAAGCTATTATGGCATCTTCATTATACCAAGGTTTCTACTCACAAGTTGGTTAGGGTTAAGATTTTTCCATAAGAACTTGAACTTAATTGAGATCCAGGTTAATATAATACGAGATTAGGCACGAGTCGACCTAGGTTCATGTCATTTGGTATTAGAGCCAAGATTTTGTTCAGGTTTGATTTATCTTATTTGTTTTCTTTGTTTTTGTGTTATTATAAAATTTTAGCATTAGGTTAAGGTTGCATCCATCTCATACACGATTTTCATTTAAAAAAAAGAAGAAGCCTTATTCCTTGTCAAATTAGGTTTCCTTGTTTTACTATATTTTTGCTTCTTTGTTTGTTGGTTGTTTTTCATCATTGTTCTTGTTAATTTGGTTTGTTGTTGATTTTTTCTTGCTATTTTAATCTTAATTAGTTGCATTCATATATTCAAAAAAAAAAGTAGAGAGATTTGAAAGCATATTGCATAAAAATCTAAAAATTGTGCAATTTGTTATTATTAGAGTGAGGTCACGGGTTTGGTGGAATTTTGATGTTGGAATTGCAATTTTATTGTTAATTCTTGATACCATAGTTGATTTTATACTCTGTGAGTAAAAAATAAAAAATAAGAAAAAAGAAGAAGAAAAAGCTGAATAAAAAAAATTATAGAAGGCCCATTTTGGTTGAAGTTTGGAGTGTGAATTTGTTTGCTGGAAATATATTGGAACTACTGAGTTGTTGCCTATTTATTCAATATTTGGTTGCTAGAAAATTGAATTTTGAGTGTTAAAATTAATTGAATTAAAATTAGTTAAAGGATTTGATAAAAAAACTTGAATTACAAAGAATAACAACCAACAACTATCTTATATTTTTGTTCATTGGTTCTTGTTCGTGTTTGAATTTCTTTCTCTAAATTTTATGCTAGCATTATTGGTTCAATAATATTCTAGACAGCTTTTTTTTCATTCCAAAAACTTTCTTGTTGAATTACCTTGTTTTTGCTTACAAAAGCCGAGAACTAGGTTTTATTAATTCACTCGGTATTGTTTGCTTTTTGCTACTATTTTGTTGATAAGTTTAATTAGAACATACTTGTGATCTAATTGCTGTTTTGTGTGTGTTTCAATTAGAACTTTGAGATAATTCTTTGAGTGAAAAAAGACAAGAGAGTATGGGCTTAAAAGAGGGTAAAAGCCAAAACTAGTGTGCAAACACGAGTGTCGAGACATTGTTTGACTCAAACACATGAGGGAGTGAATTTGGTGAGGATTTATTTTATTTTTGCAATATCTTTACTAACATGGCAGATTCAAGAATAAGGACAGTGAATGGTTCATTAAAAGTTAATGAAGAGGAATCCATGGGGTTCAAAGGTGATTTCTGACCTATGAGGAGTGGAGAGGAGCACATGGACATGATGGTGGTCTTGGATACAACGGATAAATGCTCACTTTGATCACCTAGATCAAAGGATGGGCAGGTTAGAAACATCACAAGGTGGGCCGAACACAAGGTTTGATGTTCATGGTGGCCATGATCGATCTAGAGAGGAATTCGGGGAAGGTAACTTTGGAGATGATTTTGGAGAGGAAGTTGGTGATATTTTTGCACACCAAGGAAGGCCTATCGGTGGGAGACAGCAAGGAGTGTGAATGATGATCTTGGAAATATTAAGATAAACATACCACATTTCATGGAGAAATGACCTGGAGGCATACTTAGAGTGGGAGGAGCATATGGTGATAATCTTCTATGGTCACAACTATTCGGAGGCTAAGAAAGTTAGATTGGTAGGTTTGGAATTTGGTCATTATGCACTTCAATGGTGGAAAAATTAGCAAAGTACTTGAAAAAGAGTTGGAGATGAACCCATCACTACTTGGTGACAAATGAAAGGAGCTATGAGAAAGAGGTTTGTACCAAGTCATTACCATAGGATGCTGCATCAAAGACTCCAATCATTATAACAAGGTAGTAGGTTCGTGGAGGATTATTACAAGGAGATGATGAGATTAAGCATGAATGAGGATAGAGAAGTAACCATGGCACGGTTTCCAGGTGGGTTGAATCGTGAGATAGCTAATCAATTGGAATTGCAACAATATGTGGAATTGGAAGAGATGTTGCATATGGCTATCAAACTTGAGAATCAATTCAAGAGGAGGAGCACAAGTACACGGCTTGGATGAGTATCCAACAATGGGAGGTTAAATCCAAGGGTTTGGAGAAGCAACACCACATATGATGACAAGCCAAAACTGAAACCAAATGAGGAAAGCACCAGTAGGCCAAAAAGGGAAGCCAAAGTTGAATCTGTCCAAGCAGTAAGGAAGGAAGGTAAATCTGATCCTAAACCTTCTATAACTTGTGATATTTTGTGTTTTAAGTGCCAAGGATGAGGACACATCACTAGCCAATGCCCGAATAAGAGAGTCATGGTGCTGAAAGGTAATGGTTAGCTAGAATATGAAAGTGAAGAAAGTGGGGGTGAAAGAGAGCAAGAAGAGGAAGAACTTGAAGAGGAAGGCGAGACTTTAAATGCTTCGCATGCTGAATTGAGCTTGGTGAGTAAGAGAGTCTTAACTGTATACAAAGATGAGGATCAAATACAAAGAGAGAACATCTTCCACACTCGTTGTGAAATCCAAGGTAAGATTTGTAGTATGATAATTGATAGTGGAAGTTATGCAAATGTAATTGTTGTGGTGAAAAAATTAGGCTTAACAACAATTAAACATCTAGAACCATTTAGATGACAATGGGTTAATGATAGTGGAGAGATAAAAGTAATTAAACAAGCCAAAGTAAAATTTAGTATTGACAAATATATGGATGTTGTATTGTGTGATGTTATTCTCATGCATGCGGGTCATATTCTATTAGGTAGACCATGGAAATTTGATAAAGATACTATACATTATGGTCAAGAGAATGCTATTGTTTTTAGATTTAAAGGTAAAAAGATCAAGCTGGAACCATTGACTCCCAAGGAGGTATTTAGAGACCAACTTCAAATACAACAAAGGAGGGAGACCGAAAGCTCAAAGAAAGGACTAATGTGGCACCCACAGTTTCACCATCTATCCAAGAAGGTAGATCCAAGTTTGCTGTCCAATGTAAGTATTCTAATCCCAATTATGAGGTGAAAATAAGAAAGAAAGTGGAGAGTGTGAGGAAATTTGAAAAAGTCGACAATGAGAGAGGAAAAATGGAATCCGTGAGTAGGAAAGAAAAAGAAAGAAAAGAAAAGAAAAATGAACATTTTTATCTTAGATTTGGTGATTTTAGTAAAGAAATTTTGAATAAGAAATCATTGCTGTTCATGATTTATAAAGATGCTTATTTAATGATGCTTTTGTTGTATAGAACTTTATTTGCATTGTTGAAAGCTTTACTTAGTAGAAATTTGAAAATTTGAGAGAGATTATTTGTAAACTTTAAAAAGTGTGATTTCTATAAAGATAAATTGGTATTTCTAGGATTTATTGTGATAGTGTTTGCCCCAGGAGATTGTGTTTGGTTACATCAAAATGAGAAGTTTCCCGAACAAAGAAAATCCAAGCTTATGCCGCATGGGGATGGACCTTTTCAAGTTTTGGAGGGGATTAAGGAAAATGCTTACAAACATGACTTACCGGGTGTGTATAGTGCTAGTGCTACATTCAATGTTGCTAATTTATCTCCTTTTACTGTAGGTGATGATTTTGATTTGAGGACATATCCTTTTCAAGTGGAGGGGAATGATGAGAACTCGCCCGAACTCGTCCAAACGACAACCTGCTGGAGTGCCGATCCTATACAATTGAAGACCGGACCAATCACTAGAGTTCAAGCTAAGAGATTTAAGGATGACCTAGCTGGATTTATACAAGGAGTTATCAATTCTCAAAAGGGCTTATCAATATCCAAAGATTCAATGCTTGTTTTAAGCATCCAAATGGTGGAGGGCGATATGGACTCGGGTAGCTATTTTAGTGCATTTATGGACTCCGGATAGCAAGGAATGGATCCAAAACTTCATGGATTCAATGAATATCATTAATAGATCATGGAATCAAGCCAAGTCAAAATCAAAAGCAGGTACAATGGGCATTTACGCATAGAGGGAATAGTTGGCTGGTTTTACTGTATTTGTTACTGGCTTTACTCTATTTTGTTGATTTGACATTTTCTCTTTATTCCAAGCAAGGGCAACATGTGGGATTCATAAATAAACCTATTTGGAATTCTACATGGCATATGGGAGTTGTTTGGAGCCTTTGTAAGCTGGAATTTGGTCAAAGGTATCTTAGTGATCAAACTAATCAACTAGTTTCCTAATTTAATTTTAACTTTTTGTTTTAGGAAATTAGTCTTTTATTTGGTTTCTATTTATTTATTTGATGGAAAAATCAACTTATAAAATTTATTATTTTATTATTTTCATTGTAAATTAATTAATTCCTAATTCAAAATAAATGAATTAATTAATTAAAATTAGAATTAGGAAAGGAATGGAATTTCGGCCACATTAGGAAATTGACATTGTATGGCCGGTTTTCTTTTAGATTTTTAGGGTTTATTGATTTGTGACTTTAACCTATTTAAGGGTTATTTTTCAATGAGAATAAACTTTCAATATTATTCAAAAAATCAAGTGTGAGACAGAATTCTCTTTATTCTCTTTGAACACCTAAAACACCATTAGAGATAGAGTGTTTTAGTTTTTACTTATCAATAGGACTTCCATAACCTATTGTGGCATCTTCATTATATCAAGATTTCTAATCATAGGTTGGTTAGGGGTTAAGTTAAGGTTTTCCAATAAGAACTTGAACTTAATTAAGATCCGGGCTAATATAATACGTGTTTAAGCGTGAGTCGACCTAAGTTCGTATCAGGCCTTTTGAGTAATTTGTTTTTTTTAAACTTCGGCCTCTTTTTTTTTTCTTTTCTTTTTTTCTTTTTTTTTTATCACAAACTGTGTAATATCACACAATTTCCAGCAGCATAATCCCCACAAGAATGCAACTCCAAAGCCAACAAATTCTCAAACCCAATCCTTTTTCCCAAGCAAACAAATTTGCAATATTTTAGGGTTTTTGCAATGCGTTTTCAAAATTCTCTCTCTCTTTTTTTTTTTTTAAGATATATGTGAGCACAAATAATTAAAATTAAAACCAGCAAATGAAAATCAACAATAAACCAACTACAAAGAACTAATATGCAAGGCCAACCAACAAACTAGAAAACAAGCAAAAATTCAGCTAAACAAAAGGAACCCTAATTTTGGCTATGATTTCTTTTTATTTATTTATTTATGTGGAATGGGTATGAGAAGAAAAAAAACATTAACCTAACTGTAAAATTACAGAATAACATAAAAATAAAACAAAGCAAATAATAAAGATCAAACTTGAATAGCATTTGGTTCTGATACCAAATGATACAAACCTAAGTCGACTTACTCGTTCATTAAAGGTCAATGTGGAAGCTTGGATGTAAATGATGAACTTGGATGCCTTAGCTTCTGTCTTGGCTTAATTCCATGGTCCTTGGTGAGCTCAATCACATTCATAAGCTAACAAACCTATCCCTTGCTGCACGGAGTCCTCAAATGCACCAAAATAACTTCCATATAACACCACACAACTTGATAGACTCGAACTACGATTTGATGCACAATTAGTGTTAAGATTTATCCAACAAAAAAGAGGTCAAAACCATAAAATAGGTAAAACTTTAGGAGTTTTTTAAGCCTTATGTCAGGACCCATCTAGAATTCCTTATTAGAATCCTAGATAAGCCCTGCTCCTGGGGGAAACCCTAATGGGCCTTCTTATAGAAAATCCAGCAGTATTTTCCCTAAGCATTGAGTATGCTCCAAAAATCCGCTGCACAAAAACACGCTCCTATACAACACCACCTTATTCCTCCCATCTTACTACAATAGATTCCACAAATTTTCAAGACTCTTATAACAATAGCACAGGGACATAGATGTGAGGAATAATTTAACAAAACATTTATACCTTTATACTTCTTATTCGTCCACACGCTTCACTTAGTGCAGTCCTATATTTTTATACTATTTATGAACACACCAAATACATAATGTAGATAGAAAGGTAATAAAACAACATGGGGGGACAGTTGGTGCTCACTCTGCATTATACTTGCCTTCTTATACCACAGCTCATAAAGAACGGACATGAATATAATTTATGTGCTGATCTATAACATAATAACCAGCCATCCTACGGCCAAGGAAGGGGGCAGCTGATGCTCATTGTGCAAATATATTTTCCAACCCCCAAGTCCATGGCTCCCATAGGATGCTCATTTATACTTGAGCACTAATCAACAATACAGTACAGAACACCAGTATTGTATGATGCATCTAAAAATTATAAAATTTTCCAATATCATAAATAGTGAAATTTGATAAAATACAACCAAGTTTCTATATTTTTACTAGATCCATAAAATTCTATATTTCCTTTTTAAACAACCGCATAAATTCAACAATTTTACAAAATTCATTATTACCATAATAGTTTCTTTAAAATCATAAATGTAAATTTTATATAACAAATATATTTATATCATATAAGTTTTACATAATAAAATTAAATAACACTTTTCTTAAATTTTAAAACAAACACAATGCTTTTAAAAATTTTAAATAACACAAAATATATATATATAACAGATATACGTAAAAGTAAGCACACACAGACACACACACATATATCTATATACATATATATATATATTTAACCAAATATATATATATATAACAATGTTTATGACAAACATATTCATAAAAAAATGTATAAAAAATATACTTTAAATATATTAACTTAATTATACTTAAGTACTCACGCATATATATCCACACACACACAAATATATATATATATATATAGATATGTAACCTTTTAGCAAGTATGTACACATTCATATATGTATATATACATACACATATATATATACATATACAAAAATATATGTATAAATATATTCATCTATATACATTCACATGTATATAATCATACTTTTAAATATATACATAGAAACCTTTAGAAACCATATCTTTAACAAGTATAGATGTTCACATATGTATATATATATTCATATGTATATACAAAAGCTTTCAACAAATATATATTTAAGCAAATATACTCATAGGTATATTCATACACTCACAGCATATATACATACACATATATACATATATATATATATACAAAATATATGTATTTGCAAACATACACGGACATATACATCTAAACAAACACACACACACACATATATATATATATATATATATATATATATATTCAATTTCACACAATTTTCTGCTAAAAACAATAATTGACTAAAAATTGGTAATTGTTTGAATATACCACCAAAATTTATAAATAGGATACCAATAGAAAGCTAAGAGGATGAAGGACCAAAAGCAACCTTCGTCGAGCTCAATATCTTCGGTGGTGGCCAAAATCTTCATTGTAAGCTGCCGCCAAGCTCACCATTTTTGTACGCCACAAATGAGCTCAAATCGAGATAAATAGAGGCCACCATCAGCTTCAGGATGCTCGAATTAGGGGGAAAGGATAAAAAATTTGGCAGAGAATGGTTAGAATCCGATAGGCGGACAGAGAGCTTATCGCTAAATTTCATGGCCATTTTTCGATGCGTCCATGGCCGCTTTGCTAAATGGAGAGCGTTGCAGTGTTGTCGATATGATGGGTCATCAGTTGAAGGTCGCGGTGAGTCTAAGGCCAGTCAGCGATGCGGCGATTCCCCATGAGAAGCCATGGTATTGCAAGGAGGAGGGGGGAGAGAAAGAGAGTGATGACCTATGGGAAGGAAGAAAAGGGGGGGGGGGGAGGAGAGAGAGTCTTCATTTTCCTTTTTATTTTCGCATGTGAGAGAGAGAAAACAGGAAAGAGAAAGAAAGAAAAGAAAAAGAAAAAGGAAAAACGAAAGAAAAGAATGCATATATATTATAAAAGGTGACACGTGGAACGTCCCTCGTCATGACATGTGGCACCTCTTGACTGGTGACACATAGTACATATAAGAGATTCCTTTCATTATTCCATTACCTAGTTAAGTCAGTCTCGAAAAAGATAGGCACAACTTTACATACTCATAACTTTTCAACCATAGGTCCAAATTAAGCATGCCACCAGTCTACGGACTTGTATCGACGAGCACTATCACATAGTACATGAGTAAAATATCAAAACCAGAATAAATAAAAAGTGAACTCGGGCTCGCCGATCAGTCCGAATCCCATCTTGTTTTGACCATAACTTTCTAACTTTAGCTTTGATTTTGGTATACTACTAATATACGAATGCGTATCAATGAGTATTTGCCACAGTAATTTGGTTAATACAAAATTCCTTTCATAGTAAAAAGTCAACCATGAGACCGACTTGGTCAACTCGGTCAACCTTGGTCAAACTTTATAAAAATTAAAATTTGGAGCATTTTTCTTGGGTTGGTGTGTTACAATTTACCCCTTATAAAAATTTCATCCTCGAACTTTAGCACACCCAACTAAGTGTAGAGTCAAGAATAACTTGCACCCATTACTTGGACTATTTGGTCACATTATCCCCTAGTGAACTAATCCCTTATGGTGATGAATAATCATTCGGGTACACCACCACACTATATACTAAAAACTCCCAGGGGTAACGAAACCTAAAGCTCCAATACCACCATGTCAGAACTCATATGAAATCATTTATCGAAATCCTAGATATGTCCTGATTCCAGGATAAACCTAACCGAACCGTCCGATGGAAAATCTGGCGGCATTTTCCCTAGGGGTTAAGCATGCTCCCAAAATTTCCTGCACAAGAACACACTTCAATATAGCTGACCTTATACCTCCCACCTTACTATAAAAGATTTCACAAATTTTTTAGGACTCCTATAAGAATAGCATAGGGATATAATTGCTAGGTTAATAAAACATAAATACCTTTATAATTCATATCCGTCCATACCATCCACTTAGTGTAGCCCTACATTTCTATATTGTTTATGAACACACCAAATACATAATATAGATAGAAAGGCAATAAAATAACAATAATGCTAGTAATATTAATAACAATAATAGTACAACTTGTTCAAGGGCTACTATACTTGTCCGAAGGCTATTATACTTGTCGGAAGGCTACCATGTAACAGCCCGTCCCAAAGTACACGAAAAGTTTCTTCGTGTTGACCAAGGTTGATCAGGTTTGATCATCGTTGATTGAGAAAGGTCAAGCTTTGACTTTTTGACTTGGCAAGAATTCTAGGTTGACCGAGGCAATTGCGAAGTATGCATCGACCCGAGCCCGTAGACTAGTAGCACATTGAAAATGAAACTACCGTTTGGAAGTTACGAGCAAGACAAATGGCGGTCCAAATTGTCCGAGGGTGTCAAGTTTGACTTTTTAATCTTGTAAGATTAAAGTTTGAATCTTGTGTGTATGTAAAGTACTCATTGAGATGAGCCCATGAACTAGCGGCACGCCTAATTTAGACATCTGGTTAAAAAGTTATGGACTCTCAAAATTCTTCGGATACCATTTTTTTTATATTATTTTATTAGTGTGTAAAATGTGTGCCATGTGTTGAGCTTTTAGCCAGTCTCGTGAATGCACAGTGGCACCCACGGGATGGCTTCTTATTGGCTCAGACCCGTGTGTGAGCCATGTGAAAAGAGAGAGAGAGAGAGAGTAAGGAGGAGAGAGAGAGAAGCCACAACCCACGACCACTCTTCTTTCACTGTCCTTCAGCCCCTTCTTCCTTACACAAGCCTGACCACCACTTTGCCCCTTCCATTTCTGGCTAGCCCACCAACTCCCACAGCCAACCGACTGCTGCCGAGACCCGATCAGGGCATTTTTTGATGGCGGTGCTGAAACATTCCCACGTAGATTTCTCTCCAATCCGGCCTCCATTTGCCTCACCGCCAGTCCCATCAGTTCACCGATTCTTCGATCTACCTTTCCTCCAAAAATCATGGCTAGTGGCCATCGAATGTGCCGTCGGCAGTGACGATTTCTTGTGACCATGGTGGCTCATTGGGAAACCGATTTTTGGTGAGTTCCCAGTCACACTGCCCATCTTCCACCACTAATTTCAACCCCTTAAACTCAAATCCAATATCCTTTTTTCCCAATTCTTATCGGATTGTGAGAATCGAAGGCCTAAAACCCGAGAGCTTTTCAACGAGATTATTTATATTATTTATATTATTTATTTAAATTGTGTCCAAAAATATATTTTACCATGTTTTTCAAGGCTTATATAAATTTAAGATTTATCAAAAAGATTTTCTACGGTGTCTTATTATTTTATTAAATTATTGAGCATAATTTTTTATAAATTAATTATTGAAATCAATTTTGTTTTACGTTAAATCTCTTTATTACTAAATTGACTTGTTGCATATTATTTGCATTTTATTTATTAATATTCATTGATTATTCAGTTGGCCTGATTATTAAATGTCATGATTATATGTTGAATTAAATGTTGGCTTGGTTAAATTATTTGTGATTTGTTTTATTCTCTTTATGAAAATGTGTGACAATTTAATAATTGTTATTTAAATTAATTTTAGTTTCCATTATAAGTTTAGATCTTTAAATAGTTGTATTTTATTTGCAATCTATTTAATTAATTAATCCTTGATTTTTGGGGTGCAAATATTGGGTTTTGTGAAAATATTTTAAAATGAAAACTTTTCAAACTGAGTGAACTTATGAAGGTTTTGAGAGAAAACAATATTTCAACTACTTATTATTTATTTGATTATTTATTATTAATTAATCAAGTTCATCTTATCGTTATATTATTATTATTATTATTATTATTATAATTGTGTCGTAGTTGGGGTCATTCACTGAGATGATTAGCATCTCATACGTGTTTTTAAAATTTATTCCCCTAGATCCAGGTTGGTAGACGTTCGCCCGGAGCGAGCTTGACCTTCGTAAATGTTGTGTTTCGAGGAGTTCTCTTTCTTTTTTATTTTTTTTTCTATTTGTAATATTTGTTTCTTTCCTATGTTGTATAACTTTCATACTTATTTGTACCCTATGATGCTCTGTATACTATATTTGATATATTTTATTAAATACTGCATTAGTTCCCTGTTTAATTTATTGAGATGCTGATTATTGTGGAAATAAATTGTAGTGAGATTGGAGGAATAAGGTGGTGTATTTAGAAGTGTGTTTTTTGTATAGGGAATTTTGTGGTAAGTCCAATCTTTAGGAAGGATGCTGTTGGATTTTCCTTAGAAAGTCCGATAAGGTTCTCCCTGGGATCGGGACTTGTCTAGGGTTCCGGTGGAGAATCTTGGAAGGGTTTGACATACCATATATACCCGCAGGCTATCATACTTGCCTGATGGGATGTACAATGAGTATGCAATTGATACGAGTGATAATAATAATAATGGTAATAAATTTATAAGTAATAAATAATAATAATAATAATTTCAACAACAATAATGATATTAATAACAATAACAATAATAATAATAATAGTAATAATCACAATAAATAATAATAACTACAATAATAATTAACAAAATAAAAATGATAAATATTAATAATAAAAAAATAGTAACAAGTATTAATAATAATAATAATAATAATAGTAGTAGTAGTAATAATAACAATAGTAATTACAATAACAAATACTGATAATAAATGAAAACCATAATTATGAATAGATAAAATAAAATAATTTAAAATAAAATTTTTAAATTTATAAATATACTACAAAATATGCACACTTGTAGCAGAGATACGTACCATACCATATAACATGCTAATACAAGACCCTATGATATCAGCTGTCACAAGTACAATATTACCAATATAGTTCGGGGTGGTTGCCTATAATGGCTGTTCGACCCACTTATCTTCTAGGTAGCAGAGTTACAGGCTAAGCTATTCATAGGTCGAATCGAATTATTGCCCCGTACAGTTTGGTACATATAGACATAACATACGATATATATATATATATATATATGAAAAAGATAGTTGATGCATCATACGATATACTAGTAGTGTCAGACAGCACCTGGCATTTCGAGCACTATCTGACGGGAATGTTAAAGAGAGAAACCTGTAATCGGTACCTTTGCATTCTGCAGTGTTGATTGCTAATAACTTATCATGGTTAAAATAATCGTCCTTCGATCAGTTTATGTTGGTTCTTCTATGTTTTCCATTTGAGGTCCTTTTTTTAATTTTTTTCTCTTTATTTAGATACTTTCTTTGTTTTCTTTATTAATATATTTAGTCTTTTTTAGAGTTCGTGAGAAAGGGACTTAAGGTTAATTGGATGCCTAACATATATATATATATATGTATGGTCGGGATGCTTCTTCTATTGCTAGTTTGATGCTTCTTTTCATGGGTACATTTATATGTAAAAAAGTAAATAGAGAATTAAATAACGAACACTTTATTATCCCAAGTATTTTTTTTTCCCCTTCAAACTATAAAAATCCTCACAGAACTATTTTTTCTTAGCAATGTAATTAGTTTAACATGTATTTGGACTGATGATTCTAGTAAAATTGTTCATACACAATAGCTCTGCTTACGAAACTTTTTTAATTCCATTTTTGATTTGCTTAATTCTTTTTGCATTATATTAATTAATTTTGTCAAATTGATTAGAAAAAATAGTAATGCTACAAACATTAAATTGTTTATCAAATATGTAACATATTATGTATCATTATATTTATTGGTATATTATTATAACTTACTTATAGATACATTTACTTTAAATGAATAAAAAAACAAAGTAAACATTGCCATATTATTTGGTAAACCATTTGGTAGTATTATTGTAGAGAAAATTGCATGATACTAGAATGACCTATTAGAATAGAACAATGCCGGAGTTATTAAAGTATTTACCAAATCATATAACCGTATTTAATTGTCTTTTTATTTTATTCACTTACCTATGTGAATTGGTAAATATTCATGGTGAATAATTTGGAGCTTATACCACTAATTGATTTAAATGTATATAAACTAAATATGTAACAAATAATCGATATATTTCAGGAGAACAACTCAAAGACTTTTTGTAACTTGAAAGACAAAGTCTAAAATATGTGATAGTTCGGAGAGTGAAGTGTTATTTACCCTACTAAAACCATAAAAATATAAACTAAATAATTTTAGATTAATCAGGGATATGCTGGATATATATATATATATTGATCTTGTCAAAAGTCTCACAGAACTCATGATAACGAGTTCAATAAGGTTTGAATTGATTTATTCTAGATCCTTAAATATAGAAAACTAATTATGTTCTCACAGTAAAAAATAGAAAAATAATTCATTAAGATATTATAAATAATATTATATGACAAATACAATACAATTAACCAGTAGCAATATTGATGCTAACAATATTGGATCATTGAGGTTATGTATACACCAACAATGCAATAAAACAAATGCTTATTACGCACTTAAACAAAAACAATTAAATCGTTTAATTATATAAATATTGCAAACATAAACTGCTCAATTATATCAACCCACCAATATAAGGTACTCCAGTTTTATGTAACCAATTATCCCCCAGCAAGAAATTGGAGACAGTAAAATCATCAGCATCAGTAGCATCGATCACATGGTAACCAGGCCATGCGACCCTCATTGTTGTATCCGATCCAGGGCCAGTGTTATCATACTCAGCATAATATAATGTGCTAAGAGCAAAATCTCCATTCCATACACTCCAACCAGCAAGATCTATTAATTTATCCATGAAAGATTGCATGAAGACAGTCCTGGCGTACTCCTTCCATGGCCTTCCTAGATATGTCTTTGTAGCACCCAAGTCTTCTGCAGCTCTTATGGTGCAGTTTTGAAAGGAAAAGCCCGTATTCTGATTCGGGTCGGTTCGACCTTGAGCAGTTATGGGATCAAATTGCCCCTTGATTGGTAATCTGGGAAATATGTTGCAGTTTTGGAAGACTACAGCGCCGTTTCCGAATATGAAATCGATTGTGCCGTAGATATCGCATTCTCGATAGAATTGTCTTAGAGAATGAGGATATAAGGTGTCTTGATAGCCTTCAAAGCTGCAGCTATAAAATGTTGATAAATCTGCTCCATTTCTCAGGGCTACTGCTTGCCCTTTGCTTGGTCCGGCCGTATTGCGGAAAGTTATGTCTACACCAAGAAACCCTTCTCCCACCACAGCTGCATACATTGCATTGCACACTCATATATATTATATTCATGTTACCAGCAAATTGCACAATCTACTAACTTAAGACTTTTTAATTTATGTTGAATTAAAAAGGAAGATAAGATCCCATGAGTCAAGGACTCATACGATCACATCTTAATATTTTATTGTTCCATTTCTTATATATATATATATATATATATATATTAATTTTATATGTTTTGGTGTCATGTGTTCTACATGATTAATATGTAATGCGCATTATAAAAATTAATTAGTATAGTTGCTGATTTTGTTTATTGTTTTGACTGGATTAAAATTAAAAAAAAAAAAAAAAGAAGCTATTTTTTGCTCTTTGGCCAATATTACCAGTTGATGTTTCTCAGGTAGATTTGTAGTTTTTAAAAGTCCAAAAGCATTTAAATCAAACTAATTAGTTATCACCATAAAAAGTGCTGCGGGTTCCATTGGTGATGATCACCAATTACAAGAGTAACAACGCTCTTAAAAAACTTACTCTTAATAGAATGGTACTTACCAAATGTTGCAGAGTTGAAAGTAGTCCACCCATCTCCTACGCTTCGATTTCCTGTAATGATTGTCTGACCAATACCATCTCCAAGGATGAACAAGTAGTTCTGGTTCCTTGCAATGGAAACATACTCTTCATATATACCGGCAGCAACATAGATAAAGAAGTACCCATCAGAAGCATCCGAGATGCTTGGAGCAGCAGCGATGGCTTCATTGATGGTAGTGAAGTTTCCCCATCCTTCCTTACTTACAGTGACAATGTCTTTGATCAACACAGAATCTCCATTTCCGGCAGCACGAACAACACGTTTACTTCGTCTCAAGATGGCCTCAAAAATAGCATGGTTTTGGCTTGATACGCCCAAGGCCATGCGTCCATTTCTTGATGTAGGATCGATCTTGGGGGGCTGCCGTGATTTTCCGCGACCTCTCTGCTTAGGCACCCAGCCCTTTTTAAATAGATCAAGAGAGATACTTTGAAATTTAGTATCATTCAAAAGGGAATTCAAAATATCATTCTTGATAGTCCCGGCAGAATTTGTGGAGTCTAGGCTCTCCACACATGTTTGGAGGTTGGTCAAGATGGCACTGAGCTTGGTTTGGACGTTCTCAGCTTCTGTCCTAGCGAGGATTTTACTAGTCCTTTTGACTGTTTGGGAGCAGGTTGATAAGAAATCTTGGTTCAGTGAGGCAAGATAGTGGCAATCCTGAAGAGCACGGATTGCGGGTTTTGAAAAATTGGGGTTACTTTTAAGAAGTTTGTCAATTAAATCGAAAAATATCTGGGATTGAGAAACTGAGCGTTGGAAAGAAAACCTTCCGAAGCCATAGACATTGTCGTTGTGATTAGGGAGCACAGATTTGCAAAAAGAAGGAAATTGAGTAAACTTGCAAACGTTTTCAGGGGAAACAGGAGGGGTCAGGCCGAAAGGGAATGGAAGGGTATTATCTGCATGTGATGGTAAGCTAATTAGAGGAAAAAGGATGAAGAAGGATATTCCTATGAAAGAGAAATGCTTAGAAGCCATCGCTTGGTTAGGGAAAGAAATAAAAGGGAAGGTTTAACGAGAACTTGTAAGAAAGATTGGTTTATGGGTGTTTTGGTTTGGTCTAGTACTTTATAAGGATAATGGAGACGGCTCGTGGGTTGCATGGTTATTAATTTGCATTTATTTATTGAGTTTGTGAATTGTGATATAGACGTGCCATTCTTAATTTAGAAGCAGAGATAATTTGTTTGCCAGGTTGGCGATGATTAAGGTGCTGGAGCCAAAAAATGTTACACACAGATTTTAATAATTTTTAAGTTGATATTGTTATGGTGGGTAGGATTTTCTCTTGTGAAATTGATATTACTCAACGTTTGAACCATGGGCTGTCTTATAGATTCTCTTATCTATTATGTCCCCAAAATTTGAACTAAATATCAGATTTTTTTTCTTCCCTACCAGACCCCAGAAAGTAGCAATTCATCAGGAAAAAAAAGAAAAGAAAAAAAAAGACCAGATTGTAGCAAAGTCATTGTTATCTCATGTAAGAACTATTGTTATATTGGAGAACCATAGCCCTCATAAATATTTTGTTCAAATTTAATAAGCAAGTTATAGAGAATGATATAATAAATAAATAATTACTTCTAACGTATTCTGAAAAACAATATGTTCTTTGTTATTATTATTATTATTCGATCACCTCACTTTTTTTTTTTTTTTTTTTTGAAGATGATTCTATAATACCTCAAATTTTCAATTTCTATTTTTTAATTTCAAAAAAAAAAAATATTATGGTGCTTGTGTGTGTGTTTATTAATTTCTCATTAATTTCTTTCTATATATAAAATGGTGGAATTTTTTTTCAATATTTTATTCATTTTTGAAATTGACAGATTTTAAATTTGGAATTACAATTTTTATTTATTTATTTTTTTTGAAATTGTTTGTCTTGTATGTGTGTGTAAGTACAATTTTTTTATTATTTTCTTTAATCTTGTTTACCTAGACTAGAATCTTATTTTAATTTAAAACCCTCAGAATTCAATTATTGGTGTGTGCACGGGGCAATTTTAATAAATGACTTATTATTTAGGGTTTCGATGATATATAACGGAAAATTTTATTAAATCACTTACTATGTAGGATTTGAATGATATATAACCCTACTTTTACAAATATGGATATTTAACTTTTCTTACATGATGAATATACTAATATGCTCTTCTTTATAGAAAATAATTAAAATACGGTGTATTTCCTATTTCCCCAAAATTTTCACGGCTCTTCTTCTTCTATTCGTTCTTCATTCTCCTAAATCAAATTCCTGTCTTGCTGTCGACTATGTTTCCCATGCAAATTCTGAATCCGTTTTCCCTCTCTCCGTCGATTGTTCTTTTTGTTGTCTACGATTTCTTCATCTGAAGGTAGGCTATATATATCCTATCGATGTGTCCTCTTCACTTAATATTTGTATAACTTAATTTTACTCATCCTTACTGAAAACGACATATTTCGTCCTAGTCTTAAGAATTGCAAAAAATTTAGAGACTACTAAATCCTAATCCATGCATCAAAATTTGCATAACATATTTAGCCATGTAAAACGTATCCTATAAGCGGGATTCGGGATTTTGTTTCGTAATTTTGTTAAGGGATTTTAATTTTCCAACAATTATATTCACTTATTAGAGGTCTCAACTAATGTTTATGTTATGGTACATCGAGAACAAGGACCTGAAACTTGTTTACGCTAATTTGATAGTCTTGGATGATTGCTAGTTTGAAGATGGACTAAACACTGTTCTAGTTGCAGAAGAGCAATATATTGCTCAAAGAAACGAAGTGTAATTAGATTTGTGGACTTGGACATACATAGAAAAATTAATGCTTAAATAGCCATAACTTTATTTATTATTATTTTTTTAAATATTTGCAGGTTAATCAAGAATTAGATTTTTTCATCTAGTTTTTACTTTAATCGTAGTGTGAATTCATGTGTTCTTATTTTTCTCTTTCTTTCTTTTTCTTTTTTTTTTGTTTTTTTTGTTACTATTATTTAGTTTGTTATGGTTTTGGATTTTTTTCCTGGTAATATATATTTCTTCTTTGACCAAGTGGACTACATTTTCTTTTTCATTTGAAGGATCAAGTGGATTAAATGGTGTGAATGATTTGTTTTAATGACTTTTTATGACTTTTTAATTGTGGACTGAATTTCCTAATGTGTGTTTTTGAAAAAAAAAATGATTTTTTTGTCAAAAATTGCATATGGTAAAAGAGATACACATGTTATTTTTGAGTTTTTGTAGCATTCAGAGAGAAGAACTTATGAGGAAATGTTGGTTGCATAGAGTAGTAAAGCTTAGGTACTGGAAGTTTGAAGAGAAAGACTTCAATGGTGCCGTGTTCAAGGCTTGTAGAATTCATTGTATCTTGGAAAACGAGCGTTATAGACCCATTTGCATCGGTGGGGTGAAAATTGTCCTAAAGACATTGTGGTATAACACAGGTTTCAGACAAATCTATCAACCAACCAACACCAACAGATAAACAAGTTCTAAAAATTTGTTTATTTATTTTTCCCAAATTTTATTTTACAATCTTAAGACGAATTTAGATATTTGTTTATATATATATATTTGTTTCTGATTTCTATTGTTATATACATATATGAGGATTTATATATTTATCTGTTTGTTTTTAGGAGAGATAAAATTTTCTCAACCCCGTACTTTATTTTGTTGAGGCAAAATTTTTATTTTCCATTGTTTTATAAAACAATTTTCATATTGAACAATTATCCATTTTTTATAAAATTTTTGGTGATTTTCTGCTAAATTTCAGTTGCCAGAATACTGAAAAATGTGGAAAAAATATTAAAATGGGTCAGCCGATCCGTTTATTGGAGAAACGAGTCAAAAAGACCCGGCTCGAGGTTGAAGACTAGTCAAAAATTGGGTCAACGGGCTGGTTTAAGTGTTGTGGGCTAGAGCATGGTTTTCTATTGGGTTAAGCCCAAGTGAAAGTGTAACACCTCGTCCCGAACCATGTCGGAATTTTGCACGTTGACCGAGGTTGACCGTTGACTTTGACGTTGACCGTTGACCAAGGGGTCAAAAGTTGACTTTTGACCCGATTGGAATTCTAGGTTGACTGAGGTACCGTTACGAAGTACACGTTGGCATGAGTTCGTACACTAGTAGCACGTGGAAAACGGAGCTACGGTTTGAAAGTTATGAGCATAACAAGTTGAGATCCAAATTGTCCAAGGGGTGCCGGAGTTGACTTTTTATTGATGCAAGGTTGAGCTTTGACTCATGCATGGTTGTGAAGTGCTCGTCGATACGAGTCCGTAGACTAGCGGCACGTCCAATTTGGACATGTGGTTTGGAAGTTATGGACCTGTTGAGTTTTTCAAACACCGTATTATTTTAATATTATTTTTAAACGCATAACGATGTGCCACGTGTGACTAAATAAGTGTGACCATGTGTCACCATAGTGAGGTGCCACATGTCAACCATGTATAATATCATATTATTTTATTATTATTTTGTGTAATAATATTATTTAATTATTTTTATTTTATTTTCTTTTCTTTTTCTTTTTCTTTTTCTTTTCTTTTCCCCACGTGGGAAAACAACTTCTCTTTTCTTTTCCTTTCTTCCCCTCTTCTTCCCCGAGCCCGACAGAGACAAAAACACGCAGAAATTTTTCTCTCTCTCTCTCTCTCTCCTTTGACTCTCTCCCTCTCTCTCTTTGACAGGCCGTTTGGCCGGATTTCAGTCGCCGGAAAGCCACACGTGCTGGCCATCGGTGAAGCCCAGCTCGCCGTGACCTCAGCCTCCAAATTTCCCGGCCAGTCGCCGGCGGACACGCCCAGATCGGGCCGGTGAAGTTGGCGGCGGCCGGTTAAGTTTTGCCGGCGATTCTCGCCGTTTCCGACCAATCCAGCCCGACCCATACCTCTATCCCACCATTTTCGACCCCTCTGAGTCCATTTCCAGGGTTAGATTGCCCAAAATCCCCACCGTTTGAGAGATCCCTCAAGTTTAAATCCGGCCGAAGCTTTCCGGCCAAATTCCAGCCACCTCCGGCGGAATTGGGGTCGATGGAGACCGGATTTGTAATCCTCGTCGCTCAAGCTTCGATTCGGTGTATTATTCGACTATTTTGGATAACGTTTGTGTTTGACCCCCCGGGTACTGGGTATTATTTACCCGATTAAAATATTAATTTATTTGACTGTGTGTGAATTTTGTTCTAGGAGCACGGGTGAGTCATGGAATTGATCCCATGGTGGATCATGGTTTAATTGCGTGCTCCAGGTGAGTGACCCACCTTTAAAAATATTTTGGGCAATTTATTATATTAATTTGGTGTTTATTCGATATCTGTAATTTGTGCTCATGTGGCATATTTTAAATATAATCGGGAAAAATATTATTTTATATATATTTACCCATTGGTGCTAAACGGAAATTTGGGGGTCATTAAGAAATTCTCGATTATTATTTTATTATGATTAAATGGTATTTATTACACATGAGTAAGTATTTTCAGTAATTGATTCTGTCTGGATTTTATATCATTTTTGGGCAATTAATTATGTTTAATTGGTATTTAAATTATGCTCATATGGTACAATTTAGTTATGATTTTATTGTGATTTACTTTATCTATTATGCATGAGCAAAGTATATTTCGGTAATAGTCGTACGTGGTTTTAAGTATTATTTTGGGCATAATTGGTTTAAATATTTTATGAAAATATTTGTTAAATTGGTGGTTTAATTTTATAATTATGCCCACGGTATTTTATCTGTTGAACCTCGTATTACGAGAAAATTTTGGTTTATTGTTATCGATGTTTTCGTACCGGTTTGTTAAATAAAAATATGTGGGATGGTAAGTGTGAAATTTTGATATATTTCCCACGGTAATTTTGGAAAACAGTACGGTTGGTTAATAATAATTATTTTAGACGCACTCATACAGTATTGGTGTTCTGGTGTATGGACACGTGGTAGCGCGCAAGTATTATGTGGTTAAGCGCCCAAGTATTATATCTCCCGTGGTTGCCATTGGACTGGGCAGACAAGTTTGATATTGGCCACAGTCGCCCCTCCCTTGGCCGGGATGATGGTTTCAACAGCGGTACTGTCGGGACGCCGAAGTGCCGTTTGCAAGTTTCTCTCTTTAATCTCCCCGCCAGTCGGTGCTCGGGACGCTGGGTATCGGAGGGCATCACTGGTATATGGTGTGGTGCGTCAAGTACAAATTTTCCGGATAGAAATTTCAAACCCCAAAGAGTACAAAATTATTTATTATTATAATTTATTGCAGTTTATTTATATTTGGGGTATTTATTTATTTATTTGTTGTTTATTAAATTATTTGGTCCCTTGGTTTTCGGGAAGTACGAATATCGAGTTTTATGAAAATGTTTTAAAAGGGGAACATTTCCAACGGAGTGAATAGTGAGGGTTTTGAGAGAAATTGTTACCTCAATTGTTTATTTATTTATTTATGTAATTGTTCGGTATGGATTAATTAAATTCCTTTATTTTTATATTATTAATATTAAAGGTGAACAGTAGATAGGGTCACTCACTGAGATGATTAGCATCTCATGTTTTTAAATTTTGTTCCCCTAGGTCCAGGTTGGAGACGTTGATTGTCCGGGGCGAGCCCAACGTCTCAGTTCCTTGCCGAAAGTTCAAGAAGTATTTCTTCCCTTTTTCCTCTCTATCCTATATTACTTCTTATCTGTCATTGTATAAATTCCACATGTATCTATATAATGCTCTGTATACTGTATTGGATGTGTAGTTGTTCTTTATACACTGGGTTGCTGCTGTTGTTATTTGAAGTGCTGTAAATTTGTAGAATCAAATTGTAGTAACGTGGGAGAAATAAGAGGATGTTTATAGAAGTGTATTTTCAGTGCAGGTAATTTTTGGTTAGTTCTACCCTTACGGGAGGTGCTGCCGGATTTTCCTTGGAAGGTTCGGTGGTATTTCCCTGGGATCAGGGCTTGTCTAGGGTTCCGGGAAGGAATTCTGGACGGGTCCTGACAGAAAGCCCCGCCCATGTGTCCATGAGCAATTTTGGCCAAAATGTTTTAGGGTGCCATGTGCCATGTAGAGAGAGGCTCCAAATGTCACACAGTGGCAAGGCCATGTGTTGCACAGGTGTGGGACCACCCAATGGAATGGGACACGTGTCACACAGTGACAAGGCCACTTGTTGACCAACGAGCAGGGACATGTGTCATACAAAGACACAGTCAAGGCAGTGCCTCCTGTCCTCCAATGTGGAAGACACGTGTCATACTATGGTTGGTCTATGTAGCTGGCACAGTGACGTCAATAAGTGCCATGACAGCACTGACTGCTACATTAGCTTGCTGCCACATCAACATGAGCCATGTTAGAGGGTGCCACATCAGCATAGGCTGCCATATCACCAGTGCCACATCATCATGGGTGCCACATGGTGGATGATGTTATTATGATGTCAATAATGATGTCAGCATTGGTGCTTGTTTAAAGTAATTTTACGAGTGTATACAATAAATTTCTTATATAGAAATTTTGTGGGTGCATAAAGAGAAACCCAAAAAAATCAAAATGTTGTAATTTCTTATTAGAATTGGTTATAATTAGTTTGTTGGATTTAAAATAACAACTAATTGATTTATGTTTTGTGATTTTACATAAATGGCAAGTGGATAAGATAATATAACTTCTAATATGAGGTCAATTGTGCCTCTTTATGCATCGGTCGCTATACTTGCAAATCATGTTGAGTGACCAGAGAAGTTTAATGGAGCATATTTTAAGAGGTGGTAACAGAAGATGTTGTTTTACTTGACCACCCTGAACCTTGTGAAGTTCCTAACTGAATAAGCGTCTCCAAGTAATGATGAGAGTGATAGAGAAACACTCATGGCGGTGGATGCATGGAAGCATTTTGATTATTTTGTGTTGGAATTATATCCTGAATGGCCTATCAGATGCTTTGTACGAAATGTACTATAGCACAAAAACAGCATAAGAGCTATGGGAAACTTTGGACTACAAGTACAAAACTGAGAATGCTAGTTCCGAAAAGTTTGCAGTAGGCCAATTCTGAATTCATGATGGTGAATTCAAAGGCTTTGATGAGTTAAGTATATGAATTACAAGTGCTTATTTAAGAATCTTTTGCTAAGGGATGGCAATAAATGAAGCCTTTTTAGTAATAGCTATGATTGAGAAGCTACCTCCTAGATAGAAAGACTACAAGAATTATCTTAAACATAAGAGAAAGGAAATGGATATGGAGACTCTTGTTGGCAAACTTCATATCGAAGATGACAATAGAAGATTTGATAAAAAGATCTTTGATAAAACAAGGCCAATATTGTAGAGCATGGTCAAAGCTCCAAGAACAAGAACAAAATTAGAAAAGATTCCAAGTTGGGGCTTAAGAAGGGATCTCCAATAAGGCCAAGTTTCAAGGCAAATGATTTAACTATGACATTATGGGTAACAGAGCATCAGACTATAGGCTATCGAAAAGGAAGAGAAATAAAGAGGCACATATGATGGACCAAATCACTCGAAAGGTTGATGATATCGATCTCAATGCTGTTGTCTTTGAAGTGAACTTGGTAGGGTCAAATCCTAAAGAGTGGTGGATTGATACTGGTGCGACGTGCCACGGATGTTCAGGCAAGAACTTGTTCACTTCTTTCGAACCAAGTAAAAATGGGGAAAAGTTGTTCATGGGCAATTCTGCCATGTTTGAAATCCAATGGGAGAGGCAAGGCAGTTCAGAAGATGACATCTGGAAAGAACCTAACTATAAACAATGTGATGTATGTTCTAGATATTCGCAAGAATCTAGTGTCTGAATCGCTTATGAGCAAGCATGGTTTTCGTTTAATGTTCGAGTATGATAAGGTTGTTTTGTCCAAATATGGAATGTTTGTGGAAAAAGACTATGTACTCAATGGTTTGTTTAAACTGAGTGTAATGATTGTAAAACCAAATGAAATTAATAAAGCTAGCACTTCTTCTACTTACTTGCTTGAGTCTTCCAATTCATGTCATGGTAAACTAGGTTATGTTAATTATAATTCTCTACAAAGGTTAATTAACTTGAATCTTATTCCCACATTTGAAATTGATTCCAAATATAAGTGTGAAACTTATGTAGAGTCAAAAACTACGAGGTTGTCATATCAAATGATTGAAAGGAATACTAAACCTTTGGATTTAATCCATAGTGATATATGTGATTTGAAATTCGCACCAACTAGAAGTGGTAATAAGTATTTTATCACTTTTATTGATGATAGCACGAAATATTGCTAAGTATATTTGCTTAAGAGCAAGGATGAGGCACTAGAAAAGTTTATTCTCTATAAAATTGAAGTTGAGTATCAACTTAATAAAAAGATTAAAATAATAAGAAGTGATAATGTTGGCGATTATGTAACTTCATTTGGTGACTATTGTGCTCAACATGGTATTAGACATGAAATTACCCCACCATATTCACCACAATCAAATGGTGTGATTGAATGGAAAAATCATACCTTAAAAGATATGATGAATGAAATGTTGATAAGTTATGGATCATCACAGAATTTGTGGGAGGAAACCATTTTATCGGTAAACTACCTTTTAAATAAGGTGTCCCAGAAAGATCAAGTGAAGATGCCCTATGAGTTTTGGAAAGGAAGATAAATTTCCTATAAATACTTATAAGCATGGGGGTGTTTGACCAAAGTAGTTCCTAAGAAAATGAAAATAGGTCCAAAAATAGTTGATTGCATCTTCATAGGATATGCTCAAAATAGTAATGCATATCAATTTTTTGTTTATAGGTATGAAATACCAGATATGCATAAGAACACAATAATGAAATCGAGAAATGCATCATTTTGAAGCACATTTTTCCATATACATTTGAAGAAGCACCGAGTTTGTCTAAATGAATATATGATGTTCTCAATGAGGATAATCATGATAGTGATCAAGAATAAGAGACTGAAGATGAGACTGAGGTTGATCTTAGACGAAGCAAGAGAGTAAGGATGAAAAAATCCTTCGGTTTGGATTTTCTTACTTACATGCTAGAAAGTGAGTCTTAAAGCTTTCAAGGAGCTGCAAACTCTCCTAAAAGGAATTTATGAAAAGAAACCATAAAAAGTGAGATGATTCCATCTTGTAGAATCACACTTAGGAGTTAGTAGATCTACCTTCAGGTTGTAAACCATTAGGTTACAAATGGATATTTAAAAGAGGAATGAAAGTAGGTGGAACAATAGATAAATACAAGGCAAGGCTTATAATTAAGGGATACAAGCAACAAGAAGGCCTTGATTATTTTGATTATATATTCTCCAATAATGATAACAAATTCCATAAGGATCGTACTGGTGATAACTACATTGAGGGATCTTGAAGTACATCAAATGGATGTTAAAACATCCTTTCTTAATGGAGATCTTTATGAAGTGATCTACATGAAGCAATCTGAGGGTATCCCCGCACCAGGACAAGAAAAGAAAATCTGTAAATTGGTGAAATCTATGGACTAAAACAAGCTTCAAAGCAGTGGCATAAAAAATTTGATCGTGCCATGCTAAATGATGGGTTTAAAATAAATGAGTGGGACAAATATATCTATGTAAGAGATATAGAGAATGGATGCGTCATATGTTATTTATATGTAGATGACATACTCATTGTAAATAGTGACGACAATATGGTCCAAACTACAAAAATCATGTTAAAATTCAAATTTGACATGAAAGATATAACGCTTGCCGATGTGATTTTAGGAATGAAAATAACTAGAACTTTAAATGCAATTATTCTTAGTCAAACACATTATATGGATAAAATACTGGCTAACTCTAGTAAAGATGATACTGGCATAGCCAGAACACCTTATAGATATGAGTTTATACTTATCCAAGAACAAAAGGGAGAATGTATCTTAAGTGAATTATGCATGGGTGATTAGAAGACTGATGTGCTGATGAATTGTACAAGATCAGACATATCCTACGCTATAAGTAGACTAAGTAGATATTGTATTGTTTATTTTTAATTGGTGTGTCATATAGTACTAATGTATCGGATCATAATTATATTATAGCATACAGGTTTACCATGATACCTACAGTACACTAAGGTTGCGTTTGGTACGCAGGATAGGTTCCGATTGGACTGGATCGGACAGGACAAATCCATATCGGAAATGATAAAATAGTATAGTTCTGTGTTTGGCATAGCTTCAGACTTAATGGTGGACTAGTTGTCCCATGTTTGGTGCAGGATCGGACTAAATTGAACTATTTTAATTTTTATTTATTTTTCAAAATTGAAAAATATAAAAATTATATTTATATTTACAATAAAAAATGTTATATTTAAATAAAGTTGTAAATTTGTATAGTTATATTTACATACAAAATTTTAATATTTTTTTACACGCATAAATTATATGGATATATAATTTTAAAAATAAATTATTAAAATTTTCATTTATTTTAATTAAAAATGGGATGAAAGGGAAAAGAAATTCAAACTTGATACTAAAACAACGAAATAAAAATTCATTTTGCCATCCATTTATATTTATCATCCTTTTTTTCTTTCGTCAAGTGCTATACATATAAAATATATGAAAAAAATTTGCATACAAAAGGTTCTAAGCTTTTATTGGTGAACAATAGAACATTATTGCAATCCAAATCTGATAGAAAAATACTTAAATTGTCAATAAGTTCATGACTTGTTTAAGAGGTAAAACCAAACATAGCAGAAGGCATGTCTTTAAATTGGCTTTCCATGAAGACAATGGTGGGGTCTTTAAATTGGCTTTCCATGAAGACAATGGTGGAGTGTCTGATTGCTTATAAGTAGGAATCCTAGTTGCATATCTCTCACATTTAATAATATCCTTTAAAGCAAAAGATTTAAGCTCTGCCTTCTTTTCTGGTGTCAATTTAACAGAAAGAGCTCTAATGTTTTGGTTAAAATTCTCAATTTTGGTAGCTCCCAAGATAGGACAGGCATCAATTCCTTGGTAATGAACCTGCTGCTTGGTAAGTCTAGTGCGGATGGCTTATTGAGATGAAATTGTGCTGTTCTTGAACTTTTGCACGAACAAGCCAAATTTTTATGCACCAAAGGTGGTGCTGGGATGTTTGTAAAATAAATAAAAAAATGCCAAGAACAAGCCAAATTTTCAAATTTGGGGCACAACGAAGTTGTAAATGTTTGTGAAAAATAAATAAATAAATAAATAAACACCCACGACAACATAAACAAAGAGGAAGATGACAACTGGGGTCTGAAAAATTGGGGTCCTTACAATTGATGGAAGATCAAAGCCCTAAATTTAGAACTGATGGAAGATCGAAGCCCTAATTTTTACATATCAAAGCCCTTAAATTCTCCAAATCGAGTAGGAATCGGCTTTCATTTTATGGGGCAAATCAAAGGAGAAGAAAGGTCATGAAAGGGAAGGAAGAAGGAGAAGAATGTTAAGAAATGGCTGAAGAGATGTAGAGATGCAGAGATGGGGGGTAGAGTAAGAATCATACTCATCGGCCATTTTGTTCTTTGAAAAGATGCAGCCTCGGTGAGTTAAGGACAAAAATGACCCAAGCATGGAGATGGGTCTCATGAGTATCGATCGTGGGACTGATTTACTGTTTTGGATAACTTGTCCTATTTCCAAATTGCATTACCAAACATTAGACTGGGACACAATCACATCCTGTCCTGCTCAGTCCTGCTTACTAAACACTACCTAAGATTCATGAGGTTAGGTTCATCCCACAAGTTTATTATTGCCATGGTACCTTTGGTACATTAAGGGTCGTGAGGTCCCTATAAGTTTATAACGGCACATCACCTTAGAATGCTATGGGTCGTGAAATGGGTTTATCCTTCAGGTTTCATTTCTTTTACTATCCAATGGTGTTCTGGGATGCCGTGCATTACTTAATAGTGCTAGGTATATCATATAGTACATTGTTTATGTTTTTTATTATTTATGGGTTTTTTTGATATTTATGGTTTTTACTGCACTCTCATAATTATTTTGTGAAATTGTGTTTATATTATTTTATGCTCAATAGTTATATCATGATTAAGACAATTTATAATATTTTAATGATCGTTCACTTTATACTTTTTGAGCAGCGGTTTTATGATATTGATGTGGGGTACAAGTTTGGGTTTTACAAAATGATTTCTAAAAGGGAAACTTTTCAAACGAGTGGAACGAGACATCTCAAGATAAAGTCTTACGAAAATAAAGTGATATTCTCCTACTATACTATGCCACTCACTGAGATTTCTATATCTCACATTTTATTTATTTTAAATTCGTTCCCTTAGGTCCAGGTAGTTAGATGGCAGTCTATCTCGTGCACTGCTTATTATTTTGTACTTTCCACAGCATAGTAGCATTTGTCTTTCTTTACTCATCTTTATATTTCTAGACCTATTTATATTAATTGTACTTCTAAATTTTACAAATACTCTTAGAATGCTCTGATCTATATATTGGACATGGTATTAACCACACTATGTATGTGTGGCATGAATGTAGTATGACGGGCTCTGGTTCTAGACTTAGTTGTGAATTTGTATGCTGTTGTGGTTTTATCTTTTTGTTGAGGTATTATTTGATATTACGTGTGCTCACTTGTCCTCGTTTTAAGTGGAATTCCATTAGATATCCTCTAGGGATAGTCTAGTGGGATTTCACTTGGCGGGACCATCCGAAAGCATTCAGGTTGCTTAACCTAGACTTCTTCTTCCAATATACCATTTAGAAAGGCTGATTTTTTATCCAAATAGTATATGTTCCATGAATTATTGGCTGCATATGTAAGAAGTAGTCGAACAATTTCATGTCTTAGTACCGGTGCAAAGGTTTCCATATAGTCTACTCCATATTGTTAGACATATCTCTTTACAACCAGCCTAGCTTTATATTTGTTCAATGTGCCATCACGGTTTAGTTTAGTTTTAAAAACCCATTTAACACCTATGAATTTTCTATCATACAGAGCTCCTCCTTCATTGCAGTTTGCCATTCTTTATGTTAAACTGCTTCACTATAATTTGTTGGATCATATGTTGCCATGTTGGATCAAAAGGAGTTCTTGATTGAATATAAGCGCTTGTTTGTACTGTATGTTCTTTCAATCCCGTTGTGAATTTTCATCTATTATAACATCTCTTTAGACAACAACCTACATCTTTGACACATCATATATTCTATAGCCTTTTGAAACCAAGCTATGGCCAACAAGAATGCCAATCTTTGCTTTCTTGTCTAGCTTGGACCTCTTAGCATCATGAGCATGCATATAACAAATACTTCCAAAAACTTTTAAATGAGAAATTGAGGGTTTAAAACTATACCACAGTTCATTTGGAGTTTTAGAGTCAATTGCCTTACTTGGAAGTCTATTTAGGAGGGACACACTTGTGTTGGTAGCTTCGGCCTAAAATTTTTTTGGTAGACTTTTCTAAAACAGCAAGCATCTTGACAAGTCCATTATGGTTCTATTCTTCCTTTCAGTAACTCCATTTTGTTGTGGTGTGCATGGAGTTTTAAGTTGATGTATGATGCCATTTTGCTTGCAAATATCTTGGAAAGTACTTGAAATGTACTCACCACAATTATCGGTTTGAATTATCTTGATGGTTGTTTGAGCTTGATTCTCCACAAGTGTTTTGAATTCTTGAAATGCAGTTGCTACCTCTGATTTTTGTTTGAGGAAGTAGATCTAACATTTTCTTGAATAGTCATCAATAAAAATGACAAAATACATTCTCCCGGCATGAGTTATCTCATTCATCGATCCATACAAATCTGGGTGCACAAGTTGTAGTTTTTTCTTTGCTTTTTTGAGAGTTGTCAAATGAAATGGTTGCCTTTTAAGCTTGCCAAGTTGACGTGTTTGACATACAACGTCAACTTCTTGAATTTGTGGTAAATTCTTAACATTTCGTTGAGTTTGCATTTGCTTTACGGTGGCATGGTTGTAGTGATGGAGTCTTCTATGCCATAACTCCGATTCTTCTTGGACTTTGGCACTTAATGCTGATTGATTTTGTTGACTAAAATCAATCATAGTCTATTATCCTTCATATGGACAAGTATATTCTTTCTTCATGAGTTGTGGCACACCTAACAAATTCTTGGACAGATTAGAACATACAATATGTTTGTGATTAGTATTGTACCTTTTGATGTTTTGATTACCAAATCTCTTTTTCCTTGTACCTCCATCATTTGTCCATTTGCTGCCTTGATTTTTGTTGCAATTCTTGTGTCTAACATCATAAATAGGTCACGGTTTATGTAACACCCCGTCCCGAATCGCACCGGAATCCGTGCACGTTGACCGAGGTTGACCGTTGACCGTTGACCGAAGGGGTCAAAAGTTGACTTTTTGACTCAGTGGGAATTTCGAGTTGACTAGGGTACCGTGGCGAAGTGCACGATGCCACGAGTTCGTAGACTGGTAGCACGTCGAAAACGGAGCTACGGTTTGAAAGTTATGGGCAAAACAAGTTGAAGTGTAAACTGTCTAAAAGGTGCCGGGAGTTGACTTTTTCTTGTGATGTAATTGTGAGTTGACTCTTGTATGGTTGTAAAGTACTCGTCGATACGAGTTCATAGACTAGCGGCACGCTTAAATCGGACATGTGGTTAAAAAGTTATGGACGTTTGAAGTTTACCGGATACCGTATTATTTTAATGTTTTTTTTTGGGTCGGTGAACAGTGAAATGCCACGTGTCAGCTTCTGATTGGTCCACGTGGCATGAACAGTGTCACGCAGGGTTTTAATTTTGAAAAACTCTCGGGGAAGAGAGAGAAGAGAGAGAAAGAGAGAGAGGAGAGAGAAAGAGAGAGAGAGAGCCACCGCCGGCCACCGGATTTTGCCACTGTTCCGGCCGAGTTACTGTACACGCGCCGGACAGAAAGCTTGCCCACCTCATTTTCGGCAAAACCTCCAAATTTCACGGCGAACGGCCGCCGGACGCGCCCGGATCGGACGTCCGAAGTTTGGCGGCGATTTTTCCCCTCCACCGCCGGCCACCGCGAATCGGCACTGTTCCGGCCATTTTCCGGCCACACGCTCCTGACAGCCTTGATCCTCTCCTCAAGTCCGGCCTACCCACCAAAAATCACGGCCATCGGACCACCGACGCGCCGGGATCGGAGCGTTTTCCGGCGAGGGGTCGAAAATCTTCAAACGGTGATTTCTCCGCCGTCCGACCTCCGTTTTGCTCACCGTCGGTCCCGTTGGATTGCTCTCCTCACGATCTACAAATCTGCAAAATTTCACAATAAACGGCCACCGCCGGAAAATACTGTTCCGGCGACGGTTGCCGGTGACGTGGCGGCCCGCCGGAAATTACTGTTCCGGCGAGTACCCGAAAATTTCCGGCCAGCTCCAGTCTGCAGTGTTCGACCTCCTGAACCCAAATCCGACTTCCGTTTCCACCAATTCGCGACGGTTTGGGAGAATTGCGGAGCCGAAACCCGAAAAGCTTCCCGATAAAATTCAAACCCCGTCGGGTACGATCATCGAAAATTAAGACCGGATCTGTGATTAGCATCACTCGAGCTTCGATTCGGTATATGATTCGTAAATTTTAGTTATCGTTTGTGTTTTGACCCCCCGGGTACCGGGTATTATTTACCCGAATAAAATATTAATTTATTTGACTGTCTGTGAATTTTGTTCTAGGAGCACCGGTGAGTCGTAGAATTGATCCCGTAGTGGATCATGGGTTAATTGCGTGCTCCAGGTGAGTGACCCACCTTCAAATTAATTTTGGGAAATTTAATTGATGAATATATTATGTGTGAATTAAATATTTGGAATTTAATTTCTATGTGCCAAATATTTATTGGATTTATTGTAGAATTATTTATGAATTTATTGGATTTAAGAAAATATGAATTCTACAATTTATGCCATGTGGAATTATTTTATGGTTTTGAGGATTTTGAAATTGGTGTGGTTTTAATGGTAAATTGGGCACGATTCGATTTTCAAATATTTCAAGGAAAATATTTGGTTATGTTGGTGATTTCAATTTTTATGAAATATGCCCATAAAATATTATGGGATTTGATTATGATATTTCGAGAAATTATTTATGCTTGGAAAAAATGTGGATATTTGAATTGATGGATTTGGGAGTTGGTGGATTTGAAAATCATGGGATTTATGGTATTAATTATAAGGAAATTGTGGAGAATTTCCCGGTTCAAGCGGATGGATTATGCCCGCTATGCTTATGAAAAATGTGAAATTTGTTTTAAATTTATGGATTTTATGATTTTTAGATGCACCGTGCACGTACTGGTGTTCTGATTATGTGATATGGTATATGTGATATGGTTAGTGTGCACACGGTTGTGATTAGCGCGCAGGTGGGTGTGATTAGCGCGCAGGTGATGTGATTAGCGCGCAGGTGGGTGTAAGTAGCGCGCGGTTGATATTATGAGGGTGTCCTGTGGATGCCATCGGAGAGGGCGGCCACCCCCCTTTGGCCGGGACACCAGGTTAGCAGTGGCGCTGTGGGACGCCACGCGACCGTATGCCGGTTTCTCTCTATAACCTCCTGTCTGGCGGTACCTTGGGACGCTGGGTACTGTTGGCGCCACTGGTATATAGTGGGTGCATCAAATGATTTTCAGAACTGTGTTTTAAAAATAAAATGTTTGGAAACTGAATTGGAATTAAAGATATAATTGTTACCGCTTCTGGTATTTAATTGATGTCTTGGTTTCGGGGAATATGGATAAAGGGTTTTGTGAAATTGTTTTAAAAGGGGAACCTTTCCAACTGAGAGAATTGTAAGGGTTTTGAGAGAAAATATTATTTCCAAATAATTATTATTTATACTTATTACTGTGATAATATATGGTATAGTAGTAGGGTCGCTCACTGAGATGATTAGCATCTCACACTCTTAAATTCCGTTCCTCTAGGTACCAGGTTGTCGGTGTTCACTCGGAGCGAACTTGATCTTCCTCGCTGTTTTAGTTCGGCAGTACCCTGTTATTCTTTTATTGCAGTTGTAATATTTCTTTCACTCTTGTTGTATTTATTTTGCACTGGATTACTGTATTTAGTTTTTTAAGTACTGCAATTTGTGGAACCAATTTGTAGTTTGTGGGAGGAATAAGGGGATATTTTTGAAGTGTGTTTTCAGTGCAGGTAAATTTGTGGTAAGTAAATCCCTTAGGGGAGGTGCTGCCGGATTTTCCGTTGGAAGGTTCGGTGGTATTTCCCTGGGATCAGGGCTGTCTAGGGTTCCGGAGGAGGAATTCTGGACGGGTCCTGACAGTTTAGCACATGTGGTTGGTACAACCTTTATCCAAGATCTATGAGCCTTTGGTTATGCTTGCAAGGTTACAGGTGGCTGTGAAGGTGTGTTCATGTTCTTCATTTGACTCCTCGAATTCTTAAGCTTGTCATGCTTATTGTTTTTGATTTCTTTGCTTGGAAACTTTCTCCATGTGACCAAATTGTTTGCAAACTTTGCATTGAGCATTCGGTCTCCACCAGCATAGCTTGACTGTGTGTCTTTGCTTTTTTTATATTGTGCAAGGACTAAAGGTCTTTTTGTTCCCTCTTTGGTTTATGGTGTCCCTGCCTCTATTTCATTTTTGAAAAGGATTAGCTTGCTGGATTGACTTACCCTTATTGGTGGCTATAAAGGCTGCTTCACTCGAGCTAGAATCACTTTAAAGCCGAAGACTCCTTCTTTGTTCCATGGCTTGCAAAGTATTTATCAATTCAGCAAGTGAGATATATGAGAGATCTTTTTTCACTTCCAAAGATGAAATATTTGATTCATACTTCTCGAAAAGGCATATAAGGATCTTTCCAACAATCTTTTTCTCTGGAAAGTCTTCACCTTGTAACCGAATTTGGTTCACAACCTTCATGACTTTGTTTGAGAATTCTTTCACAGTTTCATGTTCTTACATCTTCAAATCCTCAAACTCTCTTCTAAGGTTGAGTAAATGCATTTTTTTTGTTCTTGTGTTTCCTTTAAACTTTTCTTAAAGCCTTTCCCAAGCTTCTTTAAGTGTTTTGCAAGCCATAATCCTAGTAAATATCTCATTGGTAACAGCAGCTTATATTGCTGTGAGAGCTTTATAAGTTCTTGCGTTTTTTTCACTATAGTGATTAATTTGGTTTACAGAAGCTCCTACCCTTAAAGGTTCTAGTTCATAATCATATTTAACCAGCTCCTAAAGGTCATAAGCTTGAAGATAGGCTTTCATTTTGATTGACCAAATTGAGTCATTTTTGCCATAAAACAAAGGAGGTGCATGTGCTGAAAAATGTGAGGAAGCCATTGAAACCGATGGGTATTCTTTGGATTCTCACTCAGTTTTGGCAACCAATCAAAGAAACAAAGCTCTGGTACCAATTTGAAAGATGTAGGGCAAGGTTTATCTAGAGAGAACTGATGGAATTTGGTGTAGGTTTATGTTGTTGTACCCTAGAGCACAATCATTCAAGGTGTTAGTCAAGAATGATTGTTGTTGGTTCTTGGTTCTTGATTTTGTTTTTTTGGGGTTTGTTAAGGTTTTGTTTCTGGTTTTGATGGAGGTTTGGGGTCCTTGAGAAGGTTGTTAGCTTTTGGGAAGAAGAAGAAAACAAATGTAGTAGTTGAGAGAGAGAAAGAGAGAGAGAGAGAGAGAGAGCCAAAATTGTTGTTTTTCAAAATTTATTTTTTTGAATATTACTTCCTTAACGTTTTTCATTGCAATTTTCATACTTTTAAATACATCAACTAACTCTAATAAATGTGCTGAGCATGCAAGAAACCTTTTTTAATGGGCAGTTCAGCTTGTCTGAGGCATTTGAATTTGAAAACCAGCTACATTTGACTTGAAAATTTGAGGGAAGCCTTTTTGAATATTAAACTGTGTTCTAGCCAAAAATTAGATAAAACAAAGTCCATTTACCCATTAAAAAATAATCAAACCCGAGGCAGTTTTGTCCAGATTTCTGGGCAACAAAACTGCACAAAGGTCAGATTATTTAGGGCTTAACTCAGCCTTCCCAGCTCCAAATTGGGCCATTCTTTTTGCTGCTACTTCCTCTGCGTTTCTTGCACATTGTGGCAAGATCACCACATTTCAACACTCCTCCTTGGTGTTCTTGCTTGAAATATTGAGATGCTTCCTCAAGGTCTCAAATCTTGCTTTTGGAAGTGGCTTGGTGAAGAAATCAGCAAGGTTATCTTCGGTCTTGATATATTCCAAGCTTACTTCTCCATTTTCTTCAAACTCCCTCAAAGAGTGATACTTCACCGGTATGTGTTTTGTCCTTCCATGTTGAACAGGGTTCTTGGCTATTGATATGGCTGAAGTGTTGTCACATTTGATGATGGTTGAACCCTCTTGAGGATAACCAAGGTCCTCTAATAATTTCCTAAGCCAAATGCATTGATTTGCACATGAAGAGCAAGCAATGTACTCGACTTCGGTGGTGCTTTGACCGGTTGTTGCTTGCTTCTTTACATTCCATGAGAATGGTCCACTACCAAGTGAGAAAAGATACCGCGAAGTGCTTTTCATATCATCCAAGCATCCAGCCCAATCACTATCCGAGTAGGCCATTAATCTCATCACATCTTGCCTATCATACCAAACTCCAAAGTCTTGTGTTTCCTTTAAGTATCTAAGAATTCTTTTGGCACCTACAAAATGATTTTGGGATGGTGCTTGCATATATCTAGACAAAACACATGTGGCATGCATAATATCCGGTCTTGATGAACATACATAGAGCAAACTTCTTATCATGCTTCTATATAGGGTCAGGTTTACCTTTGGTGTGCCATCCTCCTTCCTGTATTTGTCTCCTTGGCTCATTGGTGTTGACATTGGCTTGCATTCATCAAGGTTGAACTTTTTCAAAAGATCTTTGATGTATTTCTCTTGAGATATGAAGATACCCCTAGAGCATTGCATCACTTCCACTCCAAGGAAGTAATTCATTTCACCAAGGCTTGACATGTCAAACTCTTTTTCAAAACTTCCACATTCTTTTCATTTTCACCCGTGACCAACAAATCATCCACATAGAGTGAGATAACAACCATGCCTTCTTCATTCCTTATGTATAGTGTTGGCTCATTTGAACTCCTCCTAAAGCCTTGGTAGATCAAGTAACCATCAATCTTGCCATACCAAGCCCTAGGTGCTTGCTTTAACCCGTAAAGTGCCTTGTGTAAATGGTAGATTTTGTCCTCATGTCCTTGAACAATGAAGCCTTCGAGTTGCTTGACATAAACCTTCTCTTGAAGCACACCATTCAAGAAAGCCGACTTTACATCAAGGTGGTACACCTTCCATGACATTGAGGCCGAGATGGATAGGATGAGCCTTATGGTCTCCATTCTTGCAACCGGTGCAAACGTCTCTCCATAATCTACACCCGCTTATTGTGCATAGCCTTGTGCCACAAGCCTTGCCTTGTGCTTGCATATTGTTCCATCCGGGTTGAACTTGGTCCTAAATATCCACTTTACACCAATTGGTTTCTTGTTTTTAGGTTTAGAAACCAAACACCAAGTTTCATTCTTTTCTATCATATCCATTTCGGTTTGCATGGCCTCCATCCACTCTTTCTTTTGCATAGCTTCTTGAGCATTGGTAGGATCACTCAAGGAAACATTGCACCTTTCATATATTTCAGACAATGGCCTTTCTCCTCTAACACCATGTCCAATCTCCAATTCGGCTCCAATGGTCTCAAGTGCATCCTCCTCATCATCTTCATTTTCTTCATTGTCATCGTCATTGGTTTCTTCTTCTTCATCATCCAACCGAGCATTATCTTCCTCCTTTGTCCAATCCCAAACAGCATCTTCATCAATCCTCACATCCCTTGTTACCACAAGTTTCTTGGTTTCCAAAGTGAAAACCTTAAAACCTTTGGTAACCTCACTAAAGCCAACCAAGATGCCCACATTTTCCCTTTTGTCAAGCTTGTCTTTCATGTGTGGATGAACATGGAGAAAACAAATACTTCCAAAGATTTTTATGTTGTCCAAATATGGTTTTTCTCCATACCATATCTCATAGGGTGTCTTGGACTCATTGGCTTTGGTGTATGCTCGGTTTTGGATGTAGCTAGCCGTGTATATGGCTTCGGCCCAAAACTTCTTTGGCATGTTCTTCTTATGTATCATGCACCTTGCCATCTCCATCAATGTCCTATTTTTTCTCTCACAAACACCATTTTGTTATGGTGTGTATGGTGTTGTGAATTGATGTACCATTCCATTTTCTTTGCAAAAATCCTCCATAGCCAAGCTTGTATATTCTCTACCATTTTCGGTTCTTAAGCACTTTATCTTTGCATCGCTTTGGGCTTCCACCATCTTCTTGAATTCCATGAACTTCTCAAGCACTTGTGACTTGGTTGTTAGAAAATATACCCAACACATCCTTGAGTAGTCATCAATGAAGGTTAGGAAGTACTTACAACCTCCAATTGATGACAAACTCATCGGTCCACACACATCCAAATGGACTAGCTCAAGCTTCTCCTTAGCTCTTCATGAACCGGCTTTAGGGAATGGAAGCCGTGTGGATTTCCCTAGTTGGCATACATCACATAGGCTTCTCATTTCCTCAATCTTTGGCATGTCCTTCAAAATGGCATTGGTGTTTTTCATGGCACCATAGCTAGAATGCCCAAGCCTTTTATGCCAAAGTTGGGAAATGGACTCCACTTTGGTTTTTAAGGCTTGTTCATTCTTAACTAGGTCCAATCTATAGCTTTTTTCCTTCAATGGTACCTTAAACAGCTCATTACCACAAGCATCATATATAATACATTCATCTTTTGCAAAATTTAAAGCAAAGCCTCTTTCTACCAATTGTGCTACTCTAAGTAAGTTTTCACACAAACTAGGAACATATAGCACATCTTTTATAATTTTGGTACCTTCCTTGGTGTTCAAGCACACATCTCCTTTGCCTTCTACTTCCATGAACGCCGATCACCAATCTTCACTTTGGTTTCGTAGTTTCGGTCAAGCTCCATAAAACCATCCTTTTGGAAACTCATGTGGTGTGAGCAACCACTATCCACAAGCCAACCGAGACCACTACTTGTGGCCTTAAGGCATGTGGCCACAAATAGGTTCTCGGCTTCTTCATTAACCACATTGACTTGTTGTCTCCTTTGCTTGCATACTTTGGCAATGTGGCCTTTTCCTCCATATCTTTCACAAGATGCATCCGGCCTCCAAAAACACTTGGATGGTGAATGTCCAAGCTTCTTGCAATGAGGGTAAGGTGGATACCCTCCTCGGTTTTGATGGCTTTGTTGTTGTTATTGTTGATTCCATCCACTTTTGTTGTTGTTTGTGTTGTTGTTGGTTGTAAAACCGGTTTGGTTGGTGTTGTTGCTCTTCTTTCCTTTATTCTTCTTTTTGTTGCCATGGCCACCATAGAATGCACTCTC
Organism: Ziziphus jujuba; assembly: GCF_031755915.1. NCBI lineage: Eukaryota > Viridiplantae > Streptophyta > Magnoliopsida > Rosales > Rhamnaceae > Ziziphus > Ziziphus jujuba. The sequence continues at coordinate 20,101,118 of NC_083383.1, read as the reverse complement.
TATGGTCTCCTCCTTTCTAATGGCTTTCCTTTGTTTGGTTGCTTGAAGAGCATTGATGAGCTCACTCAAGGTTATGAGCTCACTCACCTATCTCATGCCATGATTCTCTAACAATTATAATGAGTATCTACCTTTGGCAGAATTCACTTACAATAATAATTTTCACTCGAGCATTTAGATGTCAACTTATGAGGCACTGTATGGAAAACAATATAGGACTCCATTATGATGGAATGAGATAGGTGAAAGGAAACTTCTAGGCCTGGAAATTGTATAAGAGACAGTGGACAAGGTAAATATTATACAAGCTAGGCTGAAAGCAACACAACATAGGCAAAAGAGTTATGCGGATGTGCATAAGAAAGGTCTAAAGTTCAAAGTTGGTGATCAGGTATTCTTAAAACTCTATCCTTAGAAAGGCATAGTATGCTCTAGAAAATGAGGGAAGCAAAGTACTCACTAGATTGGACCTTACAAGATAGTTGAGAGAATAGGTCCAATGGCATACAAGTTAGACTTGCCAGAGGAGCTTTTTCGAGTCCATGATGTATTCCTCATCTCTATGCCCTACAAATATATCTCAGATCCATCACATATGTTGGAGACACTAGAGATTGAGTTAAGGGATGACTTATCCTAGCAGCCAGTGCAGATTCTGAGTAGGGAAGAAAAAAAGCATCGTAACAAGACCATTCCCTTAGTGAAGGTTCTTTGGAGAAATCACCAAGTCGAGGAGGCAACTCATGATGAGAGGATCAAATGCAGAGTTGATATCCTCATCTATTCCAAAACTAAGGTATGAATTTCATGGATGAAATTTCATTAAGTGGCGTAAGTTGCAACAACCCATATCAAATTACCTATGTTGCACAAGTTTGGCTAGGTTTGACCAAATAGACTATATGTGGATCTTTGATTAACTTTTTATATGGTCAAGATTTTATTTTGACTGATGTACCATTATGTAGAGCTCATCGATACGAGTTCATCGACTGGTGGCACACCAAATTCTGAGTTACGGATAAAAAGTTATGATTCTGAGAAGTTTTAAACATCAAACGTCCAAACCAGTCATAGATTTTTGGTTAGTGACCCAAGGGTCTATATAAGCATTGGAAAGCATGTTCAATAGGGAACAAATACGAAAATACTTGTTTTGTCCCTTAAGCTCGAAAATACTTCTAATCCATGTATTGGGATTGACCGTTTGAAGCCAGCAGCAGCCGTTTCTCACTTTCTAGTTGTTTGGCCCTTTTTTTAACAATTCCGAGCCAATCCACGCACCCCTCCCCCCATTTTCTAACCCTCGGAATCCATCCCTTGCTCTATATGTCCTCACCATTTGAGAGATATATCAAAAAGAGGTTTGATCGAGTCTTGCAACAAGTTTTCTGGCCACCATTAGCATTTTTTGCCTGATGTGAGCATACCATTGTAATCCTTATTTCTTGGGCTTTTTATTGATATAAATTTTGTGAATTTTCGACATCGTTTCATAATTTTTCCATTTTGGGTAATTAGTTAAATACAAGATAAATTTGGATTGTGTATGGACGAAATTGGCCAAATTGATTAAAATTGAGGTCAGATTAGTGTAATTATATATTAATAGAACCCATTGGAAAGTTCAATTTTGAAAGATTGGCCTTCGGATGGAAAGCCCCAATTTTGGGTATCGGGTTCTAAAGGTACATAGTATAATTGGACCGCTCAGTGTCCAATTTATGTAATTTTATAGTCATACAAATTATTTTAAGACATTTTGTACACACCAATGTCTTTCATTTTAGTTGTTGAAACCTAAGAAATATTTTATTATATTACAGGCACTCCTGTTAAGTCTAAAGGCAATTATGCGGAGGGGCATGAGTGAGCATCGATAGTACTATGAGTGATTATATTTTTAAAATGTTTTGGGCATATAGTATAATATATATGTGGTTTGAGTATTTACATTTATATATATCATTTGATTTAAATGTTTATTTTATATATATATATATATGCATATCTGCTTTTATATATATGTGTTATTATTTTATGTGACTTTTGACAATATTTTAAAGGATTTCTAGTTCTATTGAGTTCATAATGGACTTGTGGTATTTAAATATCTTGCTATTTCAATTAAAGGTTTAATCATTTTGGAAAATAATTTATTTTGAGAAAGCAGATTGTTGAAAATTTTATATTTTTAAGCATGTTTAAGTGTTTTATAATTTTACGTGCTTAAAAATGGTTTATGGTGATATATATTTTACTGTGTTATTTATAATTTTGGCATAAAAAGATGAGTTAGAATTTTTTGAATATTTAAACAGATGATTGAATTTGAATATTACGTTTTATGGTACAATATTATTTGAAAATGTATGATCCTATAAAGATTGTTTTATAGATGCTGTATTGTTTATTTTTTAGTTGGTGTATCATATAATATAGTGTAACGGATTTGTATTATATTATAGTGCGCAGGTTTGCCATGATACTTATAGTACACTAAGGGTTGTGAGGTTGAGTTCATCCTACAGATTTGTTATTGCAACGGTACCTTTCGTACATTAAGAGTTGTGAGGTTGGGTTCGCCCCATAAGCTTATGCCACATTGTCTTAGGATGCTCTAGGCCGTGAGATGGGTTTATCCCACAGGTTTCATTTCTTCTGCTGTCTGATGGTGTTCCAGAACACTGTGCACCACTTGATAGCACTAGGTATATTGTATGGTACATTGTTTATGTTTTTGGTTACATCATTGATTTTTCTGATATTTATGGTTTTTATGGCACTCTCATAATTATTTTGTAAAATTGTGTTTATGTTATTTTATACTCAATAATTGTATCATGATTAACACAGTCTATAATATTTTAATGATCACTCACTTTATACTTTTTGAACATCAATTTAATGATACTGATTCGGGGTACAAGTTTGAGTTTTGCGAAATGATTTTGAAAAGGAGAACTTTTCAAATGAGTAAAACAAGAGGTCTTGAAAGAAATATAGAAATAAAGTATTATTTTCCTATTATATTATGCCACTCACTAAGATTTTTCTATCTCACATTTTATTTGTTTTAAATGCTTTTCCCTAGGTTCAGACAGTTAAACGACAGTCTACCTCACACACCGCTTGTTATTTCGTACTTTACACAGCAGCAGTAGTATTTGTCTTTCTTTTATTATCCTTATCTTTCTATAGCTATTTATGTTAGTTGTACTTTTAAATTTTACAAATACTCTTACAATGCTCTAATATAGATATTGGACACATTATTGACCACGCTATGTATGTGTAGCATAGCATGTAGTATGACGGGTTGTAGTTATAGACCTTAGCTTTGGATTTGTATGCTTTTGTGGTTTTATCTTTATATTGAGGTGTTATTTGATATTGCATGTGTTCACTTGTCCCTGTGCTAAGTGGAGTTCCATTGGATATCCTTTAGGGATCGTTTAGTAGGACTTCACTAAGCAGGACCATCCAAAAGATCCTGGGAGGGTTTTCAGGGTGGTCCTGTCAAATACGATGAGTACACAGTTGATATTAATGATGATAGCAATAACAGTGACAAATTTAGAAGTAATAATAATAATAATAATAACAATAACAACAACAAAAAATAATTATAATAATTACCCTAAGAATAATTAATAATAATAATAGTAATAACAGCAACAATAATTACAATAACAAATAATAATAATAGAAAATCATAATTATTAATAGATAAAATAAAATAAAATAAAATTTTAAATTTTATAAATATACTATGGAATTCACACACTCGTAGCAGATGTACGCTCGATGTACAATTTAGCACACTGATGCATGGTCTCTGGTATCAACCATCGCAAGTACATTGCTACCAATACAGTCCGGGGTGGTTGCTTTTAATAACCGTTTTACCCACGGGCCTCGTTGGCAGCAAAGTTAGGAGACGAAGCTATTTATGGGTCAAATTGGTTCGTTGTCCCCTTACAATGTGATACACATGGACATAACATAATAATAGTATGTATATATGTATATGTAAACATGAAAAATACACTTGATGCACCATACAATAAATCAATTGTGTCAGACAGTACTCGGCATCCTAAGCACTATCCTGACGGGGAAGTTAAAGAGAGAAACCTGTAATCCATCACCTTGGTGTCTTGCTTCGCCAATTGTTAATAACTTGCCATGGTTAAACCAATCGTCCTTCAACTGAGGGGATGGTGGTTGATGCTCACTATGAATTATACTTGCCAATCCTTAGGTCCATAATTCTCATAGGATAGCCATACATATATGTATGCTAATCTATAATAAGCAACCATCCTGTGACCAAGGGGGGAGATGATTGATTCTTACTCTACATTATACTTGCCAACCCTCACATCCACGGCATCCATAAGATGACCATGATATAATAACCAAGCATTTTGCGGCCAAGGAGGTAGGCAGTTGACGCTCACTCTATATTATATTTGCCTACCCTCTCTCACGACAGCTCACAAATAATGATCATGTATATAACTTGCCCGTTGATCCATATAATAACCAACCATCTTACGGCCAAAAACAGTGGCAGCTGATGCTCACTCTGCATTATATTTGCCTACCCTCCCTCACCACAGCTCATAAAAGACAATCATGCAGCTCAGGTGAGGGGCGGGTGATGATCACTGTGCAAAATACTTGCCAACCCTCAAGTCCATGGCTCCCAAAGGATGACCATAATATAATAACTAATCATCCTGCAGTTAAGGAGGGAGTGACTGATGCCCACTGTTCAAATATATTCGCTAGTCCTTGGGTCCATAGCTCCTACAGGATAACCATACATATTTTGGCGCTAATTAATAAATACAATCCAGAACACCAGTACTGTATGGTGGATCTAAAAACTATAAAAATTTACAATATTATAATTATAGGAATTTGATAAAATACAATAGGGTTTCATACACTCTTGTTAAACCTTTAAATATCCAGATTTACTTTAAACAACCACATAAATCGAACAATTTTATAAAATTAATTATTACCAAAATAATTTCAATTTCATAAATATTCAAATACACAAATATATTTTATACAGTAGAGATTATTATTTTTCTTAAAACTGTAAATTTAATTTATGCAAGAATTATGTTTAATCACATAAAACTTACACATAAATAAACATACCTAAATATATTTTGTTTTGCATAATAAACTCAATAGTAAAATATAACAATAAATTTAACAATAATTTAACACAATAATCTTTTTAAAACCATAGATATAAATTTCATGCATCAAGTATATTTAAATCGTATAAAATCTACAAAATAAAATTATGTAACAAGGTCCTTGAATTTTCAAAACAAACATAATATTTTTGAAATTTTAAATAATATAAAATATATATATATATATATATAGAACATCTATATGTACACAAAGGTATCTATGTTCATCTATATACATTCATATATATTTACACATATATGTATAGAGTCATATACATGTAAACACAATCTTTTTAAAAAGTATATACATACTCATATACATATTTATAGAAATATATATACAAATATTTGTTGGAGTTTGGTGTAGTTTTGAGTTCACTTGGCTAAGAGTATTGTACATAAGATGTTAGTCTTATGCAGAACCTTTAATCTGGTTTTTGGTTTGATATTTAGGTGATTTTTATATTTGTTTTTGGTATGATCATATTTAGGATTGTTAGGGTTTTTTTTTTTAAAGGAAGAAGAAGAAGATGAAGCAGAAGAGAAGATGTTAGAGTAGGCCACACAAAACTAGACATTTGTTGTATATATAGATACAAAACTTATCTCACACATGTGAGGTGTGCGTGGGACCAAATGGAAGCCTTTAAAATTCAAAATTTACACATTTCCCACTCAAAATTATGATACATAACCGTTCAACCAGCAGCTCACATATGAATACATAATTATGACAAGGGTTGGTGAGATTTTGAATTTGAAAAAACTGTCTCTACCTAATCATATACTACTACTTTGACCAGATGGAAGGTTGGGATATCTTCATCCAAATTGCTTGAATTTTAGCGTGTGGTATGTTGAAATATTGAGGATGAAATCTACAGAAGCAATTCCAAAAGAATTGGGTAAGGCCTCTAATTCATCTCAAACCCATGGGCTATGTACTACTGGAAATCTCAGCAGTTATGCCAACTTGCAACCTGCATATCTTGAGCTTCCTAAGGCCTTTTTGAGTCATTATTTTTCCTATATTTTTCTTTTACGTGTCTATTACAACATATCCAAAAATTATAATCTTGTTCTAAATCTTAGAAGAAGGCCAGCCCCAACAATGGACCTATGTTGCTGGAAATATTGTTTCCAGCACATAGCCATTTTACAAAATAAAATCAATACCCAACAAATAGACAATATCTAAGCTAAATACAATAAAACTTAGGCATTCAAAAGAAATTAAAAGGAACATAAAACATAGACATAAATATTGCATTAGGTCATTGAACAAAATATTGCTTTAAAAAAAGAAAGAGGGTGCAAACCTTGGTAGACTTTGGTTTTGCTCAATGTGGCAAGATTACCACTTTTTCAACACTCCTCCTTGGTAATCTTGCTAGAGGCATTAAGGAGAGTCCTTAATGCCTCAAATCTGGTCTTTCCAAGTGGATTTGTGAACACATCTGTAAGGTTCTCCTCCGAATTCACATACTCCAAAGAGACTTCTCCAAGATCTTCAAACTCCCTCAAGGAATGATATTTCACCAGAATATGTTTTGTTCTTCTATATTGTACCGGGTTCATGGCTATTGAAATATCTGAAGTGTTGTCACATTTGATGATGGTTGGACTTTCTTGGGTATGACCAAGATCTCCCATCAACTTTCTTAACCAAACTCCATAATCACTAATGCCCTTAAGATACCTAAGAACTCTTTTAGCACCTTTAAGATGAGTTTGGGTGGGTGCTTATATGTATCTTGAAAGCACACACACGACATACATAATATCCGATCTAGATGAGCACTCATAAAGCAAACTATCAATTAAGGATCGATAAAGATTAGGATTTACCTTTGATGTGCCATCTTCACTTTGGTACTTCTCTACTTGGATCACTGGAGTGCTCATTGGATTGCATTCTTCAAGATTAAATTTCTTCAAAAGATCTTTGATATACTTTTCTTGTGATATAAATATTCCTCTTTGGCATTGTATTACTTCCCCGCCAAGGAAGTAGTTCATGAGACCCAAGCTAGACATCTCAAACTCCTTCTCAAGTTAATGCATTAGCTTATCCACATTCATTGGGTCCTCACCAGTGACCAGCAAGTTATCCACAAACAAAGAAGCCACTATCATGCTTCCTTCAACCCTCACATACAAAGTGGGTTCATTTTGGCTCCTCCTAAAGCCATGTTCAAGCAAGTAGTCATCTATCCTTGCATACCAAGCCCTAGGTGCTTGCTTAAGACCATATAAGGCTTTATGAAGCTTATAAACCTTATCTTCATGTCCTTCAATCACATAGACCTTGAGTTGCTTCATATACACTTCTTCTTGCAATACACCATTCAAGAATGCCGATTCATATCCAAGTGAAACACACGCCATTGCTTGGTAGCCGAAAACGCAAGGATGAGTTTAATGGTTTCCATCCTTGATACGGGTGCAAACATCTCCCCATAGTCAACTTCGGCTTGTTGTGCATAACCTTGACCACCAACCTTGCCTTGTGTTTGTAAATGGTGCCATCCGGATTGTATTTAGTTCTAAAGATCTATTTAACACCAATTGCTTTCTTGTTTTTCAGTTTAGTGACCAAGGACCAAGTCTTATTCTTCTCAATCATCTCCATTTCCACATCTATTACGTCCTTCCACTCTTTGTTCATTAAGGCCTCTTCCACACATGTAGGGTCACCAAGTGCAACATTATACCTTTCATAAATCTCGGACAAAGATCTCTCCCCTTTAATACCATCACCAACCTCCAAATCGGCTCCAATGATTTCTTTAAGTAGATCATCATCCTCCTCATTGTCTTCATCATTGTTGTTTTCAACATTTCTTTCTTCATTTTCTTCTTCAAGCTGCGGCTTATCCTCATTCACCAATAGCTCCTCCTTACTCCAATCCCATTTTGCATTCTCATCAATCTTACATCTCTTGTTACCACAAGCTTTTTGGTCTCTAGGTTATAGACCTTAAAACCTTTGGTAACCTCACTATATCCCACCAAGACACCAACATTAGCCTTTTTGTCAAGCTTATCTTTCACGCGTTGATGAACATGGAGAAAGCACACACTACCAAAATACTTTAACATTCTCTAAAGAAGTTTTCTCTCTAAACAAAAACTCATAGGGTGTCTTGCCTTCAATGGATTTGGTAAAGCAATTGTTTTGAATGTAAGAACTAGTATAGATAGCCTCGACCCAAAATTTCTTTGGCATTTTCTTTTTATGAATCATACACCAAGCCATCTCTATCAATGTCCTATTCTTCCTCTCACACACATCATTTTGTTGTGGTGTGTATGGTGTGGTAAATTGATGAATTATTTCATTTTATTTGCAAAAATCTTCAAGAGCTAGGCTAGTATATTCACCACCAATGTTAGTCCTTAAGCACATCAAAATGGACCTACTTTGATTTTCAAACAACTTCTTGAATTCCATAAATTTTTCTAGAACTTGTGACTTATGTGTTAGCAAATAAATCCAACACATCCTAGAGTAGCCATCAATAAAAGTGAGAAAGTATTTATGACTACTTAAGGAAGACACCCTCATGGGACCATACACATTCGAATGAATAAGTTCTAACTTCTCCTTGGCTCTCCATGCACCAATTTTAGGAAATGGAAACCTAGTGGAATTTCCAAGTTGACAAACTTCACACACATTTTTCACATCATCAATTGCACCATAACTAGAGTGACCAAGCCTTTTATGCCAAAGTTGATAAATGGACTCAACTTTGCCTTTCAAAGCTTATTCACTATCTAGTAAATTCAACCTATAGCTTTTATCTTTCAAGGCAACTTTAAACATCTCATTTCCAAAAGCATCCAATATCAAACAAACATCATAACCAAAGTTCAAAACATATCCCTTTTCAACCAATTATGCAACACTCAACAAGTTTTCACATAATAAAGGCACATATATGACATTTTGGATAAGTTTTGTACCTTTATTGGTGTTAAATGAGATGTCTCCTTTTCCTTCTATATTCATGAAGCTTCCATTCCCAATCTTCACCCTTATCTTGTAGGATCGGTCAAGCTCCACAGATTTGGTTTCTTCAAAAGTCATGTGGGGTGAATAACCACTATCTACCAACCAACCAAAACCAGTACTTGTAGCGTTAAGGAATGTAGCGATAAATAAGGTCTCGGCCTTATTTAAGGTACATATATGGCTTTATGCCAACTTGTAACCTGCATATCTTGGGCAAGGCCTTTTTGAGTCATTATTTTTTCTATATTTTCTTTTACATGTCTATTACAACATATCCAAAAATCATAACCTTATTCTAAAAGCTCAGAGAACACTAGCCCCAACAATGAACCTATATTGCTGAAAACAGCACCATTTTACAAAATAAAATCAATGCCCAACAAAGAGATAATTTCTAAGTTAAATACAATAAAACTTAGGCATTCAAAAGACATTAAAAGGAACATAAAACAAAGACATAAATATTGTATTAGGTCATTCAACAAAATATTTCTTTTAAATAAATAAAGAGGGTGCAAACCTTGGTAGATTTTGGTATGCACAAGATGGCAAGATTACCACCTTTTCAACATTATTCACCTACACTCATATATGCATATATATAATCACATATGTTCACACACATATATATATATATATGCATATATATATATATACAATTCTTTTAATAAGAATATATATATATATATATATCCATGTACCCATATATATATATGCATCTATACACATGCCAAAGGAGTACCCACATATACTTATACTTATATACATGTACAAGATTATGCATTTGCAACATACATGCACATATTTATGAATGAACCTGTACATATATACATTGTTTAACAAAATTATCACAATAAATACAAATTTAACTCATAAATGGCAACTTTTCAAATACACCACCATAATTCACAAACGAAGTACCAATGGAAAGTGAAATGTGGAACACGCTACTTACCTCCATTGGACTCAATACCACCGATGGTCGAAAAATAACTGGAAAAACTAGGCCAAAGTTCTACTCGTCATATCTCTAAAACGATAGGCATTGAGCTAGATGAAGCCCAGAATTGAGTTGAATGAAGCTCAAAATCAAGCTCAGGAGGTCCAAAAATGGTGGGATGGAGTATCAATTCAGCCAAGAGGTGGTCAGATTGATGCCTGATCTAGGCGTGTCCGGTGACGGTGCACCATGGTTTTCTGAACTGTCGGCTGAAATCCTCACGGGCTCGACCCTCATTTGGCATGTGTGGTGTATGAACAACTAGAATGACCAGAATTTGATGAGGCTAGGAGAGAGAGAGAGAGAAAGAGAGAGAGAGAGAGAGAGAGAGAGAGAGAGAGAGAGAGAAGGGAGAAGGAAAAAGAAAAGAAAAAAATAATTTTTTATAAAGGATAGCACGTGGCACCCTCCTATAGCAGCACATAGCATCTTTATGAACCTAACACGTGGCACATTGCACAAGTCATAGACTCCTTTAAATATTCGATTACCCAGTAAAGTCAGTCATGGAAAAGATAGACATGACTTTATAGACTTATAAGTTTTCAACTGTATGTCCATCTTAAGCTTGCCTTCAGTTTACAGACTTATATCGATGAGCACTATCATATAGTATATGACTAAACAACAAAATCCATATAGATAAAAGGTTAAATCTAGGCTCACTAATCAGTCTAGGTGCATCTCGTTTTGACCATAACTTTCTAATCTTAACTCTGATTTTGGCATACTAATAGTATATGATTTCGTGTCGATGAGTACGTCACCATGGTATGCCGATCAATGCAATAATTCCTCTCACAGTAAAAAATAATCGTGGGACCCATTAGGTCAACCCTATTCAACCTTAGTCAAACTTGGTTAAAAATTCAAATTGGGATAATTTTCTTGGGTCAGGATGTTACAATTTACCCCTTTATAAAGTTTCATCCTCGAAATTTAGCACACCCAATCAAAAGCAGAGTCAAAAAATGACTTACACCCATTACTTGGACTATTTGGTCATGTTATCTCCTGATTGACCATGGAGAGTGCGTATCACCTTTAAGAATAACTATATGGTAACAGGTAACCATTCGGGGTACACCGTACACCATATATCAGAAACTCCCAGAGGTAACGGAACCTAGAGCTTTGATACCCATCTAAAATTCTTTATTGGAACTCTATACAAGTCCAGACTAGGGAAACCTTAGGAGATCATCCTGTGGAAAATCTGGCAGAATCTCCCCTAAGAGTTGAGCATGTCCTAAAAATTTCCTCCATAGAAATCACACTTCACTACCATACCACCATATTCCTCCTAACTTATTACAAGGTTTTCTACAAAGTGCAGTACTCCATAATAAAAGCATAAGAATAGAGGTGTTGAAAATAATTTAATAAAAACAAATACATTTACACTTCATGTCCATCCACACCACCCACTTATTACAATTATACGTTATTTCAAACCAGTAAATACAAATAGAAGATAATAAAAACAACAACAATAATAATGATAATAACAACAACAATAACTCAATACTTGCCCAAAAGCTACCAACTTGCCCGAAGGTTACCATACTTGCCTGAAGGCTTCGATACTTGTTCAATTGGATGAATACAATGAGTACATAGTTGATACTAATAATGATCATAATAACAGTGAAAAATTTACAAATAATAATAATGATAATAACAACAACAACAAATAGTAATAATAATACAAATAATAACTAATAATAATAATAGTAATAATAACAATAATAATTAAAATAATAAATAATGATAATAACTGAAAATTATAATTATTAATAGATAAAATAAAATAAAATAAAGTAAAATAAAATTTTGAAATTTATAAATATACTATCATATTCACACACTCGTAGCGAAGGTACGCCTGATGTACCATATAGCAAGCTAATGCACAGTCCCATAATATCAATCGTTGCAATTACACTGCTACCAATACGATTCAGGGAGGTTTCCTATAGTAGCCGTCCAACTCACTGGCCTCGTAGGCAGCAGAGTTACGAGACCAAGCTATTCATGGGCCGAATCTAGTCGTTGTCCCCGTACGATGTGATACATACAAACATAACATAATATATATATATATATGTATATGTATATGTGAAAAAAAAAAACTTGATGAACCATACAATATCAAGCACTATTTTAACATGGAGGTTAAAAAGAGAAACTTACAATTGGTCACTTTAGCATCTCGCGGTGCCAATTGATAATAACTTGCTATGGCTAAACGAGTTGTCCTTCGATCAAAGAAAGCATGACTAATGCTCATGTGCATTATACTTTCCAATCCTTAGGTCTATAGCTCCCACAGGATGGCCATGCATATGTATGCGCTAATCCATAATAACCAACCATCTTGTGGCCAATGGGAGGTTGACTGATGCTCACTCTGCATTATACTTATCATCCCTCAGGTCCATAGCTTACACAGGATGACTATGATATAATAATCAACCATTTTGAGGCTAAGGAGAGGGGCAGCTGATGTTTAATCTGCAATATACTTGCCTAACCTCTCTCACCACAACTCACAAAGGATGACCATGTACATAAATTGTACACTGATCTATATAATAATCAATTATTCTACGACCAAACTATGAGGCGACTGATGTTCACTGTTCAAAATACTTACCAATCCTTAGGTCCATAGGTCCATGGCTCCCAGAGAATGACCATCATATAATAACTAACCATCCTGTGGCCAAAGAGAGGGATGGCTCCTACTCACTGTGCAAATATACTTAATAGCCCTCAGATCCATGGCTTCCATAGGATAACCATATATACTTGGGTGCTAATCAACAAATACAATAAAAAACATTAATACTGCATGGTGCATCTAAAAACTGTAAAAATTTTAAAAATTATGAACTTTGGGATTTGATAAAATAGCATTGAGTTTGACACACTTTTGCTAAACCCATATTATTTACTTTAAATAGCCACATAAATCCAACAATTTTATTAAATTAATTATTAGCAAAATAATTTCAATTTCACAAATATTCAAGCAAATATTTATATTTTATTCACTAAAAATTATTATTTTACCTAAATTTGTAAAAGTTATGTATGCAAGAATTATATTAAATTACAATAAACTTACTCTGAGAAATAAACATACATAAATATATTTTATTTTGTATAATAAACTAAATCGTAAAATATAAAAATAAATTTAACAATAATTTATCAAATTAATTTAACACAATAATTTTTTTGAAACCATAGATATAAATTTCATGCATCAAATATATTTAAATCATATAAAATCTAAACAATAAAATTAAATAACAATTTCCTTGAATTTTTAAAACATACATAATACTTTTCACAATTTTAAATAATACAAAATATATATACAACATTTTTATCAACACATGTATATATGTTCATGTATATACATTCATATATATTCACACATCTATACAGAGTCATATACATATAAACACAATCTTTCTAACAAGTATATACATGCTTATATACATATTTAGAAATATATATATATATATTCATATACACTCATATATACATGCAAATAATCACAAATGTTCACATATATATATATATATAATTCTTTTAATAACCATATATATATATATATCCATATACCCAAATATATATATATATATATATATATGTATCTATACATGTGCCAAAGGAGTATCCACATACACTCATATATACATGCATATAATCACATATGTTCACATATGTATATATATATATATATCCATATACCCAAATATATATATATATATATGTATCTATACATGTGCCAAAGGAGTATCCACATATACTTATATATACATATGTATACAACAATATGCATTTGCAACATACATGCACATATTTATGTGTGAACCTTTACATATATACACAATTTAACAAAATTATCACATTAAATACAAAATTTACTCAAAAATAGCAACTTTTCAAATACACCATCATAATTCACAAACAATGTACCAATAGAAAGTTAAAAGAGATGAGGACCGTGATATTGACCTCCATGAGACTCAATACCCCTACTGGTGGAGGAAAACTTCAGTGCATTGGTGGTACCAGCTCATCTGGTACCACTTCCAATGCATTACTGACACATATTAAAAAAAGTCCCACTATCATTCCTCACCATCATTTAAAATATGAAATATTAAAACATTAAATGTGGAGACAGAAAATATAAAATATAAAAAATAATAATGAGACCTTTTTTAATACGTGTCAGCAATGCATTGGAAATGGTACCAGATGAGTTGGTACGACCGATGCACTGGAGATTTTCTCTCAGTGGTGCGACAAATGAGTGAAAAAACTCAACCAAAGTTCAACTTGTTATATCTCCAAAATGGTAGGGAATTAAGATAAACGGAGCACAAAATCGAGCTTAGGAAGCCTAAAAATGGTGGGAAGGAAGATTAATTCAACCGTAAGATGGTTAGATCGCGGGAAAACCGACTTTACTATCGCCAGCAATGGACACCTGATTTGGGCGCTTTCGGTGACTGCTCGCTGTGGTCTTCCACCTACTAGCCAGACTCCTCACAGATTCTACCCTCGTCCAATGTGCGTGGTGCACGAACGGCCGTAATGACTAGAATCCTACTAGGCCGGGAGAGAGAGAGAGAGAGAGAGAGAGAGAGAGAGAGAGAGAGAGAGCTTTGCACATGAGAGAGAGGGGGGGGGGGAGGAAAAAGAAAAGGAAAAGAAAAAGTAAAAAATATATATATAAATATATATATTTTTTATCAACGAAGACACATGGAACCCTTATGTCGTGACATATGCACCTTCAACTGGTAACACGTGGCATAAGTCAGAGGATTCTTTAAATATTCCATTACCCAGTAAAGTTTGTCCAAGAAAAGATAGGCATGATTTTACAGACCCGTAACTTTTCAACGGTAGATCTAAATTAAGCATGCCTCCAATCTGCGAACTCTTATCGATGAATACTATCACATAGTACATGAGTCAATATCAAAATCCATTTAGATAAAATATTCAACTTTGGGCTTAATAATCAATCCGGATCGCATCTTGTTTTGACCATAACTTTCTAATCTTATTTTCGATTTTGACATACTACTAGTTTACAAACTCATGTTGATGAGTACTTTACTACGGTACATCGATCAACACAAAAATTCCTCTCACGGTAAAAAGTCAACTATCGAACCCACTTGGTCAACCCCATTCAACCTTGGTCAAATTTGGTTAAAACTTTAAATTCAAGACTTTTGTTTAGGTCAAGATATTACAAATTAGGCTTTAGATTTTCGTACATATATATATATATATATATGTAAAAAATTAAGTGGGCAACAAATTTATAACATAAAGCGTCATCTATTCTATTAAATTAACTTCTTCTAAATATTATTGTTTTTGTGATAACATTTAATGTATATAAAAGCATAATAAAATAAAATAAATATTGTTTTATTACTTTTATAGGTGGTCATTGACAACACTTTATCCTAATAAGCGTCGACTAGTGAAGACTTAGCCGATGTTTTTGATCTTAAAGGGTCGTGTGGTTTATTATGTAAGAATATTTACCTATTTTTAGAAATACAAAAATAAATTAATTAGTTAATTTTAATGAATATACTATAAAATTATTCGACTTTGAAATGTAAAAATAATCAATTAATAAATAATTTAGATTATAAAAATAATGTAATAAATTTATTTTATATTTATAAACGCTAACATAATTTAATTATTTATTTTTTCATTAAGGAAGTTTGGCCGACATTTTTTTTTTCACCTTAAAAGATTCACTCTATCTGAATATAAGTTATTTTAAAATTAGAAATATTTGGCCAACTCTTTTTTCTTTAAAAGGTTATGTTTGGCCGACACTATACTTTTTAAAGTGTTGTGCCATAAGTGCCAATTTCAAGACTAAACATGCAGTTTTCCAATTCTTTCATGAGCCCTAGCTAGTTTCTAGTTATTCTTCATGAAAGCCATCAACATTCAATTTTCAACAGTGAGTGTTTTTATGTTATCAGATGCCGACATTAGGCTAGAAAGCGTAGTTGAGGGTAATTGGGGATGAGATTTTGCTTCTGATTTTTGTGTGGTTCAATTTCGGTTTTGCTTGGGGTGGCGATTTAGCTCAATTTTCCATTGATCTCATTGACAGTAGAAGCTCGTCTTGGGTCATGATATTGCTCGATTTTGCTTAGGCTCGATGATGCATATTGTCATAGTTCTTGGTTGGGGATTTGTGTGATTTTGCTCGTTTGAGTAGGTCACTGGTTTGTTCGATCTGCATAGTGCTTTAGGTTGGGGTTTTGTTTGATTTGCTCCATTTTTCTCTTTGTGCTTGCAACACTATTGTAAGGATCTACCATAGTTCTTTAGCAGGTTTTATGATACCAATATTTACATTAATAAGTCCTAAAGCTTTATACTGGTAAAATTGTAAGACATGATAGACAATAAGACAACGATAAATGGATTTACTACTCTTTCTAATTTTACACAGTTTATTGTTCCACCACAAAGTCTATTTTCATATTGTATCTTACTCCAACACATCAATTTAAAAATGTTTATTACTTTGATTCTTGCTTTCCATCTAATTTTTATGCAAACATTGTAGCATCTGCTATGCTTTCTGGGCAAAAATATGTAGTCCAATAATCATAATCTAAATAAAACCAAACACCTTTGCCTTTATATCCAATACTAAACTTGTCATATGACTATATTTAGTATCTATGTGTTTCACATAGCTATAGGTGCTAGGATCCACCCAGGATCCCAGGCTAGCCATTATTAGGGGATCTCCCCTAAAGGTTGGACTTGCTCTGAAATTTCCTGCACATAAAGCACATTCTAATAATGCACCACATTATTCCTCCCACCATACTACAAATTCTTTCACAAGGGGCAATTCTTCAATAATAAAATAACAACAGGAATGGGTGCAAAGTAAATAATTTAACAATCCAACAACAACAATATTCAAAGCATGCTAGACGTTTAATTCAATAACAGAATTAGCACAAATAACAGGAAATTATGAAAGAAATATTATAAGAAAAGAAATGTTCTTCTCTGAACACGGTAGCAGACGGAAACGTTGAGCTCGCACCTCAAACAATCAATGTTTACCAACACTCAGGCCTAGTGAAATGGATTCAAAACAAAAAAATAATAACATGCTGATTATCCCACTGAGTGGCACCTAGCTATGTAATAAAATATATATTATTATAAGGAAATGAACAAATAAATGAATAAATAAATAAATAAATAAATAAATAAATATTAAGGAGTTTCTCTTAAAACCTTCATCATTTCACTCAGCTTGAAAAGTTTTCCTTTTTAAAACTATTTTTACAAAACCCATAATTTTGATATTCCCCAAAAATCAAAATGGTGACTAAAAATAATATTAGAATAAAATTATAAATAATTTTAAAAACAACTATTAATTCAAGACAAAATAAAATAAAATGTAATTAAAATTTATATGAACCAATTTAAAATAAAATAAAATAAAATCATTACAAAATAAATTAAATAATATATTGTAGAAATTAAATCCAACAATTTAAATCAGTTGTAAAATAGCAATTGGAATGGTTTAAAACAATACATCAAATAAAATATAATAAAAAATATTTTAAAACATTTTAATCTTAAAACTCATACCATGAATCAACTTGATCCACTACACTATATACCATGTGATGTCAAGTTGTATTCGATATTCTAAGTACCACTCTGATGAGGAGGTTAAGAGACATACTAGCAATCGGACACTTTGATGTCCCAATGTCCCAATACTAATAATCTATCATTCTATGGCCAGGGGAGAGAGAGGGGGAGGGATGACTGATGCTCACTATACAAAATACCTGCCAACCCTCTTGCCCATATCTCCCTCGGGATGGCAAATAAATATCGTGCACTAATCAACATATACAGTATAGAACACCAATATCGGATGTTGCATCTAAAATAATAAAATTTGGCAATGCAACAAACACCAAATTTTTATAAAATAATACCAAGTTTTCCAATATACTTTTCTAATCCCATAAAATTACTCACTTTTGTTCAAATCGAAATCCTAAATCCATAAAATTTCATAAACACAATTCTTTCCAAATAAATATAAATTTAAACATAATTATGTACACAGAAATATATTTTTTTGCACAATAAATTTAATGCAATTATTTTCTTCAAAACCACAAAATCAAATTGTGCATCAATTATATATAAACCACATAAATTTGCACAATATAATTTAATAGTAATTTTTATTTAATTTAAAATACATCATAGAATTTTCAAAAATTTAAACAACATAAATATATAATTATAACTGCCCGAAAATAAACTTTGAAGAAGGACAACTCACCTAAAATACACGGATCACTTGGGTCCTCCAAAGGGTCAGTCCCACGATTCACACAAGTACCTAATATTTTAATCGGGATATTTTATACAAAATTTACCAAAGGGAGCCAAAAGAAACTTTATCCAAAATTGGTAATATATTTATTAAATCGATGCTTACGATGCAAGGATCACAGATCGGGGCTTACCTTTCGGGAATCGGACCAGTGGTGGACAAGATCTGATTGAGAAGTTTAGGTAGCTAATTGTTCCCATAATCTGGTAATCCAATGAGAATTGGGCGAAACAGACCTTAAATTTGGAATTAAGGACCTCAAAATAGGTGGCAAAATGTGGTGGACTCGTCGGAAACTTACCAGTATTGATTTTGTTTTACTTAAATTTTTAGTTGTTAATTTAAGTTTATAGTTTAATTGAAATTGCCTTCTTGATTAATTTCTTAAATAAAATTAATTTGTGAAAATTTCTAGTATTTGGTTTATAGAAGGAAATTATTTTGAAGCCATTAATTCTCATGGGAGTGATACTCATATACACTTTATTACTTGTTTAATCATGCATCTTTGGGATTCATCATAATTAAATTTTTAGCTTTGTTGCCAATGATTTATATAATCTTTTATTATCGTTTTAGATTTTGGTTATCAATAAATTAGGTTTTTGGCACCATTACTGGGGATTGGATTTAGTTTTCGATTTTAAAAATTCTACTTTAACCAATATTTGAGTTAAACTAGTTAATTTTATTTTAGGAGCAACTTCTTTTCTTCGTCTATAATTTTCAGCATTTTTGTGTTTAATTTTTAGTTTGTTGGTTGTTTGTTTAGTTTTTTGTTTTTGCATTTGTTGGTGAATATAAAGGAATCAAAATCCTAAAATTGGACCTTACAATCCAAAACTTAAATGTGCTTAATGTAATCTTGCGAAAGTGAAAAGAATTCAAAAGCAAAAGTTTCAATTTCAAAAAATGTAGCTATGATGGAGGAGAATATTAACAATGAAGCTCCACCATAACGTCATTCTATTTGAGATTATTTCAAGTAATTGACGTTTGAGTATCTTTTGGTAATTCAAAGGCAATTTATCAATGTAAACAATTTTGAGTTAAAAGTGGTGCAACAAAATCAATTTGGTGGTTTTACTGGTGAGAATCCAAATACTCATCTTGCTATGTTTTTAATAGTTACAAAAATGGTCAAAATTAATGGTGTTGGAGATGATGCAATTTAGTTAAGATTGTTTATTTTTTCTTTGAGGGATGAAGCTCATAATTGGTTACACACTTTACAACTGGGTTTTATCGCCATATGAGATGTAGAGAAATTCTTGAACAAGTTTTTACCACTTTCTAAGTCTTCTTAATTGAGGAGTGAAGTTAGCGGACATAGACTTTACTACGATTTCACATGGAATGCATCAAGTGATAAATTTAGCTTGATTCTTTCCAATTATTAACCATTGGGTTCCTAAATACATTGATCTTAACTTTTAAGGTCAAGTTAGATTATAGGCAATCTTCATAAAAAAGGAACTTTTTCCTACTTGTACCAAATACCAATTTAGTTAAGCAACCCATTAAATACCCAAGACAAATTGGTTCCTCAAACTTTTATCTAGCATATTTCAAGGTTACCCAAGACTTAATAGGTCATCTCAAGCTTAATTGATTCTTGAATTGTGTTCATCCAATTCTAAATTCATTAATTACACTTTTCAAGATCATAATCTTTAAATCTAACTAGCACCCAAGTAAATTCTAATCTAATTAAAATGCTCATTTACCATAAATATTATGGTAACACAAACAATTGAAAAAGAAATCCATTTAAAAAAAAAACCAATTAAAGTTGATCAAGTTGACTAAATTGGATTTTGACATCGGACCAAGTTTGAAAATTTTTTTTAGAGATGGATTTTCGCTTTGACTCTAGTATCATTCTATAGAGTTCATTGATACAAGTTCGTAGATTAGTGTAATGCTTAATTCTTAGCTACATTTAAAACGTTATGATTTTGGTAACTTTTAAGCATTGGTATTATATTAGTATATGGGTCAGTCTTAGATTTTTTGTTTATTAGTGACCCAAAAGCCTCTATATACTCATGATGTAAGCAATTGGACTA
This sequence comes from Ziziphus jujuba, assembly GCF_031755915.1. Taxonomy (NCBI): domain Eukaryota; kingdom Viridiplantae; phylum Streptophyta; class Magnoliopsida; order Rosales; family Rhamnaceae; genus Ziziphus; species Ziziphus jujuba. The sequence goes on along the minus strand of NC_083383.1, from coordinate 20,080,339 downwards.
AACAATTCATAAAATACTTAAGAAATCCCAAAAACCTCTATTGATTTGACACTTCACTGTAACCACCTATAACTTATTTTCCCCCTAATTGGGTCATTGCTGATTCACCCACTTTTGACCACCGATCAGTCATATACACCAGAACAGACAATAGCCCATCCTTTAGTAACATTGGCCACAAAAAATCATGGCCAGTCACCATTGGACATACCCAATTGTTTTGGGGAAGCTGACAGAGGCCATTTTTAGTTTTTCGGCAATCTATATATTTTTTGACTAATCCAACCCGACCCATACCTCTATCCTTCTTATCCTCTAAGTCCATTCCATACCTCTATTTCATCAAAATTACTCACTGTTTGTGAAATGCATCAAAATCAAAATTTGCCAAATTTTTCGATCAACAGTGGCAAGATTGGACCAAGGTGAGCACTCAACTATGTTACCCATCTCTTAGGCATTTCATCCATATAAAATTTATGAATTTCGGATATCATTTGGTTAGTTTTCCATTTTAAGGTTAATTAGTTCAATACAGGGTAAAATTGTGTTGTGTTTGATAAATTTGGACTAAATTGAAATTCGTACTATGTAATTAGATATTAATAAGAGCAAGGAGATGGTTCGATTCATAAAATTGATCTTAGGGTAAAAAACCCTATTTTTGGTACTCCATCCTAAAAGTTCACTGTATAATTGAATCCTTGATATCCAATTTTAGTAATCTTAATATTGTAAAAGTTAATTTCAGATAATTGGGATGCACCAATGTCTTTTTTTTTTTATGAAGCCTAAGTATTCTTGTTATATTTTAGGCATCGGGACAGTGGTTGAAGTTGACTATCAGAACCCATTCAGGATCCCTTTCTGGAGCCCTATATAAGCCCTAATCCCGGGGGAAAGCTTACCGGACCGTCCTAAGGAAAATCCTCCCTAAGGATAAAGCATGTCCCAAAAATTACCTGCATGAAAATACACTTCTATACAGTACCACCGTATTCTTCCCTCCTTACTACAGATAATTCCACAATTGGCAGCACTTCGATAAAAATATAAGAACATATATATTAGAAATAATTTAACAACAGGAGATACCTTTAAATATTCACATTCGTCCATACCACCCACTTAGTGTCGTACTACATTTTAATATTATTTTACAAACATACCAATGCATAATGTAAGTAAGAGGATAATAAAACAACAAGAATAATAATAATATTAATAACAATAATAGCCCAACTTTCCCGAAGGCGTCCATACTTGCCCAGGGGCTAACATAATTGTCCAAGGACTATCGTATAATAATAATGATAATAACAAAAATATTAATGACAATAACAATAAAAATAATCATAAGAAATAATAATAAATACAATAATAATTAACAATAGTGATAATAATAATTATAAGAAAAATAATGACAAATAATAATAATAATAATAATAATAATGATAACAATTAATGACAATATCAATAATAATGATAAAAATAATAACAATAATAATAATAATAATAATAATAATAATAATAATAACAACAACAACAAAATAATAATAATAATAATAATAATAATCACAATAATAATATTAATAACAATAACAATATTAATGAGTCACTAATGACAAATAAAGATAATTCCATAACTATTAATGATCTTAATAATAATAATAATAATAATGAGAATAACAACAACAAATAAGGATAATAATAGAAAATCCAAATCATGAATAGATAAAATCAAATCATATCAAATCAAATCAAATTTTAAAATTATAAATATTTTATAAAATATGCACACGCGTAGTGGAGCCATACACGATATCATATAGCATGCTAATACGGGATCCCTTGATATCAGTTGTTGCTAGTACTCTGCTACCAACACAGTGCGTGGTGGTTGCCTATAATGATCATCTAACCCCCTGCACTAGTAGGCAACAGAGTCATGACACTTAGCTACTCGTGGACTGCATCGGATCGTTGCCCCCGTACAATATGGTGCATAAAAACATAACATAGTATATATGTATATATATACATAAACTCGTATATACATGGAAAACAATATTTGATACACCATACTATACATCAGTGGTACCATACAGTATTTGACGTCCCAAGTACTACCTGATAGGGAGGTTAAAGGGAAAACCTGCAAGCGGTCACCTTGGTGTCTTAACGATATCGATGCTATCAACAGCCATCCTGGCCATGGAAGGGGGCAGCTAATGCTTACTATGCAATACTTGTCAACCCTTAGGTCCATGGCTCCCATAGGAAGATCCAATATATCTGTGCACTAACAACAGATACAATACAGAACACCACTATCGTGTGATGCATCTAAAACCATAACAACCTAATGCACTACACTATAAACCAGTGGTGCTAGGTGGTATCCAGTGTCCCGGGTACCACTCTGACGAGAGGTTAGGGAGAGAACCTGCAACGGTTGCCTTGGTGTCCCAATGGCGCTGATGCTATCAATAGTTATCTTGGCCGTGGAGGGGGAATGGTTGATGCTCACTGTGCATTATACTTGCCTAATCTTAGGTCCATGGTATCCCATAGGACAACCAAATAAACTTGTGCACTAATCAATAATATAGTACGAAACATTAGTACTGTATGGTGCATCTAAAACAAATAAAATCATAATCGAATAAATATCATCGAGCTCAATACATCTTTTTTAAACCCGAAAGATTTCATATTTCTTTTTAAACCATCATCATAAATCCATAAATTTAAATATTTCAATTTTTACTGCCATAAAACCAAATCCATGAATAAATAAATAATTAAATGAATAAATATATTTTTTATCACAATAATTTAATATAAATATTTTCTCAAACCTTCAAAATCAATTTATACAAAAAATTTAATTAAAACCTTATAAAATTTCATATATAATTAAATACACAAGAATATATTTTCTTATGCATCATAACCTCAACAATAAAATTAACAATACTTTAACAACAATTTAAAACTACAGTTCCCTAAATTTCGAAGATATAAATTATATGCCATACATATTTAATTCAACATAGATTTGGCATTACAAATTTAAATATCAATTTTCTTTAAATATTAAACACATACACTTTTCATAAATTACAATAACATAGTATTTATATTTATATATATATATATATACCAACATAACAAATATCAATAGTGTACACCCACATTTAAACACACACACACACATATATATACAAAATGTATATATTTACAACAATCACATATATATGTGTACATGAACATGCATAATTATACATATACAATCTAACTCAGTTTTTCAATTTTTCACATTTAGTGTAATAATTTATTCAAAAATGGCATCTTTTAAAAATACACTATCATAATTTGCAAACAAGGTACCAATGGAAAGCTAAGAGGATGAGGAACACGAAACTAAACTTCATTGAGCTTAAAGTTGCCGAGACTGGCTGGAAAATGGCTACAAACTTTTGGCCAAACTTCCCCTCAATGTATCTCACACACGGCTTGGAATTTGGACGGATGGAGGTCATTTTTGAAGACAGGAGATCAAAAAATAGGAGGAAGGACGGAGATCAAAAAATAGGAGGAAGGACTGAGCTCACAACCAGAGACCATTGAAAAATGGGAGACCATGAAATCACTGGTCAACGACTTTGGATTGCCGGTTTCGAAGTGGTGGAGATCGATATGAACCCGAGTAGCTATTTTCGTGCAAATTTGGACTCCAGGCAGCAAGGAATGGTTCTAACACTTCATGAAATCAATGAATATAATTAAGAGGACATGGAATCCAGCCAAGACAGAATCAAAAGCATCTAAAAAGGACTTGTACGGACAGCCTCTCAATTTGGCCGAAAATGTGTTGTGTTGCCGCTGTCTTTGACTTTTCTTCTTGTTTGACTTATTCCAATCAAGGGCCAACATGTGGGAATCATTATTAATCCTATTTGGAATCCTACATGGCATATGGAAGCTGATTTGGAGCCCCAACAAGCTAAAGATTTGTCAAAGATACCTTAGTAGTCAAACTAGTAAACTAGTTTTGTAATTTGATTTTGACTTTTCGTTTTAGGAAATTAGTCTTTTATTTTTATTTTTATTTATTTATTTGCTAGACAAATAAGTTTAGGAAAGTTATTATTTTAGTATTTCAATTGTAAATTCCTAATTCAAAATAAAAGAATTAATTAATCCAAATTAGTTTAGGAAACTAAGAAAAATTAGGCACTTTTCTTTTCTCTACTTTCTTTTTCTCAACACTTTGTGTCCGGTTTTGAATTAATTTTTTAGGGCTTTTGCTTTGTAATCTTAGCCTATTTAAAGGCTTATTTTCAATGAGAAATCAAGCTTGAATTTTATACAGAAAATTATTTGTGAGATTCTCTTTGTTCTTTTGAACATCTAAAACACTATTAGTGAATGAGTGTTTTAGTTTGACTTATCAATAGGCCTTCCATCACCTATTGTGGCGTCTTCATTATATACCAAAGTTTCTAATCACAGGTTGGTTAGTGGTCAAGGTGACCATTAGAACTTGAACATAATTAGATCCGGGCTAACATAATATGGGTTTAGGTGCAGGTTGTCTTAGGTTCGTATCACGAAGAGAGACAAAGATAAAGAGAGGGAGAGAGAGAAAGAAGAGAGAGAGGGGGAAAAAAGAGAAATTGTTTTGGGAGAGGGAAGAGGGAAAAAGGAAAAGGAAAAAGAAAAGGAAAATGATACAAACCTAGAGCGACCTGCCTCTAAACCCGTAACAAAGATTGAATTACGATCGTCTAATTACAAGTTATCAATGGAAGACCTCGACCCATTACCTATATTTGAGGTAAGAACCTTGGTATAGTGAAGATGCCATAATAGGGTGCGGAATAACCTATTGATAAGTTGAATATGAACTCCACAAACAAAGCTTGAAAAAGTTCGATACAGTTCTTAGAGAACCAAGAGAATCACTCTCACTTTGAATCAAAATTGTAATCTCCTCTTTATTCATGACTTATGTGCCTTTAAATAGGCAAAATAAATTACAAAGCTTTCCTAAATTTACTAAAAGTAAAGGTGGAATAATAATGGATGAAAATTAGGTCTAGGAAATCTAATTTTGATAGGTTTAGGAAACCTAGTGTGATTAGGTTTAGGAAACCTAATTTGGTTAGGTTTAGAAAACCTAATGTGCTTAGGTTTAGGAAACCTAATGTGGTTAGGTTTAGGAACCTAATTTAGCTCATAGTTTCCTAATTTGAATGCCCTTTAATTCTTTGACCAATTCAACTCTAATAAAATTAGGAAAGTAATTTAAAACCTAATAAAAACTAAATTAGGAAAGTAAATAGGCAACATGCCAAAATCCAATCAAAACGTAAATAAAATTAATATTTTCCTAATTATAAAATTTGGCCAAGCTTAGTTGGATGCTATGTCACCATATGATGCCACATCACCATGTTGTAGAAGTCCATGCATTAAACTCTCTTTCACGTTGGCATCCACTATCTCAATCATATGGACCAATTTTAGTTCATCGTCACTAATGAATTTGCTTCCTTGGGTTGAAAACACCTCTTGAATTAAACCATTTAGTACCTCTTTCAATCTCTTTGCTCGTGCTTGGGTTGTGGGTCTTGTAGACATTTGAAGTGGATCTGGACTCCATCTTGAAGGGTTTTTGATCATGTCCTCATCAGAAAAGGAAAAAGAAAAAGAAAAAGAAAAAAGGGGAGAGAGAGAGAGAGAGAGAAAATAAAATATAAAATTTTTTATTATTAATATATGGTGACACAAGGCACTTTTCCATCACTACACATGGCCCTCTTCCATCATGACATATGGCATCTCCCAAGCAGTGACACATGGTGCAAATCGAGGACTCCCTCAGTTATTTTACTACCTAGTAAAAATCTGTCTTCGAAAACATGGACATAACTTTATAGATCCGTAACTTTTGCAACTGCAGGTCTAAATTAAGCATCCCACCAGTCTTCAGACTCGTATTGATAAGCACTTTCACATAACACATGGTTCAATGCCAAAATCAATGTAAATAAAAAGTCAACTCCAGAGTCGTTGATCAGTCCGAATCGCATCTTGTTTCGACCATAACTTTTTTTTTCTTAGGTTTGATTTCGGCATACTACCAGTCTACAAACTCGTGTCGATGATTACTTTACCATGGTACCTTGGTCAACATAAAGTTTCACCCACAATAAAGGTCAACTGTGAAATCCGCTTAGTCAACCCTTATTAATCTTGGCCAAACTTGGTCAGAAATTCAAATTCGGGGCATTTTCTTGGGTCGGGGTGTGATAGTGACCTACAGTGCATTAGGAATGAGCAATATCACCGTGAGTGATTTTCTTTTCATAATATTTTGGGCATGGTAAATTTGTGATTTCATCGTATTGAAGTTTTATGAAAATTTTAATGAATTATGCTTATATAATTATATATATTTATATATATATGAATAGATATAAATGTTATCATTTTATGTGATTTTTAACAAAATTTTAAATGTTTCTAAATATTTATATGCACATGGTAAAACTTTGAATTTTGGCATTTAAGTAAGTTTTGGTAGTTTGATTTATCATGCTATGTAACTTTACATTATAATATTCCTGACATTAAAGAAATACATTTGTTTTGATTATTTTTTTTTAATATTATCTTATTATATATAATTTGCGTATGATATTGCCAAGTATATAGTATTGAGAAACAGAGTATAAAAATAAAGGGAGAATAAACTAATGGTATTATATTTTGGGATACTTATGGATTTGGGATGCAGTGCACCAATACTTTACTATGGTTATAAATTTGATGGATTATGGTTAGATGCACTTTGTTGACTGCTTCATGCTTGATTATGTGATTTTTTTAGATTGAGTGGGTCGTAGTCTGCAATGCCTCTAGGACTTCAAAGGTCGTATTGACAGTTTCCCTCTCTCCTGGTAGTCTACAACACACTAGAACATTAGGTGTGAATGTATGATAGGATTTGATAGATGGTATGGTACATAAGGGATTGGATATTTTTTATTATGGATATAAAGTTTATTTATGATAATTTGGACTATGGATAAAATGGTTATTAAAGTTTATTTATGATAATTTGGACTATGGATAAAATGGTTATTCAAACTTATTGTCACTTACATGAAATCCAAGTTAAATTTATATTGTATTTAACATTATTTTTATATTTTTTTTATGAGATATGAGTCTTGTTATAGTGGAAAATACATGGGTTTTGTGAGAATTGTTTTTCAAATAGGGGAACTATAAAACAAGTGAATGTAAGGTCTTGAGGGAAATATTTTTAACAAAATGAAATCATTTTTCCAAATTATATTTTTATTGACTATTGATGTCTCATTGTTTTGTTTTAAACTTTTTCTGTAAGCTTCAGCTGACAGGTTTTGTACATACATTTAAGCATCTTTATTGTTCATACATTATTTTGCTTTTGATATATTGCCTTTTTTTATTTTTATTTTTCTTACTCTGATGGTATTATGTATGCCTCCTTTTGCTATTTTTAATATATAAATTATATTAAGCACTTTCATTATTTTGCATTTGTTCATTTGCAATACTTAGATTGCTCTAATGGATTAGCCTAATATATATGACTATTTTATTACCTTTCTTTCTCTTGGGTCTTGGGTTTAGGGCCTTGATGTTTATGTTAATTATTTTGTAGTAACTCTACTTTAAATATTTATGATGTTTTATCTATATGGGTTATATCAAAACTAATGGGAGGTTTTTGTGGATTTTTCATAGATAATTCAGTAGGATTTTCCTAAATGGGATCACTTCAGATGTCCATAAAGGACTCATGGGGCAATCTCATCAATACACCATTAGAGGAAGCTATACAAGGTTAAAAATAGTAGATATTGTTGAGCTTGATTTGGTTCTTGATTTCATATTAAAATATCATGATATAATTTTGGTTCATTAACACCCATAAACATAATCGGTTAAATTAACAACATCTATGTCCCACTGATAATGAATAGAAATGATGACAAATTCAATATTTCCAATTTTTTTGATGAACTTTGGCTTTGGATAGTTCATTAACTACATGGCTAACTATAGTAAAATGTGTAGTTTATTACAAAGGTAAATTAGCTAAATCTTATATGTTATTACAAAAAAGAAAATAATAATAAGAACAATAATTATATAAATAAGTAAACATATTACTTATGATGAAAGTGTTTGGTAACCAGTACTGCCAACGTATAGGCAATGTAGACTACAATGCTACTAGCTACTAACACATTATAATCAAAATAGTAATCGTAATATTGACATTAAAAGAGTTTTACTTGAAAGATGCTCAAATTAAGCGACTAGTATATGGCACGCCAATTTTAGGCAACCAGTTATCCCCCAGCAAGAAACTGGAGACTATAAAATTAACAGTATCTGTAGCATTGATCACATGGTAACCAGGCCATGTAACTCTCATGGAAGTGTTGGATGCAGGACCGGTGTTATTATACTCTGCATAATATAATGTGCTTAGTGCAAGATCCTCACTCCCTGCACTCCAACCAATAGGATCTATCAAACTATCCAAAGCATTCACTGTAACCACTCTTCTTTATTTTATTTTTGTTATTTGTTGAACTTGTCACTTCATCATGCCTTGTTTGCATGGTATCGTAACTTATATAAATAAAAATTTATTTGCTTATATTTATATAGATATATTAATATTTTATTTTATATATATATATATATAGAGAGAGAGAGAGAGAGAGAGAATTTCATCGATGGCAAAGTTTTGGAGCTCTGCTATGGTTGTGTTATGGCATCATTATTTTCGATTTTCAGTTGCATTGAATGGAAATACAGTACCAATCAACCAAAATCTTCATCAGTTGCATAGTTATTTCTTTCTTCTGATCAAAATGATGCTAGTAAGAAAGTTTTTTAGGTGGCTGTGGTGGATCAACCAGAAACAGTTTCACCTATTATCATTAGTGACAAGCAACAAAATCCTGCCATGAAAAATTTAGACACATAAGCTAAATAGAGGCCCCACCGAGAATGCATTAGTCAAGGCTACAAAATCATAGTGAAACAAATTTTTGACTCCATGTGAGGGAACGCATAATCCTATCTTGACAAATGGATTTGAAATTTATGATGATGATTTAGTTATGAAATTGTTCATATTTTGAGGAACTGATTTGATTAATTGGATTATATTTTCATATATTTATTAATGATAATTATATGGTATTGCACTTGGTTTTTTATGTTATACAAAAAAGATAATTTATGCAGTTGATTTATTTAATTGGTTATATTAAATGAGAGTCAATGTCTATTTATTTATTGAATATCGAATTTTATTTAATAAAACTTTTCAAGTTATGAATATGAGTTTTGTGAAAAAAAAAAATTCAAAATGTAGAAACTTTCCAAAGTTATAGTATAAGATTTTGAGAGGAACAAATTTCAAGGTTAAATAGCTATATTCTTATATTAAATAATTTGCTCATCGATATATTTTTATTTCACATTTTATTGTTTTAATTCATTCCCCCAGATCCTGATTGTTATTAATAGTTTTCCTCGTGCATCACATCGCTTATGGTTATTCATATTGGCAACATCCCTTCTTTTATTTTTAATCTTGCTTGTATTTTATTTTATTTTTATCTCCCTTGCATTCATTTAAATTTTATAAAATATCAGTATTGGTCTGATCTACATCGATCATAATATTAGTAACATTAATTACAAATAATATTAAATTTATGTTTGGTTATGGATGTGGTGGTGGACACTAATTGATGAATTGTAGATTGGAGTTTGAGTTGCTATTATAGATAGTTTTGAAGTGTGTTGTATTAACAAAAATATATTGGGTTATTTAAACTTTATGGGAGGTTTTTGCTGTTGGAGTTTGGTGTGGTTTTGGTTTCACTTGGCCAAGAGTGTTGTACATAAGGTCTTAGCTATACACAACTTTTAATCTGATTTTTGGTTTGGTGTCTATGAGATTCTTGTATTTGTTTGTGGTATGGTGATATTGTGGCTTATTAGGGTTTTTGTTTAGAATGAAGAAGAAAAGAAGATGCTAAAGTAGGCCACACACACTAGACAGCGCAATCATATATTTTCATTTCATTGTTGTATTATATTTGTACAAAACTTGGTTCACACATGTGAAAGACCAAATAAAGTCTTTAAAGTTCACAAAATTTAAATTTCCCACCCAATAATCTGATAACAAAATGTTCAAATACGAGCTGCACATATAAGTTACAAAGATGATAAAGGTTAGGGAGATTTTAAATTCCAAAAATTGTCTCCTTCAAAATCGGGTAAAGCTCCTTTGACCTGATGGAAGCTAAGATATCTTCATCCAAACTGCCTGAATTTTGACATGTGGCATGTTGAAATATCAAAGATAAAATCTAGAGAAGATTAGGTTCAAAGGAATTGGGTAGCACCTCCAATTCAACTCAAACCCGTGGGCCATAACTGCTGAAAATCTCAGTAGTTATGCCATCTTGCAACCTGCATATCTTGGACTTATCAAGTCCTTTTTGAATCATTCTTTTTTCTATATTTTCCTTTACAAGTCTATTACAACATATAAAAAATTCATAACTTAATTCAAGTAACACAGAATACTCTAGCCCCATAATGGATCTATGTTGCTGAAAACACAATTTCCAGCACATAGCCATTTTAAAAGTACATAGCAATACCCAACAAAAAAGACAATTCCTAAGATAGATACATCAATACTTAGGCAGTCCGAAGTCATTAAAAAGAGAATAAGACCATCTAAGGCTTTGTGAAGCTTATAAACCTTCTCTTCATGCCCTTGAACTATATAGCCCTCAGGTTGCTTCATATACACTTCTTCTTGTAAGACACCATTTAAGAATGCCAATTTCACATCCAAGGGAAACACGCTCCATTGCTTGATAGCCGAAAGAGCAAAGATGAGTCTAATAGTTTCCATCCTTGCTACGGGTGCAAATGTCTCCCCATAGTCAACTCCGCTTTGTTGTGCATAACTCTTGACCACCAACCTTGCCCTATATTTACAAATGTTGCCATCCGGGTTGTATTTAGTTCTAAAGATCCATTTGAAACCAAGGACCAAGTCTCATTCTTCTCAATTATCTCATTTCTATATCCATTGCTTCTTTCTACTCTTTCTTCATCAAGGTTTCTTGCACACATGTAGGGTCACTAAGTGTAACATTACATTTTTCACGAATCTCGAATAAACAAAAACTTCTCCCCTATTGCTCCAAGGGTTTCTTAAAGTAGATCATAATCCTTCTAATTGTCTTCATCATTGTCATTTTTATCATCATTGTTTTCAATATTTCTTGTTTTATTTTCTTCTTCAAACCGTGGCTCATCCTCATTCACCAATACTCCTCCTTACTTCAATCCCATTTTAAACTCTCATCAATCTTCACATCTTCAGTTACCAAAAGCTTTTTGGTCTCTAGGTTATAGATCCTAAAACCTTTGGTAACCTCACTACATCCCACCAAGACACCAATATTTGCTTTCTTGTCAAGCTTATCTCTCATGTGTGAGTGAACATGGAGAAAGCACAAACTACCAAATACTTTAACATTCTCTAAAGATGGTTTCTTTCTAAACCACAACTCATAGGGTGTGTTGCCTTTAATGGATTTGGTGAAGCATTGGTTTTGAATGTAGGAACTAGTATAGATAGCCTCGGCCCAAAATTTCTTTGGCATGTTCTTTTCATGTATCATACATCTAGCCATCTCCATCAATGTCCTATTCTTCATCTCACACATACCATTTTGTTATGGTGTGTATGGTATGGTAATTGATGAACTATAACACTTTCTTTGCAAAAATCTTAGAGAGCTACTTTGATTTTCAACAACTTTTTGAAATTCAATCAACTTTTCAAGAACATGTGATTTGTGTGTGAGAAAATAAATCCAACACATTCTAGAGTAATCATCAATGAAGGTAAGAAAATATCTACAAGCATTCAATGAAGACACACTCATGGGACCACACACATTCAACTGAACAAGTTCTAACTTCTTCTTGGCTGTCCATGCACAAGTTTTAGGAAATGGCAACCTAGTGGAATTTTCAAGTTGACAAGCTTTACAAACATTTTTAACATCATTAATCAAAGGCATATCATTCACTAAAACATTTATATTCTTCATTGCACCATAACTAGAGTGACCAAGCCTTTTACGGCAAAGTTAAGAAATGGGCTCAACTTTGCCTCTCAAAGCTTGTTCACCATATAGTAAATTCAAACTATAGCTTTTATCTTTCAAGACAACTTTAAAGACCTCATTTCCAAAAGCATCTAATATCAAACAACCATCATAACCAAAGTTCAAAACATATCCCTTTTCAACCAATTATGTAACACTTAACAAGCTTTCACACAATGAAGGCATATATAGAACATTTTGGATAAGTTTTTTTTACCTCTATTGGTGTTTGATAAGATGTCTTCCTTTCCTTCTACATCTATGAAGCTTCCATTCCCAATCTTCACCATTGTCTTGTAGGATCAGTCAAGCTCCATAAAGTTGGATTCTTCAAAAGTCATGTGATGTGAGCAACCACTATATACCAACCAACCAAGACCACTATTTGTAGCTTTAAGGTATGTAGCCATAAATAAGGTCTCAGCCTCCTTATTTACCATATTTGCTTGTTGCCATCCTTTCTTACGTACTTTACCAACATGTCCTGTTTGTCCACAATTGTCGCAAGTTGTATCTCGCCTCTAAAAACACTTGTTCGGTGCTTGTCCATGCTTTTTGCAATTGGGGCATGGTGGATAACTCCACAGTTTTGTTGTTGTCCTCTTTGCTGTTGCCTTGTATTGTTGTTGTTGTTGGAATTGTTGTTGTTGTTGTTGAAACCTCCATAACCGGTTCCTCCTTTGTTTTCATTCTTATTCTTTTTGCTTTGACTGGACATAAAAGCACGTTCTAAGGAATCCTCATTTCTTATGGTTCTTCTTTTTTCAGTTGCTTGGAGGGCATTGATAAGCTCTCTTAAAGTAATCTAACTATGATTCCTTGATTCTTCAAGGGAAGAAATTTTAGCTTCAAACTTTTCAGGTAAGCTCACAAAGACCTTCTTTACAAGCTTTGATCGGTCAATGGCTCTCCAAGGTCTCTAATTTGATTTAAAACCTTTAGTAGTGTATTGATAACATCCTTAACCAACTTATTTTCTTTAGTCCTTAACCAACTTATTTTCTTTAGTTCTAATTATTTCAAACTCTCTTCTTAAGTTTAAAACTTGCATTTGTCTAGTCCTAGTGTTTTCTTGAAATTCTTCTTGCAACTTGAACCAAACTTCTCTAACACTTGTACAAGACATGATTATAATGAAGATGGAGTCACTCATGAAAGAGTGAACGGGTGTCACGGCCTTGAATCCTTTGACTATCTCGGCCTCATGTACAAATCTTTGTGCTTTTGTGGCATTTGCTCTCAACTCTTCAGCTTTATAACCTTCTTCCATCATATCCCAAAGTCTAAAGGCTTGTAGGTAGGCTTTCATCTTTATGCCCTAAATGGAGTAGTTTTAGACCTCTAATTTTGGTGGAATAGGTGGTACAAAACTTTGAGAAGCCATGACATAAAACTAGATTTTGAAGAAAGTAACTCTCAAGTTGGATTTTTGGTGAGTTTTCTAGTTATGTTTTTATACCATTTCAAATCGAAAATGAAAGGAATGAAATGGAGGGTTCTCTGACAAGAAAATAGCTTAGATAGAAAGCTTACAAAGTTCCTCAATGGTTTAAACAATGCTCTGATACCATGTTGGAGTTTGGTGTGGTTTTGGATTCACTTGGCCAAGAGTATTGTATACAAGGTGTTAGTCTTGTGCGCAACCTTTAATCCAATTTTTAAATTAGTGTTTACATAATTTTTGTGTTTGTTTGTGGTATGTTGATATTGAGGTTTGTTAAAGTTTACTTTCTTTTTTTCTTTTTTCTTTGTTTTTTTTTTATGAAGGAAGAAGAATAAGATGAAGAAGAAGAGAATATGCTAGAGTAGACCACACACACTAAACAACTCAATAATATATTTTGATTCCATTCTTGTATTATATTGGTACAAAACTTGGTTCACACATGTGAAGTGTATGTGAGATCAAATAAAGTCTTCAAAAGTTAAAAAATACTAATTTTCTACCCCATAATTTGATAACAAAACGTTCAAAAACCGGTTGCACATGTAAGTGTATGATGATGGTAAATGTTGGTGAGATTTTTGTTGTGATCCTTTGATTACGAAAAACACACATAACCAACACAGAAAAATAATGAAAGACAAAAAAACATAAAAATTGAGAAGAAAAAGATGTATTATTTACATTGAAACTTATACATAAAAAAACTCTTTAAAACTCCTTTTTGGAGTCTCAAAAACATGTGTTGTAATACAAGACTAAAAAATTAAGCATCTATTTATAACGCTCTAGGGTTGAAACCCTAATAGACTGGGCTTTACGGTAAGGTTGGACCTCCATAATTCTCTCTCTCAAGCTGCATTTCAAAAAAACAAAACTTGATGGTCACCTACCATCTATACTAGCTATGTCTCAACACAACTTCAACTTCTACGGTGTGACAACCATTGTAAACATATCTGCTGGATTCTCCTTTGTGTGAATCTTCACTAATCTGAACAATTGATACTCAATCATATCGCGTATCCAATGATAGCGGATAACAATATGCTTTGTTGGAGAATCATACATTGAGTTCTTACTCAAATCCATAGCACTCTGGCTATAATAATGTAACTTATAGTCTTTTTGCTTAATGCACAGTTCATGGAATAAATGCTTTAATCACAACATTTCTTTACTGGCTTCTACTACAGCGATGTACTCTGCTTCTGTCGTAGATAAAGCTACACAATTTTGTAATCTTGTCTACCATGACAGCTCCTCTAGCAAAAGTGTAAATATTACCTAAAGAAAATTTTCTACTATCAAGGTCTCTGGCCATATCTGCATCTGTATAGCCTTGCAGAATTGGATCACCTCCCCATAACAGAAGCATACTTTAGATGTACCCTTCAGATACCTGAGAATCCACTTGACTGTTTCCTAGTGTTCATTTATAGGATTTGAAAGATATCTGCTCACGGTACCAACTGCATAAGCAATGTCTGGTCTGTACACACTATTGTGTACATTAGACTTTCCACAGCTGAAGAATAAGGCTTTGAAGCCATCTCCTCTATCTCTACTTTAGATGAGCGACAAGATCTCTTACTCAAATTGAAATGGTTAGCTAAGAATCTATTTATAATGCTTTCGGCTTGAAACCCAAATGGACCAGGCTTTAGGAGAAGGTTGGACCCCCACAATTTTGAATTCCAAAGACTGTCTCTTTCCAAATCGGGTAAAACTCTTTTAACTTGATGGAAGGCTGAGATATCTTCATCCAAATTGCTTGAATTTTGACATGTGGCATGTTGAAATATTGAAGATAAAATCTGGAGAAGATAAGGTTCAAGGAATTTGGTAGAGCCTCAAATTCATTTTAAACCGGTGGACCATAACTGCTAGAGATCTTAACAGTTATGCTAACTTGCAACATGCATATCTTAGGCTTTCCAAGTCCTTTTTGAGTCATTGTTTTTACTATATTTTCCCTTACAAGTCTATTACAACATAAAAATTCATAACCTGGTTCAAACAACATAGAATATTCCAGCCCCCACAATGAATTTATTTTGCTGGAAACACAATTTCCAGCACATAGCCATTTTACAAGTAAATAGCAATTCCCAACAAAAAAGACAATTCCTAAGATAGATAAACAATACTTAGGCAATCCAAAGACATTAAAAAGAGCATAAAATATAGACATAAATATTGCTTTAAGACATTCAGCAAAACATTTTTTGTGAAAAAAGAAAGAGGGTGCAAACTTTGTTGGACTTTGGCTTGCAAATTGTGGCAAGATTACCACCTTTTCAACATTTGCTAGATATTCCGTAGAACTATTCAATTGGATTTTCATAAGCAAGACCACCTGGGAATCCTTAGGGGATTCCTACTACGATGCATCCTGTCAATTAAAGATACAAAAAATTGACCTACACATGGGATGACAAAATCTCATACAATGCATCATTAGAGGAAGCTATGCAAGGTTAGATATAAGTAGATATTTCATTTCACTTGAGTATTCATTGATCTTAATTTGGTTCTTGATTTCATATTGAAGTATCATGCATGATCTTATTTTGTTTCTTTAACACCCATAAACATAATAAGTTAAACTAATGGCATCTAAGTCCCACAATAATGAATAAAAATAGTGAAAAATTCAATTTTCCAAATTTTCGGATGAAATTTCACCTTGGATAATTCTTTATTACATGGCTAAATATGGTAAAATGTGTAGTTTATTATCATGGTAGAATTAATTAGATGTTACATGTTCTTGCACAAAAAAAAAAAAAAAAAAAAAAAAAAAACTACTACCACCATATAGGCAATGTACACCAACGATATTATTACTAGCTACTAACACATTATAATAAAAAAGAGAAATAGAACCATTATTATTAAAAGAGTTTTACACGAAAGATACTCAAATTAAGCCACCAGTATATGGCACTCCAGTTTGAGGCAACCAGTTATGTCCCAGCAAGAAACTGGCGACAGTAAAATTAACAGCATTAGTAGCATTGATCACATGGTAACCAGGCCATGTAACTCTCATGGAAGTGTTGGATCCAGGACCAGTATTTTTGTACTCTGCATAATATAAAGTGCTAAGGGCGAAATCTCCACTCCATGCACTCCAACCAGCGGGATTTATTAGACTGTCCATGAAAGTTTGCATGTAAACAGTCCTGGAGTACTCCTTCCATGGCCTCCCTAGATATGTCTTGGTACTACCCAAGTTCTCAGCAGCTTTAATAGTGCAGTTATGGATGGAAGTACCTGTGTTCTGATTCAGGTCGGTTCGACCTTGAGCAGTGATGGGATCGGATTGCCCTTGCAGTGGCAATCTAGGATATATGTTGCAGTTTTGTAAGACAACAGCAGCATTTCCAAATATGAAATCCACAGTGCCATAGATATCACATTCTCTAAAGAATTGTCTCTGTGAATGTGTGTATAAAGTGTCTTGGTACCCTTCAAAGCTGCAACTATAAAATGTTGACAAATCAGCTCCACTGCGAAGTGCTACTGCTTGTCCCTTGCTTGGGCCGGCTGTGTTGCGGATAGTTATGCCCACGGCAAGAAATCCTTGAGCCACCACAGCTGCAATATTCATATATTTCAAGAAATTTTTAGAATAAAATATGGTTGTGTATATAGAACTTCATTGCGTTTAAAACACGTGGATGTATATTAGCTTATTAATTATTTTGTTACTACTAACAGTTGTAGTCAATAAATGTTCCATGTTAATTTTCTTGTCACTTCAAAATCCCAAAATCAATGAATATTTTGAATATGCCTGAATTATTATCGGAAATGAAACTCCTAAAATTATATGGAAGATATGCCATATGTATATCATATTATTGAAGATGAATTATTAAGGCTTGCAATATCATACTTAATCTACATTATTATTGTATATCTTGTATATATTATGTGCGTTTAGGTTTCGAATATGTTTAACATGAAAAATATATAATAGCCTCCTTCAAATTATATCTACTTTGTTTTTAAATAGAGCTTACCAAGAGTTGCGGAATTGAAAGTAGTCCACCCATCTCCTACACTTCGATTTCCAGTGATGATGGTCTGACCGATACCGTCTCCAAGTATGAACAAGTACTTTTTGTTACTTGCAATGGACACATACTCTTCGTAAACTCCCGTAGTGACATATATCAAGAAGTACCCATCAGAGGCAGCAGAGTTGTTTGGAGCTACAGCAATGGCGTCATTGATATTGGTGAAATTTCCGCTTCCATCCTTACTTACAACCACGATGTCCTTGATCACGACTCCTTCATCTGCCCCCTGGAGAAGTTTTCTTCTATTCAAAGCGGACTCGTAGATCCTCCGGGTTTTGTCTGACATTTTCAATGGCAAGCGTCCGCTCCTGAATGTTGGATGACTTTTGGGCTGCAAAGTTGTAGCATCTCTTTGCTTCGGCACCCAACCGTTGGTGAAGAAAGCGAGAGAGACACTGTGTAGTTTGGAGTCACTAGAAAGGGAGTCAAGGACTGTGTTATCGACAATTCCAGTGGAGGATGTTGTTTGCAGGCCCTCCAGGCAAGTTTGAAGGTTTGTTAGAATGGAACTGAGCAATGTTTGGACGTTGTCGGCTTCCAAGCTAGGAAGAACTGTGCTGGTCTTGTTAACAGTTCCAATGCAGCCCGATAAGAAATCAACGTTTTGCGAAGCGAGAAACTTGCAATCCTCAAGAGCGCGAATTGTGGGTTGTGAAAGGGTGGAGCTGCGTGCAAGTTGTTTTTCCACTAATTTTAAGAATTTATTGGATTGGGATAGAGACTGTCGGATCGAAAACCGACCTGAATCATAGACATTGGCATTGCCTTTAGGGAGCACAGATATACATGAAGAAGGATAAGGGGTGGACTTGCAAATGGTCTCTGGGGGGAGAGGAGTTGTGGGAGAGATTTCTGCATGAGATGGAGAAGAGAGGAGACTGAGAAGAATGAGAAATGAAAACCCAATGAAAGAGAAAAGCTTAGAAGCCATGGCTTAGTTAAGACAAGGAAAAAATGCACAAAGTGGTAGGGCTTGAGGAATGCGGTTTAGGGGTTACGTGATTTGTCTTAATTTATAAGGGAGATTGAGAGGGATCTTTTGTGTAATTAATGCTTGTTTATTGAATTTTTTGATTGAGTAAACGTCTGTTGGTTTGGGTAGAGGCCAAGAATGTTATACAAATTAAAAATTAAATAGGCTATTTAGAAAGTACTAGCTATATTAATTAATCTAAAGGTGGTGGTGGTTTTGTATATATATATTACAAATGGTGTGCGCGTTCCCCTTCTGATCAATACTAGTCATTTGTCAACGTTTGGGAGATAGTGTGAACTAGATTTGTAGTATAATGTAATATAGGTTTAAACCTTGATCAAATATAGAAATATAAAAATATAAATTCTACATTGTTGATCACTTCAGGAAATAATAGAATTTTAAAAAGTAGAATTGAAAATGGTTCCAAGATAATTAAGATTTTGCTTAGGTACTTACGAAGAAAAATAATTACTGTGCTTTGAAAAAAAAAAAAAAAAAAAAAAAAAAGAAGCAAAGTGTATTGATTGAGTTCTACAAAACAAAGTGGATCTAGATCACGACAGAAATAATTGGTAAACATTTTATGCACGTAAACATTATTTTGTAATTAGATTTTTTATTTTCCTTTATTTTTTATAAGGCCCCCAAACTTTAAGCTTCTTATTTATGTTTTAAAATATTTAAAGCATATAGTTATGGAAGAGCACGAAATGAAAACAACCAATGGTGATTAATTAATGTTTGGGCACCAGAAATACTATCAGAAGGAAGTACTAGACAAGGGAATTTGTCTGGTTTGACTTTGTAATTTGAGATATAGTACATCTACCGACACATATATATCCCACGCATGAACTAGAATATCTTGAGAAATTATTGGATTCATGCTCCATTTGTTGAGTATATATGCTTGTTGATCAATCAAATTACGGACCAATATTAACAATTTTTTTTTTGAAAACAACAAAAATGAATTATTTTGTATATATTAGTAAAGTAATATGTTTTTAATTCCCTTTGGTACCATGCATTGAAGTTAATAAGCGATATAATTCTTCAAGTCTCATAACCATGTTAAGCACAGTGGGTTATAGTAATTTTTTTGAGCATTAAATTTTACAGTTACAATTTCCTAAACGAAAACTCTCTCTCTTTCTGTCTCTCGAATTTGCTTTTATGTTTTATTCTAGTTTAATAATATCCTAGCTGGTAGGAAGTTAGGTTCCAATATTGTGAGGCTGGAGAAAAAAATGTGCTATTGCTAGTTGTATTTTAATTAGAATAATACTAAAAATGTTATTTAGTTTAAGAAATGTACACATGTCATTATTAGACTAGTTTATATTTAATTACATTTATCCTTTCAAATTTTGATTTATTCATATTTATATTAGATTTATATATTGAGCAATCAAATAATGTTAGGTAAATTCTTAGGAAATAACTTACTAGGCTCAATAATACCGGTAGCATTACTTTTTTAATTAAGGTAATGAAATGGGAACTATGGTGATGTGCTGCCGGAAGGATATAATCAAGTTTCCTCTCAAATTGAATTACTAATTTGTCATATTTTTCATATTTATGCCACTTGTTGTCAAACCCTTTTAATCCGTAATTAGTTAACCAAGCAAAGGCTTTATTAGACTTGGTTGACTTATACTGCATGCTTGACCGATTACCAAGGCGGCATTCTTCATCAACGCTACTTTTTAAATTCACTTAAAACATTAATTGACAAAGATCGTTTATTCAATATAGCTAGCTAAGAAATTTAATAAAGAGGATGTTAAAGATTGACCTTGATTATAGGTTACTCTAAAGAAATATACAATATGAAGACAACTAGGCCTACTTCCTAGTTGCTAGTGTTTGAATATTTATAAGATAAGGGGTTGTTGACATATTCCTTTTGCCAGAAGTTTTAAATTGTAGAACAAGCTAAGAAAAATTCTAATATTTTAAGTTTTTATATACGTGAAAAGATTTTCGACGTGAACTAAGTATAACGGTATGTATATCTGGGAGTCCTCAACAAAATTTTATCCATCTGGGACAATGCATATACTTAAAAAGGATATACCTATTTTCATACTAACGCGTACGCATTATCAGGGACAAAAAAAAAGAATGGTCCTATTTATACTACAAAATTTAATAATCATATAATATTTTAAGGCATTTTTCAATTTTGCAAAAATATCCTTTATTAAAAGGTCACAACTACACTTGAGTACATCAAACCTAGAGATGATCAAATTTAGCCATCAAAGAGGAAAAATATATACCAAAATTATTGGCAAATCACTCATTTCAACCATGAAATCACTCATTTCAACCATGAAAACATAATTATTTATTTTTTATGACTTATTTGTTTTCTCAGTATGTATTTTTTTTTATGGTTTTATATAATCCAGACAATTGAACCCATATGGATTTTATATACCCGACATATCCTTCTTCATCCTGTATAATTGGAAGGTAAACAAACGATATTGTTTGGTATACATAATTCAACCAATTGAACCTATTTGGATTCTATATTGTAGACATATGCTGTTTCATCTGAATTATAATTAAGGAGGAAACGAATAATACGTAAAACCAGCGACTATGATGATTGACTATAATGTGATTAGCTAATCGCAAATCCTTAAATGGGCTAAATTGACAAATCCCTCTGAAATCAATTTTCCGTTAAGAAAATTGAAGGGTGTTTATCAATTTCAAAAGGAACTGATGGTAAAAATTTTATGGTATATCTATTTAATTTTACTTAAGGGTAAATTAGATATAATATGGATGTAGCTAAGAAAAATTGAATTAAAAAAAAAAAGTGTGTAGAATGTAATGTAATTATTAAATTTTGTAGTGTGAATCGACATAATATTGTCTCATGGTAAAGAAGCATTCACAGATAAATGTGCAGGTAAAAAGAACTGGTTGACTAATGACCTCATAGACAAATGCCGAAAAATGTGGGGAAACGTTGCCAGCCAGTCAATCAACTTGTGCAGAGATATCTAGATATGTGTATATTAGTCTAAAACTCTAAATGTACACATTTCCAAAGCCCATGGTAAAGAAGTGTTCAAAGTCAAAAGCTTGGACAATCGGAATAAAATTAGTAGACTTGAGATATACACAGATCCTAAGCACATGGGAAACAAGTATTCAAAGTCAAAAGCTTGGACATTCGGAAAAAATCAGTACACTAGAGATGTAAGCTTAGTTAATTAGACGATTTAGATTTGATAATTTATATTACCCATTTGCTTTCATGGATATTTATAATGTATGCTTCAGACGTGGATAAATTTTATGGGTAAATTTTATGGGTAAACTAGTAAACATAATTGCTTCAGGTAAAATTCATAGATTTATTTGTGGTATGAAATCGGTTTGACGAAGTTACAACTTTGCATTAATGATTAGTGTATTTTCCTAAAGTAACAAACCAAATTTACGATTAAATCTTGGAGTAGTTTCATTATACATATATATATATATAGTTGTTTTATATTGGAACATTCAACTTCTTATGTTGCACAATTTGATATCCGATTACATATGATTTATAAAATATTTCATCGAAGATTACATGTAATTAAGTGATAGTCACGTAACATAAGCTGTTCAACCTTATTGTATAATAAAATTTATGTATAATTGATCTCTTATGAGAAATATCCTGTTTCATCTTTGCATACAAATTGATATACATACTAAAAATTGGACGTCCCACATGCTTTCATTGTAATTTAATTTGTTACCACTATGGATTCTCTTTCCCATATTGTTGAAGTGTGGCAATTTTGCCACTTAATGGTGCATGTCACCGGCTAGCATGTACACCTTGGTATCAAATCCTTTTCTTTTATGAGTTTATATTTTTTTTTGTATGTTTTAATTGATGCAAGGTATATTTGGATAATGTTTTGTGCCTAAGTTATGTATGCAAAATTATAGGCAAAATTATGCACAAAAGAGTAGGAATGTTATACTTGAAATGCCTATGGTGCTGGATTCATAATTTCCAGCAACATAGTTCCACTATTTATCTTATATCTCAGGTTGCAAATGGAGTTTTGGGCTGAAATTTTGAGGGATGTCTACAGACATATATGGAAGATTATGGTTCAAATTTCAGGTCAAAATGACATGGGAAAGTCCATTTTCTATTCCAAACAGATTGCTGTATCTGATGGGTCCAGTATGCAGAGTATGGGCCAGTTTTGGAGCTGTTTGGCCCATGATCCGGTTCCAGAACTTTCCTAGCTCTTGGAACAATATTTATTGATGACCAAGGATGCTTCAAACCAAGTTTCATAAGCAGATACAAAGGGGAACTAAGTAGGTGAAGCTAGTTTGGTTGTTTACCCAAACTAGTTAAACAATGGGAACTTAGTTCAAACCATGTGCCACTTTTTACTATATTTGGAATAGACATGTTGTAGCTGGTTTTTACCTCTTTTGTGTATGAAAAGTTAGGTGTTGACCATTTTACTTTTTAAATTTCAAATACTTTACTCATTTTGTAAGCTCACATGCTTGGCATGTGTGAACTAGTTGTAATTTCAAGCTTATATTGTAAATGAATGAAATGGCTACACATCTAAGCCTTATTTTCAAAAGCCAACGTGTTCCTCTTCTTCTTATCTCTTCTTCAACACCTTAGAACACTTTAGGAACCCTAAAAACCAGAAAACACCATAACCAAAACCTAAAAACACAACTCACACACAACCATTCCCAAGAGCATCACCAAAAGCTTGCTTGTTGCTAACACTTCAAGCTAACTTGCTCTTGGTCATAACCTTCTCACCCCAACACATATTTGGTATCTAGTTTAAGGAAAAAAATTACACGATCAACATTTAAAACCAAGTGGGATTGAACGATAAATGAAAATAATTAGGTGAAAATGAGATTAGTGAGGGACTTGGACATCTAAATTAGTCTGTTTCACAAGATAAGATGGAAGATATATGTCTTATAGATAAAGTTAGTCTCTTATCAGTGAATTCTTCATTTATTTGGATCAAGAATACATACGTGACAAAAGCTTAACCATTAGATAAACTGATAATTAATATTTAAGTTCAAATTTAAAACTCTAGATAGAGATATGGCGACTTATAACACTCGCCGAATAACCATTCTTTACTTATTAAAATGAGGGAATCATTGAATAGATAATTAGTATGTATCTATAGACAGCTAGTCTCTCATCCGGATATCAAAATGGATTTTCCATCAGTACCTCACTTATCAGATCGTGAATCTCTTCAAGGATTGAGATTTAAAGATATTTTAGGATTTTGTCGGAATTCATACAAACTTCAAATACATATTTAAATTTCGGACCCTAAAGAAATCCAAGGGTTGATAAGTGGGGACCGTATTGAAAATTCATCTATCATTTTTATGAGAGAATGACTAATATGTTCGCAAAGTTTTGATTTAGTGGGTGTGCATGCTCACCTTATAATGTGTGTATTAAGCCACTCTACATCTAGAGAGCTGTATAATTGTTTTTCTTTTAAGTTTCTCCAGAGGCTGGAAGATGAACAACATAAAGTAAATATATGTACCTAGTATAACAAAATTATATATAATGTATTTATGGTAACCATTTTTTGTCACCATAAATGTGTGAGGTCCAAATTTCTTTTCCACAACACAAAACTCCAAGATAATGAGTTCTATTTTGGGTTTAGTAAACTATATACCTTGTTACCATTATTGTGAAAAGCATAATTAAGTATTGAAAGGTAGGTCATTGCAAATGGGCAACAAAGTAGAATAGGCAGGGTTGGAGTGGCATTAATTCCCCGCTCCATAATATCTTTAGCTTTACATACTTTGTCCTTTCTCCATTCCACGATTATTTTAAAATAGATATGAACCAGGATTCCCAATCGAGGAAACGCATTTCCTGTTTACCCATCATAAAATAAAAAATCAATTTTAATGCATACTTTTCTTTCTTTTCTTTTTTTGTTTTTAAATACAAATACATTATATAAATATAATGTTTATAAACTACAAATAAGCCATATGTAAGTATATATATATATATTCAAATAGATATTCTAGGGTGCGAACATTAGCTAGTTTTTAACTTGGAGATGCATGTAAAAGACAAAGGTTTTTAAAGAAACCATCATCTATGATGATATATTGATTACAGTTTTTTCTACAACCATCATTTTTTATATGCATCCACAAATTAAAAACTTATAAATATCCACACCATAGAAAGACTTTATACTTAAATAAAAATGTACATAATTATATGTAAAACCACAACTCGAGAAAATGCTTCAATTTTTGAACTTTTAACTAAATTTGATTGAAAGTTAACCGAGTTGATCAAATGGGTTCCACAGTTGACCTTGTCCTTTCTTATATTGATGAACAAATGTTTGATGGTGTTAGATTGATGTTTTTCCTCTGTTTTAAAATTCATGAGAACCTGCTCATGACCTTCTAATGCTAGCACAAACTTAGAAAGCAATGGGTAAGGTGCCTTTGACAACATAGCAAATATAAGATGTTGATGTTTTAGACTTGACCGGAAACATTTATCAATCTCTTATACAGGTCTTCTAATGGAAGCAACGTTATCACATGTGAAAGAGAACTTACAAATATAATGATCAATGGAAAGACCTCCATTCATCAAAGTCATGAGATGATCACAAAGGAAAATTATTTCTTTTTCATAGTTGCCAACAAATGCTCCTTTATGGATTCCTCGACTTGAAAAGTTATCTCTCATTTTAATGTAAACAGCAGCATGTTATCTATCATAGTGCCAAGTAGCCAAGTGATTAGACGCTCATCATTTTGTATCCAAACTTAATAATTTGCATTGGAAACTATGCTTGCTCAATTTTCAAGTTCTTGCAATGGCATAGCAGCATAAACTATATGATGCGTAATTTCTAAACTACGAATCATAGGTTGAATTTAAGATTGCCTAAGAAAGTAGTTTAAAAAAATAAGTTTGAGAGAAATTAAACTAGAAAATTGGTGAAAGGATTGTATGGTGTGTTTCTATTCTAAATAGGTTACATTTAGAATGATTATAGCCTCCTTAGATACCATGTCTAACTTCTTGGAAACAAGAAAGATGACTTTGACAAGTAAAGCCAATGCTTTACTTACTATCTACAAACATTCAAAATCCAAATATTTATATATACATACATTGCTACAGCTGAATTTAGCTTTGATATGCTTTACAACAATCATTTTCTCTTATCATACTTGTGACACCTCGACTCGTGAAAACACTCCGAATTTGAATTTTTGACCAAATTTGACCAAGTTGACCAAGGTTGACCAAGTGGGTTCCATAGTTGACTTTTTACTGTGAGAGGAATTTTGTATTGATCAAGATACTGTGGTGAATTACTCATCAATACAAGTTCATAGACTAATACTATGCCAAAATCGGAGCTAAGATAATAAAGTTATGGTCTAAACAAAGTGCAATCCGGTTGATCGATAAGCTCGAAATTGAATTTTTATCTATATAGATTTTGATGTTGACTCATGTAACATGTCATAGTGCTTGTAGACTAGTAGTATGCTTAAATTAGACCTACGATTGAAAAGTTATGGGCTTGTAAAGTCGTGCCTATCTTTTCCATAATTGACTTTATCGGATAGAGGGATATTTAAAGAGATATCCAATAGATGCCATGTGTGACCAACTAAAAGGTGCCACATGTCATTATCTGAGGGTGACACATGTCACCATGATTTTCCTTTTTCTTTTTTTTTCTCTCTCCCTAATGGAAAAGGACCCTCTCTCCCTCCTCCCTTTCTCCTTCAGCTTCGGCTTCAACTCTAGCCGATTTGCTGTTGTCCTATCAATTATGGGTCACATGCACTGGTTATACGAGAAGCCTATGTCACGGAGGCACCGGTCCCTAAAATTCCTTACCAGTTGTCACCGAATGGGCCTATATAGGGCCAGTGAAATTGACAACAGTGACCTCCCTTTTTTCGTTGATTCCGCCATTCTTCGACGAACCTAACCTATTTTCATGCCTTAACCCCCATATTTTTGACCCTTCGATCTCAAGTATATCTTTCATTTGTCTAAATTCCAAACCGTTTGAGAGATACAGTTAATTGAAATTTGGCTGAGGCACAAGATACAGTAAAAATTGGACTACATTGGAAGTCTTCCCCAAAAAAAATTTAACATGTAGATTCATAGTGGTTAATAGCAACTAATGGAACAGTTAATTTTACAAAAAAAAAATGTTTAAAATTAGGGAAACCTTGATTTTCGGGTGATAGGTTGATTTGGGATTACTGTGTAGCTGGACTCCTTTAGAGTCCAACTTTGCAAACCTGAGATAGCGAGAGTGAGTCTTAAAGTATTTAAAGTATTCCGGTATCGTTGGAAGATATATGTGTTAATTTTTGTGTATGTTAGACATCAGTTGGACTCGTAATGAATCGTACGATTGAGCAAGAATGGACAATATCATTAAAGTGAGTGGTCCTTTCCAAAATTATTTTCAAGTTACTATTTATATATATTTTTGTGTTATTTAAGATTATAAAAATTATTATGTATGTTGCAAAATTTAAGAAAATTGTTTATTTGTGTTTATTTATTATTGAATTTATTGTGAAATTTTATTGTTATGTTTATTTTACATAATAAAATGTATTTGTGTGAAATTAACTTATATGTGATTTAATATAATTTTTGTATAAATAAATTTTGAGAATTTTAAAAAATAATAATTCTTAGTGTATACAATATATTTGTGTATTTGAATAATTATGAAATTGAAATTATTTTGGTAATAATTAATTTCATAAAATTGTTGGATTTATGCAGATGTTTAAAAGTAAATATGGAATTTTATGGGTTTAACAAAAGTGCATCAAATACGGTGGTATTTTATCAAATTTCAGTATTTATGATATTATAAATTTTTATAATTTTTAGATCTACCATGCACTACTAATGTTCTGTACTATATTTATTGTTTAGCGTGCAAGTTTGCATGGTCATTTTGTGGAAGTTATGGACCTGAGGGTTGGTAAGTATTTTGCATAATAAGCATTAGTCGTCCCCTATCTTGGCTGCATGATGGCTGGTTATTATATTATGGTCATTTTCCGAGAGCTATGGGCCGAAGGTTGACAAGTATTTTATACAGTGTGCATCGGCTACAGGATGACTGGATATTATATGGATTAGCGTACAGGTTATCTATATGGTCGTCCTTTGTAAGCTATGGCGAGAGAGGGTATACAAGTATTTTGCACGATGAGCATCAGCCACCCTCCCCTCGACCGAAGGATAACTGAATTAGCCATGAAAAGTATTAGCAATTAGTGCCTTGGGATGCCAAGGTGACCGATTGCTATTTTCTCTCTTTAACCTCCCTGTCATAATAGTGCTTGGGACACCGAGGACTATCTGACATCACTAGTATATAGTATATTGCATCAGGTGTCATTTTCATGTATACGTATATATATATATATATATATTATGTTATGTTTATGTGTACCACCACTTACAGGGGCGACGACTTGATTCGGCTCATGAATAACTTAGTCTCGTATGTTTGCTTCCTATGAGACCAGTGGGTCAAACAGTTACTGTAGGCAACCACCCCTAACTGTATTGATAGCAGTGTGCCTACGATAGTTAATATCATGGGACTATGCATTAGCGTGCTATTTGGTACATGAGACGTACTTCCACTACGAGTATTCAAATTATGTACTATATTTATTAATTTTAATGTTATTTTATTTATTTATGATTATGATTTTATATTATTATCATTATTCATTGTTGTTGTTATTATTAGTGTGATGATTATTATTAATTGTCATAGGTATTACTTTTAGTATTTATTGTTTTTATTTATTTATTTATTATTATTATTATTTATCATTATCCTTGTTGCTAATTGTTATTGTGTTTTTTATTATTATTTATTATGATTATTATTATTGCTATTATCATTCATTATTATTATTATTATTGTTGCTATATTATTATTATTATACGGTGGCGTTCAGACAAGTATTGTAGCCTTTAGGTAAGTATTGCAGCCTTCGGACAAGTATCACAGCCTTCGGGGAAGTATTGTAGCATTTGAGCAAGTATCGTAGCCTTTGGGCAAGTATTGTGTTCTTCTGGCAGATTATCCACCACTTTGAGAGGTTGTATCACTACTATTATTGTTAGTATTATTATTATAATTATTATTATCATTGTTTTTATATTTATCTTATACCTATATTTATGAGTTTGATACATTCATGAGATGCCATAATCACGTATGATTGTAATAAGGGGGTAATGTGGGTAGACATGAATTGTAAAGATATTCTTTGTTTATTAAAGTATTTCTAGTATATGTATTTTTATACTTTGTTATTGAAGTGCTACCTCTTGTTGAAATCTTTTATAGTAAGGTAAAAGGAATAAAGTGGTAAGTTATTGAAGTGTGTTCTTTGTGTAGCAATTTTTGGAGCATGTGTCTGGACCCATCTAGGATCCCTTTTTTGGAACCTTATATAAGCCTTGATCCCAGAGAAAATCATACCATATCATCCTACAAAAAATTTGGCAGCATCTCTCTTGACGGCTGGACACGCCACAAAATTTCCTACACAGAAAATACACTTCTATGCAGTATCACCTTATCCCTCCCACCTTATTACAATTGATCCCATAAGTTTTTAGAACTTCCATAAAAAAAAGTACAGCTATATATAGGAAGGAGAAATGACTTAATAATTACACAAATACCTTTCAATTTTGCGTCCGTCCACACCACCCACTTAATGTCGTACTACATTTTATATTGTTTTACAAATGTACTAATGCATAATATAAATAAGACGCTAATAAAACAACAATAGTAATATTAAAAACAATAATGACAAAACTTTCCCAAAGGCTACCACACTTGCTTGAAGGCTACATACTTGCCCGAAGGCTTCCACACATACCCGAAGGCTATCGTATAATAATAATAATAATAATAATAATAATAATGTTAATGAATAAATAATAATAATAACAGTAGTAATAACAATAAGAATAGTAATAACAATAAGAATAATAATAACAACCATGTTAACAACAATAATGATACTAATAGCAACAATAATATTAATAATAGTAATAACAATAAAGGCAAATAAAGATAAAATTAAGATGTCAAATCATGAATAAATAAGATAACATAAGATAAAATAATATTTTAAAATTCATCATGTATTACGAAATATGCACACTCTTATTGGAGGTACATACGATACCATCTAAAATACTACGTGATCCATGATATCAGCTACCGTCGGTACTTTGCTACCAATACACCTAAGGTTGGTTGCCCATATTGGCCATCCAATCCCTTGGATTCGTAGACAGCATAGTTATGAGGCTAAGCTATTCATGGACCGTATAAGATCATTGCCCTTGTACGGTGTGGTACATACAAACCTAATATAACATAACATATATATACATATATAGGTATATGAAAAGAAAATTGATACACCATACCATATATTTGTGATGCCAGATAGTACCCGGTATCTTAGATACTACCTAATGGAGAGGTTAAAGGGAGAAACATGCAATTAGTCAATTTGGCATCTTGCGGTGCTTATTGCTTATTACTTGCCATGGCTAAACAATTATCATTCAACTATGAGGTTGGCTGATGCTTACTGTGTACTATACTTGCCATATCTGGGACCTATAGCTTCCACAGAATGGCCATCCATATATGCACACTAATCCATAATGACATCCATCCTGCAACCGAAGGGGAGACAATTGATGCTTGGTTTGTATTATACCTGCCTACCCTTACAGGGCAACTATGAATGTAACCTGAACACTAATCCATTCCAACCACTAACGGCCAATGAGGGGGGAGGGCTACTGCTCACTTTGCAAATGTACTTGCCAGTCATTAGGTCTATGGCACCTACAGGATAGTCATAACAAATAATCATCTACAAAATGATCATATATACTTGAGTACTATTGATAGTACAGAATACTAGTATTGTATGATGTATCTATAAACTACAAAATTTTATAAATCTATCAATTTAAATATTTCAAATTTTACCACCATAAAACCTAATCCATGAATAAATAATTAATTAAACGCATAAGTATATTTTTTATCACAATAATTTGACAAATATTTTCTCAAACCTTCGAAATCAATTTATACAAAAAATATTATTAAAACCACATAAAATTTCACATATAATTAAATACATTTTATTATGCATCATAACCTCAACAATGAAATTAGCAATCATTTAACAACTATTAAACAAATGTATGCACATATTCATGTATCCACAAAAATATATATATATATATCAAACTAACACATATCAATAGTGCACACCCACACGTATACACACAAACATATTTATAGATATATATATATATACATAACGTATATATTTACAAACATTCACATACCTATTTGTACATAAACATATATATATATATATATATCTACAATCTAACTCAAATTTTCAAATTTTCACATTTAATGTAATAATTTATTCAAAAATGACATCTTTTTAAATACTTCATCATAATTCACAAATAAGGTACTAATAGAAAGCTAAGAGGATGGGGAACACTTTACTGACCTCCATTGGCCTCAATTTTGCCCATGGTGGCTGGAATGTTTCGGCCAAATTTTCCCTCCACGTATCTCACAAACCATTTAGAATTTGACTAATGGAGGCCATTTTTTTAGATCGGGGGACCCAAAATAGGGGGAAGGACCGATCACATGGTCGAAAGCCATCGGAAAGTTGGCCAATTGGAGGAACACCAACTGAGGGAGTTCGATGCTGATCCCTACGTGTCTACCGGCCAAGCAACCAACGTCCACCATGACATGTGGCACCTTCCAAGTAACGACATGTGGTGCAATTTAAGGACTCCCTCCCAGTAAAAATTAATCTTGGAAAAGATGAACAAGTTTAAATACTCATAACTTTTCAACCGCAGGTCCAAATTAAGCGTGCCACCAGTCTACGAATTCGTATCGACGAGCACTTCTATATAACACATGGGCTAATGCAAAAATCTATTTAAATAAAAATCCAAATTCAAACTCGTTGATCAGTCCAGATCGCATCTTATTTTGACCATAACTTTCTATTCTCAACTTCGATTTTGGTATAGTACCAGACTTTGAATTGATTTTGATGAATACCTTGCCATGGTACCTCAGTCAACATGACATTCCGCCCACATTAAAAAGTCAACCGTGAAAACCATTTGGTCAACCCGGTCGACCTTAGTCAAACTTGGTCAAAATTCCAAATTCGGGGCATTTTCTCAGGTTGTGGTGTTACAATCTACTCACTCCCCTTATAAAAATTTCATCCTTAAAATTTAAAAGACCTAACTAGGAGCAAAGTCAACAAAGACTTGCACTTTTAACTTGGACTATTTGGTCACATTATCCCCTAATCAACCATAACTATATAGTGATTAACTAACCACCCGGGTATACCACCACACCATATCTCAAAAACTGCCACATGTAACAAAACCTGGAGCTTTGATACCACTCTGTCAAGATCCATCCAGGATCCCTTCCTAAAATCCTAGACAAGCTTTGATCCAAAGGGAAACCCTACCAAATAGTTCTATAGAAAATCTGTCAGTATTTCCCCTAAGAGTTAGACATGTCACAAAATTTCCTGCATAGAAAATAGACTTTTATACTGTATCACCTGATCTGTCTCACCCTACTACAATCAATCCCATAAGCTTTCAGGACATCAATTAAATAAAAAAAAAAAACAGTTATAGATAGGCAAGAGAAATGACTTAATAATAACACAAATACCTTTCTTTCTCTCTTCACCAATAGATGAGTGCCAACGTAAAGAGATGCTACAGCTTCTACATTTTGGAGCGAACACTTTCTCTTGCATGTATGTTCAACCATTTTTTTAGGTTTGCTAAGGTTCTCATATATGTTTTTGGTAGAAGTTTATTTTTAAAACAAAACCTATTGAATCTTTAGCTATAATATAAAACTGAATGGTCATTTTAGCTTTTATAAAAAGTACTAATTCAATTTTACATGTCAGTATTTATAATTTTTATGAGCTAGAAATTTAATTAGTTTCTTATGCTTCTAGCCACCATTTGTAGGCAAAATTTAGTATTGGTTAGAATTTGCATGGATAACACAATAATTGGGCACATGTAGCTAAATTATGAGGAAAGGAGGTTCAATTTGATTGGAAACCGAGACAGAGAGAGAATGATGCTCACTAGCTTCTCGTCGTCAATCCGGACACATCGATTAGAGATCTTGCTTGAAATTTTGGTAGTTGGGCCGTCGTTGGGTGGACTTCATGGTGGTTTGTGCTATTTTGACGATCAGAAAAGGCTCAAAGTTGATGAAAATTGATCTGTAGTGGTGGCCGGTCATGGATCATCAGTGGGTCAAGTTTGGTTCACCTATTCTTAGGTTTTTTTCCAATGTGTTTGGGGACTTTTTTGGTATTTTGCAAATTTTTTATCCCATATCTTGCTTCATGAAGTATTGATAGGCTTTTGGATCACTAACCAATAAAAACATATACTAGTTTCGACATAGATAAAATATTTATAATAAAAAATTTTCAAAATCATAATTTTTAACTGTAATTATAATTAGGCATACCACTAGTTTAAGAATATGTATCGACGAGCTTTACACTATGATCTAAAGAGTCAAAGCCAAAATTAATCTTCAAAGAAAATTCAAACTTAATCCCACTTAAAAATCAAATTTGGTCAACTCTGGTTAAACCGTTCAAAATTCAAATCAGAGTGTTTTATTGAAATGGATGATTACAACTCATGATTAAGATCATTCCATATATGATAATCGAATTAATAAATATGAATACTTTATACATGATGAAAATTATAAAAGATTGAATGTTTATCTAATCCAATACTATATAATCTTATTATATAAAGTACTTCCATTTTAATTCACTACATTAGCAATCTAGATAAAATTGTTCTATTCTCAATGCTAATGGACCATATTAGTAATTTTAATTAATTAAATATTCCAAAGCTTTAATTATTAATTATGCATTTTTTTATATATAACTATTATATATTAAGTTCACATTAATAATTTTGAAATTTTTATGATATTTATAAAGTATTACTAAAATACATGCAACCAAAAATAAATATAATTTTATTTGTTAATCAATCCAATACTATATAATCTTATTGTATAAAGTACTTCCATTTTAATTCACTACATTAGCAATCTAGATAAAATTGTTCTATTCTCAATGGTAATGGACCATATTAGTAATTTTAATTAAATAAAGATTCCAAAACTTTAACTATTAATTATGCATTATTTTATATATAATATTATATAATAAGTTCACATTAATAATTTTGAAATTTTTATGATATTTATAAATTAGTTCTAAAATACATGCAAGTAAAAATAAATATAATTTTATTTATTAATCAACAATAAATTTACAATAATATGCTTATAGGATACCATCCTTAAAACATGTATATATGACAATAAGTAGCGACTTATGATCTAATCATTTCTCTTTATATTTTTATTGCCGAAGATTCTTTTTGTTGTAATTCGGTAGGTCTACGTGTTTATAAGTCAAACTTTATGGGTGCATTATTTTATGTAAGCACGTCCTCAAGCAAATAGAAAAATGAAAATATTTATAAGGCACGTCTTGAGACAAAATTTCTTTATCTAATTTGTTTTTTCTTGTGGTGTTCTTGGGTGCCTAATACTCATCCAGTCACATTATGGTCTTCCATAATATACTTTAATTTTAAAGTCGAAATGCATACAAATGTTGGGGGCTTCTCTAGGCACGCAATACGACTTGACTTGGTCCACAACTGGAAACAATTTTTTTGCAAAAAAAAAACGTATACAATCTAATTCAGAGCTTTCCGAATCAAATAATTCCAT
This sequence comes from Ziziphus jujuba, assembly GCF_031755915.1. Lineage (NCBI taxonomy): Eukaryota > Viridiplantae > Streptophyta > Magnoliopsida > Rosales > Rhamnaceae > Ziziphus > Ziziphus jujuba. The sequence continues at coordinate 20,045,489 of NC_083383.1, read as the reverse complement.
TTTTTTTATAAAAAAAATCGACTTTTATATATTGTAGAACTAAAGCATCTAATCAAGAATTCCCATTTTAATACATAATCATCCTTTATCCAATAATAAAAATACATAATGATCCTTTGGTACTTAAAGAGTTTCTTATTATTATTAATTAATTCTTTCAAAAATGAGAACCCAATAATCAATTTATTTTTTTATTTTTTATTTTTATTTCTTATATTTCCGATAGAGAATGTCTTTGGAGATAACCGAATAATTGAGTACTATATTGCAATATAATTCACCATAAAAAAAACTTCAATCAAGTCATAAGACCTTCTCAACCAAACCTCTTTATTATTAAAGGAAATTATGACCAAATGACTGATCTTCCATCCAAGGAGAGGAGATTTCACCCAAATCTAGTTGAACCCAGGACATGGTAGTATATGCTGACTGATTTTTTTGAATTTGCTAATTTTAATAATTTGCTTAAATAAAGTGAATAACATAATGATTCTTTGCTAGGACATTGAATATGGTAATAGCTACAATTGCATAGTAACTTAGCAATTTTGAATTCAATTATATAGAGTTTAAATATAATATATATTATTCTTATAGGGCAATCTAATGGTAAAAGCTACAGTTTTCTTAGTTTAAGACGTGAGTTCAAAAATTCAAATCTCATCTTTAATATCGAATAGAAGAGGATGCTTTATGTGAGGGTAAACTCCCCAGTTTGGGGAGTTATCCCTAATTAAAATCCCTCAATTGTACGTATAAAAAAATGAAAATAGAAAAGTAAAATAAAATAAAATAAAGTAAAAGATCATTAAATATGAAACTCTCAGCGAAATGAAAATCCTAAAGTATTTTGAATTGCAAGATGAATTCAACCAGCGAAACGAAGAATCGCAGAATCCATTGAGTTACCTGTGCGAATCTCATGAGTTCACTTTTTTATGTTTAAATTTTTCAATGTCTAAAATTAGATACTACCACCCGAAAGTAATAGGCACCGACGTCCCCCACCTTGACAAATTAAAATGCATAGAATTAGAAGACAACCACCAATTGCAATTGTATTATTAAAAACAAAAGTAAAAACGAACACAACAAAAAAGGAATGAAGAAAATAGCAACATGTATTATTAAAAAGAAAAGAAGATGAAGAATATAGCAACATGTATAATTAAAATCACGAGACTAAATTCTAGCTAGCAGGTCCAAGAACAAACATTCGTATAACATTTTTGGCTCTGTAACCACCTTCATGGCTACGACTAACTCAAAAAGTTGGAAAGCATTGAGCAGCTGAATTCATGCACGTTTACGTCACAGAATTCTAACGCCCTTGTTTACTTGACAGTTACTCAAAACTCTCAAATGGTCAAGCTTTGCCGCCCTCTTTTTCCCCTATATATACCACCTCAAAATGCCCTAGAATCTCATCAACTAAATCCACCCTCTCGAACTCTTCTAAGTTCTACTCTTTCTTTCTCTAACTTCTCCAAACGAATCAATGGCTTCCAAGCCATTCTCTTTCATATGGTTTTCATTTCTCATTCTTATCCTTCTTCTCTACTCCCCATCATCTTCTGCAGATATCCCTCTGACCACTCCTCTCCCACCAGAAACCATTTGCAGCTTCACTCCATATCCTTCTACTTGCTTATCTGTCCTCCCAAAAGACAATGCAAGTTTCTATGACTCTGGTCGGTTTTCGATCCGACACTCTTTATCGCAATCCAATAAGTTCCTAAAGCTAATCGAGAAACAACTTCAACGCAGATCCACCTTCTCTCAACCCACAATTCGTGCTCTTCAAGATTGCAAGTATCTTGCTTCTGAAAACGTTGATTTTTTATCGAGCTGCATTGGAATTGTCAACAAGACAAGCAAAGTTCTTCCAAGCTTGGATGCTGAAGATTCCCAAACCTTGCTCAGTTCCGTTCTAACCAATCTCCAAACTTGCCTGGAGGGCCTGCAAACCACATCTTCCACTGGAAGTGTCGATAACGAGGTCTTGGACTCCATTTATGGTGACTCCAAACAGCATGGCGTGTCTCTCGCTCTCTTCACCAAAGCTTGGGTGCCTAAACTGAGAGATGCCACAGCTTTTCGGCCCAAGAATCATCCTAGATTCCGAAAGGGACGCTTGCCGCTGAAAATGTCGGATGAACACCGAAAGATTTACGGCAAGGCTTTCCATCGGAGAAAACTTCTTCAAGCAGGAGATGAAGAAGTTGTGGTGAAGGACATCGTGATAGTGAGTAAGGATGGAATTGGAAACTTCACCACCATCCACGAAGCCATCGCTGCTGCTCCCAACAACTCTGCTTCTTCGAGTGGGTACTTCTTGATATATGTCACTGCCGGAGTTTATGAAGAGTATGTGTCCATTGAAAGTAAGAAGAAGTACTTGTTCATACTCGGAGACGGTATCGGTCAGACCATCGTCACAGGGAGTCGAAGCGTAGGAGATGGATGGACTACTTTCAACTCTGCAACTTTTGGTAAGTGTTAATAAAATGAACATTTAAAACCATCAAACAACTTTAGAGCGCATTTGCCAGTGGTTCCTAGAACTCTGAAAGCTCTAAAATAGGATATAATAATTGTCTATGTTGTTTGGCAATATATATATATATAAGAGCAAATTTAAATAATTTGTTAAAAAAAAAAAAAGAAGACCTATTTATTAATGTTAAAAGAAGCATCAACTAAGTGATTTATGAGGGAATCACTTCCTGTATAGAAGAGAAGTAATTCCTACAAAATCAATTTGTTTTTGGACAGTATATATAGTAATTAATATTTGCTATGTTTGGTATACGTAGACATTTAAAATTGGCACAACAGACAATTTTTTTTGTAACTCGACTATCCAATAAATGCTAATATATAATAACTTGCAGCTGTGGTGGCACAAGGGTTTCTTGCCGCAGACATAACAATCCGAAACACAGCTGGACCAAGCAAAGGGCAAGCGGTTGCCCTCCGAAGTGGAGCTGATTTATCTACGTTTTATAGGTGTAGCTTTGAGGGGTACCAAGACACCTTATACGCACATTCCAAGAGACAATTCTATAGAGAATGCAACATCTATGGCACCGTGGATTTCATATTCGGAAATGCTGCTGTCGGCTTACAAAACTGCAACATATATCCAAGATTGCCAAACAAAAACCAATTCAATCCCATCACCGCTCAAGGCCGAACTGACCCGAATCAGAATACGGGTACTTTCATCCATAACTGCACTATCAGAGCTGCTGAAGACTTGGGAACTACAAAGACATATCTAGGGAGGCCATGGAAGGAGTACTCAAGGACTGTTTACGTGCAAAGCTTCTTGGACAATTTGATAGATCCTTCTGGTTGGCGTGAATGGAATGGAGATTATGCTTTGAGCACATTGTATTATGCTGAGTATAATAACACTGGTCCTGGATCAAATACTTCCATGAGAGTTACATGGCCAGGTTACTATGTGATCAACGACACTGATGCTGCTGCTTTTGCAGTGTCCAATTTCTTGCTGGGGGATAGCTGGTTGCCTCAAACTGGAGTGCCTTATACTGGTGGGTTAATATGATGAGCAAATTACATTTTTGGAAAGTCGTTTTTGCTTTTGTTTTTGTTTTGACGGATGTTCATTTTCTAGTGAAGATGTAATAAGCGTTAGTTCTGGCACGCCGTGGTGCATGTTAGTGGTGTAAACACTCCTGCTGCATGCATATATGCTTTCATGCTCAGACTTAAATTGGCATCTTAATTTATTGGTAAAATTATATGTTTTCTGGTCAAAATGAGCTGATTAGCTGATACGAACCTAGGACGACCATCTAATTACAAGTTATTAATGGAAGATCTCAACCCATTACCTATATCTGAGGTAATAACCTTTGTATGGTGAAAACACCACAATAGGGTGTGGAATAACCTATTGATAAGTCAAATTTGAACTCCACAAGCAAAGTTTGAAAAATTCGATATAGTTCTTAGAGAACCAAAAGAATCACTCTCACTTTGAATCAAAATTGTAATATGATTTTTATTCATGACTTTTGTGCCTTTAAATAAACAAAATAAATTACAAAGCTTTCCTAAATTTACTAAAAATAATGATGGAATAATAATAGATGAAAATTAGGTTTAGGAAACCTAATTTTGACAGGTTTAGGAAACCTAATGTGGTTAGGTTTAGAAAACTTAGTTTAGCTCCTAGTTTCATAATTTGAATGACCTTTAATTCTTTGACCAATTTAACTCTAATAAAATTAGGAAAGTAAATTAAAATCCTACTAAAACTAAAATAGGAAAATAAATAGGCAACATGCCAAAATCCAATCAAGATATAAATAAAAACTAATGTTTTCCTAATCTAAAATTCGGCCAAGCTTAGTTGGATGCCATGTCACCATATGATGCCATATCACTATCTATGTCATCAAAACACTCCACATCATCATGTTGTAGGATTCCTTACGTTAAGCTTTTTTCATGCTAGCATCCACTATTCCAATCATATGAATCAATTTTAATTCATCTTCAGTAATGAACCTCTTTCCTTGAGATGTGAACACCTCCTGAATTAAACAATTTAGTACTTTTTTAAATCTCTTTGCTTTTGCCCTGTTTATTGGTTCCATAGAGATTTGAAGTGGCTTTGGATTCCATCTTAAAGTGCTCCTAACCATGTCCTCATTATTGGCCAATTTAAGAATACGATTGCATTTCACTATCTTTCCACAAATCACTTTTCTTTTTTTTTTTTTTTTTTTGGTGAATCACAAATTACTTTTCTTAATTTGCCTACATATATATAATTGATACAATAAGGATCGTGGCTGTGCTTAAATTGGAAATTGTACGTGGTTCTTACCAATTCAACCCTCAAATTGGACCATTTAAGGTAGATCGGACAGGGACTATATTGGGTTGGGTTGGGAAAAGGAAGAGTAATTGATTATCGGGTACACAGGCATCAACTCGGGCTTTTAGTTTTTTATTTTTATTTTCATGCTTTTGGGTTTTCATTTATATATATATATATATATATATATATATATATATATATATATATATTTTTGTGAGTGAAAGGATTTTAGTATTGACTTTTAGAATTTAGAGGACCAATTTCTCTCTTGATATTGTTTTACTTTTAACACTTCAATAAAAAAAAAAATATATATATATATATATATAGATGATTTGAAAATAACTCGGTGCACTTCATCTAATTCACGAAATACCTAAGTTTCATTAAACCCTAAACACTTTATTAGTAAGTCAGTACACTACTTCTAATTATCAAAATAGACAAATTTCATACATTATCATATTAGTAAGTCAGTATCCTCCATCTAATTTTCAAAATAGGCAAATTTCATGCACTTTCGTATAAAGCCCTAACACTTGGTAAAAAGATACACCTAAAACATTTAAACTTTGAACGCCTTTCAATGAAAAAATGTAATTTTTTTCGCTTTAACCAACAAAACATAAACAGTTTTCTGCATGTAACACTTTATCTTCTGAAAAGTTGATTACGGTAAGGCTACAAAGAAAGGAAGCATGATTTTTATAATTGTCGGAGGTATATGTTCAGTTTTGGTTACCCAACCATTTTTAGGACACTGCTTCATATTACCGATTAACCTACAGATGTTCAATTGCAAGCCATCGAACATGTCTAGGACATTAAATTGCATATCAGCTAAGGATCTAACTTCACTCGGCCTTGGTCAACAGAAATATTCACAAACTGAAACAAAACCCAAAAAATTAAAAAAAATTAAAAAAGGGATTTTCATTAGAAAAATCAGGAAAAAAATAAAATAAAATAAAATAACCATGCCAATAACTTACCTTTCCATACCGAGTTTATCCCCATGAAATGACTACCGATTACGAAAATTTAACTTCAATGATAAATCTATGAAAAGGAAGATGAAAATGCTGGATATATATAGTGGAAGGTGTGGAGTTAAGGTGAGATGAGATGGGGTGTATTGTTGAAGCAGAATGGTACAAAATTAGACGATTGATTTCATCAAAGTGTAACAAATTAGTATAGAGAGAGGGTAAATATTTGACTTCGTGCAATAGTTTAAAGAGGAAATTGCATAAAACAAATAATAAAAGTCTTGGAGACAATAACATGAATGAAAGTTAAGTGGGTGTCTTGTAATATATTTTTTTATTATCACTAACATTACCTACTTGACTATTGATCAACTTGAGGAGGTTATATGAAATTAAATAAAATAAAACTGTAAAATAAAAAAATAAAAACAAAGATTTTGTCTATGTTAATTATATTTAATTGAAAAAGATGTAATTGTAATTTTATATATATATATATATAATTATTCTCCTACCAGGATGTTTGGGTAGTCTAATCTTATTAACATTTTGATTGATTCAAATACTATGATTTAAAAAGATCATATAAATCTTGTAAGATACTAAAATTTTCTATCTTAGAAGGTTAAAATAAATATTATCAAAATTTATAATAAACTTTAAATGTATCTTTAAGTCTTAGTTCTTTAAAAAATTTAAATATTAATAATGAGATTGAGAGTTTTTGTATATATATATATATATATAAATTGTTTTCAAAAACGAAGACCATTGGTAGCTCCCGAAAAAAATTAAATATTAATGATGAACATCCTGATATTTTTTGTATATATAAAAGTTGTTTACATAAAAGAAAACCATTGGTCATTAACGGCTTAGGTGCTCTTTTATAATAAAACAATTAAAAAAAATAAATTAGTTTTATAATGCAACTTGCCCCTAAAAGAAATTATTTCATTAGCTTTTGGTCCATATCAATGAGTGAAATAATGCGTTGTTTTCCGCACCACTTATGCTGGCTGTCCATGTCGGGAGAAAATCTTCGGTGCAACGTGGTACCACACCAAATAATTGAATGACATTTATTAAAAAAAGAATCATAATTTAGTGACAAGTGTTAAGTTTGGCATGTCATTTAAAAATATCCAGTTCACTATTTAAATTTTTTTTTTTCAAAAATATAAATCCTTATTGAAAAATAAATAAATAGGAAAGGGTATATTTTTGTTGTCCTTTTAGGTTTCATTCTTTTCCCCTTCCGCCATGGCCTGCAGTCACTGGTGGCTATTGTGAGACAAGTGGAAAATTGTAGGGACCAGGACTGGACTCAGACAAGGATCTCCATTTTTTAGGCTTTTATGGTCCTGTATGAAATTTGTGGTGGTGGTATTGATTCGGTGAACCAAAATGGAGGATTTTGGTAGAATCAGTAGGCATTTCAAGATGTAATTTCTATGTATCCGATTTTGAAAAGGGAAGAGATAAATTGGTTTTGAGAATCGGGGCTTATCCTCCAAACTCAAAAACGGCAGGCCATCGTCGTTACTTTTGTTGCCGGTGAATGTTGATAAGAGAAGAGGAGATTTGAAATCTAAAAACATATTGATGAAAATTTTCGAAAAAAAAAAAAACTGAAACGAAGCCTAGCAGCCGCCGCCAGCGATTCTCTGACAGCAATGGCTGTTGGTTTCTATATGAGTATCTAGAAAAAAATGAAATTAAATATATAAAAGTAAATAAAATGGCAATTTGAAAAAGATGACGTGGTAAAGTTTTAACAGACGGCATTAAACTATTTGTGGTGGTACCGAGTCAGCTGGTACCACCGTTGTACCGAAGATTTTCTCCCATGTCGGGGCTTATGTTACATAGGAAATCCGCTTTCCATGCACGAGCTGTTCTGCAAATCCCGTGACTCTCTGGTGGGCTCTCAATCTCCTGAATCATTGAATGAGGTTTCTATAAAGTGTATTCTTCTTTGTTGTCCTTTTATTCTTTTCATTTTATGACATTTCCAGCAGCATTTTTGCTTGTATCTATCTGTACAACTTTGTACCTGTTTGAATTACTTGTAAACATCCATTTTCCCCAAAAGCCTAAGATAATTGAGGAGATAGACAGAGCTACAAAGTATTGTTATCTGCAAGACTTTTTTTGGGTGAAAATCTGCCAGACTGTTTGCTATAAATACAGATCCTTGAAATTTTATTATTACAGTGAAATAGATTCAGGATTTCAGATTTCAACAATGGTACGTCAACCTGACAACCTCTAGCCTTTTCGTTTTGCAGAGAAATATTTATATCATTACTGTGGCATTCAAAATTTGGATTAAGGAGTTTTAAAGAGTTGGCCAAAAATTGTCAGCATATAGGTTAAGATCTTGTTTCATCAATATATATATATATATATACAGTTATATAAGATAAGATCTAGGCGCATCATCATGGATAATTACATCTTGTGGACCCATACGATTAGAGAAAGAGAAAAGTCTTTTTAAGCCCGTGACCGACCGCATCTCGTGCTCGGCACAAAGTATCCAGTGTTGTCTTACAAGATTCAAGGGTGGCTCCCTTCTTATCCATCCCTAAATTACTAAATTACCGCTGACTTATTTCGAATTTTCAATTATGCCACTATCATAGCTTCCCATTTTCAACTCTGAAAGTCTGGAATCAATTTGTCATTTAGCCCCATGTCTTTGCATTAAAAAATAAGTAGAAAGCCTATCTTAATGTCATTTAGCAACAGAATTCCCTCCAACATGGGGCAATTGTTTATTATATATAACAAAATACATGCTTATTGTATTGAGGATCAAAACACAAAATGTCCCAAATCTCTCTCACCACCAATAATTCAAAGGGTATTTTAGTATTTCAACACCGCGTAATTTTCTCTGCATCTTATATAAAATGGTATGGGTTCTCACTCCCCATGCAGAACCTCAACACATATTACGAGCTCTCTCAAGTCCCAGCCATGGACTTTAGTAGACTTACCATTTCTCTCTTCTTTGCTCTTTTGATCTCTACTACCACAGCCGTTGATCCTTGTGCCTCAGAATCTGATAGCTCAGATCTTTCTGTCATACCTATTTACAGCAAATGCTCACCTTTCAACAAGCAAACCAATTCTGGGTCCTGGGTCAATACAGTGATAAACATGGCCTCAAAAGACCCAGATCGGGTCAAATACCTATATAGCCTAGCGGCCCAAAAGACCCCCTCCGCCCCAGTTGCTTCGGGTCAGCGGGTCCTTAACATTGCCAACTATGTGGTCCGAGTCAAACTCGGAACCCCGGGTCAGCTCTTGTTCATGGTTCTAGACACCAGCAATGACGTCGCTTGGGTCCCATGCTCCGGATGCACTGGTTGCTCCTCCACCACTTTCTCACCCAAGACTTCCACAACTTACGGGTCTTTGGACTGCTCCATGCCCGAATGCACCCAGGTCCGTGGACTCTCTTGCCCGTCTACTGGATCTTCCACGTGCTTCTTCAACCAATCTTACGGTGGAGATTCATCATTCTCCGCTACCCTCGTACGTGATTCTTTCCATCTCGCCACCGATGTTCTCCCCAATTACACTTTCGGGTGCATCAATTCCATTTCGGGAGGCTCAGTTCCACCCCAAGGGTTATTGGGTTTGGGTCGTGGATCCATGTCCTTGCTCTCACAATCCGTGTCGCTCTACTCGGGCGTCTTCTCATACTGTTTACCCAGTTTCAAATCCTACTACTTCTCCGGGTCACTCAAACTCGGACCCCTCGGCCAGCCTAGATCCATTAGAACCACCCCACTTCTACGTAACCCACACCGACCCTCACTCTACTACGTGAACCTCACCGGACTTAGCGTGGGACGGGTTTGGGTCCCCATTGCTCCAGAGCTCCTTGCATTCGACCCTAACACCGGAGCTGGAACCATCATCGACTCCGGCACAGTCATAACACGGTTCGTCGTACCCATTTACAGTGCGATCCGGGACGAGTTCAGGAAACAAGTGAAAGGTCCATTTTCAACACTGGGGGCCTTTGATACTTGCTTTGCCGCGGGCAATGAAGGCATTGTCCCGACAATAACGTTGCATTTCACGGGGTTGGACTTGACATTGCCGTTGGAGAACAGCTTGATACATAGCAGTTCAGGGTCGTTGGCTTGCTTGGCAATGGCGGCTGCTCCGAGCAACGTGAACTCGGTATTGAATGTGATAGCCAACTTGCAGCAGCAGAACCTTAGGATCGTGTTTGATGTTGCCAACTCTCGTTTGGGCATTGCCCGTGAGCTCTGTAACTAGATTTTGGCTGTTAACTATGTTTCTCTCTAGATTTCTTTGGTTGTGTCCAATATTGTGTGTTATAGGATTGGTGGGACTAAGAAGAATGAAAGGATAAAACCTTATGTTCTCTTTTGGAGATATATGATGCAATGTAATATCTTCAACTGCATGTGATTATGGCGAAAATGATTGTAGCCTTTAATTATCTATCCATATGCCTTCCAATGGCTCTTGCAGCATACATTTTCAACCCCCTTTAGGCTTTCGTTGTAACTTTTTTTTTCTCTTTTCTACCTTTCTTTCTTAATTTTTTTTTCCCCCCTTATTTTTCTGTCTTTTCCGTAATTAGATTCTATCCTCGATGATAAAATTGCTGTCCCATTCGCTAGACGTGAAAAAAAAATTAATTATAGATCGATGGAATGGTATCTCGCTTTACCATATATCCATATAGAGGATTTCTTACACTTAAATAAAAAAAAAATAAAAAATAAAAAGCAAGTATTGTAAGCCCGTGAGCTTGCAATTTCAAAAAAGCAAACGAACCAAAAAAAAAAAAAAAAAAAAAAACCGAAAAAAACAAAGGTACACGTAAATCAAGTATTGTAACTTTTTCTGTCACAATATTAGATGGGATTGACCCACATATGCTATTTCTAAAAAATTGAATGGGATAATCATTAGATATTTATAAATTATACTACCATTGATATTTAGGTACTTAAACTATTATTATTGTTGTTGTTTTTGAGAAATTGATTCCTAAAATTGCTAGTTTGTTAGATCCTCAATCTCCAACTAATTTTGTATCTAAAATTTCATTGTTATAAAGGATTATATTGAAACTTTTATATAGTTTAAAGATCACATGTTGTAAAGCTCTAACAAAGTGCTAAATATATTTTCAATAAATAAAATATTTTTTTATTAATAATTATCTAAAAATCTTAAAAAATTATTTTTTTAAAGAAAATGAAATTGGGAAATAATATTTTATCCTTTGAAATATTTCTAAAAAAGATAAGTATTTTAAAATATGTATAAATTATTTCCCAAAAAAAAATATTTATTCTTAAAATCAAATTCCATTTAGCTAAGATTCTTTTTACATACTTCTTTGTTTAATGTAAAATATTATTTTAAAATTATAAAATGTATAAATCATATGTGCCAATAATTATCACTACAATTAAAACTTATTTTAGTGAAATTTCATTCAGTGTCAAATCAGTACAAAGTCTTACAAATTGGATAGTTAATAACACTTGTTCAAAAATGTCACTCTTCAATGCATTATTAGTATATTAGCACATACTTTAACAGACATTTAATTAAAAAAAATCATTAAATTTTGGTTTAGTTACAATTGTCTCTAGTGTTACTAAATTGTATTTACAAATGAATTATTAAAGTGACGTGACATTCTGCTTAAATGCCCCTATGGTATTATGAATAATAAACAATTCTTTTGTATTTATAAGATGGTCTGTGACATTAAAAATAGCACTAATGAAAAGCATGACTAAATTAAATTTATAGATTATTATTAAATGAATTTTAAGTATATTTTTATTGAAATAATGAATTTTCATATTTAGAAGATAAATTTGTAACATTTATAAGTACATTAAATTTTTTATGAAGAATTTATGTGTTTCTTTTCTTGACAACATATAGAAATTAATGTTTATCCCTTTATATCATAGAAATCAGTAACAAATTTTTTTTTTCTACATTATATTATGTTAGTACTATTGTAACATAAACAATTAAACATGTATCAATTGCAGCACTATAAACTTAGGATCTGTATATATGTATATATTGTATTTGATGTATTAATCTTTACATACAGCTATTGATTTATCAAATTTTTTAAATCTACCTACAAAACCTAACACAAGAGTAGTGCCTAATGGATATACTCCTTTCTAATCTTGCTCCCTCATGTTTTCACCAAAACAGGCATCGTAAATGCCTCAAAATCTTAATCTCAATTATGTGTATCGTATTATTCTCACTTTTGACTTATTCCTAACTTATTTATATATATGTACAAAAATAATTAATAAAATAATAATAGTAATACAAATAAATATAATACATAATGAATGATAATAATATAATAATAAAAACATGGAATAAATTAATTAGGGTTTAGAGAGACATTGTCCTTCAGACTAATGAGCTAACTGAAGTATTAAAGAGAATGTGTGTCCAATGGCTCTACTGAAAAAAGTCAATGAACAAGTCAGTTCCATTATTGGTATAAACATGCCATGTAAGTGAATCACATGATTATGGCTATTCCACATAAAATATCTAACAGTCTTCCACTTGAATTGGATAATCATCACAAATAACAACAAACTCACTTACTATATAATCTTCCAAATCAAAATACCATTTCATATAAGTATATTGCATGCCGACATGTCACAACAATATACCAGACTAGGTAATAGAGATTCAAAATCTCCCAAAAAACTAGATATCATTTCAACTGAGCACTTTGCATGTCATAAACTCAATATACGTAATAAAGATTTACCTTACTATATGCAATCCTCCATCACATGATACCATTTCATTCAAGCATATTGCATACCGACAAAGTACAACAACATACTCAAATTAGGTAGTAGGGACTCACCATGGTACCTGTGTACAGGTACACTTAGAGATGAAAGTCCTATATAGGCCTGCTAGCATAAGCAGCAACAATATGTTTAATAAACATCTCATAACAATGATCCACATATATACATGGATTATTCACAAGCTAATACTTAATCATATATTACATAAAACATGGACATTAATGCTAGATTATAAAACTTTCATTGATCTATAGTAATCTCAACCGTTCCACAATTCCATAGAGGAACATATGCTTCTTAAACAAGTCTATAGGATTTTAATAACATAATCACTTTATCAAAACTAAAATTTAGGATAAACCATTTTGCAATTAAAATAATAAATCAACTAATAAAGTTGGCCACTGCCAGCTTTAGCCGCCCAATCTGGGCACGTAGTCGTTCGGCCAACTATGAAAATTGGCCGATAGGATTGCCGACAACTGAGTTTCATTGGTAGCCAACGCATGGCATTAGCAAGTGGTTGAAGAAAAGGTCAATTTCAACCAACCCCAAATAGAGAAGGAGAGATAGAGAGAAAGATAAAGAGGCATTTTTCCATTGTGGAGAGAATGGTGATAGGTGGCACCCCTTGGAATTTTTTTAAAATCCCTCCACATGCTTTTGATAAAACTGTCTGGTAAATTTAATCTAAGAAAAGTAAATGCAAATTTACAGATCCATATCTTTTCAACCGCATTCCCAATTAAGCATGCTGCTTAATACGAACCTAGATCAACTCGTGCCTTAACCCAAATTATATTAACCCGGATCTCAATTAAATTCAAGTTCTTATAGAAACTTTAACCCCTAACCAACCTGTGATTAGAAACCTTGGTATAATAAAGATGTCACAATAGGTTATGGATGCCCTATTGATAAGTCAAAACCAAAACACACACTCTCTAATGGTGTTTTAGATGTTCAAAGAGAACAAAGAGAATTCTATCTCACAAAATAAATTCTGAATATTATTGAAGTTGTGTTCTTCCTAAAAAATAAGCCCTTAAATAGACTAAGAAAGAAAAAAATAAATCTTAAAAATAAAGGTTGAATTTCGGCCAACATTAGGAAACATCAAGTGTGGCCAAAATTTCACTTACTTTCCTATGTATATTTTGTATTAATTAATTCCTTATTTTGAATTAGGAACTAACTAATTTACAATGGAAATAATAAAATAATAACTTTCCTAAACTTATTTGTCCAGAAAATAAATAAATAAAAAACCACTAAAAGACTAATTTTCTAAAATAAAAAAGTTAAAATCAAATTCGGAAACCAAATAACTATCTTTTTTACTAAGCTGCCTTTGACCAATCTTTGACCAATTTAAGCTCCAAATTAGCTTCCATATGCCTTGTAATATGCCAAATAGGATTATCATTAAGTCCCACATGTTGCCTTTGCTTGGATCAAAGAGAAAATGCCAACTCAGCGAAATACAATAAAGCAGTAACAAAATACAGTAAAATCGGCCAAACTTCCTCCTATGCGCACACCACCTGTTTGATTGCCTTTGAAGCTGCCTTGACTTGCTTTCATGACCTCTTAGAGATATGTATTGAATCTATGAAGTGTTGGAAAGAGTTTTTACTTCCTAGAGTCCATATATTCACGAAAACAGCTATCTAGGTCTGTATCGGCCTCCACCACTTGGATGCTTAAAATGGGTCTTGTATCTTTGGGTATTGACAAGCCCTTTTAAGAATTAATTACTCCCTATACAGAGGCAGCCATGTTGTCCTTAAATGTATTAGCTTGAGCCCTAGTGATTGGCCCGGTCTTCATTCATATTGGGTTAGTTCCCCAGCGGATTGTCGATTGTGCAGGTTCGGCCAGATTCTCCCATGAAGTGTTGGAACAATTTCTTGCTGCCTGGAGTCCATATTTGCACGAAAATAGGTACCCGAGTCTATATCGGCCTCCACCACTTGGATGCTTAAAACGGGTCTTGTATCTTTGGGTATTGACAAGCCCTTTTGAGAATTAATTACTCCCTGTATAAAGGCAGCCAGGTTGTCCTTATATGTCTTAGCTTGATTCCTAGTGATTGGGCCGGTCTTCATCCATATCAGGTCAGCTCCCCAGCGGGTTTTCAGTTGTGCGAGTTCGGGAGGATTCTCCCATGAAATGTTGGAACTATTTCTTGTTGCCTAGAGTCCATATTTGTACGAAAATAGCTACCCGAGTCCGGATCGACCTCCACCACTTGGATGCTTAAAATGGATCTTGTATCTTTGGGTATTGACAAGTCCTTTTGAGAATTAATTACTCCCTGTATAAAGGCAGTCAGGTTATCCTTAAATCTTTTAGGCTTGAGCCCTAGTGATTGACTCGGTCTTCATTCGTATCGAGTCAGCTCTCCAGCAAGTTGTTGGTTGTGCGGGTTCAGACGAATTCTCATCATTCCCCTCCTTTTGAAAAGAATTTTTCCTCAAATCAAAGTCATCACCTGTAATAAAAGGAGACAAGTCAGCAACATTAAATGTAGCACTAACATTATACTCACCTAGTAAATCAAGTTTGTAAGCATTATCATTTATTCATTCCAAAACTTGGAAAGGTCCATCTACACGTGGCAGAAGCTTGGACTTCCTTTGTTCGAGAAACCTCTCCTTTCTTAGGTGCAACCAAACCCAATCTCCAAATTCAAAGACAACTTGTTTTCGGCCTTGATTAGCACTCCTTCTGTATTGCTCGGTACTCCTCTCAATATTTGCCTTTGTTTTCTCGTGAATCTACTTTACAAAATCAGTTTTTTTATTTTCCATCTAGATTAGCACGTTCACTTAAAGGTAAAGGTGTTAAATCTAATGGAGTCAAAGGATTAAAACCATAAACAATATCAAATGGTGTATATTTAGTGGCTAAATGCAAGGATCTATTATAAGCAAATTCAACATGTGGCAAACATTCTTCCCATGTTCTTAAGTTTCTACAAATTAAAGCCCATAACAATATAGACAAAGTCCTATTTACTACTTCGGTTTGTCCATCAGCTTGTGGATGACAACTAGTTGAAAACAAAAGTTTAGTTACTAACTTAGCCCACCAAGTTTTCCAAAAATAACTTAAAAACTTAGCATCCCTATCCGAAACAATTGTTCTAGGCATACCATGCAACCTAACAATTTTCTTAATGAATAAGTTAGCAACATTAGATGCATCATCAGTTTTATTACATGCAATAAAATGTGCCATCTTAGAAAATCTTTCCATAACAACAAATATTGAATCATTGCCTATCATTGACCTAGGTAAACCAAGAATAAAATCCATAGATATATCCACCCAAGGAAAGGTTGGAATCGGCAATGGCATGTAAAGATCATGCGACATCAATTTAGATTTGGCTTTTCGACATTTCGAGCATCTTTCACATATTCTTTCTACATCTCTCCTCATGTTAGGCCAATAAAAATGTTCTTACAGAAAAAAAAAATTTTAAAACACCAAAATGACCCATTAAACCACCATCATAACCTTCCCTAAGTAGTAATTCCCGAATACTACAATTAGGCACACATAGTTTGTTTTTCCTAAACAAATACCCCTAAAAAATGTAAAAATGATTAAAACCATATTGTGTAAAGGTCCTAAAGATTTCCTAAAGTCACTATCATGCTCATACAGATCCTTTAATTGTTCAAAACCAAGCAATCTAGCATCTAAGGTAGAAAATAGTACATACCTTCGGGATAAAGCATTGACAACCACATTTTTCTTACCTTTCTTGTAGCGAATCACATATGAAAAGGTCTTAATGAATTCAACCCACTTGGCATGCCTTCGGTTAAGCTTCCCTTGGCCTTTTGATATGCTTCAATGACTTATGATCTGTGTGAATCACGAACTCCTTTAGCATCAAGTAGTGCTGCCACGTTTCCAAAGCTCTCACCAAAGCGTACATTTCTTTGTCATAGGTCAGATAGTTTAATGTAGCTCCATTTAATTTCTCACTAAAGTAGGCCATGGGTCTTCCTTCTTGTATTAAAACAGCTCCAATACCTACACCCCAAGTATCACACTCAATTTCAAAAGTCTTAGAAAAATTTGGCAAAACTAGTAAAGATGCATTGGTTAATTTTTCTTTTAACAAATTGAAAGATTTTTCTTAACGCTTTTTTTGAATAAGCCAATTCATTTGAGACCCTACAGATCCACTTTTTTCCGTATTCAAAGATCAGTCCATTGTCTATGTGTTTTCACATCGAGAATTCTTTTTAGATGAAGAGATGTCAAAGGGGCTTCTTCGAATTTGAACTACTCTTTCTTTCAGATAAAGAATGAAATTAGTCTAATATCTGTACCCACATAAATTCACATCCCCGAGGATTTCATTTAATTAGGAATTGATTATAAATCATACAAATTTTTTCCTAGTCGGGTCTTAATCCTGCAACGGGTCCCGAGGGAAAAGTATTTCTAAATTTATTCTGTCCTCTCATATATGATTACGAGCCGAACCAAGAAAAAATATTTTTTCTTGGTAGGTGTGATCCATTGGACATAGATCCAATTTTTCAAAGATGTACGGTCTAATGAGGCTACTAAGAAATATTTACTCATGGGTGGGGCAAGTTTTTCTATTCTGGTTCATGGTTTCTTTTGGCTATATGGTTCATCCAGGGGAGAGATCAAGCTTTAAGAAATACTGAATGGTCTTATCAATAACAAATGTATAACTCCCTCGGAATTTCAATTTCGCTTATATTCATCACTATAGGAATTGGGTTCAAGCTTTCCCTAGCCCCTTCTTATCAATGGACTCCTGATGTATACGAAGGAATGCAGTTCGTTCGATAAATGCCTACCTCTCTATCTATCTCTGAGATGTTTGGATTTTTCAAAACTCCATGGACATGCAGAAGAGAAATGCTATCCCCACTCGGACCAAAACATAACTTTTACTTGTTCAAATAACAATTAATGTGAAGCAGGGTCAAGAACAACAAATCTCTTTATGATAAAGAGATTCATTTTACAAGCTCATTATTACGGGTAGTTCCTATAGAGGATTAGACTAATGACGTATACAATACTTGAATTGTCATCAGGTTTTACTACAATTAATTGAAATGCATTTGGATAACATACATTTTCGATTGGGTATGGCTTGGAGGGTATGGCTTCGACAATTCCCCAAGCCTACCAATTGGTTAACCATAGACATATTTTAGTTAATGGTCGTATAGTAGATATACCAAGTTATCGTTGCAAATCCTGAGATATTAATACAGTAAGGGATGAATAAAAATCTAGGGCTTTGGTTCAAAATTATCTTAATTTAGCCTCCTCTGAGGAATTTAAATCCAACATTCTTCTTACAACTTCATTTAAAGGCGCTATGATGGTGCTAAAGTCCTTGACAAATCTTCGATAGAAACTAGCTAAACCATGAAAGCTCCTCACTTGATTGATAGATGTTATTGTCGGCCACTCTTGGATTGCTCGGACTTTAGATTGATCAACTTTGATTCCTGCAGCACTTACTTCAAATCCTAGAAAAACAAGCTCATCTTTATAAAAATCACATTTTTTCATGTTAGCAAATAATCTTTTCTTCCTAGGAATATTTAAAACTTACCTAAGATGCCTCAGATGTTCATCAAGATTTCGGCTATACACTAAAATATCATCAAAATACGCAACCACAAATTTACCAATAAATGGATGCATAACATGATTCATAAACCTGATTAAAGTACTAGGTGCATTAGTTAAATCAAAAGGCATGACTAACCATTCATACAGTCCATATTTAGTCTTAAATATGGTCTTCCATTCATCACCTTCTTTCATCCTAATTTGATAGTATCTACTTCTAAGATCAATTTTACAAAACATGCAAGCACCATGCAATTCATCCAGCATATCATCTAATATAGGATTTGGATGTCTATATTTAATGATGATATTATTTATAACCCTACAATCAATACACATATGCCATGAACCATCTTTTTTAGACACTAGCAAAATAGGAACAGAACACGGACTCATACTCTCATGAATGTAACCTTTTATCTAAAAATTCACTTACCTGCTGTTGTAGCTCCTTTGTCTCCTCGGAATTACTTCTATATGCAGGTCTATTTGGTATGGCAGCCCCTAGAATAAAGTTAATTTGATACTCAATCCCTCTAATAGGTGGTAATCCATTTGGAATTTTATCTGGGAAAACATCAACAAATTCCTGCAAAAGAAAAGTGATAGAACTTGGCAATTCAAGCTCTTCAAGGTTACCTTGTTCATTCAAATAAGCATCTCTATAAATCATAACCAGTAAGGGTTTATTATTCAAAAATTCATTTGTAACCTCACTTAAGCTTAGATAAAAATTCTTGTTCTTCTTTTCTTTTCTCTCTCTTTCCTTTCCACTCACGGATTCAATGTCTTTTACATCACTCTCGGCTTTTGCACCAAATTTCTCACTCTTGGGTTTATTATAACTCTTCCACTCAAACTAGGTTTTAGAGGACTTACTTTGGAGAGCAATCTCACCTTTCCCCTCTTGAATGGATGGTGAAACCATTGGTGCCATACTAGCTTTCTCTTTGAGCCTCTCGGCTTCCCTCCTTTGTTACATTTATAATTGGTCTCTAAAAACCTCCTTCAAGTTCAATGCTCCCGCTTAACCTTCTTGCCTTTAAACTTAAAAACAATGGAGTTCTCTCTCCTATAATGTATGGAATCTTTATCAAATTGGCATGGCCTCCACAACAATACATGACCAGCATGGATACAATACACATCACATAATACAACATTCACATATTTATCAATGCTGAATTTTACTTTGGCTTGTTTATTTACTTTCATCTCACCACTATCATTAAGCCATTGTAATCTATATGGTTCTAGATGTTTAATAGTTGTTAAGCCTAATTTATCAACTACCATGCTACTAATTACATTTACACAACTTCCACTATCTATAATCATACTACATATGTTACTTTGAATTTTGCATTGGTGTGGAATATTCTCTCTCTTTGAATGTGATCCTCATCCTTATATATAGTGAGGACACTCCTTGCAACTAAGCTTAAGTCAACCTTCGAAGGTTGGAGTGTTTTGAATTCCTCATGCTTATCCTCTCTAAGTTCTTCATCATCCAATTTGGCCTCATCCTCACTTTCCTCAATTTCGGATTCTAGTTCACTATTACCTTTCAACACTATGATTCTTCTATTCGGGCATTGATTGGTAATGTGTCCTCATCTCTGACACTTAAAATAAACAATTTCTCTAGATCTTGAAGTTTTAGGATTATATTTACCTTCAAGTTTGTGTGCTTGGACAGATTCGGTTCTAGCCTCTCTCTTTGGCCCATTTGAACTTTCTTCTCCAACTTTCGATTTTGACTTGTTTGCATAGGTAGGATTGTTTCTTGAGCCACTTTGATTTGACCTCCCACTGTTCGAAACACCCCTCCTCTTAAATTGATACTCAAATTTAATAGTCATATGCAACATCTCCTCCAATTCCACATATTGTTGCAATTCTAGTTGATTAGCTATCTCACGATTCAACCCACCAAGAAACCGTGCCATGGTTGCTTCTCTATATTCATTCATGCTCAACCTCATCATGAGCATCTGCATCTCCTTAAAATAATCTTCCAGAGACCTACTTCCTTGTGTTAAAGATTGGAGTCTTTGATGCAACAACCTATGGTAATGAGCCGGTATGAATCACTTTCTCATGGCGCCTTTCATTTGTCGCCAAGTAGTAATCAATTCATCACCTATTCTCCTTTAGGTATTTTTTTCATTTGTCCACCATTGGAGTGCATAATGTCCAAATTCCATTGCCTTCACCTTTGCCTTCTTGGTCTCCGAATAGTTGTGACAATCAAAGATCATCTCCATTCGTTCCTCCCATTCCAAGTAGACTTCCATATCACTTTTTCCCATGAAAGGTGGAATGTTTACCTTAATATTTTCAAGATCTTCATCCTCATTCCTTGCTGGTCTCCCATGGATTGGCCTTCCTTGAGGTTCAAACATTTCATCAAACCTCTCATCAAAGTCATCTCCAAAATTGCCTTCCCCAAATTCTTCTCTAAATCACCTTCGGCCTCCTCAACCTCGACCTCGGCCACCATGAGTATCAAACCTTGTATTTAGCCCTCCTTTGATGTTTCTAACCTATCCATCCTTTGATTTATGTGATCAAATCGACCATTCATCCACTGTAATTGCTCCAAGATGGCCTTCATGTCCGTGTGCACATATCCACTCCCCGAAGCTCGGGAATCACCGTTGAATCCTACAGATTCTTCTTCATTAATTCTCAATGGTGTTTCTCCTCTCCTCATTCTTGAATCTACCATGTTAGAATATATAACACAATAATAAAATAAAACCTTACCAAATTCACTCCCTTACATATTTCACTCAAACAAGGTCTCAACATTCATATTTGCACACTAGTTTTAGTTTTTACCCTCTTTTAAACTCACACGCTCTTGTCTTTTTCCACTCAAAGAATTAACTTAAAGTTCTAATTAAACACACTTAAACAGCAACTAGATCACAAGTGTTCCTAATTTAAACTTATCAATAAAACAGCAATTAAAATAATCAAATACCAAGTGAATTTTAAACATCTAATTCTCGGCTTTTCTAAGCAAAAATAAGGCAATTTAATAAAGCAAATTTCAGAATCAATAAGAGCTGGACCAGATAGTAAGAAATTAAGAATTCAAGAATAAAATCTAGAGAAAGAAATTCAAACACGAACAAGAATCAAATTGAATAAAAATATAAGAGAGTTGTTGGTGGTTGTTCTTTGTAACTCAAGTTTTTGTATTAAATCCTTTAACTAGTTTTAATCCAATAGTTTTAGCATCCAAAATTCAAATATCCAGCAGAAAATTAAAGTTCCAACAACTCCAAATAATGAGTAAATAAGCAACAACTCAGCAGCTCCAACAATTTCCAGCAAACAAATCAAACTCCAAAGACAAATTGCAATTTTTTTTTTATAACACTTTTCTTTTTTCTTTTTTTATTCACTCACAGAATGTAAAACAACTCTAGTAGCAAAGATCAATACCAAAAATAGCAATTCCAACACCAAAAATCCACCAAACCCATGACCAACAACAACAAAATGCAAATTTGCAATTTTTTTTTTGGGTAAATTTATATATGTTGCCGCAAACACACTTCCTTTTTTTTACTTTTTTTCTTTTTGAATATATGAATGCAAATATTTAAGATCAAAATAGCAAAGAAAAATCAACAATAAAATAAATTGTTAAGAACAAGGATAAAAAACAACGAACAAATTAGGAAACAAAAATATGGTAAAACAAGGAAAACCTAACTTGACTAGGAATGAGACTTTTTTATTTTTTTTTAATATGCAGAACGTGAATGATGATAGAAGAAATTTAACGTAATGCTAAAATTCCAAATTAATACAAAACAAAATAAAACAAATAAGATAGATCAGACCTGAACAAAATTTGGCT
This sequence comes from Ziziphus jujuba, assembly GCF_031755915.1. Lineage (NCBI taxonomy): Eukaryota > Viridiplantae > Streptophyta > Magnoliopsida > Rosales > Rhamnaceae > Ziziphus > Ziziphus jujuba. The sequence continues at coordinate 20,023,229 of NC_083383.1, read as the reverse complement.
CTGATACCAAAAGATACGAACCTAGGTCGACTCACGCCTAAATCCGTATTATATTAGCCCAGATCTCAATTAAATTCAAGTTTTTATGGAAACCTTAACTCCTAACTGACCTATGATTAGAAACCTGGGTATAATGAAGATGCCACAATAGGTTATGGATGCCCTATTGATAAGTCAAAACTAAAATACACAATCTCTAATGGTGTTTTAGGTGTTCAAAGAAAAAAAAGAGAATTCTATCTCACAAGATAAATTCTGATTATTATTGGAGGTATGTTCTTCCTAAAAAATAAGCCCTTAAATAGGCTAGGAAAGAAAAAAAAAAAAAACCCTAAAAACAAAGGTTGAATTTCGGCCAACATTAGGAAACATCAAGTGTGGCCAAAATTTTACTTACTTTCCTAAGTCTATTTTTGATTAATTAATTCCTTATTTTGAATTAGTAATTAACTAATTTACAATGGAAATAATAAAATAATAAATTTCATAAACTTATTTGTCCAGCAAATAGATCAATAAAAACCAACTAAAAGACTAATTTCCTAAAACAAAAAGTCAAAATCAAATTAGGAAACTAAATAATTATCTTTTTGACTAAGCTGTCTTTGACCAATTTAAGCTCCAAATCAACTTCCATATGCCTTGTAGGATGCCAAATAGGATTATCATTGAGTCCCACATGTTGCCCTTGCTTGGATCAAAGAGAAAATGCCAACTCAGCGAAATACAGTAAAGCCAGCAACAAAATACAGTAAAATGGGCCAAACTTCCTCCCATGCGCACACCACTTGTTTGATTGCCTTTGAAACTGCCTTGACTTGATTCCATGAACTCTTAGAGATATGTATTGAATCCATGAAGTGTTGGAACCATTTCTTACTGCTCGGAGTCCATATTTGCACGAAAACAGCTACCTAGGTCCGTATAGGCCCCCACCACTTGCATGCTTAAAACGGGTCTTGTATCTTCGGGTATTAACAAGCCCTTTTGGGAATTAATTACTTCCTGTATAAATGCAGCCATTTTTTCTTAAATCTCTTAGCTTGAGCCCTAGTGATTGGCCCCGTCTTCATCCGTATCGGGTCAGCTCTCCAATGGATTGTCAGTTGTGCGAGTTCGGGTGGATTCTCATCATTGCTTGTCTATGGACTCATATCAATGAGAACTATCACATGGTACATAATTTGAAAAAATCCATAAAAATAAAAAGTCAACCTCGAGTTCGCTTGATCAGTTTGGACTGTACCTTGTTTTGATCATAACTTTCTAATCTCTGCTTCGATTTTGGCATACTACTAGTCTACGATCTTAGGTTGGTGAGTACTTTTCCAAGGTACCTTAGTCAAGGTAAAATTCCTATTGTAGCAAAATTTCAAATGTAGAACGCATTTTTCAACCTCGATCAACCTTGTCAATTTGGTCAAAAGTTCAAATTTAGAGCGTTTTCTTAAGTCAAGGTGTTACAGTTATACATGGAACTACTAGGACATTGTTTAATTTAATCATCATAGATACTGAGTGAATGAGACTATTACCAAGATGAGCAATTCCAAATTCTAACCATTCCTAATGACTCACTTGTTGCTACCTTGATATTCAATTTACTTTAAAAGACTGTTACCATCAGCCACAACATAGAAGCACCGCTATAAAGAAACTAAGAAGGATCTTTCTTTATCAAAGCAGACACAACGCTAGCAGTTGGGATTTTGATTATTAGGCAAATTTGAATTCACAATGTAGTTTCCCAAGTTTGTTGGCATCTATAAGATTGGAAATTGACCAAAGTTGTTCTATCTAATCACATTATTAAGTTGAGAACCTGGTAGGTTGAAACCAATTTGCACAAAAATTCCAGGAGAAACCACAACATTAGGATACACTGATCCAACTGGATGAACAAAAGGAGTTCCACTTAAATTTGCAAAATTTCCAGTCAACATTTGGGAACCATAGTCATATTGTCCTGTTGTTGGATTACTGGGAAAGCCAGATTGAATTCCAGCTAGAAAGCCTCTATGATCATATCCTTGCAAAATTGGAGGATGTTGTTGAAAAGGTGGAGTCTACCTATAGTAACAGACAACGCCTACATGTCCCATTCAACCACAAACTTGATAATGAGTTTATTTCCTCTTCCTCTAACAAAATGACCTTTTCCTTTATTGTTATAACCTGCATTATAACCTCGATTGCCTCTAGTTTCTCGAGTAAAACATTGAGAATTTGGACCATAAGATTGGTAATTACTATTAAATTGATAACCAATGTTTGATGAAAATTTTACATTTATTTAAGGATTACTAATAGAATGAGTATTTTGATTCTCATAACTAGAAACATTGAAAGCCAATGGTCCTAACGAACTCACAGAAAGACCAACATGATTGACAGAGGAATTTTTTGAATTGGCACTAGAAGATTGACCAAGCACATAACTCATACCAAATACTGCATCCACACCAATATGATGTGTAGTATTAACAATATTTGCAGAATTATTGTTACCAATGTTCATAGTGATAATAACATTATATCTTCAAGTTTTCTCTCATAAGCTCATAACCTTGAACGCACCTCTGTTAAGATGATTAAATCCAACCTAGAATTAAGATTCTCAGAGATTGTATCAAATTCTAGACCAAGTTCTCTAAGAATGTAAAATGCAAAATCAGTCTCATGAACAAATTCACTCACTGCTTCAAGCTTGTCTACAATCATTTTCATCTTAAACCAAAACTCATTGATACTCATATCTCCTTTCTCAGTAGATTGAAGTTGAGTTCGAAGCTCTAGAAGTTGAGATCTAGAGTAAGAAGCATATCTAGCTTCCAAAGTTTTCCAAACATCATATGTGGTTTGCAATCCAACCAAATGACAAAGAACTTCATGAGAAATCGCCACTCGAATCCAACTAAGCTAAAGCTGATCTTGTTTTACCTAATATTCAAGTTCCTCATCGATTTTGAGAATAGCTTCAGATTGTTCAATTTCTAGATCTGTGTTCTTCTTCAACATCGGACCCTTGGAGAGCATGAATTTCTCAAGATTGTAGCCTCTAAAAGCTTGGAATAATCTGTGATTTCTATAGAATGAAGTTATCTTCGTCCAATTTTATTATACTGTTAGAAAAGGATGAAACAAGTAGAAGCATGAATTTTAAGTAAGCCATATGGCATGCTTTAATACCATGTAAGGAAAAGAAAGCAAAAGAAAATGCAAAAAAATAAAAGAAAACCAAGGAAAAATAAGAAAATAGAGAGAGTAATTCCAGAAGATTCCTTTATATATATATATATATATATATATATCAAGAACTACAACAATTACATAGCTTCATAGTATTTATATATCATAGATATTAAAATGAACTCTCCCTTACTTAAGTAACACGTGGACAAGATTAACCACTATAACAAAAACTGAGTTGGATGTAATTGTTTAAGTTAGATATTCAATGATGTTGCTAAGGTAAAAGTCCTAATGTGGAAGTCAAGAGACGTCTTCAATAACAATAGACAAACTCATTTGTTAAAAAGCTCTCTACCTATTTGTTAAAAGGAATCATGAATTACAATAGACAAACCCAGAAGATGATTTCCTATAGTCCTTAAATCAAAGCAATAGGCAGCAATACTTGAGGAGAAGATGGGTGAGAACTTCTAGACCTAATGGTTTAGGGGCAGTGGTGCAGGCGCAATGTGGTCATGAATGACAGATCAAAGGATGGGCATTAGAAAGCAGAAGAAAAAGTCGATGCCGTAGCAGAGGTATAGGAAAAATTGATGGTGGTAGAGAAGTCTTTCCTCTCAATCACGCCATTATGGGGATGATTAAAGTATAAGGGTCACCACCGTGATGACAAGAAGGAGGGACTTGGATCCGAAATGGGCAAAATCAGAGGATGTTTTTGGATTTTGACTTAAGGGTTTTAAAATGGTTTAAAATTTTGGCTTAAGTGAAATGGAGCATCTGGATGTGGCCAAAATTTTAGAATTTTCATAGGTTGGAGATATGTAAACCACATTGTTTAGAACTTAAACAAAATAGTTGTAACTTTTTGTTATCAGTATCGTTAATTGATTGGTTGAAATGGACCTCTTCAATGACAACTTGTAAATCTTTGTCACAATCGAATTCAAATATTTGGGGCAAAAAATGGCGCCAACAAATTTTGGAGGCATCAATGACAACAACTGTGTGACAAGATGAAAATTGTAACTGAATATATGGCTAAAACATGATAATGTGACGGGGAAAATTTTTATCACTACTATGATACAATACTATGACAATGAAAATAATGTCATAGATGATGGACCTTAAGTACAAATTTTATAGCGGCGACATAAAATTTGTCGCTATTGCTCTTTTTTTTTTTTTTTAGTGTCATATATTTCATAATTGATTGAAAAATAATTGTGGTACATTTGTTAAGTATAAACTTAATTTATGGTTAAGGATAATTGCATGAATTTAATTTTATGTTCGAAATAAGCAAAATTTGATTTGTTTGAATAATTTCAAAAGTGCATGAGAATGACTTTTGATAAATTAGAGGGGATCATTTTCATAAATTCACCATGTCTAGTTTAAACTTTTTTCATTTCTACCCTTCTATTTTCATTTGTTGCACAAACTTACCTTTTAGATTGGGTTTCCTTTCATATTATCCCTTTTAGACATAATTAGATTTTTCCCCCAAAAAAAAAAAATAAATAAATAAATTAGATAATCATACTTAAAATTTAAAAGTGAAAAGACTAAACCACGCAGTCGAAATCACTAAAACACACAACTTCCTTTTCAAAACAAAATAAAAATAAAAACTTCAAAAATATTTCACCAAACACTTGCCCATTTTCTTAGATTTATCTAGCAAATGTGCCCATATTTATTTATTCATTTATTTTTCTTTTTGGCTAAAAATGATTATAGTAATAAAAGTCATAATTAGTTAAATACTGTTGGGGTGAGAAGGTTATGACCAAGAGCAAGCTAGCTTGAAGTGTTAGCAACAAGCAAGCTTTTGGTGATGCTCTTGGGAATGGTTGTGTGTGAGTTGTGTTTTTAGATTTTGGTTATGGTGTTTTCTGGTTTTTAGGGTTCCTAAAGTGTTCTAAGGTGTTGAAGAAGAGATACGAAGAAGAGGAACACGTTGGCTTTTGAAAAATAAGGCTTGGATGTGTAGCCATTTCATTCATTTTACTATATAAGCTTGAAATTACAACTAGTTCACACATGCCAAGCATGTGAGCTTACAAAATGAGTAAAGTATTTGAAATTTAAAAAGTAAAATGGTCAACACCTAACTTTTCATACACAAAAGAGTCAAAAACCAGCTGCAACATGTCTATTCCAAATATAGTAAAAAGTGGCACATGGTTTGAACTAAGTTCCTATTGTTTAACTAGTTTGGGTAAACAACCAAACTAGCTTCACCTACTTAGTTCCCCTTTGTATCTGCTTATGAAACTTGGTTTGAAGCATCCTTGGTCATCAATAAATATTGTTCCAAGATTTAGGAAAGTTCTGGAACCGGATCATGGGCCAAACAGCTCCAAAATGGGCCCATACTCTACATACTGGGCCCATCAGATACAGCAATCTGTTTGGAATAGAAAATGGACTTTCCCATGTCATTTTGACCTGAAATTTGAACCAGAGTCGTCTATATATGTCTGTAGACATCCCTCAAAATGTCAGCCCAAAAATCCATTTGCAGCCTGAGATATAAGATAAATAGTGGAGCTATGTTGCTGGAAATTATGAATCCAGCACCATAGGCATTTCAAGCATAACATTCCTACTCTTTTGTGCATAATTTTGCCTATAATTTTGCATACATAACTTAGGCACAAAACATTATCAAAATATACCTTGCATAAATTAAAAACATACAAAGAAATATAAACTCATAAAAGGAAAGGATTTGATACCAAGGTGTGCATGCTAGCCGGTGACATGCACCATCAAGTGGCAAAATTGCCACACTTCAACACTCCTCCTTGGCAATTTTGTATGAGACATTGAGAAGTCCTCTCAATATCTCAAATCTCTTCTTTCCCAATGGCTTGGTGAAGATATCCGCCAAGTTCTCCTCGGAAGTCACATACTCCAACTTCACTTCACCACTTGCTTCAAATTCCCTTAAGGAATGATACTTGACCGGTATATGCTTGGTCCTCCCATGTTGGACTGGATTTTGTGCAATTGCTATTGCTGAGGTATTGTCACACAATATTACCGTGGCTTCCTCTTGCTTCAAGCTCAAGTCCTCCAATAATTTCCTAAGCCAAACACCTTGGTTAGCACAACTTGAGCAAGCAATATACTCGGCTTCCGCGGTGCTTTGTGCAACAGTTTGTTGCTTCTTGGAATTCCATGAGAAAGGACCATTTCCAAGAGTGTAAATGTAGCCCGATGTGCTCTTGCTATCATCCAAAGAACCAGCCCAATCACTATCACTATAACCAAGCAAAGCTTCATTCATGCCATCCTTGTACCATATACCAAAATCACTAGTACCTTTCAAATACCTTAGGATTCTTTTTGCACAACTAAGATTATTTTGTGATGGACTATGCATAAATCTTGACAAAACAGCCACACTAAACATGATATCTGGTCTAGTAGAGCATACATATAAAAGGCTACCAATTAAACTTCTATAGATGGAAGGATTTACCTTTGGAGAATCGTCATCCTTCACCAACTTGGTGCCTTCATTCATAGGTGTGGCAACGCTATTACAATCTTCCATGTCAAACTTCTTGAGCAACTCCTTCACATAGCTTTCTTGAGATATGAAGATGCCCTTGGATGATTGGACAACTTCAATTCCAAGAAAGTATTTCATCTCTCCAAGGCTAGACATCTCAAAGTTCAATTCTAGCTCACTTGAAGTTGCTCACTTCTTTCTCATTACCACCGGTCACTAGGAGGTCATCAACATAAAGAGAAACCAACACCATGCAACCATGAGTCCTAATATACAATGTAGGCTCATTAGGACTCCTCCTAAATCCATGCTTTGTCAAAAAAACCATCTATCTTGGCATACCATGCCTTAGGAGCTTGTTTAAGGCCATACAAGGCCTTGTGTAGCTTGTATACCTTCTCTTCACTTCCTTTCTTCACAAAACCTTCGAGTTGCACAACATAGACCTCCTCCTTCAATATTCCATTCAAGAAGGCTGACTTCACATCAAGGTGATATACTTTCCAAGACTTTTGTGCCGAAATTGCAAGAAGAAGTCTTATGGTTTCCATCCTTGCAACCGGTGCAAAAGTCTCTCCATAATCCACACCGGCTTGTTGTGCATATCCTTTGACAACAAGCCTTGCCTTGTGCTTATTTATGGACCCATCCGGATTGTACTTGGTCCTAAAGATCCACTTCACCCCAATAGCATTCTTTCCCTTCGGTTTTGTTACCAAGCTCTAAGTGTCATTCTTGTTTATCACATCGATTTCATCTTGCATGGCTTGTCTCCACTCTTTTCTTGCCATAGCCTCATGGACATTGATTGGATCACTCAATGCCACATTACACCTTTCATAAATCTCATTAAGAGGTCTTGTGCCTCTCACACCATCACCAATCTCCAAATCAGCCCCTATGGAGATTTCTAGCTCATTCTCATCATATTCATCATCATGGGCAGCACCTTCATCATTTCCTTGTTCCTCATCATTATCATGAGCTTCAAGCCGATTGTCTTCATCCATACTAGCCAACTCCTCCTTACTACAAACCCATTTAGCTTCCTCATCAACTTTCACATCTCTACTTATCACAAGTTTCTTGGTTTCCAGGTTATACACTCTATATCCCTTGGTCACATCACTATAGCCAACCAAAACACCAACTTGTGACCTTTCATCAAGCTTTCCTCTCTTCTCTTGTGGTACTAGGATGTAACAAATGCTTCCAAATACCCTTAGATGATCAAAAGAAGGCTTATATCCAAACCAAAGCTCAAATGGGGTTTTACTCCTCAAAGACTTGGAGTAAAGCCTATTTTGGATGTAGATGGACGTATTAACTCCTTCGGCCCAAAACTTCTTTGGCAAGCCACTTTCAAACAACAAACATCTAGCCATCTCCATGATGGTACGGCTCTTCCTTTCACATACACCATTTTGTTGTGGTGTGTATGGTGTAGTGAATTGATGAACTATACCATGATCCTTACAAAGTTGTTTGAAAGCCTCACTTGTGTATTCCCCACCATTGTCCGTCCTTAACACCTTTATAGTGCAACCGGATTGATTTTGCACTAACTTCATAAATTCTACAAACTTCTCCAAAGCTTGTGATTTTCTTTCAAGGAAATACACCCAACACATTCTTGAGTAATCATCAATGAAAGTTATGAAATACTTGCTGCCATTTAAGGATGGAACACTCATAGGACCACAAATATCCGAATGTATAAGTCCTAGCTTCTCCTTTGATCTCCAAGAACAAGATTGAAATGCTAGCCTAGTATGCTTTCCTTTTTGACACACTTCACACACATGTTCTTGCTTCTCCACCAATGGCATGTCTCTAACAAGTTCATGTGTGCCTACCAATGACTTAAAGCTAGCATGACCTAGTCTTTTATGCCAAAGTTGAGAGGTGTTCTCAACTTTGGTGTTCAATGCAACCGATGCACCATTTTCATCCATATTAAACCTAAAATTCTTGTTCTTCATTCCAACACACATTAATTCATTTCCATGTGGATCAACTATAGTGCATGTCATGTTTGAGAAGTGTAATGCATATTTGTTCTCAAGCATTTGACCTACACTAAGTAAGTTCTCACATAAAGAAGGTACATAGAGAACATCATGGATAGTTTTGATACCTTTGGTGGTGTGTATCACCACATCTCCTTTGCCTTTCACTTCCATCAAGGCTCCATTTCCAATTTTGACTTTGTTGTGGCTGCTCCTATCCAAGTTTGTGAACCACTCATGCTTGTGAGACATATGGTGTGTTGCTCCACTATCAATGATCCATCCTTCATCATTCTTGATGGTACTAAAACAAGTAGCAACAAACAACTCTTCGGATTCACTATCACTTGCATTATCTTTAGCAACATTTGCTTGTTGCTTATCTTTCTTGTTAGCCTTGCATACTCTCTCCACATGACCCTTTTGTTGGCATTTATGGCAAAATGCATCCGGCCTCCACCAACACCTTCTTGGATGATGACCTTTCTTCTTGCAATGGTGACAAGGTTCATAGGACTTCCTCTCGGGTTTGCTAGTTTCACCTTTCTCCTTTATGACCTTAAGCTTGTTCTTCTTTTGATTTTGTGTCTTTTGATGTTGTTTAGACACAAATGCAGCCTCCATTGATTCTTCATGTCTAATCCTCCTCCTTTGCTCCGTAGCTTTCAAGGCATTCACCAACTCGGTCAAGGAAATTTCATTTAGGTTCCTTGACTCCTCCAATGAAGATATCTTAGCTTCAAACCTCTCGGGCAAGGAGACCAACACCTTCTCCACAATCCTTTGGTCACTTAACCTTTCACCTAGCACCCTAATTTGATTCACCACATTAAGAAACCTTGTGGTGAACTCCTTAACCGTTTCTTTGTCTTTCATCTTGATAGTCTCAAACTCCCTCCTTAGGTTAAGGATTTGCATTTGCCTTGTCCTTGCACTCCCTTGGAACTCATCTTGAAGTTTGTCCCAAGCTTCTTTGGCACTCTCACATGCCATTATCCTTGTGAAAATGGTATCACTAATACAAGAATGAATGGCGGTGAGAGCCTTGAAACCTTTAGCCAATTCCTCCTCATGGTGCTTGATTTGGTTGACCGTTGCCCCTTATCTCAAAGGCTCGGGTTCTTGAGGATTTATGGTGACCTCCCAAAGACCATAAGCCTTCAAGTAGGCTTGCATCTTGATACTCCAAAAGTTGTAGTTCTCCCCATTGAAGATAGGAGGAGAAGGAGTTGAAAAACTTGAAGAAGCTATGTGAATGTTGCTTTCTAGTATGAAGGAATATGAAAATATATTTGTGCTTTCAAGTATCTCTTCACTCTCAAGGAACGAACCAGCCCAAAAACCTCACAAATCTCATAAAAATGTGCCTTGCTCTGATACCACTTTGTTGGGGTGAGAAGGTTATGACCAAGAGCAAGCTAGCTTGAAGTGTTAGCAACAAGCAAGCTTTTGGTGATGCTCTTGGGAATGGTTGTGTGTGAGTTGTGTTTTTAGATTTTGGTTATGGTGTTTTCTGGTTTTTAGGGTTCCTAAAGTGTTGAAGAAGAGATAAGAAGAAGAGGAACACGTTGGCTTTTGAAAAATAAGGCTTGGATGTGTAGCCATTTCATTCATTTTACTATATAAGCTTGAAATTACAACTAGTTCACACATGCCAAGCATGTGAGCTTACAAAATGAGTAAAGTATTTGAAATTTAAAAAGTAAAATGGTCAACACCTAACTTTTCATACACAAAAGAGTCAAAAACCAGCTGCAACATGTCTATTCCAAATATAATAAAAAGTGGCACATGGTTTGAACTAAGTTCCTATTGTTTAACTAGTTTGGGTAAACAACCAAACTAGCTTCACCTACTTAGTTCCCCTTTGTATCTGCTTATGAAACTTGGTTTGAAGCATCCTTGGTCATCAATAAATATTGTTCCAAGAGCTAGGAAAGTTTTGGAACCGGATCATGGGCCAAACAGCTCCAAAACTGGCCCATACTCTACATACTGGGCCCATCAGATACAGCAATCTGTTTGGAATAGAAAAGGGACTGTCCCATGTCATTTTGACCTGAAATTTGAACCAGAGTCTTCTATATATGTCTGTAGACATCCCTCAAAATTTCAGCCCAAAACTCCATTTGCAGCCTGAGATATAAGATAAATAGTGGAGCTATGTTGCTGGAAATTATGAATCCAGCACCATAGGCATTTCAAGCATAACATTCCTACTCTTTTGTGCATAATTTTGCCTATAATTTTGCATACATAACTTAGGCACAAAACATTATCAAAATATACCTTGCATCAATTAAAAACATACAAAGAAATATAAACTCATAAAAGGAAAGGATTTGATACCAAGGTGTGCATGCTAGCCGGTGACATGCACCATCAAGTGGCAAAATTGCCACACTTCAACAAATACCACAAGGCAATACGTAAACATATGTGTATAAATCATTTTATTAATTTAAATATATAAAGAAAAATTTGATAAAGAAATACATAAACAATAAGTTTATAAATTTAGTATGTACGTGTATAATACATTATAAATTAAAAAATACAAGATAAAAAATACGGATATTAAATATATATTAAAATTAGTTATTTTTAACATATATGATAATAATATAACTATTAGTAATATAATAATACTTTAATATATTAAAAAATTAAAAATAGTAAATAATCAAAAGAATACAAGACTAGGATAAAAAAAATCTTTTTTATATGCATTTTTTTTTATGTTGTTGTCAAAGAGAAAAAATAATTGAATTATTTACCTTTTCCAAAATCCTTTTTTTTAATTGTACAATACGACAGTATGTTTAATATGTATTTAAAAATTTTCCCTTTAAAAAGACCTGTATTTTTCGTATATTTGAAATCAATATGGAAAATAAAAGTTTTTTGTTTTTTTCAAATATACTCATTTATATGTATCAAATGCATACTATTTGTGAATTTACAAAGTAGGATCAAAATTACCATAAGGGGCAACAATCTTCTTTTAACAGCAAAATAAAGGAGAGGTTTAGGCTTAAAAGGACAAGGATGAGTTAATATTCCTGTACAAAAATCAACCAAAGAGCACAAAAAATGAGCGATTGAATTCCAATATCTTGGCAAGCACTGCATCTTATAGCAACTAAAATTAGAAAACTTTTTATAGATATTGTGTAGTGCTGAAATTCATTCCCAGTGAAAATGCTTTTTTGGTTGATAAGACTACATTAATCACAACTTGACAATCACGTTAAAAGCCACCTTCCTCCAATCTTGAGAAGTTACAAGATGAATAGCCCATTTTAAAGCAAAACATTAAGCAAGGTCAATATTTGAGCTTGAAATTTTCTTGCCCAAATTTATCTCTTCGATGTAAATCAACTTCACCACCCTTAAACAATATTAAAAATAATATGAGTACGCCTAACAACAGCATTCTCAACCATGCGATTCTCCTTGTTAATAATGTTTGTTGGCGAGCCTACCTAGAACTGAATCTTTGTTTATCATTTTTGTGTGGTTTTATTCACACACACACACACACACAAACACACACAAAAACTTTTTCCTCTCCAAGTCCTTTGATATTTTGATAAGAACTAGTATTGATTCCGTGTGATGTACGATATATCTACTTATAATTGATAATTTTTAAAATGAATTATAATAATTAATTATATTTAAATTAAATTAAATTAATTAATTATATTATTTTTTACGAATAAAGATCAAAGTTTAAATTTATTATCAATTTTATAATTTTCATTAGTATTATTTGATAGTTTTACAAAAATCAAACAGTTCGGACATCTTTTTTATTGGGTGTGAGCATATCACTCTAAATTCAATTAGGAAAATAAATAAATTATGATAATAAAATAATAAAAATTACACAATATAAATATAACAAAAATTAGATAATTGTACTAATTTGTAAAGAACAAGCAACTTAAAAATTTTTAAATGCCTCATAATAAAGAGAATATTAAATATAAATTTAGTCAACTAAATGAGATAATAGAAAATAATAATAACTTTTTTTGATAATAAAAAAATATTATAATAAAAATTGAAATTAAGGAAAAAGTATTGTTCAATAGTTGTATATCTGATAATTATAAAATGAAAGATCACTTGCTTCATTGCTAGTTTATAGGTGAAAACCTTACAAAATTGATAAAAACACAAATATTATTTTAAATCAAGAATGAAAATTTTCTGCAATTCTTAAAATTAAATCATTAATCCAAATCAAAGTTTTTTTGTTTCGTTATTTGAATCAATTTTAAAAATGGCAATGTGTGGTCGCCACCTCTCTCAATCTAAATATTATGAACTTAGCCTTATTTATACCCTCATTAAAAAAATTTATTTATTTTCAAAATAAATAATTAACCTTATCAAGCTCTATTGTACTCCAGAAAAATTATTATTATTTTAAAAGGGTATTATTTTCTTATTCAGAATTAGTGATTACATCCTAGAAAATAAAAATAGCTTTAGTCAAACTTTTTAAATTACATGATTAATTTTCAAATCCATTATTACTATTTAAAAAATCATAATTTGGATGTTTTAGGAGCAAAAAAAAAAAAAAATAATAATTTGGTTATTTTTTACCAACATGCCTTAATAATTAGTTGTTTTTATGTTTCTGTTTTCCATACTTAAAACTCAAATGAAATTAAATATAACTTAATTAACAATCGTAATATTAATCGTACATAAATAACATTTATGAAGTAATTGGATTTTTTTAAATTTATTTGTAGGAGAGTGTTTGTCCATAATTCCTAATTTTTTGCTTGATTAAATATTTTTTTTTAAAGTTCTAGGATTAATAATATTCTTTTTATGGATGAAAATTTTTGAATTTTAAATTTTGACATCTCAATATCATATTTGATATTTTTATATGATCTACTTTTATTATCTACATTAAAAACTCATTATAATAGTATATAAAATTTAAAATTTGAATAGCTTTATATTGAAATTGACCATTTTAAATTAATGGGTTATTTACTGTTGGTAAATAATATCTATAAATAATCTATGTAAGTCAATTTTTAAAATTTTAAAGTTTAAAAAGTCTTATATTAAAAAAATAAAGTTTTAAATTAATGGACATTCAATATTTAATTAATTTCATAATTTATAAAATGAAAAATTTATATAGGTTAATACTTTCAAATTTTAAATTAATGATTAATTGACTTGTGCTTATGTAATGTCAATATTATGTATAAAATAATTTGTTTGGTAAATTATATATTCTAATTTCTCTTATCGACTAAAGGATGACATTTGTGTAGATTTTTTATAATTTATTAATATTTTATTTTTCTTATATGCAAAGTATATTTCCATAATTTGTTATTGTATTTTTTACTTAATTAAGAGGATATATTTTTAATAGTAATGAAATATCTACATAAATGATAATTAATTAATATTTAGGAAGTAATTGTATATAATATTAGATAAATAAACATAAACAAATAAATTAATTTGGATGTAAATAACTTTTATTTTTTCTTTTTATTTATATTTAATTGCATTACTTATAATACTTATTATAACTTTTAGAAGAATTATAAAGACAAGTAATTTTTTTTTTCCAATATATTCATTATTATAACTTTTACTTGAGTTAAAATTTGTTGTTATGTATAGAATTCAAGTAAAATGATATATACATAGATTAAAATTTTTACTATTGGTTTTATTTAAAATTTATATTGGACACAACTTTTCAAAATTTCAATTTAAATTCTTTAGTTTTCTACTATATACTTTTAAATATTGTTTTCCATATATTATATTACATTTACTACTTATCAAACACAATTTTACAATTTCTTTGGGAATATTTTCAAATATTTTGCCAAACATGATTTTAAATTTTAATATATAAAGTTCATTTTACCATATTTATTTTACATAATATTGCAACAAAATTTGGAAAAAGACAATATACATTATTAGAAAAATTGCATTATTGGAAACATTCATGACAACCTAAATTAGAAAATTATTGGAAACATTTAGGGTAATGTAAATAGAAAATATTAAAAAAAGTAGTAAATAAAATAAAATCATTATTTTTATTTCAATCCAAATAAAAAATTAAAATATTATTTTTCAAACACACTAGATTCTAACATAATAAAAAATAAAACGTCACAAAGAAAAAAACAATTAAATTATTTAAGATGAACGCTTAATATACATACGCTGTTTCTTATTCAATACAGTTGTTGTAAATTCCAAAAATTTCAATATCACTTGAGCACCAAAACATTAATCTCGTTTTTTTCTACATACCCTCGACTTGAAGAATTTCTTACATCTTCTCCTTTTTTAATTCTTGTCCTCCATCAACTTAAAAAAAATTATACAAAAAGGTGAATTAAAAATCAATCAAGAATCTTTCTCAAAAATCATTTTTTTTTGAATTAGTTTCTGCAGGATATTCTAATTTAGCATCGTCAACTTTCTTATGAGATTCATCATTTTTAACGAAAAATTTGTAGCATAATTCATTTCCAAGCTCATGATTTGGACGATCATGATAATAATCCATTCAATAAAAAAAAAAGTAAATTAAAATTATGCAATAAAAAAATAAAAAATCCTAATAATTTAAATTGAAATATGAAAGAATAAAAATACCAAAATAAAAATAATATAAAACACCAATAATCAAAATATTGAAACCTGAAATTTTAAACAACCTAAAGGTGGCGCTTACTAATTTTTTATTTTATAAATAAAATAAAATCAAATAATAAGTTTTGAATTGGAATCCTATTTTACCATATTTAACAATTATATTTTGAAAAGAATATACCAAATTTTTTCTATTAATAAAATATAACATTATTTATGTAATTTTTTTTAATAGCAAAATTATGTATATTTTTATTATTTTCCATATAATGCTTACCCAAATAATTACAAATAATCTTATCATAGTGATTGTTATATAAAATATTATATATATATATATAATATATATTTATATTATTATAATATACAATATCAATTGATCTTCTATATTAAATATCCACAATGAAATATTCACTCTATAATTTTCACAATCAATGTTACCAAAACTAAATAAACTCAAATATATACAAAATCAATCGATTTCTCATATGAAATATTTATAATCAAATATTTATTGTATTATTTTCACAATCAATTTTATGAAAGCTAAATAAAATCAAATATATACAATATCAATTAATATTTTATATGAAATATCCACACTCAAATATTCATTCCATTATTTTCATAATTAATTTTACCAAAACTAAATAAAATCAAATATATACAATATCAATCAGTTTTTTATATTAAATATTCATTCCATTAATTTCACAGTTAATTTTATAAAAAATAAATAAAATCAAATATATGCATTTTTGACATGACAGAATCTCATTATGATTGTTTGAAAACCTAATAATAATTAATGTTGTTTTTTTTTTTTTTTATATTTTTGGAGGAAAACTTAAGTATTCATATGATGACACATGTCAAAAATTTTATACATATTATCTTCTTTTTTTTCTATTAATAAAATAAAACATTATTTATGTAATTTTTTTAACAGAAAAATTATATATATCTTTATTAGTTTCCACATAATGCTTACCTAAATAACTACAAATATTCTTATTATAGTAATTGTTATATAAAATATTATATATATATATATACATATATATTCCTGTAATATACAATGCCAATTGATTTTCTATATTAAATATCCATAATAAAATATTCACTCCATAATTTTCACAATCAATTTTACTAAAACTAAATAAATCAAATATATATAATATCAATTGATTTTTCATATGAAATATCCATAATAAAATATTCATTGCATTATTTTCACAGTCAATTTTACGAAAACTAAATAAAATATATATAATATCAATCGATTTTCTATATGAAATATTCATAATCAAATATTCATTCCATTATTTTCACAATCAATTTTACGAAAACTAAATAAAATCAAATATATACAATGTCAATCAATTTTTTATATTAAATATTCGTAATCAAATATTCATTCCATTAATGTCACAGTCAATTTTACCAAAAATAAATAAAATCAAATATATACATTTTTTATATCATATAACCTCGTTATGGTTGTTTGACAACCTAATAATAATGAATGATTTTTTTTTAATGTTTTTGGAGGGAAACTTAAGTATTCATGTGATGAACATGCCAAAATTTTTATACAGATTATCTTTTTTTTTATTAATAAAATAAAACATTATTTATGTAATTTTTTTAATAGCAAAATTATGTATATCTTTATTACTTTCCATATAATGCTTACGCAAATAACTACAAATAATCTTATCATAGTGATTGTCATATAAAATATTCTATATATATTATATATATATATTATTGTAATATACAATGCCAATTGATTTTCTATATTAAATGTCCATAATAGAATATTCACTCCATAATTCTCACAATCAATTTTACCAAAACTAAATAAAATCAAATATGTACAATATCAATCGATTTTTCATATGTAATATCCATAATCAACTATGCATTGCATTATTTTCACAATCAATTTTACGAAAAACTAAAGAAAATCAAATATATACAAATTCAATCAATTTTCTATATGAAAGATTAACAATCAAATATTTATTCCATTATTTTCACAATCAATTTTACTAAAACTAAATAAAATCAAATATATACAATATCAATCGATTTTGACTATGAAATATTCATAATCAAATATTTATTCTATTAATTTCACAGTCAATTTTATCAAAAATAAATAAAATCCAAATATATACATTTTTTATATGATAGAATCTTATTATGGTTGTTTGACAACCTAATTATAATTAATGAATTTGTTTTTATGTATTTGGAGGGAACTTAAGTATTCTTATGTTTATTATTTCAAAACAAAAATTAATTATATATATATATATTTGGGTACAACTATAAAAGATAAAATCATAATTATAAAATAAATATAATTAAAATAAAGAAGATAATTTTGGAGGTACATTAGAATGATAATATGTTGACATGTAGCATTTACTCTTCTTCTTTTATATATTATATAGATGATAATTATAAAGAAACCTACAACAATAAGCTTCAAGATTAAAAGAAGACGCCGCTTGGAGCACATGAATCACAAGGAAGATAAAGGCTTGTTTGTTGTAACTTTTCACACTATTCTAACATCTAATTAAGCGAGGAAGCTTTTAGCAAAAGGTATTCACTCTTATCGTTTTTAGGGTTTTGAATTTCATCGTGTGTTTTGGATACTATGGTCTTCTAACTTTTTAATTTTAAATATAAATACTTAATCTATGTTAAAAAAAAAAGTTTTGTAAAGAAATCTAAATTGGAAGGTAAGTTTCTGTAAAAAAACATTAAAATAGAACGGTCAATGAGAAAAAAATTTTAAACTAGGAGGTAAATTTATGAAGTTATCCCTGAATTAGATTATTAAGTTTGGTTAAAAAAATTGCAATTAAAATAAATTAATTTATATATATAATAAATTAAAATAGCTAGTGATGGATTTTATGCTCTAGGTTTCATTATCATTGAATTTTTCCTAAGTTTGAAATTTATTTGAATTTAACTTAATCGCCAAGTTAATTTAAATTTTAGTTTAACTTAATTTTAATTGCTTCTAATTTGTGAGTCCATATTATTATTAGGCTTCATTAAAATTTAATATTTTATAATCTTTTGGATACAATAATACTAATTTTTTTATTTATTATTTGAAACGATTTATTTTATGCACTTACAAATCATAATTTTATTTTTTTATCAAGTCTTTATTTGCTTCAATTTTTTCCTTATTTTATCGGTGATCCAAATTTCTAATGTAAGGTAAAATTCAGCTTGTTAAGCCCTATTCGTCCAATCATATAAAAAACATTTAAGTTGTTTTTTTACCATTTTAATACAGTTTCCCTATTTATCAAATTTACTTGACCCAACACATATTTTATTATTATTTTCTCTATTTCTCTAATCTTATTGAAAGTGGCATGACCGCACACAAGGGACATTCTAAATTCATTTGGTTAATTTTTTATAAACAGAAAAATTTTGCTTTTATGAAAAATTCACAAATATTTTTGTATGTAAAAGCTTATTGTAATAATATCTATGCCGATGATATTCATTCTACATATTAACAATTTTATTTAATATATAAATATATATATATATATATATATAGAGGTATTATTGATGTTACATGTTATTTATTCACAGTCCACATTTCTAGTTTTTTCTTGATAACTTTTTATGTTCTATAATTTTTTGGTGACTTTTCTCAAAGTAGACTTCCAGCTTGATAATGTCATTTTTTGTTTCCATGCCACATCAGATTGACAATTACATTGAAAATATTTTTTAAAATATCTCTATTTTTATTACATGACAACTATTTTTTAGCAGTCAAAATTCCGATAGGAGATGCTTTTTACGTATCTATCAACTCTAATCTATATCTTTGACAAGGGAATGCCACCCCCGAAGTCGCGAATGTGGAAAAGCTTGCAACAAACACTCTCCAGCGCTTTCATAGGGGCAATTGCAATCCATGAAATTAATATACGCGCCAATATAAAAACAGATTAGCAAACACATGCACATATGGCTGGCCGTACTCATTTCTCGTCCCGCCGACCGTACGTTTTCCCAAAAAAAAAAAAAAAAAAAAAAAACAAATTTATTCATTTTAAAATTTTTCATCTCTCTCTTTCTCTATCTCTCCCATATATTCTTCACTTCTCAATCTGCAATTTTTGCCGAATATCAAAACCCAACACATACAAAATAAATAACAATCAAAACTAGTCCCCCTTTCTCTGCTTCTCTCCATACACCGTTGATCGGTTTGGTAATGAATTTAGTTCCTTTATTCCAAGCCATGATTCGCTAACATCAACATAAAGTTGGCGAACCAAAACACACCACCGATCTGTGTTATTTAAGATATGGAGGTTCAGAGAATGAGACATTTGATGTTATTGTGGTCTAGAACGCAAACCACTCGTGTTGCCCTCGTGGGTGGGAATCACACCGCCGCAAGGTTTTGCACTCGCTAGGCTTCTTTTCCCTTATTATCTCCTCCTTCCCTCTCTTCTCTCTGACTATAAAGTCCAATTTCTTATCCCTCTCTTTCAATCTTCTTCATCGCCCCGATCACCTTATGTACAATGGCCGTCCAAGTTGTTCAGAGTTTTCAAACCAAACCCAACAAAAAATTCAAGCACTTGAACGGTGGTGATGATCTTGATCTTTATTTGTATCCAGAAGCTCGGTATTTGATTGTGAGGCTTCCGAATTCTAGAGTTTCGAAGCTTCTTGCTCGTTCTATGTTTCTAGCATTGTTTATTGTTACTTTCCACTGGATTTTACCGTCAAATATTCCTCCTGGTCTTGTCTCCGCAGCGGCCGAGAGTGAGAGCGCTCAAGTCGGTACTAATGTCGTCGACGCCATTAACATGGAAATTTTGTCTTTGTTCTTCCGTGATTTGAAAAACGAAGGAATATTCAAAGCTGGAAAAAATGCTGCGTTTATGAGCAGTAGAATCGACCAAACCATTTTCAGCTTAAATATCATAAACGACAATAAGATTAAGATTATATCTTCTCAGGATTCCAACAGACAGAACTCCATCCCAAACGATACCTTCGACTTCGTCTTTGTTTCCATGTTCGCAGGAAACTCAGAATTCATAGATCGAACGCTTAAAGTTGGCGGCATTGTAGCGCTTCATCTCAGCAAAAACCCTTCAACCTGGTTCCAAAAACCCTCCAATTACAAAATCGTCTACTTCAGACGATTCGACTCCACTGTCATGGCCATGAGGAAAACCAGCCACGCGGAGAATGGTTCAGCAACGCAGAGGCGACTCTGCGAGTATGCTAAGGAGGCTAAGAAGGCAGCACTCAACAAACTAGAAGATGTTCTGCTGGAACCACCTCGAGCCGCATCGGGAAAGTCCAGGAGATATTTGAAGAAAACAAGGTACCTCCCGGATTTGATGGGCGATTCATTGGAAAGCTACCCTCGCCGGGTGTTCATTGACGTGGGTTTGCCGGAAAATGATGGCGGCAGTGACTCGGGATGGTTTGCGAAGAATTATCCAACAAGGAATAAGGACTTTGAGATATACAAGATCGAGTCGGTGACGGAGGAATCTTCGGGGAAGGAAGCAGCGCAAATCGGGATGTCGGAGTGGTTGCAAAGGAACGTAAAGGAAGAAGAGTACGTGGTGATGAAGTCGGATGCAGAAGTTGTGGAGGAGATGGTAAAGAGCGAGACGATAAGGTTGGTGGATGAGCTTTTCCTGGAATGCAAACCTCAGGGGAAAGCAAACAGTAGCAGGAGGGCTTACTGGGAATGTTTGGCACTCTATGGACAGCTTAGAGATGAAGGTGTTGCGGTGCACCAGTGGTGGGGTTGAGAGGGACCAGAGAGAGAAAGAATTGAAAGATTTCGTATCCAAAGGAAGCCAGGGAGTGACCTTTTTTTTTTTTGTTGGTAGCAATTTTTTATTTTTTTTATTTTTATTTTTTTGTTTTTGGGTTTTGTGTGAATGCTGATTAAGTATGCCAGTTTGGGCGCTAGCTTTTGATGTTTTATTGTGGTAACGGGGAACAAGAAGAAGAAGAAGAAGAAGAAGAAGAAACTGTTTCAGAACAGTTACTAAACGAAAGGATTTGGTTAAAAAAATTGACAGTGATGGTGATAATGATAATGAAAATGATCATCATCATGATCCGATTCATCAAAGGATGAATTGCATCATGATACGATTCATCAAAGGATGGATTGAAGGAGAGGGTGTTCATCAGCTTGTTACAGAGGATAATTGATTGATGGTTGCCATATATAGTACTTTTGTTATCCTTTCTTGCGAAATTTGTATAATGCTGCATATACACGCATGAATCTGGGCTAATTTATCTATTCAAATTTATATACACTGCTCCACTCCAACGTATATAAAAAACTACCTTTCCTTAACTTTAACTTCGGAATGTAACGTTAATTCGATACTACCAGGTTGATAGTATGGTATTGAAGTCCATCTGACAAGCATTATTGGATCAAACTCTAAATCAAACTACCAATCTGCTATACACCAAACTATCAATTCTGCTGTGCATGTCCTATCTTACGGTGGGCATCTCCCGTCCCACCATATGCCCCATAGGGTGGGATTTGAGATGCCACCAACATAAAATTGAATTGCAAATTCATTATAGCTAAATTAACTAAAGGATATATGCAATAATTCATCTTGCTGATATAATCTCGAGTAATGTGGATAGGTTATATATATTTCCCTGTTGTTGTGGATGATATAGCATAGCTTAATTTGGAAGGTGGATGCATATGGAAGATAAGGTAGTAGCTGAACCAGAATAGTGCCATGCAAATTTCAAAACAGCATTTCATTGTTATTTTCAAGCAAAGCAAAAAATATAATATTAAAATAAAAATATTGTAAACAAAAATTAACTAATGTTATTTATAATTAAGAAAATATACCATTCAATTAAGAGTTACAGAAACACTATCTCCTCACCCTATTTTCTCGCCTACAGCAACCACAATTCTTTAACTACACTTTGGCCACAGCTGCAGATAAACACGTACCCAATGTGTTCCACAATGTATAACCTCCAGACTTAACCTATTTAACAGACAGGAATGTATTGAATGGACTTACACTTTGCAAGTATATAATGGAAATTTTCATTAATTTTTTAATTATAATTTCATAAAATAATAGGAATAACCTCCAGAACTAATCTCTTTAACTCACAGGAATATATTGAATGGACTTACAATTTGCAAGTATATAATGGAAATTTTAATTAATTTTTTAATCATAATTTCATATAATAATAGGAAATTGAATGCATTTTATCTATCAAACTTTCGACTACTCTAGAATGGTTACACTCTATCAAGTTAACAGACAAAAAGTACATCAAACTTAACATAGATGGTACTAAAAAGAACATATGAGGTGAGTAGGAAGCACCTGGGTTGAGAACTCCACGGCTGCTTTAACGGCTGGATAAATGCTTACCTGCATGTAGCACAAATAGTTATAATAGAGCAAGCAAAGAAGCAGGTTTAATGCAGTACTTTAGAGAGGAGGGTTGGGGGGTGAGGGAAAGGTTTTGTAATATCTTCATTAACAGGAAACTGGAAATCAGATGTGGTCTGACTTTAGACCTATAGATTAAGAAAGATACTTCTTTGTGTGAAATTAAAGTTGAAGATTCGTGGAAATTATCAAAAGATCACAACAAAAGAATATGAAAATTATCAAAGAACCACCATTCATGTCTTTAACAACTTGTGCACCCCATTAATGGATAAACTTAAAGATTTTGGATCAATCAACATTCCAGATAATGATGCTCCAACAATTTTGAAAGAAACCTGTAACCATGAGTCAAGAAATGCCTATAACTGACAAACCTAATTCTTTAATTTATATATGCAATGAGCATCTCATATAGATTCATTTTCAAGAAAGTATTTGTTAGACCAATTTTGTGTTTCATCTTAACATTTTCACCAATGCATTTCATGAAAAAACATAGGCAGGACTAATATTAAGCAATAATAGGTCTCCAGCATGCTAAGTGAATCCAGCAAAATAAGAACAATCAGGATTATTATTTGTGAAGAAAGAACATGATTCATTTTTCCCATGCATTAGATGATGAAAACTCACTTGAGGATAATTTTTTCACAAGCAGTTTGGAAAAAGATTCAACTGGGCTTATCGTCAACTCAGGAACTGAAATCAATTCATAAATGAAGACCAAATAGTCAGTTAAGTTCAGGTGATTGCCTTTGATACCTTGGCATGGTTATTGTTGAAAAGGTGGTAATCTTGCCATCTTGTGCAAACCAAAATCCACCAAGGTTGCATCCTCTTTCTTTCTTTAAAAGAAATATTTTGTTGAATGACCTAATGCAATATTTATGTCTATGTTTTATGTTTCTTTTAATGTCTTTTGAATGCCTAAGTTTTATTGTATTTAGCTTAGGAATTGTCTCTTTATTGGGTATTGATTTTATTTTGTAAAATGACTATGTGCTGGAAATACCGTTTCCAGCAGTATAGGTCCATTGTTGGGGCTCGAATTCTTGGAGCTTTTAGAACAAGGTTATGATTTTTGGATATGTTATAATAGACATGTAAATGAAAATATAGAAAAATGAATGATTCAAAAAGGCCTTGGGAAGCCCAAGATATGCAGGTTTCAAGTTGGCATAATTGCTGAGATTTCTAACAGTTATGGCCCATGGGTTTGAGATAAATTGGAAGCCTTACCCAATTCTTTTAGACTTGTTCTTCTCCAGATTTTGTCCTTGATATTTCAACATACCACATACAAAAATTTAAGCAATTTGGATGAAGATATCCCAGCCTTCCATCTGGTCAAAGTAGTAGTACAGGATTAGGTGGAGACAGTTTTCTGAAATTCAAAATCTCACCAACTATTGTCATAATTATGCACTCACATATGAAGCTAGTGGTTGAACGGTTATGTATCATAATTTTGAGTGGGGAATGTGTAAATTTTGAATTTTAAAGAGTTCCATTTGGTCCCACACACACCTCACATGTATGAGACAAGTTTTGTATCTATATATGCAACAAATGAATGAAAAGCAAAAATGAATTAGTGTGCTGTCTAGTTTTATGTGACCTACTCTAACATCTTCTCTTCATCTTCTTCTTCTTCCTTTAAAAACAAAAATGCTAACAATCCTAAATATCACCATACAAAAAAAAAAAAAAAAAAAAAAAAACACAAAAATCACCTAAACATCAAACCAAAAACAGGATTAAGGGTTGTGCATAAGACTAACACCTTGTGTACAATACTCTTGGCCAAGTGAACCCAAAACCACACCAAACTCCAACATGATATTAGAGCTTTGTTTGAACCATTGAAGGACCTTTTAAGCTTTCTTTCTAGCCTATTTTCTCGTGAAAGAACCCCCCATTTCATTTCTTTCATTTTTGGTTTGAAGTGGTACAAAAATCTAGCTAGAAAACTCACCAAAAATCCAACCGAAGAGCCATTCTCTTAAAAAATCTGGTTTTATATCATGGCTTCTCAAAGTTTTGCACCTCCCACTCCACCAAAATTTGAGGGCCAAGACTACTCCATTTGGAGCATAAAGATGAAAGCCGACTTACAAGCCTTTGGACTTTGGGATGTGATGGAAGAAGGTTATGAAATTGAGGAGTTGATAGCAAATGCCACACAAGCACAAAGACTTACATATGAGACCAAGATAGCTAAAGGATTCAAGGCCTTGACAGCTTTTCATTCTTCGGTGAGTGACTCCATCTTCACTAAAATCATGTCTTGTACAAGTGCTAGAGAAGTTTGGTTAAAGTTGCAAGAAGAATTTCAAAGAAACACTAGAACAAGACAAATGCAAATTTTAATCTTAAGAAGAGAATCTGAAACAATTAAAATGAAAGAAAATGAGTTGGTTAAGGACTTTACCGATAGACTACTCAAGGTTGCGAACCAAATTAGAGTCCTTGGAGAGCCATTGACAGACCAAAGGATTGTAGAGAAGGTATTGGTGAGATTACCTGAAAAGTTTGAAGCTAAGTTTTCTTCCCTTGAGGAATCAAGGAATGTTAGTGAGATTACTTTGAGTGAGCTTATCAATGCCTTCAAAGCAACCGAACAAAAAAGAGCCATAAGAAAGGAGGAGTATTTGGAAATTACTTTTATGTCTAGTCAAAGCAAAAAGAAGAATAAAAAGAACAACAACAAGAATAAAGGAGGAATTGGTTATGGAGGTTTCAACAACAACAACAATGCAAGGCAACAACAAGGAAGACGACAACAAAATCGTGGGGGTTATCCACCATGCCCCCATTGCAAGAAGTATGGACATGCACCAAACAAGTGCTTTTAGAGACCGGATGTAACTTGTGACAAATATGGACAAAGAGGACATGTTGGAAAAGTATGCGAGCAATGAAGGCAACAAGCAAATGTTGTAAATGAGGAGGCCGAGACCTTATTTGGGGCTACATGCCTTAAAGCTACAAGTAGTGGTTTTGGTTGGTTGGTAGATAGTGGTTGTTCACACCACATGACTTCTGAAGAAATCAACTTTGTGGAGCTTGACCGATCCTACAAGACAAGGGTGAAGATTAGGAATGGAAGATTCATGGATGTAGAAGGAAAATGAGACATCTCATTTAACACCAATAAAGGTACAAAACTAATCCAAAATGTTCTATATGTGCCTTCATTATGTGAAAACTTGTTGAGTGTTGCACAACTGGTTGAAAAGGGATATGTTTTGAACTTTGGTTATAATGGTTGTTTGATATCAAATGCTTTTGGAATTGCGGTGTTTAAAGTTGCCTTGAAAGATAAAAGCTATAGGTTGAATTTACTAGATAGTGAACAAGCTTTGAAAGGCAAATTTGCGTCCATTTCTCAACTTTGGCATAAAAGACTTGGTCATTCTAGTTATAATGCAATGAAGAATACTAATGTTTTGGTGAATGATATGCCTTTGATTAATGATGTGAAAAATATGTGTGAAGTTTGTCAAATTGGAAAGTCCAATAGGTTGCCATTTCCTAAAATTGGTGCATGGAGAGCTAAGGAGAAGTTAAAACTTGTTCATTCGGATGTGTGTGGTCCCATGAGTGTGTCTTCCTTGAGTGGTTATAAATACTTTCTCACCTTTATTGATGACTACTCTAGGATGTGTTGGATTTATTTTCTCACATATAAGTCACAAGTTCTAGAAAAATTTATGGAATTCAAGAAGTTGGTTGAAAATCAAAGTAGGTCCACTTTGAAGTGCTTGAGGACCGACAATGGTGGTGGATATACTAGCCTAGCTCTTGAAGATTTTTGCAAAGAAAATGGAATAATTCATCAATTTACCACACCATACACACCACAACAAAATGGTGTGTGTGAAAGGAAGAATAGGACATTGATGGAGATGGCTAGGTGCATGATACATGAAAAGAAAATACCAAAGAAATTTTAGGCTGAGGCTATCTATACTAGTTCCTACATTGAAAATCGATGCTTCACCAAATCCATTGAAGGCAAGACACCTTATGAGTTATGGTTTGGAGAGAAACCATCTTTAGAGAATGTTAAAGTGTTTGGTAGCATGTGCTTTCTCCATGTTCACTCACACATGAGAGATAAGCTTAACAAAAAGGCTAATGTTGGTGTCTTGGTGGGATATAGTGAGGTTACCAAAGGTTTTAGGGTCTATAACCTAGAGACCAAAAAGCTTATGATAACAAGAGATGTGAAGATTGATGAGAATGCAAAATGGGATTGAAGTAAGGAGGAGCTATTGGTGAATGAGGATGAGCCACGGTTTGAAGAAGAAAATGAGGAAAGAAATGTTCAAAACAACAATGATGAAGATGACAATGATGAAGACAATGAGGAGGATGATGATCTATTCCAAGAAATCATTGGAGCTGATTTAGAGGTTGGTGATGGTGTTAGAGGGGAAAGATCTTTGTCTAAGATTTATGAAAGGTGTAATGTTGCACTTGGTGACCCTACATGTGTGTAAGAGGCCTTGATGAAGAAAGAGTGGAAGGAAGCAATGGATGTGGAAATGGAGATGATTGAGAAGAATGAGACTTGCTCTTTGGTCACTAAACCGAAAAACAAGAAAGCAATTGGTGTCAAATGGATCTTTAAAACTAAATACACTCCAGATGGCACCATTTGTAAATACAAGGCAAGGTTGGTGTTCAAGGGTTATGCACAACAAGCCAGAGTTAACTATGGGGAGATGTTTGCACCCGTAGCAAGGACGAAAACCATTAGACTCATCCTCGCTCTTTTAGCTACCAAGCAATGGAGTGTGTTTCACTTGGATGTGAAATCGGCATTCTTGAATGGTGTATTGCAAGAAGAAGTATATGTGAAGCAACCTAAAGGCTATGTGATTGAAGGACATGAAGATAAGGTTTATAATCTTCACAAAGCCTTATATGGTCTTAAGTAAGCACCTGGCCAAGAGTGTTGTACACAAGGTGTTAGTCTTGTGCACAACATTTAATCCAATTTTTGGATTGATGTTTGGGTGATTTTTGTATTTGTTTTTGGTATGGTGATATTTAGGATTGTTAGGGTTTTTGTTTTGAAGGAAGAAGAAGAAGATGAAGAAGAAAAGAAGATGTTAGAGTAGGCCACACTAAACTAGACAGCACACTAATTCATTTTTCTTTTCATTCATTTGTTACATATATAGATACAAAACTTGTCTCATACATGTGAGGTGTGTGTGGGATCAAATGGAAGCCTTTAAAATTCAAAATTTACACATTTACCACTCAAAATTGTGATACATAACCATTCAACCACCAGCTCACATATGAGTGCATAATTATAACAAGGGTTGGTGAGATTTTGAATTTAAAAAATCTGTCTCCACCTAATCCTATACTACTACTTTAACCAGATGGAAGACTGGGATATCTTCATCCAAATTGCTTGAATTTTGGCATGTGGCATGTTGAAATATTAAGGATGAAATCTGAAGAAGAACAAGACCAAAAGAATTGGATAAGGCCTCCAATTCATCTCAAACCCATGGGCCATAACTGCTGGAAATCTCAGCGGTTATGCCAACTTGTAACCTATATATCTTGGGCTTCTCAAGGCCTTTTTGAATCATTATTTTTTCTATATTTTATTTTACATGTCTATTACAACATATCCAAAAATCATAACCTCGTTCTAAAATCTCAGAGAACGCCAGCCACAACAATAGGCCTATGTTGCTGGAAATATTGTTTCCAGCACATAGCCATTTTACAAAATAAAATCAATACCCAACAAACAGATACTTCCTAAGCTATATATGATAAAACTTAGGAATTCAAAAGACATTAAAAGGAACATAAAATATAGACATAAATATTTCATTAGGTCATTCAACAAAATATTTCCTTTAAAGAAAGAAAGAGGATGCAAACCTTGGTGGATTTTGGTTTGCACAAGGTGGCAAGATTGCTACCTTTTCAAAACCCTATTGGTAAATTAACAGCTATATTAAAATTAGCAATGGGGCTTAAGTGCAGCTTCTCTTAAATGGGTTTTTGGAGACCATGAATGTACCAAACAACTT
Organism: Ziziphus jujuba; assembly: GCF_031755915.1. Taxonomy (NCBI): domain Eukaryota; kingdom Viridiplantae; phylum Streptophyta; class Magnoliopsida; order Rosales; family Rhamnaceae; genus Ziziphus; species Ziziphus jujuba. The sequence continues at coordinate 19,994,251 of NC_083383.1, read as the reverse complement.
GTTATCGTTCAGTGTCTTGCAAATTATTGCATGAGCTATGACAAAAGAACTCAGTTGTATATTCATTCATTGTTCTATTACCTTGATGGCAGCTATGATACTTTTCATAAAGTATTTGATCATAGTCCTCTGGCAAGACATGTGCCTTGAGAAGTTGCTTCATTTTGTACTAGGATCTAACATGTTCTTTGCCTTCTTTTCGCTTATTAGCTTACAACTGCTCCGACCAAGTAGAGGTAACTGCACAAAGCTTATATGCCACCAATTTTACTTGTTAATCCTCAGAAATATTCATGTAATCTATACATGACTCAACATTTCGGATCCAATCCATAAAACTTCCTATATCGACTTGACTATCAAACATAGGTAAGTCAATCTTCATTTTGTAAGCTGTGTCTCGATTGTGATTGTACTTGAGTGGTGTTCCTAGATTTCCATAGTGTTGGTTGATAAGAAAGTATCCAAGCCAACGTTAGGGATTATTAAAGGTAGCCACTTCAATGTCATCATTAAAGTTAGTATTTTGCAAAGGTAGTTAAATGTGGTGAAAAACTTTTGTGGGGAGTAAGGTGGCAGCTATGGATCTATTGTAAAAGGTGGATTTAGCTGTATTATAGGATGTTGTGTGGTTTGAGTGCGAGCAAGTACTAGAGGGTGGAGAGCTAACTCTTGCTCTCTCAATCCAGCAACCGTCGGAGTCAATGGTGGTGACATGGAATGTTGAAGCAGAGATTGTTGAATAACTAATGCTAGGTTTTCGATCTGCTGCTTAACACCTCGGATGGCAATCAAAATAGCCTTCGTACCCTGATCTTCACCAGTGGCACGACTACTTCCTTCATTTGAATTGGCCATTATAGAATTCCCGATGATCTGCAAGCTCTAATACCAATTTGATGTAGAAACTTTAACTAAACAAATGAAATTCCATTAACCAAGCTTCTAGTCTAGAAGATGTTGGAATGCTTAAACTTGATGCTCAAGTTTTTATAGTTTTTATCAAAAATGAAAGAAAGATGTTCATCCATTAACGAGTTGGTTGACCTAAATACATATAATTACTTAATGGAAAGACATTTCATTTCGAAAGTTGTTTATGAAAGAACAAAATGGTGCCATTTTGAGTAGTGGCAACTGGCACATGTGACTCTTTGGTACGTGCCATTCTAATGGTCAAATTTCAAATGTGGTTCTTAAGCTTTGTTACAATTAGAGAGGTTTGTACTCTATTTTTGCTATTGCTTCTGTTATTGTCTTTACTGCTACTTTTGTTTTTGTTCTGGTTGCTATTTTTTCTATCGTTCCTTTACCACCTCTGGTTCTACCCTATCACTAGTAATTATATCATCAATAGCATGCACAAACATGAAGGCGAAGAAACATTTATAGCCACTTCTGGTTCTACCTGATCGCCTGTAATTGTATCATCAATAGCACACACAAACATGAAAGCCCCATAAATTAAGAAAAAGAAACAAATTAAAATCCTTTTCAAATATTTGTAAAATGCAATACAAGTCACCAAGAAAAAGTCAAAATCAACTTTTGTCAACATTCAAGCTCAGATTCTCTTTAGTTTAACTTCTCAAACACAGCAAAAAATACAAATTACAAAGTTAGTAGAATGTTGAGTAAAGTAAGAAAACACAGAAACTAAATTCTGATAAGTGAGAAAAAAAGAGGGGAGAATATTGGCAATACTACAATAAATATCTTTTAGTAATATAGTTTTATCAAAACAACATTGTAAAATTACTTACCATAACTTGCAATGAACGGAAGATCAAGCAACAAGGAAGATATGCTTTCATCCAATCCAACAGTATTTCCACAATTAGATCTCTTACGAAATCTTGCATATACCTTCAAATGCCTTGGCTCAACAAAAGGCAATACAATTATGTTGTATTTGTTGGAATCATACAACGGAATCTGGTAATTGCACAATTGAATGAAGTGTGTAATAGACATATTTTTATTATCCATTACTAACCTGTAGTAGTGAAGAAACTATGTTCTTGAATCTGCAGAACCTTTCAAACTATTCTCTACGTGATGTGTGTGAGGGTGCACTTAATCACAAAAGAAACAAGAAAGTTAATTTAAAAAACACACTGAAACCTCACAATTTTTGTTTTTCTCTCAAGGTGTTTGATTTTCCTAATGAGATGGTTAATCTCTAGAAAATAATACGTAAAACCTTATTTGACTGGAAACTAGTAAGCAATATATTTGTAGACTGCTAACTACAATTCTTCTAGGGTTTTATAATAAGTTGGGCCTAATTAATGAGCTCTTTTTTGTATTTTAATAATCAATTAAATGGACTCTATTGTTTAATGAGCTAATTTAGGGATCCTATGGCTCATTATAATCAGCTTCTAATTAATGGATTAGCTTACTCCAAAAGTATAAATCCAATAATCTCCCAGTTACTTTGAGCAAGCTTGAGACTTTAATCTAATATGGTGCTACTCCATTAAAAACCTAGATTTGAACTCCAAGATTAATAATGTTTGTCTTAAATGTATTTTTCCTTTGTGATATATAAATAATTAATTGATAATATTTTTCTGTCAATCAATTAATTATTTATTCTCTTGACTTATTAGTTTCTTTAATGGATCCAATAAACCGGCCAATTACTTTCAATATCTAAATACAGAAACATGTCAAGATGATATTTCATACAAATCCTATTTTGTATATTCCATACATAGTAATAAAAAAATCATAATTCCCAAATCATCAAGATATTGGTTATTTATAATAGACCTTACTTATTGATAATTCAAAGAACCATAATCGCTTAATAACTTATTTATAATATACTCAGGATTACTATAAATAACATATATCCAATATTGTTTAAGATTTAACTAAATTCATTTCAATATTTTATAATAACTAAGCAAATTACTTCAAAAAATATTACTGTCTAAATAAAGTACCCAACTTTATTTATCAAGTGTGAGACAATGTATTAATTATGAGAACCTATGGTCATGTCTTCTATAGACTTATCCATATGATCATATACTAAATAATTAATATGGAATTTGTATGTAAACTATAATGTACATACACATTAAAAAAAAACAAAAAACTTTATATTATATAATTAGAAATTGAAATTACAACTTGTCTTGCTCCTAAAGCATAAATGTGATTAATTCCCACTCACTTTAAAAGGTAAGTTTATGACCATTTGCAAACTCATTCTATCTACATGCTTCTCAAATACTAAATGAGGTATAGTCTTAATAAAAGGGTCTGCCAAATTTTATGTAGAAGCTATTTTTGTAACCACTTTGTCTCCTTTCTATAAGAAATCACGTATCAATTGGTACTTCTTTTCTATGTGTTTCTATCTCTTGTGATACCTAGGCTCTTTGAAATATACTACGACCCCACTATTGTCACTTTAAAAAGTAATGGGACGATTTACATGTGGTATCACCTAAAGGTCCATAAGGAATTTCTTAAGCTACATAGCATCCTTTATAACTTCAAATGCAGCCACATATTCAGCTATACTGGTGAAGTTGGAACACAAGTCTACTTAATACTTCTCCAATTAATGGGCTTCTCCATTTAAGGTAAACACATAGCCTGATGTGGATGTAAAAGGTAATGGGAAGATTTACATATGGTATCACCTAAAGGTCCATAAGGAATTTCTTAAGCTACGTAGCTTCCTTTATAACTTCAAATGCAACCACATGTTCAGCTATAGTGGCAAAGTTGACAACGCAAGTTTGCTTAATGCTTTTCCAATTAATGGCTCCTTGATTTAGGGTAAACGCATAGCCTGATGTGTATTTACTAGAGTCAATATGCTCTTGCAAATCTAAGTTCGTATAACTAAGGGTTTTTAGACTCCCATTAGAATACACAAGCATATAATCCCCCATTCTCCTCAGATACTTGAGTAACCCAGCATTCCACCCCAGGATTTGATTAGAAATGACTCACTACTCCCACTGCATAGTAAATATTTGGCTTATGACTACCAACTGTCGAAGCATAACATTTCTTACTTATGAATTCTTTATTCTCGGGAGTTTTTAGTAGTTTCTCATAAGAAAGATGTATTCCATATCTAAAGAGTAAGAATTCCCTTTTAGAAGTCTTCAAGCAGTACCCGGCGACTATTTTGTCAATGTAGGAAGCTTGAGACATAGCCTACATCTTATCATTCTAGTCTCGTGAAAGTTTGATCCCTAGAATATGGTTAGCTTAACTCAGGTTCTTCATATCAAATTGTTCTTTCAAGTAACTATTTATGCCTGATAACACTTTCACATTGTTTTCGATTAAAATGATATTATCTACATAAAAGACTAGAAAAATTTCTATTGAACTTGGAATCTTTTTGTACGCACATGGTTTGTCAGGACTTTTCTCAAAACTAGACATTCATATGGCCCAATCAAATATGATGTTACACAACCTAGACACTTGCTTAAGTCCATAAATTGACCCATGCAACTTACATATCGTGTGTTCTCAACCTTTTACTATAAAACCTTATGATTGCTGAACATAGATGTCCTCTTCCAATTCTCCATTTAGGAAATCTATCTTGACATCCATTTGCCAAATCTCATAATTGAAAGTTGTTGATATAATTAAGAGGATCGAGATAGATTTAAGTATGGCTATTAGCAAAAAGGTTTCATCATAATCTATACCTTCTTTCTAGGTATAACCTTTAAAGGTTTCTACCTTCCCATATATTCCTCTCTTTCTCTTGTACATCCACTTACATCCAATGGGTTTTACCTTTTCCGATGCTTCTACAGAAGACTAAATTGAGTTAGAATGCATAGGTTCCATCTCACCGTTCATGGCTTTTTTTTCACTTTTGCACATCAACTTCCTTTAATGTTTCTTTATAAGTGGTAGTGTCATCATTTGGATTATCCATAATAACCTGATATGTCTCACCTAACAAGACATACCTTTCAGGTTTATGTATCACTCCCCCACTACAAATTTGTTGCACTGGCTGTTGTACATGTACGAAAGGATCCAAGTTCAGTAGTTACGGTGGCGGATCACCAATCCCTTTATTATCTTCTTCTTATTCTTCAGTTTGGTCTTGAATTGTTTGTTTTTCTTATTCACCTTCTAATACTTCTAGTGCATTTTTTCCTCTTTAAACATGCATAGGAAATAGCGATGATGGCCTAGAAGTTTTAGATAGGTCTCAAACTATGTCAAGCTCTTCAAGAACCACCTTACTCTTGGGTTTAAAATTCATCGTATAATCTTTTTCTAAGAAAGTAACATGAGTGCTCACAATCACTATCTTTTCCTTGGATTATAAAACATCCCACCTCTCGTTCCCTTATGGTGGCCTATAAACATACACATTTCTATACGAGATTCCAAGTTTTGAGTTTTCTATACCAAGACATATACCGAGGCACCCCAAATCCGAATATGGTTTAAAGTGGGTTTATGCCTTTTCCATAATTTTATTAGTTTATTTGAAACAGATTTAGATGGAACTAAGTTTAGTAGATATATTGTTATTTATAAAGCAGGTCCCCAAAACGATTCAGGTAAAGAAGATTAGCTAAATATTGACCTTACCATATCCAAAAGAGTCCTATTTCTTCTTTCAACAACTTTATTTTTCTATGGTTTTCCAAGGGATGACTATTGAGAAATTATCCTCTCTTAGGCCAAGAAAGACTTGAACTCACTAGACAGGTATTCACTGACTCAGTAAACTGAAACTATTTGATATGGACACCCAATTGCTTCTCTACCATAGCCTTATACTATTGAAATTTATCGAAAGCTTCAAACTTGTGGCACATATCTTGAGTAATCATAGTAAACGTGATGATTTACTCAAACCTACCTCTAGCTTGAACATTTATTGGTCCGCATATATCAGTATGTACCAATTTCAACTGTATAGTGGCATAATTTCCTTTGGCCTCAAAGAGCCTCTTTGTCAACTTACCTTCCAAATAAGATTCATATAATGGTATAGGTACAAAGTACAAGTAATCTAAAATTCTACTTTTAACTAAACCATGAATCCTGTGACAATTAATATGATCTAATTACAAATGTCAGATAAATTTCATACAACATTTTTATTTTTTTAGATAAAGGAAGTTGCTTATCATCTATTTTTTCAATGGAATTAATATTATAAGACAAAGGTGTTAAAAAATAAAGACCATTTATCAATTCTCTATAACAAATAAAAGTACCATTACTTTTAATCGAAATTGAAAAATCAAACTGTACTAGCAAATCATGCTTAATAACAACTACTAGAAACCAAATTCCTCTTAAAATCTGAAACAAAAAAATGGTTTGACAAACATAAAGCTTTTATCATTAAAAGATAACTCCACTAGTCTTATCGCTATCACAAAGATACATTTTTTGTTTCCTAACTTCAAGCTTCTTTATCTTTTACTAAGTGGGCTGCTTTGTTTGAACCACTGCAAAGAATAAAAAACATGGTTAGTCACTCCTAAAATAATGATCCTTTTATCATTGTAATTTTTCACTAAACATGACTCAACTACATATAAATTACCCATACATGATTTTGGACATTCTTTTTTCTAATGACCCTTTTGTCTACACTTGAGTAGTGATAATGGTTTTTTATTACAATTAGCTTGGCAACTGAAACTACTCCTTTCTGCTTTTTGTTCTTCTTTCCACCTTTAGGTTGTCTTTTAAGATCAGATGAACCTTCAACAAGACATGCATTTGCTGGCTTCATGAGTGACTTTTCAGCACTTTTAAGCTGGTGCATGAGATCAATACGAGAAAAGTTATATTATACATATTTTAGTTCAATTTGAACTAATTAAAGCTATTAGATAGAGATTCCAAGATCATATCGATCTTCACCTCTTCATCCAACTTAGCCCCCATCATTTCCGTACAACTAAACTACTCTTTCATCGTGAGACAATGTTTTTGGACACTTCCTCCATTCGTAAGAAAGTACATCATTCCCTTATTGCTGCTTGTCTAGTAGTACTACTACTCTTAGCAAAATTCATATCAAGAATCTTGATCATTTTTTATGCATATTTTAGATTGGATATTTGCTTTCGTAAATGATTAGCAACTTCAGTATTCGTCCATTGCCAATCTGCATATCTCATCTTAGTTTCCTCAGACATATAGCAACAGGTTCTTGGAGCTTTGGGGTTGTTAGGAGAAACTTGAATCTCTCAGACTCAAGGCTAACAAAAAGGTTGGTTTTCCATTGCTCATAGTCATTTCCATCCATAGGTTTTTAACTTAAAATCATAGCTAAGAGATTTAGGTTTAACATTTTTTGAAACCCAAAAAAAAAAAAATGCATATATATTAACACATAATATTCACAAAAAAAATATAAATATGTAGATCCCTTAACCACTTATTTCTTTTGTTTATTGAAATAATAATTTAGTCTATATTATAAATACTTACATTGGGCAAGACATTTATAATAAGTTAAACTTTGAACATGGTATGTATAGTGTCCTACTAAATCAACTCTTAGGAAAGGTGAGGTAGTTATAGTACTTCTTTAAAACCTACCTCTTTAAACAGAACCTTCTTCGATAACGCTAATGTCTACCATTCAAAAATGATTTTAGTAAAATCTACCATTTTGAATATGATATATAAAGTGTCATACCAAGTCAGCTCCATGGAAAGGTGAGATGGATCTCATACTATTTAAACACTTACCTCCTTAGACAGAGTTTTCTTAGATAACACTAAAACATAGCACTCAAAATTAATTTTAGAAAAATCAACTGTTGATCCAATATTCTTTAGGCTTTAATAATATTGATAGAGTCCTGTTCTTTTAACATCTAAGTATTATCAATGTTGGATCGTACAACTTAACTAGGATTTTGAAGTTAATTTAGGTCCAATCCAATAAAACCCAGTTATGATTTTTTGTTGAAGCATCGCATAACTATTTTGTTATTGGACCTTTAACGGAACCAGTTGGTTTTAAATTAATTTTAACCTTCATCCATTCAATATTTTATAGGGATATTGGCAGCCAAGCACCCTGAACTTTATCGATGTTGATACATTGCATCCTAAACTTTTTTTTCTGGCATTTTGCATCCCAAACTTCTTTTGTACTTGCATCGTTAGTTCTTCTGTTAAAAATGCATAATCGAATGATCAGGTGCCTCACACATGCTCTTCAAACGACGGTAGATCAAGTAATTTAACAATTTTTAGGTTGTGTTTGGAATTCAAGAAATATAGAGGAAAAAAATTGAGGGAAAAAAGGGGGAAAAAAAAAGAAGCTTCAATCCATTGCTAAAATGGAGTTTTGCTTTCCTAAATATCAATTAAAGAGAGGAGACAAACAAAGAGAGTTACAGAGAAAGAGAGAGTACGTAAAAAAAAAAAAAAAAGATATAGAGAGAGACAGTGAGAGTTACAGAGAAAAAGAGAGTACAAAAAAAAAAAACAAAAAAAAAACAAAAAAAAAAAAGAAAAGAGAGAAAGAGACAGAAAGAGTTACAGAGAAAGAGAGAGTACACCAGAAAAAAAAAAAAAAAAAAAGAGGATAGATACAAAGAAAGAGGAGAGAGAGAACTTCATTCTGTTGTAGCTTTCAAATTGTTGGTGTTACTGAGAGTGGTGGTTTGGAAGAAGAAGAAGAAAAAGAAAAAGAAGGGGCTTTGGATTTCAAAGAGCACGTGAGAAGTGAAAAATGTGAGCAATGAAAGAGAACAGACATGGACATGGAAAGAAGAAGAAGAAGAAGAAGGAGAAGAAAGGGTTTCAATAAATTTCTCAAATGAACCCTAATTTCTAAATTGGCAACAGTGAAATTACCTGATCTACCCTCGTTTGATGAGCACGTGTGAGGCACCTGATCATTCCATTATGTATTTTTAATAGAAGAACCAACAACGCAAGTGAAAAAGAAGTTTGAGGTGCAAAATGCTAGAAAAAAAGATTTAGGGTGCAATATGTCAACCTCAATAAAATTTAGGGTGCTTGGCTGCCAATATCCCAATTTTATAATTATATTAATTTATGAACTTTTCACAATAATATAATATAGATCTAAAACATATATTATTATGCAAATGTATGTATATATCTATGCATCACCTATTCTATATGGCACACAATCACATATAAACATGTTATGTCTATATAATTTAAACAATTATAAAAAAAAAACTAAATAATAAATAAGCCATTAATTGATGATTTCCTAGAAATAAAAATTACAAGCCTAATTAAGGCCACAAAGCTTAAACTTTATTTCTTACCATGTTCCTCTTCCTTTCTGCAGATCTTGCAAGTTTATAGGGTGTGGGCCAAGTTAGAATTGATTTTCTAAATTTTTTAACCCAAAACCATAAAACCTTAGAAGCCATAGAAAACTCCAATCACTGTGAAATTTTGATACCCACAAAAAATCATCGAAATTGGACCATGCAAGTGCCTCACATGCCCAAGGAAGGTAGATGAGTGAGATCCACTCGTAGTAGATTTCGACAGTGCATGCAGGCACGTTCGACGACTTAGCATTTTAATACTTGTTGGCTTCCTTTCTTTGTGTACTATCCATTCATAGTGGTTATGTCTCAAATCAATGTCAATAAAGTCTTGAAAATTGATGAACAGTTACTAGTGCGTGTTTTCCTTAAAGCACTTTATATATATTTTTCCAAAATATGATTTTATTATAAAATAACTAACTAAAATTGCTAGACAAATAAATAAATAAATAAATAAGTCAATCAAGAACCTAATTTTATGATTAACCTCTTTTTTATATCCACAATAAAAAATACAAGTAAAAATCTATCATGGATTAGGGCCAAAGACCAATCATTCATTCATAATACTAAAATTATAAATAACATGAATATTAGAATCCTAGGTGCCATATATCTAATAAACATCATATATATATATACATATATGAAAATGAAAAATGGATTCAATCTACACACATCGATTGAATTGGTGCTCTGATACCAATTGTTGGAATCATACAACAGAAGTTAGGTTTCGTATAGTTAAATTAAGTATGTGATAAATATATTTTCATTATCATTTACTAGCCTGTACTAGTGTAGAAAATATATCTTTGAATCCATAAAATGTTTCTCTACATGAAAAATCTATATACGAGTGCACCTAATCACAAAAGAAACAAAAAGATTAATCTAAAAAACGCACCAAAACTTCACAGTTTCTATTTTTCTCTCAAGATGTTTAATTTTCCTACTGAATTCTCAATCTTTAGAAAATAATACGTAAAACCTTATATAACTAGAAGCTAGTAAGGAGAATATTTATAGACTATTAACCATAATCCTCTTATTTTATAATACCTTGGGCCCAATTAATGAGCTCATTCTTGTATCTTAATAACCAGTTGAAAGGGCTTTGGTATTTAATGAGCTAGTTTGGAGATTGTATGGCTAATTATTAATCAAGGCTCCTAATTAATGAATTAGCTTGCTTTAAAAGCGTAAATCCAACAATATTGACCTTTTTACATGCAAGACTAAAGGTAATAATAGATTATTATTGTGTGTGATAACTTAGCCATGGAGGCAAATTTGAGGCGAAGTGGATGAAACAACTTTAGTAGAAGCAAATGAGCTAGAAATAACATGGGATAAAGAATGGAACAATCATGATGAAACAAATGGGCTAAATATATTTAACTTATCAATTGAAGTCGGTATAGAAAGCATCTAAGGCCACCAAAATGAATCGTCATGTTAGAATCAACATGATTGAAACAATAACAATTGAATGCACAAAAGGAATGAAATAAAGCTTTGTCTAAATAGATCCACTCCTCATCTAACTATATACGATTTGTAGCCATGCATTTCCACAATGAGAATGAAAAGATAATAATGTTTTGAATGAATGATACATGGAATGACTAAACAGTGTTATTTAGATGAATAGAAAGGATTAGCTTTGTGACAGAAATGGCATTTTCTACGTGGTAGGATGAAACAACTGTAAAGGTGGAAATGGCATAGAAATATGAAACAACATGGTAGGATGAAACGACTTCATTTCGTAATGGATTTGGATCAGTGCTTTCTAATTAGGCTAAATCATTAAAGGGATAAAAGGACAAATATGTTTTTTCAAAGGATGGAATGATAGATTTAATTAAGCCTTACATCATCGGACAATATGAGGATGAAAGAAATTCTTTCATTATAAGGATTCGTCTAGACGATAAATGCCGATTTGAAAACGACTTGGTATAATCCATTCATAGATTAGTAGTCTTAGTCCTATTGGACTCTAAAATGTGAAAGGCACTTTATATAAACTCATTTATCTATCGAAGCATAGGTATGTTGTTCTAAACTTACATTGACACATTGTTAACTTTAGTGTCAGACTATATTTGGTTGGTACCACACTGATATCCTAAAGATCTTCATGTTGCTTTTGCTATCTTGCAAGTTTTATATGGAAGATTCAAAAATTCATGAAGGGATCCTTTCATCAAGAATTGTGCATCAACGATTTAGCACACCAAATAGAGAAGCAATAATTTAAGAGCATCACAAAGAACCTAGAACCATGGTTAAGTTCAATTGTTTTTGCATAGATCTGGAAACAATTGTTGAAGAATCAAGACACGAAAGTTATACTCAGGAAGAAATCAAACAAAAGACTTCACCAGCCGAATTAGTTGATCATATAAAGAACAATTTACGGCTTTTATCACAACCAACAAAGAACAACAAGCAGATAAATTCCATTTGATTGAGCAATTGGGACCTTTTCTTTATCAATCCTTCTAAATGATGGTACCCAAAACCCTAACAATAAAGATGATATGAGATCTCAACATTTAGAATCAAAACGTCAACAACTCGAATATAGATGATCGAATTTGAAATGATGAAAATAGGCAAAATTAAAACACTCAACAGTAGAATAATTAACCATAAAATGATCGACTATCGAAAGAATGTAACCTTAAAAGGAGGAACTAGAATGATCAAAATGAGAGTGACAATCTTTAACATGATAAGCCTAAGGTGGTGAAGAGCCAAATTGTTATTACTTCATCTCACAAAATTGTCTCGAACCTAGAAAGAGAACCACATCATTGCAAAAGGAAAAGTAATAGAAGAAAATATTATGTGATTAAAGGTAGCCATCCAAATAGGATAAAGATTCAACAGGGCAGAGACAAAGAAATATCGTCTCATCTTCGACAAAAGAACAATAGAACTTAAGATCTTCGATTAATGTAGCAAAAGAAATCGAGAAAGAAAAGAAAGAAAAAAACATCAATTAGATGAAGAATGTATCAATAACTTGACAAGGAATATGTTTACCTAATGGATAGCTAAAATGAATCCTTTTTCTCATTTCACCTTATCAATATTTGAATCATACGATGGTACCTTGATTTGAGGGATCATATTTTACACTATGAACAGGCTATGTTGCCAGATGAAATTTGAAGTGATAAGTGACAAGAAATAATGTGTAAATTGTTTCCTTCCAATCCTAAATGAGTGACATTGAATTGGTTTCATCAATTGAATCTGAATTAATTAAATCGTACGAGGAGCTAAGCAAGAAATTTGCCTCTACTCTTTGGATTCAAAAAGCAACCAGTGACCTTTTCATGGTTATTAGAAAAAAAAAAAAAGGAAATTCTTTGAAGATTTTTGTATAGAGATTCAATAAGGAAAAGGTGGAAATCATTGATCATGGCGATTTGTAGCAGTTGCAGCGTTCTGAAAGGGATTTTTGGGTGACAACTCTCTATATAAATCTTTCACTAAAAGCAAGCCTATAACTATGATTGACTTATTGATTCGGACAAGGAAATATATCAACCTAGAAGAAGTCCCAATGTAGGAAAGACAAAAGCAAAAGGATAAGAAACAAAAAGAAGAACATAATAAGTTGATCCAAACTTCCTTAAGTCCTGATAGCTAATAACTCAATATGGAATTTACAAGTAAGAAGATCTAGAAAGGAAAGAGATCCCATGCAATTGGAATTCAAAAATATTTCTTTGCTTAGTTGTTTGTTATTTATCGTGCTTTAGCATTTTTCATTCAATCGTTTAGTCATTTATTGTTTGTGATTGCGAAACTCGTATTGGTAAATTCAAGGAGAAAAAAAGGAAATCTATTAACTGAATGAATGTTGAGATAATAAATATTTAGTCTTGAACCAAATTAACTACAAATCGGTTTAAGTTAGGATAACTACAACTTGAATTAAATTTGGAATGACTACAAACCAATCTTGATTAGGATCTCAGATTGGGAAAGCTATGAACCTTAGGGACTACGATAGTCCATTAGGACTGTCTTTCTTTCCGAATTAGTCATAAGATATTTGGCTATTTTCAGGAAATTAAATGAAAACTACAAATTTGGCAAATTGTTTCATCCCAACCAACCTAAATTGGTTCTAGTTGGAAGAGCTTATTAACAATAGAGATATTTATTTCATTTCAATCAATCAAAAGTAAGTCTAATTGAGAAGAATGACACAAATTCTTTCATATCCAATCAATCGGATATTAGTTCTAACTGGGATTTTGATTCAGCTAGCCTAATTCAAGTTCGAAATGTATCAGAACACTATTAAATCTTACCAACTATAAATGGTTTCGGTTAGTTAATCGAGCTAACGAATGAAAATTAAAATAGAAATAGGCTAGATCTGCTACAATTCAGATTGGAATAAAGTTGTTTCATCCCACACAAGCAAAGGATAAATTTTTCAGAATGCAAAAAAAGACAAAAGATAAGTACAAACTATGCTAAACGTGAAAGCTTCACAGTCAAAAGGTGGAGGGGCAAACTGTGTGAGATAATTCACCCATGGAGCAAAATTGAGGTAAAGCAGATAAAACAACCTTGGCAAAAGCAAAGGAGTTAGAAATAGATGGGATAAAAAAATGGAATGATCATGGATGAAACAAATGGGCTGAATAGATTTAACTTGTCAATTGAAGTCAACATAGAAAGCATTTAAGACCACCAAAATAAATCATCATATCATAATCAACACGACTGAAGTAATAAGACTGAATGAACAAAGAATGTAACAAAGCTCTGTCTAAACAAATTCCACACCAAATCAAACAATATGGGATGAAATCACCATATACTCAGTTCCACAATGGAAATGAGACAACAATGTTTTGGATGATGATATGAGGAAGCATAAAACAATGGTGATACAAACTTAGATCGACTCACTCCTAAACCGATAAAAAATAAAGTATGGATCATTCCAATACAAGTTTAAATGGAAACCTCAACTCTTAATCAACCTGTAACTAAGAACTTTGGTATTGTGATCATGCCACAATAGAGGATGAGAAACCCATTGATAAGTCTAGGGTTTGAACATCATAGTCAAAGCTTGTTAAGTTCAATAGTTTTTAGAGAACCAAGAGAATAACTCTCACAATTATGTTGAAAATTTTTGAACTATTTTATTTAACTAAAAGTAATGCCTATTTATATGTAAAGTACAAATAAAATTAAGGAAAAATAAAGCTTAACTTTCAACCATTAAGCATAAACTATAGCTGACCAAATTTTCTAGTTTTCTAAAACAAAAATTGATATAAACCTAGTTTGCTAACCTTAATTTGATTGATCAACCTTCCTTTAATTAAAAGTAGGAAATGTGATTTAATTACATGATTAAGGCAAATTAGGAAACTAACTTGGCACTTGTCTTAATATAAAATAAACATAAAAATAATTAAGATTTCTAATTATAATTTGGAAACTAATTAATAATTTGAACATCAAGAAAAGTCAATTTGGCCTTGAAACTTATCAAATCCGCACAAATGCAACATATGACACTGCCACACCATCCTTTGGTTGACACATCACTATGCCATTTTAGCAAGATGCCATATCACTGCGACAAGTCAACAGTGGCTTTGGCCATGTGAACCTATACATTGGACCATCCTTGATTCATGTTCAATAGTGAATTTTCCATGAGAGCTAAGCACCTTCTAGATTAAACCATTTAGTGCTACTTTGAATCTTTTAGCTTCAACTCGTGCTATTGTTCTTATCTTCAACTATATAAGATCTTGGCTCCAGCTTGTTATGCTTCTAGGCATGTCCTCATCATTCCCCTCCTTTTGCAAAGGATTTATCCTCAAATCAAAGTCATCACCTATAGAGAAAGGATATAAGTCTAAAACATTAAATGTAGTACTAACGTTGTACTCACCTCCCAAATCTAAATGATATGCATTGTCCTTTAGTCTTTCCAAAACTTGGAAAGGTCCATCTCCTTTTGGCATAAGCTTAGACTTGCGTTGGGCTTAAAATTTTTCTTCTCAAATACAGCCAAACCTAATCTCCAAGTTCAGACACCATAGGTGTTTGACATTTATTAGCTACATGTGCATATTGTTCTGTTTTTCTTTTAATGTTTGCACACACCTTCTTATGTATCTGCTTCATAAATTCCACCCTTTTCTTTCCATCAAAATTAGCATGTTCACTCATAGGCAAAGGTGTTAGATCTAATAAAGTTAAAGGATTCATGCCATATATAATTTCAAAAGGAGAATATTTTTGTAGTAAAATGCATAGTCTTATTATATTGAAATTCTACATTAGGCAAACAATGTTCCCATTTTTTAATATTTCTACGAATTAAAGCACGCAACAATATAGACGAAGACCTATTCACTACTTCGGTTCGACCATCTGTTTGTGGATGTCAAGTAGTAGAGAATAACAATTTAGTACCTAACTTAGCCCACAATGTTTTTCAAAAATAACTTAGGAAATTAGCATCTTAGCCCACAATGTTTTTCAAAAATAATGTAGGAACTTAGCATCTCTATCGAACACAATTGTTTTAGGAATGCCATGCAATCTAACAACTTCTTTAAAGAACAAATCACAACATGAGATGCATCATCAGTTTTGTTACATGTAATGAAATGTGCCATTTTAGAAAATCTATCCACGATAATAAAAATAGAAACTTTCCATGCTTTATCCTTGGCAAAACATAATACAAAGTCCATAGAAATATCTACCCATGGATAAGATGAAATAGGCAAAGTCATATACAACCTGTGGGACTGTAAACATGATTTCTACTCCAATAAAAATGCTCTTTTAGAATAGCCAAAGTATTCGCTACTCCAAAGTTTCCCATAAGACCACCTTCATGCGATTCCTTCATTAACAGCTCATGTGTACTGCATGATGGAATGCATAAAATTTTCTCCCTAAATAAGTATCCCTAAAATTTATAAATTTTTCTATAACCATCTTTTTACAAAGTTTGTAAAATTCACCAAAATCATTATCACATGCATACAAAATTTTAATTTGTTCAAATCCAAGTAATTTAGAATCTAAAGTGGAAAGTAAAACATACTTGCTGGATAATACATCAATCACAATATTTTCCTTATCTTGCTTGTAGCGAATGACATGGGGAAAAAGTTTCAATGAACTCCATCCATTTACATGTCGCATGTTAAGCTTACCTTATCCTTTTATATGCTTGAAAAATTCATGATCAGTATGGATCATAAATTCTTTTGGGCATAAATAATGCTCAAATCTTTAACCAATGCATATAATTCTTTATCATGAATAGGACAGTTTAAGGCTGCCCCACTTAGCTTCTCACTGAAATATGCAATGGATCTTCCTTCCTATATCAAAACAGCACCTATATCTATTCATGAGGCATAATATTCAATCTAATCATGAGGCATAACATTCAATCTCAAAAGTTTTTGAAAAGTTAGGCAAACAAATAAAGGAGCACTAGTATGTTTTTCCTTCAACAATTTAAAGAACTTTTTTTGTTCTTCTCCCTAATGGAAACCTACACTGTTCTTGATAACGTCTATCAAAGGTGCAACAATGGTACCAAATTCTTTGAAAAACCTTCTATAGAAACTAGTTAACCCTTGAAAGCTCTTAATATTTATGACTGAAGTTGGTGTGGGCCAATCTTGAATGGCCTTAACCTTCTTTTGATCAACTTTAATACATGCAGCACTTATTACAAAACCTAGAAAGAGAAGCTTAGATTGACAAAAATTACACTTTTTAAGACTAGCAAACAACCGCTCTTTCCTAAGAACTTCTAAACTCCTATATATAAGAATGTCATCAAAATACACAAGCATAAAGCTACCAATAAAAGCACACAAAACATGGTTCATCAATTTTATAAAAGTGCTAGGAGCATTAGTTAATCCGAATGGCATAACCAACCACTCATATAATCTATATTTTATTTTAAAGGTAGTTTTTCATTCATCACCTTCTTTCATGTGTATTTGATGACAACCACTCTTAGGGTAAATATTAGAAAAAATGCATGCACCATATTACTCATCAAGCATATTATCTAACCTAGTGATAGGATACATATACTTAATAGTTATATTGTTAATAGCTCTCCAATTAACACACATTCCCTATGTGACTAATAACACTAGAATAGCACATGGACTCATGCTTTCTCTAACATAACATTTTTCAAACAATTTACTAACCTAACATTGAAGGTCCTTCATTTCCTCAGGATTATTTCTATATGCTGGTCGGTTACGAATTGTTACTCCTGGAACAAAGTAAGTTTTATGCTCGATCCTTATAATTAGTGGAAGTGCACTTGGTATCTCTTCGAGAAAAATATCATCAAATTCTTGCGAAAGAGAAGCTGCAAAACTAGGAAGTATAGGGTCATCAGAGTTAGCTATATGAGTCAAATAAGCTTCCTTATACTTCATTAAAAACATAGGCTTTTCACATAAGAAAGCTCTCTTGATCTCACTTGGTTTTGCATAGAAACGCTTTTTCCTTTTCTCTTGCTTTTTCTATTCTTTTTCTACCCCACTCATGGACTTACCTAACTTACCCTTGGAATGTGGTTTGGCCACATGGTGAAAATTACTTATAAAGGTCGTGTGATCTCTCTTAGCCATGGGAATGTTGGATTCGGCCTTTTGTTGTTGTTCAACCTCTTTCCTTCATTACATCTTCAGTTGGTCTTCAAAAACTTCTTTAAGAGTTAATGGAATCAGCACAACCTTATCACCTTTGTAAAAAAACACAATTTTGTTTGCCTAACCATCGTATTTAGTATCCCTATCAAATTGCCAAGGGCTATCCAACAATATATGTCCCACATGCATCGGTACAACATCATAAAACACTTCATCCTCATAATCATCTATGCTAAAATTTACCTTTGCTTTTTCCCACTATCATTTAACCATTGTAATCTATAAGGATCAGAATGCTTCATAGTAGTTAAACCTAATTTTTTAACCATAACATTACTAGCTACATTATCACAACTTCCTCCATCAATTATCATGTTACATACCTTATCTTTGATTAGGCATCTAGTATGGAAGATGTTTTATTGCTGTACTTGATCTTCATCTTTATAAATTATTAAAGCTCTTCTCACAACTATGAGACTCCTCTATAGTTTCATCAATTTCATCATCTCGTGCTGGCATTGACTCATCATCTAACTCATATTCGTCATCCTAAAACTCAGTATCCTCACTATCCTTAAATACCATGATTCTTCTATTCGGAAATTGGCTTAACCTTCTTGGCTTCTGAGAAGTGTTGACATTTAAATGCCACATCCATCATTGCCCCCATTCTAAGTATGCTTTTGGATCACTCTTGTCTTGAAAAAGTGGAATCTGGACCTTAATACCACCTAAATCATCCTCCCGATCTTGTCTTGTTCTCCCACACGATTGCCTTATGTAGGACTCAAATTCCTCCTTCAATTATTCCACTAATTCGTTTCCATAGTTACTACCTTTAAACTCTTTTTCGCTTCATTTGTGTCCTCCTCTACCACTTCCTCCTTATAGTACATTTCGAATAGGTCATCAAAATGTGGATGCTTTAGAATTCGCAACTACTTGCAATTTAAGTTTCTCTATCTCCTTTACCATTCCCTGCATATCTCCCATCAAGGTGGTGAACACATTGCCATCAATCTTTATCTTAAAGCTCGATGACTCCTTTTTATCTTTATACATACTTACCTGCTGATTGTTAGTGATAAAAATAAAGAGATCGTCAGTAATTCACCGCCTCACTTTTATCATTCAGTCAAGGTGTCAATCTCTCATGTTTCAAACAATAAACTGGCTTTTAACCTTAATGAATTAAGACTCTAGCCTTTTACCACTCAATTTAAATCTACTTGGTTCTTTGCGAACTAACTTAAACTAATTCAAGTTCAACAAAGAGGTCCAAACTAAACTTAACAATAATACCTATAATTCAGTAAACTAAGAGTGAAATAAAACAAACTTAAGTTTTGAATGATAATCTAGACAAGCAACAATAATCAAAGGTTTCAAAGATCAAATTGAACAAATTTGAAGTAATAGAATAAGAAACAAAGGAGGAAAACAAACCTATTTGGAATTGGCCGTGTATTTTCCTTGAATCTTAGGTTTTAAGTGCTTCCCTTCAAAACTGAATTTTTAACCTTTTAAAATTAACAAACTCAACAAGAATATTAAGCAACGCAAACAACTTGAATTTCAATGATTTTTTATTTCTTCCTTTTTTATTTGTTTTTGAATTTTTTTCTAAGAGTAACAGCAAAGTAAGATTTTTGATGCTACTAACAGGTATCAATTCATTCTGTCACTCAAAATTTAAACAACTTTTTAAAAAATCACACAATTAGGGTTTTTAGTGTAATTTTGGAACTTTGATGTTTTTAAGGAATAATGAATGCTAAAAATTAGAGAGTAAAAACTCAGTAAGAAATTCACACCAAAAATCAAAATTCAATTTAAAAGAAAAAAACTACTAGATTCAATCGACCAAAGTTTAGGAGACTAGAAAAAAAAATTTAAGCAAGCATGAATTTGGACAGCAACAAGAATAAAAAAAAAAAAAGAAAAGAATAACAGTATCAATGATCAAAGAAAAACCTAGGATGATTGGCCGAAGAAAGAAAACAAATTATTTTTTTTTTTTTTTTAACTATGGACACAAGGATGAGAAGAAGAAAAATATGAAGCAATTCTTACCTAATGTAAAAATTGTAGAACTAAAAAATCAAACAAACAAAACCTATAAACATAAGATAGATCAAACATGTACTTAAAAAATCGGCTCTGATACCAAATTGATACAAACTTAGGTTGACTTGCTCATAAACCCGTAACAAATAAAGTATGGATTGTTATAATATAAGCTTTAATTGAAACCTCAACCCTTAATCAACCTGTGATTAAGAACTTTGGTATAATGACAATGCTACAATAGGGGATGGAAAACCATTGATAAGTCAAGGGTTTCAACGCCACAAGCAAAGCTTGATAAGTTCAATAGTTCTTAGAGAACCAAGAGAATAACTCTTACAATTATTCTCAAAATTCTTGAATTGTTTTATTCAACTAAAAGGGGTGCCTATTTATAGGCAAAGTATGAATAAAATTAAGGAAAAATAAAGCCTAAATTTCAGCCATTAAGCATAAACTATGGCTGGCCGAATTTTCTAGTTTCCTAAAACAAAAATTAACATTAAACCTAGTTTCCTAATCTTAATTTGACTGATCTTCTTTTAATTGAAATTAGGAAAAGTGATTTAATTACATGATTAAGGCAAATTAGGAAACTAGTTTGAAACTTGTCCTAATATAAAATAAACACAAAAATAATTAAGATTCCTAATTACAATTTAAAAACTAATCAATAACTTGAATACTAAGAAAAGTTAATTTGGCCTTAAAGCTTATCAAATTTGTACAACTACCACATAGGGTGTCATATGACACTGCCTCATCATCCTTTGGTTGCCATATCACTATGCCATTTCAGCAGGATACCACATCATCGTCCCAAGTGAGCAAAGGCTTTTTTTCATGGGTTTTACCGTGTAATCCGATACATTGAACCGTTCTAGATTCACCTTCAATGGTGAATTTTCCTTGAGAGCTAAACACCTCCTGGATTAAACCATTTAGTGCTTCTTTGAATCTTTTAGCTTGAACTCATGTTATTGGTCTTGTCTTCAATTGTAGAGGATCTTGGTTCTAGCTTGTTATACTCCTAGACATGTCCTCATTAAATGGTGTTTGGATGAAATAGAAAGGATTAACTTTGCGATTGAAACAAGATCATCTACCTAGTAGAATGAAATAACTATGAAAGCTAAAATGAAACAATCATAACGGGAGAAATGACTTTCATTTTGTAGTTGGATTTAGGTCAGTTCTTCCTAGTTGGGCTGAATCGTTTAAGGGATGCAAGGATAAATATGTTTTTTCAATGGATGAAACGACCAAAACTGGTACTCACCTCAGAGGATGATATGAGGATGAAAGGAACTCTATCGCTATAAGGATTCATCTAAAGGCTAAATGCCTATCTAAAAATGACTTTGTGTTCTAATCCCTTTGAGGATTGGGGTTTTGAGTCCTATTAGAACTTTAAAAACTAAAACACACTTTGTAAAAACTTATTCCATCCATCAGCAAAGGTATGTTGTTCTAAGCTTACATTGAGCATTATAATGCTTCAAACACATCGCTGACTTGAGCGTCGTAAAGTCTTTAGCTGGTACCATACCAGTACCCTAAAGATCTTTAGGTTGCTTCCACTATTTTGTTGGTTTTATAGAGAAGATTCAAACATTCGTGAAAAGATCCTTTCATCCAGAATTGTATACCAACAATTATTTCCTTCCTCTCTTTTGTTTATGAATAGACCTACAATGTGATGTGTACTTGGATCATTAAACCATAAATTTGATCATTTAACCGACTAATGCACATGCAAAACAATAATAGATCCCTCCCGATAGAAATATTCAGGAAACATTAAAAATACTAATTATAATAATAATAACTTATTAGCTAACCTAGCAATCTATGGAGGTTGTGCTAAAGGAATGTTATATTAAATGCAAGATAATAGCTTCTTCAAACAAAAGTTTCATTGTTACTTCCAGAATCAATAATATCATTATAATTACCAAATTAGACCATTATGCAAATAATGTTACATATATATACTATATAGACTTGCTATAATTAATAACTCACTTATAGGCCTTATTTGTGTCATTTATGGGACTGACTCATGTAGTAAGGCTCTTGGACACACATTCTCTGTAATACTTCAGTTGACCCATTGGACTGAAGGATCAACTTTCTTTAGAGGCCTATTTGGCTTATCCATATTTTTATTATTATTATATTTATTATTAAATGATTATTTTGATTTGAGTTCAAATAATGGGTAAGTCATGTGACTTTAACCTTTAAAAGGCTGAGGTTTTATTGATAGAACAATTGAGAAAAAACATACATCATGCTTTTTCTTGAGGTTTAGAGAGATTATAGATCTATAAGAGAAGGGTTAGAGAGCAGTGTGTCCATTTTAGGCACTGCTATCATATGTTTTCTATTTTACGAAATGCAGATTAAGATTATCAATGACTACTTCTAGAGGTTAGTGATTCTATCATTAATTTTTATTTTTATTTTTAGTGGAATTTATTGTGTGTACAATCTATGGATTAATAGTATTATTATTGTTATTTACTCCAACAATTGGTATCAGAGCTACACAAAATAAAATTTCACCATCTATTTATTCACTATATGATCATCTGTTCTGTTGTTTTGATCTATAATTTATATATACTGTTTCTATTTTATTTTTCCTTCTTTGAATTATTTTAATATTCACTATATGACAACATGTTGCTGGTTTGGAATTATGTTAGCATGATGATGTCAACAGACCTTTTTTATTAAAAAAAAAAATTATAGTGATGACAACAGTATGCTTACATCATCATGTTGAGGTCAGCTACCCTTTTTTTTAATTAATTTTGTATTTTTTCATTGTTATTCCTTATTTATTTATTTACTTATTTTTACTTTTTCTTATTTACTTATTAAAAAATTCCATTCCTTAATTTTTTTTATTTAACAGACCTATGGCCAAAATTAAATATCTTTGGCTTTTCCTAAAAAGGCTCTATGCCTAGTTGGTATAGTAATGTAGGATTTTAGGTACTCACTTGTCATGGAACCTATTTGTCTATCTTATGCATACCCATGGAATATATGTTGATATAGTAAATAGAATTTTCGGTTCTTACCTGTCATAGAATCTAATTTTATCCAATTATGGGTATTAATATATTATTGATATAGTGGATAGGATGTTTTGGTATTTACATATTTCATGAAATTGCCAATATATTTATTTTCTCCCACTTGTTAACCAAAGTCTATTGGGTCCCTATCGGTGGTTTTAATTACTTTGTAGGATGGTTGGAGTGGTACTGAGTTGGCATGTTGGTGACTTAATTCAATACGTTAGAATACAGTGACTTGGTTGACTGACCCCAACCCATATATGGGTAATTTTAATGCTACAAAGACCCCAACAATATTTATGTTCTATGCTTTATATTGATGGACTGGAAAATAGTAATTGCATTATTTTATGTTTTGAATGCTTTGTTGTGTTTGCTATTTCACAGCTCATAACACCTTGAATGATCTTCCAATGGCTGCCATGATAAAGTTGGATGGGATGGATCACTAGAATGGAAGAAAACTCTGGTTATGAATCTAACATTAATGAAGTTAAATATGGCTTTGAAGATGGATCCACCATAAATGCCAACCTACAAGAGTAATTATGGCTAAGAAACTATGTGAGGATTGGAAGCATTCTAACAAGCATCGCATGATAATGATGGAGAGCTATACGGGTGATGGTAATATTCCAAAGATAGACACTAAAAAGAAGTTTTTTAAGGAAATAGGAAAGAAATTTATTAAGTGTGACATGAATAAGAAATAAATTACTTGGATCTTTTGAATAATACTAAGAATGATGGGATTAAAGGTGTGAGAGAGCACACTATGTTACTTTCCTCTTATTATAATAAGCTTAAGAACCTTAAGATGGACATTGGAGAGGAGTTCTGACTTATTCTATAATGAGGAGCCTCTAGTCTCAATTTGACAATATTAGGTCAAGTCTAAATACCAAAAAAAAAAGATGTAACTTAGAAGAGTTGACTGCCATACTTGTCAGGGAAAAGGATGATATTAAGTTAAACAGGTCGGCATTAATCGCTATGGTATCACATTAAGAGGACAAGCCTAAAAAGTTTTTTTTTCCAAAGAAGAGACAAAGGTTTAAGCTCAACAAAAAGAAGTTTTTTGGTTTGAAATCCAAAGGACACAAGCATGGTGCTTATCTCTCAGGTGAGGAGAAAGAGTACTTTAGTGGGAAATGGAACTATTGCAATAAGATTGGACACAAGAAGGCTGAATGTTGAAAACAAGAGAAGAAAAGTAATCTTTTCATAATTGAGACCAATATTATTAATGTGCCTATGAATACTTGGTGGTTGGATACTGGAGCAACAATTCATGCTATTAATTCATTGTAGGAGATGATAAGTCAAAGGAAGCCAACAAATGTTGAGCAGCATATTTGTATGGGAGATAGCTTAAGAGTGAAAGTTGATATCATAGGAACAATCACGTTTAAACTTGCCATAAGATATGTTTTAAAGTTGTAAGAAGCTTTTTATATATCCTCCATAAGAAGGCATTTGTTATCTGTTTCTCTTTTGGATAGTCAGGGTTATAGTTTTTGTTTGGTAATAACAAAATTGATATATTTTGGATAGTCAGGGTTACAATTTATAAGAATGGTAACCTTGTTGGTTTTGGAACTTTACATGGCAATTTTATCAACTTGATTTATGTAGTAATGGTCTCAATTCTTTTCTTAATTCTGTTGTTGCTTCCAAATGCCTAAGAATTAATGATAATTCCTCTATGTTATGATATAAGCATTTGGAATATGTTTCTAGGCACAAAATACAAAGGTTAGTGAAGGAAGGAATACTTTCCAATCTCAATTTCTCTGACTTGTCAGCTTGTGTTGAATATGTGAAAAGGAGGCTTGCTTCCAAGATTAGGACGGATAAGATTACTAGGTGTGGAGATGTTTTGGAGTTAATCCTTCTTGATATATGTGGACCTTTCACACTAATTGCTTTGGATGGTTATAGGTATTTTTTTACTTTCCTTGATAACTTTTCTCATTATAGACATGTTAAGCTTATCAGTACGAAGTTGGATTCCTTTGTGGCTTTTAAGAAATTCAAGGTAAAAATGGAGCTTCAAAATTATAAGAAGCTAAAGGCAATAACATTAGACAAAGGTGGTGAATCTTACAGTAGATATGACAAGATTGGACAGAATCTAGGGCCATTCGCAATTTATTTCCATGGGTACAATATTAATGCCCAATATACAATGTCTGGTACTCCTTACCAGAATGACAGAGCTAAGAGGAGAAATCACACTTTATTGGACATAGTACAGTGCTTGTTGGCAAATTTTCACCAGATTACTTATGGATAGAAGTTTTGAAGAAAGCGACTTATATTCTAAATCAAGTGCCGAGTAAATCTATTCCTAAAACTCCTTTTGAGCTATGGTAAAAAAGATAGCTAACCTGCACCATTTTTTAGTACAAGGTTGTAAAGTTGAGGTCCAAGTTTATAATCCCCAAATTAAGAAGTTGGATCCTAAAACCATCAACGGTTATTTTGTTGGCTATCGTATAGGATCCAAGGGTTCCAGATTCATTTATCCATCTCACACTACCAGGATAGTTAAGTCAAGGCTATTTATTTTGAAGATGATTTTGGATTTGATGATAGGAAGAGTCCAAGGGAGCTTAATTAAAAGAAGAACATGTTTTCGTTCCTAATATCGATGTTCCTAAGAGAGATATTGTTGATCAAGTCATTGATGAACCACTGGTCAATTAGGGTGAACCCATTATTGAAGAATAGGAAGTTCAAGCTACTATAAATGCTAACGTGCCATTAAGAAGGTTACAGAGAACTCAGAGATCTATTATACCTGATGACTATGATGTAACTGTTGAAATATGGTGATCTTGCCACAATGTGCAAGGTAGTTCGGTTACACTTGCACTCTTTGTTTTGCAACATCAAAGACCAAACATTATTTATGTTTATGCATTTTATTTTATCTTGTAATGTTTAAGAACAATATCCTTTTTGTAATGCCCTAAGCTCATTATCTAGCTTAAGGCCTTTTTTGTCTAGTTGCTGGAATTGTATTTCCAGCAACATAAGTCCACTTCCTTGGATTTCGTTTGAAGTAGGTTTGGGATTTGGACCTGAAATATAGATATGATAAAATAGATATGCAGAGGAAGAAGCAGAAAAAATAATGCCCCATTTGGAGCTGGGAAGGCTGAGTTAAGCCCAAAACAATCTGACCCTTGTGCAGTGTTGTTGCCCAGAAAACTGGGCAATACTGCCTCGGGTTTGATTACTTTTGAATGGGTAAATGGACTTTGTTTTATCTGGTTATTGGCTAGAACATATTTTAATATTCAAAAAGGCTTCCCTCCAAGTTTCAAGTCAAATGGAGCTGGTTTTCAAATTCAAATGCCTTAGACAAGCTGAACTGCCCATTAAAGAAGGTTTCTTGCATGCCCAGCACATTGATTAGAATTAGTTGAGGTAGTTTGGCTTGGTTGGTTACTTTTAATGCTTTTGTATTTATTGCTCAATATGGAAGCATGCCTTATTGTCTTTTTGATGTATTTAAAAGTATGAAAATTGTAATGAAAAACGTTGAGAAAGAAAATATTCAAAAAACGAATTTTGAAAAACAACATTTTTGGCTCTCTCTCTCTCAACTACTACATTTTGGTTTCTTCTTCTTCCCAAAAGCTAACAACCTTCTCAAAAACCCTAAACCTCCATTAAAACCAGAATCAAAGCCTTAACAAACCCAAAAAAACAAAATCAAGAACCAAGAACCAACAACAATCATTCTTGACTAACACCTTGAATGATTGTGCTCTAGGGTACAACAACATAAACCTACACCAAATTCCATCATGGTATCAGAGCATAGTGTAATTTCTTAGGATCTTGTGAGCTTTCAAACTAGACCATTTTATTTTTCAGAGGATCCCCCACCTAAAGCCTTCCAACTGAAACCAAAACCTCCCAAAAAGACTAGTTCAAACTCACCAAAACACCACCACCTGAGACCTTGTTCTTGTGTCCATTTTTCAAAACGTTTCAAAAACCATTTTTTCAAATGGCCTCACAATCCTTTGCAACCCCAACACCACCTAAGTTTGAAGGCCAAAAATATTCCATTTGGAGTATAAAAATGAAAGCCTACCTTCAAGGCCCTCACTGCCTTGCACTCCTCCATGAGTGATTCCATTTTTACAAGGATAATGTCATGCACAAGTGCTAGAGAGGTTTGGATAAAGCTTCAAGAGGAGTTCCATGGAAATACTAGAACTCGGCAAATGCAAGTTTTAAACCTAAGAAGAGAGTTTGAGACCTTGAAGATGAAGGAGAATGAGCTTATCAAGGATTTCACGGAAAGGATGCTCAAAATGGTAAATCAAATTCGGGTCCTTGGTGAGCAATTGACCGATCAAAGGGTAGTAGAGAAAGTATTGGTGAGCTTACCCGAAAGGTTTGAAGCTAAGATTTCCTCCCTTGAAGAATCTAGAAATCTTAGTGAAATAACCTTGAGTGAGCTCATCAATGCTCTTCAAGCAACCGAACAAAGGAGAGCCATTAGAAAGGAGGAGACCATAGAGAGTGCATTCTATGGTGGCCATGGCAACAAAAAGAAGAATAAAGGAAGGAAGAGCAACAACACCAACCAAACCGGTTTTACAACCAACAACAACATAAACAACAACAAAAGTGGATGGAGTCAACAACAACAACAACAAAGCCATCAAAACCAAGGAGGGCATCCACCTTGCCCTCATTGCAAGAAGCTTGGACATCCACCATCCAAGTGTTTTTGGAGGCCGGATGCATCTTGTGAAACATGTGGAGGAAAAGGCCACATTGCCAAAGTATGCAAGAAAAGGAGACAACAAGCCAATGTGGTTAATGAAGAAGCCGAGAACCTATTTATGGCCACATGCCTTAAAGCCACAAGTAGTGGTCTTGGTTGGCTTGTGGATAGTGGTTGCTCACACCACATGAGTTTCCAAAAGGATGGCTTTATGGAGCTTGACCGTAACTACAAAACCATAGTTACTACCTTTAAACTCTTTTTCGTTTCATTTGTGTCCTCCCCTTTAAATAGGCTTTGAAAGAATAAAATAAAACCCTAAAATTCTACGTACAATTTGGCCATTGAGATTAGAAAACAAGTGTTGGTCGAATTTCACATATTTTCCTAAATCTATTTGGATTAATTAATTCCCTTATTTTGATTTAGGAATCAAATAGTTTATGATTGAAATAATAAAATAATAACTTTCATAAGTTAATTTTTCCAGCAATTAAACAAACAAAGACCAAAATAAAAGATAATTTCCTAAAACAAAAAGTCAAATTCAAATTTAGAAACTAATTGACTAGTTTGAAAACTAAGCTATCTTTGACCAATTTCCAACTTGTAAAGGCTTCAAATCAGATCCAATGTGTCATTTAAGAAGCCAAATAGGATTAATTATGATTCCCATACGTTGCCTTTGATTGGAATAAAGAGAAAATGCCAAATCAACAAAATATAGCAAAGCCAGAGCCAATTTAATGCATTTTGGCCAAATTGAGGTGTTGTACGAACAAGCTGAATTTTAGACACTTTTTATTTAACCTTGACATGATTCCATGGCTTCTTAGTGATATAAATTGAATTCATGAAGTTATGAATCCATTCTTTGCTGCCCGAATTCCAAAAATGCACTAAAACAGCTACCCGGGTCCATATCGGTCTCCACCACTTGGATGCTTAAAACAAACTTTGAATCTTTTGGTGTTGTCAAGCCCTTTTGAGAATTGATAACTCCTTGTATGAAACCAGCCAGGTTGTCCTTAAATCTTTTGGCTTGTGCCCTAGTGATTGGTCCGGTCTTCAACTGTATCGGATTAGCACTCGAGTGGGTAGTCGGTTGTACAGGTATGGGGGGATTCTCATCACTAAGCAGCATGCAGTGCCTCGTACCCTCCCATACTAGTCATCACAATCCACCCCTTTTAAGGCTTAACGTACTTGCTGGCACACTTACTTGTCTACATTGGTCGTCATAATCCACCCCCCTTGAGATGCAACATCCTCCCTAGTACATTTCCAATTCGATACAAGCTCTTATACCATTTTTAACACGCCGCCTCCAAAGATGAACCTGTCACTTTCTGCTTATATTGATCCTAATTTATCCATTGCACTCAATATAGGATTTTTTGTTCAGAGCTTCCTAGGAAGTCATCTATCCTAGGATTGCCCTAGCTTGGGCACGCTTAACTTCGACATTCTTGCAAATCTTAAAACCAACCACTCTAAAAAGACCTTGACATTATGAGAATGACAATTATTACATTTGAATCATCCCTTGATTTACACTTGAGTGATGTGAAATTGGATACCAAATAGCCTGTTAGTGTCCCGCACCCGCCCACACTGGTCGTCACATATGAGGTTTATCTACAGGAGCATGGGTTTGACATAAATGATGAGTTAGATCCAATCACTAATGAAAAGGCCATAAATAGTTCGTACTCAAATTTTTGGTTGGATTCAACGGAAGATGAAATGAAATTCATGGCATCAAATGGTGTATAGGACTTAGTTGAGTTACCAAAGGATAACAAACCAACTGGGTGCCAACAAGTATTTACGACTAAGAGAGACTCCAATAGTCAAGTGGAAAAGTGTAAAGTTAGTCTTATTGCCAAAGGATTTAGTTATAAATAAAGAATTGATTACATAAGGACATTCTCTCTTGTATCCACAAAGTATTCTTTTAGAATCATTATGGAATTATGGCCCATTATGACCTAGAGTTGTATCAGATGGATACAAGAAATGCTTTTCCAAATGGTGATTTGTATAAGAACATGTATATGGTTCAATCAGTTGGCTTTTGGCAAGCTGGAAATGATAAATTTGTTTGCAAGCTAAAAAAGTTTATTTATGGTCTTATGCAGGCTTCGAGGCTGTAGTATTTAAAGTTTGATATAATAATCATCAAAAGTGACTTTAAGAAAAATGTTGTTGATACATGCATTTATATGAAGGTCAGTAGAAGCAGCTTCATATTGACTGAAACAAAGAAGATGCCTTGCAGTCATTTTAATATGAAAAATCTTGGTGGGGCTTCTTTTGTTGAAATGTGGTGATCTTGCCACAATGTGCAAGGTAGTTCGGTTACACTTGCGGTCTTTGTTTTGCAACATCAAAGACCAAACATTGTTTATGTTTATGCATTTTATTTTATCTTGTAATGTTCAAGAACAATATCCTTTTTGTAATGCCCTAAGCTCATTATCTAGCTTAAGGCCTTTTTTGTCTAGTTGCTGGAATTGTATTTCCAGCAACATAAGTCCACTTCCTTGGATGCCGTTTGAAGTAGGTTTGGTATTTGGACCTCAATTTTGGATATGATAAACTAGATATGCAGAGGAAGAAACAACAAAAAGAATGGCCCAATTTGGAGCTGGGAAGGCTCAGTTAAGCCCAAAACAATCTGATCCTTGTGCAGTGTTGTTGCCCAGAAAACTGGGCAATACTGCCTCGGGTTTGATTATTTTTGAATGGGTAAATGGACTTTTTTTTGTCTGGTTTTTGGTTAGAACATAGTTTAATATTCAAAAAGGCTTCTCTCCAATTTTCAAGTCAAATGGAGCTGGTTTTCAAATTCAAATGCCTTAGACAAGCTGAACTGCCCATTAAAGAAGGTTTCTTGCATGCCCAGCACATTGATTGGAGTTAGTTGAGGTAGTTTGGCTTGGTTGGTTACTTTTAATGCTTTTGTATTTATTGCTAAATATGGCAGCATGCCTTATTGTCTTTTTGATGTATTTAAAAGTATGAAAATTGTAATGAAAAACGTTGAGAAAGAAAATATTCAAAAAACAGATTTTGAAAAACAACATTTTTGGCTATCTCTCTCTCAACTACTACATTTTTTGTTTCTTCTTCTTCCCAAAAGCTAACAACCTTCTCAAGAACCCTAAACCTCCATTAAAACCAGAAACAAAACCTAAACAAACCCAAAAAAAAAAAAAAACAAAATCAAGAACCAAGAACCAACAACAATCATTCTTGACTAATACCTTGAATGATTGTGCTCTAGGGTACAACAACATAAACCTACACCAAATTCCATCATGGTATCAAAGCATAGTGTAATTTCTTAGGACCTTCTGAGCTTTCAAGCTAGATCATTTTATTTGTGAGAGGATCCCCCACCCAAAGCCTTCCAACCGAAACCAAAACCTCCCAAAAAGACTAGTTCAAACTCACCAAAACACCACCACCCGAGAGCTTGTTCTTGTGTCCATTTTTCTAAACTTTTCAAAAACCATTTTTTCAAATGGCCTCACAATCCTTTGCAACCCCAACACCACCTAAGTTTGAAGGCCAAAACTATTCCATTTGGAGTATAAAAATGAAAGCCTACCTTCAAGCCTTTGGTTTATGGGAAGTCATAGAAGAAGGTTATGTAGTGGAGGAGTTGAGAGCTAATGCAACCCAAGCGCAAAGAAATGCACATGAGGCCGAAGTTGCCAAGGGGTTCAAGGCCCTCACTGCCTTGCACTCCTCCATGAGTGATTCCATTTTTACAAGGATAATGTCATGCACAAGTGCTAGAGAGGTTTGGATAAAGCTTCAAGAGGAGTTCCATGGAAATACTAGAACTCGGCAAATGCAAGTTTTAAACCTAAAAAGAGAGTTTGAGACCTTGAAGATGAAGGAGAATGAGCTTGTCAAGGATTTCATGGAAAGGATGCTCAAAGTCGGGTCCTTGGTGAGCAATTGACCGATCAAAAGGTAGTAGAGAAAGTATTGGTGAGCTTACCCGAAAGGTTTGAAGCTAAGATTTCCTCCCTTGAAGAATCTAGAAATCTTAGTGAAATAACCTTGAGTGAGCTCATCAATGCTCTTCAAGCAACCGAACAAAGGAGAGCCATTAGAAAGGAGGAGACCATAGAGAGTGCATTCTATGGTGGCCACGGCAACAAAAAGAAGAATAAAGGAAGGAAGAGCAACAACACCAACCAAACCGGTTTTACAACCAACAACAACACAAACAACAACAAAAGTGGATGGAATCAACATCAACAACAACAAAGCCATCAAAACCGACGAGGGCATCCACCTTGCCCTCATTGCAAGAAGCTTGGACATCCACCATCCAAGTGTTTTTGGAGGACGGATGCATCTTGTGAAAGATGTGGAGGAAATGGCCACATTGCCAAAGTATGCAAGCAAAGGAGACAACAAGCCAATGTGGTTAATGAAGAAGCCGAGAACCTATTTATGGCCACATGCCTTAAAGCCACAAGTAGTGGTCTCGGTTGGCTTGTGGATAGTTGTTGCTCACACCACATGAGTTTCCATAAGGATGGCTTTATGGAGCTTGACCGAAACTACAAAACCAAAGTGAAGATTGGTGATGGCCGGTTCATGAAAGTAGAAGGCAAAGGAGATGTGTTCTTGAACACCAAAGAAGGTACCAAAATTATAAAAGATGTGCTATATGTTCCTAGTTTGTGTGAAAACTTGCTTAGTGTAGCACAATTGGTAGAAAGAGGCTTTGCTTTAAATGTTGCAAAAGATGGATGTATCATATATGATGCTTGTGGTAATGAGCTATTTAAGGTAGCATTGAAGGACAAAAGCTATAGATTGGACCTAGTAAAGAATGAACAAGCCTTAAAAACCAAGGTGGAGTCCATTTCTCAACTTTGGCATAAAAGGCTTGGGCATTCTAGCTATGGTGCCATGAAAAACACCAATGCCATTGTGAAGGACATGCCAAAGATTGATGAAGATGCTATTTGGGATTGGACAAAGGAGGAGCTTCTTGTCCATGAAGATAATGCTCGGTTGGATGATGGAGAAGAAGAAACCAATGACGATGACAATGAAGAAAATGAAGATGATGAGGAGGATGCACTTGAGACCATTGGAGCCGAATTGGAGATTGGAGATGGTGTTAGAGGAGAAAGGCCATTGCTTGAAATATATGAAAGGTGCAATGTTGCCTTGAGTGATCCTACCAATGTTCAAGAAGCTATGCAAAAGAAAGAGTGGATGGAGGCCATGCAAACCGAAATGGATATGATAGAAAAGAATGAAACTTGGTCTTTGGTTTCTAAACCTAAAAACAAGAAACCAATTGGTGTAAAGTGGATCTTTAGGACCAAGTTCAACCCGGATGGAACAATATGCAAGCACAAGGCAAGGCTTGTGGCAAAAGCCTATGCACAACAAGCGGGTGTAGATTATGGAGAGACGTTTGCACCGGTTGCAAGAATGGAGACCATAAGGCTCATCCTATCCATCTCGGCCTCAATGTCATGGAAGGTGTACCACCTTGATGTAATGTCGGCTTTCTTGAATGGTGTGCTTCAAGAGGAGGTTTATGTCAAGCAACCCGAGGGCTTCATTGTTCAAGGACATGAGAACAAAGTCTACCATCTACACAAGGCACTTTACGGGTTAAAGCAAGCACCTAGGGCTTGGTATGGCAAGATTGATGGTTACTTGACCTACCAAGGCTTTAGGAGGAGTCCAAATGAGCCAACACTATACATAAGGAATGAAGAAGGCATGATTGTTATCTCACTCTATGTGGATGATTTGTTGGTCACGGGTGAAAATGAAAAGAATGTGGAAGTTTTGAAAAATGAACTTGAAAAGGAGTTTGACATGTCAAGCCTTGGTGAAATGAATTACTTCCTTGGAGTGGAAGTGATGCAATGCTCTAGGGGTATTTTCATATCTCAAGAGAAACACATCAAAGATCTTTTGAAAAATTTCAACCTTGATGAATGCAAGCCAATGTCAACACCAATGAGCCAAGGAGACAAATACAAGAAGGAGGATGGCACACCAAAGGTAAACCCGACCCTATATAGAAGCATGATAGGAAGTTTGCTCTATGTATGTTCATCAAGACCGGATATTATGCATGCCACATGTGTTTTGTCTAGATATATGCAAGCACCATCCCAAAACCATTTTGTAGGTGCCAAAAGAATTCTTAGATACTTAAAAGGAACACAAGACTTTGGAGTTTGGTATGATAGGCAAGATGTGATGAGATTAATGGCCTACTCAGATAGTGATTGGGCTGGATGCTTGGATGATATGAAGAGCACTTCGGGGTATCTTTTCTCACTTGGTAGTGGACCATTCTCATGGAATACAAAGAAGCAAGCAACAACCGCTCAAAGCACCGCCGAAGCCGAGTACATTGCTTGCTCTTCATGTGCAAATCAATGCATTTGGCTTAGGAAATTATTGGAGGACTTTGGTTATCCTCAAGAGGGTTCAACCGTCATCAAATGTGACAACACTTCAGCCATATCAATAGCCAAGAATCCCGTTCAACATGGAAGGACAAAACACATACCGGTGAAGTATCACTCTTTGAGGGAGTTTGAAGAAAATGGAGAAGTAAGCTTGGAATATATCAAGACTGAAGATAACCTTGCAGATTTCTTCACCAAGCCACTTCCAAAATCAAGATTTGAGACCTTGAGGAAGCTTCTAAATATTTCAAGCAAGAACACCAAGGAGGAGTGTTGAAATGTGGTGATCTTGCCACAATGTGCAAGGTAGTTCGGTTACACTTGCACTCTTTGTGTTGCAACATCAAAGACCAAACATTGTTTATGTTTATGCATTTTATTTTATCTTGTAATGTTCAAGAACAATATCCTTTTTGTAATGCCCTAAGCTCATTATCTAGCTTAAGGCCTTTTTTGTCTAGTTGCTGGAATTGTATTTCCAGCAACATAAGTCCACTTTCTTGGATTCCGTTTGAAGTAGGTTTGGTATTTGGACCTCAATTTTGGATATGATAAACTAGATATGCAGAGGAAGCAACAGAAAAAAGAATGGCCCAATGTGGAGCTGGGAAGGCTCAGTTAAGCCCAAAACAATCTGATCCTTGTGCAGTGTTGTTGCCCAGAAAACTGGGCAAAACTGCCTCGGGTTTGATTATTTTTGAATGGGTAAATGGACTTTGTTTTATCTGGTTTTTGGCTATAACATATTTTAATATTCAAAAAGGTTTCCCTCCAATTTTCAAGTCAAATGGAGCTGGTTTTCAAATTCAAATGCCTTAGACAAGCTGAACTGCCCATTAAAGAAGGTTTCTTGCATGCCTAGCACATTGATTAGAGTTAGTTGAGGTAGTTTGGCTTGGTTGGTTACTTTTAATGCTTTTGTATTTATTGCTCAATATGGCAGCATGCCTTATTGTCTTTTTGATGTATTTAAAAGTATGAAAATTGTAATGAAAAATGTTGAGAAAGAAAATATTCAAAAAACAGATTTTGAAAAACAACATTTTTGGCTCTCTCTCTCTCAACTACTACATTTTTGGTTTCTTCTTCTTCCCAAAAGCTAACAACCTTCTAGAGAACCCTAAACCTCCATTAAAACCAGAAACAAAACCTAAACAAACCCAAAAAAAAAAAAAAAAAAATCAAGAACCAAGAGCCAACAACAATCATTCTTGACTAACACCTTGAATGATTGTGCTCTAGGGTACAACAACATAAACCTACACCAAATTCCATCATCTTTTATTTTGGGCATCAAAATTGTTTGAGATAGGACTAATTATGTGTAATAGTTAGTCTCAAAGAACCTATATTGATAGGATCCTTAAAAAGTTTGATATGCACATTTGTTCTCATGGAGGTGTACCAGCCACAAAAGGTAAAAGGCTTTCTAAGAACCTGTGTCCCAAAAATGATAAAGAAAGGATGGCAACGAAAAACGTCCATTATTCTTCTGTAGATGGTAGTTTGATGTATGCTTAAATTTGTACATGACCTGACCTAGCTTTTGCAGTGAGTATGCTTAATAAATTTATGAGCAATCCCAATCTTATTCTTTACCAAGAAATTAAGAAAGTTTTTAGGCATTTTCAGGGTACTAAAGATCATATATTGATATATCGACACACTAACTCTCTTGATGTAGTTGGTTATAGTTATGCATATTTTAAAGGCCATGTAAATGGTAAGAAATCTACTACTGAATATATATCTATCATGGTAAGAAGAGCTGTATCTTGGCAGGGTGACAAGCAATCTGTGACAGCATCCTAGATAATGATATGACATGTTATGAAATGACTCGTCATGCAGTTTTGCTTGAATAAAATAAATTTTATTCTTGAATTAGGAGTGGTTAACTCCATTGAAAGGGCTATCCTGATGTACTGTGGTAATACTGTAGTAGTATCTTCCTTCAACAATTTAAAAGATACTTCTAGGGCAAGATGTAAAATATTTATATTGAAGGAGAAAATTGAAAAGGTCCTACATTACTATTGTCCACATGCCGACTTAAAACATTGTGACAAATCCATTGAACAAGGCCTTACTGATAGACATATTTGAGGAGCATGTATCCCACATGAGAATGTTAGACAGCTAAATCTACTGTGAGCCAATGGGATTTTATTATGTATTTTACAATAATGTCCATATTGAAGATTGTTTATTTTTCTTTAAGTATTGTATTTTTGAGAAATGCATTAATGTATGTGGATCATTATTTATTTATCATATATTTATTACACATATTGTTACTCCTTATATTCATAAGTCAGATTGAGCCTTTTTTTATATAAAAAAGGAAAAGCTCAAAGAGCTACAACAGAGGATTAAACCAAAACATTACATGACAAAACATTTCCTTTACAATCTACGGATAGCAAGGGAGAAATTTCTCTAGAAATGGCTTCCAAGAGATGAAAAGCAAGATCAAAATTGTAGCTCAAGTTAGTAAGACCATCTACCACAGAGTTGCACTCACGAAAGACATGGAGATAGAAAAGTCAACTTCCTGGTTGAGAATATCCTGATAATTTGCACAATACTGAAGTAAGGATGATTATTAGCCAAACCTTTAGTGATCCAGGAAACCACAACAGCAGAGTCCAATTCAATAGCCACTTTTTGGAAATTCATAGCTTAAGACCATGATAGAGGCTCTAGATTTCAGTAAGAATATAATTAG
The DNA here is from genome assembly GCF_031755915.1 of Ziziphus jujuba. Classification (NCBI taxonomy): domain Eukaryota; kingdom Viridiplantae; phylum Streptophyta; class Magnoliopsida; order Rosales; family Rhamnaceae; genus Ziziphus; species Ziziphus jujuba. Next base: position 19,957,107 of record NC_083383.1, on the reverse strand, counting down.
TATGTCCCAAATTAACCATAAAACCGGTAGTCCACTTTCCTTGACTATCATGTACCAGCTCCTGCTTACTGCATACTAACCTTGTAGCTTCCATCAATGTTAAACTTTACATAACCTTCAATAGGGGGCTTCCATCTCAGCCAAATAGTTTAATAAGTACCACCAATCATGTTCCAAACTACCCCAGAATTCATGTCCATAGTGTAGTTCATGATCATAGCATAAGGGTTTGTAAGCCAAGTAAATGGATTATGGACTTATCACTTCCACTTCATATCAACCAACAAGCCACAGCAAAAATAGCAATCTAGCAAATTTTTAGAGTACAAGATGTTAATTTGCATTTGCTTTTTAAATTCAATTTAAGTTAGTCCCATCGGCCATAATAGAAAAAATTAGGATCTAGTTCTAATACACCAAGAGTGAGCCAAACACCTCTTTCCATACAACAATTACGTAAGGCATGATCCAAAATTTTAACAAATTCAAGGCATAAAAAGCAAGAAGCAGAAGAACACAAACCCTTATTAAATCTACTTTCATTAGTGAGCAGCTTACCATGAATCCTGAACCAACAAAAGAATTGGACCCAAGGAATGACATGAAGATTCCAAATGCAATTTCGATTCCAACTCTAATCAAAATCCTTGATATCTTTAAGGAAACAATAGGCATAATTAAGATTAAAACCACCATTAGGAGAAAGGAACCAAGTGAGAACATCTTGGGAATTGAGGACTAGTAGAAATAATTATGCTAAAAATGGCTTTTGTTAATTCATGAGAAACAAGAACTTCCAACTTATCAATCTACTAGAGACCTCCATGAATGACATCAAAAAACTTTTAAATTCCAATCAATATTGAAATTTTCAAAATCTTGATCTTTGAGACCGCTGCTATGAAACCATTTATCAAACTAAAAAGGAAGCTTCTTTCCATTACCAATTCTCCAAGATATGCCTCTATGCAGCAGCTTAAAACCTTTTAGGAACCTTTACATTGAAATGAGCACAAATTGCTATTATCATCAAAGTTGATATTTGAAGGTTGAATTTATATTTATTTTTTAGCATGTTGGCCCAGAGATTGCCATTATCATTCAATAATCTCAAAGCAATCTTCATCATAAAAGCATGATTTAAACTATGAGCTAACCTGATGCCCAGCCCACCATAGCCTCATTGTTTGCAAATGGTATTTCAATTAATTAGATGGAGCTTTCTAGTAGCAGCATCTCCTTGCCAAATGAAGTTCAGCTAATTTTATCAATTACTTCACAAACATATTTAGGGAAATTCAACAATTGCACATGATGAAAAGGGATAGAACTTAAAACTGATTTGGCAAGAGTCACTCGATCAAAAAAAGAGAGGACTCTTGCTTTCCAAGTGCTTAATTTAGAACTCATCTTATCCAAATTAGCTTTATAATTATCAATACCTCTACCATCAATGATGATCTGAAAATCAAGATGTTCCCAATATTGTTAGTGGCTGGAATATTGGTCAAACTGCAGGCTTTTCTTTTGATTTCACTAGATTTATTCTTAGAAAAAAAATTCTAGATTTTTTAGCATTCACCTTTTGGCCAAATATCCTACAAAATTCCTCAAGGCTTTGAAGAACCATACTAACTTGTTCAGTTTTAGCTTTTGAGAAAATAAAAAGATCATCTACAAACATTAAATGAAAAATGTTAGGCCCATTAAAAAAAAAAACCTTAAAGCTCTTTCACTTTTCAATGAAAATTTGATGAAGAATGGCATGTGAGAGCTTTTCCATACAGAGGATGAAAAGAAAAAGGGACAAGGGATCCCCTTGTCTAAGGGTAAAGCTATTGATGAGCGCAGCATTCCAAATAAGTTGCATGTTGTCCACTGTAATACATTGAAGAATAAGTTGAATCCAATGAGCAGGAAGGCCAATTTCTTTTAAAGTTGTTTTAATGAATCCCTAATTAACTCCATCAAAAGAGATGGATCCTTTTTTGGGTGATTACAATATTATCAATTATTTGCCTCCTAAGTGTGAAGCTGTTTGAATAGAACAAATTATTTTACTCATGATAGGCCTAAGTCTTGAAACAATAACCTTGCTGATCATTTTGTACAAGGTATTGCACAAACATAGCCTGAAATGCATTATGGTTTGAGGGTAATTATTTGTAGGGATGATAAAGATAAGAGTATCATTAATACCTTTAGGGAGAATGCTAGAGGTGAGGAAGTCTTTGACAAAGTTACAAATATTGCTACCTATGAGATTCCAATATTTTTGGAAAAAAAAAAACAAAAAACAAAAAAGTAGCAGGAAAGCCATCATTGCCTGGAGTGTTCCAAGGGTTAATATTGACAATGGCACTCAACATCATGCAATACCCCAATAGAATGAGATCTATCATTTAAGATAGCCATAGCCTCAGTTTGAGGTTTTTGTGATTTCTTCACAAGTCACACATTCTCCAAAATCAATCCATTAAGATCAGTCCTTTGGTCCTTCATTAACGATCTGCTTATTTTTTAGATTTAATTTTGCTCCTATCAAAACCTTTAGAAACAAACTTTTTATTTAGAAGCCATGGACCATATTCATTCTCAGTCTTGTTAGCCCAATTCATATTATCAGAGATCTTTAGCTTATCATTAGGGACAGGATTAACCAAGTCATCAAAGCTCTTTCCCTTAATGTCACAATCAAACGCACGATGACCAATACGACTACAATGAAAGTAAATCATCCCTAAACCCTTATATTCCACATTTTAAATATGACTTCCAATTACCAATTTAGGAATTAATGGCTTAGAGATATCCATTTCAACACACAGTCTTGCAAATTTGCCTTTATTAGCCATTCGGTGGCATTATCTATCTTCACAGTTTTACCAATTAGATACCAATTTGAGTAAAGATAGAACGATTGTAATACTCAAAAGGAAGGTAAGGTAATCTCACCCAGATAGCCATCCGATGAACTTGATTAGTTAGAGGATCAACTTCAAGTCTCCAAGCTTGAACAAAGAGGTAATGTCCAGCGATTACCCAAGGACCTTCCTAGAGCACCCTAGAATAATCTTCCCAAGTAGGTAGTTTAGCCAAGTAGTACCCATTTCCAATATCAATGAGTTTCAAATCACCCTGAATTCTCCATCAAAATTGCAACCTTTGAACCATAAAGTTGTAGGGGAGATACTTTCCAATTTCCTTGACAATCATAGCACAAGCCCATGGTCTCCATAGTTATTTATGTTCTTGCTTAGAGAAATGCAGATTAGGAATCCCTATTGGGACCTCAATATTTTCAATTTCAAAGCTATCAAGATCGACATCATCATCACTCCAATTGCTAATAGATTTATCATCACAAGCAGCTGGTTTCTTCAGCAAAGCAGCCCTAAAATCAACAGAACCTCTATTCAAATTGGGGAAATCACCAAATTGAATAATAGATCCTTTGTCCACCATCAAGTCATGTTGAACCGAAGCTGAACCACCATTGCATTCCTCCATGGATTCACATTCCATGGAAAATCGCATAGAGAAAGTAGGGGGGGGGGGGGGGGGGAACCTCAGAGATTTTTTTTTTTTTACTATGAAGCCGACATGTTTGTTTAAGTCTTTTAGTCTATATATATATGTGTATATTGATTTATAAATGTCATGATGAGTTTCTACTATCTAATTTGGGTATATTCTTGTATTCTACCAATATGAAGTGTGCTCGAATGGAATGGTATTGTTTGTTGAGGGATTACACATGATAAGGTAAATCTCTACTACCTAGATGAGCTTATGGCATGCAAAGCGCTCAATTAAAATGGTATCTAATTTTTGAAAATTTACTGAGAGAATCTCTAGAACCTAATCTAGTATATTATTGTGCCATAGATAAATGGTATTTTGTTTGTTAATATATATTGTGTCGACTTGTCATAATCAATGACTCACTTACATGGCTTATTTGTGTTATTAATGAAAATGGCTTATTTACTGACTCATGCAATAGAATCTTTGGGCATATAGTTTTTATAATATTTCAGTTGGCACATTAAATTGAAGGATAACTCTCTTTAGAAACCTATTTGGCTTGTCTATATTTTTATTACTATTATATTTATTATTAAACTGTTATTTTAGTATGAGTTAAAATAATGGCTAAGTTATGTGACTAGCAGATGGCATTCTTTAAAAAATTGAGGTTTTACTTATAAAACAAGTGAGGAAAATGCATATGGCAATTTTTTCTTTAGGATTTAGAAATATCATAAATATGTAATAGAGAAGTTAGAGGACAGTGTTTATATTTTAAACATTTCTATTACGTATTTTCTATTTTACAGATTACAAATAAAAATTATTGATTACTATTTTGAAGTTTAATGATTCTATTGTTAATTTATTTATTTAATAAAATTTATTATGTGTATAATGTGTGCATTAACAGTAGTATTATTGTAATTTACTCCAACAAATAAAGCTCTAACAAATTTTCCTTTTTAGTAAAAATAAAAACCAATTGGAAACTTCAGCGTACCTTCTCCTTCAGCGGACTTGTCATAATCGTTCTCATCCTTACAGGCTGCACGCCACTGCTTCATCAGAAATCTCCCGAATCCAAGAACCAAATTTTAACTTCAATTTATATATTTTCACGAATTATTTTTTGATGAATTTCCACTCTTTGATGGTTTAAGTTTAAAATAACAATTAAAAAAAAAAAAAGAGAAAAGAGGAAGTAGGACGAGGACCTGGAGAAGATAACGGAATCGACGTTGTTGATGATCCATATGGCACTAATGCTACAACGTCCATGCATGGTGTCACGGTCCCACCGCTCTAAGCGTACAACGGGGCCGTGCGGTGCTTACTCGCCCCTCGCGGGTAGTAAGCCAACTGTTAATGTCCCTCGCAAGCAAATAACCCACACGATATTAGTATTGTGCATGCACCAAGCAAGCAATAAAATAAAGCATGTAATCACACAATCGTTAGAAAAGGGGTCAGTAAACAAGGCAACAATACGATGAATTGGAAATGCGTTCGTTTTATTCGGTCTCGATGGAGAGAACAGCAGAGAGGTTTACAAGCACGCTATTAAAAGTTCTCACCTATGCTAGTGGTCTAGCCCAACAACTCGCCGACCAGCCACCCCCCTCCAAAGAGCTTATCGGGCCATTTTCATTCCGACAAGAATACATATCAAAATATGCGAGGAATCATAATGGCACTATTTCGAATAACAAAAGCTAGAAATCCAAGCAAGTGACCATGGGCTTGACTAATGACCCTGGATGAACTTGGCTTGGTATTTACAATCAAAATGCGAAGGAGTGTACGACTCTTACATCCTCCCCCACTCATTCTATCGACGCCCTCGACGACTCCGCTGCCTTGAACTCCTCGATCTGCTGCTTGTAGGCTGCCAAGTTGCCTTCCTTCTCCCAGCTGGTTTCTTCTTCTCCTAGTCCCTTCCACTTGATGAGGTATTCTCGTACTGGCTAACGATGCATGCTTCTGGTTCTTTCTGCAAGGATCTCCTCCACTTCCTTGGTTGTCTTCGGTAGCTTGGTCTTGACTTCGGGTCTTGCTGGAGTGTTGCGCGCTGGATCCTCCTTGTTGGCGTAGTATGGCTTGAGGTTGCTGATGTGGAATACCGGGTGCACTCTCATCCATCCTGGGGTAACCACCTTATACGATGCCCTCCCTACTTTGGCAATGATCGGCATTGGTCCCTCATATTTTCTCATTAACCTGGGGTCTCTGTCCTTTAGCCAGCGAAATTGCTCTCGAGTTAGCTTCACCATCACCATATCCCCCGCATTGAACTCTAGGGGTCGCCGGTCTTTGTCTGCCCATTTCTTCATCCGATTTGCTGCTTTCTCCAAGTAGGCCCTGGCTATTTCCATATTGTTCTTCCACTCTTTGGTGAAATTGAAAGCCCTTGGGTTCTTTCCTTGGTACTCATCGACTGTGTGTGGAAGTAAGGGCTTCTGGCCGTTAACTATTTCAAATGGGCACTTACTTGTGGGAGATCCCTTCTGTGCATTGAAGCAGAATTGAGCTACATCAAGTAGTTGCGCCCAATTCTTCTGGTTGGCACTCACAAAGTGTCGTAGGTACTCCTCCAACATGCCATTGAATCTTTCCGTCTGCCCATCCATTTGTGGGTGATAACTGGAGGAAATGTTGAGCTGGGACCCAAGAAGTTTGAATAGTTCTGTCCAGAAAGATCCCGTGAACTTGGCATCTCTATCGCTTACAATGTGGCGCAGCACACCCCAATATTTCACCACATACTTGAAGAATAAGCGGGCAGTTTCCTCGGCCGTACAGAACTTTGAGGCAGGGATGAATGTTGCATACTTCGAGAATCGATCCACAATAACCAAAATACTTTAAAGATCCCCGATCTTTGGAAGGTTGGTGATGAAATCGATTGACACACTCTCCCATGGGCATGACAGGACGAATAGAGGTTCCAACAGCCCTGGTGGTTTCTGCCTCTCAACTTTGTCCTGTTGGCACACAAGACAGGTTCGGATGTAGTCCATAATATCGTCACGAATCTGTGGCCAATAATAACCCTGTTTGATTAAGGCATACGTCCTTTGCCACCCCGGATGTCCAGCCCACAAAGTGTCGTGGCATTCTCTCATTAACATCTTTCTTAGGTCTCCAGCCTTTGGGACAAATAACCTATTTCCTTTTGTCCACAGTAAGTCGTTTTCCTCCCAAAATTGACGAGTTTTTCCCTCCTTGCACAGTTTGAGGATATTCTAGGCACATTGATCTCCACCTAAATGCTGCTTTATCAGCTCTCGCATTGAATTCGCGATAGTACTCGCAGCCATGTTAGCCACCACCCTTAGTGCCGCAAGCTCCGTCTTGCGACTTAGGGCATCCGCCGCCTGGTTCTTGGTCCCCGCTTTGTGCTCGAATTGAAGGTCAAACTCCGCAATGAATTCCTGCCAACGAGCTTGTTTTGGGGTTAGTTTTGGTTGTGTAAGGAAGTGACTAACGGCTGAGTTATCAGTCTTTACTACAAAGCTTGACCCCAATAAGTAGTGCCTCCAGGTTCTTAAGCAATGAATTACGGCAAACATCTCCTTTTCTTGAGCCGTATAGTTTCTTTCTGCCACTGATAACTTCCTGCTTTCGTAAGCGACAGGATGACCATCTTGGAGTAGGACTCCACCTAAAGCGAAGTCAGATGCATCGGTTTGGACTTCGAATGGTCTGGTGATGTCCGGCAGGGCCAACACTGGGTCTTTCATCATAGCTTCCTTTAGATCCTGGAATGCGCCCTCACATTCCTTGCTCCACTCCCAAGGCACCTCCTTCTTTAGCAATTCCGTTAAGGGAGTTGCTTTCTTCGAGTATCCTTTTACGAAGCGGCGGTAGTAATTTGCCAATCCCAGAAATGATCTAAGTTCTTTCACATTAGCGGGAGTTTTCCACTCTTGGATGGCTTTTACCTTCTCTATGTCCATACGGATCTTCCCCTCCTCGATGATGTGTCCCAAAAACTTGATTTGTCTTATGCCAAAAGCACATTTTTCCTTCTTCACAAATAATTGATTTTCTTGGAGTCTCTGGAGTACCATTCGAATGTGTTCGACATGTTCTTCCAAGGTAGGGCTGAAGGTTACAATGTCGTCAAGATACACCACCACAAATTTGTCAAGGAAGTCTCGAAATACCTGGTTCATGAGGGTGCAAAATGTTGCTGGTGCATTCGTCAATCCAAAAGGCATCACCAGGAATTCGAAGGCTCCGTATCGTGTGACGCAGGTGGTTTTCTCTTTGTCTCCTTCAGCGATTCTCACTTGGTAGTATCCCGATCTCAAATCCAATTTAGTGAAAAATTTGGCTCCGCTTAGCTGGTCGAACAAGTCAGCTATTAAAGGGATCGGGTACTTGTTTCGCACCGTGACCTTGTTCAGGGCTCGATAATCTACGCACAGGCGCAAAGTTCCATCTTTCTTCTTTTGGAATAATACTGGAGCGCCGTAAGGTGCCTTCGAGGGTCTCAAGAACCCTACTTCCAAAAGTTCCCCGAGTTGCTTCCGTAGCTCTGCCAGCTCAGGAGGGGCCATCCGATAAGGTGCCTTTGTTGGAGGTTTTGCTCCTGGTATCAATTCGATGTTGTGGTCAATATCTCATCGAGGAGGTAGGTTCCTTGGTAAGTTGTCCGGCATCACATCATTGAATGATTTTAAGGCATCCAGCACCATAGGAGTGGTAGTTTCATCATCTTCACCCTCCCTCACTACCACTAATGCTATGTAAGAGGGTTCTTTGCGTCTTACTCCCTTCTTAAATTGGAGGGCCGATAGAAGTTTGGGGTTGTTCAGTTGCTTCCTCTATACGGGAACTACTCCTGTTTGTTCCCCCATCATCAATAGGCTGTTAGCGGTGGGAATAGGGATTGCCTTCTTCTTCACTAGAAAGTCCATTCCCAAGATTACATCAAAGTCATCCATTGGTACAACAATCAAATCCACCCGGTCCTCCCAAGTTCCCAACTTGAGAGGCACTTGTTTCGCCAGGCCCACCGTAGGTAAGGCTTTGGAATTTACTGCTTTCATTTGCCCCGCATCCTCTTGTAAGCGTAGGCCCAGCCTTCGAGCTTCAATCTCTGAACAAAAGTTGTGGGTGGCACCTGTGTCCACCATCACACTCTTTGCGGCCTTTCCATTTATCACCGCATCCACGAACATAAGACCTTTCTCATTGATCTTCCTGGCTTGAACGACCTGTCCATTAAGGGCATTCAAGAATCTCAGCGCTCCCACTTGTGTGCCGTCTTCTCCTTCTTCTACTACCTCCTATCGCCCTCCCTCGTGCTCTTGGGAGCGAATAGATGCTTGTAGAGCACTAAGAGCTGTCTTATGGGGGCATTCGCCCACTCTGTGGGGACCATTACATAGGAAACATGTCAGAGGTCGGGGTCTAAATCCGAATGCATTGGGGTTCCGCGGTGGAGGCTCTCTCGTGTTCGGAGGTTTCCTATTGTCGCTTCCCCCAGGTCTTGGGAGATTGGCAGGCCTGAAGGGTCTATCGCTATTGTCATTCGAAGGAGACGGTTGGGGCCTTCTATTGATGGGGCTCTCTGTTGAGTAGTCCATTAGGTGCTCCGCTGCCCCTAGTGCTGAGGCTAGGTCTTGTACTCTCTGTCGTTGAAGTTCTGTCCTAGCCCAAGGTTTCAGCCCTTCCAAGAAGTAGAAGAGCTTATCCTTCTCAGACATGTCGCGTATATCGAGCATGAGGGCCGAGAAAGCTTTCACGTAGTCCCTTACATTACCCGTCTGTCTCAATTCTCTCAAATGTCGTCGGGCAATGTAGTCCACATTCTTGGGAAGGAATTGGTTCTTGAGTTCCTTCTGTAGCTGGTCCCATGTGTCAATGATGCATCTGTTGTTCTTGATGTCTTCGTATTTAGATCGCCACCACAGTTTTGCATCATTGGTTAGGTACATTGTAGCCATGGTCACCTTCGTTTCCTCCGAATCCGATTTTATTGCTCGAAAATATTGTTCCATATCAAACAAAAAGTTTTCGAGCTCCTTCGCATCTCGTGCCCCTCCATACGCTCGGGGCTCGAGCACTTTCATTCGTCCATAATCCCTGCCCATTGGGACAGCATGTCGATTTTCTACCGCTCGCATGGTGATGGCGAGCTTGGTGTTTATTTGCCCCATTTCAATCTTTAGGGCTTCCACGGTGGCTCGAAAGTCTTCCGTCAGTTCGTTGACCGTAGACATCAATCTCTCTATGGCCTCTTCCATTGCTCCATCTCGCTCGCCCGCAGTGGAGCTCGAAGGGCCGGTATTGCCCCACATGGTTTGATTCCTCTCGAGTGCGCTCACTCAACTGGCTATGTCATCGAGTGTCTCCATCTTTTCGAAGGCCTCCTGCCAGTTGTGGCCTCTGATATGTGCATTTACAACGCCAGCAAGCTCCCCGAGCTGCTGGTCGATGTTATCGAACTGCATTTTGTTTGTCAGCTTCGGCATCTTGTGCGAGTGACTCCCAACCTTGCTCTGATACCAACTGTCACGGTCCTACCGCTCTAAGCGTACAACGGGGCCGTGCGGTGCTTACTCGCCCCTCGCGGGTAGTAAGCCAACCGTTAATGTCCCTCGCAAGCAAATAACCCACACGATATAGTAGTGTGCATGCACCAAGCAAGCAATAAAATAAAGCATGTAATCACACAATCGTTAGAAAAGGGGTCAGTAAACAAGGCAACAATACGATGAATTGGAAATGCGTTCGTTTTATTCGGTCTCGATGGAGAGAATAGCAGAGAGGTTTACAAGCACGCTATTAAAAGTTCTCACCTATGCTAGTAGTCTAGCCCAACAACTCGCCGACCAGCCACCCCCCTCCAAAGAGCTTATCGGGCCATTTTCATTCCGACAAGAATACATATCAAAATATGCGAGGAATCATAATGGCACTATTTCGAATAACAAAAGCTAGAAATCCAAGCAAGTGACCATGAGCTTGACTAATGACCCTGGATGAACTTGGCTTGGTATTTACAATCAAAATGCGGAGGAGTGCACGACTCTTACACATGGCTTGACTTATCGGGGCATGCGAACTCCGCACAAATAGCGAGAGGGATGAAAAAAGAAAGTCCCGCCGACTGGTGGTACTCGTTGAAGATGGCTAAACGCATCGTCTTGATAGTTAATATTTTTTTTATTAAATAGAGTAAAACTATTTACCAATTAAATAATTTTTTTTTACCAATTAAATAATTTTTTAACAACTCCATTTATTTTTAAAATTGTTAAATTTATTTTATTCAGTAAAAATTGTTTAAGGAATTGTTAGTTTGTTATTTCTTATTTCTTAAAAAAAAAAATTGTAAATTTATCAAGGTAACCAAAAAGTAATTATTAATAATTGGTCATACACATGGCACTTAGTCCTTTTTTTTGCCTTTTTTCTTTATTACTACTTTTTACAATAATACTGATTTTATATTGACATAATTATTAATCAATAAATTTCCAAAGCAATAAACCCAGTTTGTATTAGAACAAACTGGAAACGTGGTCTCTTTTTGCTAAATGGAAACTGTTCTTTGATCATAGACAGAAGAGAAAAACAAGAATAAAAATAATTCCATTTTTTATTTTTTATTTTTCTCTTTTTCAACAAGCTTTTCATTTAAATTTTAGCTTCAAATCATGTAATTTATTCATTTCAAATCATAACATTTCCTACAAGACATATCTTCCGTACAATAAACTTTGTTACATACATGACCCAGAAACTGAGAGTGAGGAAAGGCAAATAAATATAAATAAAAACAATTAAAAAAAAAAATTTGAAAGGCAACATTCGGCATATAAACAAACAATAACATTGCTTATTAGCTTGGAGAGTGCCAAGACTTGGCCCTGGGATGGCTTCTGTTTGTTCTTTTGTGTTGCTGCTGCAGGAAACATATAGCAATTGAAGTGGAATTTAGAGGTCCACACAGAGGTAGGAAATAACAGAGCCTGCCCTCCGTTTTGTCCTTGGGCTAACCTTCCATTTCTCCACCAGAACCTTCTTTATGTTCGGACAACTTGAAACCACAGTCGCAACTCCAGCTGAAGTTATGCCTAGGCAGTAAACCATGTGGCAGGTTTCAATCATCGTGCAGTTTATCACAAGATGCGCTAGACCAACATCTGTTATTTGCCGGCAATGAGACAACACTATGTCTTTGAGATTTGGACAACCTTCCCCTAGTTCTGCCATTGCCATATCCCCCAAATTCTGCCGGAGGAAAAAAAAATGATTAATAAATAAATAATTACTCTTTGTTGAAAGAGGAAAAAGACTTTCCAACAACATTTTTGAGGAAGATTTTCAACTTTAAGATAAGAGAGTGAGAAACACACACCTGGAGAACACTTACATCGAGGTAAGTGAGTAGAGGGCAACCTCTTGCAATGGCTATCATTCCAGCATCACCAATTTGGTGGCAACCACTGACATTTAAATATTGTAAAGAGGAACACTGACCAATGGCAATAAGGGCTTCGTCGCCCACCCTAGCAATAAAAGAAGTTAACACATCCATATGGGCATACAAAGGTAGATCTGAACTACTGACGATCATATTTTCAACTTTTTTTTTTTTTTTAAAGAAAATTGATTATTATATTTCAGTCCACAAAACATCGAAAACAATATACTCTAAATAGAAAAAAATTTACAAGTATATATACGGCAATAACTATCCTATCAACCATGAGAATTTGTACTTGATAAAAAAAAAGATGCAAAGAAGAATTCACCTATCACAAAATCGGAGGCTAAGATCTGTCAGGGACTTACAATTCTCTCCGATAGCTACGATTCCCTTGTTTCCAATCTATAACCAAAAATGGAAAATATGAAACGTAAATGCTCAATCCAGAAATAGAGAGAGAGAGAGAGAGAGAGAGAAAGAAGAAAAGCAAATGAATCAATTTTAGACATATAAAAGAATGCAGTTTATAAAATATAAGAGTCCTCAGTAAAAATCTAATGGTTTATGTTAAGGCTTCAACATTCCTTATGTTTTGTGCAACTTCAAGTGCCATTTGTTCAATTGTTACTGTCTCAAAACAAAACTGAGGATTTTACAGTGCCTGGAACCTAAAAAACATCTTCCAGCACAATATTTAGACCCTGAAGCACAATATGATGAAGAACCAAGACAATCATAATATAATACTTTTAGGGTGATTAAGTGGAGAGGTAGTCGAGTTTTACAAGACCCATCAACCACAATCATTTTCAACCTACAAGCATCCCAAGGACAAGATTGATCAACAGAACTTAAACCTTTAAACTTCCCACCCTCAAGCATTTTAGATCTGATGATTTGAGTCAGAACATTATTTGCGGAAACAAGAACCAACAATCTAGAGAGAGAGAGAGAGAGAGAGAGAGAGAACCTCATAACATCGACGTATATGAAGTTTCTTCAGGTTCCTACAGCCTATGGCTATACTGCAAATGGCTTCATCCCCAATACTCGAGCAATCTACTAAGTTAAGAGCTTGCAAGAACTTACAACCCCTTCCAACCTCATGAAGTGCATAGTTTCCAATCCTTTGGCAGTACAACAATTGTAACTCAGTGAGACAACTGCATACATTCAAGATCTTTGGTTAACATATGACATTTTTTTTATCTGAAGTTTAACATACACCTGATAGATAGAATGTTAATACATTAGCCACAAGCCAATAATAGTGTGACCATGACTAGGCATGAGAATTGACAAATAGAAAAATGTGATTGAGTTCAGAGATGCAGAACATTTGCAAACTCAGTTGCAGAACAATTTGCAAACTCATGTTCAATCATAAACATGAGTTCCATACCTTCTATATAACAATTTAAGTCAAGCAGAGAGAAAAACATACGGGCAAGATTTCCCAATAGATTCCAATCCAATAGTTCCAATATTGTGGCATCCATTAACTTCAAGATATGTAAGCTCCTTGCAGCCAATTGCAATTGCTTCCAAACTCTTGTCACTCAAAAAATAGCAATCACTTAGAGTAAGATTTTTTAACTTCTTGCATCCATTCCCAATGGCACGTAAACCCCTGAGATATCATACACATGAAAATAAATAGACTTACTACCTGAAAGAGCTGACAAATTAAAGACATGAAAAATATTAGCCCAAAACTTTATCAGTTATCACATATACTAAGAAATGAAAAGTACAGCTAGAATTTAAAGACATCAAACTCATTTATAAGGGTGGAAGAGAGGGGAGGGACACACACACACATACAGAAAAGAAATTACACCCATTGAAATTTTATACAAATTAAAACAATTAAAAGGAACCAAACAAAAAGTCAAATAAAATTTGGTTCAATTGAATTTTATCATTACTGTTAAGCTATCATAAATTCAAGAGGCCAAGCTGTGGAAGTGGCCCAACTATCCATGACAAGTTTCCACAACTAGACAAATTTAGCACAGATTCCATTTTGTGTTACCATGGATTAATAAAAGCTAAAACTGTTAGCTAGTTGGTCCAACTATGCAAATCAACTTGATAAAAACACACACCAATAGTAATAAACCTATAACACTTTCATGTGGCAAAAAGCATGAACTAGTTGAAAAATAAATTCTCAATAGTTGAAAAATAAATTCTCAAAAGCAAGCTCTAATATGCATTCCAAACTGAACCAAGCATACCCAGAAAACGATAAATAATTTCATGAAAAAATGAACTTACTTATCAGTAAATCTTTGGAAGCTATATAAAGCTAGCAATTCCAATGACAAACAACAAGTGCCTACAGCTTTCAGAGCATCATCTGTAACATTTATACATTGTAGCTTCAAAACTTTCAGAGATCGACATCCCTGGGCCACTGAAAGAACCCCTCTATTGTGGATGAACTCAGAATCCAATGAAAGGGTCTCAAGAGATTTGCAGTGCAACCCCACTGCTTCCAATGAGATATCAGTGATCTTTGCACAAGCTGCAATACCAATAGATTTTAACGATTTCCCACAACCAAGGGCTAATTCAACCAAACCCATGTCAGTTAAGCCCTCACAAAACCGCAAATTCAAATCTTCAAGCTGCTTGCAAGACTTCCCAACAGCAGCTATACCCTGATCTCCAACATAGCAACCCTTTAAGAAAAGCAACACAACAACGAAAACTTAGTGGTGCATTACATAAAAGTTCACCCTATATATGTAATTCACTGATTAACCATGAAACAACTTAAAAGCTGTGGTAAACATATTATGCACTTACCAACCTAAGGTGTAAAATGTTCGCCAACATGATAACACACAAGCTAACAACTAGCCTTTACCAAAAAAATTATGAAGAAATGTAGAGATGCGTGGAAAGAATCCTTTTTCTTATTAAAATATAATGATAGAAAACGCCAACCTTACAAAGAGCCTTTACCAAAAATTATGAAAAAGGCTTCAACAGGAAGGATTGCGAATTGAGATATAGGGGAAAGCCCCCGGTTCAAAATAGGTTGTCTGAAAACACTTTGGACACCCAAATGAAGTTCTAATCAAACCCTTTAAAAAGTAAATAATTATTAGACTTAAGCTAAAGAGGGAACCTATGAGAATTATTTAGCTCAAATGTGAACATATACACTTGCTCATGCACACTGCAAAATACAACTCGAAGTAAACAATAAAAGGCAAAGATTATCAGTCTGCATTCAACAGCATCAATCACGAGTCGGCGCAAAACATTATAATTAACTGAAAAAAAAAAAAAAAAAAAAAAAAAGGTTTACCTGTAAATCCAAAGATTTCAAAAATATACACTTTTCGGCAAGTGATATTAAGCCCATACTCGACACGTTAGAGCACCATATCAAGCTCAGCTTCTCAAGTTTAGGAAACCCTTCGCCGAGGGCAGTCAACCCAGCATCAGATAGACTGTACGATTCAAACCCGCCATCTTCAGCCCCATTTTTGTCGTTAACGTGATGCAGCTTCAGAGAAGAAAGCGTCGAATGCCCACTTCCACGCCTTCTTCCCTGCGCCCCCAAATAATAAAAAATAAATAAATAAAATTATTATTGATAAGCTCAATTCAACTCTCCAAATTTTCCTAGACACTCAAATTATGAAACTTGAGAGATCGGAAAGCCCAACAAATACAAGATGAGCAATCCCAATTCCCAGCGTTGTCTAATTATTCCTTCTGTTTTCTAAATCGCCGATTATTTTCTATGAAAAGAATATCAAATCTGTAAATGGGCAGTTTTTGTTGATAATTAATGATCGTTCGTGATTGGAAACAAATCGGATTAAAACAAAAAAATTCGAAAGTTCAAAATTTGGGAAGCATACGGGCTGAGCTGGGAGCGAAATGTTCAAACGTTCATCCATATGGACGCTACGGACATTGAGGAAGCGGCGAGCAAGTAGCTTGACGAAAAGGTCGGGACTTCCGGTGGCGCCGATTCGGAGGGTCGTGCGGCTGAGCCGCTCGAGTGAGAGCCATCGCTTACAGACAAGAGAACAGGAGTCGCGGCTCGGCTTGGAATCGAGTCGGCGAAATATCTCGACGATCAACTCGTCCGGTAAACACGTGTTGATCCGATCGTGGCCTCGCATTATAGTCGTCGGTTCGATCAAATCAACGTCTATCGGTTTCAACGAATTTAAATATTTTTTTTAATTTTTTCTTCAAGAAATATATATATGTATATATATTTTGGATTGGAATGCAAAAATGAAAAAGAAAGAGCAGAATAGGAGGATATGCTTTTCAGGCTCTTCTTTAATGAGGCAGAGGCTCTATCAATTTTCATTTTTCTTTTTTTTTTTTTTCCTTTTTATTTTATTGTTTTTAACCATCGGTGAGTCGGCGGTTAGCTTGAGGAAAATTGGCCTGGTGCTTGTTAATGAATTACCAGTAATGCCCCTGCTTTTCTACTTACCCGTCATGCACTTTCTTTTTTGTCCAAATATTTTAATTATATAATAATAACAAAGTGATTCCTTTTACGATTTTAAAATAATTTTTTACAATTTTATTTTTTATACATTATTATTTAAATATATAAAAAATATAAAATTATTTAATATAATATTATTTATTTATAAAATATTTCTAATTAATATCATTCTAAAATTATATATATATTTCACAAATAAAAATTTTTTTTACAATTTTAAAATAACTATATACAATTTTTTTAAAATAAATTTCATTAAAATATTTTTTTTTCTTCTTTCTTATTTGAATTAAGGTTGATTTTTATTTTTGTATATTTTCAAAATTATAATTTATTATTTTGGAATGTTTAGTCATAAATTTACAAATATTCAATTACGAATTTCTGAAGGTTATCATTTTGTTTAGTTGTATACTTATGAACATACAATTCCACATGAATACATTTTTAGATATTTGATTTTAAACTTTTGTACAGCATTAAAATATTCGTTTGTATACCTTTGAACATATTTAAAATTATAACTTATTTGGAGCGTTTGATCATAAACTTTTATACGCATTTCAAATGTTCAGCTGTGAACTTCTTAACATTATCATTTTGTTTAGCTGTATACTTCTAAACATGCAATTCTATATAGGTACATTTTTTTATGTTCAATCGTAAGCTTTTGTACACCATTAAAAAATTTGTTTGTATACTTTTGAACATGTTAAAATTGTTCAATTGTAAATGTTCAAATGAAATTTAGAGATATTAAATATTCTAATTTTATTTAAAGATAAAAATGCAAAACTATAATGGACCGGCTTTATATCAATCACCAAAAATAAAAGTACAAAAATACGTGGTATTGGGGCATTTGTCCTATATGTGCAAATCCAAATCGGGCAGATCTTTACTCAAAGTAGAGCCTAAAGCCAATATGGTGCGGCCATACTTGTTCAATTTGTCTCTTTCAACATGGATGCCATGAGGCGGTCCTTAGAAAGTTTTAGTAAAAAAACTAGAAGTTCAATCTTTGTAAAACAAATCAATCAAGAAAAAAACATTTATTATTTATTTATATATTGTTTATTTATTATAGTGCTTATTTATATTTTATAAATTCTATTTCAGTTTTGTATATTTTAATGTTTTTTTTATTAACTGACCATTTTCAAAAGAAATAAAAGTTGGTGAATCAAAAACAATTAATTAAGATAAAAAGCAGACGCTATCCAGCCAATATTTCGAATCAACCGGATAAGGCAATCCATGCCATGATATTTTGTTTTCTAGAACTTAAAGCAATGAATCAAATCTCCCCAAGTAGGATTCAAACCTACGACCATCTCAATGGCTTACACGAAGTTTTCTTATATATATGCTTACATTGTCCTAGGTTCGTATTCGTCAAGCCCTTTCTTCAATTCAATTCGATATTGATGTAAATGAACCATAACTATGCAACCCTATTCCTAATAGATTAACTCCAAAATAGCATATCCAAATTATAAGAAATCTCATCGAGGCCACAATGAACGTATTTAAGTAATTGTTGTTCTGTAAGACCATAATGAAAGCGCAATTTTTGTTTTTCTTCTAAACGAATACGATATTGGGATTTCTTACCAGGGTGCGATTGCTTTCTAAGATCGCTTCCGACTTGAGGTTTTTGACTAGTTAGTCCCGGTAAAGCCCCCAGACAACGTATTTTTTTTAAACGAGATCCTCTGTAACGCGACATAAAGACTCCTTATTTTATTGAAATTTCATAAACCTAAATGAAATTAAAACTAAATTAAATGATAAATGAAGTGAAATTTACTGAAGTCTTGGACTACAAAGAATAATTAGATGAATTGTATCAATATCCGGATCGTATTGTATTGTATATATAATATATGTATTTATAAATATTATTTATTATTGTGTATGACTTTTATAGAATACAATAATAAATTTTATAATATATTTTATAAAAAAAATGTAAATAAGCAATATATAAATAAATAATAAAGGTTCTTTTCTTGATTGATTTGTTTTTCAGAGATCGAACTTCTAGTTTTTTTTATTTATAATTGGGAGTTTCTATGAGATAATAGA
Source organism: Ziziphus jujuba (assembly GCF_031755915.1). NCBI lineage: Eukaryota > Viridiplantae > Streptophyta > Magnoliopsida > Rosales > Rhamnaceae > Ziziphus > Ziziphus jujuba. Next base: position 19,938,544 of record NC_083383.1, on the reverse strand, counting down.
TCGGTGACCCTTGGTAAGGTAAAAGAACATTTTTGAGTTTTATCCATGGATTGACGTCCGAAATATCTAGGTACAATAGTTCCTATTTAATTGAGCATAAACTACTAATTTCAATGGACTTTACCTAGGCTAAAAATGGACCAACTATTGAATCTTGGATGGAAATTTCTTTTACCTATTTCTCTCAGTAATCTATTATTAACAACTTCTTTCCAACTCTTTTCACTCTAAAGGAATATGATATTCTATATTCACAACATGGCTTAAACAAAAGAAAAAAACAAACATCAAATTATTCATATGGATTACCATTACAAGTAAATAATAACCATGAAATTTTTTATAATTATATGCACATAAACGAAAATATTTTAATGTGCTAGGAGATATCCCTGTCAATAATTATCTAGTCGAAGATGATATTATAGATATGGAGAAAAATCTAGATAGAAAATATTTTGATTGGATAATTCTCAACGTTTGTCTTAGAAAGAAAGTCAATATTGAGGTATGAATCAATATTGATACTAACACCACTAGTAATAAATATAGTAAGACTCGGGAGAATAATTATTAACTACTTGACAAAACCGATACGCAAGGTATTTTTTATCTCACGATTAACATTTGAACCATGATATAAAATGAGTTCAATAAAGCAAGCTAAAATTTATAAAATAATAAACCACATAATAAAACAAGCGGTAAGTGTGCAATATGTGACTCGCCCAAGACAATATTTTATTATATGGAGTTGTAATATCTCGTTGGACAACCACTATGTTTGTTTCCCATAAGATCGTTTTTCAATATAATGGAACAACTTTTTTTCTTAAGAATGAAATAAAGAAATTTTTTGGTGGAACACAGAAACTATTTCATTCCAAATTAAGACATAATTCTCTTCGAAATTCGGGAATGAATCAATGGAAAAATTGGTTAAAAGGTCATGATCAATATAATTTATCTCCGATTAGATAGTATAGCTTTTTTTGGAATCCTCATAGCATCTTTTTTTATAAGCCTGTTTATTCCTCTTTACAATATCTCTACCACTATTTAGATACTCTATTTAATTTTTTCTTTTCCAACAAATTTTGATTTTTCTAATGATCTAGATTCATATCAGGATCGGTAAGTGTAAAGGCTAAGGACAAGAATAAAAAACAAAGGATGAATTCCACTTTAAAGAGACACGTTATAAAAATAGACCTGCTTATGAAACTTATTATATGGATGTGGATGAAAATCAAGAAAACTCGAAGTTAGAAATATTTACAAAAAAAAAGATCTATTTAATTTCGCATTAAATATTTTTTTTGTTTCACTAGAATTTGATTCTACTTGATTCTATTTGATTCTTATTCAATTTCAATCAGTAGAAGCAAACAAAATAAAATAAGGTGAAATGAAATAAAGAATTATTTTGGTGGAACACAAAAACTATTTCATTCCAAATTAAGACATAATTCTCCTCGAAATTCAGGAATGAATTAATAAAGAAATGATATTCATATGAAAATGAAAAAAATAGATTAATTCACAATGAAAAACAAAAGACTTTTGAAGCCACCTCATTACAAAAGGAAAGAAAGAATTTTAAAAAACACTATAGATATGATCTTTTAGCATATAAATTTATATCATCTAAATCTATTAATTATAAAGATCAGAAGAACTCAGCAGAGTGGAACCATGCAGTACCAGACACGAGATAGATCTTCCAAAGAACAAGGCTTTTTCCGAATAAGACTATTAATTTGGGACCCTGTAGATCCACTATTTTTCCTGTTCAAATATCAGCCTGTTGTCTCTGTTTTTTCATATCAAGAATTCTTTGCAGATGAAGAGATGTCAAAGGGGCTTCTTACTTCCCAAACAGATCTTCCTGCATCTATATATAAACTCTGGTTTATCAAGAATACACAAGAGAAAAAGAGCTGCATAGCCTAATACCATCATAATGACGTGCATCATTAACCAATGGGATTGAAGAGCCGAGACTAATATTGCGGATTGATGCGTTTCAGTTAAAAGACCTGAAATAGCAAAACCTTGGGTAAAAATAGTACTTGGGGTGGTTATTACGTTTAAATTAAAACAGTTTTTTTGTTTTTAAAATAGGGAACCATATGAATAATGAAAAAACTCCATGAAAGAAAGATTAATGATTCATATAAATTACTTAATGGTAAATGTCCTAAATAAATCCACTGGGTAAGTGAGAATGTTCAGTGAATTGGAATAAGTTTGGTAGCAAATCACGAAATCTTGGTGATCTTCTCTATCTAATGAATGGGGAGCCCACTTTGAAATCTTCTGTCCTGCACCCATCCCACCCCCCGAGTATATGCTTCAACAGGAATTACACAAGGGTAGATTGATACAATAGAAACCTCTGGTAAAAGCCCCCCCCCCCCCGGTAACCCAGCAGATAAAGTACATTACATAGTCCGTTTTTGGGATTGACAACTTACCCATTCAGTGACTTTGGCACTGGACATTCCTAAAATGGGTACTATTTGGTCACGTGAATTCAATAATAGACGCACCTCTGGTAAAATGCCCCTTTGTAACCCAGCAGATAAAGTACATTACATAGTCCGTTTTAGGGATTGGCCACTTACCCATTCAGCTTGTGTGAGTAGGAAACAAAAAGTATCTATTCTAGTTCTATCATCAGCTCTGGGTTTGAGTCTAAGGGAAATTCTAGAGAATGTTTGTTACCCTGAAATTTTCTTGTTTGAAATTTTCTTGTCTTTCCTGAATGATAAGGAGAAAAAAAAAAGTCAAAAGAAAATGTCATTTTAGAGTTTTATCAACAATTTCCTTGTGTAGATGGAGATCCGGTATTTTCTGAATCCTTAGGTAAGGAGTTGGAGAAGGCACGTATCAATAATTATGATTTTACATATGGACAATTCCTCAATAGTTTGTTCATTCGGAACAAAATATTTTCTTTGTGGCCAATTCTGAAAAGAAACTTCAAAGCTTTAGAAAGTTCTTTTAAAATGTGTTGAATGAACTCCAGCTCGAGGTAACTTCTTTAGAATTTTTTCAAGGAAAAAGCAAGCCAGTGGGGCTTTACATTTTGTCTTTCCATATTACACAGCCCCATCTGATACGAACCTAAGATGACCTGCTCCTAAACCCCGTATTATATTAGCTCGGATCTAATTATATTCAAGTTTTAGTGGTCACCTCAACCCCTAACAAACCTGTGATTAGAAACATTGGTATGTCGAAGACGCCACAATAAGTGATGGATGTCCTCTTGATAAGTCAAAACTAAAATACTCATTCACTAATGGTGTTTTAGCTGTTCAAAGAGAACAAAGAGAATTCAATCTCACAATTAATTTTCTGTATAAAATTCAAGCTTAATTCTTATTGAAAAATAATCCTTTAAATAGGCTACAAAGTCACAAAATAAACCCTAAAAACAAAAGGAAAAACTGGCCATATAAAGTAGTTTCCTATGGTGGCCAAAGTTCTCACTCCTTTCCTAATCTAATTTGGATTAATTAATTCCTTTATTTTGAATTAGGAATTAATTAATTTACAATGAAAATAATAAAATAATAACTTTCCTAAACTTATTTGTCCAGCAAATAAATAAATAAAAATAAAAAATTAATGATAATTTCCTAAAACAAAAAGTAGAATCAAATTAGGAAACTAAAATACTAGCTTTTTGACTAAGTTGACTTTGACCATTCTTTGACCACTTTGAGCTCCAAATCAGCTTAATATGCTTTTAAGGATGCCAAATAATCTGAATATGAAGTCCCACACATTGCCCTTGCTTGAAAGAAAGAGAAAAAATCAACTCAGCAAAATACAGTAAAGCTAGCACAAAATATAGTAAAAACCGACCAAACTTCTCCTTATGTGCACACCCCTCTTTTGAATGGTTTTGAAGCTGCCTTAACTTGATTCCATATTCTATTAGACATATGGATTGAAACCATGAAGCATTGGAACCATTTCATGCTACTTGGACTCCCAAAAAGTACCAAAATCGCTACCAGGGCCTATATCGATTTCCACCACTTGTATGCTCAAAACAGCTCTTGGTTCTTCAGAAATAGACATGCCCTCTTGAGAATGGATTATGCCCTGGATAAAGTCAACAAGGTGATCCCTAAATCTCTTAGCTTGAGCTCTAGTGATTGGCCCAGTCTTCATCCGTATCGGGTCGGTACCGCAGCAAGTTGTCGGTTGTGCTGGTTTGGACGGATCCGCATCATTCCCCTCCTCTTGAAAAGGATTTGCCCTCAAATCAAAGTCATCACCTATAGAAAAAGGAGACAAATCAGCAATATTGAATGCATCACTAACATTATACTCACTCAGTAAATCAAGTTTGTAAGCATTGTCATTTATCCACTCCAAAACTTGAAAATGTCCATCTCCTTTCGGCATCAATTTTGATTTTCGGTGTTCGGGAAGCCTCTCCTTCCTCAAGTTCAACCAAACCCAATCCCTAAGTTCAAAGACAATCTTTTTTCAGCCTTGTTTAGCATTCCTTGCATATTGCTCGGTCCTCCTTTCAATATTCGCCTTGGTCTTCTCATGAATCTGCTTTACAAAATCAGCTTTTTGTTTTCCATCTAGATTAGCACGTTCACTTAAAGGTAAATATGTTAGATCTAATCGAGTCAAAGGATTAAAACTATAAACAATTTCAAAAGGAGTAAATTTAGTTACTGAATGCAAAGACCTATTATAAGCAATTTCAACATGTGGCAAACAATCCTCCCAAGTTCTCAAATTTCTACTAATCAATGCTCTCAACAATGCAGATAAAGTCCTATTTATTACTTTAGTTTGTCCATCAGTTTGTGGATGACAAGTAGTTGAAAATAACAACTTAGTACCTAACTTAGCCCACAAAGTTTTTCAAAAATAACTTAAGAACTTAGCATCCCTATTCGAAACAATAGTCCTAGGCATTCCATGTAACCTCACAATTTCTTTGAAAAATAAATTAGCAACATTAGATGCATCATCAATTTTATTACATGCAATAAAATGTGTCATCTTAGAAAATCTATCCACAACAACAAATATTGAATCCTTACCTATCATTGACCTAGGCAAACCAAGAATAAAATCCATAGATAAATCTACCCAAGGATGTGAAGGAATCGAAAAGGATGGTATAATCTGTGCGGCTTCAACGTGGACTTGGTCTTTCAGCATTTCAAGCACCTTTCACATTTTTCTCAACATCTCTCTTCATGTTAGGCCAATAAAAATGTTCTTTCAATAAGGATAAAGTTTTTAAAACACCAAAATATCCCATTAAACCACCCCCATGACCTTCCCGAACTAGTAACTCCCTAATGCTACAATTAGGCACACAAAGTTTGTTTTCCTTAAATAAATACCCCTCAAATATGTAAAATTTATTAAATCCATGTTTCAAACAGGTTCTAAATATTTCTCCAAACCCACTATCATGCTCATAAAGTTCCTTTAATTGTTCAAAACCTAGCAATCTAGCATCTAAGGTAGAAAAGAGAACATACCTTCAGGATAATGCATCGGCAACCACATTTTCCTTACCTATTTTGTAGCGGATCACATATGGAAAGGTTTCAATAAATTCAATCCTCTTGGCATGCCTTTGGTTGAGCTTTCCTTATCCTTTAATGTGTTTCAAAGATTCATGATCCATATGAATCACAAATTCTTTTGGCATGAGGTAGTGCTGCCATGTTTTCAAAGCCCTCACCAAAGCATACATCTCCTTGTCATATGTCGGGTAGTTTAGTGCAGCTCCATTTAATTTCTCACTAAAGTATGCTATGGGCCTTCCTTCTTGATTTAATACAGCTCCAATACCTAAACCCGATGCATCATATTCAATTTCAAAAGTCTTAAGAAAATTTGGCGAAACTAATAAAGGTGCATTACATAATTTTTCTTTCAACAAATTAAAAGATTTTTCTTGTACTTCCCCCCATTTAAATCCAACATTTTCCCTAACAATTTCATTCAAAGGTACTGCGATGGTGCTAAATTCCTTGACAAATCTTCAATAGAAACTGACCAAACCATGAAAGTTCCTCACTTAAGTGATAGATGTTGGTGTCGGCCACTCCTTGATTGCTTGAACTTTAGATTGATTAACTTTGATTCCTGCAACACTTACTACAAATCCTAGGAAAACAAGCTCATCCTTGCAAAAGTCACACTTTTTCATGTTAGCAAACAACCTTTCTTTCCTAAGAACATTTAAAACTTGCCTAAGATGGTCTACATGTTCATCTAAGTTTCGGCTATACACTAAAATGTCATCAAAGTACACAACCACAAATTTACCAAGAAATGGACGCATAACATGATTCATAAGCCTCATAAAAGTATTAGGTGCATACATCCCATATTTAGTTTTAAATGCGGTTTTCCATTCATCACCTTCTTTCATTCTAATTTGATGGTATCCACTCCTAAGATCAATTTTAGTGAACATGCAAGCACCATGCAATTCATTAAGCATATCATCTTAATTAGGAATTGCATGTCTATATTTAATGATGATATTATTTATAGCCCTACAATCAAAACACATTCTCCAACAACCATCTTTTTTAGGCACTAATAAGACAGGAACAACACATGGACTCATACTCTCATGCATATAACCTTTATCAAGCAACTCATTTGCCTGTTTTTGTAGCTCCTTTATTTCTTCGGGATTGCTTCTATATGCAGGTCTACTTGGTATGGCAGCCCCCGGAACAAAGTCAATTTGATGTTCAATCCCTCTAATTGGTGGTAATCCCTTTGGAATTTCATCCAGAAAGACATATTCAAAATCTTGCAAAAGAGAAATAATTGAACTTGGCAATTCAAGTTCTTCAAGGTTAACTTGATCATTAAAATAATTATCTTTATAAATCATGACCAGCAATGGTTTCTTACTCAAGATAGCTTTATTTACATCTCCAAAACTCAAAAAAAAAATTTATTCTTTCTTTCTTTCCTTTCTTTCCCTCTCTTTCTCTCGGCCACAACACAGTTTTCCTTACTCACGGGTTTCTTACTATAGCACTCGGGTTTCTCATTTTTTTCACTCCAATTTCGGCCTTCTCTTGGTTTTTCCACTCAAGTTGGGTTTTAGAACACTTACTTGGTTGGTCTTGCACGGCTTAGACTCCTTGGATGGGTATTGTTGCCGTGGGGGCGATAGTAGTCCTTTCCTTGAGTTGTTTGGCCATCCTCATTTGTTGTATTTGAATTTGATCTTTGTACACCTCTTTAGGAGTTAATGCCTCCAGCTTGACCTTTTTACCTTTAAATCTAAAAACAATATTATTCTCTCTACCATAATGAATAGCATCTCTATCAAATTGCCAAGGCCTACCAAGTAAAATATATCCTGCATGCATAGGCACAACATCACACAAAACCACATCCATATATTTATCAATCCTGAATTTTACTTTAACTTGTTTATTTACTTTCATCTCACCACTATCATTTAGCCATTGTAATCAATATGGTTCTGGATGTTTAATATTTGTTAAGCCTAATTTATCAACCACAATGTTACTAATTACATTAGTACAACTTCCACTATCAATAATCATACTACAAATCTTACCTTGAATTTCACATCGGGTGTGGAAGATGTTCTCTCTTTGAATTTCATCCTCATCTTTATGTGTAGCCAGCACTTTCCTAGAAACCAAGCTTAATTCAGCATGGGAAGCATTCAAATTTTTGGCCTCACCTTCAAGCTTTTCCTCCTCCTCGTGCTCGGTTTCACACTCACTTTCTTCACTTTCCGACTCTAGCTCACCGTTGCCTTTTAACACCATGATCCTTCTATTCGGGCATTGGCTAGCAATGTGTCCTTGTCCCTAGCACTTAAAACACATAATTTCTCTTGATCTTGAAGGATTAGCATCAGATTTTACCTCATTTTTATGTGCTTGGACAGATTCGGATTTAACCTCCTTCCTTGGCCGATTGGTGCTTTCTTCTCCCACCTTCGGCTTTGACTTGCTTTCATTGGTCGGATTGTTTCTCCAGCCACTTGGAATTGATCTTCCGCTATTGGAAACTCCTCCAAACCATGAGCCGACACCCCTCCTCTTGAATTGATCTCCAATTTAATAGCCACATGCAACATCTTCTCCAATTCCATATATTGTTGCAATTCTAGCCAGCAACATCTCCTCCAATTCCACATATTGTTGCAATTTTAGTTGGTTGGCTATCTCACGATTCAAACCACCAAGGAACCTTGCCATGGTTGCCTCTCTATCTTCATTCATGCTCAACCTCATCATGAGCATCTCCATCTTCTGGTAATAATCCTCCACGGACCTACTTCCTTGAGATAGGGATTGAAGCCTTTGATGCATCAACCTCATGGCTTATTTCATTTGTCGTCATGTAGTGATCAAGTCATCACCAACTCTTCTTTGGGTGTTTTGGTCATTGGTCCACCATTGGAGTGCATAATTACCAAACTCCATTACTGCCAACTTCACCTTCTTGGCCTCCAAATAATTATGACAATCAAAAATCATCTCCATTCTCTCATCCCATTCCAAATAAGTTTTCAGATCACTTTTTCCCATGAAAGGTGGAATGTTTACCTTGATGTTTCCAAGATCATCATCTTCATTCCTTGCTGGTGTCCCACGGATTGGCCTTTCTTGAGGTTCAAAAATTTCATCAAACCCCTCATCCAAGTCATCTCCAAAGTTACTTCCCCCAAATTCCTCTCTTGGTCGCCCTCGGCCTCCTCGATCTCGACCTCATCCTCCGTGAGCATCTAACCTTATATTCGGCACTCCTTGGGATGTTTCTAACCTGTCCATCCTTTGATTTAAATGGTCAAATTGAGCATTCATCTGCTGTAGTTGCTCCAAGACAGCCCTCTTGTCCGTTTGCTCACCACTACCCGAAGCTCGGGAACCGCCATGGAATCTTACAAACTCTTCTTCATTAATTCTCAAAGGTGGATCTCCTCTTCTCACCCTTGAATCTACCATGTTAGTCTAAATAATGCAAAATAAAATAAATTCTCACCAAAAGTCACTCCCTCACGTGTTTCACTTAATCAAGGTCTCGACACTCGTGTTTTCGCACTAGTTTCGGCTTTTGCCCTCTTTTAAGCTCACACCCTCTTGCCTTTTTCACTCAATGAATTATCTCAAAGTTCTAATTAAAATACCCAAAACATAGCAATTACATCACAAGTATGTTTTAATTAAAATTATCAACAAAACAGTAGCAAAAAATAAGCAATACTGAAGGAATTAACAAATCCTAGTTTTCGGCTTTTCTAGGAAAAATAAGGCAATCAATGCGAAAATTTTGGAATTTTAAGAACTGGACCAGATGGTAAGAGTTTAGGGATTCAAGAATAAAATTTAGGAAAAAAAATTTCAAACACGAACAAGAATCAAATCGAACAAAAATATAGAATAATGTTGGTTGTTTTTGTAACTCAAGTTTTGTATCAATTCCTTTATCTAATTTTAATCCAAATAATTTAAGCACCCTAAAATCCAAATATCCAGCAGCAAAAATAATTCTCCAACAACTTCAAATATGTAACAAATAATCAACTATGCAGCAGTTCAAAGAAATTTCCAGCAACACCAAATTCAACAAACCGATAAAATTTTTTTTTTTTTATTCAGCTTTCCCTTCTTCTTTTTTTTTATTTTTTTTTTACTTACTCACAGAACATAAAAAAAATTCAGTAGCAAAGATCAACCCCAAAAATTGTAATCCACACCAAAAATCCACCAAACCCGTGGCCTCCAACAAAAACAAAAATGCAGTTTTTTTTTTTTTTTAATATGTTGCCGCAAACCCTTCTCTTTTTTTTTTTTTTTTGAATATATGAATGAAAATATTTAATACTAAAACAGCAAAGAAAAATCAACAAAAACCAACATTAACAAGAACAATGATAAAAAAAAAAAAAAAAAAACCAACAAACTAGGAAACAAAAATACGATAAAACCAGGAAATCCTAATTCAACTAGGAATGAATTTTTTTTTTTTTAAGACACAGAACATGTATGGGATGGTTGAAACCTTAACCTAATGACAAAATTTCAGAATAAAACAATTAACAAGAACAATAATGAAAAAAAAAATCCAACAAATTAGGAAACAAAAATACGATAAAACCAAGAAATCCTAATTCAACTAGGAATGAATTTTTTTTTTTTTAAGACGCAAAACGTGTATGGGATGGTTGAAACCTTAACGTAATGATAAAATTTCAGAATAAAACAAAAAATAAATAAATCAAATAAAGATAAATCAAACCTGAACAAAATTTGGCTCTGATACCAAATGATACGAACCTAGGACGATCTGCTCCTAAACCCGTATTATATTAGCCAGGATCTAATCATGTTCAAGTTTTAGTGGTCACCTCAACCCCTAACCAACTTGTGATTAGAAACCTTGATATGTCAAAGATGCCACAATAGGTGATGGATATCCTATTGATAAGTCAAAACTAAAACACTCATTCACTAATGGTGTTTTAGGTGTTCAAAGAGAACAAAGAGAATTCAATCTCACAATTAATTTTCTGTATAAAATTCAAGCTTAATTATTATTGAAAAACAAGCCTTTAAATAGGCTACAAATTCACAAAATAAACCCTAAAAACAAAAGGGAAAACTGGCCATACAAAGTAGTTTCCTATGGTGGCCGAAATTCTCACTCATTTCCTAATCTAATTTAGATTAATTCATTCCTTTATTTTGAATTAGAAATTAATTAATTTACAATGAAAATAATAAAATAATAACTTTCCTAAACTTATTTTTCTAGAAAATAAATAAATAAAAACCAAAAAGTAATGGTAATTTCCTAAAACAAAAATTAAAATCAAATTAGAAAACTAAAATATTAGCTTTTTGACTAAGTTGACTTTGACCATTCTTTGACCGCTTTGAGCTCCAAATCAGCTTCAATATGCTTTTTAGGATGCCAAATAAGCTGACCATGAAGTCCCACACGTTTCCCTTGCTTGGAAGAAAGAGAAAAATCCAACTCAACAAAATACAGTAAAGCTAGCACAAATACAGTAAAAACTAGCCAAACTTCTCCTTATGCACACACCCCTCTTTTGAATGGTTTTGAAGCTGCCTTGACTTGATTCCATATTCTCTTAGACATATGTATTGAAACCATGAAGCATTGGAACCATTTCATGCTGCCTAGACTCCTAAAAAGTACCAAAACAACTATCCGGGCCCATATCGGCTTTCACCACTTGTATGCTCAAAACAGATCTTGGTTCTTGGGAAATAGACACACCCTCTTGAGAATGGATTATGCTCTAGATAAAGGCAGCAAGGTGATCCCTAAATCTCTTAGCTTGAGCTCTAGTAATTGGCCCGGTCTTCATTCGTATATGGTCGGTACCCCAGCAAGTTGTCTGTTGTACGGGTTCGGACGGATTCGCATCACCACCCTTGTAATTAGATCAAGAAAGACCCCTTATTTTGGGTCTAACACAACACCCAATGATACCTAAAATGATATCTATGTATATCTTTTCAATGAAAAAAAACATTGTAAAATGAATTGATGTATTTTTGTTATGTTATTGGACTTGGATCCGTCGGAACCCACGGGGTTTGAACCCTCTGATTCGGGCCTAAATGACATGACCGATCAATAGAAATACTCTAACACTCCACCTTTGTCATATATTATACACATCACACTGAAGAGATGTCAGGTCATATCTAGTATTCAAAGTTTGCCTCGATTTGGTATCGCTTTTGCAGCCCGCACCAAAACGATGCTTTACCCCTAGATGTCTAGTCAACTACTGCACCTCAACGCATTTCGGGGAGAACCAGCTAGCTCTGGGTTCGAGTGGCATTTCACCCCTAACCATAACTCATCCGCTGATTCTTCAACATCAGTTAGTTCAGACCTCCACTTAGTTTCACCCAAGCTTCATCCTAGTCATGGATAGATCACCTAGGTTCGTGGCCATAAGCAGTGACAATTGCCCCTATGAAGGCTCGCTTTCGCTACGGCTCCGGTGGGGTCCCTTAACCAAGCCACTGCCTATAAGTCGCCGGCTCATTCTTCAACAGGCACGCGGTCAGAGCCCTAGTCTCCTCCCACTACTTGATAGCATATGGTTTCATGTTCTATTTCACTCCGTGATGAGGGCTCTTTTCACCCTTCCCTCACAGTACTACTTCATTCCTGCACGTATTTAATGTGTATCTCACCGGCAGCTTTAAAAAACCTCACGAATTGACTTGGGTGTATTGACCGCATCTTTTGGTGTAACTGGTTATTCCTTACCTCGAGACAAAATTAACAATAAAACACTAGGAAAATCCCACATACGACGAAGATTTTTTATTATCGTTGGAAAAAGTAGAAGTCCTACTCCTATTAACATAGGAGTTGGAAGAGGAATGAAATGTATGATTTATGAATATTGATATGTATATTCCATTAAAAAGAATCTTTTTATCTTAATTAATTGTTTATGATTCACTGGCTTTTATTTCTTTTGAAAAAGGGTCAGTTAATAAAAAAAGTTAAAATATACAAAACTGAAATAGAATTTTCTTGCTTTAATTATTCTGAATCTTTCTCAACTACCTCAAATATTTCAAATCAAGAAGTTAGAGTTGGTCAAACGATATGACCAAGTTACTAGTGAAATAGAAATACGTTTCTTTTATTAAATTATTAAGTCAAATTTTATGACGATTCAAAAAATGAAAATTTACATTTTTATTACTATTACGTATTACAATAATTTATTTATATATATAGAGCAAGGATAAAAAATTTCACCAAAAATAGTTTTTTATTATGATAAATTTAACTCATAAAATAAAAGTTATTTATTTTAGTTTTAGTTGGATTATTCAGAATCTCGAAAAAATAAACCCAACTCTATTATTTGGCTTGAGAGAACTAGAAATATATCAATTAAGTGAAAATGAAAAAGAAAAAGATTCAATAAGAAATAATCAACTAATTCATGAATCGGTCAGTAAAATTCGACCTATAGATTGAACAAATTATTTATTAACAAGAAAAAAAAAAAAACAAAATTTGACTATAGAACAAATACACTCATAAATCAAATAGAAAAAATAAAAAAAGAGAACAAAAAAGAATTTATAATACAAAATATAAGTTCTAACAAAAACAAAATGAGTTATGGTGATCAAATATTAGAATTGCAAAAAATATTGGGCAGGTATTAAAAAGAAGAAATGCTCGACTAATCCGTAAATCACATTATTTTATAAATTTTCTGTTCATTGAAAAGATATACATAGGTATCTTTTTAGGATGTTTCCATTGATTCATTCTCGAATTTCGAAGAGAATTATGTCTTCATTTGGAATGAAATAGTTTCTTTGTTCCACCAAAATAATTCTTTATTTCATTCTTAAGAAAAAAAGCTGTTCCATTATATTGAAAAACGGATCTTAACTTATATAAGTATAAGTTAAGGGTTGAGGGTTGTGATAATTTGTAAAATACATATGCTTGTGACACGTAAGATAAGTAAAAAAAAAAAAAAAAAAGTCTGTATAAGTTCAATATAAGTAAAATATGGAAAAATATTTATATATTCTTTATATATTCAAATAAATACATACACCAATACATAATATATTCAAATTCAAATAGCCCAATATTGGTTCATAGTCAATAACATCTTCACCATCTAGAGTAACGATGAGTCGAAGAACACCATGCATTAATGGGTGGTGGGGACCCATATTTACTACCATGAGGTCGTTTCTTGTAGCTGGAATATTCTCAAAATATATCTTTTTATGACTTTTGTTGTTTCAATAACAAGCCTTTTTTGTTTTGATTTCAAATTAATTATTTTCAAATTAAATAAATCATTTTAACTTATTACGATTGAACAAAACAAAAGAGGCCCAACCCGGCTAGGTACTGACCAGGCTAAGCCGTGGAAATAAAGGGCCTTTTCGTTTCCCCTGCTTGTGGCATCAAAAACTAAATCACAAGCTTCTGCCAAAAACTGAGCAATTCTAGTAAGATTTAGAATATGTTATACCCCCCTAAAAAATAGATTGAATTGCACTTCATTGTATTTCACGCTCCAAATTTTTGATGATTTATTATGGTACCGCTATAGACCAAAATTCCGTTATGGTCCAATTCTGACCGGTAATAGATACCATATTTTGATTGATAGAACAAATACACTCATAAATCAAATAGAAAAAATAAAAAAAGAGAACAAAAAAGAATTTATAATACAAAATATAAGTTCTAACAAAAACAAAATGAGTTATGATGATAAAATATTAGAATCGCCAAAAAATATTGGGCATGTATTAAAAAAAGGAAATGCTCGACTAATACGAAATCACATTATTTTATAATTATTTTTTTTTCATTGAAAAGATACACATAGATATCTTTTTAGGTATCATTGATATTCGGAATATTAATGCACAATTTTTTTAGGAATCAACAAAAAAAAATCTTAATAAATATATTTACAATGATAAAGATATTTCTAATTCTAAATAATGAAACAAATCAAAAAAGAATTTATAGAAAAAATAAAAGTCTAATTCACTTTATTTCGACTATAAAAAAAGTCCCTTTCTACTATTATTTTTTATTAGGTACACTTTCTCTGTGTGGTATTCCACCCCTTGCATGTTTTTGGTCCAAAGATGAAATTTTTTGTGATAATTGGTTACATTCACCGACTTTTGCAATAATCGCTTTTTCCACAGCTGGCTTAACTGCATTTTATATGTTTCAGATTTATTTACTTACTTTTGAAGGACATTTAAAGCTTCAGTTTCAAACTTACAGTGGAAAAAAAAATAGCTCGTTCTATTCACAATCAATAATTAAAAAAAAAATAAAAAATTGGCATGTTTCATAGTATAAGGTATTTAATATCTATATATATATATATATATGTAATGCTCGACAGGTAAAAGCTGAATATTTTGATAATATTCGGATGGACGCTTCTGAACAATTAAAAAATGTTCAGTTTTAAACTTCCAAATAAAAGATGAATTTTGACATACCAGAATCAAATATAAGCCGACCTTGTCATTGGTACATGATGGAAAAAATAATCCAAACTAAAGCAATTATCACAAAATGAAAAGAAGAAGAAGAAGAAAAAGTTAAATATATCTTATTGTTTCATATTTTTTGGCTTCCATAATTTGTAAATAATTAATATATCTGTAACCCTAATTTCTAATGGAATATAAATTAAATGGATATATATATGTAACGTATTATTCGAAAAGAAGAATAAGACTGTATAAAGAAATTATTTAAATAAATTTAGTTAATAAATGTTCTTAATAATAATTTTAAATGGGGATAGAAATGTAAATCAATAATGAAACTGTATAAAGTTCAAACGGTAGTGCAATTAGAAATTCTCTAATAACAATTTATTGCCTCAGTAGATTTTAGCCAAATCGTAAAACCACTAGCAATCTCAATCTGGTGAATGTTTACAAAATTATAAAAAATAAATAAATAACAACAACAACAATAATAATAATAATAGTTTATCTATTCATATAAATTAAATAATATTTAATCATTTTGGAATCAAACACGATAAAAGAATATATTAATAAAATGTTATAGACGAAATAAACAGAAGAAAATTATTATCAAATAATATTTTTTTGAGAGAATTATTTAATAATATTTATTAAAATTATTATATACTAAGATCATAGTACTTTTGTATGAATTATATCGACAATCCCTCAATAATTTGCGCTAAAAATTTTATATATAAGAAATTCTAAAAAGTGTGTTTATAGTGCTTTCTTATCAAATGCTTTTATTTTGGTAATCTATTTATTCTATAACGGTCAAATATGTGATTAAAAAATTCATAAAAATCACTTTTAGAAGTAAAATAAAAAAAAAATAAGTATTTAATATTTTAATTTAAACCTGAAACACTTTTTTTAAAAAAAGAAAAGAAAAAGGTATTACCAATCATACATGATTAATATGATTTTAAACTTAATGTATAATACTTATTTGTAAAATCCCATTTTCATTGACAAATTTATCACTCTCTGCCAATATTATCCCCAATTTAGTCACCACACTAACTCATCTTTTGACTAATCTCGCATGAGCATGCTATTATCCCCAAATTAGCCATTGTATTCACCCATCCTTGGACTAATCTTGCTTAAGCATGCTTATCCACACTGGTCATCACAATCCACCTCCCTTAAGGCACAACGTGCTCACTAGCATACTTCCATAATCTTCCCTAAGTACGTTTATCCTCATTGATCATCACAATCCACCTATCTTGAGGTGCAGCATCCTTGTTGGCATACTTGAGTAATGTTGCCTAAGCACACTTATCAACATTGACAGCCACAATTACCTCCCTTAAGGCACAGCATCCTCGCTGGCATACTTCCGATCCAATAGAGATTCTGATACCATATATAACACCATGCCTCTATTGGAAAACCTGTCACTCCCTGCCAATATTGCCCTCAATATCCTCACTGGCACACTTCCAATCAGGTAGAGATTATGATACCATATATAACACCCCATTTCCATTACCAAACTTTTAACTCTATGCCGATATTGTCCTCAATGTCGCTAACACATTTCTGATGGGATAAAGATTCTGATACCACATATAACACCCCGCTTCTATTGGTGAACCTGTCACTCTTTACCAATATTGTCCTCAATCTAGCCGCTATACTCAGTATGAGATTTTTTGTTTACAGGTTCCTAAGAGGTTACCCATCGTTGGACTACTCTCACCTAAACACGCTTAACTTTAGAATTCTTTCGAATTCTAAAATCAATCGCTTTAAAAAGGCCTTGACATTATGAGAGTAAATATTATTACATTTGAATCATCAATACATGCTCGAATAATGTGGCATTGGATAACAGATAGTTAGCCTCGCATTTACCGACATTGGTTGTCACATATATATGTGAGAATTATGTTTAAGAATATAATATTAAGCAATGCGTAATTAATAATTAAAATTTTGGGATTTTTAATTAATCAAAATTACTAATAGGATCCATTACTATTAAAAATGAAACAATCTTATCTGGACTGTTAATTTTGTGACATTAAAATAGAGGTACTTTACATAATAAGATTATGTAGCACTGAACTTGATATATATTGAATCTTTAATAATTTTTGTTATGTATAAAGTATTCATATTTATCAATTTGATATCATATATGGAACTATTTTAATCCTAGACATTTAATAGACTTCTATTTATGACATTGTATCTTTATCTTTTGATTTCCTTAGAAAGGTTTATTATTTATGATCAGCTAAAATCTTGTATACTAGAGGTATAGTGAAATAAGTAGTTAGGAATGATGAATATAGAAATGGAATCCATTTTTTCCTAATGGAAGTTGAAAAAATAGTTCTTTTGAATGAAAATCTAGGTTTTAAATAATAGAGCACTCAATTCACAACAAGATTCTCAATTAATTGTTTATTAGAGAATTAGTAGAATTCAAAGATAAAGCAATAATTAGAAAGAATAATAGATATTGGACTTAGTTTTGATTATGAACTATTTACGGAAGATCAATCTATATGTAATAATTAGGTATCAGAGCATTAAGTTTTCATGACTCTTGTAGATCCACACTGTTATGTGCATCATAGCCTTTTGACATTGCTTCTGCTTCCTAGACATTATCTTATTTCTTTGTTTGATTGGGTTGAATATTATGTTGATTTGAATTTGTCTTTTATATCTAGATTCAAATATGCATTCCAAATGTGATAAACCTATACTTCAGTAGGAACCAATAGAGGGTGTGGTGTTAGGCCAACCTAGGGGTTAAGCATATAAAGTGATTAGTTAAATTTATAGAGAGGGTTATGCATACTAACCCTTTAGGACCCGCAATGAAGCAGGCTAGAAAGTCGAGTGCAGTGACACTTAAAGGCACCATTGATCCATTAACAGTATTGGCTTAGTTAACTCTAGCTGAGAAGATTCTAGAAGAAGACATGCGGTGTCTAAATGATGACAAGGTAAGGATCGTTGGTTCTTTTTTTTTTTTTTTTTTTTTTGTTGGAGGATGATGCTCGCACTTGGTGTGTTGGTGAATGAGCAATATGGAATCACACATGGGAACAATTTAAGGAGGCCTTTGATGTAAAGTGTTGTCCTCCATCCTACAAGGTGTCCAAGAGATTGGAGTTTGAGAGATTGACTTATGGGACTATGTCTATTGTCGATCATGAGAAGAATTAAAAAAGCTATCACAATTTGGCCTTCAGATAATTCTTGATGATGCCATGAAGAAACAAAGGTTCTTGAATGGGTTGAGTGAGCATGTTGCTACATGTGTCTCAAGATCTCACCATCCTACTTATTAAGCTCTGCAAAAGGTAATCTTAAAATTTAAGGCACAAATGCTTATGAGTAAGCCTTGATGGTGACTTTGAAAGATACATCTTTGTGCACTCTTAGTCAGAGGTCATCTAAGAGAGGTAGTTTCAGCACTAGGACATTTGGCTGAGATGATTTTAAGAAGGCAGACATGGTGCCAGTGACAATGGATTTCATTAGGGTACTCATAGTTATAGTACTAGTTAGTAGCCTGTTGGCAATGGTAATGGTTTTCGCTGTTCTAGGAAATACAGTAGTAATCAAAAAGTATCTTGGTGGGCCACTTTATACTTTTTAGAGCATTTATGGCAGATTTTATACAAGAGTGTGCTAGAGTGGTGAAGGGTGTCTCTAATGTGTGTAGTGTGATCATTTTAAGAGGGAGTATCCTCTTCAATTTAGAAGGTGGTATGAGAGCTTCTGGGCCTAGTTATCCATATCAATAAACTAGATCCTATTAGCAAACTAGTTTTTACTACTCACTGCAGCAGGCTAATGGTGCCGATAAATAGGTGCTTAGATAGGGTAGATTGATGCTACTTCTTCTAGCAATAGAATACTAGTAGCCCTAAATGTACAAGTAGTGGTCAATGGAGACGACCACCAATTAGAAGTGAAGTCTTTTTGATGACACAATAGGAGGCTCTAACCACATTAACCACACCTAACGTGGTTAAAGGTATTTTATCAATTCTTGGGTTGACGCTTGTATTCTTATTGATTCTAGAGTTACACATTCCTTTATATCACATGGTCAAGCAGCATTGGTGGGTAGAGATTTTGTGCCTTTAGATTCGACCATAGATGTTTTCACACCCACAACAAAGTCATTGTGGCCAACTCAAGTATGGAAGGGGTGTGTGATCACCATTGTTGACTAGGAGATGGAGGTAGATTTCACTATGTTGAAGCTTTAAGGGTTAAATATTATTGTGGGGATGGATTGATCTGTAACTAATCATGCTTATGTGGATTGTTTTAGTGAGGAGGTCACCTTTAAACAACTAGAGTTAGTTAAGGTTATATTTCATGATGAGTCAAATTCCTCTTTCAAGCTTGATTTCTATTATTGTTGCACATTGCACGCTTCGAAAAAGGTATGAAGGATTTTTGACACACATCATTGATATTTGAGCTAATGAGGTGAGGCTTAAGGATATTCATGTAGTGTGACACTTTTCAGATGTATTTCTTGAGAATCTTCCTAGGTTACCTTTGGAGAGAAATAGACTTTGCTATTTATTTGGTTCCTGCTTGATTACTTTGATTCCTACAAGTGCAAAAATCGAACAACTAATAAAGTAAATGAGTAAGAGTATCGTTCCCATAAGCATTGGTCGTTTCAAAAATAGTTTCATTTAACCAAATACTAAAGATTTTCACCAATTAATTTTATCTAGGAAATCAACAAATAAAACAATTCAAAGTAAATTATAAACTAAATTTACAACTAGAATAATAATAATAATAATAAAACCAACACCACATAAATTGTAACTGACATTTATTAATAAAAGCACTAAAACAACGACTTCACTTGAACTAAACAAATTACTTATTAATTTGGTTATTAATGATTAATTCCTTATTCAATTATCAACAAAGGATTTCTAAATTCATTCATTTCCTTTATTAAGGCAAGCAAATTATGTGGAAAATTTACTTAAATTGGATTTTTTTTTTCTTAATTTTACCAATTAATCATGTAATTAAGTCCCCTTCAATTACCCAAGCCAAAATAGTTTCAAAACTCGATTAAAGCTAGAATTAAAGTTCCTAAGACATAAATAGGGTTTCTAAGCTCATAATAACTCGTAGATTGTATATTCTTTTTTTCTCAATCTACCAGATTAGGCTTGTCAACAGACTAATTTTTCAACTTAGACAACACTTAACCAATTTTTCAATCTAGTTAGGTATATTCATCAATTAATCAAGGAAATACATATAATTGGATAGAAATTATTAACAAACCAAGCCAATCTATCATAAACAAAACCAAGATCCATTAAGGTCCTAGATCAAAGATCTAGCATCTTATATAAACAAAAACAAAAACAACAAAAACAAAACAGAATCCCTATATTTAAATATTGTCTCAACAAAATACAAGAATTTTATTACAAAATTTATAAGAAATTTAGAATAAAGAGTAGAGATGAAGAGATTCTCAATAGATGATGGCTCTTTTAAGCAAATCTAAAACCTTGGATTCTTCAAGAACTCCAAACCCTAGAGCTTTTCTCTCTAAGAATATATTTTTCGCCATAAATTGTGGTGTCTCAAGTTCATTCTAGGGGTCCAATCTTCATGCCTCATGCTTAGCTTTTCAAGAAAAAAAATCCAAATATGCTCCAATACTTCAATAACTAGCAAATATTTATCAAAATCCTCGACTAAAACTTTACCTTTAGAAAGATAGCAAAACATATCAAAACAACCAAAAGCTTGAGAATCAAATAAATAATTAAGCTTAGATAAGCTAAATTAGTGAATAAAATACTTGCTAATGTGTATGTCTCTTCAAGGCCAATGAAGCTTCAATTTATACAGGAAAATATTGCTTACGTACATGATGCATTTTCGTTATAAGATTGTTGCAAACTTCATATTAAATAATTTTAATTTAGACATGTGATAGTCACATGACTTTGTCATCCCAATCAATGTGGGATTTAATACCAAATATTTAATCTTTCGAAAATAATATTTCAATAAATTAAAAAATTAATTTGCAAAATTAATATTATGGTCCAAACAAAACCATATATATATACATATATTCCTTTGATTTTGGTTGTTATCCACAATTTAAATTGTGTTCATTCTAATTTTTTACTAATATATATGTAGACGTGAAAGAATCCCAAGGCAGAAACCTTTATGGTATCTTTCAAGTTTGAAAATGTTGGTGAAGAACCACAAAACAAATTTTTACCAACATCTTAGGGTTAGGAAAATCCCTTATCAAAGCCTTTATATAATCTCTCTACGATTTAAATGCTAATGATGAACATGTAATTTTTTATGAAAATAAAAGAGTAAAATTTCCATCAATATCTTAGGGTTAGAGAAACTCCCATGCCAAAGCATTTATGGGATCTCTTCAAGATTTAAATACTAGTTAAGAAGATAAGAACAAGAAACATACAAAAAGCAACCATTATGGAATACCTTTTTTTAACTTCTTTTTCTCTCTCTTTTTCCTTTTTTTTTTCTTTTCTTTTTTTTTTCTTTTTCTTCTTCTTATTTCTTTTCTCTTTTCTTTTTTCAATTACATGTTCTAGTTTATATCCAAACCACCCCCCCCCCCCTCTCTCAAAAAATAGATTTTGATTCTAACTTTCATATTTATAGAGGAGTCAGCTATCACTTTATTTTTATTTTCTTATATATTTTAAAAAGCAACTGTAAATAACCTCTCAATTGACTTTAAACATGGGTAGGAATTATTTTTTTAATTCCCCCACCATCTTACTTTTTCTTTACATAGATTTCATATTTTATTTACTTCAATTAATATTTACTATTCTATATAAGTAACATTTTATATTTATTTTTTTATAAAATATTGTGATAGTTGCTTTTGAACTTGTGCAACATTAGATAAACATAATATAAAATACAAATAAAGAGTAAATTTGGATATTTATATTTAAAGAGTCAAAATCAAATTTTTATGGTCAAAATGAAAAGTTCATTGGATCTTTTAAGGATTGATTTTTTAAAATAAAAAGTATGAGACAAATAACCCAAAAAAAAAAAAAAACTTCTCTCTGATGTTTTATTTTTAAGAAAAATTTTTAATAAAAAACCTATAACAAGACCAAAAACTAATTTAAATAATGTTTCATTGTTAAGATGATATGTGTTCACACATAAGAGTCTGTTATGAAGTTTCTACCATATCCATATATGAGCCTAGATATATATATATATATAGAGAGAGAGAGAGAGAGAAAGAGAGAGAGAGAGAGAGAGAGAGCCTATATAAGGTTAGGACCGTCTTGACCATTTCTCATCCGGACAAAAAATGTGAGGGTATTGCTGGCTGTTCGATTAAAATGGACGGTATAGATTAGAATGCTAATTTCCCTCCCATTCCCTTCCTTTCCCACCCATCTCCCACCATTCAAGCAAGCAGCCATCCCATTCCCTGCCTTTTCCACCCATCTTCCACCGTTTGAGCAAGCAGCCACCGCCTCCTCAAAAACATGCTCCCACAAGCTTCCTATCCCCCATAAGCTTCCCTTCCATTCCTTTCCCACCCATCTTCCACCATTCCAACCAGAAATAGCCACGTTCGAGCTCCCAACATTGATGTGTAAAATCAACTCGCAAGTGTACAAATCGTTTTCAAGTAATAAAGTGGAAAAATAGGATTGTTGTACCCAAGAGATTAAGAATTAAGTACCAAAGATAATTAGATTTGGTAATATTTGAACTAGCAATTAAGATGGCAATTGAAAATTAAATAAACTAAATTAAACAAAAACAAGAAATTAAAATTAGATCAATTTCAAGTAAGAGAGTGAGTTTAATAATTATGAATACTAGGACATTTGATTTCACCACTAACTATTCCAATTTAATTACTTAAATATGTAAATTTAATTTACTAGTAATTTTGTTAACCACACTTAATCACAAAATTAATCAAAAGTATTTTCCACTCACAATTGATAATATTCACATAACCTAATTTACTCCTTCCGGCCTATAAATTAAATCATGCAAATTCATTAAGCATAGATTAAGCAAATAATATGGCATGAGACATAACTATTTTCCAATCAATTATGCATTCATGTAAATCATTGGAGATCCATAATATTATCCTTTTCCAAGCTCAAATATTATTAAAATCATTCATTCCTTCCGGCCTATGAAAGCATTAAGCATACCAATGATTTATTAACAAAACATATTACAAATTAAATAAAACTCAACATATATTAAAATAATTAGACCTTCATAGTTAGGGTTATATCATAGCTTTAGTTATGAAATTAGTTCATGGTAAAAATAATTTCAACATCCATAATTATAAAGAAAAAAAAGAATAATGTTCACAATTAAAGAGAAAGAAATGAGAATAAAAACTATTGAAGAAGTCCTCCTCCAAAAGCTCTCCAAGTCGTAGCCTTCTTCTCCAAGCAAGCCCATGTCTCTATGCCCCCGCCAAACTCTCCAATTGATCTTCTAAACTCTAAAACTTTAAAACCCTAGAACACTTAAGAGAACCTTAGAAACTCCCAAAATTTGGTTTGTTTCTATTTAAGCCTCCTAAAAACTCTTAAATAACTCTCTAAACTTGTATATCTCCTTTCAATGTGGTGGGGGCTATATATATAGGACCTTGGGAACCTTTTTCTGTCTTTATTTTCAATGTAGGAGTGTTGAAAGATACCTTTTTTAGGCCATCAAGAGGGTTGGACGAATTTCATGTGTAAAAAAGAAACTTGATTTACTTGCTCTTCAATACTTTCCTTTTCTCTAATTCTTTCTAAAAAAATAATTAATTAGTCTAATTTACCATTAATGAAGCATGTGACATGATATGTGCCTTAATAATCATAAATTAACCAATTATCTCCACTTGTCCTAATCTCGGCCCTTGGATTACCTTGATTCCCTCTCTTAATCCATGGTAGATATTTAACTAGAAATATTCCTTTTTATAAATTCCAAATTTTAAATGATGATATCTTTTTACTCGCACCTCGAAATCCAAAACTAATGTGATATTTGAAATCGTCAGATCGTGAGGATTCATATGATATCCACTTCCATCATAAAATTCCCGATAGAATCTTTATGAAATCTTTAAGGAATCTTTTCAATGCTTGATCCGTTTGAGCTCAGTCTTGCTTCCTACCATAATTCGACCCAAGAAATCCATTTTTATGGTTGTTTTCTTAAAATTGTTCCTCTTTCACTTAGATTAAGAAAAATACATAATTAAGTATCTTTCCATAACAAATTAACACAAACTAACAAATATTAAGCTATAAATATGGCATAAAATCATCAATATTTTAGACCTAACAAACACACTATCCCCATAAGCCTCCCTTCCCTTCCTTTCCCAACATCTTCCACTGTTCTAGCCAGAAGCAAGGACAGCTGTTCAGCCCATACCGACATCCTAGACCTTCTAAAACCCATGTCCAGCAAGAGCCACCACCTAGCCCTAATGTACAGATTTAATTGTAAAAAAAATAAAATAAATAAATAGAGAGATAGAGGAGAAAAGGAAATATCCAACATACGTGAAGAATCCAGTAGAGGAAGCTTCAATGGCGAAAAGCAACATTCATTCCAACTTTTTTTATACTGATTTTGTCATGCATCTTAAATTTAAGATAGACTTATTATGTTATATCTATGTTAATTTTTATTATTTATTTCTCACCAAGAAATTTGCAAAGTGATATTTTTTTTCATTATATTACCGTTGCTTGTGGTTGAATTTTATTGCTTTCCTTTGTTAGTTGTTGGCCAGGTATTGTGAGTTTCACAATACGAATTTTGTAATTAACTACACTAGATTGTATATGTGAACAATTTAAACATAATTATGCAATTAACTACACTAGACTATATATGTGAACAATTTAAACATATTGATTCACCTGGATATGTATTTTCCCAAATACATATTCAGAGCCTTCATACATTGGATATCTTTTGCATCATTGTTAATATAGTTATATAAAAATATAATACTTGCCCCAGTGAGCAACCATGTGAAAAGAGATGAATGAGCTACCTAATTACCAACTATGCACGTTGTGCTCTAGGCAAATGAACCTGAACACTTAAGTTAACAGAATTAATGGTTTGGATGAGAAAAAAGAATATCCTACAACTTCATGGAAACTTATGATCAAATATTTACAACTAGCTTGTAATAGTATATTTTATATATTATATTTAATGATTAATTATGATGTTGGAGTGCATTGAAGTGTCTTTCTCCTTTGTATACGATATGTATTATGTACAAATTTATGTTATATTATGTGGTATTTGATAATGATGTTATGTTGATTTTATTATATTAGATGGCACCATGAATGATTTAGAGTTAGAAGCAAATAATCATCATGCAGGAGTTGAAGAAATATCACTGCTGCCATGTTCAAATTCCATTGATGATGTTTACACTCACTAGTATCAGAAGACTGCTAAGCAAAGGTCAGACAAGAATTTGAATAGATAGATGAGGTTCATAAGTTTTATATTAAATGTCCAAAAGAGGTAGGGTTTAGTGTCGTAGGAATTCTAGTAAGAAATGTAAAGATACCAATAAAGTTGTAAGGAAAGAATTTGTGTGTTATAAAAAAGGAGTATCTTTTAAAAAAGCAAGTGAGAAAAAAAGTTGCCTAAGGATAATAAGAGAAAATTATAGAGCAAAACTTTCTGTTGTGGTGTCAAAATTGGAGAAACATGTCATCATTGTATTTATTAAGGCACATAGTCATCCATTATCAACCTCTTGAAAAATACATTCATTGAGGTCACATTGTAATGCATCTAAAACCAAAAAATCACTAACCCAGCAGTTTTCTATAGCAAATTTACCAACTTATCAACAAATCAGTATTCTTAACTTTCAAGCTAGAGGTATAAAGAATACCGTGCCTACAAAGAAGGATATCTATAATCATGAAACTAAGTCGCGTAATGAAATGAGAGGAAAAGATGCAGAACTGTTGAAAGAATATTTCTAGAACAGCTAAAAAAGGATCCATCCTTCATTTTTGAAATAGATAAAGATGATGATTGTAAACCACAGCATTATTTTTGGGTTGATTCGGTTTCTAGAATAGCTTATAAATATTATGGTGATGTAATTGTATTTGGTACAACTTACAACATTAATCAGTATGGTATGATATTTGCACCATTGGTTGGGGTTAACAATCATGCTCAAACAATACTATTTGCATGTGCATTCTTAAGTGATGAAAAAACTAAATCTTTTGTTTGGTTATTTGAGCTCATAAAGAAAACCATGCCTAGTAACAATCCAAAGATGATTATCACCGATCAAGATCTTGCAATGACAAAGGCTATAACTCAGAGCCTATCAAATACATTTCATAGGTATTGTAGTTGGCAAATACTTGAGAAGTTTTCTATACAAATAGATGCAATCACTTATAGGGATTTTTAAAAGAACTTCCAAAATGCATATAGGAATCAGAATATTTAGAAGAGTTTGAAAGAAAATGGGTGACTATCATTGAGAAGGCAAACTTATATGACAATGATTGGTTAAAATCAATATTTAAAATACATTCAAGATGGGTGCCTGCATAAATTAATCATATATTCTTAGTAGGAATGTTAAGTAGCCATCATGTAGAAAGCTCTTCAAGAAGTATGTTTCAAAGAAAAACTTTTTGATGGATTTTATACTTCAATTCAATAGGGCACTTGCACATCAACATCACAAAGAGTTAGGTGCTGATCATGTTGATATTAATGAGAAGTCTCTTTTGAAACTGCCATTGAAAATGGAAAAAGAGATATCTGAGATTTACACATGCAAGATTTTTTATAAGTTTCAAGATGAGTTGTGGTATAGCTTAGTAACTATAGTACAACTTATGAATGAAAACGACACACATAAAATGTATAAGGTCAAGAGTAGTCCAAATAAAGGGGTTCCTAGAGTACATGAAACTGATTATGATAGAGTTTTGGACTTCACATCTTGTAGTTGTAAAACGTTTGGAAGTGAAGGAAATCCATTTAGACATTTTTTGGCATATTTGTGACTCTTTGGTAATATTCCCTTCCCAAATCAATATATCATGAAAAGGTGGACTAAAGTTGCAAAATCTCAAGCAATCTTTGATAAGCATAGTGTAGAGAAAAATGAGAAAGATATTAATAAGGTCCACCTTACTTTTTAAAGTGAGGTCCTTCAATAGTAATAAAAGGTTTTATATATGCATAAAAGAGAATTCTCATATCAATACATTATGATAGTTTTCTATTAATACTTTATTTATTAGCCTTCTAATTGCTTCAAAAGTTGAAATGTGAAATATTTTGAAGGTTTAAATGAGCTTAGATAAGGTTTACTTTGCCTTCTAATGGTTTTAATGCTTCACCAAACTCATTTGACCAACCAAAACATTTTTAAATATTAGTTTTTTAAACAATCCAATAGATAATGATAAAAGTTCTTGTAGTTTTTTTATTGGATGATGATAAAAGTTCTTGTAGTTTTTTTATTAGAGCATCCTAATAAGAAATTGATTGTATAAATATATGTCTATAATAATGCTAAAAGTTTTCATCAAAAAATAATTATGCTAAAGGTATCAAAAAATCTACAAACATGTTTACTAAATAATACGATGTCATCATTAATTGATTTATATTTAATTATATTTAATTTTTTGAATGTTCAGTTATTTTTATTTAGATATTTTTAAATTTTCAATAAATAAAATAAAAATACATAAGATATGTTACCTTCAATATTATCTTGCTAGATATCGTTGTTGACTTCTTTAATATCCCTTGCATTATTCATATGTAAATTCTTGGGTTAATTGCCTAATGATATCCTGAAGTATAAACAATGTGCGAATCGAGTCTTCAACTTTAAGATTGTGTAAAATAAACCTTGACATTTCAAAATCAAAAGAAATTGATCAAATCTGTCAAATTGTTAATGGCGCTGTTAAAAATATATACACGTGCTGATTGCGTGACCCATGCGGTGCAATTAAGCAAATAAATCGTAATACAAGGTGAATAAACAAAAATTTAAACCATAAAGAAAATGTTGGTTAGCTATCTCATGCGACACTCACATGCCAATACCTCCATTTCACCATTGTCAGTTTGCAATTAGGTTTTCAAATGAGGGGAGAACGAAGTAGAAGATATAGGAGAAGAAGAGATGAACGAGCAGTGCCGATGAATGAGCAAAGGTAAGGAGGAGATGAGATGAATTGGGTTTGTTTAAATAATGGTCACATAATTTAAATTGGGTTTGTTTCTCATCCATAATCACTCAATTTTTGTTTCTCATCCATAATCACTCAATTTTTGTTTCTCATCCACTATAACACTCAATTCTTCCCTGTTTTAGGTGTTGTTACTGTTCATACTGAAGCTGCCGTTGTTGTGAGCTTCCTGCTGTTCCTGTTGGTGCTGTTATTGTTGCTGCTGGTGCTGCCGTGCTGCTATTGGTGTGCTATCATGCTAGTGCTGTTGCTTCGTTTCTGCATGCCGTGATGCTGCTGTTGCCGTATTTGTGAACCTCCATCATGACTACTAAACTTTCCATATAGATTTTGTACATGCCGTCAGTAACAAACCTCCAGCCATAAAAAAGGACATGACTCGTCTCATTGTGGGGGTTGTAGTTGGTGTAGGAATTTTGAGTTTTCTATCTGTTTTGTTGGTTTTCTTATTGTCCGAAGGAGAATGGCTTACGACGACAATGAAGGTTAGTTACAACTTCTGTTGTTGGTTGCATGTACATTGTGGTTGACTGACTTTTAATTATGTGTGCAGTAATTGGATTAATCAATTATGTGCTAATTAATATGTGTTTCATCTTGATGCCACATATTCCTAGAATAAAAATAACCAAGCAAGCAAATAAATTAAATTTGCCACGTTCGACAATCAGAGTTGAACTCATCCCTCTACAGATCATTATGGAGGTCTCTGCGTGTTTCTTAGCTCTTCTTCATATAAAATGTTTAGTAAAAAAGAAATGAATAAGAAAAAAAAAATCACCTGACATATTTAAAAGAAAAAGGAGGAAAAAGAAGAAGCAGCAATTGACTACTAGACAAAACAAGTGCACAGTCATAAGAGTTCTTTATTTATGATTTGCAAAGCTGTTAGAGATCAATATCAAACCATTCACTTTCAGTCATGACGAACTAAAGTTGGCCAAATCACCGTAGGTGCTGATTTGGGTTTTTTTTTTTTTTCATCTGGAACGTTATTCTTTCTTCTTGTTTTTTATGGAATTTTTTATTTTTCTATTTAACCATAATCAAAATAAATTGATTTAAATCATTTTAAACTATTTTTTATATTTTGTAATTAATTTTAAACGCCAATGTCGTTTATCTGCTTAATCGCACTATATGGGTCACGCAATCATCACGTGTATATATTTTTAACAGCATCATTAATAATTTACCAGATTGGATCAATTTCTTTTAATTTTAAATGTCAAGATTTATTTTACACAATCTTAAAGTTTAAGACTTGCTCATACTTTAGGATATCATTAGGTAATTAACCCTAAATTCTTTTATTTATCACAAGTTACGTTCGTTACCAATGAAACTAAGCAACTAGTATTGCAATTATTAAGAAAAATATTTAAGAGGATGTATTTAATTCAGACTTTAATGGATTTAAAATGAATTATAGAGTTTAAAGGATTTCATGGATTCTTATAAAATTTCATAGATTTTATAAACAATTTATAAGAATTCAATGAAATCTTTGGGTTCAAGGTTGGATTTCATATTGATAATTTTCTTGATAATTTAACTGTTAAAATCCTTTCAAATCTATTAAAATCCATCATTTTTTAAAATCTTTTAAAATTAATGACTTTTTGAATACCATTAGATTTTAAAACAATTTTATAAAATCATAATTGAATACACCTGGATTTTAATGGACTTTTATAAAATCCATTGAAATCTGAATTGAATATCATTGAATTTGTATAAATTCTTTTAAAATCTAAATGAATACCTCTAAATTTTTAAATACTTTTAAAATTTTTCAAATTCTAAAGTGAATATATCTCTTTTAATTTATTTTGATTTTTAATATTAAAAATCTAATACAGAAAAATAAATTCATTAATAATAGTCAATTAAATTTTCACTTGCCATGTAATGTTATTGATATTTTATTATTAAAAATGACAAATAGTATTTTTTTTTCTTGTATATATATATATATATATTGAATTGTTTTTTTTTTAACTTCGAGATATTTAAAATGGAACAAGAAAATCCCAAATCCTATTTTCTTTATTTATGTGGTTAAACTTTACGGTGGTGGAGTAAGTATTCTAGATTCTGTTTCTAATTCATAAAAATGAGTTGGTAATTTTCATTTTCTTTTTTAACCTTTCACAGCACTAGAATTTGTTGGCAGCAATTGTCAACATCAACCATTTAAACCAGTTTTAAAAAACCAGAAAAACTAATTATATATATTTTTTAAAGGATATTTATTTTTGTGATAAATCCAAAATTAAAAATTTTCAATATTTATTTTCAAATTCTTTTACCGAAACATTTATTTTCAGATTTTTTTTTTTTTTTTTTTTTGGTTCCTTATGTCCCCTGGCATCCCCGTGCCCCACAAATTCGAACCCAGCTTCTCCTGGCCGGGCTGTGGTGAACTAAACCCCTGAGCTCCCACGCGAGTTTTATTTTCAGATTCTTTTTCAAACTAATTATTATACATTGATTATACCCAATTACTGCACCCAAAATTCGGTTATTAATTTTGATTGGACGGATCCCTTACACAAAATCTCTAAAATGCCCCTCCTCCACCTGCATTTATTTTTGTCCTCTTCTGTCTCAATTCACCAATGACAAAAACCCTAGCAAATTTTCCAAATATCAATAACCATCCCCATTTCTTAAATTCCTTAATATCTAATTCTTCCATGGATTTCTTCAAGTCCGTCTTGGCCGATGATCCACCGCCTTCCGACTCCGATGAGTCCCAACGGGAAGACCAACACGAAGTTGTAGAAGAAGAAGAAGAAGAAGAAGAAGAAGTTTCAGGCCCGGAACCGAACCTTAACAATCGAAATACCGCTTGGAGCTTCGGGGGTTTGATCAAGACGTTAGCAACGAAATCCGAGTCCGTGATCCAGAATTACCGCCGGGATCTCGAGGACTTCAGGACTGAATTGAAGAATGAGACATCGGCGATACGAGAAGTGGCCTCACGCGCCGTCAAGGACCTACCTGCCTCCCTCGAGGTCGGTGCGTCCGTGGCCCAGGAATCTCTCGAGTCGGTCGGCCAAGCCATTGATGACATCGGCAGCACCGTCTGGAAATCGACGGCCGGGATTATAGCCCAAGGTAGGGAAACACTCTTGGTCGCCGATCTGCATTCTGATCATTCGGATATTAACAACAGCTACAATAATAATAAACAATTAACTAGTAGTAGCAGCCGGAGCTTGGATTTCAAACCATACAGCAGGTTCGAAGCTCAGGTTCGTGCAATCCAGAGCAATAAAAACACTTACTTGGAAGAACCTGAGGATTTGGATAATTACCAGGTGTGGAAATCAGGGTTCTCATTGGATGAGAAAAAGGAAGAGATTGAGAAATTGATGGCGGAAAATGTAATTATCAGCGAGATTTATGGCAATCTTGTTCCTGATAAGGCTGAGCATGAGAGCTTCTGGTACAGGTACTTGTACAGGTTTCATAGGTTGAAGGAAGTTGAGGATGCTAGAGCTAAGATCGTGAAGCGAGCAATTTCTGGGGAAGACGAGGATTTGAGTTGGGATGTGGACGATGAAGACGAAGAAGAAGAAGATAATCGTGGTGGGTCTGTTTCAAAGGTTAATTCGAGTTTGAATGCTGAGTTGGAAAAGCAAACTTCTTCTGGTGGAGAAGTTATCACTGCAAAGAAACGGAGTGACTCAGAGAGTGTTGAAAGAAGTGGCAGTGACGATATAGACAAGAAATTTGATGAGAGAGAGGCAACGGAGGAGGGGAAGACAGAGAGTCGTGATTCTTCTTGCAAAGACAGCGACGTTTCGATTGTGTCAAGACCCGAGGAAGAAGATCTTGGGTGGGATGAGATCGAAGATATTAGAAGTAGCGATGAGAGTAAAGGAGGAGTAGATGCTGCTGTTGGTGGGAGCACCAACAGAGCTGATTTGCGAAAGCGGCTCAGTGCCGCTGAGGAAGATGAAGATCTCAGTTGGGATATTGAAGATGATGACGATGATGATGCCAGTAAAGATGGAACCGTCAAAGCTTGAATTTATTATTTTTATTTTATGTTTTCGTTTCCACTAAGATTGCAAAGCAAGGTCTGGGTTGGAGTCTCCCTTATTAGATTCCGAAGTTGATATTCTTAATTTGCTTAACATATACGTTTGTTGCGTAAATATTTTCTTAATTTATGAAAATTTATAAGTGATTAGATTCATGTAACAGTTATAGTTATAATAAATTCATTTCCATTCTGGAATTTTGGATGTTGGTTTCCAAGGAGAATTTTCCTTTCGTTGCATAATGCATCATTTTGTCACCAATTGTCTTGCTAATTGAGCCGTAATTTTGCTAATTTAGATCCGAAGAGGTTTTGAATGTTCACTGTCCCAACTGCGGATTAATTTTTAAGATAACAATTTGGGTATGAATTTGCTCAAGGCATAAAATCCACATTGTTTTAAAAGCAACATACAAAATAAACCATACAAAGAAGTCAAAACATCTAACGTGCAAAACTAGAGCAAAACTAGATAGTTGCTAGTCGACTCAAAGCTTTAACGATCAGAGAATAGAAGAAATAAGCACACTCGGGCAAAAGTACAATTGATAAATTTCATTTTGCGACAGCTTGTAACATAAGAATACAGGGAGAATATATATAGCTATCTATCAACAAGATCTCCAGTATTAGTTTTTCAGATAACTTGTGTTTTCAGACTAAACACACCAGAATCAGGAGAGTAAAGCCGATAAGGTAAACTAATTGTCCCCTGCCTCAGCATCCGCAGTATGGTAAGAAACAGGTTAAAAATATGCAGATAAAAGAGTGATTTCAGCCCAGACGTGCTCGTCATATGAGAAACGCTTGATCAATTTGTCAGTGTCATATACAATATATCTTGAAAAAATAATAGCACCAATTGCACCAGGAACAGCACTAGATGTAGACCCAAGTGGGATGAACACCTCTACAAGTCCAAAACACTGAAAAAGTCAACTCAACAGTGCAAGGGCAAGAATATGTTTAACGGAAAGATGTACAACCTGGATAAACTGGTTAGGAGGAGGATAATGAGAGCGGTGAAAAAGATTTGGCCCCAGGAAGGAGAAGTCCTTTCCCTTCTTCGAAGCCCAGAAGGTCTAAGCAGTCAAGGATGTAACCACAGTGGAGGTTAAAACTAATGCTTCAAGCACAATGGTTCCTGCAACAACCAATGCTCAATATTTAACAAATTGTAACGATGAAAATACAATCCAATTTGTAAGACCTAAGATAAATTATACAAAAGCCTGGACTTCTTCGCAGGAAGAAGTAAGCCATTAGCGTATAGCTGTAACATCAAAATACGTGGATATTGATACTAACCCTCGGTATTAGTGCAGCTTACACCAACTCAGTGATACAGTGAAAAGACAGAGGAGGACATAGTTCAGTGGATGGATACTTCTGCTGATAGACATGCAATGGCCACAACACTGCAGAAGATTCTAGTTTTCATGTTAAGATTAAGTCAGAATATTAATACAAGAAATGAAGATGATAAATTGAGCATAGCCCTCAAGAGAGTTACTATTCCGTATTGATAATGCCACAGAAGAAATTGAGCACAACCCTCAAGAGAATATACTAGCTTTGCCGATAACATGTTTAATCATTGTATTAAAATGGGGGCAAAGAAAAAGGTAAGTCAAAGGAAACAAAAAAGTACTCAGTTATTTAAGGATTTGAATTTTGTAAATTCCGGGTCAGGTTTTGATTATCTGCCTGCAATGTACCAAAGGAATAAAACTACTATTTCTTTCAGAAGTTCAAATATACTCATTTACATTTGGGTTTATAAAAGGCCAAAAAAAAAAAAAAATTTTCTTGTTCAAGCTGGGCATCATAATCATCTCTATCTTCTGTTCTCCAACCTAGCATTGCAACAAAAGAAATACGAACTCCAAAATGTTTCTTCCACCCAGAAGAATAAAGCAACTATTAAGATCATTTGAGGACAGAACTGACAAGGTTTCAGATAAGCCCAAATCAGGAGGTGATACATTATTTCAGAATGCAAACAGTTGAGTCAAAATGCATTACAATAAGACCCAATTGGTTCTTCTAACCAAAGAAAAATAGTAGAATAACATGGTCATATTTCTGTAGTTATAAGGCAATAGTCCCATTTCAAAACATGAAATAAGACAATTTGGGGTATCCAGTATTTAGCCTCCTTTTCTTTCTGTTAATAAAAAATAAAAATTAAAAAATACATATATGATTTATTTATTTTTTAAAAAACATCTTTTTTTCATTTCAAAAATTAATTTATCTACCAAACACGCAGGTGTAGAATTCAGACATCAAATGTCTACGCAATTTAATCTTTAACCACAAATTTTAAATTCTCATCTCACATACATTTAACAAAACAACATGAATCACAAATCCACAAACAAACAGTAACTAATTGCAAAGATCAAATCTTTACAATCCAAAGCAATAACATATATGCACCAAAAAAAAAAAGACGAATATACAACACATATATAAGAATATGGTGCAGAGAAACCCTAAGATGGAGCAGGAAAAGGAGAAGAAATTTCAAACGGACAAGGGGAAAGATAGCAAGAAGAGAAGAATCCAGTGCTTCCTCTAAGGAGATCGTCTTCTGCCTTGCTGCTCACAACCGTATATCTCTGCATCTTTCTTTTTCTAGTTTCTTCCCTCTGGAAATTTTCTTTCAGTTTTCTATTCTCCGGTTTTCTCGGGAAAATTTAAGAAGGCGGGGCGACTGTCTTGTTGTGGATGTTTTATTTTTATATATTCTTGTCCTGAATACTGTAGGGAGTAAAAATCAGATGGTATTCCTCTACACGATTATTCCATATTAAAATTTTGGTGAGTGGTAAAAAGGTAAATGTGGGTTTTAAAATAACCGAAGAGAAATTTTAGTGCATTATCAAACGATATGGTTATATTATAAATTTATATTTTTATCTAATTTTAAAATTATTATTAAATATATTTATACTTAGAAATATATGATTAAATATTAGGATATTAATAGTTACGCATTTTGAATTTTGTCGGATTTGACACATTACACCTTAAATATTTTTTTTAACATTATGAACGTCAAATTTCCTTTTCCCTTGCATCGTGGTTCTTATGTAAAAAATAATTAACAGAATGATCACGTTCTACGCACGTGATCATCAAGCGAATATAGATCAGGTCATTTTACTGTCCTCATCACGTGACTCTTGCATGTGTGATTATGGATCAGAAACCAATCTCCTCAGATAGGGATTTTTGGGCAGGAAAAATGATTGATATTCATCTTAGAGATTCATCGATTGATCTGATTGAATAGGATTTTATTAAAGTTCAAAGTTTGGTGAAGGAAATTTATGCAGCGTGAACAAAATTTGGAAAGGAATAGTTTTACGCAAACAAAAATTAAAGAAACTGAGCTTATCTCAGAAGCAAAGTTGACAGATGGAGAAAGTGTATAATGAAATCCCTAAATATCATAAGTGACTCTGAAATTTTATGCTTTTTTGTTTGGGTTGTAGGTTTTTTTGCATCTTTGTTAAAGATGTAAGTTTATGTTCTTAAACTTTCATATATGGTTTGAAAAGTGAAAATGACAAAAGGTTGTATTGGTTCTGGGTCCCATATCCCATTTTTTTTAAAAACCTTATTTCCCACCGTGCACACACGTTATATATTAAATTGATTTATTGTTAGGTTTGTGGCTGAGGTGTAGTCCCAAATATGGGTTTTCCTGAGTGGGATATGGTTCTAGGTTTGGGTTATTTTAGGAAGTTTATGTTTGTATGTGTGTAGATTGAATTAAAAAAATAATGTTAACTGCATTGTTGTTGGTGTATGTGTAGTACACTTGAATTAATTATTAAAATACTTTAAGTTGTTTCAAATAAATAAAGTCATATGCCAAATAATATGTGACTAGTAGTAAGAATGTAATTGGTCGCAACTATATTTTCTTGTCTAGTATCTATATCACTGCATGTCTGTTTATTTATTATTTGTTTGTCTTTTAAAATATGACTGCAGCTGCTGGATCAGGATATTTTACCTTAAAAGCTCACCATGGTGGTGACTTGTTTAATAGAATGGGTAAGACAATGTACTCAAGAAGGACTGTTGGTTTTATTAACTACTGCCACACTGACACTATGTGTTACTTTAGCTTTGATAAGTTTGCAAAACTAATTGTGATCAAAAGTCAATGTTCTTACTTCTATCAAATTCCTAAGAAGAGCCTAAATGATGGTTTGGTGAGGATGCTAGGAGATCAGAATGTGGTAGACATGTGCAATATTGTGCCTAATAGTAGAGTTATGGAAGCATATTTCATTCAGCAAGTGCCTTTGGAGTTTTTGACCAATGAACCTCACAATTGGGAGGAGGAACGAGGCACCCAACAACCTAAACCCCATACTGATCCACACCAATCCCAAAAATCAGGTTTAGATACACCTCTCCAACCAAAAAATGATATTCCTGATTTTAACCTGCATGTTATTGGAGGTGAAAAGAGTGATCAGGACAATGTTGGTGGCAATGAAGTCCAATCACAAAATAATTGGCCTGATTTTGACATGCATGTTAGGGAGGTGAAAAAAGTGATCAGGGCAATATTGACGGTAATGAGTTCTAATCACAAAATGATTGGCCTGATTTTGACATGCATGTTAGTGGAGGTGAAGAGAGTGATCAGGGCAATGTTGAGGCAATGAGGCCCAATCACAAAATGATCATGTTAGTGGAGGTGAAAAAAGTGATCATGTTAGTGAAGGTGATGATTCTAATTTTCAGCAATATGATTATGAGTTGTAAGAGGACAAAGTTATGTTTAGGGATAATATAGACAGTAATGTTGAGTTTGTAGGTGTTCAATCTACTAGAAATCCCTCTACTTCAACTAATAAAGTCCACGTTGAGTCTGATCATGAGTATGATGATGATGACGTATAGATGAGCAGGCCATCTAGTGATGAAGAAGACTTTAATAGGTATTTTTCTGAGTTTAATGCTCAGACAGATATGAGAGATCCTAAGTTTGAGATTGGCATGTTGTTTAGTTGTACAGATGACTTTAGAAAAGCAGTGAGAGAGTATGCAATCATTGAACAGAGACCAATAAAGTTTAGGAAGAATTGCAGTGACAAAGTTAGAGCTGTATATGTCAACCCCAGATGTGAGTAGTTTGTATATGCTTCAATGTTGAAAGATAAAAGAACCTTTCAGATTAAAACTTTGAATAATGTACATATAGACAGATGCGCTAAGTTGTTTAAGAACTCAAATGTAACATCTACTTGGCTGGCTAAAAAGTTTATAAATAACTTCAGAGCGACCCTAATTGGAAGTTAAACCCTTTCTTAACAACTGTCAAGGAACAATGTAACACGGAGGTAAGTGAATGGCAGTATTACAAGGCAAGAAGAAAGGCCCTTGCTGCTATACAAAGGACTGTCGAAGAGCAATACCATAGACTATGGGACTACTATGAGGAGTTGAGGAAAACAAACCCAAACAGTATTATGGTAATAAAAAATGAGTTCAAAGATAATGTAAGCAAGTTTTAGAGGATTTATATATGCCTGGGAGCCTGCAAACAAGGTTAAAAAGAAGGATGTAGGCCAATAGTTGGTCTTGATGGTTGCCATATAAAAGATCACCCTTAAGGTCAATTACTGGCAATTGTTGGCATTGATGGTGACAATGCAATGTTTCCAATTGCAAACGCATTGGTTGAATCAAAGAATAAGGACACCTGAAGATGGTTTCTTGAATTTTTTATAGAAGATTTTGAGATAAGGAACTCTCATATAATGAAATTCATTTCTGATAAGCAGAAGGGCTTGGTTAATATGTTAGAGGAGTTACTACCTGAATCTGAACACAGACACTGTGTTAGGCACTTGTACAAGAATTTTTCCCTCACATTCAAAGGTTTAGCTTTGAAGCAAAAGTTGTGGTTTGCTATTAAGGCAGGAATAATGGCACAGTTTCAAACTGAGATGGAAAAGTTAAAGGAATTGTCACCTGATGCATTTAAGTGGCTGAATGAAAAACCTCCTAGATATTGGTCTGGGTCATGTTTTGACACTTGGCCAAAATGTGATATCTTTTTGAATAACCTGTGTGAGGCATTCAATGAATCAATAGTGGGGGCAAGGGATAAGTCTATTCTAACTTTGTTGGAGGAGATTAGGTGTAAGATCATGAGAAGAATAACATTCAAACGTAAGGCAGTTGACCAAGGATTTTCAAGAAACTAGTCTTTGAAGGCTGATAGTAGGCAATATATATCAATATGGGCTGGTGAGATGAAATTTTAGGTTACAGTTGTCTCTGGTAGTTAATATGTTGTTGATTTAAAGGCAAACACATGCTCCTGTATCTACTGGGATTTAACAGGTATACCTTATTCCCATGCAATTCTTGCCATTTTTAGTAGAAATATGGAACTAAATCGTTTGTACACCATTAGTACAAAAAATTTACATATCTAAAAACATACAGTCCCATTTTCAATCCAATGAGTGGTCCGGATTTGTGGCTTAATACTGAAATACCTCTTTTGCACCCATCAATGTTTAGAAAACAACCAGGTAGGGTAAGAAAGATAAGAAGAAGAGAGCCAACAAGCAACAAACTGGTACCATGAAGAAGTTGGGGAGAAAATAGGTCGTGATGACATGTAGTAAATATGGACAACAAAGGCATAATATGAGGTTGTGCAAGGTATTCAAAACCACATCCAAGTTCCAGGTAATTATGTTCAACTCCTTTAATTTCAATATCAGCAATGGCATTATCTTGTCAATTTATATGTTTATATTCAATTTCAGACATCAAGTAGCTCAGCAATGCCATTTGAGGTAATGAGGACCACAAGGAGCAGAGCAACCCCATCTCAGCAAACAAGGAGCACAACTTAATGAGTTCTGCTTTGTGCATGCAAATTAAGAGGCCACCTAGGGCAATCAATGGCTGGACAACCAATGGCTATTTGTTTGTGTTGTTAATACAACTTGGTTTTTTTTATCTTGTAAAATATAGCTACTATATGGCTGTATAGGATAGTATATGTTGTTGAGTTGTGAAGTTGCTCTTTTATAACTATTTAGGACATTTTATTATGGTCAGGTTGTTTATGTCCTGTTTAGGGTAGTTTATATGTGTGGTGCTATGAATTGGGCACAATGGTATTGTATACATGAATTTTGGATTTGTAAAAAGGTTATCATGCATTTAAACACTTGGTCAACATATATTTTGGGATATATTTATCACTGCATCCCTTGCTAAAATTGTGTGGTATTGTTCCATACAAATTCTTTGCCCAAATTAAATTTACAAAATGAACAAACAGACTAAAATATCAACAAGGATGCTAAAAACAAGGTTCAAATATAGCTGATAAATACGAGCTAGTACACATATATAGATAATACATACAAAGTTGACACAAGCATACTAGCATATCTTATCGTCTTCATCAACTCTAGTACATATATCATTATCATGATCTTATTTACATTCTCCATTTTTCATCATTATATACATAAACAACAATACACATAAAACAAATCCAACACAAACTCTTTTCTTCAGTCTGGCTTTATATTCCTTCAACCTTGTTATATCTCTTAGTATCTAGGTATAACTCTAGTTGAATGCTGACAATTTGGTGGATCATACCATTGGAAGAATCCACATTATTTTCTCACATTTTTCTACAAAAATAAGCCAAAAAAATTAAGAAATAATTAGTAGCAATGGAATTAAGAAACTAAATTTCCTGCTGCACAATGATCTCAAATTAACATTTAACTCAACAATATCAAAGATGCAATATCTTTAGAATATGAACATATAAAAAGATGATCTTGTTTTTTTCTCTTTGATTTCTTCTACATATATTTAAAAAAATGTTTACGGATTTTTTTAACTATTTTTCATAAATGCGTAAACATGAATGATAATATACTATTTTGGACACCCATGAAATCTCGTTCTTAGGTTAATGTTAATCCATGAAGTTCTTTCCACGGTTGACATTCCACAGTGACAGAAAATGTGCTTCATCAATTTCTTTGGTTGTTGATATTCTTCAGTGAAAATTCATTCATTTGCTGCAACTTGAGTTGCAATGTCTCTGCGAAATGCTTTCTTCTACAACTTGAGCTACTTCATTAACTTTCTCGAGACCTACTGTCCCTTTCTCCAGCTTTCTACAACTTGACTCGTCCATTTCAAAATGCAATATCCTTTTCAAAATTGGGGCTAAAATTCCATTTTTTAAGCCCTAATTTCTAACCTAAAAATAGTAAAATGACTTGATCTACCTTTCATTAAGTATTTTTGACAGAAGAACCAATTGTGCAAGGGAAAAAAAAGTTTGAAGTGCATAATGCTAGAAAAAAAAATTTATGGTGCAATGTGTCAATCCCAATAAATTTCAGGGTGCATAGCTGCCAATGTCCCATAAATATTTAAAATGGTATTAAGAAATATATGATTAAACATCTTAAATATATTTAGAAGTGTGCGATCGAATGTTTTTTATATATGAATATTTCAGATGTATTTAGATGTATGAGACTGAACATCTTACTGTATTCAGAAGTATGCAACTGAACGTCTTCATATATTAACATCTTAAAAAATATATGAAGAAATATATGACTGAACATTTCAAATGTATTTAGAAGAATATGACCGAACATTTTTAGAAACGTTCATAACTTTGAAATCAAGTACTCCAATGAATACATCTTTTCATTACCCAAAAATGTTTAACTAGAAAGAAAATTTTATGTAAGTTCCATGACTATCAGTTTTGTCCAAAAGCATAGTGAAGAGTTTTGTAAAATGGTGTTTGATTTGTAAGCAATTTATGGGAAAAAAAAATGTGTTTTCTAGCTTAATTAAGACTCAATGAATTGTCGGTATTTTAGGTATTAGAAATATTGAACAAAATTATTTTATATTTTTTATATATTTAAATGTTAGTGTAACGACCCATACTAAACTATCCTGTTGAACGAGTTTAATCAGGTTTGGCCAAATGGACTGTATATGGGTCCCAGGTTGACTTTTTCTATGATTAAAATTTTGGTTTAATTGTTATGTCATTATGTAAATCTCGTCGATACAAGTTGATAGACTGGCGACATGTCAAATTTTGAATCATGGATAAAAAATTATAGTTTTGAGAAGTTTTAAGCATCAGTTTTATATCAGTATCCAAACCAATTCCAAATTTGTGTTTGTTAGTGACCCAAGACTCTATATGAGCTTGGTGAAGCGTGCCTGATAAGGAATAAATCTCAAAATATCTATTTTGTCCCCCAAACCCCAACAATTTCTCTCCAGACCCAAGGGTCCAAACCTGGTCGTTTCGAACACATTTAATGCCCAACCGGTTCACCACCATTTTTTCAAATTTCAGCCACCATCTACCTACATGCGCCAGCCACCAACCTTACCCAACTTTGGACTACCTTGTCCGCCAAATTTCCGGCCAAACTGCAACCCGATGCGTCGGGATCGGCCGTTTGAAGCCTACAGCAGTCTTTTTGCATATTTCGATTGTTTAGCTATTTTTCAGCCATTTTAGGCCAACCCACACAGCCTTCCTATCATTTTTGGACCCTCTGAACTCATTTTCGTACTCCGTTTGCCAAGATTTCTCACTGTTTAGGAGATACGTCAATGGGAAGTTTGGTCAAGATTTTCATCAAGTTTTCCAGCCACCGGAGACGTCGTTGAACTAGGGTGAGCACACCATTGTATTTCTTATCTCTTGGGCTTTCCATTAATATAAAGTATGTGAATTTTGGATGTCATTTGATTTTTTTCTATTTTTGCATCAATTAGTTAAATACAGGATAAATTAGGATTGTGTTTGGACAAAATTGATCAAATTGGTTAAAATTAAGGTTATATTAATGTAATTGGATATTAATAGAACCCATTGAAAGGTTCAATTTTCAAAGATTGGCCTTCGGGTGAAAAACCCCAATTTTGAATACCGGATCCTAAAGGTACCTAATATAATTGAACTGCTCAGTTTTATGGTATGTCTCAGGACCCGTCCAGAATTCCTTCCCCGGAACCCTAGACAAGCCCTGATCCCAGGGAAATACCACCGAACCTTCCAACGGAAAAATCCGGCAGCACCTCCCCTAAGGGTAGGACTTACCAAAAATTACTTGCACTAAAAACACACTTCTATACTCATCCCCTTATTCCTCCCGCAAAACTGCAAATTGATTTCACAAATTTATAGCACTTCACAACAATAACGGTAAACCAGTGCATATATAAAACATAAGTGTCCAAATAGTATACAGAGCTTTATGAAGTGCTATTCAATAGAAATACAACAAAGATGAAAGAAATAATACAACTGAAATGAATGAGTACAAAGGTACTTCTCGAAACACGATAGCAACGGAGAACTGGTTCGCCCCGGAAAAACGTCTATCACCCCTTGCACCTAAGGGAACGGAACTTAAAAACGTGAGATGCTAATCATCTCAATGAGTGACCCTAACTACTGAACACTTTTATAATAATAGTAACAAATAGGGAATTGAATTAATACCAACAATTAATAAATAAATAGTAATAACAGTTGGAAATAAAAATTTTCTCTCAAAACTCTCACTAATCACTCCGTTGGAAATGTTCCCTTTTTAAAACAATTTCACAAAATCCGATATTCGTACTTCCCGAAAACCCAGAGATCAAACCATTTGATAAACAATAAATAAATAAATACCCCAATATATATAATTAAAATGTAATAAATTATAGTAGATAAATTTTTGGACACCTTTGGGGTTTGAAACTTTATCTGAAAAATTACACTTGACGCACCACACCATATACCGGTGATGCCCTCCGATACCCAGCGTCCTGAGCACCAACTGGCGGGGAGATTAAAGAGAGAAACTTGTATACGACACTTCGGCGTCCCGACAGTACCGCTGCTAAAACCATCATCCCGGCCAAGGAGGGGGGCGGATGTGGCCAATAACAAACTTGCCTGCCCACGGTCCAATGGCAACTCATGGGAGACATAATAATACTTGCGCGCTGAACCACATATACATATACCAGAACACCAATACTGTATGAATGCGTCTAAAATAATTATTAAATCAACCGTACCGTTCTTTCCAAAATTTACCGTGGGAAATATACCAAATTTTCACACTTACCATCCCATCTATTTTATTTAACAAACCGGTACGAAAACATCGATAACAAATAAACCAAAATTTTCTCGTAATACGAGGTTTACAATTAAAATACCGTGGGCATAATTATAAAATTAAACCACCGATTTAAACGAATATTTTCATAAAATATTTAAACCAATTATGCCAAAAAATAATACTTAAAATCACGTACGATTATTACCGAAATATACTTTGCTCATGCATAATAAATAAATTAAACCACAATAAAATAATAATTAAATCGTACCACATGAGCATGATTCAAATACCAATTAAACATAATTAATTGCCCAAAATATTTTTAAAGGTGGGTCACTCACCTTAAGCGCATATATCAGCTAAGATCCTCCGCAGGATCAACTTCACTACTCGTACGCGCACCTAAAACATCCACAGTATACCAACCAAATATATTAATATTTTATTCGGGTAATTCCCAAATGGGTACCCGGGGGAGCGAACACAAACGACAACTAAAAGTTACGAGTTATATACCGAATCGAAGCTTGAGTGATGAGGATCATGGATTCGGTCTTACTTTTCGGAGATTGGACCCGAGGTGGCCGGAATCTCGCCGGAAAGCTTTCGGGATTCGACTCCTCAATTCTCCCAAACCGTCGCGAATTGGTGAAAAAGGATGCCGGATTTGGATTCAGGAGGTCAAAAACAGCGGACAAGGACTGGCGATGCAACTGGGTACTCGCCGGAACAGTAACTTTCGGCGAGCTGCCGCGATCACAGGCAACCGTCGCCGGCAGCGGCGCGTGCGGTGGCCGTTGGATGAGATTTTTGGCTGTTTTGTAGATTGAGGGGAGAGGATTCCAACGGGACCGGCGGTGAGGCAAACGGAGGCCGGACGGCGGAGAAATAGGGGTTTGAAGATTTTCGGCCCCTCGCCGGAAAACG
The DNA here is from genome assembly GCF_031755915.1 of Ziziphus jujuba. Lineage (NCBI taxonomy): Eukaryota > Viridiplantae > Streptophyta > Magnoliopsida > Rosales > Rhamnaceae > Ziziphus > Ziziphus jujuba. The sequence goes on along the minus strand of NC_083383.1, from coordinate 19,893,915 downwards.
CTCCTATCCCGGCGAGTCGGAGGTCCAGTGGCCTTGAAATTTGGTAGGTAGGCCGAAATTGAGGAGGCGGTGAGGGGTGGCTGGCGCGTGTGGCCTGAAAATGGCCGAAACCAGGGCAAACGGCGGTGGCCGGCGGTGGAGGAAAAAAAATCGCCGCCGAACTTCGCCGCCTCGATCCAGGCTCTTCCGGCGACCAACAGCCATGAGATTTTGGGGTTTGGCCGGAAATGGGGAGAGGCTTCCATCTGGCCAGCGTGTGTAACGAGAATCGGCCGAAAAATTTGAAGATTCCTGCGGCCGATCGATTTCTCTCTCTCTCTCTCTCTCTCCTCTCTCTTTCTCTCTCTTCCCCAAGATTTTTGTCAAATAAAAGCCACCGTGGTGACACTGTTCATCCACATGGACCAATCAGGTGATGACACGTGGTGTTACTGTGCACTTAAGCCAGATATAATAAAATATTACGGTATCCGGCGAACTTCAAACGTCCATAACTTTTTAACCAAATGTCCGATTTAAGCGTGCCGCTAGTCTATGAACTCATATCGACGAGTACTTTACAACCATACAAGAGTCAAAACAAAATTACTCAACAAGAAAAAGTCAACTCCCGGCACCTTTTGGACTGTTTGCACCTCGACTTGTTTTGCCCATAACTTTCAAACCGTAGCTCCGTTTTCGACTTGCTACTAGTCTACGAACTCGGGGCATCATGCACTTCGCCACAGTACCCTGGTCAACTAGAAATTCCAACAGGAACAAAAAGTCAACTTTTGACCCGCTCGGTCAACGATCAACCTCGGTCAACGTGCATGGATTCCGGTGTGATTTGGGACGAGGTGTTACACTATGAATCATTTGAAAACATTTGGTGTACAAGAATATCTTTGGTTTAGTTGTTGGAGCCTAAAAAATATTTTTATTATATTACAAATACTCGTGTTGAGTTTGGAAGTGATCCTGCAAGGTAACAGGAGTTGGCATCTATAGTACTGTGAGTAGTTATATCATTTTAAATTATTTTGCATATATAGTATAATATATATGTGGTTTGAATATTTACGTATATACCATTTGATTGAAATGTTTATTTTATGCATATATAAATATCTGCTTTTATATATATGTGTTATCATTTTATGTGAGTTTTGACAATTTTTTAAATGGATTCCAATTCTAATGAGTTCATAAATGGACATGTGGTATTTAAATATCCTAGTGTTTGAATTGAGGCTTAAATCATTTTGGAAAATAATTGATTTGAGAAAGCAGATTGAAAATTATATAATTTTAAGCATGTTTAAGTATTTTACAATTTTATATGCTTAAAATTAGTTTATGGTGATTCACTGTGGTATTTCTGTTTTTAGCATGAAATGATGATTTGAAATTTTTGAAATGTTTAAATAAACGGCTGTATTTCAATATTAAATTATGAATTATGATATATTATTGTTTGGGAAAGTATGATATCATAAGATTGTTTTACAGATATTGTATTGTTTATTTTTAATTCATGTACCATAAAATTATTTAGTTTTAATTGATGTACCATATTATAGAGCGTGGGTTTGGCACGATGCCGTGAGGTTGGGTTTATCCCAACGGTTTATTATTACCATGGAAAATCAATTTGGGTTCATTTCAACTGTTTATTATTGTCACGGCCCGTGAGATTGGGTTCATCTTAATGGTTTATTATTGTCATAAGCCGTGAGATTGGATACATCCCAACAGTTTACTATTTCCATGATACATTTCATACATTAAGGGTCGTGAGAGGGGTGTATTCCACGGTTTACAATTTGGTATATCGTATGGTACATTTCATATGTTCTGAGTATATTGTTGGTTTTCCAATATTGTGGTTATTACTGCACATTCATAATTATTTTGTGAAATTGTGTTTATAATATTTTATGCTCAACAGTTATATCTTGATTAAGACATTTTATAACAGTATAATGATTGTTCACTTTACACTATTAGAGCATGAATTTTATGATATTAAATTAGGATATAAGTTCAGATTTTGTGAAATAATTTTAAAAAGGGAAACTTTTCAAAAGAGTGGAATGAGAAGTCTTGAGATAAAGTTTTATAAAAATAAATTTTTACTTTCCTATTTATACTATGCCACTTACTGAGATATTTTTATCTCACATTTTATTTGTTTTAAATTCGTTTCCCTAGGTATAGGCGGTTAATTGGCAATCTACCTCGCTCACCATTTGTCACTTCATTCTTTCCACAACAGCAGTAGTATCTATCTTTTTTTATTTTATCCTTATCTTTATGGACTTATTTATTATTTATTTGTACTTCTAAACATTGCAAATACTTTTAGAATGCTTTGATAAAAATATTTGACACAATAGAGACCATATTTTATATATATATTTATATATATATATATGTAGTTATGGCCTATAGCAATAGGCTGGTTGTAGATTATAGTTGTAAACTTTTATGCTGTTGTGGTTTTATATATATTTGTTAAGCTACTATTGATAATGCATGTGTTCATTTTTTATGTTTTAAGTAGGGTTCCATCGAATACTATTTTTAGGGAATGTCTAGTGAGACTTCACTAGACGGGACCACCCGAGAGATCCTAAGAGGGTTCTCGGGATGGGTCTTGCCAGCCTGGTATCAGAGCTTTAGGTTCTAAATTTCCTCGGACTTGTGCATTGTTGTACAACTCATCCTATGTTTTGACTTCCATATCTACTCTTTGTTGGTATTAATTATATTTTGACTGATTCGTTCATATAGAACTTTTTCTTGATGTTGTGCGGAGGTAGACATGGTTGCCAACATGCTACAGTTGGAAGTATAGATGTGTTTACTTATGAGGAGCATCTTGTCGAGCACCTGGCTCGATCATTCAAGAAGAATAGATTTACTAGGTATTATGTTAATTAGGCCCGTGAACTTGGAGCAGTGGCTTATGATGGCTCCATGGATCCTATGCAATATTGGTCAAGACTTCTCATTCCACTTTTTTGAAAAGTTCTTCTTTTTAAAATTATTTCACAAAATTCAAACTTATACCCTAATTCAATATCATAAAATTCATGCTCTCATTGTATAAAGTGAACAATTATTATACTATTATAAAATGTCTTAATCAAGATATAAATGTTGAGCATAAAATACTATAAACACAATTTCACAAAATAATTATGAACGTGCAGTAATAACCACAATATTGAAAAACCAATAATATATTCTGAAGATATACAATGTGCTATACGATATACCAAATTGTAAATTGTGGGATACACCCATCTCACGACCCTTAATGTACAAAATGTATCATAGAAATAGTAAACCGTTGGGAGGCATCCAATCTCACGGCTCGTGGCAATAATAAACCATTGAGATGAATCCAATCTCATGGCTCGTGGCAATAATAAACCGTTGGAATGAACCTAACTTCATGGCTAGTAGCAATAATAAACTGTTGGGATGAACCCAACCTCACGATACTGTGGCAATCCGCGCTTTATAATATGGTACATTCATTAAGAATAAACAATCTTGTGGTACATAAATTAAAAATAAACAATACAGTATCCGTAAAACAATCTGATGAGATCATATTTTTCAAAACAATAATGTATCATAATTCATAATACACTATTCAAACCCAACCGTTTATTTAAATATTTTAAAAAATTTCAAATCATTATTTCATGCTAAAACCAGAAATACCACAATTAATCACCATAAACCAATTTTAAGCATATAAATTTGTAAAATACTTAAAAATGCTTAAAATTATATAATTTTCAATTTGCTTTCTGAAATCAATTATTTTCCAAAACGATTTAAACCTCAATTCAAATACCAAAACATTTAAATACCACAAGTCTATTTATGAACTCATTTGAATTGGAAACCATTTAAAATATTGTTAAAAGTCACATAAAATTATAACACATATATGTAAAAGCAGATATTTATATATACATATAACAAACATTTCAATCAAATGGTATATACGTAAATATTCAAACCACATATATATTATACTATATACCCAAAATATTTTAAAATGATATAACCACTCATAATACTGTAGATGTTAACTCCTGCGACCCTGCAGAATCGCTTCCAAACTCAACACGAGTGGCTGGAATATAATAAAAATATTTCTCAGGCTCTAACAACTAAACCAAAGATATTCTTTTACACCAAATATTTTAAAATTATTCATACCACTATAAAATTATATAAATTGAAACTGAACGGTCCAATTATATTGTGTACCCTTAAGATCCTGTATCCAAAATTGGAGTTTTTCACCCGAAGGCCAATCTTTGAAAATTGAACCTTCCAATGGATCCTATTCATATCCAATTATACTAATATAACCTCAATTGTAACCAATTTGACCAATTTTGTCCAAATACAATCCCAATTTATCCGGTATTTAACTAATTGATCTAAAAATAGAAAAAAATATCAAACGACGTCAAGAATTCATAATCTTTATATCGACGGAAAGCCCAAGAGATAAGAAATACAATGGTGCACTCACCTTGGTTCAACGACGTCTCCGGTGGCTCGAAAACTTGATGAAAATCTTGGTCGAACTCCCCGTTGATGTATCTCCCAAACGGTGAGGAATTTTGGCAAACAAAGCACGGAAATGAGTTCAAAGGGTCCAAAAATGATAGGAAAGGTGTGTGGGTTGGCCTAAAACGACCAAAAAATAGACAAATGGTCAAAAACTACAAAAAGGCACCTGTAGGCTTCAAACGGCCGATCCTGGTGCGTCGGCCGGCAGTTTATACTCAATATTTTATGCTCAATATTTATATCTTGATTAAGACAATTTATAATTGTATAATGATTGGTCACTTTATACTATTGGAGCATGAATTATATGATATTGAGTTAGGGTACAAGTTTGAATTTTGTGAAATAATTTTAAAAATGGGAATCTTTCAAAATAGTGGAATGAGAAGTCTTGAGAGAAAGTTTTACGGAAATGAATGAGAAGTCTTGAGAGAAAGTTTTACAGAAATAAATTTTTACTTTCCTATTTATACTATGTCATTCACTGAGATATCTTTATCTCACATTTTATTTGTTTTAAATTCATTCCCCTAGGTCCAGGTAGTAAATTGGCAGTCTACCTTGCACACCGTTTATTACTTCGTTCTTTCCATAGCAAAAGCAGTATCTATCTTTCTTTATTTTATCCTTATCTTTCTGGACTTATTTATTATTTATTTTTGCTTCTAAACTTTGCAAATACTTTTAGAATGTTTTGATCTAAATATCGGACATAGTAGAGACTATATTAGATATATGTATAGTTATGGTCTGTAGAACAATAGGCTGGTTGTGGACCATAATTGTGGACTTTTATACTGTTGTGATTTTATATATATTTATTGAGGTATTATTGATAATGCATGTGTTCGTTCGTTTACGTTTTAAGTGGGGTTCCATTGGATACTCTTTTAGGGAGTGTCCAGTGGGACTTCACTAGATAGGACCATCCGGGAGATCCTGGGAGGGTTCTCGGGACGGTTCCTATCAGCTTGGTATCTGAGCTTTCGGCTCTAAATTTCCTAGGGCTTGTGCATTGCTGTACAACTCATCCTTTGTTTTGGCTTCCATATCTACTCTGTTGTTGGTATTAATTATATTTTGACTAATTGTTTCATGTATAACTTTTTCTTAATGCCGTGAGGATGTAGACATGGTTGCCTGCATGCTATAGTTGGAAGTACAGATGTGTCTACTTATGAGGAGTATCTTGTCGAGTGCCTAGCTCAATCACTCGAGAAGAGTGGGTTTACTAGGTATTCTATTAATTAGGCTCGTTAACTTGGAGCAGTGGGTTGTGATGGCTCCATGGATCCTATGCAATGTTGGGATAAGGACAAGATCACATTAGCTAACTTTATGATAAAGGAAAATGCAAAGAAGTGGTGGACATATGAAAGATCTAGGAGACATCACATTTAGACATAGTTCAAGATTGCATTTCATATCAAGTTTTGTCCTCCAACCTTTGTTAAGATTAACAGGTTAGAGTTGAGACACTCATTCATGATAGCATGATAGTTTCTGAGTACGAGTGGAGATTGAAAGAGCCATCAGATCTCATCCTCAACTTGGTTACTAATGAGATCAGTGAGAAGAAGAGGTTTCTTGTTGATTTGAGCGAGCTTATAGCGCTAAGCATCTCAGGTGCCATTCATCTCATGAATCAGTCTATGAGAGATGCTGCCTTGGAGGTAGAGGGACAAACCTTGATATGAAAGTCTAAATGCTAATCTTTTGGATGGCATGTCTTTAGAGACCCGCAGCTAGCAATCATCTAAAAAGAACAGCTTTAGCTCAAGGTCATTGGATGGTGGAAGATTTAAAGGAGGCGGACATAGCCCAGGGACAGTAGATCCTAGAGTAGTGACCCACTCAGGGTTCAAGATTGTGGACAATGAACAACAATAGCAGTCATTTTCAGAGATTTGCAGTTTGAGGTAGCTTATGTGGCAAGTTTCATGATGTATAATGCCAGTGGGATGGATCATACTTTCAGTACAAGCAATCGAAACACTTTAAAAATGATTACCTCTATCGAGGACATGGTTAGGCTAGAGATTTAAGATCGGGTGCACAATTTTAGCAGATTGGTAGGTATAAAGTACAGGATACATTATCTATGCTTGGTAGTGATGGACATATTTTATTGGCTCAAGGACCACATGCTCTTTTGTTGTACATGAATATGTTGCACAAGTTGGGATGACTCCAGTTCCTTTGGGATATCACTTGGAAATTTCCACATCCACAAAAGGGTTCATTTGACCTAGTCAGATGTTTAAGAGTAGTTATTTTCATTTCATGGCAATTAAGATCTTAATATTAGAATCTAGCATAGACCAAGTTTGGTTGTTGCATGTTGGTGATCTTATGTGAGACAACTTGTTAAGAACTAAGTTGTAAATTTCATAAAATAGTTTTGTGGCATCTGCTTTTGGGTGATGATTTTAGATCTTGGTTTTGATATTTTGTTTCTTTGAAAATTGAGGGTTTTATGTCGATGCTGTTTTATGGATCTAAGGTGGTTAATATTCTTGTTGATGACTTGACCTTCTAAGGAATATGATTTTTGGGGGCATAGCTAGAACATAAGAAAGTGATGAATGTTTTCCAATGGTTTGAGAATCTAGTGAATAGTTATTAGTATTTGGTTGTAATATTAGAATTAAGATTTAAATTTCTTTATTGCTTGAAGTATAAATTCTTGGAGTCTATTTGAAATTGGAAGAATTTGAGATTTTTTAAGAATGATATTTGGGATGTTGAGAGGATTCGAACTTGATCTTATGGATTCTTACTCTTTGGTGCTGACAATCTTGAGAACTATGTTAGGCTTTATATGCGATCTAAAAACCTCCATTAGAATAAGTATGAGAATTTTTGTTTCATAACTTTGATGAATTTGGTTAAAAGAAAGATGTTTGTCGAGATTAAGAAAATTAGATAATCAATAAGGAGCATGGATCTTATAATTGCAAGTACTAGAATTGTAATCAGAGGCAAAATGAACTATCTCAGTTCTAACTTTGAGACACTGGTATTTGGATTGAAGAAATTAGATTTAGGTTCTACACATTCCTTTTGATTTTAATGGATGGATTTTTTTTAGAAACATATGAGTTGTTACTTATGCTCTAGGCAGTTGAAAAAGCACAAGCTGAATTATCCGACTCATGATTTAGGACTTGCTGCAGTGATCTTTATAATGAAAGCCTAGAGGCACTATTTGTATGGAGCTGCTTGTTGGATCTTTACTGATCATAAGAACTTTACGTATTTATTTACTAAGAGTTGAATTTAAAGCAAAGGAGATGGAAGGAGTTTCTTAAGGATTACTATTGCACTATTAACTACCATCCAAGTAAAGCAAATGTGGTGACTGATGCATTAAGTAGAAAGTCTACAGACTCATTGACTTATGTACAGATAATACGTAAGTCAACGGTGTTTTTATTACAACAACAACAACATAGCAACTAGTTTGAAATGATTAGAAATAAAAAGACCGAAATAAAATTTGAATTTTAAAAACTTAAAAAAAAAAATACATTATGATTTTTATCATTTTAAACGTTTATAGGACTGTATAAAATTATTTTTGCATTGCAAAATGAACTCATAAGTATTCTTTATCCTCTATTTTTCCTTTACTCCTTTCCTTCCACTCATCCCAGATCATAAGTAGCCTAAAAGCAACAAATAAAGTTGATCCAATGACATTCCTCTCATACCTACACTCTTCAAATTATAAGTTATGTCTCCACCCTTTGGATTGGAAATGATCACTATTATTATTCTAATCTTGACAGATATTAAAAAAAAATAAAAATAAAAAATAAAAAAAATAAAAAAAATCAATTTAAAAAAAAAAAAGAAAAAGAAAAAGGAAAAAGAGTGCCTTAAACATTATTATGACACTAAAACATTATCATGACAAAATTCAGGAGACGCAGTAATTAGGAAGAAAAGTAGTATAAATAACACATTGGAATCCAATCCTAGATACAGAACCAGCACAACAATTTCCTTCAAAGTTCTCGTCAAACGCCATCTTTTAGTATTAACACGAAGTTCAAGAGTTGAAAATCCAGCAACCGGCAAAAACGGCAATTACTTTCCAAACATTATCACAAAGGTGTAACCCACCAGTCAAAAGTTATTAAAAATTTACAACATCCATGTACAAAAGCGCATGGCAACACCACTAGAAGAATTTAATATCATCCAGCAACTGGCAAAAACGGCAATTACTTTCCAAACATTATCACAACAGTATAACCCACCAGTCAAAAGTTATTAAAAATTTACAACATCCATGTACAAAAGCGCATGGCAACACCACTAGAAGAATTTAATGTCTATACCCAAATTTCCATCAGAAATTTCGGCTTGGAAGGATATTAGGAATGTCATGACCCGTGAAAGCTAGTCCAGTAGCATCCTTCCACTGCAACAACTCCATACCAACACAACAGCACTATATAATGGTCACGCACTACACTCCTCCAAGGAAAGATACACTGAAGCTATACATCACAGAATCAAACCAAATAAACAAGTTATATAGGAAGATCAACTTCACAATATCTAAACCACATATACACATCACAAATACATCTATATATACATATATAGCTATAGCTATATGTATAGGGATGTTTAATTTATGTGCATATTTATGATAGAAAGCTGGGAATAACTAAGAAGATGTTTCATGGAGTGGAATGTAGCTATACAGGTTATTACTACAAATCATCATTCTAAATAAAATAAGAGAAAAAGACCTACAGATAATTATCTAAACAATCCAGAAATGGGTGTGAAGCGTAAATAACATCCGATCAATAAAATCTAAAACATCAAAATTAATTGTTTTGAATTTTTAGTAAATTGTCCATTCATAAATGAGAAAAATAGTTAAGGTGGAATTTTAAAGTCCCTTTATAAAAAAGCAAAATACCTGAAATATAGTTTTGAAACTTTTACACCTATCCTTAACGCCCTTAAGAAAGCAAAATGTCTCAAAGAAGATACCAAATAAAGAAAGCATACTGCAATATTCTTCAAGAAGTTTCTGGAAGTTCATAGATGCATACTTTGACATTAAGCAGTGCCCTTGGCCTTGATTATGATGACTGGGCATTGTGCATGATTGGCGCAGAAGTTGCTTACACTCCCCAAAAACATCCTGAAAGCACAAGTTCAATATGCTTGTTATATCATAGGACCATTACGGATATAAATCGACTAATTGATATTTCATACCAGAGCTTCTTAAAAAATTTTCTGCATAGGGTTCAACACCTCCTTTTCCAACCAAAATACAGAAAAACGTGAAACAACAATAGATGATTCACAAATTGCTAGTATAGTGAAGAATCATGCCCAAAGCTAGAAAGAGAACGAAGAAATAAGTAGCTGGGAAGTGAGAAAGAAAGGAACAAGAAGACTAGAAGAAGAAGTCTGGGCAGGAGGAGAGAAGAAATAAGTAGAAAATGAGAGAGAAAAAATAATATTGAAGTAGATAGAGAGCGAAGGACATGAAGCTGGAAGAAGGGAAGGATAGACTGAAAAGAATACAAGGAAAGGCAATTAGGGATCTAAATTTGCAGTGCCCCACTGCCAAAAGTAGAGTCGATTACAATAATTGCCTATTTATGCAGACAACTGGAAATAATTAAATCAACTCTAAAAGTCAAATGATTTGAAACTACATGATAAACTGTGATCGTATTGCTTCTACTTGAACGGGAAGAACAAGATTACAAAAGACAATTTGTGATGCCAAAAATACGATGATCAACGTGGAACATGGGGTGTATGTTAGCATGTGGCAATGCAAGGCAGTGCATGAGATTTTTGGTAGAGACTTGTACAAAAGCCAAATAATAATTGAATGTACAGACTACAATTTGGGGCATTGAATCTACAGACAAAGAACAGTTCTCTACAACTCTTCTTAAAAGAAAAAAAAAAAAAGAAAAATTAGTACCTTCAAGAGTCCATTTTATTTCTTTCCTACTTTAACCCTCCCAAAGTACAAATAAGAGCCTCTTACTAAACATTATGAGTCCATCAACCTTAAAGCCTCTTCAAGAACCAAAGCATCCTTGCACAATTACCAAGCAAATCCAGTAAACCCCAAAAACAATAGCTTATGGGTGAAAATTACCTTTTAATAGGGCCAAAAGCACGGGATCCCATCACAAGCAGATCAGCCTTCAAATTCTCAACAGCTTCACAAATCTTCTCTTTTGGATCCCCAATAACCACTTCGGTTTTCACATTCACCTGTTATTCAAACAAAATCTTAGAAAAAAAATTTCCAAAGCTAAAATAGCAATAACAATAACAAGGGTCGTTAAACCTTCCCTTAAAACAACTACAAAAAATTGTACTATTCTCTAGCCGTTTAGTCCAACCATGACTTTCAACGCACGGATTTGATGAAATCAACAACACATAACTCATGCAACTCTTTTAAGTTTTTAAACCTGTTTTAATTAGTTATGTGCTAATTTTGTCAAACTATTAACGAAAAAATTGCATGATTGGACTATAATAACGAGAAAAATACTAGCTCATAGAAACAATGCCAATGTCTTTATCCCTCAAGTTGAGTTACAAAGAAAAAAAACCGTGTTATAGTTTTGGAGGAAAAGTCCTATCTGTCCTAATAATAAGCCATAGAAAAATACTCACATTTTTTTGGGAGCAAATACTAAGAGCATGTTCCAGAACGGCCTGGGTGATACGCCTCTGGTGAGCCTCAATCGCGGCAGTGAAAGCTGGCACTTCCAACTCGCCTAAAAAGAATTCAATTTAAGTTTGCTTCCTTTTTTTTTTTTTTTTGTTGTGGCTTCAAAATAAAACCCAAAACAGAGAAGCACTTTTCTACTTGCAAAGAATCTAATAAATCGGGTAATAATGGCAATCGGTGATAAAAACTTAACTGGGTCCCCCGAAAGGGATTGCACCGGGATTGAGACCAGCGGCGATATTGGGAGGAGACTGAACGTGGAGGACGACGAAGGAACCGCCGGGATCGCAATCGGACGCAGGTGACCGGAGCTTTAGGTTTTCGAGGGCCCATTTTAAAGCGTTCATGCTCTCTTCGCTACCATCGACGGCCACCACGACGCAGTCTAGGTTCCCGGACATGGTTTGACTGAATTTGACCTACAAAATCCGGCGTCCGTTATTCCAGAAACCCCCAAGAAAAAAAAACAAAAAAACAAAAAAAAAAAAAAAACAAAAAGTCAAAGCCAATATCAGTTACAGCTCCGTTTTCTGTTTTTCTGGACATACCAAACTACAGTTCCGGCACCTCTTACTTGCGTTTTTCAAAATGTGCAACCGCTAATAACCTGTGGATGGGCTTGTGGTGTGGCCCAGCAATTTGTTTTTTCAATTAGTCTTTTAAAAATAATTTTAGTTTATTTATTGAATAATTCTCATATATATGAAATGGTTAATTTGCTGCATTAGTTTTTTTTTTTTTAATCACTTTACTTTGTTCAATGATAATTTAATAAAACTGTAACAACTAATATTATCAATTATATTTTTTATAATAAATACTACAAATCTATATAATATATAAAAAAAAAAAATCGTTTATATCAAGTCTCAACATATTATTTTTTAAAATTCTTTTTAAAAATATATTTTTTTATTTTATTTATTATTTATTATTTATTATCCATTATCTTATTTTTTATGGATACAATTAAATATATATAAAATTAAATTTTAATATAATTTAATTACATATGGTAATTATTTTAAAATATTTTTATTTTTTTATTATTATTTATTATTTATCATTCTTTATGTTATTTTTTATGGATATAACCAAACATATATATAATTAATTTTTGATATAAATATCCATAACTATCAAATAATTGATAAAATTACATATGGTTTAAATTTTTAAATAATTTGAAACTAAATAAAATATTTGATTTGATATTATTTACCAAATATATATTTATGGGTTTGTGTAAACATAATTAAAAATATAGTTCCGTACATGTACAACATACATATAATTAAAGATTTAGAATATATTCCTTTATATGCGCTATTATTTAATATCTTATTTTATTTTATTTACCAAATAAGTTAAACATATTTGACTATAAATTAGTAAGTGACACCTCTTGATTTTTTAAAATTTCAGTATTCAATATTTTGTTAGTTTTTATTTCTCTCATATTTTTGTTTTAGGGTTTAAGTTTTTTTTTTAATTTTTTAATTTTAATTTATTTTTTTTTATGGATCCTAAACATGATCATGTTAATCATAAGCATGTAAGTGAGCCATGCTATGAATGTTTGGAAGAAATTAATGATTCTGAATCAAGAAGAATTCTTACTTATTAATTCACCTTTATCTATCAACTTTTTTCAAGATAATGAATAAAAAAAAGATAAAAATACTTTTTCAAGAATCCTTTCTTTTTCCTTTTTTTTATTATTATTTTTATTTTTATTTTGGAATGAGAGTGTGTGTGTGTGTGTGTGTTTTTTTTTTTTTTTAAAAAAAGAAATGTAGAAACGAGAACAAAGGAATTTTATCTTATATATTCAATGTTCATACTAAAATATTACATAAAAGTTTGAATCCAGCCATATAATTACGCCATATACATATTAGGGCATATATATATATGGCCTATTATATATTGTAGTAAGTTTTATATTTTTGGTTTCTCATTCTATATTAGGCTTTGATATTTAGATTTGTAGATTTGAAATTATGGTGTAGATGAGATTTAAGTATTTCATTCTATGTTTTTTCTGGTTTTTGTATTTAAATTGTGAATTTGAGATTCTGGTTTCTATATATGAAAAATTGATAGCATTTTTTTTTATTTATTTATTTTTTTTTTTTTTTGGAATGGCACAATGAGCTTGGAAATTTGAATGAGATAGATTTTTCTTTTCTTTTCTTTTCCTTTTTTTTTTTTTTTGGGGGGGGGGTGGATAATGAATGAAAGAGTTGTTCTAGATTTAATCTGTTTTGTTTTTCTTTTTTTGCTAACAGCATCATTGGAATACATTAATGAATAGTTTATGAATTTGGAGGAAGTCATCTTCTTCTTTTTTTATTATTGGTTACTTTTTCGTATATAAAATTGAAAACAAGAAGTTGAGTGGATTTTGAAGATTATTGCTTTATGCTGATATAAGCTTGGCAATAAGAGCCAAAAGGAATTGTTCTTGCCAATCTATTGGAACTTGGGAGCATATACATATATATATATATATATATATATATATATAGTTTTGATTTGATTTTATAAAATTAGAATACAATTCATAAGATAAATTAATATTTTAATTTAAATCATGATTTTATAAAACTAGAAATTCCTTATTAGATAATTATTATATATTTTATATTATTTTTTCTATATATATACATTCTTAGAAAGAGATAATATATGTGAAAAGGAGATTTTTTACTTTTTTTTAATTAATTTGTTTAGAAAGATTTTTTTTTATTTGATTATAAAAAATATATATATTTTTAGTATTTTTTATATAAAACATTTTATTTATTTCATAATTATAAATCAAGATGCATTTTTTTTTAAATATTGTAAAGCAAATTTAATATTTTTTTGAATACATAATTATATATAAAAAATATATATAACATGTGATAAAATATTGGTCTTATATTAGGCCATATAAATCTTACTACAATGGTCATATAATATTTATGGCCAATACAATATTATATGAAAGTTTGAATCTGACCATATAATATATAAAAGAATAAGCGTATGCGCAACGTGTCAGCATACCCTTATTCCAAATTCTCTCCAAAAGTTTTTTTTTTTTACTTATTATTTATTATTATTATATTACCTTTTATAGATATAACCAAATATATAAAAAATTAATTTTTGATATAATTATCCATAACTATCAAACAATAAATAAAAATACATATGATAATTTTGAAATAAATTTAAAATAAATAAAATATTTGATTTTATCTTATTTATCAAATATATATTTTTATTATTAGCATTATTATTATAATATTATATTATATAATTTAAAACGATGTTATTATTATAATAGTATTTTTAAATCTTTAGGTCATTATATAGATTGATTAGTTATCGTATTATATATTTAACTGTTCAATGAAACTTAATTGTTTCAAAATCAACTATAATTTATAATAATGATAATAATAAATAAATTATATTATGGATTTAATATATGGAAATTAATTATTTATAAGGAATCAAAAAATAAATTTGAATTTGAATTTTATAAATGGAAAATATTTGAATTTAAATTAAATTATATAAATGCATTTAAATTTGAATGTGAATTTAAATTTCACAGATGGAAAAAAAAAATTGAATAGAAAAATTCCATAAATAAAAAAAAATAGATAGGTAAACATTTTTGAATTTGAATTTTATAATTGAATAGTATTATTATTATTATTATTATTATTATTATATATAAACACCAAATTTATAGTTTGCTAAATGCTAACCATGGAGTGCTATATAAGATACATGTAAACCTCTTTTATCAACTATAATTTCCATGTTTTAAATTGTCTTTATTTTAAAAATATACTTTTTTTTTCTCTCAGTACATCAAAAATATGCAGTTAGCTTCCAAGAGATGTGTGACTAATGAGTAAGAAAAGAACAATATAATAGAACGCTTATAGAGTTCACTAGCGAGCTTGAGGTATTATGTATCAAAGGGTGTCAAGATCTATGATGAGGTTCTCTAGGACATCTATCTCTCTCTCTCTCTCTCGAGCATATTTATTTTATTTATTATTATTATTTTTTATGATTGACATTTTAAGAAGTTCTTCTTAAAATTTTTTCTGTATTGAACTCACCATTATTTCACCAATTTAATTGTGGTGGAAAAAAAAAATGGTTAGTTGGCTCTTTTGATTGGAAACTTTGCCCTCAAACACTCAACTGCATTATATGATTTAAGTGTTGGAATGTATTGCAGTAGTAATATTATTCTTTTGAACCAAACTAAATTAATACCTATAACATTCCTAAATAGTTAAAATATCCAAAAAAAAAAGGGGATAATTATTTATATTTTTTTCCTTTAAAAAGTAAGGCAATATTTTTTCTGCCTATCCTTTCTACCGTAATAATTATTTATATTTTTTTCCTTTAAAAAGTAAAGCAATATTTTTTCTGCCTATCCTTTCTACCGTATTTGTTTTTCTATTTATAATATTTAATCGAATTATATATCATCTAAAACACTATTTTGTGTTTGAAATACATTATCTTTTTCTTCTTCTTTTTTTTTTAATTCCATATCTAAAAGACAAAATTAATAGTCAAAGTCTTTTTCACTCAACCAATCTTTATTTAAACTTAAACTGGTTCTATTAAATATTAAGTTTTTTATGCATCATGTCCATAACAATTTCATATTGCATAATAATATATCCATACATTTTATCATACACTTTTTAATTATTTTTATATTTTATAACTCGAATATTAATAAGGATGAATTGAAGGTTTTTTAAAGAATGGATATCAAGTATTGGAGATGGAACAATTGGTGGTCTAAATGATGGTTATGCAATGTTTGATATACCTGATGGTCTTTTGATAAAGGATACAGAAGATTTAGTTGTATCTACTGTAAATAGCACGTATTCTTCTTTCTCAGAAAATATTAATGACCCATATATTTGCAAGAAAGAGCCATACTTGCTCTGACTCTTGACATTATTGAATCCATAAATGAATACGTGAGTTCCCTTAATCGAACTGAGCAAAATACATATTTAAGTTCTAATGCAACTTGTAGATCTGATTCAAACATTGACCTTATAGGAGATCTTCATACA
The DNA here is from genome assembly GCF_031755915.1 of Ziziphus jujuba. Taxonomy (NCBI): domain Eukaryota; kingdom Viridiplantae; phylum Streptophyta; class Magnoliopsida; order Rosales; family Rhamnaceae; genus Ziziphus; species Ziziphus jujuba. Next base: position 19,877,463 of record NC_083383.1, on the reverse strand, counting down.
CCTGAATTTTTGAATGCTATAAAATGCTCTAGGGTGCCTAATCATTAGTTAAAATTGAGGGTCAGTGTCCCTCTTATCCTATTAAAAAATGTTGATCATTCTTCGGGGTTATGCAATGGGACTAGATTGGTCATTACAAGGCTTGGCAATCATATTCTCAAAGGAAAAATTATTTCAGGAAACAATGCCGGGTTTAAAGTTTTTATTCCAAGAATGACTTTAACTCCATCGGACTCAAGGTTGCCTTTTAAGTTTAAAATAAGAGAATATCCTTTGGTTGTATCATATGCTATAACTATTAATAAGAACCAAGGTCAATCTCTTTCGCATGTCGGACTTTATCTTAAAAGATCAGTTTTCAGTCATTGATAGTTATATGTTGTAGTCTCTAGAATTACAAATAGGAAAGGATTGAAGATATTAATTTATGATAAAGATGGAGAACCTACCAATTCAACCACTAATGTGGTTAGGGATGGGCAAATAACCGGTGAAACTGACCCAGATCGATAAACCCGATCGAACAGAATGTGCACGGATCGAATCGGTTGGGCGGTTCGATTTGTCTAATATGAAAGAAGAAGTGGTACGATTCAGTTATCGGGTTAAATACTAAGATATGCTCAAACCGTCCGAACCGAACCAGATGTGTAATTATTATAAAAAATATATATATAATAATATTATAATAATTTGATTTAATTAAAAAAAAAAAAAAAAAAGCTCTTCCACTCACTCTCGGGCCTCTCTCATTCGATCTCATTCTCTCCCCCTCCTTTTTCACTCTTTGTCTATGAAAAAAAAAAAAAAAAAGGTAAAGCTCTCTGAAACCCTAACTCTTTGAAACACTGTCACTCTCGATCACCACTCACCAGCGACTACCAACGAGCATCTCGTCCGGTCCCCCGCCATCTTTCCAATGACTGTAATCTCTTTCTTCCATTCTGTCACTCTCAATCTCTCACCATTTCACCCTCTCGATTGGACCTCTCACTCTCTCTATCTCTATCTCTTGCTCTAAAATTCAATGTATCTATCTTTTTTACTCTCACTCTCCAATCTATCCATTCTCAGGTTGGCTGACCAAAACCCTAGATCTATATTGAAACCCTAGCTCTCACCATTACTTTGCAATGAGCCAGTGGCTGTGAGACCATCAACAGCCTTAATTCCCATCATCTTGTCATCAACCATCACGTTAATTCTCGAGTAATTTTGCAAATTTCCATTTTTCCCAAATTTTTTTCCTTTTAGTTAATTTGTTTAAAATCACTATTTCAAAATTATATATTTTTCTTTGATGATCTCAAATCTCAAATCTCAAATATTAATTGTTTAATGTTTACTGAATGTTGGATTTTAATTTTTGAGAAAATTGGTCGTTCAAAGGTGAAGCAGCTTTGTGACTTGTGGTCGTGGCTGTGTTATGCTCGTGTGTGGCCTGTGCTTAAAGCTACGATAATAGTAAGTTTTTCTATTCTCTCAAACTCTCACTGGTTGTGATTGTGAATGGATAAAGTATAGTTGAATTGTCTCTGTGAACTATTGTGTCATAGTATGTTTCTTTCAGAACTGAATTGTCTCTGTGAAATGTTGAATTGCTTCTCAAATAGTTTAATTATGATAGTTCATATGGTTTTAAAATAGTTTTAGTGTGAGAGTTCATATGTTTTTAAAATGCTGCATTGTGAATTGTATCTCCGAATTGTCTTTGAAACTCTGTTTTTATGAAGTTTTGAATTTAAATAATGAGATTGCTTGCATTTCAGAGTCTTTGTGACTCCAAAATTTTTGAAATTGCAATTTTAAATAGGTTACCTTACATTTTAGAGTATTTGTGATTCTGAATTCCTAAATTGAATTTTAAAAAGTTTAGCTTTCATTTCAGAGTTTTTGTGACTCTGAATGTCAGAAATTGCTGTTTAATTTTTAGTTTTTGTGGAATTGTGGAATATCATGCAATTTCTGAATATTGTGGAATATTATGGAATTGAAGTTGAATTTGGAACTGTTTAAACACATTATTTGCATGTTTGTAAATGGTTAGCTTACATTTCAGAGTCTTTTTGACTTTGAAATTTTGAAATTGTAGTTTAATTTGTAGTTTTTGTGGAATTATTGAATATTGTGCAATTTCTGAATATTGTGGAATATTATGGAATTGAAGTTGAAATTGAAACTGTTTAAGCAAGTTATTTGCATGTTTGTAGTTGGAATTGTACAATTTTAAAATGGTTAGCTTACATTTCAGAGTCTTTCTGACTTTGAAATTTGTAATCTTTGTGGAATTGTTGAATATTGTGCAGTTTCTGAATATTGTGGAATTTTTTGAGTACTAGAAGTCTAAGAGACAACAATTTTTAAAAGAGAGACGAATTTTTTTAATGCAATTTCTAATGACTAAGCATTATTGAGTACTAGGAGTCTAAGAGACAGCAATTTTTTCAAAGCTTTAAAATCATCTCTCTTTTATTCAATTTCATTGCATTGTAGCCAGTATATGTATTTGAAATAGATGGATCCACATTTTTGAAATTATTGTTAAATTTATTGTAATTTAATCGGATTGAGATTGTGGAATTTGTGGCCTTGAACTGTAGTGTAATTGCTATCTTGTTTTTGTTTGTTTCCTCTTATGTAAGCAGTGTCCTAGATATGCTTGATATGGACCCAAATTCCCCATCATTAGTTGATGCACATTCCTCTCAAATCCAAATAGGTCAAAGTCAATCACAACCACTATCAAAGCCTACATCATCTAATGCCAAATCGATATTACCTCCACGACCTCCATTAGGGGAAAAAAAAAACTTTTTAGGCCAGCAAGTGATGTATGGATCACTTTGTTAAAATAGAAGATAGTGATCCTGATGATCCTAGATGTGAATGCATATACTACCATAAGGATTATGCATGTGATTCAAAGAAGTATGGAACTAGTACCCTAAGGAACCATTTGAAGCAATGTTTGAAAAATCCTTATAAAGTAGACGAAAAGAAGCAAAAGACCTGAACTTTTGATAGGAAATCCGATGATAGTGGTAGCAATTTGGTAGCTACAGTTTTCAATAATGAGGTATGTATGATGGCATGTGCCAAAATGATAATATTGGATGAGTTGCATTTTAGTTTTGTAGAAGGCCGTGGGTTTAGACACTTTTGTAGTGTTGCATGTCTTAAATTTGATCCCCATCTAGAAGAACCATTATGAGGGACATTTATCAATTGTACTTGGATGAGAAGTTGGCTTTAAGATCAATGTTTGTTACAAAACAACCAAGAGTTAGTATTACAACTGATACATGGACTTCTATTCAAAATGTTTGTTATATATCATTGACTCTCCATTATGTTGATGATGATTGGAGGTTACATAAAAGAATTTTAAGTTTTTGTGTGGTTCTTAATTATAAAGGAGAGGCAGTTGGAAAGCAAATTGACGTTTGTTTGCATGATTGGGGTAAAGTATTCACAATAACCCTTGATGCTGATTTTAAGAGGAAAATGATACATTGGAAAAGTTGTGTATTGGATGCTGATTTTTTGCATATTCAATGTAGTGCACACATTGTCATCTTAATTGTGTGTGAGGGTTTGAAAGAATTAGATAACTCAATTGTTAGCATTCGTAATGCTGTGAGATATGTTAGATCATTTTCTTCTCGATTGTAATAATTTAAAGAGTGTATAAGTCAAGAGAAAATTGATAGCAACGCTGTAGTATGTTTGGATGTTCCAACTAGATGGAACTCCACATACTTAATGTTAGAGTCGGCTTTGAAATTTCAAAAAGCCTTTAAGAAAATGGAGGAGGAAGATGGACATTATGCTTCCTATTTTGGAGAGAATGATAGTGGTAGAAAGAAGGTTGGATCTCGTTTAGCTTGGCATTGGAATAATACCAAAGTTTTTGTCCAATTTCTTAAAGGCTTTTATGATGTGACTATTAATTTAGTACCGCTTTACATGTTACCTCCAACATATACTTCCATCAAGTTTCTTCCATACAAAAACAATTAGATGACTTGCGTGTTAGTGAGGATGACCGACTATGTGTTATGGCAAGGAAAATGATAGAAAAGTATAATAAATATTGGAGTTCCATGGGAAATATCAATAAATTGCTTCTAATTGCAGTAGTGCTTGATCCAAGATATAAGTTGGATTATATGTCATTTAGCTATGGGATGCTTTATGACAATGAGGAAAGCATGGTTACTGAATTGATAATTAGTTTGAAAAATACTTTAATGAGGCTGTAAAATTGGTATAATGAAAAAGAAACGAGTTTAGATAATTGTTACCAATCTTCCATTGGTATTGAGTCTTGTGGAACTAGTTTGGATAGTAATAGCAGTGGATTAGAACAGAACAACTATGCTGATCAGGTTTGGATTGCCTATTTAAAGAAAAGAGAACAAAGCCAATGTAAGGAGGTCAAAAATGATGTTGATAGATATCTGGCCGATTCTTGTGAATTTGGTTTTTAAATAAAGATTTTAATATCTTAAATTGGTGGAGGGTTTAATGTAGAGAAATACACTATGTTAGAGAAGATTGCAAAGGATGTATATGTCATTCAAGTCTCCACTGTGGCTTCTATGAGTGCTTTTAGTACTGAAGGTAGGATACTTGATCCTTTTAGGAGCTCTTTGACTACTAAAATGGTGGAGGCTTTGATATGTCGTTAAAATTGGTTTAATGATTCTCCAAGTTTGGACAAATTTTTTTTAGAAGAGATTGAGTATTATGAAAGTTTAGATGCAGATAATGTAATATGTAACTGCAATTATTGTTTGTTTATATGCAAATCATGTTATTTTTAAATGTTTTTATGCATAATTGCAAACAAATTACCTGGTAATTATTATGCTAACATAAGTTCAAATATTCTTATGATTTAAGCATTGAAGTGTATTTAGTGGGCGCTATACTGATGCCACATGACTTCTTGACTGCATTTTCATTAATGATGAAGGAAGGGGTTCAATATCAACTATTGATTTTTTAAACCCGAAAGTCATTTTTGTAGTGCATTTTTAGGCTGTACTCTAATATTATAGTTCCCTTAATTAGTAATTTAGCACCATTATATTTGTTTTAATTGTGGTATGTCTTTTAATTCAAATACAATGTCAAATAGCATTTAAAATGACAAATCTACAATTTGAACTAAGAGTATTGTAAAGGATTTTTTAAAATAAAAAGTATATTTTATATGATAAAGGATATCTTTTAAAATAAAGAGTAAAATCTTAAAAAGTGTTTCAGTAACATTTTTTATTTTTATTTTCTCTATAAGCATATATTGCTCTTCTTATGATTTCTTTATATATGTGTGTGTATATATATATATATATATTATATCTCAGTGGCATGAGAATTTGTTAGAAATTTATTTAAAATTATTTTTTCAATGTTATTAATTTTTTGCCGTTATATATTTAATAGTTTATAATAGTTTTTTAATAAGTTTTAATAGTTTATAGTTATTATATATATTAAAGCTATTTTATTAATATTAAAGTGGGTTTATGGTCTTATAATAGTTTTTATAACGTTTTTTTTTTTTTTCCTATTGGTATATGTATGGTGTATTTTTATGGAAAAAGTATGATTTAAATGGTATGATATGAAGATTGGATGTTCTTATTCTAGTTTCTTTTTTTTTTTTTTTATATCTATATATTTATTTATTTTTAAAAATATTTTTAAGCATAATGGATTATTTAAATATTGTGGAAAGTTCTTAACCACATCCTAAATTTTGTAGAGGATCATTGTATATCTAAAAAAGAACGCATTAAAAATTCTAACATAAAATGGGACATATTTTCTCCAATAATAGTTCATTATATGTGTCCCGATCCAATTTGACATCCTATAATTATTTAATTGTTTATTATTTTTTCTATTTTATTTATTTCTTTTAACAAATAATTGTTCCTATTTTCTATGTTCTTTTTTATCGGTATTTTATAGCTTGCGAAATGAATATTATCCAACAGGATTTCTATTACATTAAAGTAAATAATACAATATTGAAATACAGATTGAATTTAACTTTCTACATTTAAAAAGTTAAACCAATTTATAATGTTAAAAAGTCAAAGTAAATAGTTAATTAGAATTATTTTTCAAGATTTAGCTCTTTAGAATTAAAAGAATAGAACATTTAAAAGGTCTATTAAAAATGCTCAAACGTACTTCAAAACCACCAAAAAAATTTCTTGTATTTTCAATCCAATGGTTAATGGTTCTCTGTTCTCCGTTTTTCATTAAAAAACAAAAAGATAAATAAATAAATTCAATTTAGACATATTTTGACTAGCTTTGACATCAAACAAGTTTTTTCGCATCTTATTTTTATACTGAGACGGTTAATCAATTTTTTTTAATTTCATTAGTCAATTTAAAAATCAATTTACTAATTGAATTAATGTAAAATAATTTAATTAAATTAATGTAAAATAAATTGAAAATTAAGAATATTATTAAATTCAAAGGTTTAATATACAAGTTGATCAAAGCAAAAAGTATTAAAAGTTATAATTAACCCTTTATTATATTTTTATACAATTTTTTTTTTTTAAAATGCAGATTGGGCTAACTAGAAAATCAATAATTAAAAGGAAACTCTTTTTAGCGGAAGAGAAATTATTTATTTATTCATTAATGAATAAGTTGACAAAATACAGGAAAGTACTCCATCTCATCTTTGGCCAGGGATTGAAATCTTCAAAAAATCGAAAACATGCCATTTTACCCCAGCAAAGAATTTTGAATTGACTTATCTAAACTCAACTAACTAATACTTTTTACTAAAAAAATAATAATAAATTCACTTAATACGCCTATAAATACCGACCTACTTCGGTCAGTCCTATTCAATCAACATCAACCTCTTTTACTACATATCTTCATCGTGGAAACGATCGTTAAAATGGAAAACCTATATTAAGCAAACTGACCCATATGCCTTAAAAAAAAAAAAAAATTATTTAAATATTTAATAATTATTGTTATTTTTTTATGTATAGGTTGAATGTTGGAAATGCCAACACAAAATTATATAATAAAAATATTTGTAATAAACAATTAATATTAACTTTTTTTTTTTTTTAATATGCACATTTACAAATGGTGCAATAGGTGTGCAAGTGAGTACTATGTCAAAATACTAGAACATGAAAGACCATTACCAAGCCATGCTGCTGAAAAAAGGTGAATATGCACCATAATGAAGTTACAAATAAGAGGCAAATAAGAGGTGTTCTGCTTCTGAGTTATAATTATGATGCTTATTGGTTTGTAAATTTTGCTAGCAAGCCATGCTATTGAAAAAAGTGAATATGCATCGCAACGAAGTTACAAATGAAAGGAGTTCTGCTTCTGAGTTATAATTATAATGTTTATTGATCCACAAATTTTGTTAGTAAGCCATGAAAAAAGTGAATATACACCATAACGAAATTACAAATGAGAGGAGTTCTGCTTCTGAGTTATAATTATGATGCTTATTCGTCCACAAATTTTGTAAGTAAATTATTTCTTCTAATATATAGGCTTCTTGGTGAATTATATATATTGATTTTGTTTTTTGTATTTTCAGATTAATTCTGAAGTAAATGGGTTGGATTTGAGTGAACAAGAATGTAACATAATGGTAAACATGAATGACAGAGTCTATGATATACAAACAGAGAGCAACCGGCTTGAAACTTAAGTATAGTTATCATAATATGAGTTATCTTGTACTATCGGCTGCCAAAAAGAGTGCTATATATATAAATATATATTGTCAAAAAAAAAAAAAGGAGTATTAATATAGACAGTTATATTAGCTATACAATTTATTTAATGTTATTTGAAACATATTAATAATTAAATATAAATGTAAAGTAGAAAATATACGGACTCGTTGGTTGCTGGTTAAAATTTTTGATTGTATTTTTTATGGTACTTCAAAAGAGCTCGACGCCGTTTTAACTTGGCCCTATGTTTATTTAAAAGGGCATCGTTTTCTATAAGTTCGTGGAAAATTAAAATAGTTTGGTTCCTAGAAGTACTTGCAAGACCAAAAACAAGTGTCTACTTTCCAACCTTTGGCTTTGGTCATGCGTACAGTGCGAAACACAAACACCATAAAGGAAGACGAAAAGAAAGGGACAGCCTTGGGAAATCTTTTTCACATTCGTTTTACGCCCCATATTTGGGTGATACTATTCTCATGAAGATTGAAGGGAAGAAAAGGAAAAATCAAAATAAAATTACTTTCACAAACTGAAATTATAATAATAGAAAAGAATTCCTATTTTCGAAAAAAGGTTAACAAATTTGCTTAAAAAACTAGGGTAAAAATCAATTTGGCCCTTTATTTTGAATATATATATATATATATATATATACATTTGCATAAATGCATCTCTATTTTGAAAAATTATATGATAGTCCCTGTTGCTACTTAAATTATGGTCAGCTGATATATTTTAATCAAATGACAGTTTTAACCTTTTTTATTCTGATAGAGAAAAATAAAATATAAAAAATCAATTACAAAGATAGATCACAATTTTCTTTTTGTTTTTAAATACCCATTATTTCTTAACGTATTGCCTATGATAAATATAAATTGTTGTGAGATTAATATCGTTTAAATATAGATATTATAAATATACAATCAGTTTTAAAATTATTTTTATATAATAATATACATAAGATTATTTATTATGATTAATTAATTAATTATATATATATTTTATTAATTACATGACTTATTAAATATATATATATATTATTAATTATATATATATATATATTATTAATATTATATATATATTATTAATTACTTTTTTTTGGGAAAAAAATTGATTTTTTATTAATTTTAGATAAATTTCATAATGGTTGACAAAGACTCCACATATAACGGGTCAGTTTAATAGCATTTTTTTTTCCTTGATAGAATATTTTAGACAAATTTATTAAAAAAGTCTTTTTAAAGTAATTGTCTATTTGACGTAAAAAAGAAGAAGTCTTTAATAAAAATCATTAATGATACTCTTAGAATATATATGTCTAAAAAATTATACATAAAATTATATACAATCATTCCTTGTACATGCACCATTTTTGGGGATGAAAGAAAAAAAAAAAATACAATTGCTTTCAGGAAACTACAATAAAGAATTCTTTTTGAAAAAAAAAATTGTGAAACAAGTAACGGTAAAAATCAATTTGGCCCCATTTGTTTTGAATTTTTGAATTTTCTTGCATAAATGCGTTTATATTTTAGAAAATTACACTATAGCCCCATCACCACTCCCCAACTTGTACATTTTATTCAGAAGACAATTTTAACCCTTTTTATATTCAAATAGACAAAATTAAAATAAAAAAAGCATTTACAAAGACCAATCAAAATTTTTTTCTGTTTTTAAATACCCATTATTCATTAGAAAATGTATGTCTAAAAAAAATTATAAATGAAATTATAATTATTATTTAGAGATATATAAAAAAAAATGAATAGATTGTTTTTGTATATATAAATAATTAAAAATGTTAGAAATGTCATTTAAGTTAAATATATGAGTTGATTAATAATTTAACTACTAATACGAATGGAGGCAAAAGTGAAATAAAATGAAATATTAGAGCATTAAAATAAAACAAAAATGAAAAGTATGGGGACTAAAGTAAAATTTTGCAAAATAGAGATTCATTTGGAAAAAAAAAAAAAAACCGAAAAGGCCAAAGTGATATTTATCAAATAATAAAAATAACTAAACATATTTTTTGATGAACAATAAATAAACTTATTTTTTTAATCCAGATAAAAAAAACTTATTTGTTACGTGAGAAGAGTTCAAAATGATCATCATTTATTTTGATTACGTGGAGTAATAGAAACAGTGAAGAAGTCCATAACAGAACAATATGACAGGTTTTCTTCCAACTCTCTCTCTCTCTCTCTCTCTCTCTCTCTCTATCTATCTATCTGTGTTTGATTTTTCTTTTCTCTTTTCGTAACCACGCAGCTAGATCTGGCAATTTGGGTCATGATACGAAAATATGATTCGAAAACGATACAAAATAAATGGGTTTGGATTTATTATAAATGGGTTCGGATCATAATCGGGTCAATCCGTTAAACACGAATATTAATCGTGTCATTTCGGATTGACCTGTTTAACTCGAAATTGACTCGTTATGACCCATTTATTAAACGTGTCAGTTTTAACCTGACATGATTATACACCTATTACAACTCATTTAAATTTAATTTTAAATTAATATTTTATCACTAATATAATATTTAATAACTAAAAAATATTATAAATTAAAAATATTATAAAAATAATTTTCTATTACTAATTTTTTAAAAACAAAAAATACATCTTTAATAAAAACAAAAATATAAAAATAAAAAAAATTTTCAAGTTAATAAGTTAATTTTCGGATTAACGGATTAATAGGTTAGTTTTCAGGTTAATAGATCAATTTCAGGTTAACGAGTTAATAGGTCAACACAACCCGTTAAAATAATCATGTTAAACAGGTCGTGTCGTGTTGACCTGTTTATATACGGTTAATGTTTTAAGTATCTGACACGATTAATAAATAAATCATGTTCAAATTAGGCATTTTTGACACGATTATTAACATATTGATACGAACACGATCTACAAACATGAATTACCAAATCTACACACGCAGCGTACTTAGAAAAAATACTTGAAAAATCAACAACACACCAAAAGCAAGGAAAATAAAAAAATTAAAAAAATTAAAAATTAAAAAAATAAAGAAACTTCGTTTGGAAGGAAAATGGGTCCTCGGATGGGTCTAGGTCTGGATTTTGGCATGTTCAAGGAATCAGTATGGCCTCGTGTCACAGTCTAAAACAGTGAACTTGTTTTGGAGTCCAACGCTCCACTTTTTGACCAAATTACCCGCCCACCTACGTTATGTACTATTTTTTATTCCATATTCTATCAGCTTACGCAAATCCTATTCAGCTTTTGAACAAATCAATAACAAAGTCTTTCAAAAAAATAAAATAAATAAAACAAAATAATAATAAAATATCTGAGTCGTACCAAAATACATAAATAAATCATTTAAAAACAAAAATTTGTATAGAAATGAGGACCACAAACTTTTATTATAAAAATTTGAGTCATCATATCAACATGCACTGTTGGCAGTGACACAAAGCCCATTTTAGTTAGGAGAGATTATTCAGTACATTGTGTATATGTATATATATAGAATGTAAATTTCATTATATAAGGTTTACATTGTATATGAAGAGAGGATGTATATATATATATATGGTGTATTGAATAATTGATCTTCAGGACACAGCCTACAATTACCAAAATATATATTCTAAAGATTTTTTTTTTATATTTTTAAATGTTTAAAATAGTTTAAAATAATAAACGTTTTAATGAAAACATTAATAAGAAATAAGTCCCTTTTATTATTTTATGTTGTTTTTATTAATTAATAATTAATACCTTGAAATGATATTGTAATTTTTCAAAAAAACAAATAAATACTTACTTCTTTTCCCCCAATAAAGCTATAATTTTGGTAGTTCAGTGCTAGAACAACTTAATTGTAATAATGTAATTAATGATTTTGCATCTAAAAATGATAGAAGGATAAATTTTAAATGAACTTTTAGAATTGTTAGAATATTATAGCATGCAATTTGAATTTTTTAATTTAATAAAAATTATTATTTTTGCTCATTGTCTTTATTGTTTATTTAAATATTAATAAAAAAGCTAAATTATAAAGTTAACGTAAAACCTTCAAAATCCCAGGGCCTGCCCTACCTATATGCATAAAATTTATTGAACAAAGCAAGGTTACTAGAAGATTATAACTATATATTAATTAAAAATCCCTGTGGAAAAATATTTGGATTTCAAACAAGTTAAATATATGTATATTTAAATAAAATAGAATAGTCCAGTACACAATAAAACACTATTTTACCAAATAATAATGCTTATAGTTCCAAACTTTTATTGTAATAAGAATAAGAATAAGAATAATAAGAATAAAATTTTAGATATATAATGGATAATTTTTTTCTTCGAAAACAGTATCTAATAATTAATAAGTTTTACCAAATATAACCTAATTATTTTTTTGGTAGAAACTAAATATAACATGATTGATCGTCAGTAATACACGATATCTAATCACAACATACTAATTGATTACAAAAACATGTTTGTGATAAATAAAAATAAAATACATGTTATTGTAACAAAATGAACATCCGCTGCTGACTAAATATATATTATGAGCAAAGAAAATCCATTTCCTTAGTGAAAGTAACTAGGCTCTCACTTTCCATAAAAAAAATTAAAAATAAATAATAAAAAATGGATAGGTCTCAGATCAGTAATATACAGTTTTGTATTTCATATTTTATCTTTTATAATAGGAGTCAACATTAAACAACTTCTCAGTATCATGAAAAGCTAAGAAACAATTTAATTTTTGTTTATTTTTGCAATAAGAAACAAATTAAGTTAGATCATGCCCTCTTACAAATTTTATTAAAATAGATTTTAATATCAGATCCCACACATGGCTGATGAACAACTAAAGACCCTATAAATTTCTCTCTTTTGCCAAAAGTGAATCCCTGAAATCAATTTTACTGAAAACAAAAAAATTACAAAATTAATTTATTTTTTTCGAGTTTATAGCCAAGGAATACGGTTACCTGAATGTTCAATCCCACCGAGGAATCCTCGACAAGACTACAACACCATCTTTCTATAAACGAACGCTGAAAGATAATCTATCATCATCGTCATCACCATGACCATCATCAACATGGTCAAAAAAATCAACCACCAAAACAACAAAATCTCCATCGTCGATCAGATCCAGTCAATCACAACCCTCACCCTACCATCACATGCGTTTTGAGGCAACTTTCCAATCTCGGTATTTTAATTTTATCTGTACCCTTGAAATTAAATTAAATTATAAAAAATTAAAGCTCAAAAGCTTTCTATCAACAAAAATATTAAGAGTTTGAAATATAAAAATATTTATAAAAATATAAAAAAATTATTGACTATTAATAAAAATTTATAAAAAATAATTGAAATTGATAAATTTTAAAAATAAATTTTTTATTGAAAATTAGATTTAATATATTTAATTAATTAATTATTAAATTATGTAAAAATATTGAATGGAATTGATTTTTTTCTTAGTAATATCATATAGCAAGCGTTGATTGTTAGAAATATATTATTATAAATTAAAAAATATCCAAAAAAAATATGTATTTGATAAAAGTATTTATCAATTAAAATATATAACATAGTTATTATAATTATATTATATATCATAAAATTTCATTTCAATACTATATAGAATTTGTAGATGGTTGAAATTTTTTAGTGTTTTTTTTTTAATCCTCATTTTGAAATGTGAAATAATGAAAAGTAATTATTAGAAACTGTATTTTTTTAATAAATATAATTTTACATGTAATTGTTAATATGCTAATTATATAAATCTTATAATAAATGAGATTATCTTCTTTGGTGATTATTATATAATATTATCTTTTATGGTTGAATTTAAAACAATACTCAAGAGTTACTATCAACTTTAAATATAATATTTATTTTTTTTCCATACAAATTCTTATCTTTATCTATATTATAATTTATATTTATTTTATAATATTTATAAAATTATTAAATTTATTATGGTAAAAAAATAATGAGTAAGTAGACAATTAAATGCCAATAATAATCATTTATCTTTTAATAATATATTTTAAAAAATTAAATTCAATAGAAATTTTTATTGAAATTATATATAAATTTTAAAATTTTTTATAAAAATTATAGATTTGTTGACAAAATTATAAAAGAATTAAAATAAATATTTATGAAAATTGTCTGGAGGTATTGAAAATTTTGATGAAATTTTTTGACTTTTATCCGTTTTTATTTGAAAACCAAATTTCTTTTTTATCATTTAAAAATATACAAATTTTGAATTTTTAAACCTTGCAAAACATTTCCATAAAGTTCTTAAAGGATACGTTAAATATCCCTCGCCATTAATTGTTTTCCGTTACATTTAGCAAATTAAGGTCAAATAGGCAATTGTACCTCTTCCACTTCCTCTTGTTTTCCAAATGGCGCAAAAATTCCAATCCATGACTGAATGTGCATCAAACTAAGAGTGGGGGCGGAGAGAGAGAGAGAGAGAGAGAGAGAGAGAGAAAGAGAGTTAAAGGGTGGAATTTGAGGATTTTGATTTTTATGATTTTCAAACTTTGATTCTAGTTTAGAATGTAATACCATCTACCTTTTTTGTTTTGTTTTTATTTTTTTTTCATTTTTTTTCTAATTGTCTTAACATTTTGGAAGCATATTATTTTCCACTGCAAGGATCTGAATACATTTCATATGGTAGAGAGCTTTGAATAGTACAATTTAGTAAATGCCTTGTTGCAGTGGAGATGGATGGGAAAATATGGTTTTGATTATTTGTAGGAATTCGAACTTAGTTTTCATTTTTCTTTAATGTTTCTTTGTCTGTGGGTCCATGAAAAGAAAATTGTTGCTGGAAAGATTTAGAGATTTGCAGTACTTGTTTGACAAAAATTCATTTTAGCTAAATACCAACATTTTATTTTTTTTTGGTTTCTCTTTTTTTTTTTTTTTTTTTTTTTTTGTTTTTCGGTAAAGAACATTTTTTCTTTTTATATTTCTATTATTTTCTCTTTAAGACAAATATATATATATATATATATATATATATATATTTTTAAGTAAATAATGCTCAGGTCCCTCCTTTATCAATATTTTAATTTTGTAAAATATAATATATTTAAGAGCTTATTTTTCTAAAAAAAAGAATCATTTTTAAGAAAGATAAAATGGTAAGTGAGGGTGTAAAAGTAATTCAAGCTGTTAGAAAATAACGCAAATCAAACGGCGATTTTTCTTAAAACTTCAGGACTCAACTTAGATGAAATTAAGATATTTTTTCTATTCATCAAAAAAGAAATTAAGCATTTTCTCTTTTTTTTTTTTTTTTAAATTTCTTTTGCCTTTTTTATCTCTTATCTTTCAAGCCAAACAAACGCCTTGCACTGAAATTTTTACCCGTAAGCAACACGTCAAACCGGAATTTAGTTTCGGTTCGAACCGGAAGGTTTGGTCATCATCAGTCTGAACCGAATATTTGGTGAGAGAAGAATTCACGCTTCTCGATGCATGAAAAAAAAAAAAAAAATTCCTTGCCCCCGACCATAATATTTTAAATAGAAATAAACTTTTTAGATTCTCTCTCTCTCTCTCCAAAAACAAGCCCTAAAAATTGAATTTTATTTTTCTCTTACATGCTTTTTTACTTCCTTACATTGTCCGAATTCAGGAGCTCAAATCCAAGAAAACCGTCACAAGAGATCGCTCATACACTGGCTTAGCAACTTTCTATGTATATTTTCTTCAATTTATTTCCTTCAATTTTTTAATTTCCTCAACGGTAATCCGAATGTAATTCACCGTCGGCGTCCGTTGGTTTTCCTCGGTGAGATTCCGGTCATCGATGGCGTTGATTGTTTGATCTCTCTCTGCATGTGCGTTAACTGTTATGGAACTAGCCGTTACTGTATTCGGGGTGTTCATGTTTTGTTTCGGGGATAATAGCTTAGGGTTTGTTAATTGCTCTGGATGCGTATTGGGTACAGGAGGATAAATGCTTGCTACCGGGAATCTAGGGTTTTCAAGCCAGGTCCTGGTGGTTTGCCTTGTGGTTCCGGTGATTTTCTTTGTCATTCGGCGGAAATGGCGGCTAGCTGTGGCAAGGAAGGAAGAGATCAAGAGGCTGTTGATTTTGGCTTCAGAGGAAGCCGTTAGGGCTGAGCTTGAGGCTTCTTCTGGATATGTTGCTGTTTCGCCGGTTGTAAGGGATTATCAGTGCGCGGTTTGTTACTGCCCGACCGTTACAAGGTGTGCCCGATGCAAAGCCGTTCGCTACTGGTATGTTATTCTAAATTCTTATAAATTTTCTCTGATTTAATAAAATCTGGTGGGTGGGTTGTGTAATTTTGCCATTTTTTGTTTTGTTTATATACCTGGTTTTTTGCAGCTAATATGGGGAATTTATGGTGGGTTTTGAGTGGATATATGATAAATTAGACGTTGTGCATTTCTCATTGCATAACTACATGTGAAACGACTGAATTTGTTTTCAAAGTTATTCCATGGTTTTTTATAAGTGTGGCTTTGTCTCACAACTGGATTTGTTTTATTAGTAGATGGGATCAAGGCTGCTTTGAGCGAATGCATTACTTTCTTTAACTTTCGAGGTTTTGCTTTGCATGCTGTACATAATTCTGCTATAAAGATAATGGGCATTTTTTCCATGAAAGTTTTCACTATTATTAAGATGTCTATCTTTATTTTGAGGGGACTATTTTTTTTTGAGACTTTAGGAAGCAGTGCTGCAATATAACTATAGAATTGAGATAAAGCAAACTCGTAAAACAATTTGCAGAGGGTGTTTCCATTTTGAGAATGTAGCTATGCCCACGTAAGTATGCTCTAGGCTTTGAATAGATACAGATAGAAAGACATGCAATTTGGTTGCTCATGGATGCCCTCCAAACTTGGGGAACTTTTGTTATTGTAAAGAAATTTGGAGGAACTGAATGTCTATGTGCCCTTATGCCTTGGAATCATGGGGGAAAGAGTTAGGAATATTACATTCCATTTTACTTAATGTAATGCTTTTTGAGTATAGAGAACCACATTCAGAGTGTATGTTGAAAAGATAAGGCTGATTAGGACGTTGATCTTCTAACAACTCCCTGACAAAGTTGATCTTTTTGAATGACTTTACTTTTTTTTTTTTTTGTTTGTTTGTTTGTTTGTTTGTTTGAGTATAGAGAACCACATTCAGAGTGTATGTTGAAAAGATAAGGCTGATTAGGACGTTGATCTTCTAACAACTCCCTGACAAAGTTGATCTTTTTGAATGACTTTGTTTGTTTGTTTTTTTTTTTTTTTTTTTTTTTTTTTTGTTTTTTGGGTCTGTTATAGCTACCTCATTGGTTCAAGGTTCTAAGTTTCTTAGGGACATGAATCGGAATGAAGATTATATGCATATTTATCAAATACTATAGTTCTTATTAAAACGTGTTGATCTAAGTGTTTAGAGGCTAAGGTCTTAAGGCAAGTTGCCCTCCCTAATAGGGCAAGTTATGATCCTTACTGGTTATAGCTACCTCATTGGTTCTAGGTTCTAACATGAATTGGGATGAAGATCATATGCATATTAATCAAATACTAGCTCTAATTGAAATGTGGTGATCAAAGTCTTAAAAGGCTTAGGTGATCTTGAGGCATTTTGCCCGAATGGTGCAAGCAATGATCCTCAAAATTTATGTGTATTAAATTTAAAAGAAATACTAATAAATAGTAAGTAATAGAATATTAATAAAACATAATTTGATAATTAGAAAATGGATTTTTTGACGATTTTAATTGTTCCATATTTAACTTCTTCTTTTTTATTTTTTTAAGTTTTACAATTTTTTTCCCCAATTTAGTCTGCCAAAAGCATACAGTGTTAACAATGTCATCACTGCACAATGGAGAAATTTAGTCAGATTAGCTTAAAAGAAAGAAAGATGGTTTGAGTGGTGTAATAAAAAAATTAAGTTGAAGATTAACATAACAAACATTGAGTTGAATTGTGAAAAGGAAAACAATAATAAACAGGAAATGAACAAAATAATCAAAATAACAAGTGATACAAATAAAACTGGAAATTTAATATATATAATAAATGGGAAAAATGTGGTGTACTGGGGGATATGAAACAATAGAAAAGAACAGGACATTGGAGGATGTATGGATGCGTGGATGGAGAGGAAAGACTAGAAAAGAAAGGGAAGAAAAAAAAAAATGATGTGGTCTAATAACCTGGCTTCTTCTGAAATCAGCTCAGCAAGGACAGCTTGTGCAGCAGCTTCCTCCTCTTCACTCTTTATCTCTTTCTATTTTTTTCTTTTCCTAAGAACCAACCTTTGCATTTATGTCCAGCACCTTCTCTGCCAAAAGAGCAGCAAGTAACTCGTAAACTGAAGCTTAATTTCTCCTTTGCTCTGAATGTCTTTCCCTTTTATTTTTATTCATAGAAAGGCATCTCGAACAAGATTGATTTAACCGAACCCAACCCAAGACACCATTTATCAAAACTAATAATATAATATGCAGATTTGAGGCTTAGGGTGAGAAGTACGCCTCCGTTATTTATATAACTTGCCTCACCCTGACCCTGATGCATATTGCAAACAAGTTTTAAAATGCTGGTATTTATTTGAGTGGCAGTCATATTTTTTTCTATCGACTTTCCTGTTAACACTCTGCTCAACCCCCCAAAACAAGAACCAACAAAAAAAAAAAAAAAAAAAAAAAAAGTGTTATTACTGTTATGTCTAATTTTGATGTTTGTTGTGTTACTAAAATGATGCTAGAGTGGAGAAAATAATTCATCATCTACATTTTATGTTGAGGGGTGGATTGTTTTAATTGTCAATATGCTACCTCTGTATTTAGTTTTTAATTTGGTGGATGGCCTATCACGAGCCAGAATGTTGGAGATGCATTGTGCCAGGTTTATGCCTAGTTGTCAAGTTAGCCTTGGCTATTGACAGAGATATATTTTTCTAAAAAGTTGAATAAAAGGGTGAATGGGAAGGTGAACATGATATGGTAAGACGTGAATATGATATGGTAGGTATTATAATTAAGGATCTGAATATCTAGGACTAGGAAAGAAATTGAACTTAAATGACATTCATGGACAAGAGAAGGTAACTTGTTTTGATTATTAAATGTTTAAATATGCATTTAATTAACATATTTCTCTTATTGCATTATATGAATCTTAAATTGGATAATCATGGCATAGAAAACATCCCTTCTAAAATAAAGATTTTATTGCTTCTATCATACATTACAGATTTTCAGAGCGGAAACATGAAAGTTACTTTACTTGTTTTATCATGTTAGATGTTATCAATGATTAGATTAACATATTTCCCTTCTGTCAAACTACAGGTTTATATATTTTTCTTTTCAATTTCTTTTCCTTCTAAAGCCTGACATTTTTGTACTATATTAGTTTTCATATTACTGATATCAAATCTGAATATTTAGTTCTGGAAAGTGTCAAATTATCCACTGGAGACAAGGCCACAAAGAAGAATGTCATCCTCCCAGCCCAATTCAGAGGATTTCGGATGTGACAAATGATTCTGCCCAGAAGGTTGGTGAAGAACACTATGAAGTTTACAGTCAGAAATTTGAAGGCTCACAACAGGATAAACCGAGTGAAGCATTCTCTGAGGAACCTGCATTCAAATGTCCCAGTACTACTGAAGTTCCATTAGAGGAGGGTGGTGATAATAAGCTTGAGGCTCCTACAGGTGGCAAAGAGACATTTGATTCTTCTGACTCATCAGCCACATCATTTTCTGGATTTTCTACTTCAACTGCTAGTGGTGAATCATCCGATGATATTTCTGTCAGCGAGAGTGTTAGCTCAAGTGAACCTGATAATTCAGATGGACATCTATCTGCTGATGGTGCACTTGAAATGCTTCAGTCTTCTTTTAACATGGCAAATGTGGGTCAATCTAAGCCATTATCTCCAAAGTTTGCTAGCTTGGTCACCTCTGCAAATGGTTTTACTAAATTAAATCAAATTAAATCTAGTTCTCGTGATGAAGAGAGTCGGTGCGCATCGTCTTGTTCTTCTGGTTGGCACAATAATGTAGTACGTGATGGTTCAAATGCCAAGCCTTGTTCTTGTTTCTGGGGTAAAACTCTCGACCCTCGTGTGTCCCCTAGTGATAGCCGCGACGATTCTAATGCATCTGATTCCATTGGAGACGGTAGTGCCAAGTTATCAGATACTGGATCTTTGCATTTCTCATTATTCAATTTATCTGGACATAGTTCTCCTCTCTTGCATGCCCAAGGCTCTGGCGCAAAAGGCATTCTATCAGGTGATGCACTGTCAGCTGTGTTGGCTGGTGACAAGTCTACTAATGCAGCATCTTTATCAGAAAATGTTGAAGTTGGTAAGCCTAAGATCAGGGACTCCCAATCCTTGAAATCTGAAGCTTCTAATAATATCAAGGATGATTCGAGAAGTACATCACAAAACTTCAAGTCCAGAGAAGTTAAAGCTGTGCCGCTTGGTATTGAAAGTGTTTCTAGATTTAGAGATTCATCAAATGATATTAACTTGCCATCCACAAGCTCTGAGAAGACGGATAATATTGCTAATGATTGCGGCAGGATTTCTAATATGTCGAGCTCTCAAAAAGGTGGATCTTCGTTGTCTAGTGTTTCTGATGCTCCTTTAGCATCTAGTGTTAGGGGGTGCTCGGTTACAAGTGTGAGAACCGGAGTTGTTGATTCTGTTCAGGCTAGAACTGTTGGTTCCTCTCAGGTTTTGAACTCCCCAAATGCTAAGAATGGCTTGAGAACTTCTGTACAAAGAGTTGTTGAGCAATTTAGAGGTTCCAAAATGTCAAAGCACAATCTATTGAGTAATGGGTGCGAGATTGCTAGGAGATACACTGACAAGGTTTTGCTTTTATTTTATCGCATTGATATCTTTTTAAAACAGTATAGGAGGAATAAGTTAAAACTTTGAGTTAAACACTTGTATTTTTTGCAGGGCCTTTTTCCCTATGAGTTATTTGTCAAGCTATACACTTGGAATAAGGATGAGCTACGCCCATCTGGCCTTATAAATTGTGGGAACAGGTAATGTTGGATGGTTCTAGTTTATTGGAAAATTTCATTGGGAAACTATATGGGCATATTCATTGATTCCTTAAGGTCCCATTTGAGAAGTGTCAAAGTTGGGAGGGAAATTGATTCCCGGGATTTAGTTTCCTAGAAATTAGTTTCCTAAGAATTAATTTTTCTCTTATTATGTTTGGTAAGTGATCGGAAAGTTGAGACTTATAAGTAATTAAATTTAATATTGTATAATAAATTAAAGTTAAATATGTATTTTAAAAAAATTTCAAAATTATTTTGTTTGATATTCTCAAAATGACACCTTCATAGGTGGGAACAACTTTCCCTTATATTTTCCTACATTGTTGGGAATCTAATTTATTGAGCTCATACTTTTCCATTTCACGATGATATCCAAATAAAAGAAAATTATCGCTTTTCCAAAGGATTTAGATTCCCACTAACTTTACCGTTATCCAAATAGGGTGTAAGTGATTCAGATATGTCCTGTACAAAGTATTGTAGCTCTGTTCTGTCCTGTGATTTTTCATGTAAGTGGCCACCCTATGTTGTTTGTTAATCAGATTTCGTTTAGACAACCATTTTTTATTTTTCTCCATTTGTATATTTCATCATCATCCATCTGTTGTGCGCATTACCAAGGCTAGTGAATGAATTCAGTCTATGTTATTATTTCATGCAGCAAGCTCACTGAATCTCTTATTTTCTGCTAAATTTAAAAATAATTGAATATGCGGTGATGTGGGATAATGATTTACCGTTATTTTTTATTGTTATCACCTATGGTAAGCCACAGCACTTCCCAATAAATTTGTTAGTTTTGTACTCTTGGCAGCCCTTGATATGAAGTGTCATGATGTGTAGTGTATATGGCTATAGTATTTTGCTGATCTATTGTCTGTGCTTGTCTGAGTGCATGCATGAAGCATGTCTTCTTATTTGCATATCTGGCATTTTCGATTTAATTAATGGCATATTAACCAAAGGACATGCAATTCTTTTGGAATATACTTTCAGCCTAGTTGATTTTACATGTATGTATAACATAATGTAATTAACCCACAATTATTTTTGAGTTTATACTACTGGGCCTTAGGTGTATCCAATATCTATATTAAAACCAGTACTGAATTCCTTTTTTCTATTTTCTTTTTTATTTCATTTTTATTTTTTTATTTTTAAAAAATAAAATTAAAATATGATCCTTAAATTTACTTGTTGTAATTATCTTGTCTGGAACAAATTTTCAGTGCTGTTTCTGACATATTTCCATTCCTCTTCTTCCAGCTGTTATGCCAATGCTGTACTCCAGTGCTTAGCATTTTCTCCTCCGCTGACTGCTTATTTTCTTCAAGGACTTCATTCTAAAACATGTATGTTATTAATCGTCTGTAATCTATTAACAATTCATGTTAATCTTTTATATATCTATGTGTCTATTGCAGTATGTAATTCCTTCATTTTCTTTCTTTTTTCAGGTGTGAAGAAAGAATGGTGTTTTGCCTGTGAATTTGAAAGTTTAATTTTGAAGGTAAAGGAAGGGAAATCTCCACTCTCTCCTATTGGAATACTATCCCAACTACAAAATGGTGGAAGTCAACTTGGTAATGGGAGGGAAGAAGATGCACATGAATTTCTAAGGTGTGCAATCTTACTTCTTTGAAATCTACATATGAACCTAGTCAAAATTTCATGTATTTTGTTTTATGAAAATTGTTTCTCAAGTCATTTAATGAATTTAACTTGCAGGTATGCTATTGAGACAATGCAATCTGTATGCCTTAAGGAAGCTGGACTAAATGCATCAAGCTCTTTGGAAGAAGAAACAACTCTTATTGGTCTTACGTTTGGAGGATACCTCCGCTCAAAGGTGAGTGATGATTTTTAAGGGATAATGATTTTGGATTTTGTTG
The DNA here is from genome assembly GCF_031755915.1 of Ziziphus jujuba. NCBI lineage: Eukaryota > Viridiplantae > Streptophyta > Magnoliopsida > Rosales > Rhamnaceae > Ziziphus > Ziziphus jujuba. Next base: position 19,854,695 of record NC_083383.1, on the reverse strand, counting down.
GATCATGCTATACCAATATGCTGGTTGCTTATCTTTACTTGGAATGTTGATGTTGGTTGCCATTTAAGTTGTAGCCAAGTAAAAAATATTCTTGACTGGAATATGAATGACAATTATAAGTTAAATGATTGGGTCTGCAGATAAAATGTACGAAGTGCCAAGGCAAGTCTGAGCGGCAGGAAAGGATGATGGACCTTACTGTTGAGATTGAAGGGGACATAGGAACCCTGGAAGAGGCTCTTCGACAATTTACAAGCACTGAGACCTTGGATGGTGTAAACAAGTACCAATGTAGCAGGTTGGTTGACCTTTCTCTGTCACAAACTTTTTGGTTTTATAGTTGTAAAGTGTATTCTGTGTTTAACCTTCAGTTATAATTCTTTCAGTAAATCAGGTTGTTACACAATGTGTATTCCATTAAAACCATTTTTAGTAAAGTGTAGGAGAATATAAATATTTGAGTTTAAAACTTAATGCTATAAAATATATTTGGAAAATAGGTTTGGCTTAAGTGTTAATACTTTTCAGAAGGCATATATCTACTAGTAAGTTAGGGTGGAACGTTTGATGGCATTTGATTTTGAGCTGTTTGTCATTGTTGTGTTTTCTTCTACCTTGAGGATTAACTGTTTGTACCATTAATGAAGTGTAAAACCTATTAGTCTGTCTTGCTCTGCATGAAAAGTCTTCATCTTGGTCTAATATATTATTTATACCCAAGCCTTTTGGGCCTTTTGATAACAAAAGTTGCCTTGCATTTGTGTTTAAATCCTTTTAATGTTTTATCATTATAAATATAAGAGTAAAAACATTTGTTAATGTTTAAATATCTTATGCTTTTGTTGGATATGACATGTTGTGACATGTATTTATGGTGTGACCATAATGAGTGCCTGGAAGACATGTGGGATCAAGACAAAGTGGATATAAATCTTATGAGCTTGCTTACCGATTATTACCGAACATTATTTGTTAGATCTCCTCTTCTATCCCCATAGTGCAATAGGAATAGAGTGCGGGATGAAGGTTTGATTGGGCTAGGCTTGTTGAAAATTTTTCTTCATAACTTTTCATGGTTTTAGCATATAATTTATGCTTGTGGAATTGTGTGGAAGCTTATCTTATTTTCTTTATATTTAATACATATTATATTTGGGAATTGGGTGTTGTCCTTTCAACGTCATACACGGAGTTTGGACTATGGGTATAATTATCTTTACTAAATTCTCTGAATGGTTCAAAATTTTGCATTGATGATGATGATGATGATGATATTATGTCATTGCTGATTTATTTGATCAGATGCAAAACCTATGAGAAGGCCAAAAAGAAATTGACAATACTGGAGGCTCCCAATATTCTTACAATTGCACTGAAGCGATTTCAGGTGATTCCTTAAGTCAAAAGATAGCATTTTATTGTCTTATCCAGATTCTGATTGTTTTCTTTTGCGCATGTAGTCGGGCAAATTTGGGAAGCTCAACAAGCCAATTTGCTATCCAGAAATTCTGGACTTGGCACCATTTATGAGTGGGACAAGTGATAAATCACCTATATACAGGCTTTATGGGGTGGTTGTTCACTTGGATATCATGAATGCTGCATTTTCTGGTCACTACGTGTGCTATGTTAAGAATATGCAGAACAAGTGGTTCAAGATTGATGACAGCACAGTATGTTCTCAAAACCTTTTGGGTTCCCCAGTTTACATACTTTATCCACTTTTGGGTTTTTCTATCTATGAACTGCGAGCCATGAATTATTTGAATTTTCTGTTCAGAATGGGTGGTTAGTGGTTTGGACTTGGGAGACAATGATGTATTATTAGCTGGCTTTTAAGTCCTTGAAAGAGGCTACACAAAATAATTTGGGAGCAGTAGTAACAACTTTTTGTTCTAACTTTTTTGTGATTAAGCTAGCCTATCATGTTTGATCTTGCATGTTTGCCTATTATGTATCTATCATGACATAGAACTACTATTTCAGAGCTTTCCTAACCATTTTCTTGGCTGTCGTTGGGTAGGTTACGGCTGTAGGACTGGAGAAAGTCTTGACAAAAGGAGCATACATGCTTTTTTATTCGAGGTGACATTTTTTGCAGTGTAACTATTTTCATTTAAGTTCTCTGTACTTGTATTTTTTGGGCTTATGATAATCAACTACCTCACAGATGCTCACCAAGGGCCCCAAGATCAATAAGGAGTAGAATAGTATCTTCTGATCCCAGAACGAAAGCTATGCCTTCGTGGATTGGTGGAAAGCCTACCACATTGAATTCTAAATCCAAGTCGACGAATGCTGGTGTTGCCCCGTTTTTCCCGAGTTCAAATCCTCTGGAACGATCAGCCAGTGTTGAATCATTTTATATGAGGTTCCAGCAGTTGCAGAAGATTTTAGAAGAGGACTCATCAAGTGACAATTCTTCCCTTATTAGCAGCAATTCTGATGAAGGTTCCTGCAGTACAGAAAGCACACGAGACTCAACCAGCACAGATGACTTATCAGATTACATATTTGGTGACTCAGGACGGGGTTGGAATAGCCCATGGAGGAATTCCTCTGATTCTGACACTTCTTCATCTTCTTCCTCTCCCCTGTATTCAAAGCATTCACAGCTTTCTGATCTTGAACAGTGCGATTCGATTGCCCCTGAAACCAGCAGGCCTCAAACTGATTGTGCTGATGATGTCTGGGATAAGTTAACTAATGGTCGTGTCAGGCGGGTGAATTTGGAACATGGACCCATTTTGCATTCTCACTCGCCTAAACATTGTTCCAAGGTACCAAGTAGTAATAGTTGTAGTGGTAAGGAAGCTGACTTGGAGAGATTAGGATTTGACTCTGTAAATGATGTAAAATTTGATTTATCGTTTAGAAGGTCAACTAGAGAAAGAACGGTCAATATTTGATTATATAACATATCGAGTTAGAGAGCAGCGATAAATAAGAGATTGAGAGGGGGGATGTATGTAAATAGAACCCTTCAACTGGTTTTTATTTACAGAATCAACCATCACCGTTTTGGCATTGTATTACCGACCCAATTGTTTAGAAATCATAATTATATTTATATCAAGATTCTGCAAGGAGGCCTGACTTTTAAGACTTGATTTGCTGGTACGCCTTGACGCCTGTGCGCCGATTCAGTTAGTAGGCCTTGCCTCAGGATAACAAAATGCCTCAAGATCTTTAAAATTAGGTTAATATCCTATAGATTCCATGTAGTTTATCTCTATTGTAAAAAATACCTTATGATTTGAAACAATTTAAAAAATTTTAAGCAGTTAACTTCTATTCAAAAAATTCTCTCCTATGTGGCATCATTAAATGATTTAAATGCCCTTGTAATTAAAAAATAAATTAATAATTACTTATATATGTAATATGATATATAAATTTATGTTCATGATCAATATATATATATATATATATATATACAAATACACATTTATTACCGTTTTAGAAAATATCATTCGAATAAAAAAATTACTTATTTAATTTTGTTACATTACTAATTATCATATTTTATTACATATTTTGTTATATTTCGTTTGTTTTGTAGATATAGATAAATTTAGGTATATAAAATTCAGCAAATAACTAAATATATCAATTAATTGTGTTATTTTACCATTAAAAAATTGTTACTTTTACCATAACAAAATTTGATTAATATTTTACATAAATTTGTTTTTTTATTTTCTATTATATATATATATATATATATATATTTATATATATTTATAAATTTTAAATTTGATTTGTAACACAGTTTTTTATTTTGTGAACTCTATTTTTCTATATTTCCCCAAAAAAATTCTTTTATTTATTTATTGATTTATGACTAAAATCTGTACAAAATATTATACAGAAATTGCATGAAAGAAAAAAAAATAGAAAAAGCAGAAATGAATAAATGAATAATTTATAAATAAATTTATCGATAAATGAATATTTTATTAATTTAAAAACAATATTATATTTTTTAGAAGTAGTTCTATTAATTATATAAGTATTTTTCATTTTGCAAAACATATTTAAAACTTATAAATAATTGAAAAAAATGTAGTCAAAAATTAATATGTGCATATAGAATCTAAAAGCTATCGTGAACAATGTATATTTACAAAAGCCCCACAAAATATTAATATTGTATGGATAATAAGCGCATATATATATATATATATATATACACACACTTTATATAATTTTTTGCTACAAAATGAAAATGCATTTTAAACTATTACAGATAAGATTGAATTTGGTTTAGATACATAGAAGAAACAAAAAACTTTAAATGTATATTTTGGAAAATAAAAAATGAATTAAAAAGATAAAAGTTGTTAAGTAAAATTAACTTAAAATAGAAAATAAAGATAAAATTACTTTAATATGTATCATAAATGTTTATCACTTATTATTATTATTATTATTATTATTATTTTGGAAGTTTAATCAATTATTAATTTATATATGAGATGGCTCCTAAAAGATTTTCAAAATAATTATTATCTTTATGCATTTAACATGGTTATTTACTGAATACACTAGCCCAAGTTAAGACTGATCAATTTTATTTATTTAGTGGAATTATTTATCTATTAAACATTTATTTATCAATGTTTTACTATAATTGTATTGATATTGTGTGATTATAGGAAAGGCATTGAGTGGCTTCTTGTCTATATGCTCCTTCTTACGAGGAGGAAAAAAATCAGATTTTGGAATAAACTATTTGATGTGATTAGTGCCCATTCAAAAAGCCTTGAATTATTGTTAATTGTTATAAAATGAAAAAATTCCGTTTAAGTTCTTCCAGTTTTATCTTAATTATAATATTTAGAATTTATCTTTAATATGTTAGTTTTTAAAGTTAAAAATTATAAATGTAATTATATCAAAACAAATGGGTCTAAATAAAATTTATCTTTATAAAATAAATCAATATTAACAAGATGAAAACATGTAGAGAAAATATAAAATAGAAAGGAAACCATCAAATTTTATTACTTCGTTGTAGTACCCTAATCTCTCCTTATATAGATAAATATCAGGGTTTATTAATATAAGTAATGGAATATAGATCTAAGAATAAAAAATCTCTCACTAATCTAGATTTATATTGATTTCAGTAATGTGTAGATATATATATATATATATATATATATATATATATATATATATATATATATATATATATATATATATGTATATCTATATTTATATAATGCTCTTCTTTATTCGTGTTTACTAATATTAATAATGGAATAGAAATATAAAAAATATAAAATCTCTCAATAATCTAGACCTATATTGATTTCAGTAATGTATATATATATATATATATATATCTCCATATTTATATAATACTCTTCCTTGGACATTACATTGCCATGTTCATACCTCATTAAAACCTTGTTGGTACCATGTCTATATGCTATTATCTCATTAAAACCTTTAATCGAAAAAATCCTATGCGATAAAAACTTGATTTAAGAAAATATAGTATAAATATAAGCCTTCTAAGCTTGATCTATTAGGTCAATAAATTGCTCACACACGTCTATATATATATATATATATATATATATATACATATATATTCACCCTTCATTTGTGCGGTGCAAGTTGAATAATCCTCAAATTTTACATTACGTATGACTCATGAATGTGCTGAACTAGGGATATCAAACATGCATAATTATGCCCAACCTTATGCATTGGCAAAATTAAGAATCGTAGTTGAAGATCAACAGAAAAAGAATATAGATCAGCATGGTGGAAATTTGTACTTCTACATTGAACCAAATTTTGTCCGGTATTCGTCCATGAGAGAATTGGTCTTATGTAAATATACTCATATATATATATATATATATATATTTCTTTAATTAATTTTATTATTTTTATTTTTCCTTTTTTAAATTATTCTTTTTTTTTTTTTCACCGCTCATGTCTTTCTCCCCCCTGTTTATTTAATTCATTGTCTATGTTTTTATTTATTGTAATGTCTTTTTTCTTTTGTATTTTTACTCTTTTTTTTGGGTCAAACTTTATCTATTTATAATTTTAAATCAAAGCCTTTTATTTTTTTTTTATTTCTCATTTCTTTAGTATCAATTTTGTCTTATCTAGCATGCTTTTTCAATTTTTTTTTCTATCTTTACTATTTAATTTTTAATATAGCAACGGACACCATTTTTCATTTTTTAAAAAAAATAATTTTTGACTCTTTTTATTATTTATTTATTATAATGAGCCTTCATGTGACTATGATTTCTTATCAATTATATATATATATGTATATATATATGTATACATTTGATTTTAACTTAATTTTCATTGTTGTATTACTCATTTGTTTATTGTTTTTACTCAAATCTTTTGTTTTTACTTTCGTACTCTCTGTATTCTTTTTATACAAAAAGGGTATACGAGAAGACTAATAATTGGAATGCATGGATAAATTTAAAAAAAAAAAAAAACAGAAAATAAAGAATTAATGAGTTATAAAAAAAAAAAAAAAAAAAAACACTATCGAGAAAATAGGCAATACAATCCTTTGTACGTAAAAACAAAATGAAGAACTTATGAATTTTGAAGTAGAATTAAAGAATTTGAGTAAAATTAAAAGAGTGTGTTACTTGAGACAAAGTCTGTCATAGGTGGGTTTTTTTTTTTTTTTTTTTTTTTTTTTTTTTTTTTTTTGGGGGGGGGGGGGGGGTTTGATTTGATACCCTATAAATTCTGAAAGAAAAAAAAAAACTTTGTTATCAAAACTATTAGATCCTAATAAATTATCTAGGATAAATTAATGATAAAAAAAATCATAAATAAAAAAGAATAAGAAAAGATTTAGGTTAAAAATGGATGAATCATTAATGTTCTTTTATGATTTAACATTTTTGAAATTTAAAAGGTAAGAAATGTAAAATAAATAAATAAATAAGTTGAAACAAACTTTACATTAATTATAGGTATGCACTTAATTCTAATATATATTAGTATTAACAACTTGGGTAAAAAATATGTAATTAAAAAAAATTAATTTTTTTTAAGTGATGATTCTCATATGAGTAATATTGTTTTAAGTAATATAAAAATTTCAATAAATGAGAATTTTTATAAATCAATGATTAAAAAATGTAATAGAACAATTAGATTAAACTATTCCTAATTCTTAATGTTATTTAATAAGTGAAAATGTTATAATTAGTTGATAATATTTAGAATTTTTATTTCCCTCTAGTTTGCTTTCCATGCCAAACGAAGGATAGAAAACTGCTTTCCATTTTTCCTAAGTCGTACCACCCAAGAAGAGAAATATTTTGGAATCTTTCCATACCTCAACTTTTCCATTCATTTTCTCTCTTCCATCTTTTCTATTTTCTAATCTCTCTTACTAGACGGAGACCAAAGCTTCATATCATGACCAATATGTTAATTAATCAATTGCAAATAATACACTATTAAATCTTAGATGTAGAATAGGGATAAATTGGTAGAAAGTATTCTCAACTAATTAAAATGGATTAAATAACTAAAAGCTCAATCTAATTAGCTTTTGGTTACAATTAATAGGCGACGTAAGTTTGAACATAAATAAAATTGAAGAAGTTGATAGTATAAGAATAAAACTAGGTTAATGTAACATATAAGTTAACCATACCATACGAGGCCGATTGAATATTGAGTTAATCCTCAGACTAATGTTTGCTTGATTAATGGATAATAAGATTGTCCATATGAAATTAACTTAGGTTTACAATTAACAATGATTAGCCTCAAACTTAGATAGGAGGGATATACTGTTTGGAATTTTTCCATCCATTCACTTTTCTATGCCTTCTCATTTTTCTATCATTCCTGGTTTCTATCCCTCCTACCAAATAGAGGCTTTTAGCATTCATATCATAACCAATATGCTAAATTACTGATAACGAATAATACACTGTTAAATCTTAGATATGTAATAGGGCTAAGTTGATAGACAGTATTCTCAACTAATTAAAGTGGATTAAATAATTAACAGCTCAAATTAATTAAGTTTAGCTACAATTGACAGGTGAAAGTTAAAACATGAGTATAAAATTGAAGAAGTTAGATTGTATAAGAATAAAAATAGGTTAATGTAACATATAAGATAACCATATGCCATGAATAGGTTAACCATTCCATATGACACCATCTGAATATTAAGTTAATACTCAGACTAATATTTACTCGATTAATGTATAATAATGGTTTTCCATATGGTATGGGTGATTATCAATGGCTCATTGTCATCGACTAATTAACTTAATGGGTCTACAATTAATAATGATTAACCTCAAACTTAGATATTTTATTAAAAACATCAAACTTAGATAGGATTTTTGGGTTTTTTGGCTGATGCGGCCTTTCAAGCCCATTGGATCCGAGTAATGTGTCAGTAGCTAGTTAGTACTTAAAAGTGCTGTAAATAATAAACTAATAATTAATAAATTAATCCAATATCCATGAATTACCTGATTAGCTAGTCAGTCAGGTGGTAGCCACTACCTACCGAAATCGTGCTGAACTGTAATATCGTCCATCATCTAGTATATAGCATTTGAAATTTTTTATGTGTAATTTAATTTAAAATGAGAAAAATTTATTAAAAAAGAAAAAAATAAAAACACAAAAAACAGAAAGGATAATGATTGGAAAATTTAATGTAATTTTTGTAAATAAAAAATGTGTGGAAAAGCTGCTTGAACCAACCGACAGACAAGGAGAAGCATGGGTTAGTTTTCTTGGCTTGGAATTGAAGGGATATGAATAGCTACGGCAGTTAGAACCACTCTCTTCCTCTCTTTCACTCACTCTCTCATCACTCTCTCTATCTCTCTCATCTGTCTTGGATCTCTCTCTCTCTCTCTCTCATACACACACAATTACATTTTACACACAAACAACACTGGATGTACGGACATCCTTTTGTTGCTTTGACCGGCGGCGCCACCACCACAAAGTCGTAGAAAAAGTCTCTCACCCTCTCACCCTCCCTCCACTTGTCACCCCGACTCTCAGCTCGTCAAGAGCTCCATCCTCTTTCTCTCTCATCCACAAATTTTAACCCAAAACCAATTACTTCCCACTAAAAACTAGGACTATTACCCCTTAATTTTCACCATACAACCCAAGAACAGCTTTCACTACAAGAACAAACTCCACCGCTTTCCTTCTTCCATAAATTCTTCGCCTAATTTACCCTGTTACTTTTCCTTCTCTTCTTCAATCTTTATCTATTTCTCTCGGATTTGTTCCAAGCTTTTTTTTTTCTTTTTTTCTTTTTTTTTAATTGGGTTTTTCTGATATTGCATGGCTTTGATTGTGGACCAACAATCGAACTTGAAGCACTTTTGTCGAATCTGCAAAAAAGGTTTTGGCTGTGGCAGGGCGCTGGGTGGTCATATGCGGGCGCATGGAATAGGCGACGAGAGTGCCCACATCGACGACGAAGACCAGGCCAGTGATTGGGAGGAAAAGCTGGGCGGCAACGTTCCACCTAGCAACAAGCGCATGTACGCTTTGAGAACCAACCCGAATCGTCTAAAGAGCTGCCGGGTTTGTGAGAATTGTGGCAAGGAGTTCTTGTCCTGGAAATCCTTTCTCGAACATGGGAAATGTAGCTCGGAAGACGCCGAGTCTCTCGTGTCATCACCGGGCTCCGAAGGCGACGACGGCAATGGTAGAAGAGGCTGTGGTGGTTGGTCTAAAAGAAAGAGATCATTGAGAGCCAAAGTTGGCAATTTCAATTCCCATTGCCCTTCTAGTGAGGAAGAAGATCTTGCTAATTGCTTAATGATGTTGTCCAATGCTACAGTTGATCCTTCGCTGGCGGAGGCCGAGGAATCATGTGCGTCCGCAAGCAAAGATGAAGAACAACAACGGAGCAGACACCACCCATTGAATTTCATTGCTCCTATTTCTTGTAGTGTTCCTCCGGACAACAACAAGGCCAAAGGGGTCGCCAAAGGTTTGTTCGAATGCAAAGCTTGCAAGAAAGTTTTCAATTCCCACCAAGCCTTGGGTGGTCATAGAGCTAGTCACAAGAAGGTTAAGGGGTGTTTCGCTGCTCGCCTTGACCACCTCGACGATAGTCTAGCGGACGACGACGTTATCACACATGAAGAATTCTTCCCAACTAAATCCAATTCAACCTTGCAGTTCGACCATGGCTCTAATGCCCCACTGGCTACGTCGTCCAAGAGAAAATCCAAAGTGCATGAATGCTCCATTTGTCACCGAATTTTCTCGTCGGGACAAGCATTGGGGGGCCACAAACGGTGCCATTGGATCACCAGCAATACCCCTGACACGTCCACATTAGCTAAGTTTCATCAGTTTCAAGAAACCATGGAGCAGGTTAATCAAACGGCGCCCAAGTTGGAAACTATGGAGGCTCTTGATCTCAAGCTAGATCTTAACCTGCCCGCGCCAGTAGACGAACTAGCCGGAGGCCGGCGTGAGCATGTAAACCGACATAGCTTTGAGATGTCTACAGAAATTTACTTACAGCCTTGGATAGGAGTAAAAGAAGAGGAAAATAATCAACATCGCTGTCAACAAACCCTCCACCAAAAGCACCAAAATGACAATGACAACATTAATAACGATGAGTACAAAAATAACAACAACAACAACAACAACAACAACAACAATAATAATACTAGTAATGGTTCGATGATGATGCAGAATGTGGATGATGAAGTAGACAGTAAGGTGAAGTTAGCAAAGCTAAGTGAGCTTAAGGATATCAACATGAGTGAGGGTTCCTCACCATGGTTGCAGGTCGGTATTGGTTCAACTACTGATGTTGGTGCTGACCCTTAATTTTTTGTTGTCAAAAAACTATATGTGAGAGGATATTTTCCCTTATTCTTTTTTTTTTTTCCTTTTTTCTTTTTGGGTATTTAACTAATTAAGGAACTGTAATTATAAACTCAACAAGCTCATAATTCAATATTCAATGTAAATTTTGGTGGGTCAATGAGAACTCCCATTTTTTATAAGCCCTGATTCTCAGTTCAGGCACATTTATTATTCTAATAAACCACATTTTTCTTCAATTATAAACGTTTTTTTATTCAATGAGAATTTTTGGACAAGAACAAGTTTATTATTAATTTCTAACGATTAGATTTCACTTGTTATGGCAAGTTGTTTAGGGTACGTAGATAATGCCATATTGACAAACTAGTTTGCCTCTGTTGTTGTGCTCTTTGAGTAAGATGTGCACTAATTATGCAGTTTGGCACCATCCTCCTCTCACCCAAAAAAGTAACAAAGGAAAATAAGAAAACACATATGTCGGGTGGAGAAGAGCTCTGGTTGTGTGTTTCGTGCACTTCCATGACTTGCTATTACCTCAAATGATAATAAGTTAGATCATATTAACATAGTGTACAATGTTAACTACAAATGAAAATCAATATATAACTTTAAATTATACTGACACTATAATATTAATTACTAATAAAAGTAATATTATCGAAATTCATAACTTACTATATAATGTTAGTATAGCATATATGTGACATATTATAGTATTAGTTTTGAAAATGTACATACCAACATATGTTAACTAATTATATGACTATATGAGTATATGTTATAATAGTAATATATAATATTGTACATCGATTATACTACAGTTCTACTTTAGTGCATATTTAATATATACCATAAAAAAATTATATTATACTATATGTTAACATATAACAGAATATATACAACATAATCATATCAAGTAATGTATTAATATTTATTAAAAAAATAGTATATTAATATTATAGTATACTATTTATATAATATTATAGTATATTATTTATATTGTTAACTAACGTATGTTATTATATTAAAATAGTATAATATTATTGATAGAATATGTGGACAGCCAACTAACAAACAAAATTGACACAATCGGCCAAGCTGTCATCATCTAAAAACAAGACAAATTTGTTACTAATAGATGAGTACAAGAGAGATTTTGTTCTACAAGGATTGATCAGTTGTAAAGCTATCTCCAAGGGTTTATATACTGATAGACTTGTAGTTAGAGAAGGATTGTTCTTTCTGTAAATAGAAGCTGCTATTTTTCTTTTATCTGCAATATTGCAGACAGGTATATATAAATGTATATCGCAGCTTGTATGAGTGTGTGGGAGAAATAGTGCGTATGTTTACGTGGAGCTAGACCAAAGAAAGTTTTTTTAAAATCTTATATAAATAGTTTCTTCCTCTCTATTTTGTTTCATTAAAAACAGAGGAAGTTTTATTTTACAAAATAATTTCTTAGAACTTTGTCTTTCATCATGGTATTAGAGTAGGTTGCAATCATGGATCTTAATGTTGCTGTAGAAGTTGAACCAAGACTCTCAATTCAATCATTCCATCAATGCTAGAGTCTAATATCAATCAAATTAGACTTCTCAAATTTTTTGCTGTGGCACTCTCAAATCATTCCTCTCATTTGGAGTCTTGGCATTTATCATCATATTTCGAGTAATGCCTAACCATTAAGTGAATTGGAAAATGAGCATGGTAGCAAGGATGTTAATCCAAACTTTGCTTTGTGGGATAACAATGATGGACTTTTGATCACTTGGCTGCTTGGTATCATGTCTGTGGATGTTATCAGCTTTACCTTTGGTCTTATTCTTGTGTGGAAAGCTGTTGAAGAACACCTTCTACTAGCTACTAAGTAGAAGGAAAATTTTCTCATTGATAGCCTCATGGGATTGAATAAAGGGAGTCAATCAATTGATGAGTATATCCATAAGTTTACTTTAATCTGTGATAACCTGGCTGCTATTGACAAACTAGCGGTTGATTTAGACAAATGTTTTCATTTATCTCGTGGGTTAGGTGTCAAATATCAGCCTTCTCGTTTAGCAATGCTGATAAAACCTCTATATCCATCTTTTACTCAATTTGTCTAAGCATTGAAAGCACATGATCAAGCTCTTATTTATAGTCAATTGGAAGAAAAACAACTTGTAGATTATGCACAAGCTTTTGTAAGCAACCGTGACAGAGGTCGAGGTCCCAACTCAGGAGGAAGGTTTAACTCTTGGGGAAGAGGATTTATCCCTGCTGAACACTTCACAGCAACATTTCCTTCAAATTTGGAAGCCTCAAACTGATCCTTAAAACCGAGAAAAAAGAGGTAATCAATTTGATTCAAAAACAAGTTCTAACAATGTTGTTTATTGTCAAATATGTACCAGGCCATACCATACAATAGATAAATGTTGAAACCGATATGATGTCTTTGATGATTTAAAGAACCATAACAAGCTTTCACTGCCTTTCAAGATAATACAGAGGACAACACCATATATGCAGATTCAGGAGCTAATGCGCACATGATAAGAGAAGAAGGTAATCTTATTTCTAAAAGACCTTATATTGGACATGATAGAATTTTTGTTGGAAATGGAAATTCCTCGCTGATTACTCATGTTGGAGAAACCATTATTCCTACAAAGCCATCTAAGCTGCACTTAAATAATGTTTTAGTCGTTGTTCAGTTGAAAAGAATTTGTTGTCAATAAGCAAGTTAACTTCTGACAATGCTTATACTATTGAGTTTAACTCTCTGGGTTTTTTAATAAAGGATCGAAATCAGCAGATAGTGGTAAAAGTGAGTAGGAAAGGAGGCCTATATGCACTGGATGATGGACACCTTGATGCGTTGAGTGCAATACAAAGTGGTAAAGCTTCTTCTAGACTATGGCATGAACGATTAGGCATCCATACACCACACTGTTGCAAGTTCTAAATAAAAGCCAAGTCAATCCAATTTCTAATTGGCTAAAATATCCAGTTTGTAATAGTTGTCAGTTAGGCACACAGTGCAAATTTCCTTTTAAAGTTTCAAATAATGTGATGGATTTTTGCTTAGAAAAAATCCATTGTGACTTATGGGGGCCAGTTCCAATTTTCTCTAATAAAGGCTTTACTTATTATGTAATTTTTATAGATGATTGCACTAGATTTTCATGGTTATATCCTCAAAAGAGAAAATCAGATTTTTATGACACTTTTCTTCAATTTCAAAAATTAGTTGAAAATCAGTTTGAACGGAGAATCAAAATTTTCCAATGTGATAGTGATGAGGAATTTACTTTAAATGCCTTCTTAAAACATTTAAAATTATGTGGCATACAGCAACAACTTTCTTATCTTGATACTCCTCAATAAAATGGAATTGCAGAAAGGAAACACCGGCATATAGTTGAGACTGGCTTGACAATGTTGTCTCATGCAAATCTTCCATTAAGATATGAATCCTTTATTACCGCTATCTATCTAATGAACAAGTTGTCATCAAATGTCTTGAACATGCAACAACCATACTTCAAGTTGTATGGTCAGCTTCCAAATTATAATGGCATTAGAGTTTTCTACTGCTTATGCTATCCTCATTTGAGAAAACAGGGTGACCATAAATTCACTAAGAAAACTTATCCTTATGTATTTATCAAGCATAGCTCTTTTCAACAATGTACAGGACTCACTTCATCTAATTAAGCTTCTGGATGCTGATGAGTGGTTACAAGCACCCATGTCAAGCAATGAGGGAATGCTGAATGATCAAACCAACGAGCAAGCAGCAACTTCAAAAACAAAAGCTGATTGCTATATGCCATTTATTGAAGAATCCACATCATCAACAAAAAACCACTTCTTAATGCCACTAACATAAGGAGAGATCATCTCCACCTCATCCATGAGCCTACCCGAAGAGCCCGCTTTAATCTCACCACCACCTCATGAATTCGAGTACCTCTCCAACTTATCAAACCCACCAAATATCTCCTTTCATCTATTTGTTGATCTACCCATACCAAACAACCCAGAAATCTCCACCACTCAACCCCTCGTGTATCCTATGTTAACTAGATGTCAATTGCATCTCCATCCAGATCATGCACATGAATTGGGCCCATCCTTGTCAGCCAACACAACACTTGAAATTGTCCTAGAACTAAAGTCCTCAAGGTGTGCCCTAAATCCAATGAATGGCTCAAGGTAATGGAAGAAGAACTTTCAGCTTTGCAAAAAAATAATACATGGGTACTAGTTCCATGACCAAAAAATATTAACGTGGTTGGTTTGAAGTGGGTTTATGGAACAAAATTGAAAGAGGATGGAAGCTTGGATCGTTGCAAAGCAAGGTTAGTTGCAAAAGGCTTCACTCAGATTGAAGGTATTGATTATGATGAGACCTTTAGTCCTGTAGTTAAACCAGCAACTATACGCCTTGTTTTATTTATTGCTTTAATGTCAAATTGGGAAATCAAACAATTGGATGTCAAGAACGCCTTTCTTCATGGTGGCTTAAAGGAAACAATATATATGGAGTAGCCATCGGGTTTTCAAAATGCAAATAATCCCAATCATGTCTGTCTTCTCAAAAAATCGTTGTATGGCTTAAAACAAACCCCTCGCGCCTGGTTTGATAAACTCTCTCATTGCTTAATGCAACTTAAATTCCGTTGCAGCCAGGTTGACTCCTCCATGTTCGTCTATAATGATGTTAAGAATTTAATCATTATATTAGTCTATGTTGATGATGTGATTATTACTAGATCAAATGCAGCAGTTATGCAATCTTTTATTGATCAGTTAGGATGCAAGTTTGCATTAAAGGATCTTGAAATTCTTCATTATTTTTTGGGTGTTGAAGTAACCTTTTTTAAGGGAGGATTATTTTTATCTCAAGCTAAATATACTAAGGATCTCCTTAGCCATGCTTACATGCTTGAAGCCACCTCCATGTCTACACCAGTCTCCGTTAAGCCGTCACTCTCTCATGATTCTAATGAACTAGTAAATGCTATAGAGTACCGAAGCATCGTGGGAGCTCTTCAGTATTTAACCTTTACTACGCCTGATATTCAATTTGTTGTAAATCAAGTCTGCCAACACTTCTAAAGTCCCACCAAGCTCCATCTTCAAGCTATCAAGCGTATACTGTGTTATCTTCATGGCACACTAGATTATGGTTTTCTCGGCCAATGTTCATTTACTTTAATTCGCTTTTCAAATGCCGGTTGGGCTGGATGCCCTGTTACCCGGTGGAGCACTTCAGGATATTGTGTCTATTTGGTAGCAAATTGCATTTCCTGTGTGACAAAGAAACAAACCACTATTGCTCGGTCTAGTGCTGAATTTGAGTATTGTGCCATGGTTGCAGCCACTGCCAAACTGACATGGTTGTCTTATATTTTACGTGACATTGGTTTTTCGTATACAACACCAATTCAACTCCTTTGTGATAATATCAGTACACTTCACATGACTGTCAATCCAATTTTTCACAAGAGAACCAAACACATTGCCATTGACTATCATTTTGTGAGAGAAAAAGTAGCTGATGGCACCTTGATTACAAAGCATATTCCTTCTTCACATCATGTAGCCAACCTTTTCACCAAAACTCTATCTCGACAACTCTTTTGCTTTTTTCGGCTCAAGTTGGGAGTTCATCCCATTTCACTCTCCAGCTTGAGGGGGCCTGATAGAATATGTGGACACCCAACTAGATAGCCAACTTAGCAAACAAAATTGAAACAATCGGCAAAGCTGTCATCATCTGAAAACAAAACAAATTTGTTACTAACAGATGAGTATCAGAGAGATTTTGTTCTACGAGGATTGATCAGTTGTAAAGCTATCTCCAAGGGTTTATATCCTGATACACTTGTAGCTAGAGAAGGATTGTTTTTTTTTTTTTTTTTTTTTTTGTAAATACAAGCTGTTATTTTTCTTTTATCTGCAACATGGTAGAAGTGCGTGAGAGAAATAGTGTGTATGTTTATGTGATGTTAGACCAAAGAAAGTTTTTTTAAAATCTTATATAAATATTTTCTTCCTCTCTGTTTTGTTTCATTAAAAATAGAGGAAGTTTTATTTTACAAAATAATTTCTTAGAACTTTGTCTTTCATCAATTATTAATTGTAATAATATTTAAAATTAAGGGTTGATTGTATTTTGGTACTCTTGACATTGACGTTTAGGGGTTTTGTAATTTAGATTTTCAATTTTAAATTTATTGCAGACCCTGATTTTTTTTAAAACAAATTGTTAAAAAATTGTTTTCTTTTCATTCAACACCCTAATTTCTTTTCTCACAAACTTCGCTTTAAGTTCCTAGATGAAATTTTACTAATTAGTTTAGTCAAAATTGAAGATTGGATTAATTTACAACAAATTTAAAAATTGAGAATATGAATTGTTAGGTTTGAAAGTTGAAAGAAATAAATTGCAAAGTCATAAATTTCAAACGTATCTAATCTTTTGTAACATATTGTTGGCATATTTATGGGTCAGTTAGTTTTCTGAGTATGACAATGAGATTGGAGAAGCATTTTTAATTTTTTTTTTCTCTTCGTTCTTTATTCACTTAAATAGTTTTTTATTTTCTATGTTAGTTAAAGGAAATTTTTAAATGTTAACTTTTACATTTTAATTCCATTGAGACGGATTAGTTAATAATGATCAATGGTGATAACTTTTAGATCCAGGATTCGACTAATTCGAATGTTAGATTCTCTTTTCCCAATTTATTTAAGAAAAGAAAAAAAAAAAAAAAAGGAAACAAAAACGGGCACCATTTATCTATGAAGCCATATCGACATTAATTACTTAAGAGAAGAATGAATATTTATTTGCTTAAACTTTTTGCGAGTCTTAATATATAAAACTGTTTGCAATATTATTGAAGATGAATAATTTAGGATCACCGTGAAGAAAACATAAAATGAACTCAATGGTAATAAAAAAACAAGTAGTAAATAAAAATGAAAGCTCACAATCTGGATTAATAATATAACATACTAAGTTAAAGTATTAGTGTAAATTATTTCAAACTTGTATTACCTTGCAATATGTTGAAAATTAATATGCAGATGTATGTATGAGTAATATTAGCATTACTAATTAATATAATATTTCATAGGGTTATTTGCATTGTTGATCAACGATGTTTAGTGCATTTTATACTCTTAGCGTAATCTGTTCCTTTTTTTTTTTTTTGGCCATTTTCATCTAAAAAGTCAATTTGTTTTTCATTGTTTGTCCCTAACCTATTTTATTTTCTATTATACAAAAATTTGTTAAGTAGAAGAAACTAAAGTCCAACTTTGACATATTTATGGGACTCCATAAGTAATAAACACTAAAAATACCATAAAATATTTTCAAAAGCATTATTTAGAGAAATATTTTTTTAACGGTTATTTGCATTGTTGATCCTTGATCTTTACACATATGCACATTTAGCATATATCTATTTTTGTTTTTGTTTTTGTTGTTATTTTTGTCCTAAAAAGTCTGTTTCTTTTGCATTGTTAGTAGATCATTTTCCATTTAAAATTTCATCTAAGTGGAAGGAATTAAAGTGCAACTTCTATATAAGTTATGGAACCAACATACAATAAGCACTAAATTTACCCCTAAAAAATATTTTTTCAAGAAAATTTTTTAAAATTAATATTTGTATAAAAAATATAATAAAGTATTTTTTTAACAGATGCAAGAATTATTTTAAAAGAAGAAAAAAGAGTACAAAAAGGAAATAAAAAAAAAAGACCACCTGAGGGCACAAAACAAAAATTCAAAAGGACTAAACTTAGTATCTAACAAAACCAAAAATTCCTATGCCCCAATAAAGCATCACAATGATGTCGGACACATGCATGAGGAAGAGAAAACCACCCTGAAGAACATGAAACAAATGTAGGCATTTTAGAAAAAACTGTTAAATAATTAAATAATTTGTGGATTTAATATAATCAGTTACTTAATTATAGGGCCTATTTATGCCGTTAATGAGACTGGTTTATTTTATTATTTTGTAGTAGGCCCTTGGCCACACACTCTCTATAAGATTCTAGTTGGCTCATTGAACTGGAGAACCAACTCTCTTTATAAGCCTATTGACTTATCCATATTTTTCCATTATT
Organism: Ziziphus jujuba; assembly: GCF_031755915.1. Taxonomy (NCBI): domain Eukaryota; kingdom Viridiplantae; phylum Streptophyta; class Magnoliopsida; order Rosales; family Rhamnaceae; genus Ziziphus; species Ziziphus jujuba. The sequence goes on along the minus strand of NC_083383.1, from coordinate 19,835,693 downwards.
ATAATATTATTAAATTATTATTATTTTGGTGTGTATTAAAATTAATGGATAAATCTGACTTGCAGAGATTATAAAAGTATTATTATTATATTATTAAATTATTAAATTATTATTATTTTGGTATGTATTTAAATTAATAGGTAAGTCTCACTTGCAGAGATTATAAAAGATTTAGGGCAAGCAAACAGATATATGCCATACAGTACTTTGAGATTAGGGTTTTTAGATATCTGAAAGTGGTTTGAGAGTAGTGTGTCCATAGGCACTACTTTACGTTATTGTTTTAGTCCCAAAAAATTGATTAAGACAAGGAAGATATAGGTGGCATAAAGGGGTTGTGCTTTCATCTCTTCCTTGGGTCCTGCATAATACAAAACCAAAAGTTTGGATAAAACCTAACCCTGATTTGTGGATACTACCAATTAAACGTGGCCTTGTCTCTGTGAAGTATCTTCTTGGGGTCTTCAAACACCCACAAAACAAATCCTCAACCTCTACTTGACATTAAATTCTCAATTCGGCCCCACTTTTTCTTTTCTTGTTTTTTGCAGAATTAAAGATTCAATTTATCAATGGCTGTGTTTGGAGGTTAGTAATTCGATATTTAAATAGAATTTATTATGTATATTTAAATCCATAAATTCTAACAATTGGTAGCAGAGTCAGGTTAATATACATACTAAATTCTTTTATAATAATTATTATTTTTTCCTTATCTTGACTGTTTTCCCATTGTGAATATTGATCTATTATATATATATATATATATATATTCGGCCATTGATGATCGGTGTATATTGATTACATGATATTTATTTTTATTATCGTTTCTCTTCCTTGATTAATTGGAGATTATATGTTTATGGTCTGTGAAATATATATATACATAAATATATATATATATATATATATATATGTGTGTGACCCGACTGTTATATACTTACCAAAAAAAAAAAAAAAAAACTTGTAAAATTTCGGTCATATATGAGTTTTGCAAATTTTGGGAAATTTTGTTTTGCACAAATTCATGACCTAGGTCATCTTGCAAATTGGTTTTTGGATTGAATGGAGTGTTTAACTGTTTGTATTTGGCTTGAAACCATGTGAAATTCGGTGATCTTGATGTACCCATGACCATTTATAAGTCTTGATTTGGGTGTTTAATTTTCTGGGTTCTTGGATCAAATTGACTTGGGGAAACAATTTTCCATCACCGGACGAATCGAATGCTGCCAGTATCACGGAAATGGTGGCCAGAACGGCCACATATGGCCGGGTAACAACTCGAGTCGTGTGACCCGTTTGGACTGGAACCGAGTTGCCCATTACTGGTTGGCTGAAGAAGATGAATCATATGACCTGTAGTTTTGGCTAGTCTGCTGATGTCATCATGATGATGTCATCACGACGTGCCGTTTGCTAACGTCACTAGCTGAAAATTATAAAAAAAAACTAGTTTTTCTTATTTATATTTATTCTCATTTATTCATTTATTTGTTGATGAATTGTTTATTTTTTTATTGGTTATTAGTTCATTTTTTTATTTATTTAACTATTCTATTTCAAATTTTCTTGAATTAAATTAAATATCTATGTGGAGTGAATTGGATTATGTTAGCTTGCCCTAAAGAGGCTTTGTGCCTAGTTGGTATAATGGTATGGAATTTTAGGTACTCACCTATCGTAAGACTTATTTTGTCTGCATTATGTGTACCAATGTATTATATATTGGCATAGTGGATGGGATATTTTATATTTGCCTATTTCATGAAATTGCCAATGTATTATTATTTTTCTCTCACTTATTAACCAGAGTCTATATGGGTAACTAGGCTACCCTGTTGGTGGTTTTAGTTGCTTTGTAGGATGCTTGGAATGGCAGTGGAAGTTGATTAAATGCCATGAATCGCAAGTTCTGAGTTACCCTGTTGGTGATTCAGTTTAATGCATTTGAGTGTGGTTATTTGGTTGAATGTCCTTGGCCCGCAAAATGGTATCTTTAGTGCTACAAAGACCCTAGCTATATTGATATTTTATGTTTTATGTTGAGGGGCTTGAAAATAGTTATTGTTAGATATATATTAAATGCTTTGTTGTGTTCACTATTTTCACAGTTAGTAGTACCCCAAATGTTCTGCCTATGATTGTCATGATGGAATTAGATGGGACAAGTTATCAGAAGTGGAAAAAGACCTTAGTTATGAATTTGACATTTATGAAATTGGACTTGTCTTTGGAGATAGATCCACCAGAAATACCAACTGATGAGAGTAATGCGGCAGTTAGGAAACTTTATGAGGATTAGAAGCATTCTAATAAGTGCAGTATGATGATGATGGAGAATTACATGGATGAAGCTATATATACTAGCATTCCTAAGGTTGATACAGCAAAGGAGCTTCTTGAGGAGATAGGAAAGAAATTTTTATCAAGTTTGATATGAATGAGAACCACTATTATTTGGACCTTTTGAATAATACTAAGTATGATGGCGCTTATCAGATAGGAGAAACGAAAGAGTACTTCAATGGAAGGTGTGACTATTGTAATAAAGTTGGACACAAGAAAATAGACTGTTTGAATTTAAAGGGAAAGCAAGAGAAGAGAGGTAATATTTTAATAATTGAGACCAATATTATTGATGTGCCTATGAATTCTTGGTGGTTAGATACTGGAGCAATAATTCATGTTACTAATCATTGCAAGGGATGATAAGGCAAATGGGGCCAACCAATCTTGAGCAGCATGTTTATATGGTAGATAACTCAAGAGTGAATGTGGATATCATGGGTTTAATCAAGTTGAAGCTTGCTATTGGATATGGTTTAGAATTACAAGAAGTTTCCTATGTATCTTCAATAAGAAAAAACTTGTTATCTATTTCTTTTTTGGATAGTTAAGGTTTTAGTTTTTTGTTTGGTAATAACAAAGTTGAGATGTATAAGGATGATAAAATTGTTGGTTTTGGAAATTTATATGGCAATTTATATAGACTTGATTTATATTAATAATGATCTCAATTATTCTATTAGTTCTATTGTTGCCCCTATTGTTACTTCTAAACGTCCAAAAGTTAATGATAATTCCTCAATGTTGTGGCATAAGTGTTTGGGACATATTTCTAGGCACACAATGGAAAGATTAATGAAAGATGGAATACTTCCTAATCTTAATTTCTCCGATCTGTCAACTTGTGTTGAATGTGTGAAATGGAAGTTAACTTCCAAGGTTAGAAAGGATAAGATAGTAAGGTGTGGAGATGTTTTGAAGTTAATCCATACTGATATATGTAAACCTTTCACACAAACTCCTTTGGGTGGTTATATGTATTTTATTACTTTCACTGATGATTTCTCTCATTATGGACATGTTGAGTTTATCCGAGAAATGTCGGATTCTTTGGTTGCCTTTAAAGAGTTTAAAGTAAAGATGGAGCTTCAAAAGAGTAAGAAGATAAAGGCTGTGAGGTCTAACAAAGGTGGTGAGTTTTATGGCAGAGATGATGAGACTGGACGAAACCTAGGGCCATTCGTAATTTGTTTATGTGAGCGTGGCATTGATGCGCAATATACAATGCCTGGTATGCCTCAGCAGAATGGCATAGCTGAGAGGAGGAATCACATTTTGTTGGATATGGTACGATCTATGTTGGAGAATTCTAGCTTACCAGATTACTTGTGGGGAGGGACTTTAAGGACAGCGGCTTATATTTTAAATTAAGTTCCAAGTAAATTAGTTCCTAAGACTCCTTTTGAGTTGTGGTCAGGAAGAAAGCCTAACTTGCACCATTTTTGAGTATGGGGTTGCAAAGCGGAAGTAAGGATTTCTAATCCCCAAATTAAGAAGTTGGATCCTAAAATTATAAATGAATATTTTGTTGGCTATTATATAGGCTCTAGGGGTTTAAGATTCTTTTATCCATCTCACACCACCATAATTGTAGAGTCAGACAGGGCTGTTTATTTCGAAGATGATTTTGGCTTTGATGATAATAATGGTCCAAGGGAGCCTCAATTTAGAGAAGAAAATGTATTCATTCCCAGTGTTGTTGTTCCTGATAGAGATGTTATTAATCTAGTAGTTGATGAACCAGTAGTTGATAAGGATGAACCCATTATTGAAGGGCAGGATATTCCAGCTATTGTAGATGCTAATGTGCCTTTGAGGAAATCATAAAGGACTAAGAGATCAGCTATTCCTAATGACTATGAGGTTTACTTACAGGAGCATGATTTTGACATAAGTGATGATTCAAATCCAGTCACTTATAAGGAGGCCATAAGCAGTTCACAATCAAATTTTTGGTTGGATGCAATGGAAGGTGAAATGAAATCCATGGCATCAAATAGTATTTGAGATTTTGTTGGGTTACCAGATGGTAGTAAGCTTATAGGGTGCAAATGGGTCTTTAAGACTAAAAGAGACTCTAATGGTCAAGTGGAGAGGTATAAGGCTAGACTTGTAAACAAAGGGTTAGCCAAAAGGAAGAAATTGATTATATAGAGACTTTCTCTCCTATATCCACAAAGGATTCTTTTAGAATCATTATGGCGATTGTGGCACATTATAACCTGGAGTTGCATAAGATGGATGTCAGAACTACTTTGTTGGATGGTGATTTGTATGAGGATGTATATATGGTTCAACCAGTTGGCTTCCAGCAAACAGGGGATGGTAATTTAGTTTGTAAACTTAAGAAGTCAATTTATAGTTTTAAGCAGGCTTCGAGGCAATGGTATCTCAAGTTTGATGAGGTTGTCACCAAAAGTGCCTTTAAGGAGAATGTTGTTGATAGGTGCATATATATGAAGGTCAGTGGGAGCAGCTTTATATTTCTAGTGTTGTATGTTGATGATATACTTTTGGCTACCAATGACACTGACCTGTTGCCTGAGACAAAACAGATGTTGTGCAACCATTTTGATATTAAAGATCTTGGTGAGGCTTTTTTTTTGTTTTGGGGATCAAGATTGTTCAAGATAGGACTAACTATGTGTTGCAATTGTCTTAGAGAGCCTATATTGATAATTTCCTTAAGAGTTTTGATATGCATAATTGTTCTCCTAGAAGTGTACTGATCACGAAGGGTGAAAAGTTTTCTAAGGATCAATGTCCTAAGAATGATAGAGAGAGGATGACAATGAGAAATATTCTCTATTTTTCAGCAGTGGATAGTATAATGTATGCTCAAGTTTGTATACGGCCTGATATAACTTTTGCTTTGGGTGTACTTGGGAGAGTTATGAGCAATCCTGGACCTATTCATTACCAAGCAGTTAAAAAGGTCTTTAGGTATCTTCAGGGAACTAAAGATCATATGTTGACATATCGACGGACCAACTTTCTACATGTAGTTGGTTAGAGTGATGCAGATTATAAAGGCTGTGTGGATGATAAAAAATCTACCACGGGGTATATGTTTATCATGGTAGGAGGTGCTGTGTCTTGGTGGAGTGCCAAACAGTTTGTGACAGCATCCTTAACTATGGAGGCAGAGTATATGGCATGTTATAAGGCTACTTGTCATGCAGTTTGGCTTTAGAATTTTATTCGTGATTTGGGAGTGGTTGACTCCATTGAGAGGCCTATTATGATGTATTGTGATAACAGTGCAGCAGTGTCTTTCTCCAATAATTTGAAAGGTACCCCTTGTGTGAGGTACATTGATGTAAAGTATTTTGTGGTTAAGGAGAAAGTTGAAGAATGCCTAATTACTGTTGTTCACATGCTTACTTATAGCATGGTGGCATATCTATTGACCAAGGCCTTACCAGTAGGCATATATGAGGAGCATATGTCCCGTATGGGATTGTTAGGCAGTTGAGACTGCTGTGGGTGAGTGGGAGTTTGTTATATTTTCTGCAGTAATATCCATGTTAAGTATTATTTATTTCTTTGAGTAGTTTAATACGTTGATGTATGTAGATCATTATTTATTTATGAAATGGTTTATCACGCATATTATTACTCCTTATATTTACAGGCGTGTTGAGACTATTAGTCTATGTATATGCGTATGTTGGTCCACAGGTGCCATGGTGAGTCCCTACTACGTAGTTTGGGTATATTGTTGTATCCTGTCAATATACAATGTGCTCAGATGAAATGATATTGTGTGTTCAGGGGATTGCATATGGTTAGGTAAATCTCTACTACCTAGACTGAGTTTATGGCATGCAAAGTGCTTAGTTGAAATGGTATAATGTTTTGGGAGATTTACTGAGAGAATCTTCACTACCTAGTCTAGTATATTGTTGTGCTCGTCGGTATGCTATATATTTAAATGAAATGGTATTATGGTTCAGAAGATTCTGTAGTAAGTGAGTTTGGATTATATATGATGATGATTATGTAGTCCAAGTGGGTAAATGTTAAATAATTAAATAATTTATGGACTTAGCATAATCAACTCACTTATAGGGCCTATTTATGCCATTAATGGGACTGGTTTATTTTATTATTTTGTAGTAGACCCTCGATCACACACTCTCTATAAGACTCCAGTTGGCCCATTGGAGTGGAGGACCAAATTTCTTTATAAGCCCATTGACTTACCCATATTTTTCTATTATTATTATATTATTAAATTATTATTATTTTAGTATGTGTTAAAATTAATAGGTAAGTCTGATTTGCAGAGACTATAAAAGGTTTAGGGCAAGTAAACAGATATATGTCACACGGTATTTTGAGATTAAGGCCCAGAGATCTGAGAGTGGTTTGAGAGTAAAGTGTCCATAGGTACTACTTTACTTTGTTTTGTATTTTGTAGAATCAAAGATTTAATTTATTAATGGCTGCGTTAGGAGGTTAGTAATTTGATATTTTAATGGAATTTATTATATATATTTAGATCCATAAATTCTAACAAAAACATCTGCCACTTGATTCTTTTCCCTAAAAAAAAATTAGAAGCTTTAAATCTTATGGATACATGTGAAAATAGTAGACTAACAATACTTAATAGATATTATTATACAAATTGTGCATCTTCCAAACCATGATATTGGGATGAAGCATCGGGTATAATATTAACATTAGATGATGCTTCCATTATACAAACATAGCTTAATAATAATATAAACAATGCCATCTTCCGGTGTTGTGCATTCTTAGGCTTGCAAACTATTATACGACGCTTTCAGATCGAATGCTCTGTATAAGTCACACAATACATGACACTTAAAGCTTCACATAAATTTCCAATTTAGAAGCGGTATTTTAATGAAATAATCCTGGTCCTATAGTTCATGTTAAAAATATAATTATTTAATCTTCATTAGATATTATTAAATATTAATATACGTAAATAAACTAATTAGTCTTTTAGTTCGATAAAGAAAAATAAATAAATTATTGGGTGACAGCTTTTCTTTTACCAAAGCATCGCCCTTTGTATTATATTCATTTAAAATTTTTTGTTTTCATATATTAATTTTTATAAAATTTAAATATTTATATATAAATTTAAAATATTATATTATTTTTGAGATCTATGTATAGTTGGGTGATGCTTTATCGCCAAAAAACGTCGGCTTTTTGAAACATAGACAACACTGCACACATGAAAACAGTGTGCATATGTAGAAAATAAATTAATTAACTATATAAGGAAATATATAAAATAAAAATGACCACTATTAGAAATATAAAAACATAATTTAAAAATAAATTTTAATAATTAAAAATTTAATTAATTAACTTTGAGTGACACTTCTTCACTTGAAAGCATTGTGCGATCAAAGATAATTAAATTTTTTTTTAAGACATATAAATGTAATTAGTTAATATATTACTTAGTAGTATAAAAATAATTAATAAATTTACTATCTATGAGCAATATACAGATAATTAATTAGTAAATCAATTTAAAATATAATATTTTAAGAAATTTATTTTTATTTGATATACTAAAATAATTATTTAATTAATTAAAAAAAAATTAAGCAATAGTTTGGCCGACTCTTTGGGCTTAAAAGGGTTGTCCAATTTGTACGTTTGGCCAATGCTTTATTTGAAAAAGTGTCATATGAGTTGCCCGTTTTCAAATACTTACACACATGGTTTTCCTTTTAATTTCATGAGCCTTAACCAGAGATAGGTTTTCTTCTATCATCATAGGTCCTAAACAATCCGCAAGTAAGTTCCCTAACCTCTTGAACATTGATTTTAGGTTTTGTTTTGAAGGCTTTGGTTTTGGTTTTGTTTTTGAAATATAATTGGCAGGTAGGGTTTGAAGGCTTGGGCTTTGGATTTTTCATCAAATCTTATAGGCGGGTTTTCTTCAAGCTTTCTTGGGGTTAAGATTTTGCTTGTGATTTTGCTTAGGGTTGAGATTTTTCTCATAATTTTGCTCACGATTTTGGTATGGTTGATGGGTTTTTTTGAGTGGACAGGTGTGATTAATAGGTTTTAGTGAATTTTCTCATGTATGCCTCCTACCATTAACGATGCTTCTTGCCATCAATTGTAGTTCTTAGGCTGGGGATTCATGCAGTGGAATTTGTAGAAATTTTGTTAGAATTGGTCACCAGACTTGCCATCTGCTCATTGTGCATGGGTTTGGTCACCGAATTTGCAATGTTGCACAATTATCAATTTAGCTTTGCAAGGCTGCCTAACTACTCGACGTGCAAGGGTTTAGGTTTGCACGCCATTGAAGTTTGCTCGATTGGGTCACTAGATTTGGCTTGAGTTTGTTTCTGTGCTTAGGTTTGTTACCAAATTTGGCTTAAGATTTGGCTCGAAATTGAAGTCACTGAAACTCGTATACTAAGTTTTATTTTATTGCTTGAGAATGTCATGTTGAATTATATTATGAGTTTGAATTAGATGAAAATATATGTTTATAATGAAGTATAGTAGTAATAATTTGTGCTTGAAATTTGAGTAGTAAATACAATGGTTTATAAATCACCATAATTGTGACGACCTGTAACACCCCACCTCTAGTGGCAAATTTATCACTCTCTTCCGATGTTGTCCCTAATTTAGTCACAGTACTTGGTATGGGATTTTTTGTTAAGAGCTTCTCAGGAGGTCATACATCCTAGGTTACCTATGCATGTTTAACTTTGGAGTTCTTTTGAACCCTAAAGCTAATTGCTCTGAAAAGGCCTCGGTATTATGAGAGTGACTATTATTACATTTAAATTATTCCCTGATCTATACCTGTACAATGTGGGATTGGACATCAGGTAGCCTGCCAATGCCTCGAATCTACCAATGCCTCTGATACTATTTGTAACATCCCGCCTCTACTAGCAAATCTGTCACTCTCTGCCGATATTATCTCTAATTTAGTAACTGCACTCTATATGAAGTTTTTTGTTCAAAACTTCCCAGAAGGTTATGTATTTTAGATTACTTAAAAATAAAAAAAACTTAAGTCACCTTTATTGTCACTTTATAGAATCGTACATGAGATGAAGAAAATTTATTAAAAAAAAAAAACTTAACTCAATCAATTATTTAATTTATATATTAAAATTAAACTTATAGTCAAAAAGAATATTAACAAGAGGTTTTTCAATCTAGAGGAGATCTTTTTTTTTTTTTTCCTGTAAATATTTCTAATTTCTAATTTTCTTGATTTTCATCAACATCCATATAATAAGTTTCATAGACATGTTTATTTTTATAACGTGTCTCTTTAAAGTGGAATTCATCCCTTGTTTTTTTTTTTTCTTTCCATTCACTTGCATCTCCTCCTTTTCATCGATTTTAAGCATGCTCAGGCGAGAGAAATCATAGGATGGGTGACCAGTTGGGAAGCTCTGAACAAAAAAAACTTCACGCCTAGTGTGGTGGAAAGCTTTGAACAAAATAAAAAATCTTATACCGAGTATGGTAGCTAAATTGAGGACAATATCTGTAAAGACCAACAAGTTCACCAATTGAGGGGAGTGTTACAAATGGTATTAGAGTTTGTACTGAGCTAGAAGTGTGCCAGCAAGGACACTAAACCCCAAGGAGGATGGATTGTGATGACTAGTGTGGGTTGATGTGGGGCACTAATAGATTACTTGGTTTCCAATCCCACATCGCTTTGGTGTGGATCATGGGATGATTGAAATATAATGATAGTCACTCTCATATTACCGAGGCTTTTTCAGAGTGATTGGGTTTAGGGTTTGAAAGAACTCCAAATTTAAGCATGCGTGACCTCCTGGGAAGCTTTGAACAAAAAAATCCATATCGAGTGCGGTGGCTAAATTGAGGACAATATCGATTGAGAGTGACAGGTCTGCCAGTAGAGGTGGGTGTTATAATAATTCCTTTTGAGTGTAGTTCAAATATATATAATTGTATGATTATTATCGATAGAGAGTGATAGGTCTGTCAGTAGAGGTGAGTGTTATAATAATTATTTTTTTCGTGTATTTTAAATATATATAAATGTATGATTATATTTCGTAAATTTGAGTATTAATGACCACAGTTTTATTAACTACCATACTCCATTATATTTCATCTAAATATAAATGTTTGAATGTATTTATTCTTATATTTAGTAAATTAATTTTATATGATTTAATTGTTTATTAGATATGCTATGATTTAATATACAGATATAAATGAATGTATATGATTCAAGTTGTTAGTTGTATATGATTTACTTGTTGTAATTATAGAGGATTGAGTTCTCAAATTTTGTTTTGTGAAATCTATAAATTTGAAGTTTGGTGGTAACCGAGACATGTTATGAAGTAAATATATTTATTGGATAAATGTTAAAAATATAAAGGAAACTCTGCCCAAAATTTTTTAAATGTAGCTATATTAATGTTAATGGTAAATTCCATGATATTGGGTAAATGTATATATTTTTTCAAAATTAGAATGTAAAATATTAAATGTATAATAACTAATGCATTTTTTACATTAGTTGTGCATATATTGATTGACAAATGGATAAGTCGTAAAGATAGAACACTAAAAGAATTTGCCAAGGGTGTGAAGGAATTTTTGGAATTTAGCATGAAAAATGCAAATGATTGTAATGCCATACAATGTCCTTGCATGAAGTATGGGAATAGGAAAATCCATACTATTAAGTGCATAAAAGGTCTTACATATTGGAATAGGTTTGACACCAATTATCTTCGATGGATTTGGCATAGTTTTGTGAAGATGGCATTTGCACATTTTCACAATTATATAATGTGTAAGATTACAATGGTAGTGAGGAGGATGTGGCTTTCAGCAACCTAGAAATGATTCATATTGCCTTTGATAATTTTGATAATGATCCTAATGAATTTGCTAGGTTGTTGGAGGATGCAGAGAATCCTTTGTAACCAAATTGTACCAAATTCACCAAGTTAGCGGCTTTGGCTAAATTGTATAACTTAAAGCCAAGATATGGATATTTTGATATAAGCTTTGAAAATGCTATGAAAACTTTGAGTGCTATGGGCATGGAATATGAGAAGATTCACACATGTCCAAGAAATTGTATTTTGTTTAGGAAGCAATATGCAGAGCTTGGTGAATATCCTAAATGTGGATCTTCTAGATAGAAAATTGGTAAAAATGAAGTTATTAGCAATATTTCAAGTACGATTTTATGGTACTCTCCACTAACTCAACATTTAAAAAGAATGTTTTGCAGTGCTGAAATAGTTAAGAATTTGACATGGCATGAAAAGGGAAGAAAGGATGAAAAGGTCACAATGTAACACCCAGCAGATTCTCCATCTCTCATGACCATCCTAACATTAGAAATTAGAATCTAAATTTTATTTGATTTGACCGGGATTGACTATTAAGACAGTAAATGTACCTTAAGTTTGACTTTTTATTGGTGGAAATTTGGGTTTGATTGGTACACCATGCTGTAAAGCTCGTTGATACAAGTTTGTAGACTGGTGGCGTGCCTAATTCTGAGTTATGATTAGAAAGTTATAGTTTTGGAAAGTTTTTAAATGTTAATATTTATATGTGGTTCATGGGTTTTGTCTTTTAGTGGATGCTAGGCTTGTGTATATGTTAATGAGGATACATGCCATTAATAAACAATTTGCAAAATATACAAAAAGTCCCAAAGACCCTCCTTATACATGTGGACCCAAATTAGGTCAACCTGTACCTACAAGCACACCGATTCATATTTTTTTTGGCAACCTTTTTGCTACAAGTCTCATAGCTCAGGGAAGCTGACCCAAGCCAACCAAAACCCTAAATGTTTATGGCAATCCAGCACTGGATGCACTGAGATTGGCTGTTCAAAACGAGTGGTAGCCCTAACCCATTTTTTGATGGGTTGGCTAGTTTTCAGGCCATTGGAGTCCACTTCATTGCCCTTAACCCCTTAATTTGAACCTTCTAAATTCATTTATGGTCTATTTTTGTCAAGATTCCTCAAATTTGAGAGATACAACAATATTAATTTTCATTGAAATTTCCAGGAGATTTTCTAGCCACCAACAAGACTTTTGGACCAAGATGACTACACCATTGCATTCCTCGTCTCATGGGCTTTCTGTCGATATAAAGTTTGTAAATTTTGGACAATATTTTATAATTTTTCCATTTTTAGGTTAATTGGTTTAATATAAGATGAAATTGAACTGTATTTAGACATAGTTGGACAAAATTGAAGTTGTAATAGCGTAATTAGATGTTAGTGGACCTAATAAAAGGTTTAATTTCTTTAAATTAGCTTCCAGGTAAAAACTCCTAATTTTGGATATTGAGTATTTAAGGCTCACAGTATAATTGGACCCTTTGACATCCAGTTTTATACAATATCATAGAAAGAGCATTTTATAATTAAAAATTTTAAATAACCAATTAAAACATAAATTTGATGCTGGATAATAAACAATATAATCCTAATTTAGAAACAATAATGAACTATAATAAAATTGCCAAAATTCATTCCGTATCTGCGGGGTGAATCTATGACGGTTAGAAAGATAAAGGATAGCACTGTGAAACACTGTCATACAGTAAAGAGATACACAGAAACCAAAGGTAGTGACTTATGCTTCTAAGAAGTTGAAGAAGCATGAGCTAAACTATCCAACTCATGACTTGGAGTTTGTAGTAATGATCCTTGGAGATATTACTTATATGAAGCTACATATTCGATCTAAACCAACCATAAGAGCCTTAAGTATCTGTTTACATAGAAGAAGTTGAACTTAAGGCAAATGAGATGGAAGGAGCTATTTAGGGATTATGAATACACCATTAGCTACCATCCTAGTAGGGAAAATTTGGTAGCCAATGGATAAGGTAGAAAGGCTGTAGGTTCTTTAGCATATATGCAACAGTGCAAATTTCTTTGATGGTAGAGTTGTGAAAGTTAGGAGTTGTGTTGAGGATGGACCCATAAAAGACTCTTTTAACGAGTTTTCAAGTTTAAGGGAGTTTTCAAGTTTAACCTATGCTTATTGATTGCATTTGTGAAGAAGATTATGAGTTTACATAGAGATCATGTGTGTATTATTTTAGATAGGGACACGAGGTTCACATCTTGATTTTCGGAGGAGCTTGTATGCAGCTTTAGGTATTAAGTATATTTTAGTTCTTCTTCCTACCAATAGATAAATAGGCAGTTTGAGAGGACTATACAGACATTGGAGGATACCTTGAAGTTTTATGTACTACAGTTCAAGGGGACTTGAGAGTCTCACCTACCTTTGACCAGCAACACTTATCATTTGAGCATTTGTATGGCACCTTATGAGGACTTGCATGAGTGGCAGTGCAAGACTCCTATATGTTAGAATGAGGTTGAGCAGTCTAGAGGTCTTGACTGTGTGCAATAGACACTCGATAAAGTCAGGATCATTCGAGAGAGGCTAAAGGTAGCTCAAGATAGAAAGAAGAGTTTAGGAGATGTTAGAAAAAAGGACATTAAGTTCAAGGTTAGAGATAAAGTGTTCTTGAATTTGTCACCTTGGAAAGGAGTGTTGCATTTTAGGAAGTGAGGGAAATTGAGTTTAAGGTACATTGGCCATATGAGATCACATAATGGGTTAGACTCCTTGCTTATCGACTTGCTTTATCAATGGAGCTCTCTTGGATTCATGATGTTTTTCATGTGTCTATAATTCGTAAGTATAGACCAGCCCACACATGTGTTAGAGACTCTGCAGATTTAGTTGAAGGAAGACATAACTTACGAGGAGTAGCCGGTATAGATCCTTGACTATAGAGATCAGAAGCTTTGTACCAAGACCATACTTTTGGTGAAAGTTTTGTGAAGGAACCATGTGGTAGAGGAGGCTACTTGCAAGCTAAAGGACTAGATGCGAAGTCAACATTTACACATTTTCTAGCACTAAGATATGAATCTCAAGGACAAAATTCCCTTGGGGGGGGGGGGGGGGTGGGGGGTAAGTTGTGATGACTCATCCCAAAAATTAAAAGTTAGAATTCAAATTTTATTTAATTTGATCAGGACTGGCCAGTTCGACTATGAGTGAGCCTTAAGTTTGCCATTTTACTAGGCAAGAATTTTTATTTGATTGCTACACTACAGCATAGAGCTCATCGATACAAGTTCATAGATTGTTGACATGCCTAATTGTGAGTTATGATTAGAAAGTTATGGTTCCAAAAAGTTTTTAAATGTCAGTATTTTATATGTTTCCAAATTAGTCCAAGTTTTTATTTTTCAGTGAACCCAAATGATACGAACCTAGGACGACCTACTCCTAAACCCGTATTATATTAGCCCGGATCGTAATTAAGTTCAAGTTCTAATGGAATGGACCTCAACCCCTAACCAACCTGTGGTTAGAAACCTTGGTATAATGTAGACGCCATAATAGGGGATGGAAAACCTATTGATAAGTCAAGCTAAAACAACCAATTCTCTAATGGTGTTTTAGGTGTTCTCAAAGAACAAAGAGATAATTAATCTCACAAGTATTTTTTTAGTAAATCAAAGTTGTATTCATATTGAAAAATAAGCCTTTAAATAGGCTAAGATTACAAAGAAAAAAACCCTAAAAAATTAATTCAAAACCGGACTCCTATAGGAATTAGGAAACTTGACCGAATTCAAATATGTCCTAAACTAAGTTTCCTAAACTAAAATTGATTAATTAATTCATTTATTTTGAATTAGGAATTAATTAATTTACAATGAAAATAATAAAATTTTAACTTTCCTAAACTTATTTGTCCAGAAAATAAATAAATAAAAACTAAAAAGTAATGGTAGTTTCCTAAAACAAAAAGTAAAATAAAATTAGGAAACTATAATACTAGCTTTTTGACTAATTTGACTTTGACCAATCTTTGACCTCTTTGAGCTTCAAATCAGCTTCTAGATGCTTTTTAGGATGCCAAATAAGCTGAATATGAAGTCCCACATGTTGCCCATGCTTGGAAAAATAAGAAAAGGCTAATACAGTAAAATACAGTAAAGCCAGCAAGCAATACAGCAAATTCGGCCAAATTGTTGATGCTGTCTGTACAAGCCCTTTTTGATTGCATTTGAGGCTGCTTTAACTTGATTCCATGACCTCTTAGGCATATGTATTGAACCCATAAATCATTGGAACCATTTCATGCTTCCCGGACTCCAAAAATGTACCAAAACCGTCACCCGGGTCCGTATCGGCTTCTATTGCTTGTATGAGTAAAACAAGCCTTGGTTCTTTAGATATGGCCAACCCCTCTTGACTATGACTTATTCCTTGTATGAAGACAGCAAGATTGTCCTTGAACTTCTTGGCTTGGGCCCTAGTGATCGGTCCCACCTTCATTTGTATTGGGTCAGCACCCCAGCGGGTTGTCAGTCGAACAGTGTCGGGTGGATTCGCATCACCAAGGTTTATATATATCTTGAGAACTGTACCTTTATTAAAAAAATTATAGAAATAGTAAAAAAGTCCTAAAAACCCCTCCTATACCCAATTTGGACTCCCCCCGACCCATTTGGATGATGAACTAGGTTGTCGCTGTTTGAGCCACCTCTGGCCTCTATCTTGCTACACGAGCCATCCCAGTAAAGTCACTAGCCAGATGATCCAAGAATGGGTTGGTGAAGCTAGTGGAAACTCTCCGACTAGGTTACCAAAGTTATGCCATTTTTTGATCACTTTAGGCCAATCCAAACCTGCTATCACAATTTTTACACCCTTTGAGCTCAAATCCGGCATCAAAGTTTGAGAGATCCATCAATATCAAGTTTGACTAAAACTTGGAGGAGGTTTTCTGGCCATCAGTAAGGTTTTTCGACCCAGGTGAGTACATCATTGCATTCCTTTTCTTATGAGCTTTTTGTTAATATTCAATTAGTTTAATACTGGATAAATTTGGACTGTGTTTGGATACAATTAGATGATTTGGATAAAATTGAAGTTGAATTAATATAACTAGGTGTTAATGGGACTCAATAGAAAGTTTAATTTCAATAGATTAGCCTTCAAGTGAAAACCTCCAACTTTGGGTACTAAATATTTAGGGATCATAATATAATTTGACTATTCGGTGTCCAATTTTAGAAAATTTAAAGTTATTAAAGTTATTTTGAGACATTGGTATACACCCAATGTCTTTGGTTTGATTTTTGGGGCCTAAGAAATATTTTGTTATTATTTTAGACACCAAGATTGATATTGGAGGTGATCCTACGGAGGAGCTACTTTGAGTTGTGATCCGTGAGTGAATTTTATTTTCCAAAATGGTTTTGGTAATTAATATGTTTGACTATATGTGATATATATTGTTTCTTTAACTATTTGAATTATATGATTTATCACATACTATGAAATAAATATTTAATTTATCATATTATGGTGTACAAAAAGGAATGGTTTGACATAAATAAGTTTTGGTTTATGGTCATATAAGTATGTGTATACATGTTTATGTTGGCATATGTGGGGATATTTTAATATGATAATTACGGGGCATTAATTAAATAGTTATATAAATATATTAGGTTATAAGTTGGATGGTAGGTCCTAGTCTGTGATGCCTTTGGGACATCGAGGATCACATGGACAATTTTCCCTTCCCTTGGTAGTCGATGATACACTGGGAGGCTAGTATGATCGTGCAACAGGTTATGGTAATGGATATGGTACACAGGGTTATTGGGTAATTATTGTTACAATACGATTACCATATAAGATTACTTATATATTTTGACTACTGATATTTATAATTCAGAACTCATAAAAATATTATTTTATTATAAAGTGGTGCATATTATCTGATACGTACCTAGGTCGACTCGAGTAAACCCGTATTATATTAGTCTGGAATCAAAAAATTAAGTTCTAGTTATTATGGTCACCTCAACCCCTAATCAACCTAAGACTAGAAACCTTGGTATATTGAAGATGCCATAACAGGTGATCGACATCCTATTGATAAGTCAAACTGGAACACACTCTCTCTCATGGTGTTTTAGGTGTTCAAAGAGGACAAAGAGAATTTTTTCCTCACAAATAAGTTTCTAAATAATATTAAAGGTGAATTCTCATTAAAAAATAAGCCCTTAAATAGGATAAAGTTACAAAACAATAAACCCTAAACAACTAGGTTAAATTCGGCCCAAAGGAATTAGGAAACAAGTGTGGTCGGATTTTTCATGCTTTCCTAAACTAATTTGGAATAATTAATTCCCTTATTTTGAATTAGGAATTAATTAATTTACAATGGAAATAATAAAATAATAACTTTCCTAAGTTGTTTTTTCTAGAAAATAAGTAAATAAAAACCAAATAAAAGACTAACTTCGTAAAACAAAAAGTCAAACTCAAATTAGGAAACTAGTTGACTAATTTGATTACTAAGCTAACTTTGACAAATTTCTAGCTTATAAGGACTCCAAATCAGATCCAATGTGCCATGTAGGATTTCAAATAGGATTATTTATGATTCCCATACGTTTCCCTTGATTGGAACAAAGAGAAAATGCCAAATCAACAAAATACAGTAAAGTTAGCGGCAAATACAGCATTTTCGGCCTAAAAGTCCTTCCATGCGCAAATCACCATTTTGGTTGCTTTTGATTCTTCCTTGTCTTGATTTCATGATATTTTATTGATATTAATTGAATCTAAGAAGTGTTGAACCCATTCCATGCTGCTCGGAGTCCATAATTGCACTAAAACAGCTACCCGGATCCGTATCAGCTTCCAGCACCTAGATGCATAAAATGGATCTTGTATCTTCAGATATGGATAAAACCTTTTGAGAATTGATAACTCCCTGTATGGATCCAACTAGGTTGTCTTTAAATCTCTTGGCTTGTGCTCTAGTGATTGGCTTGGTCTTTATCTGTATTGGATCAGCACCCCAGCGGGTAGTCAGTTGTACAGGTTCGGACGGAGTAACATTAAATGTAGTGCTAAAATTTAAATAAACTTCCAAAATTCAAAAAAAAAAAAAAATATATATATATATATATATATCAATAATTTGGATATGAGTAGAAAAGCTAGTGTGACTTATAAAAATGAAACACATACTAGCAAAATTGCTTCTATGCTTGATAAAATATCTTAACAGATTTAGTTAAGATAAATATGTAAACTATCTGTATGTGCAAGCCTATCTGTAATTTTTATATGACTTATCACATAGTCTTTCACTCTTGTATAAATTCCACTATGTTAATGAAATACAATTATTCCAGCCATATTATTTTTAACTTCATCAAGGTATCAGAGCATGCAAAAATGTCTCAACTTACAATTTCATCTCCTAAACTTCCACAACTTAATGAAGATTCTCTGCCAAATTACAATTTTCCCTTTCAGCTTCAGAATGATAATTATATACTATGGAAAACTCGGATGTTGCCTGCCATCATAGGAAGCAACCTTAAAGGCTTCATTAATGGAGCTTTCTATGAGCCATCAATGGAGATTGCAGCTACAGAAGGCACTAGTCAAACTACACAAATCAACTCAGAATACTTGCTATGGAGACGCTTGGATCAAGCACTTTTAGGATGGATGCTTTCATCTATGTCACCTCAAGTTCAAACTCAGATTACAAAACCGGTAACTCTTTTTAGCTTTGGAAGTCTCTAAATAAACTTTTTGGAAATTAGTCCAATGCAAAACTAATGCAATTAAAATTACAACTTCAATCTATGAGAAAAGGGATCACTTACCATGATTGAATATCTGTCTAAAATGAAAGAGATATCAGATAATCTAACCATGACATGTTATTCAATTTCCACTGATGATTTTGTGATGCATGTCCTTCAAGGGCTGCAAATTGAATATGATCCAGTAATTGCAAATATAAATTCAATCAATGGATCAGTCGAGATTGAAGATGTTCAGGCCATACTGTTAAGCCAGGAAATTCGGCTTCATCAGCAAATTGCTTCAGAATCTATTTTGTCAACCAATATTGCTACTTCTAGGAATAGCAACCACTATGTTGGGTCAAACAAAGTTAGGACGCAAGGTCATCAGGCCGTGGAAGAGGAGCTCGCGGAGGACATGGCAGCAGTGGTAGAGGGCATGGTTCTGGAGGTGGCTTTAGGGTCTATTGCCAATTGTGTAGGGTGCTAGGTCATGTTGTTGCTAAGTGTTGGCATAGGTTTGATCGAGACTTTGTCCCTCCTTCATCAAATAATAATAGCTACCCTTATGCGTATTATTCATCTTCTGAGGTAGCCAATCCTGAATGGCTGATGGATAGTGGTGCAACAAATCACATAACAGCGGATCCTACTAACATTCATCAGAGATCTGAATATGGAG
Organism: Ziziphus jujuba; assembly: GCF_031755915.1. NCBI lineage: Eukaryota > Viridiplantae > Streptophyta > Magnoliopsida > Rosales > Rhamnaceae > Ziziphus > Ziziphus jujuba. The sequence continues at coordinate 19,815,993 of NC_083383.1, read as the reverse complement.
GAACTGACAAATTGGTAGTAGGTAATGGACAAGGGTTGAGAATTCATCATACTGGGTCTTCTCTTGTCAAATCCTCTAATAATTTGATACTTAAAAATATTTTGCATGTGCCTCAAATCAAAAGAAATTTATTAAGTATTGCACGTTTGACATATGATAATAATACGATTGTCAAATTTAACTCGCATTTTGTGTTTGTGAAGGATTGGGTTACGAAGAAGGTGTTGCTACAAGGAATCCTTAAATATGGTTTGTATCAGGTGTCCTTGCCTAACGTGCAGTAAAAAAAACTGTTTCTCTTTCCACTGTGGACAATAATATTGATCAGTTTACTTGTTTTTCTGCAAATTTATCTTCCAATAAGTTATGGCATTATCGTCTAGGTCATCCTGCTTTACCTGTTCTTAAATTTGTTGCTTCTCAGTGTAAAAATTCTCAATTTCAAATAATAAAGAATTTTGTGATTCTAGCCCTTTAGGAAAAATGCATCGTTTATTTTCATCAGTATCTAATTCTAAAAGTCATGCAACTTTTGATATGGTATTCTCTGATATGTGGGGACCAGCCCCTATTTTGTCAAATGAGGGATATAGGTACTATATTCTTTTTGAAGATGATTATTCTCGTTTATCTTGGATTTATCCCATGAAATTAAAATCTAAAGCCTAAAAAATATTTTTACAATTTAAAACTATAGTTGAAAATACTTTTCAAACTACCATTAAAACTTTTCAATCTGATTGGGGGGGTGAGTTTAGGCCATTAAAAATTATTCTAAATAATTTTGGGACTCATTTCTAACCCCCTTGCCCACACACTCACAATCAAAATGGTAAATTGAAAGAAAACATCGCCATATAACTGAAATTGCCTTGTCTCTATTGGCACATAGTTCCATGCCTCTCACATATTGGTGGGATGCATGTTCTACGACTGTTTTCTTAATCAATAAATTACCAACAAAAATTCTAATAATAAATTTTTATCAAACTATATGTAACTATATCTTAACAGATTTAGTTAAGATAAATATGTAAACCTATTTGTATGTGCAAGTTTATCTGTAATTTTTATATGACTTATCACATAGTCTTTGACTCTTGCATAAATACCACTACGTTAATGAAATATAATTATTCCAGCCATATTATTTTCAACTTTATCAATGCTCATCCTCATTCCCTCTTCACATAATTGCCCAAATTCAAGATTACAAAGCAAAGAAAATCACATACCAAAATCTCAAAATTTTCCAAGTTGCCAGTTAATTGTTCTCATCTTTTGTCCTCCCAAACCCCAATTCACAAACAGTACCTTGCCTTCGTTTAGTGACCTAACCTTTTGAAAAATCAGTCCAAGCTGTTGCATTCAACCTCTTTGCAATTCCACATCCTTAAAAACAATTGGAGCCTTCGAAGCCAATCCATTGTGAAACTTCCATGATTCCACTCGACATGGCCTAGTCACCTCTCCTTCTTACTCATTCATGACCGTGCCTATCTATAGTGGTCAGAGAAGATAGTCAGTTAGAGTTCTTTTTTTTTTTAAATTAAATTTAAAAAATTAGAAAACCTAAAAATGCTAAGAGGAAGAAGATTATAAAATGACAACTCTACCCTTAATTTAACGGATCACGTGTAAGTTATATTACATTTAACATCCAAAATTAGATGGAATCAAGGTTGGGTGGCATCGATGCAAAAATCTATAAGTTTATGGGGCGTAAACGGTGAATATGAAGTTTAGGATGCAACTTGTGAAAATCCTGAAAGTTTGGAGGGCACTGTTGCAAAAAATCCTAGTTTTTAATAAATATAGTATGTGATGATCACATATAAATGTGTTAGACAAATTGATTATCCTTAAACACTTTTTCATTTAAGAGCATGTATTAATAGGATTTAAAACATATGATTAGCATGGTTTGATTAAAACTTTAATTCATGGAGTTGTAGATATTAGAACTTACAAAACAATAAACAATAAATGTAAAAGACCTTCATGGAAGCATCTTTCTCAAACCTTTCTTATTCTCTGATACGAACCTAGGACGACCTGCTTCTAAACCTGTATTATATTAGCCCAGATCTAATTATGTTCAAGTTCTAATGGTCACCTTGACCACTAATCAACCTGTAATTAGAAACCTTGGTATATAATGAGGACGCCACAATAGCTGATGAAAAGCCTATTGATAAGTTTAACTAAAACACTCATTCACTAATGGTGTTTTAGGCGTTCAAAAGAACAAAAAAGGGATTCAATCTCACAAAATAAATTCTAAATATTATTAATGGAGTGTTCTTCATAAAAAACAAGCCCTTTTATAGGCTAAGAGAAAATAAAATAAAACCCTAAAACAAAAAGGAAAAACCGGCCATGCAATGAAGAATCCTAATATGGTCGAAAGTCTCCTTATTTCCTAATCTAATTTGGATTAATTAATTCCTTTATTTTGAATTAGGAATTAATTAATTTACAATGAAAATAATAATATAATAACTTTTCTAAACTTATTTGTCCAGAAAATAAATAAATAAAAATAAAAAAGTAATGGTAATTTCCTAAAACAAAAAGTAGAATCAAATTAGGAAACTAAAATACTAGCTTTTTGAGTAAGTTGACTTTGACCAATCTTTGGCCAATTTGAGCTCCAAATCAGCTTCAATATACTTTTTAGGATGAAAAATAAGCTTATTATGGAGTCCCACACGTTTTCCTTGGCTGGAAGGAAGAGAAAAAGCCAACTTAGCAAAATACAGTAAAGCCAGCAAGCAATACAGCAATTTTCGGCCAAATTTTGAAGCTGTTCGTACAAGTCCGTACAAGTTGGTTTTACTTCTATATTGACTTGTTTCCATGACCTATTAGTGATATTTATTGAATCCATAAAGAGTTGGAACCATTTCTTGCTGCCTGGACTTCATAAATGCACCAAAACTGCTACCCTGGTTGGTATCGGCTTCTACTTGTATGCCTAAAACAGATCTTGGATCTTTGGGTATGGACAAGTGCTCTTGGGAATGAATTACCCCCTGGATAAAGGCAAAAAATTTATCCCTAAACCTCTTAGCTTGAGCCCTAGTGATTGGCCCGGTCTTCATCCATATCGGGCCAGCAACCCACCAGGTTGTTGGTTGTGCAGGCACGGACGGATTCACATCATTCTCTCTAAGTTTGAAATAATAATAATATTAATTAGTGGCTCCAATTCAATAATCCCATATTTGTTTATAGAACATAGGCAAAATAATAATAATAATAAATAAATAATATATATTTATAAAGTAGAGATGAGTCTATAAATCTGTTAAGGCTTACAAATGGGTTATAAGAAAGTTATAAGTTTCCTTTAGCTTAGTGGGCTAACCTAAGAATAAAGAAAGAATCTGATGAGAATCCGCCCACACTCACACAACCGATAACTCGCTGGGGTGCAGATCTAATACAGTTGAAGACCTGGCCAATCACTAGGGCTCAAACCAAAAGTTTTAAGGACAACCTGGCTGGATTTATACATGAGTTATCAATTCTCAAAAGGACTTATTAATACCCAAAGATTCAAAGTATATTTTAAGCATCCAAGTGGTGGAGGCCGATATGGACCTGGGTGGATGTTTTAGTGCATTTGTGGACACCGGGCAACAAGGAATGGGTTCAACACTTCTTGAACTCAATTGATATCACTAAGAGTTCATGGAAACAAGCCAATACAGAAGCAAAAGCAATCAAAGAAGACATTTACGCACAGAAGGAGTTCTTGGCCGAAATTGCTGGTTTTTACCGCTAGCTTTGCTGTATTTTGTTCATTTGGCATTTTCTCTTTGTTCCAATCAAGGGCAACATATGAGAATCATAATTAATTCTATTTGGCATCCTACATGGCATAAAGGATCTGATTTAGAGTCTTAACAAGCTGGAGATTGTTCAAAGTTAGCTTAGTTGTTTGCTTAGTTAACTAGTTTCCTAATTTGAATTTAACTTCTTATTTTAGGAAATTAGTCTTTTATTTGGTTTTTATTTGCTTATTTTCTGGAAAAATCAACTTAGGAAAGTTATTATTTTATTATTTCAATTGTAAATTAATTAATTCCTAATTCAAAACAAAATAATTAATTAATCAAAATTAGATTGGGAAAGGAATGGAATTTTCAGCCACATTAGGAATTTGTCAATGTATGGCTGGTTCTGTCTTAGTTTTTTAGGGTTTTTTAGTTTTGTGAATTTAGCCTATTTAAGGGCTTATTTTTCAATGAGAATCAGCTTACACATTATTCAGAAAATTATTTATGAGAAAAGAATTCTCTTTGTTCTCTTTGAACACCTAAAACACCATTAGAGAGTGAGTGTTTTAGTTTGACTTATCAATAGGATTTCCATCAACTATTGTGGCATCTTCAATATACCAAGGTTTCTAGTCAAAAGTTGAATAGGGGTTGAGGTGACCATAATAACTTGAACTTAATTTTAAAATTCTCGGCTAATATAATACGGGTTTAGGCGCGAGTCGACCTAGGTTCATATTAGAATGACCTTAATGAGCCTCATCGCAATGTGAGTTAAATAAAATTTCCATCCCATAATCTAAACATCAAGACTCTATAAGTGAGTTAACCTGATTATGTCTAGTCCTAATGGGAATCTGCCTGAACCTGCACAACCGATGCAGTTAGGGTGATGACTTGATAAGGATAAAGATGGGGCTGATCACTTGGGCTCAAGCTAAGAGATTTAGGGACTACCTTGCTGATTTTATCTAGGCAGTAGCTAATTCTCAAAGGTGCTTGTCAATACCTGAAGATACAAGACCTGTTTTATGCATCCAAGTGGTAAAGGCCGATACGGACCTGGATAGCTGTTTTTGTGCAAATATGGACTCCGGACAGCAAGAAATGGTTCCAACACTTCATGGATTCAATACATATCTTTAAGAGGTCATGGAATCAAGTCAATGCAGCTTCAAAGGCAATCAAAAAGGGCTTGTGCTCATGAGACAGAAAGTTAACCGGTTTCACTGTATGATTTGCTAGCTTTACTGTATTTTGCTGAGTTAGACTTTTCTCTTTGATCCAAGCAAGGAAAATGCGTGGAACTCCATGATAATCCTATTTTTCATTCTACATGGCATATGGAAGCTGATTTAGAGTTTAAATTGATCAAAGATTGGTCAAAGATAGCTTAGTCAAAAAGATAATATTTTAGTTTCCTAATTTGATTTTGACTTTTTGTTTTAGGAAATTAGTCTTTTATTTGGTTTTTATTTATTTATTTGCTGAAAAAGTCAACTTATGAAAGTTATTATTTTATTATTTTCATTGTAAATTAATTAATTCCTAATTCAAAATAAAGGAATTAATTAATCTGAATTAGATTAGGAAAGGAGGTGAATTTCGGCCAAGCTAGGTTTCCTATTCTTTGGTGGCCATTTTACCTAGATAATTAGGGTTTTATTTTGTTATTTCCTAGCCTATATAAATGTTTATTTTTGAGGAAGAACATACCTTTAATAACATTCAGAATTTATTTTGTGAGATTAGATTTCTCTTTGTTCTCTTTGAACACCTAAAACATCATTGGAGAGTGAGTGTTTTAGTTTTGACTTATCATCATAAAATCCATCACCTATTGTGGCGTCTTCATTATACCAAGGTTTCTAATCATAGGTTGGTTAGGGGTTGAGGTCAATCCATTAAAATCTGAACTTAATTGAGATCCGGACTAATAATATACGGGTTTAGATGCGAGTCGATCTAAGTTCGTATCATTTGGTATTGAAGCCAAATTTTGTTCAGGTTTGATCTATTTTTATTTGATTTATTTGCTTTATTTGTTTTGTGTTAATCTAAAATTTGAGTATTAGGTTAAGGTTGCTTCTATTATCAGACACGTTCTACATATTAAAAAAAATAAAATTATTCCTAGTCAAATTAGGTTTCCTAGTTTTACCGTAATTTTTGTTTCCTAGTTTGTTGGTTGTTCTACATCTTTGTTGTTAGTAATTTAGTTTATTGTTGATTTTTCTTTTCTATTTTTTCTTAAATATTTGCATTCATATATTAGAAAAAACAAAAAAAAAAAAGAACTGTGTTTGCGGCAACATATATAGATTTACCAAAAAAAAAAAAAAAATTGCAAATTTGTATTTTATTGTTGGAGGTCACGGGTTTGGTGGATTTTTGGTGTGGAATTGCTATTTTTAGTGTTGATCTTTGCTACTGGAGATGTTTTACATTCTGTGAGTAAAAAATAAAAAAATAAAAAAAAAATAAAGGGAGAAGAAAAGTCGAATAAAAAAAGAAAAAAAGAAATCGGTTTGTTGAATTTGGTGTTTGCTGGAAATTTCTTTGAACTGCTGAATTGTTGACTATTTATTCAACATTTGGAGTTTCTAGAGATTTAATTTTGCTGCTGGATATTTGGATTTTTGGGTGCTAAAAATATTAGATTAAAATTAGTTAAAGGATTTGATACAAAAACTTGAATTACAAAGGACAACAACCAACAACTATTTAATATTTTTGTCCAAATTGATTCTTGTTCATGTTTGAATTTTTTTTTTCAATATTTTTATTCTTGAATTCTTAATTTCTTACCATCTGGTCTTGTTCTTTTTTATTCCAAAATTTTCTTTTCTAAATTGCCTTATTTTTGTTTAGAAAAAGCCGAGTATTAGGTGTTAAAATCCACTCGATATTGCTTGCTTTTTGCTATTGTTTTGTTGATAAGTCTAATTAAAACATACTTGTGATCTACTTGCTGTGTTCTGGGTGTTTTATTTAGAACTTGGAGATAATTCTTTGAGTGGAAAAAGGCAAGAGTGTGTAGATTAAAAGAGGGTAAAAGCCAAAACTAGTGTGTAAACACGAGTGTCGGGACCTTGTTTGAGTGAAACATGTGAGGGAGTGAATTTGGTGAGGTCCTTTTGTGTTATTCATACTAACATGGCAGATTCAAGGGTGAGAAGAGGAGATCCACCAATAAGAATTAATGAAGAAGAATCCGTAGAATTCAAACGTGATTCCCGAGCTATGGGGAGTGGAGATGAGTACACGGACATGAAGGTGATCTTGGAGTAATTACAGTGGATGAATGCTCAATTTGATCACATAGATCAAATAATGGACATTAGAAACATCACAAGGAGGGCTGAATACAAGGTTTGATGCTCATGGAGGCCGAGGTCAAGGTCGAGGAGGCCGAGGGCGACTTAGAGAAGAATTTGGGGAAGGCAATTTTTGAGATGACTTGGATGAGGGATATGATGACATTTTTGAACCTCAAGGAAGGCCAATCCATGGGAGGCCAGCAAGGAATGAAGATGATGACCTTGGGAATATTAAGGTCAACATACCACCTTTCATGGGAAAAAGTGACCCCGAGGTTTACTTGGAATGGGAGGAGCGTATGAAGATGATCTTTGATTACCATAACTATTCAGAGGCTAAGAAAGTTAAATTGGCAGCAATGGAATTTGGACATTATGCATTCCAATGGTGGACTAATGAGCAAAATACCTGAAGGAGAGTAGGTGATGAACTGATTACTACTTGGCGACAAATGAAAGGATCCATAAGGAAGTGATTTGTACCGATTCAATACCATGGGTTGTTGCACCAAAGGTTACAATTATTATCACAAGGTAATATGTTCGTGGAGGATTATTACAAAGAGATGGAGATGCTCATGATGAGATTGAGCATGAATGAAAAAAAAAGAAGCAACTATGGCAAGGTTTCTTGGTGGATTGAATCGAGAGATAGCCAACCAACTAGAATTGCAACAATATGTGGAATTGGAGGAAATGTTGCATATGGCTATTAAGCTTGAGCATCAATTCAAAAGGAGGGGTGTAAGCTCACTGTTTAGGGGTGTTTTCAATAGCGGAAGGTGAAATCCAAGTGGCTGGAGAAACAATCCTATTTATGAAAATAAGCCAAAACCAAAAGTTAAAGAAGAAAGTTCAAATCAGCCAAAAAGAGAAGCTCGAATCGAATCTGTCCAGGCACACAAAATTGAAGGTAGATCTGAACCTAAACCTTTAAGATCTAGAGAAATTGTTTGTTTTAAGTGTTAGGGACGAGGACACATTGCTAGTCAATGTCCGAATAGAAGAATCATGGTGTTAAAGGGTAATGGTGAGCTAGAATCGGAAAGTGAGGAAAGTGGAGATGAAACCGAGCAAGAAGAGGAAGACTTTGAGGATGCGGCCGAGACCCTACATGCACCCAATACCGAATGAAATTTGGTTTCTAGGAGAGTGCTGGCTGTATACAAGGATAAGGATCAAGTTCAAAGGAAAAACATCTTCCACACCCGATAATTGAAATCCAAGATAAGATTTGTAGTATGATAATTGATAGTGGAAGTTGTACAAATGTAATTAGTAACACTGTGGTTGATAAATTAGGCTTAGTAACAATTAAATAACTCGAACCTTATAGATTACAATGACTTAATGAGAGTGGTGTGATGAAAGTGAATAAACAAGCCAAAGTAAAATTCAGTACAGATAAATATGTGGATGTTGTTTTGTGTGATGTTATGCCTATGCATGCCGAACATATTCTATAAGGTAGACCATGGCAATTTGATAAAGATGCTATTCATTATGGTCGAGAAAATTCTATTGTTTTTAAGTTTAAGGGAAAGAAGGTTAAGCTGGAGCCATTGACTCCCAAGGAGGTATATAGAGATCAATTACAAATACAACAAAGGAGGGAGGCCGAAAAGCTCAAAAAGAAAGTTAATATGGCACCTACGGCTTCACCAACAATCCAAGAAGGTAAGTCCGAGAATGTTGTTCAAGATAAGCATTCTAAGACTCAAATTGAATGGAAAAACCATGAAAAGGCCGAGGGTCGAGTGAAAGAGGAAGAGAAACACGAGAGTGTGAGTAAGGCTAAAAAAACCAAGAGTGAGGGCCAAACCGAGAGAAAGAAAGAAAGAGAAAGAAAAAAGAGGAAAATTAAAAAAATTTATATTAGTCTTGGTGATGTAAATAAAGCTATTTTAACTAAGAAACCATAGCTAGTTATGATTTTTAGATAAGCTTATTTTAATGATCAAGTTAACCTTGAAGAACTTGAATTGCCAAATTCGATTTTTTCTCTTTTGCAAGATTTTGAAGATGTCTTTCCGGAGGAGATTCCAAATGGATTACCACCTATTAGAGGAATTGAAAATCAAATTGACTTTGTTCCAGGGGCTGCTATACCAAATAGACCTGCATATATCCCGAGGAGACAAAGGAGTTACAAAGGCTGGTAAGTGAGTTGCTTGATAAAGGTTATATTTACGAGAGTATGAGTCCATGTGCTGTCCCTGTTTTGTTAGTATCTAAAAATGATGATTCATGGCATATGTGTGTAGATCGTAGAGCTATAAATAATATTCTCATTAAATATAGGTATCCAATTCCTAGGTTAGATGAATTACATGGAGCATGCATTTTTACTAAAATTGGTCTTAGGAGTGGGTATCATCAAATTAGAATGAAAGATGGTGATGAATGGAAAATCGCATTTAAAACTAAGTATGGATTGTATGAGTGGTTAGTAATGCCTTTAGTTTAACTAATGCACCTAGTACTTTCATGAGATTAATGAATCATGTTATGCGACCATTCCTTAGAAAGTTTGTTGTTGTTTATTTTAATGATATTCTTGTATATAGTAGGCATCTAGATGAGCATATAGAACATCTTAGGTAAGTTTTAAATATTCTTAGGAAGGAAAGGTTGTTTGCTAACATGAAAAAGTATGATTTTTGTAAAGATGAGTTGGTATTCCTAGGATTTGTAGTAAGTGCTGTAGGTATAAAAGTTGATCAATCCAAGGTACAAGCAATCCAAAAGTGGTCGAAACCTACCTCCATTACCCAAGTGAGGAGCTTTCATGGTTTGGTTAGTTCCTACCGATGATTTGTCAAGGATTTTAGCACCATTACATGATGTGATTCCGCCCAAGCCCGCTCAACCGATAACCCGCTGGGGTGCTGACCCGACATGAATGAAGACCAGACCAATCACAAGAGCTCAAATTAAGAGATTTAAGGAAAACCTGGGAGCATTTATACATGGGGTAATCAATTTTTAATAGAGCTTATCCATACTTGAAGATACAAAGCCTATTCTAAGCATCCAAGTTGTGGAAACCGATATGGACTCGGGTAGCGATTTTGGTGCAAATATGGACATCGAGCAGCATGAAATGGTTCCAACTCTTTATGGATTCAATACATATGTATAATAGGATATGGAATCAAGTCAAGGCATCTTCAAAGGCATTCAAAAAGGGGTTGTACAGACAGCTTCAAATTCGGCCTTTTTTTACTGTATTTTGCTGAGTTGGCTTTTTCTTCCTCTTCCAAGCATGGGCAACGTGTGGGACTTCATATTTAGCTTATTTGGCATCCTAAAAAGCATATTGAAGCTGATTTGGAGCTCAATTTGGTCAAAGTTTGGTCAAAGTCTATTTAGTCAAAAAGCTAGTATTATAGTTTCTTAATTTGATTCTACTTTTTGTTTTAGGAAATTACCATTACTTTTTAGTTTTTATTTATTTATTTTCTGGAACGATAAGTTTAGGAAAGTTATTATTTTATTATTTTCATTGTAAATTAATTAATTCCTAATTCAAAATAAAGGAATTAATCAATCTAAATTAGATTAGGAAAGGAATGAGAATTTCGGCCACAATAGAACTCTTCATTGTGTGGCCGATTTTTCCTAGGGTTTTTAGGGTTTATTTTGTTTCTTTCAAATCCTATTTAAAGGATTATTTTTCAATAAGAATACAACTTTGATTTGATTAAGAAAATACTTGTGAGATTAATTATCTCTTTATTCTTTGAGAACACCTAAAACACCATTAGAGAATTAGTTGTTTTAGCTTGACTTATCAGTAGGATCTCCATCCCCTATTGTGGCGTCTACATTATACCAAGATTTCTAACCACAGGTTGGTTAGGGGTTGAGGTCAATTCCATTAGAACTTGAACTTAATTAAGATCCGGGCTAATATAATACGGGTTTAGGAGCAGGTCGTCTTAGGTCCGTATCATTTGGTATCAGAGCCAAATTTTGTTCAGGTTTGATCTATCTTTATTTGCTTTATTTATTTTTGTGTTAATCTACAATTTTAGCATTAGGTTAAGGTTGGTTCTATCACCATACACGTTCTGCATCTTAAAAAAAAAAAAAAATTCATTCCTAGTTGAATTAGGATTTCCTAGTTTTATTGTATTTTTGTTTCCTACTTTGTTGGTTGTTTTTCATCATTGTTCTTGTTAGTTTTGGTTTTTGTTGATTTTTCTTTCCTGTTTTAGTCTTAAATATTTGCATTCATATATTAAAAAAAAAAGAAGGGTTTGCGGCAACATATAAAAAAAAAAAAAAAAAGAAAAAAAAAACTGCACTTTTGAATTTTTGGAGTTGGAATTGCAAATTTGTTGTTTATTCTTACTACTGTAGTTGTGTTTGATATTCAGTGTGTGAAAAAAAAAGAGGAAAAAAAGAAGAAGAAGAAGGCTGAATATAAAATATATATATATATATCGGTTTGTTGAAAATTGGTGTTGAAGTTTGTTGCTGGAAATTTCTTGTAACTGCTGCTTTGTTGATTATTTATTCCATATTTGGAGTTTCTGGAGAATTATTTTTGCTGCTGGATATTTGAGTTTGAGTGCTAAATTATTTGGATTAAAATATCCACTTGCCCTCTCTCACGACACCTCACAAAGTACGACTAAATATAACCTGCGAGCTTATCCATAATTATAATAATACAGAACACCAGTATTGTATGGTGCATCTACAAACTAATTAGTTACATAAAATAAAAAAATATATATATATATAGTTACCAAAAATGTCAACTCCTCATAATTATACTTTAAAACTTTAATTTAATTATTTTAAACAAACAAACAAATAAATAAATAAATAAGTAAATAAATAAACATTTATGAAAACTAAAATATAATTTCTTAAAGAAATATACTATGATACATCATTCTAATTATTAAGTATTTTACAATTTTTAATACTTTTATATCAATATAGATATATATATATATATATGTAAACATAATTCCGAAAACGATATATAACTCATAATATCCAAAATGGATAACAAATATTTACTAACATACTTACTAAGTGATACTCCTAAATTTAGATAATCATAATTAGATAAATAAACAAATAATTAAATTAATAAGTAGATAATTAAATAAAAAAATTAATTAATTAATTAACTATATAATTAAGTAAGCAAATAAATAAACAAAATATTATTCTATTCTTTAAACAACATAAGCATTATAAGCCCTTTTTGGAATTTTATAAAATACTCAATTAACAACAAATAGTTAAGTGACTTCCTTAAATCCAACTTTTAATAATAATAAACTAAATGAATAACTATATTTATATGTATAATGAAATTCTATGTTTGCATCTTTTTATCATGTGAACATTCACAAAGACAAAGATTTTTAAAGAACTCATTGTTTTTGTGTGTATTATTGACCACAATTTTAGAAACTGTTGTCTTTATGTATATTATTGATAACGGTTTCTTCAAAAACCATCATCTTTGCGGACATCCATACCGTAAAATAATGCGGACATCCACACCATAGAAGAATTTTATATGTATATATACAAATTTAATTATTCTCACATATATTCATATATATACAATCTTTTAACAAGTATATATATATATCCATATATATTCACATATATATATATATATACATATGAATATATACACACATTCTTTTAACAAGTATTTATATATATATATATATATTCATATATTCACAATATATATACATCTACACACATACCAAAGGTGTACACACATATATCTATATATATGGAAAAAATATATATATTTTACAAACATAAATGCTTAAACACAACTCTAAACATTATTCAAAAATAAAAACTAACACTTATTACTTCATATCTACTCACTCATACATACATACATACATATATACATAACCGTATATATATTAACACAATTGTCTCATTCAATATAATATTGAAAAATGGCTAAATTTCAAATACCCAACCAAAGTCTACATATATCAAATGAAAGCGTGAGGGATGAGTATCAAAGAAACCTAGCTCAAACTTGCCTATCCCTCCGCCAGTAACCAGAAAATGGCTCGCAACTTTCAACCAAATTTCAAACCATTGTATCTCTTTAACCATTTAGAATTTGAAAAATGGATGCCATATTTGGACTTAAAGGGTCGAAAACTAAAGGGAGGGATCAAGTTTATGGATGAAAACCACCGGAAAATCAATGAATGGGGGGACATTGGCCATTCGCATTTGAACATTGATCTCGGGCTCATCTACTAGCCAAAAAGTTGGGGATTTGGTGGCCAAGGTCACATAGCTGTGGGCCACCAAACCAACCACCGTGTCACCATGCAATAGCCAGAGCACAGCCAACTGGCCAGTTAATGGAGAGAAACAGAAGGGGGGGGGGGGGCATTTCTACACATGGGAGAGAGGATGAGAGAGAGAAAGAAAAGAAGAAGAAAAACAAAACAAAAAATATTTTTTATAAGGTGACATATGGCACCCACCAATTGGTGACACGTGGTGCCTTTAATTGGTGACACATAGTGCCTACCAATTGGTGGCATATGGCACATGTCAGGGATACTTCTAAATAATCCACTACCCAATAAAGTTAGTCCCAGAAAAATAAGCACAACTTTACATCTTCGTAAGTTTTCAACTGTGGTCCAAATTATGCTAGCGTAAGTCTACGGACAAGTTCCGACAAGCACTGTCACAAGGTACATGAGTAAAAATGAAAACCCATACAAACAAAAAGTTAACCCCAGGCTCACTAATGAGTTATTATGACTATAACTTTCCAATCCCAACTTCAATTTTGGTGTACTTCTAGTCTATAAACGTAGGTTGACAACTACTTTGCCATGGTATCTTAGTTAAACCAAAATTCCTCTCACAGTAAAAAGTTAGCCGTGGAAACCACTTAGTCAACCTTGGTCAATCTTGGTAAAAAAAATTCAAATTCGGATTGTTTGCTTGGGCAATGATGTTGCAATTTTATAGTGATATAATATATCAATATTCCCCACAATCATCATAATAGAGTATTCCCGCAAATATCATCTTATATATATGTTCATAAAATTATACTGAAGATACATTTTTGCCAAGATGTTTCTTATAAAAACATTAGAAATAATAATCAATTAGATCATTCCTTTCATAGTAAAATATAAAGCATACGATTTAATGGTTTTCAGATATGATAAAATACTATATTTAAGCATCTAATTTCTCAAAACCGTTTTTAAATTTAAAGTCCATTCACAAATAACAACTCAAACCATATTCTATGCTGGATCACCTCCAATAACAGTCTCAATGGCTAAAATAATAATAAAATATTTCTCAAACTCATAAAAATTAAACCATAATAATTGTGATTAAAAGTGTCCAAAAACAACTTTTTACAACTCCCTAATCACAAAAATTGGTCACCAAAAATCCAAATAAATTGTGAGCCTTTAATATCGGTACTCAAAATTAGAGATTTCACCTAAAGGCTAATTTTATAAAATTGAACCTTTTATTGGATCCTATTGACATCTAATTACACGAAATCCATCTTCAATTTTGTCTAATTTGTCCAGTTTTGTCCAATTTTGTCCGAACACAGTCTAATTTTATCCCATATTTAATGAATTGATCCAAATACAAAAAAATATCAAACAATGTCTGAAAATTATAAATAATGTATCAAACCGAAGCTTGTGGAATGGATAATAAGATAACAAGCTCACCTTGGTCGAAATATGTTACTGGTGACCAAAACACTTATTGGATAATTTAACCAAATTTAATGTTATGGATCTCTCAAACGGTAAGGAATCTTGGAAAACAGATGCCGGATTGAGTTCAAAGTATTTAGAATAAGGGGGAGGATGTGTGGGTCAACCTAGAATGGATAGAATCCGACCAACTCATCCGAAATCCTTTTTGTGTTGCCATCGGTGTTGGAGGTCAAATTGGGGCATGTTCGACAGCGTTTCACAATGAGTATTAAGTGCTGAGGTCGGAATTTGATGGGAAATTGCATGGGTAGGCACTTGTATACAAATATCTAGCTGGAGGATGGTCAATTTCATTGAACTTAAAGGTGGGGAGAGGTGGGTCACGAGTAAACTCGACCCCTTCGTGGGTCTGTAAGTGTTTTTGGGTCTTAGCGATATTTTGGATATTTTTGAATTTCTTTAAAATAATGGCACATGTCACAAGATATGAGAGTTTTTGGTCATTAACAGACAAAAATCCATAATTGATTTGGCCACTAATAAAATACCGATGATTAAAACTTTCCAGAACTATAATTTTTTAACCATACCTTAAAATTAGATGTGCTACCAGTTTGTGAACTTTTATTAACGAGCTCTGCACAATGATATAAAATTCAAAGCCAAAATAGATCTTCAAATAAAAGTGAAACTTGGTCCCACTAGAGCAATCTACGGACTACAAATGAATAATTACAAAAATATCAAAAGTGCTCAACATGTTTATACATCATGATCAATGAAAACAAGAATACATAATATCTTTAAAGTCCAAGACAACAAATAATACTTTAGCAGTGGAATAATATTAGACAATGAAGATGCCTAAGCTTCATGTATATAACCTATCAATTAAGGCCTAAAGAAAAAGTTAAAAACAAACTTATGAGATGAGCTCAGTGAGTGGAATAAAAATATTATATACATATATGAAAATAATTTTTTATTTTTAAACCTTTTTTTTATCAAAACCTTACTTTCACTTTTTCAATGTTCCCTTGTTTTGGAAAACATTTTTCATAAATCCTATGAATTTTGCCTAAAAATATAACAAATATCATATTTCATATGAAGTTATGATACCAGTTATAAACTCATATACTTAAATGAAAAAATTATATTTTTTAGAAATAAACCATAGGCAATTGTAATGGTTTCATATCCATAATCCATATTATACTAGAACTTGTGTGCCATATGTCCAATACTAAATCTTGGCATACAAGCTTTAGTGTAGTAAGGTATCACAGAGTCAATCGGTGATGGGAAAACTATCTATTGATCCTCAACACCTTAAGGCATCGATATGAGGACATCTCAACTAGCCTCTACATAAAGTGACAACACTACACTGTTGAACAGTAACTATATAATCACAATTGTATCCATAACTGTATGTATATCTATATATGTAACCATGGTATTACTTGGCATATAGTAAAAGCCACTTCTCACGTATAACCCATAACAAAAATATAATTTAATCCCTTATATTGATACCCAAAAACACAATATAAATACTTGGCATATTGTATATAAATCATATATAAATAAGATAATATGATCAATAAAATAATCAACACATAGTTTTTGTTTGATGCCAAAAATATTATCATGTAAAGTTATATCGCAAAAATCAATCCAATTACCAAAAACTTTTTAAATATAATAATTCATTATTTCACAATGAGCATATTAAAATTTGGAAACTTTTAAAACTTTAAAAAATAACAAGTAATGATAACTCTTATACATATATACATATATACAAATGTAATTATATAGCCATGGTTTATCAAAAATTTCATAAAATTATAAAACCATGAGATCATTATTTTAACATGCCTAAAGTATTTATGAAAAGAAAAATTCACTCAAAAAAATATCGTTTACTTTTGATTTACGGCCAAAACACCCCGAGTCTCCATCCCTGATGCCTAAAATATAATAAGAATTCTTCTTAGGCTTCCAAAAATTAAACGAAGAATATTGATGTGCATCAAATTTTGAAGAATAATTTATGCTATACTAAAATTACAAAAATTGTATACCATGGGTTCCAATTAAACAGCAAATCCCCAGGACTCGATATCCAAAATTTGGATTTTTCATACCAAGGCCTATTTTATGAAATTGAACCATCTATCGGGTGGTCTTATTCACATCTAATTACACAGTACCAACTTCATGGTCCAAAAGTTATCCAAATATAGTTCAATGTTACTTAGTATATAACTAATTAACCCAAATATGGAAAATCAATCAAACGACATTCAAAATTCGTAAATTATATATAAGTAGAAAACCCATGAGATAGGTATCATATATATGTGCCCCTCCTGGTCCAACTTTGCTATAAGTGATATGAAAAATCATTGGAAATTTTGATCGTATTTGATATTAATGGATCTCTCAAACTGATAAGACCCGCCCTGGAAACCCTCCCAGGATCTCTCGGATGGTCCCGCAGGGTGAGGTCTCACTGGATAATCCATAGATAATATCCAATGGAACCCCACTTAAAGAGTGGACAAACGAACACAAGCAATATCGTATATTATCTCAATAAAAAAGATAAAACCAAAACAGCATAACTACACATATATAATACGGTCAATACTATGTCCAATATCTAGATCACAGCATTCTAAGAGTATTTGGAAAATTTAGCAGAACAAATGATACAAATAAGTCTTCAAAGATGAAGATAAATAGAGAAAGACAAGTACTGCTGCTGTAGTGGAAAGCACAAAATAACAAGCGGTGCGCAAGGTAGACTGCTAACTAACTGTCATGACCTAGGGGAATGAATTTAAAATAAATAAAATGTGAGATAAAGATATCTCAGTGAGTGTCCTATTATAAATAGGAAAATAATATTTTATTTCTATAAAACTTTCTCTCAAGACCTCTCATTCCACTATTTTGAAAGGTTTCTCATTTATAATCATTCCATAAAACCTAAAGTTGTGTCTCAATTCAATATCATAAAACCGATACTCAAATAATATGAAGTCAATGATCATACAAATATTATAAACTGGATTAATTACAATATAAATATTGGGTATAAAATAATATAAACCAATTTTACAAAATAATGATGAAAGTACAATAATAACCACAAATATTGAAAAACCAATAATATACTAGGAAACATAAACAATGTACCACAAGATATATATAGTACTACCAACTGGTGCACAGCATCCTGGAACACCACTACACGGTAAAGATATGAAAATCGTAAACTATGGGATAAACCCACCTCACGACCCTTAATGTATGAAATGTATCATGGCAATAATAAACTGTTGGGATGAACCAAACCTCACGGCAATGGCAATAATAACCTATGGGATGAACCCAACCTCATGGCAATGTAGCAATAATAAACCTGTGGGATGAACCCAACCTCACGGCCTATGGAAATAATAAACCTGTGGGATGAATCCAATCTCATGGTACCGTGGTAAACCCGCATGCTATAATATAATACTGATCCAAAACACTGGTGGTATGTGGTACAACCAATTAAAAATAAACAATACAGTATCTATAAAACAATCTTGTAAGATCATACATTTCCAAACAATACTGTATCATAAATCATAATTTAATATTCAATTCCAATTCTTTATTTAAATACTTCAAAAATTCCAAATCATCATTTCATACTAAAACCAAAAATATCACAATGAAATATATGTCACCATAAATCAATTTTAAACACATAAAATTATAAAATATTTAAATATGCTTAAAAGAATATAATTTTCAATTTGCTTTCTCAAACTTAGATATTTCCAACATGATTTAAACCTCAATTCAAATATCAAGATATTTAAGTACCACAAGTCCATTATGGACTCATTAGAATCGGAAACCATTTAAAATATTGTCAGAAGTTGTGTAAATGATAACACATATATGTATAAGCAAATATTCATATATGCATAAAATCAATATTTAAATCAAACGATATATATATATATATGTAAAATACTCAAACCACATCTATATTATACTACATGCCCAAAACATTTTAAAAGTATAACCACTCATAATACTGTAGATGCTAACTCCTACTACCCTATAGGATTGACTCCAAACTCAACACGAGTGTTTGTAATAAAATAAAATTATTTCTTAGGCTCCAACAACTAAACCAAAGATATTCCTATACACCAAATGTTTTAAAATGATTTATACCACTGTAAAATTACATAAATTGGACACTGAATGGTTTAATTATATTGTGTACCCTTAGGATCCGGTACCCAAAACTGGGGCTGCTCACCCGAAGTCCAATATTTCAAAATTGAACCTTCCAATGGGTTCTATTAATATCCATTTACACTAATCTAACCTCAATTTTAACCAATTTGACTAATTTTGTCGAAACACGGTCCTAATTTATTTGGTATTTAACTAATTGAATCAAAAATAGAAAAATTATCAAATGATGACCAAAATTCACAACTTTATATCAACGAAAAGCCTAAGAGACAAGAAACACAATGGTGTGCTCACCTTCATTAAATGATGTCTCTGGTCTGAAACGGCCGAAAAATGGCCAAACAGTCGAAAAATGCCAAACGGTTGCCCCCGGTTTCAAACGGCCAATCCCGGCAAGTCAGCTTGTGGTTTGGCTTGAAATATAGCCGGCGTGGCCACCAAGAGGGGGGCAACATGGGTGGTTGGTGCGTTTAGATAGATGCTGGCTGAAATTGGGTAAAATGGCAATGATCCAATTAGGCGTTAAACGGGTTCGAAACGACCTAGTTCGGACCCATGAGTCTAGAGAAAAAATTTTCAGGTTTTGTGGACAAAATGAGTATTTTGGAACTTGTGTCCTCCTAGGCATGCTTCGCAACATTTATATAGAGCCTTGGGTCACTAACAGACAAAAATCTAGACTAATTTAGATACTGATATAAAAATGATATTTAAAATTTCTCATAACCATAACTTTTTATCCGTAACTTAGAATTTGGCATGCCACTAGTATACGAACTCATGTCAATAAGCTCTACACAATGACACATTAGTCAAACAAAAAATCTTTATGATAGAAAATGTCAACCTTGAACCCATATACTATCCACTTGATCAAACTTGGTCAAACTTGTACAAGAGGTATTTTGGTACTGATTGTTATATAAACCATAAGAAATTTTGACAAACAGAGGTCAGAAATAGATTCAAGGCTCCAAAATAAGGGGGATAAGGGTATGGGTTGGGCTACTTTGGCCAAAAAATAAACAACTTCCTAGAAAAAGAATCGGTGTTGTCGTTGGCCTAGAAGGTCCAATCTGGGCATATTTGGTAACGACTATCCATGGAAAATTAGAGGCCGAGGTTGCCAAGATACAGTTAATATGGTAGCCGATGCATGTTCAAGGATTTAGTAGGAAAATAGCTCTACCAATGAAAATCCAACTTGGTTGGAAAGCGGGTCAATGGGTCTCAAAACGAATCCAACTGAGTTTTTAGATTTTTCAAGGAAGAAACATGTATTTTTTGAGTTATTTAATGAGGGTACATTTCCCCATGTATATATAGGCTTTTGGGTAATTAATTCGGAAAAAAAAAAAGAACCAAGACTAGTTTAGATACATATAAAAATATTAATGCTTAAAATTTTTCAGAACCATAATTTTTAACCATATCTCAAAATTTGGAATGCCACCTGTGTACGAACTCATATCGATGAGTTCTATGCAATGATACAAGAGTCGAAGTCAAATTCCATCTCAAAATAAAAATCAAACTTATCCCACTTAAAAGTTT
The DNA here is from genome assembly GCF_031755915.1 of Ziziphus jujuba. Classification (NCBI taxonomy): domain Eukaryota; kingdom Viridiplantae; phylum Streptophyta; class Magnoliopsida; order Rosales; family Rhamnaceae; genus Ziziphus; species Ziziphus jujuba. The sequence goes on along the minus strand of NC_083383.1, from coordinate 19,795,326 downwards.
AATTCAATCAAACTTGATCAACTAGGTCAAATTGCAGGGTGTTTCTCGGAATGGATCATCACTTAAGGAATTTGATTGTTGAAAAAAAATCAATATTCCTACATTCAATGATTACTTCATAATAAAGATTTTATTGAGTGTAGAGCATTTTTTTTTCTAATGTATGGAAATTCCCAACAAGAAATAGGTGAAGTGACTGAATTCTAGTTGAATGGAAGAGCTTCTGCATGAAGGGAATAGATCCAAATAAATAGGAGGCATCTTAGGAAGCAAGCAGTGCATTCATGATACAAGATGAAATAGTTGATGTGAGCTCGATTCTTACCTCCAAGTTATAACAGGTATGGTACCAATAATATCGCAACTGCAAACAAGATCGTCATAAAATGATTGAATACATCAAAAAAATTTATAGATTGAATGCTTGAAATAATCTGTCTAAGACTGAAAATCAATAGACTGCGAGGTATGTTAGTGCATTGCAATCTGATATTGCTATCACAATTCTCTTACAAATTGTTTTTAGTCTATCTAAAGCAGTCAATTTGGCATATAAGTTGGAGATGCAATTAAATTGTCCAATTCCTTAACCATTGAAGCTTAACAAGTCGCATCAGACAATCACGAATGATAACGATAATAAAACTCACATTCTGCAGGTGTAACATCATCCTTTGAATTCAAATCGGAATTCAAATTCAGATCCAATTTAGAATCAAGGAAGTTAGGGTAGACTAAATAATATAACTTCTAATCTATGAGCAAGTCAAAATCCTTATTTTCAATCAATACCTGATAAGTGCTATAGATGTTAACAAGGCATCAATCCAACATATTGCCAAATTGGCCTAGGGTTGATATTGTACATGGTGTAAAGGATGATGGAAAGGAAGCTGAGTATCGATAGAAGGATTATGATGGAGCTAAGATATTCGGAGGGTATGAAGGAGACAATGTAGTATGCATTATTCAAACAATATTGCTTGTTCCAAAGACGGAAGAGAACCTTAAACATTATAATATTTTCAAAACCGAAGGCACTAGAAGGTATGTGATGTGATTATTGATAATGAGAGTAGTGAAAGTTTGTCTCAAGGCCACTGGAAAAGGTTTTAAAGCTGAAGACTGGGAGGCATCCAGCTTATTACAAAATCGGTTTGATCAAGGAGGGAGTTGAACATAAATTATCAAGATGTCTTGAACATTACATTTTCAATTAGAAAACATTACAAGGATGAAGTAATTTACGACGTCATAGATATGACTGTATGCCACACATGCTTTTGGGAATATCATGGTTATTTGATGCAGATACCACTCATAAGGGAAAAGAAAACACATACATACTTTGGTGGAAAAAGAATAAGGTTGTTCTCGTTCCTATAGTTGAAAGTAAATGTGTGCCTATGTCATCCAACAATGGAGGAAATTCATTCTTCATTTTCGGTGGTTATTAGAATGAAATGACAGATTATAAACTTCTTCTACCTTCAACGTACATAATTTATGCCCTCCAGATGAACCACCAGAGCTTAACTCGACGACTAGTTTTCTTTTGAGTGGGGGAGTATGATGTAGGACAATTATTAGGATTTCATTTATCATATTTTAATTTTCTTTATTTTCAGTAGAATTTTGTTTTCTTGGTTCTCAAGTTATAGGTGTTAGTGTCAATGAGGGTTATAAGGAAATTCCTAAATCGAGTGCTACTACTTGCCTTTAATTAAAGGAATTAAGTTAATTAGTTTATTTTATTTTCTTTGTATGGATTTTAGGGTTCGCTGTATAATGAGGGATGTTGTTTTCATCATTCAAAATGTTAATGAAAGCTTTTCTTCTATCTTGGGAACTATGTTCTCCCTTAATTATCTTTTATTTGCTTCCGCTTCTCCACTGTGTTCCACCACTTCGATTCTTTCTTCCAAGTTGTTGGACTCGCTCTTACTCTGGGCTGAAAAGAAACTTGTGTTTTCACCCGCTGAGTCTCTCTTTATCTCCATGCTCAATGTCCTTGTAAGATTGAGGGAGTTAGACTCTGCGTGGTCTCTAATTCTCGAACTTGTAGGTAAAAATGGGGAACCCAACTTGGTCTCTCGGGATGCGTTTGTCACATTGATAGACGATATGCTCGCGCAGGTATATTTCCAATGTGATTTTCAAAACAATTGAATTGAATTTGAAAATTGCTTTCTTTGCGTTGTGAACTTGTATTTTGTTCTTCAAATTATGCTAGGCCTTCTTCACCCACAATTTTGAACAGTTGAAACTGATGGTATGAACATATGCAAGGATAGTTGAAAATGATTACAACTAGTAAATAGAGTTTTTGTTTTTTGTGATTTCTGAATTGGAGGATTGAACAGGCGTTCAATCATTCATATTATATGGAACTGTGTACATGATTGTCAAACTGGCTTAGTTATTATTTAAATTTTTTTATACTTCTAAATTTTTTATACTTCTTTGATGGTACATTTGAATGCAGGTATACCCTTTAGCTGCAATCCGAACTTGCAGGTATACCGTTATCTGCAATCCAAACTTTCTATTTGCAAGTAGTTTAACTTCAATCCTCAGTCCCAATCTAAAAATGAGTTTACTTGATATTTTGTTGGACATGTTAGAGTAGCCTCAAAGTATTTTAACAGGAAAAAAAAATTGGACTCAAATTGGTTCCATTAATTCTGGTCTAAAAAATACTGTTGAATGGGCGGTTTCAATCAAGGAAGCTCAAACAGGCAGAGTGGCTTTCGATCGGGATGAAGAGGGACAATGTGAGACCGGCTTTGCATTGGGATGAAGAGAGACAATGTGAGACCTTCTGTTGTAACAAACCGTTCCCTTATGGAAGGTTATTGTCGGATCACCGTGCTGAAAAGGTGATTTAATTGGTGAATGAGATGAGAACGGAGGGAGTTAGGCCGAATGAAGTTGAATATATATAATCCAATAACTGATGCACTGGAGGAAGTAGGGAGGTTCAAGGAGGCAATGGTATTGATAGAGCACTTCTTGGTTTTAGAATAAGGTCCCACTTAACATATAATTCTCTGGTGAAGGGCTATTGTAAGGCTGGAAATCTTGATGGGGCTAGTAAGATCCTTAAGATGATTATAAGTCGTGTTTTATCCCAACTGCAACAACGTATATCTATTTCTTCAAGTACTTTTGAAAGTATGGTAAAATTAAGGAGGGAATAAACCTCTATACCAAGATGATTGAATTAGGGTATACCTCGGATCAGCTTACATACGATCTTTGTTGAAAATGATGTGTGAGGAGGAGACTTGACTTGAGAATTCAAGTTAGCAAAGAAATGAGCGTCAGGGGATTTGATATGGACTTGGCCACAAGCATAGTGTAGACCCATTTGCTTCGCAATATGGATGTATTGGAACACGATTATGTAGAATTTGAGCATATGATAAGATAGGGTGTAGTTCCTCAGTATCTTACTTTCAAGAAGCCATGATGAATTAAAAAAAAAAAAAAAAAAGAGAGAGAGGGAGAGAGAGAGAGGGTGAGAGGAAGAATGATAGTAATGGTTCATAAACTGACATGTCTTCTGTTGCTCCTTCTATAAGGCTGCCAAACACATAACTGAAAGATGGAGATGTATCTTATGCTAGGAGAATCTCTATAATGTGGAAAGCTGAAGCAATGGCTGTTATGTTAAAAACTTGTAAAGATCCAAGGGAACCTGTGAAGTACAGAAGGTCATCTGGAAATGCTGTATTGCAAATCAGTTCATAGATGACATTAAGAAAAATAGCTTACACATATATGTATTTCTTTGGACTGGGTGGCATCTTCAAAAAATTTTGAACATTCTATGCTACTGCCAGCATCAAAGTTAAGGACTCTAGATGCAATTGTGAAGAGATAATCGATATCTATCTTGGACAGCTTATTTAAAAGCTAGACTAAAGGGCTTTTTCTTCTGCAAAAGTTAGATTGTGAAATGTGATTTTCAATTTTGTCATAACAATCTGATGCAAGAAGCCTCAAATGCAGTCAAGTGGTGCAAAGGGAGGAGCATTAGCATGTTTAAATGAGTTAAAAGATTTACAAGGTGGAGAATCTATTGAATGTGAACTGGCTGGTGGGCTAAATGAATAATTTGTGAGAATATGCTTGGAGGCTACAATTAGAACTGGACTTGGAAGGGCTAAGCAGAGGGCAATCACTAGTAATTCTTCACAAGGTGCACAACGATATTGCAAATGCTAGTCCTGATTTATGTATGATCAAAAGAGTAATGTAGCTAATGCTCTTGACAGATGTTAAGCAACCAATCTCTTAAAGGGATCATTAGTGATACGAGCAGGTAAATTACAAGTTTAATGGTAACTCAAGAATTTGTTTTATTATGTATAGCATATCATGTTTGTATGTGTGTATAAGCCTGTAAGGTTCATATCGAAAGGATTATTTAAGGTTTCCTTGTTTAAATTGCATAACACACATACAAGTGATTGTACATATATAATGTATTCTCACATCTCACTGTCTCAATTTTTTTTAGCCTGAATTGTTATCCCTTATCTTTGATATCTTGCATCCATTGTATTCTTAAAGACTGTCCACATGAAAATTGAATAGATCTTATTATTTAAGAGCTCGTTTTGTCACAAAATTCTTGGTTTTCTGTTTTTTATTAAAGCTCTTACCTTAGTTGTGTAGAATTGGCTTTTTCTTTGAGTAATTCTTTGGCTTACCATCTACTTATTGTGAACAAAAAACACAAGATTGAAAACCATTGCAAACTATTTATGAAATTTTGGTCATTTTGGTTAACCTTTTTCTTACTACTACAAAGAATTATTATAATAGTTAGTGGACATTTAAGTTTTGTTAGCTCCTTTAATGAAAAAGGAAATCAAAAAGGCAAAAGCATAAATGTTTGCAAGCAAGATCCAACTTGTTTGTGGTTTTTTCATACTCAAGTATTTTCTCTTCTTTAGTGTAAATGGCAAACTCAGATGTTAGGTGTTGTTCTTATTTATTAAGTTATTTAATTTCTTTCAAAATAGTAACCATCTAGATTCATATATTTTTTACTTTTGACTTTTTACCTCTGTTCTTGTGTCAATATGCCTTTCTTGTGGGATGGATACAGTAAATATTTTAAATCTCTGTGCTTGTAATTTCAGTCATCTTACGCTCTACTTTTGTCACTTTATAATTGGGACTTTCTGCAAGACACGGTTATGCTGACACATTGATTTTTATATTTTTTGAATATTTTCTAAGCTTTACAAAATTATTACATGTACGCACTGCATGGTCGTTGAATGAGAAAGTGGCCTTAAAGTTGAAACCTTATTGAGAAAATAACCCAAATAGTGAGATTTTTGCATTCTGCTGCATATAGACAGTGTTGGTTTGTGGGTTGATTTGCTTTCTAAAAACAAAAATTTGAACTGTGAAGGAGTTGTTGTAAACCATATGTCTGACGACATTATGTAATTTTTCACATTTTGTGTGCGCAGTGACTTCAATTTTCAGAAGTGTTTAGCATATCCTTCTACCCCTTGTCTTCTTTTTCATTTCACATATGATTACTTTTTTTTCTTCTGGTGATCATTGATTTCTATTTTCTTAGGATGAGGTAGTCTTTCTAGAACCTGGTACATGTACATACTTGCTTTGATGTATAAAGAACAACGCTAATCCTGCTATCTAGAAACACTATTTTCGAGCTTCTCTAGTTGTAGTAGAAGCTACCTGCCTGAGCAGGGATATTTTGTGTTCTCTTTTTTTACCTTGTGATCAAGAAATTTTTTTTCATTCACTCTTTCACTGGGGATTCATTAAAATATGTCCTTGCATCTGCCATTTGTTTTGACACGAAAGAATAAAAATGTAGAACTTATGACATATATAGCCATCGTCTTGTTCCATCTCATTGCCCTTTGATCGAAAACAAGTAGTCAGTTGAGAGCAGAAGAATAAATTCCTGATGGTACTTGTGCAATTGAACTGGTTTTCTTTACGTTTAGATTATCATACACTACCCTTTTTATTTTTAATTTTTTATGAAAATTATATATATATATATATATATATATATATAGATATACACGAGTAATGTAAGGAATATTAAATAAATATATAAAGATATGTAACAAGAATCATGTTTTAATATTCTGTTGGTTAACATATTATTATAACTTAATTATTAATAGATAAATTTTAAAAAGAATAAATATAATTAAAAATAAATCAATTAAATATTTATGTATAAATTTTTATATAAATTTTAATATATTTATTTGATATCTCTAATATTATTTATATATGTATATCTTTATCTGTATATGTATTTGGTTGGGATAAAAATAAATAAATAATATTTATGCTGCAGTAAGTTAAGTTGGTAGTTGCATCAATCATCAGTTTTGCATATTTGTGGTGTACGATTATGATGTTGAATGATTGGAGAGGGAATCTGATTCAATCATAAACTTTGGCAAAACCTATGACCCACATGGGGACATAAGTATTTGAGGAGTGCAAGAAACAGCTACTTTTGTCTCTTTTTTTTTTTTTTTTTTTTTTTTTTTTTTTTTTTTTTTTGCCAGAAAAGAGAACTGCTTAATAACTCTTAAAGGTTGATGGCTAATAATTGATGGGGCCAGATTGTCCTGTTAAACAACTACTTAATATCCCTATTCTTAGCAGATAAATGAGGGATATTTGCAGACTAGTGTTAAATTAAAGAATGGTTGGTGTGTTCCAAAAGAGATTTGAAGCATGAGAATTGACTAGTTTTTTTCTTTTTTTCTTTAATGAAACCTGGAATCTTAATTTTGTGAAATTTTTTAATATAGTAACAACTAGATTCTATCCCCTCAACTATACAAGTTTACACACATTATATCCATATAACAAAATTTATGGTAATATCTATATATTTTGATAAATAAATTTGATAAAATTAAGCATATCAACTTATATAAATTTATTTAGAAACTATTTTATTCTATTGTATTTTACTCTTCAACAATACGCATGATTTATTTTGTCAAATTAATAAGGAAATATAGTGAAATTGGACTAAACGGATCGGAAAATAATAGTTGAGGGGTAATATGGAGGGTTTTATAATTGGGGGTGCAAATGCGAAAGGAGTAACATAAAAAATAAAAAAGAAAATGTAGCTTTCCCTTCTATATATGCAAAATGGTTAGTGATGCGCTGAATCTGATGGTCGCATTTTGGACTAACCAATCATACACACTCGATCAGTCAATTAGGACACTAAGGTGCCATGCTTATTGAAATTCATGACTATCCTCCCCTATAGATTAGCAGCTGTCCAAGCTGATGTGTCACTAGATAATAACAAACGGTACTACAATTTTAATCTTACCAGATAAATGACCTATACTACTGTACCATCCTATCTGGATGAACAGGGGTATGGTATATATATATGTACTCATCAAATCCTCTCTCTCTCTCTCTCTATATATATATATATATATATATATATACTCATCAAATCGATAAAGTCAAGCTTTTTTACTGTTTTCATTCTTTACTAGCTAAACTTACATGGTTTCAGAGTTAATCCTTTAGGAGATTCATCGGGTTCTTTACTTCCGATCCAAATGGTTACGTCATCCTGAATTACTATTTATTTTAAAAATCTAAGCTAATAGAATCAAGGATAATTCAATTTAATTTCAAAAATTTAAGCTAATAGAATCAATAATAATTCAATTTAGTATTAAAGTCAGATATCCAAGAAATTTTGAGTTCAAAATTCAATAACTACATCTAAAAAATAAAAAATAAGATAGAAACACATATAAGAATCCAAAAAGAAGTTTAAAAGAGATGGACTTACATATAAAAAAAAATATTAGAGATAAATATAAATAAAATAAAATCCCACATTTCATCACTTAAGCTTTTAAAATCAATAATAATTCAACTATACTTCCAATAACGAGTGAAAGTGAACAATAAGGTTACCTTTTGCTGTTAGATGTTGCTTGTTCTTTGATTATGTTATTCCATAGAGGTGTCACAATGAGTCAAGCAGCACAAGTAGGACATGTCATAGTTGGGCATAGCACAAGTACAACATATAACACAAATGCTGAGTATGAAGCACCTAATGAAGCATGGTACGAGTCCATAGTCGACCACACATTATACAAGTCAATGGTAAAACTGGCACAAATGATATATCAATAATATATTAATTAACTTATATTTTTCATCATTTTTTAATAATTTTCAAATTACTCGATATAATATTTCATCAAAATTAATCTTTATTTACAATATAATTTTTTTTAATTATTTAATATCATACTTTTATTATTTAGAGTTTTTTTTTATTGAAAAATTATGTAGTTAATTAATTATGTAATTTTTTCATTTTTATGTAAATATAAACTATTAATAAATCATAAAATAAATTTATTTTAGTGAATTCAAGTTATTTATTATATTTATATTATACAATGTATTAACTTTAATCAATAAATAATTAAAATAAATAAAAACATATGTTGGCACTGTCAGAACATGTTCAAAATCCCTTATCAGAACCCTAGATCAGCTCTGATTCCAAGAAAATCCTACAAGACCTTCCAATAGAAAATCTAGCAGCATCTCCTTTAAGAGTTGGACATTCCATAAAATTTCTTGCACAGAAAACACATTTCTAAAAGTACCACCTTTAGGGCCTTCCATTTGAGTTTCCAATATGCGACCCACTAATACTGGTCACATCTGAAAACTATCTAAGAGGACTCCGAAAGGATGCAAGGAGGTCTTAATGGAGAGTTTTCTATAAGGAAGGATGAAACCCTCGTGTAAAAAGGTAGGCTCTGCATTCCTAATATCCCCGTGATCAAGCGGGAGATCTTATAGGAGGCACATAGTTCGATGTCTTTGGTACACCCCGAGCGCATCAAGATGTATCAAATGCTCATTAAGTATTATTGGTGGATTAGCATGAAAAGGGAAGTTGCAGATTTTGTATCAAAGTGTCTAATTTGCCAACTAGTAAAGGCGGAAAGAAAAAACCTTCAAAACAAACTCCAACCCTTGCCTATCCCCTTGTGGAAGTGGGAAAATCTCAATATGGATTTCGTGTTCAAACTTCTTCCCATAGCGAAAAGGTACAATGGCATCTGGGTGATCATCAATTGACTTACCAAGTCAGCACACATCCTACCTGTGCGAGAGCGGTCATCACTAGAGAAATTGGTCGAGCTGTTCATATAGCGTACGTGAGTCTATATAGAGTATCAATCACCATCATGTCTGATCGAGATTCATGTTTCTCTTCACGACTATAGCAGAAGTTAGCAGAAGTACTAGGAGCAAGGCTGAACTACAATACCGCCTTCCATCCACAAACCAATGGACAAGTAGAGTGTACAATTTAGGCCTTGGAAGATATGTTAAGATCTTGCATCATGCAATTATGAGGGAACTAGGATGAACAATTGCCGCTGGTAGAGTTCAGTTATAATGATAGCTACCAAGTGAGCATCCAAATGTCCCCATATTAGGCCTTATATGGTAGGAAATGTCGGAGCCCACTGTGTTAGAGTGAAGTGGGCGAAGAGAAGCTCCTTACGGCAACCAATGTGATTGGGTCAGAATACCTATAGATGATTATGGACAAGGTGAAGGTCATCCGAGATTGAAAGCTACTCAGGACTGATAGAAGAGTTACACCGATATGCGTAGAAAGGATCATGAATTTGAAGTTGGAGATTGAGTTTTCTTGAAGCTATCTCTGTGGAAGGAAGTTGTGTGTTTTTTCCAACGAGGGAAGCTAAGTCCTCATTACATAGGTCCCTACGAGATTATCAAGGGAATTAGCCATGTGGCATACAGATTAGCACTACTGGAAGACTTAGCATGGGTACACAACATATTTCACGTATCATCTATGAAAGTACATTGCAGATCCATTGTACGTGCTCGAGACTCCCGACATCGAGTTGAGAGAAGACTTATCTTATGTGGAGTAGCTAGTACAAATCCTAGATCGCAAGGCATGAGTTTTGCATAACAAGACCATTCCTCTAGTCAAAGTCTTGTGGCGAAATCATCTAGTCAAGGAGGCAACATGGTAGCCTGAAGTGCAAATGTGTGACCAATGCTCTTACTTGTTTCAGTGAAGCATGAAATTTCAAGGATGAAATTTTTGTAAGAAGGAAGATTGTAACAACCGTCCCGAAGTACATTGGAATTTTTCTCACTTTGATCATGTTTGACCAAGTTGACCGATGCTGACCAAGTGGGGTCCATTTTGACTTTTTTTTTTCAGATTGAATTTTGCATTGACCGAGGCACCATTGTAAAGTACACATTGACCTAAGTTTGTAGAATTGTAGCACATCGAAAAAAGAGCTACAGATTGAAAGTTGTAAGTGAAACAAATTGTGATCCAAACTATCCGAGTGGTGCCATGTTTAACTTTTTATTTTTATAAAATTTTGTTTTGACTTATGCATGGTTATAAAATACTCATTGATCTGAGTTCATAGACTAGTAACACGCTTAGTTTAAACATTTAGTTAAAAAGTTACGAATTTGCAAAGTTTTTCTGGGATAGCATTTAATGTGTACCAATTTATGTGTGTGCACAATATCCAATGACACTGTGCCATGTGTCAAATTTTAAACCAATCTCATGAGTACACAATGGCACCCACGGGTGTCTTTGATTGTTAGGGGGCTGTGAGGGAGGAGAGAGAACAAGGAGAGAGAGAGGGAAAGAAAGGTGAGAGAAGGAGAAACCGACCAACCACCATTCACCTTTTTTTGGCCACACTTCTGAATTGGATCAGCGTAAACCACCCTTCAAAACAAGTCGACCAGTCAAAAACCACAGCTAGATTGTCAGCGACATGCCTACATCAGGGCTTTTTCTAGCTATGACACAGTTTCCTTCCACGGCCAATTTCTCCCAAACCAACATCCTTTTTTGACACGTCGGTCCCATTTTCTTACCCTTCCTCCAATCTACCTTCCCATAAAAAATCATGTCTAGTGGCCACTTTACGCGCCGTCGATGGTGATGTTTTTCGATGACCACGGCGGGTGGTCAGAAAATCTAGTTTTGGTGAGCTTCCAATTACTCCACCTACATTTTCCTACTAATTTGTCCTCCCTTAATCTAAATCTGAGGTTCTTTTCCTCCAATTCTCAACGAATTAAGCGATTTGAGGATGGTTAGTCCGAGACCTTCCTGGTGAGATTCCAACCACCACAAGTCCAATCTCCAAGAGGTAAGATCCAATCCGTAATCCTTGCATCACAAGCTTTGTTTTGATATATCATTTGTAAATTTTGGACAACGTTTATGTTAGCTCCCCAAGTACCCGTGTGTAGTATACCCGATTAAAATATTAATTTAATCAGTTTTGTGTAATATTGATATTTTAGGTGCACGTGTGAATCGTGGGACTGATCGCGTAGAGGATCTTGATTGATTCATGCACCTGAGGTGAGTAGTCTGCCTTCAAATTTATTTTTGGGTTGTTAAACTATATATATTTGTATTAATTAAATATTTGAAAAATATATTTTATTTGTTGAGTATTTAATAAAAATTCTAATTTGATTTATGATGCCAAATTGGGGTGAAATAAAAATATATATGCATAAAAATCATATTTTTATTTTTAAGAAATTATGGTTTTGATTTTTATTAAATTATTGTTGAGTAAATGTTGAATTTATGATGCAATAATAAATGTGTTCATACTTTTTTAATTATATATGAATTTTATGTGTTTTAATATTATTTTTGGTGTAGATTAATTTCAATGATTTGAAGGAAAATATTTGTTTAAAATCATTATGCTCCAAAATTTATATTTATGCATTTAAATAATTGTGAAATTTATTTTATAGTATTGAAAAATTTATGTATTTACACTGATGAATTTATAATAATGGATTAAAAGAAAAAGTGGGATTTGATGTGTTTAATGATATCAAAATTTATAAAGTATATATTGAAATTAAAATTTCTTTTTATGCCATATTTCTCTAGTATAAATTTAAATTTATTGCAAACTTATTTGCATTTTAGTTAATTAATTGTTTCTTTATTTTGGGGGTATAAAATAATAGGTTTTGTGAAATTATTTTTAAAAGGGAACATTTCCAACTGAGTAAAATCATGATGGTTTTGAAAGAAAACATTAATTTTACTTATTTATTAATTATTTATATTTACTTATTATTTATCAATCAAGTTCATTTTATATTGTTATTATTATTATTATTATTATTAGTATATATGTAGTAGTTAGGATCACTTACTGGGATGATTAGTATCTCATGTTTTTAAATTCATTCCCCTAGATCCAGGTTAGTAGGCGTTGACCGTCTGAGGGCGAGCTCGATATCTATGTTTTTCTTCGAAGTCCAGAAGCCTTTTCCTATCTTGTAATATTTCGTTTTATTCTGTGTTGTATTGACTCTTACACTTAATCATATCCTATGATGCTTTATATACTATTTTGGATATTTATTTAGTTAATATTTCACTTATTCACTGTATGTTATTTGAAGTGTTGAAATTTGTAGAAATCAATTGTAATAAGGTGGAATGAATAAGCTGGTACTTTTACAAGTGTGTTTTCTGTGTAGGAAATTTTATGGCATGTCCAACCCTTAAAAGAGATGCTGTCGAATTTTTCATTGGAAAGTTCAGTAGGGTTTCCCTAAGATAAGGACTTGACTTGCCCAGGGTTCCGATAAGGGATCTTGTACGCGTTTTGATAGGCACGAACACATATGTGTCAAAACGAGCATGACACAGTAAAATAAATAGCTTAGTACAGCTACAACATGATAAATAAATAAGCTGACATGAGTACGACACAAGTATGAATGGGTCAATGTTTAAATATATTGTGTTATGCTCTATGTTCAACACCAGCAATAAAATTTGTGGTTTAATTATAACTCCTTTAGATCTAAGAGCATCTCCAATGTAAATGTCATTTTTGATATTGTCATTTTTAAAATTTAACATTGGCATAAATTCTTCAATGATAAATATCAATGTCAATGCCAAATTGTAACATTGACATTCCAATGAGAAGAGTGCTAATAATAACAATGACAAATTATAAATTTTATTTTAATCAAACTATAATTCCCATTATATTAAATTTCTATCAAATTTTATCATATCTTTATCTATCACTTTTTTTTTTTAATCTACCAAAATTTTATCTATTACCATATTTTATTTTGCATAATTCTATCATAATATATACATTTTTTTCTCCATCAACCATTACTCAAAATCGATGTACTGTTCAATTTTATTGATTTTTGAAATTTTTTACTATTGAATTTCTTGAAGGAATGGTTAACAAGATATGCATAGGTGAAGAAGACGCATTGAAATGTGGAGGAATGGTGAACAAGATATGCATAGGTGAAGAAAATGTATATTAAATTCAGTGGAAGACTGCAAGTGAGGAGAGTAAACCTAGACCCAAAGGAATGGAACCACCTTATAATATTCTTTTAATCAAAGTAAAATTAATTCAATAAATATATGGATTCTACACTATATGATCATTATCAATTTTTACCAATGGTGAATTTGTGTCAAATTTGACGCCAAAGATGGCAGTGGCTATCATTCCCCATTAGAATAGAAAAATTGAAGATGTGTGCTATAATTTAACAATGGCAATGCCCAAATGGCATGCCATTTGAGATGCTAAATAAATAAATAAAACACAAAATCTAAATGTTATATTATAAATAGTTTAAGGATTATAATGCAACTAAAACTTATAGTTAAGAATCAAAGTATCAAAAAAAAAAAAAAATCTCAAGGACTAAAATAGAAAATAAATATAGTTTAGAGACTTAGAGCTAAAAAAACCTAACCTATATGATATAACACCCTTAAGGGTGTATATATATATTTTTTTTTTAATTTTTATTTTTTTGTTTTTTGATGATTGTACGTATTATGCATGATATTTTACCATTAGTGACATGCCTTTGAATGAAATGTTTCATGGCATATGAGAGAGAGAGAGAGAGAGAGAGAGAGAGAGAGAGAGAGAGAGAGAGCAACAACCATTTTTTTAGAATGGAGAGCTATGCTAGAAAAAATTATATAAAAATATAGTACACATGATAATAATAGCAAGGATGGGGCATAAAATATAACTTATAAATATTACGCTAAAAATGATAATCTTGTAAAATTTTGTATACGGAAAGCTAAAATGCATATTTTGCACAAAATAAAAAATAATAAACAAATATATATTAATATAAAAAACCTATTGGAATGTAATTGAAAATGGGATTGAACTTTGGATCTGAGACATGTATTTCACACGGAATTCTTAAAACATATTTGCCCCTCACTGGTGCTAGTGAATTTAGATGTATTTATCTTTCAGGATACAATGTACTACAAAAACTTCAAACTTTTCATCTTTGCGCATCTCTCGGTATATTTGAAATTGTCTTTCCTCTATCATAATAAAGAAACCTGAATAATTCTAAGAATATTTCAAAAGGATTTGAGAAAAGAACAACAAAGCTTCTTCTCTAGAAATTCCCATCCTCTATCATTTTTGTCACATCCAAACTAAATGGAGGGATTGGGCTATATATAAGCCTTAACCAAGTGGTAAATTAAATAAGACTTTTAATAAATTTAATTACATTTTGCCATTAAATTCTCGTATTTAATTGGCTGTTACAAATATTTTATAATTGAATTCTAGAAATTTTGTTATCTGTTACAAATTCATTCGAAACTACAAACCATTAAAATGACTATTACAATTAAATTTGTTTTTAATATCAAAATTTTCCAACAATCCTTGAACAAAATGACTCAAAAAGAAGCTTAAGATCCAAAAACAAGATGACTTCGATGGTAGAGTTCTGCGGTGAAAACCTATAGGATAGGTAAATGTCAACTATTAAACCTTCCATTGTGAGAATATATTTAGTTTACTATCTAAAGATAGGTTCAATATCCTTGAACCTTATACCATTTATGTAAATGATGATATATCTCATACAAGATTCTTTTGACACATTTAGTTTTCACTATTATTTTTGTTTTAGCCATGAACATCTCTTTAGTAAAGCAAGAGCTTTTAAAACGTAACTTGCTTAAAGCAACCCCACTTCACTTTCATGTATGATTTGTTATCTAAGAAAAACCCACATTACTCTGTTTGGATTCTCCCAACACATAAGAATCATTAAAAGCATATAGCTTTACCTTTACAAATGGGCATCACTATTTTACTATGGGAATGGACAAAAGAATAACCCTATAGTGATCTAACTCAATCTTTACAATATAGTTATGCTACTAAATCTAGATCTTGGGATCTCTATTAGGCCCAAAATATTTATAATTTTATATCATATTTATAGCTAAGTATTTGCTAGTTTTTGTTAATTTGTTATACAAAAATACTTTGTTATGTATTTTTTTTTTCTAAATTAAGTTGAAGGAGGAAGAATTTTATGAAAACAACCACAAAAATAGATTCCTTAGGTCGAATTTTGGTGGAAACCAAGATTTGAGCTTAAACAGACTAAGCATTAAGAAGATTCTTAAATATTCCAAAAACTTTCTTTGAAAATTCCATAAAATTTTCATTGAGAACTTCATAGTAAAAGTAGATGTCATCTGATTTTTCATAATCTTATAATTTCAAATATCACATTATTTTTGGATTCTAAAGTACGAGCAAAAAGAGACGTTGTTTGAAGTTTAGAATTTATAAAAGGAAGATTCCAATCAAACATCCATAATTGATCAACATAAAGAATTAAGGCAATCCAAGGGCCAAAATGTGAATAAGTGGCGATAATTTGTTAAGTTATCATTAATGAGATACATGTTATGTCACATGCTTCATTGAGGGTAAATTAGACTAATTAATAATTTTTCTAGAAGGAATTAGAGAAAATGCATGTTTTGGGGACAAAGTAATATCAAAAAATTTCCTTTTATACATGAAATTTGTCAAACCATTTTGATGGCATAAATAAATTGTCTTGCAAGAGTCCTACATTGAAAAAAAGAAAAAAAGATCCCCAAGGTCCTATATATATAGTCTTTCCATCATTGAAAGAATATACATAAGTTTCAAGAGTTATTTATGAGCTTTTAGGATGTTTGAATAAAAATAGACTAAATTATGGGAGTTTCTTAAATTCTCTTAAAGGTTTTAGGGTTTTAAATTTTTAAAGTTTTAGAAGATCAATTGGAAAGCTTGGAGAAGGCATAGATGTGGGTTTGCTTGGAGAAGAAAGCCATGGCTTGGAGAGCTTTCGATGGATTTTTCATTAGTTTTTATTCTCTTTTCTTATTTCTTCAATTACGGACCTTATTTTTAATAATTATGGATATTGAATTTATTTTTGGCCCTAAATTCATTTTCATAACTAGGCTATGATATAGTCCTAACTATAAAGGTTTAGTTAGTTTAATATATGTTAAATTTTATGTACTTAATAATTTGTTTTGTTAATAAATCATTGATATGCTTAATACTTTCATAGGTCAGAAGGAATTAATAAGCTTAATAATACTTGAGCTTGGAAAAGGATAATATTATGGACCTACAATGGTTTACATGAATGCATGGAAAATAATTATGTCTTATGTCATATTATTTACTTGATATATGCTTAATGAATTTGCTCAATTTAATTTATAGGCCAAAAGGAATAAATTAGATTATGTGAATGTTATCAATTGTGAGTGAAAGCTACTTTCGATTAATTTGCAATCAAGTATTCTTAACAAAGTTACTAGTTAATTAAATTGACATATTTAAGTAATTAAATTAGAATATTTAATAGTGAAATCAAATGCACTAGTGTTCATAATTATTGAATTCACTCTCTTAATTGAAATTGATTTAGTTTTAATTGATTCCCTATGTTGAATTTTAATTTATTTAATTATCAATTGCTATCTTAATTGCTAGTTCAAATATTATTAAAACCTAATTATTTTTAATATTGAACTCTTAATCATTTGGGTACGACAATCCTATTTTTATACTTTTATTGCTTGAAAACGATTTGTGCATTGCAAAGTTAATTTTACAAATCATGTTTTTAGCACCTATTTGCTCGTACTTAAGGCATTAATATGAATTTGGATTGTGTTTTGTAGTACTTTGGATATTGTTCTTCTTGTTTTCAACTTTTGTTTACGTTCGTTATTTTCGGTTTCAGTTTGCATATTAAGGTATGATTTTAGTTATTTGATTGATCAACTTGCAATAATCTTTGCTTTTTAAGTATTCTCTTTTTAGGACAATCATAAAATATCAAGCTTAGGGTCATCAAATTTATTGGGATTATGCGGTATCAACTAGATCTCCAAGTGAAACTTTTGTTGAGTTACAAAATGAAATTGCTAGCATCTTTAAATGAGTTGTAAACTTTAGAGTTCAAGCTATACCATGTGAATTGTGTGGAGGAAACCACTTAAGTGTAGATTGTCAAGTGGGGAATCCTTTTACTCAAGATGACTCATTCAAGGACCTTCCAAAGAAACATAACTCTTATCTCAACACATATAATTCTAGATGGAGTAATGAACAAAGTTATTCATGGTATGACAATTTAAATCTTCCACATTATCAAATAAGTTCATCTTTGATCGATTCTATAGAAGAGCTTAGAGAAAATATTTCTAAATGTTATGCATAGTGTGATTACAATCTCAAGATCTATATTCCTCAAGTACAAACTTTCAAGTTTAATTGAAGTAACCAATGATGACTTTTTTCATAAAGAGCTCGAGAAAACTTGCAAAGCAACATGGAAATTAGTTTTAGTAAGCAACATAATGAATTTGAATTCTTTAAAAAGCCACATAGTGATGACAAAGGGCTTGAGAAACGTGAAGAGGAGTCTTTAAGGAGCGAAATGCAACAAGAATCTACGATTGTGGGGAATTTTAATGAGGTAGACACATATGATCAAGATTACCTACTAGAAGAAGTTTCGCAACACATTATCTCTAGTTCATGGGAATTTTATGATTTTCCGCCAAATTTATTACAAAAGGGGCTTAAGGTTTATCAAGATAATACGTCAAGGAATCAATCAAGCCAAAATTTGGCCAAATCCGACAAGGATATATTTATGGACACACTTCATGAAAATTACTTACTAAATCTCAACTTTTCAATTAAAATATCAAATTCTCAAGAGCTCAAGTTGTATATCCATAATCTAAATATGCAATTAAAGCTAAATGCACCCTAAAACAGGATAACAAAGCATTTTTTGACCTAAAGTAATCCAATTAGTGGAAAAGAAAGTTCAACTCACACTTTTAATTCAAATTGAGACTTATATAGTATAAGGAGTTAAAAGCTTTCAAGGTCGACAAGATTATCATTATGCACAATTACCATATCCTAACTTGGACAATATTATGAGGATGACATTATTTACACATTTAATCTTGGTTGAACCTAAAAAGGAGGGAATCAAGCTAATGACTTTAAACAAGCGCTCTTGGGAAGCAACCCAGGTTTCTTTCTTTACCTTTTATTTATCTATTTATTCTATTTGTTTTTAGTCGTTTTCTTATTTTTAGGACGTTTTGATATGTTTTATTTTAGTTATTTCAAGGTTTTAAGATGTTTAGGTACAAAAGTACAAAAGATGGATTTTAAAAATTTTTAGGCCCAAGCTATATTTATGGAGTACAACTGCCTTGCATTTACTTTGGAGTGCATCAACTTGCATGGAAACATGCCCCTCTCTTTGGCCACATGGTGTGTAGGGAAAAAGGCACCATGTACGTTTTTCCCTATAATGCAAGGCGCATTCCATGTCTTTAAAGGTGGGTATTCTTTACCTTCTACTTACTTTTATTTTATTTTATGTTTTTCACAATGAGGACATTGTTCATTTTAAGTTTGGAGTGAAAACCATGCTTTGCATCTCTTAAATTATGTCCTTTAAGTGTTTTATTTGTTTTTATGCATGTTAGTTTTGGTTCTTATTTTCCTTCATAAAATTTTTGAAAAATCCAAAAATAATTTTACTTTTAATGTGTGTTTTTGTTTTACCTGATTATTATTATTGAAAACGAAATTTTTGTTTTTATATTTTTTTTAAATACTTTAATAAGCCGCTAATAAAACTATGATTGAAAATAAATTAGTTTTTAGATAGTGGATTTGTTTTTATGTATGCTAAAATGCATAAAATTATATTCACATGTTGTTACTTTCAATAAATTTTGAGTACATAATCAATAATACATTATTTAGATTGTATTATGAAGAAGGTTTGCATGAATTAGAGTATTTTTATTATTATGAACTCTAGAACTTACTTGATTATTACTTGAGGTGAATCCTAGGTAAATGCATTACTAAGAACATGATTTAGGACTTCTTTGTTTAATTTTGAGTCTTTTAAGCCTACCTAAAGCATTATTTTCCACTAGTACTTTATTAGAGCCTTTAGGATGTATGAAGATGCATTAAAGCCTTTTGTTCATTAAACCATATTTACTTACGCTTTATGAGCCTTAAATTTCTCTTTCCTACCTTGAACATACCATAAAGAGAGCTTTAATTGAATTGATATGAATATATGCTTGTTAGTTTCCTAAAGTGTTGGAAGGAAAAAAAAAAAAAAAAGAGAGAGAGAGAGAAAGAAAGAGAAGTTTGAAGGTTAAGCACTTGGTGAAGTTGGCTGTAGCATGTATTTTTGTATAAATTGGAGGCTTTGAATGTGTAGCCAATAAAAACAAAAAAGAAAAAAGATTGGGGGTTTAGTGCAAAAGAAAAAGAGAAGAAAGAGAAGAAAGAGAATAGAAGAGAAAAGACTAAAAATAGCTTTACAAAAGAAGAAAGAAGGTAAAACAATTGTCGTAAAAAAAAAAGATGTGATTTAAAGAAAAAAATATAACAAAAAGGAGAAATAGGAGAATTGTAAGCTTATCTTGAGAGTTATATAAAGTTAAAGAAAGGAATGAAAGAAAAGAAATTCTAAGAAAAAATAAATTTAATAACCAATTTATTAATTGATATTTAATTTTAACTTTCTTTCTTTGATTTATTATACCCTATTTTTTTCTTTCTTTTAACCATACCCATTAGCCTTAACAATAGAAGTCATAAAGTTCTAATAATTCTAGGTGGTGGATTAGCTTACATTAGTGGAGAGTGATAATTAAGTTAAGCATATAGTAATTCATATTTTATTATCAATATTTAATTCTTATAAATTTATTCAAATGTATGATAATGAATGTATAAATTGATATTCACAATCTCACATTGGAAGTATCATATATGTTGGATAAAAGATAGGGTATTGACCTACAGAATCACTTTCAAATCATTTGAAAATTAACATGTTATGCAATCTTTGAGGCACTCCATTAAAGTATCTTATGTTATTTAAAAAAAATTATTTTCTTATTCTTCATTCTTTGCTAGGGACTAGAAAATTTTAAATTTGAGCGTTTTGTTAGGTCTAAAATATTGATAATTTTATGTCATATTTATAGTTTAATATTTGTTAGTTTGTGTTAATTTGTTATGGAAAAGTATTTAGTTATGTATTTTTTTTTTTAAACCTAGTTGAAGGAGGAAGAATTTTAGATAAACAACCATACAAATAAATTTTTTGGGTCAAATTATGGTGGGAACCAAGATTTGAGCTCAAACGGACTAAGCATTAACAAGATTCTTAAAGATTTCAAGAACATTTTTTGAAAATTTCATAAAGTATCCATTCACAGGGAAAATGGATATCATATGATTTCTCCTGATCTCAAAATTTCAAATATCACAATATTTTTTAATTCCAAAGTGCAAGCAAAAAGATATCATTGTTTAAAATTTGGAATTCATAAAAGAAAAATTCTAATTAAACATTCACAATTGATCAACATAAAAAATCAAGGCAATCCAAGAGCCAAGATATGGATAAGTGGCGATAATTGGTTAAGCTGTCATTAATGAGACACATATGCTATTACATGCTTTGTTAAAGGTAAGTTAGACTAACTAACAATTTTATATGGATAAGTGGTGATAATTGGTTAAGTTGTCATTAATGAGACACATATTCTATTACATGCTTTGACTAACTAACAATTTTTTTAGAAAGAATTAGAGAAAATGCATATTGTGGGGAGAAAGAAATATAAAAAAGTTTTGTTTTACGCATGAAATTCGTCCAACCATTTTGATGGCCTAAAATATTGTCTTACAAGAGTCCCACATTGAAAAAGAGAGGGAAAAAAAAAAAAAAAAAAGGTCCTCAAGGTTCTATGTGTATAGCATACCTCATTGAAGGAAGATAAACAAGTTTAGAAAGTTATTTAGAAGTTTTTAGGAGGCTTAAATAGAAATAAGCAAAATTTTAAGAGTTTCTTATATTCTCTTAAAAGTTTTAGGGTTTTAGGGTTTTAAAGTTTTGGAAGATCAATTGGAAATCTTAGAGAAGAGATTGGCATGGGTTTGCTTGGAGAAGAAGGCCATGGCTTGGAGAGCCTTTGGAGGATTTTTTTCATTAGTTTTATTATTTTCTTTTATCTCTTTAATTATGAAATTTCTTTTTAATAATTATAGATATTGAATTTCTTTTTCGCCCTAATTTAATTTTCATAACTAAGGCTATAATGTAGCCCTAACTATAAAAGTTTAGTTAATTTAATATATGTTCAATTTTATGTAATTAGTAATTTGTTTTGTTAATAAATCATTGGTATATCTAATTCTTTCATATGACTAAAGGAATGAATGAGCTTAATAATATTTGAACTTGAAAAAAGATAATATTATGGATTTACAATGATTTATATGAATGCATAATTGATTGGAAAATAGTTATATCACATACCATATTATTTGCTTAATTTATACTTAATGAGTTGGCTCGATTTAATTTCTAGGCCAAAAGGAATAAATCAGATTATACGAATATTATCAATTATAAGTGAATACTACTTTTAATTAATTTTTGCAATTAAATGTGCTTAACAAAATTACTAGTTAATTAAATTTACACATTTAAGCAATTAAATTGGAATATTTAATGGTGAAATTAAATATCCTAAAATTTATAATTTTTAAATTCACTCTTTTATTTAAAATTGATTTCGTTTTAAGTGATTGTATTTGTTGAACTTTAGTTTATTTAATTTTCAATTTCCATTTAAATTGCTAGTTCAAATTTTATCAAAAATTAATTATTTTTAGTGCTTAACTCTTAATCTATTGGGTATGAAAATCCTATTTTTCCACTTTTATTACTTGAAAAACATTCATGCACTTGCAAGTTAATTTTAACATAAATCTCTAGTCAATTAGGTGGGGGTATCTATTGTATCAATTATCAATTTTATGATCTTTAGTTCATTTCCCTCGATGACTTATCAACTAATGTCCATTTAACATTTTAACGGATCCACAACGTTATCCTTTTACTTTACCCAGTTAAGAAAGATAATTCCAGTTGAGATTAGCTATTATTCAGCCTCTTCACTATATCTATCCAAAGTAATGAACTCATTGTTGATCAACCTTATCATGTAAGCACTTAAGTACTTTTATAATTCCTTTCCAATGATCATCATCATGTACCTCCTTAATTTATATTACCTAGAATATTACATTTAGACACTCTCTCATCTTTATTTTGTTTCTACATATATCAAAGATTTTCAACATATGCACAAGAAACCAATAAACATTATTGTTATGTGCATATCTAATAATGATGCAATCAATGGTTTTAGAACTTATTTTTACTTTTATGGTATAGGTACAACTTCTTTGGCATGAGACCTGCACATACACTAGTATTTCTAGAAAGATTATCTTCCTTTCCATAGGGTTTTTTCCCTTTACTTTGGAGCATCTTAAAATGTAATTTTCCAATGAAATAGCTTCACAGCACCTCACATTTACTTCCACCTTTTCTTTCATAGATTTGACTTTAGCAAATACATATAGCAACAATAACCAAAACAATTCTACAAAACTTATACAAATTCCAATAATTCAAGAAAAAATTACAAGCAAACGTATGTTATTGCACATGTTTGTCCAACTATGGATCTTTGTAATGCTTTAACCTATTTGTCTCATGCTCCATAAATTTGAATTTGATAATGCCATGATTCACCATAATTTTTATTTTTATTTTGTCATATCAACTTTAATAGGACCTTTGAAAATTCAATTAAAGAGCTTTTTATTTTATTTTATTTTAAATGGTTGTATATTTTTCTAATAGTCATTGGAGATGCTTTTAAACTTATTCGGTGTGGACTCATATTGGACCTAAGCTTCATTAATCTTGATTTGGATCCTAATTTGTGATATATGGCTTCAACCCAGCATTAACTTTCATTATAATAACCCAAAAAAATAAAAAATAAAAAAAGTAACTTTATTACAACTAAAAAGGGTTAAAATACCCTATGGTCTTTGTGTCAACACTCATCTGTTTCTAAATCATTTTCGTCTGTAGAAGTTTGTAAATGTTATAATATGTCATCAATTAGACTAACTGTTATAGTATTTCGTCAATTAGATTTCTATCTAATGACGGTTGAACCGTTAGATTAGATGGAGAATCTATCATAGAGAACTTGTACTGCAACACTGTTAATTAAGTGCATCAACACTGTAAACTATTATCCGGTAATTACTTTATAGAGAAACAGTTTTTCTTTTATTTAACAATAGAAAAATATACAATTTAGATGTAATTAAAAAATTGTGTGTTTCAAAAATATTAGGGTAATTCTTAAATAAAAACCATAAAACTAATTTTTCAAAAAATAAAAATAACAATATTTTGGGATTACTACTTTCGTAACAGCTTCTTCATATATTGAAAATTAAATTTTTAAAAGACCCACATTTCCACTTCAAAAATTTATCCAAACACCTCCCTTTTTTTTTTTTTTTTTTAATCATTGTCAAGAAACAATATTAAATATACTAAAAAAATTTATCAATATGTATACTAAGTGACATTTAACAATATTTGATTAGCTTGTGTTTAATTACACTTATTTTTTCAAGAGTTTCAATTATCCATTATAAAATTATATTAGTATATTATACAATAAAATATTACTACATGTCATTTGCTATATATATATATATATATATATATCAGTAGACTTATTTAATACTTTTAGCATTCTTGTTTAAGAAATCAATGACTTTGCCATAGAGACCGACAACTATTTCAAATGCTTAAAAATGTTTTTTTTTTTTTCCTTTTTAAAAAAAAATTATATTCTTACCAATTTTTGTACACAAATTAAATAGACCTTCAGCATAAATAATTCAAGAGTTTAAGATTTCAAAAATTAAGACACATATAATATTTTATGTTTTTGACAAGTATTGTAAGTGTTCTCGTTTATTTATTTATTTTTAAGTGAAAACCTTATGGTAACTAATTAAAGTCTCATTGTTTACTCTTACCTACCAATCTTATTGAGTTTTACCATTTATAAGCATAGTTCATCGTTACCAGTAGGCTTCATCACTAATGTAGTAATTATTAATCAGCCATATTTAATTTTTTTTTTTTACACTAAAAATATAATACTGAAAAATGAATTTTTTAATTATAATCAATTAAATTATCATATAATATGTACATTTCATTTATGTTTCAAAATGATAATGACAAATAGCATTTTTCATATTTATTATATTAATGTTAAAAAGAAGCAAGATGAGATTGAAGATTAAACTTATCACATGCTTGAAGGTTAAATCTTCGATTAATTTTGTATATCAAACTTCTAAAAAAAAATTTCAATTTCGTAGTCGCAAAACTAGGTGTGGAAAATTCTAAAGACGCTCCTAAAGATCAAGTAATGTTTGTGAAAAAAAAAAAAATTATTTTCAAAGCACAATATAAAATGGCAACAATAGCCCTATATCACATTACACGTATCCTCCTCGTATTATATTCCCTATATAATAAGGAAAATACTTTACTCCACATTTGTGTGGAGGCTTTTCTCCTTACCTTTTTACGTGTCTTTTTTTACAGTTTGTCTACATTTATAATAGCAGAGGTATAATAAATGTAAATGCTTTCATTAATATTGTTGGATTTATAATTAATTTTGCTTTCTTTAAATATTATTGTTAACCGTTCATTACTAATTTTTGTGGGATTGTAATAAAAATTGTGTTATATATAAATATATATATATATATATATATATATTGGAACACATGCTTCTTTCCTTTATTATTGGGTTAATTTTTTTTTCCAATTTTTTATTAATATTATCAAAATACATTTCAAATTTTTTGGACTTTCATCAATTAAATGTTAATTATGCACATAGATATATATAGCTTAAATGTTGTTTTATATAAGTGTGTTAACGTGTCAAATTGATAATAGTTTTATTATTATTATTAGTACTACTATTACTACTATTACAACAATTGAGGATTGGCTGACGCTGAGCATTCGGGTTTTGGCTCATATTTATGTTTCTTCTATTTTTGTGGTTGACTCTAGTACTCAGCAAATTTCGGTTTTCGTCTCTCTTAATGATTCTGCTCACTTGTTTTCTTTTGTTTATGCTGATGTGCTAAATCAGCATAGAAGGCTTTTATGGAGTGATTTACTACACCTTTCTTCTAGCTTTTTGAGTCCTTCAACAGTTCTAGGAGATTCTGATTCAATTTTGGGAGCTTATGGAAAAACTGAAATTTCTCCTCTTAGAATTGCTTGTGAGGAGTATGAATAGGCTATTGATATGGTGTCTTTTCATCCAACTATTTCTAAAGGTTCTCATTTCATGTGATCTCGCATTGGGATTTTGGCTTTTGTTCAGAATTGATGTTATAAGATAGAAGAAAATAGAAGACTAGAATATCTTTTTCATTCACTGCACTGCTCTTTATATGGAGCTAACATTTAACAGAAAAAAAAAAATATTTCCTAAATACAAGGCATGACTAACAACTTCCTAATTTCTATGCATAAATAAAACAGCATCAACAAATAAAACAACAAACAAATTTCCTAAAGACTTGGTCAGCTGTAACCAACTCCATATGCAGCTACTTAGGCACTATTGTAACAATATCTCCTTCTTGCCTAATAGCTACATAAACTTAGTTTGTTTCTCAAAGCTTCGAATCTTGCTTTTGGAAGAGTCTTGGTAAACGCATATGCAATTTGGTTCTCAGTTTTACAATAAACGAGTTTAATTTCACCAGCCTTCTGTTCTTCTTCAATTGATACAGCTTAATCTTGAAATGCTTTGTCCTCCCATGAAAAATAGGATCATTTGAAATTGCAATGGCAACTTGGTTATCTACATAAATTTATGTTGGCTTAGTTTGCTTCATGTGTAAATCTACAAGTAATTTTCTGATCCAAATTGCTTGATTAACTGTAGCATTTTCTGCAACATACTTTGCCTCTGTTGTACTTTGAGCTATCACATCTTGCTTTTTTTAGCTCCATGAAAGAATTCTTGATCCAACCGTAGCAAAACCTGTTGTGCTTCTCATATCAACTATAGAACTTGCTTAGTTGCTATCAGAATAACCATTAAACTTGAAGGATTGACAGCTACAATATTTAATGCTATAATTTGTTGTGCCTTTGGTATATCTTACAATTTGTTTGGTAGCTTTGAAATGCATTTCACTAGCACAATGCATAAATTTTAAGAGTAAACTTACTGCAAACATTATGTTTGCCAGGGTAGCTATAAGATACATCAAGCAACAAATTAGACTGCTGTATAAGCTTTCAACAACATTTTATGCTCCGTCCTCTTTGCTAAATTTCTCCTTTTGATTCATGGGTGTGCTAGTGCTTTTGCAACCTTCCATGTGGAATTGATTGAGTATCTCCTTTGCATACTTATTTTGGCTTATGAAGACTCCATGATGGTCTTGCTTCACCTCAATTCCTAGAAAACAGGACATTAAACTAAGGTCTATGATCTCAAATGCTTTTAGCATTTTGGCTTTAAATTTTGTCACCAGCATCTCATTGCTTCTTGTTACAAGAAGATCATCAACATAAACAAAAACTATAATTAAGTTAGCATCTATTTTTATATATATATATATATATATAATGTAGCTTCACTTGGAATTTTAACAAAACCAAGGCTTTGAAGATATTCATCGATCCTGCTGTATTAGACCCTAGGAGCATGTTTAAGACCATATGATGCCTTCTTTAATAAGTAGACCTTCTCCTTCTGTCCCTTGAGTTGAAATTCTTCAGGCTGCTTTATATAAATTTCATCTTGAAGATAACCATTTAAAAAGATAACCATTTAAAAAAGCAGATTTTACATCCCTTTTGTGTATCCAAAGCAAGTAACATTCTGATTGTATCCAAGCGAGCTACTAGAGTAAAGGTTTCTGAATAATCAACTCCAAACACTTGAATATACCCCTTCATAACTAATCTAGCTTTATATTTAGTTACAGAACCATTTGTATTAAATTTGGTTCTGTAAACCCATTTGACTCTAATGACCTTTCTATGTTGAGGTTTATCCACCAACTCCCATGTATCATTCTTCACAATCATCTTAAGCTCTTCTTCCATTACTTTAACCCACTTGTCATCCTTCTCTACTTCTTTAAACTCTGTAGGCTCAAATACATCAATAAGGCTAGCTAGGTGTTCTTTATTTCCATCTTTCTTTTCTTGTAATTCTGTTACTTTATTTCTTAATATAATTTTATACTTTTTTTTTGCTAGAGGTTGCCGGTGCCAACCTAGTTGCGATTTCAGTTTCTTTTTACTTCTTTCAGTCTATCTATTATAATTATCAGATGCCTTTTTCTTTTTTTTCTTTTTTTTTGGAGGAAATTGCTAAGATTGTAAGTTTCATTATTTTTCTTTTATGAATATATTTATATATATATATATATGTATAATACATAATAGTTGAAAATGATTGTTTATTTTAAACCATAATTAAAAATAATTATTGAAAGAGATCAAAAAAAGAGAGAAAGAAATCAAGATTTAAGATGGATCACAAAATATTAATGAAAGAATTTGCATTTATTATAACCTTGTGATGATAAATACGTTTCACCAATATTAAAACATATAAGAGGTGAAGGAGGAAGACCTCTACATAGATGTGAAGGCAATTACTATCCATATAATAATAATAATGCTATAAGTACTAAAATGTTAACAAGAAAATATTTTTACCAAATGATATATGTTAATTTATTTTTAGTTGTTATTATTTATATAACCTAAATATAGATAAGTGAACTCTTAAATTAATAAGTGAATGAAAATGTTATATTTAATTTGGAGTTGGATGAATTTTAAAAAAGTTTAAGGCTTGGTTTTAGTATTGTTGTAGCTTGTAAGAGAATAAACTTTAATTGTTATGCAGAAAGAATCATCTATAGACAAAAAAAAAAAAAAAAAATTGTTTCATAATTACGGTATGTTTTAAAATCAATATTAAGTATATATAACAACTAAAATAGATATTGAATACTATCACCTATTTAGTAGTAGAATTATAGTTTTTCTCACTATAAATAATCTATATTAGCAAATATTTAACACATCATTATTTTATCATCATAACTATATTAAAGGAGGAGAGTATTTAATCTATCAAAACTAAACACTTACACATTTGCAAAATTGAGAAAAAAAAAATGGTCCATGTAAATATATATATATATATGTACAATATATGTTAACTTTATTAATAGACCTAGGACAAAAATAATATTAATTTTATTAACAAATGCTCCCACTACTTCAAAAATGTCTCATTTATTATTATTATTATATAGATGATAGTATTCTTTTTATGCATATATTTTGCCTAACTGTTAGGTTATCACAGATATTTTGAAGAAGTATGAAGATGCATCATGATAAGCGATAAATTTACAAAAACCAATGGTAACATTTAGTCCATGTACTCTAGCAAATTTGCAAGACTCCATTAAGCAATTTTTTGATAATCAAAGTATTAATGGGTATGATAAATATTTGAGTTTGCCTTTATTTATTGGGCGAAAGAAAATGCAAGTTTTTCAATCAATAAAGGAATAGGTTTGGAAGAAATTAATAGGGTGGAAAGAGAAGTTGCTTTTTAGAGTGGGCAAGGAAGTTCTTATTTAGGCAGCTGTTCAATCTATTCCAACATATGTAATGGGGTAATTTTAGTTGCCAAAAAAGTTAATAAAGGAGTTGAATAATACAATATCTAGGTTTTAGTGGGGTAATTTTGATGACAAGAAGGGTATTTTTTGGATTTTGGGGTAAATTATGTCAACTCAAAGCTTTCAGGGGGATACAAGAATCGCAATGATAGGAGACACAATTAATGTGTCATGCAAAATAAAAGCCGATGCTTCACAAAGCGTCACCTAATATCGTATCGCTAAAAATAATAAACAAAAGCCAACGCTTTGAAAAACATCATCTAACGTTCAAAAAAAGCCAACGCTTTTAATTGAAGCGTCGTTACAAGTATAAGAGAAAAACCGTAAAGTTTTTAGCGACGCTTTTCTTTAATGAAAAACATTGGCTATTGATTAATTATTTAGCGATGTTTTTTCTTAAAGGCATCGGTTTTTATTAGACTTTTAGCGACACTTTTAAAAAAATATCGGTAAATGTTTGCATAATAGTCGGCGCTTGTAGGAATAGAGTCGCTAAAAAATTAATCAAAGCCGACGCTTAAAAGAGTTGGCTTTTCTCACATTTGGCTTTTTCTCCTTTCTTTTGGGTTTGAATGGCTTTTTCTCCTTATTTAAAGCTAGCTTCATGCAAAATAATTAAAAGATAAAAAAATTAAAATAAATATTTGCATAACAAATTAGTATTTTAAATAAATTAAATATTAGCTTATGTAGTACTATTACAATTTGGTCAACTATTTTATATGTACAAACTCATTGAGATGAAAGGTTTGAGATTATAATTAATGCCCTTTCAGCTCTAAATTAATTGACATCCTCTTGTAATCAAGTTACATCCTCATACTACGCATGAAAAGTTATGTTAAATAATTATTAACACATATGCAAAATAAATAAATATTAATTATTATAAAGTAATTTAGTAAATGAAAATGTTAAAATTAACATTGTTCTTAAGTTTTGGCGAAGTACATTTCTCCTAAGAATGGAAAAACATAATAAAAAAGAAACAAAAAAGTAATTAAAACAATAATAACAATAATAACAAATAAAAACATTTCATGCAAGAGCACCGTACGGCATTACAATCATTTGCATTCTTCATGCTAAATTCCAAAAATTCCTTTACACCCTTAGCAAATTCATTTGATGTTCTATCATTTGTTATCCATTGATAGATATCATAGTGGACCTTTAGATTGATGGAAGCTTCTTCTAGAGACAGTTCGGCCACTTAATGGTATCCCTTTTTAAGCTCTCTCTTCTTTTGTATCACCTAGCTAATGATATAGTAAAAAACCTTAGAACCTCCTTGATTGACTCAAATGCAAAAGGAAAGCAAGTTTACCAACGGCAACTGGGAGATCAAGGTGGTTTAGAATCTTCAAGAATCTTTAAGCATAGATGTTACATTGAAGGATGGTTATTGGGATTTATGCATTTGGAGTTGGCTTTGTTTTGGAGATATTATCTTTTTATTAGAATTAGGATCTTGATATCAGAACCTAATATAGACCAAGAATGGATGATGCATTTTGGTGATTTTGTGTGGGATAAGTTTTTGAGAATTAAGTTGGGAATTTCATATGTTGGTTTTGTGGCATTTGCTTTTGATGATGGTTTTAGACTTTGATTTTGATATTTTATTTTCCTAAAGATTGAGGGTTTCATATTTTCGATATTTTATGGACATATGGTGGTTGATATTTTTATAATAACTTGACCTTTTAAGGAATATAATTTTTGGGGTAAAGTTAGATTATTCTTATATTTTGGTTGTTTTTCTATGCTTTAAGAACCTAGTAATTAATTTTTAATATATAGTTGTGATACTAGAATTAAGATTTAAATTTTCTTTATTACCTGAGGTATGAATTCTTAGAGTCTATTTGAAATTGGAAAAAAATTTAGGTTCTTTGAAAATGATATTTGGGTTAATAAGAGGACTCGAACTTGATCGTTTGGATTCTTACTCTTCAGTGTTGACAATCTCAAAGATTATGTTAGGTTTTATAAACAATCTAAGAGCTTCCATTAGAATAGTATGACAATTTTTGTTCTATGACTTTGATGAATTTGGTGAAAAGAACGATGTTCGTCAAGGTTAAAAAAATTGGATAATCAATGAGGAATATTGATCTTATAATTGCAATGCTAGGAGTGTAGTTGTAGGCAAAAAAAGAAAAAAGAAAAAAAAAACAATTTCAGTTTTAACTTTGTGTCACTGGTATTTGGTTCAAGAAAATTAGACTTAGATTTTAAACTTTCCTTTTGATTTAAAGAATGGACTTTTAGGAATTAGTGACAAATTGGGAGAGTTACAAGTCGTGCAAGAGTGATATTGATGATTACAATATGATTTTTAAACTGATATTGAAAGATGTATTCTTACGTGGTTTTGTTTAGGAGTTTGATAGTTTTCTCTTGCTACTGTTAAGGTTTTGGTGGATTATTTTTTGATACTCTACCATAGGTTGGTTTTTATTTATGGATTATTTGTAGAGACATTAGAGTTTGTTCTATATTGTAGTTGTGGTATTCAAAGGGTTGACTTTTGTTTTGTGAATTTAAAAGTGTTATAGTTTAGAGTTGAAAAGTAAGTGCTTAATGTTTTGTATTCTAGCATTAGTGTTCTTCAAGAGTGAGCTTGGTTGGATTGAGTGAGATCTCATGGATAAGTAATTTTTGCTGCTAATGAAAATTTTTTGTACTCTCAGAAAGTTGCAGCTATGTGGGTTTGTGAACAGTTGAACCATGCAGAGACAACAACATTACATGTTTGATAACAAGGTATGAAATTTTCATAAGGGGGAAGATTGTAACATCCTATCATGAAAAATATCCAAAATTTTGAAACATTGACAAAGTTTGACCAACTAGACTGTTTGTGAATCCCAGGTTTGACTTTTTATATGATCAATGTTTTAGTTTGACTAATATACTGTTGTAAAGAGCACATTGATAGGAGTTGATAGATTGGTGGTATGCCAAATTCTGAGTTACGATTGAAAAGTTATTGTTTTGAGAAGTTTCGAGCATATGCATCATATCAATGTCCAAACCAGTTACAAATTTTTATCTACTAGTGATCTAGGGCCCTATATACACATGGGAAATCAAACCTTCATTAAACAATTGACAAAATACGTAAAAAGCCTCAAAATATCTCAAAAACCTAGAAGGTTCAAGAGAAACTAAAAATGTGTCAACCCAAATCCATTGGGATAGCAACAAGGTCACCTCTGTTTTCTCGTTTTCCAACCATCGTTGACCATGCCTTGGCTAAGTGTGAAGCCCATACTCTGGCAACCACAACCTCCAATTAGAGATTTTAGCATTTTTTGGCAGTCCAACTTGTTGTTAGAGATTTTACTATTTTTTGTCCATTTTAGGCTAACCCATTACCCTTTACCTCCCATTTTTGACCCTCTGAGCTCGAATCTGGCCTCCCTTTGTCAAAATTTTTCACAGTTTAAGGAATCCATCAACATTAAGTTTGGTCAAACTTTTTGAAATATTTTTTGACCACCGACAACGTTTTTGGACTAAGGTGAGCTTAGATTCTTGTTATTCCACAAGCTTTCTATTGTATAAAGTTTATGAATTTTGAACATCATTTGATAATTATTTCATTTTTGGATTGTTTAGTTAAATATTGTATAAAATTGGGTTGTATGTGGATAAAATTGGACAAATTAGATAACATTGAAGTTGGATTAGTATCATTAGATATTAATATAACCCATTGAAAAGTTCAATTTCATAAAATTGACATTCGGTGAAAAATCCCAATTTTTGGATATTTAATTTTAAAGGTTCGTAACATAATTGGACTGATCGCTATCCAAGTTATGAAATTTTACAGTTGTATAAATTATTTTAAGACATTTGGTACATACTAACATCTTTGGTTTAGTTGTTGGAGTCTGAAGAATATTTTATTATATTATAAGTCCTCGTACTGCACTTGGAGGCAATTCTACGAATGAGCAAAAACTAGCATCAAAGGTATTTGTGAGTAGTTATATTTTTTAATGATTTTGGGCATGCTAATACAATACATATATATAGTTATATGTACATGGTTTTATTTAAATGGTTATTATATGTGTATATAAATATTACATTTATGTATTATCCTTTCATATGACTTTTTATAAGATTTTAAATGGTTTTAAATTTAAATGAGTTTATAGTGAACTTGTGAATCTTGATATTTATATATTTTGACAATTAAATTGACAATTTAGTCATTTTGGAAAATATTTGATTTTTGAGGAATTGGATTGAAAATTGTATATTTTTAAGCATGTTTAAGTGTTTTTATATTTTAAAGTGCTTAAAAATAATTTATGGTTATATATATATATTCATGTTGGTAATTATATTCTGGCATAAAATAGTGATTTAGAACTTTTGGAATATTTAAATAAATTGTTAAGTTTGAATATTAAATTTCAATTTATGGGACAATATTTATTTGTGGAAAAATGAAAAAGTATGAAATATGATCTTAAAAATATTGTTTATGAATACTGTACTGTTATTTTTAATTGATGTACTATATGATAATAGTGTTTCAATTCAGTATTATATTATAGTGCAAGTTTGCCACAATGCTTGTAATATGCTAAGGATTGTGAAGTGGATTATCCCACGAGTTCATTATACTAAGGATCATGAGCTAAGTTCATTCCAAGGTTTTGTATTGCCATAATGCTTTTAGGATGCCAAGGATTATGAGGCGAATTCGACTCACAAATTTCTTTCTCTCTCTTATTGTCCAGTGGTGTTTTAGAATGCTGTGCACTGCTTGACAATACTAGATATGTTGTATGGTACATTGTTTGTTTTTCTAAGCATATTATTGGTTTTCTAATCTATTATGGTTTTACGGTATTTTTTATAATTATTTTTATGAATATAAATATATATATATTATTTTATGCCCAATATTTAAATCATAATTAATCCAGTTCATAATATTTAAATGACTTATTAGTTTATAACATTTAAGTCTCTATTTTAAGATATAGATTTGGAATGCAAATCTAAATTTTGTGAAATGATTTTGAAATTGAAACTGTTTAAAAGAGTGGAATGGAAGATTTAAAAAAAAAAAAATTACAAAAATAAAATATTAATTTTTTATTGTACTATACCATCCAGTGAGATATTTTATTTTTGGTCATATTTGTTTTTTTTTTTTTTAATTCATTCCTCTAGGTCCAAACAGTTAGTGGATAGTCTACCTTGTGTATAGTATGTTGTTTCATATTTTCTACAATAACAGTAGTATTTGTCTTTTCTTGTTTATCTTTACTTTTCTATACTTATTCGCATTAGTTGTATTACTTAATTTTACAAATAATCTTAAAATGTTCCTATTTTAATGGGAGATTTTGAGAAATTTTTTTACAAAAATAAAATATTATTTTTCTATTATATTATACCTCTATGTTATATTTGTTTTTTTTTTAAATTAATTTCTTTAGGTCCAAGCAATTAATGGATAGTCTACCTCGTGCATAGTATGTTGTTCCATATTTTCTACAACAATAGCAGTATTTATCTTTATTTTTTTATACTTATTTGCATTATTTGAATTACTTAATTTTACAAATAATCTTAAAATGTTTCTATCTTAATTATGGACACAATAGTAATCGTATTATTTATATGTAGAACTAGAGCCTATAATAAGACAACTATAGATGTTGACTATTATTGTGAATTTACATGCTATTATGGCTCTATTTTTATAATTAAGACATTATTTGATATTTGCATGTATTGTTTGTCCACCGTGATGTGAGGTTCTATTGGGTTATCTTTTTAAATTGTCCAATAGAATTTTACTAGATAGGACTGCTCGGGAGATTTCGAGAGAATCTACGGTGGATACTATCAATTTTAGAATTCCTTAAAAATCTATAATTCCATTAAAGTTCATTATCCACATGATTTTTATTTATAACAATTCACTTGTTCTCTAATATAAATGTGAATGATATATCAATTAAATATATTTCATTCAATACTGATTACATCATTTGGTAAATAGATTTACTAAATACTCTTTATATCTTTAACAACATTGTATAAAAATTTAAAATAACGTTAAAAACACTAACTAATCTACTTCCTTATTTATCAAATATATATAGGTCATTATTTAATTGTGAACATATTAATATTATTATCAAAACACATTACTATAATTTATATATATAGATAAATCTAATATTAAAGATATAAATATAAGTAATATATAAACCAGCAAGACGACAATATCTGACAATATCAATAAATAATTTAGTAAATTGGTAAATTAATTGATGTGTCCAATGTATTATTGAAAAATGTAATATTTGTTGCGCTTGTTCTTTTTTCCCACGTGGAATTTCTCTCTCTCCAGTATCAACAAGTAGTGGCATAACATCCTTGATTACACACACACACGTACCCACAAAACCAACATTTATTCCCATACGGCCAAGCATCCTATAACACACACACACACACATACACACACACTAAAAAATTGAACACCAACATTTGCCCAGTACCTTTTGCTTTTTATTGCTCTTTCTCTCTCTTCTGTTCATAAAAAAACGAAATAAAAATAAAAATAAACAAAAAGTCTGATTCTCTCTCTGTCTCTGTCTCTCTATTACTCTCTTCTCTTTCTTTCCCTTTTTGCTTTTCTGAAAATCGTGCTCTCTTTTCTTTCTCTTTCTCTTTCTCTCTGTCTTTTACTCTCAAAGAGACAGAAGTTCAGCTATGCAGAATAATGATATGGGGATGAGATGGCCCTTCTTCTGATAATGGCTCAGCAAAGTATACCCAACAATGCCAGCAATAATGCTTCCCAACAACACCATGAACACCAACTGTTGAAGCCCATTTTCCATGACTTTTTGGGCATGAAGCCCACTGATTCCCCTACGGTTTTGGCCCCCAAGACCACCAACACCACGACGACGACCGCAGATGTCAGGCTTTCTGAGGTCTCCCCTTCTGCCTCTGCCTCACTTGGGGCTTCCTCTGGCGGTGGCCGTGGTCCTATCTCCGCTACCTCCGATCCTGCCTCCGGTCAGTCACTTAACCCCCTTTCCTCGTTTCTCACTTGGGCTACTTTAATTCCCAGCTATAAATATCTTAATAGTTTTTTCTTTTTACTTTCTGAAATTTTCATTATGTGGGTGATGCTGTTTTCTATTTTCATGCTTTGGGATTGATTTTGCTTTATGTCTTCAGAGATTGGTTTTTGGTGATCGCGTGAGGACGTAGAAACTCACTCTTCAGTGCGTGTGTGTGTGTCTTTTTTATTTTTTGTTTTGGGTGGGGGGGAGGAAGTTGGTGTGGGGTGGTGTTGGTGGTGGTGTGTGGGGGTTTATATTTCTTAGTGTGTTTAATTGGGTTTTGGTACTCCTTTTTCTCTTAATGAGGGGTGGGTGTCTTTCCTATGGATTAGTTCTGTAAAGAGGTTGGTAGTTTTGTGCCTTTGTCTTTAATTATTTTTTAATATTAATATTATTATTTACTAGATATTTCTTGTCGTGTATGTTGAATCAGCGATGAGACTTTTTGCTGTTTTTTCTTTTTGTGCTTTCTGAACTTTGAATGTATTTTATTGGAGCATTTGCTGCTAGGTCGCAAAAGTTGTGGTGTTTCTATATATTTTTCTCTACTTATTTTTAGTCGTTTTGTTCTTTTTATTTTTATTGTTATGAGGTTTCTTTTTTCGTTCGTATGGTTACCTACTGGGAAACTATAAAGATTATTTTGTTTCTAGAACAACTTATCATTACGTGTGGGGAAATTTAACTGAAGCAGCTGATGTAGATCTGCATTTGGTTTGCGATATGTTCGCTATTTTTGCATTTCCATTTCATCATCTGTGACCTTTAAAAATGACTTGATTAGAGTAATAACTTTTCTTGAAATATTGCCGCCTCTTCTTTATTGTATTATTGAAATCCCATAATTGAAAGCACATATCTCTTAATGGCATTAAAAATTGATTTGCTGTGATGTCAATTTATAGTAGAGAGACAGGTTGGAAATCATCTTGAAGGGGTTTCATTCTATGGTCCGAGGAGTGATATTTCTGGACATGAGATAAGTAATAGGATGGTGGGAAGTAAGAGAAGTAATTCAGACTCTACTTTTATGGGATCATCCAGAGATGGAATCCCTCATATGGTTTCTGATTCTGTTGAGGGCTCGCATTTGCTGAAGGTATGAATTAGTATCATAAATTTTTTCTTCTGTTCATGTAATAGCGAAAATCCCATATCTTGATTCCTACTTTGATATCATGGATATTCTAAAATGCAGATACTTAGAAATGGAGTGGTTGGAGAGAGACCTAGACGGTCCAATGACGATGAAGTGGCCTTTGTCACACAGCAACCACGGCCTACTTCTGCTCTTATGTTCCAACCTCCAGCTGGTGTTAGGGCTGACAACAACATTTCCAAATGGGATCGATCAATTCCAATGAATGTGGGCACTTCTATGCAGTACCCTCCTCGAGGGGGTCATTTTGTGCCTTTCATGCCTCAAGTACCTTCAAACCGATTTAGGGATGCCAATATCAGTCCTTCAAATATCTCTCAATCTGCTGCAGATGAGGGATCTAGAACTGGAATTAAAGGCCAAGGAATTTTGAGTTCTATTAATGCAGCCAGTGGTGCTTCTGAGAGAAACTCATCTGTGGCCCTGCCAAGTGGTAGCAGGCAAAAGTCTGGGGCCATTGTTCGAGAGCCAGAATCGTCAACTCCGCCAAGGTATAATAATCATTGTGTTCTCATCTGTTGTTCATATATATATATCATATATATATATATGTACTTTTTTCCTTCTTTGAAAAAAAAGAATGCATGATGCTATGTCTATTTGTAATCTATTGTTATGCAGTCAAGATGGATTTGCATCTGCAAGTCGGCAGATGACTATATTTTATGGTGGTCAAGCTCATGTATTTGATGATGTTCATCCAAACAAGGTTTGCTTTCTATTTGTTTGGCATTACTAGAGGCAACTTTTTTGTTATTTTTTGGACATCAAGAGACAGCTTGCTTTATTGTTGTACATTTCTACTAGTTCTTTCATCGAGTAATATAAGGACGTGTAAACACAATTACTCAACTAAAAGTTCTTAACCCAATAGCAATTGGAATTGGCTTATGAGTTGGTTTCTCAGTGTTATTTGGTTAACTATTTTGTCTTAAGTCTTTTATCTAAAACATTCTCTTTTCTGCATCTTTAGTAAAGATCCGGTTAGTGTTTCACCCCTATGATTTTGGTCTACATTTACCCCGTCACTTTAACAAATTGAATCTGGTCAGCCTTTAGAGTTGCATCCTAGGTGTCTGAATACGTGACTGGACTGTCTCAGCAACTTGGCCTGAATTTGTGGAACTCTATCCTTTGGCAGATATCCTAATTTCCAAATACTTCTAAACATCATATCTGCCAAATCAAATTTAACAAGTCACTTCTTTATCATGGTTGCATACAGTTAAAATGAATTTGGTTTAGCTATACTGTTGCTCAGTAATTTGTCTGCATTGTTCCTCATTATGATTTAAGACGGTTAATGCCAATTGCCATATGGTTTTCTATTGGAATTCTTTCCTAACTGTACTATTTAAATCATGTTGGTAAATCAATGTTGTGCACCTTGAATACTTATAAAGAGCTATGGAACAGTTGGAAGATTGCAGTGTCAAATTTTTCTAAAAGCTCACTCTGGACATGGTCTATTTTTACATAACTTTAATGGATCAATAAATGGGGACATCATGCCCTATATGGTTATCAAAATTGCTAAAAAATAAAAACAAAAAAAAAATGTGATGCTTGTTACTCAATAGTTTGAAATTCGGAATGTAATTAACATTTTTAAAGTTAGTAGTGGTGTTTTCAATATGTTGAAGGTGGTTATTGAGTCATCACTCATCAGTTTGGTAAAAAGAAAAAGGTTCTCTGACTAGTAAAATGTCTGTATGATAAGAAATCAACCTTGTAAAAACATATTATTTTCCTATTTTAGAGAAAACCTTATTAACCTAATTGGAGATAACCTGTTTGGAGATAACCTGTTTAAAGATCAGCTAGTTAACAACATTAGAGGGGAAAAAAATAAAATGAAAAAAAAAAGAAAAGAAGCGAACAATTTACTCTCACTGAGATACCCTGTACCATCCGGTTATAATCTGGGAAAGTGTCTTATTGTACCCTGATGTACTGGTTATCTTCCGTATCAGGAAACAGTTAGGCTGTGACAAATCTACTTACTGTACAGCTATGTTGTTTGATGCTATTCCCCCTATGCCTGTGGATGTCTGGATGCTATTCTCTTTGGAGATGCTTTAGTTTGATATAAACTTGAAAGTTCTCTAGCTTTTCATCAGGGTCTCCACCATAAAGATTCAATCATCTCAAGGATATCTATGCATGCCAAGTTTCATCAGATGAATTACCTTACAAATGCTGCCACTCATATGTTATTGTAGTGCTTAATTTTTCTTCAGAGTCATCACTCATCAAACTCCCTGGATTTGTTGCTGGCTTCTTTTACTTGAACTTACTAATGTGACTTCATCTAGCAGATGTGGTACTGCCATACTGCAATGTCCTTGACATACTCATACATCAGATGGCATGGTATTATTTACTTTTTAAGGCCAACCGTTCCTTGCCTTGTAACAGTTCAAGTGGTATGGCTCCGGTCCTTGGTAAAACTGTTTGGTACTTGCTTAACACTGGCAAATTCAACCAAAAAAAGTTTTTTATATTTTTGGTTTTTTTTTTTTTTTTCCCCAAGTCAAAACTGTCCTGGATTTCATCTAAATGATAATTTCTGGAACCAAAAAAGTAACAGTAAATTATACTCTGATGACAGAACTAGGCAATGGTGCATTTAGATGATGTTCAGGAAAAGCAATTATAGATGATGTTCAGGAAAAGCAATTATAGCTGCTGTTAAAACTTCACCTTCTAGGGATGTTGACCTTTCCTTCAAAGAGCTCTCTAAACTGAGATATAAGAGGTAGGGTTTTCCCATAGTAAAAAGTGAACTAGAATGGTCAATTTAATACTTGTCATAGTAGATGACAAATATATGCAGCATGAAGGTTGTCTATATTTAGGTTATGAAAGGTTGCAAATGTATTTGCTCCTGGATAGGATCACTCTATCATCTGTAGTTGCCTTTTACTCTATCCTCTGCAAATTTCAATGTTCTGCATGGACTAGGTGGTTGTTTTGAGATTTTTTCTCCTTATGTATTAATTTTTCCTATTGTTGTTTCTGGGTCTACCATTGATAGTTAGGCACGATGCTTCTATCTGTGGTCCTTTGAGATACTGAGCAATTGTTAAGAAAGTTAACTTTCTTTTGGCAATAATCCATGATATTAAAAGACATAAGAAATTACATCATTGAACCAGGTTTCCATTCTTGGTGTGAGAAAATTCTTCGTTAGACCTGGACCCATACTGGAGCTTTGGGGTTCTATATTTCCTTGAGGTGTTTTGGAGCAGTTCTGTTTAGACTGTCTGGTGTAGCAGTTCAAAGATTATTTATTTGTCTGTAGTTCATCCAAGAGTCTTTGTTTGGATTTCCCTTCTTACTTGAATGGTTTAGCTTGCTGCACTATATCATTAACTAATATTCGGTTTTAATCTTGTTTAATTGTTGGAGAAAATGGGGTGTCATTTTGAGCTCGTACTTGTAGAGATGATTTTTAGAATCTAAATGGTTTGTTCTCATTGCTGTCATGCCTCTCAAATTATGTGTAGGCTCCATTTACATCATGTCGGATTTGCAAATCATGCTAAAATTCAAGAAAGGTTATTTCTTCCATTTCCACAAAATCTTATCGAAAGTCATTTTCCATTTGGTGCAGTGGATACTGTCGTTATCTTAATGCTTATTCTCTGTGTTGGTTTTGTAGGACTAGTAACCATCATTTAATGAACCGTTAGTTTAGTGACAATCTTTTTCTGTATTGTTAAAAATCACAAACATAACTTTTGAATCAAACTTGTTTTTGTTGCTTCTACTTTGAAATATGATTTTTATGAGTAACTTAGAAATTGTTTTGAAAAACATACCAACTAAATAACATGTCCTTTATTTTCCTTAACATTTTCAGATATTATTCCAAACATGCTTTTCACTACTTCTATGCTTGAAAATAGTTTCAAATTTGTACTAAATGCAGATTCTAAAATCATTATATGATATAATCATATCTTTGTATTCAATAGAAGTTATGAAGACTGTTTTTCAGATCACAAACCAAACACAATTTAATAGTTATGGACACTGGAAAATTGATAGTTTACAGACGTAAAAGGCAGTACATTAATTTGGTTACCTATAAAATTGAAAATTCTGGCTCACCGTTGACTACTATTGGATGTAAAAGTTAATCCTGATGTGGTGAGTTCATATATGCCGGACAAAAATGTTATTTCTTGTAAAGGGATTGTTGAACTAAGTGCTCTATTTGGTTTGGTTTGGTTTGGTTTTATTTGTTTGTTTGTTTGTTTTTTTGTTTTTTTTTTGTTTTTTTTTTTTTTAATGGGTCTTTTGTTTTCATTTTTTTCCTTAGAGGTGTTACTCTAGATGTGTGTAAGTGACTTGTGCT
Organism: Ziziphus jujuba; assembly: GCF_031755915.1. Lineage (NCBI taxonomy): Eukaryota > Viridiplantae > Streptophyta > Magnoliopsida > Rosales > Rhamnaceae > Ziziphus > Ziziphus jujuba. The sequence continues at coordinate 19,753,440 of NC_083383.1, read as the reverse complement.
ATAAATAATAATTAGGCTTGCCGCCTAACTACAAGCTTAAAGAAACTAACTACAAGATTAAAGGGAAAAAAAAAAAAAATTATAAAATGAGGCTCATTCTCATAAATGTTTTCTTTTTGTCATTTTAAATTTCTATCATAGCAATCATTTCTCATTCATGTAAGCTTGATTTCCCAAAAAAAGAAGAAAAACATAAAAGTTACCAAAATTAGCTCAGATGGTGGTGAAATTTTTTTCTGAAGAAACGGGAGTTTATTGTTGTTATACAAAACAGTAACATGATAGGGAAAAACTTCCTACTGCTACTTACTAAAGTAAATTTGTAAGGTTTTTTTAACTCGTGCACTCTTAGCGGAAGATGCTGAAGCACACAAAATTGGACTTGAGAAAGTTTTGAAGCTAAAACTTGCAACATGAAATATCAAGAACGGATTTTCTTACTATGGATAGTTGGTCCGTGCTTAGTTTATTTCAGTGTTAGGCGATCTTTACAACTAAAGTTTTAATTTGGTTAGTACATGGTTGTTTATTATGCCTCTACAAGATTGTTTCACCACTGTCTTCTGCCTGACACATTTCAGGCAGATGTTATAATGGCCTTGGCTGGATCAAATGGAGGATCTTGGTCAACGACCTATTCACCAAAATCTACTGTTAAGCCAGCTGGTGAAAGTCACATTCGCAGTGGAGAGGTTGAAACTGGAAATGCAAGTAACATGGTCTTTCTGCAAGAACATCGTGGGAGGTCATGTCTCCCTGGCAATTCTACTCAAGGAGTTGGTTTTGGTGATCGAATCTCAAAACCAGCAGGTGATCTTTTAAATTATGTTGTTTGATGGTTTCCCCTTAGGCTGCATGTATGCGAAATGATTATATGATTATAAGTCTACATGATTACATACCATACAAAAGAGCATTTAGAATCAATTGACCTGTTGAATTCAGCCTTTCAACTCCTAAATACATCAATTTCAGTTTCAACCTCCATATTCAATGTTTTATATGGAACATCCTGGAACTTACACTCTGGAAATTTAATCACACAGTGGACTTTGTTTGTGTTCATTTGTCTTCATATGCGGTACATATTATTATTTGATTGCTCGATGTTGGTTGTAGGTGGCCTTCAAGTCAGCACTTTAACCAAAGACATGAGAAACTCAGTTCAAGCTGCAGAGCCCACTTCTAAAGAGAAAACTGAGCTGTGATGTTAAAACCGAGTCTTAAATAGTGTTATCTATCTTAAATTTATGAACATCCTTTTTCAAAAGAAGAAAAGAAAAAAAAAAAATGAAAAAAAATAAAAAAGAAAAAAATCTTTGCTCCGTTTCTTGGGAACCAACTTTTTTTTAAATTTTTTTTTTTTTTTTTTTTTTTCCCCCCCTTGTCTTATTAACCTTTTCTAATCTTATGCACGGGTAGTTGTAGTTCGGTTGGTTTCTAGTTTAGTAGTTTCAGTAATGCTATCATTTTCATATTGGGACATACAACCTTAGTTTCAGCCCTGATGGAAATTGGGTCATTACAAGTTAGTCCTACTTATGAATTTGCTAGAAGGCGGGTGGTATTGTTCACGGTACCAAAACGTGTAGGCAATTTGTATGTGCAGTTCATATTATATGTTTGTCAGAAAGGTTAGCTTAAAATGTGTATCTATGTGAAATTGGACTTGATTTGGCTCTGAAATCAGCTTTGGGTTATGAAAATTTTCCCACCTTAAGAACGAAGAGTTTGTTTCATTATTGGTTATCTTCTAGTAGCTTTTTAGTTTTTATGCTTTCTGTGCTAAAATTAATTTTAGGATGCGATGAGTTTATGCGTGGAGTGCTGCATTCTGCTCTAATAAAAAAGTGATCAAGATTAGTGGTAGCTGCAGGTATGGTGTCAGGATGATGCAAGGCAAAAGCTGTGCAATAAATCAGTTTCGGCAACAAACCAGTATGTTTAATCTAAATTATTTGTTTATTCATCTATATGCTCATAATTCTTTTTTAAAGTGAAATTGATTAGTGATCTAATATGTTTAATCTAAATTAGACATAATTTAATGTAGGTATGCAAATAGTTTTCTAGATTAGAGTAAATTATTATTATTACTATTATTATTATTATTATTATTATTGTGTCTGTTGCATTTTATTATCCTGTAATTTCTTTTGTATTTATTGCATTTTAATACCCTCCAATTTGAGTAAGTTGTATTTTTATCTGGCAAGTTTAAAACCTTATAATTAAGGTCCTCAAGTTTTAATTTTGAATTTGCTACATTTTGATCCAAAATATTTGGAAAGTATATAATGTATGGTTGTTTATGGGTCCAAACTGACCATTAAAGCAATAACCTTGGTTGGATTTTTAAATTTGTCATCCAATTCAAATGGAACTATAAATCAAATTCCATCCAATCCAAAGCGGTTTGAATTGCTTTGGACAATCCGTTTATGCTATTGATTGGATTCGATCAGATATTGGATTAGGTTGATTAACTGAATTGGGCTTTTTCATTTTTTTGGGCTTTTTTCATTTTTTGGACTTCCTTTTGTCCATTGTAAATGACCCAAATTTAAATAGTATTAATACTATTTTTATTTACTTATAAATCAATAATTAAATTAAAACATATACATTAAAAATATCAAAAAATTAAAAATAAATAGTAAAAGAGCCAGGTATTAAAAAAAATATATACATAGGTTGGTTTGATTGGTTTTCTAAGTTTATAAACCAATCTAAATTGATTCTAACTGGTTTTTCAAAATTATTCAATTTAACCAATTCAATTAAAGATCAATTTACCATTTAATTATGTTGGATTGGATTGCATATGTTGGTTTCGAATGGATTTTGTGCACCTTTATTTAAACGTAAATTGTAAGTAATTAAAGGAATGAATTTCGTGCACCTTTGTTTAATTGTAAATTGTAAGAAATTAAAACTAAAAGTTTAAATTGCAACAAATTAAACCAAATTGCATTTTATTTAATTTGGCTGGGTTGTTAATCATTATAAGTCAAAATCTCTAACTAGATCAAAATATAACAAATTGAAATATGAGAGTTCAAGTGATAAAGTTTTAAATTTGAATGTCGAAAATATGATTATATAAAACTAAAGTGCATTAAACTAAAATAAACATTAAATTTTTTGGAGGAATGTTATATTATTACAAGTTCTTGTAGTAGACTTAATGACTTAATAATTATTTTGTGAACTTTCATTGTTTAGGGTTTTATTTGTTAGACCAAAGGGTGTGTTTTTTAAAAGGGTACCAAAATGGCTATCAAAATTTTGTTATAAGATAACATGTTATTCTTTTATAAATTGAAAATTAATATAATGTAAATATGGTTAATAAAACTTTTAAAATTATAAAGTATAACTAAATATAAATCAATAAAATAGTGTTATTTCATCACTCAGTAAAAATTTTGTAGATTCTTTGATGCCTTTACCATTATTATTATTTTGAATAATGCAAGAGGCACTAACTAATCTATCAAAATGTTTACCAAGTGACATGTAACACTATATTATTGATTTATATTTAGTTTTAATTATTCTTTAAATGGTTCACTTAACTATATTTTTTACGGTGTATTAAAATTCAACTAATAAAATAAAAACATATCAATGTGCCTAATTATCTTGGCAAATATTTTGATAGGCTAGTTTGTACCTTTAGCATCACTTTTATTTTTTATTTTTAACAAGTTGATAATTTAGAATAATATTAGGGATACCAAGAAGTACCAAGGTGTTTACCAGGTTATTGTTCAAAAAAAATGTTTATCATGTTATAAATTGTTAATATAATTTAATTATAAATTAGTGAACTTTTTAAGAAATAAATATAACTAAATAAAAACCTGTTAAAATAATTACATCTTTTCAATTGGTAAACATATGGTGGCCAGCATCATTCAATTTGTGTACTTTTTCTTAAATAAAGTAACATAGTACAAGTTTGAACTTTCAAATTTTGAAATAAGGTATGTACGTGGTGTAAAATTTATGAAGAAAAGGAGATGTTAATACACTAGAAAATGATATTAGTCATTAAAGCTAACCATTATGAATAGGATTCATATGCCCACATGGCAATATACTTGGTTATCCTTTTGGAAATTTTCATATTAAATAATTTAATGTCTACATGATTACTTAATGGCTAAGTATAGAGATACCAAAAAATCTATTAAATTTTTTATCAAAATAATGTGGCAAGGTGACATTTTATTATTTTATTGGTTGAAATATTAATATAATCTAAATATGGATAAGTGAATCTCCAAAAGAATTAGTGTAAATAGATATAATTTAATAAAATAATGATATATCATCACTTGGTTATATTTTGGTAGATTGTACATCTTTTTTTTAATAATATATAGTATTCTATAAGAGTGGAACAAAGTATTTGTAGGCTTGCTTTGGTAGTAAAGTCATTGAAAATATATTTTTAGATTCTAGGTTCAAACCTTAATTTGATGGAAGTCCCACAATTGTATGTTGTCCTTAAGGTTTGTTATGAATTAGTTTTATCCCATTTGAAATAGACAATTTACAACTTCATTTAAGTACTTTGAGGAAGGAACTTTCCTACTTGGATCTCATTGACAAAAAAGGGGTCTAGAAGCACGCAAACTACCTAAGGACATGTGGTAAACGATCCCTCTTTGTGGTTAGTTAGAGCATAACATTTCTTTACAAATTCTGGAGCCTTAAATTGGTGGTATGAAAAAAGAAAAGATGCACTTTGATATATTGATACGTACCTTAATCGGTGTGATATCTTATCGTCATTGGTCGAGATTTGCTTTCCCAAGGTGGGACCAAGTGTTGATGTGGAAAAAAAACCATTCTTAGGACACTATCAGTATCATATAACACCTTAGGGAATCGTCTATAAATATCAGATTATAACCATCAACTAAAGGACTTTTACCCCTTTTTTGGAGGCATTGATACTAACCTTTAGTCATTTTACACTTTTTTTTTTTTTTTTTTTTTTATCCCTTGAGCTCTCTTAAATTTATTTTCTCCATTTTTAACTGCAAAACCTTATAAGACTAGTGATGCATGATTTAATAGTCGGAGTGGATGTACTAGCCACCATGTGGTTGCCCCATTGATGTGTTTCTTTGATTGTAATGAGCTAGGAGTGTATAGATGAGTTCATTCTTGAAGTTATAGAGTTTGAGCTGAAGTAGGGGATCTTCCATTGCAGCACCATTTCATCCTAAAGCTGATTGCTTTCCTAGTTGGCTAGAAATTGCTATCAACAATCTGACACTGTTGTGGAAACATTGTAAGTCATTGTTTCCAGATATTGATTTCTTATATTTGATTGTTAAGGTATTTTCCTTTTATGGTTCTTTGTGATTTTGGGTTTTAGTAGAATATTATGCCATATGGGCTCATATTAGACATTTCTAAGATAATATGGTTCCTTACTAAAATGTGTTGTTGTGAGCTTTTGAAGATTTGTTTATTGAGCTTTGTTTGAGTTTGTATAAAAGATTTTGCTTCAAATATTATTTTCTTTAAAGATAACTTACATGTTGTTGGTTGGATTTGACATTTGTCAATGGCTATTTGGCAAAATGTGGACAACAAGAATCCTTTGGGCTAGAATAATGCTTGATCTCCACAGCCATTTGAGATTGGTGAATCATTATGCCATAATGCTTGACATGAAGTCAACACTCTATTGACAACATTGAGAGAATTGGGTTGGATATTATCTAAAGCAAACCTATGATCTCCATGCCTAGCCATAATGACCTTCATATACTCAGGGTAAAACTCAATTAAGAATATATCATGGAGGACAGGAAATGTTTAGTTGGACCGAGAACTATGGGGTATTTCACTTGGATGTTCATTTAGATTAGTGTATTACAGACGTGACTACTTTTGTTCAACTATAAAAGAGGAAAGGCTGAGCATTGCCACTCTCAGCACTCCTTCACTACTAGATGAACATGACAATTAGCTAATGTCTCCCCTTAAAGTAGTCAAAAATCCATGCTATGGTAGGGTGAACCATGAATATTGCGGAAGGTTATAGTTTAAGACAAACTTCTCCATGCTCATCGTAAAGAAGTACGATGTGCTGGATCCTCAAGGAAGAGGATGGACAGACATCCCTTGTTCCTTCTTCTCTTTTTCGAGGATGCAAACTTTACCATCAATACATGGATTTCCTCCAGCACAAAGAGCTCCACCTATAATTTCAAATATTCATTGCTCAATAAGAGACTTATCATGATGAGTTAGGAAGGAAATCTTCCACGTGAGGTCCTAAACTCACAAGCCATAACATAAGAATGCAGGTTGAGCTCCACATACCAAAAGCTCATGAATAAGACGTTTTCCCAACAAATTGGCAAAATAATAGAGTTTGCATAGATGATCTTGTTATGAATAGCTTGAAGGCTATTGACCATATTGCATATCTTGACAAGATGTTTGAAATCCTTCGGAAGGTATAAAATGTAATTTATTCCTACTAAATATTCTTTTGGTGTGTCAATAAGAAAACTCTTGGCCATTATGGTATCCAATGAGGGATTGAGGCCAACTTGCACAAAATTTTAGCTGTGATAAAAATGGCCTATCTTTTAAATATTAAGGAAGTCAAAGGTTAGTTAGGAAGATAATGGCTGTAAATTGGTTCATATCTAAGGCAGTATATTGATGTTACCTTTCTTTATGGCTATTAAAGGAAACATGAAGTTTAAAAAATTTACAAGTTTGAACAAGCCTTTTAGAAACTAAATAGATATTTTAGCTCACCACTACTCTTGTTGAAGCCTATATATGGAGAGGTGTTGCCATTGTACTTAGTCATTTCAATCGTTGTGAGTGCCACTCTGATATGGGAGGAAAGCAAAGCTTAATATCCAATCTATTACCTTGAGATGAGAGGTACCTGGAGATGAAGAAGTTGGCCCTAGTGTTGGTGGTGTCATTTGAAATAGGTCTTGCAAAAGCTTGACACTTTTTAATAGCTAATTATTTGGTCAGTGGAGCTAGGTTAATATGTTATCAATTACTAAAACTTAAAGTCACAAATGCTTAAATAGTTGTTGACTTCATTGTAGAATTTACTTACCTCCCAAAAATAGTAATTAACAATCAAACCCTTAAGGAATAGCCAAAAGCATCAATCTCTCTGCATGGATATTACATGTAGAAGGAGTGTTTAATACGCAGGGCATGTCAAGTTGGAGTATGCCTTTTGTATTGGATTTAAAGTAAAAAACAATGAGGTTGATTATGAGCTTCAATAGTAGGTTTGTTTAGCTAATTCTGTTGAAGTACATCAGTTGTTGATTTATAGTAATTCTTAGCTAGTAGTCAGGCAAGTGAATGGAGACTACCTAGGCAATGGTGAAAAGATGGTGTCTTACTTGAAGACAACAAAAGAATTGTTAAGCATCTTGGAGGAATACTGAATAATACAAGTTTGAAATTTGAGAATATATAAGTTAATGCATTGGCAAAGCTCACATCCACCACATGTGTAGAGCTATTGTATATAGTATTGGTGGAATTCCTAAGTGATCTAAGTATTATGGAAAATGCGGAGAATGTGAATGCCGCCTCTAGGGCCCTAATTTGGATGGAGCCTATTTTGAGTTATTTGGATAGGGGATTGTTGCCAATGGATAAAACCAAAGAATGAATATTAAAACACCAATATTTCTAGTATTCTATTATTGATGGCTTTTTAGTATAGAAGAAGATATTCCTTACCTTAACCTCGGTGCTCTAGAAAAGAGGAAGCATGAAAGACCAGAAAATGCTTACAAATGGGAGTTGAACATGCTTTTTAAAATTTTGTTTTTCTTCAAATTGTATATTAAAGGAACATGTAAGAGCCTAGGCTTGACTATAATTTCAAAATTTACAATTTATAAACTAAAATTCAAAGATTTAGTTCTTCCAATCAGATAAATGGAAAATAGTAAATGTAAAAATCAAATAGCAAAAAGATAAAAATTAGCATACAAATTTTTACGTGGAAAACTTCTTTCAATGAGAAGAAAAACTACGCGTGTCAGCTACCATCTCTAGTTTAAATCCACTAAGTAAGAAAATTAACATCACATATAATAAGACTCAATGTAAGAGATCAGGTGATATCTATAGTAGTGGGTGACCTTACCTTTTAGCCCTAGACTTTATGGACTTTATACAGCTCCACCATTACAACGGTCCTCTTTGCAAGGGAGCACCATTATCGTTGCAATGATCCACCTCACGGGTGTTCTTCTTTAAGACTTTCTTTATAACAAATAGGAAGGATTTGTAGTAAGAATGTGGTAAAGAAAGTGCATTTAAGGAAATCAAAAGAAGAATAAATTTATAAGTTTCTCTCACTAAGTGGAAAAATGGAAAATATAGAAATCCATGAAAAACATAGCAAAAAAACACATAAAAGATGGATAAAATCAATCCATGCTGAAAATGATGAACAAAAAATGTTTGATTTGATCTACAAGGTTTTGAACTGTCAAGACCTTGCCTTCCCAAGGTCCTGTCGTGATGAAGTTTGTTACCCCAATGCCACTAAGTGTTTGGAGGCCTTTGCTTTTCAAGCACTATTGATCCCATCATACATTAACCTCCATATTTGGATGGTTCTTTACAACACTTCAAAAAATAATACCTTAATAACTCCAAAGACCATGTAATTCCCATCATGAACATCTTAACCATTTCATACCAAGATACTAATCCATCGTGAATAAAATTATATTTTATAGGTTTAATATCTCCAATACTACTTAACTTCAAAATAAAACATAATTAATTCTGGTTAAATTTCTAGTAAGTCCTATTTAACCTCAACATGTTTCTGACTCAATGACTTAATAAAATTACAAATTAAAGAATAGAAAGAAAATTTGCCAAGTGTAACATTAGCAATACATTCATTGTTGCGGTTAACTTCCCCTATACCACTATATCAGAATCTAGATAGGTTTACTTTTCTCCCTAACAGTGGTGCCACCCTACTACCTGAGGAATTTGGAACATAAGGAGAGAGTACAAGTATTTAGTAAGGGGTTTTAATCACTCACACCAAAATAAGAAATCCTGCGATACCAAATATGCTACAGAGTTTAGAGTTTGGTAAAATAATAAGTCCTAACTACTTGGCATATAACACATATAAAGAATAGATTAGTGTATGTTTGGCTTTAGTGAATCATTTACCTAACAGACATGCTAAAAACAAATCATGACATGATAAGGGAAAACTTTTGGCCATACAAAGAATAAATCAAAGTATGTAAATAATCAAATTTCATCTCCATTAGTTGTTAGATATATTTAACACCAAGTGAGAGGAAAGCAGAACCATAATCAATATAATCTTAATCATCATATATCATAACCTTCTACTCTGGCATTTGGGGACTAGTCCAAACCCAGATGTCAGACTTGTCTGTCTCCTAGTAGTCATCAATCCTGCAGCCATAAAATAGCCTTGGCTGCCCTTAATTAATCAATTTGCATTCATAGGACAACCTTATCTCTATTATTTATGTTGGTCTAACTAAATCTAGAGATAAAAAAAAAATTTAAGTAATATAATCAAATCATAATAAAATCATAACTAGATCCATATGTTATCAATCCTTTACTAGGATTCAGGGTTAATTTAAAAACTAGCTTTCAAAGATTAGGCTATGCACTTTTATGAAATCAATTTATAAATCATCTTCTATAAAACAGGCTCATATGTCATGTTCAATGCATGCTATACATGGTATAATATGCATATAGCAATTCAAATTAATTTAAAACACAATATATCCAAACTGACCTCAAATAAATAGATGTAAAGAATTGCTATTCACAAACTGTAAATCATAAAGTGTATATCGAAAGCCATAATCATAAATGCATGAATGTAACATACTTCTTTATATATATATATACATATACATATATATATATATATATATTGGAAAATACTAAGGGTTTAGAAAATACCCAGTCAAAATATGATATGGATAACCAGTCCAAAATATCCCTTGCTCAACCCTAAGGTAGTGTTCCTTGGTTTGTATAGTACCATCACCCTCGAATTAGTTTTGCCTCCATGTCTTTGAAACCAAAACATATGCAACTTAGAAATAGGGAAGTGGAGAACTTTACAACTTATTACTTCCTTTACAAGTTATTCAAACCAACTAAACAATATACCTTTATGTGCAATTTCTTTTCCTATCCAAATTCCCAAACTGGAAAGTTTGGTACTTGATAATTCATCATCAACATCCATCACCAATAATAGCAACCACCAACTATATATTTAATTCTAAGATTCAAATTAACACTTGAATCCAATTTCCAATATTTAATAAAATAGATAAAGTACAGTTCAAGAAAGTAACTTAGCTTCCAAGAAATAAATTTAGGTGTCCAAAATAAATTACAAACAAACTTTATCAAAGCTTAACCTCGGAAATAATCATTTTAAATCCAAAATATTTTATAATCCTCATATTAAAATAAGTCCAAGTGTTGTTAATCATAGAAAAAGTTAATTTCTCATCCTTTTAAAATAAACTAGTTCTAATTGTCTTCTAAAAATAGAATGTGTTCGTACTAATATTTTTTATCTAAGATAATAAAGAAGCATAAGGAAAAATATCCAACATGGATTAGAAGAAAGAAAATCAATTGGATTTTGGAACTATAAATTTTTCAGTTATCCCACATAGAAAAAGTAAGAGATTTGTGGGTTGCTTCTTTTACTATATATTGAAGCCTTATTTGCTCATTGAAGCACACCTTAACTTCTACTACATCTCTTTATATTAAAATACTTCTCTAATTTTTAATTTTAGTTTTCAACATAGATCAGACTTTTTGACTGCATATTATCTAATTTTTATTTAGTGTTGGCCTTTAGGCACTTGTTATTTACTTTTATCCATTTAATTTTGTGTTAGTCCTTAGATTGCCTATTTGATTGGATTTAATTATTATTATTCTTATTATTCACATTGTTCTTATTTATTTTTTCTTAGCTGATTAAAATCCTTTAATCATTAAAGTATTAAAACTTTCTTAATTGTTTGTTCTCTGTAATTAAATATAATCGTTTGATGTTATTTTATTTTTACAATTGTAATTATTATTATTATTTTCTCTATTTCCTTCAATGTAGAAGGTGGCAGCTCACACAATCAAAGACACCTGGTGTTGGATTTTTTTCCAACATTATTTTTTGGCATGCTTGGTGGGACCCATCAACTAAGAAGCTGAGATGACTTCAAATAATGATAAAGTCATTCGAGATAGTTTACGTCAGATGAGTAACGATGTAAAAGAGCACAATAGAAAGACAGCAGGATCTTTCAAATTCATGCGCCAATAGTTGTAGGCTCTCCAAGCTACACTGAAAGGCATGTGGCCAGTTTATGATCATAATGAGTATCAAGTATTAGCCTCCCAAGGTTGCCTCTGCCCCAATGCTAGCCCTCTAGATTGCATCCATCCACTTGCAAGAACCCCAAGCCCCATCGACATCTATAAGAGTGCTGGCCTCCAAGGCTGCCTTTGCCTGATGCTGGCCAATAAGGTCGTATCAATCCTAATGCTGGCTCTCAAGCTACATCCATCCAATTGCAACAACCCCATGCCGCATTGACACCTATAGGAGTGCTGGCCTCCAAGGCCACCTCTACCCCAATGCTAGCTATATCAATTCCGATGTAGGCCACTCAAGCCATATCAACATCTATTAGAATGCCGGCCTTTAGGGCCTCCATCCATCCCCATAGCACCTTCAATCATATCTACCATGGTGCTAGTCCCTCGGGTCGTATCTAAAATGATAGTGACTCCACGGATTGCATTTAGTAAAGTGCAAGGCTTTATGGTCGTGCCAATAATGACATAATAAGTTGAAGGCATGAGACAAAAGATCCAACCATATGTTCCTCGACTGGCCAGAAATTGAATTTAGGCTGGGGGGCAACTGTTTGTACACCAAGTCTGTAACCAAAAGTATTGTCAATACGGAATCCCTCTTTTCATATTAGGCCAGTCCCAACAATCTTAGGTGGAGGAATGGGCATTATAACCTTCAGACTAACCAAAACTTTGGACACTCAAAGATCAAGAGTAGTATGAATAAAGGCATGAACATGGATCTAGAAACTGCTGAGAAAGGCATTTTAAAGATGACTAGTTGTACGACCTTTAAGCAAGATCCAAAATGATCTGGTCTAAACAGAAGACCAAATGGCATAGACGAAGACAACGAAGACCAACATGATCATGCTTATGACTATCATAGGGTACTAGTAAGGAGAGATAAGACCAAAAATTGAAAAATTACATGGGCAATGTTTGTACCTATGTTTTCAATCTAAGATAATAAAGAAGTATAAAGAAAAATATCCCACATGGATGAGGGTAAAAAAAATCAATTGGATTTTAGAACTATAAGGTTTTTCAATTATCTCACATAAAAAAAATTAAGAGATTTGTGGGTGACTTCTTTTACTATATATTGAAGCCTCATTTTCTAATTGAAGTACACTTTAACTTCTATTATATCTCTTTATACTAGAATACTTCTCTCATTTTTAGTTTTAGTTTTCAATATACAACAGACTTTCTGGCCGCCTATTATTTAGTTTTTATTTAGTGTTGACCCTTAGGCCATCTATTATTTAGTTTTAGCCATTTAATTTTATGTTGATCTTTAGATCGCCTATTTTATTGGCTTTAATTATTATTATTATTTTTATTATTGGCATTGTTGTTACTTATTTTTTCTTAGTTGATTAAAGTTCTTTAATTGTTAAGGCATTAGAAACTTCTTAATTTTTTATTCTCCACAGTTAAATATAATCCTCTGATTTTATTTTATTTGTACAATTGTAATTGTAATTATTATTATTATTATTTTCTCTATTTCCTTCGATCTAGAATATGGCACGCTTGCACAATCAAAGATACCTGGTGTTGGATTTTTTTCCAACAAAATGATAAAAGCTTAACCCTAACAAAAAAAGAAAATTTCAAGTTCAATGAATCTTCCAATTTATTTTAAGAAGTTTACTTATTCTTAAGTCAGAAAATAGAACTTAAATTCCATTTTTTCTTTAATAGATTCAAAACCAAAACAAACATTTTCTTTTAAATTACCATCAAGCCAAATTTAAAATCAACGGCACATTGCTTGACATTATAAGTTCAAAACATCATTAGATCCATCAACGATTGAAAATAATTATGCTCAATTCCATCGTACTCACCTTTATATAATGGTCCTTAATAAATTGTCCTTTACATTCTTAAGTACCCAAATTAATCAATTCCAATCTAAGTTTTAGAGTTAGATAGAATTCATTATGGTGCTTCACTATTCAATAAGTTCTCTATCGACTTTTCCAAATGCAAATAGAAATTTAAAGCTCAACTCTTTCATTTCACATAAGTAAACAAATAATAAAGCAAGTACAAGTTTACAACTTGCACAATTCAAAGGAGGAATCTTTGTAAAACAAAAACAAACAAAAAAATATATCTCAAACTATTGGGGTGAGAAGGTTATGACCAAGAGCAAGCTAGCTTGAAGTGTTAGCAACAAGCAAGCTTTTGGTGATGCTCTTGGGAATGGTTGTGTGTGAGTTGTGTTTTTAGGTTTTGGTTATGGTGTTTCCTGGTTTTTAGGGTTCCTAGAGTGTTCTAAGGTGTTGAAGAACAGATGAAAAGAAGGGGACCACGTTGGTTTTTGAAAATGAGGTTTGGATGTATAGCCATCTCATTCATTTAACAATATAAGCTTGAAATTACAACTAGTTCACACATGCCAAGCATGTGAGCTTACAAAATGAGTAAATTATTTGAAATTTAAAAAGTAAAATGGTCAACACCTAAATTTTCATACACAAAAGAGGTAAAAACCAGCTGCAACATGTCTATTCCAAATATAGTAAAAAATGGCACATGGTTTGAACTAAGTTCCTATTGTTTAACTAGTTTGGATAAACAACCAAACTAGCTTCACCTACTTAGTTTCCCTTTGTATCTGCTTATGAAACTTGGTTTGAAGCATCCTTGGGCATCAATAAATATTTTTCCTAGAGATAGGAAAGTTCTGGAGCCGGATCATGGGCCAAATAGCTCCAAAACTGACCCATACTCTGCATACTGGGCCCATCAGATACAACAATCTATTTGAAATAGAAAATGGACTTTCCCATGTCATTTTGACCTGAAATTTGAAAAATAGTCTTCTATATATGTCTGTAGACATCCCTCAAAATTTCAGCCCAAAACTCCATTTGTAACCTGAGATATAAGATAAACAGTGGACCTATGTTGCTGGAAATTATGAATCTAGCACCATAGGCATTTCAAGCATAACGTTCCTACTGTGCATAGTTTTGCCTATGCTTTTGCATACATAACTTAGGCACAAAAAATTATCAAAATATACCTTGCATCAATTAAAAACATACAAAAAATATAAACTCATAAAAGAAAAGGAGATGATACCAAGGTGTGCATGCTAGCCGGTGACATGCACCATCAAGTGGCAAAATTGCCACACTTCAACACAAACTTCTAGTAGAACCAGAATATTATAAAACAATTTTGAAAGAAACATTTCCTTAACCAAAACTCTTAAAGATACCGTTTGAAATTTGATCAAATCACAAGAACTAACATATTCAAATCTTCAGGTAATGAGTCAAGCCAAGAGTAAAGAGAAACCAAGGAGAATGTACATGCAAGGCAATAAATAACATTAGAGCTACCAAGTAGGAATTATAAAATAAAGATCTAACCCATTCAATAAAAACTTACAAAATCGAGCTTTAAAAAACTGAAAGCTTTCAAACTCATCTAAGGTTAAATCATGGCAAAAATCATAACTGTGAAAAACATCAAACTGAAATCCTAGAACTTTTACAACATACTTCCGGTTTCAACATCACCAAAAATTTAAAAAATAAAACATTTCTGATTTCAAAACCATAGATCATATCACGCAAATTGAAAATTAAAAGTCGACCATAAGTTCCTTAGGCGAGACATAAAAAATTGAATTTAAGAACAAAAGACCAAAACGAACATAAAAGGAACTTCAAGTGGGATCTCTCATTTTTCTTGGCTGGAACAAGCCTCACTAGCCCAAGCTCCACCTTTACCATTTTCACAAGATTTAAAAGAAAACTTTGCATGCAAATTCAGATCAAAGCTGACCTCAACTTGTCAAAAATATGGAACTAAAATAAAAAAATAAAATAAAAAAATTCTTAAGAAAAACACAAACTATTTCAAGGAAAAATCGGACAGCTTTCTTGGCTTGGACACACCACAAGAAAATGAACTAACTCTTTGCTTTAACACTTGTAGATCACTACATGCAAAGAAAAATCAACATTTTAGCACAATTTTCTAGACCTCAAACGCAAGATCAAATGAAAACTAAAGGGAGTAAGACAAATAAAGGAAAAGTCAGAGTTCTCGGCTTTCATTCATACTTAAAGATGGACAAAGCTTACCTTTGATAATCATGGAATCAAACATGCAAGATAAAAATAAGCTAATATTTTCACTCACTCCAAAAAGATATAAGAACTAAAATTAATCAGGTTTGATGTAAGATGCAAGAATCAAAACAAAAATGTAGAAAACAAAGTAAAGACAACTTAATACACAAAACAGTTCTCGGTAAACACAATAACATTACAGCAGTTTCTTTTTTATTTTCAAACCAACTAAAATAAAATCACAAGGAGCTCACGGTTTGGCAGGCGCAGAGCCACATTGTGGCATGTCGTGGCCATTGCCCCATGCCCTTCGGAAAAAAAATTAATTAATTATTTATTTTTTATTCCATTTCATTTATTTACCGTATATAATCTTATATGCCCCCTAAAATAACTCATTTCTCTTTTTGGCCCTATTTTATGCTCATTTCAAAGTTCCTTAATACAATATTATTTGTTTTAGACATAAGCTTTTATTATCCTTCCTTATAGATATTTCAATTAATTCTTAATTTTAATATATTAATTTAAATAGTTTTAAACTTTATAATCTTTTTCCCTAATCTAAACAACTATATTTCTTCCACCATATAAATACATATATTTTTCTTTTTACCATTGGCCCCTCCACCATTAACATTCTAGCTCCGCCCCTGTGGTGGGGTGTTTTGGTCTTCCAAGTAAGGAGAACAAGCTTAAGTAACTGAAAAATACAGCTTGGTGAGTTTTGGGTTTGCGAAGAAATGAAAAAAGAAGAAGAAAAGGAAAAGAAAGGACGAGTACAGAGGTTGAGAGAGAGTATCGTCTTTTTTTTGGGAGTAGAAGGAAAACGAGAACGAAAATCCATAGCAAGGTATTTATAAAGGCGACAGCTGATGGGTAAATGGGTAACTTCCCACATTAAGCAAGCTTAAAGTCACAAAAGCCCTTTAGGTCCTATCTAATTTTCAATCCAACCACCCCAAGTTACCAAGACCAAGGACTTTATAATAAAGCCATTTCCAAAATTAATAGAATACAATTAAACAAATTAATAGAAAGTAAGCAAAAGAAAAAAAAAAAATCTTTAGCAAACTTGATCAACTTTTAAAAGATTTCTCAAGTTCTATGAAAATTTTTACACCCAAGTTCTCTCATTCTCAAGGAATCAATGAATGGGCAAAATCAACTTAACCAATAAATCCATTTTTAACTTTTTTTTTTAAAAAAAAATCACCACTTTACTAACATCATAATGAAAAAGTAAAGTTTCCAATCTAACCACAATAAGAATTGAAAATATATGTTTACAATTTCGGGGTGCTACACTAACCCTCAAAATAAGTAAACAGCTTGAAATGATCATCAATGAGAATTTAAGAAATCTTTCTCTCAATTTTGGACAAGCAAAAACAAGTGTTTTAAAAAATCGGATCCATTTTGTTCGAACAAATCATTACATTGTCTAAACATGTTCCAACAATGGATTGTATTGTTCGAATGACATAATTTCTAACAATGCATTACATTGTTTCAATAATGCATTATATTGTTCAAAGAATATAAGTAGTCAAAGATACCTTAGTAGTCAAACTAGTTAACTAGTTTCCTAATTTGATTTTGACTTTTTGTTTTAGTAAATTAGTCTTTTATTTGATTTCTATTTATTTATTTGCTTGACAAATCAACTTAGAAAAGTTATTATTTTATTATTTTCATTGTAAATTAATTAATTTTAATTCAAAATAAAAGAATTAATTAATCCAAATTAGATTAGGAAAGGAGGTGAATTTCGGCCAAGCTAGGTTTCTTATTCTTTGGTGGCCAGTTTTACCTAGACAATTAGGGTTTTATTTTGTAACTTTAGCCTATTTAAGGGCTTGTTTTATCAATAATATTCAATACATTAGCCATACAGAAAATTATTTGTGAGATTGAATTCTCTTTGTTTTCTTTGAACACCTAAAACACCATTAGTGAATGAGTGTTTTAGTTTGACTTATCAATAGGATATCCATCACCTATTATGGCTTTTTCATTGTACCAAGGTTTTTAATCATATATCTGGTCGTCCTAGGTTCGTATCATTTGGTATTAGAGCCAAGATTTTGTTTAGGTTTGATCTATCTTTATTTGCTTCATTTGTGTTGTGTTAATCTGCAATTTTAGCATTAGGTTAAGGTTGCTTCTATCATCATATACATTCTGCATATTTTAAAAAAAAAAAAAATCATTCCTAGTTAAATTAGGTTTCTTTGTTTTACCGTATTTTTGCTTTCTAGTTTGTTGGTTGTTTTTCATCCTTGTTCTTAGTAATTTAGTTTATTGTTGATTTTTATTTGCTGTTTTTGATCTTAAATATTTGCATTCATATATTCAAAAAAAAAAAAAAAAAAGAGAGAAGAGTGTTTGCGGCAACATATATTAAAAAAAAATTAAAAAACTGCACATTTGTATTTTGTTGTTGGTGGTCACGAGTTTGGTGCCTTTTGGTGTTGGAATTGCTATTTTTTGGTGTTGATCTTTGTTACTGGGGTTGTTTTACATTATATGAGTACCACAAAAAAAAAAAAAAAAAAAGAAGAAGAAGAAGAAGAAGAAGAAGAAGAAGAAGAAGAAGAAGAAGAAGAAGAAGAAGTAGAAAAGCTACATAAAAAAATATAAAAAAAGAGAAATCGGTTTGTTGAATTTGGTGTTTGCTAGAAATTTCATTGAATTGCTGAATTGTTGACTATTTATTCAATATTTGGAGTTGTTGGATATTTATTTTGCTGCTGGATATTTGAATCTTGGGTACTAAAAATATTGGATTAAAATTAGTTAAATGATTTGATAGAAAAACTTGAATTACAAAGGACAACAACCAACAACTATTCTTTATTTTTGTCCCAAATTGATTCTTGTT
Source organism: Ziziphus jujuba (assembly GCF_031755915.1). Taxonomy (NCBI): domain Eukaryota; kingdom Viridiplantae; phylum Streptophyta; class Magnoliopsida; order Rosales; family Rhamnaceae; genus Ziziphus; species Ziziphus jujuba. The sequence goes on along the minus strand of NC_083383.1, from coordinate 19,735,014 downwards.
CGTGTTGAATTTATTTTTCTAGAATTTGACCCTTAAGTTCTTAATTTCTTATCATTTGATCCAATTCTTACTATTTACGAAGTTTTCTTTGTTAAATTGCCTTGTTTTTGCTTAGAAAAGCCAAGATTAGGTGTTTAAAAATTCACTCGGTATTGTCTGCTTTTTGCTCTTGTTTTGTTGATAAGTTTAATTGAAACATACTCGTGATCTAATTTCTATTTTGTAGGTGTTTTAATTAGAACTTTGAAATAATTCTTTGAGTGAAAAAAGACAAGAGAGTGTGAGCTTAAAAGAGGGTACAAGCTGAAACTAGTGTGCAAACACTATTGTCGAGTCCTTATTTGAGTGAAACACTTTGAGAGAGTGAATTTGGTGTGGCAGATTCAAAGGCAAGAAGACGAGATCCACCATTAAGGATTAATGAAGAAGAGTCCATACGATTCAAAGGTGATTCCCAAGCTATGGGAAGTGGTGAGTAAACGAACATGAGAGCTGTTTTGGAGCAATTGTAGCGGATGAATACTCAATTTGACCATATAAATCAAAGGATGGATAGATTAGAAACATCCCAAGGAATGCCAAGTACAAGGCTTGATGCACATGGAGGCTGAGGGCAAAATAGAGAAGAATTTTGGGAAGGTAATTTTAAAGATGACTTGGAGGAGGAGTTTGATGAAAATTTTGCACTCCAACCAAGGCAAAACCATGGGAGATCAGCAAGGAAAGAAAATGATGATCTTGGAAAAATCAAGGTAAATATCCCACCATTCATGGGAAAAAATGACCTGAAGGCATACTTGGAGTGGGAGGAGCATATGGAGATGATTTTTGATTGCCACAACTATTTAGAGGCTAAGAAGGTGAAATTGGCAGCAATGGAATTTGGCCATTATGCACTCCAATGGTGGACTAATGAGTAAAACATCCAAAGGAAAGTAGGTGATGAATTGATCACTACATGGCGACAAATGAAAGGAGCCATGAGGAAGCGATTCATACCATCACACTATCATAGGTTGCTGAATCAAAGACTTCAATCTTTATCTTAAGGAAATAGGTCAGTAGAGGATTATTACAAGGAGATAGATATGCTCATGATGAGATTGAGTGATAGGACCTGCCCCGGGAACCTTCCCAGGATCCCCCGGGTGGCCTTGCCTAGTGAAGTCCCACTGGACAATCCCGAGAGAATATCCAATGGAACCTCATCTTAAAACGTGGACAACGAACATAAGCGATAATAATAATACCTCAATATGTATATAAATAAATAAATAAATAAATCCACAACAGTGTAAAGTCTACAACTGGCCTACTGTACTACAGGCCATAACTACATACATAAGTACCATGGTCTCTATTGAGTCCCATATCTAAAATTAGAGCATTTTAAGAGTATCAACGAAGTCTAAGAGTACAAATAAGTAATAAATAAATCCAGAAGATAATAGTAGATAAAGGAAAGATAAATACGGCTGCTGTCGTGGAAGGAACAAAACGATAAGTTGTGTGCGAGGTAGACTGCTACTAGCTGCCTAGGCCTAAGGGAACAAATTTAAAACAATAAAATGTGAGATAAAGAAATCTCAGTGAGTGGCATAGTATAATAGAAAAATAATAATTTATTTCTAAAAAAAATCTTTCTCTCAAGACCTCTCGTTCCACTCGTTTGAAAAGTTTCCCCTTTAAAAATCATTTCACAAAACCCAAACTTGTATCACAATTTACTATATCATAAAACCGATGCTCAAATATAAAATGAACGATCATTGTAATATTATAAAATGTCTTAAATCAAGATATAAATATTTAAGCATAAAATATAATAAATATAGTTCCACCAAATAAATATGAAAATGTAGAAATCACCACAATGTTTGTAAATCAACAATATGTTCAAATGTACACAATGTACCAAACTGTAACCCGTGGGAGACACCCATCTCACGATCCTCAATATACGAAAAGTGTCGTGGAAATATCAATTAACCGTCGGGACGTACCCAACCTCACGGTCCGTGGCAATAATAAACTGTTGGATGATACCAACCTCACGGCACCATGGTAAGAATAATAAACCATCGGATAAACCCGACCTCACAGTCCGTGGTAATAATAGATAACCATTGGATGAAACCAACCTCACGGCACCGTGGTAATAATAATAATAAACCGTCGGATAAACCCGACCTCACAGTCTGTGGTAATAATAGATAAACGTTGGATGAAACTAACCATACGGCACCGTGGTAAACCCAGCGCGCTGTAATATAATATAATATAATATAATACTGATTCAAGATATTGGCATAACATGGTACATCAATTTAAAAATAACCGATACAGTATCTTTAAAACAATCTTTGTAAGATCATCTATACTTTTCCCAATCGATTCTGTATCCTAAATCATAATTTAATAATTAAATTCCACCATTTATTCAAATATTTCGAAAATCTCATATCATCATTTCAAGCGAAAACTAGAAATACCACAGTGAAATATATTCATCATAGACCGATTATAAGCACCAATATTTTGAAGTATTTGATCATGCTTAAACTCATTTGATTTTTAATCTGCTTTCTCAAACCAAATAGTTTCCAAAATGATTTAAAACGTCAATTTAATTACCAAGATATTTAAATACCACAAGTCCATTTATGGACCCATTGAAATTGAAAATCACTTAAAATATTATCAAAAGTCACATAAAATAATAACACATATATGTGAAAGTAGATATTTATATATGCACAAAACAACATTTCAATCAAATGGTATATACGTAAAATATTTAAATCACATATATATTATACTATACACCCAAAACATTTAAAAATGGTATAACCACTCACAATACTGTAGATGCTCACGTCTTCTCCTCTACAGGATTGCCTCCAGGCTCAACTCGAGTGCCTGTAATATAATAAAATATTTCTCAGGCTCCAAACAACTAAACCAGAGACACTTGTATAGCCCAAATGTCTTAAAATGATTTACAGTACTACAAAATTGCATAAATTAGACACCGGATAGTCCAATTATACCGCGTGTCCTTAGGATCCGGTACCTAAAATTGGGGATTTTCACCCGAAGCCTAATATTTCAAAATTGAACCACCTAATGGGTCCTAATAATATCCAATTTCACTAAGTCAACTCTAATTTTAACTAATTTTTAACCCATTTTGTCCAAACACAGTCCCCAACTTATCCGAAAATTAACTAATTGACCCAAAAATGGAAAAATTATCAAACGACCTCTAAAATTCACAAACTTTATATTGACGGAAAGCCCAAGAGACAAGGAAGCTACCAGTATGCTCACCTTGGTCCAGAGTTTCCTCTGATGGCCGGAAAACACTGTTAAAGCATCGATCAAATTTCCTGTTGTCGGATCTTTTAAATGGTGAGGAATCTGGCCAAAATAACCACGGAAATGGGCTCAGATGGGTCAAAAACAATGGAAAAGGTGTATGGGTAATGAGAAAAGCCGACAACCCACCTCGTCAGCCTTCACGGACTTCGCCAACCGGATCTGGGCGCGTCCGGCTGCTTCTTGCCATGAAATTTCATTGCTGAGCTCACCTTCAAGTGACCTTTCTAGTTGGATGGCGCATGTAAGTGTTGGTTGGCCAAAAATGGGTAAAACGGTGGTGACCCGGTTCGACGGTAAACGGGTTGAAACGATCCAGTTCGGACCTACGGGTCTGAGGAAAGAATTTCTCGGGTTTTGGGGGAAAAATGGGTATTTTGGGCTTTTTTTCCTGTTTGACACGTTTACTTAGGCTTATATAAAGCCTTGGGTCACTAACAGACAAAAACTGGGGACTGGCTTGGACACTGATTTAAAACTTCTCAGAACCGTAACTTTTTATCCGTAACTCAGAATTTGGTGTGCCACCAGTCTATGAACTCGTATTGACGAGATCTACACAATGGTACCTCAGCCAAACAAAAAATATTGGCTATTGAAAAATTCAACTTGAACCTATATATTGTTCATTTGGTCAAACTTGTTCAAACTTAGTCAATTTGGTCAAACTTGTTTAATCATGTATATTTTTTGGTACGGGTTGTTACATTGAGCATGAATGAAGATAGAGAAGTAAACATGGCAGGATTTTTAAGTGGTATGAATCGTGAGATAGCCAATCAACTAGAATTGCAACAATATGTGGAATTGGAGGAGATGTTGCATGTGGCTATTAAACTTGAGCATTAATTCAAGAGGAGGGGTGTAAGCTCATGGTTTGGGGGAGTTTCAAGCAGCAGGAGGTCAAATCCAAGTGCTTGAAGAAGCAATCCCACCTTTGAAGCAAGTCAAAAATCGAAGCTAGGTGAAGAGAGCTCCAACCGGCCAAGGAAGGATGTAAAAGCCAAATCTGTCCAAGCACCAAAGAATGAGGCAAAATCTGATTCTAAACCTTCAAGATCTAGAGAAATTGTTTGTTTTAAGTGCTAGGGATGAGGACACATCACTAGCCAATGCCCGAATAGAAGAATCATGGTGTTAAAGGGTAATGATGAGCTAGAATCGGAAAGTGAGCAAAATGGAGATGAAACTGAGTAAGGAGAGGAAGACTTTATGGATGAAGCTGAAACCTTGCATGCATCCAATGCCAAATTAAACTTGGTTTCTAGGAGAGTGATGGCTGTATACAAGGATGATGATCAAGTTCAAAGAGAAAATATCCTCCACACCCGATGTGAAATCCAAGGTAAGATTTGTAGTATGATAATTGATAATGGAAGTTGTACAAATGTAATTAGTAACATTATGGTTGATAAATTAGGCTTAACAACTATTAAACTTCTAGAACCATATAGATTATAATGGCTTGATGATAGTGGTGAGATGAAAGTGAATAAACAAGCCAAGGTAAAATTTAGCATAGATAAATATGTGGATGTTGTTTTGTGTGATGTTGTTCCTATGCATGCCGTACATATTCTATCAGGTATACCATGGCAATTTGATAAAGATGCTATTCATTATGGTTGAGAGAATTGTATTATTTTTAGATTTAAAGGTAAAAAAGTCAAGCTGGAACCATTAACTCCCAAGGAGGTGTATGGAGATCAACTATAAATACAACAAAGGAAGGAGGCCGAAAAGCTCAAAGAGAAAGCTAGTATGGCACCTACGGCTTGACCATCCATCTAAGAGGGTAAGTCTGAGTTTTCTGTTCAAGGTAAGCATTCTAAGACTTAAATTGAGTGAAAAAACCAAGATAAGGCCAAGAGTGGAGTGAGAGAGAAAGAGAAACCCAAGAGTGAGAGGGAGGTTTAAAAAGCTGAAAGTGGGGGCCAAACCGAGAGAAAGAAAGAAAAAGAAAGAAAAGATTGGAAAAATGAAATTTTTTATTTGAGTTTTGGTGATGTTAATAAAGCAATTTTGAATAAGAAATCATTTCTAGTTATAATTTATAAAGATTCTTATTTAAAGATGTTTTTGTTGTATAGAACTTTATCTGCATTATTGAGAGTTTTACTTGGTGGAAATTTGAAAATTTGGGAGAGATTATTTGTTAATATTATAAAGTGTGATTTTTGCTAAAATGAACTTGTATTTCTAGTATTTTTTGTGATAGTGTTTTATCCATGGGATTGTTTTTGGTGGCATTTAAGAAATGAAAGGTTTCCTGAACAAAGAAAGTCGAAGCTTATACTGCATGGAGATGGATCTTTTGATGCGAACGTAGGACGACCTGCACCTAAACCCGTATTATATTAGCCCTGATATAATTTTGTTCAAGTTATAATGGTCACCTTAACCCCTAACATATCTATGATTAGAAACCTTGGTATAATGAAGACGCCACAATAGGTGATGGATATTCTATTGATAAGTTAAACTAAAACACTCATTCATTAATGGTGTTTTAGGTGTTCAAAAAGAACAAAGAGAATTCAATCTCACAAATATTTTTCTGTATGAATCATGTATTGAATTATTATTGATAAAACAAGGCCTTAAAAAGGCTAAAAAGTTACAAAATAAAACCCTAATTAACTAGGTAAAACCAACCACCAAATAATAGGAACCTAGCTTGGTCGAAATTCATCTCTTTTCCTAATCTAATTTGGATTAATTAATTCCTTTATTTTGAATTAGGAATTAATTAATTTACAATGAAAATAATAAAATAATAAATTTCCTAAGTTGATTTGTCCAGAAAATAAATAAATAGAAACCAAATCAAAGACTAATTTCCTAAAACAAAAAGTCAAAATCAAATTAGGAAACTAGCTGAGTAGTTTGATTACTAAGGTATCTTTGATCAATTTCCAGCTTGTTTGGGCTCAAAATCAGCTTCCATATGCCATATAAGATGCCAAATATGATTAATAATGATTCCCACACGTTTCCCCTTGAGTGGAATAAGTCAAACAAGAAGAAAAGTCAAAGCCAGAGGCTAAACAGCACATTTTTGGCCAAATTGAGATGCTGTCCGTACAAGTCCTTTTTAGATGCTTTTGATTCTGCCTTAGCTGGATTCCATGTCCTCTTACTGATATTCATTGAGTTCATGAAGTGTTGGAACCATTCATAGCCATGAAAACAACTATCCGTGTTCGTATCACCTTCTGCCACTCGGATGCTTAGAATAGGCTTTGTATCTTCGAGTATGGACAAGCTCTTTTGAGAATTAAATGCTCCCTGTATAAATTCTCCAAAGTTTTTCTTAAAACTCTTGGCTTGAGCTCTAATGATTGGCCTGGTCTTCATCCGTATCGGATCAGCACTCTAGTGGGTTGTTGGTTGTGTGGGTAAGGGCGGATTTAGCTTCACCTTTTCAAGTTTTGGAGCGGATTAAGGAAAATGTTTACAAACTTGACTTATCGGGTGAGTATAATGTTAGTGATACATTTAATGTAGTTAACTTATCTCTTTTTACTGCAGGTGATGATTTTGATTTGAAATCCTTTTCAAGAGGAGGGGAATGATGCGAATCCGTCCAAACCTGCACAACCGACAACCTGTTGGGGTACCAACACGATATGGATGAAGACTACACCGATTACTAGAGTACAAGGTAAGAGGTTTAAGGACAACCTAGGAGCATTTATACAAGGTGATACGAATCCACTCGACCTCGCACAACTGACAACTCACTGGGGTATTGATCCGATACGAATGAAGACTGGACCGATCACTAGGGCTCAAGCTAAGAGGTTTAAGGACAACCTTGCTGCCTTTATCCAGAAAGTAATTCATTCTCAAAAGGGCTTGTCCATACCTGAACATAAAAGACCTGTTTTAAGCATCCAAGTGGTGGAGGTTGATACATCGGACATTTTATATCAGACACCCATCCTCCGGCATCTGACCTCGGATTTCGGACATCAGACATAACTTAGTTTGGGCATCAGGTAGACATAAGTTAGCTCGGAATGACATAAATTTGCTCGGATATCAGGCAGACATAAGTTAGCTCGGACATCATACATAAGTCAGCTTAGTTGTCAAACTAGTTAACTCATTTTCTAATTTGCGTCTGACTTTTTTTTGGGTTTTTATTTATTTATTTGCTGGACAAATAAGTTTAGGAAAGTTATTATTTTATTATTTTCATTGTAAATTAATTAATTCCTACTTTAAAATAAGAGAATTAATTAATCTAAATTAGATTAGGAAAGGAAGTGAAATTAGGCAATTTCCTAATTGGATTCTATGTTGGCCGAAATTTCCTAATGCTTTTAGGGTTTTATTTTGTTCATTCAAAGCCTATTTAAAGGCTTATTTTCAATGAGAAAAAAGCATCTTGAATTTTATACAGAAAATTATTTGTGAGATTGAATTCTTTTTGTTCTTTTGAACACCTAAAACACCATTAGTGAATGAGTGTTTTAGTTTGACTTATCTATAGGCCTTCCATCACCTATTGTGGCATCTTCACTATATACCAAGGTTTCTAATCACAGGTTGGCTAGGGGTCAAGGTGACCATTAGAACTTGAACATAATTAGATCCGGGCTAATATAATACTGGTTTAGGAGCAGGTCGTCCTAGGTTCGTATCATTTGGTATCAGAGTAAAAAAATTTGTTCAGGTTTGATCTATCTTTATTTGCTTTTTTCTTTTTTTGTGTTACTCTACAATTTTAGCATTAGGTTAAGGTTGCATCCATCCCATACATATTCTACATCTTAAAAAAAAAATAATTCATTCCTAGTTGAATTAGGATTTCCTAGTTTTGTCGTATTTTTGTTTCTTAGTTTGTTGGTTTTTTTTCATCGCTGTTCTTGTTAATTTTGGTTTTTGTTGATTTTTCTTTTCTGTTTTAGTCTTAAATATTTGCATTCATATATTCAAAAAATAAAAATAAAAAAATTTGAAGAGTGGGGTTTGCGGAATAAAAAAAAAAAATCGCACAATTTGAATTTTTGATTGGGAGGTCATGGGTTTGGTGTTTGTTTTGAAGTTGGAATTGCAATTTTGGTAATTATTCTTGATACTACAGTTGTTTATGTTCTGTGAGTGAAAAAAAAAAACATAAGAAGAAAAGCCGAATAAAAAAAAAAATTTCGGTTTGTTGAATTTGGTGTTGAAATTTGAGTTTGGGAACTTGTTTGATTTGGAGATTTGATTTGTGATATTTTGAGTTTCTGGAGAATTATTTTGTTGGATATTTGAATTTTGGGTGCTTAAATTATTTGGATTAAAATTAGTTAAAGGATTTGATACAAAATTTGAATTACAAGAATAACAACCAACACTTTTCTATATTTTTGTTCTCTTTGATTCTTGTTCGTATTTGAATTTTTTTTTCTAGAATTTTATTTTTGAACTCATAATCTATTACCATCTGGTCCAGTTCTTCAAAATTTCAAAGTTTTCTCATTAATTTGCTTTGTTTTACCTAGAAAAGTCGAAACTAGGTTTTGTTGAATTCTTTCGGTATTGCCTACTTTTAGCTACTGTTTTATTGATAAGTTTAATTAAAACATACTTGTAATCTAATTTCTATTTTGTGGGTGTTTTAAATTAGAACTTTGAGTTAATTCTTTGAGTGGAAAAATGCAAGAGAGTGTGAGCTTAAAAGAGGGTAAAAGCCGAAACTAGTGTGCAAACACGAGTATCGAGAACTTGTTTGAGTGAAACACGTGAGGGAGTGAATAGTGTGAGGATTTATTTTACTTTTGCAGTATTTTACTAACATGGCAGATTCTAGAATAAGAGGAGACACACCATTGAGAATTAATGAAGAAGAGTCCGTAGGATTTCATGGTGATCCACGAGCTAGAAGTTTCCCAAGGAATGCCGAACACAAGAAATAGGCAAGAATTCCATGAAGGTCGAGGTCGAGGACGAGGAGGCCGTGAGAGACCGAGAGAGGAATTTGAGGAGGACAATTACGGTGGAGACTTTGAGGAAGGCATGGACGAAACTTTTGTTGTCCAAGAGAGAGCTGGCTATGGAAGGTATAGGAGGGAAGAAACAGATGACAATCTTAGCAATATCAAGATCAACATCCCACCATTCATGGGAAAAAGTGATCCTGAGGCATATTTGGAGTGGGAAGAAAAGATGGAGATGATATTCGACTGCCATAATTATTCGGAGGATAAGAAGGTGAAGTTGGCAGCAATGGAGTTTGGCCATTATGCACTCCAATGGTGGACAAATGAGCAAGGCACCCAGAGGAGAGTTAGTGATGACTTGTGATACGAACCTAGGACGACCTGCTCCTAAACCCGTATTATATTAGCCCGGATCATAATTAAGTTCAAGTTCTAATGGATTGGACCTCAACCCCTAACAAACCTGTGGTTAGAAACCTTGGTATAATGTAGATGCCACAATAGGGGATGGAAAACCTATTGATAAGTCAAGCTAAAACAACCAATTCTCTAATGGTGTTTTAGGTGTTCTCAAAGAACAAAGAGATAATTAATCTCACAAATATTTTCTTAATCAAATCAAAGTTGTATTCTTATTGAAAAATAAGCCTTTAAATAGGCTTTGAAAGAAACAAAATAAACCCTAAAAACCCTAGGTAAAACCAGCCACACACATAAAGAAACCTAGTTGGCCGCAACTATACTTCCTTTCCTAATTTAAGTTTGATTAATTAATTCCTTTATATTAAATTAGGAATTAATTAATTTACAATAAAATAAAAACCTTCCTAAAGTTATTTGTCCAGAAAATAAATAAATAAAAACCCAAAAAGAAATAAAGTCAATTGCAAATTAGGTAACGAGTTGACTTTGACATCTAGGTTGAATTATGTCTTCAACCGAGCTAACTTATGTCTGTCCGAGCTAACTTGTGTCTGGCCGAGATAACTGATGTCTGTCTGAGCTAACTTGTGTCTGGCCGAGCAAATTGATATCTGTCCGAGCTAAGTTGCATCCGATGTCCGAAGTCCGAGATCAGATGTTCGAGGCAAGGCTCCGAGTCAGAGATCAGATGTCCGAGGCAAGGCTCCGAGTCAGAGATCAGATGTCCGAGGCAAGATTCCAATGTCTGAGACAAGAGTGTCCGATATAAAATGTCCAAGACAAGGGTGTCCGATATAAAATGTCCGATATATGAGTATCCGATGTATTAGCCTCCACCACTTGGATACTTAAAACAGGTCTTTTATCTTCAGGTATGGACAAGCCCTTTTGAGAATGAATTACTCTCTGGATAAAGGTAGCAAGGTTATCCTTAAACCTCTTACCTTGAGCCCTAGGGATCGGTCCAGTCTTCACCTGTATCGGATCAGTACCCCAGTGAGTTGTCGGTGGTGCGAGCTCGGGCAGGTTTGCATCATTCCCCTCCTCTTGAAAAGGATTTGTCCTCAAGTCGAAGTCATCACCTGCAGCAAAAGGAGATAAATCAGCAACATTAAAGGTGGCACTAACACTATACTCACCCGGTAAATCAAGTTTGTAGGCATTGTCGTTTATCCTCTCCAAAACTTGAAAAGGTCCATCGCCCCTCGGCATTAGTTTGGATTTCCTTTGTTCAGGAAACCTTTCTTTCCTTAAATGCACCCACACCCAATCTCCAGGTTCAAACACCATTGATTTTTGGCCTTGATTAGCCACCTTTGCATATTGTTCGGTCCTCCTCTCAATATTTGCTTGTGTCTTCTCATGAATCTGCTTTACAAATTCAGCTTTTTGTTTTGCATCTAGATTAGCACGCTCACTTAAAGGTAAAGGTGTTAAATCTAATGGAGTCAAAGGATTAAAACCATAAACAATTTTAAATGGAGTAAATTTAGTTGCTGAATGTAAAGTTCTATTATATGCAAATTCAACATGTGGCAAACATTCTTCCCAAGTTCTTAAATATCTACTAATTAATGCTCTCAACAATGCAGACATGCTTCTATTTACTACTTCAGTTTGTCCATCAGTTTGTGGATGACAAGTAGTTGAAAATAAAAGCTTAGTACCTAATTTAGCCCACAAAGTTTTCCAAAAATAGCTTAAGAACTTAGCATCCCTATCCGAAACAATAGTTCTTGACATTCCATGTAATCTCACAATTTCCTTGAAAAATAAATTAGCAATATTGGATGCATCATCAGTTTTGTTACATGCAATAAAATGTGCCATCTTAGAAAACCTATCCACTACAACAAATATTGAATCCTTACCTATCCTTGACCTAGGCAACCCAAGAATAAAATCCATAGACAAATCTACCCAAGGATACGTAGGAATCAGCAAAGGCTTATACAATCCATGCGGCTTCAATGTTGATTTTGTTTTTCGGCACTTTAAACATCTTTCATAAATTCTCTCAACATCTCTCCTCATGTTAGGCCAATAAAAATGTTCTTGCAGCAAGGATAAAGTTTTCAAAATACCAAAATGACCCATCAAACCACCCCCATGTCCTTCCCGAACCAATAATTCCCTAATACTACAATTAGGCACACAAAGTTTGTTCTCCTTAAACAAATATCCCTCAAATATGTAAAATTTATTAAATCCATGTTTCAAACAGGTTCGAAAAATTTCTCCAAAGTCACTATCATGCTTATAAAGTTCTTTCAAATGTTCAAATCCAAGCAATCTAGCATCTAATGTAGAAAAGAGTACATACCTTCGGGATAATGCATCGGCAACCACATTTTGTTTACCTTTTTTGTAGCGGATGGATTGGTGTATTTTTGTATTTTTTATATTATATATTTTAATTATCATTTTTATAATTATATTTTTATTTTATATATTATTATATCTTGTTTATATATTATTATATCTTGCCGTTTCGGATCATGGATCGAGTCGAGTATCATAATTTCTTCTACCCATCCTGTATATTGTCCTTTTCAAATTAAATATAAACAAATCCTATTTATTAATTAATCGGCTAATATATTTCCGAAAAGTCGAAAACTAAGCGATAAGGGTTTTGTGAAATCTTCTAAGATGTTAATGGGCAAAAGGATTGGGGTTGGTTGAATGTATTTACTGAAATAACCTAATCCCTTTTTTAGGAAAAGGTTTCAATAAATTCAATCCACTTGGCATGCCTTCGGTTGAGCTTTCCTTGACCCTTGATATGCTTCAAAGACTCATGATCCGTATGAATCACAAACTCCTTTGGCATAAGATAATGCTGCCACATCTCCAAAGCCCTCACCAAAGCATACATCTCCTTGTCATAAGTCGGGTAGTTTAGGGCAGCTCTATTTAATTTTTCACTAAAGTAGGCTATGGGTCTTCCTTCTTGCATTAAGACAGCTCCAATACCTACACCCGAAGTATCACACTCAATTTCCAAAGTCTTAGAAAAATTTGGCAAAACTAATAAAGGTGCATTACACAATTTTTCTTTCAACAAATTAAAAGATTTTTCTTGTACTTCCCCCCATTTGAAGCCAACATTTTATTTGACAACTTCATTCAATGGTGCTGCTATGGTACTAAAATCCAGGACAAATCTTCTATAAAAACTAGCCAAGCCATGAAAGCTCCTCACTTGGGTGATAGAAATAGGAACCGGCCACTCTTGAATTGCTTTCACCTTAGCTTGGTCAACTTTGATTCCTACGACACTTACTACAAACCCTAGAAACACAAGCTCATCTTTGCAAAATTCACATCTTTTAATGTTAGCAAACAATCTTTTTTTTCTAAGAACTTGCAAAACTTGCCTAAGTTGATCCACATGATCATCCAAATTTCGGCTATATATTAGAATGTCATCAAAATAAACAACCACAAATTTACCAATAAATGGATGCATTACATGATTCATAAGCCTCATGAAAGTACTAGGTGCATTGGATAATCCAAAAGGCATAACTAACCATTCATACAGCCCATATTTAGTTTTGAATGCGGTTTTCCATTCATCACCATCTTTCATCCTATTTGATGATAACCACTCCTAAGATCAATTTTTGTAAACATGCAAGCACCATGCAACTCATTAAGCATATCATCTAATCTAGGAATGAGATGCCTATATTTGATAGTAATGTTATTTATAGCCCTACAATCAACACACATTCTCCAAGAACCATCCTTTTTAGGTACCAACAAAACAGGAACAGCACATGGACTTAAACTCTCACGAATGTATCCTTTATCAAGCAAATCACTTACCTGTTTTTGCAGCTCCTTTGTTTCCTCGGGATTGCTCCTATAAGCTGGTCTATTTTGTATGGCAGCTCCTGGAACAAAGTCAATTTAATGTTCTATCTCTCAAATAAGTGGTAGTCCACTTGGCATTTCATTTGGGAAGACATCTCCAAATTCCTTCAAAAGAGAAATCATTGAACTTGGCAATTCAAGTTCTTCAAAGTTAGTTTGACCATTAAAATAATTTTCTTTATAAATCATGAACAGAAAAGGTTTCTTGCACTCAATAACCTTATTAATATCAAGCATTTGTAATTGGTCTTTGTAAACCTCTTTAGGAGATAATGGTTCCAGCTTGACCTTCTTCCCTTTAAACCTGAAAACAATACTATTTTCTCGACCAAAATAAGTAGCATCTTTATCAAATTGCCATGGTCTACCTAATAGTATATGTCCAACAATCATGGGAACAATATCACACAAGACTACATCCTCATATCTACCTATACTAAATTTTACTTTGGCTTGTTTATTTACCCTAATCTCACCACTATCATTTAACCATTGTAACCTATAGGGCTCTGGATGTTTAATTGTTTTCAAGCCTAATTTATCAACTACAAGATTACTTATCACATTAGTACAACTCCCATTATCTATAATCATGCTACAAATTTTACCTTGTATTTCGCAGCGAGTGTGGAAGATGTTTTCTCTTTGTATCTGCTCTTCATCTTTGTAGACAGCAAGTACTCTCCTTGAATCCAAGCTCAACTCAGCATTAGATGTATTTACAGGTTCGGCTTCATCTTCATTGCAATCCTCCTCTTGCTCGGTTTCAACTTCACTTTCTTCACTTGCAGATTCCAGCTCACCGTCACCCTTTAATACCATGATTCTTCTATTTGGGCATTGGCTGGCTATGTGTCCTCTTCCTTGGCACTTAAAACAAATTATTTCTCTGGATTTTTGAGGTTTAGGATCAGATTTTATCTCACCTTTAATGGCTTGAACAGATTCGGCTTTAAGTTCCCTTCTTGGCCGGTTAGTAGCTTCTTCACCAAGCTTCGGCTTCATCTTGCTTTCATAAGTGGAATTGTTTTTCCAGCCACTTGAACTTGCCATTCCACTACTAGAAACTCCTCCAAACCGTGTGCTAACACCCCTCCTCTTGAATTGGTTCTCAAGCTTAATTGCTACATGCAACATCTCCTCCTATTCCAAGTATTGTTGTAATTCAAGTTGGTTGGCAATGTCACGGTTCAAACCACCAAGAAATCTCGCCATTGTTGCCTCCCTATCCTCATTCATATTTAGCCTCATCATTAACATCTCCATCTCTTTGTAATAATCCTCCATGGACCTGCTTCCTTGAGACAAAGATCGAAGCCTTTGATGCAAGCAACCTATGGTAATGGGATGGCACAAACCGCTTTCTCATGGCTCCTTTTATTTGTCGCCATGTTGTAATCAAGTCATCACCAACTCTCCTTCGGGTGCTTTGCTCATTTGTCCACCATTGAAGTGCATAATGGCCAAACTCCATTGCTGCCAACTTCACTTTCTTACCTTCCGAATAGTTGTGGCAGTAAAAAATCATCTCCATTTTTTCTTCCCACTCCAAATAAGCTTCGGGATCACTTTTACCCATAAAAGGTGGGATGTTAACCTTGATATTTCCCAAATCATCATCTGTATCTTCCCTCCTATATCTTCCACGGCCAGCTCTATCTTGGACAGCAAAATTTTCGTCCATACCTTCTTCGAAGTCTCCACCGAATGGCTCCTCATCAAATTCCTCTCTCGGTCTCTCGCGACCTCCTCGTCCTCGGCCTCGCCCTCCATGGAATTCTTGCCTATTTCTTGTGTTCGGAATTCCTTGGGAAACTTCTAGCCTCCCCATTCTTTGATTCATATGCTTAACTTGAGCACTAACCCGCTGTATTGACTCCAAAACAGCTCTCATGTCCACTTGATCTCCACTCTCGGTAGCTCGGGCATCACCATGGAATGCTACGGACTCCTCCTCATTCATCCTCAAGGGTGGATCTCCTCTTCTTATTCTAGAATCTGCCATGTTAGTATAATAATGCAATAGAAATAAAATAGGACCTTACCAATTTCACTCCCTTACGTGTTTCACTCAAATAAGGACTCGACACTCGTGTTTGCACACTTGTTTCGGCTTTTACCCTCTTTTAAGCTTACACACTCTTGTCTTTTTCCACTCAATGGATTATCTCAAAGTTTTAATTTAAACACCCACAAAACAGCAATTAGATCACTAGTATGTTGATACGAACCTAGGACGACCTGCTCCTAAACCCGTATTATATTAGCCCGGATCTTTAATTAAGTTCAAGTTCTAATGGAATGGACCTCAACCCCTAACCAACCTGTGGTTAGAAACCTTGGTATAATGTAGACGCCACAATAGGGGATGGAAAACCTATTGATAAGTCAAGCTAAAACTACCAATTCTCTAATGGTGTTTTAGGTGTTCTCAAAGAACAAAGAGATAATTAATCTCACAAGTATTTTCTTAATCAAATCAAAGTTTAAAGTTATCTTATTAATGAAAAATAAGCCTTTAAATAGGCTTTGAAAGAAACAACATAAACCCTAAAAACCCTAGGAAAAACCGGCCACACAATGGAGAATCCTACCTTGGCCGAAACTTTCCTAATCCTAAACTAATTTGGATTAATTAATTCCTTTATGTTGAATTTAGGAATTAATTAATTTACAATGAAAATAATAAAATAAAAACTTTCCTAAACTTATTTATCCAGAAAATAAATAAATAAAACTTAAAAAGTAAAGGTAGTTTCCTAAAACAAAAAGTAGAATAAAATTAGGAAACTAAAATACTAGCTTTTTGACTAATTTGACTTTGACTATTTTTTGACCAAATTGATCTCCAAATCAGCTTCAATATGCTTTGTAGGATGCCAAATAAGCTTATTGTGAAGTTCCCCACGTTGCCCTTGCTTGGAAGTATGAAAAAAGGTCAATACAGTAAAATACAGTAAAACCCGCGGAGAATACAGCAAATCCGGCCCTTTCCTTCTCCTTGTGCGCAAACCACCTTGTTGGTCGGCTTTGAAGCTGATTTGGCTGGTTTCTATAACTCATCCTCCATATGAATTGATCCCATAAAGATGGGGTTCCAATTCATACAACCCGGCCTCCTTATTAGCACCAAAAACGTCACCCGGCCCTGTTTTGGCTTCTATTGCTTGTATGAGTAAAACAGGCCTTGGTTCTTTAGATGTGGCCAACCCCTCTTGGCTATGACTTATTCCTTGTATGAAGACAGCAAGATTGTCCTTGAACCTCTTGGCTTGGGCCCTAGTGATTGGTCCCACCTTCATTTGTATTGGGTCAGCACCCCAGCGGGTTGTTGGTCGAGCAGTCTCGGGTGGATTCGCATCATTCCCCTCCTCTTGAAAAGGATTTGTCCTCAAATCGAAGTCATCACCTGCAGAAAAAGGAGATAAATCAGCAACATTAAAGGAGGCACTAACATTATACTCACCCGGTAGATCAAGTTTGTAGGCATTGTCGTTTATCCTCTCCAAAACTTGAAAAGGTCCATCACCCCTCGGCATGAGTTTTGATTTCCTTTGTTCGGGAAATCTTTCTTTCCTTAAGTGCAGCCATACCCAATCTCCAGGTTCAAACACCATTGATTTTCGGCCTTGATTAGCCACCCTTGCATATTGCTCGGTCCTTCTCTCAATGTTTGCTCGAGTCTTCTCATGAATCTGCTTTACAAAATCAGCTTTTTGTTTTCCATCTAGATTAGCACGCTCACTTAAAGGCAAAGGTGTTAAATCTAATGGAGTCAAAGGATTAAAACCATAAACAATTTCAAATGGAGTAAATTTAGTTGCTGAATGTAAAGACCTATTATATGCAAATTCAACATGTGGCAAACATTCTTCCCAAGTCCTTAAATTTCTACTAATTAATGCTCTTAACAATGCAGACAAGGTTCTATTTACTACTTCGGTTTGTCCATCAGTTTGTGGATGACAAGTAGTTGAAAATAAAAGCTTAGTACCTAATTTAGCCCACAATGTTTTCCAAAAATAGCTTAAGAACTTAGCATCCCTATCCGACACAATAGTTTTTGGCATACCATGTAATGTCACAATTTCCTTGAAAAATAAATTAGCAATGTTGGATGCATCATCAGTTTTATTACATGCAATAAAATGTGCCATCTTAGAAAACCTATCTACTACAACAAATATTGAATCCTTACCTGTCCTTGACCTAGGCAACCCAAGAATAAAATCCATAGACAAATCTATCCAAGGATAGGTAGGAATCGGCAAAGGCTTATACAATCCATGCGGTTTCAATGTTGATTTTGTTTTTCGGCACTTCACACATCTTTCACAAATTCTCTCAACATCTCTCCTCATGTTAGGCCAATAAAAATGTTCTTGCAGCAAGGATAAAGTCTTTAAAATACCAAAATGACCCATTAAACCACCCCCATGTCCTTCCCGAACCAATAATTCCCTAATACTACAATTAGGCACACAAAGTTTGTTTTCCTTAAACAAATATCCCTCAAAAATGTAAAATTTATTAAATCCATGTTTCAAACAGGTTCTAAAAATTTCTCCAAAGTCACTATCATGCTCATAAAGTTCTTTTAATTGTTCAAATCCAAGCAATCTAGCATCTAAGGTAGAAAAGAGCACATACCTTCGGGATAATGCATCGGCAACCACATTTTCCTTACCTTTTTTGTAGCGGATCACATATGGAAATGTTTCAATAAATTCAATCCACTTAGCATGCCTTCGGTTGAGCTTTCCTTGACCCTTGATATGCTTCAAAGACTCATGATCCGTATGAATCACAAACTCCTTTGGCATGAGATAATGCTGCCACGTCTCCAAAGCCCTCACCAAAGCATACATCTCCTTGTCATAAGTCGGGTAGTTTAGGGCAGCTCCATTCAATTTTTCACTAAAGTAGGCTATGGGCCTTCCTTCTTGCATTAAAATAGCTCCAATACCTACACCCGAAGCATCACACTCAATTTCAAAAGTCTTAGAAAAATTTGGCAAAACTAACAAAGGTGCATTACACAATTTTTCTTTCAACAAATTAAAAGATTTTTCTTGTACTTCCCCCCATTTGAAGCCAACATTCTTCTTGACAACTTCATTCAATGGTGCTGCTATGGTACTAAAATCCTTGACAAATCTTCGGTAAAAGCTTGCCAAGCCATGAAAGCTCCTCACTTGGGTAATGGATGTAGGAACCGGCCACTCTTGGATTGCCTTCACTTTAGCTTGGTCAACTTTGATTCCTGCAGCACTTACTACAAAACCTAGAAATACAAGTTCTTCTTTGCAAAAGTCACATTTTTTAATGTTAGCAAATAATCTTTCCTTTCTAAGAACTTGCAAAACTTGCCTAAGTTGATCCACATGGTCATCCAAATTTCGGCTATATATTAAAATGTCATCAAAATAAACAACCACAAATTTACCAATAAATGGACGCATTACATGATTCATAAGCCTCATGAAAGTACTAGGTGCATTAGATAATCCAAAAGGCATAACTAACCATTCATACAGCCCATATTTAGTTTTGAATGCGGTTTTCCATTCATCACCTTCTTTCATCCTAATTTGGTGATAACCACTCCTAAGATCAATTTTTGTAAACATGCAAGCACCATGCAATTCATCAAGCATATCATCTAATCTAGGAATGGGATGTCTATATTTGATGGTAATATTATTTATAGCCCTACAATCAACACACATTCTCCAAGAACCATCCTTTTTAGGTACCAACAAAACAGGAACAGCACATGGACTTAAACTCTCACGAATATATCCTTTATCAAGCAAATCACTTACCTGTTTTTGCAGCTCCTTTGTTTCTTCGGGATTGCTCCTATAAGCTGGTCTATTTGGTATGGCAGCCCCCGGAACAAAGTCAATTTGATGTTCTATCCCTCGAATAGGTGGTAAACCACTTGGAATCTCATTTGGGAAGACATCTCCAAATTCCTTCAAAAGAGAAATCATTGAACTTGGCAATTCAAGTTCTTCAAAGTTAGTTTGATCATTTAAATAATTTTCTTTGTAAAGCATGACCAGCAAAGGTTTCTTACACTCAATAACCTTGTTAATATCCCCTAAACTCAAATAAAAATTCTGGTTTTTCCTCTCTTTTCTTTCTTTTCTTTTTCATCCCTCGGTTTGGCTCTCATTGGCGAAAATTTCCGGATTTTGTATGCTCTCGGGTTTGTTCTCTTTCCTCACCTCTCTCTCGGCTTTTCCTTGGTCTTTCCACTCAATATGAACCTTAGAAACCTTACCTTGGTCAGCAACCTCAACCTTACCTTCTTGAATGGATGGTGAGGCCATTGGTGCCATACTTGCTTTTTCTTTGAGCTTCTCGGCTTCTCTCCTTTGTTGCATTTGTAATTGATCTTTGTAAACCTCTTTAGGAGATAATGGTTCCAGCTTGATCTTCTTCCCTTTAAACCTGAAAACAATACTATTTTCTCGACCAAAATGAGTAGCATCTTTATCAAATTGCCATGGTCTACCTAATAGTATATGTCCGGCAATCATAGGCACAATATCACATAAAACTACATCCTCATATCTACCTATATTAAATTTTACTTTGGCTTGTTTGTTTACTTTCATCTCACCACTATCATTAAGCCATTGTAATCTATAAGGTTCTGGATGTTTAATTGTTTTCAAGCCTAATTTATCAACTACAAGATTGCTTATCACATTAGTACAACTCCCACTATCTATAATCATGCTACAAATTTTACCTTGTATTTCGCAGCGAGTGTGGAAGATGTTTTCTCTTTGTATCTGCTCTTCATCCTTGTAGACAGCAAGTACTCTCCTTGAAACCAAGCTCAACTCGGCATTAGATGTATCTACAGGTTCGGTTTCATCTTCATTACAACCCTCCTCTTGCTCGGTTTCAGCTCCACTTTCTTCACTTGCGGATTCCAGCTCACCATCACCCTTTAATACCATGATTCTTCTATTTGGGCATTGGCTGGATATGTGTCCTCTTCCTTGGCACTTAAAACAAATTATTTCCCTAGATTTTTGAGGTTTAGGATCAGATTTTATCTCACCTCTAAGTGCTTGGACAGATTCGGTCTTGACCTCCCTTCTTGGCCGGTTGGTAGATTCTTCTCCTAATTTCGGCCTCAACTTGTTTTCATAAGTGGAATTGTTTTTCCAGCCACTTGAACTTGTCCTTCCACTGCTAGAAACTCCTCCAAACCGTGTATTAACACCCCTTCTCTTGAATTGGTTCTCAAGCTTAATGGCTACATGCAACATCTCCTCCAATTCCAAGTATTGTTGTAATTCAAGTTGGTTGGCAATGTCACGGTTTAACCCTCCAAGAAATCTTGCCATTGTTGCCTCTCTATCCTCCCTCATGTTTAACCTCATCATTAGCATCTCCATCTCTTTGTAATAATCCTCCACGGACCTACTCCCTTGAGACAAAGCTTGAAGCCTTTGATGCAGCAACCTTTGGTAATGGGATGGCACAAACCGCTTCCTCATGACTCCTTTCATTTGTCGCCATGTTGTAATTAAGTCTTCACCAACCCTCCTTCGGGTGCTTTGCTCATTTATCCACCATTGGAGTGCATAATGGCCAAACTCCATTGCTGCCATCTTCACCTTCTTACCTTCCGAATAGTTGTGACAGTCAAAAATCATCTCCATTTTCTCTTCCCACTCCAAATAAGCTTCAGGATCACTTTTACCCATAAAAGGTGGAATATTAACCTTGATATTTCCCAAATCTTCATCTGTATTCTCCCTCCTATATCTCCCACGGCCAGCTCTATCTTGGACAGCAAAGGTTTCGTCCATACCTTCCTCAAAGTCACCGTCCAATGGCTCCTCATCAAATTCCTCTCTCGGCCTCTCGCGACCTCCTCGTCCTCGGCCTCGTCCTCCATGGAATTCTTGCCTATTTCTTGTATTCGGCCTTCCTTGTGAGGCTTCTAATCTTCCCACTCTTTGGTTTACATGCTCAAATTGAGCACTCATCCGCTGTATTGATTCCAAAATAGTTCTCAAGTCCACTTGGTCTCCACTTCCGGCAGCTCGGTCATCGCCATGGAATGCTACGGACTCTTCCTCATTGATTTTCAAGGGTGGATCCCCTCTCCTTATTCTAGAATCTGCCATGTTAGTAAAATACTGCAAAAAATAAAATAAATCCTCACAATATTCACTCCCTCACGTGTTTCACTCAAGCAAGGTCTCGACACTCGTGTTTGCACACTAGTTTCGGCTTTTACCCTCTTTTAAGCTCACACACTCTTGCCTTTTTCCACTCAATGAATTATCTCAAAGTTCTAATTAAAACACCCACAAAACAGCAATTAGATCACTAGTATGTTTTAATTAAACTTATCAACAAGACAGTAGCAAAAAGTAGGCAATACCGAAAGAATCCAACAATTCCTAATTTTCGGCTTTCTAGACAAGAAATCACAAAATAATGGGAAAACGTTGGAATTTTTGAAAACTGCACCAGATGGTAGTAGATTATAAGTTCAAGAATAAAATTCCAGAAAAAGAAATTCAAATACGATCAAGAATCAAAGAGAACAAAAATATAGAAAAGTTGTTGGTTGTTGTTCTTTGTAATTAGAATTTTTGTATCAATTCCTTTAACCAATTTTAATCCAAAAAATTTAAACACCCAAAATCCAAATATCCAACAGCAAGAATAATTTCCCAGCAACTCAAATATTGAATAAATAATCAAAACCAGCAGCTCCAACAAATTTCCAGCAACAAATCAAACTCCAACAAATTGAACTTTTTTTTTTTTTTTTATTCGACTTTACCTCTTCTTTCTTTTTTTTTCTTTTTTTTTTTTTTTTTCACTCACAGAACACAAACAACTGCAGTAGCAAGAATAATTACCAAAATTGCAATTCCAACTCCAAAACAAACACCAAACCCGTGACCTCCAAATAAACAAAATGTGCAGTTTTTTTTTTTTTTTTTTTTTTAAATGTTGCCGCAAACTTCTTTTTTTTTTTTTTTTTTTTTTGAATATATGAATGCAAATTTCTAAGACTAAAACAGCAAAGAAAAATCAACAAAAACCAAATTAACAAGAACAATGATAAAAGACAACCAACAAATTAGGAAACAAAAATACGATAAAACTAGGAAACCTAATTCAACTAGGAATGAAATTTTTTTTTTTTTTTTTTAAAATGCTGAACGTGTATAGGGTGGATGCAACCTTAACCTAATGCTAAAATTGCAGAATAACACAAAAACAAATAAAGCAAATAAAGATAGATCAAACCTGAACAAAATTTAGCTCTGATACCAAATGATACGAACCTAGGACGACCTGCTCCTAAACCCGTATTATATTAGCCCGGATCTTTAATTAAGTTCAAGTTCTAATGGAATGGACCTCAACCCCTAACCAACCTGTGGTTAGAAACCTTGGTATAATGTAGACACCACAATAGGGGATGGAAAACCTATTGATAAGTCAAGCTAAAACTACCAATTCTCTAATGGTGTTTTAGGTGTTCTCAAAGAACAAAGAGATAATTAATCTCACAAGT
Source organism: Ziziphus jujuba (assembly GCF_031755915.1). Lineage (NCBI taxonomy): Eukaryota > Viridiplantae > Streptophyta > Magnoliopsida > Rosales > Rhamnaceae > Ziziphus > Ziziphus jujuba. The sequence continues at coordinate 19,711,827 of NC_083383.1, read as the reverse complement.
ATTTTCTTAATCAAATCAAAGTTTAAAGTTATCTTATTAATGAAAAATAAGCCTTTAAATAGGCTTTGAAAGAAACAACATAAACCCTAAAAACCCTAGGAAAAACCGGCCACACAATGGAGAATCCTACCTTGGCCGAAACTTTCCTAATCCTAAACTAATTTGGATTAATTAATTCCTTTATGTTGAATTTAGGAATTAATTAATTTACAATGAAAATAATAAAATAAAAACTTTCCTAAACTTATTTATCCAGAAAATAAATAAATAAAACTTAAAAAGTAAAGGTAGTTTCCTAAAACAAAAAGTAGAATAAAATTAGGAAACTAAAATACTAGCTTTTTGACTAATTTGACTTTGACTATTTTTTGACCAAATTGATCTCCAAATCAGCTTCAATATGCTTTGTAGGATGCCAAATAAGCTTATTGTGAAGTTCCCCACGTTTCCCTTGCTTGGAAGTATGAAAAAAGGTCAATACAGTAAAATACAGTAAAACCCGCGGAGAATACAGCAAATCCGGCCCTTTCCTTCTCCTTGTGCGCAAACCACCTTGTTGGTCGGCTTTGAAGCTGCTTTGGCTGGTTTCTATAACTCATCCTCCATATGAATTGATCCCATAAAGATGGGGTTCCAATTCATACAACCCGGCCTCCTTATTAGCACCAAAAACGTCACCCGGCCCTGTTTTGGCTTCTATTGCTTGTATGAGTAAAACAGGCCTTGGTTCTTTAGATGTGGCCAACCCCTCTTGGCTATGACTTATTCCTTGTATGAAGACAGCAAGATTGTCCTTGAACCTCTTGGCTTGGGCCCTAGTGATCGGTCCCACCTTCATTTGTATTGGGTCAGCACCCCAGCGGGTTGTTGGTCGAGCAGTCTCGGGTGGATTCGCATCATATGTTTTAATTAAACTTATCAACAAAACAGAAAGCAAAAGGTAGGCAATACCGAAAGAATCCAACAAATCCTAATTTTTCGGCTTTCTAGACATGAAAACACATAAAATAATGGGAAAACGTTGGAATTTTTGAAAACTACACCAGATGGTAGTAGATGATAGTTCAAGAATAAAATTCCAGAAAAATAAATTCAAATACGAACAAGAATCAAATTGAACAAAAATATAGAATAGTTGTTGGTTGTTGTTCTTTGTAATTCAAGTTTTGTATCAAATCCTTTAACTGATTTTAATCCAAATAATTTAAGCACCCAAAATCCAATTATCCAGCAGCAAAGATAATTCCCCAGCAACTCAAATATTGAAAAAACCAGCAGCTCCAACAAATTTCCAGCAAACAGGTCAAACTCCAACAAACCGAAATATTATTATTATTATTATTATTTTTTTATTCGGCTTTACCTCTTCTTTTTTTTTTTTTTTCACTCACAGAACATAAACAACTGCAGTAGCAAGAATAATTACCAAAGCTGCAATTCCAACTCCAGAAATTCACCAAACCCGTGATCTCCAAATAAACACCAATGTGCAGGTTTTTTTTTTTTTTTTTTTTTTTTTAATAGATGAATGCAAATATTTAAGACTAAAACAGCAAAGAAAAATCAACAATAACCAAATTAAAAGAACAATGATGAAAGACAACCAACAAACTAGGAAACCAAAAATACGGTAAAACTAGGAAATCCTAATTCAACTGGGAATGAATTTTTTCTTTTTTCTTTTTTTTTAAGATGCAGAACGTGTATGATGATAGAAGCAACCTTAACCTAATGCTAAAATTGCAGATTGACACAAAAATAAATAAAGCAAATAAAGATAGATCAAACCTAAACAAAATTTAGCTCTGATACCAAATGATACGAACCTAGGACGACCTGCTCCTAAACCCGTATTATATTAGCTCGGATCTTAATTAAGTTCAAGTTCTAATGCATTGGACCTCAACCCCTAACCAACCTGTGGTTAGAAACCTTGGTATAATGTAGATGCACAATAGGGGATGGAAAACCTATTGATAAGTCAAGCTAAAACAACCAAATTCTCTAATGGTGTTTTAGGTGTTCTCAAAGAACAAAGAGATAATTAATCTCACAAATATTTTCTTAATCAAATCAAAGTTGTATTCTTATTGAAAAATAAGCCTTTAAATAGGCTTTGAAAGAAACAAAATAAACCCTAAAAACCCTAGGTAAAACCGGCCACACACATAAAGAAACCTAGTTGGCCGCAACTATACTTCCTTTCCTAATCTAAGTTTGATTAATTAATTCCTTTATATTAAATTAGGAATTAATTAATTTACAATAAAATAAAAACCTTCCTAAAGTTATTTGTCCAGAAAATAAATAAATAAAAACCCAAAAAGAAATAAAGTCAATCGCAAATTAGGTAACGAGCTGATTTTGACATCTAGGCTAAATTATGTCTTCAACCGAGCTAACTTATGTCTGTCCGAGCTAGCTTATGTCTGACCGAGATAACTGATGTCTGTCCGAGCTAACTTGTGTCTGGCCGAGCTAACTGATGTCTGTTCGAGCTAAGTTGCATCCGATGTCCGAAGTCCGAGATCAGATGTTCGAGGCAAGGCTCCGAGTCAGAGATCAGATGTCCCAGGCAAGATTCCAATGTTCGAGACAAGGGTGTCCGATATAAATTGTCCAAGACAAGGGTGTCCGATATATGAGTATCCGATGTATTAGCCTCCACCACTTGGATACTTAAAACAGGTCTTTTATCTTTAGGTATGGACAAGCCCTTTTGAGAATGAATTACTCTCTGGATAAAGGCAGCAAGGTTATCCTTAAACCTCTTAGCTTGAGCCCTAGTGATCGGTCTAGTCTTCATCTGTATCGGATCAGTACCCCAGCGAGTTGTCGGTGGTGCGAGCTCGGGCGGGTTTGCATCAACTTGATCACAACATGGCGACAAATGAAAGGAGCCATGAGAAAGCGGTTTGTGCCATCACATTACCATAGGTTGCTGCATCAAAGGCTTCAATCTTTGTCTCAAGGAAGTAGGTCCATGGAGGATTATTACAAAGAGATGGAGATGCTCATGATGAGGCTGAATATGAATGAGGATAGGGAGGCAACAATGGCGAGATTTCTTGGTGGTTTGAACTGTGACATTGCCAACCAGCTTGAATTGCAACAATACTTGGAGTCGGAGGAGATGTTGCATGTAGCCATTAAGCTTGAACACCAATTCAAGAGGAGGGGTGTAGGATCATGGCTTGGAGGTGCTTCCAGTAGTGGGAGATTCAATTCAAGTGGCTGGAGAAACAATTCAGCTAATGAAATCAAACCAAAACTGAAAGTTGGAGAAGAAAGTACCAACCGATCAAAAAGGGAGGCGAAGACCAAATCTGTCCAAGCACTTAGAGGTGAGATAAAATTTGATCCTAAACCTCAAAAATCCAGAGAAATAATTTGTTTTAAGTGCCAAGAAAGAGGACACATAGCAGCCAATACCCAAATAGAAGAATCATGGTATTAAAGGGTGATGGTGAGCTGGAATCTGCAAGTGAAGAAAGCGAAGCTGAAACCTAGCAAGAGGAGGAATGCAATGATGATGAAGCCGAACCAGTAGACACATCTAATGCCGAGTTGAGCTTGGTTTCAAGGAGAGTACTTGCTGTGTACAAAGATGAAGAGCAGATACAAAGAGAAAACATCTTCCACACTTGCTGTGAAATACAAGGTAAGATTTGTAGCATGATTATAGATAGTGGGAGTTGTACCAATGTGATAAGTAATCTTGTAGTTGATAAATTAGGCTTGAAAACAATTAAACATCCAGAACCCTATAGGTTACAATGGCTAAATGATAGTGGTGAGATGAGGGTAAATAAGTAAGCCAAAGTTAAATTTAATATAGGTAGGTATGAGGATGTTGTTTTGTGTGACATTGTACCAATGCATGCCGGACACATCTTACTAGGTAGACCATGGCAATTTGACAAAGATGCTACTCATTTTGGTTGAGAAAATAGTATTGTTTTCAGGTTTAAAGGGAAGAAAATCAAGCTGGAGCCATTGACTCCCAAGGAGGTCTACAAAGATCAACTACAAATGCAACAAAGGAGGGAGGCCGAAAACTTAAAGAGAAAACAAGTATGGCACCAACGGCTTCACCATCCTTTCAAGAAGGTGAGATTGAGGTTGCTAATCAAGGTAAGCTTTCTAAAACCCAAATCGAGTGGAAAAACCAAAAGAAAGCCGAGAGGGGGGTGAGAAAAGAGAGCAAACCCGAGAGCACCAAAAATCTGGAAATTTCCGCCAATGAGAGCCAAATCGAGGGAAGAAAAAGAAAAGAAAGAAAAGAGAGGAAAAACCAGAATTTTTTATTTGAGTTTTAGGGATATTAATAAGGCTATTGAATGTACGAAACCCTTACTGGTCATGATATATAAAGAAAACTATTTTATGGATCAAACTAACTTTGAAGAACTTAAATTGCCAAGTTCAATGATTTCTCTTTTGAAGGAATTTGGAGATGTTTTCCCGAATGAGATTCCAAGTGGACTACCACCTATTCGAGGGATAGAACATCAAATTGGCTTTGTCCCAGGAGCTGCTATACCAAATAGACCAGCATATAGAAGCAATCCCGAAGAAACAAAGGAGCTGCAAAAACAGGTAAGTGACTTGCTTGATAAAGGATACATTCGTAAGGGTTTAAGTCCATGTGCTGTTCCTGTTTTGTTGGTAACTAAAAAGGATGGTTCTTGGAGAATGTGTGTTGATTGTAGGACTATAAATAACATCACCATTAAATATAGACATCCCATTCCTAGGTTAGATGATATGCTTGATGAGTTGCATAGTGCTTGCATGTTTACTAAAATTGATCTTAGGAGTGGTTATCATCAAATTAGAATGAAAGAAGGTGATGAATGGAAAACCGCATTTAAAACTAAGTATGGGCTGTATGAATGGTTAGTTATGCCTTTTGGATTATCTAATACACCTAGTACTTTCATGAGGGTTATGAATCATGTAATGCGTCCATTTATCGGTAAAATTGTGGTTGTTTATTTTGATGATATTTGGTGTATAGCCGAAACTTGGATGAGCATGTGGATCAACTTAGACAAGTTTTGCAAATTCCTAGAAAGGAAAGATTGTTTACTAACATGAACAAGTGTGATTTTTGCAAATATGAGCTTGTTTTTCTAGGATTTGTAGTAAGTGTTGTAGGAATTAAAGTGGATCAAGCTAAAGTGCAAGCAATCAAAGAGTGGCCGGTTCCTACAACAATCACCCAAGTGAGGAGTTTCTATGGCTTGGCAAGTTTTTATAGAAGATTTGTCAAGGATTTTAGCACCATAGCCACACCTTTGAATGAAGTTGTTAAGAAGAATGTTGGATTTAAATGGGGGGAAGTACAAGAAAAATCTTTTAATTTGTTGAAAGAAAAATTGTGTAATGCACCTTTATTAGTTTTGCAAAATTTTTCTAAGACTTTGAAAATTGAGTGTGATGCTTCGGGTGTAGGTATTGGAGCTATCTTAATGCAAGAAGGAAGACCCATAGCCTACTTTAGTGAAAAATTAAATGGAGCTGCACTAAACTACCCAACATATGACAAGGAGATGTATGCTTTGGTGAGAGCTTTGGAGACGTGGCAGCATTATCTCATGCCAAAGGAGTTTGTGATTCATACGGATCATGAGTCTTTGAAGCATATTAAGGGTCAAGGAAAGCTTAACCGAAGGCATGCTAAGTGGATTGAATTTATTGAACCCTTTCCATATGTGATCCGCTACAAAAAAGGTAAGGAAAATGTGGTTGCCGATGCATTATCTCGAAGGTATGTACTCTTTTCTACTTTAGATGCTAGATTGCTTGGATTTCAACAATTGAAAGAACTTTATGAGCATGATAGTGACTTTGGAGAAATTTTTAGAACCTGTTTGAAACATTGTTTTAATAAATTTTACATATTTGAGGGGTATTTATTTAAGGAAAATAAACTTTGTGTGCCTAATTGTAGCATTAGGAAATTATTGGTTCGGGAAGGACATGGGGGTGGTTTAATGGTCATTTTGGTGTTTTTAAAACTTTATCCCTGCTGCAAGAACATTTTTATTGGCCTAACATGAGGAGAGATGCTGAGAGAATTTGTGAAAGATGTTTGAAGTGCCGAAAAACAAAATCAACATAGAAGTCGCATGGATTGTACAAGCCTTTGCCGATTCCTACCTATCCTTAGGTAGATTTGTCTATGAATTTTATTCTTGGTTTGCCTAGGTCAAGGACAGGTAAGGATTCAATATTTGTTGTAGTAGATAGGTTTTCTAAGATGGTACATTTTATTGCATGTAATAAAACCGATGATGCATCCAATGTTGCTAGTTTATTTTTCAAGGAAATTATGAGATTGCATGGAATGCCAAGAACTATTGTTTTGGATAGGGATGCTAAGTTCTTAAGTTATTTTTGGAAAACTTTGTGGGCTAAGTTAGGTACTAAGCTTTTATTTTCACCTACTTATCATCCACAAACTGATGGACAAACCGAAGTAGTGAATAGAACTTTGTCTGCATTGTTGAGAGCAATTAATTAGTCGAAATTTGAGAACTTGGGAGGATTGTTTGCCACATGTTGAATTTGCTTATAATAGGTCTTTGCATTCAGCAACTAAATTTACTCCTTTTGAAATTGTTGATGGTTTTAATCCTTTGACTCCATTAGATCTAACACCTTTACCTTTAAGTGAACGTGCTAATCTAGATGGGAAACAAAAAGTTGATTTTGTTAAGCAGATTCATGGAAAAACCAAGGCATATATTGAGAGGAGGACCGAGCAATATGCAAGGAATGCTAACCAAGGTCGAAAATAGGTTGTTTTTGAACCTAGGGATTGGGTTTGATTACACTTGAGGAAGGAGAGGATTCCTGAACAGCGGAAATCAAAATTGATGTCGAGAGGCGATGGACCTTTTCAAGTTTTGGAGAGGGTAAATGACAATGCTTACAAACTTGATTTACCAGGTGAGTATAATGTTAGTGCTACATTCAATGTTGCTGATTTGTCTCCTTTTGCTGCAAGTGATGATTTTGATTTGAGGGCAAATCCTTTTCAAGAGGAAGGGAATGATGCGAATCCGCCCGAGCTCGCACAACCGACAACTCACTAGGGTACTGATCCGATACGGATGAAGACTGGACCAATCACTAGGGCTCAAGCTAAGAGGTTTAAGGACAACCTTGCTGCCTTTATCTAGAAAGTAATTCATTCTCAAAAGGGCTTGTCCATACCTAAAGATAAAAGACCTGTTTTAAGCATCCAAGTCGTGGAGGCTGATACATCGGACATTTTATATTGGACACCCATACATCGGACATTTTATATCAGACACCCATGCCTCGAACATCTGACCTCGGACTTCGGACATCAGACATAACTTAGTTCGGACATCAGGCAAACATAAGTTAGCTCGGACAGACATAAGTTAGCTCGGACAGATATAAATTAGCTCGGACATCAGGCAGACATAAGTTAGCTCGGACATCATACATAAGTCAGCTTAGTTGTTAAACTAGTCAACTCGTTTTCTAATTTGCGTTTGACTTTTTTTTGGGTTTTTATTTATTTATTTGCTGGACAAATAAGTTTAGGAAAGTTATTATTTTATTATTTTCATTGTAAATTAATTAATTCCTACTTCAAAATAAGGGAATTAATTAATTCAAATTAGATTAGGAAAGGATGTGAAATTAGGCAATTTCCTAATTGGATTCTATGTTGGCCGAAATTTCCTAATCTTTTTAGGGTTTTATTTTGTTCATTCAAAGCCTATTTAAAGGCTTATTTTCAATGAGAAAAAAGAAGCTTGAATTTTATACAGAAAATTATTTGTGAGATTGAATTCTCTTTGTTCTTTTGAACACCTAAAACATCATTAGTGAATAAGTGTTTTAGTTTGACTTATCAATAGGCCTTCCATCACCTATTGTGGCGTCTTCATTATATACCAAAGTTTCTAATCACAGGTTGGTTAAGAGTCAAGGTGACCATTAGAACTTGAACATAATTAGATCCGGGCTAATATAATACGGGTTTAGAAGCAGGTCATCCTAGGTTCGTATCACAAGGAGTAGTTAATTCTCAAAAGAGCTTGTCCATATCCAAAGATACAAAGCTTGTTCAAAGCGTCCGAGTGGTGGAACCCGATATGGACCCAGGTAGTTGTTTTCGTAGAAATTTGGATTTTGGGCAGTAAGGAATGGTTCCAACACTTAATGAACTCAAATAATATTATTAAGAGGATATGGAATCCAGCCAAGGTAGACTCAAAAGCATCTAAAGAGGACTTGTACGGATAGCATCTCAATTTGGCCGAAAATATGCTATCTAGCTAGCCACTGACTTATTCCAATCAAGGGGTAACATGTGGGAATTATTATTAATCATATTTGGCATCCTTCATGGCATATGGAAGCTGATTTGGAGCCTAAACAAGCTGGAGATTGGTCAGAGATACCTTAGTTGTCAAACTAGTTAAGTAGTTTCCTAATTTGATTTTGACTTTTTGTTTTAGGAAATTAGTCTTTTATTTGATTTCTATTTATTTATTTACTGGAAAAATCAACTTAGGAAAGTTATTATTTTATTATTTTCATTGTAAGTTAATTAATTCCTAATTCAAAATAAAGGAATTAATTAATCCAAATAAGATTAGGAAAGGAGGTGAATTTCGGCCAAGCTAAGTTTCTTATTCTTTGGTGGCCGATTTGACCTAGATAATTAGGGTTTTATTTTGTAACTTTTACCCTATTTAAAGGCTTGTTTTATCAATGATATTCAATACATTATTCATATAGAAAATTATTTGTGAAGTTGAATTCTCTTTGTTCATTTTGAACACCTAAAACACCATTAGTGAATGAGTGTTTTAGTTTGACTTATCAATAGAATATCCATCACCTATTGTGGCATCTTCATTATACCAAAATTTATAATCACGGGTTGGTTAGGGGTTAAGGTGACTATTAGAACTTGAACATGATTAGGGGTTTATGCGCAGGTCGTCCTAAGTTCGTATCATGTTCTAACCTTGAATCATTGTTGTGAGATTTCCAATTGTAAGTGTATGAAATATAAAATGGCTGTGATGAGTAACCAAGTATTAAAGCCACAAGGAGCAAATGATTTTAATAAATTTCTCTTTTAGATCCAATTATTATATTAATGAAGATTGTTGTTTTTAGAACCAATCAAATTAAACATTATTAAATAGAAAATTAAATAAAATGAAAGAAATACCAATTGAATAGCATAATTGAAAGTTTTGCTTGTGAATAGAATCCACAATACTAAGTAGAACCATGAATACATAGATGTAGGAATTGAAGAGATTAAATGAACACACTAAATGTGTCGGAGGCTCTGCTGTTACTCTCCCCTTAATGTTGCTTCAATGCCTTTTTGTTTCTTTCTTTTTCTAGGTCTACCAATTTTCAACTAAGCTTTTTCAATGGTAGAGGATGATGGAGATGGCATGGATAAGGAAGATGAAGGAGAAAGTTAGCTTTTCCAGGTAAAGAAGGTGTGCTTTTAGCATGAAAATACAACCTTTTAAATAGATCTAAAGTTTCTTCGGTTGTTCTAATTTTCTAGAACACAAAAATAAAAATAATATCTTTGATAATATCCACCTCCTACAAATTAGTAATGACAACTAATATCTTAAATATAAATATTTAACTACAAAAATAATTGGCTTATGAGTCAAGTAATATCCTATATACTTGCTCACTAACCAAAGACTTTTCTGGATTCTTAGGGTCAACTAACTAGGTTATGAATCTCTACTGGACTTGATATTGTAGGCTTTTAATTATTAAATAAATAATAGAGCATTCGTTGCCTTAGTGACCCATTAAATTGCCACATGTAATCCTAAGTTTTAGGAACTTTAGTAGCATTATAACTTTTTTTTATTTGATCATTTCCCTTAGTTGCTTTGGCACAAAATCAATTGAAACAATTATATGTTTTTCTTGAATTATAAATTCATATATAATAATAAGGATTTGGACACTGGAAAGACATTCAAAACTCAATTCTCCAATAGGACTACAGTTTGATAAGACTATGCATCAGAGCTGGCATTGAATTAATGCAAAAATAATTGGCTCACCAAACTGCAATGAAATTTGGTGGAGATGTTCTGCAATTTCTTACTAAAATTATCTAATTAAAATTACCTCAAAATTCAATATATAGCTTCAATTATGATTATAAGAGTGACCGCTACATAGAATTTTATCAAACTTCAGAAAATCTTGAAAATAAATGGTAGAGATATTGTCATCAAATCTTCAAACTGCATTTTGAAACTCTTTGTTTTATCATGTTTGGAATTGATCTCCTAAAATTAAACCATTTAAGCTTCATAAAATCTAGGGGTATGTATAAAACCATCGAAATCGACTGATCTACTGAATTTTTTTGGAGATCAACAACTATTGATCAATTAACTGCCATCAAGGAGAAGAAGGCGATCTGTTGTGGTTTCTCATCTCCCATAACCGACAATGACCAAAAGCAATTGATTGTTTTTCTACAATACTTATTTTCATATCCATTCATGTATTTCATTTATCTCTCAAAGATAAATAGAGAGAGAGAGAGAGAGATTGATTTTTTCAAAATCAGAAACCTAAAGAAAAATGGAGGGAGATAAACCAAGCAAATGTTCATAGGACGAGTGTGGCCATCAACACCACAAACATCGATCGAACCCCTATATTTTGAAGAAAAGTGATTTTTCAGTGATTCGGATCACCATTGCAACCATCGATTTGGCTGTGATTCCAAGTGTAATTGCTCTCACGATCCACATGACCATGAATATTGCCTCGAACACTGATAGGTACTCTATTTCGCCATAAGTCCACAAAAATTATATGTGTATATATATATATATATATTCATTCTTGTTGTTATGCTTGATTGCCGCCTCGAAAGCAGAAGCCAATCTTTAAGAAAAATATGAAAAGAGAAATAACCCATAAAACCTAAAATTAATTGAGAACACAACTGATTATTGATTAGTCACCGACATTCGGTTCCCCATAGCAAAAAAATATAAGTAAATAAAATAATTACCCGATCAAAATTTTTTTTAACCGACCATAATTTACTGAAATCAACTGGAATTGACCAATTAACAACCCTAATAGAATGTTTCTCTCCAAAAATAGACTCAAAGAATCCAAATTATAAGAAAATTCTCCACAATTTAGTCTTTTTGCCTGCAAATAAGAAAATAGTAAAATCAACAAATAGTTATTCTAATTAAGTGCAAATTACTAAGAAAATAACAAATAACAAGCATAAATAACAGCCATAAAATAGTAATATTTAGCATAGTCACACCTTTTAGCTTAAGATTTGCTTGTCCCTAGCAAATAAAACGACAAATTAATTTTTAAAACTTATAAATATTATAGCCATGGCTAAGCAACTTGATATTTTTGCTTAAAAATTGAACATATTATCTAGTCAAAGATAACATCCAAGTAATTATGCAACTCATTTTCCTATCCAACATAATCATTACACCCAAAGTGAATTAATATCATGCCAATAAATAAACCCACACTAATTAAAGACTAAAATTTAAATGTATAAACGTCACATACTTGATATAATCAATAGTCCACTATTGTAGAAATAATGCATCACCTTGAATTAATAGGTTTGTATCAAGCTTTTAATGTAAAGGCTAAAAGGTAAAAAGGCTAAAAGAAGAAAAAAAGAAATGGGAAAATAAATAACAAGAAAGAAAAATTAAATGAAATATCAATAAATATATGCTTCCAAAGAACATTGTATTCTATCTTCAAACCTATTTTCCTTTTTCCTTTCTTCAAATATTTTAGCTCTTTATAACACTTTTTATCGTTAGAAACACTGTAAAAAGTATATTAAAATATATAATGGATAAATAAAAGACAAGTGGAAAATATTTCATGTAAAACAAAGCTACATAGATTATGAATCTGCAAACCACAATGAAAAATCCACAAAAGAATGAATTGATTCGAGGCTTGTGATCCTATAGTTTTATTAAAATAAATCTGCCCCCACTAGTGTAAGTGCCCTGAAGCATCTATCTCCCTGATACAATGGATACCAGGAGCTTGAGGTGCAGCAACCATAAAGCTCCTCTTGGGAGCTAGAACTGTGCCATAACTTTGCTACACTCTAGAAATTTTAATTATGGAAAAATGACCAAACAAAACTTTGAGGCTAGTGTTCTATGTTTTCCATCTGACAAGAGTGAGATATATATAAGCTTTATGGGGGAATTTCTTATTTTAGTACCATAATCTCTATAAGATAAAAACATGGCTTTGTACCTTAATTAATGGGCTTTTACAAAAATGAAATCGAATAATAAAGCTTTATATTTAAATAAAATATTAAAGCCTTTGTAACACCCATATTAAAATACATCTTAACAAAACTTCCAATTTCATTCAAAAATCAAGTAAATGTGGTATTAAAGTCATATTTTGCAACAATCCCCCACATGAATAAAATTGACAGATAGACATGAAGCTTGGGACACAAAATTTGATGGTGCTAATAGAGTTCAATGATTGGAACCTGCATAAAATACGTAAGTGTTACCTTTTGAACCTTTTTTTATGAAAATATATTTACTTTACTAATCAAAAGGTAGGCAGGATGTTCTTTAACCTTTCTATTATTTGTGTAAATGATGATGTACCTTACATAGGACTTCTTCCTAGCACATTTTAGTTCTCACTATTATTGATACGAACCTAGGACGACCTGCTCTTAAACCCATATTATATTAGCTCGGATCTTAATTAAGTTCAAGTTCTAATGGAATTGACCTCAACCCCTAACCAACTTGTGGTTAGAAATCTTGGTATAATGTAGATGTTACAATAGGGGATGGAAAACCTATTAATAAGTTAAGCTAAAACAACCAATTCTCTAATGGTATTTTAGGTGTTCTCAAAGAATAAAGAGATAATTAATCTCACAAGTATTTTCTCAATCAAATCAAGGTTGTATTCTTATTGAAAATAAGCCTTTAAATAGGCTTTGAATGAAACAAAATAAACGCTAAAAATCCTAGGAAACACCGGCCACACAATGAACAGTTCTAGCTTGATCGAATCTTTCCTTTTCCTAATCTAATTAATTAATTCCCTTATTTTCAATTAGGAATTAATTAATTTACAAACAAAATAATAAAATTAAAACTTTCCTAAACTTATTTGTTCAATAAATAAATAAATAAAAATCCAAAATTAAAGATAGTTTCCTAAAACAAAAAGTAAAAACAAATTAGGAAACTAAATATGGTAATTTTCGGCTAGGTTGATAATGACCCTTCTTTGACCTAATTGGACTCCAAATCAGCTACAATAGTCTTTTTGGAATGCCAAATAAGCTTATTATGAATTTCCTCACGTTTCCCTTGCTTAGAAATATGAGAAAAGGCTAATACAGTAAAATATAGTAAAGTGAGCAAAGAATACAGCAAATTTCGGCCTTTCTTCCCCTTGTGTGTAAACCACAATGTTGTTCGGCTTTGAAGCTGATTTGTCATGTTTATATGACTCATCCACCATATGAATTGAACCCATAAGAATGGGGATCCAATTCATACAACCCGATCTCCATATTGGCACCAAAAACGTCACCCGGGCCCGTTTTGGCTTCTATTGCTTGTATGAGTAAAACAGGCCTTGGTTCTTTAGATATGGACAACCCCTCTTGATTATGACTTATTCCTTGGATAAATACAGCAAGATTGTCCTTGAACTTCTTGGCTTGGGCTCTACTGATCGGCCCCACTTTCATCTGTATTGGATCAACACCCCAGCGGGTTGTCAGTTGAACGGTCTCGGGCGGATTCGCATCAATTATGTTTGTTTTGGTCATGGCCATCTTCCTAATTCTATAAGAGTTTCTAAGTAATTTTTCCTTATATAATTCTCCTTTGAAGCACCATTTTTCTCTTTCACATATGTGATTTCTTATTTAATAGTCACCCGTATTGCTTCGCTTAGATTTTTCGACGTATAAGAATCATTAAAAACATTGCCTAACCTTTCCTAATGGACATCACTACTTCATTATAGGAATGGATAGAAGGCTAAACCCCCATAGTAATTCATATGAGTCTTTACTATTAGGTTGTCCAATTGAACCTACATCTCGGGATTTGCAATCAACTAAGTTGGGTTTCGTTATATAGACTATCTATTTTATTGGCTTTAGTTCCACTCCCCTTGATGACTTTTCAACTAATTCTCTATTTAACCCTTAGATTAGTGGATTCACAATATTATTCTTTGATTTTACAAAGTCAACAAAAATAATTCCAGTTAAGATTGGTTGTCTAACAATATTGTACCTATAACGTATGTGTCTAGACTTACCATTTTACATTATGCTTGGTGCTCAGGAAAATGCAAATCAACTGTTACAATGAATGCTCATTGCAAGTACAAGCTTTGGCCACCTTGGAATTTCCTTTTAGAAATAGCATAACCATTCAACCTCTTTATCATATTTATTCAAAGCTATAAATTTAGATTCCATAGTGGATTGAGTTATAATTGTTTGTTTTAAGGACTTCCATTATAGGGTTGCACCTGCCAGTGTGAATACATTTCCACTTATAGACTTGAAGTTTTTAATATCATATATCTAATTTGCATTGTTATATCCTTTTAGAACGGTTGGATATCTTGTATAGTATAGCTCATAATCATGGGTAAATTGCAAGTATCTTAATACTCTTATAATTCCTTTCTAATGAACATTATTTGGATTACATGTATCTACTCAGTTTACTAAGTGTGAAAACTATGTCTGTTTATATACAATTTATTAAATATATTACGCTTTTAGTTATTCTAAAATACTCCACTTTGAGATGCAGTTTCACATTTATTCTATACCATTTGGATATTTACATCTAAGGTTGCTTTGGCAACACCAAAATCTTTTTTACTGAATTTCTCCAGTATCTTATCCACATAGTATGATTGACTAAGGACGAGTTTATCAGGGGTTTTTAGGATTTTAACCCTTGAAATCACATCAGCAAGTCCCATGTCTTTCATATCAAACCTTGAGCTCAACATAACTTTACTAGATTTGACCATTTTATCATCACTACCAACAACAAGCATATCATCAACATATAGACACAAAATGATATAGCCATTTTCTATATCTTTGATGCCTACATTTATCACACTCATTGGTTTTAAATCCATTGGCCAATATAACACTATTAAACTTTTGATGCCACTATTTAGGTGCTTGTCTTAAGCCATATAGGGACTTTTTTAATCTACAGACTTTCTTTTCTTGTCTAGAAGTAGAAAAACCCTCAGGTTACTTCATATAAATATCTCTTCATCTCAATCTCGATAAAGAAAAGTAGTCATCACATCCATTTAATGGACCTAAAGATTTTTCAAAGTAGCAATTGCAAGTAGCATCCTAATGGAATTTATTCTTATCACAGGAGAATGTGTATCAAAGTAATCAAGCTTTCTTGTTGTTTATAACCTTTAATTTTAAGTCTGGCCTCGTGCTTATCAATTAAATTTTGAAAATCCATTTATATCCTAGTGGTTTACTACCAGGAGGAAAATCCATTAGTTCTCAATTATGATTCTATAAGATGGAATCAATTTCACTTCTAATGCCATCTTTCTACAAAGGACCTTGAGGAAAGTCACAACTTCTTTAAGGCTTTGACATTCAACTTTAAGCAAATAGGTAAAAAAATCTTGGTCTAAAGATTTTTCTATTGTTAACCTCTTGCTGCGTTTAGGTTAATCCTCAAACTCTCATCCTTGTCTTTGGTCCTAACTCTCCTCATTCATAATCTCATACATTTTCTTTGAAGAACTCGATCCTTCTTCGTATTTACATGGAAAAACATGTTCAAAGAACGATGCATTCCTTGATTCCATTATCATATTTTTTTTGTACATTAGAGATTTCAGACTTATACATAAGAACATAAGAATTGATAAGCATGACTATTTTGTGCATAGCCAATGAAGATGGAATCAATGGTTTTTGAAACTATTTTCACCTTTTTAGTTGTAGGTATAGCCACTTTAGCAAAACACCTCCATATTCATAGGTATTTATAGGAAGGTTGTGTTTCTTTCTATAGCTCATATGATGTCTTTTTTTTTTTTTTTTTTTTCTTTTTCTCTCTTATGGGGCACCTTATTCAAAAGGTTATTTTCAAATATAATGGCTTTTCCCCATATGTTTTATGGTAATCCAAAACTTATTAATGTTGTATTCAGCGTGTCTTTCAAGGTTTGATTTTCCCTTTCCTCCACACCATTTGATTATGATGAATAAGGTGGTATCACATCATGTTTAATTCCATGTTCTGTACAGTATTCACCAATCAATGTTTCATACTTGCCACTTCGATCACTTTTGATTGATTAAATGTTCTTGTTGAGTTGATTCCCAAATACAGCTTAGTAAAGAACAAATTTCTATATAACTTCGCCCTTACTCTTTAACAAATATAATAATAGTATTTAGTACTACAAAATACTTATTGCCACCCCTTGTTGCTGGGAATTTCAAATTGCATATATCATTATAAATCAAATCTAAAGGTTCGATATTCTTTTCAATAGTTTAGAATGATAATCTTGTCATTTTAGCCTCATCACATGATACGAACCTAGGACGACCTGCTCCTAAACCCGTATTATATTAGCCCGGATCTTTAATTAAGTTCAAGTTCTAATGGAATGGACCTCAACCCCTAACCAGCCTGTGGTTAGAAACCTTGGTATAATGAAGACGCCACAATAGGGGATGGAAAACCTATTGATAAGTCAAGCTAAAACAACCAATTCTCTAATGGTGTTTTAGGTGTTCTCAAAGAACAAAGAGATAATTAATCTCACAAGTATTTTCTTAATCAAATCAAAGTTGTATTCATATTGAAAAATAAGCCTTTAAATAGGCTTTGAAAGAAACAAAGTAAACCCTAAAAACCCTAGGTAAAACAGGCCACACAATAAAGAGTTCTATGGTGGCCGAAATTCTCACTCCTTTCCTAATATAATTTGGATTAATTAATTCCTTTATTTTAAATTAGGAATTAATTAATTTACAATGAAAATAATAAAATAATAACTTTCCTAAACTTATTTTTCCAGAAAATAAATAAATAAAAACTAAAAAGTAATGGTAATTTCCGAAAACAAAAAGTAGAATCAAATTAGGAAACTATAATACTAGCTTTTTGACTAAGTTGACTTTGATCAATCTTTGACCAAATTGAGCTCCAAATCAGCTTCTAGATGCTTTTTAGGATGCCAAATAAACAGAATATGAAGTCCCACACGTTGCCCATGCTTGGAAAAATAAGAAAAGGCTAATACAGTAAAATACAGTAAAGCCAGCAAGCAATACAGCAAATTCGGCCAAATTGTTGAAGCTGTCCGTACAAGCCCTTTTTGATTGTATTTGAGGCTGCTTTAACTTGATTCCATGACCTCTTAGGCATATGTATTGAACCCATAAAGCATTGGAACCATTTCATGCTTCTCGGACTCCAAAAATGTACCAAAACCGTCACCCGGGTCCGTATCGGCTTCCACCACTTGGATGCTTAGAATAGGCTTTGTATCTTCAAGTATGGACAAGCTCTGTTGAGATTGATTACCCCCTGTATAAATACTCCCAGGTTGTCCTTAAATCTCTTAATTTGAGCTTTTGTGAAGCCGTTGGTGCCATACTTGCTTTTTCCTTAAGCTTTTCGGCTTCTCTCCTTTGTTGCATTTGTAATTGGTCTTTGTAAACCTCTTTAGGAGATAATGGTTCCAGCTTGACCTTCTTCCCTTTAAACCTGAAAACAATACTATTTTCTCGACCAAAATGAGTAGCATCTTTATCAAATTGCCATGGCTTACCTAATAGTATATGTCCAGCAATCATGGGTACAATATCACATAAAACTACATCCTCATATCTACCTATATTAAATTTTACTTTGGCTTGTTTATTCACTTTTATTTCACCACCATCATTAAGCCATTGTAATCTATAAGGTTCTGGACGTTTAATAGTTATTAAGCCTAATTTATCAACTACAATGTTACTAATTACATTTGTACAACTTCCACTATCAATAATCATACTACAAATCTTACCTTGAATTTCACATTGGGCGTGGAAGATATTCTCTCTTTGAATTTCATCCTCATCTTTGTATGCAGCAAGTACTCTCCTAGAAAGCAAGTTTAATTCAGCATTGGATGCTTGCAAGGTTTCGGGTTCATCCTCCAAGTCCTCCTCCTCTTGCTTGGCTTCATCCTCACTTTCTTCACTTTTCGATTCTAGCTCGTCATTGCCCTTTAACACCATGATTCTTCTATTCGGGCATTGGCTAGCGATGTGTCCTCCTCCCTGGCACTTAAAACACACAACATCATGAGTTCTAGAAGGTTTAGGATCTAATTTTACCTCATTCTTTGGTGCTTGGACAGATTCGATTCTAGTCTCATTCCTTGGCCAATTTGAACTTTCTTCTTTGACTTTCGGCTTTGGCTTGCTTTCATAGATGGGATTGTTCCTCCAGCCACTTGAATTGGACCTTCCACTGTTGGAAACACCTCCAAACCATGATCTTACACCCCTCCTCTTGAATTGATGCTCTAATTTAATAGCCACATGCAACATCTCCTCCAATTCCACATATTGTTGCAATTCTAGTTGATTGGCTATTTCACGATTCAAACCACCAAGAAACCTTGCCATGGTTGCTTCCCTATCTTCATTCAAGTTCAATCTCATCATAAGCATCTCCATCTCCTTGTAATAATCCTCCACGGATCCATGTCCTTGAGATAAAGATTGCAGTCTTTGATGCAGCAACCTATGATAGTGTGATGGTACTAATCGCTTCCTCATGGCTCCTTTCATTTGTCGCCATGTAGTAATCAAGTCATCACCAACTCTCCTTCGGGTGTTGTGCTCATTGGTCCACCATTGGAGTGCATAATGTCCAAACTCCATTGCTGCCAATTTCACCTTCTTAGCCTCTGACTGATTATGGCGATTAAATATCATCTCCATCTTTTCTTCCCACTCCAAATATGCTTCGGGGTCACTTTTTCCCATGAATGGTGGGATGTTGATCATGATATTGCTAAGATTGTCATCTGTTTCTTCCCTCCTATATCTTCCACGGCCAGCTCTATCTTGGACAGCAAAAGTTTCATCCATACCTTCCTCAAAGTCTCCACCGAATGGCTCCTCATCAAATTCCTCTCTTGGTCTCTCGCGACCTCCTCGTCCTCCATGGAATTCTTGCCTATTTCTTGTGTTCGGAATTCCTTGGGAAACTTCTAGCCTTCCCATCCTTTGATTCACATGCTCAACTTGAGCACTAACCCACTGTCTTGACTCCAAAACAGCTCTCATGTCCACTTGGTCTCCACTCCTGGTAGCTCGGGCATCGCCATGGAATGCTACGGACTCTTCCTCATTGATCCTCAAGGGTGGATCTCCTCTTCTTGTTCTAGAATCTGCCATGTTAGTAAAATACTGCAAAAATAAAATAAATCCTCACAATATTCATTCCCTCACGTGTTTCACTCAAACAAGGTCTCGACACTCGTGCTTGCACACTAGTTTCCGCTTTTACCCTCTTTTAAGCTCACACACTCTTGCCTTTTTCCACTCAATGAATTATCTCAAAGTTCTAATTAAAACACCCACAAAACAGCAATTAGATCACTAATATGTTTTAATTAAACTTATCAACCAAACAGTAGCAAAAAGTAGGCAATACCGAAAGAATCCAACAAATCCTAATTTTTCGGCTTTCTAGACAAGAAAACACAAAATAATGGGAAAACGTTGGAATTTTTGAAAACTGCACCAGATGGTAGTAGATTATGAGTTCAAGAATAAAATTCCAGAAAAAGAAATTCAAATACGAACAAGAATTAAAGAGAACAAAATTATAGAAAAGTGTTGGTTGTTGTTCTTGTAATTCAAGTTTTGTATCAATTCCTTTATCTAATTTTAATCCAAATAATTTAAGCACCCAAAATCCAAATATCCAGCAGCAAAAATAATTCTCCAGCAACTCAAATATTGAATAAATAATAAAAAAACCAGCAGCTCCAACAAATTTCCAGCAAACAAATCAAACTCCAACAAACAGAAATATTTTTTTTTCTTCTTTTTTTTTGTTTTTTTTTTTTATTGGGCTTTACCTTCTTTTTTCTTTTTTTTTTTTACTCACAGAACATAAACAACTGCAGTAGCAAGAATAATTACCAAAATTGCAATTCCAACTCCAAAATGTGCAGTTTTTTTTTTTTTTAAATGTTGCCGTAAACTTCTTTTTTTTTTTCTTGTTTTCTTTTTTTTTTTTGAATATATGAATGCAAATAGTTAAGACTAAAACAGCAAAGAAAAATCAACAAAAACCAAATTAACAAGAACAATGATAAAAGACAACCAACAAACTAGGAAACCAAAAATACGGTAAAACTAGGAAATCCTAATTCAACTAGGAATGAATTTTTTTTTTTTTAAAGATGCAGAACGTGTATAGGATGGATGCAACCTTAACCTAATGCTAAAATTGCAGAATAACACAAAAACAAATAAAGCAAATAAAGATAGATTCAAACCTGAACAAAATTTATCTCTGATACCAAATGATACGAACCTAGGACGACCTGCTCCTAAACCCGTATTATATTAGCCCGGATCTTTAATTAAGTTCAAGTTCTAATGGAATGGACCTCAACCCCTAACCAGCCTATGGTTAGAAACCTTGGTATAATGAAGACGCCACAATAGGGGATGGAAAACCTATTGATAAGTCAAGCTAAAACAACCAATTCTCTAATGGTGTTTTAGGTGTTCTCAAAGAACAAAGAGATAATTAATCTCACAAGTATTTTCTTAATCAAATCAAAGTTGTATTCATATTGAAAAATAAGCCTTTAAATAGGCTTTGAAAGAAACAAAGTAAACCCTAAAAACCCTAGGTAAAACAGGCCACACAATAAAGAGTTCTATGGTGGCCGAAATTCTCACTCCTTTCCTAATATAATTTGGATTAATTAATTCCTTTATTTTAAATTAGGAATTAATTAATTTACAATGAAAATAATAAAATAATAACTTTCCTAAACTTATTTTTCCAGAAAATAAATAAATAAAAACTAAAAAGTAATGGTAATTTCCTAAAACAAAAAGTAGAATCAAATTAGGAAACTATAATACTAGCTTTTTGACTAAGTTGACTTTGACCAATCTTTGACCAAATTGAGCTCCAAATCAGCTTCTAGATGCTTTTTAGGATGCCAAATAAACTGAATATGAAGTCCCACACGTTGCCCATGCTTGGAAAAATAAGAAAAGGCTAATACAGTAAAATACAGTAAAGCCAGCAAGCAATGCAGCAAATTCGGCCAAATTGTTGAAGCTGTCCGTACAAGCCCTTTTTGATTGCATTTGAGGCTGCTTTAACTTGATTCCATGACCTCTTAGGCATATGTATTGAACCCATAAAGCATTGGAACCATTTCATGCTTCTCGGACTCCAAAAATGTACCAAAACCGTCACCCGGGTCCGTATCGGCTTCCACCACTTGGATGCTTAGAATAGGATTTGTATCTTCAAGTATGGACAAGCTCTGTTGAGATTGATTACCCCCTGTATAAATACTCCCAGGTTGTCCT
Source organism: Ziziphus jujuba (assembly GCF_031755915.1). Classification (NCBI taxonomy): domain Eukaryota; kingdom Viridiplantae; phylum Streptophyta; class Magnoliopsida; order Rosales; family Rhamnaceae; genus Ziziphus; species Ziziphus jujuba. The sequence goes on along the minus strand of NC_083383.1, from coordinate 19,690,094 downwards.
TAAATCTCTTAATTTGAGCTTTTGTGATTGGCCTAGTCTTCATCCGTGTCGAGTCAGCACCCCAGCGGGTTATCGGTGGAGCGGGCTCGGGCGGAATCACATCACCACAAGTCTCACACTTATGCTTTGAAGCAATTTGGAATGTGGGAATATGATTCAAATTAATTAATCTACTCAGAGAATCATAACTAATATGTCCTAATCTACAATGCCATAAACTAGAACACTTAAACAAATAGATAGAAGAAGAATTTGCCTTACTCATAATCTTAAGTCTTACAATCATTACATTCAACTTAAATTGCCCATTGGATACATATCATTTTCCACAAGCATCATTGTCTTAAATAATATAACTTTATCAGATTTAAATACCATTTGAAATCCACATTTATTTAACAGTGAACCAGACACATGGTTATTCTAGATCTCTAGCACATATAAATGTTATTCAAAGTCAAAGTCTTCATAGAGGTCATCTTTGGAATTATCTTTCCTTTACCTTTGATCTATGACATTGTAGAATTACCATGAATTCGAAGGAAGTGAATAATCCTCTAATCGATCACCTATGGCGGGTTGCATCAGTATTGATCCACCATTCTCTTGGGTTTGACCGAATGAGGTTCACCTTAAAGATAACTATTGAGAGGTTCAAGTCATCTACCTCTTTTGTGATTTCTCCTATCACATGTGCCTTTTTGCTCTTCGTCTTCTTTGGTAATGTACAATCCATCACGCTATGATCCATCTTATCATAGCTGAAGTACTTTCCTTAAAATTTTTACTTTTTGGATATCCCTCCTTTTGGTCCTAAGTTGGATCCTTTGTAAGTTTCTTCTTTGACATGGAGCTCCAATCATGCTCCATAAGGCTTGCCTTAACACTAGCCTAAGATGAAGCTCTCCTATCTGATCCTCTACTATCTTATTCAATTTGAAGCCTATCAATCAAATTTTCAACATTCATTTTTGCTTATGCTTAAGGTAGTTGTTAAAGTCCTTCCATTTAGGAGGTAGCTTCTTAATAATTATAGCGACTTGGAAGGCTTCACTTAAAACCATCCCTTCAGCATGAATCAAGATCACCTAAAACTCTTGTACTTGACCAATGATGGTTTTGGAGGATACCATTTTATAATCTAAGAACTAGCCCATAATGAGTTTCTTGGTACCAGCATCCTTGATCTTATATTTTCGATCCAAGGACTCTCACAATTCATAGTTGTCCTCTTCGAACTATAAACATTATAAAATGAATAAACTAACTATTCAACGCATAATCCTGACACAGATTGTCAGATTGTTTCCATTCATCATATGCTTTAAGAGATTCGCTATCATCTTTATTCACTATTAGAGAATCATCAATCAAAATCTCAATAAGGTTCAAAATTGTCTAATAGAAAATCACCTTCTCCTACCACCTTTTGAAATTCAGCCAATTGAATGTCTTTGGTCTCTTAACACTGTTCATAAGAACAATCACTGCAAGAGTAGGAACTTATGCCACAGAGATAGGTGTCGACACTTATGCCCCAGGGATAGTTGTCTCCTTGGAAACACTTGCATCAATTGTCATTTATGATATATATATATATATATATATATCTATAAAAGAAATTAAAAAATTTTAAAAATTGCCTAATATTATATATTACAATAGAATAATACTTAGCAATAATGAGGCACAAACCATAAAAATTACAAAAATTTTTTTTAAAAAAAAAATCGATGCTGACCTTAATAGTTAGCCAACTAATATCATCACATTGACGTCAACAAGCTTCTTTTAGCAGCCTTAGGCCTAGTCCATGTTTAGGCACAATCCGCACAGCCTAGCTTCTCTGTAGCTTAGCACTAAGCCACCAACCTAAATCTTGTCTTCTTCAAACTCCAGCTGGGTCATGGCTTGACTAGATTTTTGGGTTTGCAGGTTGTGGACCCACCGTTTTCAAGTGGACTGGTCCCCCTTTCATCATTTCGACATGGGGAATCCAAATTTATGCTTAATTTGGCCAAAAAATGCCTTGAAATATATGTTTAACAAGTTTTAAAAACCTTCATTCCATGGCAAGATTTAGAAATTTTGGTACTTTTTAGTCTAAATTGATCCCCAAATTTTATTTCCTCCTTCGATAATTACATACAACCAAACTTAGGTTTTGAATTTTCCATAAAACAAAAATCTTTAATTCTTCCTTAAAAAAGAAATTTGATGTAAACAATCTGGTTTTGTTCATACATTCTTATCATAATATTGGTCATTGGTTTAAGTCAAAAAATAAAGATTCCACTAGTATGGGAGAAACTAGTCCAAATAAACTAACAAAAAGCTATAAAAAACAATAAAAAAATCAACCTACAATAAAAAATAAAAAAAAAAGCACAACATATAATACAGAAACAAGAATAAGAATAACAAGGCCTATGGAAAAGTAAAGACCATTTCCCTTAAGGAAGCAAACTTTAAAATACAAATATTTCCATAAACAAAAAACAATTTTTGAAAAATATACATAACTAATTTTACCAAGACAAAGAAGAAACAAAAATAAAATTAATGATATTTAGTTGGCATTAAAAAGAAAAAAAAAAAAAAAACAAAGTGCATATCAGCATAAAATTAGAAAAATGTACATATATATATATAAATATATATAAGCTAAAAGGAATATGAGCAAACATAGTATGGAATATTATAGAAGATAAATCTTTCTAAACTTCAAGAATGGCTGATCACCAAATAAAATATTGGAATTTAAAGCAAAAAATAACGTGATAAAAAACTAGGCATAAAATAAACAAACATACAAGTTTATTACAAAGAAAATATTTTTCATTTGTCCATTTTTTAAGTGAATCTATTTTAAGATTTTAAAAAATTACATTAAAATAAATAATGGATAAATAAAAGAAAGATGCAAAATATTTTATCTAAAACAAAGCAAAGAAAAGAAAATTTAATAAATTAAAAATAAAGTATAATTACATAGATTATGACCTCGTAAACCACAATGAAAAATCCATAGAAGAATGAGTTGATTTAAGGCTTGTGATCCCACAATTTCCTTAAAGCAGATCCACTCCCACTAGTGCAAGTGTTTCTGAAGCATCTATCTTCTAAGATACAATGGATATTAGGAGCTTGTTAAGGAGCAACTGTACCAGAACTCTCTTACACTTTAGAAACTTTAAGAATGGTAGAACGACCAGACAAAAATTTGAGGCTATTCTTATATGTTTTCCATCTAATAGGAGTGAGATATATGTAAGCTTTATTGGGGAGTTTCTAGCTTTAATACCACAATCATTATAAAATAAAAACATGGCGTTATTACTTGAATTAGTGGGTTGTTGCAAAAATTAAGTCAAATAATAAACCTTTATATTTAAATCGAATATTAGAGCCTTTGCCACACCCATATTACAAAGCCTTTTAACAAAACTTCCAATTTCATTCAAAATCAAATAAATATGTTATTAAAGCCATATTCTCCTACAAACATAACTACTATCTTCAATACAACACAATCCTATCTTTGAAACAAATGTAAGAAAAAGTCAAAACTATTTATTCATTAGATCATCATTTATTGAAAGTTAGATCTAAGATATTGATGATTTCAAGCCATATTTATAGCTTAATATTCGCTAGTTTATATTTATTGTTATAGAAAGATACGTAGTTTTGTCTTTACTAAATCTAGAAAATGAAAGAGACTTTGAGGAAAACAACTATAAAAATGTATTCCTTGGATCAAATTATGGTGTGAGCCAAAATTTGAGCTTAATTAGACTTATATTCTAGAAGATTCTAAAATTTTGAAAAATAATGTTTTAATGTGTTTTAAAGATTGAGTTTAATTTTGAATGTTGGACGATTGTTGGGAATTTACTATATTTTAAAGGTAAATGGTGATTTTCTCAAATTTATTGGAGGACTTTTGGGAAATTGGAATTGTTTTATCTTAATAAGGTTAAGTTTAATTTTCTTTAATTTTTGGACGACAATTGAATTTGAAAATGTATTTTAATTTATCATTTTTTTAAATATGAAAATAGCTACATTGAAGCCAAAAAAGGCCCTAGGGGCTTAAAAGTATGCACCAGAACCAAAAGCATCCAAATTGCATTGAGCGATAAACTCACGAGAGAGGGCATCCCTGTCCGCCATGTTAAAAATAGAAGTAAAACCTTACCTAAGAGTCAACTTAGCTGCCAAATCAACTAATTTATTTCATTCTCTAGTTGTCCAAGTAAGTTCCTAATTGAAATAAGAAAAATGTTTCTTGATACTTAGCATATCATAGCAGCTTTCCCATTAAACTTAATCTTCCTTCGATTTCACTATGCAAAACAAACAAAGCCCATTCTAACACTTTAAATTTTGCAGCTTCCAGGTCCATAAGATCAAAGATGCATGAGGCAATGAAAATCTAATCCCCCAGGCTGTTCTTAACTACCAAAGCTACAGTGGTGTCTATTTCACTCCATGCCAAATCAACATTAATCTTAAGCCACCCTCGAGAAGGGGCCGCCCATCTCACCAAATGGCGTTGATTTTCTTTGGCATTCTCATTTTGATTAAGCTATTGATTAAATTTCAAATTTGACTTCTCAAGAATTCCCCTCACCTCATCCACAATACTAGAGCATCTAAACATCCTCTCATTTCTACAACTCCAAATTAAATAGAAAAATGTCACCATAATCAAGGCAACTTTCCTTTTAACAAAACCATCTACTATTGCATTTGCTTAGGGGCTAAGATAGAGGTCCATAAATCACACAACCCCTATTTGCTTTATCCTCCTTGGGGAAAAGAATCTCCCTAGTCAATAAGATATTAGAATGAAGCCTCTATATAAAGATTTTATGGTTTAATAGACCTTGCTTCTTTATAGAAACTTCAATTCTCTCCTTAAAATTGTCCTCCGTTGTCCGTTTTCAATTAGCTCATAGCAGTCATTAACTAAGAATGTCTCACTTCTGATGGTTGTTCATAGAACTTGTCTTTACAATTAATAGGTGGGCACCTATCATGTTCACCCATTCTAAATCTGAGGACAAGTTTATTCTAATAACTTCAAGGTCCCAATCTCTATTATCTGTTTGCTTTAGACCAATTGCTCTTCTGAACTCTGATATATTTGTTTCCTTTTTAATGATTATAATTTTATCCAAAGATCATGACAGCCAAGGATTCATCGAAATATTTGTAGAGCTTCCATCCTTTATTCTTAAACAAGCTCCTTTTTTGATATTTCTTGTTGTTGACGATAATCCGCCCGAACCCGTCAACCGACTACCCTTTGAGATCCTAATCTAATATAGATGAAGACTGAGCCAATCATTAGAGCACAAGCCAAGAGATTTAAGTACAACCTGGCTGGATTCACACACAGAGTTATCAATTCTCAAAAGGATTTATCTATATCCGAAGATACAAGACTCATTTTATGCATCCAGGTGGTGGAGGCCGATATGGATCCGGGTAGCTATTTTAGTGTAATTATGGATTCCACACAGAATGGAATGGGTTCAACACTTCTTGAATTAAATTAATATCATTAAGAGGTTATGGAATCAAGACAAGGTAGAATCAAAAGCAACCAAAATGGTGATTTACGCATGGAAGGACTTTTGGGCCAAAAATGCTCTATTTCCTGTTGACTTTACTGTAATTTTTTTATTTGGCATTTTCTCTTTATTCCACTCAAGAGAAATGTATGGGAATCATAAATAATCCTATTTGGCATCCTACATGGCACATTGGATCTGATTTGGAGTCCTTACATGTTGGAAATTGGTCAAAGTTAGCTTAATTACCAAACTAGTCAACTAGTTTCCTAATTTGAGTTTGACTTTTTGTTTTAGGAAATTAGTCTTTTATTTGGTTTTTATTTAGTTATTTTCTAGAAAAAACAACTTAGGAAAGTTATTATTTTATTATTTTCATTGTAAATTAAATAATTCCTATTTCAAAATAAGGGAATTAATGAATCCAGATTAGTTTAAGAAAGCATGAAAAATTCGGCTACACTTGTTTCCTAATTCATTTAGGCCGAGTTTTACCTAGTTGCTTAGGGTTTATTATTTTGAGACTTTATCCTTTTTAAGGGCTTATTTTTTAATGAGAATGCACCTTTAATATTATTTAGAAAATTATTTGTGAGAAAAAAATTATCTTTGCTCTCTTTGAACACCTAAAACACCATTAGAAAGTGAGTATTTTAGTTTGACTTATCAATAGGATTTCCATCACCTATTGTGGGGTATTCAATATACCAAGATTTCTAATCATAGATTGATTAGGGGTTGAGGTGAGCATAATAACTTGAACTTAATTTTTCAATTCCGGGCTAATACAATATGGGTTTAGGCGTGAGTCGACCTAGGTTCGTATCATTTGATATCAGAGCCAAGATTTTGTTCAGGTTTAATCTATCTTATTTGCTATAGTTTGTTTTATGTTAATTTGCAATTTTAGCATTAGGTTAAGGTTGCATCTACTCTGCAAGTTCTGCATATAAAAAAAAAAAAATCCTAGTTAAATTAGGTTTCCTTATTTTACCATATTTTTGTCTCCTAGCTTGTTGGTTGTTTTTCATTATTATAGTTGTTAATTTGGTTTATTGTTGATTTTTATTTTCTATTTTAATCCTAATTAGTTGCATTCATATATTAAAAAAAATATATATTTGAAGCATATTGCACAAATCCTAAAAATTATGCAATTTGTTTTTGTTTGGAGTGTGGTCTTGAGTTTGGAGGAATTTTGGTGTTGGAATAGCAATTTTTTGTTTTTGATTTTTGCTACTAGATTGAGTTTATATTCTGTGAGTAAAAAAAAAAAAATTGAAAAGGTCGTTTTTTTGTTACAATTTGGAGTTTGAATTTGTTGCTGGAAAATTGTTGGTGATAAGTTTAATTAAGATACACTTGTGATCTAGTTGTTGTTTTATGTGTGTTTTAATTAGAACTTTGAGATAATTCTTTAAGTGGAAAAAGACAAGAGAGTGTAAGCTCAAAAAAGGGTTAAAAAGCCATACCTAGTGTGCATATACGAGTGTCGAAACCTTATATTAATTGATCTAAAAGAGAAATTGATTAAAATTAACTCTTCCTTGTGGCTTTAATACTTGGTTACTCATCATAGCCATTTTATATTTCATACACTTACGATTGGAAATCTCACAACGATGATTCATGGTTAGAACATGATACGAACCTAGAATGACCTACGTCTACACCTATATTATATTAGCCCGGATCTAATTATGTTCAAGTTGTAATAGTCATCTTGACCCCTAACCAATCTATGATTAGAAACCTTGGTATAATGTAGACACCACAATAGGTTATGAATATCCTATTGATAAGTCAAACTAAAACACTCATTCACTAATGGTGTTTTGGGTGTTCAAAAGAACAAAGAGAAATTCAATCTCAAAAAATAAATTCAGAATATTATTAATGGTGTGTTCTTTCTCTAAAACATATAGGCTACGAGAAAACAAAATAAAACCCAAAAAGCTAAAGTAAAAACCGGCCATGCCTTGTTGTTTCCTAATGTGGTTGAATTTTCACTCTCTTTCCTAATCTAATTTGGATTAATTAATTCCTTTATTTTGAATTAGCAATTAATTAATTTATAATGAAAATTTTTTTTCTTAGATTTGGTGATGTTAATAAAGCAATTTTGAATAAGAAATCATTGCTGGTCATGATTTATAAAGATGCATATTTAAATGATCAAGCTAATCCTGAAGAACTTGAGTTGCCAAGTTCTATTTCTTCTCTTTTACAGGATTTTGAAGATGTCTTTCTAAGGTGATTCCTAATGGTTTACCACCTATCTGAGGGATTGAACATCAAATTGAGTAATCCTAATAGGCTTGCATATAGGAGTAATCCCGAGGAGACAAAGGAGCTACAAAGGCAAGTAACTCAAATTATTAGATAAATGTTATATTCGTGAAAGCATGAGTCCATGTGTTGTTCCTGTTTTGTTAGTAATTAAAAAAGATGGATCAAGGTGCATATGTGTTGATTGTAGAGCTATAAATATATTACCATTAAGTATAAATATCCAATTCCTAAATTAGATGATATGCTTGATGAATTACATGGTGCATGCATGAAAAACCGCATTTAAACCTAACTATGGGTTGTATGAATGGTTAGTGATGCCTTTTGATTTAACTAATGTACCTAGTACTTTCATGAGGTTAATGAATCATGTCATGCATCCATTCATTAGTAAATTTGTGGTTGTATATTTTGATGATATTTTAGTGTATAGTCGAAACCTTAATGAGCATGTAAGACATCTTAGGCAAGTTTTAAACATTCTTAGGAAAAAAAGGTTATTTACTAATATGGAAAAGTCTACAAAGATGAACTTGTTTTCCTAGGATTTGTTGTGAGTGCTGCAGGTATTAAAGTTGATCAATCCAACGTGCAAGGAATCCAAGAATGGCTAAAACTGACCTCTATCACCCAAGTGAGGATCTTTCATGGTTTGGCTAGTTTCTACCAAAGATTTGTCAAGGATTTTATCACCATCACAGCACCTCTGATCAAAGTTGTAAAGAAGAATGTTGGCTTCAAATGGGGGAAGCACAAGAAAAATCTTTTACTTTGTTGGAAGAAAATTAACTAATGCACCTTTACTAGTTTGGCCTAATTTTTCTAAAATTTTTTGAAATTGAGTGTAGGTATTGGAGTTGTTTTAATGCAAGAAAGAAGACCCATAGCCTACTTTAGTGAGAAATTGAATGGAGCTATCATAAACTACATGACCTGTGACAAAGAGATGTATGATTTGTTGAGAGCTTTGGAGACATGGCAACATTACTTAATGCCGAAAGAGTTTGTGATTCATACATATCATGAATCTTTAAAGCATAATAAAGGTCAAGGGAAGCTCAACCAAAGGTATGCTAAGTGGATTGAGTTCATTGAAACTTTTCCTTATGTCATCCGATACAAAAAACGTAAGGAAAATGTGGTTGCCGGTGCATTATCCTGAAGGTATGTATTGTTTTCTACCTTAAAAGCTAGATTGCTTGGATTTGAATAATTGAAAGAACTTTATGAGCATGATAGTGACTTTGGAGAAATATTTAGGAACTGTACAAAACATGGGTTTAACAAATTTTATATCTTTGAAGGATATTTGTTTAGGGAAAACCAACTTTGTGTGCCTAATTGTAGCATTGTTAGCGAGGGAAGGTTATGGTGGTGATTTAGTGGGTCATTTTGGTGTTTTAAAATCTTTATCCTTGCTGTGAGAACATTTTTATTGGCCTAACATGAGAAGAGATGTGAAGAGAATATGTGAAAGATGCTTAAAATGTCGAAAAGCCAAGTCTAAATTGAAGCTACATGGTTTGTATCATCCTTTGCGAATTTCAACCTTTCCTTGGGTGTATTTGTCTATGGATTTTGTTATTAGTTTACCTAGGTCTAAAACAGGTAAGGATTCAATTTTTGTTGTTATGGATAGATTTTCTAAGATGGCACATTTTATGGCATGTAATAAAACTGATGATGCATCTAATGTTGCTAATGTATTCTTTTAAGGAAATTGTGAGGTTGCATGGTATGCCTAGAACTATTGTTTCGAATAGGGATGCTAAATTCTTAAGTTATTTTGGAAAAATTTATGGGCTAAGTTAGGAACTAAACTTTTATTTTCAACCACTTGTCATGCACAAACAGGGGGACAAACTAAAGTAGTAAACAAGACTTTATCTGCACTGTTAAATGCTTTAATTAGTAGGAATTTAAGAACATGGGAAGAATGTTTGTCACATGTTGAATTTGCTTAAAATAGATCTTTGCATTCAGCTACTTAAGATACTCCATTTGAATTTGTTTATGGTTTTAATCATTTGACTCCATTAGATTTAATACCTTTACCTTTAAGCGAAAGTGCTAATCTAAATGGAAAGTATAAAGTTGATTTTGCGAAGCAGGTTCATGAAAAGACAAAGGCAAATATTGAGAGGAGGATCGAGCAATATGCAAGGAATGCTAACTAAGGCCGAAGAATAAAGGTTGTTTTTGAACCTGGAGATTGGGTTTTATTGCATTTAAGAAATGAGAGGTTTTCTAAGTAAAGAAAGTCCAAGCATATGCCGCATGGAGATAGACCTTTTCAAGTTTTAAAGCGAATTAATGAGAATGCTTATAAATTTGACTTAACGGGTGAGTATAATCTTAGTGCTATATTTAGTGTTGCTAATTTATCTCATTTTTCTGCAGGTGATGATTTTGTTTTGAGGTCAAATCCTTTTTAAGAGGAAGGGAATGATGAGAATCCGCCCGAACTCGTACAACTGACTACCCTCTGGGGTGCAAATCCAATACAGATGAAAACCGGGCCAATCACTAGAGCATAAGCTGAGAGATTTAAAGACAACCTAGTTGGATTCATACAAGGAGTTATCAATTCTCAAAACGATTTATCCATATCCGAAGATAAAAGACCCATTTTATGCATCCAGGTGGTGGTGGTCTATACAAATCTTGTAGCTGTTTTAGTGCAATTATGGATTCTGGGTAGCATGAAATGGGTTCAACACTTCTTGAATTCAATTAATATCATTAAGAGGTCATAGAATCAAGGCAACGCAGAATCAAAAGAAACCAAAATGGTGATTTGCGCATGGAAGGACTTTTCAGCCAAAAATGTTGTATTTGCCGCTGGCTTTACTGTATTTTGTTGACTTGGCATTTTCTCTTTGAGTTTAGTAGTCAAACTAGTCAAGTAGTTTCCTAATTTGAGTTTGACTTTTTGTTTTAGAAAATTAGTATTTTATTTGGTTTTTATTTACTTATTTTCTGGACAAAACAATTTAGGAAAGTTATTATTTTATTATCTCCATTGTAAATTAATTAATTCCTAATTCAAAATAAAGAAATTAATTAATCCAAATTAGTTTAGGAAAGCATAAATAATTCGGCCACACTTGTTTCCTAATTCCTTTGGGGCAAATTTTACCTAGTTGTTTAGGGTTTATTCTTTTATGACTTTAGCATATTTAAGGACTTATTTTTCAATGAGAATACACCGTTAATATTATTCAAAAAATTATTTATGAGAAAAGAATTCTCTTTGTTCTCTTTGAACACCTAAAACACCATTAGAGAGTGAGTGTTTTAGTTTGACTTATCAATAGGAGTTCCATCACCTATTCTAGCATTTTCAATATACCAAGGTTTCTAGTCACCGGTTGGTTAGGGGTTGAGGTGATCATAATAACTTGAACTTAATTTATCGATTTCGGGCTAATATAATATGAGTTGAGGTGCAAATCGATCTAGATTCATATCAGTTGTACCTAAAATTCCTCTTCACAGCGTGGAGTCCCACTTTATGGCTTACAATTAAAAAGTTACCATTATGGAAATATTTTGCCTTCAACATCTTCACCCAAAAGCTATCTTCATCATTTGCTATTTTCCATCGCAACTTGCACAATAAAGTTAGGTCAATGTTCTTGAATAATCTAAAACCCAACCACCTTTCAAATTTGGTAGCTAGATTGATTTCTTGTTTCTAAGAGTTAAGAAACGATTGCTTCCTAATTACTTCCCCCACTAGAACCTCCTTGTCAGAGTAGCCAAATCATCACACACATTGTTTGGCATCTTAAAAATTGTCATTGAATAAATTGGAATGGCTTGTATGTTGAATTAATCAAGGTTACCTTTCTTGCACACGAAAGAAAATGATCCTGCCGTTCTTCCAACCTGCTTTGAACTCTTTCTTTCAGATTTGTTAAATCTTTTGATTTATTCCTTCAAAGGAATATAAAATCACCCTAACTAAACAAAATTAGACTGCAAATCTCTAATACCCAAGTTTTCTTTAATAGTCATTCACATAACCTACCAAATTTTGGGGGAAAACAAAATTCCAGATTTTTCCATGTTGACCTCTTGCCTAGATCAAAGCCCATAAAGCCTTAATACGTAGCAAACATTGATGCATTTTGCACATTTTCTACATATAGTAAATGGAATCTTAAATCCTTGCAACCTTTTATTTTCTTCCTCCTTGTAGGGAATTCTTGAATAAATCTCCAAGCACATAATGAATAGATATGGTGACAGTGAGTTTCCTTTTGAAAGACCCATTGTTGGATTAGCAGTACCCACCATTCCTCCATTTAATAGCACATTATATTCCACCATCACCAGAAGGTTAGGAATTAATTATTTAACTCCTTTGAAAAGCCTTACACTTCTAGAACACGATGAAAAAAATACCGCTCAGCCTATCATAGGCTTTCTTCATATCTAGCTTGATTAGCATCAGTTCATTCCTTCCTTTACATTTTTGATCTTGTGAACCAATTCTTGGGCTACCACTTTATTTTCTGCTATCCATTTTGGGGAAATAATCCTAGGAAGAAAATTCTAAAGCCTATTAACAATAATCTTCAATACCACTTTTACATAAATTTGCACAACCTATTAACAATAATCTTTGATACGAGTTTTACATAAATTTGGACAATCTGATGGGTCAAGTATGAAAAAGGTCTAGGGCTGCTTTATCTTAAGAATAAGAACAATAAAAGTTCTATTTCTTCCAGTTGAAATTGCTCCTATTTGCAAGCCTTTTGAACAAACTCAATAACTTGATTATGTATAGTCTGCCGACAATATCGAAAGAAAATACTAGAGTAGCTATCTGGCCGCAAAGTCATGGCTGGATGAAGATTCCATACTACCCCTTTCAGGTCCTCTAAAAGGGATTCTCATAAGATTTATGTTTTCTTCCACCAAAATACGTAATGATTATATATCTAAAAAAGAAATCATTTAGGTAAGCGGAATTTGAGGATGAACACAGATTTGTAAAGTTTTAAAAAAATAATCTTAGATGCTTCTTTGACTTTTTTAATTGACATTTCCCATCTTTGATAGCTATAATTCAGTTTCGTCTCTCCTTGCAATAATCTAACATGAAAAAGGAGAATTTAGGTCCCCATCTTATGGCCAATTCTCTATTTATTATTTTTTTATATAGGTATTCTCCAGCCTATTTCTTTGAATTTTGAATTAATTTTCTAACAATGGCATTCTACTAGAGCTTAGGGTATATTGCGAGCACCAACTCTGAAACTTTTCCTCCAACTCCCTCATACATGATTGGACATGGCCAAAAAAATTTTTGTTCCACTTCCATAAAGCTCTCAAAGTTTTTGCGAACATTTGGAGCAATATCTAGGCCCCATATATCCATAGGTTCACTCATTCCAAGCTTCCTCTACTATCTTTTTCCTTTAAACATCCACAGTTTTGGTTACAAGGAATTAAAATAATCTATTTGTTATTGCTTTCCCATCTTTAGACTTCAACCATATATGGGAATGATATAATTCTTCAACAACAACATCCTCTATAAAAGATTCACTATGCAGAGATAGCCATCTCTGATTTGCTAATGCTTGATCCAATCTCACTTCCATGTATATCGATTAAGGACTTAAACAATTGTTATTGGAAAAATTGTTGTTGACTAGGAAATTGAGCAGATACACCATTATGGACATTATTAATAGGGTATGGAAGTTAAATGGCTGAGTACACATCAAGAAATTACAATCAAATTTTTTTAAGTTCAAGTTCATAAATCTAAAGGACCAAAACAACATATTCTGAATGAGACCTTAGTCCCTTGATGGAGCTAATCTAATCCTTGAAGAATGGCTAACTGGAAAAGCTTTTAGTGAGATTGTGTTCCATACCTCTACTTTTTGGGTACAGGCACATGGCCTACCACTAAGCTTCATGAATAGGAGTAATACAATCAATATGAAAGAGTAGTTCAAGGACCTACATCCAGAGTTGGTAAACAAGAGGTGATTTTCATTAGATCAGCATATACATTTCAAGGTAAGACTAGATTTCAACTACTCAATGCTAGTTTTAGGACAGAGGCAATGAGATATGGGTCCATTTTAAGGGGGAGTGGCTATCTGACTTTTGCAATAGAAGTGGGATTATAGATCATGTCATCGAAAATTGTAGATGTGGAAAACTAGTTGATACGAACCTAGGACGACCTGCTCCTAAACCCGTATTATATTAGCCCGGATCTTTAATTAAGTTCAAGTTCTAATGGAATGGACCTCAACCCCTAACCAACCTGTGGTTAGAAACCTTGGTATAATGTGGACGCCACAATAGGGGATGGAAAACCTATTGATAAGTCAAGCTAAAATAACCAATTTTCTAATGGTGTTTTAGGTGTTCTCAAAGAACAAAGAGATAATTAATCTCACAAGTATTTTCTTAATCAAATCAAAGTTGTATTCATCTTGAAAAATAAGCCTTTAAATAGGCTACAAAGCCACGAAATAAAACCCTAGAACATAAAGAAAACCAGCCACCACACATAAAGAAACCTAGTTGGCCGAAACTATACTTCCTTTCCTAATCTAAGTTTGATTAATTAATTCCTTTACATTAAATTAGGAATTAATTAATTTACAATGGAAAGAATAAAATAAAAACCTTCCTAAAGTTATTTTTCCAGAAAATAAATAAATAAAAGCCAAAAAGTAATGGTAGTTTCCTAAAACAAAAAGTAAAAACAAATTAGGAAACTAAAAATGCTAGCCTTTTTGATCAAGTTGACTTTGATCAATCTTCGACCTCTTTGAGCTTCAAATCAGCTTCTAGATGATTTGTAGGATGCCAAATAAGCTGAATATGAAGTCCCACACGTTGCCCATGCTTGAAAAAATAAGAAAAGGCTAATACAGTAAAATACAGTAAAGCCAGCAAGCAATACAGCAAATTCGGCCAAATTGTTGAGGCTGTCCGTACAAGCCCTTTTTTATTGCATTTGAGGCTGCTTTAACTTGATTCCATGACCTATTAGGCATATGTATTGAACCCATAAAGCATTGGAACCATTTCATGTTTCCCGGACTCCAAAAATGTACCAAAACAGCACCCGGGTCCGTATCGGCTTCCACCACTTGGATGCTTAGAATGGGCATTGTATCTTCAAGTATGGACATGCTCTGTTGAGATTGATTACCCTCTGTATAAATACTCCCAGGTTGCCCTTAAATTTCTTAATTTGAGCTCTTGTGATTGGCCTAGTCTTCATCCGTGTCGAGTCAGCACCCCAACGGGTTATCGGTGGATCGGGCTCGGGCGGAATCACATCATTCCCCTCCTCTTGAAAAGGATTTGTCCTCAAATCAAGATCATCATCTGCAGCAAAAGGAGTTAAATCAGCAACATTAAATGCAGCACTCATGTTATACTCACCCGGTAAATCAAGCTTGTAGGCATTCTTGTTAATCGGCTCCAAAACTTGTAAAAGTCCATCCATAGGCGGCATGAGCTTTGACTTTCTTTGTTTAGGAAACCTTTCCTTTCGTAAGTGCAACCAAACCAATTCTCTTGGGTCAAACACTATTACAACAAAATCTAGAAATACATGCTCATTATGGTAAAAATTACAATTTTTAAAGTTAGCAAACAATATTTCCCAAATTTTCAAATTACCACTAAGTAAAGCTCTCAACAATGCAGATAAACTTCTATGCAATAAAGACATCTTTAAATAAGTATCTTTAAAATTCATGGTTAGCAATGATTTCTTATTCATAATTACTTTATTAACATCACCAAAGCTAAGATAAAAATTTATATTTTTCCTTTCTTGTCTTCCTTTTCCTTTCTCACTCACAGTCATCTCACCTTCCTCACTCTCGGCTTTTGCACCAAATTTCTCACTCTTAGTTTTATTAAATTTTTTCCACACAACCTGAGTATTAGAAGACTTACCTTGGACAGCAAGCTCACCTTTTCCCTCTTGATTGGATGGTAGTCCACTTGGAATTTCATTTAGGAAGACATCTCCAAATTCCTTCAAAAGAGAAATCATTGAACTTAGCAATTCAAGTTCTTCAAAGTTAGTTTGATCATTAAAATAATTTTCTTTATAAATCATGACCAGAAAAGGTTTCTTACACTCAATAACCTTATTAATATCCCCTAAACTCAAATAAAAGTTGCTACTTGACCTTTCTTTTCTTTCTTTTTCTTTTTCTCTCTCGGATTGGCGCAAACCTTCGGATTTCCCTTCCTTCTCCAAGCTCTCGGGTTTGCCACTTTCTTTCCCCTCTATTTCAGTTTTTCCTTGATCTTTCCACTTAATATGAGTCTTAGAAACCTTACATTGATCAGCAACCTCATTCTTACCTTCTTGAAAGGATGGTGAAGCCGTTGGTGCCATAATTGCTTTTTCCTTGAGCTTTTCGTCTTCTCTCCTTTGTTGCATTTGTAATTGGTCTTTGTAAACCTCTTTAGGAGATAATGGTTCCAGCATGACCTTCTTACCTTTAAACCTGAAAATAATACTATT
Organism: Ziziphus jujuba; assembly: GCF_031755915.1. Lineage (NCBI taxonomy): Eukaryota > Viridiplantae > Streptophyta > Magnoliopsida > Rosales > Rhamnaceae > Ziziphus > Ziziphus jujuba. The sequence goes on along the minus strand of NC_083383.1, from coordinate 19,673,684 downwards.
TTCTCGACCAAAATGAGTAGCATCTTTATCAAATTGCCATGGTCTACCTAATAGTATATGTCCAGCAATCATGGGTACAATATCACATAAGACTACATCCTCATATCTACCTATACTAAATTTTACTTTGGCTTGTTTGTTTACTTTCATCTCACCACTATCATTAAGCCATTGTAATCTATATGGTTCAGGATGTTTTATTGTTTTTAAGCCCAATTTATCAACTACAAGGTTACTTATTACATTAGTACAACTTCTACTATCAATAATCATACTACAAATCTTACCTTGAATTTCACATTGGGTGTGGAAGATGTTCTCTCTTTGAATTTCATCTTCATCTTTGTATGCAGCAAGTACTCTCATAGAAAGCAAGTTTAATTCAGCATTGGATGCTTGCAAGGTTTTGGGTTCATCCTCCAAGTCCTCCTCCTCTTGCTTGGCTTCATCCTCACTTTCTTCACTTTTCGATTCTAGCTCGTCATTGCCCTTTAACACCATGATTCTTCTATTCGGGCATTGGCTATCAATGTGTCATCGTCCCTGGCACTTAAAACACACAACATCATGAGTTCTAGAAGGTTTAGGATCTAATTTTACCTCATTCTTTGGTGCTTGGACAGATTCGGTTCTAGTCTCCTTCCTTGGCCAATTTGAACTTTCTTCTTTGACTTTCGGCTTTGGCTTGCTTTCATAGATGGGAATGTTCCACCAGCCACTTGAATTGGACCTTCCACTGTTTGAAACACCTCCAAACCATGATCTTACACCCTTCCTCTTGAATTGATGCTCTAATTTAATAGCCACATGCAACATCTCCTCCAATTCCACATATTGTTGCAATTCTAGTCGATTGGCTATTTCACGATTCAAACCACCAAGAAACCTTGCCATGGTTGCTTCCCTATCTTCATTCAAGTTCAATCTCTTTATAAGCATCTCCATCTCCTTGTAATAATCCTCCACGGATCCATGTCCTTGAGATAGAGATTGAAGTCTTTGATGCAGCAACCTATGATAGTGTGATGGTACGAATCGCTTCCGCATGGCTCCTTTCATTTGTCGCCATGTAGTAATCAAGTCATCACCAACTCTCCTTTGGGTGTTTTGCTCATTGGTCCACCATTGGAGTGCATAATGGCCAAACTCCATTGCTGCCAATTTCACCTTCTTAGCCTCTGAATAATTATGGCGGTCAAATATCATCTCCATCTTTTCTTCCCACTCCAAATATGCTTCGGGGTCACTTTTTCCCATGAATGGTGGGATGTTGATCTTGATATTGCTAAGATTGTCATCTGTTTCTTCCCTCCTATATCTTCCATGGCCAGCTCTATCTTGGACAGCAAAAGTTTCATCCATACCTTCCTCAAAGTCTCCACCGAATGGCTCCTCATCAAATTCCTCTCTCGATCTTTCGCGACCTCCTCGTCCTCGGCCTCGTCCTCCATGGAATTCTTGCCTATTTCTTGTGTTCGGAATTCCTTGTGAGGCTTCTAGTCTTCCCACTCTTTGATTTACATGCTCAACTTGAGCACTAACCCGCTGTATTGATTCCAAGACAGCTCTCATATCCACTTGGTCTCCACTCCCGGTAGCTCGGTCATCGCCATGGAATGCTACGGACTCTTCCTCATTGATCCTCAAGGGTGGATCCCCTCTTCTTATTCTAGAATCTGCCATGTTAGTAAAATACTGCAAAAATAAAATAAATCCTCACAATATTCACTCCCTCACGTGTTTCACTCAAACAAGGTCTCGTCACTCGTGTTTGCATACTAGTTTCGGCTTTTACCCTCTTTTAAGCTCTCACACTCTTGCCTTTTTCCACTCAATAAATTATCCACTCAATAAATTATCTCAAAGTTCTAATTAAAACACCCACAAAACAGCAATTAGATCACTAGTATGTTTTAATTAAACTTATCAACAAAGCAGTAGCAAAAATTAGGCAATACCGAAAGAATCCAACAAATCCTAATTTTTCGGCTTTCTAGACAAGAAAACTCAAAATAATGGGAAAACGTTGGAATTTTTGAAAACTGCACCAGATGGTAGTAGATTATGAGTTCAAGAATAAAATTCCAGAAAAAGAAATTCAAATACGAACAAGAATCAAAGAGAACAAAAATATAGAAAAGTGTTGGTTGTTGTTCTTGTAATTCAAGTTTTGTATCAATTCCTTTATCTAATTTTAATCCAAATAATTTAAGCACCCAAAATCCAAATATCCAGCAGCAAAAATAATTCTCCAGCAACTCAAATATTGAATAAATAATAAAAAACCAGCAGCTCCAACAAGATTCCAGCAAACAAATCAAACTCCAACAAACCGAAATATTTTTTTTTTCTTTTTTTTTTTTTATTCGGCTTTACCTTTTTTTTTTTTTTTCACTCACAGAACATAAACAACTGCAGTAGCAAGAATAATTACCAAAATTACAATTCCACCTCCAAAACAAACACCAAACCCGTGACTTCCAAATAAACAAAATGTGCAGTTTTTTTTTTTTTTTAAATGTTGCCGCAAACTTCTTTTTTTTTTTTTCTTGTTTTTTTTTTTTTTTTTTGAATATATGAATGCAAATATTTAAGACTAAAACAGCAAAGAAAAATCAACAAAAACCAAATTAACAAGCACAATGATAAAAGACAACCAACAAACTAGGAAACAAAAATACGATAAAACTAGGAAATCCTAATTCAACTAGGAATGAATTATTATTTTTTTTTTTAAGATGCAGAACGTGTAGGGGATGGATGCAACCTTAACCTAATGCTAAAATTGCAGAATAACACAAAAACAAATAAAACAAATAAAGATAGATCAAACCTGAACAAAATTTAGCTCTGATACCAAATGATACGAACCTAGGACGACCTGCTTCTAAACCCGTATTATATTAGCCCGGATCTTTAATTAAGTTCAAGTTCTAATGGAATGGACCTCAACCCCTAACCAACCTGTGGTTAGAAACCTTGGTATAATGTGGACGCCACAATAGGGGATGGAAAACCTATTGATAAGTCAAGCTAAAATAACCAATTCTCTAATGGTGTTTTAGGTGTTCTCAAAGAACAAAGAGATAATTAATCTCACAAGTATTTTCTTAATCAAATCAAAGTTGTATTCATCTTGAAAAATAAGCCTTTAAATAGGCTACAAAGCCACGAAATAAAACCCTATAACATAAAGAAAACCAGCCACCACACATAAAGAAACCTAGTTGGCCGAAACTATACTTCCTTTCCTAATCTAAGTTTGATTAATTAATTCATTTATATTAAATTAGGAATTAATTAATTTACAATGGAAAGAATAAAATAAAAACCTTCCTAAAGTTATTTTTCCAGAAAATAAATAAATAAAAGCCAAAAAGTAATGGAAGTTTCCTAAAACAAAAAGTAAAAACAAATTAGGAAACTAAAAATGCTAGCCTTTTTGATCAAGTTGAATTTGATCAATCTTCGACCTCTTTGAGCTTCAAATCAGCTTCTAGATGATTTGTAGGATGCCAAATAAGCTGAATATGAAGTCCCACACGTTGCCCATGCTTGGAAAAATAAGAAAAGGCTAATACAGTAAAATACAGTAAAGCCAGCAAGCAATACAGCAAATTCGGCCAAATTGTTGAGGCTGTCCGTACAAGCCCTTTTTTATTGCATTTGAGGCTGCTTTAACTTGATTCCATGACCTATTAGGCATATGTATTGAACCCATAAAGCATTGGAACCATTTCATGTTTCCCGGACTCCAAAAATGTACCAAAACAGCACCCGGGTCCGTATCGGCTTCCACCACTTGGATGCTTAGAATGGGCATTGTATCTTCAAGTATGGACATGCTCTGTTGAGATTGATTACCCTCTGTATAAATACTCCCAGGTTGCCCTTAAATTTCTTAATTTGAGCTCTTGTGATTGGCCTAGTCTTCATCCGTGTCGAGTCAGCACCCCAATGGGTTATCGGTGGATCGGGCTCGGGCGGAATCACATCACTAGTGACTACCAAATAAAGCGTAAGGATTGTAGCTAGATCATATGGGCCATGGTTGAGAGTAGGGAATGAAGAGACATTGAGTTTTCTATGTTTCCTAAGAAATGAGGATCATCAATATTGGTTAGTGGTGAACAGGAGTTACTGAGAGAAAGACAGCAAAAGTATGACATCTACTTTTGTGAAATGGGAAAAACAAATTGGCCAATATTGGAGGAAACTTTCTCATATAAGGAAGGACATGACAATCATACTGAACAAGATCCAAAAGAAGATAATGCAGAGCTATTCAAAACCTTATTGGCATTAAGCCCAAAATTGAAATCATTATATTTTACACTTGAAAGGCAAGGATTGGGAAATAGTGTAGTGCTTCATGCTTAAGTTATCAGATTTTTAAAAGGGCATGTGACCTGCTATATAGTCTTTTCGCCAAAAGGCCTCAAATATCTTAAAGCACATAAAATTCTATTAGGACTCACCCAGGATCCCTTTTTGGAATGCTAAACAAGACCTGATCCTAAGAAAAACTTTATCAGACCGTCCTAAAGGAGATCCGGTAGCATTTCCCCTAAGCGTAGAGCATGTCCCATAAACCACCTGCACGAAAACACACTTCTATATAGTATCACCTTATCCCTCCCACCTTACTACAAATAATTCCACAAGTTTTCAAGGTTTCTATAATAAAAATAAAGATATGATACCTACGTAGACAGGAGAAATAACTAAATAAAGACACAGATACCTTTTTATTTTGCATCCGTCCACACCATCCACTTAGTGCCTACATTTCAAATACATTTCAATATCATTTTACAAATATACCAATGCGTAATAGAGAAAGAATGGTAACAAAACAACAACCACATTAACAATAATAATAGTAATCATTTGAACGATAATAATAGTATTAATATAACTTGCCTACGTGCTACTATATAACCATGCTTGCCCAAAGGGTATCATACTTGCCCAAACGCTATCAGTAGTCCAATGGCTATCACATAACCACATCTGCCCAAGAGCTATCTCACCTGCCTAAAGGATATCACTTGCCTAAAGGCTATTATACTTACTCAAAGATACCATATGGTAATAATGATGATGATAATAATAATAATAATGATAATGATAATAATAATAATAATACCGAATGAAAATAATAATAATAACAATTACAATAATCTCAATAATTATTAATAATAATAATAACTACAATAATAATTGACAGCAATTTCATTGATAAATACCGTTGATATAGAAAATAGTGGCAACAATAATTATAATAATGGTAATAATGAAAATAAAAACAATAGAAATAATCAAAATAATTAATAAATATATAAATAAATAATAATAACAATAATAATAACAATGTTAATAATAACAATAATATCTATAATAGTAAAAACAATAAGGCATATAAAAATAATATTAGAATATCAAATAATGAATAGATAAGGTAGCATAAGATAAAACAATATTTCAAAATTCATAAACATTCTACGAAATACGTACACTCGTATTGGAGGTACATACGATACCGTTTAACATGAACCGTGACCTATGATTCCAGCTGTCGACGGTACTCTACTACCAATATAGACCAGGGGTGGTTGCCCATATTGGCCGTTTGATCCCTTGGACTTGCATGCAACATAGTTATGAAGCTAGCTCTTCATGGAAGAAATCGGATCGTCGTCCCCGTATGGTATAATGCATACAAACATAATATAATGTAACATATATATATATATATATATAAAGATACTTGATGCACCATACTATATACCAGTGGTGTTAGACAGTACCTAGCATCCTGAGTGCTACTTGATTGATGAGAATCCACCTGGACCTGCGCAACCGACAACCCACTAGAGTGCTGACCCGATACGGATGAAGACCGGGCCAATCACTAGAGCTCAAGCCAAGAGATTTAAGGACAACCTTGCTGCCTTTAGACACTAAGTAATTACCTCTCAAATGGGCTAGTCAATACCCAAAGATACAAGACTCATTTTAAGCATCCAAGTGGTGGAGGCTGATACGGATCAGGTAGCTGTTTTTGTGCAAATATGGACTCCGGGCAGCAAGAAATGATTCCAACACTTTATGGAATCAAGGAATATAAATAGGAGGTCATGGAATCAAGCCAAGGCATAATCAAAAGCAATAAAAAAGGGCTTGTGTGCATAAAGGAAAAGTGGCCGGTTTTGTTGGATGTTGTTGTTGGCTTTACTGTATTTTGCTAAGTCAGTATTTTCTCTTTGTTCCAATCAAGGGCAACGTCTGAGACTTAATGATCATCCTATCTGGTACAGTAATTTCTCTTTGTTCCAATCAAGGGCAACGTCTGAGACTTAATGATCATCCTATCTGGCATCCTAAAAGGCATATGGAAGCTGATTTGGAGCTTAAATTGCTCAAAGATTGGTCAAAGACAGCGTAGTTAGAAAGATAGTCAATTTGTTTCCTAATTTGATTTTGACTTTTTGTTTTAGGAAATTAGTCTCTTATTTGGTTTCTATTTATTTATTTGCTAGACAAATCAACTTAGGAAAGTTATTGTTTTATAATTTCCATTGTATATTAATTAATTCTTAATTCAAAATAAAGAAATTAATTAATCAAAACTAGATTAGAAAAGGAGACAGAAAATTCGGCCAAGCTTGTTTCCTAATCTACATGGCTGCTTTTGTCCTAGGTTTTTAGGGTTTATTTTTTTGTGAATCTAGCCTATTTAAGGGCTTATTTTTTAGGAAGAACACACCTTCAATATTATTTAGAAAATTAATTGTGAGATAGAATTCTCTTTATTCTCTTTGAACACCTAAAAGACCATCAGAGAGTGAGTGTTTCAATTTTGAGTTACCAATAGGACTTCCATAAGCTATTGTGGTGTCTTCATTATATCAAGGTTTCTAATCATAGGTTGGTTAGGGGTTAAGGTTTTCCTATGAGAAATTGAACTTAATTGAGATCCGGACTACTATAATACAGGTTTAGGCGCAAGCCAACCTAATTTCGTATCACTGACGGGGAAGTTAAAGAGAGAAACCTGCCATCGGTCCCCTTGGCATCCCACAGCACCAATTGCTTATAATCTACCATGGCTAACAGTCGACCGCGAGGGCGGTTGGTGCTCACTGTGCACTATTGATGTGATTCCGCCCGAGCCCGCTCAACCGATAACCCGCTGGGGTGCTGACTCGACACGGATGAAGACTAGGCTAATCACAAGAGCTCAAATTAAGAGATTTAAGGACAAACTGGAAGTATTTATACAGGGGGTAATCAATCTCAACAGAGCTTGTCCATACTTGAAGATACAAAGCCTATTCTAAGCGTCCAAGTGGTGGAAGCCGATACGGACCCGGGTGACGGTTTTGGTACATTTTTGGAGTCCGAGAAGCATGAAATGGTTCCAATGCTTTATGGGTTCAATACATATGCCTAAGAGGTCATGGAATCAAGTTAAAGCAGCCTCAAATGCAATCAAAAAGGGCTTGTACGGACAGCTTCAACAATTTGGCCGAATTTGCTGTATTGCTTGCTGGCTTTACTGTATTTTACTGTATTAGCCTTTTCTTAATTTTCCAAGCATGGGAAACGTGTGGGCCTTCATATTCAGCTTATTTGGCATCCTAAAAAGAATCTAGAAGCTGATTTGAAGCTTAAAGAGGTCAAAGATTGATCAAAGTCAACTTGATCAAAAAGGCTAGCCTTTTTAGTTTCCTAATTTGTTTTTACTTTTTGTTTTAGGAAACTACCATTACTTTTTGGCTTTTATTTATTATTTTCTGGAAAAATAACTTTAGGAAGGTTTTTATTTTATTCTTTCCATTGTAAATTAATTAATTCCTAATTTAATATAAAGGAATTAATTAATCAAACTTAGATTAGGAAAGGAAGTATAGTTTCAGCCAACTAGGTTTCTTTATGTGTGGTGGCTGGTTTTTCTTTATTTTAGGGTTTTATTTCGTGGCTTTGTAGCCTATTTAAAGGCTTATTTTTCAATAAGAATACAACTTTGATTTGATTAAGAAAATACTTGTGAGATTAATTATCTCTTTGTTCTTTGAGAACACCTAAAACACCATTAGAGAATTGGTTGTTTTAGCTTGACTTATCAATAGGCTTTCCATCCCCTATTGTGGCGTCTGCATTATACCAAGGTTTCTAACCACAGGTTGGTTAGGGGTTGTGGTCCATTCCATTAGAACTTGAACTTAATTAAAGATCCGGGCTAATATAATACGGGTTTAGGAGCAGCTCGTCCTAGGTTCGTATCACTATACTTGTTATACTTCGAACCTATAGCTCTCATAGGATGACCATACATATATAGACATTAATCCATAATGACAGCCATCCCACAGCTAAAGAAGAGACGACTAGTGCCAACTTTGCATTATACCTGCCAACCCTCATAGGGATAACCTTGAATATAATCTGTACACTGATCCATAACAGCCTCTTGTCGCTTAGGAAGGGGCGGCTAATACTTACTGTACAATATACTTGCCAACCTTCAGGTTTATGGCACCCATATGATAGCCATAATATAATAAACAATCATCCTTGTCATGAAAGGGGGTAGCTGATGCTCACTCTGCATTATACTTACCTACCTTCAAGTCCATGAGTTCCACAAGATGTTCATGCACACTTGCGCGCTATCAACAATACATTACAGAACACCAGTATTATATGGTGCATCTAAAAACTATAAAAAAATTTATAATGTTATAAAATATCAAATTTTCATAAAATATAATTGAATTGTGCACTTTTATCAAATCCATAAAATTTCATATTCTCTTTTAATCCATCATCACGAATCCATCAATTCAAAATTTTCAATTTTTATCACCGTAATACCAAATACATAAATAAATAAATGTATAGAATATTCTTAATCACAGTAATTTAATATATTTATTTTCTTAAACATTCAAATCAATTTATACCAAAAATATCATTAAGACCACACAAAAATTTGCACATAATTAAATGCAGAAGAATGCATTTTATTATGTGTCATCACCTCAACAGTAAAATTAACAATAATTTAACAGCAATTCAAAACTATAATTTTCTAAATTTTGAAAATACCAATTCAAGTCCATACTTATTTAAAATCCTTAAGGAAAAGTCATCTTCCCCATATCTTCCTTCCATCAGATTTTTCTAAAGCATGAATAACATCATTAAGATCTCCAACTAAAATGCATGGCTATGTATTTGCCTAAAAAACCTTTTCCATTAGTATGGCACACATATAGCCTCTATGGCTCCTATGTCCCCCTATTCAACACTCCTAATAAAAGGTTCTGTCTGTTCTCCATAAAACCTGTAAATTCATTTCCTCCAACCAAAGCAATATTTGACCTTCGCCAAGCCACGAGCCTTTACTACTTAAATATTTTAAAATTCAAGTTTTCTTCTTGCTTCTTCATGTACTGCTCCTTACATTTTGTTTCCATTAAAAAATGAAATTTAGGGATTTTTTTCCCTCTAAACCAAGCTATTAAAGGCATGCACCTATCGTATTAGGATTGTCCAAACCCTTATGATTCCATGAGATTAGACTCAAGGAGTTAGGGGGGTGTGATTCAACCCACCTCCTCAAAGTAAGAAAAATCTAACTTGAAATGTTTGGGGCTTTGAGCACCTTAAGAGCTTGACTTATATTTATGATCACTATTGAAGACTATCAGTAGCAAATTTGACGACCCTTTTCCATGATCCTTCTTGGTAGATTTCTTCCACAACCATTTGGATTTCACCCTTGTAATTCCTTCTTCACACGTTTTCTACTTGAAGACTTGAGTTGTAGGCTCTTGGATGTCAATGAATAAACCTTTAAGACTATCAACAAGTGAATTAGTATTTATAGGAATAGATCCCTCCTTAGCAATTGTGTCTTGTGTAGCCTTCTCATTTGAGGAGCCCACCATATAGAATTGAGCTACTCTCTCTTACTTCTATTAATCTTTAACCACCTTCCATATTTGCAATTCTAGTTAGGCCCATTAATTAAGATTTAAAGCCCAACTAATTATAAAAGTCATCCTCAACCTCCAATAATTTGATATTTTCTTGCTATTGGGTCGCATTTGTAACGTCCTGACCTAAGAAAATGCCCTATGTTTGAATTTTTGACCAAGATTGACTGGGGTTGACCAAGTAGGTTCTACAGTTGACTTTATTCCGTGGGTGAAATTTTGTGTTGACTGAGGTACCATGGCAAAGTACTTGTTGACATGAGTTTGTAGACTAGTGGTACGCCTAATTTGGCTCTGCAATTAAAAAGTTACGAGTCTGTAAATTTATATCTATTTTTACCGGGATTGATTTTATCGAATAGTGGAATATTCAAATGAATCTTTGATTTGTGTCATGTGTTACCAGTTGGGATGCACCACACGTCACATTTACAAAGTGCCACTTTCATCCCTAATATAATATTATATCATTATATTATTATATTTATTAATTATTATTATTATTATTTTCTTTTCTTTTTCTTTTTCTTTTTTCCTTTTCTCTTTTCCCCTACATGGGGGAAGCACCTTTTCGTTTCCCTTGTTTTTCTTCCTTTCTTCTCCTCTCTCTCTCTCTCCCTGTCACTATTTCTCTCATAGGTTGGCAAGAAATTCAATAATTCTAGCCACACGTTGCTCACACAAGTTGGTTGCTGGCATAGCCCAGTCACCAGCGAGCTTAGGTGGTTGGCCGGCAAAGCCATTTTCCAGTGATTTTGTCGTTTGACCTCCCAATCCGAGTTCATGCCCTCTCCCCCTATTTTGAAACCCCTAATCTCAAAAATGACCTCCATTCATCTAAACTGTAAAGGGTTTTTGAGATACATAGAGATAAAGTTTGGCCGAAACTTTTCGTCCATTTTTCGATCACCACTAGTGAAATTGTGGCCAATGAAGATTAGTAATGTGTTTCTTATCCTCTTAGCTTTCTATTGGTACCTTGTTTGTGAATTTTGATGAAGTATTTAAAAAGATGCCATATTTTGATAAAATATTATATTAAATGTGGAAATTTGAAAATGTATGTGATTAATGTTTAAATAAATTGTTATTTAAATTTGTGATGCCATTAAATAAATTGTTATTTAAATTTATGATGCCAAATTTATGTTGAATTAAATAAGTATGGGCTTGAATTGGTGATGCCATTAAATAAATTGTTATTTAAATTTATGATGCCAAATTTATGTTGAATTATATAAGTATGAGATTGAATTGGTATTTTCAAAATTTAGAAAACTATAGTTTTGAATTGTTGTTAAATTCTTGTTAATTTTACTATTGAGGTGATGACACATAATAAAATGCATTCTTATACATCTAATTATGTGCAAATTTTTGTGTGGTCTTAATGATATTTTTGGTATAAATTGATTTGAATGTTTAAGAAAATAAGTATATTAAATTACTGTGATTAAGAATATTCTATACATTTATTTATTTATGTATTTGGTATTAAGGTGATAAAAATTGAAATGTTTGAATTGATGGATTCGTGATGATGGATGAAAAGAGAATATGAAATTTTATAGATTTGATAAAAGTGCACAAATTCAATTATATTTTATCAAAATTTGATATTTTATAATATTATAAAAATTTTGTAGTTTTTAGATGCACCATATAATACTGGTGTTCTGTAATGTATTGTTGATAGCGCGCAAGTGTGCATGAACGTTCTGTGGAACCCACGGACTTGAAGGCAGGTAAGTATAATGCAGAGTGAGCATCAGCTACCCCCTTTCATGGCAAGGATGATTGCTTATTATATTATGGCTATCATGTGGGTGCCATAGACCTGAAGGTTGGCAAATATATTGTACAGTGAGTATCAGCCGCCCCTTCCTAGGCCACAGGAAGCTGTTATGGATTAGTGCGCAAATTATATTAAGGGTCATCGTTGTGAGGGTTGGCAGGTATAATGCAAAGTTGGCATTAGTCGTCTCCTCTTTGGCTGCAGGATGTCTGTCATTATGGATTAATGTGTATATATATATATATATGGCCATCCTGTGCGAGCTATAGGTCCGAGGTATAACAAGTATAGTGCACAGTGAGAATCAGCCGGCCTCGTGGTTGACTGTTTAGCCATGGCAGATTATAAGCAATCGGCACTGCGGGATGCCAAGGGGACCGATGACAGGTTTCTCTCTTTAACTTCCCCGTCAATGATACGAACCTAGGTCGACTCGCACCTAAACCTGTATTATATTAGCCCGGATCTCAATTAAGTTTAATTTCTCATAGGAAAACCTTAACCCCTAACCAACCTTTGATTAGAAACATTGGTATAATGAAGACACCACAATAGGTTATGGAAGTTTTATTGATAAGTCAAAACTAAAACACTCACTCTCTAATGGTGTTTTAGGTGTTCAAAGAGAACGAAAAAAATTCTATCTCACAATTAATTTTTTAAATAGTATTGAAGGTATGTTCTTCCTAAAAAATAAGCCCTTAAATAGGCTAAATTCACAAAACAATAAACCCTAAAAATCTAGGACAAAAGCAGCCATGTAGATTAGGAAACAAGCTTGGCCGAATTTTCTGTCTCCTTTCCTAATCTAGTTTTGATTAATTAATTTTTTTTATTTTGAATTAGAAATTAATTAATTTACAATGGAAATAATAAAACAATAACTTTCCTAAGTTGATTTTTCCAGTAAATAAATAAATAGAAACCAAATAAGAGACTAATTTCCTAAAACAAAAAGTCAAAATCAAATTAGGAAACAAATTGACTATCTTTCTAACTAAGCTGTCTTTGACCAATCTTTGAACAATTTAAGCTCCAAATTCCATATGCCTTGTAGGATGCAAAATAGAATGATAATTGAGTCTCAGATGTTTCCCTTGATTGGAACAAAGAGAAAATACCAACTTAGCAAAAAACAGTAAAGCCAACAACAAAATCCAACAAAACCAGCCACTTTTCCTCTTATATACACAAGCCCTTTTTTATTGCTTTTAATTCTACCTTGGCTTGATTCCATGACCTCTTATTGATATTCATTGAGTCCATAAAGTGTTGGAACCATTTCTTACTGCCCGGAGTCCATATTTGCATGAAAATAGCTACTTGGTCCGTATCAGCCTCCACCACTTGAATGCTTAAAACGGGTCTTTTATCTTTGGGTATTGACTAGCCCTTTTGAGAAGTAATTACTCCGTGTATAAAGGCAACAAGGTTTTCCTTAAATCTTTTTGGCTTGAGCTCTAGTGATTGGCTCGGTCTTCATCCGTATCAGGTCAGCACTCTAGTGGGTTGTCGGTTGTGCAGGTCCAGGTGGATTCTCATCAATCAGGTAGTACTCAGAATGCTAGATACTATCTGACACCACTGGTATATAGTATGGGACATCAAGTATCTTTGTATATGTGTATGCATGTTACATTATATTATGTTTGTATGCATTACACAGTACAGGGACAACAATCCGATTTGTTCCATGAAGAGCTAGCCTCATAACTATGTTGCTTGCAAGTCCAAGGGATCAAACGGCCAATATGGGCAACCATTCCCGGTCTGTATTGCTAGCAGAGTACCGTCGACAGCTAGAATCATAGATCGCATTTCATGTTAAACGGTATCGTATATACCTCCAATATGAGTGTGCGTATTTCGTGTAATGTTTATGAATTTTGAAATGTTATTTTATCTTATGTTACCTTATCTATTCATGATTTGATATTCTAATATTATTTTTATATGCCTTATTGTTATTACTATTATAGATATTATTGTTGTCATTAACATTGTTATTATTATTGTTATTATTATTTATTTATATATTTATTAATTATTTTTATTGTTACTTTCATTGATTATTATTGTTAATGTTGTTTTTATTTTCATTATTACCATTATTATAATTATTGTTGCCACTATTTTTTATATCAGTGATCTTTATCATTAAAATTGATGTCAATTATTATCGTAGTTATTATTATTATTATTAATTATTGAGATTATTGTAATTGTTATTATTATAGTTTTTATCATTATTATTATTTATTATTTATTATTTATTATTTTACTATTATTATTATTTTCATTTGGTATTATTATTATTATTATTATCATTATCATTATCATTATCATTATTATTATTATTATCATCATTATTACCATATGTTATCTTCGAGTAAGTATAATAGCCCTTAGGCAAGTGGTATCCTTTTGGCAGGTGAGATAACTCTTGGGCAGGTGTGGTTATGTGATAGCCCTTGGACAGTTGATAGTGTTTGGGCAAGTATGATAGCATTTGAGCAAGCATGGTTATATAGTAGCATGCGAGCAAGTTATATTAAAACTATTATTATCATTCAAATGATTACTATTATTATTGTTAATGTGGTTGTTGTTTTGTTGCTATTCTTTCTATATTCCACATTTGTATATTTGTAAAACAATATTGAAATGTATTTGAAATGTAGGCACTAAGTGGGTGGTGTGGGTAGATGCAAAATAAAAAGGTATCTGTGTCTTTATTTAGTTATTTCTCCTATCTACGTAGGTATCATATCTTTAATTTTATTATCGAAATCTTGAAAACTTGTGGAATTATTTGTAGTAAGGTGGAAGGGATAAGGTGATATTATATAGAATTGTGTTTTTATGCAGGTGGTTTATGGGGCATGCTCTACCCTTAGAGGAGAAGCTACCGGATTTTCTTTAAGACGGTCCGGTAAGGTTTTCCCTGGGATCAAAGCTTGTCTAGGATTCCGAAAAAGGATCCTGGGTGAGTCCTAATAGCATTTATGTGTTTTAAGATATTTGAGGCCATTTGGCCAAAAGACCATACAGCAGGTCACATGCCCCTTTAAAAATCTGCAACTTAAGCATCAAGCACTACACTATTTCCCAATCCTTGCCTTTCAATTGTAAAATATAATGATATCAATTTTGGGCTTATTGCCAATAAGGTTTTGAATAGCTCTGCATTATCTTCTTTTGGATCTTGTTCAGTATGATTGTCATGTCCTTCCTCATATAAGAAAGTTTCCTCCAATATTGGCCAATTTCTTTTTCCCATTTCACAAAAGTAGATGTCATACTTTTGCTGTCTTTCTCTCAGTAAGTCCTAATGTTCACCACTAACCGATATTGATGATCCTCATTTTACAGCAAATATAGAAAACTCAATGTCTTTTCATTCCCTACTCTAAACCATGGCCCATATGATCTAGCTACAATCCTTACGCTTTATTAATCTACAATTTTCGATGAGATGATCTATAATCCCAATTCTAGTGCAAAAGTTAAACAACCACTCCCCCTTAAAATGGCCCGATATCTCTTCATCAACTCTGGATGCCGATCTAATGAAAATGACCTCTTGTTTACCAACTCTGGATGAAGGTCCTTGAACAGCTCTTTAATATTGATTGTATTACTCCTATTCATGAAGTTTGGTGGTACGCCATGTGCCTGTACCAAAAAATTAGAGGTACGGAACACAATTTCACTAAAAGTTTTTCCAGTTAGCCATTCTTCAAGGATTAGATAAGCTCCATCAAAGGACCAAGGTCTCATTCACAATATGTTGTTTTGAACTTGAACTTAAAAAAATTTGATTATAATTTCTTAATGTGTTCTCAGCCATTTAACTTCCATACCCTATTAATAATGTCCATAATGGTGTATCTGCTCACCTTCCTAGTCAACAACAATTGTTTAAGTCCTTAATGAGTTTCCTTTGTCCCTGAAACTAAAGATAGTGAGTGTAAGGATTGTTGTATTTGTCTTTCTTTTGCCTAAAATTCCTCCATTCTCTGATGAAGAATAAAATAAAACATGAAATAGTAACATACCTTTGAGACCTAGAAACCTATGATGGACAACAAATCCAACTGAAAATGCTAACTTGCTATGAAAGAGAGAAACAAACAAACGATTGTTCCCTTGACTTGAAATGAACAACCCCACCCTTCTTTGATTTGCTTCACCCTAAAAGGTTTTTGAACATGCGAAGGAATATCCTCACCCCACAAGGTGTCAAGATATCATTAAGTCTCATGGTTCACCAAAAATAGCAAAGGTTGATTGATTCTTGATGTTAAGTTTATTATGGATTAAAGCTTTAATTAGTTTTATTATTTGACCATCGACGATGAGATGAATTATTAGATGACCTGTTGGAGTTAAAATTAATAAGATTGTGTTGATTAATTGGATTTGTTGGTTAAGTTTCTGAACATGGTTGGTGAATTATGGAGACTAGTTAATAATGGTGATTGAATGTTGAATGGATTGATTTAAATCCTTCGCTTAGATATTAACCAAGTTGTGGTTTTTGGCCAAGACAATTGTGCAATTGAATGGAACTAGAATGATGGACTATACCTCGATAGGATTGTATTGTGATCGGTGGAACTCGTTTAAAATGATAAGAATCCTCCTATACCTGTACAATCAATTATACACGGATGCTAATCTTGTGCAACTGAAGACGGGACCAATTACTAGGGCACAAGCTAAGAGGTTTAAGGACAAATTGGTTAGCTTCATACAAGGTGTTATTAAATCTTAAGAAGATATGATAATACACAAAGATTCAAAGCCCATACTGTGCATCCAAGTTATGAAGGCATAAATAGACACGGGACGCTATTTTGGTACATCTATTGACTCCGAGCAGGAAGGGACTAGTTTGTTAACCTATGAATATGGTTGAACTCACCAAAAGGCCATGGAATCATTTCAAGGTAGAAGCAAAGGCATCCAAGATCATCATTCATGCACAAGCCTTCAACATGGCCGGTTTTGGTGGCATAGGACCTGGGAAGGACTTTACCTGCATTTCAAGCAACCTTTGCTCATTCCAATAAAAGGAAACGTATGGGAACCAGTTCTAATCCTATTTGGAATTTATTTTGGTTTTTTATTTAATTATTTGCTTGACAAATTAATTTAGAAATGATGATATTTTATTATTTTGATTGTAAATTAATTAATTCTTATTTCAAAATTGAAGAACTAATTAATACAAATTAATTTAGGAAACTTGGAAAAATTTGCCACTTTCCTAATTTCTTTCTATGTTGGCTAAATTTAACGTAATTATTTTAGGGTTTGATTTCTTGTAACCTTAGCCTGTTTAAAGGCTTATTTTTCAATGGAATGGCAACTTAGATTATTATTTAAAAATTATTTGTGAGAAGAATTCTCTTTGTTTTCTTTGAAGACCTAAAGCATCGAATAAAAATCGAGTATTTTAGTTTAACTTATCAATAGGACATTCATCACCTATTGTGGCATCTTTATAATATATCAAGGCTTCTATTCACAAGTTGATTAGGGGTCAAGGTGACCATTAGAACTTAAACTTAATTACGACCTAGGCTAGTATAATACAGACTTAAGAGCAAATCGACCTGGGTTCATATCATTTGATATCAGAGCCAAACTTTGTTCAGCTTTGATCTATCTTATTTATTTTATTTTGTTTTGTGTTATTCTACAATTTTAATATTAGGTTAAGGTTGTTTCTTATTCATACATGTTCTGTCAAAAAAAAAAAACCAACAAATTTTCTTCATAACCGAATTTTTGCTTTCTAGTTTGGTAGTTGTTTTGCATAATAGTTCTTAGTAATTTGCTTTATTGCTGATTTTTTCTTGCTATTTTAATCTTAATTATTTGCATTCATATATTCAAAAAGAAAAAAAAAGAGAATAATTTTGATAACATATTACATGAACCTAAAAGTTTTGCATGGAAGTTTGGTTCGGGTTTGACATGTTGTTTGGTTTGAGGTTGTGTTTTTGGTGTTGATTGTATTGCTGGATTTTATGTTGGTGATTAAAACAAAAAAAAAAAGAAAAAAAAAAAAAGAGGAAAAGCTTAAGTTAAAAAAAATGTTTTGGCACAAAAAAAGAAAAGGCCGGGTTTTGAAAGATATATAAAATAAATAAATAAATGAGTTTGTTTGGCGGTGGGAAATTCAATTGATAATTTTTGGAGTTGCTATTTATTTAATCAATATTTTTTCTGGATATTATAATATTGTGTGCTAAATTGATTGAATTAAAATTGGTTTAAGGATTTGAGACTTAGACTTAAATTACGAGAACTACAACCAACAATTATTCCATATTTTGTTCGAATAGTTTTTTGTTCTTTGTTTGAATATTTTTTCTAAATTTTATCCTTGAATTTTTGCTTTCTTAATATTCTAGTCTATTCCTTATTGATTCCAAAAATTGCATTCTAATTTTTCCTTGTTTTTGTTAGAAAGACAAGAATTAGGTGTTAAAATTTACTCAGTGCTTGCTTACTTTGTCACTATTTTATTGATAAGTATAATTAGGACATACTAGTGATATAATTGCTATTTAAGTGTGTTTTAAAAATAACTTTGAGATATTCTTGTGAGTGGAAAAAGGCAAGAGAGTCATGCGGAAGACAAATGAAAGGAGCCATGCGGAAAAGGTTTGCACCAAACCATTACCATAAATTGTTGCATCAAAGGTTACCATCTTTATCCTAAGGAAGTAGGACCGTGGAGGACTATTATAAGGAGATGGAGATGCTTATAAAGAGATTGAGCATGAATGAAGATCGTGAGGTAACAATGGCATGGTTGTTAGGAGGTTTAAATCAAGATATTGCCAACCAAGTAGAATTACAATAATTTGTGAAGTTGGAAGAGATGCTACATGTGGCCATCAAAATTGAAAACCAGCTTAAGAGGAAGGGTAGTAGCTCATGGTTTGGAGCTGTTTCAAGCAACAGGAGGTTAAATTCAAGTGTTTGGAGAAGCAACCCCACCTTTGAATCAAAACCAAAATAAAATTGGAGGAAGGATGCACCAATCGACTAAGGAGGGACCATATGGCCAAATCCACACAAACACCAAAACCAAATGGTAAGTTTGATTCTAAACCATCTAGAACTCATGATATTGTGTGTTTTAAGTGTCAGGCTTGAGGACATGTTGCCAACCAATGCCTAAATAAAAGAACTATAGGGCTGAAAGATAATGGAAAGTTGGAGTCCGATAGTGATGCAGCTGAAGTTGAAACCAAACATGATGAAGGAGACTTCGAAGAGGAAGAACATGGTGAACTCAAAACACAACAAGCTTCAAGGGTTGAATTAAGCTTGGTTGCACCTATGCATGCTAGTCATATTTTGTTGGGAAGGCCATGGCAATTTGATAAGGATACCATACATTATGGTCGAGAAAATACCATTGTATTCTGATTTAAAGGAAAAAAGATTAAACTAGAGTCGTTAACGCTAAAAAAGGTATTTAGAGATCAATTGCAAATGCAACAAAAGAGGGAGAGCGAACGGCAAAATGAGAAGACAAGCATGTCACCCACAACTTCATCTACTAAACAAGAGAGTAAGGCCGAATCACACAACTAAGGTAAATTTTCTAAACTCGAGAGTGATAAAAAAGAGATGAAGCTGAGAGTGAGAAAGTGAAGAGAGAAAAAAAAAATTTCTATCTTAGCCAAGGTGAGATTAAAAAGGAATTTTTGAGTAATAAACCTATGCTAGTCTTGATGTTTAAAAATGCTTATTTAAATCATCAAGCTAACTCTGAAGAGTTTGTATTGCCAAGTTCTATCTCTTCTCTTTTATAGGAATTTGATGATATCTTTCTGGAGGACATTCCTTGTGGTCTACCACCTATTCGAGGGATTGAAAATCAAATAGATTTTATTCCTAGAACTACAATTCCTAACAAGCCTACATATAGAAGATATTTTAAGGAAACAAAAGATCTACAAAGTCAGGTAAGTGAATTGCTTGAAAAATGATACATTAGAGAAAGCATGAGTCCATGTGCTGTCCCTATGTTGTTAGTACCTAAGAAAGATAGATCATGTCCCATGTATGTAGCTTATAGGGCCATTAATAACATAACCATTAAGTATAGGCATCCTATTCCTAGATTAGATGATACGCTTGATGAATTATATGGTGCATGCATGTTTTCTAAAATTGATTTTAGGAGTGGATATCATCAAATTAGAATGAAAGAGGGAGATGAGTGGAAAACCTCATTTAAAACTAAGTATGGTTTGTATAAGTGGTTAGTAATGCTTTTTGGTTTAACTAATGCACCTAGCACTTTCTTGATATTAATGAACCATGCCATGCATCCATTCATTAAAAAATTTGTGGTTGTTTACTTTGATGATATTCTTGTATATAGCTAAAATTTAGATGATCATGTAGGATATCTTATGTTAGTTTTAGAAGTGCTTAGGAAGGAAAGATTGCTTGCTAATATTAAAAAGTGTGATTTTTTCCAAAATGAGCTTGTATTTTTAGGATTTGTTGTAAGTGCTACAGGGATTAAAGTTAACCAATCCAAGGTCAAAGCCATACAAGAATGGCCGAAACCTATTAGTATCACCCAAGTAAGGAGTTTTCATGGTTTGGCTAGCTTTTATAGGAGATTTGTCAAAGAATTTAGCACCATTGCAGCACCTTTAACCTAAATTATCAAGAAAAATGTTGGATTCTAATGGTGAGAAGCACAAGAGAAGTCTTTTAATTTGTTGAAAGAAAAATTAATGTGCCTTTATTGGTTTTACCAAATTTTTTTAAAACTTTTGAAATTGAATATGATGCTTCAGGGGTAGGTATTGGAGCTGTATTGATGTAAGAAGGAAAACCTATAGCCTACTTTAGTGAGAAGTTATATTGAGCGGCATTGAAGTATCCAACCTATGAGAAAGAAATGTATGCTTTGGTTCAAGGTTTAGAGACATGGTAACATTATTTAATGTCGAGGGAGTTTGTGATTCACACGAATCATAAATCATTGAAGCACATCAAGGGAAACTCAACCGAAGGCATGGAAAATGGATTGAATTCATTGAGACTTTTCCTTATGTCATTTGCTACAAGAAACGTAAGGAAAACATGGTTGCCGATGCATTATCCCGAAGGTGTGTATTATTTTCAACTTTGGATGCTAGCTTGCTTGGTTTTGAATAATTAAAATAAATTTATGAGCATGACAATGACTTTGGTGAAATATATAGAAATTGTGCTAAGCATGGCTATAATAAATTTTATATGTATGAGGGGTATTTGTTTCAAGAAAGTCAACTTTGTGTGCATATTTATAGCATTAGGAAATTGTTAGTTAAGGAAGGTCATGGTAAGGGCTTATTGGGACACTTTGGTATTGTAAAAACCTATCCATATTGCAAGAACATTTTTATTGGCCAAATATGAGGAGAGATGTGGAGGGGATATGTGAGAAATATTTAAAGTGTCAGAAATCAACATCTAAGTTGAAACCGCACGGCTTGTATATGCCTTTACCTATTCCTTCTCATCCGTGGATTGATTTATCTATGGATTTTATACTTGGTTTACCTAGGTTTAGGAAGAAAAAAGATTCAATTTTTGTGGTCATTGATATATTTTTTTAGATGGCACATTTCATTACATGTAATAAAACTAATAATGCATCTCATGTAGCTAACTTTTTCTTTAAGAAATTGGTGAGACTTCATGATATGCCTAGGACAATTTTTTTCCAATAGGGATGTTCAATTCTTAAACTATTTTTGGAAAACATTGTGGGCTAAGTTAGGCACAAAACTTTTATTTTCTACTACTTATCATCCACAAATTGATGGTTCAACTAAAGTAGTAAATAGAACTTTATATGCATTGTTGAGAGCATTATTTAGTACAAATTTAAGAAACTTAGGAGGAATGTTTGTCACGTGTAGAGTTTACTTATAATAGAACCATACATTCAGCTACTTAATATTCACCATTAGATTTAACACCTTTGCCTTTAAGTGAACGTGCTAATCTAGATGAAAACAAAAAGCTCAATTTGTTAACCAGATACATGAGAAGACAAAAGCAAACATTGAGAGAAGGACTGAACAATATGCCAAAACTGCTAACCAAGGCCAAATAAAGGTAGTATTTGAACCGAGAGATTGTGTTTAGTTGCACTTCAGAAAGGAGAGGTTTCCAGAACAACGAAAGTCAATGCTTATACCTTGAGGAGATGGACCTTTTTAAGTTTTGGAGAAGGTTAATGAAAACGCCTACAAGCTTGACTTACTAGGTGAGTATGATGAGAGTGCTACCTTTAATGTTGCTAACTTATCTTCATTTACCGTAAGTGATGATTTTGATTTAAGGGCGAATCCTTTTCAAGAGAAGGGGAATTATGAGAATCTGCCTATACCCATATAAACAACTACACACTGGGGTGTTGATCTTGTGCAACTAAAGATGAGATCAATTACTAGGGCACAAGCTAAAAGGTTCAAGAAAAATTTTGTTAGCTTCACACAAGGTGTTATTAAATCTTAAGAATGCATGATAATACCTGAAGATTCAAAGCTCGTACTGTGCATCCCAATTATGAAGGTAGAAATGGACTCGGGATGCTGTTTTGGTACATCTATGGACTCTGGGCAGCAATGGACTAGTTTGTTAGCCTATGAATGTGATTGAGTTCACCAAGAGACCACTGAATCATGTTAATGTAGAAGCAAAAGGCATCCAAGACCATCATTTGTGCACAAGCCTTCAACATGGCCGGTTTTGGTGGTTTGGGTGTTGGGAAGGACATTACTTGCATTTCAAGCAAGTTTTGGTCATTCCAATCAAGAGCAGCATATGGGAACAAATTCTAATCCTATTTGGCTTCTACATGGCATATTAGAATTGATTTGGAGCTTAAATTGGCTGGTAATTTGACAAAGACAGTTTATTTGGAAAACTAGTTAGCTCGTTTCCTAATTTGAAATTTAACTTTTGTTTTAGGAAATAGTCTTTTATTTTGGTTTTTTATTTAATTATTTGCTTAAAAAATTAATTTAAGAAGGTTGATATTTTATTATTTTAATTGTAAATTAATTAATTCCTATTTCAAAATTGAGGAATTAATTAATACAAATTAGTTTAGGAAACTTGGAAAAAATCGGCACTGTCCTAATTTCTTTCTATGGTGGCCAAATTTAACCTAATTGTTCTAGGTTTTGATTCTTGTAACTTTAGCCTATTTAAAGGTTTATTTTTCAATGGAATGATAGCTTAGATTATTATTCCAAAATTATTTGTGAGAAGAATTCTCTTTGTTCTCTTTGAACACCTAAAACATCGAATAGAGATCGAATGTTTTAGTTTGATTTATCAATAGGACATTCATCACCTATTATGGCGTCTTCATCATATACCAAGGTTTCTAGTCATAAGTTGATTAGCGGTCAAGGTGACCATTAGAACTTGAACTTAATTTTCGACCTAGGTTCGTATCATAAACCCTATTATTTTCGTGAATATATGTATTTGGTAATGTTATTGAATTCATGCATTCATGAGCATGGCATTTAGAATTGTATGTGAATCTATTTGATTATGTTTTTTGATATACACTTTCTAATTTGCAGTTTATGTTTATTATTATTATTATTATTATTATTATTAGTTAAGAAATGATTAAGTGGATATTATACCTATGAATGGATAGGATTATATTAGCATATTGGATCATGCATTGACAATAACCATTCTATGGAATTTAATTTCTAAAATGATTTTGGAAAATGTGCATTTGCTTTGGTTTCGAAAACTAGTTTCAAAGGACATTGTATCCTGGTGAATGATTGAAGACCTAATATATGTGTATTGTTAGGGACATGGATATAATTTGTTACAATTTGATTATACATGATATTATTTGATTATGGTATGGAATTGTTTTTTTATCTCTAGACCTGCTTTAACCACTATAAGGACTAAAGACAAGGCTATCTTATAGCCCTAGACTGATTACCTAGGGAGACAAACAGGGCTATTTTATGGCTATGGTTGATCATCACTGAGAGACAAATAAGTTTGACGTCTAGAATTGGATTAGTCACCAAACACCGAAACTGGAGGTATGGTTATGATGATTATTATAGTATTTTTCCTCCTATTTGATGTTGAATATCTCTACCAAATGGTTGAGTTGAGGTTTGGTTATTAACATACTCACATACTTTGACTGGTTCTATGTATGTGCAGCTGTAAGTTTCCCATTTATGCCTTGATTTGTTCTTAGCATGTAGGTTAGATTAATGATTCGCTGAGGTCAAACATACATTGATTTGTTTCTTGTATATTTTATATGCCAAGTAGTTAGGATTTTATTATTTTCATTGAAAACCCTAAAAACCCTAGCATACTCAATTCTAGTACACCATGGGACAAAATAAAGAGAAGACAATTTGACCACTCCAATTTCAAGTACCATGGGACAATCAAGGATTTCATGTTTCAAAGATAAATCACTAAATTACCATCATTCTCCAGACAAATTTTATTTTAAGAAAAAATCCTGGTACAATTTAAAGCTTTGATAACAAGAATTTAAGTATCAATTAACAAGCTGATCCTATAGAAGTAACAAAACAATGCTTACAAAACCTCTAGTGGTCTGAAACATACCACCATTACTAACAAGATTAGAATAACCATTAGCCTCACCATTTGTACTTATCTTGATCCAACAAGGCATAAGAAGCATCCACTGAACATGAACAATTATGAGGACAAGCATAGGCTTAACTTTAACCCCCAAACTTGCCAAAATAGATAAGTTATCTATAGTACTAGTCATAAAATAAATTTGCAACATATTACCTTCCTTTATAGAAAACTAAATGAACACAAAAGCCTGTTTTTATGGAATAATCTCACCGTCATATCTGACACAATTTCAAGCATACCAAATAAAGTAGAAACCAGCTATTATGGCAATTCTTGAAAAACAAGCAAGTTGAGAACTCAAACCAAGATCCATGGCATGATTGGTGAAATCAATGTTCAAACCAATAAAGTTGAAACAAATTTTACAAAACAAAGCAATGCAATCCCAAATAGAACAGGCATAGAAACGATCAAGAAAAGGATGAGGAAAATCGTCCACATGATTCCAACAAAGCTCATGTTTAAAACACACAAAAAACCATTTTTAGCGACAAAAGCATCAATTGATAGTTGAGAATAAAAAACCCATTAACGAAGCACCAAATGAGAAAGGGGACTAAATTTTGCTGATATCATGTAGACATAACCTGAAGCAACATTAGAAAAATGATTTAGGTGAGCACAATAATTCTAACAAGTAACCATAACTGAAGCAATAGGCATCTGAACCAGCTTTTCTTCAAAAAACCACCACTTGTTCAACAAAACTCATAACATTCAAAAATCTTTCTTTAAAATCAAAGAATTCAATAACCATCCTAGTCTAAGCAACTCGAAACAAGCATCTTTGGATCCCGAATATTACTTTCGATAACAATGTCACAATTATTGTACCTTACAAATTATCTTTGCAAAATTGAACCTAGAAGTTAATTACAAGAAGCTACCTAAACTCCTTAATCAAATAATTATAACCAACCTTCATATGAGGCCATAAAAAATGAAGCAATATAAGCTAAATGGGCATTTCGAATCCTTTGTAAAATCCACCTTCTAAAAAAAGTGAAAACATTAGAATTCTTTGTCAAAAATTTCCAAACAAATTTAATTCAAAGATCTTTATTCAAGACCACCAAGTTTATGAAGCCCAATCCACCAAATTATTAGGAGTCTAACACCTATTCCAAATAACAAGAATTAATCTTTTGTGAGATATTGAGCCTGTCCAAATAATTTTTAATAGAGCCATAGGCCATTTATAATTATCAAAAAAATGAATAAAAATTGAATTAATGGCATGTTTAGCCAAATAAATCTTTCCTACCAATGATAAAGTTCAATCATAAAACTAGAAAGATTATTAAGGATTTTATCACCAATCAGTCTAAGATAACTAGACTTAGGCTTTTCTTTAATGAACGAAAGGACCCTTGTCAAATGCAAAGTTATCTTTAAATGACTTATTGTCTACCAAAAGGCATAGAAAAAACAAAATATGCCCAAAAAAAAAATTCCAATTGGCATATTGGCCTAAACCAAGACCATAGGAATCCAAAACTCGAGAAATAGCATTGATGTTTTTCAAAGTATCTTCACAAAAGAAAATAATACAATCTACATAAAACAAATGAAGAGAAGATGAGATTTGCCAGAAAGCAAGCATAGAAGTTATTTTCTTCATATGCAATCTAGAAGCAGGTAACTTGCTTAAATAATCCTCAGCCAAATCAAAAACCTAAGGAGAAAAAGGATCTCCTTAGCAATCTCCATGAAAACATTAAAAAAAAAAAAACTTTTAGAAAAACTATTTACGAGAACTAAAATTCTTGCAGAAAACAAAATGGACCTAACCCAATTACCAAGTTGAACAGAAAAAGCATACTTATTAAGAACTCTTAAAAGTAAAGAGCATATTAAGAATCAAAAGCTTTTTTAATATCCAAATTCAAAACCATGCCACCCTAAAAACTTTTCCTATCCATACTATTAACACACTTTGAAACTAAAGCAATACAATCCTTTATGTTCCTTCCTTTGATAAAGCCAAATTATAGCTTAGAGATAACTTTGCTAACCATCAAAGCCAATTTATCAACTATAATTTTAGTAATGACTTTATACAAAAAGTTACCCATAACAATCTAATGATATTGATCCATAAAACTCACATTTTGTAGTTTCAAAATTAAAGCCAAAACACATGAGATTAAGCTAAGTACTATCTAATCCATGTAAAAGAAATGTTGAACAACTCCAATAAAATCAGCAAATACATAAAAAAAAAAAAAAGCATGTGAAACCATTTGGACCAAGAGAACTTGAAGAATCCATAGCAAAGGTAGTTGGCTGAATTTCCTTAGGAGAAATCTATAGCAAAGGAAGTTGATCAAATTTGCTTAAGAGAAAGAATCACAATCAACATCCAGTTACCTGAATCTGAAACAAACTTAGGAATCACATCCTCCAAAATTTGAATATCATCATTAGCGTGCTCCTCATTAAACAAATTATATAAAAAAAAAATCCATTGCATAATTTTTAATAGCAATTTTATTAGTTACCAAAACATAATTAATATTTAAGGTTGAAAGAGAAGAATGAGCTTTCTTCACATGTAAAAAAGCATGAAAAGAAGCAAAATTCCTATCACCTTAAGTGAACCATTTTTGCCTGCATTAATCTCTCAACATATTTTCTTTTTTCAACAAAAGATCATCAAGATGAGCATGAGCATTAACTTTTTGTTGAAAAGGATCCTCTATAAACATGCTAAATATATTTTCAACTAAACCAAATTAAGCTTGTTTTAGCTGCAATAATTTGGGTATTAACATTTTTAGAAACATCATGATTATATTGATGTAATACTTTTTTAACTACTTTTACCTTAGTTATCACCTTTTGCATGTCATTTCCTTCCATTAGATGAACCCAAACTCATATAGCCATGTCCATAAAATAATCATAATGAACCCACAGGCATTGGAAATGAAAAGGCTTAAAACCAATTTCCAACTTGAGAGCTAAATAAATAAGCAAAGGACAATTGTAAGAAGGATGACATAACAACACCGAACATCTAATCTCATCCTAAAAATTTAAATAATCTTCATCACAAAAGACTCTGTCCAATCTACTTTGTACAAAGGCAAGAGTTTCCGTATGAGACCAATTAAATCTTTGGTCATTCGAGTCCATCTAAATCAAATTTGCAACTAAAATAGCTTCCTTGAAATCAATAAAAGCAACTTTACTAGGTGGACGAGCTATCTTTTCATGTTCTGCCATCACCGACTGAAAATCACCCACCACTATCCAAGAACTCAAAAAAGCAATATACAAATAAAGTAAGCTTACCAAAAAGGCATTCTTCATAAGAAAAGTAATACGAACCTAAGACGACTCGTGGCTAAACCCGTACTATATTAGCTTGGATCTCAATTAAATTCAAGTTCTTATGGAAAAACCTTAACCCCTAACCAACCTATGATTAGAAACCTTGGTATAATGAAGACACCACAATAGGTTATGGAAGTCCTATTGATAAGTCAAAACTAAAACACTCACTCTCTAATGGTGTTTTAGGTGTTCAAAGAGAACAAAGAGAATTCTATCTCACAAATAATTTTCTGAATAATATTGAAGGTGCATTCTCATTGAAAAAATAACCCTTAAATAGCTTAAAGTCACATAGCAACAAACCCTAAAAATCTAAGAGAAAACCGGCCATACAATGTCAATTTCCTAATGTGGCCAAAATTCTATTCCTTTTCTAATTCTAATTTTGATTAATTAATTCCTTTATTTTGAATTAGGTATTAATTAATTTACAATAAAAATAATAAAATAATAGCTTTCCTAAGTTGATTTGTCTAGCAAATAAATAAATAGAAACCAAATAAAAGACTAATTTCCTAAAACAAAAAGTCAAAATCAAATTAGGAAACTAGTTGACTAGTTTGACCACTAAGGTATCTTTCACCAAATTCCAGCTTGCAAAGGCTCCAAATCAGCTTCCATATGTCATGTAGGATGCCTAATAGAATTATTTATGAGTCCCACACGTTTCCCTTACTTGGAATAAAGAGAAAATGTTAAATTAACAAAATAGAGTAAAGTCAGCAATAAATACAGCAAAACCGACCAACTATTCCCTCTATGCCCAAATGCCCAATGTGGTTGTTTTTGATTCTGCCTTGGCTTGATTCCACCTTTTAATGATATTCATTGAATCCATGAAGTGTTGGATCCATGCCATGCTGCCCGGAGTCCATATTTGCACGAAAACAGCTACTTGGTTCCATATCGGCCTCCACCACTTGGATGCTTAAAACAAGCTTTGTATCTTTGGGTATGGACAAGCCCTTTTGAGAATTGATAACTCCCTATATAAATCCAGCCAAGTTGTCTTTAAATCTCTTGGCTTGTACTCTAGTGATTGGCCCGATCTTCATCTGTATTGGAGCAATACCTTAGCGGATAGTCGATTGAACGGGTTCGGATGGATTCTCATAAAAAAGCATCAGCATAAACACAAGTGAAATATTGAATAGAATCATGAGTGCTAACATTAATTTGAATTTGTTAAGCATCCAAATTTACCATACTAACATTCGAGAATGAATTATGAAAAAATTCCCATATATTAGGAAGCAAAACTCCCATATCCTTGACAGATGCCAAATGTAAATTCAAACTATCTCAAAAAGTAGAATGAGTAGAATCAAAACTAACTATATGTTTAGCCAAACAAAGTATCTCTAGCTTATGAGAATAACAAAGTTTTCTGAAAACTCTCCTAATTTTAGCATTGCCAAAACCACCACAATTCAAATTAAGATGCTTCATTGCTTAGGATTTGAAAATACCTTCAAAAAGGGAGGCTTCACCAAACGAGCTTTGACTTGCTCTTGAATATGTTGCATCTGCTCTTCCTTCCTGGGACGTCTTGCAGATTGATCAATTACCATAAACTCTAAATTTCCTTGGGAACCACAAAAATAGGCATCTCCTTAGAGGTGTAAATTGGAGTTAAAGAATTTATCTCCACAATATTTTATCTACTTGTAAATTTGGATATTTCATACATTATTAATTATTTTTTAGTAAGAATTATTTTATTTTATAAATTATACTATCTATAAAATTGAAGGCTGAGATTGCACGTTAATGAAGTTGAAGGCCAAAATCTGCATAAACTTGAAGGTCAATGGTAACAAATATAATTAAAGTAGGTGAAGTGACTTCCACATAAAAGACCCATTAATGGTCTGTTTGTAATTGGACCATTCACACCAAATTTGAAAATTGAGGATCCAAATGGTACATTTTCAAAATTTTGGATCCAAATCGCACAAATTTAAAAGCTTAGGGTACTAAGAAGCAATTAGCCCAATTTAATTTGAATTTTTCGCTTTTATCTACTCTATTCAACAACATGAACAATGATTGAAGGGTTTTTTATTTTATTTTTTTGCTTCTACTTGGTCAATGTCAACAAGATGAACAATGGCATCCAAGTCTCTGACTTGTTTGTGCTCATCTAGGTTTGCCTCCAAGATCTTTCCAAACTTATAGAAAGAAAAAAATTACTCCTCTTTTTATATCAAGTACACTACACATACCCAACTTAAACAACCATAATAGAGGGGACCAACATTTTAAGGCATTGACCAAACATTTCACTATTATAGAGGGATTGGCACCTATTTTAAAGGACAAGAGGTAACTTACAGCAAGCCCCAAAGGTTGGGGGACAACAATACAATAAGCCAAGTTTAAGGGTTTATTTATTTTTTTCCATTTATATCTTAATTTGACTTATTTTAAATGATAATATATTTTATTTTTATTTGTTTTTTCGTCTTAACACTGAACATAAGACATTTCTTTTATCTTATTTCAGAAAGCACAAATTTTTCACCTTTATCTTTATTAAAAATGTCTTATTTGCCTTTTTGTTTTTTTTTTCACCCAAAATTACCCTTGCAAAACTTTTCATTTGTGAGTTTTGGTTGACGATATCATACCGGGTTCGTATTAATGTCATCCAATAAATTAACGGATTTTAATGGGTGAAATATGATAATACACAATAGACCCATTAGACCCATTAAAGAGGGATATTTTTATAATTATATAAGTTTTATAATATTAAAGCTACTTAATTTATTGTTAAACAAGTATTAATTTCTTCTTTTTTAGTTTAATTTTTTAAAAAATCCAAAAACAAACAAATTTCTTTGTAAGATTTTTTTTTTTAAAAAAATATTACTATATTATTTGAAAACTAAGTCAAATTTAAATTTACAAAGTTATATATATTCTTAATGGGTTAATGGATCGGATGACGGATTACATGGTAAACGGGTTTATCTAGTTCCACACAAAAGCTTAATGGGTCGTGTTTGGATTAACTAAATTTTACACAAACATGACACGAACACGATTTAACATGACATGTTACCAGGTCTAGATCTAATTCAACTCTCTCTTTCTCTCTCTCTCTCTTCCATTGAGTCTCCTCCCCCCCCCCCCCCCCCCCCAAAAAAAAAAAATCAATTTAGAAATTTGAATCATACAAAATTGCAAAAAATCAATGAGGATAAAGATGGAAAAACTTGGCGAAAATCGATGGAGATGGAGATTGGAGAGAATGGAATCTTAGTGAAGAAGAAAATCTAAAAATAGAAAACCTATGGAGATCGCAAAAAATCTCAAAAATTGGTCTATCATATTTCTAGTGTTTAGGGGATGAAGCCACTATTGCAGTCAATAATATGGATAAGGATGATGTTTGGTAGAGGAAGCCATTATTGTTGTCAATGATAAAGATGGTGTTTAGGCGACGAGTAAATGTGGTGCTTGTGAGGTAAGAAAATGAAGAAAATAGAGTTTTAGGAAACTTTTCTTTTTTCTTCTTTAATTTTAAAATTTGGCCTTTTTCCTTTCTTTTTATTTTACAATTTTATTTTAATATAAGATTAAATATTTATAAATCTGGATATAATATTTATAAATATCCAAAATATTTTATTAATGATGGATGGCTAAATCTTTTCCATGTAAATTATATTTTAATACTTTAATACTACCTACGTCTTGAACCCAAAAGCAAAAAACACAAAAATCAAAGAACAAAAAAAAAAAAAAAAAAAAAAAAAAAAAAAAAACAGCAACAAAAACAAAAAAAGAGTTTATCACTTATATCCATTTAAATTTTCAAACTCAGTTAAGTCCATTAGGATATAAGATGAAAATCAAACACTATAAATGTCCTTTGCTTGTGCTTTATTCAGAATACATCTTATTTTTTGGGCCTACATAATTGAACATAAGAAAGTCGGCGGCATAAAGTAATTAAGAAACCAACGTTCTTTTTTTCTTTTACGCAAGGATTAAGAAACCAACTTTAGAGGTTTTTTTTTTCTTTTGTTTGGACGAAAACTTTAAAAGTTTGTTTGAGTAACCAATTCTTCTATGCATGTCGGTAGCCCCTATATTGGTCGGTAAGAGGATTGGCTGTTCTCCATTTGTGATTAGAGTATAGAACCGATATTACACAGAGTATTTATATAATTATTACAATTTGTGTATCCAAATACTGCATACTTTATTGCAATTTTGAATAAGGAGCCATTTATTGAATATATATATATATATATATATACACACACGGTCTTGATTGAATTAAACAGGGCAATCGAGCCAGTGTAGATTGATTATTATTTGTTCTATATCATAATTTTACAAAATTAAAATATTTTTATATTTGTTATATAAATATTGAATCGGACTTGCATCCGAATGACTTGATAATTTTACATCAAATTTTCTTTTATTAACCATTGAATCACGTCAAAAATTAGGATTACTAATTTAAAAAATAGTCAAATATGTGTTTAATAACATACTAAATTCTATCTACTAAAAGTAAACTCTGTCAGAATGTGATAATTAATAAATATAATTTTTAATCTAAATCTCTAATGTAATCCAAAAATTGAAAAAAAGAATTACTAATGTAAGCCTTGATATTAAAAACTTGAATTAAGCCTAGTGGTATATGTTAAGGATTCTATGAGGGACTTATAAAGAAAGATGGATACCTAGCTTATCTTATTATCGGCTATCTAAAAGTAATTTCAACATATAATATATGTTAATACTAATTTACAATATTTATTTTTATTATTATGTTTTAATATTGAAATCCTAGTAAGAGAAGATGGAACCTTTAATTGTAATATATTAAATTGTCACATGGTATGCAAACAATACGAGAATTTTTTAAGAAAATTAAAAATTTTCTGCATTTCCTTTTTTACTACCATCAATCTATATATATAGGAGAGCATTCTTGTACGTAGCATTTTGATAAAGGTATAATTCTCAAATAATTTAGGTCTTTAAATTTATCTAATCTAATGGTTTATATTTGTCATCTTAGAAGCCCTTAAATATCTCACATCTATATCCAAAACACTATTTATTTTTTACCTAAATTATTTATTGTTTCCAAGATAATCTCTTTCTTTCATCAATCTCAATCATCTTACCCTCTCCTCAATCCTCAACCGTTCAATTTTTTTCTTTTTACTATATATATATATATATATATTAATTTGTTGACATAAATACTTGCTTCCTTGGAATATCTATAATTAAGCAATGAAATTGAAAAATGCTATACAAGCTCAAGAAAAACACATGCATACAACTCTTTTTTTTTTTTTTTTTATTAGAAGACAAAACTATATAATTTATGGTACCACAAATCATTAAAGCGATGAAAAATTAGGTACTTAATATCAAAATTAATGTCAAAATTTTCTTTTTTAGCATTAGATCACATAAAAGACTAAAATTTAAAATTTAGAAATTGTCAAGTTTAGATTGTAAAATACTATTTAGTTTAGTATGTCACCAAATCAAAACTTGATCATTTTTAAATTTCAAATCTTAACCCTTAATATGATCCAATAGCTAATAAGGGATGATATTATATTAAAATTATCAGGTTATTCTAATATGAGCTTAATTATATATACGTGTATATATATAATTAAAGCACATAAAATAAGATTCATATATATAGAAAAAGAGTTTTGATCTAGTGGACTACATAGATCACCTTATAATGCAAGATATTGATGTGGCATAAAACCAAATATAGATAAAAAAAGGAAATACACAAAATTTTCAATTTTTTTTTTAAATAAAAATCCAATGCTATTTAAATAGCATGTGAGAATTTAATTGGTCTCTATTAAAAGGTTTACTTTTCCTTACTAGGTTTTTAGCATTAAAAAAAAAAAAATCCTTCATATTTATACTAGCGTAAATGATTTGACAACCCTAGCCCTAGGTAGCCAATAATAAAAGTAAGCTAAGTAGTTCATTAGATCATTATTGTATATATATATATATATATATATATTTGTTTTTGGTGAGAAGAAAAAGAATGCACATTTGCATGTGCTAAAAGTAGAGATTAGGAATCAAATAAGAAAGAGAAAGAGCGCTTTAACTTACTTAGGAGAGAGAAAGATTGATTTTGGAGAGTAATTTTAGCAGCAACAAATAATTTAGGTACACAAAAAATGATATTAGAATATAGATATGAAATATTTAAAGGTTTTTTTTTAAAAAAAAAAAACATAGACTATTAAGTTAGATTAATTAAAAGGAGATTATTTATCAAATACCTTTGTCAAAAAAACTTTGAATGGAAAGACTCCCCAAATATTTTTATGTGTATATATATAGTCAATTTCAAATCAAGTCGACATAAATCAATAGATTACTTTAAGAGTTAAAATTTAAAAATACATTTACAATTATCATATCTTTATAGGATTTTAATTTATCCAAAATAAGATTTTAGTATGTTATTAAATCTATCTTATACTATTAATTAATTTTTATTCCTAGGCTTTGAATTGTTAAGGATCCGTTTGCTAACGTTTTCAGAAACAATTTTTATAAATCAATCTTCTAAAATGAAAAGGTAAATTCAATTTTGCATTTTTAGAATTTAAAAACATGTTTTGATAGTTCCGTGAAAAATATTTTATGAGAATGATAAATGCAAATATGATATATATCTATATGGAAAAGAAAATATTTATTTTTAAAAATGGTAATCATTATATATATATTTGTGTCTAATATATTTTAAATATGGTATAAATCTATAAAAAAAAAACAATTTGTATATTTAAAATAATAAATATTATCTATATCCTTGCATATATCTGTTTCAAAAAAATTTCAAATTTGTGTAAAATGTATTTTAGATATTTTCTAAATTTACTCATATTTTAGAGTATGTCTTTAACTTTTTTTAAATCCTAAATTTCAAATAAAGTTATGAAACACATTTTTTTTCATCTTTCAATTTATTAAATAAAAAACCGTTTTGTAAAACAGTATAGGAAAGATCCTAAATTACACTAATTTTAAAAACTTATAATGTTAGGATCAATGGTAATTTGACATCATAACAAAGCTTGAAATCCTAAAGGCCTAGATTCAAGTCACACAAACCATTTAAAAGATTTAACTTGTAAAAATCAAAATAGCCTACAAATGAAAAGGGAATGATAAATACTAACTGGCTTAAATATGCTTCCTAACGGTTTAAATTTTTAAGATTAGTTGTTATTGTGAGTTTGACTTCTTCAATATATCTAATATATACAATTAGGTCAAATAAGGTATTTAATATTAAGACTAATGTCTAGACTTTTTTTTTTGCTTTTGAATCACATCAATAGATAATATTTAAAAGAAAATTTCTAATTGCACTACCAAATTAAATTTACATGGTCCTATTTAGATAAATTTACCAAATCACCCTTACAAATTAAATATTTTTTATTTTCAACTACTTACAACCACCATGGCCAGTGGAGGAACGATGGCGGCTGCTATAAGGTCTATGGAAAACCTAAGCAGTGCATCGGTAGCTATTCCCCCATCGATGGCTCCTAGTTTCTTCTACACTTTTATGTTTTTCATTCTTCATTTTTGTGCATATTTTCTTCCATGCCCTTGTGCATACAGGCTGAAAAAACCTCTGGTGACAAGACTGTGGGCGACCTACTGTGAAGATCCATAACAAAGCCTTGGCATCAACAGTCCTTTTGTTGCCGATGGTTGGTTGTTGGTAGGTCCGAAGGAGATGAAACCTTGAAGAAAATTTTCAAAAAAATTTAAAAATTAAAAAAAAAAAAAAAAAGATTAGCAGCTGCCACCTGTGGATAATTGTCAGCTGAGGGCCAATGATATGTTGCAG
The DNA here is from genome assembly GCF_031755915.1 of Ziziphus jujuba. Classification (NCBI taxonomy): domain Eukaryota; kingdom Viridiplantae; phylum Streptophyta; class Magnoliopsida; order Rosales; family Rhamnaceae; genus Ziziphus; species Ziziphus jujuba. The sequence goes on along the minus strand of NC_083383.1, from coordinate 19,637,920 downwards.
CAGGCAACCCGTGATCTTCTCGCTTATTATTATTATTTTTTTTGGAAATCCTAGATTAAGAATTGAAAAGGAAAAGGATAATAGATTAAAGAGTATTTTAGTAAATCAAATTTAAATGGAACTATATAAAGGTTTTTTGGAATAGCAAAAAAAAAAAAAATTCTATTTAAAATTACATTTATTAACCATCTAGTCTCGACATATTTCATCTTTTTTAAATAAGATTTTGATATATTGTTAAATTTAAATTTAATTATTTTATATTATCTCTTGATGTAATATAATATTTAATGACTAATAAAAAAAAATTTGATATTAAAACTATCATCTCAATCTCATTTTGATATGTGCCTAATTGCCAATATATATATATATATATATAAATTGATAGAAAGTACTCAACATCTTAATAAAAGAATATCAGTTATAGCTGGGGCAATGTTTCTCACTGTTCTTAAATCTCAACGCTCAACTGGGGCCAGGGTTTGGCCGCGCCTTTTGTAGTCCTTTGAACTTTTGTCTTATTTCTGGGTGCGGTCCAGCAATATTTTTAAGCAAAGTTCTTAAGTCATTATGTGTTTTCCTTTTGGAGAGTTTAATTGGATTTGTTTGGGAAAATTAAAAAGTAAAAACCTAACCGGATTTGCTTTTCCAAATCAAATCCAATATGAAAGAAGAAAAAAAAGGGGGAATAAATTTCACTTCTTCGGAAGGCAGCGGTATCATAAGGAGAGGAAACTTGTAAGGGTCAGTGTTGAAGAGTCGCTAATAGTTTCCATGGGTTTTCGTTTTTCAATGGTCAATGAAGTTGAAAGTTCTCTTTGGTAATTATGTGGAACTTGACTATATATGTAGACATATTTTCCAAGAGATAATTGGTATTGCAAATATTTAACAATATTCCAAAACAAGCTCCCCAGTTGGTTGGATATTTTGGTCAGCTAGATAGGGTGACCCTCCACGCTTTCTGTAAAAGCCAATAGCCTAATAGCTGTAGGAATCATGTTCAAAACCATTATTCCCTTGCCATGTAAATACAAATGAATATATTATTTAAAATATATACATATATATATATATATATGTATATTAAGTATTATATATATATATATAATACATAGAAGATTTCTCTAATCATGGATTCTGTGAAATCAATAAGAAAAAATTATATAGCAATGTTAAGGATTATTATATTCTATCTAGGATTTTAATTTTGAATTAAAATATTAATTATTATTTTATTTAATGTAAACTTTGTCAAAAATTTGAGACAAATGTAGGAACGCGGTCCGAGACAACGAAAATAGAAACAACTCACAATCTCTTTAATGCATAGCTTGTTAAATCTAATAGATTCATTACTCAAGCAGACAAGAAATGAGTAGAGCTGGAATCAACAATCACCGAACAAAATCATGGCCTCTAGGTGATCGGTAATCCAGAAACAAAGCCTATGGTCATATGCTCTTATTTCCACTTAGATAATTAAATCTTTGTCCCGTAAGAATCTCTAATGTAACTAAATCATGAATTTTTGGATAAGAGACCTACTCATATTATATATCACAAATATGTAAGGGCGCACATACATATATAAAACTCTTCTAGGAAATAATTTATAGCTTTTTATTTAATTATTGTTATGTTTTTCTAATATATTTGGTCTTACAAGCTAATGTTTTAGATTTCATTGATGCTGTTGGTTTCTTCTATTCTAATGGCCTTTTTAGAGGTTGGATTTTATTTTCATCATCAGATACTTTTGTATTCTTTCCCTTTATTAATAAAATAGGTGTTGGGTTCTGGCTTATAAGTGAGGTGCCAATCTAATAGAGATTTTTCTTCCTTATTTGCTCCTAAGTCGCCTATTAATTTTTTAGAACTGAAACCTAATAGGGAACATCAACCTATAAAAGTAGCCAATTAAATTACCTCAAAAGTATAATCTAGTTTCAACATATCTTCATAAATATACTAAGAATTATCCCTGAAAATATTATCTACTTGGATAAGAGATCAATTATATATTATAATCAATTTTTCATCAGAATATTCTAATGGACTTTCTGTCAACACTTTATTTATCAATTTTTAAAGATACAGTTGGGATTTGTATGAATTCTAACAAGTATATTTTGCCTTCATATGGTTTTAGTATTTTACTAAACTTATATAAAATTCTAAATATTTCTTTAAATTTTAGCCCTTAAAAAATCCAAAGGAAGTGAAGTCGACATTCTTATAAAAGATTAATTGATATATATTTATATACAAAAAATCTCATATTAGGACTGTCTTATGGTTTTCTATCAGGACCTCCATTATTAGCTCTTGGAATAGGTAAAAACTTAAATTTAAACATGTATCTATGGTTTATATAAATCCTCATAGGATTTACTTTGCTCTCATATTGTTTTAATATTTTGTTAGACTCATATCAACCTTAAATATATCTTTTAAATTTTAACTCTTTAAGAGATCTAATAGTTGATAAAGGACATCTTAATGTTTTTCCATTATGAAGATCTTGAATCTTAATAGGATATTGACTATATATAGATATACATGCTAAATATGCTCATATGCACAAACTTACATGTGTAGATAATGTACATGTATAGTATATAAATCATCAGGTTAGTTGTACTTTGATACTCTTGACTTTTAAGGTTTTGCGATTTTAAATTCTTAATTTTTCAATTTATTGCAAATTTGATTTAAGTTTTGATTACAAGATATAACCGTCATCTCACATAATTAATATTAAACTGCATCAATTTGCAAACTATAAAATACTAAAATGTAAAATATTTAAATTACTTTTAATATTTTGTACTTTGATACTCTTTATTTTTTTAAAAAATATTAGTGCCTGTTAATTGATTAATATTAAATAATATCAATTTTAAAATTTTAAAAATATTAAAAATACCAATTTTTAGTATATTTTAGTTCAAAATTTGATACAATTTTAAATACGGCCATTAAGGTTTGTTAGCCAAAAATTAAAAAGGCTCGAATTATGACAAATTAAAAAGAAAATCAAAAATCTAAATTGTAAAACTATGAAAATTGATGGTATCAAGATATAATTAACCTTAAATTTTATACTCCATTTACTTTTATTTATACTAAATATTTTTCATGGTTTTATTTGTTTGGAGATCACTATTTACTATTTTACTATCTTATTCGATAATGCTCCATTATTATTTTATTCCATATTTTCAAATCCGTAATGTATAGATATTACCAACAGTACATGGTTAATTATTTAGAAATTTGGTTTGGATACTCAAGGAGGATATAAAAAAAGGACGGGAAAATATACAAATGCAACCAAAAAAATAATAATAATAATAATAACTTTTTGAGACACAAGGGCATTAGATATTTAAAAAAGAAGGAAATATATATATATATGTACATATACATTTGGAGCATCTTATTTTCTCAAATATTTATTATTATTATTTTAATAATGATCATAAATTTGATATTTGATAGAATGATTTGAGGGTTTAAATGAAGGTAAAATGTTATTTTTAGAATGAATCAATTTTTTTATGATTTTAAGATAATGGATAATTATTTATGGTTAAAATTTAGATTCAAATTTACAACGGATTTAATTGCCTCAAGGACTCAAGGAAACATTATGGAACTAGCATTAATGACAGCATGAATCATAAGTTTTGAATGCATTTTCCATAAATCATCGGATTTCTTATGCAATTTTTATACAATCGTGTGATTAGATATTTTACAAAATTAATTTTACTTTTTTTCTTATTTCTTTTTTTTTTAAATAATATAATTTTTAAGAGGGCTCATCCACACCATTCAAAAACAAATCTAACAGTAACCGTCCCTTTGTTGGTCTTAGGGATGGAAAAGCATTTAAATTGTATAAATAAATGCCTCCACTAGTGGGTCGAGATAATCTTGTTCGCTCATATCTTCTTTCTTTATATATGTATATATATATATATATATATTAAAAAAAAAAGAAAAAAGAAAAAAAACTGTATTGTCTTATCCTAGTCGTGGACAAACCATGCCCATTGTCTACTCAAGCAACTAAAAAGACAAAAAAGGAAAATAAAATAAAAAAAGGCTCTTCCCATATGTCATAAAACAAAGGGAAAAACTGTATTCAAATTTGTTGAAGTCTTTGAGATGCCACAACTTTCTGAATTGTTTCGTTCTATCTTTTGTCCCCATTCAACCATATCCCAATTAAACAATCCTTCCAAAACCACAAATGGACATCACCAAGTCCAACAGCCACCCTTACCCAACTGTATCATTTTAACCTAACCCCCCTCCTTTGTTTAGTCATTAATTATAATAATCTTGTTTCTTATCTCTTTAATTAATTATTTATTAACTATATAAATCCCCACTCAACCCCAACACCCAACCATCCCTCTTCATTTATTTCTGCTTTTAATTCTCTCTCTCTCTCTCTCTCTCTCTGTGTGTGTGCTTCTGTCTTGATCCCCTAATGCCTACTACTCTTTCAGAAGTCTACGAAGACCATCCTATTCACCTTCAGCATATCGTTCCCATTGATTTCAGCTCGGCTCAGACACTGCCAGACTCCCATGCTTGGTCTCAGTCCGATGGTTTCTCATCTGGGTCGTCGTCGGTGTTCCCGGACACGCCGGCTGATGATCGGTTGTTTTCCATACCTCTTATCGACCTCATGAATCCCAATGCGTCCGATCTCATATGCCAAGCTTGTGAGTCGTGGGGTGCCTTCCAGTTGATCGGCCATGGCATTCCTTCAAAGCTTATTGAGGAGGTGGATTCCGAGTCCCGGAGATTGTTTGCTCTCCCTTCTGAGCAAAAACTGAAGACCCTGCGATCTCCTGGTGGTGCTGCCGGATACGGCATCGCCCGCATATCTCCATTCTTTCCCAAGTACATGTGGCATGAAGGGTTTACCATCTTGGGGTCTTCTAAGGATCATGCCAAGGAACTTTGGCCGCATGACTATGAACGCTTTTGGTAAGTTTTACATGCACTTCCATGCACGTAGGCAAAATGACAAATCCATAAAGCCAATTCGTGTTATTCATATGATTTGGTGTTTCTTTTCCTTTTTTTTTTTTGGGGGGGGGGGGGGGGGGGGGGGGGTGTGGGGGAGGGGTTGGATAATTTTGAACTTAAATGGAGTTACTGGTATTGAAGTAAAATTACTTCTAACGGCTATCGCTGCTTAGAAGGAATTTTATATTATAATGTTTGTTTCACGGGAACCAGACCAAACATATACATGTAATAAATCCAGGACCATCACTCTTTTTCCCTTTTTTTGGCTTCTCTAGTTTTCTTTTTTCTTTTTCCTTTTTTTTTTCTTTTTTTTTTTTTTTTTTTTTGAAAGAGCTTCTTCTCTTGTTAAGCACGTGCTATATTTCTTTTCAGACAACTGTATACATATATATATATATAGATGTAATAATAGAAGTTATATATCGATTATATTATATAATATTACATATGATATATTTATATGTATACATATATATATATGCATAAAGAGATCAATATAAATACTTATATATTGATTTTGTGCATGTTTGAGGTTAACATTTTCGTTGCCATGCAGCTGCTCAAAATCGTCATCTTTTTTGGATGATACCTCAAAACGTTATAATTAAAAAGTACATAATGGAAGATGTAATAATTGAGCTTTTATATATCCAACTAGTTCCAATTCAATCTTAGTTGTAATTATTTTTAATTTTTTCTACAAAATTGCTTCTCTTCTCGCACAATTTATATTGGATGGCTGGCTTTCCATTACAAGTAATCAGGGTAAAAAACTTCATCGATTACATGAAATTCGGCATCAATCTTCCAGTAGAAAATTACTGTATATATATATATATATATATTTTTTTTTTTCCATATGGTTTTGATAGACTAATTATTTTACTTTACACAGTGAGACAATGGATGAGTATCAAAAGCAAATGAAGATGATCAGTCATAAACTAATACGAATGATGTTAAAGCACTTGAACATCTCGGAAGAAGAAGTAAAGTGGATAGGTTCAACAACGGAGTCCACGGCTTTACAGCTGAACTCTTACCCTGCCTGCCCAGATCCTGACCGTGCCATGGGTCTAGCACCCCACACCGACACCTCTCTCATGACCTTAGTCCACCAATCACAGATTAGTGGTCTACAGATCCACAAAGAAGGAGTTGGCTGGGTGCGCGTGCACCCCATATACGGTGCGCTTGCCATCAACGTCGGTGATCTCCTCCATATTCTATCAAATGGGAGGTTCCCTAGCGCTTTTCATCGAGTTACCGTTAACCAGACGATGCAAAGGTTCTCGGTGGCCTACTTCTATGGACCGCCAGTGGATTTTACAGTTTCACCGCTTTTGTCAAAGGACGTTTCAGGTTCAGGAGAAGTGGAAGCTCCTTTGTATCGTTCTGTCACTGTGAAAGAGTACGTCGGCATGAAGGCAAAGTATCTTGAGAAAGCGCTCTCTTTGTTAAAGAATTAAATGGGATTTTCTATTGTTCCGGTTTGAAAATTAATTATCATGAATATCTTCCTTCGTTTCTCTCTCTAGCTATATATATATATATATATATAGATAATAAAAATAAAAATTTTAGTTGCTAGCTACTGTAAAGGAAGGTGTAATAAAAAGTTTATGATATATATATATATATATATATATATATTGTAATACATAGTTAATAATCTATGTACGTTGTGCTATATACCCTACATGGTTATGTATGAATTTTGTTATTTGTCAAAACTTGTAATCATCGTCTATGAATCTGCAATTAAGGTGATAATAATTAATTATAATTGGATCGTTTAAAACTGAAAATCTATAAATCAAAAAGTAAATCTATAATATAATGCAATTGAATTGCTATGAACTGCTGAAATGTTAGCATTGGTGATAAATAATATTTATTTATATATATATAAGAATGATATTGAGTGGTGGGTGACTTCCTCCACAATAGCAATTCCATATATATATATATATATATATATAGAGAGAGAGAATCACGTTCACATCAGAATAACTAGATAGTTTTAACATTATATCTTCTTTTATTAACTTTTAGATTACATCAAAAATTAAAATTCAAAAAGTGGTTAAATACAGGTCTAATGATATACCAAAATCCTATTTAGAAAAAATTAAGTGAACTTTATTAAGACCTTCATTAATTTTATATTTCAACTTTTAATGTGATCCGAAAACTAAAAAAAAGAAATCTAAAAGTTAATCATGATATTAAAGACCTAATTTAAGTCTGACCATATATGTATATATATATATATATATATAAAGTATGGCTTATATCAGGATAAGTTGATGTTTTCTTATTATCCCTTGCATCATATCAAGGGTTAGGATTTATATTTTAAAAAATAGTTAAACATGGATTTAATGACATACTAAAATCCTATTTAGGAACAATAAACCTTGCTGGGACACAACGATCAATAAATGTAATTTTAAATCATAACCTATGAGACCTATAAGTTTTGAAGGATATGAGACCAGAAGGAATAAGATCAGTAAACAAAATATTGGGAAGGCGTGTGAAAACCAATGGAAATTAGTATGAGGCTGCCAGGATAAGTGTGGGAGGTGCGAGGCATTGGCAAGCTACATTACTGGCAAAAGCTACCTAATGTCCAATCTTGCATTAATGAGGCATAAACAATGATAATTTAAATGTAAAGATAGTCACTCTCTTAACTATCAAGGCCTTTTCAGAATAGTTGCCTTTAAAGTTAAAAAAAAACTCTAATATTAAGCCTACTTTAGTAGGAGCAATCATAGGATGTCTGATCCCTTGGGAAGTACAAACAAAAAACTACATACCGTCTAGATTGCAGCGGCTTAATTGGGACAGTTTTGGTAAAGCAAGAGAGTAACAGGACACCAGTAGTAGTGGAGTATTATAGACGATATCAGAACATGTACCTGATCAGAAGTGTGCTAACAAAGGCGTTGAACCCCTTAAGGGTATATTGTAAAACCTATGAATCCTGAAGAATGCGAGCCAATAATGGAAAAGATCAATAAATAATATACTTGGGTGAATTTTAACGACTAATGGCGAATCAGTGTACGGCTACCAGAATAAGTGTGAGCAAGAGTGGGGCACTAACAGACTACTTTACTAGCAGAGGCCACTAGTGCCTAATCCCATATTGATCGAGTGTGGAACATTAATAATTCAATTGTAAGGGTAGTAATTTTTTAGCAACTAAAGCTTTTTTTAGAGCGATTGGCTTCATGGTTCAAAAGAAATTTTGGGTTAAACATATTATAGTTTAACCAATCTTAAAATTGGTGGCCCCATAGAAGTTTGAACAAAAAATCACATATTGTCAGAGTCTAGCAACTAAATTAAGAATAACTTTGATGGAGCAAAAGAGTTAGGGAATGTTAATGGATGAGACACTTATAAGGGTGAGGCGTTACACAACCCTTAATGTTAAAGGGCTATAAAAGTAAATATATGAGGAACAAATTATGATAGTTATCGTAACAAACAAATAACACAAATATATCCTATATATATCTTTTAAATGTATATCAACACTAATATTCTATCACAATATATATAGAACCATACATGGTTTATCAGCCCACCTCAAACGAAACAAAGGAATAATGAGTTCGAGTTTTTGTCGTAGAGCACGAAATTTGGCTGTAGGTGTAGCTTAGGAATCTAACGAGCAAGCTCATTTGAGGAGAGGTCTAACCATTCAAGATTACTCAAACTACCTAAAGATGATGGAATGGAACCATTTAGTTTATTATGAGAAAAATTGAGCTCCTAAGGGATTTAAGCTTTCTAATGGTCTTTGAAGTGTCTCCTTTGAAGTTATTTCTTAAGAAATCAATGGCTGTGAATGTCATCTGCATCTTCTAATGTTCAAGACGTAAGTCTTTCACTGATAGACTCATAGATTCATGATAATATATGTAATCTCATATATATTTAAGCTTATCGTTTTATGCATCCATTATAGCAAACATTGCCTAAAAATATTTTGTCGACAAAAGACCATTAAACTCATTATGGGATATGTCCATGATTTGCAACTTTTAAAAGGGAACTAACATTGCGGTTACCTATTCCATAGAATCTGTTAGATCTCAAAATAAGAGCCTGTAGCTTTGGAAGAGATTCCAACCACTATGGGAAGGAGTCATTTATCTTGTTGTTTCCAACGTCAAAAACTTTCAATATTTTACAATTGAGCAAATATTGTGGCAGTGACCCCTCCAATTGATTTCCATTAAGGTTCAAAATATTCGAGGAACTGAATTTCCCAAACATTTCAGGGAGAGAATGATGTAACATGTTTAGTCCAAGTCCAAACTTAAGATACTGTAGTCTTGCTTTCCAATGCATGGAGGTATACTTGCATTCAAACTATTATTAGACAAATCAAGATCCAAAGAGAATTAAGATCACAGATTCCAGAAGGTATCTCTCCTATCAATTGACCGTTTGATATTAGAATGCTTACAAGGGAAGGTGATGGAATTGGAAGATGATCTTGAAGTTGGTGGGAGCGAAGGTCAATATTTCCTAGTTTTTCTCCATGGAAGTAGATCTAAATCTTTGAATATAGCAGTGAATCACTCCTTACACTCCATTTGGTTGAAATCAATAGCTTGTTCTTCGCTAAGAATCTATCAAAGCTTTAACCGACCTTGAATCATTTGATTAAAGACAAAGTGAAAGTCGATTTCAATGTACGTCCTCTGCTAGTGATATACTAGATTGATGGTCAAATACACGGCAACAACATTATCACACCACAAAACAAGTTTACTAAATACTGGAACCTTTAATTCTTGAAGAAGTTGTTGTATCCAAAACAGTTTAGCTACGCCATTAACTAAAGCATGGTATCCATATTCTATGCTAAAATGAGTAACAACATTTTACTTTTTGGAAGACCACAATGTGAGATTTCCACCTAAATATATAAAGTAAACACTTGTCGAATTTCTATCATCGATATTGGATGCCCAAACAACATCAATGAACCAATACAGATCAACATGAGCTACTGTTTTAATTTTCAATCCAAGATGTATTGTACCTTTCAAATGTCTAAGAATCCTCTTACAGGTAGGCCAATGAATAGTGGTTGGATGTTTAAGATATTGACCAAGCTTATTAACAATGAATGCATGCTTATGCCTTGAAATGGTGAGATATTGAAGGCACCTAATTGTACTTCTAAAGATTTTAACATTTGGGCAAATAGTACGTATATGATTGCATAGTTAAACGAAAGTGCTTGCTAACATTTTGCTAGTGTTGAACTCTTCCATATCTGGTTTTTCTAAAATCTCATAAATGTACTTGGATTGGGATCAATATATCCAATACTATATATCTTGAAAAACTTCAACGCTAAGAAAATATTAGAGTTCACCAAGATATTATAATGAGAAGGTTGTATGAACCTTATCAATAAATTGATAAAAAGGGAGTTTATTTGGAATGATGTTGATCATATCATTATCCAATTGATAATTTTGGAAGAATGGTGTAAATTTCAATGTATTAAGCCACACATGTGGAGCTTGCTTCAAACCATATAATGACTTATTTAACTTACATACAAATTCAAGTTTTTAAGGATCAATAAAGCTAAGAGGTTAAAGCATATAAGCATTTTCATGAATGTGCCTGTTAAGAAATGCATTATTGGTATCAACCTACTTATAGACCATTGCTTTGATACTGCTAAAGTTAAGATGATCCAAATGGTAGATAACTTAACAACAGGGGTGGTTTTAAGGAAGTCAAAACCTAGTGTTTGATGAAGTCCTTTTGCCATAAGTCTTACTTTATAGTATTGAATTGAACCATTTTAATTTCTTGTCACTTTGAGAACCATTTATTCCCAATTATATTCATACATGAGGTGGGTTGAATAAGTGTCCAAGTACAATTTGAAACCAAAGCATTATATTCTTCTATCATTGCCTTTTTCTAGTGAGTAGAAGAAAAAGCCTATTTAACAAAATATGGTTTATTCTGTATGAGATCAAGATGGCACTAGAATGCTTTTTTCTTGACTATTCTAGATTTGGAGCGTGTTTGCATCGAAAGCTTTAAAAGATGAGCTAGGGGTGGTAAAACAACTATAAATTTAACAATGGCCAAGTCACGAGAGACTGTTGGTGATGAAGGTAGGCTATGATTAAGAGTAGAGTTAGGAAAGATAGGGATTTAAGATGGAGAATGTGGTTCACACGATGATGATTTTAATGCAAAACTAACATATATAAAGAAAAAAAAAAGGGTTCGATGGGGTATTTTGAGTAGAGGACGTATCGTGCATGCCTGAGATAAAAGTACTAGGTATGGTTTTTTTAAATACAGTTATTAGACTAGATTCCACTGGTGTTGTTGAGGATAAATCAGGATTGGAAGCAAGTGAATGATGTGGCATGCTTGAAAGAGGCTTATCCAGTGTTGATAAAGATTGTTGTCTCTAAAAAGGAAAACTTATCAGAAGAAATGAGTTGTTAAAAGACAAGGGCTGTGTGTTAGGGATGACAATTGTGGAAACAAGGAGAAATATGGTTTCATTAAAAATAATATTGAGCTGATATTCATTTTGCCTGTGGATAGACTTTGTGTAACACCCCACTCTCTTGCATCACCGATACCATCTTCTATTTAACTACTGCATTCCAAAAAGCATAACATTTAGTTCAAACATTTTATGAGGTCATCCATCCTAAAATTGCTCCATTAGAGCACATTTAACCCACTCTAGGATTGCTCCTACTGGAGTACGCTTAACTCTACGGGTCTTACAAACCTGAAGCCAAACTTTTTGAAAATGCCTTGGTTGTTAAAAGAGCATATATTTCACATTTGATTTATCACTATTTCACACCCTAATAATGTGGGATTGGACACCCTATGGCCTTCACTAGTAAGGTAGCCAGCTAGTGCCTTGCACTCTCCCATATTTACTTCAGTAGCACTACACCGGTTCACCCACAATCAACCTCAATGTATTGTTCACTGATCTTGCCTTTTTTCACCTTACATCCTTCAAGCCTCATAGGTCTTACAAAAAATACCTTTGGGGTTCAGCATCTTTGTTAGCACACTTCCAATAGGGTACAAAGCTATGATCCTATTTGTAATGCCTCACTTTCTCATACCACCAATATTGTACCCATTTACCCGTCACATTGCAGATGGTATTGGATTTTGTTCAAATTTTCCAAGAGATCACCAATTCTAGGATTGCTCCTACAAGAACATGCTTAATTCCAAAGTTTTTACAAATACTGAAGCCAACCACTCTGAAAGGCCTTGGTTATTAAGAAAATGCTGAATCATCACCATTTCATACCCAGACAATATGGGATTGGACATCATATAGCCTTCACTAATAAGGTATCCTACACGTGTTTCGCACTCACCCACACTTACATTAGCAACATTACATCGGTTCACTCATAATCATCACAATCTACCTTAGTGTATCATTTACTGAACTTACTTTTTTTTACTTTGTATCATTTCGGGCTTATAGGTCTTACACACTTTGATGCTTGGAACTATATTCAATGAAAATACAAGTTTCAATATGAAAAGAAAACTTATTTGTTTTGTATGGTCTTAAATATGGAAAGCACTCACTTCCAATATTTGTAGAATCGTGATAAGCAAAAGTATTTGATTTTTATAAATGTGAAAATTTCTATCAGACCTGTACCAACAATTATGTACTATGTGTCTAGGTGTTTCACTTAACTGACAGAAGAGTCTGCTACCATATCCTCCATCATCTCTGCCTCGACCAACATGGCTCTTTATGCCACCAATGGCCTTGATTCCTATCTTTTTTCCATTCAGTCATGTTATATTGATTATCCTTGTTCTTTGTTTTGTCAACAACATGACCTACATGTGGTATCTTCGCCATTGTTTGTTGGCGCTGAATTTCCTAGCTCAATAAAAGTGCTTGTATGTCCTCTAGGACATCATGGGATGACCTAATGCTTGCTACAATGGGATCATATTCTATTGGAAAACCTTGCAAAGATGCATAACATAATCATCTTTGGAGATGTGACATCCAACCATGATTAGGTTATTAGTTAACTACTTCATTTTAGAGAAATAGGCACTCTAGCAAGAATACCTTTCTTTGTTGACTGCAATTGGAATTTCAACTGCATCACCTTGTATCTATAGTGAGTACCAAATAGTTTTTTGCAAGAGAGTTACAAAATTGAAAGGTAGTTGAAGAAGAAGAGATTTGATTGTGTACGTTTTGAAATATGGAAGACATCATCCAACAAAGGAATGCTTGATAAAGCCTTCATCATATTGGCTAATCTAGATTGGGCTTGGCAACTATTTTGCTACTATTGCGTTCACTAATTGTTTTAGAACTTCTTGGGATGGTTCACGAATGTCTCCATAAATAAAAGCTTCCAATTACTCCAATCACTATTGGTATCATGTGAGACTTCCATAACAAATAGTTGCCATTTTCAAGTTTGAAAGGGAAATTATAATTTGACAATGTTACTTGACTCAGCTATGGAATTTTGGATTTAGATATGGTAAAGGCCATGTCTTTTGACTTTGAAGGCTCTAAAAGGCTATGGCAGATATATTAAGAACTGATAATATTATTGGGTATACTAAGTCTATGTACATAAAAGTTGTTGTACCACTGACAGTTAACGTAACAAACAACACAAATAGATCCTATGCATATATCTTATTGTACATCAAAACTAATATTCTTAGATAGGATTATCGCAACAAATATAGAACCATATATTGTGTTATGGTTTATGAGATGTAGTTGAAAGCCTGAAAAAGGAAGTTTTGATATTAGTTTTAATATTAAATAGCTTATCTGAGTTTAGATATATATATATATATATATAAATACACAGTTTTGATATGGTAAATATCTTGTCAATAACTTATAAAAAGCGATATGTTAATGGTCCTTATCCAAATCTATTAGACATAACTATATATGTATATATATAGCTATGCTCAAATAAGGTCTTTAATACGAAAACTAACATAGTCTTCCTTTTTTAACCCTTTTATTGTATTAAGGGTTAAAATCTAAAATTACATTTATTAATCACTAAGCCCATTCTTTTCTTGGATAAGGTTTTTGTTTGTCATTAAATAGATATTTAACTATTTTTTGAATTTTTACATCCTAGCCTTTAATGTGATCCAATGGTCATCAAGGGTGAATCTTAGTTTAATAAAATAAAATGGACATTACTTGAGACTAACTATATTTATATATATATATATATATATATATATATATATATATATATATATGTATATTAAATCACTTTCTAATAGGATAAACTTTTGGAATCAAAGCATCTTCAATGATTTTGTCTATTTGAGTCTATATGGCATATAGGTTAGAAGATGTTGTTGCTTATGTGGTATAATGTCTATTAAATAGACAGTGATGCTTAGAAATTACTCTCTAATGGATTCTACTTATAATTGAATTACAAGATGATGGGTAAATTGTAATTTTAAAATTATATCTAATTAAAATTAATTCTAATTGAAATACAAAAGCAAAATAAATAAATAAAAAGAAAAGTCTTTCTTTCAATTCTTCCACCACACCAACATGCCAATCTTTTCATCAATGGCCTTCCAAATGCTAGCGCTGTACTAAAACTTTTTACTAAATGGAAACTCTTCTAATGATGATTTAACATAGATGAAGAGGAAGAGAACAATGATTTAACGTAGATGGGTTTAGCGGAGGTGGAATCCTTAAAGATTCATCTTCTTCTCTTTCATAGATTCTTTTCTACACGTCATCGGTAGAAAGAAGTTATTATCCCTTCTTGTATAGCCCAAAAACTTTCTTTATTTTCATTAGAGAAAGAATCTCATATGACAATTACACTAAGGGCCAGCTGCTTTCTTTATCTTGCCGTTCTTAGTCCATCTAGTGCCTTTCGATTTAGAATTGTAAATAGAGCAACTTTGTCTTTTTTTGCCTTCCTTACCTTACAGACTTAAAGTGGTCAAAAATCTATTGACCCCAGTGCTCGCTAACTTACTGACCACATTATTGAGTTCATGGAAGTGAGCAAGTTAGATTTTTCACGCCAATGATAAGGGAACGGGCATTTTCGAGGACTAGCTCGCTTCCCACTAATCAAGAATGTAGTTGCCTAATCCTCTTTCAAGTTGATAGGTTTCCGTCATTCAGCTCTCCTATGAATAATCTTCTCCTCCATCTTTTTTGTTGCTTCCATGAATCAAAGCCAATGGGAAAATAACAAAAAAAAAGTTGTTTTACTCCTAAAATGAAGAATTAGGTCTTGTGGAAAGGACATAGATTTGTTAAAAATATGAACTTAAGGAGTCTTTACAACTATTACTTATCTATCTACATCTTAACAAGCCATTTGAGGTAGTCGTGGTTATTCTTCTAGCTTCTCTATTTCTATCCATCTCTATTTTGATTTCTTCTTCACAAATCGGTTACATCTAGATTAAGACTAATCTCATCTCTCATCATGGCAAACTAATCATAATTTGCCGAAAACGGAATGATAAACCTTCAGAATTTCTAGTAGTCATCGAAGGTAATGATGATGTTTAAAGAGATTTGAGCGCTAAAAAGGATAAAAGGAAAAGGAAGATGTCCAATCTTATTTTTCTCTCTACAAAAATTAATAAAATTAATTAAATTGCTAATTTAGCTTGTCTAACAAACCCCTCAAAAGTAAAGGGTCACATAGACTGTGTCTATTTTCTTTTTGTTGTTACATCAAATTGAAGGACTCCTTGCACAAAACCATTGCAAATAGTTTCTTTTAATAAATTGTTTATTTATCTTATGCGGTAAGATTTTTTAAGCAATAGACAGAGTCATTGAAATCATTCTCAATAATAATTTAATATAATATCATAGCTTGAAAACCTAAATAGCTAGCACACATTTGATATGGAGAATGATTATTCCTAATAAAACAAGAATAACTATTCATAAGAATAAAAAAATAGAAAATGGATATTTATTTCTATGTATACGTTCGGTCATAACGTTAAATTAGAATCGCATTTGCCCTTTTTCTAATACTTTTTTCCCCAAAATTTTGAGGTTCAGTGAAAATTAATTAAAATTTATATTTATATTTATTTACCTATATTTAATTTGGTAAGGATAATTTTGAAATTTATCTATATTAAAATAGAGGAATAATCTATATTAAAATATAGGAATAACAATTCTAACAATTTTTAAAGGAATATATGTTCTTTTAAATAAAGCGTATCTAAGATCAAAAAGTTCAACCTATGGAAGAGCTATTCTATTCTTCCATCTATTCCACAAATGTACCCCTAACTAGGTTCAAGTCACACTACTACTCATTTAAAAGGAGTTAACAATTGTGAGGAAATCAAAGTGGCCTACAAATGAGTGTGAATGTTAGATATCAATAGACATACTTATTAACGTCACTTAAGTTAAACTTTCAGTTTCAGTGGTAATTCAGTAATATAAAATCCCTATAAATATAAATAGCATTTTTTACATATTTTTTTACAATCTAGTATTGAGAGAATCAAAAGACGATAGTTCATATATATATATATATATATATTAGGCATATGGAGATTTGAACTTGGATAAGTTTTTGAGAAAATAGTAGATTTACCACTTGGCAATCCCGGCACGTGGATAAAAACCATAAATTAAATTTGCATTTTAAAATTTTCTAGCGTCATTTGGTTTACAACTTGAATTTATCAAATATATGTTACTGTTTTATTTTTAAACACAAACACTATTAAAAGATAATATCATGGAAATATATTATGTATTATTTTGATTATATTTTGTTTTTCTTCCTAAAAGGTAATCAATTAGCAATTTAATTTTGAGTAGGCAGATTTTATTAATTTATTTTTAATTCTAAATTATATGAGAAAATTAGCTCGAATGAATAACTAATTAGATTATTTCTAAATCAATAATGATGACATGGAATAATTGCAACCATCGGATCTAAAAATATATAAAAAAAATTGATGTGGCACAATTTGGTTATTCTAAATTGAGATCCTCCATTTCAATAGTTTGGAAAGAGAAAATTATTTTCGGAATATATTTCAGGCACCAATTTTCTTTTCTAGTGTTTGGTTAAGCAGTAAGAGAAAATGCACCATTAAATATAATTAAAATTTTGTATTTAAAGACAGATGTAAGACGCTAAAAATTAATCACATATAAAACTAATTTATTAGCGAACATGAAAGTGAGACTTATTTTCGGAAAGGCATTCTTCCTCTTGATTTTCTTAAATATTGAATATCAAATTGCTCATTAGGTGATAAATATATATATATATATATATATATATATATATATATATATATATATTTATGTAAATTTTTATATATATACACACTTATGAAGAGAGATTGTAAAATAGTCATTTATAACTGTCAGATTATGAAAATCATGATAATCTTATGGCTGTAGATGTTGTCCCTCACAATTCCTTTTCATAAATCTCTTACTATATCATTTATGCATAATATAAACATATTAGTTTGTAAAAGGGAAAATTTCATTTAAACTTTTTTGATTTTCAATTTCATACTTTTGAAAAACTATCATTAACCTCTTTTATATAAAAAAAAAAAAAATATATATATATATATATATATATCAGTTTTTACCAATTAATTTTAATAATTAAATGTTAAAGTTGTATTTTCACAATAGTATTTAATCATGAAAATTGATTTTTAACCTTGACTTGCCCTTAAACTGCTGAAATAACTAGTAAAACTTATAAAAGGATCTATTTTAATAGATAATAAATAACTAAAAGGAAGTTAGTGACAATTTTTAAAAAATGTAGGATCTAAATATTATTATAGTTTAACTGAAAGTCTAAACAAAATTTACCACTTAATAAATTATTCATTTGTAAAATCATAATACCTATGTGTGAACATACTTACAAACAAAACAAATATATATATATATATATATATATAAAAGCTGGCTACAGGTGATGAAAGGTGTTCATGCAAACATAAATGGGCATATCATAATATCTTGAGTTTCTATGCTAAAATCTTAACTGGATTAATTGGGATGCATATGCTTGTAAAAGGTGGAGCAAGGGAGGTGGCTCAAAAGAGAATTGCTGAAAACGGTGGACAAAACCATGTTCTGTTGCAAGAATTTTAAGGCAAATTGAATTGATAATGTTTTTTGGTCGGTAGCAGCGTAACTCACACAATATCGTCAATTAGTCCATTAGTTGAGCGGGACATCAGGTCTATAACGTTTACAAACTTTTTTTAGTTTCCAAACATCAATTGTGGAAAAGGAAAATTTGTCCAAATATATATATATATATATATATATTCAGTCTTTCATCAGAACATCTGAATGAATTTTTATCAAAATTTTTTTTATCAGCCTTTGAATATCTTTAAAAGTTGAAATTTAAAAATATATATTTGATATTTATATAAGTTCCAATAGAGTTTGCTTTGCATTTCTAGGATTTTAGCATTTCATTAAATTCATATAAATTTCAAATGCATATTTAAATCTTAGCTCTTCATGAGATGATCTAAGGGCTAATAAGAAATGTTGTGATTAAAAATTTATTAAGGTATTCTAATGAAAGACTGAATGTATATGCATGTATATATCTCGGCAATATATTTATATATATATATATATATACACACACATATATACAGTTATGACCTAGTAAGCTGTATAGCCCATTTCATGATTAGCTATATAAGGATAAAAACAGAAAATAATATATGACAATATCAATGTATAAAATTTATTTTATTTTTATGTTTTAATATAAAAACCTAATAAGGGAAATTAAATCCTTTAATGTCAATCTATTAAATTGTCACATAATGTGTAAATAATATTAGACCTTTCTTTAAAAAAATTAAAATTTTCTGCATCTTTTTCTCCTATTTAACATTGCGTCACTCAATACCATGCATCATAGGATAAGTTAAGTAGCCTACTAGATCAAAACTTTATATATATATATATATATATATATATATATATATATATACAGAGTCCGTCTATGGTGCAGACGGTCCTCATACGCACCACAGTATTGGTGACGGTTTTTCATAGTATTGGTGATGATTTTCTAAGGAACGGTCGTTAATACTATAAAAAACCGTTACTAATACTGCGGTGCTCATGCGGACCATCCTCACCATAGAATTTCCGTATATATATATATATATATATATGTATATATATTTATATGGAAAAGGAAAAAATAATTTATTACAGAAAAGGAATAAAGTTATAATAACTATAAACTAGTCAGTCTAGTGAAGTTAGCTGGTATATGCCCCTCAAACTTGCATCTTAAAGTTGTGGATTCAAAAGACATGCCTTCCTCAACTTTTGTCAAAATCGAACGACTAATAAATGTGTCAAAATTGTATATGTACATATATAGGATGCAGACCTATTAACATATCGTGTTATGTCATATTTGTGTCATATTGTATTGTATTAAAATTTCTTCATTCAAACCCTGACCTATTGAGCTTTCATATTGAAATATACAAACATAGACCCGTTTATTAAATTATTATATAACCCGTTACTCAGCCTATTAACACGTTAAATTTAATCAAAAAATTATTTTTAAAAGAAAATAAAAAATTATAACAAAAAATATTTGAATGAATATAATCAATACAAATTCATACTTAATTAATAGTTCATAGTACAAAAAAATAAAAAATAATTATATTTATAAAATTAAATATTAAATAGATAATATGAAATTAAATAAATAATAATTTTGATAACTCTAGTATTTTTGTATATATATATATATATATATATTTATTTATTTTATAATTACACAATATATAACCATATGCATTATATGGAAATCAAATATATATATATATATATATATATATTATCAAGATGAGTTGATAATATTATATGAAAGTCTCTAATTACAATCTTGAAATTCTATTAATTTGTTTTATTAGACTAGACTTTTGAAATAAAGTTTAAAAGGTTGATCTAATAATTATTTAGTAAAATATTATCTTAACAACCTAATAAAAAAATAAACTATATATATTAATAATATCTTATCAACTTAATAAAAGAATTGAAACTAACTCACCAAAAATGAAACAAAAAAAAAAAAGAGATGAAGAGAGAGAGAGAGAGAGAGAGAGAGAGAACAAAAACTATAAACACTATAACTTTTTCTTTTTAAAACTATTATATGTGCATTTTTCTCATTAATTTTTAGTTTTAATGCCAAGTTGAATTATCATTTTTTCTAACGGCATGTTTGGATAGCAGTAAATTGTGAGGTGGAAAAGTGTGGGTCCAAAGAATTAGATTCCTACCAATATAGAAAAATATGTGGGAAAGTTATCCCCACCTATAGAAGTGTTATTTTGAAAATCTCAGAGAAAATAGTTTTAAATTTTTTTAAAATATATATTTGTCCTTAGTTTATTATACAATATTAAATTTAATTATTTATAAATCCCAACTTTCCTATTACTCATCAAACATACCAAGAAAAAAATTAATTCTCAGTAAACTAAATCCTAAGAAATTAAATTCAGGAAATCAATTTCCCTCTCAACTTTGATACTTTCCAAACGGAGCCTAAGAGTTTAAACTCATTGCAGGTGAATCGTCATTATATTTATATTTTCTAACACTATCTTTCATATGTAAACAAAATTATTTTTTTAAATAAATTGAATCATTACATATGTTTTTGGTGAAAATGGTCAATTTCCAAACATAGTTCAAAAAGCAACAAAATGGCTGAAATTTTGATGAAATTTCATTTTTTCTATTATAAGAAAAGGAAATTTATGCCCTAAATGGAAAAAAATATAATATCCATAATTTTTTATCAAAATTTTGATATTATTTCATAATTTTCATGGAAATTTTCATTAAAATATCCCCATTAAATCCTTCATAATTTGGTTAAAAGATCCACAATTTCCATGAAAATTTTTGAAATTTTTGTAGAAATTTTAGAAATATCTATAAAATTTATTTTTATAATTTTTTTATTAACAAATTTGTAAATATTATTGATGTTTAATAAAACTTTTTTGCCAAATAAATAGCATTGATATTTATCTATATATATATATATATATATTACCTTTTAATTGTGTTCCAAAATTAAGCAAATAAAAAGAAAAATAATGTTAGAGATACTAAATAAATATACCACGATGTGTATGAAAAGTCATATGTCAATATTTGATTGGTTTTACACTTATTTTTTAAAGGGTTCACTTATCCATAACTAGGTTATAATAATATGCTAATCAATAAAATATTAATATGTGACTTGGTATGCATCTTGGTGCATTTATTTGGTATTCTAGCATTATTCTAAAGAAAATTTACATTTAATAAACAATGTTCAAAATTACACTAGATAGGTCTACATATTTCATTCTTAAAGAAAAATTAAGATGACAAGTTACAAGTTTATCCACCCATTATTATATTTTTTTGACAATAATAAATTTAATATTTGTGTAAATATTATAATGTAGATAAAAATTAAAACGTAGACAAAAATTGAAAGATATAATATATTATCTACAAACTCAACTAGAATAATAGTTATGTTCACATAAACTAATGCCATATATAATGAGTGACATCAAGGATCATTACATTTAATGTAAGATTCATATTGTTTACATATTAACAATTACAATCAAAATCATCAAGAATATATTTCTTTTAATAATTGTTTTCTATATTTCACATATCAAAATGAAAGTAAAGAAGAAATCAATAATTTTCAATCAGTTTTATATGGTATTAAGATGATATTTATAAAATGTACTATCTTAATTAATAAATAATTTTATCATATATATATATTTGCATTTTTTTATTAATAGGCTTACTATAAATTGATTAATTAGGAGACCTATAATATCTATTCAATATTTTTCAATTCTCTTGATCATTTTGATAATTAATTAATTAAAGAAAGCCATTTAAAATTTCAATGAAATTTTTTATTTTTTAAAATTTAAACCTTTAATATATTTATTGATTTTAAAATTTTAAACTTTAGTTCCTAATGCATATGCAAATTTTCAGTAATGTATTATATGTACATAGTCAAAGGAAAAAAAAAAAATCGCTTAGAAAACTAACAAGATAATTTGTAATATTTTTTAAAGAGTTTAGTGTATAAATAAGAGATAAAATTAATTTACAAATGTAATCAATAAAAAAAATGTTTATTACTGACCTATATATATATATATATATATATACACACACACACAAGAAGTATATTCCATTCAAGAAGAATTAGCAAGAGACGAAGTTGCTACCTAAAAAAGGAAAAAGAGACCAATGGAGCTTAATTGTGATTATTTTCTAGAATCATATATTCAAACTTAGCATCATTACGAGCTTTTAAGTCAGTGAAACAAAAAATTTATAAATTAAAATCTCCTTTTACGTTGAAGAAACAAAAAATGATAATTGCAGAGAAAGAATACAAAAGAAATTGTCAACTTTTATACACATTCCAAGGACTCTGAATATATTAACTTTCGACTTATTCGTAGTTGTTAAATTTGAATACATTTACAACAAGCGGCCAATCATGTGATGACACATAAGACTGCCATTTCTTGTCTTGATTTAGTTGAAGTTGATATATAGGAATGAGGGTAATATATTTTTGTGGTAAGTCAGAAGTTGCGTACTTGGAAATTAGTTGTATCAAATCAACATTTACAAATTGAGTACAGAGAGAATCTTACAAACCCCATGTCCTTATAAACTTTTTAATGTGCTAAAGAAAACAAAATCAACAACCACAAAAAATAAAAAAAATAAAAATAAAAAAACAAAACAAAAAACCAAAAAATAAAAAATAAAATAGGCATCTAATAGACACACAACATCACATATCTTCATTTATTAGTTACAAACAAACAAAAAAAAGAAAAAAGAAAAAGAAAAAGAAAAGCATATATAATTCCTACCTCTCTCTCTTTCTTTAGTAATATAAGTATTATTGACAAAAAAGAAAAAAAAAAAAAGAAAAAAGTATTTTGTATGTTTTACTTTTTGGAGCAATTAGAAAAGTATGTATAGCCAAGGAAAAATGCACCTTAACGTGCTGCATAGGTTGATTTGGCTTACTGTAATTTGCGGAGGGTTAACAAATTCAATACTCTTGGCTAGATGGAACATGACACCGACAAAAGTTGCAATGTATATAAGTTGTGTTGCAAAGCATCGTTAGTAGCTAAGAGCCCTAAAGACCTGTCGCTTGAATACAAAAACCCTTTCGTAGTCATTATTGTCAAAAGCTTGCTTTGAGTATATACCTAATTTAATTTTAACATTATTACCAAAAAAGAAAATTAATTTTAACATTACATACGTGATAATTCAATTTGAAAATTCACACGTTATAAGTGAGGAAAAGTTTGACATAAAAGAATTCAGTTTTGGATTATTAGGAAAAAGTCAAGTTACATTTGGGATAACAGATTTGATGCAATTATTAAACCGTTTATCTTTTGTTTCAAATAAAAAAATAAAAAAACTATTTCCATGTTAAAAATGTATAATAATAATAAAGAAAAAAATCTATTTCTTTCTGGGATATCGTGCTTAATCCAAAATCAACAGAAATTGGTTAATTGTAAACATATATTATTTATAAAATAAACATTACGCATAACTCATGTAGTGTTTTAAATATCACTTATAAAATAAATTTTTTAGGGAAAATTTAATAAATAAATTAGAAGTACAAGATTACTGGGTCACTTTTTTATTTTTATTTTAAAAGGCTTATGTAATATTTATGTTGGAAATAAAAAGCCATTAACTTATTATTCAAGTTTTATCAAAAAAGAAAATTTATATATTTGTATTCACAAAATGTGAGAGATTAGCTCTATTAGTATTGCCCCTCACATCCATCGCTATGGGGCTAGATTCGAAATACCATAAAAAAAGGAATCATAATAATTGATAAAAAAATAAAATAAAAAACATAGATTAATCCATTTAATGTGATTATTAAATATGTTATGTGCTTAGATATTTTGATATATTAATTGACAAATATATACAAAATGATACAATATAACTTAATCAAAAAAGATGTATCTGGAATACCAATAGTCACATTTTAATTTACAACTATTATGATGCAAATTTAATCTAATAATATAAATGATCATATCGGATTTCAAAAATACTATAATTTTTAAAATATACACAACATCCGAAAACGCAATTGTTGCCATTAATTTTGAAATCCTTAGAATTCTAAATTTATCCATTAGCATAGGATATTATCCTTAATTTTAGGGTCGGTATGATTCTATTTTGATCATAAACCACTCTAGCCGGACTATGCTAGTTAAAAAGTAATTGCCAAATTTTTGTAGACCCTCTGAAATACAAGTCAAATCGTCATATCTAAATCTTACTAACATATCTGAAAAAAGGTTGATAACAAAGATTATGTTACAAATTGTTGCGCACATGCTCATTGTGGAATGATAGCCGTGAGATCATCACCGCCTCTTCTCGTATACGGCACCTCAATTGCCATTGACAAATTGTTCCAAGGCCATCAAACAATAATGTATGGACGACCTTTTTTCTTTTTCTTTTTTTTTTTTGTTGGGTCCTTTCTAATAGTGTGAGGTTTGAAACACCAAATTTACCCTTCAAAAACAATAATGACTACATTATTAAACTGTTTCAAAAGATAAAAACTTATAATGGATGGTTGTATAAATCTGATGCGATCATCTAATCATATAATAATACGTGTAAAATGACATATTTATGCACATATGGATCTAAATTTAATATTTTTTTTATCTATTATCCTTCTACCAAGGCATATCTCTATCTTCTTCTTTGTATAAGTGATGGATTATTATTATCATGATTATTATTTTTTTAAATTATAAATTATTCTAAACTTTGTTATTTTCATTATTCAAATTCATGCTCTCATAGCATAGGTAGATATATTCGATGCTTTCGTAGTGTAGGTAAAGATGCTCAATCACTGAAGCTATCCTCTTTGTCTAGATGATGGATTATTAAACCTTAAACTAATAAAAACAAAAATGAAATAAACCGATATGGTCAAAAGCAGAAGAAAATTTGGGAAGTTACTTCCAAAACGCAACCTTGATTAGTTCCAATTCCAACATTTTTCTCCCACAATAGTTCAATAATGCAGGACTAGAGTTTTCAAGTTCAATAATTTTGGTTTTTTCTTCTTAAAATTGGGTATCATTAAAACTTTTTAGATCTGCAATTCAAGTTCCTCATTTTTTTTCATCCCTCATATATGATTATATTTATATTTTTCTCATCTTTTATGTTATTGTTTTCATTTTACATTTACCACTCTCACTCTAAATTTCAGATTCTGTAAATTCCATACCCATTTCAATTTGCCGACGCATCCAATTTGCACATCAACCCTACAACCATATAAAGATCTTATCTTCAATCTGCAGTTCTTACCACCATTATAACAATTTTTAAGGTTTGCAGAAGAGGGTTGAACTGAGGAGGGAAAAAAAAAAAAAAAACAAACAAAAAACCAGAGAGACATGCTCCTTTTTTATTTATGTATATGCAGGAAGAGGGAAACATGAGTTGGAAGAAGAAAAATAAATAAATAAATAAGAGTGTCATAGGAGTTGCAAAGGAGGGTT
The DNA here is from genome assembly GCF_031755915.1 of Ziziphus jujuba. Lineage (NCBI taxonomy): Eukaryota > Viridiplantae > Streptophyta > Magnoliopsida > Rosales > Rhamnaceae > Ziziphus > Ziziphus jujuba. The sequence continues at coordinate 19,612,057 of NC_083383.1, read as the reverse complement.
GAATGGATGGTTTAACAGTGAAGAAGAGAGAGACATGCATTTACGAAGGAAAATAAAAAAAATAAAATAATATATTAAACTTAGATCCATCTGCGCTTGAATCTGTCAATTTTACAGGTGTCATTATGTAATCGGATGGTCGCACCACCTGCGACCGTCCCATATAAGTTTTTTCTTGTTCTAAAGGGACAACATGTGCTTGACCCGTATGAAATTAGAACAATCATGTGCTTGACCCGTATGAAATTAGAACAATAGCTGCTTTTGGGTTTTTCTCCCAATAAACGGCATTTTGTTTTTACAAGACAGCATCTATTAACAGCAACGGAGCAGGTAAACAAAGAGCTTTTATTATTATTATTATTTTTTTTTTTTAATTTTCCTTTTTATTTTGGGGAATTGATGATAAACATGAGTTTCTGATAAGCTCCTATGGAAAATATGCTCGATTCAATCAGTGCATATGATGACGCTACATAGACCCCTGGGACAAAAAAACCACTTGTCCAAGTGCTGGCCCCGGTTCAAGTACAAAACTTGGATGAATTCTTGGTTGGAGTTTTCCCATTTAAAAATGCCACATCAAGAGCTACTAGATCATTTGGCATGCCTGATAGGTGATGCAACTGTGTCCCAATCATAATGAAGTAGGCAATGTAAAAGGTATGCATATGAGGATGTAGACAAAAATGGGACTGTAGCTAGGTTGTTTTTGTATGGAAAAGAGATGAGAAAAAGCCAATTTGATATTGAAGACAAATTACATCAACATACTGTTTCCCTGACCATGAAAGGATGACCCGTTGAATAAGACAGGCATGTGTAATCGAAAAAGACAAGCTGAATTGCTATGACATGTTTCCCTCTTAATATCTAATTCTGTGCAGGAGCAACATTGTAATAGTTCACACATAATAAAGACAAATTTGGCATATGACAACAAAAATACAAGAAGCTTTAAAGAATCTAGTTTTTTTAATTAAGAACAATTTTTATCGCTAATCAGTCACCCTCATGATTGATTTAGATCAGAAAAAGCACACTATGTTTGCTGAAATGCGATCATTGAGCACCTCAAAAAATAGTATGCCGTGGAGATGTTTCTAAACAGAACTTGGGCCCTGAAGTCTCTCATTTTTAGCACATTCCTCCTGAAAATTGAAGAATTCAATTCAGTAATTTTGAGTGAGAACTCAAAGTTAGTACATCAGTCCAAGAGGGTTCTGGAGGGGAAAAACCAAGTAACTCAAATTACTAAGGTCTCATCATTTGTCAACTAGAAACAGATGAAACACTAGGTCCTTGATCTCCAATGTTAAAAAGAATACAATTAGGAAATTCTGTCAAGGTGCGGGTCCACATGCGGTAGCCTCCTCCTATATATATATATATATATATATGTATATTACTGTCTATATTGTCTATATAACCTATAACAGTGACATCATGATCCAGTGCTCACCTGAAAAGCTTTCAAGAGAGAGTACAGGTGTCTTTGCTCTGCAATTGCTGCAGTGTACTTCTCTTTGAGTGCATCACAAACTTTGTGCTCATCTTGAAGCCCAAGTTGCACCTTTTCCAGTTTCTATTAAAAAGATGCACCAGTAAATTCCCTTAGACAATTAAGTTGTAAAGACAAGGTCAACATGAATAGAGAACACAGAGAATTGATGTAATATAATTAGGTTCATAATTGAAGTTCCATATTGATACGATAACATCAAAAGAAAACACTATAAGAATAGCTATAATTAGATTTAAAAAATTATGCTTTCACAGTCATCATAGTGAAAGGCGACCTGCAAAAATGTTTGGCCAAGTTGAGTGACCTTTGTTCCCCAGGAAAATGTATACACAAAATAAATAATGATAATAAATAATGGATTTCACTTTTGTCAAGTTTATCCAAATATAAAAAAAAATAATAATAATAATAATAACAAGATATCAGATTCATTGAATCCACAAAAAGTCAATAACTTTCCTTCAAAATTATCAGATGTCATGCATATTTAACACACTTGCTTGACCTATTATGGTGTTCAGTCAACCAAGGATGGTATTTTGAAGCCTTGGGATTCCTTTGATACAAACACATGCACAAACTAAAAACCGAAACTCATTTTTAACTACTTTTTCTTCCTTTGCCCCCTCCTTTCTGAACTCTTAAGTAAAACTCATGCTGTATTCTCCCTATTTAAGGAGGTAATGCAATCACTTGAGGTCTTTTATTTCAAATTAATAAAAAGAATAGCTAAAACGATGCTAGTGCGTGAATTATAACCAATGAATATCATTTGATGTGTGCATTTCACTACACACCTACCTGTCTGGAAATGAAAACAAGGTCAAAATAAAAATTTCTTAGAAGAAAAAGCATATTTTACATATTAGGTTGACAAAATAGCTCATTTATGATAACTACAAAAATACTTTTCAATGAATGGTGGCTGCATCTCCAACATAATCTTGAAATTGATGCTATTTTTCCTTTATTTCTTCTCAAAAAAAGCAACGACACACCAATGTTTCATTTGTTTTACAAGAAAAGACATTTTAAGATCTAAGTAATTTATTTTGATTAGAAGCAGTGAGATTTTCCCAATCTCCAAAAAGATGCCTGAATCCATTTTCATTATAGTGATTCACATTAGAAAAATTGGCAATTACCTGTTGACTGCTCTTTACAATTCCCTCCATGGAATCAATAAGTTTCATGCGACCAGGAGCGCTAGCAATGGCATCTTGAAACTAGATAATGTAATAGCAAAATGCATAAGTGGTTGTGGAAATATAATCAATCACTAACATGAAGCAAATCATCCTGCATATAATCAATTTTCAATGACAGTAGCAAATTGCACATTAGTTTCACAAGTAGAAAGAAGATAATTTCGGAGGAAATAAGGGCCTTCATCGTAGACCATAACAACAGCATACTGGCCAGATTGTTTAGACAGATATACACACCAATTTAGACAGTACCATGGGAGCTAAGACTCTAGGTATAGATCATTGCAATGCTGCATTTTATTTTCCTCAATCTGGAGGCTTAAAAATACTCCAGGAAAACTTTCAACAATATTCATCTATATGTAGTTTATAATTATATACGATCTTAATCTGTAAAAGCTCAAAAGATTTTGCAGTGTGAGCCTTGTAAATTGCATAAAAAGTACAGGTGCTGCAAGACAAATTCTACAAAGGGTACAAGAAAATCTGATTTAGGATATGATAATACTTATTGTCTAAAAAATTTTCTTTTTCCTTGTTCACTGAGAAGGATTTAAAAATTAATGAAAGCAATAGTCGTCGCTTAACATGTAATGCATTAATTTTTATTTTATTTTATTTTTGCTATTGAAGTACTTTTTGTTGTTTCTAAAAAATAAACTCAGTTGAATGATTCAAGCTTCAAACAATAAGCCTGTAGCATTGACATGTTTCACATTGGATACTTCATAATTACATAAGCAACTAAGTTTTTAAATGTCTCTCTCTCTTTTTTTTTTTTTTTTTTTTTTTTCTGTTCATTGGACAGTGGAAACCTAGTATAAGCAATTTAGTTGGTAGTTTCAATTATAATTGTCATGTCTACAACACTTTGATTCTTATGACATGTATTGCATTCATTGATTGCACAGCATAACATTACCAAAAAAATCCATATTGCCTGAACTTAGTAGCTGATAGTAGCAATAAGGTATGAGCACAAGAACATGGACAATGTTAAGAGTTTTTGTCATGGAGTTGTCAAGTGACTCAAGTCATACGATGAGCCTACCCCAACATTTAAGTTGAAAGTAGGTTTTTCCAATTATCATCAATCTGGAAAAGCTGGCAGTCCAAGCCTTTTATGTTCACCACACAAACTTCAAGACCCAACCTTCCAGCTAGATTGTAAAGACTCTAAAGAGTACCTCAAAATCCTAGTTAAAAACAAATATACTGTCATAAAACGTGATTATTAATAAACAGAACCACTAAAATCATAAACTATTTCCCTACGGTTTTTTTTTTTTCCCCTCTATTTTCTCCTACCTCTTTCTATTTTTCACCCTCTTTCATTGTCTTTTCTCCTTTTCTCTCTTCAATAGCTGCAGATGCCAATGTAGGAAAGTTTCCAGCATTATGCAACATGTTAAAGGAAATCAAAAAGACATATATGACTACAACTCATAACATGGATTTGAAAGTCAATTTTTATTGCATACACTTCACAAAAATAGTAGAGACACTGATGAGACATTTTACAAAAGTCACAAATTTGATTCATACCTGTGAACTTATTGAATTCAACAATGATATTTCCTTTAACATCAATTCCTTGATCTCCAGAAGTGTATTATAGGTATCATAATGTTTTTGAGTTTGTTGATGTTTTCCTTGAATGTGAACATATAGCTCTGAAAATCGACGCTCATACCTGCATTTAGAAGGTTTTGAGTATTATACCATTGATTTTATAATATGTATAAGGACCAGATAATTCATATGGATCAAAGTGATTCATTGGGTCAATTACAGAACCTACGGTAAATGGTTCATCTGTAAAAATACATAAACAATGGATTGCCTACAAAATTAGACTAAGAACATTGATGCAAATAGATGCACCTAGAATATTGTGCAAATAGATGCATCTAGAATATTGTGCTTAACACCTCTCACCTCTCACTTTGAAGGGATATTTTAATTAAATGATTACAAGTTTTTTTATGATCATAAAGAATGTATGGAACATAATAGAAAAGTGTCCATAACTAGGTGTTATCAGATAACTAAGCTAATAGAGGACTAATGAAACACCAGAAACAGTGCCAAACAAGCAAGTCCCATGAAAGTCAGACTTGGCACAAATTACAATGAAAATGTAAGAAAGTCGCCTATGTTGACTTTCCCACGTGCAAAAAGACTAATCAATCAACCAATACCAGCTAATCCTTCAAGTAGAAAGGCAATTAAGAAAAATGGTAACTAATTGTGACCGTCCCTGAAATTTGGAGCACAGTCTAGCTGTAAATTTATTTTTCATTTTGGGGCATTAAAGTAGCAGGATAGAGGATAAAGCTATGTGGAAACCAGATCCACATTATATAAATAAGCATGGAAGAGGTTTAATATAGGGATTAAGAATTGTAGCATCATTCCATTAAATTACAAGCAGTCTCCTACGTACTCCAGCTCCCTTCCTACCGCGCTTCCCCCCCCCCCAAAAAAAAAAAAAAAAAAAACACCACAACAACCCCCCCAAAACATCACAACAAAAAAAAAAAAAAAAAAACCCACACACGAAAAAGTTGTTTTAAAAGAAAATTAAAATAACGGTGGGTGTTGCTTGTTATGAATGAAGAAAACCTTTATGTGCTTATCCTATTTTTGTATCAACAATTGTAAATTAGAAATTTTGAAGTTCATTCTTCATAAGAAACAAAATTTTATTTAAGAAAAAGAAATAATACATAGCAAAGAAAGATGGACAGATTGTCCATCTTTACACACCAAGGACAGTAAGACAGCAACTATATACTTTAACTAAATAATCATAAACATTCTTAGACAATAGTTTCTCAATAAATACACAACAAAAGAGCACACAACTAGCCACACACACAGTTGTGCACATTTTTCATATCTTTATCATGCTGTAAATTACTGTTTCCAAAAACAATTGTATCGGAGTTCATGGTCATATCCTATACCAATATGTAATATCTTTGGCATGTTGCATGCAGCGCTTTCTCATTAGATGTGAAGAAGGTTCTATTGTACAAGATCTTCTATTTTTATTTTTATTTTTATTTTTTTTATTTTTTTTTGGGGGGGTGAATGATCTTCTATCTTTTTCTACAGAAAACATATTGTGGAAAACAGAGACAGAGATGAAATGTTTAAGAAACATCATTGTATATCACACAATTGCCAAATTGTTAGATCAATTACAAGAATGGTTATAAAATGACAAGATGTGCATTGTTTCATTGAACTAGATTGCTTCTAGATTATGATTTAGATCTGAAATTTTTGTAACAAGTGTCACTTGTTGCCCTCTATGTCTTAAGCAATACTTATAAATTGCCGCTTACCATTAAAAAGAAACGCTACCACACAAACAAAACTGAACCCTTAAAAAATACGGTTATTATAGCGGAAAGAGATAAACAGATACAGTTACAAATTACAACATACTGGATGAGTTCTGATTGGGATGGCATATCATCAAGCCTGTGCTTTACTGCTAGTATTGCCCTTAGTTTAGATGCAAGTTCCTATAAGAAGGATATAACATATCACTATTAGAGAACTGTGAATAGTTAATCAAAGTGAGGATCCAACGGACTCCCTCAAGGGAGAAAAAAGAAAAAAAAAAAAAAAATGTTGCAGATACAATACAAGTACAACCAAACTGAACAAGTTTGTGCAAATTACCTGGCGCCTTTTCATAGAGAAGCTACACAAAGAATACATCTTCATTAACTATGAGAATTACCTTTCTAGCCAAATTTACTTCTTCTGCTGATTTACTTAACGAATGATCTAAGCCATCCATCAGACTCTTGTTATCATATCCATTTGCTATTTTCTCCTCCAGTCCAATAATCTCAGCTTGCAATTGAGAATGTTTTGCTTTAGAATAAGACAGAAAGTGAGATTCTTGCTTCTCCAGGTCCTGTAAAGGGCATAGGATCCCAAACAGAATGCAAAAAGCACCAATGAAGAGATGCTAAAGATGAAAGGAAAACAGATTAAAGTACAACCTCAGGCTTCAATGGACAATGCAGAATTTCATATTGGAAGATAAAAATTCTTAGCTTGATCTTATTGTCCCAATCGGTTGTAAAAATAAGTCATTGCTTGAATGCAAGCATACACCATATACAAAACTTTTTAACTGCGTATGCATGCATGAATGCATTAACCCATGTAACTCGAATTGTTTTATGCAATATGCTATATATTCAGGCTTCAACTGTGTCTGAATATTTATCTGAGACAAAATGAGAGAGGAAAAATATTAGCACTTTATAAAATTTTCAACTGATTCAATTGATTTATGGCACTGACAAGACGAGTATATCGTACAAAATGTTGCAATGAGAAAAATCGCCATGTAGTACGATCATATAAAAACCAACCCCAAAAGTTAAAAAATTATAAAAAAAATAAAAAATAAAAAAATAAAAAAATGACACTACACCTTCAACGAGCGCATAAGAGCTACCAAGTCGTGCACCACCTCAGTTTCAGCACCCTCTTCAATTCTCTCCCTTAGCTGCTGCAATTGGTTCACAACTTCACTTTTCCTCTCCTACCACACACAAAAACAATATAATGATCAAAACTGCCCAACTACTAACACAACGTATAAATCCGAGTCCTCCGACTACTGGGTTTTGGTGATAAATGATTGACAACATCACGAACTTTTTGAATAAACACATTCAGAGGGTGTATAAAATCTTTATCCTTAATCAATATTAGATGAGGTTAAAAATGGTCAAAATAAGCAGTTACTTATTCATGCTTGTTTCTATATAAACGAAGTGAGCAGTAAATAAATGAAACCTCATATTTGGCATTTGTTTGGGTTTCCGAAGCGGCAGGCGTCGAATCGGGCATCGTCCGTGGGCTTGAAGGAGGCGATGCAACAGGCGAGGGATTTGTCGAGCTAATCAGAGTCGGAAACATCGGAGTTCGTGAGCGTCTGCTTGAACGGGCGGAATGAGCGTTTTGAAAATCCGTTGAAAAGGATTTGCCGAGCCAGGACGATGACCCATGTCGTTATGACTCGTGGCTTTCACAGAGCGCGTTCAGGATTTTTGCTATTTGGTTGCAGAAAGAGCGTGATCTTACGAGTCCATTAATTTCGAGGAAAGCCCAACAAGTAAAGCTCAAATGAAATATTCACAGCCCGACCAAAAAAAATAAAAAAAAAATTACCATAGTTAATTAATAAATGCAAAGAAAAACCCTCAAATCGGGACCTAGTTGTTAATGAAGGATCTCGTAGGGCCTGATTATACGTTATGTTTTTATTATATCATCATGTATTCTAATGATTGAGATATTATATTTTTTTAGTAATTATATTATCATGTTATATTATATATCATTTATCATTACATGCAAGAATATTAAATGACAACAAAAACAATTTATGTTATGTTTAAAAACAGATAAAACTAGAAATATATAATTTTAACCTAAATATTATCTACAACCAGAAATATATAATTTTAACCTAAATATTATCAGCTAGTATAAAGATTAAAAAATAATTCAAACATATCATACAACTGAAAAAGCTGAAATTGCATACATTGAATATGTAAAATAAATTATGAGAAACTTCAATAAGTCAAATCCAATACAAAATACCACCACAAATACGCATACTCATTTGAATAACAAATGAGTTAATGATTTCATATTAGGTTGCTTATTTGGATTGCTATCGATGGGTATATTTACTTATTAGTTGTATAAGTAGATTATTCAAACAAAATCCAACTAAATTATGTATGCAATACTAATTAAAACTAGATCTATGTGTGAAATATATACATATATATATATATGTATATGTATATATATGAAGTGGATATGGATATTGCTATGTTATCAACAAGCTCTTAATTGAATATAATATTAAATTTTTTTATTTTTAGTTAATTGTTATTTGTGACTTACCATGTTATAATTTTATTTTAATTGATTTTTAAAACAATATATTAGTTTGTAGATATAAATGTATAAATTTACAACTTTAATTAAATATATTTTTTTAAATATAAATATATAATTTAATTTTTTTATTTTAAATAATTATAAAATAATCCAATCCAGTCTGATACTACACCAAACATAGGAGAACTAATCCACCATTCAATCCAAACTATGCCAAACATAGGAAAGAACTATATCTTCTTTGTCCGATCCTGTATGATTTAGACCTGACTTGTCACGTCCAATCCGATCATGACTTATCTGATATACTAAACACGCCTATAGGGATTGTTTGTTTTATGGGACTAGCCAGTCAGGATTGGACATAATCCTAGTGAAAAGTTTGGAAGCAAAAAATAAAATAAAAAATAAAGGAAGGGGAAAACTTGTCCCAAAGAAAAAAATAATCTTGTTGCACAGGGACATAACTAACTTGTTGGAAACCCTGGGTCATGACAGGACAAGCTCTTTCTTCCGAAGCTCTGTCATTGGAATGTGGAATTGGTGCTTTCTCAAAGCTCTCCCACTGGAAACCCTGCAAAATCAGTGAGTTCTTCTCGATCTTCTCTTCTTCTTCTTCTTCTTCTTCTTCTTCTTCTTCTTCTATTCTACTTCTTCCTTTTCTTCTTCAATTTTTATGCAGTCTCTTTGTTGGATCTTTTAGTTGCAATTATAATTTATTAGTTTTCTACCAATCTTTCATCACTAGTGCTGACCGAACTGATGAAGAAGCCAAATCAAAGGAGTTTGGGTGGTGCTCTTAACAAATCTCCACTTGTTATCTCTCAAATTTGTCTTCCAACTAGAAAAAGGTTAAGCTAGGTAAATTTTTTGCTTAAAGCTTTAAGAAAAAATAAAAATTTATTGTGCTCATGGGTTTAAATGATATTTGGGGATTTCATTATTAATGTTTATATGGATTTGTTAATTGATCTGTATATTTGAGATTTAACTGTGCTGATGAGCTTTAATTTCAGGTTATGTAAGTTTGAAAATGATATATTTCGATCATTTACTATAGATGATGATTATTGATGTTTGGCTACACTTGTTCATTGCAATTACTTTCATCGATGTTGTTCACTTTCTAATTTGCAACTGGTTATTTTTTGTTAGTTGTTATTTATTTCATCAACTAGTTAGTTGTTATCTTTTGGATCAAAGTCTAGATGTTATGGTTGCACTTGTAAGACTTTGTTTTTGATGGCATTGCTTCTCTTTCTTTGCACTCTCACTTATATGAATGGCTTTCTAATTTACCAAAAAAAATGTTGTCACTTCAATTTTTCCTCTTTAAGTTTATTTCACTAAATTTATGATTCAAAGTTAAACTGTGTTGTCTTGTTGGTTCTCTTTAATAAGGTTTTCTTTTTATCCAAACAAATAAAAAAATGAAATCAAACTGTGCTATTTTCAATGAGTAGTGGAATCAAACGACAATTCTATGATAGTTGCTATTGTTTTGGTTTTTTGTTGTTACCTTGTAGTGATCATACTTGTGTAATATGTACAGAAACTTGCAGTAGTAAACTTAAATAGTTATCCTTATTGCATTTTTATTTTCAAGATTTGAAGAATTTGAGATCACAATTATACTTTTCTTTTAAGTATTTTAATTGGTTGTTATGTTGTGTAATTTTTAAGGAGCTAGAAAAAAAAATAGAGGAGCTCTGCCAAGCCAATAAAATGGAAGACAATTTTTTTTTTTTTTTTTGAGTCCTTTAGCTAGAGATAATTCATTGCCCTAACCATTGTGTATGTGACATACTCCTTTTATTATGCTAAGTTACTTAGAGACATCCATGTATTTGAGGCTAGAATAGAAATGTAGTATGCAGTAGGGGTGTACTTGGGTTGGGTTGGTTGGGTTAAGAGGAAAACAATAATCGACCCGTTCAAATCAGGTTGATCGGGTTTTTACCCGATCCAACCTGATGACCAATAGTAACCCAACCCAACCCAATACTAGTTGGGTTGGGTCGAGGTTAGGTTGGGCTTTAAATTGAGCCTAAGTTCAAATGTTAAATATTGAAAATTAGGTCTCAAGTTGGGTCGAAGCCCAAATGATAATGTTGATAATTTTTCAAAAAATATTTATAAAACTAAGGACAATTATTAATTTTAAACTCCCTAAAAAATCAAATTACTTTAAAACAATCACATTAATTCCAAACTTGTTCAATCAAATTACAACAAAAAATAGTCATCATAAACTCTTTACAACTCAATAATATTAAATAACATGTCACAAATTAATACAACACACATATCAAATAAATATATAGATATATATATATATTATCCAATCAAAGCTTCAATCTCTCCAAGCCATTGTAATTCCAAAGCTAGATTAAAGTCTCCAGTCCAGTTGCTTCAATCTACAACACACATCACTCCCGTTGATTACATTTTACAACACATATAACCATAAATAAAAAATATATATATACATATGATCAAAACATAGTTTGCTTACCACCAAACTCAATTAAAAGATAATTTCTTCATGCATTAATCAGAAATTCCAGCAACTCCTGTTTTTAAAACAAGCAAAAAAAGACAAAGTATTAAAAGACATAAAGGTTTCATTTAAATATGTTAATGAATGTAAATATTAAAATAGAATGTTAAATTAACAAGTTAGAAAATTACCTAACTCAAGATGTTGACAAACAGCAAAACATTCATCATAGGCACGGTCATGGATATCTAATGAGAATGGGATTGCACTAAGCCAATTTTGAAAGCAAATCAAAACTTCCACCATTTTCAAAGTGAGTGAGCTTCGAAATGGATCTAAAATGTGTCCTCCAGTGCTAAAAGCTGATTTGGATGCTACCGTAGATAATGGGACAGCAAATACATCTTGAGCCATACATGATAGAACCTTAAATTTTGTGGAATTCAATTTCCACCAATCCAATAAATCAAACAGCTAGTTGTTGCAATCCTCTATAGGTTCCATTAAATATCTATCAACCTCATTTTTTATTTTTGAAGTATTGTCTACTCTCCTTTTCTTGTACTCCCACAATAAATCATCTTCATCATCATTGTCTCTCTTATAAACCTCAAAATTAGTTTCTTTGACATTCTTGGAAGATTGACTATCAGTTGTTGATGTATCACTTGCAACATAAAAATCAAACAATTGACGCAAAGTTTTTTTTCACTCTTTTGATCATTGTTTCACACACATCACTTGAATAACTTTTAACAAAACTAAAAATCATATAATCTAGCTTGTATCGAGGGTCACGAACAGCAGCAACAAACAACAAATTGTTAATCTTATCAATTATCCCCCAATACTTATCACATTTCAACTTCATATTTTCAGCCATGGTACTTAAAGGTCCATTTTTTTTCCAAAATATATATACTCAATTGTTGCTGAATTTTACAAAACTATATCACAAACAAATGAGATGTCACATGCAAAGAGCCACTGAATTTCAAAGTAATATCATAAAAACTTCTTAAAAATTTCAGAAACAAATTAGCATCATTCCAATCTTGTTCTACTAGTGGTTCATTACCAAAGTAACTAAGGTAGTATCCATCCTCTTCCTCTATCCTCTCAAAAGCTTTTTAAAGCTTAATTGCACTTCTAACATTAAATAGGTGGAATTCCACTTAGTTGGCACATCCAAAAATAAGAGTTTTTTAGACTCTATCTTTTCTTTTTCAACACATGCTTTAAATGTGGCTAACCTTGATGGTGAGGATCTAATATACCTCACAGCACGATGAATTAGATCAATTGAGGTAATGTGATCCTTCAATCCATCACACAAAATCAAATTTGTGATGTGAACACAACAACGCATGTGGAGGAATTGACCATCTAAGACAAGACCATTCCAATTTTTAATCCTCCTTCTAATGTATGTAATAGCAACATCATTTGCCGATGCATTATCCATAGTGATAGTAAAAACCTTTTCAATCCACCACTCAATCAAACAACTTTCAATTAGTTTACCAAGTGTCTCACCCTTATGATTAGCTATTTGATAGAAATTCAATATTCTCTTCTGTAATTTCCATTCACTATCAATAAAGTGAGCTGTGACAACTATATAATTAATATTTTGAGCAGAAGTCCATGTGTCTGTAGCTAAGCTAACCATTGGTGAGTTGTTCATAAATAAATTTCTCAACTTTTTCTTCTCTTCCAAATAAAGCTAATACACATCTTTGGCAATTGTAACTTGAGATGGTGGATCAAACTTTGGACAAGCCACACTACGAAAATCTTTAAATCCCTCTCCTTCTACAAATGTAAATGGCAACTCATCTCTAATAACCATTCTAGCATATGCAACCCTACAAGCCTCTTTACTAAATCCCATAGCAACAAGATTACTACTACCAGATTCACCTTCTTTTTTACTTCTAAAAGAGAGTATCTTCTGACTCATATCCTCTTTTCTATGTGGATTCTTTTTACATTGACTCAAATGATTCTACAAAGTAGTAGTCCCACATTTTTTAGTATTACATGCATAATCCCTATCATAATAATTGCATTTACACCTATCACTTCCTTTAATTTTACTAAAACGAGCCAAAATTTTGGAAGTTCTTACCGGTTTCCTCTTGCTCAAAGTGGATAGTGGAGATACATGAGAAGAAGAAGGTGGTGGCACTACTGGTATATCACAAGTGGCTGGTGTAGTGCTACATGCTTCAATTGGTGTAGTAGATGTTGTTGGTGGAGTTTTAGAAACATTAGATTGAATTTCATCCATCTAAACATTAAAATTACAATTATAAGAATCAAATCATATTAAGAAGGAAAATATATCATATAGCAGCAGCTAGCTAACATAAAAAAGATAAATAATAGAATAAATAAGCAAATATGTAAAAATATATAAAATATAAATCATTATAAATTATTTTTTTGTCCAAGTGTACCATATAAATAAAATAGAAAATTATGGTTCAGATTAACTATAATTAATAAATATGATCATTTGAAAGTGAAACCATGATAAAGATGCCATTAGAAAGTCACGAAGCAACCAAAAAAAATAAATTTAACAGTACTACTTTTTGACAATAAAAAGACTTTTCTACGTGAGAAGAGATTAAAGAGACAGAGAGCAAATGAATTATAATTGCCATCGGTGACTTTCTACTGCAAATCATGCCAAGTGCCAACCACTACAAAGGGGATAATAAATTATTCATGTCCTAAAATGATAGAAGGAAAAATTAATTATATAATGCTACATCATTATTTAACAAAATTTTAATAAACATGGGGTAGCTTTTTTAAAGCTTAAATACTGCTTATGATAGTGTTTGAACAATTTTTGGTGGCAAAGTCAAGTTAGGGACCGAAGAGGCTTAACTTGTGGCATAGTCAAAATAGTAACATGGGCAAAAGGTGAAAGCAAGATTCAATGGACAAACCCATAAGGGAAACAAATCTTTCCACACTATCCTTGTAAATGGATTAGGATTTTCTTCTCTTATACATTTCATTTGGAAAAAAACAAACTGGAGCACAGCAAAAGAATAAACCAAGCAGGAAAAAAAAAAAAAAGAGTAATGATTTTTCAAACGAGATGGCTTCTATCAGGAAAATTGTTGAAGATCTCGATCCCTCGTAAACTACTAGACAATCCATAAACATCAAAACAAGTTCCAACTTTCAGAAAAGTGGCAGTGTTCTTATACCTAGTTGTACGTAGTACAATTGTAAATAATCTTTACAGCCAACAAACGGAACAATATGTCTCATATACACACATAACAGTTATTCAGTCCTCCACTTAAACCCACCCACGCCCACCCCACCCCAAAAACTAGAAAAAAAATATTTGATAATATATTAAAAATATTATTACAGCTTTACAACTATGCAGGATATGTCAATCAAACATTAGACAAAAACTATCTAAAATGACAGAAAATCCAGAAAAAAAAAATACATGAACAAAAAGACAATAGTATGCTTTAGAAACGATGAGAGTGAGATCTATTCGAACCTTTTTTTGACTCAAGAGCAAAAAATGCAGAACGGTAGATCAGGTAAGATCTGTTGCTTAACACGGTAGATCAGCATTTTTTGATACAAATTTTAAGCCAGGAGACAGAGAGGATGAGAACTGAGAGAGGAGGCGCTGAGAGAAGAAGCAAAATCAAGGGCAAGAAGTCAGAGAAGAAGCAAAACATGTGATTTGGGTTTCAACTTACAGAGAAAAGCAAAACACATGATTATTTATTTTATTAAAGCCCATGACAGAGTATAGTAAGTGAGCCCACCAAACAGCCTGTTTCTTTAAGCATAAGGCCACCACACAACGGGTTGTGTTGGATTTATCGGGTTTTTTTAATTTGTAACCCAATACCCAACCCGATGGACTCGGGTTGAAAAAAACCAACTTGCAACCCACCCAGATTATATCAGTTTTCTTTATTAGTGGATTGGGTCGGGTCGGGTTGGTCGAGTTTATCGAGTTACCGGGTTTTTTTGAACAGTCCTAGTATGCAGTGCATATATTAAGGTGGAAAGAAAGACATATCTTTTATTATAAAACCTCATAACTTTAGGTTTGATAAATCTAATTGAAAACATTTTTCAACTAGCATTGTAAAATGGAAATAGAAAAGTTCTTATTTGAAGTGACAACTTAGATTAGGAATGTCATGGAGCAAAGCAGGACTAGTTTTTAAAATCCCGTCCTCGTCCTCGTAAGGAATTTTTCATCCCATCCTAGTGGTTTTCCCTATTTCTTTAGAAGTGGGACGGGGATAGGGATTCCCCAATCGGTGATGGTGCGGGGCAGTTCCCTCCCCCCCCCCCCCCCCCCTTTTTTTTAATAATTGATATAATTTTTTTTATAAGTTTATGTAAAAAAAAATTCTTTTATGAATAAAATGTATACTAATTAGATTGTATACTAAAATGTATACTAATTTTCTTTTATGATAAATTTATACAAAAATTGAAAGACAATTAGACATTACCAAAAGAAAAAAAAAAGAAAAAAAAGAAGAAACACTATTAGATTGTATACTCATTACCATTCTCCAACGTTGGACCAAAAAATACTTCAACATAGAACTTGAAAATCAAAGTGGATGCCAAGTACAGTTAGGAAGTGAGACTGATTGGAGGCACTATATACAACTAAGTTTTTCCCTTAATACTTACTAGCTGGTTAGGTGTGATCAAATAAGTCCTTTTCTTAGGGGTTTATGAATGTGCGGTCTTATTCTTAAAGTTGGAGTAGAAGTTTGACCCTCTCATTTAAATAGGGCAATTATGATGGGTTTGATGCTTCGTACAAATGCCAAGTAGTTAATTAAGAAGCAAAACTACAAAGACGCATTGGAAGTGCTTACCATGGGAGAGGTCAGTAGTGGGGACTCTTTTAAATAGTTATTTTATTTAGAAATAGGGCTGGGGCTAGGCTTGTAAGTTTCAAGCTTCAGTTAATAGTGACAGTGGAAATATAAAAAAAAAAGAAAAAAAAAAAGAAAATTTAAGTAAATATATGTAGGTTGGGTTCAGGCCAGGGTATTTAATCCCTGGGTCCGGCTGGGTCTCTGTTTGAACCTAAAGAGTTAAGCCCGAGCCCGCCTCGCAGCCCCTTTTTTTTGGGAAAAATCGCCCCATTAGGGGTGGTGCACCGCGGTTTTTGGGGTGGACGGGGCAGATTGACATTCCTAAGTTAGATATGTCTCATTATTCCACATGAGAAAGCAGACTAGCCAATTATGTTAAAAACTCTAATAAAGGAAAGAAAGAAAAGAAAAAATTACTTACAAGTGTCTAGGATACGCAAATCCCTAAGAGGGCTCATACCATCTATACCCACAAATACATAGAGATTATCACCAACAGTTATAGCTATAACTACCCTGGGAGTAGGAGATGTATCTTCTATCAAAGGTTGGCTCCATGTTTAAGTTACTGGAATGAGTTATTCAGAATTAGAAAATGAACAATCTTAAAACTATCTTCATATGAAAATGCAACAAAATAAATAATGGGTTTTCTAATGCATTGTGGTGGCTTTGTCTAATGCATCAAAATAAATAACGGGTTTTTTTAATAAAATATGTATATGTATATATATATATATATGAAAAGTGTGTGCGTGTATGCTATTTGTTTACAAGAGAGAAAAATAAATAAATAAATAAAATTTGCTGCAAAGTACTCTTTGTTGGGAGAGACCCAGCCCCACTTTGTTATGTCAAAAAGAATAACATTTTTACTGGTATAAACAACTTCCACAGTGCTATTAAACTATTTTACATAAACCCTTAATTTTAAAGGGCTACATCATGTGCAGAATCTTTCCCTAAAGACTAGACTCTCTATCATATGTATATATATATATATATATGTATATATTTATCCTAACCTCATGCTTAAAAGAAATCAGCTTGGCTCAAATTTTGCACACTAAAGTGTTTGATGATTTTTGTTATATTGTAGTAGCATTGTAGGTGGCTATAACTACAGAAATTGTAAAGTGTGTGCATGTTGTCTACAAGGAACTTGGAACTAAGTATGTGGCAAAACTTGTTGCCTACACAGCAAGTCTATAATATTAAAAACTTTAAGTTTATACCCATGCGGGCCAATCCAAGAACCTAAATGTTCATCTTTCAAAGATGTATATGCATTTATTCAAGTATTATGCGACCAGATCCAGCCCAAAAAAAAAAATATATATATATAGGTCTGTTTATTAACACAATAAATTTCAAAATTTTCAATTTTCCATACAAGCCTAATAGGAATTTGTTAATATCCACTCAAATCACCTTAGGACCATTTACTTTTTACACCATAACAACCAAACATATAATCAGAATAGCTATTAAGCCTATCAACGTTAATGACATCATGATAGTGTTTAATCACAAATATCATTCCTAATTCAGAAAACTAATAATTTGCTTATTAACAATTATACACTACATCAGGGGATATTGGCAGTCAAGTATCCCAAACTATATCAAGGTTAATACATTGCATCCTAAACTTTTTTTTCTATCATTCTATGCCCCAAACTTCCTTTTTTGCTTGCACCACTGGTTCTTCTTTTAAAAATGCATAATGAAATGATCATGTGTCAAGCACGTGCTTATCAAGCAAGGTTAAATTAGGTGATTTTACTGTTTTGAACTTAGAAATTAGGGTTCCATTCGAGGACTTTAAGGAATTTTAGCCCCAATTTTGTGGTATAAGAGAGAAAGAGTGAAATTGTAAAAGAGAGGGAGCAAATGTGAGAAAAGGATAGTAGGGCTCGAGAAAATTGATAAAGAATTTCTTTATCGCAACTCAAGTTGCATAAGAAAGCATGTCGTGGATACATTGTAGCTCAAGTTGTAGGACATCAATAAAGAAAAACTGAAGAACATTAACGAAGAATTGATGTAGCAAATTTTCTGCCATTGTGGAATGCCAGTTGTGGAAAGAACCTCATGGACTATCATGAACCCAGGAAGGAGATTTCATAGGTGTCCAAAATATAAGACATATTATCATTCATGTTTAAGTTTAAGCATTTATTAACAATGGCTAAAAAATCTATAAACATTTTTTTAATATATATAAAAGAAAATAGAGAGAAAAACAGAGATCATATTTTCATCTTTTAAAAATATTACTTCTTTTACATTCTTGAATTTAAATGTCAGTTTTAGATTTTAGCTAAAAATAGAGTTTGGAGAATCTCAATTACAATTTTGAGATCGTTATGCAGTAGCACATTTTGTTTCTTAATTCCATCACCTAAAAACTATTTATGAAGTTTTTTTCCAGTTATGTTTGCAGAAAAATATGAGAAAAGGATGTAGATTCTTTAAGTGGCATGGTCCACTAATGTGACAGCGTTCAACAAGGGTGATACCTAGACTACTAAGAGATATTACAAAGTTGGAGCAAAATAATTATAAACTAAAGAAAATAGTTTGTGTTGGATTTGTTGTATGTGTGTTGTTGCTTACGTATATAATGATGAGAAATGGAGAATGTATTAAGGGATAGTAGATTAGTTGTACTATGTTGTGTTATATGTATTGGAGTTGATCAAGACGATAGCATATGTTAGTACCCTTGTACCAACTTGATATCAAATATATATATAATTACTAGCTTTTTATTAAAATCTTATATTTATTACAACCTTGAAAATATATTTACCAACTTCTTGTTGATATCAAATATCTTTCAACCTTGTATTTAGTATCCTTGTTAATATTTGTAGAGTTTGTCCACTTTGTAAAATATTCAGTCTGGCCAAATAATTAAAACCTATATATGCAAAAAGCAATACAAAACAATATCATAAAAGGCAATATATTTATAAATGCATCTCAAAATATATGTCTAGGTGTATAAATCCATGATAAATTTTAAAATTCCAAAATACATATATATGATATTATTGTGCCCAATCCATGCCACCATGGACATAAACTACCCTAAACAGCACATAAACAACCTTATCGTAATAAAATGTCCTAAATAGTCACAAAAGATCAACTTTACAAAATTTACAAACTACCTTATACAACCATATATACTAGCTAACTTTTATCATACAAACAAACTATAAGTTGTATTAACAAAACAAACAAATAGCCATTGGTTGTCGTAGTTGGTCTTTTAACAAAACAAACAAACATCAGGGTTCTTGTTAGAGACTATGCACTGGTAAACCAAATAACCTTGAGCCACCTTCTCATTCATTAATTTTGCCATCTCAGTAGAAGATTTGAATGCCTTGACAGCTTTCTAGGTTGCCTCGACATTTTTTGTCTCCATAGGTTCTCAAAATTAAAGCACTTTGATTGAAACCAAAGTATGTCTTCTTGAAGATGAACATACTATCTTTATTTAGAGTTAGTTTTTTTTTTGGTAATTTGATAATTGAAGCTTCACATCCTTAAGCTAAATCAATCTATCATGAGAATCAGACAATAATGAATTATAACGAGTTCTGTAGTCCAACATGGTATATGTAACCTAGCATAAGAAAAGAAAATGTGTCATAAAATGTTAAAGAATATGACATCAAAGTTAAGATGAATTATAGAAAACTCATAAATAGTTCAATCCATACCTTGAAGCAATTGATAAGGTTTTCATAGTCATTACCAATACGACCATTCCGAACTTTGACCACATGAGGTTTGATGACCTATATAACCCATGGGTCAAAAGTACCTAGAGGATCGGCTTGAGCATTAGAATGGACAAGCAGTGGCTCCATCAATGGAACACCCTTAAGGTTAATACCTATGCTATCAACCTTCTCAGATTTCTTGAGAGGATCACAAAAACCCTTACCTTTCTTTTTAAGGGACGAATCGAGGATTTTATATGAAATCTCTTCTTCACGCTTTCTTTTTGCTTCATGGATCATATGCTTGATCATTTATTGGGGAGATTCATTATCTTTGGGAATGTTAAGTTACTTTTTGGGAAGTAAATTGGTATTCATGAGAGTCTTTATTAGAAGCTAGCTTAATCTCAAGAGTTGGAACATTCTCAAGTATGAGTTCACCTTAAGAATCACAGGATTCCTTAGAATCACCTCATTTTTAAGAATCATCTCATTCTTGGAGTGATCAACTTATCCCCGAGAGTCATCTCATCTTTAAAGACCATCTCATCCTTGAGGATAACCTTGTCTTCAAAAGCATGATTGTTTCCTGAGACGTCGATAGTTAGTAAAATTGTAGATGACAGTTCAATATACAAAAAAATTAGTCAGGGATATTTGTATCATTAGTAGGCACAAAGACCTTATAGTTTGATATAAGTCAACAAATATCTCACAATACAGTAAGGTTTCACAACTTCTATCATTGGAATCCACTAAATGAATCTTCTCAATTTATGCTTGCATGATTGAAAGGTGATATAAAGTTGTTTAAGCATTTGAAATGGAGAGAGAGAGAGAGAGAGAGAGAGAGAGAGAGTTAACATCAAAACAAAAAAATTGATGTTGACATCAAAAAATTACCTCGGGATTGGAAATTAGTCAAGATACAAAAGTTAAGTTTTCCTTCTAAAGGCCAAGCCTCCCATGCACCAAATACAAAAAATCATTTGTTTCTCTAAGCATGGTTTGTTGAAGGATTAAAAATTATAATTCCCTATCCTTGCTTTAGGAATGGGCTCACAAAATACCATCTTTCAATAGAAGAATGTGATTTCACATTATATAAGTAAAGAAAAACACTTGTATTCAGAGTATAACCAAATCTACGCCATAACATGAGGCAACATGGGATAGCTTTCTTACCATTTGGATTTAACTGGGCTAAAACAATACCCAATCGAGTAAGAACTTCTCTGTAGAAAGGTAGGAATGGTAGACGAAGGTCACATTTTTAAAAAATGGAAAGAAGGGCCACCATGACTTAAGAAGGATCATTAGCTTTCTCACTCAGTTTTGGACGATGCAATCCAATGCTAGGTAGGATGTCATATATTTCTCTCAACTTATTTAAACAAGCTTTAGAAGTCAAATCAATGGTAAATGCATCAATGTCAATGGGGTTCATGGTGATAACATACGAATTACAAAATATAAAAAACATACAAAATATAAAAAAAACATACTTTAGCAAATTCTTAACATGAAAGCATGCCATCAAGAATGCTTTATAAGTTTTTAGTAACTCGATTTATCTCAAGCATTATATTATTGCTTCATGAAAGAAACTATGCAATATGCATATATGGGATGGGTTGCAAAAATTAAAATATATGTGGAAGTGATATAACATGGGTTAGAATATTTATGTACACATGAAGGTAAAGAAAAACCATTGTTTTATACATTTATGTGCACAAAAAATGACTATATACATATGTATATGGTGATGCAGCATCTAGAGGCACAATCAACATTAAAAGTGTAAGTGTGTATGTGTATATATATATATATATGCTATATATATATATGCTATATATATATATATGCATAAGCGTGCATTATGCAACAAAATATATATAAGTATATATATATTTTTTCAATTATCGATGGCCCCACAACTAGCAATATAAAGAAGATTTAATTTCTACTTCTAATTAAAATTTTTATATCTATCCAAGAAAGCAGTTTGGAATATTAGTTAAAAGTTGAGATTGACAAAAGGGACAGTATGTTTTCGTGGCACACTAGACATAAGGTTCCTATAAAGAAGAATCCAAAATATATATATATATATACATATATGAAGTCAAGGATTGGTTCATATGACTATTCGTGAGAGGCTAATAACCATTAGAACATGCTTTAATAAAGAGTTGACAAGCTTACCTCTAGTTTTTCATGAGGGATTTCTATTGTTGGGAAGAAGAAATTCTTTTTGATTGATGTGTTGCATGGAGATTAAGAGGCTTAATGGTTAATTTATAAACAAAAAAAGGAAAGAAAGAAGACCTAATTTAATAGGGAGATGCTTTCACATGGAGCGGTTTTATTTGAAGAAAAATTATTAAGGAAGTAAATGTCTTTTTGGTAAAAGACATATAATTATTCAATTATTGCTAAACCATGTGTCAATAAGGTTCAAATGATAAATATACATACATAGCAAAGAATTCACGTGAGAATTTTTAAGCATCGGAGAGGAGTATATGGAGCTGCAAGAAATAATTAAAGCTACTAATGCCCATTTTTAGATTGTGCAACGAAGTTGGAATGCTTATGTTGTTGGTAAATTTGGCTCATGCTTATATGGTAGTCCTATGTGGCACTATTTGCTTATGTTGCATTATCATCCTATATTGTCATCTTGTTTGACACCATAATCCTATGCAGCATCATCAATCAGATATTGGATTACTATTGAAATGGTCTACTACTACAGATAATGAGATAACATAAGATATAATCTTTGATATCTAATTAAATATGAGAGAATAATCTTAACTAACCTATTTATAGATATATCATGAGGTAAATCTCAAAGATAGGATGATCTTAAGGCTTGATCAACAATTATTCAATAAATATAAAAAAAAAATGATATAATCAAGTCTCATCTATAAGGCTTATTAAGTATCTTAAAGATACTATAAATACAGATGATATCAACACCTCTGGTATGACATTTGAAATGTCTTAACTAATTCTCTACTTTCATTAAAATAACCGACATTGACTTGAGCGTTAGAGTGCTTTGACCTATACCACACTGGTACCCCAAGGTTTTTCAAATGTTTTTTGCATGTTGGAGTCGAGGATCCGGGAGATTTAGTTGAGAAAGATCTTTGTATCAACAACAGGACCACTTTTGGGGCCCTTTCTGGACACCCAAGATGGCCTCATCAAGGAAAACTCCAATAAAATCGATACTAAAAGCTCAGTGGGATCTCCTCATAAATTGGATATAACTTAATTGTATAAAAAAGACAAATAACCATTTTTAATAGAAATTTTGAAATCATTGTCATATCCATCAAGGGTTCCATACATATTAAGTCAATCTACCATACCATACTAAATGAAAGCAAATGAATCCAAAGATAAATAAAACAAAATATATAATAGTCTCACGAGAAAGTAGAGATAATACATCAATCAGAAAAAAGATATCAAATGTAAAGATACGAATAATGACGAAATATACAAAGGTAATGATGATGGAACAATGCCCAGATGTTGTATGCACCAATTGTCGAGGCCTAGAGGGGCAATTTAAAATATATATATATATATATATGAGACAAGCTCAGTGAGTGAATAAAAATAAAATTTGAAAAATAATTACGCTTACTAAAACATTTCTCTCAAGACTTTCCATTCACTCATTATAAAGTCCCTTGTTTTGGAAAATGATTTTATCAAAACCTGAGTAATCTTCCAAAATCATAAAATATTTCTTTGGTTTATTAAACAACCTAAAATAATAAAATCAAACCATAATTAATAAATTAATTAATCAATTATTTCCCAAATATTAAAAACCAAGAGCAACAATACAAATCCCAATAATCATAATCCAAATAATCATTAGTCACCGTGCACCACTTCCATTACCAATACTGTCATAAACCATACTTAATGTCCTAGTATGCCGCAGAGCCATGGGAAGAAGGAAACTGTCTTATAATCCTTAGCATCCTAAGGCACAGCAAGCTAGGACCTCATATCCAATCTCAATGAAACATGTAATCAGTGGAGGATGGTAATATTCATCAAATTCAACAACTAAGGTAAAATATCGTACACAATAATTTGTAAACTCAAAATTCCTTAACCCATATCCCTTTATACAAAATATAAATTTTCTACAACTACCATCATATAATAAATTATATGTACTCATATAATCTCTACTCATAATTTTATAAACAAATATCAAAACATATTTCTACCATAATACTTTCACAATTATTCTAGAAAATAAAATAATAAAATAATAAAATAATAACTTTGTGAGGCTTTTATTGCATAAAGTAAAATAACATAAAATTTGTACTTCTAAAATGAAATTAATAAAATAAAATATATTTATAACCCCAAAACATTTTCAAAAATAAAAATTCACTTATAGATTATAGCTCAAATGAGTTTCTCTGCAATCACCTCTAATATCAATTTTGGTGCCTAAAATAATAATAAAATATTTTTTAGGCTTCAAAAATTAAACCAAAGATATTTTCTATGTATCAATGTTCCAAAATAACTTTGATAATTATAAAATTTCTAAAATTAAACACCAAATAGTCTAATTATATTGTGAGCCCTAAATATTCGATACTCAAAATTGAAGTTTTTCACTTTGAGGCTAATTTCTTAAAATTGAACCTTCTACTAAGTCTCATTAACACCTAATTACACTAATCCAATTTCATTTTTATCCAAGTTATTCAATTGTGTCCAAACACAGTTCAATTTTATTTGATAATAAACTAATTGATCTAAAAATAGAAAAATTATCAAACGATGTCCAAAATTTACAAACTTGATATTGATAGAAAGCCCGAGAGATGAGAAATACAATGCTGCACTTAACTTGGTCTAAAAACTTTGTTGGTGGGTAGAAAACCTGATGAGAATCTACCCATGCCTGCATAACCAATAATCCGCTAGGGTGCTAACCCGATACGGATGAAGATAAGGCTGATCACTAGGGCTCAATCTAAGAGATTTAAAGAAAACCTGGCTGCTTTTATCTAGTGAGTAATTAAATCTCAAAGGGGCTTGTCAATTCCTGAAGAAACAAGATCCGTTTTAAGCATCCAAGTGGTGAAGGTCGATATGGACCCGGATAGCTGTTTTATGCCAATATGGATTTTTGGTAGCAATAAATGGTTCCAATACTTCATGGATTCAATACATATCTCTAAGAGGTCATGGAATCAAGTCAAGGTAGCTTTAAAGGCAAACAAAAAGGGGTTGTGTGCATAAGGGAGAAAGATGGTCGATTTTGCTGTATTGCTTGCTAGCTTTACAGTATTTTGCTGAGTTGACATTTTCTCTTTGATCCAAGCAAGGGAAACGTGTGGGACTCTATAATAATCCTATTTGGCATTCTACAAGGCATATGCAAGTTGATTTGGAGCTTAAATTGGTCACATATTGGTCAAAGATAGCTTCGTAAAAATATAGTATTTAGTTTCCTAATTTGATTTTGACTTTTTTTTTTAGGAAATTAGTCTTTTATTTGGTTATTTGGTTTTTATTTATTTATTTGCTAGAAAAATCAACTTATAAAAGTTATTATTTTATTATTTTCATTGTAAATTAATTAATTTCTAATTCAAAATAAAGAAATTAATTAATCCAAATTAAATTAGGAAAGGAGGTGAATTTCGGCCAAGCTAGGTTTCCTATTCTTTGGTGGCCGGTTTTACCTAGATAATTAGAGTTTTATTTTATTCTTTCCTAGCCTATTTAAGGGTTTATTTCTGATGAAGAACATACCTTCAATAATATTCAGAAAAATTAATTGTGAGATAGAATTCTCTTTGTTCTCTTTGAACACCTAAAACACCATTAGAGAGTAAGTGTTTTAGCTTTGACTTATCAATAGGATATCCATCACCTATTGTGGCGTCTTCATTCTATACCAAGGTTTCTAGTCACAAGTTAATTAGGGATTAAGATTTCAATAAGAATCTGAACTTAATTGAGATCTTGGCTAATATAATACGGGTTTAGGCACGAGTCGACCTAGATTTTTATCAACTATTTGCTTTAATTGAGAGCCAAATTTTATTCAGGTTTGATCTATCTTTATTTGCTTTATTTGTTTTGTGTTAATCTGAAATTTTAGCATTAGGTTAGGATTGCTTCTATCATCATACACGTTCAGCATATATATATATATATATATAAACTCATTCCTAGTTAAATTAGGTTTTCTTAATTTTACCGTATTTCTTGTTTCCTAGTTTGTTGGTTGTTATTCATTATTGTTCTTGGTAATTTAGTTTATTGTTGATTTTTCTTTGTTGTTTTGATCTTAAATATTTGCATTCATATATTCAAAAAAAGGAAAAAAAAAAAAAAGAGAAGTGTGTTTGCGGCAACATATATAGAGTTAAAAAAAAGAAATTGCAAATTTGTATTTTGTTGTTGGAGGTCACGGCTTTGGTGGATTTTTGGTGTGGAATTGTGATTTTTGGTGTTGATCTTTGCTATTGGAGTTATTTTACATTATGTGAGTAAAGAAAAAAAAAGGAAAAAAAAAAAAGGAAGAAGAAAAGCCGAATAAAAAAAAAAAGGTTTGTTGAATTTGGTGTTTGGTGGAAATTTCTTTGAACTGCTGAATTGTTTACTATTTATTCAATATTTGGAGTTGCTTAAGATTTATTTTTGCTGCTGGATATTTGAATTTTGGGTGCTAAAAATATTGGATTAAAATTAGTTAAAGGATTTGATACAAAAACTTGAATTACAAAGGATAACAACCAACAACTATTCCTTATTTTTGTCCAAATTGATTCTTGTTCGTATTTGAATTTCTTTTCTTAAAATTTTTATCCTTGAATTCTTAATTTCTTACCATCTGGTCCAGTTCTTATTGATTTTGAAATTTGCTTTGTTAAATTGCCTTATTTTTGCGTAGAAAAGTCAAGAATTAGGTGTTTAAAATTCACTCAATATTTGATTATTTTAGTTGTTATTTTATTGATAAGTTTAAATTAGGAACACTTGTTATCTAGTTACTATTTAAGTGTGTTTAATTAGAACTTTGAGGTAGTTCTTTTAGTGGAATAAGAAAAGAGCGTGTGAGCTTAAAAGAGGGTAAAAGCCGAAACTAGTGTGCAAACACGAGTGTTGAGACCTTGTTTGAGTGAAACACGTAAAGGAGTGAATTTGGTGAGGTCCTATATTATTTTTGTGTTTTTCATACTAACATGGTAGATTCAAGGGTTAGAAGAGAAAACCCACCATTGAGAATTAATGAAGAAGTGTCTGTAGGATTCAAAGGAGATTCCCGAGCTTCGAGGAGTGGATATAAGCACACGGACACGAGGGCCACCTTAGAGCAATTACAGCGGATGAATGCTCAATTTGATCACATAAATCAAAGGATTGATAGGTTAGAAACATCACAAGGAGGGCCGCATACAAGGTTTGATGCTTATGGAGGCCAAGGTCGAGGTCGAAGAGGCTGAAGGCAACTTAAAGAAGAATTCGGGGAAGGCAATTTTGGAGATGACTTGGAAGAAGGGTATGATGAAATTTTTGAACCTCAAGGAAGGCCAATCGTGGGAGACTAGCAAGGAATGAAGATGATGATCTTGGGAACATTAGAGTCAACATACCACCTTTCATGGGAAAAAGTGACCCGGAGGCTTACTTGGAATGGAAGGAGCATATGGAGACGATCTTTGATTGTCACAACTATTCGGAGGCTAAGAAAGTTAAGTTGGTAGCAATGGAGTTTGGACATTATGCACTCCAATTGTGGACTAAAGAGCAAAATACCCAAATGAGAGTAGGTGATGAATTGATTACTATTTGGCAACAAATGAAAGGAGCCATGAGAAAGTGATTTATACTGACTCATTACTATAAGTTGCTGCATCAAAAGTTACAAATCATTATCACAAGGTAGTAGGTCCGTAGAGGATTATTACAAAGAGATGGAGATGCTTATTATGAGATTAAGCATGAATAAAGATAGAGAAGTAACCATGGCAAGGTTTCTTGGTGGGTTCAATCGAGAGATAGCTAATAAACTAGAATTGTAACAATATGTGGAATTGGAGGAGATGTTACATGTGGCTATTAAACTTGAGCATCAATTCAAGAGGAGGGGTGTAAGTTCACGGTTTGGGGGTATTTCCAACAGCGGAAGTTCAAATCCAAGTGGCTAGAGAAACAATCGTATCTATGAAAACCAGTCAAAGCAGAAAGTTGGGGAAGAAAGTTCAAATCAGCCAAAGAGAGAAGCTAGAACCGAATTTGTCCAAGCACACAAAATTGAAGATAATTCTGATCCTAAACCTTCAAAATATAGAGAAATTATTTGTTTTAAGTGCTAGGGATGAGGACACATGGCTATCCAATGCCCGAATAGAAGAATTATCGTGTTGAAGGATAATGGTGAGCTAGAATCGGAAAGTAAGGAAAATGGAGATGAAACCGAGCAAGAAGAGGAAGACTTTGAGGATGAAGCCGAGACTCTCCATGCACCCAATATCAAATTAAATTTGATTTCTAGGAGAATGCTAGCTGTATACAAGGATGAAGAGTTCAAAAGGAAAGCATCTTCCATACCTAATGTGAAATCCAAGGTAAAATTTGTAGTATGATAATTGATAGTAGAAGTTGTACAAATGTAATTATTAACATTGTGGTTAATAAATTAGGTTTAGTAACAATTAAACATCCTGAACCTTATAGATTATAATGGCTTAATGATAGTGGTGAGATGAAAGTAAATAAACAAACCAAAGTAAAATTTAGCATAGATAAATATGTCAATGTTGTTTTGTGTGATGTTGTGCCTATGCATGCCGGACATATTTTATTAGGTAGACCATGGCAATTTGATAAAGATACTATTCATTATGGTCGAGAAAATTCTATTGTTTTTAAGTTTAAGGGAAAGAAGGTCAAGTTGGAGCCATTAACTCCCAAAGAGGTATATAGAAATCAATTACAAATACAACAAATGACGGAGACCGAAAAGCTCAAAGAGAAAGCTAGTATGGCACCTATGGCTTCACCATCCATCTAAGAAGGTAAGTCCGAGCTTGCTATTCAAGGTAAGCATTCTAAGACTCAAATTGAATGGAAAAACCATGAAAAGGCCAAGAGTGGAGTGAGAGAGGAAGAGAAACCCGACAGTGTGAGTAAGGCTGAAAAAGCCAAGAGTGAGGGCCAAACCAAGAGAAAGAAAGAAAGAAAAAGAAAGAAAAGAAAGGAAAAATAAAAAATTTTATACTAGTCTTGGTGATGTATCATATTGATATGAATCTAGGTCGACTCGGGCTTAAACCCGTATTGTATTAGCCCAGATCTCAATTAAGTTCAGATTCTTATTAAAACCTAAACCCCTAATCAACCTGTGATTAGAAACTTTGGTATAGAATGAAGATGCCACAATAAGTGATGGACATCATATTGATAAGTCAAAACTAAAACACTCACTCTTTAATGGTATTTTAGGTGTTCAAAGAGAACAAATAGAATTCTATCTCACAATTAATTTTTCTGAATATTATTGAAGGTGTGTTCTTCCTTAAAAATAAGCCCTTAAATAGGCTAGGAAAGAACAAAATAAAACCCTAATTATCTAGGTAAAACCGGCCACCAAAGAACAGGAAACCTAGCTTGGCCAAAATTCACCTCATTTCCTAATCTAATTTGAATTAATTAATTTTTTTATTTTGAATTAGAAATTAATTAATTTACAATGAAAATAATAAAATAATAACTTTTATAAGTTGATTTGTCTAGCAGATAAATAAATAAAAACCAAATAACCAAATAAAAGACTAATTTCCTAAAACAAAAAGTCAAAATCAAATTAGGAAACTAAAATATTATATTTTTACTAAGCTATCTTTAACCAATCTTTGACCAATTTAAGCTCCAAATCAGCTTCCATATGCCTTGTAGGATGCCAAATATGATTATCATAGAGTCCCACATGTTTTCCTTGCTTGGATCAAAGAGAAAATGTCAACTCAGCAAAAGTCTGTAAAGCCAACAAGCAATACAGCAAAACCCGTCATCTTTCTCCCTTGCGCACACAACCCCTTTCTGTTTGCCTTTAAAGCTACCTTGACTTGATTCCATGACCTCTTAGAGATATGTATTGAATCCATAAAGTATTGGAACCATTTCTTGCTACCCAAAATCCATATTTGCATAAAACAGCTATCCGGGTCCGTATCGGCTTTCATCACTTGGATACTTAAAACGGGTCTTGTATCTTTGGGAATTGACAAGCCCCTTTGAGAATTAATTACTCCCTGGATAAAAGCAGCCAGGTTGTCCTTAAATCTTTTAGCTTGAGCCTTAGTGATTGGCCCGGTCTGCATCCGTATCGGGTCAGCACCTCAACGGGTTGTCGGTTGTGTGGGCACGAGCAGATTCTCATCAAAACCTCCTCCAAGGTTCGACCAAACTTGATATTTATGTACATCTGAAACTGTAAGAAATTTTGACAAATGGAGGCTGGATTTGAGCTTAGAGGATTCAAAAATGGTGGGCAAAAGGTATAGGGTGGGTTGAAGTAGCTGGACAATGGCCAAACTTCGGTGACTTAGTTGGAATGTCACTGCCTGCTTTGTTGACTCAATTTAGGCATGTTTGATGGAGGTTCCAATCAAAACTTTGAGGTTTTTGTTGTGGTCACTAGGCATTAATAGCTTGCTGGCCCATGTAGGTCACCAAAGCCGAAAAATGGGTCAAACCAACATAGACTTGGTTCAACATTTAAATGGGTCGAGTTGACACGATTCAAGTTCCACGAGTCTGGAGACGGTTTTTGGAACTTTCTGGGTATTTTTCAATATGTTTAATGAGGGCACAACACTTGAAGCATATATAGATTTTGGATCTATTAAAAGACAAAAACCTAAACTGGTTTGGATACATATAAAATACTAATATTTAAAAAATTTTCAAAATCGTAACTTTCTAACTGTAACTCAGAATTATGTGCGCTTCTAGTTTATGAACTTGTATTGACAAACTCTATGCCATGTTGCACAATTCAACTCAAAATTCTTAATTAGTCAATTCCAGTTAAACCAAATAAATTTTAATTCTAATTTTTAATTTTGGTCGACGTAGTTATATTGTTATGCAACATGTGTGACAATGTCTTGAACCAACCAAAGCAGATTTCTCTAGAAGAAAAATTTTATATATATATATATATATATTTACATAATCCTATTATTATAGATGATAAAGCCTCAAATATATATCTCAGGTATGGTGTGAGAAGTGTAAATTATACTTCAATGTTTTGCAATCTCTTGTGAGAAATTGTATCATCCAGGAGAATATTTCTATGCATATACAAAGTTTTTATTTATATTAGGATCATAATTCCCATCTTATATTGAGCATCCAATAACTTACCAAGTGCTATAGGTTATTACTTGCTCAAATAAGATTTTAATAGTAAGGTTTTAATAGTAAATTATTAATTGGTATGTCATCGCCGGCATTTGACACATCACCATATTTTTATCTCATATTGGAAACATGTGTCCACCATATTATTACTATATATATGTAAAGTGAGGGTGGAGCCAGGATTTGAGAGTAATATGAGCAATTTAAAAGATAGTATAAAGATTTCAAATATAACAAAACCTAAAAATACATCACTATTATTTCAATCCAATAATACACCAATAATTACATAATAAATATATATCTTAGCTTATGATATTGCACAAAAAAAAAAAAATTAGCTTATCACATTTTAAAAAAAATATATATTTTATTACAAAAATAGTATTAACTCATTAGTTGGCACATTTGCTTGTGAACCACATAAAATATGATACTTAAACTCCTTAACTATGGCAATTTGGCACTTTAGTCCCTCGAATTTTTTTAGAGAGTGATAAGCCCATATTTGCCCTTTACCATTCTTTTTTGTTTCCTCATATGACTAGATGATAATGTCGACAATTTCAGGGAAATGTCGTTGATAATATTGGATATTGGTGAGCAGCGACACCAACAAAGAGGGAAG
This sequence comes from Ziziphus jujuba, assembly GCF_031755915.1. Lineage (NCBI taxonomy): Eukaryota > Viridiplantae > Streptophyta > Magnoliopsida > Rosales > Rhamnaceae > Ziziphus > Ziziphus jujuba. The sequence continues at coordinate 19,580,146 of NC_083383.1, read as the reverse complement.
AAATTTTGGGAGTGAACATTTTTTGACACCGAGTATCAACACCGACAGTGAAAACTTTTGACTGGGAGAGAAAATTGTGAGCGAAGAGTTTACGGGGGAAGTTGATGGGAAATTGTTACAATTTTTTGACCAGAAAAATTATAAAAACGGAGAAAGGGGAAATAATTTATGGGTTCGTGTCTTACTGCTTACACGTGCAGCTGTTTTTGTGTATAGGTTAATTGTGAATCTGCACATTCCACCGAAGATAGAAATGTTCCCGTTAATTTGTCGGTCCAATATCTATATCTCAATCTCAATCAACTCCAAGCCCAGCCCAAAGTGTTTGTTTCACGATAACTCTTTTATGAATTATCCTTATCACAAGCTGTCTTCGTTGTCTTCATCATTCCTTTTATTTTTTTATTTTGTTGAATATTTTTTTCACAAATATTTTTGCTTGTGATAGAATTATAATAAAAGAATTAAAATATTAAATCACCTTAATTATTTTAAAATTATGTTAATTTGTTTTTAATCAATAAAATATTATATAAGAATAGATGATCCAAATACTATGTCATTTTCTTTCCCAACAAAAGATAGAAAGGTGTCAATCTTTGCAGGATAGTAGGGAATATTTCTCTAATATATTTTTTTTGCTAACAAATATTTCTCTAATATAATTGAAAAATATACATTTTTTGTTTTAATTAAAAAAATATATACTTGTTGTATAATCCAATTAGCATAATTAAGATATAATATTTATATAGTTGGCCTTTATTGTCTATGTTTGAATTTATCAAATAATTTTCTATATTTTGGAGCTCAATATTTTTTTTATTTAAAATAATTTTTAATATTTATAGATTAATTATTATATTTTTTATAATATTTTACTATATTAATTATCTCATATGTATTATAAATTAAATATTTACAATCCGTAATTTTATTAATATTTTTATCTATATTTTTATAAAATTATAATTTTAATATTTTCATCGATATTGATATTTTTATCACTGCATATAACATGCAAGTGGAATTATCAAGACAATTGATGAAAATATGTTTAGAGGGCCATTGTTGCCAATGATAGCCAGCTCAAGGATCCAAATACCAAAAAATAAAAAACAAAAATGGTCCAAGGGAAAAATATGCCAATTATCCTAATAATAATAATAATAAAAATATAATAATAAAAATGTTTTCATATTCTTTTCTCCAAGTTTTCATTAATATTTGCACCAACATTTCCGTAAAATTAGATGTCCACCTTCTTAGCAACAACAGCCTATTATTAAAAAGAAAGTTATCCAGTAAATTGTGGATTAACCGGGATACGGGTCATGTAAGCACCCGAAAACAAACAATATCTCAAAACCTGCGAGTCGGAAACAGCCAGCCGCAGTCAAAAGCTCCAAAAATATAGCCGTCATCAACAATGGACTGCATTCTCCATTTCTCTCCGAAAACCACTTCACTACTGTCTTCCTTGTCCTACTCCTCCAACTCCTACTTGGCCCCAGGTCCTCGGTCCTTTCTGGGCTTGGTTTGCAGAAATATGCTCGGGCGAGAGGTGGTTTGCGCTGCCAAAACCCAGGTTGGTGATGTCTCGGCCATGGAGCCCAAACCCAAGGAGAACAAACTCTGGGGTGGCCGTTTCCAGGAAAGCGTCACCGACGCCGTCGAGAGGTTCACGGAGTCCATCTCCTTTGATAAGGCCTTGTATAAGCATGATATCATGGGGAGTAGGGCCCACGCTTCTATGCTCGCCAAACAGGTATTCGGGTCTTTGATGTTGTTGTTATTTTCGGGAATGTTTGGTTTCCGGGAAAATGTAGGTGAACGGCTGGAAACGAGTAGCTCGATTGAGTGTCTTAAGACTGGTTTTTTATTTGGTTGCGGGAGAAATGTGCGGAGAATTTGGGCACCAGGGACTCAATTTTAGTTTTGAATTGGTTCTTGGTTCAGTCAAGTTCAGATTTTTATGTTAATTTGCATGGTTAGTAACTTTGTAGTTTGGTTGTTTATTTGTCCTTCTGAGAATTAGTTCCACAAATGAGACATTTTCCATATTAACATGTGTACACATACGGCGAGAGAGAGAGAGAGGCACATATAAATGCATGATCGTTCACATTTTTTTGGGAAATATATCAATGAAGCTGTAGGAACATGAATATTTTATATATATATATATGTATATATATATATATATATTTATGTATAATGTTGTTGGTTTTTAAGAAAGAAGCATTGCTTGTTTTGAATTAGTAGTTTTGGAATTGTTAAGATAATCTTCTACCATCTAAAAGCACATAAAACACTATTTCATTTTGTTGTAGGGATTGATGAGCATCAGTGATAAGGACAGTATTCTTGAAGGGCTTGATGAGATAGAGAGGCGCATTGAAAATGGTGAGTTTGTGTGGAGAACTGATAGAGAGGATGTGCACATGAACATTGAAGCAGCCCTTACTGATATGATTGGTGAACCTGCAAAGAAACTTCACACTGCTCGAAGTCGAAACGATCAAGTCTTAACTGATTTCCGCCTGTGGTGTCGAGATGCAATTGATTCGATTATTAAACGAATCAAGTATCTTCAGGTTGCACTGGTGACTTTGGCTTTGGAGAATAAAGGCCTTATTGTTCCTGGTTATACACATTTACAAAGGGCACAGCCTGTTCTTTTGCAACATCTCCTCTTAGCATATGTTGAGCAGGTAAATTGATTTAATCTAACATTAATCTATACTTAATCTCCTAGTTTGTTTGATTCCCAGAGTAATTAATAGTGTGCTCATTATGTTTATCTTGTAGCTTGAACGTGATGCTGGTCGTTTACTAGATTGCAGAGCCAGGTTGAATTTCTGCCCTTTAGGTGCTTGTGCATTAGCTGGCACTGGCCTGCCAATTGATCGGTTTATGACTTCCGAGGCTTTAGGATTCACTGCTCCTATGAGTAACAGGCATGTTTCTTGCTTTACATTCTGGAGGAGTCAGAAAATTCATATTTTTAGCTTGTATTAAGATTCATGAGTGTTTCTTGGCATTGTCTTTGCACTGTGTGCTGTAACTTCTTATCTTTCGTGCTTCATTGACCATATGGGTTAATTATCCAGTTGGTTGTCCATGAGTCTATAATGATACTCCTGAGAATTTGCTTTCTTCTCATTACACACACTTAGACCTATTTTCCATGGTTATTCCCTAGTTTTATAATTATGATAAACAAAATGGTGCTAAAACACAAAAAGGCAGAGGACAAATTCTCCAAAACAACAAAAGGCTCAGCATGTGTAGCCAGAGTCCCATCCTATTAATCTTAAAGCGCCATGCTATCTTAAATATCAATAAAAGACTAAAGACTAAAGATGACTCCCCATAGAGTTGTATATGGTGTTGACATTGACCTTGGCATTTCAAGAGCCTAAAGATATATACTTGTTAATTGGCAAAAAGACTTTCATGGTCAATTGGCACATGCATCAATCTAACAAGTGACATGTGATATATTTTGTCTTTACATGCGTTGGGATATGTGGCTTCCTTGATTAGCTGGTTAATTTCATTATTTGGCAGTATTGATGCGGTGTCAGACCGAGATTTTGTTTTGGAGTTTCTTTCTGCTAATTCTATCACGGCAATTCATCTTTCTCGACTTGGGGAAGAATGGGTTTTGTGGGCTTCAGAAGAGTTCGGATTTATTACACCAAGTGACTCTGTTTCTACTGGAAGTAGTATCATGCCTCAGAAGAAAAACCCAGATCCTATGGAGCTTGTTCGTGGAAAGTCTGCTAGAGTAGTAGGAGACCTTGTTACACTTCTCACACTATGCAAAGGACTACCTCTTGCTTACAATCGTGATTTGCAGGTATAATATTTCATTTTACTATTCTTCATTTGTTCGGTCAAGATACATTGAAGAAAGCTATGTAAGGGTCTGGGGGATATTTGTTTTACCTGTCTGCTTTTAACTTGACATAATGATATTTTGGTCTGAGCTGCATATATCACATGCAATCTTCGTTATCCCACTCCTAAACATAATACATGCATGCCAAATTCAATTTTGATTAAATGTACAAAATCATGCTATGTCTATCTAACTTAAATTATGTTTTGGTTCTTTCTTCCTGTAGTCTTAAGGTTGTTTGCTTTTGATTAAGAACCTGATTTTTTGAGGCAGGAAGATAAGGAACCTGTGTTTGACAGCGTAAAGACAATATTGGGGATGCTTGAAGTGTCAGCTGAGTTTGCACAGAACATTACTTTTAATCAGGAGAGAATAAAAAATGCTTTACCAGCTGGTCATCTTGATGCTACAACACTTGCTGATTATCTTGTGAAGAAGGTAATTGATATATGCGAATCAACCTTTTTCTCACCAATTTTAAGAGCTTAAAATTTCTTAATTTTAGAAGCCCAGCTTTTAAACATTACTTGAATTAATGATTTCAACCAACAAACTGAAGCAGCACTTCTATAGTCAGATGTCTGTCTTTTGATCAATCTGTTCTAATTAATAGCCTACTTTTCATTGTTTTTCAAAAGGAAATTGCTAATAATGAAGTTAGGGTCTTTGCATTTGCTATTAATCTAGTTTTTGCATTTCTTTGTTTCCAACTAGGTGAAATAGTAGTAAACTGACTTCAATAAAATGGAGATGAAATTTTGTATTCATAGAACTGTTACCAGAGAGGACATGTTATAAGTAGAGACAAGTCATGTAAGAGAAGTTGAGAAAGATAGGGATGAATACTCTTAACCATTAAATTTTCTTGATTAGAGAGATATAAGACATAGGAAAGAAATACTCTTTTTGTAGATTTGTAAATTATGTTTTAGGCAGTTGAAAAGATATGCTGTAGAAGCAAGGAATAATAATGTAATGATTTAGGATGAGTGGATGAGCTGCAGAGAAACTGGCATGTTTGCCTAGATTTTGTCTCTTGTTTAAGGTTTATGATACAGTCAGTAGACTCAATATGTTATTCCAATTGATCGAGTCCATAAGGGAGTGATTCTGTTCCATAATTGTATCTATGGTTTTAAGTTGAAACCATAGTGATTTGTTGTTTACCCTGTTTTCTTCTTTTAACCTGTATGCTGTTGATTTAGTTGTAAATTAATTTTTGTCATTTATTCGAATTCTTCTTGTTTTTGTAAAGAATTTTATTCATTTTTTCAGTTGTCACACATTCTAATACGGTTTTATACAGGGAGTGCCCTTCAGAACTTCTCATGATATAGTTGGAAGGTCTGTTGCCTTGTGTGTCTCAAAGAATTGCCAGCTTAAGGACTTGAGTATGGATGAGATGAGAAGTATAGATCCAGTGTTTGATACAGATGTATATGAATTTCTTGGAGTCGAAAATGCCGTAGAGAAATTCTGCTCATATGGTTCAACTGGATCAGCATGTGTCGCAGATCAACTTAGCTACTGGATGGCTAAACTTGAAATCAGCTAAAGCCTAATTAACGAATATCCCAGCAATATTCATTGCTGATTGTGGTAACAATTGAAAACACCTATGTTAAAGACCTTGAAATGGTGCTGCAATAGCATCGATGGATCTTAAAAACACAAGCACTAGAACTTAGCTAAAGATCTGAAAAGGAGCAATTTTTTTTCGTCCGGAAGTGCTTCTGATTTTTAAGTTTCTGTCAACATTAGACTGATTTTGATTCAGTTTAAATTAGTTTGAAAATTCAAAATTTTAATGAGCATTGCTGTAGAATAGCAGAGTGGTAGTGTATGTATTTTGTAGAACTACTGGGGACAGTTACTTTTTGAATCAATATAAGGTGTTTATGAAATGTCTCTTTACCACTCTTTCCCTTGGGCTAGGGCTTGGAATGTTGGATCAGAACGAAAAATCTATCTACTGTTTTGGGAAAATGATTGCTGTGGGATGACTGCAAGATGGGCGTTCTTGGTCTGACCTTGTTACTTTTGAGTTTAATCCATGCATGCAGGACTCAGTTTGAAAAATGATTCTTTTTTTCTCTTTGAGTTGAGAGGAACTTGGGAGGCTACAAGTACTTATACTAGTTGCCAAAGTCTTTTAAAGAAACTGACAATCTGACCTCAATTTCAAAAATTGACTATTTGAGTAGTTGAGTATTTTAAATCCCTTTGTTGGACATATGGAAAGGAAAACCTTTGATTGCAATTATTTTCCTACTTAAAAAAGAAAAAGAAAAAGAAAATCCTTTATATATATCACCCGAATAAGATTTCATTCAATTTGTAACTTAAAATGATAAAATCTCAAATATCCACAGAAAAAAACTTTAAAAAAAAAAAAATCAAACAAACAAACAAAAAGTAGAACGAAAATTTATTGTTTGGTTGTCAAACTGCAATTATACAAGTGATTTACCATAACAATCTGAAAAACCAACTCTATCCAAAACCTGAAAAACCATTTCTCGTAGAAGCCTCCCTCTTCAGTAATCACATACTGTAACAAACTGTTACTACGGCAAATTACATGTCCAAATTTTCAGTATAGGTCAATTTTTCCAACAGGGACCAAACTCATGAATACCATGCTAAAGAATATAGCTCTGTCGCATTAGCACCTAGTCAGCAGGATTAGAATTCTTGATGCAGGATCATATAACACATTAGTAGCAAAGAAATTAATGTGGCAGACCAGAATTTCCGTTCAATCTACTGCTATTTGAGACAGCCTGATTTCAAAATACTTGGTAACTTCAAAGGAAGATCTGCTTGCACTTCACTTTGCTTCTTTTGTGGCTTTGACGTTCTCTGCAAGCGAGGAAGGTGCATCCACAGTAACAAGCTGAATTACTGGCTTCTGCCTTTTCTTTCTCCCCTCAGGTCTTACACCATTTGGATTGGCCTGTAGCAGTGTTTTTTGGTCAGCAATCAGGAAGAAATTGATAATAGTAAAATGAAATTGTGGATTCAGGACAATGAAATGCTATCAGAATAGAACCTAGCAAGCACAGAGTAAGATTTTGGTTAATTGCAACCAGAAGATAACAATCACTAGCTAAAAGCATTTTAAAAATATTTATTGCATAGAAAAGCAGAGTAAGCGCATTTGAGAGTAAGCAGACTGCTCTTTTTACACACAACGAGTTCACTTCTTTTAGGGTTAAGGAAGATTACCAATATGTTACCAATGTTAGATAAAGGTTTCTTGCTTGGCTCATGATTGACATTCTTCTCAACGGGTTTATCAACTAGAGCACTCTGAAGTAGCATTGCACCTTGAGAAGCATCTGTGGCGATCTTCTCTGTTTCAATAATCTTTAGAGAATTAGCTTTGCTTTCAGCAATCTGTGATTCTGGTGAGTCATTCAAATGGATCAGCACTGCTTCTCTGTTGCTGCACTTAGAGGCTGCACAACCACATGATGTCCCACAGCTGCCACCCCTGTGGCGACATCTGCATTTTGTTGTTTTGCACAAAGACTTCTTGCTACATGAGCAGCATACACCTGATCCAAGTTTGTTCCTAACAACATTACTTTGTTCAGAAGGTTCTGATTCGGTTGTATTTGCACCCTCTATTAACCGATTACCACTTGTGACACAAAATGAGAGTTTACTCGAAACATCCTGATAATAAGAATAATTAACTGACAATTTTGAGTCGAGTTATCTTTAAAATTGTAAATGCATAATTATCCTATAATGGATTTCTGAGTTCTGACCCACACAACAATATCCAGATATATATTTAAATGGATGTTCAATTAATTAAGTATAGCATCATGTCCAGTGCACTAACCTGTGACTTGTTTCCTTGATCAAGTTTAGACTTTTGCACTCTTAACTGCCCAAGCAAACTGCCTAGACAAACTAAATGTTCCTTCAGCTCTTTTATGTCTAGATTCTCCCCCAAGGAGTCAGCTTCTTTTTCCTGCAATATGCATCTTAAAAGAGAGGGAAAATAATTCAATAAAGTATGTTGAAGGCCATGTACACATTGCCCTAAAAAAAAAAAACACAACAATGTTGCTGGATGGTTATCAGCACCAAACTTCTCACCTAGACTGTTCTTGCTTCAGCATATCCACTTCTTCCTTAAGCTTAGCAATCTCCTCAGCCATTCTAACCAAGCCAAAACATGAAAATCAATACATGAATTGCTTCATGTGTTACAGAAGATTTTCCCCACATGCATTGGTAAATTAGCAATTACTGAGGCACTTTTAAATTTGGTAAAAATCCAGCAAACAAGATCCAAGAATCAAATACCAAACAGACAAAGTTTTGAGTTCTCATGTGAACTTAGACCACCTACGACTTCTCTTCTTCCCTATACAAGTAATTTAACCATTTAACATGGTACACCACCACCTTTAGAATGCAGCAACACTAAGTACTCTTCCATCCTGAGTAAATGCCAAAGATAAATCTGGTCACAAAATAAAAATCAAGTCTGTGGTCCCAAAATAAAAATCCAAGTCTAGTAAGCCAGAGACGCGATTCTTCTCTATACTCTAACTTCAGTAAACATGTCAAATGTCACATGATCTGTCAACCCTATTAAATACACCTAAAAAAGCATGTTCAATTCAACAAAATTTGAAGTGGGGAGGGGCAGAAAAAGGATCATTACAGGCAACCTAGTAAATTCCTGCATTCACACGTTGAATGGTGGAAAGCTATCGAGAATAGAGTGTTAATAGAAAGGATAAAGTATCTATAATGACAAAGCAATAGCAATTAATTTACCCTCTACAACAAAATGTAAGCTTGGCTTGAAATTTCATATAAGCAAAAAAGTTTTGTTACTTCTAGAAAATGCTGTTTGCCTGAAACAGCATCATTTTGATAATTTGATAACGACACCATGAGAGGTCAAAACATAACTTTCTAGTACCAACTCTAGCAAGTAGCAATGTCAAATCCCACTACATGTTCTTTACTAAAGAAATTATAACTCCAACTACCAATGATAATTTTACTAATATACACTTCATGAAAGGCAATTAATATTCTAACTATAGATATAGAATTACATCTAAGCTTACACGATTGCAGGAAGAGAAATAAATTGTCAAGAAAACAAATGGATGTCTGTCATCAAATCTACAGGTAGGATATTACTAGTATCCAATCATTATATTGAAGTGAAATTACAACTCAAACATGTAAAAATTAATATAAACTTAAGAATTTTAATATACTTTTACTAATATCCACTTCATGAAAGGCAATTAATATTCTAACTATAGATATAGAATTACATCTAAGCTTACACAATTGCAGGAAGAGAAATAAATTGTCAAGAAAACAAATGGATGTCGGTCATCAAACCTACAGGTAGGATATTGTAGTATCCAATCATTACATTGAAGGGAAATTACAACTCAAACATGTAAAAATTAATATAAATTTAAGAATTTTAATTAAACAAATTCCAATCAAGTTTAAAATGAAATAAGCGATTACAGGAAGAGAAATAAATTGTCAACAAAACAAATGGATGTCTGTCATCAAACCTACAGGCAGGATATTACTAGTATCCAATCATTATATTGAAAGGAAATTACAACCTAAACATGTAAAAATTAATATAAACTTAAGAATTTTAATTGGACAAATTCCAATCAGCCTTAAAATGAAATAAACTTGTTTCATCTGATAGATATGTGTGTTTTAATCACTGAAATTTTTAACTCATTCAAACCCATGAATCAACCTTATAGATAATTGCAGAAATTCACAAACATTTTATCCAATTACTTTAGTAAAGATGAAAAGAATAAATAGATTAAAATTATATCAGTTGGACTCACACTTCCATTTGACTTTCATATTCCGAACATAGTTCATGTATCTGTGTTGTTACTTCAAGCTCATGCTCCATGCCCTGCATCAGTTATTTGAAACAATAAGGGATAACAGAAAGTTTGGGAGGAAAAAGAATATATTATTCTTAATTTATCAAATAACATAAAAATCTATCTGATCTTCAAAAATGCTAGTCCATGAAATCAAATGATAGTGCCCTAAGAAAATAGCGAATGTGACAGTTCCATGCCACAAATAACACTTTGGCTACTAGATTTTCATTGGTTATATAGTAACTAGTATGAAGAAATGCTTAGCAAGGAATTCTTTCCAATTAGACAGATAAGTAATTATTATGCTAACAGTAGACAACATCCTTTAAAAAAAATAAAAATAAATAAAAAAATAAAAAATAAAAAAATGATGAACATGTAATCCCAATCTTGACAGATTAGAAATTTACATGCACACAGCATACCAGTAGAAAATGTATCCAGTTTGATCATTAAATACCTGAGTTGCTGGTTTATTCCCATTTCTGGCACCTATATGCAGTTGATCCAAGAATAGGAGGAAAAGTGAGGCAAATCATGATCATGTGTTTAAAGAAAATAAGAGATAAATGAAGAGGTATGCTCCTAACCAGCAGTCTTTTGCAACAAATCCTTTCGAGATTCTAAAAGCTCTCTTAACCGCTTTGTTGCCACAAAAGCTTCTATAGTCTTTCGTTGCAAAACCTACAATTAAAGACCAGAGAGTGAGAGGGATAGTTTTTCAGAAGTTCATATAAATTATAAATGAAAATAATGAAAAGGTTCAATAACTAGCCATTATATACAATCTTCAAAAACATATAAATATACCATCTTTAGTCTCTGGTTAGAATCTTGTAGTTTATGCATCTCAAATTGATTCCTCCTACCCTCTTTCTTGAGCTGTTAGTTCATAGAAAAACAGTAAAAAATAAATAAATCGGATTCCTTGATTTAATAAAAGCTCATATTATGATAGCCTAAAATTTTCTAAATGTACTAAAAATTGATCAAGCATTGCAAGCAACTACCTTAAATTTCAATCTTAAAAGACATAACCCAAGGACCTGACTTTTAACATACCACAGTCAAAATTGAAATATCAAAGAATAATTACAGGAAAACTGAAGGATCAAGCTGTTAGTAATTTTGAAAATCAAGCAACCAATCTGACTTATTTCCAATCCTTGCATTTTAAACCATTAGTAAATCAAAATGTTGAACTCTGTATACCTGAAGGATTTCTTTTTCCATTGAAGCCTTGCTTAACCTGAACTGCAGAGAGTCTATCTTGACTTTACATTGCAGTTGAACCTAAATAGCATAAAGTTGTGTTGGTGGTAGAAGTAAACAAATATGAATTTCAAATAGACATGTCACATCTAAAGTTGCACCTTCTGAGCTTTTAAACTCTGAATCTCGAGATGTAACTGTTCTGTTGCTTTGTCACCTTTTGGTCTTTGTATTGAGAGTTGAGACTTAGCATCTAGCTTTCTTTTTAATTCCTCAACCTGGAAGAAAGACTATGTAAGCTTATCATTTGAAAATCTATTTGGTGCATTAAAACAAATACAAATAAATTCACCTGATCTTCAAGGACAATCAGCTTTTTGAGATAATCTTCTTTAACCTTTTCAGCGCTATAAGTGGGAGTGGATGAAACATTTGATAGCCTGTACTTTAGTTCTTCAATCTCCTTCTGCAAATTGTATCCAGAACAACAGTATGAAACTATTGTTTGAAGAATCAAGATATACTAACACGACCAGAAGGAACTAAATACCCAATTTGGTTTGGGAGGGCATTGAAAAAGATTCTAGAGAAAAAGGTTTAAAGTTATATCTTGCATGTTACTTCTTTTAAACTGGTTTTATCAAACTAAAGAGATGCAGTAACATATGTATTTTTCCTTTGTTGCTTATTTTTGCCTACTTTTGCAAAGCGATAACGATTTTTGTACTTAAGATATGTCAACTCCATAATTATCTCACTACAAAATCCAGATTCAGGACATCACTATAATAACCTTCTGCTATTTCTCTTTTCTAAATACAGATTAAAAAGTGATAATCGAGATATTCTAACGCAATCAGAACGAAATTTCTCCATTTTGATTTTGAGACTGCAGGACTGCATTGTCAAAAATGAAAAAGGAAGGCAATAAGCTCAAGTTCAATGGACGATGACAAAAATTAGCAGATTTGCCTCCAAAACATGAAAAAAGCATTATTTCAAATTTCAATCTGAAATTTTGCTTTCTAAGATACTCCGAAGCTCAATAGAATCATTTCAGACTCGTCTCCCTCAAACCCCTCCACATTTTCCTGAGTAAGAAAAAAAACAATTAACAATATCCATAATGGTACACATGCATTTCGAATTCTTTCAACTTCTCAACACTAATTGGAATTTTCCGATTCTCTCCAGCTCTCAAAGACGGAAAAAATACACCTAGGATCCAAGTAACGCCGCATTCATTTATTAACGTCATCCAAACAAACACTATCGCCGCCACTTCTTCAGAATCCTACATCTACTCAGTAAAAACAGACTCCACACACACACAAACACAAATTAAACCAAAAACAAAGAATAAATCAATCAATCAAACATACAAACAAAAATCAGAGAAGTGTTTGAAGTATAAAACAGGAAAGGATCGGAGACCTGAAAGGCCTTGTTTTCTTGTTCCAGCTCGCGAACTCTGCTCGAGCAATCTTTCATGTCAGCATCGGCGTGGGACGCATCGATCAGCTGCTTTGAGCGCCGGTTCGTCTTCTTCATCTTCTGACACTGGGACGAATAAAGCCCCTTCCTTGATGGACTTGGGAAATGGAAACGAGAAAGGAAACCCTAGCAGATCGGATCGAGAAAGGGGCTGCTTAAAGGTCTTCTAGCCAAGCACCTACTTACATTCAGTGGGTGGGTTTTTATTGCTCTACCTTTGCTCGGAGAACAGGCTGACCGGACACCACCGGATGTGCCACGTCAGCACTGTGTAATAACGAATGAATTCAAATTTTCGCCACGTTGGATCAAGCGACCGTTGAAAAACCATGCCGCCATTTATATTTTAAAATTTTCTGATATTTCTTTTTTGCAAAAGTTAGAAAGTTTTTAACATTTTAATTTTAATAATTTTATACAATAATATCAAGATTATCAAATTTATTTATCAATAATGTGCTAATATTTAAATGGTCCTCTCTTAATTTTTTTAAAAAAATATTTTTTCTATTAAAGTTGAAATGTAAAATTATGTTTCGAGTTTATTTTATTATTTATAGATTTAGTACATCACTCATTCATTTAAATTATTAAAATATTTTTAAATTTTAGTTTTTGAAAAAATCTAAAGGTTGATAAGAAAAATTCTAATGAGATAAAAGATTGATTGTCCATTAAAAGGTTTATTTATTTTTTTTATAAGAAAAGAGTACCCTTATTCATGTTTATATTATATATAATTATGTCAACCAATAATATAAAAGCATGCATCATTTTTAATTTATAATAATACCCTTTACAATTACGATAAATCCTTCCATTACAATATTTTAAATCTATAATTTTTCAAATATAAATATTAATAGTTTATTTATTAAATGTATCTTCCTTGATATAAATATATCTCATTTGATAAATATTTTAGTGTCTATAATATTACTAAATTTTATGTACGTTTTATCCAGTTTATCATCCAAAACCAAGAATAATATTTATCTCCTTTTATTTTTTGAGATAATATTCTATCATTTTTTTTTTTTTTTTTGAGAATGATGATGTTTAAAAATATAAACAGTTAAGATGCATGATGAACAACAAAAACAAAAAGTATACACATATACAAGTATTAACTTAATCTTTCTGGTGAAGAACTAATCTATATCTTATTATTATGATATATGGATGCCACTGTTATTCTCATATTAAGCAAGGTTTGTGAAACTTATGTAACTCCTATAGTTGTTTTTTTTTTTTTTTTTTTTTTTTTGTTTGCCTGACAACTCCCATAGTTGTTGATTGTAGCATTATTGACCATTTATGTATTGTATCCTATGACTACATGTCAGCCTATATATAATGCCATTGTAATGAATGAAAGATCTACATCTGATTCTCTCCATATTTAGAGTAATTTTGGATTAAAATATTGTTTACCAATTTTTAAGATTACTCTTTATCTAGAATAATAAATAAAGAGATTGAATTGTACAGCAGAATCAAAATATTTAAAATGGTGAAACAAATTGCATCACACCAAAATAATAATAATAATAATAATCATAGTAATAATAATCCTTCTTGTATTATAGAAAATTCAATGATACCATTACTTGAATAAAATCAAATCTATGGCATGAAAATTATAAAGGTTTCTCGCTTTAGTTCCTAAATTTCTTTTCTTTTTTCTTCTCCTTTTGATCTTTAAACACATGGAAAACTCAATTATTAGTCCTTATCTTATTTTTTGTCCAATCAATTGTTAACAGTAAAGGGTAGAATAATCAAATGATAGTATGGTTATAAATAAACTCAAACAGTTCAAGATTGGCTTGTAATATATCTAGATTTAGCTCACTCGAACTCAACTTGCAAAAAGTATGAGTCGATTTTGAATAGCTCATGAATAGTTTAAATTTATATACTTATATACATATTTATATATTATATTATCAATTTGATCATGTAGGATATTTATAATAGTAATTTAATAATGTTAAATGCTTATGATATTATATAAAACAAATGGAATATATTAATAGTTTAACGATGAAAAAAATTAATAAATTAAATGTTTAATTTTTTCTAAACTTTTATCTTAAAACAAATTGAATTGAGTAAAGCTCAAACTTTTTGTAACAAGTCAAGTCAATCTTAAAAAATGAATCTCAAAATTTTATAAGTTTAAGCCGAATTTCATCGCTCCAAAAAATGTGCGAGCCAAGTTTACAAATTGTCATGCTTGACTAAGCTTGTCTCATCTACACACTAAATGATAGAAACCAAATTAAGATTTTGCATTATTTAAGTACCATAATGAAACATTTCGCATAGTTCAGGAACCATGAAATTTTAAAAGTTTATTTTTTTAAAAAAATTTAAATCTATATAAATATTAAAAAATTAAAACAATAGAAAGTTTAAAAATCTATATATTATAAAAAAAATAATAAAAAATTGAAATTTGTTCTACGAAACGAATCAAAGAACTAGAAAAAAATATATATATGTATCAATATATATTTTATTTATCACTGCATAAATATATATTTAAAAAAAAACATATTTATGGAAGATAATTTATTTCTTAAGTTAATGTAAACATTATTCCTTTAAAAGACTTTAAGAAGAACATTTTAATGGAATAATTTTAAAAAAATTAGAAAAAAAATATTTTAAAAATTGAAATAATAATTATTTAAATAAAAAAAGTTGACAAAAAATAGTACATGTATCATTTTAGGCATACAAGTAGTTTTATTTAGTGTCTATTTGGTAGAGTTTCTTTTCAGGTCAAAAGCTCTACTTGAAAGTCAAAAGCTTTTTTGTTAAAAAATAAAAGTGTTTAACAAAAATCAATAAGTACTTATTGACAAAAAAAACAACTTTTTTAAACTGTTTTAGAGAAGTCCAAATTTTATGCTTCTTTAAAAGAGTTTTTTTTTTTTTTAAATTTATATAGAAACTCAATGAGCATTTAATGTGGTTTTTTTAACTTATATGAAAATTCATTGAGCATTTAATACAACCTTATTACTTATAACTAAACACTTATTAATTTTTTAATAAAAACTCTTTTTAAAAAATATCTATTATACAAAATTCTACTTATATCAGCTATATCAAACGGAACTTAGAATATGATAAATTTTTCAGCCCATTTTGTAATAAACCAAAAGGAAATATATTCTGTCAATTCAATAATCATATTTCAAAAGCTTAAAAAATAGGAAAAAAAAAAAAGAATAACAAAAATGTATAGGTGTTCTACTAGCTTATTCATTTATTATTTGTACCAATTTTCAAATTATTTTAGCAATTTCAAAAACTGAAATTTGTAGAAGTCTAAAATGTTTATGAGTTTTAAACTTTTTTATTTCTAGTAACTTTTATTCATCAGATGTAACAATTTTTATTTTTAAATATATTTTATAAGAAAATATCTCTTTCATATATGCATTGCTTTTTCAAATTTTTATTTGAAAAAAAAAACTTACATTCTAAAATTCTAAAATTAGTTATTTAGAAGCACAAATTTTTAAATATGGAGTATAATACAAAAAATGGGTATAATTTTAGCCTTCATGACCAAACCCTATGTCATTATATGAGTTTTACACTAATGTATTTGGATGGTAAAATTGAAAAATATTGGATCTAAATTTAAAATCTATTAAGATACAACTCCACAGCATATTTCTTTTTAAACCAATCAATGTCATTTTGCTCAATTAAAAGAGCTTCATCATTGCTTTTCTACTTAATATGCTTCAAAGCAAACACCCCACATCACCCCTGTAGTTTTCAAAACACATATAAGATCAAAGAAGTTGATAAAGTAATGTCTAAAAATTACAAAACGAATACAATATATGAGAGGATGAAGAGCCTTTAGATGAAACCAAATCTCTATGAAAAGCATCCTTTTTCTTATTTTTTTTCTTTCTGATAAGATAATATTATCAACAAACTAAAATTTCAAAGTAGAACATATTCATATCTATTGTCTTGGCAGGTATGTCGTTGATGATTGTCATGGTAAATAGATCTAAACTCGAAGGCACCTCTAGTTTGTTGTCATAATATTCCTCATCATTCAACAAGTAAGGCAGCATATACTTGATGGATTCACCATTTTAGAGCTCTTTGTTTTTGCAAATATTTGTTTTCAATATTTAAATCATATAAATCAATGTGGTGTGCTTTCAAATCAACACATGCAACAATGAAATCCATATTTTTCAAAATATATGTAGTTATATAATCACAAATCAACCACGATATCTTGTATCTTAATGAGGTCCCATGTACATAGCTTAGTTGTATCAAATCACACGTATATGTGTTTGAAAATTTCTTGAATGTAGGGTAATGCCTTTTTATTGATGCCTGACAACGAATCAAATAGATACAATAAACTTTTAAACCTAATAAAGCATGTTTTCAATAATAAATACAAACTATGTAGGTTTACATAATATTACCCAAAATAAAATGTCCATTATGGCATATCGTTGTGTGAATATACCACGATGGTCAAACTTTTTTTTTTTTTGTATGTAAAATAAAATAGTGTCCATAGGCTGCAAACAATACAAAATGATATTATGTGCAAATATTGGTGATAATACAACAAATAAAATGGTGCATATGAAATTGTATGATTATAAGCTATATAACTTACATCGGAAGTCAACCATCCAGTATGGGTAAGTAAAACGTCAAAAAACTGTTTGTCTAACTGCATATAATCGACAATAACATTTGATCCACTTGGTGCTGCTCTATACCATTCATCACACGACCTCTCTTTGGCGAAATCAATGGGTCGTTTGAGATTTTACTTCACTTTCTTTTTGCATAGGTTAGTGTATGGTGAGGTGACATGTTGTGATTATTGATAAACTCTACCAAAGTAGCTTTTATCTTGAAAATCATACATCACAATCTCCACACTTATGAACCATCAGTCACATCACTATCCCATTCCACATGCAAAGTCCCATGTTGTAAACTATCTGTTAAATCAATAATCTCTTTTTCCTCATACAGAACCTGATATCTACGAATATATAGCACCAATAACCATGAATAATCTGCATTAGAACTATCAAGTATGACTGGATCGAATGGTGTTTGACATTTATCATCTATCTTTGTACCATAGGCATCATCTGTGCGAGCATCATTTATTTTTTCTTTATCACAATATATTCTTTTTTTCTTGTAATCGAAAGGTGCCAACAAGGATAATTGTTGGACCGAAAAGGGGGGTGACTATGTCAAAACGTTTTGTTAGGCTTGCATAACATAATGGTTAATTTGTAATTTCAAAAAATAAAAAAGGCATTGTTAAATAAGTATACAATTTAATAATAATATAACCTTCAAATATTATGTATGAATATATGCAATCATAGGTGGCTAAACAATCTCATTCATGGGTTAGTGTAAATATGGTACATGATAATTAAGTTTGTCTATGAGGGAACCAAACGTTGTCCTCAAAGCAGCCATCTCCTATTCTGCTTCATTAAATTTGGCAGCCATATATTGCTTTAATTTATCAAATCTTGCCTTCATGCAATTAATCTATTCAATATCAATATCCAAAAACAAGTAAATAATATTAGTACAACACAAATAAATCTTATGTAGTATATATTTTGAATATAGTTGCTACATAAACTTACATTATCATACGTCGCCCATGTGGGAGAGCTGGATTGTGATGGAGCATTTGCATGCTTTTTATTTTCGATTGCATATCAAGCATCAACATTTACCTTGGGTGCAATCGGTTCCACAAGTGGTCGTTTTGTATATTGAATCTCATGTACTTCAATTGTTGAAATTCTCCAATAATCCATAGTTGTTTCATCTTCAATGGCATATAATTTCCAATGCACGTCATACTGCATGAAACAAAAAACAAAACAAAAACAAAAAATTATGTATGTCTATATTTCATGATAACTAATTTTGGTACAGTGTGTGAAAAAATCACATATCAAAATCAATGAAATAGCATTCAAGTTAAATTTGATATGACTTGAATAAAATGGTATAAACTTAAATTTCATACAGTATGTGGTAAAACTAAATTTATCTTATGTCGCTAGTTGAGGTAAACCAAGAATTCATAGTTTTATGTTCCAGTAGAGTTATAGCATTCCATCCGACATTCCGATGACAAGTAGTGCTATGTCATTCGGCAAATTCTTTGCCAAGATCAGAAATGGTTTTATAATCCCACACCTACAAATGATAGAATATTGGTGACCAAATTTAATTTTTAAATTACAATTAAATTTATATGTGATAATAAAATGTACCTAAAATGCCAAAAGTAATCCTTTTAGATCGTACGAGCTAGATTTGTTTTTAACCTCTTCTCCTCTATGACAAAATGCATTGTGCAAAGACTTCATTATCTCCTTATAGCTCATAGTGTTCCAAGGGTAAAAATTGAATATATTAATGTCATCAACAATATCAGCATACTTCTTATTAATCTGAACACTTGTGTCCATTCCAAGTATATCATAAATTAAGAAATACAGCAATGCAATTTTGACTGCATCCTAATCATCCTCAAAATGTGCATATTTGAACATTTATTCTAAATCAAGTGGTTTAAGGTCATATGTATCTTCTAACAATCTCTCACATAATTTGGTGGATTTAATATTTCACACCTCAAGTTCAGTTGGAACCGACAAAATTTTAAGCCAATAATAAGCGCAAATTCCCACTTAGTAAATCGAACTCCTAATCTGCCAAAGTTAGACTCGAAAACCTTAGGATCATTACATATAGCTCTTTTCCATGACAGATTATCCACTAAGTGACCAAAGAATTTAAGGTTCTTTAGTTCAAGCAAAGGTCCAAAATAAATCGTTCTGTACAGATTCAATTGATCAAGTGTAAGTACACTTCTGATTATTATGTTTGCTTCCATTGAATTTGCAAAAGAATGCATCCTAGCTTTGAATATATTGGCATCTTTAAAAATGCATTCCTTCCATCTAGGAGCTTCAGTGGCCTACAAAATAACATACCATAAATTGAATGGAAGTCAATAATTTACTTACATACTATTTTCGTACCCCAACTTGATATTAATATGTTCAAACCAATCTAAACACATACGTGTTAACATTATTATACAAGTGGTATTTCTGATGAAGTCTTTGGTAATCAAGCTACAAAAAACTAAAAAAAAAAAAATTCCAATGGCCTATTGGCAATTACGGAAGACCATCAGGAACTTTACCATGGATATCCACATTCAAGAATAAATAATTAAGGACATATTACCAATAAAACTGATATAACTCTCATCGAATTCATAAATGCATATCAAAATCTCATAATTTTTCATATTATAATAAGTATAGTAAAACATGCAAGAGCAAAGCTTTGAACCAAACCACATATTCAATACGTTAAAAAGTATCAAACTTACCAACTTAAATAAGGGATAGGACATTGGGACATTGGCTAGAAGCTTGGTTGGAGGAATAAGCTTAGTGCTTTCCTTTTTAAATTGGGATAACTTAGTACTTTCTTTCTTCAATTGGGATTGTAGCCTAGAAGTTCGCTGATGTTTCGAGGAAGGTGGTGATGTGCTTCCATTACACTTCTTGGGTTGCAACTTCATGCTTTCCTTCTTCAAATGAGATCGTAGGTTTTTTTATGGTATCATTCTAAAGTATAGTCTATAAATATAAATTGACGACACTAATAAATTTTTATCCATATTTAAGTACACAGTCATATATGTATATATATATATATAACTACAACCCTAAACTAAAAATAAAATATATATAAATGAAACCAACCCAAAAAAAAAAAACTAAATATAAATTGACAACACTAATAATTTTTATCCACATTTTAAGTTCATAAATATATTTATATATATAACTACTTCTAAATCAATCAAATAACATAAAAAAAAAAAATTGATCAAACACATTTATTAATAACTATATTCATCAAAACTATTCCAACTTTTTGATCACATATATAAATCTTATAAAACAAATGAAAAAGTATCAAAATAATGCATATTAGTTTACCATATTCATTAAGAGAGATCATAATAGACAAAAAAAAAAAAAAACATATAACTATTCAGCCTTAAAAAGCAATATTTTCAAAAAAAATATAATTTTTTGAAAAATAAAAATTATAAATTTTTTAATTGAAAAAATATTTTTTTAAAAATAATGACAGCATTAGTGACGCCATCAAAATGACAAGTCATCCTAG
Source organism: Ziziphus jujuba (assembly GCF_031755915.1). NCBI lineage: Eukaryota > Viridiplantae > Streptophyta > Magnoliopsida > Rosales > Rhamnaceae > Ziziphus > Ziziphus jujuba. Next base: position 19,559,338 of record NC_083383.1, on the reverse strand, counting down.
CCAAACGACACATTGTACGATCTGTCTTCAACCTCAGTCGGGTCGGCAGATAGACCTGTTAACAAAAAATTGAGTTTCGAACTCATTTTCTAGCCCACTTGGATCTCTCACCTCCAGCCAAATCGGACCTTTTTTTTTTCATATCTTCCTTTCCAAATGATATCCGATATCAATTTCTCCTAAAAGTTGGTTTATAATGATTTCCATTAAAAAAAAAAACTTAATTCAATATATATTTACCAAATTTTCAATTTTTTACTAGTTTCCAAGCCAAATTAATTGATTCAAAGTCCTAAATTTATCATAAAATATTCAAAAAATGTTTTATAATCATAATCGATCCATGTATTATGAATATTTTTCTCTTAGAAGGAAAAATTTTCAAAAAATACACAGCAGACTTTAAAATTATACATAGAACATGTTAAAAATATAAACATTACACAACTAAAATCAAAATCACTCAATAACAAACACCCACAGTCAGTACAGTCAGTAAGTATCGATTTTTTTATGTTGTTGGAAAGAACCCAATCTAAAATAAATAAATACATAGATCCTTATCTCAAATTTTTTCTCAATCTTTCAAAGAGAGGTGAGGGATGCTTTTTCACCGAGAAGGAAGAAAGTAGAGGTGGAGATGGTTTTTTGTTTTCAATGGGATTGTCCGTGGGGAGAAGGAAGAAACAAAAGCATGCAGGGATTGTGGTGTGGGCTTCTCGAAGGAGAAAGGGAAACTAAGGTCATTTTTAATTTTTGTTAAGGGTAAAATAAGAATAGTTGGGTAGATAAAAAAATTTTGAGAAAAAATAGGCATATTACGTTGAGCCCTCATTTAGATGAGCAATGGACCAAATTCTCCAATTAAAATTTTCATCCTAAGCACCATTAGAATTGCTTATTGTTTAACAAATAAGGAGTTTAAAATTTTTGGGGTGTTAAAAAATTGGTTTAAAATAATATATCAATTGCAAATAATTTTTTTAACTAAATAAATCAATATAAATAACAAATAAAATGAAACAATGATAATTCATTATATTTTTTAAATATATATTGTAAACTATTTATATTTTAATCATTTTAGTCAATCAGTTTCATTGATTTTTATCTTTTAAAATTAATTCAAACTAAAATGACTATTGATTTTTAATTTTTAAAACCGATCTAAACTAATTGTACTATTAAATAATCGATCCAAATAAATTGGATTGAATTGATTGGTTTTATTGATTAATTGGTTTTTTTGCATGCCCCTCAGCGTGCAGAGAATGAGATCTTTGAAATTTATTTTGCATATGTGTATCGAACAAATTTTAGGAAGTGGGCTTATATGGGCATCTCTAAAAATGACTTTATATGGTTGTGAAACAAGAACTTTTTTTATATGATTTTATATGGGGTTTCAATAAAAATGACAGGATTTTAGGAAGTTGGTTGGTTTTGGTCCATTTTTCTGTTATATATTTATAAAAGGTTGATCCCCAACACACCTTGAACATGTTAAAATGGTTTTTAGTTGGGTTCGAGGGTGCTGTAATGCTCCCCAACCAATCGAAATGGCTATCATTCATATTCATATCAAATGCCATATAAACACTTTAAAAATATAAAAATATATTTTTCAAAAAAAATTAAGAAAAAAGATTTAAAAAAATTGTTAGTGTACAAATAATAATAAAAAGTTTAAAGGTTTACAAATAAATATATAACTACTTGTTCACAAGGAAGGGGGAAAAAAATTGAAACAATAATGAAAAATATGAAAAAAAAAATTGTTTGAGAAGAAATTTTATAAAAAGCCATATAAAGAAATTAAAATATATTTTACTAAAAAATAAAAAGAAAGACTAAAAATTGTTATTTTGAGAGAGTATAGTATTCAAATTTTAGAAAATTTATATTGTTATGTAAAACTTAAATTTAAAAATTTATTGTTACCAATAAAATACAAAGTAATATATAATTTTTCTCTCAGCTAGGAAAATAAATTTGTAATTGGTCCATGACAATGCCTCCTGATGAATTCCAAAATGAGTATCTCATATGAGAGGAAAAAAACAAAAAACAAAAAAAAAAAACAAAAAAAAAAGAACCTATACATATTTATATATATATACACAAAAATAGAAGAAATTTTTTTATGTTTCTATTAATCAGAAATATAACTAGTGTTATATAACAAAATAAAATAAACATCAAGATGAAAAAATTCTCTCCATTTTTATGGTATTTTGAGGGAATGGCTTTAAAAAATGTAATTAGATGATAAGAAAAAGGCAAATTTGAAAATATTATAACATACATACATACATATATATATATATATGGAGGAGAATACAGTGCAATCCATCCTCATGTGGATCTCCACCAAAATTTATGTTTTAAAAAAAAAAAATGACAATTTTATTGTATATGCTTACACGGCTGTACATAATAAAGTTAACGTTTTGTTTTTAAAAATATCGATTTTTATACGAATCCGCATGAAACAGACTCCACTATAACCTTTTTCATATATATATATATATATATATATATCATTTTTTATAGTGCAGGTATTTACACAATAAAAGGATTATATATATATATATACATTTTTTATGTAATATTTTATTCCTCTATTTATATTGACATTTTAAATATTCAAGCACAGGTATAATGTTTTCTAGTTACATGGTTTTATTTATTTTATTTTATTTTTTTGTTATTTTTGGAAAGAGGTATATGTGCCATGTTTCTTAAATATAACTTTTTATAAGAAATGTAATCTTTTTTTTTTCAATTAAAAAATTATAATTTCTATGTATTTTTCAATACTAGTTTAATCATATTCTTTTCTTGATTTATCATAAAAACAATATTTTTTATATTTTTTATTATTGACAAATATTTTAAAAAATTTTAAACAAATATTTTTGCAGGTTTTTTAAAGTATCAGTAGTCAATGTTTTAAATTTTTATTTTCTCAGACAAAAAAATAAGCGAATATATAAATATTTTTGAAAAAATTGACGTTATGACAAATATCCCCTCAATGGCAGCCAACAATTAATAAATCTACATGTAGACTATGAAATTCACAATATGGTTGTCTTTCTATTCACCAAAAAAGGACACAGACAAATTTAGAAAGAAAAAAGATGAATCCAGGTGCTGTATTGTTCTCTACGCGAGAGATGTATTCAAATTTCTTGTTTTGCTCAGCAGCAGACAAAATCAACCAAAATGCAAACATGGCTGTTGTGCACAATGAGTGAGCAACTCACTTAAACCAATCTACCATAATTATAGGCCAAAGTTCTCCTTCTCGTCGGATGTTCTTTTATTCTGGGCAGGACTTCTAGAGGCAATAAACCCAGCATCCTTGTCTACACTTAATTCATCTGGTTTTTCGGCATTTCTATCTCTGAATGGATTGCCTCCATTTGATGTGGCAGATCTCATGGCCCTGGGTAATTTCACTGGTATATGAGCTTCGTTTACTATACTGTCTGGCTCCTGAGCAGCTTGATTTGGGGTGACAGATCGCGTGGTCCTCAATGGTATTACTGGAATTTCAGCATCATTTGCCCTATTATCTGGCTCCTTCGGGATTTCATTGTTTTCTAGCTGCAAAGATGGTGGGGGATTTGTAACTAGCTGAACAGTAGTTTTTCGCCATTTCTTTCTCTGATTAGGCTTTGGTGCATTTGGTTTGGTCTGTATTATCAAGATCAACCATAGAAAGTGTAAACTAAAAATAGATATTGCAGTATAAGAAATTTCAATCAAGTAAATCGGAAAAAATGGAAAGGAACTATATCAAAAGTTTCTCAACTTAGCTATAGATTTACGTAGGGTAAGTTAATTATAATTAAAAGAAAAAAGGTATTCGAAAAAAGATATTGAACCAAATAGATACCAAACATGGCAAAAATGCAACTCACCACTGTGTTACCAATGTCAGAAAGAGGCTTTCTTTTTGTTCCACCATCATCATTTGTCTCCACAGGCTTATCAACCAAAGCACTGTGAAGTAACATTGCACCATGAGAAACAAGAAGCCCATCCTTTGTTTCATCACTCGCTGAACCATTAACAATTCCTTCAGCACCCTGTGGTTGCAGTGATTCATCCAACTCCCTGTTGGCACACTTTGTAGGCACACAACCACAAGATGCCCCACAAAACCCCCCAGCTGATCGACATTGACATTTAGTTGTTTTGCATGAGGAGTATTTGCTGCAAGAGCAGCAGATACTTGCTGGAGTCTCCCCACTAACAGCAACTGTTTCATCACCTGAATCGTCAATTTTTAAGCCTCCAATATCAATAGTGTTGGATGGATCTGATCCCACACTAGATCCAGATTTGGAAACTCTTTTCCTCATTCTCCGTTTTCCTTTCACTACCGAGTCATCGTCAGCTGCATCCAATTCATCAGCTACCCAATCGTCATCAGCTGCATCCACATCTGAATTTTCTGAGTCAGATGTATCCATGTCCTCCAATAGGATGAATGAGCTCCGATGGTCCTAGAGGCATGCACAGTATCGGTCACCAGTAGAATAAATGGATAAAATTATTGGCTAATGAAAATAAATTTACTGGTATGAAGAGTTACGTTGATGTGTAACCTTGTGATGAACATACTTGTAGAAAGTAGTAAAAATAATCTGTAGAGCACCTACCTGCTTGCGCAAGTCATACTTGTGTCCTCCAATATTTAGACTAGAATCCTTGGAATCTGTTGCACTTGCCATGGAGTATTTTTTCAACGCTGAATTCTGTTACAAATTACAAATGTCTATATTACTACGAGAATGTTGAAGACTAAGTTTACTACATTACAAAAAAATCATTTAAAAGGAATGTAGATACTAAAATGAACATTTTCATCAAGGGATTGTCCAGTTTTAGTCTCTCTTTAAACTTGAATATTGAAAATGAAAAAGCCCCAAAATTTAGCAACTAGGTTCTTAACCAATTTATTCATTAAGACAGAGACAGCAAACTCAGATCCAACATGTACTGAAAAGGAAATTCCATCCTTAACAAATTGCATTTATATGGTAAGCAAACACACTAACCTGAGATTTCATCTGATGAATAAGCTCTCCCTTCTGCATTTCTGATTTTCTAAGCAAACTACTTAGACTCACTACTTTTTCTTTCAAATCTCTAATTTCTGAATCCTTCTCTCTGCAGAGTACTTCCTTATCTCGTAACAAGCACCTTCAAAAAGAAGGGAAATATTAATCAAGTCAGTTGACAAAAAAACAAAAAACAAAAAACAAAAAACAAAAAAACAAAAACAAAGAAAAAAAAAAAAACAAAAAAGTTAATTAGAGACATTTTATTTGCTCAAGGCATAAATATACAATGCAGTTAGAACCAATGACATCATTGCATGATTGTTGGTTATTCTTTGCCTCATATCAAAAAGCTGACTACGAAGTGATAATTACCTGGAGGTAGATGCTAAATTGAACAGATAATTCATCAAATTCTTTGCATCAGCAAGAGAACGAACTTGGTTCCAACGTCCCCTGCCACTAAAACCCCGTTCACGCTCTTCTGCTTCTGATAATTGTGATGCCATAGAAACTAGGGTGCTAGATGAAGTGGCAAGCATGTTTTCAAGTGCAAAAACCCGGGAATTTCTTGCTCCAGGAGACATTGTTTGGGGACAGTCACTATAATTTACACCATTTAGAAACAGATATATATGCATCAGTTTCCATAAATTAATAAGGAAAAGATTTTACAACCTCATTGCTTAACATCCAAAGAAACATTCTTCACCTTGATTTAATTTGTTTTAACATTTCTGTTTCTTCCTTAAGCTTGGAAACCTCCTTGGCCATCCTAGCTCGTCTGAAATACCAAGAAGAGTAATGATTACACAAATTTGCAACATCACACAAAGTTCCAATAGAAAATTTGTAAAGTCCATTTAGAAACTTAAATAGTACAAGCCAGAAACTAAAAATAAAATATACGCAGCTACAAGTTCAAGAAAAAAGAAATAAATTGACAAGATAAAAGAAACTAAAATAGTCTAATAAAAAATACTAGATGCAAATTATAGACACTAAACATTGCAGATGGTCGAATGTGAAGTGGACCAAGTGGTAAACTCATAATAGAGCATTTAAGAGCTGCAATAGTATCTCCAACCACTTGAACTCCCAAAATTTATCACTGGAGGCATAAGCCATCTTGCCTCTTTGCAATTCTCATTCTGACCATTGATTATTTTCTTTATCAAGCAGATTTTCACTTTTTTTATAACTTAAATCCTCCTACATATACATGTGGATCCCGCTTCTATTTCTTCATAATCTTCTCCTTCCTTTCATTTGCTTTGCTTTATTGATTAGTTGTTCAATTTTTCTTTAGCACTTGCTTTTTTATGAGAAAATAATGGTGATTGGTGGAAGAAATTTGGTTAAAGGAAAAAAATGGTAATACATAATGGATAATGGTCATTAAAAATGATTAGGAACTTGAGCATTTAGAGTACAGTATTAAAAACTTAAAATTTCACATTGTTCTTTTGAGGTTTGCATCGGGGATCTATTAGCAAATTGAAAATATAGAAACAATTTTACGTTACAGTTGCTCCATATGCATCTATATAATTTCTCTATTTGTCATATGTACACACATGCTCTCAAGCATAACACATGCAGATATATATATACATATATATATATATATATGTAAATATGTACATATGAAACTTTGCTAAAATGGGAGCCTGCTCCCCACCATGATATGTGCACCCCACTTGAGGCAACGTGTTGTGGTCCCCCAACATTGTTGCCTCATGTGAAGCGCCCATATTAGGGTGGGGGGCAGGCACCCACTGTAGCAAATCTGAGTATATATATGTATAGACACATAAAACTAGCTGCTTCAATCAAATCAGTTCTAAGGATGTATAAGATTTTAAGTCTTGGGTAGTTTTATGAATTAAATTATCCTTGGAATGGAATAGTATTCCAATTCATTCAGTCACTTGGCCATACTATGACTCCACAATTCAGCCAAACAATAAAATTGATGTAATATATTTTATTCCATACCTAAAATGATCATTCCTTTGTTACTTTTATTCTAAACATTCGTTTCATCCTATTACTAACTGCACCCTATGTGTAAAGGTATGATGAAGTCTTACTCTTCCATCTGACGCTCATACTCAGAGCGCACTTCATGTACACGTACAGTGACTTCGAGTTCATGCTCAATCACCTGCATCAAAGCCTTCTCAAAACAATGTATATCTGTTAGTATTTTTAACACATCCAAAACCAGCAAGTAACCAAATCACAAGGTAATTATTAGGATTTTAACAAATTCAACATGACTAACTAAATATATTCTTATTTTACTTGAAATGCGATAATAAAATCATAATAACCGTTACAGGCACTCAAAAAACGAAGTTACAAAAAGCCACAGGATTTTTTTTTTTTTTCAACCCCTTGTAGACTTTTGGTAAGAATTTATAGGACGAAAACCTGGTTTGGACTCCATTGGGTCAAGGAATGTAGTACCAAAATAGCACAAAACAACAAATATTCTTGATACATCTTTTCTTTTTGTTCCCCTTATGAAAAGACACTCTGTTTTAAGTACCTGAATTCCAGCACCGTTGCCATTTCCAGTACCTACATAAAGTGGTAGAGCATAGAGCATTACAATGACAGAAAGTGTAAAGAAACATCCTGATGCAGTACATGCCTTACCAGAAGTTTCACGTGAAGCCTTTCGAGATTCCAGAAGCTCTTTCAGCCTTTTTGTAGCCATAGAAGCTTCTTCTGTCTTTCGTTGTAAAACCTGTCATTAAATAATAAATATATATATACATATATAAGAAAAATTAAAAATTAAAAAAAAGAAAAAGAAAAAAAGATAGGGTTAGAAATCTATCTCATGCTAGATAACCCAAGAACTCTAAGCAAGCATTTACCAACCATTTTTTGCCTCTGATTTAAAGCTAATAGCTTATGCATCTCATACTCATTTCTTCTTCCCTCTTTCTTAAGCTGGTAATTGACAGAACAAAAATAATAATAATAATGAGAGTACTGTTGCATAATCTATATTGTAGAACAACGACATAAAAATAAAGCTAAAGTAGGCGTAGCATCTTAAAATTGTAGACAAATAAAGCAAAAGCAGACATAACCTAAAGATGATGACTTCTTTTTTTTTTTTTTGGCTGAGATAAAGATGATGACTGTTATGCATATACTTGCTCTTCCAAAAATCATTGGGAAAAACTAATAGAAAATTTTCTGCAGCAAAAACCACAACTTCACAAGCAAAGTTTCTATCATCCAGTAAAGTTTGCGACATTTAAAGCTTAAGCAGATATTTGAGTTAATGTCTTCGATGTAAAATAAGAAAATAGTAATTAAATTTTTGTTTGCTATTCCAGTGAACATATGAAATCCTACAAGTTCAAACAGCTGATACGTTGACAATCAAGTAGCAATTCCAAAATTACAACAAGTACTTAGAATAATGCAAAAATAAAGTTTCCTTTCACTTTATGATTTAGTTTTCTCTCTAGTTTGTCTTATTCCACGGAAAGATTTACTACCAAATTAATAAATAAATGTTTTATTGTTTTATTTGTGGACTAAAAGTTCCAATCCACACTATATGAATAAACATATCCATATATGGATTAAAAAAATTATATCATAGAGGACCCCTTTATTGCCCACTGAAATAGGTCAAAGCCTTCACAAAATAATGGTTCTCTAGTATGCATCCAATTTTCATCATCATAATTGACACAATAGGAATGAAGAAAATCTCTCCAAGATGAATTTCCAAATTACTCTATCAACCTTCTTCATTAACATTGTAAGTATTGCACATAATAAATTTTCATGAAAATTAAAGCCATGATAAACATGCATGAAGGAATTCTCCAGTTTCGAATATACCTGCAGGACTTCTTTTTCCCTTGATGCTTTCCATAACCTAAATTGCTCAGACTCTTGCTTAATCTTGTGTTGCAATTGAACCTAAGTAACATGACATTGCATGGACAATAAAAGTTAAAAAACAATTAAAAAAAAAAAAAAAACTGCATAAACCATTCTACAAAAATAATTACCTTCTGGGACTTTATTCTCTGAATCTCATCTTGTAGTCGTCTTGATGCCTCATCACTTTTTTGTTTTTGTCTCAAAAGTTGAGCTTGAGCATCTTGTTTCTTCTTCAACTCGGAAACCTGTAAGAAAATTTATGAAGCCAATATATGCAATAGATAGCCAACATTCTATCTGAAAAACAAACACAAAAAGACATGCAGAGATAAGGCAACTCTAGATTCACCTGTGCTTCGAGGACATTCAACTTTTGTAGATAATCTTCCTTCAATTTTTGAGCACCATCATCAGAAGTAGATGAGATATTTGCAAGATTTTGTCGCAGCTCATCAATTTCTTTCTATAAAATGACAAGAAGGAGATTATGATTTATTTCACCTTAAAACTACAGCACAAGTAAAATAGTAAGATACTACCTGTAGAGCTCTCTTCTCTAGTTCCAAATCCTGAAGTTTCTTCTCATAATGTTGTTTCAGAACTGAAGTATCAACATTTGTAAATCGTTTCATTTCCGCCTTAAAAAAGTAAAAAGAAAGAAAATTAAGTAATCAAAGAACCACAAAAACATAAAATGGAAGAGAAGGAAAATATATATAAGACAGCAAATGGTGAAAACTATGTTGTTCTTTATCTATGCATATGTTGATGGTAACTCTTAAATATTTAAGCAAAAGATATGAGAACTTTTATTGCAAAAACTAAGCACATCCAAAAAAAAACAAAAAACATCCTAGTAAAAAGATTTCTTCAATTTTATGAACTAAACACCTCCATCTGAAGAAGACCCAAAAGCTCCAGTTGAGAGCTGCTTTAGCATCTTTATGCATTTATGGATATTTGAGTAAAAATGGGAACCAAAACAGATGTGTTGTTATAATCAAATGTAAGTAATCCTTACCTCCTTCTGTTCAAGTCTTTTGTCCAATTCCTTGAGCTCCCTATCCAACTTTTCTTGAACAGAAGAATGCTCTTGCTCCTTTTCATCATCAGCTATCTCATCTACATATAATTTAAAAACAATTAATTTCATTCTACTTATGGTTTCTCTGAATGTTTAAATAAAGTGCCAATACCAGTGAAATGAAAAAATTTAAAGAAGCAATTACAATAATATTTTGCATCAATTTTTACAAAAAGCAAAATGCCCTTAGATTGCATGGCTTCTACCTACGAGAACCGAAATATATAGGTCACATTAGATATTTGCACAAAAATCAACTTCCTATAACAGATAGATACCTTCATGAAAAGCTAAGCCTGATGTAGAGGAAACTTTAATAAACAACACAATCAAACAATAGCGATGCATCATAAATAACATCATCCACAGAATTTCCATATCTTACCTGATATGTCACCGGCTTTCAAATCGTAATCAGATGAATACTCACTGGTACATGGAAACAATGTGCTCTTTGGGCGAAAGTCATCATCATCTGAGTCAAGGCAATCAACAACTCGACTACGTTTTGAACTCAAATTTTTCAAGCGTAATACTTCTCCTTCTAAATCATGAATTTTTGCTACATAAGTTTTTAACAAATCACAGTCCTGGAAAAAAAATAACACATAAGTAACAAACCAATGCCTTCAAAACATCTTTAAATAAAAAAGATAACAAAAGAACATATTTGAACCTGGTCTAGATTGGAGTCAACCTCATCCCAAGATTTTCCATTTCGGGCTAATTCTATTTTCATAACCAGCTTGTCTTTTTCAACCTAAAATATTCAAGTTTAAGAAAAGTCTTCTAGTTTCATAGAAAATTAAATCAGTGAAATATTTTCATTTCTATTAAGATTAAACCGGAAAAGGAAAAAGAAAAACCTGTGCGTCAAGAGCACGTTGTGTTAAATGCTTGCAAGTGACTTGACGTTCTTGGAGTTCCCGCTGCAACTCTGAATTGCTTGCTTCAAGTAGACTAACTTTGTGTTTAAGGATCTGGAAAGTGCAAAGATAATCAAATATCTAAACCAAATAGCATAAAAAATCATATAATTGAGCAAGTGATATACCTGAAGTTCCTCATATGGTGCACTGGCATCACCACGATAAAAGAGAAGCTCAGCTTGCAACTGCTCAATTTGGCTCCGCATCCTTTGCAATTGGGCTGCCACTGGGTCACGATTGATCTAAAATTAAGAAAATATGACAAGGTTAAGAGGAAATTTATTGAGATCATAAGAAAACAAAGTAATAAACCTCAAAAATAATAATTATGTTTAACAAGAATACTTACTACTGCTTTGTTTTGGATGTTGCGAGCACGGTTTGCATACTTCAAAGTATTTAAGGTCTCCTCAGCATTTGTGTCAGCAGGACTAACACAAGCTACAACAAGGACAATGAAACTTTACCCCAAAAACGAAAAATGAATTACATAAAAACAATCTGAATTGCCCACAAAAGTTAGATGTTGTAACACATGTAAGTGGCATACCAATCATCACAGTTTTGCTGTTGCCTCCAAGAGAATCCTAGAAATTTAAAATTCCAATAATCAGTCAAAATAGAAAATTCCAGACAATTTTCTTCTATTTCTTTTAAAAAAAAAAAAAATTACTGAAGATTGTTTAACTGCAAACATTCAAGTCAAATTTTCATTATCAGATTTTTCATTAACTTTCTAAATTCCAAAAACTTTATGGATTTTAGTATTATATACAATTCAAACTTTCTGAACTTAAGCTAAGAATAATATTGAGATATCTACAAGCATCTTATCAAAAGAACACTAAAGAGCATCGTTTGCTAATATTCTCAAAGAGGTTAGAATTCATTATATTATTTATTTATTTGTTTCCTTCTTAAAAATAATCCAAACTAAACATGTTGAAAGCAGTTGTACCCACTAGTAAATAAGCTAATTCAACTGGCCAACAAGTAGAATATAACAGAAAATATATAACAAAATATTAATGTCATGCCTGTAACAAGCGTGTTAACTTGCTATCACGATAGGGAACATGGCCACCTTCTTTTCGTTTTTTCTCATCTCCCAAAGCACTTATTACATTGCCAAGGGCCAGTAAACCCTTATTGATATGGATGCCTAAGCCACATGAACCATAAATGAGTATACAAATCAAACAAATAAATAAAGAATAAATAGCCATATCGAGACCAGTTAGTAGAAGAGAGACAGAGAGAGAGAGAGAGAGAGAGAGAGAGAGAGAGAGAAAATAAAAAATAAAAAAAGGCTGCCTCCTCATAGTTGTGACGAGCAACATGTAAGAGGACAATATCTATGAAATTACACAGTTACGGCCAAGGCAAAAACGTTATAAAGATTTCCATTTTGCCACAATCCAATCATGGGTCTGTTGCATCACTATGAAAAATTTACTTTCCAGTGGAAAATGTTCACATTAAAACTTATTTATTTAAGAAACAAAAGAAGTTTTTGAATCATAAACCTAGTTACCTTCCTTAAAACGCATCCCATCAGCCCCTGTTCGTTTTGCTCGCTCTGAACCTGCTAAGTCCACTAAGTGAAGTTTTGCACAAAGGATATCATCACCAATATCATCATTAGCTGCTCCATTCCAGGAATGAGCAATCTTTTTTTGTTCCATGGTTATTGTGAAAATAGCATGAGAACGACTGGAAAAAGAAAATGGAACGAAATTAGATATAAACACTACTTTCACAGAGTGAAAAGATATTTTAAAAGCTATATGCTTGAAGATAAGAAAGTATCAATGTTATACAGAGTACATGCAACATGATCAAATAAACACATTTTGTATTAGTTGATATTCTTGATGTTTATTAGACTCACCATTTTGCTTTTATCTAGATAAAAAACAATTGGAGTTTCTATGAAGGCAAGAGTAAGAATATGTTCTCCAAATCAGCACACAAAATCACAATCAGAAGCAGAAGCAAAATCTAATAATTAACAACCCTCATTAAAGGACTGGACTCTAAGCAGAGAGCCTAAATATCTAATGATGTTAAGACCTACAAAAACTGACAACGCTATATTAAATTTAAATGACAGCACCTTGATTGACTATTCATGTTCGTACTCCCAGTTGCACGAGACAAAGAACCACGAGTTAGATACGATGCCATCTCTTCTTTCGTCCTAATCTCTGCCTCAGTCACACCAGCTAGTGTTATCCCTCCGTTTACTGTTTCTCTAATTTGTATAGGAACTCTTGCAGGCACAGCAGGCTTCACATTAGTTGCCCCTTCATTTTTTGAGGAAGCGGTTGAATTTGAATCCAGTAAATCAAATACCTCTTCCTTGAATATCTATTATTTAACGCAGATCACATATAAGCACATAAACACATAGTATTTAGAAAAGAAAAAATAATGAACCAATAAGTATCATCATTTACCTCGATAAATGATACCCTAATCAGGAATTCGGTATTGTCTTTCATGGTCTCAACTTTTCGGAAGATATTTTCCATTACTTTGGGTATGATTCCACCATTACTTCCTTCACCACTATAATTGGTCCCCATTGTATACGTTTTTCCAGAACCAGTCTTCAATTTAAATAAAACAAACTCATAAATCTCTAATTTAAAAACAAAATAACACCGACCAAAAAAATACAAGAATAACAATAATATAAACGAAAATTAAACCTGGCCGTATGCAAGTACTGTGGCATTGTACCCATGAAACAGAGCATCAACAAGTGGCGCAACACAGTCATTGTAAATCGCAGAAGAAGGCGAACCCGTATTACCATACACATAATCATAAGTAAATGCATGCGAGCCAATTTGCACCTGTTCATCAATATCATTTTAATTGCCGAAATGTATATTCCGAAAGAAGATCATTTCTAAGCCTTAAAACCACAAAACTACTAGCAATTTAATGGCAAATTTGTGTTCGAAATCATGTCATTCAATATAAATGGTAGCTAGTTCATACATATTTCCCATCTAGAAATGCAAAATAATTATTAGAATTGTAATTGAAAAAACGAAAACAATAATAATTAGGAGTCATGTACCTGAGGTTCACCCGGAACAACAGAGATACAATCTGTACATCCTAGTAAAAGCTCAGATGTAATCAACGGCCGAATATTAACGGCTACACGGACGCATTGAGATGAATCTAAGCTCTTGGTCTCCAAATTCTCCATCCCCACCTCCGATCCCTTCAAAATCAAATTAGAGCCCTAATCCTTCTTCCCCAAATGATTTGAACCCAAAAAAAAAAAAAAAAAAAAAAAAAAAAAAAAAAGAAACTTCTTCCTCAAATGATTCGAATCAAATATAAACAAAATAAGAAACTTTGAGCTAATAAATTTTCGATCTGTTGAAAGGGGAAGACAGCAATGGATTTACCTCAACGCAATGGAATAGAAGAGATTTTTTGCAAGAAGGCAATGTAGAGAGAGAGAGAGAGAGAGAGAGAGAGAGGGTTTTTGTTTATTGTCTGTGATTTTCCCAACGGAATGGAAAAATGTGTTTGAAAGACTCAGATAATTTGAAATCGGACGAATTGAGTTTTCATAAAAGTGGAATGGAGAAAAGGCGCTGAGGTCTGAATTCAAATATAGTGAGGTCACCTGCTTGTCACGTGCTTCGGCGAACGGTATGAATTTGAAGGTTTTATATTTGTAAAAAAATAGATTATCTGGCCAGCCTGGCCCACTTTAGAATGGATGGTCATAGATTAGGATTCTATCCTCTGTGGTTGTCTCACGAAATGGTGGGTGTGGGCTCACAGGGTTTGGGTCTGGGTTTGGATGGATTGAAAATTGATAAGACTCCACGGTCCAATAACCAATAGTAGGGCCCTTTACACCACTGTTTTCTTTCTTTACATATATATATATATATATATTTTTTTTTTTTATTCAGGGTTTCTAAAATTTGCTTATTTTTTATGACTGAACAATGTTGTTTTTTATTCAGGGTTTCTAAAATTTGCTTCTTTTTTTTTTTTTTTTAATTGTAGTAAATATAAGATAGAGAAGTTTTATTCCCTCATTCTTAAAATATGTTTTCTTTCTGGCGATTGAGAGCCAAGGACCGCCACTAGTCCACTTGGAGTTATACCTTCCAATGGTTCTTGCCCGAGTTGCAAAACTGGTAGAAAATTTATATAAAAAGGTGTAAGAGCAAAAAAACTGACGGTGCAGAAAAGAGCACTCCAAATTTCAACCTCTCCTTTTTATTATTATCATTTGGAAAGAAGGATATTTTAGATTCAAATTTTTTGTTAAAAAAACAAGAAAAAAAAAATCGTGGCAGTTTATAATTCTAAACTAGTAGGAGAACATTACACTGGTTTTAATTCTGCATAATTCGAGTAACATATATATATATATATATATAAAACTATTGGCCACATAAATAGTTGAAGAATAAACACTAGTTTTAATTCTTTAATGCAACTTGACTTTTAAGTTATAACAATAGCAAGCTTCACCAAAAGCTTTACCTTTTTTCCTTTTTTTTTTTTTTTTTGATGAAATAAATATCAAAAGCTTCACTTGGTAAAGAGGTGGGAGAATGGAAATGGGAGAGAGGTTAAAAAGATGTTAGGAAATTTACAGACAATCAATAAATCTCAATGAGAATCAAACAAAATAGAATCACAAAATGCTAATTATATAGAGTTCTATAGAAGATGAAGAAGTAGTTATATGGTGCGGACCGTCCATATGAAGACTGCACCAAAAGCCAATGTTTTTTGAAAAAAAAAAAAAAAAACATCGATTTTGCTGTGTATGTGTACACAGCAAAGCCAATGCTTTTTTTTAAAAAACATTGGTTTTTGGTGTGGTCTCCATACGGATGGTGCGCATTATAAAATATCTCTATATATATAAAAAGTAGATATATAACTTATACTACAAATAATTAGAAAACTGACTTAATTTATACATAATTAAAATAGAGTAAAAATAGTGGCAGTTTATAATTCTAACATAGTTGGAGAACATTACACTAGTTTCAATTTTACATAATTGGAGAAGACATATATATATAAAATAAATAAAACTATTGCCACATCCATAGTTTGAAGAATGAACACTAGTTATAATTCTATAAGTTATAACAATAGCAAGCTTCAGCAAAAGCTTTAATTCTTTTTTTTTTTTTTACAGAAATAAATATCAAAAGCTTTACTTGGTAGAAAGAAGTGGAAGAATAGAAATGAGAGGAGAGAAACGAAAAAAAAGGCGTTAGGAAATTCATAGACAATAGTAAATCTCTGAGAGAATTAAGCAAAATAGAAATATAAAATGCTAATTGTACAGAATGATTTAGAAGATAAAGAAGATAGATATGTAACTTATATTACAAGTAATTAGAAAACTAACTTGATTTATACAGAATTGAAACAGAGTTTTCCTTTAGCAATGTCCTAAAGATAGTATTTCTCATCTTCTCTTATGCTTGAAGTTTTATAGGAGACCGTCTTCACGATGAAACTATCTTATATTTAGAAAATTTTCACGAAATTACTAAATCCTTTTTGAATGAGTATTCTTTCCTCTCTTGTTTGTATGTATGCACATTTGTTTTTCAAAAACCAGTGTTTAAAACAAAAATTGTTTTCTGTACAGATAAAAATTGAAAACATCCTTTGATGGAGTTCCATCTCTCTATAAAATATGGTGACTTTCCATAAATTTAAACAAACACATCTTTCTGATAATAAAACATCATTCATTTAGGGTTTAAGTTAAATTCAAGAAAAACTTAAAAACATAAGAAAAAATATTATATTTTTTTCTCAAACTAGCCCAGAACCAAGTCGAAGGTCATCTTTGATATTTAATTAATATAATATATATATATATATATAGGGGAGGATTCACTGTACAAAGGGATTTGAAAATGCTTTTAACAAATAATCATAGCATTTGATTTTTCTTATCCAATGATTAATGAATGTTTATCGTTATTAAATTAGTTATTAAAAAAATTAGATTTTAGGAGTTATTAATTCATTTAGTATGAAAAAATTTTCAACCATTGAATGAACCTCATCTGATGGTTAAGATTATTTGTTAAAAATATTTGTCAAATACATTTACTAATCCCTATTTATGTATATGTTCATATACATGTGTGTATATATTTAATTATGGAACCTAGCTAGGCAAGGCCCACATCACTTTAGGGCCTCTAAGCTATTAAAAGCCGCCTTAAAAAAAAAAAAAAAAAAAAAAAAAAAAAAAAAAAAGCGGCTTTCAAAAACCTTATTTTGATATCTTTCATTAAACCACTTGAAAGACTATATAATCTAGGCAATGTGAGATTTTTTTCATCAAATATCTACAACCAAAGGAAAGTCCATTCCTTTGTTTTTATTGGTGCTAAAGGAAAGTCCATTCCTTATTTTTGTAGGATGGTGAGGAGAGAAGAAAAAAGTGAAATGTGAAAAAATTGAGTATAGACATATTAAAATAAATAAAATTACCATCAAGTCTCATCTAAAATTTTAGTAAATTGCAGCAATTCATAATTGATATTAATGGTTAAAATAATAGATTAGCAATTAAAAAAATAATTTATTTCACTTTTTCATCTTATTGTAAATAAAATATACGAATGAAAACCTCTTTACTTTTTACTACACCAAATAAGAGCATGGATAAAGAAGATTTATACATATACACACTTTTCATCTTTTATCCAATGTATCCTTTCCTACTTGCAAATAATGGCTTATGGGTTAGTACTAACTTTAGGGTGTATTTAGTAGAAAGGAGACAAGAAAGAAATGGAAGGAAAGAAGGGAGAATGAAAAGTGAATTCTTCATTTGATTGGAGAAATATGAGAAAGGACATGATTTATAAGGGAAGAAAACAATTTTTTTTTTCTTTGAAACAAAATTAAACTTGATAATTTTAATTTGACTTAATTTATATGTCAGGACCCATCCAAGATTCTTCACAGAATCCTAGAAAAATCCTGATCCCAGGAAAACCCTATCGGACCTTTCAATGGAAAATCCATCAGAACTTCCTCTAAGGGTTGGACTTACCACAAATTCCCTGCACTAAAAACACACTTCTATATATATACCGCCTATTCCTCCATTTTACTACAATTTAATTCCACAATAATCAACACTTTCATAAATTAAACACGGAACTAATGCAGTATTTAATAAAATATATCCAATACAGTATAAAGAGCATCATAGGATACAATTAAGTATGGAAGTTATACAACAAAGGATGGAAAGAAATATTCCAATAGAAATAAATGAAAAGAAAGAGAACTCCTCGAAATACAACAACAACGAAGGTCAAGCTCGCTCCGAACGAACGTCTAATAATCCTTGTACCTAGGGGAACGGATTTAAAAATATAAGATGCTAATCATCTCAGTGAGTGATCCTATCTACTATACAATTATAATAGCAATAATAGTCATAGTACACTTGAATAATTAAGAATAAATAAGTAAATAATTAATAATTAATTGAAAATAATATTTTCTCTCAAAATCCTCACCATTCACTCCGTTGGAAAAGTTCCCCTTTTAAAACATTTTCGCAAAATCCAATATTTTATGCCCCAAAAATAAAGGAATAATTAATTTAATAAAAATTTAAATAATCCAAATATAAATAAAATATAATAAAATAAATTTAGAATACCTGCATTAAAGAAATATAAAATAAAAGTGAAATTCAATATATAATTCGTAAAATTTGATTTAATAAATCAAAATAAACAGTATCGAAAATATAATTTAAATAATCACAAACAATCATGTAAAATAAGTAGTAAAATATTATAATATTCATTTTGAAATATTCAACCAATCTATATAATATTTTTTATGGCAAGATGCATTTTAAAAACATTAATTTAAAATAAGTGACATAAAATATGAATAAATACATTTTAGAAAATACTAATTGAAAATAGGTAAATAAACAAATTAAATACAGTAATTTAAATACGATTTTAAAACTTTAGGATTTGAAATTTATATCAGAAAAATAATACTTGACGCACTACACTATATACCAATGATGCCCTACGATACCTAGCATCCCGAGCACCGTCCGGTGGAAGGTTAAAGAGAGAAACTTGCATACGGTCGTTTCGGCGTTCCGACAGCGCCGCTGCTTAAACCGTCATCTCGGCCATGGAGGGGGGCGGCTTATGACCAATATCAAACTTGCCTGCCCTCGGTCCGATGGTAACTCATGGGAGACATTATAACTTGCGCGCTAATCATATCCACATATATAGTACAAAACACCAGTACTGTATGAGTGCGTCTAAAATTAATTACTAAATTTATTAAAATACCAAGTTTTTCCAAAATTCACCGTGGGAATTATACCATTTTTCGAATTCACAATCCTTCCTCCTTGGGGCCCAGCATTCTCACTGGCACACCTATCCGGCTCCGGCTCTGATATCATCTGTGACAACCTAGACCATCCGCATGAGATATTGTCCTCTTTGGGCCTGGAGAATCCTCTTACAACCCAACCCTCAAAGTTTTAAAAGGTCTCTCAAGAGAAAAGTATCCACACCCACTTATATGGAATGTTTCGTTCCCCTTTCCAACCGATGTAAGATTTCACATTATATCCTTGTTTACATAATAATTTAGTAAAATTACAATTTATAAGCATTGATAAATAGTGGTTCATAAAAAACCAATCCAACCAATCAAACCTACTGATTCAATCTAATCTAATATACTTGGTTTGGCTATTTAACTTTAAATTGGACCGATTGTTAAAAATGAAAACCGATAATTGAATTGGTTCAAGAGTGTTGCTATTTACATGACCAAAAAACCTTCCCATACATCCTTATTATCTAAAATTACAAAAAGCCCTTTAATTTTTTCTTTCTTTTTCAATTTTTTATTCTATACTCTTTTTTTCTCATTCTAAGTCTAGGGTTTAATCTTTTTCTTCAACATACAGCAGCCAAAGCCATAAGCAAGACTGTGGATAAGAAGACCATTAGTGATAACAATAGTTGACCTACCATCATTTTAACTGATAGATATTGAAAAAAAATCTAAATACAGGCTAATTTTGGCTGTAGTTTCAATTTTATTTTGTTTAAACATTTTTTTTTTTTTTTTTACTTATTCTAAGGGGTTTAACGCTTCACTGTATGCTGCAACTACTGGTGATGAGTGTTTATCAGCAGCCTACCATGAAGGACAATGATAAGGCATGGGGTTTCTCCATTTTACCGAAGGCTAATGCATTTCAATGAAGATATCTGTTGACAAAAAAATAATTAAGAAATATAAAAGAAAAAGTCAAAAGGATTATAAAACCTATATTAAGTCCAAAGCAAAACATAAAATGTAATGTATATTAGATAAAACAGAATATAAAACCTAAATTAAGTCCATAGCAAAACGAAAAAACATAATGTAGGTTAAATCAAGCAAAATATTATTACCAAAAAAAAAAAAAAAAAAGCAAAACATAAAACTTAAATCCAAAGCAATACAAACAAAAGATAAAAAAAAATAAAAAACATAATTTATATTAACTATATGTATGGATTTTGCATCTAATTCATACAGTCTAATTAATCTTAATTATAACAAACAAAAGCTATAATAAATCCAAACCAAAACAGGAAAATAATCGATATTAAATAAAAGCAAAAACATATAAAAGCTACACTAAACCCAAAGCAAAACAACTAGCAAAAGGTACATTAAATCCAAAGCAAAATCAATAAAACATAAAAACATATAAAATGTCGCTATATATATCCAGTATCATAAATCTAGAAAGCACATGTCTAACTTGGACTATACTATCTTTTAATTAAATTAAATAAGCTTTAATTTAATTGTAAATAACACAATCTAGAATATACTATCTTTTACTTAAATTAAATTAGCTTTCAAATGAGATATTATTTAATTAAATTAACTTTTCATTTTCTTCCAGTGACATAGATATGTAGCTAACATTGACCAAAATATTATCTTATTACTATAATTCTCATAGTTTAGAGGGTATTTAACTAATATTGTGAATATTGTCTCACACCTACAATTAATTAACTATCTCAGCTATCAATTTAGGAATATTATCTTATTCAGTTAGAATTTAAAGTATTTTAATGATTAATTCAGGTGTAGTATACATACATCAACTACAATGAACTTAACAACATTTTTATATTCAATTTACATGCATACAAACACAAAAACTAATAACCCAAATATGGGACTACACCACAACCAGCAACTCGGAAACTCAAAACTTTAATAACATAGATTTGAGACCACATTTCACCTGCCAAACCAACAACAAATCAATTTAATATAATATTGTGTGTCGTCGAGAAAAAGCTTTTATAATAAATGGAATATGGGATCCAGAACCAAGACCAAACTCCTAGGAATTGGTCATTTTCAATTTGCAAACCATATAAAAACAACCCATTAACACCCCAAGTTAGAGATAGCTATATTAAAGTTTCAGAGTAGACAACCTACAACCTAGACAAAGATGTAAAAAGTTGCAGAACCACTTTCGATATTTGGGGATCTTATTCTCCACACTCTTCATCATCTTTAAACTTCGTGATTCAAGCCCATCCAATTTTTGTTCAAGTCATACAAATTTCCCCTCCAAGTTTTGTTCCAGTTGTGCAAATTTCCTTCACCAACTCTAATCAAGCTTTGCAAAGTTTCTATTCAACGAGATTAAGATCAATCTGTAATCCCTAAGTCATAATCCCTCTTGTTCTTTTTTGCACTCATAATCTCAATCTTAGTTCACACACATATGAGCCCTAATTTTTGAATGATAAAGAATGTTGAGCGTTCCATAATAGTGAAGGAGAGGCATGTGAGTCACGTGATAGAGATCGAGGCTTTTGAAATACGACTTAACCTTGTATGACAAGCACGTGCACACCATGTGATCAGTCCATTAGGCATTTAATAGAGAGACCAATGGTGCAAATAAAATGAAAATTTGGAGTGCAAATTACCAGAATTCGAGGTGCATTCTTGGTAACATCCTTTTTTTTTTTTTTTTTTAAATATTGTGTAAAGTAATAAGTAAGGCAACAAATTTTCTACATTTACTTCTATTTTATCTTTAGTACCATATGATAATCTCCTAATCATCATTCATTTTGTATTTTGCCTCCGAAATGGTTAAAAAGAAAAAAAAAATCATTAAATAAACATTTATTATGTTTTGAACATTTTTTTTTTGGGGTCAAATCTGTCAGTTTAGCATTATCACAAATAAAATTAGTAAAATTAGTTAAACATATACATCTCAAGTAAGTAGCTCTATTATAAATATTATGCTATTTATTTCAACTTGTAGAGTGTGTGAGACTAATTTTGTTAAATTCATTAAACAAAATAGAATATATGTACTTTATCATAGTTTTATGTTTTATATATTTTTTATTTTCCTTATAATTTTTAAAATAAAATAATGAAAACTGATATCTTAATTTTATATATTTTTCTTGACAAATTTTACCTAATAACCCTCCTTTATCCATAAAATTTGAAAATAAAATTTATTTCCAAAACTTATTCTAATACTATTTTTACAAAAACAATCCTGGTCTTTAGATTTTTCTAGGTGGTTCGAAATTTTTAACACCTTTAAAAGTATATCAAATTGTATTCTCTACCTCATTTTTTCAAGTTCAATTTTACTTTCTTATCTCTTTTCTCACCTTCCGAAAAACAAAAAAAATTAAATTCTTTGAAAGTATAGTCTGTTTCAAATGATATTTTGGATGAAAGATGGTTAAATTATAAGGTTTTAAAACGAAGGTCATTTTTCAATTTTGGTTATTTGATGGGAATTTTTTTTCTCTCTTTCTCTCTCTCTCTCATGGTTATAAATTTAAATTCTAAACTTTTGCACATGCTATAATGAAATGTAAAATTTCTAGAATACGTACAGTTTTCTTCTTTCTTTATTTCTTTTTTGTTTGTTTGTTTGTTACTACCAATAACCAATAACAATTTCTTATTTTAATTAAATATAAAAACAAAAATGATCAATAAATTTTTTCTTTCAAATTTTACAACCAACTAAATCCACTTGACCAAATTTCTTATGATGGTTTGCTTTAACAGGTGTTTCTTTCTTTCTTTCTTTATTATTATTATTATTATTATTATTTTTCATTTGAATGATAAAAAAACATAAGTCAATCCCACTTAGTGTCCCCTAGTCTTATCCTAACTTACACTTGTTCTTTCTTTTATTTGTTTGAATGCAAATTGTAATGATGGTCGTGAAAAAAGGAGGAACTAGAAATAAGCAGGGTTAACCGTTGTAATGAATTAGATTAAGAAAAGGGCATAAAGAAAGTGAAAAAGAGAAAGAAGCAAAGAAAATGTTGTAGTAGTTCAATTTTAAAACTCCACCCCGCCAATAATGCGGTTGAATTGGCCACGGTGTCGTTTTGTTTTGAGCCAAGGATAGTGGGCAATGCTTTTGACTTATTTTATTTTATTTTATTTTTTGGGGTGAATATGCAATGCTTTTGGTTGATTCGGTGGGGCAAAAAGAGGTAGGGCCTCATTTTTTATTTTATTTTATTTTTTCTGTTGCTGGTAGTTTAAAAAGATATATCTCTATTTTTTAGAAAGTTACGA
This sequence comes from Ziziphus jujuba, assembly GCF_031755915.1. Classification (NCBI taxonomy): domain Eukaryota; kingdom Viridiplantae; phylum Streptophyta; class Magnoliopsida; order Rosales; family Rhamnaceae; genus Ziziphus; species Ziziphus jujuba. The sequence goes on along the minus strand of NC_083383.1, from coordinate 19,535,624 downwards.
TTTACTATTTTATAATAATTCTCATATTAAAACTGTTTTGATAGAAAAAAAAAAAAATCATCAGGATTTCTTTTATATTAACATTTGGATTTACTTAATGGTTAAAATTAAAAGTGTGCATTTGGGATTTTATATGAATCCTCACATAATTTACTTTGCCCTCATAAGTTTTAATATTTTAAACAAATCATATAAACCTAAAACATATCTTTTAATCTCAACCCTTAATTGAGTAAATCAAAAGCTAACAATAAAATGTTTAATGCATTTTTCATTAAAACATTCTGAAAGGAGAGACTGATTGTAGTCTTTTATATATATCATATATATATATATATATATATATATATATAGAGAGAGAGAGAGAGAGAGAGAGAGAGAGAGAGAGAGAGAGGGAGAAAGAGTCAAGCTTACATCAAATTGCCCTAACAATTTTAGTATTAGGTTCCTTTTTAGACATTGGATTGCTTCAATAATAGGATTTAAAAATAAATTAATAACCTAATATATATTTATTAACGTACTTCAATTCTACTTAGGAAATGAGGGTCTATAAAGATTCGGTGAATTATAAATATATTTTTAATTTTTAGCCATTAAAATATCCAATGGTTGATAAATAAATTTCTAGTGGTTTTTATTTGGGCCATAATATTTATTGTCCAAGTTAATATTTTTGATTTATTAAAATATTATTTTTGAAGATTAATTAATTGACATAGTCTTACATTGATTGGAGATGATAAAGGCACATGACTTGCACATGTATAAATTGAATTATTGAAGTTGAAATTTGCAAAATGTTCCATGTTGAAAGCGTATGAAGCAATTTAAAGTTTTCTGCATATATAAATTAAAGCTCCATTGGGTTTGAGGACATATATCTCTACATACAACTATAAGATTTTAGACTATTAAGTTTATTCTTATTAAAATTTACTCTAATTAGTCAATTATTCTTAGTTCGTAATTGAAATTTCATTTTTAAAGTCTTTTAATCATTAAGGCATTTGAACTTTATAGATTGTTTTGTTCTCTAATAATTAATACAATCATCTTAAGTAGAAATTATTTTTATTTGATTTCTAATGAGTTCATAAAACAAGGAGATTGGAAGGAATCCGTTGGAATGTTTTAAATGGAGTCCTTGGAGAATGAACTCTGGGAAGTTAGAGTAGAAATTAGTATGATAAAATATTATCCTGTGAGAAAGTTATCAAATTCTTCAAACTATTACAGGTTTAAAGTGATACACTTATATATTCAACAAATGACAGATTATTGAAAATTTTCTCAACATATTCCAACAGTTTGACATTAGATCAATCTGATATAAGTCTAGTTATATTATGACAACTTTATTGTAAACTGAATGTATATGAGTCATATCATGTAATATAATGATGAGTGAGTATCATTTTTACGATGATTGCAAACTTGTTTAAGCGGTAAGTACCATAATAATCATGACTCAACTTTATTAAAACAACAAAATACAAAGAATTTTAAAGTAGCAACTAAATACTAATTTAATTCTAACCTAGTTAGAGACAATAAAAAAGAAATAACATACACAACAATGACCTGGAAAGAAAGCAATCTATGAAAAGATCCTAGAACTTTGACATCCTCTTTACCTTCCCTATATTGATTTGGGTGATGAATTATTTAAATTCTAAACAAATGCTAACCAAGGGTCATTAATACTCTAATTGACTTTCTTAAGGTCAATTAGAACCTATGGGTAACAAATTAATTAGAATCCCTTCCTTATGAATACAATCACTGATGCATTATAAAAACCCTTTTTAGAAACCCAAGGTTTAATTAGTCTCCCAACTCAATTAAGCCTTAAATTTTGATTACTTAAGACTAAATGGCTCTCCCAAGCTCAAGTATAGGTTGTGCTTTCCTAGTGACAAATCCACTAAATAACTTTCTCACAGGATGAAATTTGTAGACCTACCCAATACCCTATCAGTTTTCCCAAATTAATTAGGCATATTATAACAATTAATGTAAAGAAAGATAAGCAATTGATAAAAGAAACCAAACAACCATCACCCGTTCAATCATTCAACAATCATAGTAAATATTCTATTAAAGTTCTTGATGTGAAATCTAAAGCATAATCATAGATGAAACAATTTCCAAAATCAAATAAGATTTTGTTAACAAAAGCATAATTTATGCAATATTCCCAAAATGAATCGTTAAATGCAAAATTAGAACGAATAAAAAGCGAAGAGAAAACTTAATAACGATGAATCTTGATGCTCAATCCCTTGAATCCTCCAAATATCTTCAATTCCCAAGCTTTCTCTGTGTGTGTGTGTTGTTCTTCTGAAAGCCTCCTTCGTTCTTGTGTATTTAGGATATATATATTTATATATATATATAGACCACCGATTATATAAGCCTTCTCTCATCACAAGATTAAAACCCTATCAAAAGGGAATAATCAAGTCATTTATTCTTGGTCATGGGACTCATAACACTCACTTGCCTTTTATATGACTTTTTAAAATAAAGCCAGATGCACATCATATGTTTTTCTCTACACCAAGTCATATGGCTCTCACATTTCTTCATTAAAATCTAATCACACGACTTAAACATGATTTCATTAAAAAACAAAGTCACATGACTAACACATAATTTTCTCTACACTTAATTTTGATCAATAGGACATGGAAAATCAACATTTTGAAAATCATGAATAATCGATGGCATAATTGACTTGGTTTAGGTATGGTGAACATTCTTCCTCTTCAAGATGATCTCCAAAGCTTTAAAATTCATATAATTTAATCTTAAATTCACATTAGAGCTCACCTACATAAGTATGCAAAAACATATCAAAATAATTATAAATACTTGAGTCTTTTACAAATAATCAAACTATAGATGATTAAATAAGTGAACTAAAACTCACTTATCATCATAGATATATATATATATATATATAAAGAGAGAAAGAGAGAGAGAGAGAGAGAGAGAGAGAGAGAGAGAGTTTTGCTATAATTTACTTCTTATTGTAAGCTTGAAATGCTTATAATAAGCATCACTTATAAATTAATCTAAAAAAAATTATGATTTCTATAAATGCTTTTCATCTATATTTCTTAATCTTTGCTCTAATATTCCTGTTCGTTTTTCATTCAATATGAAAACAACTTTCAACATTAGAGATTTTTATATTTGGTTTTATAGGTTGATCTGTATATTTTTTTCATATTGGATGTTGATTTTCATTATTATGAAAGATGAACAAGAATATTAACCAAAATAAATAAAATGAAAGAAAATACATATATAAAATTCTGATACACTAGTGTTGAGAGATGTCACTTGCTCAGCTATAATTTTTAGTTTTAAATTATTAATTGGAGGGCCACTCTTAATATTTAATATATCAACATATTCTCATTTTGTGTTGAAACATATTTCCAATAGATCATAATTCTATATATATATATATATATATATATTATATAATTGAATCTCATTCCAGCCAAATAAAAAAAAAAAAAAAAAAACAACGCGCCTTTATTTTGAGTGAAAATTTTATTCAGACCCCTTTGATTTATCATAATGATATTTAGACCCTTACACTTTTGAAAAATCATTACTTAAATTAATTTGTTAGTTAATTTTAACAATTTAAGACCATAATTTTATTTTAACAATATTATTTAATTATAGAATACTGATGTTTTTAAAAAAATACTGATGTTTTTAACTTTTTTAATCTTTAACTGTTAAAATTAATTAATAAAAATTAACATATGAATCTATTTTGATAGATTTATAAAACTAAAAAGGTGTTAATGATGATTCTTAAAAAATATAGAATCTAAGTGTAATTACGATAAAACTAAATAAATCTAAATGAAATTTGTCGATTTTTATAAAGCTACAATATAACTTTTTCACATTTTATTTTGTATTTTAATTTAACTCTAATATACTTTTTATTTTAAAAAATCAAACTAAATAACTTATGGGATGGTGCTGCAGTAAAATCTATCGTTTTCGTAGAAAACGATCCAAGTTCGAATTTAGTCATTCTCAATTAAAAAAAAAAAAAAAAAAAAAAACAGTTGGTTTGACTTTTCAATTGTTGAAAATCAAACTTAGAGCATTCTAAATAATTTAGAAATCCATTAATTTTTTTTTTCATTTTATTTATGTTTGTTTTTCAATTCTATGATTTATCAATCTAGTGTTGATATAAAATCATTTTATCAAAAAAAAAAAATTAAAAATATTATTAAATTTCAATTAAATATGCATCACTATATATTTCATGGGTTAAAAAAATTATACACAAGTATACAACAAAAATAATTGGAAGATCTGAATCCATCCCAAATACATTTTTAAAAACTAAAGAACATATTTTTTCAAAATAGAAAACATCTTTTAATATAAAAAGTAAAATGCTGTAGATACTCTAATAACATTATTTATTTGCTTTTTTAGTAAACATTTATTATTGTGCATGTACTGTGCATTTTTTGACAGATTTGAAACAAAATTAAATTAATAATATAACAATGCAACAAACACACAACTTAGGCTCTATTTTTTTTTTAAATAATTTATTTAATTTATAAATTATTCAAAATTTTTATTTTTTATTATTCGAACTCGTATTTTTATAGACATAAATAAAATATTTTATATTAGAGCTACTCGTTTCATCTGTTTAAGCTGCATTTGGTAGGCATAATTAGAACAGAACAGGAAAAAAAAAGGTCCAAAACTGGGCTTTTTTGTAAAAAAGGATCGGCTTATAAAAGCTGAAATTTTTATATGGTCATGAACACAACGAACTATTGGAACCTATGTGAATACATGGGCTTCACTAGTCCCAATTCCGAAAAACCCATCATTGCTTCTCTGTCTTCCAACAACTATCTACATATTTTAAGCAACTATTCTTCTTGAAGCATCTCCAATCTAATGCCCTTCTCCATCTCCGGCATTCTTCTCGTCTCCGACACTCTTATCATTTTTTTTTAAACTTGATTTAAATCGACAAATCTCCAATTTTCAAGTTTTAATTAATTTTCATTACTTTATTAATTCTTTTTTAGGTATTTCTTATGATTTTGAAATGTAGATATACCATATTTTCATGGTTAATTTTCTGGGCAATTTTTTTTTCCCCCTTTGTATGCATGATTGGATTCGACCATTCCTATTATGATTCCATCTCTTAATAATGTTCCTTTTGGTACAAAATTATAATATATATATTTTTTATCTTCACAATAATTTTTCCTTAGAAAAATCAATTTCAATCTTAATTTATGGATAAAATATTATATTTGTTTATGAGTGATAAAATTGATGGATATATGAAGAAAAATCAATCTCATTTTTATTGTTTAACTCATTTGATAAAATATGTGTTTATATATATATATATATATATATGAAGAAAATTCCAATTTATTATTAAGTTTACCATTTTTTAAATATTTTAAATAAATAAAAAAATTATAGCCTACTCCAATTTGTACCGCGAGATAACATTAAAAATAATCTTATTCCACACCAATCCATCTCATTGTAAATAATAGTTCAATTCCATTTTGTATACTAAATAAATCATTTAAGGGATAAAAATGCTAAAAGTAAAATAAAAATAGAAAATTATGTTTTTCAAAAAGCCATTTTATATCCCTTGCGACATTCATAATACGAATTTTTTTGTTTTTTTGTTATTTATTTATTTTTTTTTGACAAATCTGAAACAAAATTGAATTAGGGAAAAAAGGTTAAACAAACTCTACAATTAAGGGATAAATAAGAAAAAAGGTTCCAAGCATTTTAAAATTAAAGGAGTAAAAGTGAAAACAACTTAAATCATATTTATTTCCTAATATTGACAAATGGCTCCCATGGTTAAAATTGACCACAATTTTGGCAGTGCCATAGACGTGTTCAATGACTCATCAATACTATTCTTGAAAAATGATAAGAGACGCTGCCTTGTCTGGCGGCCTTTTTTTTTTTTTTTTTTTTTTTTTTTCTTCGTTTTATTGTTATTATTATTTATTGGGAAAATTTTCATTTAGGATCTCTTCCACGTATGTCCTATATTTTTTAAAAAATATTATTTATGTTTTTTTTTTATATTTATTAAAATAAAATTATCTATCAATTTTTTTAGTCTTTATATATTAATTTTAATAGTTAAAATTTTGAAATTATATTTTTATAATATTATTTAATTATAAAATATTAATTTTTAAATTTTTTTTTTGTTTTTAATTATTAAAATTATCTAGTAAAAGTGGGTCTGTGTTGATAGATTTAAGGAGCTTAATGATAAATTTTAAAAAATATTAGTTGTAAATGTAATTATTAAATTAAAAAAGTATAAATGAAAATTACCCTTCTTATTATTATTGTTATTGGCAAATTTTGCATGGGCAAATTCTAATAGATGAGAATCATCTTGTGGGTTCATCATGCTTTCATGCTACAACTTATGCTTTATCATGCTGAAAATTTGACTCATTTATTTCTAACATATGCTTATTCCAAAATGTATTTGGGAAAGCGATGGGACTTTGTTTAAGATGGTATTGGATACCTGAGATATGCTATTGATTTTCTGAATATTTTTATTCTAGTTGCTGGCTGTATATTGGCTTATTGAAGTTATTTTTCCCCCTCCATGCAAGCCCTATCTTTTGATCTGCCAATGTTTGGGCATAGAACTTCTGAATCAATTATTTGGCTCATTAACTCTACATGTTAAATTCTACCTATATTACTGTAAATCAAAGCTCAATCAATTTAATTCGTGATGTATGTACTCGTCATTGATTTGTATGCCATAACAGTTGGATCAGAATTAGTTGTCTTATTCCAACACCCACCAAAGCACATTATGAATATATTTGATGGAAAATCTATTGAAATGAACAATCTCAAATATAAACTATATATATATATATATATATATTTGTTATTTATTTATTTATTTATTTATTTTTTTTTTGGGGGCTAGTTAAGAAACTAAGCGGTAAACCAACTAGCCCGCACTCCAAGAAAAAACCTTAGCCAATACAGATTTTAAAACAATAGGCAACTCATTAACATTAATTTGACCAAAATGATAATCTAGGGAAAGACCCCATTTACACAAGTTATAAGTTGCATGATTAGTCTCTTTAGGTACCCTGCTGAACCAAACAATATTGGAAAAAGTGTGAAGACTTCTAGCCTCTTCAATGTAGCCCATATTCTACCAACAAACAGCAAAATCACCGGAAACAATAGCAGAAATAATATTCAAAGCATCACCTTCAATGTAAATATTTTTCCATTTGTGATCCCCTGCAATTCTAAAAGCCCAGTAAATAGCACAAGCTTCTGCAGCAGAGGGATTAATAACTATTTGATGTGTTGACATGGGAGGAACCACCAACAGCAGCTAATAACATTGTGGATTCCAAAAATCTAGACTCAACATAAAAAAGCTCTCGAGTAATATCAATGGAATAATTAGAATGAGCCACTGCATTACGAAGATGCCATATATGATCAAACAAAATGGCTGCCCAACATGTAAAATCCAACTTAGACCAACCTCTATCCTCCACCACCTTTGCAAGATCAGGAACAAAATAAACAATTTCATAAGCATTTTGACAAGATAAAGCATTTGATCGCAACCTTCATTGTCCTCCACACCATAAAGCTCTGGAAACATCGCAAAACATCAATAAATGACCTCATCCTTCCTTTCCCACATAAAATACAAGAAATATCATTACTTGGAATTTTATGAGAAATATTTTGCGTCGTGAGGAGAGCATTAGAAGCCACTGACCACAACATCAACTTCAATCTTTCGTAAATTCTGAACTTCCAAATGGCTTTAAACATTTTTGAATTATCAAAAATATTAGGAAGTTGTTGATCTGCAAGGAACGCAGATTTAACTGAGAACCGAATGTCCTCTCTACCAAGCCAAACATAAGAATCTGGAAGATTTGCATTTTGCCAATGAATTCTTAAAATATTAGAAGCAATCTCTTGGCTCCAAAAGTCTAAATAATAAAGCATCATCACACTCCATTATTCCTATTCTAAATAAGGAGTTCACCATCAATGGATAAGCATCAGTACCTTCATCTTTAAGAACTACTCTAAAATTTTTATTCAATGGAATCCAAATTTCCTTCCAAATATCAACAGACAAACCATTGCCAACTTTATAGCAAAGACATCTTTTAAAACATCTCTAGCAGAAAGCAAACTTTTCCAACCTCATGAGTCTTTAGCTTAAGGAGAAATGTTAAAAAAAATCTTTACCCAAACAATATACAATATCTAGCCTTAAAGTATTTAACCCACATTTTCTCAGTTCAGTAAGAAACAGCCATGTCAATTTAGTTAGAAAAGCTTTATTAATATGCTCAGGTTTCCCGAAACCCAAACCACCATAACACTTAGGTAAGCCAAAAAAAAAAAGTTCCATCCTTTCAAGCTATACTTTTTTCTAAATTGTCCTTTCCACCAAAATGATCTCACAATTTTATCAAGATCATTGCACACCTGAGATGGGGCATTGAACAAAGATTTATGGTAAAATGAAATTGCATTTAAAACAGGCTCAATGCTAGTGGCTTTAGCTGCTTTAGACAACAATTTGCATTTCCAAATATCAAGCTTTTTTAGAACCTTGCTCTTCACATCATCAAACATTTCAACTTTATTTCTGCCAATACGCAATTTAAGTCTCAGATATTTAGCCTCAATGCTCAACCTTTTGAATCCCCAAGTCTTTTTAAATTGCTTGATAACCTTAGAATCTGTGTTTGGAGAAAACAGAAAGCCAGATTTCTTCTGATTTATCCTCTGCCTGGACCGTGAAAAAAAAAGTCCAAAATGGATTTTAGATTTTAGCAATTTTGTCGATTGGCATGCACAAAAGAAATAGATCATCTGCATATAAAAGATGAGAAATTGAAGGAGCAGTTCTGGCTATTTCAACTCCATGCATTTTTCCATCTTCTTCACCTTTAATGAGAAGTCTGGATAACACTGAGAATTGGGTCTCCTTGCTTTAGGCCTCTTAAGGCTAATTCTTCCATAAGGACTACCATTTAAAAGAACGGAATGAGATACAACAGCAACACATTGATAAAGCAGATTGCGAAAATTCTCATTAAAACCAAAACATTTTAATATAGCCAAAGGAAAATTCTATTCAACACAATCATAAGCCTTCCCCATATCTACTTTAATAGCAACCAAACCATTCCCCATATCTACTTTAATAGCAACCAAACCATTCTTGCCTTTCTTTTTCTTCATAAAATTCACAATTTCATGCACCAAAATAGAATTTTCTGCAAACCATCTGCTAGGGACAAATGCTGATTGACAATGAGAGATAATTTACTTAAAAAAGGCCTTAGCCTATTAACAAAAACTTTAGAAATAATTTTAAAACCACATTGCAAAAGCTGATAGGTTTCAACTCATTAAAAGTAGAAGCCTGAACAACTTTTAGAATGAAAACCACAAAGATAGAATTAAATTCTTTCAATAGTTTTTCTATGTGGAAATAAATCTTGTAAATAATTAAGCACTAGATCACCCACAATATCCCGGCAAGCTTGGAAAAAACAAGCAGACATTCCATCTGGTCTTGGTGCTTTAAAAGGATTCATTTCGGAAACAACCCATCTTACTTATTCAGCTGAAGATTCTTTACACAGCTCAATATTATCTTCCTGGTTGATCCTAGGTACAATGAGATGCTGAACCATATTTGAAAATTGAGGTTTAATAAACATGAAAATTTGGCTAAGCTGAGTAACTAGATGATCCATAATTAAATTTCTATCAAATAATCAATTTCGTTTGTCATCTTTGAAACGGGAGATATTGTTGGCTCTCCGTTTGGTAATGAGAGAAGTATGAGAAAATTTTGAATTTTTATCCCCCCTCGATAACCAAATTTCTCTAGATTTCAGTCATCACATAGCTTCCAATCGCAAACGATACTTATCCAACTCCAATTGAATTCTTCTTTATAGCAAAATATTGTTGGTTGTTGCTTCTTGATTTTGGACCTCTTCTAACTCACTTACCTTTTCCTCTATCTTGGATTGAATGAAACCAAAAGTGTTCTTTATTCCAAATTAACTTTGAGCTCTGTTTTGGTGACCTTAATCTTCTTCGATAGTATAAAGCTTGCAGTGCTTTGAACATGAGTCTACAATGCTCTTTTGACCACCTCAAAGCAACTATGATCTCTCGCCAATCAGATAAAGCCAAAAAGGCTTGGGTGATCCAAAGCACAAGCAATGAGATGAAACACTTCAGCCTTGGAGAAAATAATTCTCCAATCTAGACTATGTTGAAGTGTGGCAATTTTGCCACTTGATGGTGCATGTCATTGGCTAGCATGCACACCTTGGTATCAAATCCTTTCCTTTTATGAGTTTATATTTTTTTGTATGTTTTTAATTGATGCAAGGTATATTTTGATAATGTTTTGTGCCTAAGTTATGTATGCAAAATTATAGGCAAAATTATGCACAAAAGAGTAGGAATGTTATGCTTGAAATGCCTATGGTGCTGGATTCATAATTTCCAGCAACATAGCTCCACTATTTATCTTATATCTCAGGTTGCAAATGGATTTTTGGGCTGAAATTTTGAGGGATGTCTACAGACATATATAGAAGACTATGGTTTAAATTTCAGGTCAAAATGACATGGGAAAGTCCATTTTCTATTCCAAACAGATTGCTATATCTGATGGGCCCAGTATGCAGAGTATGGGCCAGTTTTGGAGCTGTTTGGCCCATGATCCGGTTCCAGAACATTCCTAGCTCTTGGAACAATATTTATTGATGACCAAGGATGCTTCAAACCAAGTTTCATAGGCAGATACAAAGGGAAACTAAGTAGGTGAAGCTAGTTTGGTTGTTTACCCAAACTAGTTAAACAATGGGAACTTAGTTCAAACCATGTGCCACTTTTTTCTATATTTGGAATAGACATGTTGCAGCTGGTTTTTGACTCTTTTGTGTATGAAAAGTTAGGTTTTGACCATTTTACTTTTTAAATTTCAAATATTTTACTCATTTTGTAAGCTCACATGCTTGGTGTCACGGTCCTACATTTTATGCAGCGGAATAGACCGTGCGGCGCCAAGACTCTCCAGTCATGGCCAGCCTTTTCACTATCCGAGTTCATATATCGACCCATCTGATACCAATTGTATACTCAGGAGGTTCCCATAGTCATCATGGCTCATGTCGCTCAGCAAGCTAGCCCGATGGCCTTGCGCCCACTCGGTAGCTTGTTACTTAATCTTGTGCCAAGATCTAGCCAGCAACCCATCTCTTCACTCGGGCCTTGGTCCATGCACATCTCGAATAGCATCCGACCCTAGAGCATGCACACCAGCATCGTGCCAACATGCCCTCAGGATAGCAACACAAGATTGGAAGCCCACATATGAATGTCACCCGATGGCACGGTGTCGCCCCGTCCGTGCCTATTTAGCTTCCGACCCTCTTGAGCGAGGCAGAACCCGAGCCCCCGCTCATTGGCACATTTGCCACAACCTTGTAACAAAGGCCTACGTGTGTTCTTGGCATAGCCGATAGAAAACGGCATAGCGAATGCTACACTTAGCCTCTGACACAGGAGTGACGCGCAATACCAGCTCATAGCGCCTACCGGTACTGTCCTCGGGACTCCCTGTCCCTCGGAGACATAAGACCACCTCCGTGGCACTTTATGTCCGCCCCATGGCTTGCCGTCGCCCATGGGAAGCTCGCTTAGCCCAAGCTCGAAGCCGGAGCCGGGGGCCGTGGAGAGCCAACACGGACCACCCCCCTAAAGAGCTTATTGAGCCATTTCCTTTTCTGGCACCCATAGATATCACTTTGTGCGAGGAATCATAATGGGGTTTTCTCTAGCAAACCTTCACATCTTGGCTTGCCATTCGATATGCACCATCCTAGTGACATTCTTAAGAACTTCCCACGGCCCGGGATCGAAGATCCCGACCTTCAAATATTTACGAAAATGTCACTAAGCCATTCTAAAGGTGCGGACCGTTACATCCTCCCCCACTTCATTACGTCGATGCCCTCATCGACGTGCCCGCTTGCTATCTTCAAGACTCCTGCACTCCGCGCAACACCTTTCATCCACATAAGCTCTTTAGGCTCAAACTCAAGATCCTGCATACGTCGTCCCTCTACCTCTGTAGAATCACCCTCTGTGATGACCTTCGCGCGCCCACTCTTGGACTTGGCCAAGGACCTATTGCATGCGTTCACCCAAACTCAAGCTTTCCTCAAAACATGCACCTCCTTGTGCATAAATTAGTGCTTCGCCCCGCACTTTCAGCTCCATATGCAGATGGTGTCCCCCTCGGACGAATTCTGCCTTTTGTATATCTCGCTGGCACCCAAGCCAGACTCGTGTCCCCCTTGGACAAATGTTCTCTTCACTTGTTGGCACCCAAGCCAACGCTTATTGTCCCTCTTGGACGAATAGCTTCCCGAGCTCCAAAGTAAGGCACTCTCTTGCCTTCAAGGTCCTCCCGTGGACCGAACTCTACCAAGTAATCCGATGGTGACATTGACCCTCTCATCGAGCACACCGTCTCCTCTCAGGTGGTGCCCCTACGTCAACTATCCCAACGGTACCCAAACTCGAGAGTTCTTCATGTGGTAGTTCTCCTCTCTCTTGAACTCCACTTCATGCATTTTCGGCACTCTGTTGCCGTGACGAGCTAAGTTTCCCTTCTTAGCTCTTGTTCCCGCGCTCAAATTTCCATCTCCACGATGGTGATGTGCTAGCAATTCTCAAGCTAGCTTTACCTTCTCCAAAGGCAAATTTATGCACAACATCCCTCGAGTGTGCATCTCAAATTTCCATCTCCACGATGGTGATGTGCTAGCAATTCTCAAGCTAGCTTTGCCTTCTCCAAAGGCAAATTTATGCACAACATCCCTCGAGTGTGCATTTATTCTTGTGGCTTCCAACGCCAACCCTTGCGCAAGTGGCATCCTCTTCCCGACGAGTTACCACATCTTGAATGGAGGTCCTCTCTTCTGCGACCCCCTTATTTCGGCTGTTGACACCTAGTGTCGTCTTGAACTAAGTCCCTTCCCTAGTTCTTTGCCTCAATCTTGCTCACTTTTGTATCTCGGCTCCTCCTCTGAGCCAGTTTTTGCCCTCTGGCAAATTTACAATGCTCCACGCATCCAAGGTTCCTTCTTGAACCCAAATTTTGCCCTCCGGCAGTATACCATACTCAAATTTGACCCTCTTGGTCTTATAAGGACATTTTGTTGCTCGCATTTGGTGCCTCTGTGGCAACCATAATTTTGGCCCCGTCGGCCTGATCTATTGATTTCACGCCCCTTTCACAGTAGCATCGGGGTTCTACGGATCCAAGCATCACCAACCAATACCATCCGTTCCTCGGTTCGCCTATTGCAGGACAAACCGGGCTCTGATACCACTTGTCACGGTCCTACATTTTATGCAGCGGAATAGACCGTGCGGCGCCAAGACTCTCCAGTCATGGCCAGCCTTTTCACTATCCGAGTTCATATATCGACCCATCTGATACCAATTGTATACTCAGGAGGTTCCCATAGTCATCATGGCTCATGTCGCTCAGCAAGCTAGCCCGATGGCCTTGCGCCCACTCGGTAGCTTGTTACTTAATCTTGTGCCAAGATCTAGCCAGCAACCCATCTCTTCACTCGGGCCTTGGTCCATGCACATCTCGAATAGCATCCGACCCTAGAGCATGCACACCAGCATCGTGCCAACATGCCCTCAGGATAGCAACACAAGATTGGAAGCCCACATATGAATGTCACCCGATGGCACGGTGTCGCCCCGTCCGTGCCTATTTAGCTTCCGACCCTCTTGAGCGAGGCAGAACCCGAGCCCCCGCTCATTGGCACATTTGCCACAACCTTGTAACAAAGGCCTACGTGTGTTCTTGGCATAGCCGATAGAAAACGGCATAGCGAATGCTACACTTAGCCTCTGACACAGGAGTGACGCGCAATACCAGCTCATAGCGCCTACCGGTACTGTCCTCGGGACTCCCTGTCCCTCGGAGACATAAGACCACCTCCGTGGCACTTTATGTCCGCCCCATGGCTTGCCGTCGCCCATGGGAAGCTCGCTTAGCCCAAGCTCGAAGCCGGAGCCGGGGGCCGTGGAGAGCCAACACGGACCACCCCCCTAAAGAGCTTATTGAGCCATTTCCTTTTCTGGCACCCATAGATATCACTTTGTGCGAGGAATCATAATGGGGTTTTCTCTAGCAAACCTTCACATCTTGGCTTGCCATTCGATATGCACCATCCTAGTGACATTCTTAAGAACTTCCCACGGCCCGGGATCGAAGATCCCGACCTTCAAATATTTACGAAAATGTCACTAAGCCATTCTAAAGGTGCGGACCGTTACACTTGGCATGTGTGAACTAGTTGTAATTTCAAGCTTATATAGTAAAATGAATGAAATGGCTACACATCCAAGCCTTATTTTCAAAAGCCAACGTGTTCCTCTTCTTCTTATCTCTTCGTCAACACCTTAGAACACTCTAGGAACCCTAAAAACCAGAAAACACCATAACCAAAACCTAAAAACACAACTCACACACAACCATTCCCAAGAGTATCACCAAAAGCTTGCTTGTTGCTAACACTTCAAGCTAGCTTGCTCTTGGTCATAACCTTCTCACCCCAACAGACTATAAATTGCTTTATCATGTTATAATTGATTTAAAAAATTATTAATATTATATATTATATGAAGAATGATTTTACTAGAAGACTAAGTGTAATATATTTTTAACGTTATAATTCGGTTGTTTAGTTGAATTAGACTTGACTAGAATATAGTTCCTATAACTAGTATTATCTAACATATATATTTAGTTATCTTATGAAAATTAGTTTCCTATTTTATCTGCTACTAACGTACATATTAGTTTATATATCTATCAATGTTAAAAATAAAAAAAAATTTGGTTTTTAACATTTATTTTTCTTGTTATTATGTTACAAAAAATCAGTAATTTTATTCCACAAAATCATCCAATTAATAATAGTCTCTTACTCTAAGCTCTATAAATAGGAGCTTTCTTTCCCATTTGGAAACACATAGCAATAAAAAATCAACTATTCTTTCTTCTTCTCTCAAGATACTCTTCTCTTAAATCCTCCATATTTCCTTTACAAAAATTATTTTACTACTATCAAATATATTTTAGTGTATATATATATATGTATATATATTTTCAGCATTATAGGTGTTCTAAAAAGTTCATGGAAATGCTTAGCTGCACACAAGATTCCTGAATGATCGTTGTATCTTGGGAGAAGAATGTTAGACAATCCAGTGCAGAAGAGGGTGTATCTTCTCTAATGACAGCGCATTTGCATGCCTCGAATCCAACTAAACAGGCTATCCTAAACTTTGAATAATTGTTTATTATTTTATTATTGTTATTTGATGTTTGGTATTAATAACTGTGATTGAGTCTTACTACTTGTTTTATTTCGAACATTCTTAGAGAAGACATTCTGTTCGAATTTTTGTTCTCATAGCATTTTATTTTACTATGGTATCTGTTGGTTTTGTTTCTTACAAAATTGAAAAATTTTCTAGTCAAAATTTCAAATGTTGGTAACAACAAATGAAATAATTTTGCCTCACTACTTTGGGTCTTTATTCTGTTATTCTTAAATCATCAAATGCAAAAGAAAATGTTTCTAAAACTATTGGTTCTTCTAAATCTATTGTATCTTTAGATTCTGGTAGGGATTCTAGTAACGATTCTCAAATTGTTTCTATTGCTGTTGATTTTGATGAAAAATATATACTATGCCATGGTAGAATTTTGAGTGCTTTGTTTGAAAATATTTACCATATTTTTTGTTCTACTAAATCTACTTTTGAATTGTTGGATGCTTTGGAACAAAAATATGGGCTAAGGAACTTGGTTTTAAAAGATATTCTGTTGGAAAATGGCTTGATTTTCACATAGTTAATGGTAAATCTCTTTCTGATCAAATTCATGATTTTGAAAAAAATTGTCTTCTTCTTGCTCTGGTTTTCAAAGAATTTTGAAACAAAAAACCATAAAATTTTCTTTTGATAAATTGCTTGTTTGTCTTTGGATAGAAGATAAACACCATGAGACTTTAAAATCTTCCAAAAATTATTTTCAAGACAAAGCCCATATTGTTGAAACTTTGCATAAACTAAAAACCAAAGGTTTAAAAAAAATTAGGTTTAACAAAAACCAAAATGCCAACAATTCTAATAAAAAAGAAATTTATTATTAAGAAAAAGATGGGTTCTTATTGGGTTTGTGGTGAAACGAATTATAAGACTAAAGATTGTTTTTTCAAAAAAAGAGTTACACAAAATACTCATGGATCTTTTGGTACAAAAACACAAACAAATGTCTTAGAAACAAATTCTTTCTCACATGCTAATGGGTATTTTATTTCTAGCCCACAAACAAATTTTATTTTTGAATCAAATGATTGGTGGATTGATTCAGGGGCTAATGTTCATGTTTGTTTTGATAAAAAAATTTATTTTCTTAAATTATTTTCTTCATATCAAGAATCAAACACAAAAATAGTAAGCATGGGAAAGGGAAATTTAGCTCGAATAATAGGAGAATGACAAGTGAAATTGAATTTTTTTTCTGGCAATTCTTGTCTGGACCCATCCAAAATCCCTCACCGGAACCCTAGATAAGCCCTGATCCCAGGAAAACCCTACCGGACCCTCCAATGGAAAATCTGGTAGAACCTCCCCTAAGGGTTGGACTTACCACAATTCTCTGCACTGAAAACACACTTCTATATATACCGCCTTATTTCTCCACCTTACTACAATTTAATTCCACAATAATCAGCAGTTCCATAAATTAAATAGGAAACTGATGTAGTATTTAATAAAATATATCCAATATAGTATACAGAGCATCATAGGGTACAATTAAGTATGAAAGTTATACAACAAAGGATGGAAAGGAATATTACAATAGAAATAATAAAAAGAAAGAGAACTCCTTGAAATACGACAGCAATGAAGGTCAAGCTTGCTTCGGATGAACGTTTACCAATCCTTGTACCTAGGGGAACGGATTTAAAAATGTGAGATGCTAATCATCTCAATGAGTGATCCTATCTACTATACAACTATAATAGTAACGATAGTCATAGTACACTTGATTAATTAAGAATAAATAAGCAAATAAATAATAATTAATTGAAAATAATGTTTTCTCTCAAAACCCTCATCATTCACTCCGTTGGAAAAGTTCCCCTTTTAAAATATTTTCGCAAAACCCAATCTTTTATGCTCCAAATACGAATAAAATACAATAAAATAATTCAAAATACTTGCATTAAAGAAATATAACATAAAAGTGAAATTCAATATATAATTCATAAAATTTGATTTAATAAATCAAAATAAATAATGTCAAAAATATAATTTAAATAATTATAAACAATCGTGTAAAATAAGTGGTAAAAAAATATTATAAAATTCTTTTTAAAATATTCAACCAATCTATATAATAAAAAATATGGCAAGATGCATTTTTAAAACATTGATTTAAAATAAGTGACATAAAATATGAATAAATACATTTTAGAAATTACTAATTGGAAATAGGTGATAAAACAAGTTAAATACATTTAATTCAAATACGACTTTAAAACTTTAGGATTTGAAATTTATATCTGAAAAATAATACTTGACGCATCATACTATATACCAGTGATGCTCTACGATACCCAGCGTCCCGAGAATAGTCCGACGGGAGGTTAAAGAGAGAAACTTGCATAAGATCTCTTCGGCGTCCCGACAACACCGCTACTTAAACCATCATCCTGGCCATGGAGGAGGCGGCTTATGTGCACCACATAGAACTTGCCTGCCCTCGGTCCGATAGCAATTCACGGGAGACATTACAACTT
This sequence comes from Ziziphus jujuba, assembly GCF_031755915.1. NCBI lineage: Eukaryota > Viridiplantae > Streptophyta > Magnoliopsida > Rosales > Rhamnaceae > Ziziphus > Ziziphus jujuba. Next base: position 19,517,583 of record NC_083383.1, on the reverse strand, counting down.
GCGCGCTCATCCACATATATAGTACAGAACATCAATACTGTATAAGTGCATCTAAAACAAATAACTATATTATTTTAAAAATAACAATTTTTCCAAAACTCACCATGGGAATTATATTATTTTTCAAATTCACATTTCCACATTTTTCTTAAATATCACCAGCATAAATCCATCGATAATATATAATAGTTCCCATATCATAAAATCCACCAGATAATATTTCAAGTGCATAAATATATATTTTGAGAGCACCATAACTTAAACCAATATTTTTCTTGAAATATTTAAAATCAAATCATGCCAAAAATAATATTAAAACCACATGAAATTCATATATTCTTAAAATAATGTAAACGCATTTGTTATGCATTATAAAATCAACATCAAATTCAACAATAATTAATTAAAAACCTTAAATCATAATTCCTTTAAAATCCCAAATATATTTTTGGCAACAACACATATATTAAAACCATCATAAATCGGCATTGTAAACTTGAATGGAAATTTCTTCAAATATTAAACATATATTAAAATTCATATGAAAGCATTTCTAATTACACAATATTCCAACAATAAAATTTAACAATTATTAACAAAATCCCATTTCCATAAAATTCTTGAAATCAAAATATTTCTTGATGCACAAATAATTATAATTCAGTCAATTTTGGCATCAAAATTCCAAATATAAATTTACTAAATATTCAACATATAAAAGATATTCTTCAAATAACCAATTAACATAAAATATATATATTTTAACATTCCAAAATAATTTTGAAGGTGGGTCACTCACCTCGAGCATGCAATTAAACCAAGATCCTCCGTAGGATCAATTCTACAATTCACACGTGTTCCTAGAACATTGACAATACACGAACCGATTAAATTAATATTTTAATCAGGTAAATTATACACGGTTACCCGGAGGATTTAACACAAACGTTAACCAAATTTTGTGAGTAATATACCAAAATGAAACTTATAGAACGAGGATCACGGATTAAGGCTTACCTCCCGGAGATCGGACCCGTGGTGGCAGGAATCTTGTCAGAAATCTCTCAGAATTCAAGTCTTCGATTCTCTCAACCTGTCGCGAATTGGAGGAAACCGACCTCAGATTTGGGTTTAGAGAGGTTGAATTAGTGGGGAAGGATAGGTGGGGTGATCGGAAACTCACCAAAATTGGGTTTTTTGGTGAGGCGCCGTGGTCACAGGAATCTGCCACCTTCGACGGTGTGTCCGGAGGCCATTGGCCGTGAAATTTGGTGAAGTGGTAGATCTGGTGATGGGTAACTCAATGGGACCGGCGATGAGGCAAACAGAGGTTTGGTTTGGGAGATGCCCCGATCCGGGCGTGTTGCCGGTGATCTGGCGGTGATTTTTAGCTCGCCGGCCGGTTTTCAGGTGGGCTTCAAGCTGGAGTGGCACGTGTGGCTTAGAAATGACCGGACGATGGTTAACGGTGGTGGCCAATGGTGGTGGCTTCTCTCCCTCTCTTTCTCTCCTCCCTTCTTTCTTTCTCTTCCCCTGGCCCACATATGTTTTGGCCAAAATAAAAGCCACCTGTGGGTGACACTGTTCACTCACGGGATTGGCTGAAAACAGGACATATGACACATACTGTTCACTCAAGTCAAAATATATTAAAATATTACGGTATTCTGAAAAATTTGCAGGTCCATAACTTTTAAACCACATGTCCAAATCAGGCGTGCCATTAGTCTATGAACTTATATCGATAATTACTTCACAATCATGCATGAGTCAAAACTCAATTTTACAAAAATAAAAAGTTAACTCGGGCACCCTTGGACAGTTTGGACCTCAAATTGTTTTGCGCATAACTTTCAAACTATAGCTTTGTTTTCGACGTCCTACTAGTCTACAAACTCAGGTCGATGTGTACTCCGCAATGGTGCCTCAGCCAATGCCAAATTCCATCCAGAACAAAAAGTCAAAATTTTGACCCTTTCAGTCAACGGTCAACCTCGATCAACGTGCAAAAATTCCGATGTACTTTGGGACGGGATGTTACAATTCTATTGTTTTAGATGGTGGTAAGCATGTTCCAGATATTAGGAAAAATTTAATTAGTACTTGTTTATTGGTTCAAAATGGTTGCCAAGTTGTATTTGAGTCAAATAGAGTTGTATTTATGAAGAATGATTGTTTTATTAGCAAAGGATATTTGTATGATGGTTTGTTTAAACTTAATATTGTCAATTGCACTATTTATGATTTGTCTACTTCTTATACTTTTGTTGCAAATGTTGAATGTTCTAATTTTTGGCATGGTAGGCTTGGGCATGTTAATTTCAATTCAATTAAAAGAATGATGAATTTAAATCTTATTCTAAAATCTTCTTTTATTTATGGAAAATGTGACGTTTGAGTTCAAGCAAAACAATTTAGAAAACCTTTTAAATCTATTGAAAAAGAAACTACTTTGTTACAATTAATTCATATTGATATATATATATGATTGCAACAATATTTTGACTCGTGGTGGTAAACGTTATTTTATTACTTTTATTGATGATTTCTCTAAATATTGTTATGTTTATTTAATTTATTATAAAAGTGAATTATTTGATATGTTCAAGGTTTATAAAGTTGAAGTAGAAAATCAGCTTGAGAGGAAAAGAAAGATTTTGAGATCTAGCAGAGGTAGTGAGTATACTTCTAACAAGATGAATGAATTTTGTGAATCACATGGCATTATTCATCAGGTAATTGCACCTTATTCACCGCAGTCAAATGGTGTAGTTGAAAGGAAAAATAGAACATTACTTGATATGGTAAATTCTATGTTTATTAGTTCTAGTTTGCCTAATAATCTATTGAGTGAAGCTTTACATTCTGCATGTTTAATACTTAATAGTATTCCCTATAAAAATTTTGATAAAACTTCTTATGAGCTTTGGAAAAATACGAAATATAATTTGAAATTTCTCAAAGTGCGAGGGTGTTTTACAAAGGTAAGTATTCCTATAAACAAAAAGAGAAAATTGAATTTTAAAACCATTGACTGTGATTGTATTGGTTATTCTTTCAATAGTATTATTTATAAATTTTTGATATTAAAATTTGATGTTTCTGATTTTTCTATGAATACTATTATAGAATCTCGTAATCCTAATTTCTTTGAAAATATATTTCCAATGAAAGATAAAATTTCAAAATAAGTTAGTGAAAACTCAACTTCTAATTTTATTCTTTTTAAAGATCAAATTGAACTTACGAGGAGTAAAAGAAATAGAGTAGAGAACAATTTTGAAAATCATTTTTTAACCTTTTTAATAAAAAATGACCCTAAAACTTTGAATGAAGCCATGGATTCTCCAGATTCTCATTTTTGGAAAGAAGCTATTAATAGTGAAATGGATTCAATAATGAGCAATAATACATGGATTTTAACTAATCTTCCTTCTGATTGTAAAATGATTGGGTGCAAATGGAATTTTAAGAAAAATTGAACTAATGGCTCGATTGAAAAATTTAGAGCTAGACTTGTTGCAAAAGTTTTCAAACAAGAAAAAGACATTGATTTCTTCAATACTTATTCTCCTGTTACTAAAATCATTACTATTAGAATTTTAATTGCTTTGGCTTCCATTTACAAATTACAAATTCAACAAATAGATGTGAAAACTGATTTTTTGAATGGTAAATTAGATGAAGAGATTTACATGAACAAACCTGAAGGTTTTATTAGTCCTGGTCAAGACAAGAAAGTTTGTAAATTAGTTAAATCTCTTTATGGTTTAAAACAAGCACCAAAGCAATGACATGAAAAGTTTCATAGTGTGATTATTTCTAATGGTTTTGTTATTTGCGATGCTGATAAATGTGTTTATATTACATTTTTAGAAAATACATGTGTAATTCTTTATTTATATGTAGATGGTATTCTTATTTTTGGTACAAATTTGAATGTCATTAATGATACAAAATTGTTTTTGTCTAAGAATTTTGATATGAAGGATCTCGGCATTGCTAATGTTATTTTAGGCATGATACTAATAAAGTATGATATAGGTATTACTTTGACACAAAGACATTATGTTGAATATGTATTAAAAAAGTTTAACTTTTTTTATGTGAATCCTGTGTCTACACCTTTTGATCCTAAGTAAAAGTTAACAAAAAATAAAGGTGGTGCAATATCGTAGCTTTTATATTCTCAACTTATTGGTTGCTTTATGTAGTTATCTAATTGCATCAGACTTGATATATCTTATGCTGTTAATAGATTAAGTGGGTATACTAGTAATCCTAGTAGTAATCATTGGATTGCTATAGAAAGGATCTTTAATATCTTAAAGGTATAAATGATTATGGTACTAATTATACTGGTTTTCCAGCAGTCTTGGAAGGTTTTTGTAATGCTAATTGGATTTCAAATTTAGATGAAACTACGACCACCAATGGTTATGTTTTTACTTTGTGTTATGGTGCAGTAACATGAAACTCAACAAAGCAGACTCTAATTTCTAGGTCAACCATGGAAGTTAAGTTCATTGCTCTAGACCTTGCCAGTAATGAAGCTTAATGGTTGAGAAGTCTTCTGGCAGACTTACCAATTTAATCTCATCCAATTCCTGCTGTTCTTTTGCATTGTGATAGTCAAGTAACTATTGCAATGGCAAAGAGTAAAAATAATAACGAGAAGAGGAGACATATAAGGATTAGACATAAAACTATTAAACAATTACTAACACATCGTGTTATTTTTCTTGATTTTGTTAAATCTGAAAAGAATATTGCAGACTCACTTACAAAAGGCTTAGCGCTCGGGCGAGTTATTGAATCATCGAGGGGAATGGGACCGAAGCCTACAAATATAGTCACCACAACAGATGCCCAACCTTTATGATTGGAGATCCCATGAAGAATGTTCAATGGGTAAGAATGAAACAGGAATGTGACTATGAAGCACTATTCTATAATTGAGGAAAATTTCTTGGTTCCATTCCTATGGTGATAGTGCTTAAAAATTGTGATGGTATAGGAAGAGTATAACTCTAAATGAAACCAAGGCATGTATATTTGCAGAGAATTGATCACATACTTCCCTTGGAGGTTTCACCCAAGTGAGTATCGCATTGTGGTCACTACCATAGAAAATCAGGCTACTCCCTAAATATACTCATGATATAAGATACGTGTGTATGACCGTTAAAGCACAAACCATAATAGAACTCAAGAAGAATTACTTGTACTGTGTGTATTGTAAGTGAAAATCTAGTTCAAAGTGCCTAGTTTAAGACTTAGCTTATTATGGTTATTTTAGATGAAAACTTATAAATACGAAATGTTGGTTCAAACCTAGAAGATACTTACACCCATTGTATAGTAAAAATTGCTTAAAGGATATTTATTTTATAAAATTATATTTTTATAATTTTTAAATCATGTGGGGGATTGTTATAATTAAAAAATTATTAATATTATATATTATATGAAGAAGGATTTTACTAGAAGTCTAAGTCAAAGTTATTTTTAACATTATAATTCAGTTGTTTAGTTGAATTAGACTTGATTAGTATATCAGTTCCTATAAAATAGTACTATTTAACGTATATTTATTTTGTGAAAGTCAGTTTCCTATTTTATCTATTAGTAATGTATATATTAGTTTACATATCCATTAACGTTAAAAAAAGTTGGTTTCTAACATTTATTTTCTTGTTATTGAGTTACAAAAAATCATTAATTTATCCCTAAAAATCATCTAATCAATAACAATCTCTCACTCCAAACTCTATAAATAAGAGCTTTCTTTCCCATGTGAAAACACATAGCAATAGAAAATCAACTATTCTTTCTTCTTCTCTCAAAATACTCTTCTTTCAAATCCTCCATATTTCCTTTACAAAAATTATTTTACTACTATCAAATATATTTTAGCATATATATATATATATATATATATGTATATATATATTGAGAATTATAGGTGTTCTAAGAAGTTCGTGAGAATTTTTAGCTACATACAAAATTGCTGAAGGATCATTGTATCTTGGAGAGGAACGTTAGATTACTCAGTGCAGAAAGGGGCGTATCTTCTCCAAGGACAACACATTTGCATGCCTCGATCCAACTAAATAGACCATCCTTGTTTGGGGTTTGGTATTTGTAATTGTGATTCAATTTTACTACCTTTTTGATTTCGAACATATCCAACCTCTCTTTGATATTGGCCAAGCCCTTTCTTTTGTTAGTTCAATTGAATTTAGACCTTTTAAAACACATATCTAGTGCACCAGTCATATACATGAAATATTTCAAAAAACTTTATCCTTCTAGAACTTTCTTATCAACTTGTTCTCCATTTTTATTTACCACTTCATTAATATCTCCTATATAAAGTCAATGTCTATTGCCATTTTAAGTGAGTTCAAAAAAATCCTTCCAAAAAGACACCGTTTTACCATTGATACAAAGCCCATAGACTCCATAACTATCAATCTGAAAAAATTACCAAATTGATGAGCTTTGGCCAAAATCAAGCTCTTTGTAGTCAATAGACTTTTCAAATGAACTTCATTAGTCCACAAAAGAGCAAAACCTTCTGAATTATCAGCACATGGTATTGAACAACCATTCTCAAATTTCATCTTCCTTCTAAACTACGATACCAAATCTTCCTTTGCTTTTGTTTCCATTAGCAAAACAATATATGGTTTATGTTTTTGCATCAGAGCCTTTAAGGCTCTCTTTGCCTGTGGACGATTAAGTTTACGGTAATTCCATGAAATAAAAATCGTAGCACTGTTAAAGGCATGATGAGGCTCGCCTCCTTGGCCTTCTAGATTTCTTAGGAAGATACCATTCCACTTATCTATAATTCAGTTTGTAAGATTGCCTCCTTATATTGCTCTTTAGAAAAATTCTCTTCAACTTGAATCGTACTTCTTGCTCTGGTTTTTATGTTAGGTACTTTTTTGAAATTCCTTCTTATATTGTAAACTTGAGAAAAATATGCCTCTATTTGTCTTTCCTTCACTCTCATTGAAAACCTACACGGTCCCAGATCAATAATAGAATCTGGTATTTATTGGATTCATAATAACTTTCCTGTTAAAGTCCATGAGGCCTTCATTGTCTAAAATTTTGGACTTAGAAAACTATAAGAACAAGGCCCAACTCTTGCAAACCTCATTTGATTAGATGCAAAGCCATAATGGTCTTTTCATTTTCAACTATAGTTCTACCATCCAATGTTACCTTAGATCCTTTAGTTACTATAATGATTGTACTAGCTTCTCTATTTGAAACTCCTGATTTTGAATTAAATACATATTTGAAAGATGTCGAAGCAACATTAATGCTTGCCTTAAGATTTTCAATTAAGCCATTATTTGATTTTGAAGTTTTTCCCTAGCAATAATCCTATCTTCCATGTTTCCTTATGCTTTGGAATCTTCTCCGACCACTATGCTCCTTTGTGATGAAGCAGAGCATGGCTATTCTTAATATATCAGGTATTATGCTACTCGCCTTCCTTTTATCCTGAACTTGACTTTGCATGTTCAATGGTTGCCTTGGATTGCCAAGTTCATTATTAATGGCTTTCTTTTTTAAGTAAAGGTCTTCAGAACGATTGTAATCTTTATGTTCAGCTCTAATATGCAGGTTGAATGACTCTATATCCCCTTCTTATGGAGAAAATCTTGCATATCACTGTGTTATCACATCAGACTATACTACTTCAACTAATTTATTGTCACATATTTAAATATTTATCACTTATTAAATCATTTGCTGCGTCATTTCAAAATTTTCAGCTCACCATTTTTTCTAAAATAGAAATTTTATCTTCTTTTTTTCCTTGTTATTGTTATTCTCCTTTGCAAGTAACTTCATGTCTGTGAAATAGCAGAGGTAACTACAACATCCATTATAAACAATGGCAAATGTGGAAGGAAACCAAACAAGGTCTAGGTCTCCCTTTCAACATACCAGATTTCACATCCATGAGTGAAAAGCTTCGAAACTTCTTGCAATTTCCATAACTTGGCTACCTGATAAGGCAATCCACCACATTACGACAGAGTCTTAACAAGGACAAACACATTTGTATCATCAAGTGAATCTACCTTATCCAAATAAGGGTTAGGTAGGCTAAGTGGTTGGTTTTCGTCTTCCACCACTCATCCATGACTTCTCAAAATGTCATGATTCTCAGACATTCAATGGCTTATACCCTAATCTCTCTCTCCACAACAAGACTCAAATCTAAAAGCAAATCTAACAGTGGTCTGAAATTGTGGAAAATTATGACTTTGGGAAAAAAAAATCTTGCAATGAACAAACCAATTCATTTAGAATTATGAAAACCCAAAACAAGGACAAAAAAATAAAGAAGCCAAAGAAATGGATGTAGAAGGAACACAGAGGAGATTAATAGCTTAAACCCAATGATACACTGTGAAATTTGGTTTGCTAAAGCATTATTAGGGAGACACACCCTTTGTACCCGCCCTCCACCTCTTCGAACATCTACTGTTGTTTTTGGCAGTCACTGGAGTTATGTGCAAGTGAATATTAGTGTGCTTAGAAAAAAAAATAGTGAGCTGGAAATTTTTAAATGACAAGGCAAATGATTTAACATATGACAAATATTTAAATATGTGGGAATAAATTAATTGAAATGGTATAATTTGGTAACACAGTGGTATGTGAAATTTTCTCCTTCTAATGGATGTTTGATTGTTGCCATATGATTGACTTTATAAGAATATAATGTATCTTCAAGGAAGCCACATTTATAGCAGAGATCTTCTAATCTTTCACATCTAAATTGGATCCACATAAAATCCTTAGCTCCTTTAGGATGGAAAAAGCCAAAGACTAAAGTATTACTAAGTTGAATGTCAATGCGAACTCTTGGATACCTCAAACTAGAAAGTTTACCATCATCAATCAAATCAACATCAACAACTTGCCTAATCTACTTACCAATTTTAATTACATTCTCTTTGGAAATAAGATTTAGAGGAGGACCATGAATTTGAATCCAAAATTTAGTGAGAGAGAAATCTAATTCTTGCTAAGATAACTCCTTCTGCCATTCTTTTAAAACTAGTTGACCACCATTTACCATCCATGGTTGTCTCTCCTAGACTTTCCATCCGTTTGCCTCGTGTTTGAATATGAAAAAAAAAAAAAATTATCATCTACTTGCTCCACTGAGAATGCATTATTTGTTTTTCATACATTTGAGAGAATAGTTTAAATAGTATTTTTCCTTAACTTTCTGTGTAAGAGCAATTTCCCAACAAGTGATAGCTTAACCACTTGATTCGCCTCTATTTCTTCTAGAACCAGCACAATACCTTGGAAAGCTTGATGAAGCCTATTAATTTTGTGAATGGCATCTTCAAGTCATGCTCTACTATCTTCCTCCACTAAGCTAATGAAGACTTTGAAAGGCAAACAAAAGATCAAAACCTGAACAACCAATTGTACTCTTCCCCGAAGCAGAAAAGACTAAACTCAGCTAATGAAAAGCCACAACCATAGATGAAACAATCAAAGATTTCTTTAGCTAAAACACAAAAGCATGCCGAAATAATTTCGTGGGTCCAACCACATCTCCAAAATGTTGCAATTCCAACCACGTCCGCCATTTGAGCCCAACTTTGACACGTTGGCTCTCTTTCTCTCTATCTCTTCTCTTTTTTCACTTCTCCCTTGTCTTTCTTCCCCATATACTAGTTTTCCAACAGGAAAGGTTCACTGTAATTGCTAAATTATCTCTCTCTCTTTTCTCTCTTCTCACTTCCTAACATTACTAATTGTGTTATGCTCTTACATGCCATCAAATTATCTTTCTTCCGAATTTTCTCTCTGTTTGTTTTTTTGGGAAAAGAAATGGTCTTCGTTTTCTATTTATCGTGTGGGGATTTTTCTTGGTCTTTGTGATTCTCACTATTTGGACTTCCTTATTTCAAGTTTTCCTAAATCTATCTTTGGTTTTCTTTGTTTTTAATTGTTAAATGATGTTCAATAGCATGTAATTAAAAGCTAGGCTTAATTGTTCATAATGCTGGTTTGATCATTAATATATTTGAGAGGTAATTCATTACTAATTTTGTCTAATAATTAGGTGTTTTCTTTTTAGGGTTTTTATTCTAGTTTAGTTTGTTCTTTTAACCTAAATTTATCATTTTTTTTTTGTTCATTATTTTAGATCTAGAAAGTTAAACTACTGAGCAAAAAATCACTTTTACATTTTTTTAAAGTTGAAGTTGTGTTATTACTAGGGGAAATTATGTTGCAAATTGAAGCATCTAACTGGTTTTTTAGGCACAGTCGTATTATGTTGTACTAATTAACTTTACGACACAACCATCCGAAAATTTGTTGACTGGCATGACTCTGAAGCTGCTAACAAAATGTGGAAATTAGTTTTGATTTGTGCTATTCTTTAGGCAATAAAATAGTCAAACTGACTATGAGCTTTTCTTCATGCCATTTTTTAGTACTTAATAGATATGCCTTATATGTAGCGGATTTTTTTGCAATTTATTTTCCACTATGCTATATAAATAGATGCTTTGTTATTCAATAAATTCTTAGATGATCAAAAGCCTAAAAATTTATCTTGTTCTTATTATCTTTGCATTTTTAATATCTAGCAGATTGGTATCAGAGCTGTTTCTTGAGGGATCTGTGAGATTGAGTGAACCCAACCACAATTCCTAAACACTTATCACCTATCCTTGCACAAACATAAAAACCTACAATTATTCATAATGGATTCAGAAGTCTCATTCCTGAATCCTGTCCTTACTGTAAGAAAACCAATCATCCACCAAAAAAGTGTTGGTGGAGGCCAAATGCAAGATGTCACAAATATGGTTAGTTAGGGCATGTGGAAAAGATATGCAAGTCTTGACAACAACAAGGAGAAGCCAAGGCTACTGAGAATCAATCTCAAGAGGAGGAGTTCTTTGTGGTATCATGCTTTGCTACTAATAACTCCATAGAAAGCTAGCTTATAGATAGTGGTTGTACAAACCACATGACTTATGATCGAGAGCTTTTCAGAGAGCTTAACAAAACTACTATCTCTAAAGTTAGAATTGGAAATGGAGCATATATTTCAATAAAAGGCAAATGAACATTAGCAATTGAAGGTCACACAGGTTTGAAATTAATTCATGATGTTTTATATGTTCCTGAAATTAATCATAACCTTTGAAGCGTTGCTTAATTGTTGGAAAAAGGCTATGAGGTGTTGTTTGAAAACAAAAACTGCATGATTAAAGATTCTGAAGGTGGTGAGGTGTTCAGAGTTCAAATGAAAGGCAAAAGTTTTGCTTTAGATTTGGTGAAAGTGGAGCATGCTGCTATACACAAAGAAGATAGCAATGAAATGCTTTGGCACAAGAGATTGGGACATTTTCATCATGCTACTCTATGTTTCATGAAGAAGAACAATCTTGTGGAAGGTTTGCCTGAATTAGAGGAGGAGCTTCCTACATGTGCTGCATGTCAGTATGGGAAGCAGACAAGGCTTCCTTTTCCACAAAACAAGGTCTAGAGAGCTATACAAAAGCTACAATTAATACACACAGATGTGGGAGGACCCATAAAAACACCATCATTAAATGGTAGTAAGTATTATATTGCTTTCATTGATGATCACATAAGAATGTGTTGGATTTATTTTATGAAGCTTAAGTCTGTGGTTGCTGACATATTCTGGAAGTTTAAAACTTGGGTGGAAACTCAAAGTGGATACAAAATGCAGGTGATCAGGTCTGATAATGGAACTGAATATACCTCTGAAAAATTTAACAAGTTTTTTCAATATGCAGGCATTGAATACCAATTGATTGCACCTTATACTCCTTAGCAAAATGGTATCGTGGAAGGGAAAAACAGGACAATTATAGAAATGACTAGGTGTTTACTTCATGACAAAGCATTGCCAAAGAAATTCTGGGCTGAGGCTGCAAACACATAAGTTTTGTTGCTAAATAGGCTACCAACAAAAGCTTTGCAAAAAAGGACTCCATTTGAAGCATGGTACGGCTACAAATCGAAATTGTTTAATCTGAAGACATTTGGTTGCTTATGTTTTTCTTACATTCCTCAGATTAAGAGATACAAGCTGGATAAGAAAGCAGAACCTGGGATCTTTGTAGGCTATAGCTCGGTTTCAAAGGCCTGCAGAATCTACTTACCACAAAGTAAAAAAATAATTGTCAGCAGGGATGTCTAGTTTCTTGAGTTAGACAAATGGAGTTGGGAGAATGATAAGAAGTTTCAGATTCAAGAGGAGAATAATGATGTAGATGAAGAACTTGTTAGAGGAACCAGATCACTCTCTAACATTTATCAAAGGTGTAATGTTGCTGTAATGGAGCCTGCAGGATATGAAGAAACTGCAATTGATCAGAAATGGATAGCGGCAATGGAGGAGGAGGTCAAGATGATGGAAAAGAACTAGACGTGGGAGTTGGTGGACAAACCTAAACACAAGAAAGCTATAGGAGTCAAGTGGGTTTACATGACCAAGCTCAATCTTGATGGTTCTGTGAACAAACATAAGACAAGGCTTGTTGTCAAGGACTATACCCGGATGTTTGGGGTAGATTTCTCTAAAACTTTTGCCCCAGTTGCCAGGTTGGACACCTTAAGGATGTTGCTAGCTGTTGTTGTACAAAAGGGCTAGGTTATACATCAAATGGATGTCAAGTCAGCTTTTCTCAATGGATACTTGGAATAAGAAATTTTCGTGGAGCACCTGAAGGATTTGCTATTCAAGGACAAGAGGAAAAAGTGTATCTATTGAAAAAAGGCCCTGTATGGTTTAAAACAGGCACCAAGGTCCTGGTACAGCAGAATTGATTTATACTTGATAAACTTAGGCTTTGAAAAGAGTCTAAACGAATTTACCTTATATATCAAGAAGGTTGACAATGAAATACTTGTGGTATCTTTATATGTTGATAATTTGCTTGTTACATAGTAAAGAGCTGATTGAAAAGTTTAACAAGAAATGAAAGATGTCTTTGAAATGATAGATCTTGGAAAGATGGCATTCTTTCTTGGTATGCAGGTACAGTAAAAGCAAAATATAATATTTGTATATCAGCAAAAATATGCAAAGGAAATTCTCAAGAAGTTCAACATGGAAGAATGCAAGCCAACTCCAATGAATCAAAAGGAAAAAATTTGCAGAGACGATGGAGTTGAAAAGGTTGATGAAAGACTGTAAAGGAGTATAGTAGGTTGCCTAATGTATTTGACTGCAACCAAGCCAGCTATTAGGCATGCAGTAAGTCTGCTATCAAGGTACATGCACTGTTCTAGTAAAATTCATTTTCAAGTAGCAAAAAGAATTCTTAGATATGTTAAGGGCACAATTAATTATGGAATAAGATTCAGTCAAGTTAAAAATTTCAGTTTCCATGGTTATTCTAATAGTGATTGGGCGGGATGTGTTGAAGATATGAGAAGCACCTCAGGTTATTGTTTTAGTTTTGGTTATGGAACTTTTTCATGGTGTTCTAAGAAACAGAAAATTGTAGCTCAATCTATGGCAGAAGTAGAATATGTAGCTGCTACTTCTGCTGCAAATCAAAAGATAAAAGAGACCGCCCTTGATCTGGGCGGGATCTATCAGTAGCGGCATTCTCCCTTTTCTCGATCTTTAATTGAATTATGGAATTTTATCCCAGAGCAGCGGAACTAACTACTCTATTAGAAAGCAATACTTAAAAAGGTCTCTCATGGCCCAATTATTATTACAGCATTCTCTACCATAGAATTCGGCCTTCGGGGTCAACTTGGCAGCTTCTATGAGCTCTTTAGATCAAAAAACTCATGACAGATTTGCATATGGAACAAGAAGAAAGCACACGGATATTTGTGGACAACCAAGCTGCAATTTCAGTTGCTAATAATCCAGTGTTTCATGGCAAAACAAAACAGTTCAAGCTAAAATTTTATCTTCTAAGAGAGGTACAAAAGGAAGGAGAAGTACAGCTAGTCTACTGTAAAACAGAAAATCAAAATGCTGATACCTTAAAAAATGCACTTCCCAAGATTAGATATGAATACTTGAGGCAAAAGCTTGGAGTATGCAGCTCCAGAGCCAAGGAGGAGTGTTGATTGGCATGACTCTGAAGCTGCTAACAGAATGCAGGAATCAGTTTTGATTTGTGGTATTCTTTAGGCAATAAAATAGTCAAACTGACTATGACCTTTTCTTCATGCTATGTTTTAGTACTTGACAGATATGCCTCTTATGTAGCAGATTTTTCTGCAATTTAGTTTCCACCATGGTGTATAACTAGATGCTTTGTTATTCAATAAATTATTAGATGATCAAAAGCCTAAAAAATTATCTTTGTTCTTGTTATCTTTGCATTTTTAATATCTAAAAAAAACACAAGTTAGGCACTTCAATCTACAATATAATTTTCACTAGCAGTAACACAGCTTAAAAGAATATAAAAGTGATTTTTTCCTAATAGTTTAACTTTCTAAATCTAAAATAATAAAGAAAGAAAATGATAAACTCATGTTAAAAGAACAAACTAAGCCAGAACAAGAATCCTAGAAAGAAAATGCCTAGACAAAATTAGTAACAAATTACCTCTCAAATGTATTATTGATCAAACCAGCATTAAAAACAATCAAGCCTTTCTTTTAATTACACACTATTGAACATCACATGACCATTAAAAACAAAGAAAACCAAAGATAGATTCAGAAAAATTTGAAATAAGGAATTCCAAATAGTACTGCGAATCACAAAGACCAAGAAATAAGGTTATGACATCTTATCTTCAGCCCTTGTTCCATGGATTGAAGCAACACTTATCTACAGGTTTTCTTTAGCATTTGATTACATATCCTTTGGAGTTAAACTGTCTTTAAGAGTTGTTTCCTTCCTATTGGTATTGACTACAGTGTGGATTATTTTGCATTTTTAATCTCTGCCAGAGCATTGGATCCTGTAGTCTTACCATCAAAAGCAAGCCATGCTGTCAAGCAGCGACTTTTAAATTTGTACGATCACTATCAATGGTTCTGGCATTTATCTATTGTTTGTCAAGGTAAGTGGCTCATTACATTCATGATGCAACCATAATATTATATTGAAGCAAGGCATTATAGCTTTGCAGTGCTAGGAGTTTGCTTGTGGCACACATTCGTTGTGTTATTTTAATTTTTCTATCAAGAGATTTTACTTTGTTTTTGTTTTTCATAAATGCTATCCAATATTTTATTGCTTTCTTGCTGTTGACAATATATACTATCTTCAATATTAGGCCATTAGAATAAACCAACTTTATAATTACTATTTAATGCATTCAATCTAATCTTGTTGGTTATCCTGTTAATCTATGGTCATGTTGTTATCTTCACAGCTTAATTCTACAAGCATAAAAATTCTTTACTGAGGTTAAGTGACTCAAGTGATGCAATAAATGTATGTTTTGATGCTTTTTCCTTAGAAACCTTTCTTTACATTAAGTATTATGTATGTTTAGTGATTGTTAATTTTCTGTTATACTTATTTGCAGTATTTTTTTTGTTTGTTATATATTGAAATTTGAGAAACATTTGCAATTAAATGTTACCATTTGTTAAGATTAATAGCTATAAATTCTGCCATTCATAGCTTCAAAGTTTTGAAAAAGATGCATCATATATATGATAGTCTTCTCGAATTTTTGTCTTTTTGATAGGATACAGTCTCTGCAGCTTGTATTAATCTCATTGAGTAAGCATTGAAGCATTTTTTTCCCCTTCATTTTCTATTCGTCTGATCCTATAGTGCATGGCATTTTGATTATCAAATATAGCTATCATAAGGAATACAGTTAAAGTGTGTGAACAAATCTTATTTACAACTATTTTCTCTTGCTTTGGCAAACGGGCTTCAATTTTACTGGGAAAGCTATTTATTCTGCAGTATGGATTGTTGTTGTAGTGTAATTGTTTATTGAGTTGTTGGGATTCTCTGCCTAGAAATGGGTAACTGCTGGGGGTCTTGGAACAGTATTGCTGACCCTCACAGTTTGCGAGGTATACTTTTTTTATTTTTATTTTTTAAAAAAACTTATTAATATCTATCTAGTTAAAGTACTGTATTATAACATACTCTAGGCCATCCATTTTCATAATCATAAGATTATGGTTTTATAGGCTTTTTTGAACTCCATAGACCTAATATTTATGTGTTTTTCAGATATTTACAAACTTCCTTTCGACTGTAATGATCAATTCTACACGGCCACTTGTTGTGAATGAGTGGATTTAAACTAGATTGAAGGCTATGAAGTTTTTGGTACAGTCCTTGTGTATATTTTCTTCCCTTGAATGCCACCACAAGAAAGTTGAATAGCAGTTATAAAAAGAATAAAATAATTACTGCTTCGGTATTCTTCCTTTAATTATGTTGATTTATATGCTAGTTGAGTTTAACAACATGACATGCTTTGTAAAAGAAATAGAGGAACTGATCAACTTGGGTTATTATTTTTCTTCTTTGATGGGCGTGTTATCTTATTCCAGCATGTGCGTTGGTGGTCATCAACTATTATAAAAGGAGATGATCGTGAAGCAGTTCACATTCCGAATCACAAATTCACTGTAAATGTTGTGAGGAATCTTAGCTAGAAGACTCGTGCAAATCAAGACCCGTCTAGCTATCAGGTAATTTGGATGTCAATAAAAATTAATGTGAGAAGCAAATATACTTACACCTGATTATTAAAGTTATGCTCCAAGGACTTCCACTTTTTTCTCATGACCTTATGCTAAAACTTGGGTAATTTCCTTTTAGTGTAGAATATGGTAGCACATTATGCGTAAGGTTTTGGCCCACATTATGCGTAAGGTTTTGGCCAAAAATCCTCATGTGGAGCAGCAAATCCAGAAAATCAGGCTCTTATGGTAAGGCTTTCATTTTGGTCCATTCTAAGTTTGTACTTTAATGGTTTCATTTCTGTTATGGAATAATGGAAATGTAAGGAAAAAAAAAATTATATTGCTTTGCTATCTATCTTTCTTCCTTATCTTTTAACATGATTGATCGTAACTTAATTTTGTATTAGAGCAAAAATCAAATTGTTCTTTTGGTATTGTGTTTGACCCGTAGTCATCCTTTTTTTAGTAAATTTGTTTTAGATGTGTGAAGCTTGTACTTGTGTCAAGTTATTGTGTGGCCGTTTGAGGAGTTTTACTGTCTATTTGTGTTAGCTTATTATAAATTGTTGACTCCACATTCTAATAATTTAAGCTCTTGGTATTGATAGTAACTGGATATAGTATCAAAATCTCAGGTTGTCCGTTTGGTCTTATGTTGCAATCATTATGATCCCTTTTTCTGTATTTTATTGCTTTACTCATGTAAAGTGCATATTTGTTTGTAGTTCCTTTTTTTTTTCCTGGTCTACATGTAGTGTTTGCTTTTATTAACTTATATACATGGTTGTGTCCATTTCTTGAACATTTTAGGAATAATGGTAACTTAATGAGGTTTTAAACGTGCATTTCACCTGTGAAAATAATCTGTTTACTTTCTCAGGGTTGGGTAGCAGTGTTCGTTCTTATGGTTAAATTCACAGAACAATGAGTATTGTGCTTATATGTGGTTGAAACAATTCTCTTTTGAGTGAAACATGGAATTCACTACTCAGAAATCATTGAATTTCTGGTCTTATTGGGTTTCTAAACCCAGTTAGTATTTGTTTAGTGGTTGTTATGTCTTAGCTTGATATGCATAATTGGTCCACTTCTTAACAACTTAAGTTATTGGAATTCAATAATTTAATATGGTATGAGAGTATAATTATTAAAGCGGTCCAGTGTCTACATATAAGGGGGGATTTTTTAATGTCTGTTATGGCTTAAGCTTTTTATACTGGTAACTCTTTGGTAATGTCTCTAATGTATCTGGTTGGCCACCTTCAAATTGTGATGTAAACAATTTTCTTGCTGTTAAGTTGTCTGTGTGCTTAGAAATTGCATATCTTCTAAGTGGCCCCTTTTTTGTTCTTGTTTTGTTGTCTTTGTTTTTTTGGGTAAAAAAGTGACCTCTTGCTTCTTCTTTTAAATTTATCCTGCATTTAATCTTCTCGTATCTATAACTTCAGTATTTGATGTGTGCTCCATGTTATTACAGGCTTTGATATCTTGCTTTGTCAAAACCTCACGTTTTAACGAGTACCTCTGTGTCAAGGTAAAAATTAATCTAGACTACATTAGCAGATGTCTTATACAATTTTTAGTCAACTAGCCCAATAGAGTACCTGAATAAAACAGAACAATTAACTAACCTATAAAAAACAAAAAACTAACCTAAATCATGGGATGCCACAGGTTTTTATTTTAATTGTTGTTCTAGAATTATCATAATAGGCTCTGTATTAGTTTTCATAGCACTATTTTAGGTGGTTGGAAGAAATTTTGAACTGACATTGACGGATGTGCCAATTTTTTAGCATGGAAGTTTTTAAAAGTTACAATGATATATGTAAAGTCATCTACATTAATTAGCTTTGTGCCAGCAGTCACATGATTCTTGAAGTAATGCTGTGATTTGTTCATTAGAATGGCTTAATGTCATGGGCTTAAGCCTAGGTTGTTTTAAGCTAAGTATTGAGCAATATTCTGGTGATAATGTATGACATTCCGAATCATTTAATGAAATTAAGCAGGAAGCGATGCTCTTGGATCTTCTAAGAGTCATTCAGCCATCAACGAGTTCGGCTTGCCACACTCATCCGCACGGTTCAAAAAATATACAGTGAGGCTAACATGGAAAATGTACTATTCTTAAATAGAGTTCGGCTTGCCACACTCATCCGCACGGTTCAAAAAATATACAGTGAGGCTAACCTGGAAAATGTACTATTCTTAAATAGAATTTTTACTCGTAACAGGGAAATTGTGAACCGACCATATCTACTTATTGAACCATCTTACAAAATAAATGGTGATGATAAAAGTAAGGCTTCAACTAGTCC
This sequence comes from Ziziphus jujuba, assembly GCF_031755915.1. Lineage (NCBI taxonomy): Eukaryota > Viridiplantae > Streptophyta > Magnoliopsida > Rosales > Rhamnaceae > Ziziphus > Ziziphus jujuba. Next base: position 19,498,573 of record NC_083383.1, on the reverse strand, counting down.
AATATATACAAATGAAGACAAAAAGGCTCAGCCTGAAGGAGCCTCAACATCTGACTCCAGGGAAGATTTGAAGCGTGGATCATTGTCGAGTGTTGATTTAAAAATTGATGATCAGGTTCAAGTGAAATTTAGCGCCAACTCCAACACAATCTCTAAGCATTCAGAAATATCAACATCCAATCCTCAAATCAGGAATTTGGCATCTGAATCTCACAAGCATGATAGTACAGATAAATCAACACAAAGAGCAACATCAAAGATACCCCCTATTATGTCTGAATCTAGCAATGGGAAGAGAGATATTAAATCATCTGTTTCACACTCAAAGCAAGATGGCGACAACATTCAATGTAATAATATTGCAGGTACTAGGTTTAACTTCAAAATTCAACACCGCTAGCCGATTTAGATTTTGTATTGATCAATGTATTGTTCATTAAATCAGGAAGTAACTAAATATATATATATATATATATAATATATAGCAACGACATTCTACAATCTATATACTGACATACTCCACACTATAGTTCTATGTTTTATAGAACTATTAACAGCTTGTCAATTCAATACCTCGTGCATACCCATTTACATATTTGTAACACATTGTTGTCTTGTCCTTTGTTTCCTAAAAAGAACAAATGGGAAAAAAAATTATTTCCCTGCCTTTACTACTACAAATGGAAATCTTCAGTGACGCTTCCGATGGCGAGTATTTCACCATCAGGGGGAGGAGGTGTAAGCCGTACCCTCTTTGCAGGTGGACTTTCATGAGATTCTGGCAACAGGCCATCATCAATCATCTGCTGCATATTATTACACGAGACCATGCTGTTTTCTGCCACTTTTGAATCTTGATGCACTTCTTTATCAGCAATTTCTTGGCAAGAAGGAAGTGGACCTCCATTTTCATTGCCACCGTTAAGTAAATCATGATCTTGAGAATCTCCTACAATGACAGCATCCAAGTCGCAAGATGCAGAAACAAGACGAGGAGGTTGAACATTCTCAATTGGTGGAGATTTATGTTTATCTGTATTTACTTTTTGGTTTGGATCCAAGTCTTCCTCAACTGGACAATTCTCCATGATCCCAACCTCTTCCGAATCATCAGAGGCACATAATGATGGTTCAGAAGATGAGTCAACATCCCCATTTTCTGCTTGCAGAGAGATTCCAACATTGAAAGTCTCAGCTCCATAACCACTTGACGAATGAGGAACGCCACATGTTTGAGATGGGATTCCAGTTATTTGATGAAATCCGGAGTCTCCTGGAGGCAAAAACACAAAATGCTCACCAGTTTCTGCATCTTCCTATTGTGAAGCACATAAATACAAATGTTAGAAATGCAAGGAAAGCATGTGTTTGATGTCTAGATTCTTATAACATATATGTTGTGTGTTCTTTCTCGTGCCGTTATGGCTAGCAAGTTCATGATATGAAACATAGGAGCAGTTTCTTAAATAAGGTAACCAACGATTTTCAAAGATCGGTGAAATAAAACAAATAAGAATAAGAAAACTTACAACTAAATGTTATTTTAATGCACATTTACCAAAAATTTTAAGATAGTTTCTGTTTAACATATGCATTATGGAGGAACATTCGAAAGAAGAATTTCGTATTGAAATGGTCATGGGGTGCATTAACATATATCTTTTAAAAGAAGTACCAATACCACCAAACTATTTCCACATGAACTCATACATATTCAAAATCATTATATTGCCGCCTAACTCATTATGTTTAACTGCAATTAACTGTTGATGGCAGGTTTTAGGCTCAACTTAGACTTGTTTTTCCACATTTTAATGGCTAAATTAAGAGAATATAGGTTAGAAAATAATGTAAAAAGCAGAAATATGAAGCAATTTTTAAGCTGAGCAGAGAATTGAAATTTACTGAACCGACAAGAAAGTTTCCAAAATATTACTTAAAAGAAAAATCTGTCAGAAACAGATTCACTGACTGCAAAAAGGACTGATATGACAGGGAACTAATATATCAGAGAGCAATAAGATTATTTTTGTTCACTTGGGAAGATTAGGAGGCAATAGGCGTTAGAGAGCAATTTACACTTCAAAGAAAATATTTGAACATAGAAATATTAATACCTCTCCAGGTGGCATGGCTCCATTGAGATGGAAGTAAGAAGATTTTTGGTCAAAAGTTTGATACTGTTCAAGCAGTGCTCCTGCAGTGGCACCTGGCTCAAAAAGGTCCCTGAGAACCAAGCCAGAATCATTTGCACTCTGAGAATTCTTCATGGAGGATGCTGCTAAAAGTGTCATTTCAATACCCCGGCTTGCTTCAGAACATGTTAAGTCCTCTTGATGAGTCAAATCAGGACTGCATCTCTGCGAAAAAAACTCTACACCAATTTCATTCCCATTACTTTCTGGAAATTTAGATGATTGGTCATCATCACTAAATGCTGCTGAACAGATCTTGCGAGAATGATTTTCAACAAGCTCAAAAATTAACCTCTGGATGAGAGTACGCTTGAGAGAAGCCTCAGATGGCAGAAACCAGTTCATGTTAAGCTGGTAAAGAAGAATTAATTATGAATATTAAAAATATATAAGCTTCAAACAAGTGAAAAGAGTACTCACCCTTAGATTACGAATGGCTCATACTGAAATTTCAAAATTTGAATAACTAGAAAAAGGGAAAACGGGTTCAAGTTTCCAAGTAAGCAAGAATACATCTACTCTTCAAATTTTAAACCTAACTTTATACTATTATTTACTTAATTCTTTTCCTTCTTATTTCTTTGTATTTCTATAGCATGCATGATCAGTGAGTAAGAATACAGTAACCTCCTTTTTCTCACTCTAACATTGAAGATGAGAAAATTCCTTAGATGTAATGCAATGATACAATAAAAAGTCATTTTTTGTATATATCATGGAAATATATTATTTATGTGCCCTGTTTGCCTACAGATGTATACAGTGACAGACAAGTTTAGTTTTTTGGCTCAAATTTCATGAACAAAAACTTTCAAAACTGAGAAACTGTCCCCTAAAAAAGAATTAAACCGACAAACTAAATTTGGAAAAAAAGAAGGGGAAAAAAAAAGTGTAGCTGCACCAAAAATGGGAAAAGTTCTATAAAATTAGAAACTCAAACGTTGGGATCTATTGTACTAATGCACAAACTTTACAGTTATGGATACAAAATTCTAGTGGTGGAAAAAAAGGTCAAAAAGACAAATAGTTAATAAGATATGGGAAAACGAAAACCAAACACTACTTACAAAGCTAGAGGGCTTGGTTATCTTGAATGGACTGAAATGAGCAGGAGCTTCTGCCAGAAAGAGCTCCAGATAGTGGAGGAGAAACAGACCACAGTCAAATGAATTTTCCTGTTGTGGAAGCTGGAAAGGAATATAAATTAACATCATGATAATTAATTTTTTAATAAATTGGCCATTTAAATTATCAATTGCCACTGCACTCCAACATTTCTCATTTAATGGAAACAAAATAGAGATAAAAAATAACAAATAAAGTACTAAACTTTTCAAGTAGAAAGACATTTTAAAAAAAAATTATCTTATGCAACAAAACAAATAATGTGATAATATGATGGTATGAGGATGCATAATATACCGAAGCCAAAAAGGATTTTGTTATCATAATTTATAGGGAAAAAAGAAATGCAGATGGTACATTTTCAACGGTACTTCTGTGCAAAGGTTGTTAATTTACTCTTTTAGCTATTTATCAAACTTTGGAACAAAATAGGAAGCAAATTAGATTATTGATGACATATAAATGGTGCTTAACATGGGAAAATGTGTGAATGCCAATTCCTTCAAAAGAAATCCAATAGCATAACTTCTTTTTCAAGATTGTCAAATATTTTGAAGTTCTTTTGATTTTTCACCACTGGCATTGTCCACTGAAATTAAAATTCAGTAACACGACTACACAAAAAAATTTCAGAAGATGAAATCAGAGAAAATATTTAATATCATTGTAAATAACATCCAAAAAGAAATACATGAAAATCAACATAATCCAGGGTATCTGGCAATTTCTCAACCACAATCCTACAATTGTTGGCGTTACATTGTCCATAATTTGAAATTATTATAGTAACATCAAAAAAGGAATTTATGAATATTAACTGATGCAAGATGGAAACAATGAATCAATGCAATATGGAAAAAATCTTTGAAACTTATGAGAGGAGGGAAAACCAGATTCTAAGGTCCAAACTTTGTAGGACCCAAGTTGTTTTAGTTTACCTTAGTTTCTTTATTTAGTTAGTTTATTATGTTTTTTAGGAAGTTTTATTATTTAGTTTCCTTTATTTAATTAGGGTTTCCTATTATTCTAGTTTCCTTATGTTGTTGGGTGGTTTTATTATAAATAGGGACCTCTATATCCCTATGAGACAGTTGATTAATAACATGAATCTTTTCTGAGAGGTTATTTTTCAGGTCTTGTGTGATGCAAACTAAAACTAGGTGTGATGCCTAGGGATTTTAGGAGTGATTCCTAAAATTGTTCTAATGTGATACTCGAATCCTATCCTTAACTTTCTGCTTCTTTTCTATTCTACCCGTCCTACATCATCAACATAATCCAGGGTGTAGCAATTTCTCAATCACAATCCCACAATTGTTGACATAACATTGTCCAACACTTGAAATTATTATGATAGTCAATTAAACAAAATATTCTACTAGTTTGGCTCTGGTCGGAAATTGAAATATTATTGCCTAGTCCAGTTTAATCATACCATGTGGTTGATGTTTTACTTATTACTAGAGTTTGGAAAGACCAGCATAGGCTACGGAAATAGGAAATTATAGTTTGATCATAAAAGAAAATTTTTACATGTTCTATAGTCCACATTCTGGTGGGGGAGGGGGTTAATGGAGAAAAGCATAGGTAATTCCTTCCTTCTCTCATTCTCTTCTTCTGCCTTATCTTCCTCTTGTCTTTCATCTGGTCTTCTCTCTTTTCTCTACTCATCGCTCTTTTTTCTCTATTCATTTACTATCTTGATTTAATCTGGCTGCTAAATACATATCCTATCCTTGTTTGTGAGAAATGAACTTTCACAATAGAAATCCAGTCAACTATACCCCTTTGTGCCTAATCTTTATTTCTGGATTGCTGGTTTTGCAAAAATTTTGCTTTATTTACTTGTTAATCATTTGAGGACACTTCTTGTTTTTCTTTTTAAAAGACTCAAGTCTGATTTTTTAAGAACTTTAACTTATTAACCTAATTTAGGAGTAGCAGCAGTAACAAGCTTATGCAACAATGTGATGCATGCGATGCAAACAGAGCTTACAATACAAAACTGCTTCAGTATGATAAGAAATGATTTTGAGCAAATCTTTTCAACCTAAAGCAACTAAAAAATGCTAATCAAGACAGAAGACAATACCTCAAGTGGAACAAATCGCATGTTTTGAAACCTTAGTGCCACTTCATCAGATGTCTCCTTTTGCCTCTCTTTCCATTCTTCCCACAAATAACTATCATTTCATGATAAAAGATTATGCTCCAGAATTCATATGCTTCAAAAAATAGTAAATAGCACAAAACAGAGAGCATATAAAGAAATTATTAGGCATGGAAAACATCTATCTCTTCCATTTACAGTAGGTTATGCTACAAAATACTAGTAAGTATAATTAGATGTTTGCCCAATGAATTGTTTCAATCAAGCAGGTGCAGTTTTGCATGGAGACAGAGGAGGCAACTGGATCCAGACTAGTTTTAGATATGCTTTTATGGTTTAAAGGTTGTTTTTTTTTTTCTTTCTTTCTTTTTTTTTTTTTTTTTTGGGTTCCTATCATTTCGTCACCCACAAATATGAATCTGACTTTTTTTTTTTTTCCCCCTTTTAGAAAATGTTATTTTCATTAGTTTCTTTTACAATTCAAAAACTTATTATTATTCTTCATTGTGCTTCAAATTGTTTGATGTTTCAAATCTTATTATTATTCTTCCTTTAATTTGATATATATACCCAAACCATAACACTTATTTCAGATAATTCTAAAATCAAATTATTTGAAATAAAGCATAAACCTTACATCCTATACTTTTTTTGCATTTTTTTTTTCTTTTTGTTGATCATGTAAACACCGTCAAATAAAGTAAGGAGATTAAACATACTCAAATTTTTGAAAAAGTATTTTATTAATAGTAAATTAAGCAATTTATATCAATGTAGAAAATAGTTAAATGGCCAAAATACATTTAAACCCCTTAAACTACTAAACACTTACAAATAACACCCAAATTATACAAAAATGTTACATATTCAATCCTAAAGTTATAATTTGTAGGGAGCATGTTCCTGACATAGGGTGGGAACCTGTAAATGCATCAAGTGTTGAGGGCGTGATATTAATAAATAATTCAAAAGTAAAAACATAATTGGTCAAGTGGCTCATTTGCCACATCAACAGGTTCCCAACATAAGGTAGAAACTATGCTCCCAACACATCAAAATCCTACAATTTTATAATTAAAAAAATTCCTACAATTAATCAAGAATACCATTTGATATACTGATTTTTTAACTTTCATGTAACACTTTTGTTACAAATCAACAATAATGTCATAATTCATTTTAATGAATATACAAATTATATTATAATATAACTAAGATTATATAGATAAATTTTATAAAAGAAGATCTTTATTATATATACGTGTATGTATCAGGTTAGAACCAGCATATAGAAAACAAACAAACCCCCTTGATCAGCCTTTGGATTGCTTCAAAGGCTGAAATTTAAGAATACGTTAGTGGTTTATTATTAGATAAGAGGGTGTGCTTCACTATGCTTTTATAGAATTTTAGTAGTTCACTAGACCCACATAAGCCACCAATGCTTTTTTAATATCTCATTTCTTCTAGTAATTCAAAGACCAATCAAGGAAGTCCTAATAATAAAAGATAGGGTATCCTGATGTGACAATTACTCCGTGTGTGTATATATAAATGTTTAATTTAATATAGACTTTGAATGACCCATCCCTCCTTAAGTGATTATAATGAATATTATATATTTATATATCTTTACAATTGCCACCACTTATTTAGAATTCTGCTTTGCTCCTATGTATATCACTAAATTACCAATGTGATTGCTTTAAAGGTCTTGAAAGCTGAAGAAAAGGGTGAAGTGCTATGAAACCGTCCTATCTTGGATCTTTCATGGATCATACAGAAAGAAAAGAAGCAAAGAATTTTTATGCAAGATTTCTAGATCTAGATTTCCAATGGAATCTTCTAAAGTTTCTGGCTTCATTTTGGGTGTCTCCTGCACAGGAGCTTAATGGCTACCATTTTACTAGTTAGGTTTTAAGGTTTCTGATCCTCTTTGAATACTTTGTATTCGTTTTCTGTTGCAATAAAATCACATGTTTCTTAGAAAAAGAGCAAAAATAGAAAAGAAAAAAGAAATGACCCTATCCTGCTTGATTGAAAAAATGACAAGAAGAAACTAATAGTCAGAGATGCTTCATTTTTGGGTGTCTACTGCAAAGGAATTTAATGGTTACCATTTTATTAGTTAGGTCTAAAGATTTCTGATCCTCTTTAACTACTTTGTATTCGTTTTTCGATTTCAATAAAATTACATGTTTCTTAGAAAAAGAGAAAAAATAAAATAGAAGAACAGAAATGACCCTATCCTGCTTGGTCAAAAAAATGATAACAAGAGACTAATAGTCAAAGATTTATTGGCCAACAAAAAGTCTTTAACATTTTTAATAGCTTCTGGTGAAAATGTTCCACTTGCCATTGCCAAAAGGGAGGGAGGGAGAAAGGAAAATTTCTTCACTTATCTAGAGCCAAGTCTGCTTACAAAAGCAAGATGTTAAGAGCAACAGGAAGAGAAAACATGGTCCATAAAAAAAACTTCTAATAGGAACGGCAATAAGGTGAGGCAGGGGCAGGGTGGCCTTACTTGGCCAACAAAAAGTCTTTAACATTTTTAATAGCTTCTGGTGAAAATGTTCCACTTGCCATTGCCAAAAGGGAGGGAGGGAGAAAGGAAAATTTCTTCACTTATCTAGAGCCAAGTCTGCTTACAAAAGCAAGATGTTAAGAGCAACAGGAAGAGAAAACATGGTCCATAAAAAAAACTTCTAATAGGAACGGCAATAAGGTGAGGCAGGGGCAGGGTGGCCTTACTTGCTCCTTACCCCACCCTGCCTCTTTTGCTCCATTCCCACTGTGGGGAAAATACTAACTAAAAATATTCTTTAAATTTTTATTTTCACATAAAATATAAAAAATTTATAACAATATGTTATACAATGTTTAAGATATAATGCCATATGCAAGTAATATATATATGTACATATAAAAAATACTACATCTAAGCATAAATATACATATAAAGAAAAGAAAACATATAAATATGGACATGTTTAAATTCTGTCCCTGGGCAAATATTTTAGCCCCGCTCCTGGCATTGTTGCCCATTTAAACAGGTATCCTCACCGCATTAATGAAATGCCCAATGGAAATCGATTGAGTTGGGCATTTGCCATGAAGACAGATATAGACAAAATATGTGCTTTAAAAAACATGAGAACAAATATATGAATCAGAAACAATATTATGATGAGTTTAGACAGCCAGAGATACCTTTGAACAAGATTTTTGAGACCCGTATGACTTCCTTTTATTGAATCCATATGCAATATGCAAGGAACTTTGACTGACTTATCTATGTCTCCATCTGAAATTTAACAGAAGTGCATGAATAACAGAAGAACAACAAATAGCCCATTCACAATCCAATTAAAGCTTACCTTTAAATTTAGCAACATCACCAGGATGACATATGACTATTAAACTCCAATGCAGACTGACAATTAAATTGCATTAGGCAGTATGCATCAGTACTCAAACATAAGTGCTTATTTATATCTAAGAAGCACAGGCATCTTCAAATAATCTTACTTGAAATTTATAGGAATAAAGATATAATCCTTTCCAAATAAATCAACTTTCCTCGTCCATTTGCGAACCCGTTGAAAAGCAGCCTTGCCATCAGAAACACTAGAAGGATCTTTGTCTAGATCAGCCAACTTCCGAAAGAAAAAACTATTGAAGAAGTGGAACCTATGCCTTTCCTCAGGTGGAATCTGATTTTTCAAATACCTGCTTAAATAATCAACTTTTCTTAGAAAAATAACATTGGAATCTCGGAGTAATTTGTCTAAGATATTTATCATAATTAACATATCTTTTTCCATTAAAAAAAATAGAATTTCACTATTAGTTTCAGTGCTGTACAATTTTCATTGGGTTAGTATGCATTTAGCACCCACAAGAACAAAACATTAATAAATAAGTACCTCAATTGTCTCCCTTTGTGAAATCAAAAGGATAAAAAGAAATCACATATGGGATTCAAAAGAGAATGAATGCATAAAAAGAAACCACACACAGGATCCAAAAGAGAATGAATGCATCAATACAATATCAAGAAACAGAAAAATGTAACATATGAACTCACTTGATGTAGAAGTCAATGATTGTGTCATTGATGAATGTCTCTGGTTGTAATAAATCAACATCTCTCTTACTAATTGAAACAGCATCTGAATCGCCTTTTGGATAGATAACATCTTCAAAAGACTCATCAAAACTGTAAAGCATCTCCAAATTAATATACTTTTATTCAAAACTTAACTGAAAAAATATACTACACAATTATCTTGATTTCAAAAATAGAGCACATAGTATTCAAACATACTGCGAGGTACATTTTGCACCCCATAACAAAAGCAAGGAACATAGAAAAAAACAGATAGATAATTACAGAAATCACCTCTTTATGGTGGCCGTGCCTACCCTAATCCTCTAATTGCATATATTGGGCTCCTTAGACTAATGTGACCTAAAAAAGATACCGTTTCTTTTTCTAGTCTCTTATCATTAGTAATTACTAACCTACCATCCACTTCCATCCGTTTGTACTTTGCAGCATTTACAGTATTAGTTTATGAAGTTTAAATAATCAATTTAAACTACACACATTAGTTAGTAAAAAATAGACAATCAACTTAATGCAGCAACAAGATGCCAGATTAACATAAACAAAGAGTTAGGGCATCTTTGGTATGCAAAATAAATATAGGAATTGAATAGCTATTAAATTGTTCCCAAGTTTGATATATTTCAATTTTCAGAATATCTAATCCACTCTTATTCCCCCATTTCAAGGAATAACTATTCTTTTTAAAAAGGTCAAAATTGGTATTCCTTCATTTTAAGAATTAATATTCTTACCAGACTTAAAATATATTTCAATCTAGATTGATTATCATATACTAAAAATACATAAATAACTATAAAATTTGACTTTAATTTTTTTTTTTTTTTTTACCAATTTAATATTTTTGAAAAGAAAAAAATATTTATGAAGGCTAAACATTGAATCTAATTCAATATAATAACCAAACATACTAATAGGAATAACTATCACTTTTCATTCTTTTAAAAACTATGAATAGGTATTCCTATTCCATTAGGAATAATTATTTTGTATACCAAACGTGCCCTTAGTAGATGGCAACTTAGTAATAAATGGTGTGAAATATCCCTCTTAAGTAAAGTCTAATTAAAACCAAATTGAGTAACAATCACACAAGTATAATTTATAACAAATATGCCTTAAATTATCCCAATAAGATATCCACACATAAAAATCATGAGAGCAAAAAACATGATGTACTCAAAATCATGCATAAAAAGTAGTATACATATGAAGGAACACATGTAAAATGGTAGGTAACAAAATGGAAGAATAAGTAAATAATATTTCGAGCAAACGCAGACAACAAATATATTAACCTCTTCAAAGTTAAATTGAAAGGAGGGGTAAAAAGTCAGTTTAACTCACCGTGGGAAATAATGCCTCTGTCCAGGTGAATCTCCATCTGTTCCCATGACAATGCTGCTAAAAAAATGAAGTTAAGAACCAATGCTTAGCACTATAAAATAAAATGAAGATCAAGGAGGAAAAACAAAAAGAAAAGATAAACAAACAAACAGTTAAGAATGATAAAAACATCTGCATCCCATCCATCCTTTTAATTAAAACATGAGACAAACAGTTTAAAGAAAGATGAACTTCTAAACCATTATTCAGCGATAATATTGTATAAATTAACCATAGGTAGATTAAAATGTAGACGTACATAAATACATGCACATATATGGACAAGAATTAACAAAAAAAGCTTGTCAGTTTACTATTGAGTTATTGCAGCATGACAAATAAAACGTGAAGATGCAAAATATGTCTCAAAGTTATGGGAAAGCATAAAAGAAGACAGTTTCATTGATAGATCATTCTTTCTTTAGCATTTTATCACTAACTAATCATTAAACCGATAGTTAAAAAGAGCAGTGAAACATCAAGACTAACCTAAATCCAGAACAAAAGCAAGCAACCTGGAATTTTTTAGTGAAGTTGAATATGTGGCACATGCGTCTAGAATTCTCTTTCACTTTTTTTTTTTTTTTTTCCCTCTTTCCTGTCATATTCAGGGTTATTTGCACACACTTAGTCCCTTAATATTAGGGTGTTTGGCACTTTTACTCCTGATCTTGTTTTGTTTGGCACTTTTTACCCTTAACTATGGTGTTTGTTGCACTTCTCTTATTTTAGCAATTATTTAAAAAAAAAACAAAAAAAAAATTAAAAAGAAAATAAAAGGGGGGGAAAAAGTGTCAACAAACTAAGAAATGTGCGACAAACACCATAGTTAAGGGACAAAAGTGCCGAAAAAAAAGATCAAGGGTAGAAGTGAAAAACACCCTAAAGTTAAGGGACTACAAGTGCAAATAGCCCTTATATTTATTACAGCTTACAGATACAGACTTAAGCAATTCTATCTTGGCACTTTTCAACCAGACAGAAGATTTTACCCTAGTAATTATGATGCAAGAAAACCCATTGCAAAGTTAACCTCTAGATAGGACTAAACTGTCCATATACAGTGCCTTTAGGAATGCAATTAGAAATAAAATATAACAAACCATCAGAATTTTTTTTTTTTTTTTTTTTTAAATCCTGGATATGAGGGGCAGAAATTCAACTAGAAATCTTATATCACATCTATCCCCACCGCATCTACCATCAACATTGATGTAATTACTGCCATCACCACTATATTTTGAACTAATTATCAAACTAATAATTAAACAGCCAGCACAAGTTAGTTCATCCACTATACAATCCAACCAAGTAGTAGATACAAACAAACATTACAAAATTGCAACCAAATCGTTCATAAACCAGGAATGTTCAGATTCTATCCAGTAGATCCTGTTCAATATTATCCATAAATAATCCTGTCAGACTTGTCCAGCTTCAAGAAACACAACAACAGCCCTAAATATTTATTAGAGTTCAATTAAATCTAGTCTTTCCCAAAGTCTTTCTATTTATTTCTTCTTTAGCCCCTAAATAGACTTTCAAAAAGCCAACAAATGAGTTCCTTTTTCAGAAAATTCAGCTCAATATCAACCCTCTTTGCCCTCCTTAAATTAATTTATTTCCCTACTCTTCCAACTTCCTAACAGCCAAAACCCTGCCTTTTCAAGCCTTACTCCACCATTCAGGATTAGCTGTACTTTATTTTATCATAAGAAACAAAACTTTATTTCAAAAAAATAAAAAAATAAAAATAATACCAAACTTTTTGTTTTTATATAAGAAACAATACATTCTTAATTCAAAAAAATTCATTTTGTATCCTTTGGAGCTAACAGAGTTCTCCATATAGAAATGAGTACATTTTAACATGGCATCTACAACAGCTTCATTATGCAACAACGAAGCAGTCCTGAAATTAACTAAGCAGTGGTAAAAATTAATATTTTCAACATGGATAAACTGAAAGCAAGGAACAGACAAACGTATAAACTGAGGGAATCCAAATTTACTCACTTTACAACATTCCACATGGTCATGTATTGAGCATTCAGGCATGCTATATCTTCCTGTTTCTCAGGCCAGTTAGGTTCAACAGCCGTAATTTTCAACTCCTCAACACCTGGCAAAAGTTAGAGGGCCACCGTCAACTTAAACTACAATTCAAAGGAAAGGAAGCTTCAAGAAAAAAGTTGATAATGTAATTAGGAAATAAAACAAATATGTGTTTTTCTACATTAGAAAGAAAATTGTCTTTTGACATCAAATTCACCATTTCCTTCCGCATACACTCGCACCCCCACTGAGTTTTGTAATCTTGTATCAGTCTTCCTATCGACCTAGATTAAATGGTATATATAAAAGTAAAGTTGGGACAAACCCTGTATAGAAATTAGACTTCACGCAAAATCTCCAATTTAAAAAACTATTTACGGTAATTTTCACACCAAATGTCACTAAACTATGGAGGAAAAAAAATAAAAAATAAAAAATAAAAATAAATAAATACGAACATTCTCTGACCTGAAGTACCACTTGCATCATCATCTTGGCCTGCATCCTTTGAAATTACTCTGAGTTTAATCATCACAGTTGAGACCTAAATGTAGTTGACATAATAAACAGTAAAATTTTAATGACAAATATTAAACAAAGGATTAACAATTAACAACTGACACAGTTTTTCTCAACATACCCTTTGATACCACTGAGTCTCAATATGGATCACATCATCAATTTCCCATTGAAAGTTGAAGGATTTTTGGTTTTCACATGCAGTAGAGCCAGTGATTTTGATGGAATTGTGGGAAAAGGTTAACTGAAGTCCTGTACAATAACTATCCCGATATACAACATAATCAGGATAAAGAACAATGGTTGATTTCATATCATCCTGAAAATTGCACAAAAAGTTAGATGTTACAGATCATAAAGCCTTCCAACCTCAAAGACTAAGAAAACTCTTAAGGGTGAAATGGTACTTAAAAGAATCTATAGACTCCAGAGAAAAAGCTTTTGTAAATTTGAGGTTGGCATAATAAATCCATTTTTTTATAATGTAACAACAATCATAAGTCTGTCAATTTCACGGGAATAGCAGCACCAAAATTGTCTTAAGAAATCCAATGGAGTGATAATCCCCTAAAGGAAATTAAGAACTTAGGCAGGAAATTGAGCATAAACCACTAGAAGAGGGTTAACACAAGATCGAAGGACTCATCAATGACTCAAAAACAAACTTACCAAATAAAGTAAGAAAAGAATAAAATGGTAAGGGACCAATAGCATGGCAGAGTCTTACAGAACTAAGAAAAGCATAACAAATCCAAACATATGCTCCAATTTCAAATAATACAAACTCACATTCTCTCTTTTACTTATTAGAAGAAAAGACAATTACCATTTCCAAATCGCCAGCACAATGATGTGATTCATAATTACTTGGTGAAACTGAAAATAAACAACAAAATTATTGAATGAACACTGAACCAAATAAAGGTCATGAAAGACACATGATGTGATGGAAAAGTATCTAGAATTAAGTTTAAAAGACAATACCACCATCCATTGCAATTTCAGGACTTGATGGAGAACTTTGATCCGTGCTTTCATCAGCATCTGAAATCATATCAACAGGTTCATTCTGCACAGGTTCAAACACGTTCAAACACCCAAGTAAGGTAAAACTTTATTTTATTATGAACGTTTGAATTAAGGAACTGATGTTGCTAATTTTTGACACCGGACATACATCAGATGGAGAATGTGAACAAGCACCATTCGACTGGTTATGTCCACAAGAAGGTGCTCTAGGGATTGAACATATATTCTCCTGTCCGGGAAGAGATTTTGTAAATTCCTGATTATCTAATTTTAACTCAGAATGCTGTTCATGATTCAAGCCTTCAGCTAATGATGCAGCATCACAAAGCTCTTTCATATTAGTTTTCTTCTCTTCAGCTATGCCCAAAGGGGCATACGAAATAGCATTACCACAGTTAAGATCACGCTCAACGGCATCGATATCCATACAAGGTACACTGCCAATTTCTTTTTTTCCATCGTTGGTTCCCTGGGCATCTAGAAACACAACTTAACGAGTCAAAAACACATTCAAATTACAATTATGAGATTCATCAATTATTTTAATATCAGCTACCTAAAACAGAAAATACATCAATAAGATTAAGTAACTTATATCAAATCTACCATGCAAAATAAGCATACAACATTTTGAAAAACTAATTCAAACAATATGGAAATATCTTATATTTGACATTCACTGGAACTCAGCAACAGAAGAGTCTTTATTCCATGATCTATAAATCATAAGCCACATTCAAACCAACCTAACAATTACAGAGACAACTCTTAAGTAGCATTTAGCTACCCCAGATCCCCGGCCCCCACCCCAAAAAATAAATAAATAAAAAAACAAAAAAAAAAATCCGTTACTAAGCACATGGCTTCGCTGCATGGAACAGAGAGAGCCAACTTCTCAGCTCCAAACAATTTTCAAAACAAACAATATTTTAAGGGGCAATGAAGGAAGCAGATCCAACCAAAACTTTGAAAACAATTTGGGTTATTCAAATATGAAAGTATTCAGATTTTTAGTAAATTAGCCCAAGCGACAGAGATATTAGAAAAATAAATCACTGTATACAAAAGAATTAGTATTCAACATTTAGAAACAATGAAGGCCACCACTTCCCAAATACAATTAAAAAGCGTCACTCAAGCTTCCTAAGCATTACCTCTTTGTTAAGACTTTTTCCATGGAGGATGTCAATACAGAGAGAGAACAATAACCTATCCTAAAAGGAACCAAGGGAATAAAACTTTTGTAATGTAAAGGTCAGTAGAAGGAATGATGGCTAAAAGTTTTAGACGAAAGCTTAAAGATAATCTATCAACTGGTCAATGGCTTCTGCGGAATATTTATAACTTTCCTACGTTTTCGACAAAAGAAGGAGATGCACAGAAAACATAGGGTGCCCACCAGACAGGTACAAAACAGTCCACAGACTAACATTCAGAAAAATAAAATTATTGTTTACCAAAAAAAAAAAAAAAAAAATCAACAACAACAACAACAAAAACTCCTATTCCGGCCAGGAGGGAATCCACCTGAGTGTAAACGAGGATCGAACACATCCAGCCAATCAATACATATGTAATGCATCAATAAGGAGCACGTAAACAAGGAACACTCATTTCCAATTTCGCAACAAAACTATTAAATGTTTAAACGAACAATTGCAAACAAACTTGCAAAGTTCATATTTACATCCAAAAACACGAAGACAGAGAGCAACTAGCTAAGTGACATCATTTCTTCAAGCTTAAAATAATCAATCTCAATAACAGAAATCAATCGAGAGAAAAATGCATAGCGTTATATTCCGCAAATCAGTCAAACAAAACATCCATTGGTCGATGTTCCTAAGCAAAGAGAGATGCAAATTCGTACTTGGCGAATGGGAAACGTACCACATTCGAGGAACTCGTGCTTCGAACCAGAATGGTTATCGTTGCCAGTGCTTTTGAATTTGTCCATATACTTCCCGGCGACAGATTCCGTGAGCTCATCTTCTTCCTTGAAATCGAAAACTTCAAGACCCCTACGCGGAGAGCTCCTCATCGGAAAGGCTAACAGTTTCGAATCGGAACTCTTGACCTGTGGCACAACAGGTAGGGCATACGATTTGTCGAAATCGTTTGTGAAATCGGTGAGATTTAGGGCTTGAAGAGAGAGGAGAGAGAGAGAGAGAGAGAGAGAGAGAGAGTTAAGCTGTAGGTATTCAGGGCACGCTGCACGCTACTGTAAACGACCAATTAGAGGGAAACAATTGTTCCAAAAGTGAATTGGATTTGCAAGGCCATTGACGGTAGCTTCATTCGTGATGAGAGAGCGTGAACTCTACACGCTTTGCACTGCTTAAGCCTTTTTATTGGCTTTCTGCATCTAAGCTGAAGAGCGTGGCTTCCACGCTATGCTGGTGTTCCCGATTATTTGCTTCTCCTGTATTTATTTGCTTATTTATATTTTGGTCAAAACTCCCTTCTTCTTTCTCTATTTTTTTTTTTTTTTTTGATAGAACTTCTTCTTTCTCTATTGCTTCTTTATTTTTACTGTAAAAGCGTATTAAAAAATAACAACATTCTTAACGTTTACACTCCAGTAATTAAAAAATAATAATGTAAATTAATTTTTTATTAAATAATAATAAAATTCACTTTTTACTGAAAAATAAAAAACAAAATAATAATATTTCATTTAATAAAAGCTTATGAGGTGTTGATTGAGAGAATATCTTCTATAAAATAGTGGTTTTACAATATCAAATAAATTTTAGATAAAAAGTTAAAAACAAGAGCCTAAGTCCATAGCGATTCTGAGTGTAGGTTTTGATAACCCTGGCCACACCTCCGTGGTGTTCATATTCAGTTCTTCTTCTTTCACACAATGGAAGAGTGTACCCAGTTGCAACCGATTAGTAATGCTCCACAACTGAAACTAATAGCCGATGCAGAGAATGCTACATGATTATCACAGATACGTTTGGTAGGAAAGATTATGTCCGAGAAACATTTCAAGAGCAATGTGGTTCAATCTATCATTCGTAGAGTTTGGTTCACTAATGATTTGTGTCCTTGGTCCATAGATGGTACTCACTTAGTTGTATGGGAGTGGAAGCCGGAGCTATCCTATGAAGATCTTAACTTCAGCTTCTCATCTTTTTGGGTCCAAATCTATGGGCTCCCCCTGCAGTTTATGAGCAGGGAAAACGCAATTACGATTGGAGGGTTATTCTAGAAAGTCCTGCATTGTGAATATTCATCCAGGGTGAATGTCATAGGGATGAAGTATATGCGATTACAAGTTGAAGTTGATATTACTAAGCCCCTTCTGATAGGTTTCTTTCACAAGATTGATCATGGAGGAACTTGGATACAGTTTGCTTATGAACGTCTAGCAGAATTTTATTATGTGTGTGGGCACATTGGTCATGGAAAAAATTCATGTCAGTTCTTAAATACAACCATGCCCAGTACGGAACCGAGTTAGTATGGACCTTGGATACGAGCTGAAACGAATGATTTAGCGACTGTCCGAGAAGGTCACTTTTCGAGAGGGGGTGAAGTTACAAGGGGAGAATTGGATGACTCTTTATCGGACGAGGCAACAACAATCCTTAAGCGGAGAAAGGTCCCGATAACAATGACAGGAAAAATTCAAACGAGTTAACATTTGAGTCTAGGGAGGAAGATGAGAGGAATCGGGCGAGCTCAGATGTAGGAGATTCTACTGTAGATCTACAAGGTCTACAGGGTGAGGGAAACGGTTCTATGAAATAACCAGTGGCGGATCAACACATGGCTCAACCTTTCAGTCCTGTGGATCAGACGAAGGGGCATTCTGTCACATTTTTTCAGTACTCAAATGTTACCGTGTTAGGGAAGGATTTTGAATTAAACAACAGCCGAGCTTTTTCCCTCCCTTTCTCCACAAAAGCCGAAAAGCAGGTTGAACTATGGTTAGGCCCTGGAGCCGAGTCTCAAGGGATGGACTTAGCATAGCATAGTATTGTGGGCCCACCTCTCAACCTCTCAGGTCCTGTCACAAGAAAACAAGCTGGAAAAAGAAAACGTGAAGCCCACAGGTCACCTTGCAAAACATCTTACACTCAGAAAAGGACTGGGCTTCTTATTAAAGATGCTGCGACTACAAATGGAACATGTAACGAGTTACACTACTTGGCTCAACCAGAGAGACTTATGGAACCAAAGTAGAGAGAATCTCTTCTTCCCATAAGTGTTGGTTTCAACTAGGCAGGTACACTTTCACTTTCACCCAAGATTAAAATTAAAGATTTAGCAAGGAGTGGGCAGAGCCCGGGAAGTTTCTTGGGATGAAATGTGAAGGCAAGCGAGATTGTGGCTTCGGGTAACATCATGGCTGAGAAGGTAGGCCTTATCAAGCCCCCCACCTCGCCATGAATGTTATCTTATGGAATTATCGAAGTCTGGGAAAAGCCTCGGCAGTGCAAGGACTGAAAAGCCTTGTTAAAAATTCTGTCCTAGTGGGGTTATTTCTAATGAAAACTAAGTCTGATGTCAGTAGAATGGATAAAATAGCTAAAGTATTACCTTTTGATCACGCTGAGTTTGTGGAAGCTAATGGAAAAGCTGGAGGTCTAGCACTTCTGTGGAGCTCCAAAGTAGACTGGGGGCGTTAATGTTACTCTCTTTAATGGTTAAGTTTGTAGTTGCTGGTTTTGCTATTGTCCAGACCGGAGAAGTTTAAGAGAGGGTTTTTGGGAAGAGCTGGCCAACGTAGTTAGATCAAGTAGTAGTATCTGAATGTGCATGGGAGATTTTAATGACATTACTGGCCAAGCATAAAAAGCAGGGGGAAGGAAGGTAACAGAAAAGTCGCACTTTTTTCTGAAGAATTTTATGATAGATATGGGAGCTTTGGATCTGGGATTTTCTGGCAGTCTTTACACTTGGTGCAACAGAAGATGGGGGAGTGCAAATATAAAGAAGAGGCTGGATAAAGTCATAGCCAGTCCAGATTGGAGGATTACTTTTAATAAAGCTGGGGTCATCCATCTTCCGTCGGCTGGTTCCAATCACTTGCCGATTAAGCTTTCCTTTATCCAAGATCATTTGTCCCTCCCTAAACCGTTTCGATTCATGGAAGCTTGGACTTGGGAGCCAGCCTGCGAGAAGGTTATCAAGGAAGCTTGGAAATTTAATTCACGATTTACAGGTAGAGCGCCTCTCTGTATCAGATTAAAAAACACAACCAAAGCCTTGCGAGCTTGGAATAAGAACAGTTTCAGTTTTTGCCAATCGAGGATCAAGGATCTGGAGATTCAACTTTCTCAGCTTTTCAATCTTCCCCCCTTGGAAGAGAATATAAAAAATCAACAGGCTTTACAAGTTAAAATTGATAAGTGGAAGCTTAAAATTGAGATAACTTGGAGATAGAAATCCCGAGAGATGTGGCTCAAAATGGGTGATCGAAACTCCAAATTCTTTCATGCTTTGACTGTGGCCAAGAGAAAACGAAATTTGATTGCAGCTATCAAAGATGATAATGGAGAGTGGTTGGATTCCAAACAGGCCATTGGAATGTTCCTCACCAAAAAATACATAGAGTTATACAAATTGGAGCCTGTAGCTTACTGTGACTGTTTGGATGAGTTAATAATAGGAGGTGTTACTGAGGCCGACAATGCGAGGATTGACATTATTCGCACGACAGATGAAATTCTAAAAATAGTTAAGAGCATGCATCCCATTAAAGCTCCCGGGCCAAATGGGATGCCTGCTATTTTCTTCCAAGCTTATTGGACTACGGTTGGGAAAGCAATAATCGAGATGATTCAAAATGCTTTCAGGACAGTAACCATTCCGAGAGAGGTTAACAGGACTTTCATTGTTACAATCCCTAAAGCAAGTCAAATCTCCTCCTTCAACCACCTTCAACCTATTAGCCTTTGTAATACTACCTACAAAATCTTATCCAAGCTGCTGGTGGAACGTTTGAGACCTGTCATGGACAATTAGTTTCTCCTTTCCAAGCAGCTTTCATTCCAGGTAAGTGGATTGGTGAAAATTCAATTTTAGCCGATGAGATCATACACACAATGAAAAAAAGTAGACATGGAAATGGATTAGTTAGGGTCAAATTGGATATGTTAAAAGCATACGATCGTGTGGATTAGGGAATGCTAACGAGGATGCTTTCCAAATTTGGCTTCTCTCATAAATTGGTGGACCTCGTCTTAAGATGCATCTCTTCAGATAGTGTAGAGCTACTTCTAAATGGCAGTGTATTCAGAAGAGTGGAAGTGGAAAAGGACATTATATAAGGGGACCCATTGTCCCTGTTTCTTTTTATTCTCTATTCCGAGTTACTGTCCAAAATGCTCTTGATTCTACAAAAAGATGGAAAAATTTATGGCATTAAAATTGGCCGTACAAGTCCTTCTATTTCTCATCTCTTTTTTGCAGGCGATATACTTCTTTTTTGTAGGGCAAACACTGAAGAAATTACTCAACTTAAGGATTATCTGCATCAATACTGCACCTAGATGGGATAGAAAATCAATGCAAGCAAATCCGGTTGCTTCTTTTCTAAAAACACTCCGATCAATATCAAGGCTAACATTAGAAAAATTCTGGAGTTGAAAGAATTACCAAGAGATGCCGAATACCTTGGCAATCCTCTCTTCATCGGCAGGAACCACTCTAAGGCCTTTGATGACCTTAGACAGAAAGTTGAAGATAAACTTCAAGGTTGGAAATCCAAACTTCTCTCACAAACTAGTTGGTACACTCTCATTAAGTCGGTGGTTAGCTCCATTCCTCTATATGCCGTGTCTGCTGTGAAGCTTCCTGACAAATGGTGTCGGGAGCTAGAGAGTCTTGCTTGCAAGTTTCTATGGGGGGGTAATCATAGCAGTCGACATTCATTCCCATATCCTGATCAAGATTATGCAAAGCCAAAGTTGATGGAGGGCTTGGGCCTCGAAAATTAAAAGACATGAATTTGGCCTTGCTAAGTAAATTGAGCTGGTTTTTAGCTTCTGACTCCCCGAAATTATGGGTTCAAGCTATTAAGTCCAAATATTTAGCCGGTAGTGGTTTCTTGAGGTGTAGGAAGAGAAAGAATAGTTCTTGGACATGGAATAGCATTCTTCTTTCGAGAAAGCTTATTATGAGTGGCCTTTGCTATAGAGTAGGCAAAGGCGATCAAATTAGCATTTGGGAAGATCCATGGGTTCCAAACAATCCCAATTTTAAGACAATACCGAAAACAGAGAAAGCTCTCCTTATGCACGGCATGGTGAACACTCTCAGATCAGAGAATGGTAACTGGGACATGAGTTTACTCAACTCTCTCTTTGATGCAGAAACTGTGCAGAATATTTGTAAAATACCTCAAACAAATGCAAATCTGAACAACAAACTGATTTGGAAGGGGAATTCCAATGGTAAATTCTCTGTTAAGTCAGCATATAATTTGGAGTATTGTTCAAATATATTAGGCTCTAATTGGTGGAAGCATTTGTGGGAGTCTAAGCTACATGAGAGGCTAAAATTCATTTTATGGAAACTAGCAAATCTCGGTCTCACGACTGCTTCAAACATGACCACTTAGAATATGGTGGTTGTGAGTACAAAATTTGTGCATGGCTGTGAATGTGTTGACATGGAAAACCATTTGTTTTTTCACTGCCACATTGCCAGAGTAGTATGGTTTGCCACGCCTTAGGGCATAAAATGGAACCGTTACATCGAATGCCCTCTCCAAGAGAAATTGGAGCTTATAGCCAACCTTATAGGGTTTCTCCTAGTTCATTCAGAGGACAAGGAGTAGTTTTTTCTGGCTGCCTCACTCATTTTGGACCATCTGTGGAGGTTAAGAAACCAAGTCATTCATGAAAAGTATCCTGTCTGTCTCAAACACACTCTGTTCTCTTTACAAAAAAGGTTTTAAGAGACAAAAGCTGCAAAAGACAATACTTATAATGGAGCCTCGGATAGCTATTAAAGCCTCATGCACTGACACAAACCTCCCACGCATGTGGTGAAAGTTAACTCAGATGCTGTAGTAAAAGGTGGAGCTAGTGCTGTCGGATTGGTGGCTAGAGATCATCGGGGCCAAGTGCTCACCATTAAGGCTGTTCAACTTTAGTCAGACATTCCTGAGTTAGCGGAGGCTTATGGGATCCTACAGGGCCTCATCATGGCAAAAGAAGAAGGGTGGCTAAGGGTTTGGTGCGAGTTTGACGCTAAAAACCTCACCTCTCACCTATCATATAATGATCCTCGATCTTGTCACTGGCAATGGAGGGAGTAATTAACGAGATTCGTCAACTGATATCATATTTCCAGGAAGCGAGGTTCCTGTGGGTTCCTAGAAATACAAACTTTATGGCTCATTTTATCAGGAACTAGTGTTTGTATAATGGCTGTTTTGGCAGTCTGCTTTTTAATTCTCTTCTGTCTAGTTTTGCCTCTTTTGTATCCCAGAAGGCTAGGTGTGAACCCACTTCCTTTTTGTAGGCTTCTGCCTGGGATCCTTTTGGTTTATAAAACACGAGTTCAACAAAATATATATATATACATATATATCAAATAAATTTTATACAATTTCATAAATACGAAATTACTAAAGTATCCATCATTAATTAATTGAAAAAAGAAACCCTCTTGCTTTTGCCCTTCTTCCATCAGGTGCTTTTTCTCTACAATTGTTCATTCTTATGTTTTTCCCTTAGAGTTGGGATGTTTCAAAAGTAGAAGCAGAAAGCAAATTAACTCAAGGCGAACAAAAGCAGAAGGAAGAAGATCGAGTGATCTAGAAGACCCAACAGAGTTGAAAATTTTCTCCCCAACCTTATAAATCCAATCCTTCTCCTTGAAATAGTAAAAAAGTACCAAAAATAAAACTACAAAATTTTCTCCCCAACCTTGGATTAATCCATTTCGTCTCTTTGAAATAGCAAAAATGAGTCTTTTTCCTCCCTAATATTACATAAACATATGTAAAACTAGACAGTGAGCAAACCCAATTTTTGATTGCAAAATATAAATGGAATTTTTATTAAAAAAAATATAATTTGGGTGTTCTTGCAACATGGATTCTAACATTTGATTTGACAAATATTTTCCATGCTATCAGATTAAGAGGAGTATTTATATAGAATTGGCAAACAAAAACATTTTTGTGCAAGGATAGGTGATCATGGCATGGGGATTGTTTAGCCTAATTTTGTAATACTACAAACACATTTCAATAAGGGTATTTTGGGAATTTAAAAAGCACGGGATTGCAAAAAGAACTTTATGCGGTGCAACTAGCATCACTCATGATTTAATATCACCTCTAGTTTTATCCCATCATTTTTTTCCCAAGTTATCATTTTAGTTACTTTTATGATTTTGATTTAATCTTAATTTATGAAAATGCCCATATTTTCTATCTTTTTCTTTCTTTTCAGACTTAGATCTAAGGCTTTTTTAGAAATTCATTTAACAACTCTAAAATGATTTAATATCACCTCTAGTTTTATCATATTATTTTCTTTTTCCAAATTATCATTTTAGTTACTTTTATGATTTTAATTTTATGTTAATTTAGGAAAATGCCCATACTTTCTATCTTCTTCTTTCTTTTCAAACATACTTTTTTAGAAACTCATATAACAACCAACTACTATTACTGTCAAAGAACAACGATTAGTGTTGAGCTTGTTCTTTTTTATCTTTTTTTTTTTATTTGGAAAGTTTCTTCAATAATTTTTTAGATTTCAAACTTATTGCTCTCCTACCAAAATCTATTGACAAAACTAATGTCAATAGCCTATAGTCAATTATTTATGGATGGGGAGGATAAATCTCAATTCTCGAAACCCCTATCTCTATTCCCTTTTAAAAATTATATGCATAGAAATTACATTTTGAAATGCTCACCAAATTTGTTAAAATCCTCCATCTTGGCTTATCAAATGAAAACCACCATCAAGAATTCCACTATCACCATGTAAAAATAGAAGGAGCTTAAGAAGCGAGTCCATTGGAGTTGAAGTTTTGCTCCTCTTGAGATTATCCACCAATCTCATAGTAATCGTCAATAATTGCTTGCTATAGCTAAAAGGTAAAAAGAATAAAACTCTAGAATGGACAACTAAAACATTTACCTTTTTTTTTATTTACTTTTCTACAAAAGTTTACCCTTTTAGGAAAAAAAAATTGAAAGGTAAACTGGAAGTTTTTAAATGACATGGCAAACTTAGTATATGGCATTAAACTATGTTTAATTTTAACAGATGGCATTTAATTATTTGGAGTGATACTAGATTAGCTGGTACCACCGTTTCATAAAAGATGTCTCGTTCATTGGTTCAAA
Organism: Ziziphus jujuba; assembly: GCF_031755915.1. Classification (NCBI taxonomy): domain Eukaryota; kingdom Viridiplantae; phylum Streptophyta; class Magnoliopsida; order Rosales; family Rhamnaceae; genus Ziziphus; species Ziziphus jujuba. Next base: position 19,473,695 of record NC_083383.1, on the reverse strand, counting down.
CCTAGATCAATTTTTTTAATTTTGCATTCAATCCAATCCACTATAAATCAATTTGGATCATATTGGGTAATTAGTTGAGCTTTTAATTGGATTTGATCAGATATTAAACTAACTTGGTTAATTTTGCTTTGGGCTTTTTCAATTTCTTGGGTTTTTTAAAAATTTTTGAGCTTTTTATATTGCAAATGGCCAGAAGCTTTTTTGGACTTTTTGTCTTTTATTTATTAAAAGGTTAGTAACTAAATTAAAATATGCATATAAAAACAAAAATAATAAAAATAAATTATTACTTTACAACAATACTACAACTCCAAAGGATTGAGTTCACCATAACTTTACAACAATGTATTACAAAATATCATTTTAAATAACACAACAAAAATTATAACTCCATAAACCAATAGAAACTAAGTGTTAATAAGTAACTAAAATTAACTAAACTTCATTTCAATTACATTCCAAAAAAATAAAAAAGAAAGAAAGAAAGAAAAGTTGAAAGCAAAACATGAAGTCACCATTCTACCTGTACTCAAATCAACCATGAATGAAACTCCAAATTTTTTCATTCATCCATCTATTACTTTAACAAAAAAAAAAAGTCATAAGTAATAAAATAACAAACTTTGCAAGAAATTTAAGATATTTAGAAATTTAATGATAAGAGTTTATTATATTAATCAAATATCATTCAGGTATGAGTAAGTAACACATGCTAAAGCACCTATAACAAATAAACAAATTTAATTAACAATATTAATATGATTTTATGACAAGAGCTTCCCATAATAATGTAACAAAAATAATAGATCAATTTAGATGCTAATAATTAATTTTAAGAAAATAATAATTACCGGCAACAACTTCTTTAATGTCCTCTACAACTTCATCAAGATTTTTAAAGATAAAGCACTTCTAAATGGACCAATAATACGACTAGTTATCCTAAATGCAGATTTATTGATACAAACCTAGGTCGACTTGCTCCTAAACTTGTATTATATTAGCCTGAAGTTTTAATGGTCACCTTAATCCCTAATCAACTTGTGTTTAAAAACCTTGGTATATGATGAAGATGCCACAATAGGTGATGGATGTCCTATTGATAAGTTAAACTATAACACTTGATTTCTATTTAATGTCTTAGGTGTTCAAAGAGAAAAAAAAGAATTCTTTCTCACAAATATTTTTCTGTATGAATGATCTACTTAATATTATTGAGAAAATTAGCCTTAAATAAGTTTGAAGTCATAAACAAAAACCCTAAAACACAATAGGAAAATCGGCTATAGGTGTAGAAACTATAGTGTGGCCGAATTCCTTTACTTTTCGAATCTAAATTGGTTTAATTAATTCCTTTATTTTGAAATAAGAAATAATTAATTTACGATAAAAATAATAAAATTCTAACTTTCCTAAAGTAATTTGACCAACAAATAAATAATTATAAATCAAAATAAATTACTAATTTTCTAAAATAAAAGTCAAATTTCAGATTAGGAAACTAGTTGACTAATTTTACAACTAAGCTGTCTTTGTCCAATCACCATTTAGTTAGGCTCTAAATCAGCTCCAATATGCCATGTAGGATGCCAAATAGGATTAATATTGGTTCCCATACGTTGTCCTTGATTGGCATAAGAAAAACTTGCTTGATCCACAAGATAGGTCAAAGCTAGCACCAAAACCATGCATTTTCGGTCAAATTGAACTTCATGCACAAATGGTGGGTTTTAATTCTCTTGCTTCGGTCTTGTCATGATTTCATGGTCTCTTGGAGTGCTTAATCTCATTCGTAAGTCAACTTATTCATTCATTGTTGCCCGGAGTACAAAGAAGCACTAAAACAGCCTGCTGGATCCATTTTCGCCTTCATAACTTGGATGCATAAGGCGGGCTTTGGATCTTTGGGTATTGTCATGCCCTTTTGAGAATTAATAACACCTTGTATGAAGCTAACCAAGTTGTCCTTGAATCTCTTTGTTTATGCCCGTGTGATTGGCCCCTTCTTCAATTATATAGGATCAGTACCCCAGTGGGTAGTCGATTGTATGGATATAGGTGAATTCTCATCATTCATAAGCTACAAGTGATATAGGCAAAGCTAAAAGACCACGAGCAATCAGAGCTAATGCATTTAACTTCCATCAGTATAAAATATCAAATTTAGGATCATTCACATCTTATATGCTTCCATTAAATACCGCTCACCTTGGTTTTATTTTCCATATTCACTCTCATTCAAAAGTCTCTTTGTTGCAAGAAGTGAACAATTAATAATCATTTGCTTTTAAGCTATCAACTTATATATTACATAAAGGTTGAGATGCTTTTTAAGATGTTACATTTGCATGGTTATAAATGTAAGAATTTTCTTCGCATAAGCAATTCAAAATATTAAAATATTTTTTAATCATATAATCAACTTGCTTATTGTCATCACCATGTAAAACACTCAAACAAAATGTCAATAGATGAACCTTGTGAGGTGGATCAAGCAAGATAGCAATAATCAAGTAGAGATTTTGTCTATCATTCCCTAGTATTTGTCATATTTATTTTTCATTTTTTTAGTCATTTCACTTAAATGATCATTCTAATTGTTTATGCAATGTTATAATTGACTATGAATGAAGCAAATTTGATCTACAAACAAGTTTGATATCAAATATATAGATCCGAAAAATCTAAAAGTAGCCACATAAATTTAAAAAAAGAAAAAAAAACATGGCCATTTTTCTAATCATCCAAAATAGGAGCACCTCTTGTTTTCCCTACACAACTCTCTAAAATAGACACCATCATCATCATCCTCCAACCACTCAAATGCTTTTGAAATTCTTCTACCGCTTTGGATATTAAATAGGTTGAATTCCATCTAGTTGAAACGTCATTTAACAATGAAGAAAACATCATCACGTTGAGTTCTATCCATTTAATGTGTAAAATTATGTTTATTAAAAAGAAAAATTGTAACCAATTTTCTAACTTAACCAAATTATACAACACCATCTCAAATCTCCAATATAATATAAATTTTACAAGTTCAAAAATAAAATCATTACAAATGAAAATCCAAATATATAAGAAATAATCCAAAAACCTTCAAACCCAACTTATCTTTCAATCGAACCTCACTTCCAAACACGACCACCAAACTACTCTATAACTAGAAATCTAGTAGAATGATTGGAAATGAAGAGGTGACTATGGATACTTCGTGAGTTTTATACACTCATACCAAAATACATGAGCTTACAATATTAAAATGACTAATATATATGTAACCACAATATGAGATACAATTGCATATGCAATAGGGTTTACGGATTTTGGTAAAACAAAAAATTTTAACTACTTAGTATATAATAAATACAAAGAATATATCAAAGAATGTTTGGCCTCAATGAATTGTTTATCTAATACACATGCCAAGAACAAAATAAAACAGTCCATATAACTAAACTTCAACTTAACTAATTGGCATAGATACTTAACACCAATTAGGAGGAAAGTAATACTACAATCAATATCATTAACATAATCATTATACCACAACTTCTTACTCCAGTATTTGGTGACCAAATCAAATTCAAATACTATACTTGTCTATCTTTAGGTGGTGATCAACTCCACTACCATATAACAATTGTGCTTGTCTCTCTAAGTGATCTGTTTCTAGTCTTTAAGTTGGTCAAATTAAGTCTAAAGATCATAAACAAATCCATATATAATAATTAAATCATATCTAGTCATACCCATATTCACATGTCATCAATTCTGCTCTAAGTTTAAGGTCTTGTTCAAAAATTAATTTCCAAAATTAGGACAATGCACTTTAAAAAATCAATTTAAGAATCACTTTTATAAAACAGGCTCATATAATATGCTCAATGCATACTTATGCATAATGCAGTATATGATTACACAAATTCTATATTTTTTACATGCATATACAACACATCCAAAGTGGCATTTTCCAAATTTAGCAATAGTAATAATATAAATTGCAAATAAGGAAGTGTATATTGAAACTATACGTGTCATATACGTATTCTATATGATATGCTCATGATGCATGAATGTAATACTTTAACATATACGCATATTCAAAAAAACAAAAAAGGTTTGAAAAAAATCCCATTCACAGTATAGTTCTTGTAGCTTTAGTTCTGGTATGTTCCTTCGTTCCAATCTTATTTAATTGCTCCACTATCCTTAGCCAAAAATTTCAACTTGGTTAATACCCCGATTTAAGAATTCAAATTAATTTATTCAATAATCTTAATCGTCATCCAAACAAAACCATACCAGTTCAAACTATAACCACCATCACAAAACTAACCATACAAGTTCAAACTATCACCACCATCACAAAATTAATATTTACAATTCACCAAACAACTCTAACCAACAATTCCAATTCATTAACATAATCCCATTAAACTTAAGTCCAATAGATTATCCAACCATTTTTCTCATCCTCAAAAATCAAGTAATAAACCAATTAATGCTTTTATTCAAAATAAGCTTAACCTTAAGAATTAATTATTAAAGTCTAATTGCAAGATCCAATTGAAATAAGCTTATCTATCCAACTTCAATTCAAGAAAAATAATTTTCTTAACCTCATTATTCAATTCCAAAAGTTCTATAATTGAGAAAAATCAACTTAACTTTATAAAAGTAAATTAAGTTCCTAAAAATCTTCCAATATTCAAGTTGAAATTAAACTCAACCTTTTAAACACATTTAATCAATATTTTTCAAAAGTCTCTCAAAAACTCAGAAATTTAACTTTAATTATAAAAATGAATTTTAATTTCCTTTGCAATTTACTCAAACTAAAAACAATAAAATAAATTCTTTTTTTAAATCCTTCCAAAACCAATCGGCCAAACTTAATACAACATCAATTTCATTTTTAGAAATCCCAATTCTCCAAAATTTCTAACAAATTCAATTTTCTAAAATTCCAATAAATTAAATATACACCCTTAACCTTAAAACATACATAAAATAATTAAGTTCAAATTCCATAAACATACTAAACCTCAAAAAAAAAATATATATATATATATTTGCAAAACCACGTGCCTTATATGAAATTCAAATAATATTAAACTTAACCTTAGCAATTTAATTGTTCATATTCGTCCAAAAAATTAAAACATTTCTATTTAACCCAAAATCCTTGAAACATAATCCTTTCAAAACCAAATAAATTCCATTAAATTAATATATCAAACTTTGTGAAATTTAAACATATAATTTTTAACCTCAAAATACTTTTAAAAACAAATTCCAAGCACCAAAAATTCTATTAAATCCAAAAATTTATCTTTGATAAATTCTGAAACATAAATCTCAACCTAAAAAATGTACATGAATGTTAGAAACCAAAATTTAATTTCAAAATAATCACCAAAATTACAATCCACATACCAATTTAACATGCTAAACTAAAATTATCGTCAATTTAAATATCCAAACCCCCAACATCAAAGGAATATAACCACTAAAATTCAATCCAAACTCCAACAATAGTAATAATTCAAATTTCCAACTTTAATAATATCAAAAATCCAAAATTATTTTTCAAAATATAATTATCAACACGAAGGATTTATATGCATGTCAAAAATTCAAGTTTTGTAAACCAAAAATAACACTTAAGCTTAAAATCCATCATCATTACCAATCCAACATTTTGGCATCTACATATATATATACAAGCTTTACCAACAAAAATAAATCCAAGTTTCAAACTCCCATTAAATTCAATATGCAATTCCAAATTCGTCAAAGTACAAGTACAAACTCATAATGCAACCACAAAGTCTCAAGAATACTTCATCATCAATTTAACAAACATGTAACCATACATTAGACTCTAGTCATTGGCTTCTTGAACTTCAAAGATCTTCCACGTGCAATTAAAGATCTAAATTCCAAATTAAATACCCAAAATCATAAATCAATTTCCAAACCACAAATCTAAAGAACAAATGGCGAGTTTTTAAAATTTACCAAGTCATTTTAAATTCATAAATTTTGTTTAAAAGCTATACAATTTTCGACATGCAAATAGAAAAATCTAAAAGATAGTGATGTTAATGATGAACTAAAAGAGATGGTGGCGATGTTGGGAGCCCATGGTGTGGGAAGATGAAAAATGAGGGTAGAAAGTGAATTAAATGAGTGTTTTTTTTTTGGTTTTTTTAAGAAGAGAAAAAAAAAAAAGAAATGAAAAGAAAGAAAATCAAAGAATAAGAGAAGGAAGTCTCAGCCTTGGAGAAGAAAATGACAAAAATGAGTGTTTTTGGTAGTGGTTGGGACTATATAAACACAAAGTTGATTTGGACAATTCCATAATTTCAAAGGTTTGGACAATTCTATAATTTTAAAGGATTTTAAAGCTTAAAAGTCCAAAATACTTTTGTAGATCTTATATAAAAACAAAAAAGATAACGGTATAATGGAAATTTCAAATGATTTTAAAAGTTCAAATACTAAAGTATTCTAAACAATGTAATCCCACTTATGGGTCTTTTCCACGACTTTTGTACTCCCAAAAATGTCCTTAGACAAAACATTTAATTCTCCAACCAAATATTATATATATAAATATGTCACATGGCAATTTTTAAAAATTTGGAATTAAAACAAATTTCTATTACTTAAATAAATAATCAGGCATATATATATACATGCATATATATACATATTAAATCACAAGAGCACATTTTTCTTCAAAAAATAAATTTTGTAATCCTCAAAAATAATATTATTGAAAAAAAATAAATCACATCACTTTCCTTGGAATCTATTCTAAGAGGATTAAAAATATTCAAGTACCATAAAAAATTTTCTTAAAGAAATAAAATTATGAAAATTTGGGATGTTACAAAAATCTTTTGGAGTTGCATTAGAAAATATATATATATATTAATATATGTAATCTTGGACTCTTTCATTATTCATATTGTTTGAGAATAATGAAAAAAAAAGTTGTTCAAAAAATAAAAGAACAATGAAGAAAACAATACAGCTAAAGATGACTTCGAATGTGGTATGCTTTCAGAAGAACAATGAAATTATATAATAAAATGAAATTTTAAAATAAAACTATAGAATGACTAAAATTGCTATAATTCATGATAACTTCCATCCAAAGCACCATTGCGAATCTAATACATCCATTTTTCAATAACAAAAAGTATCTCTGTTCCTCTTTACACCATATGTTTATAATATTTTAAAAAGATATATTTCAAATAGAAAATAAAGATATACCATAGCTAAACGATGGTGATGTGGAGCTAAAGCAGATTTGGAGCTGGGCAACGTCAATCTGGAATAAAATTATGAGTTGGGTGATGTTAATGTAAAGTTAGGCAATGAAATTAAGGAAGGGGGTTGCATGATGAAATTGGAGAAGGAGGACAAAATCGATGATATCGATTTGAAAAAGGGCGAATGATGAAGGAAGGATGACAGATGACAAAGGAGATGGAACGGAATTGGGGAATGAGGATTTGTTTTGGCCTTTTTATTATTTTTTGATGGTATGAAGAAAACGGCGAAGAAGTGAGTATTTATTACCTTAACATAGATTTTATTCTATATGACCTACATTAAAATGGTGGCTACACCAATAGAAGAAAGCCATATATAAATATGTTATTTAAATGTTTTATAACTATATCGGTTTGGTCTGATTTGGTTAGGGTTGGTTTTTTAACTACAAAAACCAATCTAAACCAAACCAAATTAGTTTTGTAAACATTCCAACTAGACCAATCCAATTAAAAGTCTGTCAATGAATCCAATTATATTGGATTAGATCAGTTTGATTGTTTTTTTAAACACCTCGACTAAGGTCCGAGTACTTTTTATTAGAGGATCCAAACCAAAAATGGCAATGCTGAATATACTATTGATTTTGGCAATACCAAAATTTAACATCACTTATTAGAGACACCAAATAGGAGGAGTTATATTATACTTTAGGAATGACATATGCCAAAATTTCATGCCATTGAAAATGCTCTAATATATAAAATAATAATTAGGGTTGTAAATAATATGAGTTTAGCAGACTAGTAGCATTCTAAAGTTGGGCTCATATGATTTTATAAGTATTCAAGTACGACTCAAGTTTATAAAATTTTGATATAATTTACGCAAGCTTGGCTTGCCTTGTTCATGAAAACGTGGAGTTGACATCAACTTGACTTGTTACAATATAAAATATTAAAAACGTAAATATTTTATTTTTCTTAAAATAAAAATTTTGATATCAATAATTAGTAAATTCCACTTATTCTATTAATTTATTATAAAATTAGTTTTATTTGAAAAAGTTTATAAATTTAAAACACAAAAAGTATTGTTTATGTATTATAAATATTCAATGTGTTTAAATTAATAATTAAAATTTAACACATACAATTAACAAATTTGACTATATATATATTTTTACTGAATAACAAATTTGAGCTACTTACGAACTTGAATTATTGTTTAAAATCAGATTGAAATTTTCATTTCTTGTTTAAGTTGGCTCTTTTTTTATTTTTTTGGTACAAATCAAACTAAAGCCAGTTAAAATTGAGCCAAATTTGAGTTAATAATGAGCTACTCGAGCCTATTTGAAGTTGCATTAATTGTATTCATATTTTTTGGTTCACTCTAAAAATGATTGAAAATACACCTTTAGGTATATGATTTAAATCTTAACCTTGGTTAAATTCCCCTTCCTAGTTGTAATATTTGAAATGTTGATAAAAATACATATAAAATTATAAAAAGTTATGATCTTAAAGAAATTATTTATTTATAAATAATTTATTAATAAATAAATATTTATTAATTAATAGATAAAAAATATCTATTAATTTAATAACAATTTTATATTTTTAGTAGTTCTTTCTTACTTAGAGATACGATTGCATGTATGATAATAACTGTCGATGTGCAAATTTACTCACCTAAATCTACATGAAAATCTCCTAAACTTTGATCATAACCTACAAAAACAACATGAACATAAAGAATCTTGGGGCATTGGTAGAATGCCAATCAAAGATGCTTTAATGTTCAAATTAGTAATGTATATGAGTTTTATTCTAGGTTTAATGATATTGTAGGATCCAAATATCTAAATAATTAATAGTAACCAAGTAAATTCAAAATTTTTTATAAAATTCTTTTATTTCTAGGATGAAGATATTATAAAGTGCTTCCGTGTTAGAATTTACAAATTTTCCTCTATTTGTCGCAAGTGCTTGTCTTTTGCATTTTTGCACTAGGAATTTGTGGTTGCTTTTAGCACGGTATTTCTTCCCCATTGTAAACAATTGAAGCTCCAAAAACTATTCTTTAGCAACAAACAAGCTATCGACTAAAAAAAAAAAAATCTTTAATTAACTTGAGCACCTAATCAAAAATTCACTTTCGAACTTCTCTTAATCAATCAATCAAACACCTAGTGTGCACAATTTTCCACGCTTTTCAAACAAGCCATTTCAATTCTTAAGCACCACCCAAATTACAATATTCAACAAGACATAGACTTTTAATAAATCACAAATACTTAAATAACAATAAATAACCACCCAACTTCTCAAAAATTCTTCAAGAACAGAAATATCACAATTTCTCCAACTCCCTTGAAATTCAAGACTTAGAGGAGGCACTTACTTGGTCAATTTAATACCAACAAGGCTTTACTAGATGAAATTTCCATGCCCAAATAGCTTCCTCAAAGATTGAAAAAGTTTCTTCAAAGATTTTTGAGAAAGATAATAGAGAATAATCATCCTAAATAACTCCTTTAATTCTCAATCTTGAAAGATAATTCTTGAAACCTGCAAACTAAAAGTGTAATTTTTGAGTTTAGAAATGAAATTTTGTTTTTAGATTGTAGTTTTGGAGTGAATATTTGAAGGTTTGAAGTGTTTAGAGAGGACGTGGAAGAAATATTAAGTTTAAAGAACAAAAATGAGTATGCAAGTGAAAAGAGGTAGAATTCAACATTTACAACAAGGTTGGAGTGTATACTCCTTAAATTGGTGTGTACAAATCATAGTTGGAAAATTCAAGGTTTACATGTCCATGCTAAAAAAAATATGTGCATGCCCTGCTTATAGCCGAATGTTCTCTTTTGGCATCTTCTTGGCGTGTGCTCGCCTTGCTTGCATATGCATGCCTTTGCTTCATAAGCTTTATTGGAAATAGCTGATGCGTGGCATGTGCTGCCCTTAATTGAAAGTATACACACCATATGCTGGCCAAATGTTTCAGATCTTAGAGTGTGCATGCCTAAAACTCCAATCCTTGCTCCTCTATGACATAAACTTCAAATCCCTAAACTAAACTTTCATTTTTCATGATTCGTCACTTTTTGTGTCATCAAAAAATTCCTTAACCCGATACTCAAGCACCCAAATGATTAAATTTATGAAGAAACAAAACAAAAAAAAGTGACAAAGCTTGAAAACCAAATTGGTTTACTCAAAAGTCAACTTGAACTTCAAGAAACACTGAAAGTTAATTAGAAACTACAAAAATGATTTAAAATTAAATAAGAAAGAGTTAGAAATGCTTGGGTTGCACCTAAGAAGCATTTGGTTTAATGCCTCTAGCTAGATGGTACTCTTTAGCGAACACAACGAAACTCTGACTAAGAATCTTAAACTTTAAACTCCACTTTTTAACAAATCACTTGATCTTTTTTGCATGCACTAAAAATAAGCCTTCATTGTCTCCTTCAGGCTCCAAGTATCCTTGAGAGGGTACATTCTTGATTGTGAAAATTCCTAAATTCTTAGAATTAGCATACAACACATTTGATGAACAAACATTCACAATTCAAACTTTAGACGTGGAAAAAGCTTCAAACTTGCTCTTATCTTGTTCTACTTACTTTTTTGAGAATTTTCCTTCAAACCTTAATTCCATGGATGATCTTAACCTTATAATTCTTTATCTTCTCATGATCATTCTCTAGAGTTGAATCTCCTAAACTTTTATTAAGTCCTTCACTAAAGCTCAAACCATGAAATACAAGTTTCATCAAAGCATCAACAGCTCTTACAAGATTGCGTATCATCTGGTAGTTCTAGATTATGAGAGATATCAAATTTTCCTCCTTATTATCCACTGTAAGTATGAGCTTCCCATGTAAAACTTTATAAGTGCCTTCCCAGTTGCTAGAAAAAGTTAGTCATAAGTAAATGGGCACCTCTTGCTTTTTTTTCATGTCTAAAACCACAAAAACAACCAGGAACATGAATTTCCCAACTTTTACGAGCACATCTTTAATAACTCCATAAGGAAATGTAACGGATCTATCTATTATTCGGAGAGTAAAGTTACTGGGCTTCACTTCTGATAATAGAGTTTCTTAAGCATCGAAAAAGGAATGAGATTGATGTTAGCTCTAAGATCACACAATGTCCGTTTGAACTTATAATCACCAAATAATGCACAGGATAGTAAAACTACCTAGGTCTTTAAGCTTTTAGGGTAACTCGTTATTAAGAATGACATTACACTCATTTGTTAATATAACTATCTTATGCTCCTTTAACCTCTTTTTCTTGGGCATGATCTCCTAAAAAAAATTTACATAGTTAAGAATTTTCTCCAAATCTTTTGGTAGAAGGAATATTGATGCAAATAGTTTTAAACATATTAAAAAACTTAGGTAATTAGAAGTCAAGCTCTTTCTTTTGGAACCATTGAGGGTAATGAAGATGTGGAGTAATTAAAGGTGGATTGTCTAAAAAAGAAATCATAGACATACTTTAGGAACCCCTTTCTTCTTCACTTCCACACTTGACTTCCGTTCACCATTAGGACGCCACAATAAGTGATGGATGTCTTATTGATAAGTCAAAATTAAAATACGCATTCACTAATGGTGTTTTAGGTGTTCAAAAGAACAAAGAGAATTCAATCTCACAAATAATTTTCTGTATAAAATTCAAGCTTCATCATTATCGGAGTCCAACTCACCATTGTCTTTCAACACCATGATTCTTCAGTTTGGGCATTGGTTGGCAATATGTCCTCGACCCTGGCACTTAAAGCAAACAATATCTCTAGTCCTTGAATGTTTAATATCAGATTTACGTTCAGATTTGTGTGCTTGAACAAGATCGACTTTATTATCTTTCCTTGGCCGAATAACACTCCATTCAACTTGATTCGGTTTTATCCTTGGCTCGAACATGGAATTGCTTTTCCAACTAGTTGAATTTATCCACTCGCTGTTTGAAACCCCTCTAAACCATGAACCTACACCCCTCCTCTTGAATTGATGCTCCAATTTAATAGCCACATGTAACATCTCCTCCAATTCTACATATTGTTGCAATTCTAGTTGGTTGGCTATCTCATGATTCAAACCACCAAGGAACCTAGCCATGGTTGCTTCTCTATCCTCATTCATGATTAATATTATCATAAGCATCTCCATTTCTTTGTAATAATCCTCCATGGATCTACTTCCTGGAGATAGGGATTGAAACCTTTCATGCAGCAACCTATGATAATGTGATGGTACAGATCATTTCCTTATGGCTCCTTTCATTTGTCGCCATGTAGTGATAAAGTTATCACCGACTCTCCTTCGGGTGTTTTGCTCATTGGTCCACCATTGGAGTGCATAATGACCAAACTCCATTGCTGCCAACTTCACATTCTTGGCCTCCGAATAATTATAACAATAAAAAATCATCTCTATTCTCTCCTCCCATTCCAAATAAGCTTCCGGATCACTTTTTCCCATGAAAGGTGGAATGTTTACCTTGATGTTCCTAAGATTATCATCTTCATTCATTGTTGGTCTCACGGATTGGCCTTTCTTGAGGTTCAAAATTTTCATCAAACCCCTCCTCCAAGTCATCTCCGTAGTTACTTCCCCCGAATTCCTCTCTCGGCCTCCCTCGACCTCCTCGACCTCGACCTTATCCTTCATGAGCATCAAACCTTATATTCGGCACTCCTTGGGATGCTTCTAACTTGTCCATCCTTTGATTTAAATAGTCAAATTAAGTATTCATCCGCTGTAATTGCTCCAAGACAACCCTCATGTCTGTTTGCTCACCACTCCCCGAAGCTTGGGAACCACCATGGAATTATACGGACTCTTCTTCATTAATTCTTAAAGGTGGATCTACTCTTCTCACCCTTGAATCTGCCATGTTAGTATAAATAATGAAAAATAAAATAAATTCTCACCAAAAGTCACTCCTTCACATGTTTCACTCAATTAATGTCTCGACACTCATGTTTTCACACTAGTTTTAGCTTTTACCCTCTTTCAAGCTCACACACTCTTGCCTTTTTCCACTCAATGAATTATCTCAAAGTTCTAATTAAAACACCCACAAAACAGCAATTAGATCACAAGTATGTTTTACTTAAACTTATCAACAAAACAGAAGCAAAAAGTAAGCAATACCGAATGAATTAACAAAACTTAGTTTTTGGTTTTCTAGGCAAAATAAAGCAAATTAATGAGAAAATTTTGAAATTTTTAAGAACTGTACCAGATGGTAAGAGATTAAGGATTCAAGAATAAAATTTAGGAAAAAGAATTTCAAGCACCAACAAGAATCAAATCGAACAAAAAGATAGAATAGTGTTGGTTGTTGTTCTTGTAATTCAAGGTTTTGTATCAAAACCTTGAACTAATTTTAATCCAATAATTTAAGCACCCAAAATTCCAAATATCTAGTAGCTAAAATAATTCTCCAGCAACTCAAAATATGTAACAAATAGCCAACAATGTAGTAGTTTAAAGACATTTCTAGCAAACACTAAATTCAACAAACCGAAAATTTTTTTTCCTTTTTTTTTTATTCGGCTTTCCTTCTTCTTCTTCTTCTTTTTTTTTTTTTTTTTTTTTTTCACTCACAGAACATAAAACAACTGTAGTAGCAAAGATCAACACTAAAAATTGCAATTCCACACCAAAAATCCACCAAACTCGTGGCCTCCAAAAAAAACAAAAGTGCAGTTTTTTTTTTTAATATTTGTTCGAATTTTCTTTTTTTTTTCTTTTTGTTTTTTTAATATATGAATGCAAATATTGAAGAATAAAACAGCAAAGAAAAATCAACAAAAACCAAATTAACAAGAACAATGATAAAAGACAACCAACAAACTAGGAAACAAAAATACGGTAGGATAAGGAAATCCTAATTCAACTAGGAATGAATTTTTTTTTTTTTTTAAGATGCAGAACGTGTATGGGATGGATGCAACCTTAACCTAATGCTAAAATTGTAGAATAGCACAAAAAAAAAAATAAAGCAAATAAAGATAGATCAAACCTGAACAAAATTTGGCTCTGATACCAAATGATACGAACCTAGGATGACTTGCTCCTAAACCCGTATTATATTAAGCCGGATCTAATTGTGTTCAAGTTTTAGCGGTCACCTCAACTCCTAACCAACCTGTGATTAGAAAATTTGGTATATCAAAGATGCCACAATAGGTGATGGAAGGCCTATTGATAAGTCAAACTAAAACACTTATTCACTAATGATGTTTTAGGTGTTCAAAAGAACGAGGAGAATTCAATCTCATAAATAATTTTCTGTCTAAAATTCAAGCTTCATTCTTATTAAAAAATAAGCCTTTAAATAGGCTACAAATTCAAGAAATAAACCCTAAAAACAAAGGAAAAACCGGCCATACAAAGTAGTTTCCTATGGTGGCCGAAATTCTCACTCCTTCCTTAATCTAATTTGGATTAATTAATTCCTTTATTTTGAATTAGGAATTAATTAATTTACAATGAAAATAATAAAATAATAAATTTTATAAACTTATTTGTCTAGTAAATAAATAAATAAAAACCAAAAAGGAATGATAATTTCCTAAAACGAAAAGTAGAATCAAATTAGAAAACTAAAACACTAGCTTTTTGACTAAGTTGACTTTGACCATTTTTTGACCAATTTGATCTCCAAATCAGCTTCAATATGTTTTTTAGGATGCCAAATAAGCTGATCATGAAGTCCACATGTTTCCCTTGCTTGGAAGAAAGAGAAAAAGCAACTCAGCACAATACAGTAAAGTCAGCACAAAATACAGTGAAAATGGGCCAAATTTACTAACTGTCCGTATAACCCCTTTTTGGAAGACTTTGAAGCTGATTTGAATTGATTCCATGTCCTCTTAGATATATGTATTGAATCCATGAAACATTGGAACCATTTTCATGCTTCTCGGCCTCCGTAATTGCACCAAAACTGCTACCTGGGTTCGTATCGGCTTCCACCACTTGTATGCTCAAGACTAGTTTTGGATCTTCGGGTATGGAAAAACCCTTTTGAATATGAATTACTCCCTGGATAAAGGTAGCAAGATTTTCCTTAAACTTTTAGCTTGGGCACTAGTGATTGGTTCAGTCTTCATCCGTATCGGGTCAGCACCCCAGCGAGTTGTCGGTTGAGCGGGTTCCGGCGGATTTGCATCAAAATGTTCACCAAAATATGAATATTTATTTTCAACAATTTTTTTATGAGACTCACCTCCATTACAACTTAGTGCCTCATAGACTTTACCATTTCTCAAAGATATTACCATAACTTCTTAGGGGTTACGTTTGATGTCACTAAGAAATGTTCCCATAAACTCATCCTTGATCTCTTTAGCAAGTTGCACAACTTGTTGCTTCATAGCCTTCATAAAATCTTTGAAATTTGAACACTGTGCTTCTATAGCATCTAACCTTGCCTTATTTTTATTAAACCTTCCTTTTGTTCCACAACAAATAAAGAAATCAAATCCTTATAAGAAGGCTTCTCATTCTTAGGCTTAGGAAATCTCAAAGGTGAATTCAATACATTCTTCTAATTTGACTAAGAGAAATGGTTTCTTTGGATTGTAAAACTTAGGCAAACTATTGTTAGGCTTAAACATGTAGCCCCCATTTTGATTGCCAAAAATTGACTCTTACACTAGCCACATTCTATGTGGACTTAGTAGACACTTGATTCAAACATCGACCTTAGCTGCCAAGCTATTAAAGGCATCTAATTTAAACACACCATTGGTTTCTTCCATATCCTTCTCTTGGTAGGTCAATTATAAGAATTAGAAGCCAACTCTTTAAGTAAAGAAAAAGCTTCTTCGATCGTTGTACTTATGAACGACCCACCACCAGAACTATCCACAATCATTCTAGTATGACCATTCAAGCCTTTAATAAGCACCTATTCATCATAACCATGTTGGGGAAACCCTTTAATAAATACTTGAGTTACTCCAAACTCTTATGAAGTGCTTTGAAGTCTTGTTGATGGAATTGACTAATTTCACTCCTTAATTGTGAAGACTCCGAAGGTGGGAAAAACTTATTCAAGAACTTCTTTGTCATATTCTCTTATAATGTAATATTACTTGATTGCAAAGTGTGTAGCCAATTCAATGCCTTGTCCCTTAATGAGAAAGGGAATAGCCTTAATTGTATAGCATCAACAATTACATCATTCATTTTGATCGTATCTACAATTTGTAAAAATATTGTGAGGTGAGTATTGAGGTCTTCACTAGCAAATCCACCGAATCAATTTTGCTAAACTAAGATGATTATAGTCGGTTTCAACTCAAAGTTCTTTGCTTGAATGCGTTGCATTTGAATACTTGATAAATGTTAAAACTAGTAGGTCAGAAATAATCTTTAATAGATTTTGGTGAAGAAGGGTTTTGCCTTTCAGTCATTGTCTCTGATTGATTACTTTAAGCTCTTCTTAAGTTGTGAAAAATTATTTTGATCTTCGGATTCAGTAGTAAAACTTAAAGACTTCTACTCCTCATAAACTACCTATACCAAGCAAAAAGAACAAAAATTAAATAAAAATAATAACAAAATTTAAACAACTCAAACAACAAAAATAAAGCTTAAACAACAAAAAATACAAACTAAAATAAAATAATGATAAAAACCTAAATTAAGATAAACTAACTTAACTCTAATATTTGCTAAAAGTCTAAAAACATTCAGTCTCCAACAATGGCTCCAAAACCTTGTATGCTTAGTTTTATATAAATATAACTTTTAAGTGCATGGTTTGTACAAGTAATAAAGTGAAAATATATCGTTTCCATGAGAATTGATGTTTTAGTACAATTTTTAACCAAAAACTAAAGATATTCACTAGGTAATTTTATCCAAGCAAATGAATTTAAATGTAAAAGCAAGGGAATACTAAATTATACTATAAAGTAACCTCTTCTTATACAATTTCAAGATAAAGAAAGCTCTACAAGCAAGTGATTACATACAAAACTCTATGAATTAAAACTCTAGGACCTTGTCACTTAGATTTATCATGTGACTCCCTAATTGGTGATTACTAAATTAATTCCAATCCAATTACTAACCAAGAGTTTCTATATTCTCCTAATTCACTCATCCAAGGTCTAACAAGGATTTTATAGGCAAATAATTAAATCAGAATCGCTTCCTAATCTATACGAATTACCTATGCAATTAACTACCCTTTTTAATTACCCTAGCTAAATTTGTTTTCCCAAAATCAATTAATGCCTAGATTAAGGTTACCTAAGTCTAATTGGCGTTCAGAAGCTCAATTACTATCTAGATTTTGTTCTCCTAGTGATCAATTTGCTAAATTAAGCTTTTTCGAGCTTTAATTGTTCAATCTAAAAAATACCCAATCAAATTGCCATTCAAATTATATGCGTACATCAATTAAACTAAGGAAACACAAATTACTAGAGAGGAATTATATAATTAATCAACCAATTAGTTCATCACATTCTAATTCAAAGCTATATCAAGATCATGGACTAAAGATCTAATCACTTATATAGATAGATGAATCAAATACAAAGTAACTATAGAATTACACAGATTCAAACATTGTTCATACAAAAATATCCAGAATTCTATTACAAATTAAGAGCAAGGATTAAAGAAAAGAAATAGCAAATAAGGTCCTCTAAGCTCTGAAAGCCTTGGGCTTTCAAGATCCTGCAACTTCCTAGAGCTTATCTCGCTTGAATTTCTATTCATCCTATTAATTTGGAGATATCTTGTTTCTCCCTCTAACAAAACCTTCCTTGTTTCTTTGGAATAATATAGCATCAAAATAGGTTATCTTTTCCTAAAAATGTCTAATCTTACCCTTTAATTTTAATCAAATGGTCCATATCAAATCACATGCTTCGTTAAACCTAAATCTTAAACTCCAAGAGTCTAAGAAATTTACAATGAAGATATATGGGCAAATTTGTATGTGTGCACTATAGATTTTGAAATTGGGTTGCAAGTGGCATATGCCATTATTGGGCATGTATATACCTTGATTACTGATTTTAATCCTGCATGTGACATGTGTACACCTTGAATATTGTCTTAAAGGTATATTTACCTCCTAGACATGTGCACCTCATATCTTAGAGTTTTTGTCCATGCCAAAACTTAATTACCATGCTAAAATTAAGTCTTGGAGAACTTTTCAAACTTTTATTTTGCTTAAAGTGAGGCTTGGTGCTTCAAAAGCATTTTGGTGACATTTGTTAGTGTCTTGTAATGGCTAAGGTTGGCCATGATTAAACCTTGACTTAGGCACCAAAGCTTGGGTTATGCTTCCTTGCATTGGCTTTTATAGAATGAACTTAAATAATCTTCAAAACTTCATTCTTGATGCAAATATACTCCACTTTCCATCGTTTGAAGATCAACCTACAAAAGCTCAAAAAACTCATCGAATAACACCAAATTTTAAGAATTTAACAAATAATTAAGCTAAAATAAGGTAGATAAGTAAGCACAAGTCTCACTTCTCAGTTTCAGTTCTAAATCTGGTGGTGTATAATTAGTGAATATTTACTCACTAATAGATCATAATATGAAACTTCTGGAGAAGTGTAATTTTGTTATAAGATTGAGGTTGTAGATGCTTTGAATAAGCTAATTTTTTACAAGATGAGCCTTAATGAGATATCTAAAGAGCTTCAGATAAATCAATCTTTGAATTGTGCATCCAAAAAAAGCCTAATTACAAGTTCAAGATTTTTCATGAAGTTTTGCTTAAAATAAGAATTTTCATGAAGAACAATGATAGTTTGAATCTTAAGTTTGTTCAAAGTTCAAAAGTTTAAGTTGTTAGCGATTTAAGAGCAATTGTAGAGAGTTTTGTTATGCAGAATGTATTCGCATTGAGATATTTAAAGTTTGACGACCACAATAGTGGTTTGTTTAAGGTGGTTTCTAAGAAGACCAAAGACAACGGTTGACTAATATCTAGTAGGAGTTTCGCAAGCAACGATGTTCTTTGGTTTATTTGAAACCATTTCTCGACTAAGTTTAGCTGGAAAGATTAAACCAAATACTTCTTAAAAGGCAACTAAGTTTCTAAAACCTTTTTCTTTTTATTTTTAAGTCATTTCTTTTATTTTAGTCCTGTTCTGAAAGTTTCTTTAAGTTTAAGTAATGTTTGAATTTTGTTGATTTTTCTTTTTTTAGTTTCTTAAGTAATATTGCTTTTCTTTGTTTGTAGATTTTAATAATTTGAAACCAATTTTATGAATATTTTGAGCTTTCTAAGATTATGAGTGGAAATTTTCTATGAGATAGTGTTTTTCCAGTCTTGAAGCAGGGTTGAAAAGTTGAGCAAATAAAAGTTTTAATGTGAAGTTTTGATAAAGTTTTAGTAAGAAAGAAAGCTAAACAATTAGATTTTTTGTTCAAGAAGCTGGAAATTGAAAGATTATGGCATGGCAAACAATTTCATGCAATAGGCAAGCCAACAAAGGGAGTATGAAACCTATGTTTGAAGGCTTTGGTATGTCCCACACCCAAATTTAAGTTGGCACGCCAACTTTGATGCAAAAATTTAGCAATCTAAGCTGTGTACTTGGTGTGTGCACCTCAATTGTATAGTGGCCATGCCAAGTGAACTCCATCAAACCTCAGATGAGATACGTGGCGTGTCCCCACCAAATTTAAGTGCCCATGCCAACTTCTTTCTTTTATAAAGCCAAACTGCCAAAACAATCTTTTTACTTCTTTTTGCTTCATTTCATTCTTTGTTTCTTCTAGCTTCCATTTCTGCCATTCTTCTACTTTTGAATTTCATTACCCATTATTTTAACACTTGATTTTCAATGTTAAAATTAAATTTCTTAGTCTTGGATCCAAAGAATAAAAGATACATTCAAGAATTTTCAAGATTTACAAGAATTGTCGAGTTTTCATCAATTTTTCTAAGAGACTTACATCATCTTCTAATTTGAAAGAGCGTTGGGTTATCAATATTTAAGGATTTTTAAAGTGTCTTTGGGTTTAAATTACCAAGTAAGTGACTCTTCCCAACTCTTGAATTGAATGGACTGCTCTAGGGCCATTTTATGACACCTAAGAAAGACGCGTCATAGGAAACAATACTGAAAGTTTAGTGCAACCTTCTCGTAAATTGGATATAACCTATGATACGAATCTAGGTCGACTCGCGCCTAAAATCCATATTATATTAATCCGGATTGAAAAATTAAGTTCAAGTTCTTATGGTCACCTCAACCCCTAATTAACTTGTGACTAGAAACCTTGGTATATGATGAAGATGACACAATAGGTGATGGATGTCCTATTGATAAGTCAAACTAAAACACTCACTCTCTAATGATGTTTTAGGTGTTCAAGAGAACAAAGAGAATTCTATCTCACAAATAAATTTCTGAATAATATTAAAGATGCATTCCCCTTGAAAAATAACCTTTAAATTGGTTAAAGTCACAAAGCAATAAACCCTAATTTAGCTAGAAAAAACCGGCCATGAGATAAGGAAACAATGGATTGGCCGGAATTCACTTACTTTCCTAAACTAATTTGGATTAATTAATCCCTTTATTTTGAATAAGGAATTAATTAATTTATAATGAAAATAATAAAATAATAAATTCCCTAAGTTTTTTTTTCCAACAAATAAGTAAATAAAAACCAAATAAAAAACTCATTTCCTAAAAGAAAAAGTCAAACTTAAATTAGGAAACTAGTTGATTAGTTTGACTATTAAGTTAACTTTGATCAATTTTCAGCTTGTAAAGACTCCAAATCAGATCCAATGCGCCATGTGGGATACCAAATAGGATTATTTATGATGCCCATATGTTTCCCTTGATTGGAATAAAGAGAAAATGCTTAATCAGCAAAATATAGTAAAGCCAGCAACAAAAATAGTAATTTCGGCCTAAAACTCCTCCTATGCAGAAATGCCTTCTTTCATTGCTTTTGCTTCTGCCTTGACTTGTTTCCATGACCTTTTAATAGTATGAAGTGAATTCAAGAAGTGTTGAACCTATTCCGTGCTACTCGGAGTCCATATTTGCACTAAAATAGCTATCCGGGTCCGTATTGGCCTTCATCACTTGGATGCATAAAATAGGTTTTGTGTCTTTTGATATGGATAAACCCTTTTGAGAATTGATAGCTCCCTATATGAATTGAGGCAGGTTGTCTTTAAATCTCTTGGCTTGTGTTTTAGTGATTGGTCCGGTTTTTATCTATATTGGATTAGCACCCTAGCGGGTAGTCGATTGTACGGGTTCGGACAAATTCTCATCATTTCCATCCTCTTGAAAAGGATTTGACCTCAAATCAAAATCATCACCTGCAACAAAAGGAGATAATTCAGCAAAATTAAATGTAGTACTAACATTATATTTAACTGGTAAGTCAATTTTGTAAGCATTCTAATCCGCTCCAAAACTTGAAAAGGTCCATTCCTACGTGACATAATCTTGGACTTTCTTTGCTTGGGAAACCTCTCATTTCTTAAGTGCAACCAAACCCAATTTCCAGGTTCAAAAAAAACTTTTATTTAACCTTGGTTAGCATTCCTTGCATATTGGTCGGTCCAGCTCTCAATATTTGCCTTTGTCTTTTCATGAATTTGCTTCACAAAATCAGCTTTTTGCTTTCCATCTAGATTACCACGTTCAATTAAAGGTAAATGTGTTAAATCTAATGGAGTTAAAGGATTAAAACGATAAACAATCTCAAATGGAGTATATTTAGAAGCTGAATGCAAAGACCTATTATAAACAAATTCAATATGTGGCAAACATTCTTCCTATATTCTTAAATTCCTACTAATTAAAGCCCTTAACAATGTAGAGAAAGTTCTATTTACTACTTCAGTTTGTGGATGACAAGTAGTTGAAAATAAAAGTTTAATTCCTAACTTAGCCCACAAAGTTTTCCAAAAATAACTTAAGAACTTAGCATCCCTATCTGAAACAATAGTTGTTGGCATACCATGCAACCTCACAATTTCCTTGGAGAATAAGTTAGCAACATCAGATGCATCATCAGTTTTATTACATGCAATAAAATGTGCCATCTTAGCAAATCTATCCATAACAACAAAAATTGAATTTTTACCTATCCTAGACCTAGATAAACTAAGAACAAAATCCATAGATAAATCCACCCAAGGAAAAATTGAAATTGGCAAAGGGTGACACAAGCCATGCAGCTTCAATTTAGACTTGGCTTTTTGGCATTTTAAGCATTTTTCACATATTCTCTCCATATCTCTCCTTATGTAAGGCCAATAAAAATGTTTTTTCAGCAAAGATAAAGTTTCTAAAATACCAAAATGTCCCATTAAACCACCACCATAACCTTCCCTCACTAACAAGTTCCGAATGCTACAATTAGGTACAAAAAGTTGGTTTTCCCTAAACAAATATCCCTCAAAGATGTAAAATTTATTAAACCCATGTTTTGTATAACTCCTAAATATGTCACCAAAGTCACTATCATGCTCATAAGGTTCTTTCAATTGTTCAAATTCAAGTAATCTAGCATCTAAGATAGAAAATAATATATACCTTCGGGATAATGCATCGGTGACCACATTTTCCTTACCTTTCTTGTAGTGGATGACATAAGGAAAAGTCTCAATGAACTCAATCCACTTAGCATGCCTTCAGTTGAGCTTCCTTTGACCTCTAATGTGCTTCAAAGATTTATGATCCGTATGAATCATAAACTCCTTCGGCATTAAGTAATGTTGCCATGTTTCTAAAGCTCTCACCAAAGCATACATCTCTTTGTCATAGGTCGGGTAGTTTAGGGCATCCATTCAATTTCTCACTAAAGTAGTCTATGGGTCTTCCTTTTTACATTAAAGTAGCTCCAATACCTACACCTGAAGCATCACACTGAATTTCATAAGTTTTAGAAAAATTAGGCAAAACTAGTAAAGGTGCATTAGTTAATTTTTCTTTCAACAAATTAAAATATTTATCTTGTACTTCCCCTCATTTGAAGCCAACATTCTTCTTTACAACTTCGGTCAAAAGTGCTGCGATGGTGCTAAAATCTTTGACAAATGTTTATTAGAAACTAGCCAAACCATGAAAGCTCATCACCTGGGTAATAGAGGTAGGTTTCGGCCACTCTTGGATTGCTTGCAGCTTGGATTGATCAACTTTAATTCCTGTAGCACTTACAACAACTACTAGGAAAACAAGTTCATCGTTGCAAAAATCATACTTTTTCATGTTAGCAAATAACTTTCTTTCCTAACATTGTTTAAAATTTACCTAAGATGTCCTACATGCTCATAAAGGTTTTGGCTATACACTAAAATATCATCAAAATATACAACTACAAATTTACCAAATGATTCATTAACCTCATGAAAGTACTAGGTGCATTAGTTAAACCAAAAGGCATCACTAACCATTCATACAATCCATATTTAGTTTTAAATGTTGTTTTCCATTCATCACCCTCTTTCATCCCAATTTGATGATACCCATTTTTAAGATCAATTTTTGAAAATATGCAAGCACCATGCAATTCATCAAGCATATCATATAATTTAGGAATTGGATGTCTATACTTAATGGTAATATTATTTATAGCTTTACAATCAACACACATGTGCCATTATCCATCTTTCTTAGGAACTAATAAAACTGGAATAGCACATGGACTCATACTTTCCATAATATAACCTCTGTCAAGTAATTCACTTACTTGTCTTTATAGTTCCTTCATCTCCTCGGGATTACTTCTATATGTAGGTCTATTAGTAATTGCAGCTCCCGGCACAAAATCAATTTGATGTTCAATCTCTCTAATAGGTGGTAAACCATTAGGAATTTTATCCGGAAAGACATCATCAAATTCCTGTAAAAGGGAAGAAATAGAACTTGGCAATTTAAGTTATTCAGGATTAGCTTGTTAATTTAAATATGCATCTTTGTAAATCATGACCAGCAAGGGTTTCTTATTGCTTTATTAACATTCCCAAAACTAAGATAGAAATTTATATTTTTCTTATCTTTCCTCACTTTTTCTCTCTCTCTCTCTCGGCCATCTCACCTTTACTCTCATTCTCGGCTTTGTCCAATTTTTTTCCACTCTCGACTTTTTCATCCTTTTTCACCCTCTTGGCTTTCTCTCTTTCTTTCCCCTCAAGTTTAAGTTTAGGACACTTACTTCGTTGGTCTTGTTCAGTCTTGCCCCTTTGGATAGGAGTTGGACCCATGGGTGCCACACTAGTTCTTTCTTTGAGCTTTTCGGCCTCCCTCCTTTGTCATATTTGAAATTGGTCTCTAAATACCTCATTAGGAGTTAATGGTTCCAGCTTGACCATTTTGCCTTTAAATTGAAAAATAATAGCATTCTCTCGACCTTAATGTATATTATCTTTGTCAAATTGCCATGGTCTACCTAATAAAATATGTCTGACATGCATAGGCACAACATCACACACTACATATGTATCAATGTTGAATTTTACTTTGACTTGTTTGTTTAGATTCATTTCACCACTATTATTTAGCCATTGTAATCTATATGGTTTGCGATGTTTAATTGTTACTAAGCTTAATTTTTTGACCACAACATTACTAATTACATTTGCACGACTCTCACTGTCAATTATCATACTACAAACCTTACCTTGGATTTCACAACGAATGTGCAAGATGTTATCTATTTGAATTTGATCCTCATCTTTGTACACGATCAAGACTATCCTAGTCACCAAGCTCAATTCAACATTGGAAGCATTTAGGTTCTCGGCTTCATCTGCATTGTCTTCCTTTTCTTGCTTGGTTTCACCTTCACTTCGTTCACTTTCAGATTCTAACTCACCATTACCTTTCAGCACCATGATTCTCCTATTCGAGCATATATTGGCAATGTGTCCTCATCCCTGGCACTTAAAGCAAATAATGTCACGAGTTCTAGAAGGTTTAGGATCATATTTACCTTCATTCCTTAGTGCTTAGACAGATTTGGCCTTGGCTTTCTTTTTTGGCCGATTGGTGCTCTCATCACCTTACTTCAGTTTTGGCTTGTTGTCATATGTGGGATTGCTTCTCCAAACACTTGGATTTGTCCTCCTGCTGCATGTAACACCTCAAAAACCATGAGCTTCTCCTTCTCTTGAATTGATTTTCAATCTTGATGGCCACATGAATTATCTCATCCAATTCGACATATTGTTGTAGCTTCACTTGATTGGCTATCTCTAGATTCAAACCACCCAAAAACCTTACCATGGTTGCCTCACGATCCTCATTCATACTCAATCTCATCATCAGAATCTCCATCTCCTTGTAATACTCTTCTACGGTCCTATTTCCTTGAGATAAAGATTGTAACCTTTGATGTAGCAACATGTGGTAATGAGTCAGTACAAATCGCTTCCTCATGGCTTCTTTCATGTATCGCCAAGTAGCAATCAATTCATCACCTACTCTCCTTTGGGTACTTTGCTCATTTGTCCACCATTGGAGTGCATAATGACCAAATTTAAAAGCTGCCAATTTAAAAGCTTTTTAACCCTCTTTTGAGGTCATGCTCTCTTGATTTTTTCCACTTAAAGAACTAACTCAAAGTTCTAATTAAAACACACTTAAACAATAACTAGAACACAAGTGTACCTTAATTTAAACTTATCAACAAAATAGCAAGCAAAAATAATCAATTACCGAGCGGATTGATAAAATCTAGTCTCAGCCTTTCTAAGCAAAAACAAGGTAAATCAACAAGCAAATTTTCAGAATCAATAAGAAACTGCCCAGAATATTAAGACACCAAAAATTTAAGGATAAAATATAGAAAAGAGATTTAAACAATGAACAAGAATCAATTCGAACAAAATATAGAATAGTTATTGGTTGTTGTTCTTGTAATTTAAGTCTTTGTGTCAAATCTTTTACCAATTTTAATCGCAATAATTTTAAACACTCAAAATTCAAATATCCAGCAACCAAATATTGAATAAATAGACAATATCTCAGCAGCTCCAACAATTTTCTAGCAACAAAATCAAACTCCAAATCGTAACTAAAAACTGGCCTTTTCAATTTTCTTTTTCTTTTTTTTTTGTTTGTTTGTTTTACTCATAGCATATAAACTCACTCCAGTATCAAAATTAAAAAAAAAAATTGCAATTCCAACACGAAAATTCCACCAAACCCGAGGCCACAAATTGCACAATTTTTAGGATTTATGCAATACATTTTCAAATCTTTTTTTTTTTTGGAATATATGAATGCAACTAATTCAGATTAAAATAGCAAAGAAAAATCAACAATAAACCAAATTAACAAGAACAATAATGAAAAACAACCAACAAACTAGGAGACAAAAATATTGTAAAATAAGGAAACCTAATTTGACCAGAAAATTTTTTATTTTATTTTTTATATGCAGAACGTGTCGAATAGATGCAACCCTAACCTAATGCTAAAATTGCAGATTAACACAAAACAAAAATAAAGCAAACAAGATAGATCAAACCTAAACAAAATCTTGGCTTTGATACCAAATAATAGAACATATTTCTACTCGCGCTTAAACCCGTATTATATTAGTCTGGATCGAAAAATTAAGTTCAAGTTCTTATGGTCACCTCAACCCCTAATCAACCTGTGACTAAAAGCCTTGGCATATGATGAAGATACAATAATAGGTGATGGATGTGATATTAATAAGTTAAACTAAAACACTCACTTTCTAACGGTGTTTTAGGTGTTCGAAGAGAACTAAGAGAACACTATCTCACAAATAAATTTCTAAATAATATTAAAGGTGCATTCCATGAAAAATAACCTTTAAATAGGTTAAAGTTACAAGGCAATAAACCCTAATTTAGCTTGGTAAAACCGGCCATTAGATAAGGAAACAATGGGTTGGTCGAAATTTACCTACTTTCCTAAACTAATTTGGATTAATTAATTCCTTTATTTTAAATAAGGAATTCATTTATGTATAATGGAAATAATAAAATAATAACTTTCCGAAGTTGTTTTGTCCAGCAAATAAGTAAATAAAAATCAAATAAAAGACTAATTTTTTAAAACAAAAAGTCCAACTCAAATTAGAAAACTAGTTGACTAGTTTGACTACTAAGCAACTTTGACCAATTTTCAGCTTGTAAGGACTCCAAATCAGATCCAATGTGCCATGTAGAATGCCAAATAGGATTATTTATGATGCCCATATGATACAAATCAGCCCGAACCCACACAAACGACAACCCACTGGGGTGCTGACCCAATACGGATGAAGATTAGGCCAATCACTAGATCTCAAGCCAAGAGGTTTAAGGACAACCTAAGAACATTTATATAGGGAGTAGTTAATTCTCAAAAGAGCTTGTCCATACCCAAAGATATAAAGCCCGTTCTAAGCATCCGAGTGGTGGAAGCCGATACAGACTTGGGTAGCTATTTTCGTGCAAATTTGGACTCCGGACAGTGAGGAATGGTTCCAAAACTTTATCAACTCAATGAATATCATTAAGAGGAATGGAATCCAGCCAATGCAGAATCAAAAGCATCTAAAAAGGACTTGTATAGATAGCATCTCAATTTGGCCGAAAATGTGCTGTTTGACCATTGACTTTGACTTTTTTTTTTGTTTGATTTATTCCAATCAAGGGGCAACATGTGTGAATCATTATTAATCATATTTGGAATCCTTCATGGCATATGGAATCTGATTTGGAGCCCAACCAACTGAAAATTTGTCAAAGATACCTTAGTAGTCAAACTAGTCACCTAGTTTCCTAATTTGATTTTGACTTTTTGTTTTAGGAAATTAGTCTTTTATTTGGTTTCTATTTATTTATTTGCTGGAAAAATCAATGTAGGAAATTTATTATTTTATATTTTCATTGTAAATTATTTAATTCCTAATTCAAAATAAAGGACTTAATTAATCCAAATTAGATTAGTAAAGGAGGTGAAATTCGGCCAAGCTAGGTTTCCTATTCTTTGGTGGCTAGTTTTACCTAGATAATTAGGGTTTTATTTTGTAAGTTTTAGCCTATTTAAGGGATTATTTTATCAATAATATTTAGTATAATATTAATACAGAAAATTATTTGTGAGATTGAATTATCTTTATTCTCTTTGAACACCTAAAACGTCATTAGTGAATGAGTGTTTTAGTTTGACTTATCAATAGGA
Source organism: Ziziphus jujuba (assembly GCF_031755915.1). Classification (NCBI taxonomy): domain Eukaryota; kingdom Viridiplantae; phylum Streptophyta; class Magnoliopsida; order Rosales; family Rhamnaceae; genus Ziziphus; species Ziziphus jujuba. The sequence goes on along the minus strand of NC_083383.1, from coordinate 19,445,198 downwards.
TAGTCATCACCTATTGTGGCATTTTCCTTATACCAAGTTTTCTAATCACAAGTTGGTTAGGGGTTGATGTGACCATTAGAACTTGAACATAATTAGATCTAGGCTAATATAATATGAGTTTAGGTGCAAGTCGTTCTAGGTTCGTATCATTTGATATCAGAGCTAAGATTTTGTTCAGGTTTGATCTATATTTATTTGCTTTATTTATTTTGTGTTAATCTGAAATTTCAGCATTAGGTTAAGGTTGCTTCTATCAGCATACACATTCTGCATATTAAAAAGAAAAAGAAAAACCCATTCCTAGTTAAATTAGGTTCTCCTAGTTTTACCGTATTTTTTGTTTCCTAGTTTATTGGTTGTTCTTCATTATTATTCTTGGTAATTTAGTTTATTAGATTTTTCTTACTGTTTTGAACTACAATATTTGCTTTCATATATTAAAAAAAAAAAAAAAAAGAAGTGTGTTTGTGGCAACATATATAGATTTACCAAAAAAAAAGAAAAAAAAATTGCATTTTATTGTTGGAGGTCACGGGTTTGGCAGATTTTTGGTGTGGACTTGCTATTTTTTTGGTGTTGATCTTTCCTACTGGAGTTGTTTTACATTCTGTGAGTAAAAGAAAAAAAGAAAAAAGAAGAAGAAGAAGAAGAAGAAAAGCCGAATAAAAAAAATATCGGTTTGTTGTATTTGGTGTTTGCTGGAAATTTCTTTGAACTACTAAATTGTTGACTATTTATTCAATATTTGAAGTTGCTGGAGATTTATTTTTGCTACTAGATATTTGAATTTTGGATGTTAAAATTATTTGGATTAAAATTAGTTAAAGGATTTGATATAAAACTTTGAATTACAAGAGCAACAACTAACAATTATTCTTATATTTTTGTTCAAATTGATTCTTGTTCGTGTTTAAATTCTTTCTCTATATTTTATCCTTGAATCACTGCTTCATTTATATTCAGGACAGCTTTTATTTCATTCCAAAAATTTTCTTGTTGATTGACCTTGTTTTTGCCTAGAAAAGCCGAGAACTAGTTTTTATTAATTCACTCGGTATTGCTTGCTTTTTGCTACTATTTTGTTGATGAGTTTAATTAAAACATATTTGTGATCTAATTTCTATTTAGTGGGTGTTTTAATAAGAATTTTGAGCAAATTTTTTGAGTGAAAAAAGGCAAGAGAGTGTGAACTTAAAACAGGGTAAAAGCCGAAACTAATGCACAAACACGAATGTGGAGATCTTGATTGAGTAAACCACGTAAGGGAGTGAATTTGGTGAGGTCCTATTTTATTTTTGTGTTATTCATACTAACATGGCAGATTTAAGGGTGAGAAAAGGAGATCCACCATTGAGAATTAATGAAGAAGAGTTTGAAGGATTTAAAGGAGATTCCCAAGCTACGGGAAGTGGAGCTGAGCACATGGACATGCGAGCCGTCTTGGAACAATTACAGCAGATGAATGCTCAATTTGATCACATAAATCAAAGGATGGACAGGTTAAAAATATCAAAAAAAGAGTGCTAAATACAATGTTTATTGCTCATGGAGGCTGAGGTCGAGGTCGAAGAGGCCGAGGGCAATTTAGAGAAGAATTCAGGAAAGGCAAGGAGATGACTTGGATAAGCGATGAAATTTTTAAACCTCAGGGAAGGCCAATCCATGGGAGACCAACAAGGAATGAAGATGATGATCGTGGGAATATCATGGTAAACATACCACCTTTCATGGGAAAAAGTGATCCGGAGGTTTACTTTGAATGGGATGAGCGTATGGAAATGATTTTTTATTGTCACAATTATTTAGGGGCCAAGAAAGTTAAATTGGCAGCAACGGAGTTTGGACATTATGGACTCCAAGGGTGGTGATGTGATTCCGCCCGAGCCCGCTCAACCGATAACCTGCTGGGGTGCTGACTCGACACGGATGAAAACTAGGCCAATCACAAGAGCTCACATTAAGAGATTTAAGGACAACCTGGGAGTATTTATACAGGGGGTAATCAATCTCAACAGAGCTTGTCCATACTTGAAGATACAAAGCCTATTCTAAGCATCCAAGTGGTGGAAGTCGATACGGACTCGGGTGACGGTTTTGGTACATTTTTGGAGTCCGAGAAGCATGAAATGGTTCCAATGCTTTATGGGTTCAATAAATATGCCTAAGAGGTCATGGAATCAAGTTAAAGCAGCTTCAAATGCAATCAAAAAGGGCTTGTACGGACAGCATCAACAATTTGGCCGAATTTGCTGTATTGCTTGCTGGCTTTACTGTATTTTACTGTATTAGCCTTTTCTTATTTTTCCAAGCATGGGCAACGTGTGGGACTTCATATTCAGCTTATTTGGCATCCTAAAAAGCATCTAGAAGCTGATTTGAAGCTCAAAGAGGTCAAAGATTGATCAAAGTCAACTTGATCAAAAGACTAGCATTTTTAGTTTCCTAATTTGTTTTTACTTTTTGTTTTAGGAAACTACCATTACTTTTTGGCTTTTATTTATTTATTTTCTGGAAAAATAACTTTTGGAAGGTTTTTATTTTATTCTTTCCATTGTAAATTAATTAATTCCTAATTTAACATAAAGGAATTAATTAATCAAACTTAGATTAGGAAAGGAAGTATAGTTTCAGCCAACTATGTTTCTTTATGTGTGGTGGCTGGTTTTTCTTTATTTTTAGGGTTTTATTTCGTGGCTTTGTAGCCTATTTAAAGGCTTATTTTTCAATAAGAATACAACTTTGATTTGATTAAGAAAATATTTGTGAGATTAATTATCTCTTTGTTCTTTGAGAACACCTAAAACACCATTAGAGAATTGGTTGTTTTAGTTTGACTTATCAATAGGTTTTCCATCCCCTATTGTGGCGTCTACATTATACCAAGGTTTCTAACCACAGGTTGGTTAGAGGTTGAGGTCTAATCCATTAGAACTTGAACTTAATTAAGATCCGGGCTAATATAATACGGGTTTAGGAGCAGGTCGTCCTAGGTTCGTATCATTTGGTATCAGAGCTAAATTTTGTTCAGGTTTGATCTATCTTTATTTGCTTTAATTGTTTTTGTGTTATTCTGCAATTTTAGCATTAGGTTAAGGTTGCATACATCCTATCCACGTTCTGCATCTTAAAAAAAAAAAAAAATCATTCCTAGTTGAATTAGGATTTCCTAGTTTTACCGTATTTTTTTCCTAGTTTGTTGGTTGTCTTTCATCATTGTTCTCGTTAATTTTTGTTTTTGTTGATTTTCCTTTGCTGTTTAGTCTTAAATATTTGCATTCATATATTCAAAAAAAAAAAAAAAGTTTGCGGCAACATTTAAAAAAAAAAAAAAACTGCACATTTTGTTTATTTGGAGGTCACGGGTTTGGTGTTTGTTTTGGAGTTGGAATTGCAATTTTGGTAATTATTCTTGCTACTGCAGTTGTTTATGTTCTGTGAGTAAAAAAAAAAAAAAAAAAGGGAAAGCCGAATAAAAAAATAAAAATATTTCGGTTTGTTGGAATTTGATTTGTTTGCTGGAAATTTGTTGGAGCTGTTTGTTTTTTGATTATTTATTCAATATTTGAGTTTCTGGGAAATTATTTTTGCTGCTGGATATTTGGATTTTGGGTGCTTAAATTATTTCGATTAAAATTAGTTAAAGGAATTGATACAAAACTTGAATTACGAAAAACAACAAGCAACAAGTTTTCTATATTTTTGTTCTCTTTGATTCTTGTTCATATTTGAATTTCTTTTTCTAAAATGTTATTCTTGAACTCATAATCTATTACCATCTGGTCCAGTTCTTCAAAATTCCAAAGTTTTCTCATTAATTTGCTTTATTTTGTCTAGAAAAACCGAAAATAGGTATTTTCATTCCGTTCGGTATTTGTTTATTTTTGCTTACTGTTTTGTTGATAAGTTTAATTAAAACATACTAATGATCTAATTTCTGTTTTGTGGGTGTTTTAAATAGAACTTTGAGATAATTCATTGAGTGGAAAAAGGCAAGAGTGTGTGAGCTTAAAAGAGGGTAAAAGCCGAAACTAGTGTGCAAACACAAGTGTCGAGACCTTGTTTGAGTGAAACACGTGAGGGAGTGAATATTGTGAGGATTTATTTTATTTTTACAGTATTTTACTAACATGGCAGATTCTAGAATAAGAAGAGGGGATCCACCCTTGAGGATCAATGAGGAAGAGTCCGTAGCATTCCATGGCGATGACCGAGCTACTGGGAGTGGAGACCAAGTGGACATGAGAGCTGTTTTGGAATCAATAAAATGGGTTAGTGGTCAAGTTGAGCATGTGAATCAAAGAGTGGGAGACTAGAAGCCTCACAAGGAAGGCCGAATACAAGAAATAGGCAAGAATTCCATGGAGGACAAGGCCGAGGCCGAGAGAGGAATTTGATGAGGAGCCATTCGACGGCGACTTTGAGGAAGGTATGGACGAAACCTTTGCTGTCCAAGATAGAGCTGGCCATGGGAGATATAGGAGGGAAGATACAGATGATGATTTGGGAAATATCAAGGTTAACATCCCACCTTTTATGGGTAAAAGTGATCCCGAAGCTTATTTGGAGTGGGAAGAAAAGATGGAAATGATATTTGACCGCCATAATTATTCAGAGGCTAAGAAGGTGAAATTGGCAGCAATGGAGTTTGGCCATTATGCACTCCAATGGTGGACCAATGAGGAAAACACCCGAAGGAGAGTTGGCGATGACTTGATTACTACATGGCAACAAATGAAAGGAGCCATGCGGAAGTGATTCGTACCATCACACTATCATAGGTTGCTGCATCAAAGACTTCAATCTTTATCTCAAGGACATGGATCCGTGGAGGATTATTACAAGGAGATGGAGATGCTTATGATGAGATTGAACTTGAATGAAGATAGGGAAGCAACCATGGAAAGGTTTCTTGGTGGTTTGAATCGTGAAATAGCTAATCAACTAGAATTGCAACAATATGTGGAATTGGAGGAGATGTTGCATGTGGCTATTAAATTAGAGCATCAATTCAAGAGGAGGGGTGTAAGATCATGGTTTGGAGGTGTTTCCAACAGTGGAAGGTCCAATTCTAGTGGCTGGAGGAACAATCCCATCTATGAAAGCAAGCCAAAGCCGAAAGTCAAAGAAGAAAGTTCAAATTGGCCAAGGAAGGAGACTAGAACCGAATCTGTCCAAGCACCAAAGAATGAGGTAAAATTAGATCCTAAACCTTCTAGAACTCATGATGTTGTGTGTTTTAAGTGCCAGGGAGGAGGACACATCGCTAGCCAATGCCTGAATAGAAGAATCATTGTGTTAAAGGGCAATGACGAGCTAGAATCGAAAAGTGAAGAAAGTGAGGATGAAGCCAAGCAAGAGGAGGAGGACTTGGAGGATGAACCCGAAACCTTGCAAGCATCCAATGTTGAATTAAACTTGCTTTCTAGGAGAGTACTTGCTGCATACAAAGATGAGGATGAAATTCAAAGAGAGAATATCTTCCACACCCGATGTGAAATTCAAGGCAAGATTTGTAGTATGATTATTGATAGTGGAAGTTGTACAAATGTAATTAGTAACATTGTAGTTGATAAATTAGGCTTGAAAACAATTAAACATCCAGAACCTTATAGATTACAATGGCTTAATGATAGTGGTGAGATGAAAGTAAACAAACAAGCCAAAGTAAAATTTAATATAGGGAGATATGAGGATGTAGTTTTATGTGATATTGTACCCATGATTGCTGGACATATACTATTAGGTAGACCATGGCAATTTGATAAAGATGCTACTCATTTTGATCGAGAAAATAGTATTGTTTTCAGGTTTAAAGGGAAGAAGGTCAAGCTGGAACCATTATCTCCTAAAGAGGTTTACAAAGACCAATTACAAATGCAACAAAGGAGAGAAGCCGAAAAGCTTAAGGAAAAAGCAAGTATGGCACCAACGGCTTCACCATCCTTTCAAGAAAGTAAGAATGAGGTTGTTGATCAAGGTAAGGTTTATAAGACTCATATTGAGTGGAAAGATCAAGGAAAAATCAAAAGAGAGGGGAAAGAGAGTGTCAAACCCGAGAGCTTGGAGAAGGAAGGGAAATCCGAAGGTTTGCGCCAATCCAAGGGGGAAAAAGAAAAAGAAAGAAAAGAAAGGTCATGTAGCAACTTTTATTTGAGTTTAGGGGATATTAATAAGGTTATTGAGTGTAAGAAACCTTTGCTGGTCATGATTTATAAAGAAAATTATTTTAATGATCAAACTAACTTTGAAGAACTTGAATTGCCAAGTTCAATGATTTCTCTTTTGAAGGAATTTGAAGATGTCTTCCCAAATGAAATTCCAAGTAGACTACCATCCAATCAAGAGGGAAAAGGTGAGCTTGCTATCCAAGGTAAGTCTTCTAATACTCAGGTTGTGTGGAAAGATTTTAATAAAACCAAGAGTGAAAAATTTGGTGCAAAAGCCGAGAGTGAGGAAGGTAAGATGGCATTGAGTGAGAAAGGAAAAAGAAGACAAGGAAGGAAGAATATAAATTTTTATCTTAGCTTTGGTGATGTTAATAAAGTAATTATGAATAAGAAATCATTGCTGACCGTGAATTTTAAAGATACTTATTTAAAGATGTCTTTATTGCATAGAACTTTATATGCATTGTTGAGAGCTTTACTTAGTGGCAATTTGAAAATTTGGGAAATATTGTTTGCTAACTTTAAAAATTGTAATTTTTACCATAATGAGCATGTATTTCTAGATTTTGTTGTAATAGTGTTTGACCCAGGAGAATTGGTTTGGTTGCACTTACGAAAGGAAAGGTTTCCTAAACAAAGAAAGTCAAAGCTCATGCCGATGGATGGACTTTTTCAAGTTTTGGAGCCGAATAACAAGAATGCCTACAAGCTTGATTTACCGGGAGAGTATAACACGAGTGCTGCATTTAATATTCCTGATTTAACTCCTTTTGCTGCAGGTGATGATCTTGATTTGAGGACAAATCCTTTTCAAGAGGAGGGGAATGATGTGATTCCGCTCGAGCCTGCTCAACCGATAACCTGCTGGGGTGCTGACTCGACACTGATGAAAACTAGGCCAATCACAAGAGCTCACATTAAGAGATTTAAGGACAACCTGGGAGTATTTATTTAGGGGGTAATCAATCTCAACAGAGCTTGTCCATACTTGAAGATACAAAGTCTATTCTAAGCATCCAAGTGGTGGAAGTCGATACGGACTCGGGTGACGGTTTTGGTACATTTTTGGAGTCCGGGAAGCATGAAATGGTTCCAATGCTTTATGGGTTCAATAAATATGCCTAAGAGGTCATGGAATCAAGTTAAAGCAGCTTCAAATGCAATCAAAAAGGGCTTGTACGGACAGCATCAACAATTTGGCCGAATTTGCTGTATTGCTTGCTGGCTTTACTGTATTTTACTGTATTAGCCTTTTCTTATTTTTCCAAGCATGGGCAACGTGTGGGACTTCATATTCAGCTTATTTGGAATCCTAAAAAGCATCTAGAAGCTGATTTAAAGCTCAAAGAGGTCAAAGATTGATCAAAGTCAACTTGATCAAAAGACTAGCATTTTTAGTTTCCTAATTTGTTTTTACTTTTTGTTTTAGGAAACTACCATTACTTTTTGGCTTTTATTTATTTATTTTCTGGAAAAATAACTTTTGGAAGGTTTTTATTTTATTCTTTCCATTGTAAATTAATTAATTCCTAATTTAATATAAAGGAATTAATTAATCAAACTTAGATTAGGAAAAGAAGTATAGTTTCAGCCAACTAGGTTTCTTTATGTGTGGTGGCTGGTTTTTCTTTATTTTTAGGGTTTTATTTCGTGGCTTTGTAGCCTATTTAAAGGCTTATTTTTCAATAAGAATACAACTTTGATTTGATTAAGAAAATATTTGTGAGATTAATTATCTCTTTGTTCTTTGAGAACACCTAAAACACCATTAGAGAATTGGTTGTTTTAGTTTGACTTATCAATAGGTTTTCCATCCCCTATTGTGGCGTCTACATTATACCAAGCCTTCTAACCACAGGTTAGTTAGGGGTTGAGGTCTAATCCATTAGAACTTGAACTTAATTAAGATCCGGGCTAATATAATACGGGTTTAGGAGCAGGTCGTCCTAGGTTCGTATCAGGTGGACAATGAGTAAAGAACCCAAAAAAGAGTAGGTGATGAATTGATTACTACTTGGCGACAAATGAAAGGAGACATGAGGAAGCGATTCGTGCTGGTACATTACCATTGGTTGTTGCATCAAAGTCTCCAATCTTTGGCACAAGGTAATAGGCAAGTAGAGGATTATTACAAAGAGATGGAGATGCTCATGATGAGATTGAGCATGAATAAAGAAAGAGAAGCAACCATGGAAAGGTTTTTTGGTGGATTGAATCGAGAGATAGCCAATCAACTATAATTGCAACAACATGTGAAATTGGAGGAGATGTTACATATGGCTATTAAAATTGAGCATTAATTCAAGAGGAGGGGTGTAAGCTCACGGTTTGGGGATGTTTCCAACAGCAGAAGGTCAATTCCATGTGGCTGCAGAAACAATCCTACCTATGAAAAGAAGCTAAAACAAAAAGTTGGGAAAGAAAGTTCAAATCGGCCAAGGAGAGAGACTAGAACTGCATCTGTCCAAGCACACAAAATTGAAGGTAAATCTGACCCTAAACCTTCAAGATCTAGAAAAATTGTTTGTTTTAAGTGCCATGGACGAGGACACATCGCTAGCCAATACCCGAATAGAAGAATCATGGTGTTAAAGGGTAATGGTGAGCTAGAATCGAAAAGTGAGGAAAGTGGAGATGAAATCGAGCAAGAAGAGAAAGACTTTGAGGATGAAGCCGAGACCCTACATGCACCAAATACCAAATTAAATTTGGTCTCTAGGAGAGTGCTGGCTGTATACAAGGATGAGGATCAAGTTCAAAGGGAAAATATCTTCCACACCCGATATGAAATCCAAGGTAAGATTTGTAGGATGATAATTGATAATGGAAGTTGTACAAATGTAATTTGTAACATTGTGGTCGATAAATTAGGCTTAACAACTATTAAACATCCAAAACTGTATAGCTTACAATGGCTTAATGATAGTGGTAAGATGAAAGTGAATAAACAAGCCAAGGTAAAATTTAGCATAGATAAATAAGTGGATGTTGTTTTGTGTGATGTAATGCCTATGCATGCCTAAAATATTCTGTTATGTAGACCATGGCAATTTGATAAAGATGCTATTCATTATGGTCGAGAGAATTGTATTATTTTTAGATTTAAAGGTAAAAGGGTCAAGATGGAACCATTAACTTCCAAGGAGGTGTGTAGAGATCAACTACAAATACAACAAAGAAGAGAGGGTGAAAAGCTCAAGAAGAAAGCTAGTATGGCACCTACGGCTTCACCATCCATCCAAGAGGGTAAGTCTGAGTTTACTATTCAAGATAAGCATTCTAAGACTCAAATTGAGTGGAAAAACCAAGAGAAGACTGAGAGTGGAGTGAGAGAGAAAGAAAAACCTGAGAGTGAGAGGGAGGTTGAAAAAGCAGAGAGTGGGGGAAAAACCAAGAGAAAGAAAGGAAAAGAAAGAAAAGAGAGGAAAAATAAAAAAAAAATTATTTGAGTTTTGGTGATGTTAATACAACAATTTTGAATAAGAAATCATTGCTGGTTATAATTTATAAAGATGCTTATTTAAAGATGTTTTTGTTGTATAGAACTTTATTTGCCTTGTTGAGAGCTTTACGTAGTAAAAATTTTAAAATTTGGGAGAGATTATTTACTAATATTAAAAATGTGATTTTTTCAGGAATGAACTTGTATTTATAGTATTTGTCGTGATAGTGTTTGACCCTGGGGATTGTGTTTGGTTGCATTTAAGAAAGGAGAGGTTTCCCTAACAAAGAAAGTCGAAGCTTATGCTGTGTGGAGATGAACCTTTTCAAGTTTTGGAACGGATTAATGAAAATACTTACAAACTTGACTTACCTGGTGAGTATAATGTTAGTACTACATTTAATGTTGCTGACTTATCTCCTTTTGTTGTAGGTGATGATTTTGATTTAAGGGCAAATCCTTTTCAAGAGGAGGGGAATGATACGAATCTGCCTGAACCCGCATAACTGACAACCCACTGGGGTACCGACCCCATATGGATGAAGACTGGGCTGATCACTAGAGCTCAAGTCAAGAAGTTTAAGGATAACCTATGAGCATTTATACAGGGAGTAGTTAATTCTCAAAAGAGCTTGTCCATACCAGAAGATACAAAGCCTGTTCTAAGAATCCGAGTGGTGGAACCCAATACAGATCCAGGTAGCTGTTTTCGTGTAAATTTGGACTACGAGCAGCAGGAATGGTTACAACAATTATCAACTCAATGAATATCATTAAGAGGACATGGAACACAGCCAAGACGGAATCAAAAGCATCTAGAAAGGACTTGTATGGACAGCATCTCAATTTGGCCGAAAATGTGCTTCTTAGCCTCTACTTTGACTTTTCTTCTTGTTTGACTTATTCCAATCAAGGGGCAACATGTGAGAATCATTATTAATCATATTTGGTATGAGGCGAATTCGCCTGAATCTACACAACTGACAACCCGCTATAGTGTCGACCCGATACGAATGAAGACCAGGCCAATCACTAGGGCTTAAGCTAAGAAGTTTAAGGATAATCTTGCTGCCTTTATCCAGGGAGTAATTCATGCTCAAAAGGGCTTGTCCATACCCAAAGGTCCAAGATCTGTTCTGAGCATACAAGTTATGGAAGCCGATACGGACTTGGGTAGCGGTTTTGGTGTATTTATGGAGCCCGAGCAGCATGAAATGGTTCCAATGGTTCATGGATTCAAAACATATGTATAAGATGTCATGGAATCAATTCAAGGCAGTTTAAAAGGCATACAAATAGGGGATTTGCGCATGGCATGAAGATTGTCATGTTTTTGCTGTATTTTGTGTTGGCTTTACTGTATTTTTCTGAGTTGATTTTTTCTCTTCCAAGCAAGGGCAACTTGTAGGACTCCATAATAAGCTCATTTGGCATCCTAAAAAGCATATTGAAGCTGATTTGGAGCTCAAATTGGTCAAAGATTAGTCAAAGTCAACTTAGTCAAAAAGATAATATTTTAGTTTTCTAATTTGATTCTACTTTTTGGGTTTTATTTATTTATTTGCTGGACAAATAAGTTTAGGAAAGTTATTATTTTATTATTTTTATTTTAAATTAATTAATTTCTAATTTAAAATAAAAGAATTAATTAATCCAAATTAGTTTAGGAAATGTGAAAATTTCAGCCACCTATAGGAAACAACAAGCATGGCTAATTTTAGCTTAGTTTTTTTTAGGGTTTTATTTGTGACTTTGTAGCCTATTTAAAGGCTTATTTTCCAATAAGAAGACAATTTGAATTTTATATAAAAATTTATTTGTGAGATTGAATTCTCTTTTTCTGTTGAACACCTAAAACACCATTAGTGAATGAATATTTTAGTTTGACTTATCAATAGGCCTTCCATCACCTATTGTGGCGTCTTCATTATATACCAAGGTTTCTAATCACAGGTTGGTTAGGGGTCAAAGTGACCATGAGAACTTGAACATAATTAGATCTAGGCTAATATAATACTGGTTTATGAGCAGGTCGTCCTAGGTTCGTATCATGGCATCCTGCATAGCAAATGGAAGCTGATTTAGAGCCCAAACAATTTGGAGATTTGTCAAAGATACCTTAGTAGTCAAACTAATCAACTAGTTTCATAATTTGCTTTTGACTTTTTGTTTTAGAAAATTAGTCTTTTATTTGGTTTCTATTTATTTATTTGCTGGACAAATCAACTTAGGAAAGTTAATATTTTATTATTTTCATTGTAAATTAATTAATTCATAATTTAAAATAAAGGCATTTATTAATCCAAATTAGATTAGGAAAGGAGGTGAAGTTCAGCCAAGCTAGGTTTCCTATTCTTTGGTGGCCAGTTTTACCTAGATAATTAGGGTTTTATTTTGTAACTTTTAGCCTATTTAAGGACTTTTTTTTATCAATAATATTTAGTAAAATATTCATACAGAAAATTATTTGTGAGATTGAATTTTTTTTGTTCTCTTTGAACACCTAAAACACCATTAATGAATGAGTGTTTTAGTTTGACTTATGAATAGGATATTCATCACCTATTGTGGCATCTTCGTTATACCAAGGTTTCTAATCACATGTTGGTTAGGGGTTGAGGTGACTATTAGAACTTGAACATAATTAGATCCAGACTAATATAATACGGGTTTAGGCGCAGATTGTCCTACGCTCGTATCATTTAGTATCAAAGCCAAGATTTAGTTGAGGTTTGATCTATCTTTATTTGATTTATTTGTTTTGTGTTAATCTGCAATGTTAGCATTAGGTTAAAGTTGCTTCTATCAACTCTTAATTGTATGAAGTGAATTTAAGAAGTGTTGAACCTATTCCATGTTGCTCGGAGTCCATATTTGCACCAAAACAGTTACCCAAGTCTGTATTAGTCTTCACCACCTGGATGCATAGAATTGTTTTTGTATCTTCAGATATGGATAAACCCTTTTGAGAATTGATAACTCCCTGTATGAATCTAGCTAGGTTGTCTTTAAATCTCTTAGCTTGTGCTCTAGTGATTAGCCCGGTCTTCATCTAGAGTGGATCAGCACCCTAGTAGGTAGTCGGTTGTACGAGTTAGGGTAGATTCTCATCAACCTAGTAGTACAAATAAGATATCATAAATGTTTTTAATAGAAATATCAACAAATCATCAATCAAAGATAGTATAAGAGTTATACATGTTAGGTTAATCAACCAGAGCAATTCAAGGAGTACAAATGAACAAATGCAAAATTATAAAAATACTCAATATAATATATACATCAAAATTAATGAAAGAAAGAATATTTACTATCATTAAATTTAAGGGAAAGGAACAATATATCAGCAATAGAATAACATACGCACAATGAAGATATTTAGATGCAATGTACATAATTGAGGCATAGGGGAACAATTTAAAAATACAAAACTATAAAATGAGCATAGTGAGTGAAAATGAAAGATATTTTAAAATTAAATAATATTCTTAAAAATCCTTTTACTCAAGACTTCACTTTTACTTTTTAAAAGTTCTCTTATTTTGATAAATAGTTTTTACAAAACCCATAATTATTCCTAAAACATAACAATTTCATAAATCATAGGATAAATAAATTAAAATAAGATAATACCCATTCCTTCATAAAAAAAATAATATTTTTATGGGCCATAATCCATATATATACATCAATTTATACTGTATCTATAGTGCACCCATCAGTATCCCTGCATACTATAACCATTATCATAATCTATTGCATAACTATAACCAGCATTCTAGTATATCGTCAACACCTGAGGGAGGACTAACTGTTAATGCGATCCTCAGCGTGCTAGAAGCGTCATAGACTGGGACCTCCCATTCAATCCTAAAAATCATATGATCAAGTAGAAGTAGGTCAAATAAGCGCACATAATAAGAATCTAACCAATCCGTATCCATGGTACGATACGGTACACAATGATCCACAATTAAGCATCCAACTTATAACCCAATGTAGTTATGTAATGTATTAAATAATACCCATAATCAATATATCAAAATATTCTCACATAGTCCAACATAAAAATATATATATTTATAATTATATAATCGTATACTGAGATCTATGCCAAACCAATCATTTTAATATATCATAATTTGATGAATTAAATAATTATTTCATAATATGTAATAAAATATGTGACTTAAATAATTCCAAAAGTAAAATAATAAGACAAATTATATATCACATATAATAATTTTCACTAACAGATCACAGCTTAAACCAGCTTAAATATCAATTTTGGTGTTTAAAATAATAATAAAATATTCTTACGCTCCCAAATGTAAACTAAAGATGTTTGGTGCATATGACGTCCCAAATAACATTAACAACTCCAAGATTTTTAAAATTGGACACCAAGTGGCTCAATAATATTATAAGCCCTAAATATCCATAGCCAAAATTAGGGCCTTTCACCAGGGGTCTAATTTAATGAAATTTAAACCTTCCATTGAATCCTATTAACATCCAATTACACCAATTGAACTTCAATTGTATCAAAACACAATCTAATTTTATTCAGTATTTAACTACTTGACCAAAAAACAAATATATTATCAAACGATGATCAAAATTGACAAATTATATGTTGACAGAAAGCCCATGAGATAAGGAATGCATTGGTGATGGAACTTAGGTTGACTTGCTCCTAAACCCGTATTATATTAGTCCGGATCAAAATTAAGTTTAGATTCTAATGTTCACCTTAACCCCTAATCAACTTGTAATTAGAAACTTTGGTATATGATGAATATGCCACAATAGGTGATGGATGTCGTATTGATAAGTCAAACTAAAACACTTGATTTTTATTAAGTATGTTAGGTGTTCAAAAAGAACAAAGAGAATTATTTCTCACAAATAAATTTTTGAATAATATCTAAGCTACTTTTTCATTGAAAAATAAGCCCTTAAGTAGGCTAAAGTCATAAAACAAAACCCTAAAACAAAAATGTACAATTCGCCCATAGTGAAGGAAACATGATGTGACCAAATTTCATGACTTTCCTAAACTAATTTGGATTAATTAATTCCTTTATTTTAAATTAGGAATTAATTAATTTACAAATAAAATATCAACTTTCCTAAGTTAATTTGTTCATAAAACAATTAAATAAAACCAAAATAAAAGATAGTTTCCTAAAACCAAAAGTTAAATTCAAATTAGGAAACTAATTGACTAGTTTGACAACTAAGTTATCTTTGACCAATTTCCAACTTGTAAAGGCTTCAAATTAGATCCATTGTGTCATGTAGGATGCTAAATAGGATTAATTATGATTCCCATACATTGTTCTTGATTGGAGCAAAGAGAAAGAGCTTAATCATTAAGATATTTCAATCCCAATGGCACAAGATGCATTTTCGGCCAAAAATGTCTTCCATGCGCAAATGGCCTCTTTGGTTGCTTTTGCTTCTATCTTGACTTGATTCCATGACCTCTTAGTGATATCAATTGAGATCAAAAAGTGTTGAACCCATTCCTTTCTTCCCAGAGTCCACAAATGCACTAAAAGAGCTACCCGAGGTCCATTCGGCCTCTAACACTCGGATGTTTAAAACAGGCTTTGAATCTTTGGGTATTGACAAACCCTTTTGAGAATTGATAACTCATTGTATGAAACCAGCCAGGTTGTCCTTAAATCTCTTTGCCTGTGCCTTAGTGGTTGGCCTAATTTTCAACTGTATAGGATCAGCACCTCAAGGGTTGTCGGTTGTACGGATACAAGCACATTGTCATCAATTGGTGTACTCATCTTGTTCGAAAGTCTTTCGGTTACTGGAAAACATGTTTAAAAATTCAGCCAAACTTTATAAAGGTTGGATTTTGACAAATGGAAGTATGATAGATCTTTTAATCTGTGAAGGATTTTAACAAATGGGGTTGAATTTGAGCATAAAGGGTTTAAAATATGAGAGAAAGGTGTATAACATGATTTAGAATAGTTGAAGGACACATGAACTATGACGGCCTAGACAAACCTCTGCTGCTAGCTTCACTAGCCGAATCTAGGTGTGTCTGGTGACGGTTTGGCCTGAAATTTAACGACCAATCAATATGACTCGATTGAGGTGCAAAAAAGGTTTGCGCAGGTTTGGTTGCTAGGGGGTTTGAGGGTTTTCGAGGACAAGTTTAGTATTTTTTGAATTGTTTAAGTTTGAGGGTCTCCAACCGACAACCCGGTGGGGGGCCAACTCGATACGGATGAAGACCAGGCCGATTATTAGGGCTCAAGCTAAGAAGTTTAAAGACAATCTTGCTGATTTTATCTAGGGAGTAATTCATTCCCAAAAGGGCTTGTCCATACCCAAAGATCCAAGACCTGTTCTGAGCATACAAATGGTGGAAGCCGATATGGACTCGGATAGCGATTTTGGTGCATTTCTGGATTCCAGGGAGCAGGAAATGGGTTCTAATCTTCTTGAATTCACTTGATATCACTAAGAAGTCATGGGAGCTGGTCAAGGGCGAAGCTAAGCTGGTCATTTGAGTGGTGTGCACATGAGAGAGAAATTGGCTGGGTTTTGCTGTATTTTTCGCTGGCTTGACTATATTTTGCTGAGTTGGCTTTTTGTCTTTCCTCCAAGCAAGGGCAGCATGTGGGACTCCATAACAATCTTATTTGGCATCCTACAAAGCACATATAATCTGATTTGGAGCTCAAATTGGTCAAAGATTGGTCAAAGTCAACTTAGTCATAAAGCTAGTATTCTGATGTCCTAATTTGATTTCTACTTTTTATTTTAGGAAATTACCTCTACTTTTGGTTTTTATTTATTTTCTTTCTGGATAAATAAGTTTAGGAAAATTATTATTTTATTATTTTCATTGTAAATTAATTAGTTCCTAATTCAAAATAAAGGAATTAATTAATCTAAATTAGATTAGGAAAGGAGGTGAATTTCGGCCAAGCTAGGTTTCTTATCCTTCAGTGGCTGGTTTCACCTAGTTAATTAGGGTTTTAATTTGTAACTTTTTTAGCCTATTTAAGGGCTTGTTTTATCAATAATATTCAGTACATTATTCATTCAGAATTTATTTTGTGAGATTGAATTTTTCTTTATTCTCTTTGAACACCTAAAACACCATAGTGAATGAATGTTTTAGCTTTGACTTATCAATAAGATATCCATATCCCATTGTGGCATCTTCATTATGCCAAGCTTTCTAATCACAGGTTGGTTAGTGGTTAAGGTGACCATTAGAACTTGAACATAATTAGATCCCGGCTACTATAAACGGGTTTAGGAGTAGGTCGCCTTACATTCGTATCATTTGGTATCAGAGCCGAATTTTGTTCAGGTTTGATCTATCTTTATTTGCTTTATTTGTTTTATTTGTTTTTATGTTATTCTGCAATTTTAGCATTAGGGTAAGGTTGCTTCTATCATCATACATGTTCTGCATCTTTAAAAAAAATAAATAAATTTCATTCTTAGTTAAATTATGATTTCCTAGTTTTACCATATATTTGCTTCCTAGTTTGTTGGTTGCTTTTTATCATTGTTCTTGTTAATTTTGGTTTTGTTGATTTTTATTTACTGTTTTAGTATTAAATATTTGCATTCATATATTCAAAAAATAATAATAATAATAAAAAGAAGAGTCGAATGGATATATAAACAAAACAAAAAAAAAAAAAATAAAACTGCACAATTTGTATTTTGTTTGGGAGGTCATGGGTTTGGTTATTATTTGGTATTGGAATTGCAATTTAGGTGTTCATTCTTGCTACTGCAGTTGTTTTATTTCTTTGAGTAAAAAAAAAAAGAAAAAAAAAAGAAGAAAAGACGAATTAAAAAAGAAATTTCTGATTTTGTTGAATTTGGTGTTGAAATTTGTTGCTGGAAATTTCTTGGAGCTGCTGTTTTGTTGATTATTTATTCAATATTTGGAGTTTCTGGAGAATTATTTTTGTTGCTGGATATTTGAATTTTGGGTGCTTAAATTATTTGGATTAAAATTAGTTAAAGGAATTGATACAAAACTAGAACTACAAGAACAACAACCCACACTATTCTTTAATTTTGTTCAAATTGATTCTTGTTCATGTTTGAAATTTTTTTTCTAAATTTTTATTCTTGAATCTTTAATTTCTTACCATCTAGTCCAGTTCTTATTATTTCCAAAAGTTCCTTGTTGATTTGCCTTATTTTGCCTAGAAAAGCTGAAAACTAGGAATTACTTTTTGCTACTGTTTTATTGATAAGTTTAATTAAACATACTTGTAACCTAATTTCTGTTTTATGAGTGTTTTAATTAGAAATTTGAGTAAATTCTTTGAGTGGAAAAAGGCAAGAGTGTATGAGCTCATAAGAGGTTAAAAGCCAAAACTAGTGTGCAAACACAAGTGTCGAGTTCTTGTTTGAGTACAACATGTGAGGGAGTGAATTTGGTGAGGTCTTATTTTAGTTTTGTATTATTCATACTAACATGGTAGATTCAAGGGTGCGAAGAGAAGACCCACCTTTAAGAATTAATGAAGAAGAATCTGTAGGATTCCATGGTGGTTCCTGAGCTATGGGGAGTGGTGAGCAAACGGACATGGGGGCTATATTGGAGCAATTGCAGCGGCTGAATGCTCAATTGGATAACATAGATCAAAGGATGGACAGGATAGAAAAATCACAAGGACGGTCAAATATAAGTTTAGATGCTCATTGAGGTCGAGGTCGAGGTCGAGGTCGAGAAGGCCAAAGGCGACCAAGAGAGGAATTTGGGGGAAGTAACTTTGGAGATGACTTGGATAAGGGGTATGATGAAATTTTTGAACCTCAAGAAAGGCCAATCTGTGGGATACCAACAAGGAATGAAGATGATGATCTAGGGAATATCAAGGTAAACATTCCACCTTTCATGGGAAAAAATTATCCGGAGGCATATTTGGAATGGGAGGAGAGAATAGAGATGATTTTTTATTGTCATATTTATTCGAAGGCCAAGAAAGTAAAGTTGGCAGCAATAGAGTTTGGTCATTATGCATTCCAATGGTGGACCAATGAGCACAACACCTGAAAGAGAGTTGGTGATGACTTGATCACTACATGGCGACAAATGAAAGGAGCCATGAGGAAGTGATTCGTACCATCACATTATCATAGGTTGCTGCATCAAAGGCTTCAATCTTTATCACAAGGAAGTAGGTCTGTGGAGGATTATTATAAAGAGATGGAGATGGTTATGATGAGGTTAAGCATGAATGAGGATAGAGAAGCAACCATGGCAAGATTCCTTGGTGGTTTGAATCATGAGATAGACAATCAACAAGAATTGCAACGATATGTGGAATTGGAGAAGATGTTGCATGTGGCTATTAAATTAGAGCATCAATTCAAGAGGAGGGGTGTAGGCTCATAGTTTGGGGGTGTTTCCAACAGTGGAAGATCAAATCCAAGTGCTTGGAGAAGCAATCCCATCTATGAGTCAAAGCAAAAATCGAAACTAGGTGAAGAAAGCTTCAATCGGCCAAAAAGTGAGTCCAAAGCCGAATCTGTCCAAGCACCAAAGAATGAGGTAAAATATGATCCTAAACCTTCAAGATCTAGAGAAATTATTTGTTTTAAGTGCCAGGGACAAGGACACATCACTAGCCAATGCCCGGATAGAAGAATCATAGTGTTAAAGGGTAATGGTGAGCGAGAATCAGAAAGTGAAGAAAGTGAGTGTGAGACCGAACAAGGAGAGGAAGAACATGAAGATGAAGCTGAGACACTCCATGTATCCAATGCCAAATTAAACTTGGTTCAGAGTACTTGCTATATACAAGGATGAGGATGAAGTTCAAAGAAAAAACATCTTCCACACCCGATGTAAAATCTAAGGTAAGATTCGTAGTATGATTATTGATAATGGAAATTGCACAAATGTAATTAGTAACATTGTGGTTGATAAATATATGGATGTGGTTTTATGTGATGTTGTGCCTATGCATACGGGACATATTTTATTACGTAGACCATGGCAATTTGATAAAGATGCAACTCATTATGGTTGAGAGAACTATATTGTTTTTAGATTTAAAGGTAAGAAAGTCAAGCTAGAGCCATTGATTTTGAATGAGGTTTTTAGAGATCAACTACAACTGCAACAAAGGAGGGAAGCCAAGAGGCTCAAAGAGAAGGCTAGTATGGCACCAACAGTTCCACCATCTATTCAAGAGGTAAAAGGTGAGCTTGCTGTCCAAGGTAAGTCCTCTAAAACCTAGGTTGAGTGGAAAAATTATAATAAACCTGAGAGTGAGAAACTTGGAGAAAGAGCCGAGTGTCATGCAAAATTCAATGAAACCGTAAGTGAGAAAGGAAAAGAAAGGAAAAATAAAAATTTTTATTTGAGTTTCGGGGATGTTAATAAAGCCATCTTACGTAGAAACCATTGTTGGTCATGAATTATAAAGATGCTTATTTAAAGATGCTTTTGTTATTTAGAACTTTATCTGCATTGTTGAGAGCTTTACTTTGTGGAAATTTGAAAATTAGGAAGAGATTATTTGCTAACTTTAAAAAGTGTAATTTTTGCCATAATGAGCATGTATTTTTAGATTTTTTTGTGATAGTGTTTGACCCAGGAGATTCGATTTGGTTGCACTTATGAAAGGAGAAGTTTATGAAACATAGAAAGTTAAAGCTTGTGCAGTGTGTGGATGCACCTTTTCAAGTTTTGAAGCAAATTAACGAGAATACCTACAAACTTGATTTAATAGGTGAGTATAATGTTAGTGCCACATTTAATGTTGCTGATTTATCTCCTTTTTCTGCAGGTGAAGATCTTGATTTGAGGACAAATCATTTTCAAATGGAGGGGAATGATGTGAATCTGCCCGAGCCCGCACAACAGACAACCTGCTGGGGTGCCGACCCGATACGGATGAAGACTGGGCCGATCACTAGGGCTCAAGCTAAGAAGTTTAAGGACAACCTTTCTGCCTTTATCTAGGGAGTAATTCATTCCCAAAAGGGCTTGTACATACCCAAAGATCCAAGACCTATTTCGAGCATACAAATGGTGGAAGTTGATACGGACCCGGGTAGCAGTTTTGGTGCATTTATGGATTCTAGGCAGCGCAAAATGGGTTCAAATCTTATTGAATTAACTTGATATCACTAAGAAATCATGGGAACTGGTCACGTCCAAAGCTAAGCTGGTCATTTGTGTGGTGTGCGCATGAGAGGGAAATTGGCCGGGTTTTGCTGTATTTTCCACTGACTTCACTGTATTTTTCTGAGTTGGATTTTTCTCTTTCCTTCAAGCAAGAGCAACATGTGGGACTCCATAATAATCTTATTTGGCATCCTAAAAAGTATATAGAAGCTGATTTGGAGCTCAAATTGGTCAAAGATTGATAAAAGTCAACTTCGTCAAAAGGCTAGTATTCTTGTTTCCTAATTTGATTTCTGCTTTTTATTTTAGGAAATTACCTTTACTTTTGGTTTTTATTTATTTATTTCTGGAAAAATAAGTTTAGGAAAGTTATTATTTTATTATTTTCATTGTAAATTAATTAATTCCTAATTCAAAATAAAGGAATTAATTAATCCAAATTAGATTAGGAAGCCAAGCTATGTTTCCTATCCTTTGGTGGGCGGTTTTGCCTAGTTCATTAGGGTTTTAATTTGTAACTTTTTTAGCCTATTTAAAGGCTTGTTTTATCAACAATATTCAGTACATTATTCATTCAGAATTTATTTTGTGAGATTGAATTTCTCTTTGTTCTCTTTGAACACCAAAAACACCATTAGTGAATGAGTGTTTTAGTTTTGACTTATCAATAGGATATCCATCTCCTATTGTGGTGTCTTTATTATACCAAGGTTTCTAATCACAGGTTAGTTAGGGGTTAAGGTGACCATTAGAGCTCGAACATAATTAGATCCGGACTAATATAATACGGGTTTAGGAGGAACTCGTCCTAGGTTCGTATCACGGTTTTACCTAGATAATTAGGGTTTTATTTTGTAACTTTTAGCCTATTTAAGGGCTTGTTTTATCAATATTATTCAGCACCTTATTCATTCAGAATTTATTTTGTGAGATTGAGTTTCTTTTTGTTCTCTTTTAATACCTAAAACACCATTAGAGAGTGAGTGTTTTAGTTTTGACTTATCAATAGGATATCCATCACCTATTGTGGTGTCTTCATTATACCAAGGTTTCTAATCACGAGTTGATTAGAGGTTGAGGTCAATCCATTAAAATCTTAACTTAATTGAGATCCAGGCTAATATAATACGGGTTTAGGCGTGTGTCGACCTAGGTTCATGTCATTTGGTATCAAAGCCAAATTTTGTTCAGATTTGATCTATCTTTATTTTCTTTTTCTTTTTTTGTGTTAATCTGTAAATTATCATTAAGTTAAGGTTGCATCCATCTCATACACATTCAGCATCTTTAAAAATAGAAAAAAATTCGTTCCTTAGTTAAATTAGATTTCCTTATTTTACGGTATTTTTGTTTTCTAGTTTGTTGGTTGTCTTTTATCATTGTTCTTGTTAATTTAGTTTATTATTGATTTTTCTTTGCTGTTTTTGGTATTAATTATTTGCATAAAAAAGAAAAAAAAAAGAAGAGAAAAGAAGTGTGTTTGCGGCAACATATAAAAAAAACTGCACATTTGTATTTTGTTTTGGAGGTCATGGGTTTGGTGGTTATTTGGTGTTGAAATTTCAAATTTTGGTGTTGATTCTTGCTATTGAAGTTGTTAAAGTTCTGTGAGTTAAAAAAAAAAAAAAAAAGAGAAGAAAAGCTGAATAAAAAAAATAAATCAGTTTGTTGAATTCGGTGTTGAAAATTGGTGCTGGAAATTTTCTTGGAACTGCTGATTTGTTTATTATTTATTCAATATTTTGAGTTGTTGGAGATTAATTTTTGTTTCCAGATATTTGAATTTTGAGTGTTTAAATTATTTGGATTAAAATTAGTTAAAGGATTTTATACAAAAACTTGAATTACAAGAACAACAACCAACACTATTCTTTAATTTTGTTCGAATTGATTCTTGTTCATGTTTGAAATTCTTTTTCTAAATTTGTATTCTTGAATCCTTAATTTCTTATCATCTGGTCCAATTCTTATTGATTCCAAAATTTTCCTTGTTAATTTACCTTGTTTTTGCTTAGAAAAGCTAAGAATAGGTATTTTCATTCTGCTCGGTATTTGCTTGATTTAGTTGCTGTTTTGTTGATAAGTTTAATTAAAACATTCTTATGATCTAATATCTGTTTTATGGCTATTTTAATTAGAACTCTGATTTAATTCTTTGAGTGGAAAAAGGCAAGAGCGTGTGAGTTCAAAAGAGGGTAAAAAGCCGAAACTAGTGTGCAAACACGAGTGTCGAAATCTTGTTTGAGTGAAACAAGTGAGGGAGTAAATTTGATAAGGATTTATTTTATTTTTTCAATATTCATACTAACATGGAAGATTTAAGGTTGAGGAGGGGAGATGCACCATTAAGAATTAATGAAGAAGAATCCGTTGGATTCCATGGTGATTCCTGAGCTACAGGGAGTGGTGAGCAAACGGACATAAGGGCTATTTTGGAGCAACTACAGCGGATGAATGCTCAATTTGACCATATAAATCAAACGATGGGTAGATTAAAAAATCTCAAGGTGGGCCGAATTTGAGACAAGAATTCCATGGAGGCCGAGGTCGAGGTTGAGAGGCCGTGGATGACCTAGAGAGGAGTTCAAAGAGGGGAATTTTGGAGATGATTTCAAGGAAGGAATGGATGAAGCGTACGCTGTCCAAGAGAGGCTAGGCAGTGGGAGGCATAAGAGAGAGGAGGCAGATGATGATCTTGGAAACATGAAGGTAAATATACCACCTTTCATAGTAAAAAGTGACCTAGAGTCTTACTTGGAATGGGTGGAGCGTATGGAGATGATCTTCGATTGCCACAACTATTTGGAGGCTAAGAAGTTGAAATTGGCAGCAATGGAATTTAGTCATTACACACTCCAATGGTGGACCAAACGAGCAAAAGACCCGAAGAAGAGTTGGTGATGACTTTATTACTACATGGTGACAAATGAAGGGAGCCATAAGGAAACGATTTGTACTATCACACTATCATAAGTTGCTGCATCAAAGACTTCAATCTTTATCTCAAGGAAATAGGTCTGTGGAGGATTATTATAAAGAGATGGAGATGCTCATGATGAGGTTGAGTATGAATGAAGATAAAGAAGCAACCATGGCAAGGTTTCTTGGTCGTTTGAATCGTGAAATAGCCAATCAATTAGGATTGCAACAATATGTGGAATTGGAGGATATTTTGCATGTGGCTATAAAGTTGAGCATCAATTTAAGAGGAGGGGTGTAAGCTCACGAATTAGGGGAATTTCAAACAGTGCAAGGTCAAATCCAAGTGCTTGGAGAAACAATCACACCTTTTGAAGCAAGACAAAAATCGAAACTAGGTGAAGAGAGCTCCACAAGGAAGGATGTAAAAGTTGAATCTATCCAAGCACCAAAGAATGAGGTAAAATCTGATTCTAAACCTTCAAAATCTAGAGAAATTGTTTTTTGTAAGTGCCAAAGATGAGGACACATCATTAGCCAATGCCCGAATAGAAGAATCATGGTGTCAAAGGGTAATGGTGAGCTAGAATCAAAAAATGAGGAAAATGGAGATGAAACCGAGCAAGGAGAGGAAGACTTTGAGGATGAAGCCGAAACCTTGCATGCATCCAATGCTGAATTAAACTTGGTTTCTAGGAGAGTGCTGGCTGTTTACAAAAATGAGGATCAAGTTCAAAGAGAAAACATCTTCCACACCCAATGTGAAATTCAAGGTAAGATTTGTAGTATGAAAATTGATAGTGAAAGTTGTACAAATATAATTAGTAACATTGTGGTTGATAAATTAGGCTTAACAACTATTAAACATCCAAAACCATATAGATTACAATGGCTTAATGATAGTGGTGAGATGAAAGTGAATAAACAAGCCAAAGTAAATTTAGCATAGATAAATATGTGAAGGTTGTTTTGTGTGATGTTGTGCCTATGCATGCTGGACATATTCTATTAGGTAGACCATGGCAATTTGATAAAGATGCTATTCATTATGGTCAAGGGAAATATATTATTTTTAGATCTAAAGGTAAAAAAGTCAAGCTGGAACCATTAACTCCCAAGGAGGTGTATAGAGATCAACTACAAATACAATAAATGAGGGAGGCTGAAAAGCTCAAGGAGAAATCTAGTATGGCACCTACAGTTTCACATCCATCCAAGAGGGTAAGTCCAAGTTTGCTGTTCAAGGTAAGCATTCTAAGACTCAAATTGAGTGGAAAAACCAAGAGAAGGCCGAGAGTGAGAGGGAAGTTGAAAAAGCTGAGAGTGGGGCCAAACTAAGAGAAAGAAAGAAAAAGAAAGAAAAGAGAGGAAAAATAAAAAATTTATTTGAGTTTTGGTGATGTTAATAAAGAAGTTTTGAATAAGAAATCATTGCTGGTTATAATTTATAAAGATGCTTATTTGAAAATGTTTTTGTTGTATAGAACTTTATCTACATTGTTGAGAGCTTTACTTAGTGGAAATTTGAAAATTTAGGAGAGACTATTTGCTAATATTAAAAAGTGTGATTTTTGCCGAAATGAACTTGTATTTCTAGTATCTTTTGGGATAGTGTTTGATCTAGGGGATTATGCTTGGTTGCATTTAAGAAAGGAGAGGTTTCCTGAACAAAGAAAGTTGAAGCCTATGTCGCGTGGAGATGGACATTTTCAAGTTTTGGAGCAGATTAATGAAAATGCCTACAAACTTGACTTACCGGGCGAGTATAATGTTAGTGCTACATTTAATGTTGCTAACTTATCTCCTTTTACTGCAATTGATAATTTTGATTTGAGGGCAAATCCTTTTCAAGAGAAGGGGAATGATGCAAATTTGCCCGAACCCGCACAACCGACAACCCACTGGGGTGCCGACCCAAAACAGATGAAGACTAGACCAATCACTAGATCTCAATTCAATAGGTTTAGGGAAAACCTGGGAGCATTTATACAGGGAGTAGTTAATTCTCAAAAGAGCTTGTCCATACCCAAGTATACAACGCCTATTCTAAGCATCCGAATGGTGGAAGCCGATACGGATCCGAGTAGCTGTTTTCGTGCAAATTTGGACTTTGGGTAGCAATGAATGGTTTCAACACTTCATGAACTCAATGAATATCATTAATAGGACATGGAATCTAGCCAAGGTAGAATCAAAAGCATCTAAAAAGGACTTGTACAGATAGCATCTCAATTTGGCCAAAAATGTAATGTTTAGTCGCTGACTTTGACTTTTCTTCTTGTTTGACTTATTCCAATCAAGGGGAAACATATGGGAATCATTATTAATCATATTTTGCATCCTAAATGGTATATGGAAGCTAATTCTAGAGATTGGTCAAAGATACCTTAGTAGTCAGACTAGTCAACTAATTTCCTAATTTGATTTTGACTTTTTGTTTTAGTAAATTAGTCTTTTATTTGGTTTCTATTTATTTATTTGCTGGAAAAATCAACTTAGGAAAGTTATTATTTTATTATTTTCATTGTAAATTAATTAGTTCATAATTCAAAATAAAGGAATTGATTAATCCAAATTGGATTAGGAAATGAGGTGAATTTCGGTCAAGCTAGGTTTCCTATTCTTTGGTGGCCGGTTTTACCTAGATAATTAAGGTTTTATTTTGTAGATTTTAGCCTAGTTAAGGACTTGTTTTATCATTAATATTCAGTACATTATTCATTTAGAATTTATTTTGTGAGATTGAATTTCTCTTTATTCTCTTTGAATACCTAAAACACCATTTAGAGTGAGTGCTTTAGTTTTGACTTATCAATAGGATATCCATTACCTATTATAGCGTCTTTATTATACCAAGGTTTCTAATCACAGGTTGGTTAGGGGTTGAGGTCAATCCATTAAAGTCTGAACTTAATTGAGATCCGGGCTAATATAATACGGGTTTAGGCGTGTGTCGACCTAGGTTCGTATCAATGTCAATGGGATCTTCGACATCCCATATGTGTTGTAGACTGAAACCTCCCATCAAACCTCAATAATCATGTGATTAAGCAAGGGATCATCAAATAAGTACACATTATCATAATCCAGCAAATTCATATCTATGGTACAATGTGGTACACAATAATCTGCCTTCCATTATCCAACTCATAACCCAATATATTTGTATAATTTATTAAATAATATCCACAATCATCATATTAATATATTCTCACGTATATTAACACAAACATATATATAATTGTATAAGCATATACTGAAATCTATTTATGCCAAATCAATCCATTTAATATAACATAATATGATAAATTGAATAAATATTTCATAGCATGTAATAAAGCATGTGACTTAAATAATTCTAGAACTAATAATAAGAAGATAATTTATATATCATATATAATCAAACACATAATTCCTAAAACTATTTCAGAAAATAAAGTTCACTTATAGATCATAGCTCAAACCAGCTCCTTTGCTTGTTCACCTTCAATATTAGTCTCGATGACTAAAATGATAATAAAATATTTTTCAAATTCCTAACTTTAAACAAAAGACATTTGGTGTGCACCACTGTCCAAGATAACATTAATAACTCTAAGACTTCTAAAATTGGATACTGGGTGGTCCAATTTTATGAGTCCTAAATACTCAATAGCCTCAATTGGAGCTTTTCGCTTAGAAACTAATTTAATGAAGTTTAAACTTTGCATTATGTCTCATTAACACCTAATTACACAAATTCAACTTAATATTGTCCAATTTGTTCAATTGTATCCAAAAATAGCCCAATTTGATCCAATATTCAACTGTTTGATCCAATAATGAAAATATTATCAAATGATGCTCAAAATTTACAAATTATATGTAGGAATGCATCGGTATACTCACCTTGATCCAAAAGTCTCATTGGTGGCTGGAAAAGTTGTCAAAAAATTTGGCCAAACTTGATGCTATTGGATCTCTAAAACTGTGAAGAATTTCAAAAAACAGATGTTAGAGGTCCATAATATGGGGCAAGGTTATATGATATGGCTTGGAATGGCTTGAAAATGAATGAAATACGATGACCGAGCTAGATCATCGCTGCCTACTTTGTTGGCTTGACCTGGGTGCATCCAATGGCAATTTGGCCTAAAATTCAACTGCTAAGGTCGCCGTGGGATGGGTAATATGGGTGCCTATTGTATTTAGCTTTCCAATGGTTAGAGATGGTATAAATTGATGTAATCAAATGGGCTGTAAAACAGGTTCGCAAGTTGTGAGCTAGGTTGTTCGTAGGCCTGAGGGTTTTCAAGGATGAGTTTTTGTATTTTTTTTTTTTTTTGAATTGTTTTATGCCTAATATGCTTCCCAAGTATATATAGGCCCTTGGGTCACTTACAAACAAAATTCCTTAACCATAATTTAAAATTAAGTGTACTGCTAATTTGTGAACTCGTTTCAATGAGCTATACACAATAGTATAATAATCAAAACCAAAATCCATCCCCAAAGAAAAGTTAAACTTGGTTAACCTTGGTCAAATCGCCAAAAATTTTACATTTCCATTTTTTCTTCTCAAGATAGGTCGTTACATAAAATGATTAAATTACAGTTGGTGTTAAATGTTAAGTTAGAATTTTTTAAATTTCTAGATGATAGTGCAAAATTTGGTTGAATAGATAGAGAATTTGATTTTCGTGTTGTAATTTGGAATGGGTATTGATTATGTGTGGAGTTTGAAGTATGTTTATGGTTTAATTTCATCTCTCTACCTTTAATTTTGGTTTTTGACCTGTTTTGAGAGTTGAATTGGCCTTATTGGAAGTAATTGAAAATTTATGCCTAAAAGATGTTTGAAATAAGTTTAAGGTCAATTTGGTGGTTGAATTTGGAGTGTTATCTTCAATTTCTTAAAGTATTTGCTAGTCTTTGATTTATTTGTTGAGTTTTAAAGTTAAGGAGCATTTCTTAATTATTTTGCTTTGTTTTCTAAAATAGGTTAAAAAAGCTAGTGCAAGTACGAAATCAAGTGAACCTAAAAATGAGAAAAGAAAGGATAACCTAAGTCTTCCAAGTCCTAGTAAAAGGCATAATGTGAAATTTGTTAATGCAAGAGTAGAGAAAAGAAAATCAATCTATGTTGCCTTAAGGAAGCCTATTATTAAGGAGAGAACTTTAAGGCCATTTGAAATTTTGGTAAGAAATAGGCTTTTGAATGAAAATGAGCATGTAAGTTATATTGAGAGCATGATTTTGGATAGACATTGGATATGGCTAACTTAAGTGCCATAGATCATAGATGCCTTTTTAGAGGAAGAATAATCACTTTTTCTACCGATGCTATTAATGATTATTACAATCCTACACCATCATAAAATGAGAAATTCTTTGAGTTCGTGAATAATAAATTTGATCATGATGAGATACCAATCAAAATAGGTTTTGCCAATACCAAGTTTTTGAATGCTGAAGGTGAAAATCGAGTTAAGAAAACTTTTTTCGAAGAATAGATATGCTAAGACATGAAACACGTCCATTTGTTCAAACTTTTTGTCTACATCTCATCAGAATGAAAAGACTATGCCATGGTTTAACTTCTTTTTGCCATTTGTTTTGGGATGTCCATTAATGTCGAATGGCTTAAAAGAGATTCAATTCTTTCTTGTATTAAGAAGAAGAAGATTATTAGCCTCACTCATCCATCCTTGATAATGGGATTGTATCATCACACTGAAGTGAAAGTTGATCCTAACAAAGAGGCCATTAAGAAGAAAGTGCTGGTTAATGTTCACACCATTAAGAATTATAAGATGTAGAAATGAGGTAAACATGAAGCCTTGAGCATGGGGTTTTTGATAAAGATATAGGTGTGCCTTTACTTAGAGATCTTTTATGGATGGATGAGGTTAGCTAAAGATTCAAAGAAATGAATGGACTCAAAGCAATCAAAACCATTTTAAGTTTGGAAGGAAAATGAAAAGGTATTTATGCATGAGTTGTTTCCCAGTAAATATTAAGACTCCAACTTTTTGCAAAATCATATTCATTTTCAATGAATGATACGGGAAAAATGTTAATGGAACAACATCAGATGATGATGGGGAAACACATGCTATCAAGGATATGCAACTAAAGTTCTTAGAGCAAAGTGCTTGTAAAGTGGAATTCCTCAATTCTCTTTAAATGAATAGTATTGCAAGTAAGCAAGATCCAAGGAACCTAATAGGTGGACAAGCTCCTAAACTCGTATCATATTAGCCCAAATCGAAATTAAGTTCAGATTTTAATGGTCACCTTGACCCCTAATCAACTTGTGAATAGAAAACTTGGTATATGATGAAGATCCCATAATAGGTGATGGATGTCCTACTGATAAGTCAAACTAAAACACTCGATCTCTATTTGGTGTTTTAGGTATTAAAAAAGAACAAATAGAATTCTTTTCACAAATAATTTTTGAATGATCATCTAAGTTGCCGTTCCATTGAAAAATAAGCCTTTAAATAGGTTAAATGATACGAACCTAGGTCGACTTGCCCCTAAACCCGAATTATATTAGCCTGGATTCAAAAATAAGTTCAGATTTTAATATAACTTGTGATTAAAAACCTTAGTATATAATAAAGATGTCACAATAGATGATAGATGTCCTATTGATAAGTCAAGTGATAGATGTTCAAAGAGAACAAAAAGAATTTTTTCTCATAAATATTTTTCTATATAAATAATGTACTGAATTTTCATTGAAAATATAAGCTTTAAATAGGTTTGAAAACACAAAATAAACCTTAAAATACTATAGAAAACTGGCCATAGGATTAGGAAACTAGGTGTGGCCGAATTCTCCTCATTTCCTAATATAATTTGGATTAATTAATTCTTTCATTTTCAATTCGGAATTAATTAATTTACAATTGAAACTATAAAATATCAACTTTCCTAAGTTAAATGGTCCAGCAAATAAACAAATAAAATCCAAAATAAAAGATAGTTTCCTAAAACAAAAAGTCAAACTCAAATTAGGAAGCTGGTTAACTAGTTGACAACTAAGCTTTTTTTTATCCTATATGCCATATAGAATACCAAATAGGATTAATAATGATTCCCATATGTTTACCCTTGATTGGAATAAGTCAAATTTGCTTGAAAAACAAAAGAAGTCAAATCCAACACCAAAATGAGCAATTTCGGCCAACAAGAAAAGTCATGCACACAAGTGGAATTTAAATGCTTTTGCTTTTGCCTTGACATGATTACATGGCCTCTTGGTGATATCAATTGAGTTCATAAAGTGTTGAATTATTTCTTGATGCCCAAGGTCCAAAAATGTACCAAAACAGCTTATCGGGTCTATTTCCGCATTCGTAACTTGGATACACAAGAGAGGCTTTGGATCTTCGGGTATTGTCATGCCCTCTTGAAATTCAATCATTCCTTGGATGAAGCTAACCAACTTTTCCTTAAATTTCCTAGCTTGTGCCCTAGTGATTGGTCCCGTCTTTATTTGTAAGGGATAAGCACCCTAGTAGGTAGTTGATTGTACGTGTATAGATGGATTCTTATCACTAAGATTACAAGAAATCAAATCCTAAAACAATTAAGTTCAATTCGACCAGCATAAAAAAAGATTAGGAAAGTGCCGAATTTTTCCAAGTATCCTAAACTAATTTATATTAATTAATTCCTTAATTTTGAAATAGAAATTAATTAATTTACAATCAAAATAATAAAATACCAACCTTCCTAAATTAATTTTTCCTATAAATAATTAAATAAAAACAAAAATAAAAGGCTATATTCTAAAACAAAAAGTCAAATTTCAGATTTGGAAAGTACTTGACTAGTTTTCCAAATAAGCTATCTTTGTCCAATCACCTGCAAATTTAAGCTCCAAATCAAATCCAATATGCCATATAAGATGCCAATTAGGATTAGAACTAGTCCCCACAAGTTTCCATTGATTGGAATGATCAAAGCTTGCTTGGATTACAATTTAATTCGACCATATTGAAGACTTATGCCAAAAAAATGAACTTGGATGCCTTTTCTTTGGCCTTGACATAATTCCATGGCCTTTTGGTGAGCTTAATCACGTTCACAGCTTGGATGCACAGTACGAGCCTTGAATCTTTGGGTATTATCATGTATTCTTGAGATTTCATAACACATTGTATGAAGCTAACCAGATTTTCCTTATACCTTTTAACTTGTGCCCTTGTAATTGGTCCTGTTTTCAGTTGCATAGGATCAGTACCCTAGTGTGTAGTTGATTGTACGGGTACAGGAAAATTCTCATCATTCCCCTACTCTTGAAAAGGATTTGTCCTTAAATCAAAATCATCATCTGTAACAAACCAAGATAAATCAGCAACATTAAAGGTAGCACTCACATTAAACTCACCTGGTAAGTTGAGCTTGTAAGCGATTTCATTAATCCTCTCCAAAACTTGAAAGGGTTTATCTTCTCGAGGTATAAGCTTTGACTTTCGTTGTTCTGAAAAACCTCTCCTTTCGTAAGTGCAACCAAACCCTATCTCCTGGTTCAAGCATTACTTTTAGTCAGCCTTGGTTAGTAATCTTGGCATATTGTTCAATCTTCCTCTCAATGTTTGCTTTTGTCTTCTCTTGAAACTGCTTAACAAATTCAGCTTTGTATTTTCCATCTAGATTAGCGTGTTCATTTAACGAAAAAGGTGTTAATTCTAATGGAGTTAAAAGATTAAAACCATAAACAATTTCAAATGGATAATATTTAGTAGCAGAATGTACGGTTCTATTATAAGCAAAAAATACATACGGCAAACATTCCTCCTAAGTTCTCAAATTTCTACTAACTAATGCTCTTAACAATGCAGACAAAGTTTTATTCACTACTTTAGTTTGTCCATCAATTGGTGGATGACAAGTAGTTGAAAATAAAAGTTTAGTGGCTAACAATGTTTTCCAAAAATAGGTTAAGAACTTAGCATCCCTATCGAAAATAATTGTCTTAGGCATACCATGAAGTCTTACCACTTTCCTAAAGAACAAATTAGCTACATGAGATACATCATCAGTTTTGTTACATGTAATGAAGTGTGCCATCTTAGAAAATCTATCAACTACAACAAAAATTGAATCTTTACCCATCCTAAACCTAGGTAAACCAAGTACAAAATCCATAAATAAATCAACTCACGGATAAGAAGCAATAGGTAAAGGCATATACAAGCCGTGCGGTTTCAACTTGGACTTTGATTTCTTACACTTTAAACACCTCTCACATATCCTTTCCACATCTCTCCTCATATTCGGCCAATAAAAATGTTCTTACAATATGGATAAAGTTTTTACAACACTAAAGTGTCCCATTAAGCCCCTACCATGACCTTCCCTATCTAACAATTCCCTAATGCTACAATTAGGTACACAAAGTTCACTTTTTTAAAACAAATACCCCTCAAAAATATAAAATTTATCATAGCTATGTTTAGCACAATTTCTATATATTTCACCAAGGTCACTATCATGCTCTTAAATTTCTTTTCATTGTTCAAAACTAAGCAATCTAGCATCTAAGGATGAAAATAATACGTACTTTCGTGATAATGCATCGGTAACCACGTTTTTCTTAGCTTTCTTGTAGTGAATGGCATAAGAAAAAGTCTCAATGAATTCAATCCATCCTCCATGCCTTCGGTTAAGCTTCCCTTGGCCTTTGATGTGCTTTAAATATTCATGAACTATGTGAATCACAAATTCCTTTGGCATCAAGTAATGTTGCCATATCTCCAAAGCTTGAACCAAAGCATACATCTCTTTGTCTTAGGTTGGATACTTCAATGCCACTCTATTCAACTTCTCACTAAAGTAGGCTATAGGTTTTCCTTCTTACATCAATGCAGCTCCAATACCTATCCTAAAGCATCACATTCAATTTCAAAAGTTTTAGAAAAATTTGGTAAAACCAATAAAGGGGTATTAATTAATTTTTCTTTCAACAAATTAAAAGACTTCTCTTGTGCTTCTTCCCATTGGAATCCAACATTCTTCTTGACAATTTTGGTCAAAGGTGCTGCAATGGTGCTAAAATCTTTGACAAATCTCCTATAAAAGCTAGCCAAACCAAGAAAACTCCTTACCTGGGTGACACTAGTAGGTTTAGGCCACTCTTGTATGGTTTTAACCTTGGATTGATCAACTGTAATCCCTACAGTACTTACAACAAATCCTAAAAATACAAACTCATTTTGGCAAAATCACACTTTTTAAAATTAGCAAACAATCTTTCCTTGTAAGCACTTTTAAAACTAACCTAAGATGTTCTACATGATCATCTAAATTTCAGCTATATACAATAATATCATTAAAGTAAACAACCATAAATTTTCCAATCAATGGACGTATGACATGGTTCATTAATCTCATGGAAGTGCTAAGTACATCAGTTAAACCAAAAGACATTACTAACCACTCATACAAACTATATTTAGTTTTAAATGTGGTTTTCCACTCATCTCTCTCTTTCATTCTAATTTGATGATACTCATTCCTAAGATCAATTTTAGAAAATATGGATGCACTATATAATTCATCAAGCATATCATCTAATCTAGGAATAGGATGCCTACACTTAATGGTTATATTATTAATAGCCCTAAAATCTACACACATACACCATGATCAATCCTTCTTAGGTACTAACAAAACAGAGACAGAATATAGACTCATGATTTTTCTAATGTATCCTGTTTCAAGCAATTCACATACCTGGCTTTGTAGTTCATTTTTCTCCCTCAGATTATTTTTATATGCAAGCCTATTAGGAATTACAGCTCCGGGAATAAAATCTATTTGATGCTCGATCCCTCGAATAGGTGGTAAACCACTAGGAATCTTCTCTGAAAAGACATCTTCAAATTTCTACAATATAGAAGATATAGAACTTTACAATATAAGCTCTTCAGAGTTAGCTGTATAATTTAAATAAGCATATTTAAACATCAAGACCAGCATAGGATTATTACTAAAAACTACCTTTTTAATCTCACCTTGGCTAAGATAGAAAATTTTTTTTTCTTTTCTTTCTTCTCTTTCTCACTCTCAGCTTGCTCTCTCTTTTTATCACTCTCAGCTTCCTCTCTCTTTTTCTTCTCACTCTTAGGTTTAGAAAACTTACCTTGGTTATGTGGTTCAATCTTGCTCTCTTGTTTAGTAGATGAAACCATGGATGGCATGCTTGTCTTCTCCTTTTGCCGTTCAACCTCCCTCATTTGTTATATTTGCAATTGATCTCTAAATATCTTTTTTGGAGTCAACATCTCTAGTTTAATCTTATTTCCTTTAAATTGAAATAAAATGGCATTTTCTTGACCATAATGTATGGTATCCTTATCAAATTTCCATGGCCTTCCCAACAAAATACGACCAGCATGTATAGGTACAACATCATATAAAACCATATTCACATATTTGTCAGTACTAAACTTTACCTTGGCTTGTTTATTTACCTTCATCTCTCTACTATCATGAAGCCATTGAAGTCTATATGGTTCAAGATGTTTGATTGTTATTAAACCTATTTTCCCTACCACAACATTATTAATGACATTGTGATACGAAACTAGGACGACCTGCTCCTAAACCCATATTATATTAGCCCGGATCTAATTATGTTCAAGTTCTAATGGTCACCTTGACCCCTAACCAACCTGTGATTAGAAACCTTGGTATATCAAAGATGCCACAATAGCTGATGGATGTCCTATTGATAAGTCAAAACTAAAAGACTCAATCTCTAATGGCGTTTTAGGTGTTCAAAAGAACAAAGAGAATTCAATCTCACAAATTAGTTTCTGTATAAAATTCAAGCTTAATTCTTATTGAAAAATAAGCCTTTAAATAGGCTACAAAGCCATGAAATAAAACCTTAAAAACAAAGGAAAATCCGGCCATACAACGTAGTTTCCTATGGTGGCCGAAATTCTCACTCTTTTCCTAATCTAATTTGGATTAATTAATTCCTTTATTTTGAACTAGGAATTAATTAATTTACAATGAAAATAATAAAATAATAAATTTCCTAAAATTATTTTTCCAGAAAATAAATAAATAAAAACCAAAAAGGAATGGTAATTTCCTAAAACAAAAAGTAGAATCAAATTAGGAAACTAAAAACTAGCTTTTTGACTAAGTTGACTTTGACCATTCTTTGACCAATTTGAGCTCCAAATCAGCTTTAATATACTTTTTAGGATGCCAAATAAGTGATCATGAATTCCCACATGTTTCCTTTGCTTGGAAGAAAGAGAAAAAGCCAACTCAGCACAATACAGTAAAGCCAGCACAAAATACAGCGAAAACATGCCAAATTTACTAACTGTCCGTACAACCCCTTTTTGGATGACTTTGAAGCTGCTTTGACTTGATTCCATGTCCTCTTAGACATATGTATTGAATCCATGAAACATTGGAACCATTTCATGCTTCCCGGTCTCCATAATTGCACCAAAACTGCTCATCGGGTCCGTACCAGCTTTCACCACTTGTATGCTCAAGATAGGTCTTGGATCTTTGGGTATGGACATGCCCTTTTGAATATGAATTACTCCCTAGATAAAGGCAAAAATATTTTCCTTAAACTTCTTAGCTTGAGAACTAGTGATCGGCCCGGTCTTCACCCGTATTGGGTCGGCACCCCAGCGGGTTGTCGGTTGAGCGGGTTCGGGCGGATTCACATCACATTGGCACAACTTCAATAATCATACAACAAATATTATCTTGAATGTCACATCTAGTCTGGAAGATGTTTTCCCTTTGCGCTTGATCTTCATCCTTGTACATGGTCAATACTCTTCTTGCCACCAAGCTTAATTCAACCTTTGAAGCTTGTTGTGTCTCGAGTTCACCATGTTCTTCTTCTTCAAAGCCTTCCTCATCATGTTCGGTTTCAACTTCAGCTTCATCACTATCGGACTCCAACTCTCCATTATCCTTCACCACCATAATTCTTCAGTTTGGACATTGATGGGCAGCATGTCATCGGCCTTAACACTTAAAAACACACAATGTCACAAGCTCTAGATGGTTTAGAATCACACTTATCACTCGATTGGTGTTTATGAGGATTTGGCCAGATTGCACCTCCTTGGTCGATTGGAGCTTCCTTCCTCCAATTTCGGTTTTAGCTTTGATTCAAAGGCAGGATTACTTCTCCAAACACTTGAACTTGGCCTCTCGCTGTTTGAAACACCACTAAACCGTGAACTACAACCCCTCCTCTTGAGTTGGCTCTCAATTTTAATGGCCACATGTAGCATCTCTTCCAACTCCACATATTGTTGTAATTTCACTTGGTTAGCAATATCTCGATTTAAAGCTCCCAAAAATCACATCATTGTTGCCTCACGGTCTTCATACATGCTTAACCTCATCATGAGCATCTCCATATCCTTGTAGTAGTCTTCTGCCGACCTAATTCCTTAAGATGAAGATTGTAGTATTTGATGCAACAACATATGGTAATGGCTTGGTACAAATCTCTTCCTCATGGCTCCTTTCATTTGTCACCAAGTGGTTATTAGCTCATCACCAACTCT
This sequence comes from Ziziphus jujuba, assembly GCF_031755915.1. Classification (NCBI taxonomy): domain Eukaryota; kingdom Viridiplantae; phylum Streptophyta; class Magnoliopsida; order Rosales; family Rhamnaceae; genus Ziziphus; species Ziziphus jujuba. The sequence continues at coordinate 19,407,965 of NC_083383.1, read as the reverse complement.
CCCTCGGGTGCTTTACTCATTATTCCACCATTGTACTGTATAATGTCCAAATTCCAAAGTGGCCAACTTAACCTTTTTAGCCTCCGAGTAGTTATGACAATCGAAGATCATCTCCATTCGTTCTTCCTATTCTAAGTAAGCCTTCGGATCACTCTTTCCTAAAAATGGTGGTACCTTAATATTTCCAAGGTCATCATCTTCATCTTGGGCTTGTCTTCCACATTTTCTCTTCCTTGGAGTGCAAAAATATCTTTGAACTCCTCCTTAAGTTTATCTCCAAAATCACCTACTCCAACTTCTTCCCTAAAGCATTCGCGGCCTCCTCGACCTTAATCACGGCCTCCATGTAACTTTATCCTTGGGTCCTCCTTGGAAATTTTCAAATCTGTCCATTCTTTGATCAAGTTAATCAAAGCGAGCATTCATCATTTGTAGTTGTTCCAAAACCGCCAACATGTCGGTAGGTTCGCCTTCACTTTCCGTTGCTTTTGATTCTCCTTTGAATCCCATGAATTTGTCTTCCAGATTTCTTAGAGAGTCTCCTCCTCTTCTTATTCTTGAATCTATCATGTTAGTGAAATAATACAAGAAAACCTCACCAAATCCACTCCCTCGCATGTATCACTCAAATAAGGTCTCGACACTCATGTTTACACACTAGTTTCAGCTTTTGACTCTTTTTTAGGCTCACACTCTCTTGCCTTTTTAGACTTAAAAGAATATCTCAAAGATTTTTTAAAACACACTTAAACCAGCAACTAGATCACAAGTATGTTCTAATTAAACCTATCAATTACACAAAAGCAAGTAGCAAGCAATTTCCAAGTGAATTGATAAAATCTAATCTCAGCTTTAATACCAAAAGCAAAGAAAATTAACAAGACAATTTTTCAAATTTAGTAAAAAGATAAAATAGAAAAATAAGAAACCAAAATTCAAAGATCAAATTTAGAAAAGGATTAAGGATTAAACAATTAACAAGAACAAAACTCGAATAAAGTATGAAATAGTTATTGGTTGTAGTTCTCGTAATTTAGGTCTTTGTCTCAAATCCTTTACCCAATTTTAATCCAATTAATTTTGGCACATAATATTCTGATATCCAGAAACTAATATTGAATAGACAGAAACTCCCACTAACACAATTGAATTTTCCAAATTCAAACAAACTCAATTTGCAATCTTTTAAACCAGCCTTTTTGCCCAACATTTTTGTTAAACTTAGGCTTTTTCTTCTTTCCTTTTTTTTTTTAAATCACTAACCAAAACAATATCATGCAATCTCCAGCAGCTCAATCACTATAGGAAAATTGCAATTCCAAAGCCCACAAATGATCAAACCCAATCCAAACTTCCAAGCAAAAATAAATTGTAAAAATTTTAGGTTTATGCAGTATGTTCCAGTATGTTCTCAAAATTCCTCTTTTTTTTCTTTTTCTTTTTTTTTTTTTTGAATATATGAACACAGCTAATTAAGGTTAAAACAGCAAATAAAAATAAACAATAAACCAAATTACTAAGAACTATTATGCAAAACCAACCAACAAACTAGAAAGCAAGAATTCGGCTAACAAATGGAATCAAATTTGGCTATGAAGGATTTTTTTTTTTTTCTTTTTGGCAGAACATGTATGAATAAGAAATGACAGTAATCTAATGTTAAAATTGTAGAAAAACACCAAACAAAACAAAGTAAATAAGGTAGATCAAACACAAACAAAATTCTGCTCTGATACCAAATGATACGAATTTAGGTTGACTCGCTCTTAAACCCGTATTGTATTAGTCCAGATCGAAATTAAGTTCAGATTTTAATGATAAATTTAATCCCTAATCAACTTGTGACTAGAAACCTTGATATATGATCAAGATGCCACAATAGGTGGTAGATATCCTATTAATAAGTCAAACTAAAACACTCGATCTCCATTCGATGTTTTAGGTGTTTAAAGAGAATAAAGAAAATTCTTCTCACAAATAATTTTTAAATGATCATCTTGATGGAATTTGGTGTAGGTTTATGTTGTTGTACCCTAGAGCACAATCATTCAAGGTGTTAGTCAATAATGATTGTTGTTGGTTCTTGGTTCTTGATTTTGTTTTTTGGGTTTATTAAGGTTTTGTTTCTGGTTTTAATGGAGGTTTAGGGTTCTTGAGAAGGTTGTTAGCTTTTGGAAAGAAGAAGAAAACAAATGTAGTAGTCGAGAGAGTGAGAGAGCCGAAATGTTGTTTTTTCAAAATATGTTTTTTTTTTTTTTTTGAATATTACTTCCTCAATGTTTTTCATTGTAATTTTCATACTTTTAAATACATCAAAAAGAAAATAAGACATGCTGCCATATTGAGCAATAAATACAAAAGCATTAAAAGTAACCAACCAAGCCAAACTACCTCAACTAACTCTAATCAATGTGCTGGGCATGCAAGAAACCTTCTTTAATAGGCAGTTCAGCTTGTCTGAGGCATTTGAATTTGAAAACCAGCTCCATTTGACTTGAAAATTGGAGGGAAGCCTTTTTGAATATTAAACTGAGTTCTAGCCAAAAATCAGATAAAAAAAAGTCCATTTACCCATTCAAAAATAATCAAACCCGAGGCAGTTTTGTCCAAATTTCTGGGCAACAAAACTGCACAAGGGTCAGATTGTTTAGGGCTTAACTCAGCCTTCCCAGCTCCAAATTGGGCCATTCTTTTTGTTCTGCTTCCTCTGTGTTTCTAGTTTATTATATCCAAAATTCATATCCAAATCCCAAACCTTCATCAAACGGCATCCAAAGAAGTGGACTTATGTTGCTGGAAATACAATTCCAGCAACTAGACAAAAAGGCCCCAAGCTTTAGTTAATCGGGATTAGGGCATTACAAAAAGGATATTGTTCTTAAACATTACAAGATAAAATAAAATGCATAAACATAAATAATATTTGGTCTTTGATGTTGCAAAATAAAAATTGCAAGTGTAACCGAACTACCTTGCACATTGTAGCAAGATCACCACATTTCAACACATCCAAGCTGCCGTTCCATTGAAACATAAGCCTTTAAATAGACTAAAGTTACAAGATGTTAAACCCTAAAACAATTAGGCTAAATTCAGCCAACATAAAAAAAAAAAATTAGAAAAGCACCGAATTTTCTCAAGTTTCCTAAACTAATTTGTATTAATAATTCCTTAATTTTGCAATAGGAATTAATTAATTTACAATCAAAATAATAAAATATAAACCTTCCTAAATTAATTTTTCCTGCAACTAATTAAATAAAAACAAAAATAAAAGATCATTTCCTAAAACAAAAAGTCAAATTTTAGATTTGAAAAGTAGTGGACTAGCTTTCCAAATAAGTTATCTTTGTCTAATCACCAGTCAATTTAAGCTCCAAATCAGATCCAATATGCCACATAGGATGCCAATTAGGATTAGAACTGGTCCCCACACGTTTCCATTGATTGGAATGATCAAAGCTTGCTTTGATTACAAGATAGCTCCTTTCCAACACCAAAATAATGAAATTCGACGATATTGAAGACTTGTGCGGAAATGACGAACTTGGATGCCTTTGCTTCTGCCTTGACATGATTTCATTGGCTCTTGGTGAGCTCAATCACATTCATAGACTAACAAACTAGTCCCTAGCTACCCAAAGTCCATAGATGTTCCAAAACGGTGTCTCGGGGTCCATTTCTGCCTTCATAACTTGAATACATAGTACGGACCTTGAATCTTTGGGGTATTATCATGCCTTCTTGAGATTTAATAACACCTTGTATGAAGCTAACCATATTTTCTTTAAACCTCTTAGCTTGTGCCATTGTAATTTGTCCCGTCTTCAGTTGCACAGGATCAACACCTCAACGTGCAGTTGATTGTACGGGTACAAACGGATTCTCATCAGAACCTACTGTCACCTTACCTAGAGAATTTACTCTATCCATTCCCACCATTTCAAGGAAATTAGAAAGGATATTATAGTAACAATCATGGAAAGAATATTGTTGATGATGATAGTGGTTCGAATGAGTACTATTATTATGGAAAAGATAATAAAAGTAAGTGATGATGTCTCACAATAGTGGTGGGGGACATTTCAACCATAGGCAAGCTTTTCTAGTTCTTTTAAATCTTTATTTTTGTTTGAAACATTAGGGATCATGTTCAATTTAAGTCTGGGGGAAGGATTTTCTCATTTAAATTTGGTTTATAATGTTAAATATCTTCAAAGTATTAAAATAATAGCACTGCAACTTGACTTCAACACAAATTCAAAAATATTAAACATGCTTATTTTTCAATGAAACTTCCTAGAAAATTTGTCTCTCTAAATAAGCTTTCCAACTATATATAACAATTAACATTCCGATATCATTAAGGTATTAAAATTCCATTTCTTCTCTAGGCTAATAGATTTGTAGAATCTATGTAGATGAAAGGACTTCGATTTAAAATGGCCATTGATCCACTTGTCCAAATGTAATGAAATTTCATTAAAATGATCCTCAATGTATCAAAAAAATTCTACAACATGAATCACTCAAAAATTTCACCAGTATCTTCAGATATGATCAAAATAATAACTCATGTCATAAAACCCAACATTTCTAATACAGTAGAGAATTAAATCTTCAAACATTCAAAATAATTCTTCAAGCTTCTAAAAATCATTTTGAAATTAGATATTCATTGACATGACTCCATCAAAGCTCCATAGAATGCTTCTCTTCATTTTTCTTCTAAAAACGAATCCTAAGCAATATCAAAATTACATCATTTAGTGAAATGAGAAAATAGTGAAATAAGTAGAATTTTATTTCGATTAAATGCAATTTACTTAGAAAAAAACAAACGTTAAGTATGAATATGGGCCATAAAATACAAATGTTTAATGCTTACAACCCAACTTCCACCAAAGTCAAAAATACCATAAATAGACCGATTTAATAGAATAGAAGACCTGGTTGAGCACCTTATATCTTTCTAAACTCTAATAGATTTTAAAGGAGTTCCTGATTTGGTAATGTGTAAAGTGTTTCCTTTTACTTTAAAAGGATGAGTGCAAACTTGGTTTAACAGATTGCAATTAGGATTGATTTGACCTTATACGCTTTGGAATAGCTTTGCTTTGAAATTCATTGATCAAAAGTTCATAAAAAGCCATCTATGCATTTGCGACCCATTGTTCCATGACACTTTCCTCAATCAATGATTTCCATGTCATAAAACCATAAACATATATATGCAATCATAATTACTAAAAATTCACATATGGATTAAAAATCATTAATTTATCATTCAAACATTGCCCAAATAAGCCAATGATCACTCATGCTCCTCCTCAAGGTTGTTTACAAGCGCAATATGAGTGTCTATATATAATAAAGTATATCCGAGGCTTCAAAATTTAAACTAAAGACATTGGTGCATATCAAATATCATAAAATAATTTATACAACTCTTAGGACCTTAGAATCTAATACCCAAAAATGGGATTTTTCAACCTAATACCAATTTTATGAAAATAAAAATTTTAATGGGTTCTAATAACCTTTAGGAATACATTACCAACATCCATTTGGTCCTAGATTGTCTAATTACAATTTAGTTTTATATGTTATTAAACTAATTGACATAAAATGGAAAATTTCCCAAACATTTTCAAAAATTGACAAATCATACACCAATGGAAAGCCAATGAGATGGGTAACACATTCACGTATTCACCTTTGTTCAATTTTGCCACCAATGACCATAAAACTCATTGGAAAACTTAGCTAAACTAGGGGTTGTTAGAACTCCCAAACCATGTGGAATTAAGGCAAACAAAGGCTAGGGTAAATAACGTGAGCCATAGCCTAAAATAGGCAAAATCTTGCCAAATTTGGGTTGATTGAAAAAAAAGCACCTTGCCCAAAAAAATGGTTGATCTAGGCGCATCCAACCATATTCTAGTGAGATTTTTGGTGGATTGAATGTAAATTCCATAGGCATGGTGGAATTTGGGCATGTGTAGCATAATTTTGGCTAGAGCTTCGTTAATTTCAGTGATATCCATGGTGAGGTGTGGAGGTTCCAATTTGCGTGATGGGTTTTGATGGGTGTCATGGGTTTGGGGAGATTCATGGGTGTTTTGGAAAAAAAATTTTTATTTTTTTATTCCCAATGCAATACATCACCAAGTATATACACATCTAGGTACTTTAAGAATGAGATTAGAACTGATTTAAACATTGGTAATACATTGATGCTTAAAACTTTACAAGACCCATAGCTTTTAAACCGTGAGTCAGAATTAGAGGTGCCACCAGTATATGAACTTGTGATGAAGAATTTTATACAATGGTATGTGGATCAAAATTAAAACTTAACCATATAAAAAGTCAATATCAGGATCAACATGTGATCTAGTTAATCAAACTCATAAAATTTCAGGTATTCTCTAGTACAAGCTGTTACATATGAGTTAAAAAGAATATTTTGTTAAAAGTCCAAAATTGAAAAGAAAGCGAGAAAAAGGCTTGAAGGTCCTATATATATAAACCCCATAACTTGGAAAAAGATGTGAAGCCTTAAGGCATTTTATTTTTAGGTTTAGGTTTTAAGTTAATTGGAAGGCGTTTTAGGGAGTAAGGTTCGACTGGGGTTTCACTTGGGAGGGTGTGACATCCTCTTTGGTCTTAGTTGATCTTCTTCTTATTGTCTTACAGACATAATTGGATACCTTTGCATTGAAGCTTAGTGTGTAGACTTTATGATCAAAGCACAATGGTGGCTTTTCCAGAATTTTTTTTTTCTTTTTCTTTTTCTTTTTTCTCATTTGTTTTAGATTCATTTATGTTGTTTTCGAATTCTTTGATGATGTTTGCTACTTTACTTATGAACTAGTTTCATAACTAGGGCTGTGAACTCGCCGTAGCCATGAAGATTTAATTATTATGTTATCAACCCTTTTATTTAGTAATTAATTACTAATAATTCATTGTTATGCTTAATGCTGTCAAGGAATAGACCTTCATGAATGATGCTAGTATTATTTTAAGCTTGAGAAAGGATAAATAATATGGAATTACACTAAATTACTTGTTAATATGATTGATTAGAAAATAGTTATAATAATATGCCATGCTTAAATAGGTTTAATTTATGTCATAAATGAATAGCTTGTCTTGTATGAATTTTATTGATTGTGTGCGAAAGTGACTTTTGCTTATTATGGTTAAGTAGATATGCAATAAAACGCGCCATACACATATATATAGAATGCGACATTATGGAAAATTAACGGGGATTAGTGGAGTCATAAGAATTTTGTTTAGACTTTACTCCCAACAAAACACACCTTTCAATTTCAATCCCAACTCTTCTTCCTACAGACCGCATGAATATCTTATTTGAATTCCCTAAATTTAAAAGCCCAATAGCAATGGTCTTTCGTCTTTGTTTACAAACTAAACTACGAGTATATATATTTAAAACACAACGCAGAGATTGTAAAATATATATATATATATATATTACCCAGTGTTTGAATCAATCCACTTGCCGTCCTTGATGGCTATGATCAAGAAGTCTTTATCGCATAAAGCAAGAGCTTGAGGCATTTTAACATTGTCATCGTCCTCGGTAGAGGTTGAGTAGTTGGGACATCATCCAAGGGTAATTTCTAGGTGATTCTTCTAGGTAATTTCAGAGAGAGACGAAAAAAAAAAAAAGAAAAAAAAATTGTGCACTATAACTTACAGAGAATACAAGAACATTAGTACATAGATCGCTGACGGAAAAAAATGACCTTTTCATGGCCAGGAATGGTGATGTCGAAGAAGCCAGTCGAGATCGACATTTGTGTTCGTGTTTTTGTTCAGGTTAGTGGTTTCAGGAGATTTTGAGGGATTTCAATCGGATGTTTTTGTGGGATGTAGGAAGAGTGAAGTTTGAAGCTGAATGATGTGTTTTGTTGGGAGTAAAGCCAAAACGAAATTTTTTTGATGCCACTAGGACTTGTTAATTTTTCCATAATGTTGCCTTCTGTATATGCGCACCGGGCATATTTTGTAGCATATTTGTATGGTTAGATATGGTTAATGAAGTTACTAATTATATTGGTTTGCATGCATACTAATTAACTTGAATTAGCAAGTGGTGAATTCATAGTTCTTGTTCTCAGATCATCGAATTTGTCATAATATTGTGTTTGATTTGTCTTCTTTTAAATTAATTGCATTGCTTTCTTTTATTTTGTTTCATTCTCACTAAAATTTTGAAGTCCAAACAATATAAAAACTAAACAATCTTTAGTACTGAACAATATTCCTTGCGGGTCCACAACCTTTTCTCTATCAATTGATTACTTATCATCAACTCATACACTTGTTATAAGTAATTTCAACAATAGATGAGCCAACTCTGAAGGTGAAATTTATGTTGCCTAGAGAGGATGATGTAGTGCAATTAATTTTAAATTATATGAAGCATCCTAAATATGGATACTTTTGAAGATTTGATGAATTTTTTTTGGGGAAACATAAAAATAAAAACAAAATGTCAAATTTCGTTGATTTCTTAGCCTAACTTGATGCAAAGAATATAAACCATTCTTATGCCATGACCTACAAATTACAATATTGAAATTCTATTGCTTAGGCCTCAAAAAGACCAAATTTGTCATTTTTGACAATATTTTATGCACTTATATCTCAATCTAAAAATATTTAATTTCAATTCTATCAATTGCTTTGAAATCATAAAATTGAAATATTTAATTCTATTTTAATTTTCCGCAATTCTTTCCTTGTATTTTTGGCAAGTTTGCATTTTGTATACTGCTGGGTAATTAAAGAGGTAATAGGGTTTCTTTTAGTGACTCCTATATATTTTTCATCCAAAAATTGTAATAGGGAGCTTTTGATTAATAATATTTATGAGATTATTCTCTTTTTCCTTTATGAGCGAATCAATCATTTTTGGATTCTGGTTGTCTGTGTTTATATACTTTCTCATAAGCTTCTACTACGTCACAAAGTTTTAATTTCAACAAGATTGACAACTTTAGTGTAAATGCATCATTAACTAGTCTAACATGCTCGATTGATAAGTGGATTGAACAAGGGAACCTTCGCTTCACCCTACGATTTTGGCACTATCATTGAAGATATTTTTATTACTAAAAGCCATATACGGAACTAAAATAGGCCCGGGGTGGCCATGGCCCCACTCCTTCCAACATTCCATATCTTTCCCATTCACAATGGTTCAGATTATTCTTAAATAAAGAAAAAATAAAACATATAGATTTTCATGAAACCAATTGTTCTTTTTTTCGATAATGAGTAAGAAATCGACTGTTATTATATATATATATATAGAGATTTGAAAAACTGATCCACCATATACAAACATAAATAGTATTTTATATATTTTTTACCCATTTTCTTTCTATAACATTTTTGCTTCTTAATTATATCAATTTTGAACTTTTTTTTAATTATTTTTCCTTATAATAATAATTATTATTAAAAAATCATAATTTGAAGTATTATATATAGTCTTGTATTTCATATTTTTTAGGAAAATGAAAACTACATATATTATATTTTTTTCTTTTAGACTTTGGTCCCCCAAAGCTAAACCTTTTGGTTCCGTCCCCGCACTAAAAACATGTTTGACGTTTGTTTTTACTTTTGTTTGTAGGGCTAATAAAGATTATTATTAAAAAAAAATCATAATTTGAAGTGCTATATATAATCTTGTATTTCATACTTCACAAGAAAATGAAAACCATATATACAATAATTTTTTCTTTATTTTTTTTATTTTTTCATTTAGACTTTTGGGGGCGGCGTGGGTCCCCACGGTAAAACCTATGATTGATTTTTTATTATTATTATTTTTTTCCTTCTTCGGTATGGTTAATATAGCTGTCCACTGAAAAGTAACAGAGTTAATCATGTACCTGTCAGCTTTATGGGAATTTATTCCTCCGTTAGCTTTGTTCAGGTAAGATTCTTTTGTTATTCACCTTTTTATTAATATTGAAAACTACTTGCTGCCCCAACAAAAACAAAAAACAAAAAAAAAAAAAACACCAATTAAGTGCCATGTACATGTCAAATGAATTTGTAGGCCTTCTAAGAGTAGCATTTTAGTTAAATATACCAGAAACAATACGTCGGAGTAATGGATCGTTTGTTAATCTGAGGACTTTTAATTCAGGCCCGCAAGATTAACTTAGCCCAATAGCAATATACTAGTTTTAGTTGAAGAGCGCAAAACATCTTGCTTGAATGTTCTCCATCGCCAACACTTTACAAGTGACAACTTAAGATTACAAGTTAATTGTCTTCACATATATATGACAAGGACCTGCTTAATTATTCATTAACATGAATATATTTCCATACCGCAGCTGCTCCACTTTCAGCTAGAGAAGGGAAAGCCTGCCAATAATTTTAAAGTTCATGCAATTGAAAGATTGAAACTAATTGCTTCTAAGAAGAAAAACCGAACGCGTGTACAACTATGATGTAGCCACGAAAATGCAGTCCAATTTCAAAATATAAAACACAGATTATTTATATATTTAAGCCTACGACATGCAAATTAAAATTGCATAACGAACAAGTTTTTACCAACCACTTTTAAAAACAATGTCACCAAATAACTTTAACGCAATAATTCATCCTTTAGTTATATATACATTTATTCGAAAATTAATAAAAGAATATTAGTTGAATAATTAAACTATGTTGATCCATTTCACCACAACCCATCAACTTTGATCCTTTTCGCGACTATATCTCTATTTTGAAAATTTTTGCTATAAGCCCATACATTTCATTATAGTTTCAACTTAGGCACTTTTTTAGTCAAAATTACTCAAAATAACACCATCAAATTTTATTTTTTTTTTCTTATTCACGTATACCAAAGAGCTCACTAACAAAGAATAATATTCTTCTTATTTAGTGACTAACCATCCATTTTAACATTTATTTCTAACAAAATTATAATTATTATTTGGAAAGAAGTATGAAATATATACAATGAAATAATAAATAGGTTGTTTCTTATATATATTTATATATTTGATAAAAGGTTAAATAGTTTCCTAGTCAAATACGTAAATCCAATAATAGTTAAGACTACTAAAGGGGCTAAAGTGAAACAACATAGAAAAAAGGAGTTAAAATTCACCATAAGGAAAAATAAAATAAAATAAAATAAGACATGAAAAGTTTGCAATGAAATTTTCCAAAATTGATATATATGCATTTTCTGCCAATAAAAATACAAAACACTGATAGGCATAGAGAAATTTATCTTTATTAATTGAATCATAATTCTATGTTTTTTAGGCTTTTATTAATCTTGATATCTATGTATATGAAGGTTAAAAGGATTGTTAATATATATTAATTATGCATGCATGATTGTACCAATAAATATTAAAACTTACCCTAATTTAAGAGACGTATCGGAGCAATCATCTTCCACAGGAGGACCACTGTTGCAGCTGTAGACATTGGTTGCAGACTCTGATGACACTCCCTCTTCCACGATCACATTATCTGAGCACTCAACAAGAACAGGTTTCTTTCCTTTATATAACATCATCATCTGCAATCAATAAGCCATAGATTCTTAATTTTACATATAATTTTATATACATACATAAATATATGCATATATATATATATTTACCTTCTGTCTTAATTGTTTGTTCTCTTCAATCAGTTCAGCTCCCTGCATTTTTAATTAATATATTCAACATGAGAACATAAAATATGGCACCAAAATTAGGAATCAGAGTATATTTACTTTTAGTATACGTTCACCTCATTCATAGATTGTTTGAAGAAGAAAATTCTAATCCCTGAAGACTCTTTATTCTAATAACTTTGTTGCTCATGGAAATTCAGTGAAAATAGCTAGCTACTAAAGTTCATAAAACCAGAATGAAGATCAAGGAGTTCATGGTATTAAATAATATGAAAACAAGAAAACGAACCGTTGAGTTTTCAGTTTGTTCATAGAGAATCATATGGCTTCACATTACACATATATCAAAACTACTATAATGCTCCAGCTCTCTTAAGCTCATATGCATGGTATCCTAAACACAACCTCCATAACAATTTTATGCAAATACAGCTATCCATAATTCGAATATGGAAATTAAGGTCTGTTATACTAACCTTTTTTTCAAGTGCAGTAATCTCACTCATAATTCGAACTTCCTGAACGAAATGAGGATAGTAAATACATATTATACATTATCATGTTGTTTCTTTCAAAAACAACAGCCAAAATGTGCTAACCTTAGTCTCCAGCACACGGCTAAGTCCTGCTTCAATCATTTTTTCCAACTGTTGGAGCTGATCTATATTTAAGCCTTGAAGATCCTCTCCTCTCAACTGCCTGTTGTTAGGTAATAGAATTTAATTTTCATAAGGAACATTTTGAATGGTATATATAATTAATCTTCAACAGTTCACTAAATTTTACCTTAGTTGATGGCTCTTATCTGCAACTTCCTTACTCAACCTCATGTGATTGCTATTCTCTAGCTAAAAATGAAGAATGAATTGTCGCTAATTAAATAATGCCAATCTTAAACAACAAGAGTCCTCAAAGATTAGGAGAAAATTATACGAATTTAAGAATTTACTTTTCAGGATCTCAAAAATATAAGTGCCATTAATTTTTCAACAAGTCATTTAGGATGGATACAAATTGCAACGCATCAAATGTAAAAATTAATTTAATAACGTGCTAATAATTGATTGAAGCATGACCACAACCTCGTTTGGGATTGCTTTTGGAGCCTTAAAACTTATTATGAAATAATTAAAAGCTAACTTAGGCGTTTTGTATAATTAGAAAAAAAAAAAAATCAAATTTTCCAATAATCCAGATGGTCTAAAAGCTGACTTTGAGAAGCAACAAGAGGGTAGCTTCTTAATTTGGTCCCTACTATATTCTCTAAGAGAAAAACACGTCAATCAGCTGCAACTATGGATTCACTTTCTTATATAGATAGCTATTGGTTCATTTTTCCACACACCTTTTTTGTTTTAAAAAGCAAAAGAAAAGAGAAATAAAAATGAAATTAAATGAAACCAATCCAATCCACTATTATCATCACAACAATGGGTCTTAATCGTAATATTTAACAAATCAATGGTGACAAATGGCGGCATTCATTTTTTAAATTTGATTATTAAGATCTTAACTCTAGATTGAAGTAGGGCTTTGAGAACTCTTTTAACTTTTTACTAGAGAAAATGATGATTTTGCCACTGAACTTTCCTTGTGAAGACTCATTCTTTAAACCTGAACTAACATATAATGGTATTTTGTACTATGAAAAATAGTGTTTTAAAGTAAAATTGAAAAACTGATCTAATTTTTTACCTGCAGTTCAAGAGATGGTTGGTCCAACTTTTCCAGATTATTAGAGTGCAGATTATACCTTGCAAGCACCTCCTTCATACTTCAGAACACAAGACGATGTAATATGTATAGTTAGCATCTTATAACAAATCCGTTTTGAAGTGAACATCAATCAATTTTGTTTTACAGGGCAAAATGGAAAAGTGCAGAAAAATTAATCTGATTTAGATGACATCATTACAAATAATATACACCGAAAATAAAAATTTAACCTCCACTTTGTTTTACCTGATTGTGTTGTGCAACCAAACTAGCGGGTACAACTAAGTTTAACCACTGTATTTTAAAACTCCACTGTAGGCAGTGAATAGGGCTTATAGTAGGTAAAACTTTACTTTATATATAGAGGCTGTAAATGGACTTATATTAGGCCGGGTCTACAAAATGATTTCCCATCCAGATTGTGGATATAAATACGGATATAAACATAAATGTGGGACTAATTATCACCACTCAAACCCGAATCATGAGCTGAAGCTTCTTTCCTCTTCCTTCAGAATTCATGTACACATATATATATATATATATATATATATGTATGTATGTATATTACATTCTTAATAAGCAAGCTTCCAGGTTTGAGTGACTCTTAGCATTATTCATATTAAATCTGTACATCAGACAAATTATTTATCAATCTTAATAAAGACAAATGCCTTTATAGAAAATACCATGCCTCGGTTTTCATTTCCAGAAAAAGTAAAACTAGCCTATGTAAACAATAAACTACTAAATATACATAGAGGCCACGACAAACCTAGCTTAAGTATGACCTCTAGCTAGATTCTTTGTATATAAGGTTCAGATATATATATATATATATATGTATATACATATATATGTATGTATATATATTTATGTATAGAGTAGTTATACGGTGCGGACAGATCCACATGCGTCGGCTTAGATGTGGTCCACATGCGGACCGGTCCGCACCGTATAACTACTCTATACATAAATATATATATATATACATACATATATATGCATGTATACATTCGTGAATTTGTTGTCTTTGCAAATATTTGCAAATGGATGAATCAAAGAAAATGAACTAAGCAATAAACGATATGTCAGAAAGCAAATAAGAAGATACTAATAAGAAGAAATGTACAATAAGATATAAAGTCCAAAGAGGGTGGGAAAAAAAAAGATTTGCAAAAACATAAAGAAAAATATGCCAATAAATCAAAAGAGAAAATTGAAGAGATTAATATAAAACGAAAAGAAAGATTTATCAATAAGTCAAAAGTGCTGATTTAAAAAAATGAAGAAAAAAAAAAAAAAGGCGAGGCTAATATGTCTACAGATAATATATATAAATCAAAATATAAAATTCCTCTCGCAGAGTTTAGACTCAGCTTAGGAAAACCACAATATAAATTAATCTATGCCACCCTCGACTCCCTTATATCATTATGTATGATCATTCCAAAATTATTGCGAAGTAGATAGGCGCCTAGACCAATGTCAAATAATTAAGAAGAAGAAGAAGAAGAAGAGCAACTACAACAACGACATGGATGTATATCACGCTCTTTATCAAATTGCTAACCAATTCATACAGCGAAACCATATGTTGTTATTTTATTGTCTCATATATTGGATATTATTTATCTTTTTAAATGTTTATTTATCTATATTTAGTTTATATTAAATTTTCGCCAATAAAATAATAACATGTCATTTTACCAAATCAATTGGTATATATTGTACTTAGTCATCCATAAACTTTAATTTGTCAAAGAAATAATTACTCGAGACATAAAACGATCTTAATTATAGATACAGATCGTCTATCCCTATTCTAGTCCACCATTGATTTGATGCCACATTATTCAAGGAAAAAACTGAGACACTAATATTTTATGAACTAAAGGGAAGGAGAGCATAACTTGAACCCACATACTTGAAAGTGTGGATGTACCATGCTCTACTCTCAATGGTTCTTCAGTCTAGGAGACTATCAAGACTTCAATTATCCGTTGGTAGTTCCCATGAAACATAGATTTATTTCGACCTAAATGTGACTCCAATACCATTTATAATAACCTACTAGTCTATTTGACATCTCTTAAAATTGTTAGCCAAATTGCTTTGAAATCCTTAGCTCACATACTTTATACATTATCTAGGGCATAGTCTGTAAATGATTCCACAAAAGGTAAAGCCCACGTTAAAAAAGGGAGTATTAAGAAAATATAAATGAAAATCATTTCTAAATAAAAAAAATTTTGGTTTTCTTTTTTATAAGTAAACTCACTATAAATAAAAAAAGACCACAAGCCGTAATGGCTAACAAGTTTACTTATTGGTTACAAACAAATAAAATGTAACTGTAGTTAGTGATAAATTTTTTTATGCTCTATTGTTTAATTTTCATTGCAGCTCTTGTAGAATCCTATCATCTAAAACTTCAACTGATCTAATTTCACCTTAAAATGCTATCCAAGTAAACTTTTAGGATTCTAGTCCATTTCATGTAGGCGTAGTCGATGGCCCATATAAGACTTATCAATTATAAACCTACTTTATAACTCAATGTAGGGCTGTGCAAGACAGTTTAAGATGAAATTTAACAATGAGTTTAAGGAAAACTTTTTATATTACATGTGTCCAACTGTATTAGCAAAATTTTCCACGATTTTGATAATATAATAATGTATTCTCCTAGTTTCCATATAAAATGAAGATTGGTTGTGTGGGGGCTGGAAGGATAGTAACATAGTGAAAAAGCAACTCTTTGTCAATCAATTTTAATTATTTAAATACTAAATTTAGCCCCGTTTGATAACAAGTTCATTTTTTATTTTTTGTTTTGGTCTTTTTCTTTTAAATTGTTTGTAATTTGCTTATTTTAATAGTTTGTTAATTGATTGATAGCAGTTAGAGTTTGTTAGACATATTCATTAACTACCAATATTAAGGAGGAAATTTAAAAAAAAAAAAAAAACCACACAATTTTAAACTGTGCTACTTTTTTTCTTTCCCCTCACATTTATAGTTAATAAAAATGTCTAACTACCATTGACTAATATTTAACAAACTATTGAAGCAAGCAACCTACATATAAGAAAAAACAAAAATAAAAAAATAAAAAAGAACTTTGCATCAAACAGAGAATCGATGTATTTAGAGCCAGAAAAAATATTATAACATCAGGTTTTTCCAAGCTCTCTTACAAATTTCGGTGTCAATATCATTCATGACATGTCCAGTATCAGCAAAGATTCGCATCTCATTCTTAGTTGAGATGATAATGTACTTGTGTAATTAATTTATAAAGATATGGATTCCACTATTATTATTTCATCAATTTTTTGTTCGTACATGAACCTTCTATAATCTCCAAGTGCATTGCCTACTTATGGAATCGCTCAGTCAATCAAAAGAGACTAATCATTAAACTAATATTATATGCGCATAGGATAGCTCATAGCATAAATGTACTCATCGCCTTGTAATTGACATTATATATTCTCAAAAGAAACACCTATAATCTTTTGCATATACATAAACACACAGTATATTATGAACTCAAAATTATCATAAACACAAATACTTCATGCTACTGAAACTACAATTCTAAATGTAAGTTTTCAGCAAATCACTATGAGATTTACATTGATATTTGGTTTATGGGGAGGGAGAGTAAATAAAAGCTTCCAATTCAATTCACCACAAGAAATTATACTGCATACATATATATATATATAACTTTTTTCAAATTAATAATTATTTTAGGCCCACCCAAAAAGATTCCATGTACATTAAATATCTATAACCAACACAGGTGTGAGTGACAAGTAGACAAAGCAACACGGGACTGAAAATGCGCAGTACGATCGATATTATGTAAAAGGAAAAAAAGAATTAAAAAAAAAAAAAAAACTCAGGTAGTCTTATGGATCAATTAAATATCAACCTAACCCCAGCTAATTATATGATTGAAAATTAAAGAAATTACAAAAAGCGGTATAATTTCATGTAAAAGACAAATGAAATGAACAGGTAAACCTCCAAGAATTTTAAGAGAAATGATTGAAATAATTTTATATATATATATATATATATATATATATGTATATATATATATATATATTTTTTTTTTTTTTGTTTTCTTTTTTTCAACACAAAAAATAATACTGTTACTGAAGCGTCTGGGTCTGCTACTATGAGAAAAAGAGAGTTGAAAATTGCAATCCATTGAAGGAAGCTCATGTAAAAGCGTTTCCTTTAAGTAAAAGATTAAGGAAACTCGTTCTTTAAAAAGAAGTGAGGGGGAAAAAACAAAAGAAAAGAAAAGAAAAGAAAGCTTCTGATTTGTAGTTAGAAATAAAACTTTAAATTTCTGCAATTATTTAACGTGAAACCAGGGGATTTTCAGCAAACAAAGTAGGAAGCCATCAAAATCTTCTTTTTTTTTTTTTTTTTTGGTGGATCAGATCGTTTAAGCATTCTTTCAGGCACAAATAAGAAAAATCATTAGCTTTTTTAAGGGTAGAAAAAGAAAAAAAAAAAAATTAGTACCTTGAGCTGGAGTACTCGAAGAGCTTCCCAGTAGCAGAAAAGATGATAAGCGCAACCTCAACATCGCACAAAACCGAAAGCTCTTCAGCTTTTTTGAACAGCCCTCGTCTTCTCTTTGAGAAGGTAACCTGCCTCGCCGTCACGTTATCAATCTTCTTGATCTTGATCTTCTCCCTTGCCATTTTTCTCTTCCCCTAAAATTAAAGCCAAGCATTTTACACATTTTCCTAAACACATTTATCAAAATAAAAAAAATAAAAGAAAATAAAAGAAAAAGGCCCATAAACCAGGCTAGCCAGCATAAAAAGGAATAGAAAAATCCGGGTCTAATCTCTAAGACAAATTTTGGACAAACTTTTTATTTTTATCAAAAACCCTAGTTCAGATCTCGGTGATAAGAAAAGTTAGAAAAACCCACCAATCGTAGCTCATGAACATGCAGACTACAAAGACATATGGAGAGAGAGAGAAAGCGGGTTTTTCTTCGTATTTTACCTTTCTCGGTGTGCTGGGACGGCTAGGGATCGTACTGTGTGTTTTAGGGTCAGATTACAGCGAAAAAGAAAAGCCAAGCCTTAGAGAGAGAAAGAGAGCACTTGGCTTTTGTGTTCAAGAATGGAAAGGGTGTCTTCCCTTTTCTAGCGAAACAAAGAACCTCTTTTATCATCTCAAGTTTTTGACATTTTGTTGCCTAAAAAGGTTAGAAAAAATCCAAGAGAGAGAATGACTTTGGGAGAGCCAAAATCTATGGGTCAATCAAAACTAGGTTTGTATTTATTTACTTACTGAATTTGGGTCTGGGTCAATCTTATTCTTCTTGCTCCCTTTGCTAACTGCGGTAATATTTTCCAATCTAATTATTGTAATATAATCCCAAAAGTCTTTTGCCAACAAATAATAGTTACCTTAAATAGAAATTTATTTTTATTCTATTTATTTTTAGAAGTGTTATTTTTATTTTTTAAATATATATATATATATATATTTTTTTTTTTTTTTTGTGTTGTCAGAAAGACTAGCAGTCTCACACAGAAATATTGAAAATTTTAAATTATTTGGAAAATATACTATTGTGTATGTATTATATACTTTTTTAGGGAAGTGTTTGTACATAATTATCGTTTGATAGATGCTGTTACATGTGGGGTAAATAAAATATTAATTGGATATATAAACTATTTTATGTGGACGATCGCTTTCCGTACGTAGTAGCAATGCCGCCAGCAATTCACCGCGATCATTACCCCTACTAGTCTACTTTGTTCCCCACCACCCTCTTCTCAATTTATCGCGACAAGTGAGCAATTTATCGATTAGCACGATATTTTTTTTTTTTAATTACTTTGTACTGTTTATATTTTTGTTTGCAATTTTTTGTGTAGGCACATCGATGGCAATGTCCAGTGGGTTTAGTTCCATAAAGCGAGTCTTTCCCGTAGGATTGAAATTAACCTTATTGATAAAAAAAAAAAAAAAAAAATCGCTTTAAAGTTTAGTAAAAATTAATCACAACAAGCAAGTTTGAATAAATATCGTTTAAACCTCCAAGATTTGAAAAATAATCTTATTTTGATTTTCGATAGCTATATAGATTGTTAAAATATTTTATCACATTTTATTAAAAAAAAAAATCTAATAAAACTGTCCGAGAACTTTGTGGAGCTCATATGATTAAAAATAATAATAATAATAATAATAATAGAGCTTACGAGAGTAGCCATATATTTTAAAAAGGTTGACCTGATTAAATATAAATATAAAAATATTTTTTGTCAACAATAAAATAAGTCTTATAAAAATATAAGTTTTTTAAAATATACAAAATAAATATTACAAAGCTGTTATAGATTGACTTTCCAATTGATTGACTCAAAATGCTTGTAGACATCTAAATAAATAAAAGAATTAGAAAAGTTTATTATTTTTTACTAAGGTTTTTTTTTTTTTTTAGTATTTTTTATCTAGTTGATTTGTATGAAAAGCTTGTTGTACTCTTATATATTAAAGAGTCTTATTATTTATCATTATTAATAATTATTATTAATTTATATAGTAAATTTTAATTTAAAAATTAATTTTTTTATTTTTATATTAAAATATTTAATAAATTTTTTAATAGTAACTATTTAAATTATCGTATAATATATAAATTTCACTTATAAGCATTTATCAATGATCATATCAAAATAATAATCAAAACATATTCTAGCATTTATTTATATAATAATAGATATTAGAAAAATGGCAATGGCCTACATAGAAAAGCTAATAAATAATATTTACAATAATAATTTAATGTTAATTGATATATAGGGATAAAATATATTTGTCATAAGTTAGTTTAGACAAAAAAAAAAGGTATTAGTTTTTAGTTATAATTACTTTCATAATAATGTTATAAATATCAAAATATTTACTAAATTTATTTATCAAATAATATATATTAAAATATTATTGATTAACATATTCATATAACTTAAATATCTATTCAGAAAACCATACAAAAACCAACGCTTCGAAAGTGTCTGCTAATATTCAGAAAAAGCCGACAGTTTTAATAAAAAAAGCATCACTAAATATTTATAGAAAACCAACACTTTTCAATGAAAAGAGTCATTAAATATTGAAGAATATCCGAAGTTTTTGCATATAAGTGTCACTAAAAATATAGAAAAACCGGGGAAAAGCCAACGCTTTTTAGAAAAGCATCAGCTATTGTTTGAGCTTTTAGCGACGCTTTCTTCTAAAAGAGGTTAAATGTTTATATAATACCCCACGCTTTTAAAAAGCGTCGTAAAAAGTTTACATAACAGTCGATGCTTTCCAATAAACATCACTAAAAGTGTAAGGCCTTTTGTTTTACTTTTTAGTGATGTTTTTTTAAAAGCGTCGCTAAATGTTTACACAAAAGCCGATGTTTTTGGGAAATCATCCCTAAAACGCCAACAAAAATATAAAAGACGACGCTTTTTCTAAAAGAGTCGCTAAAAGTATAAAATAAAAGTTGATGCTTTTGTTAAAAGAGTCGCTAAAAACTTAATCAAAGTCTACATTTTTGCTTAAAAATGTTGGTTTTTCTCACCTTTAGGGACGTTTTTGCATAAAAATGTCACCTTTTATTTATTTATTTATTTATTTATTTTTGGTTGAATTGATGTTTTAATTTTATCAAAACTGGATTAAAAGCTCGCTTCATCCAAAATAATTAAAATACAACAAAATTAAAATAAATATTTGCATAACAAAATAATATTTCAAATAAATTCAATATTAACTCATGTAATATTTTGATAATTTGGTCAACTATTTTATATGTACAAACAAAAGTAATTAAACTTCCATGCATACATACTCATTGAGATAAAAGGTATGAGATTATAATTGATACCCATTCAGCTCTAAATTGGTTGACATCCTCTTGTTGATCAAGTTACATCCTTATACTACACATGGAAAAATTATGTTAAAAAATTATTAACACATAGAAAATAAATAAAAATTAATTATTATAAAGTAATTTAGTAAATCAAAATGTTAAAATTATCATTGTTCTTAAGTTTTGACAAGGTACATTTCTCCTAAGAATGGAAAACACATAATAAAAAAGGAACAAAAAATTAATTAAAACAATAATAACAAATGTAATTATTTAAACGTAATGAATCTACTTACCAATTTATTTAGTAGATGGTATGTTTTTTGTCCGTATTCCCTCGCAATCATTATGAGCATAACCATTCTCACAATCATCCTCCTTATCATTTTCAACCACACTTGGCAACTGTATCACAAATGGCAATTGTAGTACCGCCAAGAACATCTTCTTCAACAAAAGTACCATGTTGTAGTGGAGTTAAAACTACAGACCATCTCAAATCAAGTTAATCATCAACATAAATACTTGTTGAAGTTGTGAAACTATAATAAAATTGTCAGATTTGTATCCTATTTTATTTAAATTAACATATGTAAACTCTATCTCTTCAACTTTCACACCACTAGTATCAACCCAATTACACTTTAATATGGGGATTCAAAACACAAAGTAATTGACATCACAGATTTCTCTTATTACCCCATAGTATGTCATCTCAGCTAAAATAGGATTATTATCCTTAGCACTAGCAAAATGCTCACGTTTGGTAATTACTTTCACACCACTATTCTAGGTGACCCACTTATTATCCATATTATAGTGTTGAATCGAGCCCCTCTAATCTCATATCCTTCATGCTTCGTTTGTAATATCCCGTATCAAAAATACACATATTTTAACAAGTTTGACCAAGTGAACAATATATAGTCCAAGTTGACTTTTTCAATGATCAATATTTTTTGTTTGATTGAGGTACCATTATGTAGATCTCGTCGATATGAGTTCATAGACTGAAGGCACACCAAATGTTGAGTTACGAATAAAAAGTTATGGTTCTGTAAAATTTGAAATAATAGTTTTATATCAGTGTCTAAACCAGTTTCAGATTTTCATCTGTTAGTGACCTAAAGCTTTATATAAATGTGGGAAAGCATGTCCAGTAGGAAACAAGTTCCAAAACACCCATTTTGTCACCCAAACCCAAGAAATTTCTCTTCAAACCCAAGGACCCGAACTAGGTCATTTCGAACCCGTTTTACGCCTAATTAGGTTATCGCCGTTTTACCCGATTTCGACAACACTCCTTATGTATGCACTAGACACCCTCCTTACCCACCTTGAGACGACCTTGCCGGCCAAATTTCAGGCCAAACTGATGGCGGACATGCTGGGATCAGCTGTTTGAAGTCGGCGGCTGTTGTTTGATGTTTTCTGACCATTTGGCCATTTTTCGGCAGTTTCATTTGCATGGTTATTTTACCCAAATTCCTCACCATTTGAGAGATACAACAACAGGAAATTCGATCGAAGATTCAACCGAGTTTTTCAGCCATTGGAGGAATCTTTGGATCGAGGTGAGCATACTGGTAGGCTCCTTGTCTCTTGGGCTTTCCATGGATATAAAGTTTGTGAATTTTATGGTCGTTTGATAATTTATCTATTTTTGGGTCAATTAGTTAATTTTTGGATAAATTCAGACTGTGTTTAGACAAAATTGGTCAAATTGGTTAAAATTGGAGTTGGATTAATGAAGTTGGATATTATTAGGACCCATTTGGAGATTCAATTTCAAAAGATTAGGCTTCGGGTGAAAATCTCCAATTTTGAATACTGGATCCTAAGGGTACACAGTATAATTGGACTGTTCGGTGTCCAATTTATGTAATTTTATAGTATTATAAATTATTTGAAGACATTTGGGTCATACAAGTATCTTTGGTTTAGTTATTTGGAGCATGAAGAATATTTTATTATATTACAAACAATCGAGTTGAGCTTGGAGGCAATCCTATAGAGGAGTAGGAGTGAGCATCTGTAGTGCTGTGAGTGGTTATATCATTTTTAAATGTTTTAGGTATATAATATAATATATATGTGGTTTAAATATTTTATGTATATATCGTTTGATTGAAATTTTGTTTTATGCATATATAAATATCTGCTTTCACATATATGTATTATCATTTTATGTGAATTTTGACAATATTTTAAATGATTTTCAGTTCTAATAAGTTCATAAATGGACTGGTGGTATTTAAATATCATGGAAATCAAATTGAGATTTCAAATCATTTTGGAAATTATTTGGTTGAGAAAGCAGATTGAAAATCACATGATTTTAAGCATGTTCAAATATTTTAAAATTTTATATGCTTAAAATTGGTTCATGGTGAATATATTTCACTGTGATATTTCTGGTTTTAGCATGAACTGCTGTTTTGAAATTTTTGGAATATTTAAATAAGCGGTGGAATTTAAATATTAAATTATAATTTATGATACAGTATCGTTTGGAAAAGTATATATATGATCTTACAAGATTGTTTTAAGAATACTGTGTTGGTTATTTTTAATTGATGTACCATATAGTACTAGAGTTTCAGTTTAGTATTATATTACAGCGTGCTCGGTTTGCCATGGTACCGTGAGGTTGGTTTCATCCAACGGTTTATTATTGCCATGGACCATGAGGTCAAAGTTATCCAATAGTTTATTATTACCACGGTGCTATGAGGTTGGTTTCATCCAACAGTTTATTATTGCCATGGACCATGAGGTCGGGTTTATCTGATGGTTTATTATTGCCAAGGTACCGTGAGGTTGGATTCAACCCACATGATATTTATTGCCATAGACCGTGAGGTTGAGTACGTCCCAACAGTTTACTATTTCCACCATATCTTTTGGATATTAAGAATTGTGAGGTGGGTGTATCCTATGGTTTACAGTTGGTACATCGAATGTTACATTGCATGTATTTTAAGTGCATTATTGGTTTTCAAATATTGTGATTTAATTACTGCATGTTTATAAATATTTTATGGAACTGTGTTTATAATAATTTATTCTCAATTTTTTTTCATCTTGATCAAGTTATTTTATAATATTATATTGATCATTCATGTTACACTTTTGACCATCAGTTTTATGATATTAAATTGGGATACAAGTTCGGATTTTTTGAAATGATTTTTAAACGGGAAACTTTTCAAACAAGTGAAATGAGAGGTCTGGAGAGAAAAATTTTTATGCAAATAAATTGATATTTTTCTATTATACTATTCCACTCATTGAGATCTCTTTATCTCACATTTTATTTGTTTTAAATTCATTTCCCTAGGCTTAAGCAGCTAGTAGCAGTCTATCTCGTGCACAGTTTATTACTTTGTTCCTTCCACGACAGCAACCGTATTTATCCTTTCTTTATTTATCATTATCTTCTGAACTTATGTGTTTTTTATTTGTACTCTGAGACTTCATTGACACTCTTAGAATGCTCTGATTTAGATATTGGACTCAGTAGAGCTCCTACTATATATATATGTGTAGTTATGGCCTGTGGTACAATAGGCCGGTTGTGGACTTGTGCTGTTGTAGATTTATTTTATATTCTTATATCAAGGTATTATTGATATTGCTGGTGTTCGTTGTCCACGTTTTAATATGAGATTCTATTGGATATTCTCAAGGATTGTCCAGTGGAACTTACTAAGCGGGACCACCCAGGAGATCCTAGGAGGGTTCCCGGGATAGGTTCCATCATCGTTACTACCCATTGCAGACCATGTGCTATCCATTTCAATGTTTCTGAAACTGTGTGATTTGGTTGACTAAGCTCTTGTTCAATATAGTCAATGGAAAAAAAGTATAAAAAATATTTATTCACTAAAACTAAAGCTAGAACAATGATATTGAATGTTTATTTTTTTCATACTTTATCACGTAACCAATACATAAATGTACATTTATATTTATCTTGAAGCCATTTTGCTTTTTTTTTTTTTGCTTGATTTTTTTTTTTTTTTTTTGCTTGACTTCAAGGCTTCCAAATGAAGTTAACAAAGAAAGGTTTTCTTATTTAATAAATATATATAAAATATCAACTAATCTATACTTTAACATGTATATACGTACGCATCTATGGACTTCTCCCAAAGTTGTTGATCAATTGATTGACTTTTCCACCTTCAATGGGGGCACCAACATCATCGTCATCATTTAACTTTTGATATCTACCAATGGGGCTTCCAATTGCATCTAACCCTCTTTGAAATTCACTAAAAAACTCAATCGTTTTTTCACAAATATAGCTCTCGGCAATACAACCTTCTAGGTAATAAATAAACCTTATGAGAGTAATCATATACTTAAGAAGGTTGACTTGACAACGTGATTAAGTATAAATATAAAAATACTTTTTATCAATGATAAAATAAGTCTTAAAAAAAATATATTTTTTTAAAATAAACAAAATAAATATACATATTAATATTAGACAAAATTATTGTAGATTGAATTTTCAAATGGTTGTTAAATATTTATGTATTTTTCTTTTTTAAATTACAAATCATTTCAACTCATACTCAAAATGCTTGTAGACACCTAAATAAATAAATAAATGAAAATTGGAAAAGTTTATTATTTTTTACTAAGTTTTTTTTTTTTTTATTTGGGTAGTATCTTTTATTGAGTTGATTGGTATGAAAAGTCTATTTATTCTTATATATCGAAAGAGTGTTTATTCTTATATATCGAAAGAGTTTTATTATTTATCATTGTTGATTATCACTATTAATTTATATAGTAAATTTTAATTTAGAAAATTAATTTTATTATTATTTTTTATATTAAAACACTAAATGAATATTTTAATAATAACAATTTAAATTATCATATGATATATAAATTTCACTAATAAGCAGTTATCAATGGTCATACTAAAATGATAATCAAAACATATTCTAGCATTTATTTGTATAACAATAGATATTAGAAAAATGGCGATGGCCAACATAGAAAAGCTAATAAATGATATTTATGATAATAATTTATATATTTGTCATAAGTTAGTTTAGAAAAAAAAAAGTATTATAATTACTTTTACAATAATAAAATATTGTCAAAAGTCACATAAAATGATAATACATATATGTAAAAGCAAATATTTATTTATGTATAAAATAACATTTCAATCAAATGGTATATACGTATAATATTCAAACCCCATATATATTATACTATATATCCAAAAAATTTTAAAATGATATAACCATTCATAATACTGTAGATGTTAACTCCTGCTACCTTCTAGGACTGCCTCCAGACTCAATACGAGTGTCTCGGTCCAAAAGTGTCACAGGTGGTTGGAAAATTTGTCATAATACTCGGCCAAACACTATGTTGATGTATCTCTCAAACGACGAGGAATCTTGGCAAATGAGCACGGAAATGAGTTCAAAGGATCTAAAAATGGGGGGAGGGGCATATGGGTCAGCTTGGAATGGCCAAATGGCTAGAAAAGTCCAAACAATCACCGCCAGCTTCAAACAATCGATCCCGGTGCTTCAGTCGGTGATTTGGCTTGAAATTTGGCCGGCGTGGTCGTCTCTAGGTGGGTAACAAGGGTGCCTAGAGCTAGATGGTGGCTGGAATTGGTAAAACGATGATGACCCGGTTGAGCATTAAAAGGGTTCGTGGCAGCGTAGCTCGGCCATGTGGGTTTGGAGAGAAATTTCTGGGGTTTGGGGGACAAAGTGGGTATTCCAGGGTTTGTTTCCTATTGGACATGCTTCCTAAGGTTTATATAGAGCTTTGGATCACTAACAGACAAAAACTTGAGACTAGTTTGGACAATGATATAAAACTTATATTTAAACCTTCTCAGATCCATAACTTTTTATCCGTAACTCAGAATTTGATATGCTGTCAGTCTATGAACTCGTATCAACAAGCCCTACACAATGATGCATCAGTCAAAACAAAAATCTTAATCATAGAATAAGTCAATTTGGGACCCATATACAGTTCACTTAGTCAAGCATTGTCAAACTTGTACAATAGAGGTATATTGGTATGAGTTGTTACAATCATATTATGTATTATCATTTATTATTATATGCAAGAATATTGAATGGCAAAGAAAAGAGTTTATGTTTTGTTTAAAAGTAGACAACTAGGGATATATAATTCTTGACCTGAATGTCATCAGCAAGTGCAAAGATTTAAAATAATTTATATCAAACATATAATACAACTGAAGAAGCTTAAATTGCTTATGTTGAGTATGTAGAATGAATGATAAGGAATTGTAATAAGGCAAATCCAATACAAAATACCACCGCACATATAAGTGTTCACTTGAACAACAAGTGGAAGAATGGTTTTATATTAGGTTATTTATTTGAATTATTATCACTGGGTGTATTTACTTTTTTGTTATATAAGCATATTATCCTTGTAAAATCCAATATATATTATGTATCTTGCACTTGTTAAAACTAAAACTACATGTGAAATATATACATGTATGAAGTAGAGATGGATATTCTTATATCATCAACAAATTCTTAATTCAATATAATGTTAACTTCTTTTTTTTATGATTTTTAATTAATTGTTATTTGTGATTTACTATATCATAATTTTATTTTAATTGGTTTTTAAAACAATATATTAACGTAATTTATGGGTGTAAGAAAAATTACAATTGTTTTATAATAAAAATATATAATATTTATAACTCTAGTTATAAATACCATTGAATTATTTTTATTTTTAGTTAATTGTTATTTATAAGATATTATGTTATAATTTATTTTAATTTATTTCTAAAATTATATATTAATATAATTTGTGGGTGTAAAAAAATATTAAAATTTTGTATGTAAATATAAATTTATAAATTTACAACTTTAATTATATATATATATATATATATATATTTTGTAAATATAAATATATCATTCAAATTTTTCACTTTTAAAAATAATTATTTTAAATAATTACAAAATAGTCTAATCCAGTTCAATCCTCTACCAAACATGAGACAACTAATCCATCATTCAAGCTATGCCAAACACAGGACTGCATTATTCTATCATGTCCAATCCTATCCGATGTAGACTTGTCCTGTCCAATCTAGTCATGTCCGAACCTATCCTATGTACCAATTTCACCCTTTAATTTTACATAATCTTTTATAAAAGGGTGTAAATTTTTTTTGACAGATAATGCCTTTATTTACAAAATTTGACAAATCTATTAAAATTTAACAGTCTGTTAAATATAAATCACAAAGTCCATTAAACATAAATCACATGCTGCTCACGTTCCACAGTTTACTGCTTTTTTTTTTTTTTTGTCATTACTAAACTAGATTCGAATTTTAAAAAAAAAAAAAAAAAAAAAAAAAAACACATGTTTTGCTGCAACTGGACAACGTCGATGGATACTTACACCTGTCAAGTCTAACGATGACCATTTTTTCCGACGACTTTACTCCGATCACACCTCCCTACACCAATGGCATCAATCTCTTCATATTTCAAAAATGTATCCAATTGTTCATATCCGCCGGCTAAATTCTTCTACAGCAAACTCACGTGCTGCCTAAAGTATCCTAGTCAAGACCATTTTTGTTTGGTCATCAATCCAGTGTACTATCCTAACCAGCTAATTTTAATTCAAATTTGTTATTCATACTGGCTTTTCTGCTGCAATTTAGAAGAAAAAGGAAATCCAAAACACAAGTATAAAATGATTTTTTAAATTGCTCAATATTTTTGGTTTCTCAAAAAATGCACAAAACTAATGGAAAAAAGTGAATAAATTTGAACTATTAGTAAACAAGGACAAATTATACCAAATAACTATATCTATCTATAATATATTTAATCAAACCTAGATTTCCTTTATCTTATATTTAATTTATCTTCTTTTTTTTTTTTCTTTTGACTTTGTTTAATAATCTAATCCATGACAAATCTTCTTTACCCGTTAATCCAACCTGAGAGAAAAGAAGTATATGGGAGGTGATGATTTTAGACCTATTATCATCTAGGGTTGATGAGGTTGAAGAAGATGACTGCCTAAACCACTTGAAGTTTCAACGCTAGAGTTGTCACTGCTAGGATAAAGGTCAAGGTTAATACAGTGCATTTTAATTTTTTGGGTTTGATAATTAATTTTCTCTCACAAAATAATTAAAGATATTGTAAAAAAAAAAGATCTAAAAAACCTTTTTCTTTTTTTAATTACGTGAGTATCACATAATCACTAATTCATGTATGTGTTAATTTTTAATAGAAATGGATAGATTTATCATTTCTTGGAAGTATGGAATATCATCTATCAAAATATTTTTTAGAGCCCCTTAGAGCATTCTTAAGGGGTTCTTTATCCATTATGTACTTTTTATTTTGAAGAGCTAATCTTTAAAAACAAGTTTCAATCCACTCTATAATCTGATTTTTTTAAATATGGAGTGAATTTGGCTTTCCAAATTTGAAAAGTTACAAACACTGTTTATATTTAATATTATAGTGATATAATTTAACGCTTATCAAATTCCAAAATCACTATATTATATTAATATATTTTAATTACATTTATTACTTCTTCCTATTGGCTTGACTACTCAAATAGTTGAGTATATTTGAAAAATCTTCCAGATGCATTTGCTATCTTTGGTTCTAGAAATTTCTGTATATTTTTTTTCCTTCTCATCCAACATATATGTTAGTTTATTAACGTTAAAAAAACTGGTTTCTCACATTTATTTTTGCTATTTGCTATTTTTATTCCTAAAAATCATCCAAATCCATGACAATCTCTTACTCCAAGCTCTATAAATAGGAGCTTAATTTCCCATTTGAAAAACATACAGCAATAGAAAATCAATTATTCTCTTTTCTTCTCTCCAAATACTCCTTTCAAATCCTCCATTTTTTTTATTATTATTATAAAAATTATTTTACTACTACCAAATATATTTTAGTGTGTGTATATATATATATATATATTGAGCATTACAGGTGTTCTAGGAGCTCGTGAGAATTCTAAAGGATCGTTGTATCTTAGGAGATGAACGTTAGACAACCAAGTGCAAAAGGGGGCATATCTTCTCTAAGAATAGCGCATTTGCGTGCCTTGATCCAACTAAATAGGTCATTCTAAGCTCTGAATAATTGTTTATTATTTTATTATTGTTGTTTGGTGCTTGGTACTTGTAATTATGATTCGGTTTTATTACTTGTTTTATTTTTAAACATTCTTAGAGAAGATATTCTATTATGATTTTTGTTTTCATAGCATTTTATTTTACTATGGCCTCTGTTGATTCTATTTCTTGTAGACCTAAAAACTTTTCTGGTCAAAATTTCAAATGTTGGCAACAACAAATGAAATTTTGGTTCACTACTTTGAGTCTTCATTATGTTATTCTTAAGTCTTCAAATGCAAAAGAAAATGTTTCTAAAACTATTGGTTCTTCTAAATCTGTTATATCTTTAGATTCTGATAAGGATTCTAGTAAGGATTCTTAAACTGTTTCTACTACTAATGATTTTGATGAAAAAGATATGCTATGGCATGATATAATTTTGAGTGCTTTGTCTGAAGATATGTATTGTATTTTTTATTCTACCAAATATGCTTTTGAATTGTGAGATGCTTTAAAAACAGAAATATGGGGCTAAGAAACTTGGTTTTAAAAGATATTATGCTGAAAATTGACTTGATTTTCATATGGTTGACGGTAAATCGATTTCTGATCAAATTCATGATTTTATATTATTTTTGGTATGAAAATGAAAGGTATTACTTTAAAAAATACTTTACTTGTTGCTTCTTTGATTAAAAAATTGCCTCCTTCTTGGTCTAGTTTTCAACGAATTCTGAAACAAAAACTTAAAAAATTTGCTTTTTGATAAATTGCTTGTTTGGCTTAGGATAGAAAACAAACACTGTGAGATTTTAAAATCTTCTAAAAATGACTTTCAAGCCAAACCCTATATTG
Organism: Ziziphus jujuba; assembly: GCF_031755915.1. Taxonomy (NCBI): domain Eukaryota; kingdom Viridiplantae; phylum Streptophyta; class Magnoliopsida; order Rosales; family Rhamnaceae; genus Ziziphus; species Ziziphus jujuba. The sequence continues at coordinate 19,376,603 of NC_083383.1, read as the reverse complement.
TTGAAAATTTGCATAAACCAAAAACCAAAAGTTTTAAGAAAATTAGTTCTAACAAAAACCAAAATGCCAACAATTCTGATAAAAAGATAAACCTATTATTCAGAAAAAGAAGGGCTCTTTTTGGGTTTGTGGTAAAACAAATCATAAAGCCAAAGATTGTTTTTTTTTTTTTTTTCAAAAAGGGAGTTACACAAAATAGTATACCCATGGATCTTTTGGCACAAAACCATAAGCAAATGTCCTGGCGACAATTTCTTCTGCTCATGCTAACATGTATTTTATTTCTAGCCCACAAACAAATTTTATTTTTGAATCAAATAATTGATGGATTGATTCAGGGGCTAATGTTCTGATAGAATTATTTTTTTCATATATGGAATCAAACACAAAAACTATAAGCATAGGAAATGGGGCTTGAATAATAGGCGAAGGACGAGTGAAATTAAACTTTTCTTTTGGCAACTCTATTGTTTTAGATGGTGTTCAGCATGTCCCAGATATTAGGAAAAATTTGGTCAGTACTTCTTTATCGATTCAAAATAGTTACAAAGTTGTATTTGAGTCAAATAGAGTTGTACTTATGAATAATGGTTGTTTTATTGGCAAAGGTTATCTGTATGATGGTTTGTTTAAACTTAATATTATTAATTATCATATCCATGATTTGTCTACTTCTTATACTACCGTTACGAATATTGAATGTTCTAATTTTTGGCATGGTATGCTTAGGCATGTTAATTTCAATTCTATTAAGAGAATAATGAATTTAGATCTTATTCCAAAATCTTATTTTATTTCTGAAAAATGTGATGTTTATGTTCAAGCAAAATAGCCTAGAAAATCTTTTAAATTTGTCAAAAAAGAAACTACTTTGTTACAATTAATTTATAATGATATGTGTGATTGCAACAATATTTTGACTCGTGGTGGTAAACATTATTTTATTACTTTTATTAATGATTTTTCTAAATTTTGTTACATTTATTTAATTCATTCTAAAAGTGAATTATTTGATATGTTCAAGGTTTATAAGGCTAAAGTAGGAAATCAGCTTGAAAAGAAAATAAAGATTTTGAGATCTGACAAAGGTGAGTGAGTATACTTCTAATGAGATAAATGAGTTTTGTGAATCACATGACATTGTTCATCAGGTAACTACACCTTATTCACCACAATCAAATGGGTGTAGTTGAAATGAAAAATAGAACACGACTTGATATGGTAAATTCTATGCTTATTAGTTCTGGTTTGCATAATAATCTATGGGATAAAACTTTATATTCAGCATGTTTAATACTTAATAGAATTCCCTATAAAAATTTTGATAACATTCCTTTTGAGCTTTGGAAAAATAGGAAACCTAATTTGAAATTTCGCAAAGTGTGGGGGTGTTTTGCAAAGGTAGGTATTCATGTAAACAAAAAGAGAAAATTGGATTCTAAAACCATCGACTGTGTTTTTATTAGTTATTCCTTAAATAGTATTACTTATAGATTTTTGACATTAAAATCTGATATTTCTGATTTTTCTGTAAATACTATTATAAAATCTCGTGATGCTACTTTCTTTGAAAATATTTTTCCAATGAAAGATAAAATTTCAAAACAAATGAGTGAAAACTCAACTTCTAATTTTATTCCTTTCGAAGATCAAATTGCACTTAGAAGGAGTAAAAGAAATAAAGTTGAGAAAAATTTTGAAAATAATTTTTTAACCTTTTTGATAAAAAATGACCCTAAACCTTTAATGAAGCCATGAGTTCTCTACATGCTCATTTTTAGAAAGAGAGTATTAATAGTGAGATGAATTCAATAATGAGTAATAATATATAGATTTTAACTGACCTTCCTCCTGATTGTAAAACAATTGGGTGCAAATGGATTTTTAGAAAAAAAATTGAGAACTGATGGCTCCATTGAAAAATTTAAAGCTAGACTTGTTGCAAAAAGTTTTAAACAAAAAGAAGGTATTGATTTCTTTGATACTTATTCTCCTGTTACTAAAATCACTACTATTAAAGATTTAATTGCTTTGGCTGCCATTTATAAATTAGAAATTCACCAAATGGATAGGAAAATTGCCTTTTTGAATGGTGAATTAGACGAAGAGATTTACATGGACCAGCTTGAAGGTTTTATTAGTCCGGGTCAAGAAAAGAAAGTTTGTAAATTAGTTAAACTCTTTATGGTTTAAAACAAGCACTAAAGCAATGGTATGAAAAGTTTGATAGTGCAATTCTTTCTAATGGTTTTGTTATTAATGATGCTGATAAATGTGTTTATATTAAATTGTTAGAAAATACATGTGTAATTCTTTGTTAACATATAGATGATATTCTTATTTTCGGTACAAGTTTGATGTCATTAATAGTACAAATTGTTTTTGTTTAAGAATTTTGATATGAAGGATCTTGACATTGCTAATGTTATTTTAGGTATGAAACTAATAAAGTGTGATGCATGTATTACTTTGACACAAGGACATTATATTGAAAATTTATTAAAAAAGTTTAACTTTAGTTTAACTTTTCTGATGTGATGCCTATGTCTACACCTTTTGATCCCAATTCAAAGTTAACAAAAAATAAAGGTGAAGCAGTATTGCAACTTTTATATTATCAAATTATTGGTTTCTTTATGTATTTATCTAACTACACTAGACCTGATATATCTTATGTTGTTAATAGATTAAGCAAGTATACTAGTAATCCTAGTATTAATCATTGGATTGCTATAGAAAGGATCACTAAATATCTTAAAGGTATAATTGATTATGGTATTAACTATACTGGTTTTCCTGCAGTCTTGGAAGGTATTTGTGATTCTAACTGGATTTCAGATTTAGGTGAAACTAAAGCCACCAGTGATTATGTTTTTACTTTGGATCGTGGTGCAATAGCATGGAAGTCAACAAAGCAGACTATAATTTTTAGGTCAACCATGGAAGCTAAATTCATTGCTCTAGATCTTGCCAGTAATGAAGCTGAATGATTGAGAAGTTTTTTGGCAAACATACCAATTCTGCCTCATCCAACTTCTGCTGTACCTTTGCATTGTGATAGTCAAGTGACTATTGCAAAGGCAAATAATAATGAGAAGAGGAGACATATAATTATTAGAATTAAAACTATTAAATAATAACTAACACATGGTGTTATCTTTCTTGATTTTGTCAGATCTAAAAAGAATATTGCGAACCCACTTACAAATGGCTTAGTGCGCGGGTGAGTTATTGAATCATCGAGGGAATGGGGCTGAATACCTTTGTGATTGAAGATCCCATGAAGAAGGCTCAATGGGTAAGAATGAAACAGGAGTGTGATTTATGAAGTACTATTTTATAATTGAGGAGAATTTCCTAGTTCCATTCTTATGGTGATAGTGCTTAGAAATTATGATGGTATAGAAAGAGTATAACTCTGAATGAAACTAAGGCATGTGCATTTGCAGGGAGTTTATCACAGACTTCCCTTGGAAGTTTCACCTAAGTGAGTATCGTATTGTGGTCGCTACCGTGGGAAATCAGGGTACTTCCTAAAAATACGCATCATACAAGATACATGTGTATGGCTGTTTAAGCGCAAACCATAATAGAACTCAAGAAGAATTACCTATAATATGTGTATTGTAGTGAAAATTTGGTTCAAATAGCCTAGTTCAAGACTTAGTTTACTATGGTTCTTTCAAAAGAAAACTTATAAATACTAAGTGTTGGTTCAAACCCAGAAGGTACCTACACCCAGTGCGCAGTAAAAAATGCTCAATAATATATTTATTTTTTAAAGTTATATTTTTATAATTTTTAAATCATGTGGGGGATTATTATAATTGATTTAAAAAAAATTATTAATATTATTTTATATGAAGAAGAATTTTACTGAAAGACTAAGTCTACTTATTTTTTAACATTGTAATTCAGTTTTTCAATTGAATTGGACTTTTGTTAGTATTTTAGCTCTTACAGAATAGTATTTTTTTAATGTATATATATTTAGTTATTTAGTAAAAGTCAGTTTCCTATTTTAATGTATATGCTAGTTTATTAATGTTAAGAAAATTGGTTTCTAACGTTTATTTTTGTTATTAAGTTACATTTTTATTTATAAAAATCATCCAAATCCATAATAATCTCTTACTCCAAGTTCTATTAATAAAAAGGTTTTTTTTCCCATTTGAAAAACACAGTAATAGAAAGTCAATTATTCTTTCCTTTTCTCTCTAAATACTCCTCTCAAATCCTCCTTATTTTCTTATTATTATTATAAAAATTATGTTACTACTACCAAATATACATGTGATCTAGGAGTTCCTGGGAATTCTTAGCTGCACATAAGATTTTTGAAGGATCGTTGTATCTTAGGAGAGGAACACTAGACAACCCACTATAAAAGGAGGCATATCTTCTTGAAGGACAGCACATTTGTGTGCCTCGATCCAACTAAACAACCCATCTTAAATTTTGAATAATGATTTATTATTTTATTATTGTTGTTTGGTGTTTGGTACTTGTAATTATGATTCAGGTTTACTACTTGTTTTATTTTCCAATACTATATATTCATGCTCATAGTTTTTTATTTCTAAAAATCTTGGATTTTCATAGCCATGGAAATCTACATCTAGATTCTAATGAGACCCCCCAGTTTTCAACCCAACCTTCCAACTCTGATGATCAATATTCTTTGTTCAATACTCCAAATTTTAGTGTGTACTCCATCAAAATCCAATTCTAAAAAATCATGAGGTGGTAACTTTACAGTGGAAAAAGATCTTCTCATTGTGTTAGCATAGCTCAATGTCAGTTTGGATGCAATACAAGGAAATGAATAGAAGCACAAGTCTTATTGGATACGGGTGCAAGAATATTTTCACAAGCACAGGACCTTTGCTTTAAAGTGTACACAAATTTCTTTATTAAACCATTGGTCAACAATTCAGTTGGTTACAAATAAATTTTGTGGATGCTATGCCTAGATAGAATCTAGACATCATAGTAGTGTCAATGGGTAAGATAAGATATTTATGGTTTACATATTAAAAATATTTATTATTATTTTGTTGCATAAATATTGCTTAAGTTCTTTTTTTTCTTTTACTTTTTTCAGATGCTAATGCAAAACTACTTTACCAGAATTGAATAAAGGTAAATCTCCATTCTAGTTTGAACATTGTTGGAACATATTAAGATACCAACCAAAATGGTTGGAGGATTGCCCAAAAAAAAAAAAAAAAAGAAAAATAAATCCAAAATCTCTTCCCCTACTGCCTCCTTTTGTCCAACTCCAAAGACTACTCGATTGATTCATGAATATGATAACATTCAAAATCCTAGCTCTATGAATATAGAAAGACCACTGGGAAGGAACTCTATAAAAGAAAGGGAAAAAAAGGAATAGCAAAGACTTTGGAAATGATTCTTCAAGTTCACACATAAATATCTTACAAGATATAAAGGAAGAGAAGAAACAATGCAATGAGAAGAAGTTAGATATGTTTGAAAAAATATATAACCAAGAAACAAGAAAGGTTTGTTTATGAGCAAGAAAAGCTTAAATTGGAAAAAAATGAAGGAGGATGAAAGGATAATGATGATGGATACAAGTGGAATGTCTAAAATGCAAGCAAATTTTATCTACGTTGTCAAAGTGAAATTATTATGAGAAAATATAAAACCAATCCTTGAGTTTGTTTTTCTTAAGCAATTGTTAGTTAAAGTTACATATTATAAGTCTCATGTATTTTTCATATCTTACATGTAACTGTAATTGATTATTGTTTAATCATTTTTTTTTTTTGTATTTGTACTTCATATGAATGTTATTGTGCATCCTTTTGTGCTAAACATTGTTCTCTATATGAATGCTATGCATTAATCTATTTGTGCTAAATGTATTTTCGATATTCTATTTTTTTATTATAAATTCAATTGGAAATGGAAGTGACAGAGTTTGAAGCAATATAAGACAGCATAAAATAGGTAACTGGCAATGAAATTAGGAGTGAAATATTAGTGAGAGTGAAATAGATGACACTGAAATTTGTAGTACCATAGTTTAATTCCAAAGAACAAATAGAATTAACTCTTACAAGTATGCAGACCATAACATAGAAAGACAATAAATGAATGTATGGCCTCATTTTGTAGGCCCATGGAAAGTACATGGATGATTCACTATGTTGTTTAGCCTCAAATTTGATAAGTCTATAAATGTACTTTGTGGTATATTCATGTAAAAACTAACTTTATTACAAAGTTAAGAACATTTCTTTAGAATTTTGCATGAGACAATTTCAACATCTTGTGGGTTATGATAATACGTCCTATGGCCACTGGTGATTGGCCTTCTATAGTTAGGTATAAAATGCTCAATCATCTCTGCCAAACCAACTGAGTACATACCTTAATCCTTTGCAAAAAAACTCCACAATCTTTGGAGGAAAATTTTTTGTTCTTTGTTCAATAAAACTCGGACTGACTTTACTCTTCTTTTGTTGATTCTAGCTCCTCAAATAATACTTTGGATGTATATATTCGAACATAAAGGGATCACAAAGATTAAGATAACAAAGGAAAAAAAGATTTCCATATAAATGAAACATAAAGCCTCAGTAAGTCATATACATTTTAGTTTTTTATGACAGAACTTATTAACAAAAATTGTCATTTACAACCTTTAAATAGTTTTATAAGTTAATTTTTTATTTAATAAAATTTTTAGTCCTTATACATTTTGTTCAATTTCCTTCAATTGTAATTAGTATAGATTAGAAAAAAAAACAAAGAACTACTAATTAGTAAAGTAATGTACATCCAAATTAGCAAATGTCATGCATGTAAAGCATGATAATAACATTCCAAAAAGCGATGACATCTATCTTTTTAAATGTTCTTAACTCCGACAATAACAAAAATAGAGCTCAATCACCATAGATATGGAAAAGTAGAGTTAAATAGGACAGCTACAAGCAATCAAACAATGAGTTCAGTCAAACAAATGCGGAAAGAAGCTCAACAAACACATCAACTCTATATAATCTTTTAGAAGATGAATGCAAAAGCCTAAGAGAACAACAAACTCTAGCTTCTAATGACAATGTAAGTTTCATCTTATAAGCTTAAATAATTATAAGGTGAGCCATGTTTTTAGATATCATCCAAAATACAAATGAAAGTTACTGCTTCGTGTACAAAAAGTTTCAAGTATTCTATAAGTGAATTTGAACTTAAGCTCTATTCGCTCTTATGTAACTCCAAAGCATCATATCTAATGTCAATTAAAATTACATATTATGAGTTTCATGCAATTTCCATATGTGCTCAATAGGATCTTGTTGCAGTTAAAAATGAATATTTCTATCCCTAATCTAACAATGAAATTGAATAAAATTTCAAAGTTCTATTGTAGGCTCATGTAAATTAGATATAATTGGAGTGGCATCAAGTGCATCATAATTATAATCCAAATATTTATCATGTTGTTCATCTTCAACAATCATATTATGTAGTATGATGCAAGCTGTCATGATATCCTTTAGAGTTCCATGATGCCAAAAATGAGTTGGCCCATGAACAATTGCAAATCACAATTGCAACACTTCAAAAGCTCATTCCACATCCTTTTTTGCCGACTCTTGAACTGTTGCAAATTGTTTGTGTTTGTTATCTTTTAAAAATGGAATTGTTTTCACAAATGTTGATCATGGAGGATATATACCACCTGCAAGGTAGTTGCCCATTGCATAATCATGACCATTAATGAAGTAATTAGCTAGAGAAGCACGTTCTTCAGCAAGATCTGTAAATAAGAAAAACCTCTCTAGAACATTTATATCATTATGTGATCCTAGTAGCCGAAAAATGCATGCCATATAGACCATGAGAAGCTGTAGCTTTAAGAATTATAGTTGGTTTATGAACATGCCCAACATACATACCTTTTCGTGGTGCTAAACAATTTTTCCAATTCTAGTGCATACAGTCAATGCTCCCTAACATTCCAGGAAATCCACACCCTTTATTTTCTTTTAGCAATCCAGCAATGTCATCTTTGTTTGGTGATCTGATATACCTCTCTGAGAAAATTGAAATGATTGCCTTAACAAATCTTTTTAAGCTTGTAATTGTAGTGCTTTCACCAATTCTTACATATTCATCAACAAATCTGATGTAACTCTATAGGCAAGCATCCTTATGGTAATAATGATCTTTTGGAAAGAAGACAAACCAAGGATTTCAATAGCATCGCTTTTTTGGACAAGGTATGTATCACAGGTTTCCACGGCATATAGAATGCAAATAAAAAGGAATTGACTCATTGGAAACCTCTTTCGAAAAGAACTTGGAGAATACACCGAATTTCTTCCAAAATAATCATGACAAGCTTGTAGTGACCTTGAATTCTATCACGCCATATGTATGCATGACCTAGAATTGAATCTTGATGTTGTACAGTCCTTCCTTTAGTAAGCAACTCACCTATCAAAGCTATTGCCATCTCTTACTCATCATCAGAGTCATCAAGAATTAGTTTGAATAATTTATTAGATGATATATTTGAAAATAATATGATTGAAATATAGTAAATGAACTTGACCTTAACAAACAAACAAAAAAAAGAAGCAAATGAACCTGATGTTAAATTGAAAGAAGAAATGGCACCAATCTGACTAGTTTAGTAAAAACCATATATGATTGAAATAAAGCCAATGAACTTGACCTTTTCCAAAAAAAAGTAAATAGACTCGATAAAATTGAAAGAAGATTTGGCTAGATCTATGAAGAAAAATGAAGAGAAATAACAAAATAATTAAGAGGAAATTTAGGTAAAAAAAAAAAAAAGAAAAAAAAAGCAAAATAAATATAACAATAAATGTTTATTAAAAAAAAATGTAATATAAAGAGCATCATTGGAAGATGTTTTAAAATTCAACTCTTTATCTTTAAAGATACTCTTTATTATACAAAATATGCTCTTATTTTTAAAAGTCCCTTAGAGATCACTAATAAAAAAAGGCCTTTCAGTGACCACTGATTTTGGTTGCAGAAAGCTATATATTGGTCGTTAAAAGATTTTAGCAATCTAAAAAACATGGTCACTGCATGGTCACTTAAACATTGTAATTAATTGTTTTTAGTTATCAACAAATATTTGGTCGTTAAAACTGAAAAATTTTAGTGATCAGATTTTATTGTTTTGATGACCAAATTTTAGTCTCTGAATATCTCTAAGAAAGTAACATTTTAAGCAAGTTTGGTAATATAAAACTATATAAGTGACCAATTTGATAACTATGTTATTTATTGCAGCAAAAGACAACTCAAAAGAAAAAAAAAACACAGCAACAGAATTCTTATCCTTAGCTGAAGCACGAAAACCCAAAGAGAAAAACTTTTCAGGCTCTGATTTTGCATATTAGACAATTGAGAAAACTACCAAAGATAGTATAGAGGATGCAAGTAGAAAATTTGGTAGCTGCTTTAACTGGAAGTACCGCAAGAAACCCACTCCCCTGGCATTCAAAAGAAAATTCCCATCAATGAGTAGCACATCCTGCATTTGTGCTATGATACGACAGGAAAGGTATGTCCCTTACTTATCAAAAAAGAAGAAGAAGAAAGAGAGTGGAGGAAAAAGGAAAAACAAGAATGACTTCTTAACAACCAAATGTAGTTAAAGAAAGAATACCATTAATAACTCTGAATATAATTATACAACAAAGGTACTCTTGCTTTGCACCATGGCCTCATTTCTTTTGGAGGATGTCCAAGACAGATATTACAGTATCCATATGCTTGAAAAGCAACAAATGGAGCAAAAATACATATAGAACGCAGAGCTCCACCACAAATAACCTGCATTGCCAACTGCCATAGAGCATAAAGATTATTAAGAAACCATATTGCCTGGTGAGAATACGAAAATAACAAACTGCTTCACACAATATATTATACATCTTTCAGCTTCTCTCTTTATTTTTTTATTTTTTAATTATTCTTTTGGGGCATAGACAACTATATGAACAGGTGGGAATAACCCTCAGAAGAGTTGTTATTAAATCCTATAAAGCTATTAAGGTCTATGCTATAAAGGCTTGGGAGAGGCATGCAGTTACATATTAAGGGGGAGAGACTTCTAATCTTAACATTCCTTTAACTTTTAAGATATGAGAAGTAGCCAAAAAAAGGGCTAAATATTTCAAATTGGATACATACAAAAATACCAGTACTAGAGAAGTCCTATCAACAACTATGTTATTCATTGCTAACAACTTATAATTTTCAGCTAATATGCATGTATTTAATGATAAAAAAACAAGGTTGGCACATATATGTACGACACTTAAATAGACATTTTAAGTGCATTAAATGGACTGGTTGCACTTTTCTTTTTAAATGATTGAATGTCATGTGTTTGATTTATTCTTTCTTAGCTTAGTGTTGTTGGAATACATAAACCTTTTTTTCTGTATTTATGCATTCTTCTAAGAATCCAATACAAGTATAATACTAATACTTCAAACCAAATGAAGAGTCCAAGCACACAGGTCAAGATCCAAGAGAAGTAGAATATATACCTTTCCAAGCTTTGCAAGTGATGATGGGAGTGAAGCCCATGAAACACTTCCCTCTGTCAGTTTTTTATTATTTAAAGGAACTTTGACCAAGTTTCCAGGGATTCCAGAATTGACTAGGTCACCAGATGATTTCTTTCCAACAGATATTCTTTGCTTATTGGACCTGTCTTGATCATCCATGCTTCCATTTGCAGTAACTTTCTTCCAAGATATCTGAACCTTATTCTCCTCTTTAGATGGCTTAGCAGATATCTGGATCTTGTTTTCTTCTTTAGATGGTAACCTCTCACTTGATGTACTTTTTCTAGGAGTCTGCAAAATGCATGTTTATTTAGATAATAACTATAACTCTTTGACTACAATAACAGAAAGGGAAAAAGAATTAGCAATAAGCAATTGCAGTGAAACGATGATTAAGTTGCTAGCCCATATTTCCGGAAATGCAATCCTAGACCCGTTATTAGAACAAAAAGTTTAAAAACAAGATAACCCATAAAAAGGAACCGAAATCAATTCAAACAAGCCCTACAGACTGTGAAAATATAACAACAATAATTCAGAAAAAATCTCTACAAATCAGAAGTGCTAGAACTTACAGAAGCGCGAAGATCAGGCTTGGGATCATGTTTGGCGGTCCTCAATTTCGATGTTTCTTTACTCTTGACATCCATATTTCATTCCCAGCTCTTCCTCAAAGCCTTAGCCCCCATCTCGATCCCCTGAAACAAATTCCTAATTGGGTTTGCAGTTGCTTTCTTCGAACCGGGACTAGCCGAGAGAACAGAACTCCCAATCTCCTCTAAGAATGAGATCGTCATGTTCATCAGGGAGAGAAACATAGGTGGCATGAGAGGAATCTGAAACCTTGAGGTAAAAACCTTGGGTTGGGAAAAGCTCACCACCTGCAAGTGCTGGAACGATGCTCACAACTTGCAATAGAGAAGACCTACGCTCGCCTGCAACTTTGACATCAGTGTTCATGTGCTGTAGAAGCTTCAGAAGGACACCCTGGACAAGATTCGCCATTGTTTGACACCTTCAGCAGGCATCAGTCTACACACCATGTTGGAAGCACTGCAGAGTCTCAAAAAGGGATAGGGCAAAATGTTGTTTCGACGTAAGGGAAGGAGGGGAAGGGTGGGAAATTTCCCACAAAACCAAAATGAAATTTTGATTTATTTGGCAAAACCCAAATTAAAAGTAAAAATTTTATATTTTATATGATAATAAATTAATATAATTTTTTTATATATAATATTGACATTCAACAAATATATTAATTGACTTTGTTAATTTATTGATATAGTATTAATGCTACAGAAGTGGTTAATCCAATTAATTAAATACAAATTTTAACCAGTATTTTTTTATATATAAAATTATTATTAAATATATAGTATGGAATAAACCCAATGCTATGGTTTCGGATCTATTGGTCTTCGATTTCTGTTACTACCACAGAGCTTTAAAAAATCTCACAAAATAAATTTCACTAAATAGATCAAACCACAAGCTTTTTGGATTGAACTAATTAGAATTCGGATCACCAATTCTAATATGTATATATTTGTGATTAAATATATATTACTAATATATGTGTCTGTATATATATACGTGTATTGGCTATAATAATGACATGTTAAGTACTATTTTAAAAGGATTTTAATTTTTAATCATATATTAAGTAAGACCACTTGAATAAGTTCACTCTTTCATAAAAGAAAAATGCATTATATTTTAAGGTAAAATATTCCCTCCCTTTCTCTCTTTCTATATATATAGTTTTTCATTATATAGGTTAGAGAAATCAAATTAAAATATTTATATAAGAAGATAATGACTATGCCATCAACTATATAAACCTGAAATTTATATAGTTTGCTCTCCTGACAAATATCTTATTTTATAATAAAAATTATAATAATATGAAAAATACTATTTATAATCAATGATGACCATCATTAGGAATGTTCGTTATAAGCTGGAAAAAATAAAAAAATAAAAAACCAATTAAACCAATACCAATTGAAAATTGAAAAAACTGAATGCCATCAATTGTTTAGCTAAACCGATCAAAATGTAGGCGGTTATTGTCCGTATTGATTTTTCAAAGCCAATAATTAACTGAACCAATAAAAAAAATAATAGAATAACCAAAATTGACAACCAATAGTTGGATGCTTTTCAAAATGCCAAAATTGATTTTCTATCGAATAATCTACTAATTAAAATTTTCTATTAAAAAACTAAACCGTTTAAATGTGATTGTTAAATTTACTCTTATACATCATTAGTGACATATTGACATGAAAACTTAATAGTCTACCATTAAAAGTTCACTTTCCTATAATATAAGAAAAATAATAAATATAATCAATTAATGTTTGCCAACTCAGCACAGGTCCCACTAATTACTAGTGATGGCATATAGTGTATCTTTATCTGTATGGGTATATTATGACGACATCATTTTTTTTTCTTTTATAAACTAAGAAAGGGGACATTTTAATATTAAATGTAGTTGAATTTAAGCATTTAAGAAAATGATTAAAGACTAAGCTACATGGTTAATTGGTAACTTATAGCTCCCACATATCAAATATGGCTTCTATTACAAAGTGGAGGAGAGTTCCTATTTATCAAAGTTCTATATAATATTGTTTATATTTGTAGCTATATTTAAAGTATAAATAAATCTATGTATGTATATATGTACGATAATATATACATGTCCACACATACATATATATATATATGAATTCAAATAAACAAGTACCAATTACAAATATGTGTATATATATATATGTAGAAAGAGAGAAATAGTTATATTTTTTTATATTATATTCTAAATAATAAAAGAAAAATCTCAAATGATCAATTTTTTATCACTAAAAGGTATTATCTTTTATTTTTAGTGTATTTTTTAATTATTTATGCTATCACTTGGTTGCTCATGTTTAGTCGTCAAAGGTGTACTATATCATCATTTTTTTTTAATTTCAAAAAATTTCAACTATTAACCTTTTGTTCACTCATGCAATATTTTAACAATAAAAGCTTTAAGATTGCCTAAGGTGTTATATTCATATTCTATCCAAAAAAAAAAAAAGTCTTATATTAATATTTTTGTTACATTATTTTAATTACCACAACTATATATAACAATTATGTGCTCACCAAAAATTGCATCTCATAAACAATTTATTTATGCTCTTTTTAAGCAATCAACCCATTATTAGTATTAGTGACTAATCTATTGGCCACTAATACAAAATTTTAGGTGAGCAAAGAATGGTCACCAATCTCATTCATTTATATTTATTTTCATTTTCAATTACTTAGACTAGTAATAACCAAACTATTGCTTAGTGGGAAGAAGAATTTCAATGACCAAATATGTATTGATCACTAAAAATCTTCTTCCTGCTCTCACATTGAGTAACCAAAATTTAATTGGTTACTAAATCTAAGATTTAGTGACCAATCCTTGGTTGCCAAAAATGGTACCTTACCATTTTTCCAATATGAGATACCAAAATTTTTAACGACCATCATATGAACACTAATGTTCACCTTTAATGACCAAAAAATTTTGGTTGCAAAAAATTCGATCACTAATTCTTATTTTTTTTGTAGTGGACGTTCTAATAAGATATTATGTGAAACTAAAAGATACTAAAATGCATTTTGACCCTATTTCAATGTGCAAAAAGTGAAGAAGAAAAAGAGAAAAAGAAATACTATAAACCTAGGTCGGCTTGCTCCTAAACCCGTATTATATTAGCCCGGATCACAATTAAGTTTAGATTCTAATGATCACCTTAACCCTTAATCAACTTGTGATTAAAAACCTTGGTATATGACGAAGATGTCACAATAGGTGATGGATGTCCTATTGATAAGTCAAACTAAGACACTTGATTTCTATTAAATGTTTTAGGTGTTCAAAGAGAATAAAGAGAATTTTTTCTCACAAATAAATTTTGGAATAATAACTAAGCTGATTTCTCATTGAAAAATAAGTTATTAAATAGACTAAAATCACAAAACAAAAATCATAAATAATTAGGTCAAAAACCGGCCACCATAGTGGTTTCCTTAATGTGGCCGAATTTCACCTCCTTTCCTATCCTAATTTAGATTAATTAATTCCTTTATCTTGAATTTGGAATTAATTAATTTACAATTGAAATAATAAACTATCTACCTTCCTAAAGTGATTTGTCCAGAAAATAAATAAATAAATAAAAATCAAAATAAAAGACTACTTTTCTAAAACAAAAGTCAAATTACAAATTAGGAAACTAGGTGACTAGTTTTCAAACTAAGCTGTCTTTGACCAATCACCAGCTAGTTTAGGCTCCAAATCAGCTTCAATATGACATGTAGGATGCCAAATAGGATTAATATTCATTCCCATATGTTACCTCTTGATTGGACTAAGTCAAACTTGCTTGATCAACTAAAGAAGTCAAAGTGAGCACTAAAACAAGCATTTTCGGCCAACATGAAGCTTCATGCGCAAATGTGCTATTTGAATGCTTTTACTTCTATCTTGGCATGATTTCATGGTCCCTTAGAGTGCTCAATCACATTCATAAACCAAAAAATTCACTCCTTGCTATCCGGAGTCCAAAGAAGCACCAAAACAGCTTACCGGATCCATTTCGGCCTTCATAACTTGGATGCATAAGACGGGCTTCGGAACTTCTGGTATTGTCATGCCCTCTTGAGATTGAATCACTCTTTAGATGAATCTAACTAGATTGTCCTTGAATTTCCTAGCTTATGCCTTAGTAATTGGTCTCATCCTTATTTGTACAGGATCAGCATCCTAGAAGTTAGTTGGTTGTACAAGTACAGGCGAATTCTCATCATTCCCCTCCTCTTAAAAAGGATTTGCCCTCAAATCAAAGTCATCACCTGTAGAAAAATAAGATAAATCAGCAACATTAAATGTAGCACTCACATTATACTCATCTGGTAAGTCAAGCTTATAGGTGTTTTCATTAACTCTCTCTAAAACTTGAAAAGGTTCATCCCTTCGCGGCATAAGCTTTGACTTTCACTGCTCTGGAAATCTTTCTTTTCTTAAGTGTAACCAAATCCAATCTCGAGGTTCAAATACAACCTTTATTCAGCCTTGGTTAGCATTCTTGGCATATTGTTCTGTCTTCCTCTCTAAGTTTGCTTTTATCTTTTCATGAATTTGCTTAACAAAATCAGCTTTTTGCTTTGCATCTAGATTAGCACATTCACTTAGAGGCAAAGAAATTAAATCTAATGGAGTCAAAAGATTAAAACCATAAACAATTTCAAATGGAGAATGTATGGAGGCAAACATTCCTCCCATGTTCTTGAATTTCTACTTATTAATGCTCTCAACAATGCAGACAAAGTTCTATTTACTACTTCAATTTGTCCATCAGTTTGTGGATGATAGGTAGTTGAAAAAAAAAAGTTTAGTCCCTAACTTAGCCGAAAAAGTTTTCTAAAAGTAACTTAAGAACTTAGCATTTCTATCCGAAACAATTGTTCTAGGCATTCCATATAACCTTACTACTTCCCTAAAAAATAGATTAGCTACATTAAATGCATCACCAGTTTTATTACATGCCATAAAATGTGCCATCTTAGAAAACCGATCCACAACAACAAAAATTGACACCAAAATGACCCATTAAACCCCCACCATGACCTTTCCTAACTAGTAATTCTCTAACACTATAATTCCCTCAAAGATATAAAATTTGTTATAACCATGTTTAGCATAATTTCTAAATATTTTACCAAAGTCACTATGATGCTCATAAAGTTCTTTCAATTGTTCAAAACCAAGTAATTTAGCATCTAAGGTTGAAAATAATACATACCTGTGGGATAATGCATTGGCAATTACATTTTCCTTCAATTTCTTGTAGTGGATAATACAAGGAAAAGTTTCAATGAATTCAATTCACTTCCCATGCCTTTGGTTGAGCTTCCCTTATGATACGAACCTAGTTCAACTTTTTCCCAAACCGTATTATATTAGCCCGGATCACGATTAAGTTCAGATTCCTATGGAAATCTCAACCCCTAATCAACTTGTGACTAGAAACCTTGGTATAGAATGAAGATTCCACAATAGATGATGAATGTCCTATTGATAAGTCAAAACTAAAACACTCACTCTTTAATGGTGTTTTAGGTGGTCAAAAGGAACAAAGAGAATTATTTCTCACAAGTTATTTTCTGAATAATATCAAAAGTATATTCTCATTGAAAAATAAGCCCTTAAATAGGCTAAAGTCACAAAACAATAAACCATAACTTGCTAGGTAAAATTCGGCCCAAAGGAATTAGGAAACAAGCTCGGCCGAATTTACAATGCTTTCCTAAACTAATTTGGATTAATTAATTCCTTTATTTTGAATTAGGAATTAATTAATTTACAACTGAAATATAAGAAATTTTCTAAGTTGATTTGTCCAGCAAATAAATAAATAAAAACCAAATAAAAGACTAATTTCCTAAAACAAAAGTCAAATTACAAATTAGGAAACTAGTTGACTATCGTTCAAACTAAACTGTCATTGACCAATCAATGACTAATTTAAGCTCCAACTCAGCTCCCATATGCCATGTAGGATTCCAAATAAGATTAATATTGGTTCTCATACGTTACCCTTGATTGGAATAAGTCAAACTTGCTTGATAATCAAATGTAGTCAAAGCCAGCGGCAAAACATGACATTTTCGGCCAAATATTGGCGTTGTGCGAAAAAGCTAGTTTTAGGTCCTTTTGCTTCTGCCTTGACATGATTCCATGGCCTCTTGATGATATCAATTGAATTCAAAAAGTGTTGAACTATTCCTTGCTGCCCAGAGTCCACAGATGCACTAAAACATCTACCCGGGTCCAACTCGACCTCCACCACTTGGATACATAAAATACGTTTTGGATTTTCGGGTATGGATAAATCCTTTTGAGAATTGCTATATGAATCCAGCTAGGTTATCTTTAAATCTCTTAGCTTGTGGTCTAGTGACTGGTTCGGCCTTCATCTGTATTGGATAACCTTTCCTTCCTAAGAATATTTAATACTTGCCTAAAATGCCCTACATGTTCATCAATACTTCGGCTATACCCTAAAATATTATCAAAATATACAATCACAAATTTACCAATAAATGGATGCATGACATGATTCATTAATCTCATGGAGGTGCTAGGTGCACTAGGTAATCCAAAAGGCATCACTAACCATTCATACAATCCATATGTAGTCTTAAATGCGGTTTTCCATTCATCACCCTTTTTCATCCTAATTTGATGATATCCACTCCTAAGATCTTTTTGAAAACATGCAAGCACCATGCAATTCATCAAGCATATCATCTAATCTAGGAATTGGATGTCTATACTTAATGGTAATATTATTTATGGCTCTACAATCAACACACATGCGCCATGATCCATCTTTTTTTGGAATTACTCATACTTTCCCTAATACAACCTTTGTCTAACAACTCACTTACCTGTCTTTGTAGCTCTTTTGTCTCCTCGGGATTACTGCGATATGTAGGTCTATTAGGAATTGAAGCTCTCTTGCACAATATCAATTTGATGTTCAATCCTTCGAATATGTGGTAAACTAATAGGAATTTCATCCGGAAAGACATCTTCGAAATCCTATAAAAGAGAAGAGATAGAATTTGGCAAATCAAGTTCTTCAAGGTTAGCTTGATCATTTAAATAAGCATCTTTATATATCATGACCAACAAGGTGTTTCACTTAAAAATGCCTTTTTAATCACACTCAAGCTAAGATAACTTTTTTTCTTTTTCTTCTCTTTTCTTTCTTTTCCTTTCTCTCTCACGGACTTCATTTTTTTAACCTCACTCTCGGCTTTTCTTGGATTTTCCTCGCTCTTGGCTTTATCGTTGTTTTTTCCCTCACAATTGAGTTTAGAATACTTACCTTGGACATCAAGCTCGGCCTTGACCTCATGGATAGGTGGTGAAGTCGTGGGTCCTATACTAGCCTTTTCTTTAAGTCTTTCGGCCTCCTTCCTTTACTTTATTTGAAGTTGGTCTCTAAACACTTCCTTTGGAGTTAATGACTCCAGCTTAACCTTTTTTCCTTTAGATTTAAAAGCAATAGAATTCTCTCTCCCATAATGTATGGCATTCTTATCAAATTGTCATGGCATCCCCAACAAAATATGACCAGCATGCATGAAAACAACATCACACAATACAACATGCACATATTTATCAATGTTGAATTTTACTTTGGCTTGTTTGTTTACTTTCGTCTCACCACTATCATTAAGCCATTGTAATCTATATGGTTCGGGATGTTTAATAGTTGTTAACCCTAACTTTTCAACCACAACATTATTAATTACCTTTGCACAACTTCCACTATCAACTATCATACTACATATGTTACCTTGAATTTCACATCGGGTGTGGAAGATGTTCTCTTTTTGAATTTAATCCTCATCTTTGTGTATGGTTAGAACCGTTCTTGCTACCAAGCTCAATTTAGCCTTTGAAGCTTTGAGTGTTTTGGATTCTTCTTGTTCTTCATCTCCATGTTCTTTATCATCAAATTTGGCTTTAGCTTCACTTTCTTCACTTTCGGATTCCAAGTCTCTATTACCTTTCAACACCATAATTCTCTTATTCGGGCATTAACTAACAATGTGTCCTCGTCCTTGACACTTAAAACACACAATGTCACGAGTTCTAGAAGGTTTAGGATCAGATTTACCTTCAATTCTTGGTGCTTGGACATATTTACTTTTGACTTCTCGTTTTGACCGATTTGAACTTTCTTTCCCAAGTTTTGATTTTTATCTTGAATCAAAGGTGGGATTGTTTCTCCAAGCACTTGGATTATCCCTTCTACTATTGGGAACACCTCCTAACCATGAGCTTGCACCCTTCCTCTTGAATTAATTCTCAAGTTTGATAGCCACATGCAACATCTCTTCCAATTCCACATATTGTTGTAATTCCACTTGATTGGCTATCTCTAGATTCAATCCACCTAGAAAACGTGCTATGGTTGCTTTTCTATCTTCATTTATGCTCAATCTCATCATGAGCATCTCCATCTCCTTGTAGCAATCCTCCACAGTCCTATTTCCTTAAGTTAAAGATTTGAGTCTTTGATGCAGCAACCTATGATAGTGTGTCAGCACAAATCTCTTCATCATAGCTCCTTTCATTTGTCACCAAGTAATAATCAATTCATCACCAACTCTTCTTCAAGTACCACCATTGAAGTGCATAATGTCCAAACTCCAAAGCTGTCAATTAACCTTCTTAGCCTTCAAATAGTTGTGACAATCGAAGATCATCTCCAAACACTCTTCCCATTCTAAGTAGGCTTCCGGATCACTTTTTCCCATGAACAGTGGTATGTTAACCTTAATATTTCCAAGGTCATCATCATCCTCTATTCCTTACCTTCCAGGGGTTGGCCTTCCTTGGAGTGCAAAAATATCTTCGATCTCCTCTTCAAGGTTATCACTAAAATTACCATTCCCGAATTCTTCTCTATGTCTTCCACGGCCTCCTCGACCTCGACCTCGGCCTCCATGAAATTTTTACCTTAGATTTGGCCCACCTTGTGATGTTTCTAACCTATCCATCCTTTGATCTAGATGATTAAAGTGAGCATTCATCTGCTGTAATTGTTCTAAGATTACCATCATGTCGGTAGGGTCACCTCCACTTCCAGTTTCCTTAGAATCCCCTTTGAATCCCACAGATTCCTTTTCAAGATTCCTTAATCAATCACCTCCTCTTCTCATCCTTGAATCTGTCATATTAGTATAAATAATGCAAAAATCCTCGCCAAAACCACTCCCTCATGTGTTTCACTCAAATAAGGTCTCGATACTCGTGTTTGCATACTAATTTTGGCTTTTAACCCTCTTTTAAACTCACACGCTCTTGCCTTTTTCCACTCAAAGTTCTAATTGAAACACATTTAAACAATAGCTAGATCACAAGTGTACCTTAATTCAAGCTTATCAATAAATACCAAGCAAAAATAAGCAAATACTAGCAGATTGATAAAACCTAGTCTCGGCCTTTCAAAGCGAAAACAAGGTAAATCAACAAGCAAATTTTTGGAATGAATTAAAAGCTGACCAGAATGTTAATAAACCAATAATTCAAGGATAAAATTTAGAAAAGAGATTCAAACAATGAACAAGAAACCATTCGAACAGATATGGAATAGTTTTTTGTTGTTGTTCTTGTAATTTAAGTCTTTGTATAAAATCCTTTAGCGAATTTTAATCCAACAATTTTAGCACTAAAAATTCAGCAACCAAAATTGAATTTCCAGCAACTCCAAATACTACAAATTCAATTTTTCCAACTCAAACAAATTCAAATTCTACACTTTCAACCAAAACCGACCTTTTTCAATTTTTTTTTTATTCGGATTTTGCCTTTTCTCTCTTTTTTTTTTTTGTTCTTTTTTTTTATCACAAATAGATTAACTAGTACCATAAAAAACATAAACCACAATTTAAAATCAAACCCGTGACTACAAATTACAAATTTGAAAATTTGTTGTATGTTGCCGCAAATCCTTTTTTCCTTTTTTTTTTTTTTTAATATATGAATGCAAATAATTAAGATCAAAACAGCAAAGAAAAAGCAACAATAATCTAAATTACTAAGAACATAGATGAAAACAACCAACAAACAAGGAAGCAAAATTTTGGCTAAAACAAAGAACCTAATTCGGCTATGAATGATATATCTATATCTATATATATATATATTTTATATGATGAGCATGTAGGATAGATGCAACCTTAACCTAATGTAAAAATTGTGAAATAACACAAAAGCAAATAAAAATCTTATGGAAACCTCAACTCCTAACTAACTTATGACTAGAAACTTTGGTATAGAATAAAGACGCCATAATAGGTGATGGATGTCCTATTCATAAGTCAAAACTAAAACACACTCTCTAATGGTGTTTTAAGTGTTCAAATAACACAAAGAGAATTCTTTCTCACAAGTTATTTTCTGAATAATATCAAAGGTGTATTCTCATTGAAAAATAAGCCCTTAAATAGAATAAAGTCACAAAACAATAAACTCTAACTTGCTAGGTAAAATTCAGCCCAAAGGAATAAGGAAACAAGTTTGGCCGAATTTACAATGCTTTTCAAAACTAATTTGGATTAATTAATTCCCTTATTTTGAATTAGGAATTAATTAATTTACAACTAAAATAATAAAATAATAACTTTCCTAATTTGATTTTTCCAGCAAATAAATAAATAAAAACCAAACAAAATACTAATTTCCTAAAACAAAGTCAAATTACAAATTAGGAAACTAGTTGACTATCATTCAAAGTAAGCTATCTTTGACCAATCAATGACTAATTTAAGCCACAAATCAGCTCCCATATGCCATGTAGGATGCCAAATAGGATTAATATTGGTTCCCATACGTTACCCTTAATTGGAATAAGTCAAACTTGCGATCATCAAATGTAGTCAAAGCCAGTGGCAAAACATGACATTTTCAGCCAAATATTGGTGTTGTGCGCACAAGTTGGTTTTAGGTGTTTTTTATTCTAACTTGACATGATTCCATGGCCTCTTAGTGATATCAATTGAGTTCAAAAAGTGTTGAACCATTCCATGCTACCCGAAGTTCACAGATGCACTAAAATAGTTACCTGGGTCCAACTCGGCCTACACCACTTGGATGCATAAAATGGGTCTTAGATTTTTGGATACTTTTGAGAATTAATAACTCCCTATATGAATCCAACTAGGTTGTCTTTAAATCTTTTGGTTTGTGCTCTAGTGATTGGCCTAGCCTTCACCCGTATTGGATCAGCACCCCAGCGAGTAGTCGGCTGTACGGGCACGAGTCGATTCCCATAACCTTGGCCTTTAATGTGCTTCAATGATTCATGATCCATATGAATCATGAATTCCTACGACATCAAATAATGTTGCTATGTCTCCAAAGCTCTTACTAAAGCATACATCTCTTTGTCATATGTCAGGTAATTCTAGACAGCTCCATTTAACTTCTCACTAAAGTAAGCTATAAGTCTTCCTTTTTGCATTAAAACAGCTCCAATATCTACATCCGAAGTATCACATTCAATTTCAAAAGTTTTAAAAAAATTAAGCAAACTAATAAAGGGGCGTTAGTTAATTTTTCTTTCAATAAATTAAAAGATTTCTCTTGTGCTTCCCTTCATTTGAATCCAATATTCTTCTTTAAAACTTCAGTCAAAGGTGCTGCAATGGTGCTAAAATCCTTGACAATTCTTCAGTAGAAACTAGCTAAACCATGAAAGCTTCTCACTTAGGTAATAAAGGTAGGTCAGGCACTCTTGAATTGCTTGGACCTTGGATTGGTCAACTTTAATTTCTGTAGCACTTATAACAAATCCTAGGAAAACAAGTTCATCTTGACAAAAATCACACTTTTTGATATTTGCAAATAATCTTTCTTTTCTAAGCACTCCTAAAGCTAACCTAAGATGTCCTACATAATTATCTAAATTTTTACTATATACAAGAATATCATCAAAGTAAACACCCATAAATTTTCCAATGAATGGACGCATGACATGATTCATTAACCTCATAAAGTGCTGAGTGCATTAGTTAAACCAAAAGGTATTACTAACCACTCACATAATCCATATTTAGTTTTAATTCATTACTCTCTTTCATCCTAATTTGATTATACCCACTTCTAAGATCAATTTTAGAAAACATACATGCACCATATAATTAATCTAGCATATCATCTAATCTAGGAATTGGATGCCTATAATTAATGGTTAAATTATTTATGGCTTTACAATCTACACACATGCGACATGATCCATGTTTCTTACATACTAATAAAACAGGGACAGCACATGGACTCATGCTTTCACAAATATAACCTTTTTCAAACAATTCACTTACCCGGCTTTGTAACTCCTTTGTCTCCTCGAGATTTCTTCTATATGTAGGCCTATTAGGAAATGCAGCTCTAGAAATAAAATCAATTTGATGTTCAGTCCCTCGAATAGTTGGTAAACCACTAGGAATTTTCTTTGGAAAGACATCATTAAATTCCTGCAAAAGAGAAAAAATAGAACTTGGCAATTCAAGCTCTTCAAGGTTAGCTTGATGATTTAAATAAGCATCTTTATAAATTATAACCAGCATAGGTTTCTTACTCAGAATTTCTTTATTACTATCACCTAAGCTACGATAAAAGTTTTTCTTTTTCTTCTCTTTCCTCTCTTTTTCTTTACTACTCTTGGTTTTCTCTCTCACCCTCATGCTCTTGGCTTTTTCTCTCATTTTCTCTCTTTTGGCTTCCTCTCTTTCTTTTCCCTTAAATTCAATTTTAAATTACTAACCTTGGGTGTGTGGTTCGATCTTGCCCTCTTTGACAATTGGTGAAGCTGTTGGTGCCACGCTTGTTTTCTCCTTTAATTGTTCGGCCTCCCTCTTTTGTTGAATTTGTAATTAGTCTCTAAATGCCTATTTTGAAGTTAATGGTTCAAGCTTAATTTTTTTACCTTTGAATTAAAATACAATGGCATTCTCTCAACCATAATTTATGGTGTCTTTGTCAAATTACTATGGTCTTCCCAATATAATATGAACAGCATGCATAGGTACAACATCACACACAACATCCACATATTTATCAATGCTAAACTTAACTTTGGCTTGTTTGTTTACTTTCATCTCACCACTATCATTAAGCCATTATAATCTATAAGGTTTGGGATATTTAATAGTCGTTCATCCTAATTTCTCAACCATAACATTGCTAATTACATTAGCACAACTTTTACTATCAATTATCATACTATAAATATTACCTTGAATTTCACATTGGGTATGGAAGATGTTTTCTCTTTGGACTTGATCCTCATCTTTATACACGGTTAGACCCCACATTGCCATTAAACTCAATTCAGCCTTTAAAGCTTTGAGAGTCTCAGCTTCTTCATGTTCTTCATTTTCAAATTCTTTATCAACGAATTCGGCGTCTTCCTTAGATTCTTTACTTTCGGACTCCAACACTCTATTGCCTTTCAGCACTATTATTCTTCGATTTAGACATTGATTGGCAATATGTCCTCGACCCTAGCACTTAAAATAAACAATGTCATGAGTTCTAGAAGCTTTAGAATCAAGCTTACCACTCAATTTAGATACTGGTGGGTGTTCGACCAGATTGTCCTTCCTTTGTCAGTTGGAGCTCTCTTCACCATGTTTCAGTTTTGGCTTTGTGTCATATGTGGGATTTTTTCTCCAAACATTTGAATTAGGCCTCCTGCTGCTGGAAACTCCTCCAAACTGTGAGCTTTTACCCCTCTTCTTGAATTGGTTCTCAATTTTAATAGCCACATGAAGCATCTCTTCCAATTCTATATATTGTTGTAACTCCACTTGGTTGGCTATTTCTTGATTTAAACCTCCTAAAAACTGTGCCATGGTTTGCTCATGATCCTCATTCATGTTTAATCTTATCATGAGCATCTCCATCTCTTTATAGTAGTCTTCCACGGTCCTACTTCTTTGTGATAATGATTGAAGCCTTTGATGTAGCAACCTATGCTAATGAGTTGGCAAAATCTCTTTCTTATGGATCCATTAATTTATCGCCAAGTAATAATTAATTTATCACCAACTCTCCTTTGGGTACCTTGCTCATTAGTTCACCATTACAGTGCATAATGTCCAAATTTCAAAGCAGCCAATTTAACCTTTTTTGCCTTAGAGTAGTTATGGCAATCGAATATCATCTCCATATGCTCTTCCCACTCTAGATAAGCCTCCGATTCACTTTTTCCAATAAAAGGTGGTATATTAACCTTAATGTTTTCAAGATCATCATCTTCCTCCCTAGTTTCCTCCCATGGGTTTGCCTTCCTTTGAGTGCAAAAATATCTTTAAACTCCTCCTCAAGAATATCTCCAAAGTTACCTCTTCGAATTCCTCCCTAACACATCCATGGCCTCCTCAACCTTTTTGGTGTTCATGTCTTGGATTCAACCCACTTTAAGAATTCTCAATTCTATCCATTCTTTGATCTAGGTGATCAAAGCGAGCATTCATCCTTTGAAGTTGTTCCAAAACTGTCATCATGTCGGTAGGTTCACCTCCACTACCCGTAGCACTAGAATCCCCCTTGAATCCCATGGATTCCTCTTCAATATTTCTTAATGAATCACCTCCTCTTATTAACCTTAAATCTGTCATGTTAGGGAAAATAATGCAAAAAATCCTTATCAAAATCACTCCCTCATGTGTTTCACTCAAACAAGGTCTCGACACTCATGTTTGCACATTAGTTTCGACTTTTAACCCTCGTTTAAACTCACACTCTCTTGCCTTCTTCCACTCAAAGAATTATCTCAAAGTTCTAATTAAAACACACTCAAAATAGCAACTAGATCACAAGTATGCTCTAATTAAACTTATCAACAAAGCAACAACTAAAACAAGCAAATACCGAGTGAATAGATAAAACCTAGTCTTGGCCTAATCAACCAAAAACAAGGTAAATCAACAAGCAATTTTCGGAATCCTTTACCAATTAAGAAACCAATAATTAAAGGATAAAATTTAGAAAAAGAGATTCAAACAATGAACAGGAAACAATTCGAACAAAATATGGAAAAATTGTTGGTTGTAGTTCTTGTAATTTAAGTTTTTGTTTCAAATCCTTTACCAATTTTAATCCAAACAATTTTAGCACTCAAAATTCAAAATCCAGCAACCAAATATTGAACAAATAATCAACAACGCAGCAATTACAATTGTGTTTCCCGAAAGCAAACAATCCCTAATAATGATCTACCAAAACCAGCCTTTTTACAGTAATTTTTTTTTTTTTTAATCTTTGGCTTTTCTTCCTTTTTTTTTTTAACACTCACATATTATAAACACCAACTCCAGTTGCAAGAAACAACACCAAAATAGCAATTCCAATGCCAAAATCTCACCAAACCCGATCCACACTTCAAACAAGAACAAATTGCATAATTTTTAGGTTTTTTTATGCAGTATGCTTTCAAATCTCCTTTTTTTTCTTTTTCTTTTTTTGAATATATGAATACAACTAATTAAGATTAAAAAAGCAAAGAAAAATCAACAATTAACCAAATTACTAAGAACTAATATGCAAAACAACCAACAAACTAGGAAGCAAAAATTAGCTAACCAAAGAAACAAATTCGGCAATGTAGAAATTTTTATTTTTATTTTTTTGTAATGGAGAATGTGAAGAAGATAGAAGCAACCTTAACATAATGCTAAAATTGCAGATTAACACAAAACAAAATTAAACAAATAATATAGATCAAACCTAAACAAAATTCAGCTCTAATACAGAATGATATGAGCCTAGGTCGACTTGCTCCTAAGCCTGTATTATACTAGTCCAGATAACAATTAAGTTCAAGTTTTAATGGTCATCTTAACCCCTAATTAACTTGTGATTAGAAATCTTGTTAAATGATAAAGATGCCACAATATGTGATGGATGTCCTATTGATAAGTTAAAGTAAGACACTTGATTTCTATTAAGTGTTTTAGGTGTTCAAAGAAAACAAAGATAATTTTTTCTCGCAAATAAATTTTTGAATAATAACTAAGGTACTTTCTCATTGAAAAATAAATCTTTAAATAGGCTAAAGTCAAAAAACAAAAACATTAAATAATTAGGTCAAAAACTGACCACCATAGTGGTTTCCTTAATGTGGCTGAATTCCACCTCCTTTCCTGTCCTAATTTAGATTAATTAATTAATTTAGAATTAATTAATTTACAATTGAAATAATAAATTATCTACCTTTCTAAAGTGATTTTTCCAGCAAATAAATAAATAAAAATCAAAATAAAAGATTAATTTCCTAAAATAAAAGTCAAATTACAAATTAGGAAACTAGTTGACTAGTTTTCAAACTAAGCTATCTTTGACTAACCACCAGCTAATTTAGGGTTCAAATCAACTCCAATATGACATGTAGGATTCCAAATATGAAAGCAAGCAGTTTCGGCCAACATGAAGTTTCATGCCCAAATGTGCTGTTTGAATGCTTTTGCTTCTATCTTGGTATGATTTTATGGTCTCTTGGAGTGCTCAATCATGTTCATAAACGAAGAAATTCACTCCTTGCTGTCTAGGGTCCAAAGAAGTACCAAAACAACTTACCGGGTCCATTTTGACCTTCATAACTTGGATGTATAAGACAGGCTTTGGATCTTCTGGTATTGTTATACCCTCTTGAGATTGAATCACTCCTTGGATGAAGCTAACCAAATTGTCCTTGAATTTCCTAGCTTATGCCTTAGTGATTGGTCTCGTCTTCATTTGTACAAGATCATCACCCAAGCGGGTAGTCGATTGTACAGGTACGTGCGAATTTTCATGAAGAAACCTTTTGTATTTTATATTTTATTTTTGCCTTTTTGATCATCAAAATCTGCAAATAAAGAAAAGAAGAAGATGAGGGAGAGGGGCAACAAGAAGAAAAAAGGATCATTCTGTAAATTTTATTTTTCCTGTAGTTTTTTAACATTTTGGTTAACAAAAAAAAAAAGGCCAAAATTTATTATAACTATGTTTGAAGGAAAAAAAAAATGTATATTATATATTATATTGCACTTTTTTTGGTGTATATTTAATAAAAATTCCAGCTTTAAATTTTAAAGATGTTCTTTAGCCTTTTATAATTAAATCTAATGAAAATTAACTAATTGTGATATTTTTGAACTCTTTCAGATTTCTGAATATAATTTGAAATAAAGGTAAATCATAGGGATCTTGTGAAATTAACTTTATTTCATATACAATAACTTTTAATATTTATATGAACTATTTTATTACCATTTATATCTTAACTATTTTTTTTTTTACTTTTTTTACTATGTTAAATATCTTTTATATAAAAAATCTATGTTGTAAATTAAATATTTAAGTATGTTTGGTTGGAAGAATGGTTGTTCTTAAACAAATAAAAATTTATAATTTTTAGAAATAAAAAAAGGGAAATAGGATAGTTGTTCCTACTATTTAGTTTCTTAAAAATAAAAAAGAAGTGTGGAAGTAAAAAACAAAACAAAACAAAAATTATTCATTGAAATTCGAGATTATTTAAAAAGAATAATAATTTTTTATTTCAAAAAATTATAATTCCATAAATAAATCCAATTTCCAACTTAAATAAAGGAATATTACAATTTCATTCTATATTACCATTTAATTCATAAATTAAATAGGTTGTGTTTTCATAATTTTTTCTAACATTTCCATATACATGGAGTTCGATAACATCAATACATTGGCAATTCCACCAACACCTACATTTTCATTATGTGGATAGAGCAAGGGTCCTTGGACTAGATTTCCCAAGAGCTTGCTGGTTTTAGTTTATTTTTCGAGGAGCTTTTGGGACGCTACACAAGACTACTGCTTTGTGTCTTTGGTTCAGACATTGATGATGGATCATGGGTACTTGGGCCAAATATCCCTAGAGTCCGCTGGTTTTAGCTTTTTTTTTTTAGGGAATTTGCCCCAGTACCCTTTTCAAAGAGGACTTAATGAAATATACCCTCTCCCTTTCAAAATTTTTTTATCTACCCTCTTATACCTATTTTATCCTTGATAAAAATTAAAAATGACTTAGGTGTTTTTTTTTTTTTCCCATTCGAGAAGTCCACACCACAAACCCAAATCCCTACTACAATCCCAAATCCTTGCCCCTTTCTTCCTTCTTCCCACAGACAGGGATAATTATTAGAAATGGTTTGCCCGTAACTTGGCATCAGGAGGTGCTGCTGGTGCTTCTTCCCTTCTCTTTGTCTATTCATTGGCCTATGCTCATACCCATTTAGCTAATGATGCTAAGGCTGCAAAGAAAGGAGGAGAAAGACAATTCAATGATTTGGTTGATGGCTTATTATCAATGGTGCAGGTTTTGCATATCCTACCCAATTGACACTGTTCGCAGAAGAATGATGATGACCTCTGGTGAAGCAGTGAAGTACAATTATCTCAAATTTTGAAGAACGAGGGTTCCAAGTCTCTCTTCAAGGGTGCCGGTGCTAACATTCTCCATGCAGTTGCAGGTGCTGGTGTTCTTGTTGGTTATGATAATTTACAGCTGATTATGTTTTGGAAGAAGTATGGATCTAGTGGTGCTTAAAAACATATGTTCTATCCTTTTAGTGTTAGATGGTGATGAAAATCTGAGTTCTTAGAACTTTTTTTGGCAAATTTTTCATTAAATAATTATCTGTTTAGTGGGATTTAATCCCAAATCCAAATTTATTTCTGAATCAGGCATTCAATCCATCAGAGGATTAATTAGATGGTAGAAATTGCCACTATCATTGTTTTTGAGTTTTCAATTGCATGATTACCGATGGGTTGTCGGTAATTACAGATGGAACTGTTTGTAATGAATGTTAGTTGTAAATTAAGTTGCTGGAAAAATTACGAACGGTTCCATCGGTAATTATCGAAATCCTATCGTTAATTCCAATTTGACCACTTTTTCAAAGCAAATCACCACAATTCAATTCGACAACTTCAATAGTGTATGTTTCCACCTAGGACATTAATCTAACTTTATTAATGATCCTCAATTAAAGAATCCAAAAAAAAGATCAGAAAAAATGGGAAAATTTCAAAAAAAGATTATTAACAGTGGTGCATCCGTAATTACCGATGTCAACGGTTTCATCGGTAATTACTGAAACCCCGTTGGTAATCACTATTTGCATATTTTTTGTATCTGAAAAGTTTGATAATGTGTGTTTCCAACAAGAACATGCTAAATCTAACTTTATTTTTCAATGAAAACATTGGTAATTACCGAAGCCCCATCGATAATTAAAAATTTGACATGTTTTTCAAAGCAAATCAAAATAATTCAATCCGACGACTTCGATAATGTGTGTTTCCACCAAGAAAATGCTAAAATCTAACTTTATTAGTGATCCTTAACTAAAGAATCCACAAAAATATAGGGGAAAAGCGTGAAAATTTCAAATAAAGATGATTACCGATGATAGTGCATTGCTAATTACTGATGCCAACAGTTTCATCGATAATTACTGAAACCCTGTTGGTAATTATAAATTTGACATATTTTTCAAACCAAATCAAAACAATTCAATTTGAAAACTTTGAACATGTGTGTTTCCACCTAATCCATGCTAAATCTAATTTTATTAATGATCCTCAACTAAAGAATCCAAAAAAGTATCGGAAAAAAGTGGAAAAATTTCCAACTTTTTTTTATCTTTTTTTTTTTTTTGGATTCTAAAGTTGAAGATTATTAATAAATTTAGATTTAGCATGTTCTTGGTGGAAACATACATTATCAAGGTTTTCGTGTTGAAAACATATGCAAATGGAAATTACCAACTTAGTTTCGCTAATTACCGATGAAAACGTCGGCATCGGTAATTACCAATGCACCACCAGCATCTTTTTTTTTTTTTAATTTTTCCACTTTTTCCAATCTTTTTTTGGATTCTTTAGTTGACGATCATTAATAAAGTTAGATTTAGCATGTCCTAGGTGGAAACACACACTATCAAAGATGTCAGATTGAATTGTGGTGATTTGCTTTGAAAAAGTGGTCAAATTGGAATTACCAATAGAACCGTTGGTGATTTTTCCAGGAACCAAGTGTACAACTAATATTGATTACCAACGACCTATCGGTAATCATTTTTGGTTGAAATTTTCTAACTTTTTCCAAACTTTTTAAGGATTGTATTGTTGAGGATCATTAATGAAGTTAGTTTTTGCATGTTCTTGGTGGAAACATACATTATCAAAGTTGTCAGATTGGAAAAAATATGCAAAATGAAATTATCGATGGGGTTTCGGTAATTACCGATGAAATCGTTGGCATCAGTAATTACCGATGCACCATCGGTAATCATCTTTTTTTGAAAATTTTCCACTTTTTTCCTTTTTTTTTTTTGTGGATTCTTTAGTTGAGAATCACTAATAAAATTAGATTTAGCATTTTCTTGGTGAAAATACACATTATCGAAGTTGTTAGATTGAATTATTTTGATTTTCTTTGAAAAATATGTCAAATTTCTAATTACTGATGGGACTTCGGTAATTACCGATATTTTCGTTGGTAATTTTTCTAGTAAGGATAATAGCTCCTATTATGGATTACCGACGGTCTTATCAGTAATTACCGATGATCTGTCGGTAATCATTTTTATTTGAAATTCTCAAACTTTTTTTTATCTTTTTTTTGGATTTTAAACTTGAGGATTATTAATAAAGCTAGATTTAGCATGTTCTTAGTAGAAACACACATTATTGAAGTTGTTGGATTAAAAAAATATGCAACTTGAAATTACCGTTGGGGTTTCGATAATTACCGAGGAAACCGTTGACATCGGTAATTATTGATGCACCATTGGTAATCATCTTCATTTGAAAGTTCCCCATTTTTTCCAATCTTTTTTTGGAATCTTTAGTGAAGGATCATTACAAAATTGAGATTTAACATGTTTTTGGTGGAAACATACATTATTGAAGCTGTCAAATGGAATTGTGGTGGTTTCCTTTGAAACAATGGACAAATGTATTGGTTTTGCAATCCTCTTGTGTCTGTCCAATATAAAAGCCATATAGGGATCATCACCAAACACTTCTTTGAATCTTTTAAAAAATCACGTGTCAGCTTCATCCATCTCCCCGGGGCCTATTCCATAAGCAAGTGGATAAATTTGACTATTCCCATCCAAACATGATGCAATATATAACAAACCTCTATATCTATTCTTTAGTGTAGTTTCATCGATAGCTATGACTCTCCGCATATGATGAAACCCTTTGACACTAGCCCCAAATGCCATGAAAAAAATATAAAAATTTGTTTTGATCGTCAGTTTCAATTCGAGTAAATGTGCTCGGATTCTTGCTTTTTAAAATGTAACTCCATACAGGGAGTTTTGCATATGATTCTTCAGGCGTACCCCACAAACCTGATAGTGCAGCTTCTTTACTGGCCAATGCTTTATTGTAGCTTATGTTTACTCCGTAATTAGAGCGAATGTCATGCACAATATCACGGGGTTTGTATTGCCTTAAACTCCCATCAAACTTTGGCTGGATAATGTCTCCAAACTGAACTTGTTACTTGATGATGATCCATTTTCATGATATTTAAAGAGCAAATAAGGACATGTTGGAAGACCCTAATCATGAAGGTGTCTATATTCTCACCATGTATCTTGGTAGCACGCAATCACCACTTGCAATTGTCATTTACACATACAACCTCATATCTGACCCTATTTGATTTCTTGACTTTGAATTCAAAATTTCTCCTCAGTGCATATAGATGAAGCTTCTTTTGTAGCTTATTCTTACTTGAAAAGAGTTGGTTCATTCGAATGATTTCATGGTCATTGATAGATACAAAGGTATGGTTAGCCCTATATGCAGCAATAGATGATGTAAATTCTCGACGAATGTGCATATGGTTATCGGTATCATCATTCACATTACCAATTGGACTATTACCATGAGGAGAAGCACCATGTTGACGATCACCAGGCGATAGTCCCGAATGTTGGGTCCAACATATGTCACACAACCCATCTTCACTAAGATTAGTGTTGCCCTCAATCTCATTTTGTTCCTCATTTTCATAAACATGGCTACGATATTCATTCAAATCATGAATGTCAAAGCACTCATTGTCATGATCTTGTTCTACAGTTTTCACATCATTTTCACAAATTTGATATCCGAAGAGTCGTGGGAGAGTTTCAGGGACATGATGTTCGAATGCTTAGGACAACATGTCAACATCGGGAAACATATAGCTGTCTCGGAAACTTGACATGGTGGGGCAACAATCATCAATCTTGAACTTGAAGGTATGCTATTCAAAACACATCCAGTAATATTATTAATGTTTGGGACTTTGGATAACACATCAACAATAAGTGGAGATCTATCTTAAGGTCTGTGTGAAGTATACTCTTCTATAAAACATTATAGGTCATCATCAGTTTTCACAACATATGGCTCGCATGACAAATACACATGGTATATAAACTTAAAGGTCAATTGATGTTGTATAGAATCTATGTTGAAAGCATTGTAGACAACATCTTCAAGTTCAGCCAAAGTAGAATTCCTTTCAATACGTATAATCTTTGTTCTTTGATGTTGGTACATCCACGTACCTTCATAACATAAATTCCATATTCCATCATAAAAAAGTAGAACATAAATTTGTGACATTGATCTCAAAAGAGTTACTAATTGCAAACAGAATAATTATTTCTTGTCATGAGCTTCAATTAATTGGCGGGGTCTTAAGAATTATAATACTTACTCTACTTGATTCTTATGTGGAAGGATTAATTATCATCCTGAAGCAAAATAAAAGAAAAATTATGAATGCATTTTCGATAATGCATATAGGAAAATGCCAAATAAATATGTTAAAATGTTTATATATTGACACCTAATAAAATAGCTAATAACACCTAACAACCATAGTGGATAAATTAGAATAAGATATTAGGTTTATGATACAGGGTGAAAATATAATTTAACAATAGTCAAAATGGATGCAATTTCAACAATGATTAAAAGTATAAACCAGCATAGAAGTTGGAATTAATGATAGAATCAAAACATGAAAAATATATGAAAACAAAAGTAGGGAAATATATGTATTTATATATACATACCAATCTTCATTTACTCTACTCCACGATTGTAATAGCCCAGACCATCTGCATGCGATATTGTCCTCTTGGGCCTGAAAAATCCTCTTACAACTCAGCCTTTAAGGTTTTAAAAGGCCTCGTAAGGGAAAGATATCTACACCCACTTATAAGGAGTGTTTCGTTCCCCTTTCCATCCGATGTGGGACTTCACAATCCTCCCCCCTTGGGGTCCAACGTCCTCGCTGGCACATCAATTCGGGTACTGACTCTGATACCAACTATAACAGCCCAGACCACCCACATGCGATATTGTCTTTTTTGGGCCTGGAGAATCCTTTTACAACCCAGTTCTCAAGGTTTTAAAAGGCCTCGCAAGGGAAAGGTATCCACACCACTTATACGGAGTGTTTCGTTCTCCTTTCCAACCGATGTGGAACTTTACAATAATCGTACATTTTAATTATCGATGAAACCTGAAGTCTATGGGCTCCACAATAAAGCTTTTCAGAGTCTTTTTGTTATCTAGTTGTTGGCAGACCAATAACAGAGATGAAGTGAGAAAATAGTGGTTTTGTGGAATGGTTGCTAACTAAAAGCTACGTAACCATGAAAAGAGAAAAAGAGAGGGAGACACAGAGGATGAAATTGAATGTGGTAGATGGGAGAGGAAGAAAGAGGGATAGAAGTTAATGGGGGTAGATTTTCAATAGTCAGAGAGAGAAACGGTAGATAGGTGAAATGTGCATT
Source organism: Ziziphus jujuba (assembly GCF_031755915.1). Taxonomy (NCBI): domain Eukaryota; kingdom Viridiplantae; phylum Streptophyta; class Magnoliopsida; order Rosales; family Rhamnaceae; genus Ziziphus; species Ziziphus jujuba. The sequence goes on along the minus strand of NC_083383.1, from coordinate 19,341,534 downwards.
GTTCTTTAATTCATTTAATGCTTCATCTTATACATTTTTTGGAATTTAACAAAATAATAAAAATAAGGCACTATTAGAAATAATGTTCAAACAGATTCAAAATCGATAACCAGAATTTTAAGAAAATGCACAAGCTAGCTAATTAGACTAGAACTCAAATCAAATTAAACTTGAATATTTATTATTAAGCCAACTAAACTTCTCCATGCATGACACAATAGCAGCTAACCATCCAATATTTCATAGTAAAGGTAAGATTCAAATGCCCAAAAATGAAATATTAAATAATAAAATAAAATTAAGACAAAAACGGAAAAGTGCAATCTTTCTAACTGAAGATAGATGAAACTAAATAAATGGTAACAATTGCAGACCACAAAGTCTTGACTCAATGTCTCAAAAGGCCAATAAATATTTATTTTTTCACACTACGAAGAGCTCTGGGTCAACAATCTTTATTAAAGTTACAGAGATGAGATCTGTTGGAAGCAAAGTTTGGAATTCAGCATTATAATTAAATAAGAGAAAGAATACAATAGAATATATAGCTTTCTTTTGAGACATTGAGCTTTCCTTTAAAAAGGTAACTTTCACATATAAAAGGTTGTATAAAAGTCAAAGTTGCTCAAACATACATCATGTGCTACAGGTAGTTAATGCTTTGAAAACAAAATCAAAATGTTTACAAAGTGAATGTAAATGAGCATCTATAATGTGTGTTTCCAATAAACCAACAAAGCTCAAATATACAAAAATATGCAAAAGATAGCATATGATTACTCTCACAATATAAGAAGTTTTTAGTATGAATTGGGCACTCAATTCAACTATTACAAGTGAAACATTACCGGAAAAGGGTAACTTGCTCTAAAATAAATATTTGTTTAACAATTGCATCGGCAATTTTTTATTTTTTCTTTTCACCTAGAATGAGTAAACTAAGCTACAGTAGAAACCAAAGTGCGAACCAAGGTAGAAAGCAACAGCAAGCAACCATGAATCACTATGAACTGCAACTAGTGACAACCAATCCTTCTTTTGCATCCCATCTCTAGTGTGATTTATACCTAAGGTTGGTTCTGGAAACTCAGGAGACAACTCCTCAACAGGTAGATTAACTTCCCATGTCTCATTTAGAAGTCCATAGAGATACAAATTCTCCTTCTTTATAAGCACAAGAAATAAGAGAATACTCAATTAATCATACAAACTTTTAACTCTATGAAAGAACATTCTATACCCTACAAATAACATAGCATCACTACTTGCAGCAATATGTCCGTGCTTCAGAGTAAAGCTTACCATAAAAATACATAGCATACCTTTCCAATTCCAACAATAATTACATGAGGTGCAAATGCTATTCCAACCGAGCTATTCATCCAATCATCTATCAAGAAGCAATTTAACAAAAGAAAATTTGAAAAAGATATCCACAGACTTTAAAATATATGCAGACACAAATATCCATAAAATTAGCACATAAAGCCACCTTTCTTCCTCTGCATGCAATTTTGTTTCACAGTCTCTAAACATGTTAGAATATATTTGTGCTAAATCAGTCATGCTTCATGGGACATCTTTCATATCTAACAAAGTTCCACCAAAAAGAATTTTAAAACACTAATTAAACAAGCACGAGTTGGTAACAAACATCCAAAGAAATAAAGTAAATGAAAGTTACAACTTAAAAATTAAACCTATATATTGCATATAAATCACCAAAAATCATGAAGAAAAAGATAGAAGAGCAATGGTGAAGTCGAAAAGCTAACAAAATTTGCAAAGTTTACCAAGCATAGCTAATGTTGTTTCCTCCCAGTCCTAGGAGGCCGCCCCCTACTCCGTTTCTGAGAAGATGTGGTTAAACTCTGTGTGAGGTAAGGAGGAGCAGACATGGGTGACAATCCCAAAGAAACAGGTCCATCAGGACCATATTTTTAGGCCTCCCCCTTTTCTTCTTGAAATCTAGGGTTTTGACAAGGGGAAAAAATTGTAGAGAGATGGTGGAAAAGAAAAAATAAAAAAAGAAAAAAGAAAAGGAAGTGAGGAAAATACAAAAGAAATGAAGAAAAAACAAAAAAAAGAAAAAAAGAAGTAAAACGGTGATGAAGGAGAAGAGAAGAACTGGGTTTTGACAGGAGAAAAGAAATTATAGAGAAGTGGTGGAAAAGAAAGGAAAAAACAAAACAAAAGAAAAAGAAAAAAAAAAGTAAAATATTGATGAAGGTGAAGAGAAGAGCTGTGGGTTTTGACAGAGACAAGATATTGCAGGTGCTGGAAAAGAAAGGAAACAAAAAATTAAATAAAAAACAAAAAGAAGTGAGAAAAAAACAAAAAAAAAGGAAAAAAATAAATAAAGAAGTAAACGTTGATGAAGGAGAAGAGTTATTGCTTAAGTATACTTTGAAGGAGCAGATTTTGTAGGAGCTTTTTGACAGTGAAAAAGAGACCAAAAAAAACTAAAAACAAAAAAAAAAATTAATTTTGACATAAAAATATTTTTAAAATATTAAAAAATAAAAAAAATAAAATAAAAAATTTGATAAAATAAAGGTATAAATAGTTAAAACCCTTAACATACGGGCAGTGGCCAAATCCCCTTTTTTTCGTGGAGCTTTTGGGACACAGCACAAAACCTACTTTTCGTTTTTGGTTTTTAGTTTTCCCTTGCATCTTGACTAGTGAACTCTCTCATTCTGCTTGAACCCACATCCCTTCTTCCTCTCCCTTTAATGATATGTAAGTACCCCATACCCGACATTCAAATTTTTTTTTTTTTTCTTAAATGTGTTTTAGTTCTTATTCGATTGATCATTTGAGATTTGTTTTAAAGTTGTATTTTATTTGCTGAGCAAGTCTGAGAAGAACACTAAAAAGTCTTGATTACATAGTTTTTTTATACGTTTTGTATGTCGGTAAGATAGTTTGATGGATGGTAGAAAAAACTTGACCCATTTACGTTTTACATGTATTTTTTTTTTTTTCCTTTCTTTTCTAAGTAACCAAACGCGGCGTGAATTTGGGATACACTTGGAACCCTGTTGTAGAGTTTCCTACTATTGTGCAGCGCAAGTGTGATCGTTTGGATGAAGCAAAAGTGTAACTTGTGGGTTTTCATGGGTTATGTTTTGGCTCGCTAGTCGCTCCTATAAACGCCTATTACACTTCTCCATGGACTGCAAAATCACCCTTATTTTGACAATCTTTAATTTATAATTCAACTTTCCCTTATACATATAGGTAGAAAAAGTAATCAATGCTGGCAAATGTCAAAAGTTGAATTATCATTTCCAATTTTATGCTTTGTATATCTCAGCTTCAAATTTTTTTCTCCAGCTTTCGGAGCCGACATTAGGAATTTGCGGATCTTCAAAGCTTTTATTATCAATTAGAGAAATTTTAAGCCATACCACCTAGATAACTTATGGGTTGAATGAAGGATAACAACTCATACTTGATGAGCAATATTAACATTTATTCTTAAGCTCAGACTAGTACTGATATAAAGAAAGTAATAGTTGAGAGAACAATGAGATGGTTGCTTCAGTCGTATAATTTACATTCTTCGGTGGTCTGTGGCTTGAATATATGTTGAGTACTTTGTTTCTGGATATAGAATCTTAAAATTTTAAAGACCATGAAAAGGAAACATCTTGCAAATGGGAAAAATAATGCTAACAAGGAAGGTGGAGAGAAGGTTTCTGCAAATCAAGTGGGAGGGGATGTCAAGCCAGCGGATGTAATATGGGTGAAGATCCATAAAGACTCATGGTGGCCTGCACAGGTATGTGCAGAGCTATGTTTTTATATCTTAACACTACCAGATTCTTTTTTATTAAATAAAATAATTGCAGTGTCATCTTGATATATGTAGTTGGCCCTTTTGGGGGGTTGATGGTAACTTAACATTATATCAGAGCGTAATTTCTCTCTGGTTTTTAGTTAAGATCTTGCTAACCCACATTTGTGTTAAAAACTTATGCTGCTCGTTTAAGGCTCAATTTGTTCCTTATTATTGGATGAGCCTAAATGTAATTTCTCCTATTGTGATCTAAATATAAATAGTTGGATCTACTTCCTAATAGCTTAAACATTTAGAATGGATGATAATTTGATATTTTTAATTTTGAGTTAAAATGGAAGAATTTTGAGTTTTCACTTATTATTTGGTAGGTTGTTGATGAGAATTCCATAAGTGCATGCAATAAGCCATGTAGTAGGGCAGCAGGGCAAGTTCTTGTTAGGCTTTATGGAAGTTATACGTAGTAAGTGCTTTTTTCTGCCTCAATGTTTGTGTATCCTTTTGGTTTATGATGATGGGATAACTTGTATCTCCCATGCAGTTTGTATGTAGATCCTATTAAATCTCTTTCTGAGTTTAATATAGTAAGTTTTCCTATGCACCTACATTCTCTTTGACGTTTCCTTCTATTCCATAATATCTATTCACTAGATTTTTCACAGCTATATTCTATGCCTAACATACTGAACTATGTCAGATACTCAAGCAGAATGATGGTTGTTATAGAGCAATATTTCTGAAAGCTTTGGAGCAGGTAACTTATCTTTATTCAGCTACACATTAGAAGTTACTGGATGGTATAATTGCTCCTCATACTTAGTAAAGTTATGTTGCATGCTTGTAATTAATGTTCTTAACATTTGGATTTGCCGTAGGATGTTCCTTGCTCCAATGATGGTAAATGAAAAAGGCAAGGGTCCAAATCTAACGGTTAGCATCTTACAATCTTTCACCGTGTACGGTGTGATATGTATTTGTTGGACAAACAGATTCATTAGCTAGGAGCTAAAACCTTATTAACTATGATATATATTTTGAGATCTTTTACGACTGAATGTTAGGAGAGATTTTATATTGACAAACATTAGAGAGGGAAATGATCTATCATTCAAGGTTTTCCATATTACAAATTTGACCAATAGTAAATATAGTGCCATAATGAAACCCCGTTCAAACGGTTATAAGTCATGTTTGTATATTGTTGCCCATTATGTAAAGTTACTTAAAGAGAATTGAATACAAAGGCCTGTTGGAGATCACTTTTGGTATAAATTTGGTTGGCATGCCGCCCCTCATGTTGTAAATTTGATTTTATTAGCATTGCTCTTTGTTGCCTTTTCTCTTCTTTAAAATAGATTGACGTGCTTATCTAGTAGGAGATCAGCAACAATCTATCTACTATTTATTGCTTATAAACCTCTGCAGATATGCAGTTTCTGCCGAAACTTATAGTTTAAGAATGCGCTGAGACGAAGAATCCAGCTTTCCAACAATATATTTAGCTAACTATTTCCATATATATTAGCCAAAGGAAAATTTAAACCTATTTCTCTCAACTCGATATTCTTGTATCGGTTGAGTACTTTATATTTTGGGGCTGCTTCATGATGCAAGTCCGACCATTGTACAGTCAAGGAAATGGAAGTAGATGCATCAGATTTTGTAAGTTTTGATTGTTAAACTTGCTCTATGTGTTGAAAACTGCTTGTGTTTGTTTTGTTCTTTGGAAGATTATAAAATGTACACACCTGGTTGCATACACGTTTCCTTCTAGAACAGTAATGGGTTAATTCTGTTAGGATAATTACTTGCATGCAAGTTTCCTTCTAGAACAGTAATGGGCTAATTCTGGTATGATAATTATCACACTGCTTAGTATTCCAAAGGCAATTATTTTTTCAGAAAGGATAAAAACATATAGCAAAAACTGTTTAAAAGATAATCTTGTTCAATTTTTTGAGTTGTTATTTTTTCAGAAAGGATAAAAACATATAGCAAAAACTGTTTAAAAGATAATCTTGTTCAATTTTTTGAGTTGTTCTTTATGCTTTCTTTGTTCACTGGATTGTGCTGTTGTCTGGTTTTACATTCGTATATATTTTATGGAAGGTAAATTCCCATTCAAGAAGACGAACAAATACTGTTATACCTCAAACAGAGGTGAAGGAAAAAAAAATACTTTTAAGAAAGGCTAAAGAAGAGAACAACAAAGCTTCCAAGAAAGGTGGCGTGAAACTAGATAGTGAAAATGCGAAAAAGGAAATGAATGCCAAGATCGAGACAGCTAAATCCTCTAAGCAGGGTGGGGTGCCGAAAAAGCACCAAGTGAGAACCTCAGATGCTCAAGCAAAAGGAAGAAACAGAGCTTCTAAGCTTGATGGGGTGCAGAAGAAACGTAAGTTAGATGATTTAGGGGTTACAGAAAAATCAACTAGCAAAACCTCTGGGAAAACTTTGGTTAAAAACAGTAAGCAAGATGAGGTGCATAAAAATGTCGAGCAAAATAGTTCAAGAACTGTTAAAAGTAGAAGGCAGAAAAATATTCAAGATGATGTGCTGAAAGAGCCCAAGTCGAATGACTCGAGCATTGTGGACAATTTGAGAAAGAGAACTGCAAAGCATGGCAAGGTGCCTAAGAAACATAGGGTAAATAGCTCTAGCTGTATGATATGTATATATAATATATTTCTATATTTATCTTTTTATCAGTTTTGCTTTTCTTGTAAAGCAACCTCACTACTTCTTTCTGTAGGAAGAAACGTCATTTGCAGAGTCTCAAGAGCGAAGTGCACGAAGATTGAAAGTGATGCAAAATCTTGGCCTCGTTGCTCCTTTTGGATCTCCATTTGTTAAAAATGGGCATGTTGCTCCTTCTTCGGCCTAATCTTATGTAGCTACATTATGTTGTGCATTTTAAATTTCAAAGTTTGTACAATGTAATTTTAACTTCAGTCTGTGCTGAATATTTTCCTGTCTGGTGCTGGCATTGATATAAAAGTTCCTTGGTTAATGCAAAGGTTCTACATTGTATAACCATCTAAACAAAACAAGGTTTGTATTGTACTCTTAAATAGTGGTTATATGCATTTTCTTTACAATTTAAGTGCTCGTTTGCTGTTTTCAGTTTTTTTCTTGAAGTTTTAACTTAGATTGTGTGTAATTGACTTTTGCTTTAAATAATGGTTAGCCTTCTCGCCTGAATTAAATAAACTTAAGCCTTTCAAACCGTTAAGTCATATTCATTTTACTAATTATTTTTTACTATATACAAATTCATATCATAATATTTTATCATTTATAATTATTTTTAGTGTACTCCCATCTTGAGGTTTATCTACATGCACTACACTCTAAATAGCTCATTTGCTGACTTCTATGCTTATGATTTGTCAGTTTTTTAAAAGAAGTTTATACTCAATTGTTTAGTTTAAACTTCAATTGTTTATGATTGATTTTTGTTTCAAATAATAGTAAGGCTTGTCACCTGGCTAGGCTTGGAAAAATAAAAAATAAAACTTAAGGCTATTTCAAACGGTTAAATTATTTTCATTTTACTAAATTTTGTTGTAGATTTTAAAAAAAAAAAAAAATGGAACTTGCAATTTAAACCTCTTATGAAATGAAGTGCGAAGTACAATATTTGATTTGTATCTTCTCATTTTACTTGCAACCCTTATATAGGTTTAGTTTTAGTACATAAATTACAAATTAATAAGTACAATCAAAGCTTTAAAGACTATTCTTATAACCTTTCAAAATAAATGGTGGTAATCCACCTATATCGTATTTATTTATAACACTCCCTGAATATCCATCATTTAAGAATTATTACTTCATTAAAACTTTGCTAGAAAAAATTTAATGGCAAAAAACCATAGCATAGCAAAATAAAAATGGGACAATATAATTGATCCTTATAATGGTGTTGGACATGCTAAATCTATCTTATTAAAATCTTATTTGAAAATCTATTAAGACAAAACTCGAACAAAATAAAAAGAGTAATAACACATTTATTGTGCACTTTGGTATGTCTTTCTCTCTTGCTTGCCCTGATGAAATACTTCATTTCTAAGATTGATCACTTATTCTTATTATCCCAATCCTATGTAAAAGCGTTTTGAATATCATCATAGACAAAACTTTAGGGAACAAATCTGCAAGATTCTCCCTAGATCTTATCTGTTGAATATCAACTTCAGTTTCTTGTTGAAACTCTTGAGCGAAGAACAATTTATATAGAATATGTCTGGTTCCATGACCTTTGATATATCCACCTTTTTACTTGGGCAATGCATGTAACATTATCTTCATATACGATGGATGAAATGTTTGTAATGGGTGATAGCCCATCAGAACTTCGTTTATTGCAGTTTTACCCAAAAAAAAAAAAAACTTCGTTTATTGCAGTACGACTCTCAACCATACACATTCACTTCGTGAAGTGTGAGAAATCTTAGAATAATTGGAAGATGTTGCAACTACATTTTTTCTTAGTAGATCGCATAGAACTTGTGATGTTATCTCTAGCATTATTCTTAAAAAATCTACACGGGGCTAAATATAAATTATTATTTGTGATTCATTCAAATTCAAATTTTTTAAAGTTGATTAAAAAACTTTTTCTTATATAATAATTGACATGTATGTCTTTATAGAGTTACCTAATATGTAGGTTGTGTTTTATTATTAATGATGTCAAATAACATTTTTTATCAATTAATAACAATTTTGTGTTAATTAATTCAGTTATGAGTATTACTACTGCACATAAGAAAGGGCAAATCTCATTCTTTACTAAGAAAAATAAATTATATGAATATCGATACTAATACATCCTAAATTATATGAATATTGATACTAATACATTCTAAATTATATACGATTTAACATATTGTATTTTAAATTTTTTGTTTTGGCATTCCTTTGAACTTCACTTTTTTGGCACCATTACAAGCTTCTACTTTTCCTGTTACCGTTTATACCCTTCTTCTGTTTTTTCTATTAACTTTTTAATATAATTGTCATATCATGGGGTAAAAAATGAAGGTGCAAAACGCTGAAATTTCCCCTCCCAAAAAAAAAATTATTAGTGGAAAAACAATAAAACTTGTTCTTTTATTAAAGAGAATATCATTTTAATAATTTAGTAAAGTTTTAAAGGATTGCAAACGTAAGTGTTGAAAAAAAAACAATATGTACATATTATAGAGATTTCAAAAAGAAAAATCATAAAGATTTATAAAAAAAGGCAAGAAAGTATTTATAAAATCTAAAAGAAAATTTTGAAAGGATATTTCTATAAAATATGTTATTTTATTTATTATATGTATTCTTCTATATTTATATTTATTATTCTTAAAAATACTTTTAAGAGTTTCTAACGTGTATTTTTTATATAAAATTTTACTTTTCCAAAAAATAAATTGATTTTTCTTTAATGCTTGTTCAAAATTTTTATTTGTATTTATGTTTTCGTAAGATATGGTGTATTATATATATATATAAATTTTTTTTTCAAAGTTTTATAACTATATTTTTTTTTAAAAGAATGTTTTTATCCTAACAAGTTTAGTTAATGAGGATTATTTCAATTTTATTTGGATATTAAAAGGGAAAAACATGTTTATTTTATTTTACGTTTGTTTTCAACTTGATGATATTCGGGTATCGGGTATCAGGTAAAATTTTCTTTTCTTTTTTTTTTTCTTTTTCTTGTAGCCCTAAAAGCTATTAGGGTTTAATATTAAGTGTTTATGATTTTAATTTAGGATTTTGATACCCATTTAAAATTGTTAATGACCTTGTATCTTTGAAAGTTTTAAAATTTTGAACAAGTTTTGAAACACAAAAAAGAAGTTCCTAAATCTTTGAAATTAATCAAGACTGGTTTTTCTGATATTTTTTATATTATAGGGATTATATGAGATGTTTTGGAATTATAAAAGTAATGACTAAGGCTAAATTAAATAATTTTTTGCTAGAACTCTAATCTGAAATTTATATGGGAATTAATACAGAATGACTATTTGAATTTATTTAAAATATTTTAAAAAAATTTAGTACTAAACTTTTTATGGATGAAAATAGACATACTTATGAATATGTAAAAATTGATTTGGGTTGATTTGGATATGTTTTCAATTTATTATGAAAATTTTAATTTAGACTTTTTTACTTTTTTTTGTACAACAGTAGTATGGTCCATTTTTAAAATTTTAAAACAAATACAAATGAAATTATTTTGACTTGAACATTTTTATGTATTATCCTCTGTATATCTAAAATTGGTAGAAAATTTTATCTTTCAAATTTTTTATATTTTTCTAAGTTATCTATATTTAATTGTCTGAATTTATTTTCTAGTCAATTTAGCAAATAATAAAATTCAATTTAAAATACTTTCAAGTCTTTATTAGACCTAATAATTTTTATATAGCATTTATAGTAAAATTTTACTTCTTTTGGACTTTTATTTTATTTTTAATGAATTTTTATTTAGACTGAACTTCCTATGAAGTATTGATTTTCAATTTCCGTTACTAAATTCAATTTGACCATATTTTCAATCTTTGTTTGACTTTTAAAATTTTATAAGAGTATATATAAGTATCTAGTATTAGTCTATAAAATTTCAAATGAATACAAAATTTTATAAAAAAGAAACAGATTGAACATTAAGTAAAAGTTTCTAAAAATCTAATAGTTTTAGTATACTTTATTAATTTTTCAATAAGTTTTGAATGGTTTTTTATTATTATTTTTCCTATGAAATTTTTACAATGATTACTTATGCATGTGTATAGTATCATTGTAATTTTTTTGATTTAAATGATATCATTTGAATAAAGAATTGAATTCTTGTTTAGGGACTGTTTATGAATTAATAGATTTTTATTTACTTTTTAGTGATTTGACCTTATTGTAGGCTTATAATTTTAAAATTTGAGAATTAGGCTATGATAATCTTATGATATACAAAACAACTCTTATTCATTTGGTTTGAATTTAAGAATTTGATTTTAGAATTTATACTAAAATAATTGTAGTGTATTATTGTTTTGTTTATACTTATAGAGACTATTAATGTTGTTTATAGGTTGCTTATCTTTTATGGATTTTTGCTGATTAAGGTAAGTTACTAAGCTTTTTCCTTAAACCATTACAAATATGTAGTTTTAACATGTTATTTATTTATTTTAAGTTTTTTTTTTATAATTTTATGTTTTATGAATATATATTGCACAAATAACTTGTTAGATTATTGATATTAAATGTTAAATGGATTTTATATTTTTTTATGCTCTAATTGTTGATAATTAGTAGACATTTATTTGATGTATTATGATATGTTTTTGGATATTGAAATGAATCATATAAGGATTTTTTCCTATTTTTTACTTTCAGGTTTAAATGTGTTATCTTATGTCGAATGACCTCCTGATGATTATAGTAGGCCTACAACTCTTAGCTTTGGGTATGAGTATTTATTTTTATTAAAATTTATATTTTCTCACTTCTTACATGCCTTGATATGGATTATCGAATGGGTCAAATTATGTTATTTCAAGTCCTACTAAATAATTAATAATTAGGGTTTTTTTTTTAAATCTCATAAATTTTATATGAAAATTTTGTTTATATTGTTTAATATTATTTTAAAATTTTTATCATGTTATCATTTTAAATATTTTTATATTTATCAAAAATTTAGTAGTTTGTTAAATTTTATACTCATTATTTATTGTTATAGTTTTAACTATACCATAATTTTAAAGTAGTTGGATTTGTTATATGTGATCAGTATTTTAGTTGTTATATATTTTATATTAATTAGTACGGAAGATCTTATTATATGTTAAAGTTTATTTTGTTGATATGTTAAAGTTTATTTTGTTAATTTTGTGAAGATATTTTTAAATATTATCTATGAATGATATTTTGGATAATTTAAAATTATCAAATTTTAAAGATATAAACTTGGATGTGAGTTTTTGTTATGATATTTATTTTATTTTTATAAAATTTAAATAATAATTTATATATTATAAAGATTCTAAATAAATAAATAAAAACGTAATGTCCCATAAAAAAGCAATAACGTATTTATAATTTTTTTTGAAAAGTTGGAACATTATTATTATTAAATATATTATTTTATTTATTACATGCATTAATATTTATATTTATAATTTTTCAAAACAAGACTGGTTCAAAACTTCGAAAATCGAAAATTGTTGTAAATCAGAGAAGCGTCTATTAATGATAATGATAGTGATAATTGGGAAATTATTTATTTATTTATTTATTTTGTTGAATATATACAGATATATATATATATATATATATATCGATTGTTTCATATTGAGCACAGTGAGAGAGACGGGAGACAATAGGGCGTTTGGGTAGGTGGGAAACAATCATGACAATTGCAGTGTGGAAATGTCACCTTCAGCAAACTGTGCGTTTCACAGGCTACAAGTAGGGAATTCCGTCAGTAGCTGCTGCTACAGAAGACCTTCTGCACTGTGTGGCTGCTTTTGCTGTCGGATGTACTGCCGCTATTGGATGTTGATCTTTCCTCCGTCTCCACCTGATCAATATATCCATGAAGGGATTCACCGAAAAAACTTTATCTGTGTGGGGGCCCACCCAACATCTTCACATGATCTCATTTAACTTTTATTTCAATTTTACATTTTTTTTTGGCATATATATATATATATATTATAACATATTAATTCATGGAGTACACTGATTTTAGCTCATCAAAAAAATATAACTATACAGTTGTTTGTATAAATGCATAATTATTACGTTGTTATAGCATTTTCAATAATTAATAAAATTTTAATATATCATTTTTAAAATTTTATCTTGGTATGGATAAATAGTAAATATAAATATTTTAATAATAAATGTTAAAAAATAACAATACCTAATATGATAGTGAAATAATAATTAGTCCAATAAATAGATATAAGGCCCCAATACTATGTTATCATGGGATCCATTACAAAATTTAGCATCCTTACGGAAACACCCAATGGTAAAATAATACTACACTTTTGTAGCCAATTGCAAAATGCTACTGAAAGATGCTTTTATATTGGAAGTATATATAATGCTCTTGATTATGTTCATACATGAAACATGAGAATACCAAAATCATGAACTTCATTGTTTCCGAATAGAGTATAGAATCATGATTTGTTCAGAATGTGTGCGAACTAATTTTCTTGAATTTTGTTAGATTTATTTAATTGGACTAAATCTATCTTTCAAAATTAAATGGAAAATGTTGGTCTCATAATTGTTAATATAATATTGAGAAATTTTTTTGTGCACAATGTGTAGCAAGTGGAATCTTTGCTGGTGCCATATGTAACATACATCCTAATCATTTATAAAAATCCAAATCAGCTTGCTAACTCCGTTAACCCTCTATTATACTTTTTATTTTATTTTATTTTTTATTTGTTTTTCTCCTTTTCCACCTTCTCTTCGCGCTATTTTTTCTTCCTAGAAAAATAGAAACCCTCTGTCCATTGAGTTCCATTCCCAAACCAGTGCTACCCCATCAACACCTCCCAATTTTTGAAACTCATCGAGATTCTTCTCCCTCACAAGATGAACTAGACTTGTTCAATCGATTCCAAAGAAGCCCCTTTCTAGGCTTGTTTGATCAATTTCAACGAAGCCCCTTTCTCTTGAATTGACGGATGAATGTTGTTATGGTGGAACAAATGGTATGACCGCCTTGCCGACAACCACATTAGTACCAGAGAACAAGAAGGGATTTTGGTCATGGTTAACTTCTGTACAGTCACTCTTCCCTGTCATGCTTGATTCATCCACTTGTAGACAACAATTCTGTTTCAAAAACAACCCATCTGCTGGAACTTGGTCTCCTACAATTCTGTTCCAAGAACAACCCATCTGCTGGAACAACACTTACAAGAATCCTCCTACAAAAGGGTTTCTGTATCATGTATGGGAACCTTTCCAAAATAGAACCATAATCATCCTTTTGGTATGTGGTGCACTTCTCATTGGTTTGGTAATGGGGGTTTCTGGGAAGAAAATATGGGGTGAAGAGAATGTGGAAGAGGAGCAAAAAGAAATAAAAAATAAAATAAAATAAAAAGGATAACAGAGGGTTAATGGGGTTAGCAAGTTGACGTGATTTTTTATAAATGACTAGGATGTATGATACACATACACATGATAATTTTTTTTTTTTATTGGTTATGTGCATCAGCAAGGATTCCACTTTGATACACGTTATGCATAGAAAAATTTCTCATGTAATATTATGGCATGGGCATGTGAAACAAAATGTAATAGTATGGTGTGTGTTTATATATATATATATATATATAATATACATATATAATTTTTTTCTCTTCCTAATTTTTCGATAAATTTGTTATATGAAAATGAAGCATTTGATATAAAATAAAGTATATTATTTTATTTTTGATAATAATAAAGTATATTACTTGTTATTTTTAGTGTAACTATAGTTTTATTTTTTCTTACAAATATGATAAATTAATATTAATATACCAACATAAATAATATTCACCCCAATACCAAAGTAAAATTTAAGGCTATGTAAGCTAACTTGGATTTTCTCGCAACCAGTCATTCATTTAAATTAATTGAATATGGCAATTATTAATATATGAATTCAAATTCTATCTCTTTGTCCATAAGCAATGTAAAACCTTGTGAAATATTATATTTCATATGTTTTCACAGGTTCTATTTTGTGAAGCCAAATTTGAAGTTCAAATACTTTGAAAAAAATAAATGACTTTAATATTCTTATATGCAAAATCTGTTGTAAATGATTGTGCAAGAAAAGAAATTAACCCCTGCTGGAAGAATGGAAGTTGGTAAAGATAAAAAGAAAAAATAAATAAAAAAGAAAAAGCTAGAATTCCATTCTTTGTGAAAATCAATCCCTTCAAAGACCCATATGTTCAACTAAAGCAATTTCTCATATTATCCAAGGAAAAAAAAAAAAAAAAAAAAGAGCAAGTTCTCTTAATTTACCCATTTTACCTTATCTTCTATGTAACGTCTTGTAATAAAATAGAAATAAAAAGGGTCTTGTAGTATTTACAGAGGAACAAAAATTTTGGACTCTTCAAAAAAAAAAAAAAAAAAAAAAGAAAGAATCTAAAAGAAAGTTTGAATTTCACAGTTGTGGTGAACACTGGCATAATTTTTTTTTTTTTTTAAACTTTAAAAAAAATAAATAATATATATTTATATATATAAATACAAACGTTAAAGCATTGTCCAGGGATTGGTTGATGCACAATGGCGAAGTAAAGCATGCAAATGGAAATGTGAAAGCGATGCATGGGAAGGAGAGCTACAAGGCAAAGGGATGTTGTCGGCTAATGATGGGTTTGTCCCACTCTCACCCTTTTCTTTACAATTCTCTTTTTTTGAAAATAAATAAATAAATAAAAAAGGCCGTTTGGCGCCGCCGTAAGCAAGTCCAGAGTGCCCCTACTTTGTGCCTCTCTGTAAATGGTTGAGACACGTTACGCATTTTGGCCCATCGAACACCCTCAAAACCCCCTGTTTTCTTTTTCTTTTATGCACTTAGGCATATATGTATATATTCACTTGGTCAGTACCCCCAGTCCCTGGTGTGGAGTTAATCGCTTCTCTTATTGTCATTAATTTCCACTTTCGAGCTTCTTCCATCATAAAAGGGCCCCAAAAAAAAAGAAAAAAGACCCGTCCATTAACTTGTCAAAATAAACAATTAGAATTGGCTTTGGACGCCAGCTAGTTTTACAATGCCCTTTGCCATATAGTTAAGGTTTTTTATTTATTTTTTATTTTTTTATTTTTTGTCCTTTTTGCTTATTATTTTTAAATGGTTTTATTCTTGTGTTTGAAGCTTCCATTTCCATACCCGCCTCGGTCAGAGAGGTTCTCTAACTCTCTCACTTAGTCTCGTTTCTCTTTTATCACTGCAGTCAAACTCTTACTTTCGCTTTACTTTCTCTCAATTTTCCGTTCACATCTTCTCTGCTTCATCTTTTTCCCCCCCTGCTACCTCCGTACTTTTAGAAAATGTGTTCCACCCAACTCCAAACATAAACTTAATTTATATATAAATATATATATATATATATATATATATATATATTTACAAGTGATTTTCTTCTTCCTCACCGCTTTTTAATCTTTTATTCTTTTTCTCTTGGTTTATTTATGTAACAATTTCTTGCTTTTTTATTTTATTTTTCTTATTTTAAGGATATATATATATATATATATATATAGAGGATGCTTCCTTTTCAGAAATTCTACGGGTTTGAGAGCTGGTCAGGTGGACTTGTTCAACAACCAGATTCAGTGGCCGACTTCATGGACGGCGGTGATTCTCTCCTCAGCTCAGCGTCGACCAAAGTGGAGGCCGCAAGATCAGTGGAAGCATGTAAGAGCCACAAGGAAGCTGAAAGGAGACGCAGACAGCGAATCAATGCCCATCTCTCTACCCTCCGCGCTCTCCTCCCTAACACTACTAAGGTCTATATATCTTTCTCTCTTTCTCTTTTTCTTTCTCTATGTTATTGATGCGCTCGGCTGGGGCAACGAGGAGGGCGTTTTCGGTAATTTCAGAACTGCTTTGTGATCTGCAGACTGATAAGGCGTCGTTGCTGGCGGAGGTGGTGCATCACGTGAAGGAGCTGAGGAAACAGGCCGCTGACGTGGCACTTCACGATAGGTATCTAATATGCGGTAAAGAAACTACTGGAACTGAGCTGGAGCCAAAGCCGTGGCCGTTCCCGGGCGAGTCGGACGAGGCGACTCTGAGTTACTGCGACGCGGGATTTGTAAAAGCGACTTTGTGTTGCGAGGATAGGCCGGGTTTGAATGGAGACTTAATGCGGGCAATCCGTTCGGTTCGGGCCACGATGGTGCGGGCCGAGATGACGACTGTAGGTGGGCGAGCCAAGAATGTGGTAGTGTTAGAATGGGCCAGTGGTAGTGGGCAGGACGAGGTTCGGACCCTGAAACGGGCTTTGAAGGCTGTAGTGGAGAATCGGGTGTCGGGTTCTGGGCTAGGACAGATGGTTTCGGGGAATAAGCGGCCTCGGGTTTATGAGTCATTTAGCGAAGGTGAGGATGAACTAATTTAACGATTATTTAAATGTTTTTGTTTCTTTTAACTGTCTTTGATGTAGGGTCAGGTGGTACATAAGAGAAACATGAAAGAGAAGTTAGGGGACGGTACGTTATGTAAAAATGTACTGAGGTTTTGTATATGTGGATGAAATGATATACTTTCTGGAAAAAAAGGTGCAGATGTGCTACAAAATGCCCAAAAGGTTTAAGGCTTTTCAAATGCCACACTTCTGTGGATTTTTTTGTTTTTGGTTTTTGTTTTCATTTCTAAAATTTGAATTTTTGGTATTAAAACACCATGGATATGAGCATGACCCTACTTGGCAACGTTTGGAAATAATCCTTATCCATGAATGACCAAGCCATGCAACAACCACCAAAAGTTCCATATAAAAAATACTACTAAATATTTAGTGACAAATCCAGGAAATTTTTTTTATAGGGGAATTATCTAGTAATAAAGTCATTACACTATATAAAAGATTTCAAGTTCAAAATTTCCTATCCGATATTAAATATAAAATGCAAATTAGGCTCAAATTTCCTATCCAATATTAAATATAAAATGCAAACTAGGCTATTCATAATATAAAATAAAATCAATATTTGTCTTTGATTCTTTTTTTTTTTTTTTCATGTTAAATTTTCATTTTAACAAATATTTTCAATGAAAATTCACAACAAATTTGTATGAAAACATTACAAACAACAAATTCTTAGAGCTTGTAAACAAGCAAAGAACCATACAAGATTAATTCCAATATAATCATTGTTTGTTAAATACTAAAACACTAATCCAAAACAGTTTCTTTTTCTATCATAATTTCCAAATTAAGCAAAGAAGTATATTTCAAATCAAGCCAATTCAAGTAAAGAAAAGAAGAAAAAATTGTAGAAAATCAAGAGAGGTTTCGGCAAGAAGAAAAGAAGAGAAAGTGATTTAGTGAAGAAGAGAAGGATAAAGGAGAAGAGAAAAATTATAAGTGGCAGAGGTGTGCAGGCTTCAATGAAAAAGGGAAGAAGAAATGAAAGCAAGAGTTGTGTTGGTGGCGTTGGGGGTTTAAATGGATGGGTTAGAAAAGACGGGGCAACTTGGTAGTTTCAAAGGGTTGGACAATGTTGTATGTACCCTTGCATGAGTAGGTTCAATTCCACATATGCCCCTCCCAATCTTGATTTTTCAAAATTGTCCTCCCAATTGAAAGTACTATATTTTAAAACTAATATATATATAAATATATATACACATGAGGTCTTATGTGGTGCAGACGTCCGCATTTTGTTATGGTGCAGATCTTCTCAAAAATAAAATTTTTGAAAAAACTGTCGTTAATATTTTATAAAAGATGACGATTTTTTCAAAATCATTTTTAATACTATATATAAAGATAATGGTTTTTTCAAAAACCATTGTATTTGAAAAAAATCCTTACCATAACAAAATGCGGATATCCACATCATAAAATTTTTAATATATATACACACATATACCATTTAAAGTTCCATTGTTTACAAAATGAAAAACTTTTTAGTATACTACAAAATAAATTGGCAACACCAATGCGTACACAAACACATATGTACAAACTAAATTATTCATAATATAAAATAAAACCAACATTTGGCTTTGATTTTTTTTTTTTTGGCGTTTGATTTTCGTTTTAATAAATATTTTCAACAAAAATTCACAACAAATTTAATCGAAAACATTACAAACAATAAATTCTCAACTTGTTAAGAACTGAATAATCATACAAGATTAATTCCACCATAATCATTACATGTTAAACACTAAAACACCAAAATCAAAACTGTTTCTCTTCATATAAGAATTTCCAAATTAAGTAGTGAAGTATATTCCAAACCAAGCCAATTCAAGTAAATAAAAGAGGAAAAAATTTGTAGAAAATCAAGAGTGGGTTTCGGCATGAAGAGAAGGAGAAGGAGAAGGAGAAGAGAAAAATTGGAAGTGGTGGAGGTATGAAGGCTCCAATGAAGAAGAGAAGGAGAAGATGAAATGAAAGCTTGGCGGTGTTGGAGGTTTAAATAGGCAAGAAGAGATGGGGCAACTTGGGAATATCCGAGGGTTGGGAATGCATAATACCTTGCATGAATAGGTTCAATTTTACATGTAAATTTTAATTTTTCAAAATTGTCTTCCCCAATTAAAAGTACTATATTTTAAAGCCATATTCCCTAATATATATATATATATATATATATGTATATATACATACACACACACACACATATACCCCTTAAATTTCGATTGTTTACAAATTAAAACAATTTTTGGTATACTTATTCAAAATAAATTGGCAATATGCATTTTTTCCTTAAATGAAAATTATTTTGTAACCCTAAATATTAATTAAAAAAAAATTCACCATCGTTTTCCAAAGGAAATTTGAATAAGAGAAATATGAATACAAGCAAAGTGTCACCAAGTTAGTTAACAAAAAAATTATAGGACCACTTTTGGGCTTAAGTGAAAAAAGCCTGCAGAAAAAAAGTTTTGATGCAAAATTTAAAGGGAAATTTGACCTAATACCCACCAAAATAAGAGGCTAATGATATTTACCAATTCTTTCTCAAGTATTTTTTTTTATTTTTTTATTTTCAATCTACCTACTTTCTTTTTATTATTTGAATTATACCTCTAACCCATACACCACTCTCTTTTACTAATAACCCATCCACCACATTTCACGTTCAATTTCTTTGTCTCTCTTTTTTTCTCTCTTTACGACCTTACTGTAATTCTCAACCTCCCTTTCACAAACCAAAATCTCTATTATTCGATATAATACGAAAAAAAAATAAAAAAAAGAAAACCATCTTGTTATTCACTCACTTTAGAAGAGAAAAAAAAAAAATCTCTATTATTCACTCACTCTAGAGGAGGGGGGAAAAAAACAAAAAACTGTGTGGAGCTCGTCAACTTCAGTTTCACCAAACTAGTTATGATAGAGATAAAGAAGGTTGTAAAAGAGTTCATCAATGGAGGTCCAGAACTTGAATTGAGGCATTAAAATTCTCTTGCAAAATCTCCAAACACAAAGAAATTACAATCCATTCATAGGGCAATGACTTAGTAAATTTAACATAACCCAGTTTTACAAACTTTTATTTTCTATGTATTATTTTTTAGTGTAATTTTAATTAAAGAACTTTATTTGTTGTATTTAAGTTGATGTTGGTTATATGTGGCGGTGCGCATGGATTGGCTTGGTTCGGTTTTGGACCAAAATACAACCCAATCCATACTTATCGGTTTTACTAATATAGAATCCAAACTAAACCATTAAAGTGTTAAACCTAAACTAAACCAAACCATTTATGATCGGATTGGTTTGAATTGGTTAATCGGTTTGAAACTTATTAATTTATAAATATATAATACAAATAAAAAATTTTTCAAATATAAAATATAAATAATAAATATAAATATAATTTAGGAACAAATGTTGAAGCTGTCGTGAGTCTTGAAGCAGAAGAACAGATGCTGAAACTGCCGTGAATCTTAAAGCCATGAGTCTTGAAGCAAAGGAGCAGATGGTCGAATCGAAGCTTGGCGTGGTTAATGGTTATGGCGATGGATTGGTAGTAAACAACAACAGAGGTAAATATTTAGTTTAAGGTTACAACTCACAATTCGATTTGGGATTTGAGATATAAAAATATATATATATATATATATATATATATTAAAAATTAAAATATAAAAATGAGAAAAAAGTTAAAAATTGATATATAAAAATGAAAAAAAATATTAAAATTAATATATAAAAATGAAAAAAATAAAAAATATATAATTTTTTAATTATATAATATATTATTTGGATTGGATTGGATTTATATTTCCAATCCATAATCAATCAAATCCATACAATTTATAATATTTTGAACTCAATCCAATCCAATTGATGTAAAAATCCAATCCAAGCCTTTAAAAATGGATTGGATTGGGGGGATTGAACGGGTTGGATTGGATTTTGCCCACCCCTAGTTATACGATGATAATTATTTGTTTATTAGAATGGTTAATGAGTATTTTGAATTTAATTGATAAGACAATGATATAACTGATAATTGAGTTTAAATGGAGTTAGTGGGATGTGAAGGTTATTGATATACAAGAGGAAATTCGTTATTTTTCATCGTACTTAAGTTCCAGGAATATTATCGATGGTCGTTATCGTAATTACCGATAGATCATTATTAATTTGGGTTGTGTAATTTTATTTTATTTTTTGTTAATGGATTTTTTTCTTTTAATTTCATTTTCTTTTTCCTTCAATACAACTTCTATTATGGCTACACAATATAAATAATTGTGATATCACATGGAATATTATAAACAAAAATAAAAATAAAAAAATAAAAAATTATCACATGCACAAATTAGCGAATAAATTACCTAAAGCCTATTGATTATACCGATAGGTGCCATTGTTAATTTTATCAGAAAGTATATTATTTTCTATAAAAATTATCAACAGATATCATCGCGATTACCGATAGGGTATTAATAATTTGGACTTTAAAATTATTTTTTCAAACAAAGGTTAATTTATATATATAGCCACTCTATGGTGCAGACCTTAGTATTAATGACAGTTTTTGAAAAAATCATTATCAAAATGAGTATTGATGACGGTTTCTTCAAAAACCGTCATTTTTGAGGGGGTCCACACTGTAGAATTTCACTATGTATATATATATATATATATATTTATACACATATATATAGGGTGAGGCTACGGTGCTGACTGTCCGCATGCGGACTGCACCAAAGCTGACAATTTTCTTAAAAAAACATCGGTTTTGCTGTTACATACATAGAACAAAGCCGACACTTTTTTTTAAAATCGTCAGCTTTGGTGTGGGTCCACATACGGACGGACCGCACCATAGAACTACCATATATATATATATAGATTTGCATTTCCTTATGTTGCTCTTATCTATTTCTTACGCTGTGATTCAATATATTAATACAACTTCTACAGTGGCATTGAATAAATATATTAGCACAAATTCTATGGTATCATATATAATATAAAAATAATTATAATACCATACGGAGAATTATTAAAAAAATAAAGTAACATAAAAAAATTATCGAAATGCGTATTGGAAACACCAATATATGGCATTGATAATTTTTCTATAAAATGTTACTCTCTTAAAAATTTTCAGCAGAAACTATTGTAATTACTGACATAGTGTTGGTAATTTTGGTTACATAAAATATTTTTTTTAATGGATTAATTTATTTTTTCTTTTATTTTTAATTATTCCTTAAGTTATATTAAATAAATGTATAAGTACAAATTCTATGGTGTCACCCATAATATAAAAATAATTATAATAATATATGGAGTATTATTAAAAAAATAATATATACAAAACATTATCGAAATGTGTATCGGGAATATCGGAGATGCTATTCTTTGGAAAAATTACCTACAGAAGCTATCATGATTATCGATAAAGAGTTGATAATTTTGATTGCAATTGTTTTTTTATTAGTGGGCTAATTTGTTTTTTTTCTTTTATTTTTTTATCATTCCTTAAGTTGCATTGAATAAATGTATGAATACAAATTATATGGTATCACATAATATAAAAATAATTATAATACCACATGAAGTATAATACAAAAAATAGGATGCTATAATATATTTTCGGCCTGTATAACCAAACCCTACATCATCATATAAACTTTATTAATGTATTTGGATGGAAAAAATGGAAAACATAGAATCTAAATTGAAAAATTATTGTAATACAACTTCACAACATATTTCTTTCTAACCAATTAATGTCATTCTGCATGAATAAAAAAGCTTCACCACTACTTTTGTATTCAATATACTTCAAAACATATACCCCATAATCTCCCCTTTATTTTTTAAAACACACATAGGGTTAAGAGTGATACGAACCTAGAGTGACTTGCCTCTAAACCTGTAACAAAGATTGATTTAGACATTCTAATTACAAGTTATCAATGGAAGACTTTGACCCTTTATCTATATTTGAAGTAAGAACCTTGGTATGGTAAAGATACCATAATAGGGTGAGAAATAACCTATTGATAAGTCTGATGCGAACCCGCCCGAGCTCACACCACCGACAACTCGCTGGGGTACTGATCCGATATGGATGAAGACTGGACCGATCACTAGGGCTCAAGCTAAGAGGTTTAAGGACAATCTTGCTGTCTTTATCCAGAAAGTAATTCATTCTCAAAAGGGCTTGTCCATACCTGAAGATAAAAGACCTGTTTTAAGTATCCAAGTGGTGGAAGCTGATAAATCGGACACCCATACATCGGACATTTTATATCGGACACCCTTGCCTCGGACATCGGAGCGTTGCCTCGGACATCTGATCTCGGACTTCGGACATCGAATGTAATTTAGCTCGGACAGACATCAGTTAGCTCGGCCAGACATAACTTGGCTCGGACAGACATCAGTTAGCTCGGATAGGCCATAAGTTAGCTCGGACATCAGGCAGACATAAGTTAGCTCGGTTGAAGACATAATTCAGCCTAGATGTTAAAGTCAACTCGTTACCTAATTTGCGATTGACTTTATTTCTTTTTGGGTTTTTATTTATTTATTTTCTGGATAAATAACTTTAGGAAGATTTTTATTTTATTCTTTCCATTGTAAATTAATTAATTCCTAATTTAATATAAAGGAATTAATTAATCAAACTTAGATTAGGAAAGGAAGTATAGTTTCGGCCAACTAGGTTTCTTTATGTGCGTGGCCTGTTTTTCCTAGGGTTTTTAGGGTTTATCTTGTTTCTTTCAAAGCCTATTTAAAGGCTTATTCTGCAATAAGAATACAACTTTGATTTGATTAAGAAAATACTTGTGAGATTAATTATCTCTTTGTTCTTTGAGAACACCTAAAACACCATTAGAGAATTGGTTGTTTTAGTTTGATTTATCAATAGGTTTTCCATCCCCTATTGTGGCGTCTACATTATACTAAGATTTCTAACCACAGGTTGGTTAGGGGTTGAGGTCCATTCCATTAGAACTTGAACTTAATTGAGATCCGGGCTAATATAATAAGGGTTTAGGAGCAGGTCGTCCTAAGTTCGTATCAAAGTCAAATTTGAACTCCTCCAACAAAGCTTGAAAAGTTCGATCTAGTTCTTAGAAAAACAAGAGAATCAGTCTCATTTTGAATCAAAATTGTAATCTTCCTTTATTCATGACTTATGTGCCTTTAAATAGGCAAAATAAATTACAAAGCTAATTTAGGTTTAGGAAACCTAATTTGGCTCATAGTTTCCTAATTTGAATGGTCTTTAATTCATTGACCAGTCAATTCTAACAAAAATAGCAAAGTAATTTAAAAACCTAATAAAACTAAATTGAAAAAGTAAAATAGGCAACATGCCAAAATCAAATCAAGACATAAATAAAAATTATGTTTCCTAATTATAAAATTTGGCCAAGCTTAGTTGGATGCCTCCATGTGGCAAAAATGCCATGTAACCCCATGATGCCATATAACCATCCATGTCATCAAAACTTGTCACATCAGCATGTTGTAGGATTCCATGCGTTAAGCTCTCTTTCATGTTGACTTCCAACGTCCTAATCATATGGATCAATTTTCGTTCATCTTCAATAATGGACTTACTTATTTGAGATGTGAATACCTCTTGGATTAAACCATTTAGTGCTTATTTAACCCTATTTGCTCTAGCCCTGGTTATTGGTCCTGTAGAGATTTGAAGTGGCTCTAGACTTTATCTTGAGGTGCTCCTAATCATGTCCTCATTATTCCCCTTCTCTTGAAAATGATTTGTCCTCCAATCATCACCTACATAAAAATGAGATAAATTAGCAACATTAAAGGTAGCATTTACATTATACTCACATGGAAGATGTAATTTGTAAGTGTTATCATTAAGTCTTTCCAATACTTGGAATGGACCATCTCCACGTGGCATGAGTTTAGATTTTCTTTGTGTTGGAAATCTTTCCCTTCTCAAGTGCAACTAAACCTAATCTCCAGACTCAAAAACAACTTGTTGGCGCCCTTTATTTGCTTGCTTCATGTATTGTTCGGTTCTCCACTCAATGTTAGCTCTAGCCTTCTCATGTAGTTTCCTAACAAAATCAACTTTTTTTTTTTCTCATCTAAGTTAGCATGCTCATTCAAAGGTAAAGGTGTTAAATCCAATGGAGTTAAAGGATTAAAATCATATACAATTTCAAAAAGTAAAAATTTAGTGGTTGAATGTACAGATCTATTGTAAGAAAATTCAATATGACGTAAACATTCTTCCCAAGTTTTGATATTCTTTCTTATCAGAGCACCAACAAAGTAAACAAAGTTCTATTTACTACTTCTGTTTGTCCATTAGTTTGTGGATGACAAGTAATAGAAAATGACAATTTAGTTCCTAACTTAGCCCACAAAGTTTTCCAAAAATAACTCAAGAATTTTGCATCTCTCTCAAACATAATTGTTCTAGGCATTCCATGCAACCTAACAATTTCTTTAAAGAATAAATCAGCAATATGAGATGCATCATCAGTTTTATGACATGTAATAAAATGTACCATTTTAGAGAACCTATCCATAACCACGAAAATTGAATCCCTACTATTCCTTGTTCTAAGCAACCCTAAAACAAATTTCATAGAAATATCTATCCAAGGATGGTTAGGTATAGGAAGTGGTATGTACAACCCATATGATTGCACCCGTGATTTAGATTGCTTACATTTAATGCATCTATCATAAATTCTTTCTATATCTCTTTTCATATGTGGCCAATAGAAGTGTTCTTGTAGAACAGTTAAGGTTTTAGCTATTCTAAAATGTCCCATTAATCCACTATCATGAGATTCTCTAACAAGTATATTAGGTAAAGAACAACTTGGCATACAAAGTTTATTTTTCCTAAATAAGATTCCCTCATATCTATAAAACTTTCTCTCAATATATTTTTCACAAAGTTATAAATTTCACCAAAGTCATGATCTAAAGCATATAATTCTTTAATTTGATCGAAACTAAGGAATTTAGCATCCAATGTAGAAAGTAGCACAAACCTGCGGGATAATGCATCAGCTATAATATTTTTCTTACCTTGCTTGCAACGAATTACATAGGGAAACATTGTTTCAAGGAATTCCATTCACTTGCTATGGCGCTTATTGAGCTTTTTTGGTCCTTTTATGTGCTTTAAAGACTCATGATCTATGTGAATCATAAACTCTTTAGGCCATAAGTAATGCTGCCATGTCTCTAATGCTCTAACCAATGTGTATAGCTTTTTGTCATAAGTTGGATAGTTTAAAGCTGCCTCACTTAGTTTTTCATTGAAATATGAAATTGGTTTTTCTTCCTGCATCAAAAGACCTTTCTTGAGCTTCTCCCCATTGTAAACCTACACTTTTCTTAATAACTTATGTCAAAGGTGCAGCAATAGTACTAAAATCTTTAACAAACCTTTGATAGAAACTAGCCAAACCATGAAAATTTCTAACTTGAGTGATGCTAGTAGGTGTGGATCACTCTTGAATTACTTTCACATTCTCTTGATCAACTTTGATACCTACAATACTAATCACAAATCCTATAAAAACAAGCTCAGATTAACAAAAATCACACTTTTTAAGATTGACATAAAGTTTTTCTTTCCTAGGAACATTTAATACTCACCTAAGGTGCCCTACATGCTCTTCTAAACTCCTACTATAAACAAGGATATCATCAAAGTACACAACCATAAACTTTCCAATGTAAGCACACAAAACATGATTCATAAGTCTCATAAAAGTACTAGGGGCATTAGTTAACTCAAATGGCATAACCAACCACTCATACAAACCATATTTTGTTTTAGATGCTGTTTTCCATTCATCACCTTCCTTTATTTGTATTTGATGATAATCACTCTTAAGATCAATTTTTGAAAACATGCTTGCACCATACAATTTATCAGGCATATCATCTAACTTAGGAATAGGATGACAATATTTGACAGTTATATTGTTAAT
The DNA here is from genome assembly GCF_031755915.1 of Ziziphus jujuba. Lineage (NCBI taxonomy): Eukaryota > Viridiplantae > Streptophyta > Magnoliopsida > Rosales > Rhamnaceae > Ziziphus > Ziziphus jujuba. The sequence goes on along the minus strand of NC_083383.1, from coordinate 19,314,520 downwards.
AGCCCTACAATCTACACACATTCTCCATGTTCCATCTTTCTTAGGGACTAATAACATAGGTATAACACATGGACTCATGCTTTCTCTAACATATCCCTTTTTAAGCAATTCACTTACCTGCCTTTGAAGCTCCTTTGTCTCATCTAGATTACTTCTATAAGCCGGCAGGTTTGAAATTGTTGATCCTGGAACAAAATCAATTTGATGTTTGATCCCTCTAATTGGTGGTAACACACTTGGAATCTTCTCGGGAAAGACATCATTGAACTCCTGCAATAGGGAAACAATAGAACTAGGCGAAACAGATTCATCAGGGTTAGTTAAATGATTCATATATGCTTCTTTGTATATCATTATAGTCATAGGCTTTTTACAATAAAAAACCTCCTTTATTTCACTTTGTTTGCATAAAAACTCTTTTTTTTCTTTCCACTCTTTTTCTTTTCTTTTTCTCTCACACTCTTAGCCTCAACATTCCTTTTCTTCTCTTGGTTGTTTGGCACGGCTTGATTTTGTTGTTGTTCAGCTTCTCTCTTCCTTTGTAAAGCTAATTGATCATCAAAAACTTGTTTAGGAGTCATTGGCATAAGCATCACTCGTTGAAGACAATCTTGTTAGTATGACCATGATGGTTAGTATCTTTATCAAATTGCCATAGTCATCCTAAAAGAAAATGACCAGCTTGCATTGGCATCACATCACAAATAACCTCATCTTCACAATTACCAATAGAGAATACAACCTTTACCTGCTTGTTCACCTTCAACTCTCCACAATCGTTAAGCCATTGGAGCTTATATGGTTCTTGATGCTTCATAATCGGTAAACCTAGTATTTTAACCATAGTAACACTAGTAACATTAGTATAATTTCCACCATAAATAATCATACTAGATACCTTATTCTTGACTTTGCACCTAGTGTGAAAGATATTCTCCCGTTGCACTTCCTTCTCATCTTTGTACACAGTTAGAGCTTTCTTTGCAACCAATGACAAGTTCCCACGAACTGGATACTTGTAATCATCTTCATCTTCATCACCAACGTCCTCCAATGGTGGCACTGATTCATTATCTAACTCTTTCTCTTCTGATTTAATGTCTCCATTTTCTCGAATAACCATGACCCTTTTGTTTGGACATTGACTTGTAATATGACCCCTGCCTTGACATTTAAAGTACATGATATCCCGATTTCTAGTTGAAGATAAATATGATTTACCTACTTGCTTGGATGAGGATGGTTTGGCCTTGCTTCAAATTTAGGACGTGTGGTGGCTTTATCTTTAAACTTGGACTGATTGGATTTTCACGTGGATGAGCTTGCTTTCTAAGTGTTTTGAGCAATACTAGGTGTTGTGGTACCCCCTCCTCTTGAGTTGTTGCTCTACTTTGATGGCCTTGTGCAACATCTTCTCAATCTCCACATAATGATGCAAATCCACTTTATTTGCTATTTTCCTATTCAAGCCAGCCAAGAAACGTGTCATAGTAGCCTCCCTATCCTCCTCAACATTAGCCTTCATTATAAGGATTTCCATCTCCTTATAGTAGTCCTCCACACTTCTATTTCCTTGAGACAAGCTTTGTAGCTTTTGAAAAATACTCCTATAGTAATGGCTAGGTACGAAACGTTTCCTCATCAAAGCCTTCATCTCTTCCCATGTATCTATAGGTCTTTGTCCCACTCGCCTCCTAGAAAGTGTCTCTTTGTCCCACCATCCAATAGTATAGTCTGTGAATTCAATAGTGGCTAATTTAACCTTTGTAGCCTCCGAATAGTTCTGACAATTAAATACCATCTCAATCCTCTTCTTGCACTCCAGATAAGCTTTTGGATCACTTTTACCTTGGAATGATAGTATTTTCATCTTAATTCCTCCATAATCATTGCCTTGGTCTAATCTCTCTCTTCCACAAATTGGTTAGTACCCGAACCAATGTTTTCTGCTTCTTCCTCATAGTTATCTCCAATTCATTCCAAGTCTTTCCCTCTTCGAGAATTTCTTCCTCTACCATGACCATGAGTAAACCTTTATAGTGGTCATTGCTGCGGCATTTAGATTAATGATTCCATCCTATCCAACCTATCATGGATATGCCCGATCTCCAACCGTAATGCCCTTTGAAGTTCTCCCACCAAGGCTTGAATGTATAACTTCAAATTTGCCGCACCTGGAGTTCCTTCCATACTTTCTTTGCTTTTGTCTTGTGACATGATTTTTTCTGCAAAACTTGTTAGTAAAAAGGACGTCATAACACTCCCTCACTTGTTTCGCTCAAATTTAAGGTCTCAATTTACTTGTTTTTGCACTCTAGTTATATTTTGGCTTTTACCCTTTATAATTCTCACTCTCTTGCCTTTCACCACTCTAGTAATTCTATTTGATTATTTGCAAACTAATTTCAAACTAATCAAACTAGCAAGTAACAATCCAAATAGTCCTACCAAACAGTTATAAAAGAAAGGCTAAGAAGACAATCATAATAGAAAGTAACAAAAAAAAGCAACGATGATATATTTGATTATCAACAAGAAATTTGGCAAAAACAAAAGAAACTAGAATGTTAAGAACAAATTGGAATCAAATTTGCAAAGTGGAACTAATAAATAATCAACAAACCTTATTTTTGGTATTGATTTCGGCTTATTTTTGTGCTCCTCAAATCAACTAAAAATTTTCACTACCTTTTTTCTCCTGAAATCTCAATAATTCAATGCCACAAACCACAAGAACAAGAAAAATTTTAAGGATGAATTTTTTTTTCTTTTTTTTTTTTTCGTTCAAACAACAAGAACAAACTTATCAAACAAGCAGCAATACCAATCACATCAACCTTCAACGAAAACAACACCAAGCCATTGATCACGAGGGTTAGAAAAAAATCGGCTAACAAATAGATTTTGAATTATGTCCAATCGGTTTGAACAACAATTTTTTTTTATATGATCTGATCGACTAAGTGAAGAAAAACCAAAAGGACGCAAAGAAAAAAGCAGCAACCAAACGGATAAGAATAACCAAAGAAATCAAAGATGCAATTTCTAACCTGACACTAAAAATTGCAAAAAAAACCAAGAAAGACAATGAAAACAAAAGAAAGAAAGAAAAAAAATGAGATAGATCAAACCTGTAAGTAGAAATTGTCTGTTATACCAAATTGATATGAACCTAGAGTGACTTGCCTTTAAACTCGTAACAAAGATTGATTTGCACTGTCTAATTACAAGTTATCAATGGAAAATCTCGACTCTTTATCTATATTTGAGATAAAAACCTTGGTATGGTGAAGACGCCACAATAAAGTGTGAAATAACCTATTGATAAGTCAAATTTGAACTCCACAAACAAAGCTTGAAAAGTTCGATCTAGCTCTTAGAAAAACAAGAGAATCACTCTTACTTTGAATCAAAATTGTAATTTCCCTTTATTCATGACTTATGTGCCTTTAAATAGGCAAAATAAATTACATAGCTAATTTAGGTTTAGAAAACATAATTTGGTTAAGTTTAGGAAACCTAATTTGGTTTCTACTTTCTTAATTTGATTGGCCTTTATTTCTTTAACCAATCAACTCTAATAAAAATAGGAAAATAATTTAAAAACTTAATAACACTAAATTGGAAAAGTAAAATAGGCAACATGCCAGAATCCAATTAAGATATAAATAAAAATTAATGTTTCCTAGTTTTAAAATTTGGCCAAGCTTAGTTGGATGCCTCCACGTGGCAAAAATGCCATGTCAACCCATGATGCCATGTCACCATCCATATCATCAAAACTTGCCACATTAGCATGGTGTAGGATTCCATGCATTAAGATATCTTTCATGTTGGCTTCCAACGTCCCAATCATATGGACCAATTTTGGTTCATCTTCAGTAATGGACTTACTTCTTTGAGATGTGAACACATCATGGATTAAACTATTTAGTGCTTGTTTAAACCTCTTTGTTCTAACCTTGGTTATTGGTCCCATAGAGATTTGAAGTGGCTCTGGACTCCATCTTGAGGTGCTCCTAGTCATGTCCTCATCAAAGAGAGTAGAATAATAATATCTAAAAGTACAAAACAAATGCAATATACAAAAGGACCAAGAGCCTATGGATGAAACCAAAGCTCTATGAAAAGCATTTTTTTGTTTTTACCAATAAGATAATATTATTTAACAAAATAAAATTTCAAAATAGAATATATTCATATATATATATATATCCATTATCTTGACGGGGTGTATCATTGATGATTATCATGGTAAATGGATCTGAACTCGCAAGCACATTTAGTTTGTTATTGTAATATTTTTTATCCTTCAACAAGTAAGGTAGTATATATTTAATGCATTCGGCATTTTCAAGTTTTTTATTTTGGAAATATTTGTTTCCAATATTTAAATTATACAAATATATTTAACGTGCTTTCAAATATGCTACATAAACATGTATACATCAAAGTTGCTTTCAAGAAAATAAGAATATGTAGATAAAAGCAAAATAAAAGTTTACATAAAAGCTACAGAATAAGTTTTATCTTCCTGTTAGAAAAAGTAGTCGAGAAGATCAAGTACATGTTAATTGTCAATTTGAAAGCAAACATATGTTAACCGTCAAACCTCCTTTATCATTAGAGGGGCATTAGTGACAAGTAGTAATGAAGCAACGAAAGGCCAATGCAATATATGACTAACAAGTGTATTTAAGAAGTGGCTTCCCCTTTTTATAGAAAGGCAAAGTCCATATGTATGCAAAAGAACTAAAAGATATAAATGGTATGAATTCCACAATGCGTTCACAATGCTTTGTTTTCTCGGTATGCTATATTGATTCATAATCTCAAAAAGCATAACAACAGTATCACCCTATTTATCTCTCTGTGTTATAATCTAAAATGTCACCATTTCAATTTTCATGTACAAATTTGTCAAAGTGTGTTAATGTGTTGGCCTGGTATACATAGTTGGGTCCACTTATTAACAATTTAGGTTTTGGAGTTCATGATAAATTAACAAGGTAGCAAAGCCCTAACTTACCAACTATAACGAAGGAATGAATCCATATATATTACAAGTGCCTCAAGAAAACACATCATTTTCAATAAGCACAAAATTGCAATGCTTGAAGAAGAGCTGGCTTTTACTTTAAGGAAAAGATGCATATTTCTCTATCTAGAGCATTATCATCCTTCCGCTAGTTTGATAAGCTCTAATAATAACATCATGTTCAATAGTAACATTAAATTTACAATAGCAAACATTCCGTTCTCCTACCCAAGGAAAATAATAGCCAAGAAATCGAATATTGTCAGTGGTTTGACAATTGTTACGTGTTACAACCATCATATCCTGATCAGGATCATTATAGCTATATATATGAGTTTCCCCAATTTATATAGGCATCATCCAACTATATGGTTGGCTTGTCAAAGGGAAAACGTCCAGCTATTGCAAGAAACATAAACTAGAAAGTAACTGTGAGGATTAAGCATTGGTGGTGGTAAGGAGTTAGTAGTAACAATAAAGACAATAATTGAAACAATTTTCGTTGAAAGACTGTTATGAGATATTGTTTCTGATTTAGTAACTCCCATATTATGTCTCAACTATCTAGTGTGGTACATCCAATAGCTCTTTGGTTGCCTCATGTTTTATGGAAAAAATTAAAGTAAAATGATGAGAAATGATTTTAGACACATCTCACTCTCACCCTCCTTTGTCCCTTTAGACGTTTCAAAAATAGTACATAATGCTGCTAAGAAGAACAATGCAAAGTATAATATGCTTTTGGCTAGATGTAGGCTAAGATATTAATTGACCCTATGCATTATAGTTAAATCAATATTAACATAAGAAAATGAATAATGTAAAGGAATAAATGTCAAAATCCTCCAATCTCAAATGCTGAATGAGTGCAGAAGAGAAAGGGCAAGTTGAATGTATGATTCAACAACAAAAGAATGCCAAAATAAGAGAACATAAGGCTAAGGAGCAACTGTAAACTTTACAACAGTACCAAAGCACCATATATGGTCCCTGTAGGGAAAACTTAAAATGGTATAGAGATAATGAGCTATAATAAAGTGTTGTATAAGTAGGTTAAAATTATCATCCCACTAATAAGCATACCTAAAAACCAAACTAATACCATTGAACTAAATTCAAACAGATTCCAATTTCACTTGGTCAATATAGATTTATTTTTCAAATCACACTTCAATATTCACATCTATGCTCCACCTTGGAAATAGAAATCCTAATGCTTATCAACCTTGATTCTCATCCTACCATTAGTCAGGCCCAAAGAGGTAGTCATCGAAATTCTCTATGAAAAATTAAGACAATGAAAGACATAAAGTTAGTGTAAAAAATTTGACTAAATAGCAGTGCTAAGGAGCATGTTATACAAGTTTATATTAGCATCAATGTAATTGAGTAACACACACACAAAAACTTGATTTTATAAGAATGTTAAGGGTTGGTAAAAAGTTAAGCCATTGATAACATGTACATCAAAAAAGTTTGAAATTTAACAAAATTATAACACTATATTAATCACTAAGAATTTTCAGCCACTAAAGACATTGTTTCCTTTCATTTAATCAATTAATCTGAACAATTTACTTATAATTTTTTCTCTGCCCTTTCATAATATTTTGTAGTAATTGATTTAGTGAAAAGTAATCTCATTAAATCAAATTGACACGTAAAAAAATTCACCTTAAGAATGCGAAATTGAGAATGAAGCAACTAAGTCACATGTATGGGCCTACATAAATTTTGAAAGTAATCGATCAAACTACAATAATTCAGAAAGAAAAAAATGACATTCTACCCAAAAAAAAAAAAAAGGGGATTGAGAGAATGAGATACACGGAAGACCCTTGAGAGCAAATATCTTTTTAGGATCCTCCTGTTGGCGGATTTTAATTTCTTCTTGTTGTAGTTCAGAGAATGCTTTTGGTTTCTTTGTCTCACTTCTTTTTGGTCTTGGGCTAGTACTTGGTGGTGTTGTTGTTGTCACATTTGCTTTAGCTTTCCAGCTTGAGCATGCTCGCCTCATGGGTTCAGCTTCTGGCATTGCCTTTGTCCTTGGTGCTTGGCGACTGCTGTGGCTACTTTTTCAATCAAAGATGGGGTTCTTCATCTTACATTTTTGCTTGCATTTGAAGTTGCTTTTGTCCATTTTTTAAGCTCTAGTGTTTTGAATATTGTTAGACGTAAAAGAACTTCAGTGAATAACTTACCAATAGTAACTACCTTCCCAATCAGTATTCACACCTTAACAGGCATTCATATCATGTGGAGCAGTTGCCTTACATGCTTTGGCCGAAGGGCTTGCACTAGGAGTGTCTACACCAAAACCTTATGGACTAGGGTGTCACATGGTGCTTCCTGTATTCCTACATGGGCTCCTTCGGGGTGCTACTATTGCTAGCTACATATTTGGGGCTACTGACAACTACCATAGGGCCATTGCTGTTGCTTCCCTAATTGGATTTATGGGTCCAATATCTACTATTGGAGCCATACTTACAGGAATTGACTATAGTGGTCTGAACCATGTGATGATTTTTGCTTGTGGGGGACTACTACCAAACTTTGGAAGAATAATCAAGAGAGTAGTAAGGTTGGATACTTAGAAAAGCAGTCGTGGAGCAGTAAGGTTGGATACTTAGAAAAGCAGTTGTGGCCTTGTGATGGGCATGGGTTTTGCCATTTTATGTTTAACGTTCGCCCCTTATTGCAATTCTACACCAGAGGCTATGAAATTTTCAGAAACAGAGACAAATTTCTTCAACAAGCATAAGAAAAAAAACTACACCTCTGAATCTCATAAAATCTACAGTACTTCTTCGCTGTGATTCTAAGGAGAAATAAAATAAAATTATAGAAAAAATAGAAACAAACAGTAGTAGTCAAATTTAGAGGATGAAGGAGATGGTGTTTATGGGTTTGCTCGCTTGGGGAAGAAGGAGGAAAAGAAAGTAGAGGTTGAGCAGATGTTACTTTTCAATGGGATTGTGGGTTTTCTCGAGGAAGAAAGAGGAAAGGAAAGCAGAGATGAAGGAGGAGGTTTTTATTTTTAAATGGGATTGTGGGTTTTCTCGAGGAAAAAGGTAAAAGGAAACCAAAGGTGCATGAGGGCTTTTTTCAATGGGATTGTGGGTTTTCTCGGGGACGGAGGAGGAAAGGAAAAAAAAGTAATTTCTTATTTTCATTGAGGGCACAATGGGAACTAGAAGGTAGTTTAAAAAAAAATAAAAAAATAAAAGGAAGGGTAAACAAGTGCTATAAATTGGATTGACTTATGTTCTTGGGCAGTTATCACAGCTCGTAACCAAAGAAATAAATGTTAGTGCTAATATAAGATGAATAATTAAACATATATTATTGTAGCATTATAAACTAGGATTTATACATAATTATTAAAACTATATTTAATTAAATTACTAATCTTTAAATGCAGTTATTGATTTATTAAATATGCATGCAAAGTAGAATACATGAATAACAGAACAGAAGCAGTGTCTAATAGATATACTGTTCTTTAACATTTCTCTTTCAGATTTCACCAAATAGATATTGTAGATACTTCAAAATCTTAATCACTTAAAATGTGTATCATATATGACACTCATGACTTATTCCAAATTTATATATATACACACAAAATAATTCATAAATAATAATAGTAATAATATAATAATAATAATAATAATAATAAAATAGGGAATAAGTCAATTGGACTTCTAAAGAAAATAGGTCTAATGGAACAACTGAAGTATTATAGAGAATGTATGATCAAGGACTCTACTAAAAAATTCAATAAACAAGACAGTTCCATTATTAGTATAAATAAGCCCTGTAAATATATAACAATAAATAATTGCTATAAATAAACCAAAAAAAGGAAAAAGAATACTTACTGATAAAGTTATCTTTCTACTATGCATGCTCCATAACGAACAGAAACGAACAGATCATAAATTAGAAAGTTACAAAACTTCTTCCTGATGGAATTTGATGTAGGTTTATGTTGTTGTACCCTAGAGCACAATCATTCAAGGTGTTAGTCAAGAATGATTTTTGTTAGTTATTGGTTTTTGATTTTGTTTCTTGGGTTTGTTAAGGTTTTGTTTCTGGTTTTAATGGAGGTTTGGGGTTCTTGAGAAGGTTGTTAGCTTTTGGGAAGAAGAAGAAAACAAATGTAGTAGTTGAGAGAGAGAGAGAGAGAGCCAAAATTGTTGTTTTTCAAAATTTGTTTTTTGAATATTTTCATTACAATTTTCATACTTTTAAATACATCAAAAAGACAATAAGACATGGTGCCATATTGAGCAATAAATACAAAAGCATTAAAAGTAAACAACCAAGCAAAACTACCTCAACTAACTCTAATCAATGTACTGGGCATGCAAGAAACCTTCTTTAATGGGCAGTTCGGTTTGTCTAAGGCATTTGAATTTGAAAACCAGCTCCATTTGACTTGAAAATTGGATGGAATCCTTTTTGAATATTAGACTATGTTCTAGCCAAAAATCAGATAAAACAAAGTCCATTTACCCATTCAAAAATAATCAAACCCGAGGCAGTTTTGTCTAGATTTTTGGGCAACAAAACTACACAAGGGTCAGATTTTTTAGGGCTTAACTCAGCCTTCCCAGCTCCAAATTGGGCCATTCCTTTTGATGCTGCTTCCTCTGCATTTATAGTTTATTATATCCAAAATTCAGATCCAAATCCCAAACCTTCATCAAACGACATCCAAGGAAGTGGACTTATGTTGCTGGAAATACAATTCCAGCAACTAGACAAAAAGCCCCTAAGCTTAGTTAATGAGCTTAGGGCATTACAAAAAGGATATTGTTCTTAAACATTACAAGATAAAATAAAAATGCAGAAACATAAATAATGTTTGGTCTTTGATGTTGCAAAATAAAGAGTGCAAGTGTAACCGAACTACATTGCACATTATGGCAAGATCACCACATTTCAACACTCCTCCTTGGTGTTCTTGCTTGAAATATTGAGAAGCTTCGTCAAGGTCTCAAATCTTGCTTTTGGAAGTGGCTTGGTGAAGAAATCTACAAGGTTATCTTCGGTCTTGATATATTCCAAGCTTACTTCTCCATTTTCTTCAAACTCCCTCAAAGAGTGATACTTCACCAGTATGTGTTTTGTCCTTCCATGTTGAACGGGGTTCTTGGCTATTGATATGACTGAAGTGTTGTCATATTTGATGATGGTTGAACCCTCTTGAGGATAACCAAGGTCCTCCAATAATTTCCTAAGCCAAATGCATTGATTTGCACATGAAGAGCAAGCAATGTACTCGGCTTCGGCGGTGCTTTGAGCGGTTGTTGCTTGCTTCTTTGCATTCCATGAGAATGGTCCACTAACAAGTGAGAAAAGATACCCCAAAGTGCTTTTCATATCATCCAAGCATCCAGCCCAATCACTGTCTTGCCTATCATACCAAACTCCAAAGTCTTATGTTCGTTTTAAGTATCTAAGAATTCTTTTGGCACCTACAAAATGATTTTGGGATGGTGCTTGCATATATCTAGACAAAACACATGTGGCATGCATAATATCCGGTCTTGATGAACATACATAGAGCAAACTTCCTATCATGCTTCTATATACGGTCGGGTTTACCTTTGGTGTGCCATCCTCCTTTTTGTATTTGTCTCCTTGGCTCATTGGTGTTGACATTGGCTTGCATTCATCAAGGTTGAACTTTTTCAAAAGATCTTTGATGTATTTCTCTTGAGATATGAAGATACCCCTAGAGCATTGCATCATTTCCACTCCAAGGAAGTAATTCATTTCACCAATGCTTGACATGTCAAACTCCTTTTCAAGTTCATTTTTCAAAACTTCCACATTCTTTTCATTTTCACGCGTGACCAACAAATCATCCACACAGAGTGAGATAACAATCATGCCTTCTTCATTCCTTATGTATAGTGTTGGCTCATTTGAACTCCTCTTAAAGCCTTGGTAGATCAAGTAACCATCAATCTTGCCATACCAAGCCCTAGGTGCTTGCTTTAACCCGTAAAATGCCTTGTGTAGATGGTAGACTTTGTCCTCATGTCTTTGAACAATGAAGCCCTTGGGTTGCTTGACATAAACCTCCTCTTGAAGGACACCATTCAAGAAAGCCGACTTTACATCAAAATGGTACACCTTCCATGATATTGAGGCTGAGATGGATAGGATGAGCCTTATGGTCTCCATTCTTGCAACCAGTGCAAACATATCTCCATAATCTGCACTCGCTTATTGTGCATAGCCTTTTGCCACAAGCCTTGCCTTGTGCTTGCATATTGTTCCATCCGGGTTGAACTTGGTCCTAAAGATCCACTTTACACCAATTGGTTTCTTGTTTTTAGGTTTAGAAACCAAAGACCAAGTTTCATTCTTTTCTATCGTATCCATTTCGGTTTGCATGGCCTCCATCCACTCTTTCTTTTGCATAGCTTTTTGAGCATTGGTAGGATCACTCAAGGCAACATTGCACCTCTCATATATTTCGGACAATGGCCTTTCTCCTCTAACACCATCTCCAATCTCCAATTCGGCTCCAATGGTCTCAAGTGCATCCTCCTCATCATCTTCATTTTCTTCATTGTCATTGTCATTGGTTTCTTCTTCTTCATCATCCAACCGAGCATTATCTTCATGGACAAGAAGCTCCTCCTTTGTCCAATCCCAAACAGCATCTTCATCAATCCTCACATCCCTTGTTACCACAAGTTTCTTGGTTTCCAAGTTGAAAACCCTAAAACCTTTGGTAACCTTACTAAAGCCGACCAAGATGCCCACATTTGTCCTTTTGTCAAGCTTGTCTCTCATGTGTGGATGAACATGGAGAAAACAAACACTTCCAAAGATTTTTATGTTGTCGAAAGATGGTTTTTCTCCATACCATATCTCATAGGGTGTCTTGGACTCATTGGTTTTGGTGTATGCTCGGTTTTGGATGTAGCTAGCCGTGTATATGGCTTCGGCCCAAAAATTCTTTGGCATGTTCTTCTCATGTATCATGCACCTTCCCATCTCCATCAAGGTCCTATTTTTCCTCTCACAAACACCATTTTGTTGTGGTGTGTATGGTGTTGTGAATTGATGCACCATTCCATTTTCTTTGCAAAAATCCTCCATAGCCAAACTTGTATATTCCCCACCATTGTCGGTTCTCAAGCACTTCATCTTTGCATTGCTTTGGGTTTCCACCATTTTCTTGAATTCCATGAACTTCTCAAGCACTTGTGACTTGGTTGTTAGAAAATATACCCAACACATCCTTGAGTAGTCATCAATGAAGGTTAGGAAGTACTTACAACCTCCAATTGATGACAAACTCATCGGTCCACACACATCCGAATGGACTAGCTCAAGCTTCTCCTTAGCTCTCCATGAACCGGCTTTAGGGAATGGAAGCCGTGTGGATTTCCCTAGTTGGCATACATCACATAAGCTTCTCATCTCCTCAATCGTTGGCATGTCCTTCACAATAGCATTGGTGTTTTTCATGGCACTATAGTTAGAATGCCCAAGCTTTTTATGCCAAAGTTGAGAAATGGACTCCACTTTGGTTTTTAAGGCTTGTTCATTCTTAACTAGGTCCAATCTATAGCTTTTGTCCTTCAATGGTACCTTAAACAGCTCATTACCACAAGCATCATATATAATACATCCATCTTTTGCAAAATTTAAAGCAAAGCCTCTTTCTACCAATTGTGCTACACTAAGCAAGTTTTCACACAAACTAGGAACATATAGCACATCTTTTATAATTTTGTTACCTTCCTTGGTGTTCAAGCACACATCTCCTTTGCCTTCTACTTTCATGAACCGGCCATCACCAATCTTCACTTTGGTTTTGTAGTTTCGGTCAAGCTCCATAAAACCATCCTTTTGGAAACTCATGTGGTGTGAGCAACCACTATCCACAAGCCAACCGAGACCACTACTTGTGGCCTTAAGGCATGTGGCCACAAATAGGTTCTCGGCTTCTTCATTAACCACATTGGCTTGTTGTCTCCTTTTCTTGCATACTTTGGCAATGTGGCCTTTTCCTCCACATCTTTCACAAGATGCATTTGGCCTCCAAAAAAATACTTGGATGGTGGATGTCCAAGCTTCTTGCAATGAGGGCAAGGTGGATGCCCTCCTCGGTTTTGATGGCTTTGTTGTTGTTGTTGTTGATTCCATCCACTTTTGTTGTTGTTGGTTGTAAAACCGGTTTGGTTGGTATTGTTGCTCTTCCTTCCTTTATTCTTCTTTTTGTTGCCGTGGCCACCATAGAATGCACTCTCAATGGTCTCCTCCTTTCTAATGGCTCTCCTTTGTTCGGTTGCTTGAAGAGCATTGATGAACTCACTCAAGGTTATTTCACTAAGATTTCTAGATTCTTTAAGAGAGGAAATCTTAGCTTTAAACCTTTCGGGTAAGCTCACCAATACTTTCTCTACTACCATTTGATCGATCAATTGCTCACCAAGGACCCGAATTTGATTTTCCACTTTGAGCATCCTTTCTGTGAAATCCTTGACAAGCTCATTCTCCTTCATCTTCAAGGTCTCAAACTCTCTTATTAGGTTTAAAATTTGCATTTACCGAGTTCTAGTATTTCCATGGAACTCCTCTTGAAGCTTTATCCAAACCTCTCTAGCACTTGTGCATGACATTATCCTTGTAAAAATGGAATCACTCACGGAGGAGTGCAAGGCAGTGAGGGCCTTGAACCCCTTGGCAACTTCGGTCTCATGTGCATTTCTTTGTGCTTGGGTTGCATTAGCTCTTAACTCTTCCACTACATAACCTTCTTCTATGACTTCCCATAAACCAAAGGCTTGAAGGTAGGCTTTCATTTTTATACTCCAAATGGAATAATTTTGGCCTTCAAACTTAGGTAGTGTTGGGGTTGCAAAGGATTGTGAGGCCATTTGAAAAAATGGTTTTTGAAAAGTTTTGAAAAATGGACACAAGAACAAGCTCTCGGGTGGTAGTGTTTTGATGAGTTTCAACTAGCCTTTTTGGGAGGTTTTAGTTTCGGTTGGAAGGCTTTAGGTGGGGGATCCTCTCACAAATAAAATGGTCTAGGTTGAAAGCTCACAAGGTCCTAAGAAATTACACTATGCACTGGTATCATGATGGAATTTGGTGTAGGTTTATGTTGTTGTACCCTAGAGCACAATCATTCAAGGTGTTAGTCAAGAATGATTGTTGTTAGTTTTTGGTTTTTGATTTTGTTTTTTGGGTTTGTTAAGGTTTTGTTTCTGGTTTTAATGGAGGTTTGGGGTTCTTGAGAAAGTTGTTAGCTTTTGGGAAGAAGAAGAAAACAAATGTAGTAGTTGAGAGAGAGAGAGAGAAAGAGCCAAAATTGTTGTTTTTCAAAATCTGTTTTTTGAATATTTTCATTACAATTTTCATACTTTTAAATACATCAAAAAGACAATAAGACATGCTGCCATATTGAGCAATAAATACAAAAGCATTAAAAGTAACCAACCAAGCCAAACTACCTCAACTGATTAGAGGTGGGCATGCAAGAAACCTTCTTTAATGGGCAGTTCGATTTGTCTAAGGCATTTGAATTTGAAAACCAGCTCCATTTGACTTGAAAATTGGATGGAAGCCTTTTTGAATATTAGACTATGTTCTAGCCGAAAATCAGATAAAACAAAGTCCATTTACCTATTCAAAAATAATCAAACCCAAGGCAGTTTTGTCCAGATTTCTGGGCAACAAAACTGCACAAGGGTCAGATTGTTTAGGGCTTAACTCAGCCTTCCCAGCTCCAAATTGGGCCATTCTTTTTGATGCTGCTTCCTCTGTATTTCTAGTTTATTATATCCAAAATTCAGGTCCAAATCCCAAACCTTCATCAAACGGCATCCAAAGAAGTGGACTTATGTTGCTGGAAATACAATTCCAGCAACTAGACAAAAAACCCCTAAGCTTAGTTAATGAGCTTAGGGCATTACAAAAAGGATATTGTTCTTAAACATTACAAGATAAAATAAAAATGCATAAACATAAATAATGTTTAGTCTTTGATGTTGCAAAATAAAGAGTGCAAGTGTAACCGAACTACATTGCACATTGTGGCAAGATCACCACATTTCAACACTTCCCTACCAAAATCGAGAAGCCACAAGATTTTCAGTGTATCATTTAGTAAATAGATAGCTAGATGCAAGAGTACGAAGGGAAGAGCAAAAGAAAAAACAAAGAAAACAAATGGAATTTTCTCATACGAAAAATTTTCGAGATCCTAATGTATGTAGAACTAACATGATTGAATTACTAAAATATAAATAATTAAAATTAAGCATGCAAATATAATAAAAAAGAAGAAGAAATAAAAATATGGAAAACACACTCTGAAGCCTTTAGTGAACTCAGTTAAAGTAGGCGAAAAAAGAGAAGAATGAATGAAAGGAGATATATATATATATATATATATAGTGGTCAATGTCAATGGAGATCAACGCCTTCAATTACAAGATAGTGGAATGTGCAACCATCAATTAAGCAAGGACACGTACAAAAACCTTTAGAGCCAATTAATCCATTTGTAAGCCACATCCTCTCTTTTAGTATGGTTATAGATGTATGAACTGCTTGGAATTCTTTCAAATATTTGTGCTAGACCTTTGGATCAAACACTGTTTTCACAGAATAAGATTTGACAAATGTTTTTTTTTTATTTTTTTATTTTTTAAGTTTTTTGAAAATAAGATTTGAGAATAATCGTCTTATCCTGATCCTTTATATATAAATGTCTACTTTAAAATTATTCCTGGGGTCAATAACCCGAATCTCCCACCCTTTTTTGTTTTTGTTTTTTGTTATTTGTTTTTTTTAAAAATAAATAAAATAACAGAACTAACCCATCAGGGACCACGAAAGGAGTCGGAGAAAAAGTTATTGGTTCCTGCGTATCCCATAAGTTTGGATCACCACACTGCCAGTTGGTTGGATAAGAATGCTTTTACGCTTGCACAACTATATATATATATATATATGTATATATATGTAAGCTACATACTTCATAATTAAATCTTGTAATAATAGTACTAATCTCCTAAAACTGCACGTTGCTAAATGCAAAGGCGGGAAGAGAAATGGTCTGGCGAATCCGTGAGTACTACTATCTTTTTTAACTTCCAAGTTCTTGCCTAGTTTTTAAAAAAACCGTTGATCTGTGTATCCTGTTCTCCACAACTAGTAATGGAAATTTTAATTTTGATTTTGTTTTCTTTTATGTACAGGCTCGAAAGCTCGCTGGATAGTTCCATCAATGGCATCTCTAAGACCTCCCTCGATCTCCAAAGACTCCTTTCACTGCCCACCCTTGTCTGGTTTTACCAGTTCCCTTGTGGGTCTTCCCAAAAGAAGCCTCGCTTGTTCGGACCCAGTAAGTTCTTGGATGCTTTTCATCTTCTTCTTCTTCTTCTCGCTTTTATAATCCCCTAATTTCTGATGCAAATATTAAACATATTAATTTCTTGCTTTTTTTCCTTTACAAATTTATAGAAAAACCAGCTTATATACTCTGCAGAAGCTGGGGAAAACCATTCAGGATTACTGCCTTCAGTGGAGTAAGTGGGTTTTTCCATGGTTCATTATCTATATAGCAGTTGAAGAAAATTGCTCATCCTCAACTTTTTGCTTTCTTGATTTTTACCATCTATTAAGATCGTTTTTAAAAGTTATAAACTTCTGAGCACAGGTGGGAAATGCTAAGGCTTATCTAGAAAGGACGAATAGTTCCCTTATAAAGTGGGCAATTAACTGGAACATAGCTTCAAGTAGTAGCTAATTTCTTAGTGGGGGATACTCCTAGTTATGAAATTTTACATTTAGGCTTTGATTATGATATTAATATTGGTTACTATCAATTGGAGCTGATTTGGGTTAGAAATTTTCAGCTCTTCCTGTTTGTAGTTTATTTGTTTATATTTGCTTATCTATGATTAGGAAAGTATTTTCATTATTTATTATATCCATAGCTTTTGTTTCATTTTGGAGTTCCGTACTTTTAACAGGGTTTTTTCTTTGATTAACTGAAATTTGTACTGTCTGCATGATTCACTTGTGCGTGCTAGGCAGATCCATAACAATACTTACTTGATCAAAATGGCCAGCAAAGTAGCCATTGTATGCAAAATAAAACAGAACTAAATTAACAGCTCATACATCTGACTTGTATCGGTGCAGACCTCAATCCAATTTAGAAAAAGTGGTGTGTCTGTTTCTTGACAAGTATAATGATATAAATTTTACTTTAGGAACTAAAACTTTAGAAATCAAAAGAAGTTTCAATGACAAATGCTTTGATCATATGGCTCATCCATTTGTAGAAGAAATTTAACTTTAAGATTGGAGGCTTCCGGTGCTAGTTCTGCCCAAGACTGTACAAACATTAAAGCCGAAAATGTGTATGATGGAAATAGTAGGGTGGACTTGTTTGGCGAGATGAAGATGAGATTTCTAAGTTTCAAGAAGCATAAATATTTGTAAGTAGCAGTTGACATGTAAGGTTTTGTTTAGCTTTAAGAAAATTAGTTGTGGATTTGTTCCATTATGAACGTTATTAATTTTGAACAGGGAAGAGCGGGAGCATTTTCGTACTCTTGCTGAAGCACAAGCACCGAAGGTAATCATGCAAATTTGATTTCTTAGTTTCCTAGTGGTACTATAAAAAGTGACTTTGTTCTTGCATCTTGCTTAATATAGCCCTACCTTTTCATTCATTTTTGATCTTTTGTCAGTTAAGTTGTGTGTTAAACTTACAAGTTCAAGAACAGTTTATGGTGATTGCTTGTGCAGACTCAAGGGTTTGCCCCTCTAACATCCTAGGATTTCAACCTGGAGAAGCCTTTATCATTCGGAATGTGGCTAACCTTGTTCCACCACTTGAGGTATCTATTCTTCTCTGTTCTTCTCTGTTCTTTTTTATCAATTTAGGAAACAACTGCACTCTAGCAATTAAGAAAATACCAAATAGTTGATTACTAGAGAATCAAACTTGCCTCTTGAGGTCATAATGTCGAAATGTAAATGATTAAACTTATCCATATATATGATGAAACAGTGTATACAAAGAAATACATAATGATCTTTCTCCAAAAAGTAAAGATAATTTTCTATATTGCAAGCTTCTACCGTGTTAGGCTATACCATCTGAAATGTTCTGATGAGAAAAGAAATCTGGTCTATGTGGTTTGAAAAACAATTTGAACCCACATTAAACATATGATCACAAAATTTAACTGGCATGTCACTTAAGCTGCAGTTTTATTTGTTTTGACAATCTAGTTCAACCTTTTTCTTATTGAATTTTAATCTTTTAACATTTTGCAGAATGGACCATCAGAAACTAATGCTGCCCTTGAGTTCGCAGTAAATACTCTACAAGTATGTCATCGTGTTTTCTCTCTCTTCACACACACACACACACACATGTATCATCAAGGTGAGAAGAAACTACTTACATGGCAAATAAAACTAATGATATTCATAGAAGATTTGCAAAATCCCTGTTTCAATAGCATTAAAAAAAGAAAAAGAAAAATTCTAAAATTTTCTGATTGAAAAAACAGCCGTTTCTCTTGTAATTACATCACTTTTGTCCTTCCTATATTACTTAAAATTGTGAATTTATGATTTTGTTTGAAAATTTGCAATGTTTATCACTGACGTTAGGTTGAAAATATATTAGTCATTGGCCATAGTAGATGCGGAGGAATTGAGACTCTCATGAGCATGCAAGATGATGATAATTCAAGGTCTGGTTAGGAAATTCCTTTATCTAGTATGACTGTTATAGTCTTAATCATTTTTAACTAAATACTTAATTATTCTTCCTCATTTTGCTTTTTGTAGCTTTATTCATAGTTGGATTATCAAAGCAAAAACTGCCAAATTAAGAGCAAAAGCCGCTGTACCACACCTTAATTTTGAACAGCAATGCAGACATTGTGAACGGGTATGCTCTCTCCTTCTACAGTCACAACCACATATTAATAGTTGAAATTGTATTTATCAGATCAAGTTGCCAAGATAACTTCCTTGGACATTGATTTGAGCTAAATTTTCTTTATACTTATTTACTTTACATTCTTTTTCACTCCACCAATATGCCTGAAAGCAATAGGTTTTATTAGGAAATATCTGTAAGTTCTAAGTTTACCATAATGTATGGTGGAGGAAGAGGCAAAGCTTGAGTCGTTTTGGTAGATTAACCTATCTTGTCTGATAAATTTTGTTGAGCAGTTCTGAATCATTTTGGTGCACATACATGCTATTTATGTGATGATGACATATATGGTAGAAAACATCCTTAATGCATGGAATACACTCTCTTCATTCAAAATATTTCAAAGCTAACTGTATCTATTGAATTTAGTAGAATGCGTCTTCATTTAGTCACCACTGGTTAATTCTTTTAACTTATTTTCACTATTTTACTAGGAATCCATAAATAATTCATTGATGAATTTGTTAACATATCCATGGATAGAAGAGAGGGCAAAGAAAGACATGCTCTCAATTCATGGAGGATATTATGATTTCTTGAATTGTACTTTTGAGAAATGGGACCTTGATGCCAAGAATAGTAATGTTACTGAAAAAGGGGCCAGATATTTGGTCAAAGATACGATGTATTGGTACTGAATTTCTTGCTCTCTTCTACACCGCTGATTACAAATGCATTTTCTTTCCTTCTTTTTGGAGGTTGGATGATGTTTGGTTACAACAGAGGTTGTTGTTGTTGGCATGGTTTGTAATGTATATATCATAACTGTAGATATAAACCATAAATTTGTTGTTTTCTTTACCTTCAAATGTGGGAGGTGTAAATTGAATTGAAGGCAAATTATCCATGAACCTGATCTTATTAGTTCGACACTTTTAAGTCTATGGTTCCATTTAATCGTTAACTTTTCAGACATACTAAAAGCTTCATTTTTTTTTTTCAATCTTTTTTATAAGTTTCTTTTTAATTTTATTTCTATTTCTTTTTTATTTTTAATCATATGTTAAAATACAGGATGATAGATATTTTCATCGCACTTTTGATCTAAACCTGTACCTAATATTAAAAATTGATTAGATTCATTGTTATTTGGATTGTTCAGTGGCAAACATATACAAAAAGTTTGATATTCTTTGTATGTACTAATGACACTTGCCATAGAATTTCTATTATATACATATTAATTTTTTTTTTGGGTGTGGAATTTTAGATAAATTTTTATTCGGAACAATGTGTATTCTTGAAAGAATGTGCATGATCTACATATAAATAAAAGTACACAATATGAGAATGACGATATGTAGTCAGGTTCACATTAGAATAATCTAATAGATTAATATTAAATTTTTTTTATCGACCTTTGGATCATATTATTATTTTTTGAATAAATTACCTAAATATAAACTATCCATTTCTTCTCCATTCATCAACCTTTGGATCATATTAAATACTAAAATTTAAAATTTAAAAATAATAAAATAGAGATGTAATAAAATATTAGAATTTTCTTCAAAGAAAATAAACTTATCAGAATTGGATAATTAATAAATATAATTTTAAATTTCAATTTTTGATGTTTATCAAAAAATTGAAAAAAAAAATTTAATATTAATTTTGATATTAAAGATTTGATTAAACATGATTTTATATATATATATATATATACATGTTGATGTTCAAATATGGCACTCTTGAATTTCTAAACGAATATTCATATTTTCTTTGCAATTTACGCAGGGCCCAATTTGGTGGGCAGGATTAATATTGGGATTGTAATAAAATAGTCTGAATCTCAATGTTTGGTGTAATCAATTAAACAACTAACACTACTAAAAATTTTGGGCCTAAATAATCTTTTAGAATGGGTTAACTTATTCCCTGCAACGGGATGAGAAAACTATTCTATCCGGATTAGACTTTTTGTAATTCATTTAATTCTTTTTTTTTTTTTAAATGTTTGTTTCTTCATTTTCTTAGAATTTTATTTTTATTTTTTTTCCCAACCGTATGACTTTTTTTTTTTTTTCTTATTTTCCTCTTTTGTTTTCTTCTATTATTATTTATTATATATATATATATATTTATCTTATCTTCCTTTTCCTTTCCTTTGTATGTTTCCCCTTTTTTTAGCCTTTGTTTTCTTTTTTCAACCTTTGTTCTTTTTTTCTTTTTTTTTCGTCTTTGATTTTTTTTTTTTTGGTTGCATCAATTCTAGTTTCAATTTTTTTCTCTTCTTATCGTTCAATTTCTTTCTTTTTTAATTTTTAATTTAATTTTTGTTTCTTTTTTATTTTTGTTTTTTTCCCCTCTTTGTGAATGTCTAGATTAATATATGCAATTTTGTTAATCAATGGTAAACATCTTGGTAGAACAAGGATCAATAATATAGCTTTATATATTAAAGGTCCCTACTCCATTAGCATTAGGGTTTTTTCTAGGATTTATTGCTAGAGATTTTTCCTCATTTTTTGGCGAGTTTAGGTAGATTTTTGTCCCTTTATTATTATTATTATTTTATTTTTTAACGTCTTTACAGTTTTCTTTAGTTATTCAGATTCCTTTTTGGATTGGAGATTTTTTGGACATACTTAGGTTTTTTGGATCTAATTTAGTGGTTTGCAAAGACAGATAATTATGGAGGAGGTTTCAACTTTGTTTAACTAGAAATTACAACTCACTGATGATGAGTGTTCCTTTTAATTGTTAATCATAGCAAAGGGTTATCTACAAATATGGACTTAGAGTTATGTTTGCTGGTCCTGTTTCATACAAAGCATTGGTTCAATAAAAGAGCTTTCCAAGAGATGATGTTAGCATCGTGGAGAACTTCACGTCTTGTTCAATTTAATGAAATTCAGGGGGCTGGGTTTGTTTGCCAATTTGCATCTCTTGAGGATAAGTAAAATGCTTTGCATGGAGCACTATGGCACTTTGATCAATCTTTGGTCATTTTGGGTGAAGTGTCTAGTTTATCTTTGTCTTAATTTGTATGTACCATTGTGGCTGACTTTTGAGTTCAAATTCATAATGTCCCTCTCCTATGCATGACCGAGGAACTAGCAATGCTAATTGGTCAATGATTGAGTGAATTCAGGTCAACTCAAGTGAAAATGCTAGATGTTGGGATCGGTTCCTTTAGATACAAATTCGTTTGGATATTTCAGAACCTTTGAGAAAGGTTATGAAAATTAAAATTGAATAGGATAATTCATTTTGAGTTGAATTTCAGTATGAGCGATTGCCCGAATTTTGTTTTATTTGTGGGAAATTGGGGCACACTTAAAAGGATTGTTGCCTTAAGGTGTCTAGCTCTTCAAAACAATATGGTAGTTGATTATGCACGGGGCCATCAAGCAATACGTCTCTACCCAAAAAAAAAAAAAAAAACATAGTAATGATTTAAAATCTCAAGATCAATAATTTTTTTTTTTTTGGTTTATTTCTGCAACAATCAAATTTAAATGGTGGTTCTTGATAGCGGAAAATGGTAGAAAAGCGTACGGATGGTGAGGAGGTAAATGGAAGTATAGTTAGTTATAAAAATGTTGTGGATACTACTATTAGTAATGCTGCTATTGGGAATAATGATGATGTTGTTGGAGCAAATGTGGTTGATTAAACAATGAACAATTGCCTTAGTGGGGGACAACATAATTATTGAATTTTATGTGACTAATGGTAATACAAACAATATGGTTAGTATGGATGGTGATCTTGAAGATTAGTTGGTTTTCAAACTGGTTAGTTTCTAATATTAATTTAAATGGGACAATTGGACTAGACCTAAAACAATGGAAAAAGCTTGCTTGTCAAGGTAGGGGATTGAATATTATTAATTAGTACCAATGCTAGGAAACGTTCCTCTAAGATTCTAGGTAAGATTAGTTATTTTTTGTTCTAAAAGATCAAAAGAGTCTATTATGAAATAAGGTAATAATGTTGGAGAGGATGTTCAACCTTCATAAGTGGCGAGCATTGGGCTATGGTCCTCCACAAACAATGAAAATTTTTAGTTGGGATGTCTATTGGATTGGGAACCCATGGAACTTAAAGCATTTTATAAAATGCTCAAGGATGAAAATCTCGATATTGTGCTTCTAATGGAGACACGTATAATGCAAAGGCAGCTTGAAGGCATTCGCATCTTGATAAACATGGGTGGATGCTTTGGAGTAGACTGTATGGGATTAGGTGGAGGTTTGGCATTGCTTTGGAATTGTAATATTTCTATGGCAATTCAAAAGCTTTTCAATGGGTCATATTAATTCTATGGTTGTGTATCCAGAAAAAGAATAATTTTGGTTGATTTGTTTCTATGGGAATTCAGATACTAGCTTGTGTCATTTTTCATGGGAATTGTTATGCTGTTTAAGTTTTCTTTTTCTTCTTTGGATTGGTTTGTCATTGGTGATTTTATAGAAATTGTGTATTTATCTGATAAGTTGGGGGTTTGTGATCATTTTCCTGCTCAAATGGATCTGTTTTGTCATTCTTTTAATGATTGCCAATTATGTAAAATTCTTTTATCGGACATATATTCACTTGGAATAATGGGTGAATTGGTGCTGCAAATATTTAACAGTATTTGGATTGAGTTTTTCCTTCAATGGAGGGTAGATATGCTCCTTAATGCTCATGTTCGTAACTTGCCTTTATCTATTTGTGATCATTATGCGATCCTTTTGAGTCTTTGAGGGGTTTGTGGAGCATTGCATGAGATTTGGTAAACGATATTGACATGCTGATTTCTAAAAACTTAAGATGCCCATCTTTGACCTTTTGTTTAATTTCTTTTTGGCCCTTGAGGTAGGCAAAGTTTCTATATTCTTGAACTGCTTTCCATGCTTTTTGAGATTATTTTTTCTCCAATTACAAGTTGTCCTAAGTAAGGAAATTTTGTTTTTGAACTCCATTTACATTTTTATCAACACAGTCCTTCTCGTCCTATGCAATCTTCTTGGCTTTTTCAACTTTGGACCTCTCGTGCCTTTTAATGTCAAAAGCAACCAAATTGTCATTGGACACCCTGAATTCTTTGGTCAACTTGTCAATTTGTCCATGAAGATCCTTGCAGTTAGCTTCCCATTTCTTTGAATCCAAGTCTGCCCGCTCCACGTATCGAATAGAATGATTTCATTTTAGAAAACCTAGAGGAGGGAACAAATAGAAGTTATTTTTGAAGGAATTTGAACATGTAACAAAATTTTTCTACGTATACAAAATTGGAAAATCACTTACAATGATAAGCATATGAAGATTGGAACCTCTCAATGATGATGAATTGGATAGCAATTCATGGAGGTCTTCATACTTGTCCTGAAAACAAGCATTCTTGAGATATAGGGCCTTGAACAAATTAAACATTTCTCAATTTCCACCCTTTTGTATTTTGTCTTTTGGAGGTGGGGTCTTCTTCTCGGCCAAACCTAACCCTGGTTTAGTGAAAGTTATTAGGAAGTCGGCATGTACCCCTTTGACGTATTGCTTAGTAATAGGAATGGATTGAGGAGTTTGATACGAACCTAGGTCAACTCGCGTCTAAACCCGTATTATATTAGCTCAGATCGAAAAATTAAGTTCAAGTTTTTATGGTCACCTGAACCCCTAATCAACCTATGATTCGAAACCTTGGAATATGATGAAAACGCCATAATAGGTGATGGATGTCCTTTTGATAAATCAAATTAAACCACTCACTCTCTAATGGTGTTTTAGGTGTTTAAAGAGAACAAAAACAATTATTTCTCATAAATAATTTTCTGTATAATATGTAAGCTGATTTTTCATTGAACATAAGCCCTTAAATAGGCTAAAGTCACAAAACAATAAACTCTAATTAGCTAGGTAAAATTCGGCCATTAAGATTAGAAAATAAGTGTTGGTCGAATTTCACATACTTTTCTAAACCTATTTGGATTAATTAATTCCCTTATTTTGAACTAGGAATTAATTAATTTACAATTAAAATAATTAAATTATAACTTTCCTAAATTAATTTGTCTAGGAATTAAACAAATAAAAACTAAAATAAAAGATAATTTCCTAAAACAAAAAGTTAAATTCAAATTAGGAAACTAATTGACTAGTTTGACAACTAAGCTATTTTTGACCAATTTTCAGCTTGTAAAGGCTCCAAATTAGATCCAATGTGCCATTTAGGATTCCAAATAGGATTAATTATAATTCCCATATGTTGCCATTGATTGAAACAAAGAGAAAATGCCAAATCAATAAAATACAGTAAAGCCAACGCCAATTTGATGCATTTTCCGCCAAGTTAAGGTGTTGTGCGCACAAGCTGAATTTAGACACTTTTGCTTCTACCCTGACATGATTCCATGGCTTCTTGGTGATATCAATTGAATTCATGAAGATATGAATCCATTCCTTGTTGCCCAGAGTCCAAAAATGCACTAAAACGGTTACTCGGTTCAATATCAGCCTTCACCACTTGGATGCTTAAAACATGCTTTGAATCTTTGGGTATTGATAAGCCCTTTTAAGAATTGATAACTCCTTATATAAATCCAACCATGTTGTTCTTAAATCTCTTGGCTTGAGCCCTAGTGATTGGCCCGGTCTTCAACTATATAGGATCTACACTCTAGCAGGTTGTCGGTTGTGTGGATACGGATGGATTCTCATCATTCCCCTCCTCTTGAAAAGGATTTTCCCTCAAATCAAAATCACTATCTGCAAGAAAAGGAGATAAATTAGCTATATTGAATGTAGCACTAACATTATACTCACTCGGTAAGTCAAGCTTGTAAGTGTTTTCATTAATCTGCTCCAAAACTTTAAAGGGTCCATCTCCACGTGGCATAAGTTTGGACTTTCTTTGTTCGGGAAACCTAGTATTTCTTAAATGCAACCAAACCTAATCTCCAGGTTCAAATAGAACCTTTATTCGGCCTTGATTAGCATTTTTTGCATATTGTTCCGTCCTCCTCTCAATGTTTACTTTTGTCTTCTCATGAATTAGCTTCATAAAATCAGCTTTTTGCTTTCCATCTAGATTAGCACGTTCACTTAAAGATAAATGTGTCAAATCTAATGGAGTCAAAGGATTAAAACCATAAATAATCTCAAATGGTGTATATTTAGTATCTGAATGCAAAGATCTATTATAAGCAAATTCAACATGTAGCAAATATTCTTCCCATGTTCTTAAATTTCTAATAATTAAAGCCCTTAACAATGCAGACAAAATCCTATTTACTACTTCAATTTGTCCATCAGTTTATGAATGACAAGTAGTTAAAAATAAAAGTTTAGTTCCTAACTTAGGCCATAAAATTTTCCAAAAATAACTTAAGAACTTAGTATCCCTATTCGAAACAATAGTTCTAGGCATTCCATGCAACCTCACAATTTCCTTAAAGAATAAATTAGCAACATTAGATGCATAATCAGTTTAATTACATGCAATAAAATGTGCCATCTTTGATTTTGGTCAAGCGCCTAATGCATTCGAGATTAGGAGCACCCTAACCATTCAGCATTAACTGACTTAAAGCAACATTATAAATATATAGAATGGTATGAATAAGGGTAAAAAAGGAAACTAAAATTAAAATGGACTTTGATGGAATGATATAAAACAATCATTTGAGGTTGACTTGCTCCTAACCTCATATTATATTAGCCCGGAACACAATTAAATTTAAGTTCTAATGGTCACTTTAACCCCTAATCAACTTGTGATTAGGAACCTTGGTATATGATGAAAATGCCACAATAAGTGATGCATGTCCTATTGATAAGTCAAACTAAAACACTCGATCTCTATTTGATGTTTTAGGTATTCAAAGAGAATAAAGAGAATTCTTCGCATAAATTTTTTTTCATTGAAAAATAAGCCTTTAAATAGGTTAAAGTCAAAAAACAAAAATCCTAGAAACATTAGGGTAAAATTCAGCCAACATAGAAGAGGACTGAAAGGCCTAATTTTCTATGTTTCCTAAACTAAATTGGATTAATTAATTCTTTTATTTTAGAATATGAATTAATTAATTTTACAACCAAAATAATAAAATTATAACTTTCCTAAAGTAATTTTTCCAGCAAATAAATAAATAAAAATCAAAATTAAAGACTATTTTATAAAAGAAAAGTCAAGGTTTAAATTAGGAAACTAGTTGAGTAGTTTTATAACTAAGCTGTCTTTGTCTAATCACCAGCTAATTTAGGCTCCAAATCAGCTCTAATATGTCATGTAGGATTCCAAATAGGATTAATATTGATTCCCATATGCTGTCCTTGATTGGAATAAGTCAAACTTGCTTCATCAACAAAAGAAGTCAAAATCAGCGCCAAATTGATGATTTTCAGCCAACATGAAGCTTCATGTGCAAATGTTGGATTTGAATGCTTTTGCTTCCATCTTAGCATGATTTGATGGTCCCTTGGAGTACTCGATCATGTTCATAAACCAATAAATTCATTCCTTACTATCCAAAGTCCATAGAAACACCAAAATAGCTTGCTAGGTCTATTTCCGCCTTTATAACTTAGATGCATAAGATGGGCTTTCGATTTTCGAGTATTGTCATGCCCTCTTGTGTTTAAATCACACCTTCTATGAAGCTAACCTGGTTTTCCTTGAATTTCTTATCTTGTGCCTTCATGATTGGCCCCGTCGTCATTTATACAAGATCAGCACTCTAATAGGTAGTCGGTTGTACAGGTACGGATGGATTCTCATCATTCTCCTCCTTTTGAAAAGGATTTGTCCTCAAATCACAGTCATCACCTACAGCAAATGGAGATAAATCAGCAATATTAAATGTAGCACTCACATTAGACTCACCTGGTAAGTCAAGTTTGTAGACATTTTCATTGATCCTCTCTAAGACTTGCAAAGGTCCATCCCTTCGAGGCATAAGCTTTAACTTTCGTTGCTCCGGGAACCTCTCATTTCTTAAGTGCAACTAAACCCAATCTCCAGGTTCAAATGCAACCTTTATTCGGCCTTGATTAGCATTCTTGGCATATTACTCCATTCTTTTCTCAATGTTTGCTTTTAGTATTCTCATGAATCTACTTAACAAATTCAACTTTTTATTTTCCATCCAGATTAGCACATTCACTTAAAGGTAAGTATGTTAAATCTAATGAAGTCAAAAAGTTAAAACCATAAACAATTTTAAATGGAGTATATTTAGTAGCTGAATGCATAGATCTATTATAAGCAAATTCCACATGTGGCAAATATTCCTCCCATGTTCTTAAATTTCTACTAATTAAAGCCCTTAACAATGCAGACAAAGTCCTATTTACTACTTCAGTTTGTCCATCAGTTTCGGGATGACAAGTAGTTGAAAATAAAAGTTTAGTCCCTAACTTAGCCCATAAAGTTTTCCAAAAGTAACTCAAAAATTTAGCATCCCTATCTGAAACAATAGTCCTAGGCATTCCATATAGTCTTACTATTTCCCTAAAAATAAATTAGCCACATTAGATGCATCATCAGTTTTATTACATGTAATAAAATGTGTCATATTAGAGAACCTCTCAACAACTACAAAAATTGAATTTTTTTCCATTCCTAGACCTAGGTAAACCAAGAGCAAAATCCATTGACAAATCAACCTAAGGATGTGATGGGATTGGCATAGGTAGGTATAATCTATGCGGTTTCAATCTAGATTTGGATTTTCGGCATTTTAAGCATCTCTTACATATTCTTTCCACATCTCTCTTCATATTGGGCTAATAAAGATATTCTTACAGTAAGGATAAATTTTTTACGACTCCAAAATGACCCATTAAACCTTCACCATGACCTTCCCTAACTAGTAATTCCCCAATGCTACAATTAGGTATACAAAGTTGATTTTTCCTAAATAAATATCGCTAAAAAATGTAGAATTTATTATAACCATGCTTAAATTTTTTTTTAAATATTTCACCAAAGTCACTATCATGCTCATAAAGTTCTTTCAATTGTTCAAATGCAAGCAATTTAGCATCTAAGGTAGAAAACAATACATATCTTTGGGATAATGCATCGGTAACCATATTTTTCTTACATTTTTTGTAGCAGATAACATAAATAAAAGTTTCGATGAATTCAATCCATTTCCCATGCCTTTGGTTCATCTTCCATTGGCCTTTAATATGCTTTAGTGATTCATGATCCGTATGAATCACAAATTCCTTCGGCATCAAGTAATGTTGCCATGTCTCCAAAGTTCTTACCGAAGCATATATCTCTTTGTTATAGGTTGGATAGTTTAGTACAGCTCCATGTAACTTCTCACTAAAGCATGCTATGAGCCTTCCTTCTTGCATCAAAAAAGCTCCAATACCTACACTCAAAGCATCACATTCAATTTCAAAAGTTTTAAAAAAAATTGGCAAAATTAATAAAAGCGCATTAGTTAATTTTTCTTTCAACAAATTAAAAGACTTCTCTTGTGCTTCCCCTATTTGAATCCAACATTCTTCTTGACAACTTCGGTTAATGGTGCTGCAATGGTGCAAAAATCCTTAATAAATCTTCATTAGAAGGTAGCCAAACCATGAAAACTCCTTACTTGGGTAATTGATGTAGGTTTCGGCCACTCTTGTATGGCTTTAACCTTGGATTGGTCAACTTTAATTTCTGCAGCACTTACAACAAATTCTAGAAAAACAAGTTCATCTTGACAAAAATTACACTTTTTCATGTTAGCAAATAACCTTTCCTTCCTAAGTATTTTTAAAACTAACCTAAGATATTCTACATGTTCATCAAGATTTCGTCTATGCACTAGAATATCATCAAAATATACTACCATAAATTTTCCAATGAATGGACGCATGACATGATTCATTAACCTCATAAAAGTGCTAGGTGCATTAGTTAAACCAAAAGGCATTACTAACCATTCATACAATCCATATTTAGTCTTAAATGTGGTTTTCCATTCATCCCACTCTTTCATTCTAATTTGATGATACCCACTCCTAAATCAATTTAAGAGAACATGCATGCACCATATAATTTATCAAGCATATCATCTAATCTAGGAATAGGATGTCTATACTTAATTGTTATATTATTTATGACCCTGCATTCTACACACATGCACTATGATCCATCTTTCTTAGGTATTAATAAAACAAGGACAGCACATGGATTCATGCTTTCACGAATATAACATTTTTCAAGCAATTCACTTACCTAGCTTTGTAGCTCTTTTGTCTCCCCGGGATTGCTTTTATATGCAAGCCTATTAGGAATTGCAGTTCCAGGACTAAAATTAATTTAATGTTTAATCCCTCAAATAGGTGATAAACCACTTAGAATCTCCTCTGGAAAGACATCTGCAAATTCCTGTAAAAGAGAAGTAATATAACTTAGTAATTCAAGCTTTTCAAAGTTAGCTTGATGATTTAAATAAGCATTTATAAATTATGACAGGTAATGGTTTATTACTCAAAAATGCCACCAAGGCTAAGATAAATTTTCTTTTTCTTTTTTTCCTTTCTTTTTCTTTTCCACTTTCGGATTTCACTTTCTTTCTCATGCTTTCAGCTTTTACATTTTTTTTCTCCCTCTCAGCTTCCTCACTCTTTTTCCCCTTAGTCTCGGGTTTAGAATACTTACCTTGATGTGAATGTTCGATCTTGCCCTCTTGGATAGGTGGTGAAGCCGTGGGTGCTATGCTTGACTTCTCATTGAGCCGTTCGGCCTCCCTCCTTTGTTGTATTTGTAATTGGACTCTAAAAACCTCTTTTGAAGTTAATGGCTCAAGTTTAATCTTCTTACCTTTGAATCGAAATACCATGGAATTCTCTCGATCATAATGTGTGGTGTCTTTATCAAATTGTTATGGCCTTCCCAATAAAATAAGACCAGCATGCATAGGCACAACATCATTAAATACAACATCCACATATTTATCAATGCTAAACTTTACCTTGTTTGTTTATTTACTTTCATTTCACCACTATCATTAAGCCATTATAATCGATAAGGTTCAGAATGTTTAATGGTTGTTAGTCCTAATTTCTCAACCACCACATTACTAATTATATTAGCACAACTTTCAATCAATTCTCATACTACAAATATTACTTTAAATTTCACATTGAGTATGTAAGATATTTTCTCTTTGGATTTTATGCTCATCTTTGTACATGGTCAGGACCCTCCTTACCATAGAACTCAATTCGGCCTTTGAAGCTTTGAGAGTCTCGGCTTCTTCTTGTTTTTCATCCTCAATTGTTTCATCTACAAATACAGTTTCAGCTTTAGATCCCTCACTTTCGGACTCCAACTCTCCATTGCCTTTTAGCACCATAATTCTTCTATTTAGGTATTGGTTGGCAATATGTCCTCAACCCTGGCACTTAAAACAAATAATGTCATGAGTACTTGAAGGTTTAGGATAAGATTTAGCTTCCAACTTTGGTGCTTGAGTTGAATCCAGCCTTGTATCCCTCTTTGGTCGATTGAAGCTCTTTCCTTCTAGCTTTGTTTTTTTTTTTTAATCAAAGGTGATACGAACCTAGGACGACCTGCTTTTAAACCCGTATTATATTAGCCCCGGATCTAATTATATTCAAGTTCTAATGGTCACCTTGACCCCTAACCAACCTGTGATTAGAAACCTTGGTATATAATGAAGATGCCACAATAGGTGATGGAAGGCCTATTGATAAGTCAAACTAAAACACTCATTCACTAATGGTATTTTAGGTGTTCAAAAGAATAAAGAGAATTCAATCTCACAAATAATTTTCTGTATAAAATTCAAGCTTAATTTCTCATTGAAAATAAGCCTTTAAATAGGCTAAGATTACAAAGCAAAAACCCTAAAACAATTAATTCAAAATCAGACTCAAAGTGTGGAGAAAAAGAAAGTAGAGAAAAGGAAAGTAGAGAAAAGGAAAGTGCCTAATTTTTCCTAGTTTTCTAAACTAATTTGGATTAATTAATTCCTTTATTTTGAATTAGAAATTAATTAATTTACAATTCAAATACTAAAATAATAACTTTCATAAACTTATTTTTCCAGTAAATAAATAAATAAAAATCAAAATAAAAGACTAATTTCCTAAAACAAAAAGTCAAAATCAAATTAGGAAACTAAAATACTAGTTTTTTGGCTAAGTGGACTTTGACAAATTTTTGACCAATTTGAGCTCCAAATCAGCTTCAATATGCTTTGTAGGATGCCAAATAAGCTGAATATGAAGCCCCACATGTTGCCCATGCTTGGAAGAGGAAGAAAAAGCCAACTCAGGAAAATACAATAAAGCCAGCACAAAATACAGTAAAAAACAGGCCAAATTTGAAGCTGTCCGTACAACCCCTTTTTGAATGCCTTTGAAGCTGCCTTGACTTGATTCCATATCCTCTTAGACATATGTACTGATTCCATAAAGAGTTGGAACCATTTCATGCTGTCCGTTGTCCATATTTGCACCAAAATTTCTACCTGGGTCCATATCGGCTTCCACCACTTGGATGCTTAGAATAAGTTTTGTATCTTCAAGTATGGATAAGCTCTATTAAGAATTGATTACTCCCTGTATAAATACTCCTAGGTTGTCCTTAAATCTCTTAATTTGAGCTCTTGTGATTGGCCTGGTCTTCATCCGTGTCGGGTTAGCACCTCAGCGGGTTATCGGTTGAGCGGGCTTGGGCAGAATCACATCAAAAGGCGGGATTGCTTCTCCAAACACTTGAATTAGTTCTTCCACTATTGGAAGCTCCTCCAAACTGTGAGTTTGTACCCCTCCTCTTAAATTGGTTCTCAATTTTGATGGCCACATGAAGCATCTCTTCCAATTCCATATATTATTGTAACTCCACTTGGTTGGCTATTTTTCGATTTAAGCCTCCTAAAAATCTTGCCATGTTTGCCTCACGGTCCTCATTCATGCCCAACGTCATCATGAGCATCTCCATTTCCTTGTAATAGTCATCCACGGTCCTATATCCTTGTGATAATGATTGAAGCCTTTGATGCAACAGCCTATGGTAATGAGACAGCACAAATCTCTTCCTCATTGCTCCTTTCATTTGTTTCCAAGTGGTAATTAATTCATCACCAACTCTCTTTCTGGTACCTTCCTTATTATTCCACCATTGGAGTGCATAATGTCCAAATTCCAAAGTGGCCAATTTAACCTTCTTTGCTTCGGAATAGTTGTGGCAATTAAATATGATCTCCATACGGTCCTTCTATTCTAGGTAAGCCTCTGGATCACTCTTTCCCATAAAAGGTGGTATATTGACCTTAATGTTTCCAAGATCATCACCTTCCTTGCGGGCTTGCCTCCCACGGTTTTGTCTTCCTTGAGTGCAAAAATATCTTCGAACTCCTCCTCGAGGTTATCTCCATAATTATCTCCTTCAAAGTCCTCTCTAAAATGTCCATGGCCTCCTCGCCCTCAACCTCCTTGGTGTTCATGTCTTGGATTCAGCACACCTTGGGAATTGTCAATTTTGTCCATTCTTTGATCTAAGTGATCAAAGTGAGCATTCATCATTTGAAGTTGTTCCAAAACCGCCATCATGTCGATAGGTTCACCTTCAAGTCCCGTTGCTTTTGATTTGCCTTAGTATTCCACGGATTCCTCTTCAAGATTTCTTAGTAAACCATCCCCTCTTCTCATTCTTAGATCTATTATGTTAGCAAAAACCCTCATAAATTCACTCCCTCACATGTTTCACTCAAACAAGGTCTCGACACTCGTGTTTACACACTAGTTTCGAATTTTAACCCTTTTTTAAGCTCACACTCTCTTGCATTTTTCCACTCAAAGAATTATTTCAAAGTTCTATTCAAATATACTCAAAACAGCAATTAGATCATAAGTATGCTCTAATTAAACTTATCAACAAAATAACAACTAAAACAAGCAAATACCGGTGAATTGATAAAACTTAGTCTTGGCCTTACTAACCAAAACAAAGGTAAATCAACAAGTATCTTGAAGAATTTAATTAAGTAGTAGACCATAATATCAAGAAGCCAATGATTCAAGGATAAAATTTAGAAAAGAGATTCAAACAACAAATAAGAAACAATTTGAACAAAATATGGAAAACATTTTGGTTGTAGTTCTTGTAATTTAAGTCTTTGTCTTAAATCCTTTAACCAATTTTAATCCAAACAATTTTAGCAATCAAAATTCAAATATCCGACAACCAAATATTGAATAAATAATCAGCAACTCAACAATTACAATTGTGTTTCCTGAAAACAAACAATCCCCAATAACAATCTACCAAAACCAACCTTTGCGCATAATTATTATTATTATTATTATTTTTTTACCTTTGGCTTTTCTTTCTTTTATTTATTTATTATTTTTCATCACTCATAGAATTATATCAACACAATCTCCAATAACAAGAATCACTACAAACCACGCCCCAAAAGCCAACAAATTGACAAAAATCCGAACTAACTTCCAAGCTAAAAACAAATTGAAAAAATTTAGGTTTATGCAATATGTTCTCAAAATTCCTGTTTTTTTTTTTTTTTTTTTGAATATATGATGAAACTAATTAAGATTAAAGAGCAAATAAAAATCAACAATAAACCAAATTACTAAGAACTAATATGCAAAATAACTAACAAACTAGAAAGCAAAAATTTGGATAAAACAAGGAAACAAATTCGGCTATGAAGAAACTTTTGTTTTTTTTAATATGTAGAGCATGGATAGATAGGAAACAACCTTAACCTAATCTTAAAATTGTAGAATAACTCAAAAAAAAAAAAATAAAGCAAATAAGATAGATCAAACCTAAACAAAATTAATCTCTAACACTAAATGATATGAACCTAGGTTGACTTGCTCCTGAACCAGTATTATATTAGCCCGGATCACAATTAAGTTCAGGTTCTAATGGTCACCTTAACCCCTAATTAACTTGTGATTAGAAACCTTGGTATATGATGAAGACATCACAATAGGTGATGGATGTTCTATTGATAAGTCAAACTAAAACACTAGATCTCTATTCGATGTTTTAAGTGTTCAAAGAGAACAAAGAGAATTCTTCTCATAAATAATTTTTGAATAATAATCTAAGATGCTTTTTCATTGAAAAATAAGCCTTTAAATAGGCTAAATTCAAAAAACAAAAATCCTAGAAACATTAGGGTAAAATTCGACCAATATAGAATAGGATTAGGAAAGGCCGAATTTTCTATGTTTTCTAAACTAAGTTGGATTAATTAATTCCTTTATTTTAGAATAGGAATTAATTAATTTTACAAACCAAAATAATAAAATTATAAATTTTCTAAATTAATTTTTCCAACAAATAAATAAATAAAAACCAAAATTAAAGACTATTTCCTAAAACAAAAAGTTAAGGTTCAAATTAAGAAACTAGTTGACTAGTTTTACAACTAAGCTGTCTTTGTCTAATCACCAGCTAGTTTAGGCTCCAAATCAGCTCCAATATGTCATCTAGAATGCCAAATAGGATTAATATTGATTCCCATATGTTGCCCTTGATTGGAATAAGTCAAACTTGCTTAATCAACAAAAGAAGTCAAAACCAGCGCCAAATTGATGATTTTCGGCCAACATGAAGCTTCATGTGCAAATGTTGGATTTGAATGCTCTTTCTTCCATATTTTCATGATTTTATGGTCCTTTGGAGTTCTCAATTGCATTCATAAACTAACAAATTCATTCCTTGCAGCCGGAGTCCATAGAAGCACCAAAACAGCTTGTCGGATGCATTTCTGCCTTCATAACTTGGATGCATAAGTCGGGCTTTGGATCTTCAAGTATTATTATGCCCTCTTGAGTTTGAATCACACCTTGTATAAAGCTAACTAAGTTGTCCTTGAATCTCTTAGCTTGTGCCCTCGTGATTGACCCCGTCTTCATTTGTACAGGATTAGTACCACAGCGGGTAGTTGGTTTTACAGGTCCAGGCGGATTCTCATCATAACCCCTTTGTAGGCAGTCAATATCAATATTGCTTGGAGTTTCTAGGGACAACTTAAGCTCAACTAGATAGGTGTTTGGATTGTAAATGGAAGTGAAGACACCAATGATACGAACCTAGGACAACTTGCTCCTAAACCCCGTATTATATTAGCCCCGATCTAATTATGTTCAAGTTCTAATGGTCACCTTAACCCCTAACCAACCTCTAATTGGAAACTTTTTGGTATATAATTAAGACGTCACAATAGGTGATGGAAGGCCTATTGATAAATTAAACTAAAACACTCATTCATTAATGGTGTTTTAGGTGTTCAAAAGAACAAAGAGAATTCAATTTCACAAATAATTTTCTAAATATTATTGATGGTGTATTCTTTCTAAAAAATAAGCCCTTTTATAGGTTAAGAGAAAACAAAATAAAACCCTAAAACAAAAATGAAAAACCGGCCATGCAATGAAGAATCCTAATATGGCCGAAAGTCTCTTCCTTTCCTAATCTAATTTGGATTAATTAAGTCCTTTATTTTGAATTAGAAATTAATTAATTTACAATGAAAATAATAAAATAATAACTTTATAAACTTATTTGTCCAGAAAATAAATAAATAAATAAATAAGTAATGGTAATTTCCTAAAATAAAAAGTAGAATCAAATTAGGAAACTAAAATACTAGCTTTTTGACTAAGTTGACTTTGACCAATTTTTGACCAATTTGAGCTCCAAATCAGCTTCAATATGCTTTTTAGGATGCCAAATAAGCTTATTATGGAGTCCGACACGTTGCCCTTGCTTGGAAGAAAAAGAAAAATCCAACTCAGCAAAATACAGTAAAGGCAACAAGTAATACAACAATTTTCGGCCAAATTTTTAAGCTGTCCGTACAAGTTGATTTTAGCTCTTCATTGACTTATTTCCATGACCTCTTAGTGATATTTATTGAATTCATAAAGAGTTGGAACCATTTCTTGCTGCTCGGACTCCATAAATGCACCAAACCGCTACCCGGGTCCGTAACGGCTTCCACCACTTGTATGCCAAAAACAGGTCTTGGATCTTTAGGTATGGACAAGTGCTCTTGAGAATGAATTACCCTTAGATAAAAGCATCAAAGTTGTCTCTAAACCTCTTAGCTTGAGCCCTAGTGATCGGACCGGTCTTCATCCGTATTGGGCCAGCAATTCAGTGGGTTATCAGTTGTACGGGCACGGACGGATTCGCATCAACCAGGGTCTTCCTTACCCTTCTTTGACCACTAGAGTCAAAATTGAAAGTGGAGGCTAAGTTAATATGATGGGGATCTATGGCTTTCAATTTTTCTAATATTGTTGAAGCATAGCCTTTTTTAGCCCCTATATTCCTTTTGTGCCCTTATATTCCTTTTAAGCCCTTATATTCTCATCTACAAACTCTTGATTTGAGGCTATTCGAACCACATGCTTAAGGGAATAAGAATTTGCATCTATATGCTCAAAGATGTCAAAGAGTTTATTAAATGATTCGACCATTTTAATATTTAAAATGCCGAACAAAGTAACTTAGAGAATTATCTAAAGACTAAAGTGGAGAATGTGAAACATAACAAATTGAAATGGTTCAAAATAAGTTTAAGATTAAAAAGTGAAACTTACTTGATTTGAAGACAAGCACAATGAATAGGGATCAAAGCTTTGAATAAAATGAGTCGTTCATAGGCGAAAAACCAAATTAAAACAACCCCAATTGCTTTAGCAAGATCAAATATCTCAGATTTGAAGAATGTGCAAAAACTGCTTGTATATGATTGAAATTTAGCTTAAGGAGAGGAACAACTTTAGAGAGAATTTAGAATAAAGGAAAGAGTGAAAATGGAAAAAGTGAAATGTAAAAGTGAAAGCAGATGAAAATGATATGGGCTTTATAGGCATCTTGAACGGTTTAAATTTCATGTCTAAAAATTAAGATCAATGGCTCATATTGATTTAACAGGAAGCAATGCCTTGTTTCTTGAGTTAGAGATGTGAATCAAACCATTACAATAGCCTAACAAAATTGATAGATGGATTGATGAGTGTTAATCTTTATTTACTCTTTGAATATGAATCGATTCATATTTCATAGACTAAGGGATAGCCAGCTCTATGGGATAAAAATATTTATTAAGACAAAATTGGAAACAACATCATTGGAAAGCTAATAAATCTTAATTGACCTATAGCTTTAAATAGCCAAAAGAGTAAATTAATCCCAGAATAAAGAGTTTAACTATAAATGGTAAAATACCTTATAATGAAAGGAGGATGAGGAATGGAATTGTTGTGAATGAAATAATTTGCGTTTAGTCCTTTAGTACCGAATCACTAAAAAAATTTGGGTTTAATTGTTTAGGGGATCTGGATTTGACCATATGAAGCTACTCAGCCTATACATGCATGCTATCTGATCCACGTATAAGTTGTTTAGCTCATAGTGTATAGATTTTAGAGTTAATATCAAGAATTGTGAGGACAAATGAAGTTAGATATATTGATGCTTGAGTTGAATAAGTGTGCTAAGTTGGAAACCAAGTTAATGAATTATGAAAACAATCATGATATTTTTAGGGATCCCAAATGATCCGAATTAAGATCTAAATATTGCACATCAAATAATTGAATAAGGAAAGGATCCTGATGAATTGATCCTAATAATCAAGATGATTTGAGAAGATGGAAAGTACATTGTCATAACGATACTTTCCTTAAATCGAAAGAACATTAGGATTAAAAGTCTTAAAAACCAAAGATACTTTATAAAAGACATACTCCTACACAAGATCAAATTACATACAATTCTAAGCTTACATTAAGCATAGAATCTTTCAAACACCTAACCAACTTAAGTGTGGGACTATTTTTGGTCAGTACCATAATGGTACCTCAATGGCCTATTTGGCACTTATGATATGACTGGATTGGGATTGAAATTAGAACTTGGATTGAGGTTGAATGAGATAAGAATTGATGTTTGGTGCCAGTTGGATAGGACTACTTATATATATATATATATATAATTATTATTAAATTGAATATAAAGTTATCATATAACTTATTGATTTTTAAATTAAACAAAATGGTTTAAATTAGATAAGTTCAATATAAAAAATAGATAAGCCATCTATCTAATTATTTTTTAACAAAAATTTATCAAATTAATACATAAAATCATTAATATCAATTAGCATTTTACTTATTTATTTTACTTTTGGAAATAAGCATAATTTTATTCATTAAAAGATAGAATTAGAACAATTAGTTTGAAGAATGTGAAGAAGCCACTCAGGGCCTTCGTCAAACCAAAATTCATAAGAATCAAAATTGATAGCATGTTGAGCTAAATGATGAGTAACTCGATTAGTCTCACGACATGCGTATAAAAAAGCTAAAACCTGCATGGTTGGACATCAAAGGTTTAATCTCCTCCATAAGATAAAAGTCACTATCTAAAAAAGGATTAGGATCTTTAAGTAGAGTTATAGCAACTTGCAAATAAGATTTCTTAAATTTTGAGGAATCAAGAGATAAAGAAGATAAAGTTACTGGCCTAGTCATATTGAGAATAATGTTGAGGCAAACACCAAGGCTGATAAGGGCATACCCTCAATTGAGATTGGTGGCTCATCTAGGAACAAGGAATTTGAGGCTGAGAAGGCGATTTCTGAAGCCGTTAAGGAGGTTATCAAAGTTGTGAAGAATGCTAATATCAATTAAGATGCTTTTTATATTCTATATTTATTTAATGAATACTTTGTATAATTTATCATTTATAATGAAATGAATTTAAGGCTTTTTTTTTATTTCAATCTTCCTTAGTCTTTCTTTATCGCCTTAGTTGAAATTAAACATTTTTCATATTTCTATTTTGATTTCAACTAGACATTCACTGGCTAAAGTAAAGTACTAGTGACATTTTCTTTTGTTTGGATCAACTTACACATAGCCTAAATAAAACACTATATGATCTAATATTGGTTGAAGTAACTTATTCTTTCATTAAAAATAATTTCATTCAATTCAAATTTATATTACATTTAGCTTAAATAAAATACATAACATATATATATATATATCTATTTTTTTTTTTTAGCTAATAAAAAAATCATTGAAGTATAAATTTGTCAAGATGAAACACATTCTTTACTCATAGTTTTTCCATTTAACTTCTTAAAAAACCCAAATGTCTTATGATTAATTCTAGAAGATAAACTGTCATATTGGACTATTGTAGTCACTACAATTTTATTTTTCCCAATCTTAGATCCCCAATCAATTGGTTTGTTGTTTTCCAAACATTCTATTTGACTTGTAGTCATCCCAGCATGCAGCCAATTTGTAGCATTTTGGTCCAAGATCAAACAGTCATCATCTCAAAATGTATTTGATTGAAGATATGTTATTTTAATAAGCTAATTGCACCAAAGACAAAAATTAAAAAAAAAAAACAAAAGGGAAAAGTGGACAAAACCTAAAGATAGACAAGACCTTGTTAGCCTTATTAAGCAAAAACCTAGTGGGAAAATCTTAATAAGGACAAAAAAGTACTAGCATACTAGGATAAGAATTTAATGTAAATGTTGATGCTAAAGTAGATAAATATTTAAGTAGATGAATATCTTTTAAGATATTTTGAATTCCAACTACATGAAAACGTTTTTCCTTCCATGCCTTCCAATTTCTAGGTTTCGGCCCGAAGAATTTATTTATAAGGTCCTTCCTAGTTAGGTCCTAATTTACCTAAATTGATCTCCAAAATATTCTAAAATACATTCTGCAATACTAGATTTTCGACATGAAATTGTCTTGGCCTAGCATTTAAACTACAATATTGTGCTACTAGATGTTAATATTTATTGAGATGTATAGTAGCTACCACTCCTTTTCCTTCAGCTTTATCTAGTGCTTGTACCATCAAGGAATTTTTCTACATTTGGAATTGGCCTCTAGTTCATAATGTGGTTTATGAAACCTCTACAAGTACTACTACCTCCATGTCATGTCATGCATAAGAAAGAATGGCATTTTGCTAGTTGGAGTCTGAGTAATTGTTCAATAAGACCATAAGACTCTTGGTAGCTTTGATGCTCCTTTCCTTTAGATTCCTCCAACCTTTTTTTTAATATGTTTAAAATAGTATTATTTATTGCTTCTGCTTGTCCATTCCCTTGTAGATATCTTGGAGTTGAATATTTGACCTAGGTCATCCACTGACCAAAAAAAAAAAAATCTTTAAATTTTGAACTTATGAACAGGTATTCATTATTTGCTATTAAGATCTTTTGCAACCAGGATATATAGATAATATTTTTCCAAATGAATTGAATGGGCTATGTTCCTTTAATGTTAAAGTATGATTCAACCTCCACAAACTTTGAAAAATAATTCAATATTATTACAATGAATCTTATTTGTGCTAGTTTCATGGTTTAAGGTCTTATTATATCCAACTATCATTGCATAAAAGGCCAAGGATTCAAGATAGATGTTAACCCGTTAGATGGTATTTGAGGTGTTGGAGCAGATATTTGACACTAATCATAGCTTTCAAAAGTATCAACCAATAGAATCCATGAAGCATGACTTCCCTTGTAAATGCTTTTTCTCTCAATTGGTTTCCACATTGTCCTTTAGGCATTTATGCTATTATCTTCTTGACTACCTCTTTTCTTAGACATCGCGGTAAAGGTCCTCCATATTAACTCTTGTAGAGATATCTGTCTTTATAGCAAACAATATCTTGTAGATTTCATTCTTTACTTTCTAGCTTCAAACTTGTCATTTGGTTGCTTACCATTGGTGATATATTCTATCTCATTCATGTAGCCTTATTACTTTTAAGTATCAATTGCCATGATTCTTTCTTTGAGTCTTATGCTTTGCTCTCAAAGATGTGCAAATTTTAAAACGCGCAAGTGCACAAGTTTATTGGAATATAGACTATTAAGTAATGAAATTGAATTCATAGGGATTGGTAGAGAATTTAGTCTAAAATCTAATTCAATTACTTTAATATTTTAATTTAAATTAAAATCAATTTGGTGTAAAGAAAAATTGATAAAACTAATGAGAAAAAATAATTAAAACTAGTAGAATTAAGATTAATTCAAGAGATTAAAGTTATTAAGGTTTCTGGATCCACCACTATTCAATTAAAGAATTCTCAAACTATCAATTAATTTCCACAATTAGAGCAATGGCTTGAAATCTATCTATGTCATCTCATGGATATGACAATTCAGTCTAGATTAAATAAATCATAGATGGGTTCTTTTGCCAATCCAAGTAATATACCCAAACATTTAATATATCAAAGTCAATAAAAAGAAAATATTAAATCAAAGGAATATCAACTGACATTAAGAAATAAGGCAGATATCCATTAAACATAATTCTAACAATAACAAATACTTGCTAAAATTGATGAAAGTAATTCATGTTTAACAATGTTTAAAAGAGAACCGTAAATATTGAAGAACTTATGGGGGAATATAAATCAATATTAAGAAAATCCCCAAATCAAATAGGGTATCATCTTTAACCTTGGTACAAGAAAATTAAATAGACATAGAAGATGAGAAAACTATCAAAATCTTGAGGTTGGCCATGAAGAGAAAGAAAATCCTAAATATTCTTTTTATTCTCTGTTTTCTCTCTTTCATTTGCCACATGCTCTTTTCTTTCCAATAGCCTCTGATTGTTGTCGCAAGCAATCTCTCTAAAAAAAATTCTCTACTTGTTGACATTGGCCCCTTTTTCAAAAGTCTTCCATTTTTCGTGTCTTTTCTTCACGTGCTAACCCTCTAAAGGTAATGGTCCTTGGCCTTCTAATCTTTACTTTTTTTTTCCTTTTACCTAATACCAAAACAAAAACAAAAACTCAATAATTAATTTATATTAAATATTATAAATAATTAAAGTAAACATAAATAAAAGGTGGAATACATATAAAATATACACTTAACAAAAGGTATTACATTGGGATTGTTCTCCTTGCTTTCATTAATATTGTTGAAGCAATATTAGCCAATGCATCCGTGTGGCTGTTGTCTTCCCTTGGAAGTTGCTTCAATTTAACTTTATCAAAATTTTTGAAAAAATTCCTTCACTTTCTCCTGGTATGAAGTCATTACTGAATCCTTGGTTAAATATTCCTCGTTCACGTATTTCACCATTAACTGAGAATCATTGAAAATGTTAATCGATTTTGCTTTAAATTGATATGCAATCCAAGTGTAGCTATCAAGGCTCATATTTGGCCTCATTATTGGAAGCTTTAAATGAGAAATGTAAGAAATGCTTTATCGAGTCTCTACTTGGGCCCTTCATCAATATTCCAACATCATTTCCTTTCGAATTGGGTGAGCCATCTACATACAAACTTTTTGTTGGGAGATTTTCTATATTCATTTAATCCTTCCTTGCTCTGTTGAGGCCTTTAATGTAGAGAAATCTACCAATACTTGCAACTTCATTGCTGTCCTTAGTATATATATATTATACCAAACTCTCCCAACTCAATTACATATAAAATGAGGTTTCTCGCTAAGTCTGCTTTGTGTAAAACTGCCTTCAGCTTATAAACAATGACTACCTTGATCATGTGACACTAAAACAATATGTGCCTCTTTTATTCA
Organism: Ziziphus jujuba; assembly: GCF_031755915.1. NCBI lineage: Eukaryota > Viridiplantae > Streptophyta > Magnoliopsida > Rosales > Rhamnaceae > Ziziphus > Ziziphus jujuba. The sequence goes on along the minus strand of NC_083383.1, from coordinate 19,270,902 downwards.
TGAACAATGTCTTCTTTTGATCATCAAGTTGCACTAGGATTTGGTTATATCTGAGAATGCATTTAGGAAGCTCATTATCTCATATCATACTTTTGCATCCACCAACATATCAATTTTTTGAAAGTGAGAAGCTATCTTTAAGATATGCTTTGTTTAAATCTGTAAAATTGATACATACTTTGTTCTTCTCATTCTTCTTCTTCCCCACCACCTCATTTGCAAGCTAATGTGGGTAGTGGACTTCTTGAGTCACATTGTTCTTTTTTTTTTTTTTTTCCCAACTTATCTATTTCATTGTTACCCTTTAGGTGGAAAAAATTTCCTCCCTTTTTGTCTAATAGGTATGTTGGATCCACACCCAATTTGTAGTTGTAACACACTACAAATGGAGCATTCACAAAGAGCTCTTAGAAAATCGATGAGTCTCATCCTTATTTCTTATGTGAGTTTCACCCAAATTTGGATTATTTGTTCAGACCGAGATGAATAAAGAACTGCTTCTTCAATCTGCTCCATGTTTCCATCCTCGATTTCCACTACTAGGATGCTCAGGTTTTGTAATTGCTATTTATCACCATGTGTTTTGCCATTCATTGTCGTCACATAGCAACTTCGAGCAATGATCTGTTCTCCCATTAGTGTTTGAATTCCATCTTTCGTCGAGAATTTGACCTTCTAATGAAAAGTTAATAGTATCGCTTTTATTTCTTCTAAGCCTCCCTAAGTTTACATTGTATGCTAAAGAGGCACATATCACCATCATAATGTAGAAAAAAGTGATGCCATGAGTTATAATAGAACGAATGACTTTTCCCTTCATGGCACTCATCTCACATTGAATCCAACTAAGTTCATGGTTAACGTTGCAATGTTTTTCTCTTCACATCCTAGTTGCATAGAGTCACAAGAAAGATGATATAAGCAAAGCTCCCATTGTCTATAAATATCCTCTTTACTTTGTAATTTGTTGTGTCTAAATTAACCACCAATGCATCATCACGGGGCATATGAGCCCCCCTTTCACCTTCCTTAGTGAATATGATGTTTGGAGTTGGTGCCAAATCTACAATGCTTACTTCTTTTGAAGCTTTCATTGCATGCCTTTTTCTTGCCAACATTGTATTATCACAGCTGGTGAATCTTCCATGAGTCTAAATCACCTTTTGCGATTGTGCATTCTCAGCCACTTGTGTTTAAGTTGTTTCGCTATTATGCAACAATTTTCTTTCTTCCCTGTTATGCAACGATTTTAGGAGTATCCTCTTTTGATCAAATTATATATCTCTTATTTAAGTTGCTTGCAATCTTCCATCAATTGACCCACATTATTATGAAATGCACACATTTAGCCATGTTTCTTCAACCATTTGATAAAGTCCTTATTTTGTAAGTTCTTTGAAGGATCTAAGAGATGACCATCCTTTTTCTCTGCTTGTTTGAAATCTCTTTTTGGTTTTTTCCTTTTTGATTTTTCCTTTCTAAGTATTTCTTCTTTCTTCCTTTCTTCCACTTCGTTCCATCTTCATTGCTTATTCTCTTTCTTGAGGTTTATATATTTCCTAGATTGAGGTAATTAATCAGCCATTATTTGTGGCTGGTTTTTTGCTAGTGAACCATATATATGATTTTCTTTTAATACTCCTTTCCTAAAAATAATAACTGCAATAGACTCTTCGCAGTCAACTATTTCTACATTTTCTTTATTGGATCTTTGTTACATAACTCTTTAATGTTTGTTTTTCATTTGAGTAATTAAGAAAATATTACTGGCTTCCTTCCTCGTTTTGTTGGTAGAAGTAGTTTAGCAAATCATTTCATGAGCTTTTCATAAAAAAATCAATTAATCTTGATGGAAACCAATGGAACTAACTTAAAGTTGCCCCTTTAAACTGGATGGAAACAATTTACACATCATTACCTCTCTTTCATTGTTTGAAATTCTCACTTGAAATATAGCCTATTCAAAAATCATGATATGATCCCTTAGGTTAGTAGTTCCATCGAAGAGCTCAAATTTAGATGTCATAAAATGTGGGCGAGGGTTTTGTGTCGTTTATTCATTCAGTGAAAGGATTCTGAGACAAACTACTAAGTTTTCCTCTATTAAATTGATACTCCTTTTCTTTCTTCACTTTCAATTTTTTAAGTTATTATATGGCACAGATCTTGAGATACTTTGAGAGGTTTAGTCATATATAATCATGATCTCATTGGTTACATTTTTTGTTCATGTGATGTTCTATCATAATAGAATAATCTTTTCTCTTTTTTCATTCCTCTTTTTGCTACATGCACTATCTTCCTTTGGATAAAAAAAACTCTCCAAAGATCGATCTGATACTCTCATGGTCTTAATTTTCTATATTTACTATGATCATTTAAATTGTCATTTTTTTTAGAGATCTCCTTTCTTCTTGGATAGTCATATTCTACACATCCTAATTCTGACCATCTAGTATCTAATCTTGTCTATAATTATCTATAATTATCCAAATATGGAGTGGTTAGACCATTATTAATTAATGGTCTATTTGAGGTTTTGAACATTAGGATTTCACACATCATTTCTTGCGATCCTAGATACTAAGAGAGCACCTAGTGATATGAACGTAGTTTGACTCGTGCCTAAACCCATATTAATTAGTCCGGATCTCAATTAAGTTCAAGTTCTTATAGGAAAACCTTAACCCCTAACCAACCTGTGATTAAAATTCTTGGTATAATGAAGACGCCACAATAGGTTATGCAAGTCCTATTGATAAGTCAAAACTAAAACACTCACTCTCTAATGGTGTTTTAGGTGTTCAAAGAGAATAAAGAGAATTCTATCTCACAATTAATTTTCTGAATATTATTAAAGGTTTATTCTTCCTAAAAAATAAGCCTTTAAATAGGTTGAAGTCACTAAGCAATAAACCCTAGAAACTTAGGTTAAAACTGGCCACCAAAGAGAAAAGGAAACATGTTGGCCAATTCTCACACTATTTTCCTAAACTAATTTGTATCAATTAATTCCTTTATTTGGACTTAGGAATTAATTAATTTACAATGAAAATAATACGATAATACCTTTCCTAAGTTGATTTTTCTAGAAAAAAAAATAAATAAAACCAAATAAAAGACTAATTTCCTAAAACAAAAAGTCAAAATCAAATTAGGAAACTATTTGACTATCTTTCTAACTAAGCTATTTTTTACCAATCTTTGACCAATTTAAGCTCTAAATCAGCTTCCATATGCCTTGTAGGATGGCAAATAAGATTATTGTTGAGTTCCACATATTTTCCTTGATTGGAACAAAGAGAAAATGTCAACTCATCAAAATACAATAAAGCTAGCAGATAATACAACAAAACCAGTTATGTCTTCCTCCTATGCACACAAATCCATTTTAGATGCTTTTGATTATGCCTTGACTTGATTCCATGACCTCTTAGTGATATTCATTGAATCCATAAAGTGTTAGATCCATTCCTTGCTGGCCGAAGTCCATATTTGCACTAAACAGCTACCCGAGTCTGTATCTGTCTCCACCACTTAGATGTTTAAAACAGGTTTTGTATCTTCGGGTATTGACAAGCCCTTTTGAGAATTAATTACTCCCTGTATAAAGGCAGCCAGGTTATCCTTAAATCTCTTTTCTTGAGCTCTAGCGATTGGTTTGGTCTTTATCTGTATCGGATCAGCACCCCAGCGGATTATCGGTTGTGCGGGTTCCGGCGAATTCTCATCATTCCCCTCCTCTTGAAAAGGATTTGCCCTCAAATCAAAGTCATCACCAGCAGAAAAAGGAGATAAGTCAGCAACATTAAATGTGACACTAACATTATACTCACCTAACAAATCAAGTTTATAAGCATTGTCATTTATCCGCTTCAAAACTTGAAAAGGTCCATCTCCACGCGACATAAGTTTGGACTTCCTTTGTTCGGAAACCTCTCCTTTCTTAGGTGAAACCAAACCCAATCTCTAGGTTCAAAGACAACTTTTTTTCGACCTTGATTAGCACTCCTTGCATATTGCTCGGTCCTCCTCTCAATATTTTCCTTTGTCTTTTCATGAATCTGTTTCACAAAATCAACTTTTTATTTTCCATCGAGATTAGCACTTTCAATTAAAGGTAAAAGTGTTAAATCTAATGAAGTCAAAGGATTAAAACCATAAACAATCTCAAATGGTGTATATTTAGTGGCTGAATGCAAAGACCTATTATAAGCAATTCAACATGTGGCAAACATTCCTCCCATGTTCTTAAATTTCTACTAATTAAAGTCCGTAACAATGCAGATAAAGTTTTATTTACTACCTTAGTTTGTCCATCAGTTTGTGAATGACAATTAGCTGAAAATAAAATTTTAGTTCCTAACTTAGCCCTCAAAGTTTTCCAAAAATAACTTAAGAACTTAGCATCCCTATCCGAAACAATTGTTCTAGGCATACCATGCAATCTTACAATTTTTTTAAAGAATAAGTTAGCAATATTAGATGTATCATCAGTTTTATTACATGCAAGAAAATGTGCCATCTTAGAAAATCTATCCACATCAACAAAAATTTAATCCTTACCTGTCCTTGACCTAAGTAAACTAAGAATAAAATCCATAGACAAATCCACCCAAGGAAAGGAAGGAATCGGCAATGGGAGGTACAAACTGTGCGGCTTCAACTTGGACTTGGATTTTCGGCACTTCAAGCATCTTTCATATATTCTCTTCATATCTATCCTCTTGTTAGGCTAATAAAAGTGTTCTTGCAGCAAGGATAAAGTTTTTAAAAGACCAAAATGACCCATTAAACCACCCCCATGACCTTCCCAAACTAGTAACTCCCTAATGCTATAATTAGGCACCCAAAGTTTGTTTTCCCTAAACAAATACCCCTTAAAGATGTAAAATTTATTAAAATCATGCTTTGTACAGGTCATAGATATTTCTTTAAAGTCACTATCATGCTTATAAAGTTCTTTTAATTGTTCATATCCAAGCAATCTAGCATCTAAGGTAGAAAATAATACATACCTTTGGGATAATGCATCGACGACCACATTTTACTTACCTTTTTTGTAGCAGATGACATAAGGAAAAGTTTCAATGAACTCAATCCACTTAGCATGCCTTCGATTGAGCTTTCTTGGACCTTTAATGTGCTTCAAAGATTTATGATCCTTATGAATCACAAATTCCTTCGGCATTAGGTAATGCTACCACGTTTCCAAAGCTCTCACCAAAGTATACATCTCTTTATCATATGTCAGGTAGTTTAGTGCAGCTCCATCCAATTTCTCACTAAAGTAGGCTATGGGCCTTCCTTCTTGCATTAAAATAGCTTCAATACCTACATCCGAAGTGTTACACTCAATTTCAAAAGTCTTAGAAAAATTTGGCAAAACTAGTAAAGGTGCATTGGCTAATTTTTCTTTTAACATATTATAAGATTTATCTTGTACTTCCCCCCATTTGAAGCCAATTCTTCTTTAGAACTTCGGTCAAAGGTGCTATGATGGTGCTAAAATCCTTGAAAAATCTTCAATAAAAACTAGCCAAACCATGAAAACTTCTCACTTAGATAATGGAGATCTAGGTTTCGGCCACTCTTGGATTGCTTTCACCTTGGATTGATTAACTTTAATCCCTGTAGCATTTACAATAAATCCTAGAAAAACAGGTTAACTTTTACAAAAATCACACTTTTTCAAGATATCAAACAACCTTTCCTTCTTAATAATATTTAGAACTTGCCTAAGATATTCTACATGCTCATTTATATGCCTACTATATACAAAAATATCATTAAAATAAACAACCACAAATTTTCCAATGAATGGTGCTTGGCATGATTCGTTAATCTCATGAAAGTGCTTAGTGTATTAGTTAAACCAAAAGGTATCACTAACCATTCATACAATCCGTACTTAGTCTTAACTGCAGTTTTCCATTAATCCCCCTCTTTCATTATAATTTGATGATATCCACTCCTAAGAGCAATTTTGTAAACATACATGCACCATGCAATTCATCTAACATGCAATTAATGGTAATATTATTTATAGCACTACAATCTACAAGCATGCACTATGACTATGAACCATCTTTTTTAGGAACTACTAAAACTTGAACAGTACATGGACTCATACTTTCCTTAATGTATCCTTTATCAAGCAACTCACTTACCTGCCTTTGTAGCTCCTTTATCTTCTCGAGATTACTTCTATATGTGGGCCTATTTGGAATTGTAGCTTTTGGCACCAAATCAATTTGATGCTTAATCCCTTGGATAGGTGGTAATCCATTAGAAATTTCCTCTAGGAAGACATCATTAAATTCCTACAAAAGAGAATAAATAGAACTTGGCAATTCAAGTTCTTTGGAATTAGCTTAATCATTTAAAATACATCTTTATAAATCATGACCAACAATGGTTTCTTCCCCAAGATGGCTTTATTAACATCACCAAAAGTAAGATAATTTTTTTTTCTTCTCTTTTCTCTCTTTTTCTTTCTCACTCACGGGTTCACTCTCATTCTCGGGTTTCTCACCATTTCTCTCGGTTTTGTCCTCTCTCTCCCCTTCTCGGCCTTCTCTCTTTCTTTACCCTCAATCTTGAGTTTAGGACATTTACTTGGTTGGTCTTGCTTGGCTTTGACTCCTTGGATTGATGTTATGACCGTGGGTGCCACATTAGTTCTTTGCTTGAGCCTTTCCTCCTCCCTCCTTTGTTGTATTTGAAGTTGGTCTCTAAATACCTCTTTGGGAGTCAATGGTTCTATCTTGACCTTTTTACCTTTAAATCTAAAAATAATAGCATTCTCTCGGCTATAATGTATAGTGTCTTTATCAAATTGTCATGGTTTACCTAATAGAATATGATCCGCATACATGGGAACAACATCACACAATACAACATCCACATATTTATCAATGCTGAATTTTACTTTGGCTTGTTTATTAACTTTCATCTTACCACTATCATTAAGCCATTGTAATCTATATGGTTCTAGATGATTAATTATTGCTAAGCCTAATTTATCAACCACAACATTACTAATTACATTAGCATAACTTCCACTATCAATTATCATGCGACAAATCTTACCTTGGATTTCACCATGAGTGTGGAAGATGTTCTCTCTTTGAAGTTGCTCCTCATCTTTGTACATGGTCAAAACTTTTCTACTCAGCAAACTCAATTCAGCCATAGATGCCTTAAGTGTTTTGGATTCTTCAAGTTCTTCATCTCCCACTTCCTCACCATCAATTTCGGTTTCAGCATCACTTTCTTCACTTTTAGATTCTGATTCACCATTACCTTTCAACACCATGATTCTCCTATTCAGGCATTGGCTAGCGATGTGTCCCCATCCCTAGCACTTAAAACACACAATATCATATGTTCTAGAAGATTTAGGATCAAGTTACCTTCATTCTTTGGTGCTTGGACATATTCGGCTTTAGACTCCTTTTTTGGCTGATCAGTGCTTTCCTCACCTAGTTTCGGTTTTGACTTGTAATCATATGTGGGATTGCTTCTCCAAGCACTTGGATTTGACCTCCCGATGTTGGATACTCCTCCAAGCCATGTACTTGTGCCCCTCCTCTTAAATTGATTCTCAAGTTTGGTAGCCACATGCAACATCTCTTCCAATTCCATATATTATTGTAATTCCAAGTTATTGGCTATCTTTCAATTCAATCCACCTAGAAACCGTGCCATGTTGCATCTCTTTCTTCATTCATGCTCAATCTCATTATGAGCATCTCTATCTCCTTGTAATAATCCTCCACGGACCTAATACCTTGTGATAATGATTGGAGTCTTTGATGCAGCAATCTATGGTAATGAGCCGGTACAAATTGCTTCCTCATGGCTTGATGCGAATCCGTCCGTGCCCGCACAACCGATAACCCACTCGGTTGCTAACCCGATATGAATGAAGACCGGGCCGATCACCAGAGCTCAAGTCAAGAGGTTTACAGACAACCTTGTTGCCTTTATCTAGGGAGTAATTCATTCTTAAGAGGGCTTGTCCATACTTGAAGATCCAAGACCTGTTTTGGGCATACAAGTGGTAGAAGCCGATACGGACCTGTGTAGTAGTTTTGGTGCATTTATGGAATCCTGGTAGCAAGAAATGGTTCCAACTCTTTATGGATTCAATAAATATCACTAAGAGGTCATAGAAACAAGTCAAGGCATAAGTAAAACCAACTTGCACAGATAGCTTCAAAATTTGGCCGAAAATCGTTGTATTGCTTTACTGTATTTTACTAAGTTGGCTTTTTTTCTTTCCTCCAAGCAAGGGCAAGGTGTGGGACTCCATAATAATCCTATTTGGCATCCTACAAAGCATATAGAAGCTGCTTTGGAGCTCAAATTGGTCAAAGATTGGTTAAAGTCAACTTAGTCAAAAAGCTAGTATTTTAGTTTCCTAATTTGATTCTACTTGTTGTTTTAGGAAATTACCATTAATTTTATTTATTTATTTATTTCTAGACAAATAAGTTTAGGAAAGTTATTATTTTATTATTTTCATTGTAAATTAATTAATTCCTAATTCAAAATAAAAGAATTAATTAATCCAAATTAAATTAGGAAAGGAGGAGACTTTCGACCATATTAGGATTCTTCATTGCATGGCTAGTTTTTCCTTTTTGTTTTAGGGTTTTATTTTGTTTTCTCTTAGCCTATAAAAGGGCTTGTTTTTTAGGAAGAACACACCATTAATAATATTTAGAATTTATTTTGTGAGATTGAATTTCTCTTTGTTCTTTTGAACACCTAAAACACCATTAGTGAGTTAGTGTTTTAGTTTGACTTATCAATAGGAATTCCATCACCTATTGTGGCATCTTCGATATACTAAGGTTTCTAATCACAGATTGGTTAGGGGTTAAGGTGATCATTAGAACTTGAACATAATTAGATCTGGGCTAATATAATACAGGTTTAGGCGCAGGTCGTCCTAGATTCGTATCATTTGGTATCAGAGCCGATTTTGTTCAAATTTAATCTATCTTTATTTGCTTTATTTTGTTTTTTGTTAATATGCAAGTTTAGCATTAGGTTAAGGTTGCTTCTATCATCATACACATTCTACATCTTAAAAAAAAAAAAAAAAATTCATTCCTAGTTAAATTAGGATATCCTAGTTTTACCATATTTTTGTTTCCTAGTTTGTTGGTTGTCTTTTATTATTGTTCTTGTTAATTTTGGTTTTTGTTGATTTTTTTTTTTTTTTTGCTGTTTAGTCTTAAATATTTTCATTCATATATTCAAAAAAAAAAAAAAAGCCAAACATATATATATATATATATATAACTGCACAATTTGTATTTTGTTTGGGAGGTCACAGGTTTGGTGATTGTTTGGTGTTGATTCTTGCTACTTCAGTTGTCTTATGATCTGTGGGTTAAAAAAAAAAAAAAAAACTGCACATTTTTATTCTTGTTGTTGAAGGCCACGGGTTTGGTGAGTTTTTGATGTTGGAATTGCAAATTCGTTGCTAATTTTTGTTACTGAAGTTGTGTTTGATATTTAGTGAAAAGAAGAAGAAGAAGAAAAGCCGAATAAAAAAAAAAATTGGGTTTTTGTTGAATTTGTTGCTGGAAATTTCTTGGAGCTGCTGTTTGTTGATTATTTATTCAATATTTGGAGTTGCTGGAGAATTATTTATGTTGTTGGATATTTGGATTTTGGGTGCTTAAATTATTTGTATTAAAATTAGTTAAAGGAATTGATACAAAACTAGAATTACAAGAACAACAACCAACACTACTCTTTAATTTTGTTCAAATTAATTCTTGTTTGAGTTTGAATTTCTTTCTCTAAAATTTCATTTTTGGATTTTTAATTTCTTACCAGCTAGTCCAGTTCTTATTAATTCCAAAAGTTTCTATTATTTTGCCTTATTTTCCCTAGAAAAGACGAAAACTAGATTTCGCCAATTCATTCGGTATTGCTTGCTTTCGCTACTGTTTTGTTGATAAGTTAAATTAAAACATACTTGTAATCTAATTGCTGTTTTATTGGTGTTTTAATTAGAACCTTGAGATAATTCATTAAGTGGAAAAAGGCAAGAGTATGTTAGCTTAAAAGGTGGCAAAAGCTGAAACTAGTGTGAAAACATGAGTGTCGAGACCTTGATTGAGTGAAACACATGAGGGAGTGATTTTTGGTGAGAATTTATTTTATTTTTGTATTATTCATACTAACATGGCAGATTTAAGGGTGAGAAGAGGAGATCCACCTTTGAGAATTAATGAAGAGGACCCCGTCAGATTTAAAGGTGACTCCCGAGCTACGGGAGTGGTGAACAAACGGACATGAGTGTTGTCTTGGAGCAACTACAGTGGATGAATACTCAATTTGACCATTTAAATCAAAGGATGGACAGGTTAAAAACATCCCAAGGAATGCCAAATACAAGGTTAGATGCTCATGGAGGCCAAGGTTGAGGTTGAGGAGGCTGAAGGTGATTAAGAGAGGAACTTTGGGAAGGTAACTTTGAAGATGACTTTGAGGAGAAGTTTGATGAAAATTTTGCACTCCAAGGAAGACAAAAGTATGGGAGGCCAGCAAGGAATGAAGATGATGATCTTGGGAATATCAAGGTAAACATTTCACCATTCATGGGAAAATGTGACCCAGAGCCATACTTGGAGTGGGAGGAGCGTATGGAGATGATCTTTGATTGCCACAACTATTCAGAGGCTAAGAAGGTGAAATTGGCAGCAATGGAATTTGGCCATTATGCACTCCAATGGTGAACTAATGAGAAAAACACCTGAAGGAGAGTAGGTGATGAATTGATCACTACATGGCGACAAATGAAAGGAGTCATGAGAAAGTGATTCGTACCAGCATATTATCATAGGTTGCTTCATCAAAGACTTCAATCTTTATCTCAAGGAAATAGGTCCGTGGAAGATTATTACAAGGAGATGGAGATGCTCATGATGAGATTGAGCATGAATGAAGATAGAGAAGCAACCATGGCAAGATTTTTAGGTGGTTTGAATCGCGAGATAGCCAATCAACTAGAATTGCAACAATATGTGGAATTGGAGGAGATATTGCATGTGGCTATTAAATTAGAGCATCAATTCAAAATGAGGGGTATAGGCTCACGGTTTGGGGGTGTTTCCAAGAGTGGAAGATCAATTCTAAGCGGCTGGAGAAACAATCCTACCTATGAAGACAAGCCAAAGCTGAAGGTGGGAGAAGAAAGAACCAATCGGCCAAAAAGGGAGCCTACAGCCGAATCTGTCCAAGCACCTAAAATGAGGTAAAATCTGATCCTAAACCTTCAAGATCTAGAGAAATTATTTGTTTTAAATGCCAGGGATGAGGACACATCGCTAGCCAATGCCCAAATAGAAGGATCATGGTGTTAAAGGGTAATGGCGAGCTAGAATCGGAAAGCGAGGAAAATGGTGATGAAACCAAGCAAGAGGAGGAGGAGAAAGAGCTTGAAGGTGAGGCCGAAACTTTGAATGCTTCCCATGCTGAATTAAGCTTGGTTTCTAGGAGAGTGCTGGCTGCATACAAAGATTAGGATGAAATTCAAAGAGAGAACATGTTCCACACCCGATGTGGAATCCAAGGTAAGATTTGTAGTATGATTATTGATAGTGGAAGTTGTACCAATGTAATTAGTAATCTTGTGGTAGATAAATTAGGCTTGATAACAATTAAACATTCAGAACCCTATAGGTTACAATAGCTTAATGATAGTGGTGAGATGAGAGTTAATAAACAAGCCAAAGTAAAATTCAGTATTGATAAATATGTGGATGTGGTTTTGTGTGATGTTGTGCCAATGCATGCGGGACATATTTTACTTGGTAGGCCTTGGCAATTTGATAGAGATGTTATTCATTATGGTAGAGAGAATAGTACTATTTTTAGATTTAAAGGTAAAAAGGTCAAGCTAGAGACATTAACTCCCAAAGAAGTGTACAAAGATCAAATACAAATACAACAGAGGAAGGTGGCCGAACAACTCAAGGAGAGAACTAGCATGGCCCCCACGGCAACAACACCCATCCAAGGAGTCTAAGCCGTGCAAGACCAACCAGGTAAGTTCTCTAAGACTTGAATTGAGAGGAAAAATCATGGGAAAGCCGAAAGTGAGGTGAGAAGGGGAAAGAAACCCGAGAACATGAGAGAAGTGAGAAAAGCCAAGAGTGAGAGCCAAACCGAGGGGAAGAAAAAAAAGAGAGGAAAAATAAAAAATTTTATTTGAGTTTTGGGGATGTTAATAAAGCTATCTTGAGTAAGAAAACATAGCTGGTCATAAGCATAAAGATGCTTATTTAAAAAAAATTTTGTTGTATAGAATTTTATCAGCCTTGTTGAGAGCTTTACTTTGTGGAAATTTGAAAATTTAGAAGAGATTATTTGCTAAATTTAAAAAGTATAATTTTTGCCATAATGAGCATGTATTTTTAGATTTTTTTGTGTTAGTATTTGACCCAGGAGATTGGATTTGGTTGCACTTAATAAAGGAAAGGTTTCTGAAGAAACAAAAATCAAAGCTTATGCCTCGAGGGGATGGACTTTTCAAATTTTGGAGCAAATCAATGAAAATGGCGACAAACTTTACTTACTAGGTAAGTAGAATGTTAGTTCCACATTTAATGTTACTGAATTATCTCCCTTTTCTCCAGGTGATGATCTTGATTTAAGGACAAATCCTGTTCAAAAGGAGGGGAATGATGCGAATCTGTCCGTGCCCATACAACCTATAACCCACTGAGTTGCTGACCCGATACGGATGAAGACTTGGCCGATCACTAGAGCTCAATCCAAGAGGTTTAGGGACAACCTTGCTGCCTTTATCAAAGGAGTAATTTATTCTTAAGAGGGCTTGTCCATACTCGAAGATCTAAGACCTTTTTTGGGCATACAAGTGGAGGAAGCTGATATGGACCCGGGTAGCTGTTTTGATGCATTTATGGAGTCCGGGCAGCAAGAAATGGTTCCAACTCTTTATGGATTCAATAAATATCAGTAAGAGATCATGTAAACAAGTTAAGGTAGAAGCAAAACCAACTTTTACGGACTTGTACAGATAGCTTCAAAATTTGGCCAAAAATTGCTGTATTGCTTGCTAGCTTTACTGTATTTTACTGAGTTGGATTTTTATCTTTCCTCCAAGCAAGGGCAACATGTGGGACTCCATAATAATCCTATTTGACATCCTAAAAAGCATATTGAAGCTGATTTGGAGCTCAAATTGGTCAAAAATTGGTCATAGTCAACTTAGTCAAAAAGCTAGTATTTTAGTTTCTTAATTTGATTCTACTTTTTGTTTTAGGAAATTACCATTACTTTATTTATTTATTTGCTGGAAAAATAAGTTTAGGAAAGTTATTATCTTATTATTTTAATTGTGAATTAATTAATTCCTAATTCAAAATAAAAGAATTAATTAATCCAAATTAGATTAGGAAATGAGGAGACTTTCGGCCATATTATGATTCTTCATTGCATGGCCGATTTTTCCTTTTTGTTTTAGGGTTTTATTTTGTTTCCTCTTAGCCTATAAAAGGGCTTATTTTTGAGGAAGAACACACGATTAATAATATTTAGAATTTATTTTGTGAGATTGAATTTATCTTTGTTCTTTTGAACACCTAAAACACCATTAGTGAGTAAGTATTTTAGTTTGACTTATCAATAGGAATTCCATCACCTATTATGGCATCTTCAATATACCAAGGTTTCTAATTATAGGTTGTTTAGGGGTTTGGGTGACCATTAGAACTTGAACATAATTAGATCCAGGCTAATATAATATGGTTTAGGCGCAGGTCGTCCTATGTTCATATCATGGCCCCTTTCATTTGTCGCCAATTAGTAATCAATTCATCACCTACTCTTCTTTGGGTATTTTACTCATTTTTCCACCATTGGAGTGCATAATGTCCAAATTCCATTGCTGCCACTTTTACCTTCTTAGTCTCCGAATAGTTATGACAATCGAATATCATCTCCATTCACTCCTCCCACTCTAGGTACGTCTCCGGATCACTTTTTTCCATGAAAGATGGTATGTTGACCTTAATATTCCCAAGATCATCATCCTCATTCCTTGCTGGTCTCCCACAGTTTTTCCTTCCTTGGTTAGCAAAAATTTCATCAAACCCCTCATCAAGGTCATTTCCAAAATTACCTTCCCCGAATTCCTCTCCAGGTCGGCCATGGCCTCCTCGACCTCGTCTTCGGCCTCCATGTACATCTAACCTTGGATTCGGCCTTCCTTATGATGTTTCCAACTTGTCCATCCTTTGATCTAGGTGATCAAAGTGAGCATTCATCCGTTGTAATTGCTCCAAGACCGCCATCATGTTTATGTGCTCATCTCCCATCCCTGTAGCTCGGAATCACCTTTGACTCCCACGGACTCCTTTTTATTAATTCTCAATGATCCATCTCCTGCTCCTCTTATCATCCTTGAATCTGCCATGTGAGTAAATATATTGCAAAAATAAAATAAATCCTCACCAAATTCATTCCCTCATGTGTTTCACTCAAATAATATCTCGACACTCGTGTTTGCACACTAGTTTCAGCTTTTACCCTCTTTTAAGCTCACATTTTCTTGCTTTTTTCCACTCAAATAATTATCTCAAAGTTCTAATTAAAACACCCACTAAATAGAAATTAGATCACAAGTATATTTTAATTAAACTTATCAACAAAACAATAGTAAAAAGCAAGCAATATCGAGTGAATTGATAAAAACTAGTTCTCGACTTTTCTAAGCAAAAACAAGTAAATCAACAAGCAAATTTGGAATGAAATAAAAGCTGCATAGACTATGAATGAACCAATAGTTCAAGGATAAAATATAGAGAAAGAAATTCAAACACAAACAAGAATCAAATTGAACAAAAATATAGGATAGTTGTTGGTTGTTATTCTTTGTAATTCAAGTTTTTACATCAAATCTTTTAACTAATTTTAATCCAATAGTTTTAGCACCCAAAATTCAAATATTCAGCAGCAAGAATGAATTTACAGCAACTACAAATATTGAATAAATAAGAACAAATCAGCAACTCCAACAAATTTCTAGCAAACAAATTCAAACTCCAAATTCAACAAAAACTGGACTTCTAATTTTTATTTTCTTCGACTTTTTATTTTACTCACAAAATATTCATTCAAATACAGTAGCAAGAATTAACAACAAAATCGCAATTCCAACACCAAAATTCGCCAAACCCGTGACCACATAAAAACAAAATCAAATTGCACAATTTTTAGATTTTATGCAAGATGACTTCAAAACTCTTATTTATTTATTTATTTGAATATATGAATGCAACTAATTAAGATTAAAATAGAAAATAAATCAAGAATAAACCAAATTAACAAGAACAATGATGAAGATCAACCAACAAATTAGGAAGCAAAAATATGGTAAAACAAGGAAAACCTAATTTGGCTAGGAATGTGTTTTTTTTTTTTTTTTAAATATGCAGAATTGTATGATGATAGAAGCAACCTTAACCTAATGCTAAAATTGTAGATTAACAAAAAACAAAATAAAACAAATAAGATAGATCAAACCTGAACAAAATCTTGGCTCTGATACCAAATGATACGAACCTAGGTCGACTCGTGCCTAAACCCGTATTATATTAGCCTAGATTTCAATTAAGTTCAAGTTCTTGTGGGAAAACCTTAACCCCTAACCAACCTGTAATTAGAAACCTTTGTATAATAAAGACGCCACAGTAGGTTATGGAAGTCCTATTGATAAGTCAAAACTAAAACACTTACTCTCTACTGGTGCTTTAGGTGTCAAAGAGAACAAAAAGAATTCTATCTCACAATTAATTTTCTGAATATTATTAAAGGTGTGTTCTTCCTAAAAAATAAGCCCTTAAATAGGCTGAAGTCACAAAGCAATAAACTCTAGAAACTTAGGTTAAAACCGGCCACCAAAGAGAAAAGGAAACATATTGGCCGATTCTCACACTACTTTCCTAAACTAATTTGTATCAATTAATTCCTTGATTTGGAATTAAGAATTAATTAATTTACAATGAAAATAATAAGATAATAACTTTCCTAAGTTAATTTTCCCAGAAAATAAATAAATAGAAACAAAATAAAATTCTAATTTCCTAAAATAAAAAGTCAAAATCAAATTAGGAAATTATTTGACTATCTTTCTAACTAAGCTATTTTTTACCAATCCTTGACCGATTTAAGCTTCAAATCAGCTTCCATATGCCTTGTAAGATTCCAAATAAGATTATTGTTGAGTCCCACACATTGTCCTTGATTGGAACAAAAAGAAAATGCCAACTTAGCAAAATACAATGAAGCTAGCAGATAATACAGCAAAACCGGCCATGTCTTCCTTCTATGCGTACAAGCCCATTTTAGATGCTTTTGATTCTGATTTGACTTGATTTCATGACCTCTTAGTGATATTCATTGAATCCATGAAGTGTTGGATCAGTTTCTTGCTACTCGGAGTCCATATTTGCACTAAAACAGCTATCCAGGTCCGTATTGGCCTCCACCACTTGGATGCTTAAAATAGGCTTTATATCTTTGGGTATTAACAAGCTCTTTTGAGAATTAATTACTTCCTGTATAAAGGCAGCCAGGTTGTCCTTAAATCTCTTAGGTTGAGCTCTAGTAATTGGCCCAGTTTTTATCCGTATCGGGTCAACACCCCAACGGGTTGTTGGTTGTGCGGGTTCGGATGGATTTTCATCACCTAGTTACCCGATCAACAGAAAATTGGTTATCTTTTGTTCTTCATTAGTTGTAATTGCAGCAACCAATGCTATAATTACTCTTTGGTTGTAGCCAATTCATCTTCCAAAAAGGCCAATCACTTTGTTAGGCTTTCGATTGTATAATTGGAGGAATATATGTACTCAAGTATATATATGCTACACATACCAATATATATATATATATATACATGCGGGATAAACTTCCATGGTCTAGTTTAGGTATATTGCATTCTTAATAGTAAATTTAACAATATAAAAAAACAAATTTAAATTTAAAGTATGTTTGGTATATAAAGTAGTTATTCCTAATAAAATAGAAATAAATATATATTCATAGGAATTAGAAAAAAATAAAATAAATAGATATTTCTAATGATATATTTGGTTATTATATTGAATTAAGTTTAATATTTAATCTTTATAATCTTTCTAAGATTTGTTTTTCTTTCCCAAAATATCAAATATTGTAAAAATTAATCTTTTTTTCAAATAAATAATTTATTAATAAAGAAGACTCCACATGTTTCCAAGAATTAAAACCAAGCAAGACCAAGAGCCTTACCAGCTGAATGACAATTCAGTTCACATCTCATGGAATACAGCCATAAAAGATTTGTTTGATATGATAAAAATTAATTAAAAAATAAATTTTATAGTTATTTATATATTCCTAACCAGGCTGCGTTCATTCTAGGAAGATGGATCGGAGAGAATACTATCCTTGTCAATGAAATCACTCATTCAATGAAGAAAGTTAAGGGGGCTAACAGGATTTTGGCGATCAAATTAGATATGTACAAGGCCTATGATCAGGTTAATTGGAGTGTTCTAAATGAAATTCTCATTAGCTTTGGATTCTCAACAAAAGTGATTGGCTTGCTGGGATAATGTTTTACTGCAGATAGTGCCGCAATTCTTCTAAATGGCAGCCTTTATGTAACTGTGAAAATGGAGCATGGACTTCGCTAAGGCGACCCTATTTCCCCATATTTATTCATCTTATTTGCTAAGCTTCTATCTAGATTGTTACATCAATTGGAAAGCGAGGGCAAGATCCATGGTATCGAGATAGGAAGAAGCTGTCCCTTTATTTCGCACCTATTTTTTGCTAATGACATTTTGATTTTCTGCCGAGACAATACAAACGAAGCTAGAGTTGTAGCGGAATGCATCCATCAATATTGTGTTTGGATTGGTCAATTAGTGGATTATTCGAAGTCAGGGTGTTTCTTCTCCATAAATGTTCTAGCGAGGACTAAGGCAGCTATCAAGTACATTCTCAACCTAAAGGAGGTCTCGAAAGAAGCAAAGTATTTAGGTAATCCACTTTTTATAGGCCGGAGCAAAGTTAAGGCTTATGAAGATGTGAAGAAGAAAGTAGAAGCCAAGTTGCAGGGTTGGAAAGCTAGCCTTCTCTCACAAGCTGGTAGATCAGTACTTATCAAGTCCTTGATCACAGCCATTCCAAACTACACAATGTCCATAACTCCCTCAAACTTGGTGCAAAAGCATCGATAGGTTGGCAAGCCGGTTCCTATGGTAGGGCAATAAACAGTATGTTTCTAAATTCACATCGGTTCCTTAGAAGGTGATCTGTCAACCAAAAGCACTTGGTGGTCTTGGTATTAGAAAGTTAGAGCATGTTAATACAGTAATGCTTTGCAAGATTGGATGGGCTTTACAAAACAACCAAGATTCTATGTGGGTCAAAGCAATGAAAAACAAGTATTTTCCCCACTCATCTTTCATGCGGTGCCCAAAGAAGAAGACTAACTTGTGGCAATGGAAAGGCATCCTCAGCGTTAGACCTATTCTAGCCAAAGATTTGTGTTATAAGGTTGGCAAAGGCACCAACATAAATTATTGGGAGGATCCTTGGATCCCCAATAACCCAAACTATCTCCCAAAACCGCTACACAATGAGGCAGTAGGTGATTATGGCATAGTGGAGTCTCCGCTTTGTCCAGATGGTAACTGGAATTTGGTACGACTAAATTCCCTATTTGACATGGAAACGGTGGACAATATATTGAAAATCTTTTGGGCCGATAAGGATGAGGAGGATAAACTTTTGTGGATGGGGAGCCCTTCAGGCATCTTCAAAGTTAGATATGTATATAGGTACCTTATCAATGGGAACTTGGACAGAATGAGTTAGTGGAAGGCTATATGGAAGAGCAATCTCCCTGAGAGAGTAAAATTCTTTTTTATGGAAGATGGCTTCTGGAGGACTACCAATAAAAGCTGAGATGATCAAGAGGAAATGGGATATTGAAGATCCCCACTGCCCCCATGGCTGTGGATGTTTAGAAGATGAAGCCCGCCTTTTCTTCAAATGCTCAATGGTGAAAGCGTTGTGGCTGGCCTCTCCATGGACAATTCAATGGGATAACTATCACCTTCAATGCTTGCAGGTTTCCCTGGATTGGATTACCAACCTAGAGGGGAAGTTGCCAATTCATCAAGATGATAAGGAAGATTTCTTCATGTATGCGGGCGGCCCTAATTCTTGAGGCTATCTGGCGTATCCGAAACAAATTAATTTTTGAAGGAAAATTTAGCTGTTTAGAGCAGGAACGAGAGGGTGTCTGTCGCCGATATACGGAGTTTAAAGGTTCTTTGCATACTACAAGTATGTAGGTTTCTTCCCCTTCGGCTTTACCTCTGTCTTGGACCTCGCCTCAGGAAGGAACTGTGAAATTTAAAACGGATGCCTGTATAGGCACTGGGACTTCTTGCCTTGGAGTGGTGGCTCAAGATCACTTAGGCAACGTTCTAAAAGTTCATATAGAAAAGGTGAAAACCAACTCCTCTAAGGCAGCAGAAGCAGCAGCTATTTTGCATGCAGTGCAGTTGGCAATCAAGGAAGGCTTCTCCAAAATTTGGTGTGAGAGTGATGCCAAATCTGTAATTTGGTGCCTCAACAACCCGAACTCTCCTACGGTGCACTAGTATGCCCTAAGCTTCATTACAAAAACTTTAAATTTATGTCATAAGTTTGAATCTATTTCATTTTCATGGACTCCAAAAAAAACTAAATCAATTAGCTCATGTAACTGCAAAGTGGGGTTTGCACCACGGTAGTGTAGGCCTTTTGTCCTTTTTGACCTCTTCTCATAGGTTTGTTACTATATTGAATCAGGATAGTGATTTATCTACATCAAACCTTGATTCATAGGCAACATGCCTTTTTGTATGATTGCCTCTCTTTTGGTTAATAGAACACACCATTTTCAGCAAAAAAAAATTTATACTTTTAGTTTAAAATAATCATTTTGCATTTGAATATATTTTAGATAGATATATTTATCATTCAAATAAAGAATTAACAATTTTAAATTTTTTAAAAAGAATCTTAAGAACAGAATAAATATTTTTATTAAAATAGATATTTATGAAATTTAAAATATATTAAACATAAAAATATTTAATTTTGTAGGATGGCTATTATATTTCTATATCTGTCTCGCATACTAAGCATACCCAACCCAATATTTAATTCTATATATCTGTATATATACTATATGCCTAATTGGCGTATTATAGGTACATGTAAAATGAATATAAAAACTACATACTGGCTCCATAAACTGGTAAAACTGCCCGTCTAAATTGGACTTCGCCCAAATATACACACACAAAGAGAGAGCTATAGCCGTAGCTATGATCTCGCAGTTATTCGTGCTGTCGCAGCGAGGCGACAACATCGTTTTCCGCGACTGTGAGTTTTTCTATCTTTCCCTCGTACTCTTCCTTACTGTTTCGATCCCTAATTCAACTTTCGTTTACTCTGCTCGATCTAATCTCATTCCTAAATTGTCATGTAAATCACAATGGTAATTTGTTTCTTTTGTGCTAAGATTTTGCTTCAGAGTTTAGATGTCTCCCGATCTAAATTATTTCCAACCAAATCCTAGCTTTGCATAAACCCAATCTGTCAATTCAACTTGATGCCAAACTCTTAAATCGACTCAGATCCTAGTCCAACGTCCTTTTATTGAGTTGTGCGTAATATGTTTCTTTACAATTACTTTTTGGTAGTTAGGCCTCTGAAGAGAATCTAGTTCAGCTCCAATTCTGGTTTAATCGTCACTGCAAGTCTGCAACCTTGGCGGTGAGATAGGGATTGATGCATTTGCATGACAAGGTTGTTGTTTGCAAGGTGTATTTGGAAAATTAAATAAGTAATAACAAATTTAATTGTTGTTTGACCTGGTGAATATCATTGGCTCGACCCATTAATAAACAAATGGTTTCTTTTATTGTGAGGGTATTCTTTTCTTATGTGATTTCTTTAGGGAAAAAATTGTGGTGTGTTAATAGGGTAATGTTTAAGCCTCCTTGTACCTTTATTTTATGTTTCCATTGCCTTTGGATATGGAGAATGTTTTTTGGTCTGTAATATTTCATTAATGCAGACCGTGGTGAAGTGCAAAAGGGGACTGCAGAAATATTCTTCCGCAAAGTGAAGTTTTGGAAAGAAGATGGACAAGAAGAGGCACCACCTGTCTTTGTAGGTATTATCATACTAAGAATGTCCAGCAGTGTCTTTGTATATGTTCAGTGTACCACTCATTGTCAAGCGGATCAGTTTATGTAATGATGCTATTATATTTTTCTTCCTCTCTCTGTAGAATACACTGCAGAAGTTAATAGAGTTATTTTTCTTGCTCTGCATTTATAAATGTTCAAGTTCCCTTCATTTACCTATATTTAGACTAGCAGATTCTAATTCTACTTTGCCATTGGTGGAAGTAAATTTAATTAGTATTGATTTTATAAGGTTGAAAGGAAAACATTAGGGAATGAAGATCTTTTTGTGTCTTGTTATTTCGTATCCATTATTCGTTTACTTTTATATTTACAAACAAGTTGAACTGAATAATATCTGGGTAGTTATCTCTTGCACAGAAGTTACGAAAATGGAAAAAGAACATATAGCCTAAGTCCTTGTTCGCAACTTAAAGAGTTATTTATTTATTATCAATTAAGTTTTTGGAATAGTTAGCCCAATTAACTTCTAAAAATCCTGCTATTTGATAGATGTAGAATTCCTTGCACATCTGGAACCATATTATGGCTCGAAATTCTGCAGTGGACTTCTTAATGGTTCCTCAATTTTGATAATTTCCATAATTTGATGCTTCTCTTTGGTAGTTATTTTTTTAATTTAGATTGCTCTACTAGTTCATGAAATATATCTTGTGTTTATCACTGACTATATCATCGGATATCCTTATGCCAATTTAGCATACTGTACTTAACCTTTTTTTTTTTTTTTTTTTTTTTTGGTTGTTGTTTTTTTCTTTTTGCTTCTTAATAGAATGTGAATGGGGTTAACTACTTTCATGTGAAGATTGTGGGATTATTGTTTGTTGCAACCACAAGGGTAAATGTGTCGCCTTCTCTTGTCTTGGAGCTTCTACAAAGAATAGCCCGTGTCATTAAAGATTACCTTGGGGTTCTCAATGAAGATTCAATACGGAAAAATTTTGTGCTTGTGTATGAGTTGCTTGACGAAGTCATGGTAAAAGCTCTACACGCTTTTTTTTTTTTTTTTTTTTTTTATTTATAATTTTTGGTGGTATGTTTCTTGGAAAATGTTTGAAGATCTGCTTCTTGCTATGCTTGCTAATTTTACTTTTCTATTAGATTAGGAGAATTAAGAATTGGAATTTATGCCACATATTAGTTCTTGATATTGGTTACCTATTTTAATAATTTTCATACTTATACGTTGGCATAAACGAATCCCAATTATATTTGATGCAATTTTGACTTGAATAGCTATTACTTCTGTCAGGATTTTGGCTATGTGCAAACAACAACAACTGAAGTGCTGAAGTCCTTTGTATTCAATGAGCCAATTGTTGTTGATGCTGCTCATTTGTCACCCCTTGGCCCTGCTGGCCTTTTTATGGTATTACACCATGTACAATATAGCCACTTTATCAAATAAAATGATTGTTTAAGTTCACATCCTATTCTAATTGTTGACCTTATATATTAGTAATTAATTCCTAATATTTGAATGCTTGCAGCAAGGGACCAAAAGAATGCCTGGGACAGCTGTCACAAAATCTGTTGTAGCTAATGAGCCTGGGGGTAGGAAGAGGGAGGAAATTTTTGTGGATATAATCGAGAAGATCAGCATCACTTTCAGCTCTAGTGTGAGTATATATGTCTTAAGTTGACTTATCTTATCATTGAAACTAAAAAATCTAATAACTTAACCAAGGGTTGAAATTTTAGTAGGTAGGCCGACTTTTTCTTCGCCCTTTTTTTTAATGTGTGAAAACACATGACCTCAAATACAAGATGTATTAACCATGTCAGTTATCTATGTCACAAACAAACAACCTGGTTGTTGAGGTAAGAGGGCCTCTACATAAGCTGGTTTTCCTGTTCAAATGAGTTTTGAACCCAGAATTAATGCATTTAAATTAACTTTTTTACCAACATGATAATAATTTAACCATTCACATGGTAATATGTTTGCCAGAATCCAAAAATGAACAACATAATTATTTTTAATAAATAAAACGTAATAATTATTGTTAAATCCACTAAAACACAAATACACCAATTTGACACTTATATAACTAATTTTAATGTACATCAAATTTATTCTTAAATTTTAAAGTTTTTTCATATTTAAAGTATGCTAAATCAAACTATTGATATGTCACATATGTATACTTGTGCTTGCACATGCGTTTATACTTTTTTGTTGATTGTTTCCTGAATTTGCCTTTATATATCATTTGTATGGCAGAACAATTTTATTTTATCTCTGCCTCAACGTTTTATTATCATTCTCATGTTGTTTGACAGGGATACATACTGACTTCTGAGATTGATGGAACGATTCAAATGAAAAGCTATCTTACTGGTAATCCAGAAATCCGGTTAGCACTTAATGACGACCTGAGCATAGGAAGAGGTGGGGGATCAACCTATGGTACTTTGCTGATTTTATATCACATTTCTGCGCTATATGTTTTCAGTTAAGCTTTTGCATCTTAATTTTCATGTGGCTGGTGTTCTGAAGTTGATAATAGAATATATGGCATGACCAGAAACTAAAATAAAGGATTTGAGTCTGTAAACCATAGTTCCTTGGAAAACATATAATAATTTATTTATTGTAGTATAAGATGCTTATTGAACTTTATTTACACTTAAATGAATTCATTTTTCAAGTTTGTACGAAGAAGAATTCTCTCTTTGTCTTTGTATTTCACAGTATAAATGCCTGCTTGCTACTGCTATTTGTTCTTCATTTTATGTATGATTATTCTGATTCTTGTGAAATTTTTATTTTGTACTTTCCCCATCTCATGTGGTTCCCCCTTTCTCAGACTATAGGGGTTCATTTGGCTCAGGAGCTGTTGTACTGGATGACTGTAATTTTCATGAATCTGTACGTCTTGATAATTTTGATGTTGACAGAACATTATCCCTGGTAAGCAAAATTGGTATTACATAAACAATCATGATTCTTGTTTACATCAAGGAAAATCACAATCATTTGCTATTTATTATTCAAAGCATTAAATGGCTGCTTCCTACTGCTAATGTTTCTTAGGTTCCTCCAGATGGTGAGTTTCCTGTCATGAACTACCGTATGACTCAAGAGTTCAAGCCTCCTTTTCGTATTAATGCTTTGATTGAAGAAGCAGGTGCACCTAAGGTGAATACTTTTACTTTTCATATATCAACAGGATGTATTCAGGGTGATAATTTTTTCTGTTAATCATTACATGAAGTGTCTTGGCCTGATGGTTTTGGCAGATTATGGCTTTTGAGTTTAAAACATCAGTGGAATGTAATATTTAAATCATACTCAAAATATATGCACATCCTGGTCATAACAAACACCAGCAGTTTAATAACTAGTGAGATATCACAATCATACCAGCTTTTCTTGCAGTCTATTTGAGCCATATATAGTCAATGGCTCAGGGAAAACAATTTTTGGTTCGAGTTCCATTATATTGGATGTGCATTTGAGAGATCTTGGATGCTGAAGCAGGGCCAAGACAACTAATTATTATGTCTGGCTAGCATTTTAAGGGGCCCTAGAATTTACAATGAAGATATAGTTTGGTCAATGTTTACACTTTGGTATTTTTGCAGGCTGAAGTGATTCTTAAAGTACATGCTGAGTTCCCTTCTAGCATTACAGCAAACACAATTAGTGTCCAGATGCCACTACCTAAATATACTATGAGGTAAGTTTATTTCTTTCTTTATATGCTAGTATCATGCGATAATTTAAAAGAGGGTACATATTGTGCATTTGTGTCAATTGGGTTTTTGTTTTTGTTTTTCTTTTCTTTCTTCAAAGAAATTTAGCATTTCCAGCACATGACAAAGGTGCCAGAAGATTGTCTGTTATTTATGCGCATCATGCGTCAAATAAGCAAAGCGTTTTATAGTTTGCATCATGATATACTCGTTGAATTCTCACTTTATGTAATTTCAGAGCGAGTTTCGAGTTGGAACCTGGAGCAGTTGGACAAACAACAGATTTCAAGCAAGCCAATAGGAGACTTGAATGGAATTTAAAGAAGGCAATAATTTTTTGATTAATGATCTTATTATAAGTTTTGCGGTAGTGATTAGTTTTGTAGTCAATTAAACAGTAGAAAATGTGTGCTATCTTAAGGTATTTCCTTTACTTCGCTTAATAAGATGAGTTATTGATTAAGTGCATTGCAAAACAGATTGTTGGGGGATCTGAACATACACTACGAGCTAGGCTAACATTTTCCCAGGAGTCACATGGTATGGTTTTATTTGTTAATCTATGAGAAGTTTATGAGTTAAATATCTCTTAATGGCTTTCAGTTTGATATTAATATATTTGTCTTGTTATTTTCATGTGATTCATTATTATTATTATTAATATATGATATTTCTTTTTATTGATTTTGTTTACATATGCAACATGTATTGCCAAATGCAGGAAATATTACAAAAGAATCTGGTCCAGTTAGCATGACATTTACAATACCAATGTATAATGCTTCAAAGCTCCAGGTAAGGCATTGTCCTGACTCTATAGTTGTTCCTCTAAAATTATAGCAACCATGAAAAGCATGGGATGGATGAAGTTTTATGACTTAGCCCTGGGTGCTAAAAGTTTTATCTGTTTGTCGGTGTAAATTACAATAGAAAATCTAATAGCATCTTCTTATACTTATGTAATTGGATTCTATTGATGGCAATTGCCTTTAGGGGACTAGCATAGAAGCTTCTTTTTTATTTATAAGTATTCATTATGAACTTTGATTAAGTGACAGTCAACCATACACAATTGATGGTTGAGTGATAGCAACCTGCCATGATTGTTACTGCTACAAACCACAGCAAATTTTTTGCCACCTGTCCATTGAATTTGACTGGAAAGTCTGAATTTGTTGTTTTCATCTGTTGCCTTATGCTAATTTTTTGAAAACCTGTCTACAGTTAGGGAGAAAAGGCCAATGTACATAGATCTAGAAATTTTATGTACAAAAACCTCCAAACCTCAAAATATCAGTTTGAAATTTTAAGAAATACATATAAAAAATTGCAATGATGAAAGAGGGGTTGTAGTATTACTGGAGTTGGTGGCAGGGAATATTAAAGAGGTTTGATTTTAATAGGAAAATGATTCAAGTCTGGTTTCAATTCTTTTTTCTGGGCAGAGCTGGTGTAAATTAGCAAAGAGGAAATGAATTAATCAATAAGCATGCACCTCTTGTAAAACTAATTAGTAGGTAAGTTATACAATTGGAATAGTTATTTTTGGGTTTATTGCTATTTTAGCCCCAAACCTGCTGACAAAGTCAAATAGTTTGAATTGTTTTAAATTCTTCAAATTTTTAAAACCAATTGGCATCAGAAAATCAATACCTGTTGGTTTATTTTGGAGTTTGGACCCTTTAATTTTGAAATATTTTTCCATTGTTGTGGTTGGAATTAGCTCTTGTATTTTCAAGCAAGCTTAGAAAGCTATATTCTGTTATTTATCTTCTACTGTCTCTGAAGAAGTCAAATTGAATGCTTATGGGTGCAGGTTAAATACTTGCAGATAGCAAAGAAGTCTGGAACTTATAATCCATACAGGTGGGTGAGATATGTTACTTTGTCCAATTCCTATGTTGCTCGTATGTGATGCAGTAGAGCTTCATCTGTTTGATGCAGTAAAGCTTCAACTGTTCTCTGCTTTTTCCGTTGATTTTGACTACATTCAAATTAATTTCCAGTTCTACTGTTGATTAATTTCATTATTTCTTATGTACCGCTGTTTATTACCATCTAAACCAACTTGTTGCATTGAATAGGTTTTTTTTTTTTTTTTTTTTTTTTGGGGTTTGCGTGTCCTGAAGATTCATTTTGAATTAATGATTGATAAAAACGATTAGTTATGTTGAATTTGAGATGGATCTTTATCAATTTTGCAAGCCTCGTCACTGGGCCGCTAAAAGCTAACAATATCTGATATTTGATGTTATTTTCATCTCTGGTTTCTTCTGTTTTCTTTATCCATAATTTTGGCGCGTCTTCTCTCAAGTGCTGTTGGTGGCCATTTTAGAAGAGGTTCCTTTGTCTTTGTTTAATTGGTTTTTAGTTCTCTTTTTTGTATTCTGCCAAGAACAAAATGTGGACTACCAGTGATGGTGAGCCCTGCATTAAAAGAAAAGCTCAGAGAAAATAAATATGATTGAATAGAAACAAAATATGTAATAATTCATATTTAATTGGTTTGCATATTTAATTTCTCATTTGTTTTTTTAAAAAATTTTATTTCGTGCTTTAGATTCTGTCTCTGAAGTTTTTCTTTTAATTTCTCTGTACATTGTATCAAATTCATTTTTCTTTCTCTAATTCTCTCATTTATTTTTAAACATTCGTCATTTTTATTTTTCCCTTATTTGCAAACGTATTATGTGATTAATTAACTGTCCATCGTTTATCTAGTGTACGTCGATTTCATATTTGATGGATCCCAAAAAAGAAAAAAAAAAAAAAAATCTTGGTAAGATAAATAAAATAGATATCTAAGGAAGAAAGTTCAAAGGTTCCAATCAATATTAAATCTGTCCAGCTCGTTTTGGAACATTTTTTCGACTGTCCTCTGTGTGTCTGTGTGTATGAGTGATATCTAAGGAAGAAGATTTAAATGTTCCAATCGATAGTAAATCAGTCCAGGTCGTTTTGGAACATTTTTTCGACTGTGCGCGCGCGTTCATATATATATATATATATATTTTTTTTTTTTTTTGGCTTTTTGGGCATTTAACTGAAAAAGAAAAAATAAAAAAGTAATCGTATTTTCTTTTGGTCCCTGAAAAAGACTAATATTGTTTATTTTGGTAATTTAAAAAAGAAAAAAGAAAAAATAAGTATTGATAGCATCTTTACTCCCATAGGAATGCTCCCATAGGTAGTAAATTGTTTCCCTTTTAGCATTTCTATTTTTTATTTTTTATGTTTTTGGTTCTTGACCTAGGGTTCTGAAACGTCACGAGGTATAAGAAATAGGCCCTTTGGCATATTGTCTTTGAGGTAACTTCATTCAGCCTACTTGGATGCAAAAACTAGAAGCCTGGTTGGTCATGTTTGTTAGTTAGTTTTTTTTTTTTTATTTGATATATATAAATATTATATTTATTTACTTTTTATTATTTTTTTTATCGTTTGGTTTCGAGTTTTATAGTTGCATATGGACCATGATACTTTTTTATTTCATTCTGATAGCAACTAAATAAAAGAAAAACTCTCTTGTATTTTGGAAATTTCTTTTTGTTTCAAAAACATAAGACTAGATCCTTTGAAAGATAATTGTTTTGTTTTAAAAAACGTAGCCTATTCATTAGTTTCTTTATTCCATGTTAATGCTAAGACATTGAGATTTAATTTCTTCTCTATTTTCTAAATAAGTAATGGGGGTGGCGGTCAAAGTCTACGATCTAGTTTGGGGAAAGTTGTCCTTTCCATTAAAAGGGTACCTTGCAATTTCTCTAGGCATACTAATAAATGCATGCTTTATTTCTTTTTTTTTTTTTTTTTTTTTGGTGAATATATGACTTTATTCATTGCTAGTCGTAATTGTACAAAAATATTGCTTCTCTCTCTATCTCTCGCTCTGAGCAATATCTTTCCCTATTAGAGCCCCGGTAGCCATGGCTTTCTAAGCAATGCCCGCCATGACTTTTGCAAGTTGTAATATTTGGTGTCTGGGTGTCGGGCCTACAATACCAGCAAACCAACAACTCAAGGTCTTATAGTCATAAATCAAACTTTTCTTTTATATCACAATTCCACATTGCTTTTTCAACAGATATATGTGTGCATACATATATATATATATATATTATAATTTTTCTTTCAAACAAAAGAGAAAAAAAAGAAAAAAGAAAAAAAGAAGCCATTCATGACTTGACTAAAGTTCCCTCTACAATTGATGATTTTTTCAACTAAATGAAATTGTCCACAGGAAAATTGTTATTTATCATCTTTTGTAATCTAGCATTAATAGATTTTACATACCACGGCAATTATGGATTATTTTCCTATATAGGTTTTTAATTTTAAAATGTTTTAAAAAATTAAATGAGATCCAATTAATTGCTTAATTGTTATCATATGTTATCTAAAATAATAATAATTATTATTGTTATTGAAAGCATTTTACTGGTGATCATGAATAGCAGTGATAAACAGGTTTACTCCAGAATATGTTCAAAATTTATGTTTTCACATAGACCAATGAGAGGCAAAGGCCAAAGGAATTTTTACTTTACTTTGTCTCATTAGAGAAGATTAAAGCAACCTTATTTGTGTTAAAATTACAACCCTGATTCATCTCCAACAAAGCAACTTTGATCGGTGTTAAATGGTGCTGTCATAAGAGCATCTTTAACCTTATCACCCTTTTAAACTAGGATCTTTTTTAAGAAATACAGTACTCTTATCCTAGGCAGATGTTAGATATCTTTTGCATCTTTCATGTGTGAAAGTATCTTCTTTTACCTTATTTACCAAAACAAAGTATCTTCTTTTACCCTAAAAATATGCCTACTTATTCATGCAAATTTGGACCGACTTTATTTTGTCCTTTCCTCCTATCTATTCCACTTTCTTTATATAAAAATTAACAGTTTCAATTTGTGGTTCAAAGAGAGAAAAAATAGTAAAGCTTTTCATGCCTCTTGAAAAACATGCAACATACATATCTTGAATTTTGACTTGGGTTTCTAGCATTCTCATATAAGCCCAAAAAATAATAATAATAATAATATATACATATATATATATATATATATACACGATAAGGCTCTAATAGACTATTTAACTCATTTTATTATTGGCTATTTAAAAATAAAATTATCAAATTATATATGATAATGTTAATTTAAAATATTTTTTTAATTTTAATCTTTAATACTAAAAATTTAGTGAGGAAAAATAAACTATTTAATAGAATCTAAATAAATTCTCACATGGTATTTAAATAATGCTGAATTTTTTTAAAAAAAAATAATTAAAAATTTTATATATTTATTTTTGTGTTCTATTTACTTTAGTACAACATCAATATTTCATATTATAAAATGAGCTAGGTAACATACTAAATTAAAATAATATATATATATATATATATAATCAGACACAAATCAAATTCTGAAGTTTAAGATTTTGTGTGGACTAATGTCCCGGAACATAGCGGGGGATAAATTTTCATTTGCAACATCTTATAGAATGTTGGTATACACTAGATCTTAAATTTAAAGACCATATTAGAGCCGGCCTAACAAAATATATACATATATATTTAGGCAGCTAGATGATAGCACATCCACTGTTAAAATGACAGTTCCATTAATAGCCCAATTGGCCCCATCATTGACATAATTAAAACTGGTGAAAAATATAAAAATAGATCACGAATATGAATTTTGTTGCTCCCTGGCTTCAGAACTCTGGAGCATGGTTAACGAGGAGGGACCCATCGTTCAGGTTCTATTTTTTATTTTTTATTTTAAATACTTTAATTAATTTAATTTAATTTTTTTTTTTTACCTTATTGTTACAATTTTCTAATAAAGTACGAATATTTAGCCCCAAAAAACAAAGATAAAAGAAAGAGAAAAAAAGGACTAAAAGTCATGTCTTTTCCGTACTGAAAAATGAACAAGAAAAAAAAAAAGTAAAAGTGGTTTAAATGCAATTTGTTCTCTTTTTTCCCCCACAAAATCATAATTTTTCTTATTTAATCAATTTAATTGCAAAAGATAAGATATATATATATATATATAGATAATACATTTATGAATTTGCACTTAAATTTATTTAATTAAGCTTGATCTAATGGTAAAACCATTAAGAATATGCCTCATGATCTGGATTTGACCATACCTGAGAGAACTTCTTCTCCCCTTTAGCTTAGAATATATATTATAATCCTCATCAATATATATATATAGTCCATTTCTTTATATATATGTATATATTCCCTTTATTTTTTATTCCTAAAAGCATTTTTCCCTCTTGAATTTGACATAATGTCAATTTACTGTTGGATTTATACTCTTGGAGCAAGCTAATCCATTGATCAAGAGAATTAATTAATAATGACTATTAGATCTTCGAACTAGCTCATTAAATGACAGAGCCAATTTAACTAGTTATTAAGATACAAGAAACAGAACTATCAATTTATAAATATACTGCTTACTAGCCTCTAGTTACATAAGGTTTTACATATTATTTTCTAAAGATTGAGAATCTCAGTAAAAAATTAAACACCTTAAGAGAAAAATAGAAACTGTGAGGTTTTAAAGTGTCACAGTTTTTGTTTTTCAAATTAACGTTCCTGTTTCTTTTGTAATCAGGTGAGGCCATATGCTAATTTGTCACGTAGAGAATAGTTTGATCCCATGGATTCAAGAAGATATTATCTGCACTACTACAGGTTAGTAATGAATAATGAAAATATATCTATTACATACTTTATTCAATTGTACGATCCTTTGCTTTCGCTCATGATTCCAGCAATTGGTATCAAAGAACTGGTTGAATCGATGTGTGATAGATTGAATCCATAATTTTAATTTCATGTATATGTAAGATATATGGCACCTAGGGTTCTCATATTTATGTTATTTATAATTTTGGTCTTATGAATGAATGGTTGGTTTTCAACCTTAATCGACGATAGATTTTTGCTTGTAACTTTTTCTTGGAGATGTAATAAGGAGTCTAATCATAAGATTAGGTTTCCTCCTTAATTTATTTATTTATTTATTTTCTAGCAACTTTTTTATTTATTTTGTAAAAAAATCCATGAAAAATATATGTAAAATACCTGAAAGCGAATGCATAATTGTCACTATTTGTCAATTTTCAAGACCTTTTGGAGATTGGTTTGAGACACAACCACCATGAACGTATAGTACACAGAGAGAAGAAGCTATTAGAAGCCATTGGACGTGCCTGCATGCGCTACCAGAAGTGGCTGCGAATGTATCTCATGTTCCTGGATTCCTTGGGCATATGAGGGCACATGAGTTATCCAATTTGGCTGATATTTGGTGGGTGCTTCTTCTTTTGATGATCTACCTACCTGTAAAATTTCATGGTGATTGGAGTTTTCTACAGCTGATAGTGATGTTTACAGTGCTTGGATTCAACAGAAGACAAACTAAGGTTTTGTGGTTTTAGGCTTAAAACCCTAGAAATCCTTAGAAAACTAGCTCTAGCTTGGTCGCTACCCTATGGACTTGCAAGATCTTGAGAAAGGAAGAGAAACGAGTCAAGAAATCAAGTTTGATCTTTGTAGCCCTAATTGGAATTGTAATTTTTTCTTTATGGGAAACCATGGATTTAAGGCCTATTTATTATTTAGTTTTTTATAATTTTTTAAATTATATAGATATAACATATTTATATGTATTTGTATACCATATAGAATAGGCAGGGCCATATTATAGAATCATATGATATATATATATATATATATATATGTGCATAATAATATATGTTTTAGATGATAATAGAAAATTCGTAAATTAATTTGATTATAAAATATTGAATGGGTGAAGGTTAAAATTAATTTAAAACCTATAGGCTCCATTAGGGGTACAATAATAAAATGGTTATGTAAAGCCCCAACGGATAAGTGTAACTGGGTTTTATTGGAGTGGACTTAAATTAATTTCAAAATCTTAATTAGATTGTACAGTCCAATATCGACAATACTTAGATATTAAGAGAATTTTGAAACTGAATTAATGGTTAATACATTCAATTTTATTGATATTAATAATCCTCCTAAAAGGCCCAAAGAATATTGGAACAATGATTAATTTTTTTAAAATCAATTTTGAATGGTATATTTTAGTGTTATTTAAAAATGTTTTGTGCAAGGAGGTAGGTTTCTAAGGAGTTTGAGACCCACCTCACCTCTCATGAAAGCTGATTTGGTAAGACACTGTGTATGTCATGTTCAAAATGGTAGATTTTACTAAAGTCAATTTTGAGTGGTAGGTGTTAGTGTTATTTAAGAAGGCTTTGTTTAAAAACCTAGGTTTTTAAGAAGCCTAAGACACACTCACCTTTCTTGGAAGTTAACTTAGTATGACACTAGACATATCATGTTCAAAGTTTAGTTTATTACAAATGCCTTACCCAATGTAAGTGTTTGAAATGAAAACTAAATTATTGTTACAATAAACATAAGAAATAAGTAGCTAATGAATCTGCATATTTATTATGTGTTAATATATGTGGGCTTTTTTTTTTTTTTTTTTCCAGAAAATGTCAAACCTAAATCTCTTAGCTATGATTGTGAGTCAAAAGCCTATAGATGGAAATGACTGTAAGAAATGGAAAACCAACCTTTTTATTATCCTTGAGTTTAAGAGAATTAAGTTGGTCATAATAACCCTAAAGCCCCAAGATGTGAGATCTCACATCGGTTGGAAAGGGGAACAAAGCATACCTTATAAGAGGGTGTGGATACCTATCCCTTGAGAGGCTTTTTAAAACCGTGCTGGCTGGGGCCCAAAGCGGACAATATCTCATACGGGTGGACTAGGCTGTTACAGTTCGTATCAGAGCCAAATCCGGATTGGTGTGCCAGCGAGGACGCTAGGCCCCAAAGAGGATGGATTATAAGATCCCACATCAATTGAAAACATAAATGAAGTATGCCTTATAAAAGGGTGTGGATACTTTTCTCTTGAGAGGTCTTTTAAAACCGTGCGAGCTGGGCCCATAGTGGACAATATCTCATGCAGGTGGACTGGGCTATTACATAGGAACTTGCTGCTAATGCATCTGAGGGAACTAAGACGAGATATTTAGATTGGCACGGGGCTAATACTATAGTTCACTGTTATATTCTTGCCGGAGTTTCCAGTCATCTGCAGAAACAAATAACCAATCTAGAAGATGTACCAGAAATGATTATGATTCTTGATAGGATGTCTGCTAAAAGCAGTAGTACTGCTAGACAAGCAGCAATGAGGGCATTGATGTACTATCATATAGTTGAAGAGAGTGTTTGGCAATATTGTCCATGATGATGGGGCATTTCAATCGTGTGGAGGTGATAGGGGTTAAGTTGGATGAAGAGGTGTAGATCAATATGATCTTGGAGTCTCTACTTGATAGCTTCAATTAGTTCAAACTGAGCTATAATATACATAATATGAAACTTTCTCCCATTGATCTTATGCAATAGCTTGAGAGTGCTGAAAAGAATTTCGTGAAGCCAACAAGTGCATATCATGCTGAAGGTTTTTCTTAATCTAAGGAATAACCTAAAGGTGGAAAAAAGAACAAAAAGCATAAAGGAAAATTTTCAGTTGCTAAACCAGCTGCAATGAAGAAGCAGAGGTAAGTGATTCAAGTGTGGTCAAAATGGTCATTGGAAAAAAAAATTGTCCTAAATTAGGTATGGGTAATTTACATGTTGTTGAGTCTTGTTTAGTGGAGTATTACAATGATAAATAGATCATTGATTTATGAGCTACTAACTATGTTTGTTACTCTTTGTAGTAGGTAAAAACAAAGCAACACGTTTAGTAAAGAACAAAAAAGCTTAAAGTTGTGAAACAGAGAACATGTCTCCATAATGACAATAGGACTAGTGGAGTTATCTTTTAATAATAAAACTTTATTTTGCCAAACTATTTATCTGTTCCAGATTTTAAAAAGAATTTAGTTTTTGTTAGTTGTTTATTTACATGGTTTAACAATATAGTTTGATTTCTCAGTTTCAATTAAAAGTAATGGTACTTTTATTTGTTTCGGAGAATTAATGATCTTTATTTTTTAATTCCTTTGTCTTATGATATTAATGCCATTGAAAATATAGATGATGAGTAACTTCTCTTATCTAAGAAAAGAATGTTGAATGAAACTTATCTTTGACACTTGTGCTTAAGTCATATTAACTCTAACAGGATTTATGGTTTGGTTAAAAGTGGAATTTTAAATTTCTTGATCTTTGAACCTATACTAGCATATGAATCTTGTTTCAAAGGTAAAATGACAAATAGGCACTTCAAGGCCAAAGGAAATTATGCCACTGTACAGCTAAAATTGATGCATATTATTGTATATGGAATGATGAGTGTTCAAGCTAGAGACGAGTTGGAGTATTTTATCATGTTTACTGATGCTTACTAAAGATATGGTTATGTTTACCTATGCATCATAAGTCTGAAGTTTTCAAAAAATTTCAAGAGTATAAGGCTGAGGTAAACAAGCAATTAGGTATCCATATAAAACAGCTCCAGTCTAACCAAGGCAGTGAATACTTGTTTAATAAGTTTAAGTCTTTCTTGGCTTAAAAAGGGATAATTTCTCAATTATCATCATCTACAACACCCTAGCAAAATGGAGTTGCTGAAAGAAGAATAAGACTCTTTTAGATATGGTGAGTTCGATATTTTGTTATTCATCTTTGTCTGAGCCGTTATGGGGATATGTATTAGAAACAATTGTATACCTACTGAACTTGGTTCCATTTAAAACTGTTTCAAAGACACCTATATAATTATGACGAAGGCACAAATCCAGTTTAAACTATATACGGACTTAGGGTGCTTCAGCATATGTTTTAGTATAGAAACCTTAAAAATCGGGATCTCGTACATAAACTTGTATGTTTATAGGCTACTCTAAAGGAATAAAAGGTGGAAAGTTTTTATAATCTAAGGGAAAAGAGAGTGACTGTGAGTACTCAGGCTGCTTTCTTAGAAGAGAATTATATGATGAATTTTAAACATAAGAGTAAGGTGATTCTTGAAGAACTTTACTCAGTTTGAGACCCACCTAAAATCTTGGGCCTACACTCCTATTTCCTATGCATGTTCAAAAAGGGGAAAATGTACTAGAAGTATCCAAAGGTGAACAAGCACAAGAAGCAATTCAGGACCAAACTCGAGAACAAGAAGAGGAAAATGAAGAGATTGGTGATCCACCACTGCACTCAGAGAACTTGGATCCTTCTGTACATGAACAACAGCCAGTATGGAAAACTTGTATTGGAAGAGTGATACATAAATTTGCAAGGTAGGCCTTGTTAGGTGAGATGTATCAGGTTGTTATGGATAATCCAAATGATAACCCTACCACTTACAAGGAAGCATTGGAGGATGTTGATGTACACAAGTGGAGAAAGGCCATGAATTGTGAGATAGAATCTATAGATTCAAACTTAGTCTAATCTTTTGTAGAAGCACTTGAAGGGGTAGTGGGTTCAAATGGATCTACAAAAGGAAGAGAAGACCAGATGAGAAGGTAGAAACATTCAAGCTAGATTGGCTATAAAAGATTATACCCAAAAAGAAAGTATAGATTATGATGAACCTTTTCACCATTTGCCACGCTTAAATCTATCCGAATTTTCTTAGCTATATCAGTAACTCTCAATTATGAGATTTGGTAAATGAATGTCAAGACAGCTTTCCTAAATAGTGAGTTGGAAGAAGACATTTATATGTAGCAACCAGAAGTGTTTATAGCAAAAGGCTAAGTTGCATAGGCCAATTTAGGGACTTAAGCAAGCATCCAGGTTGTGGAACATTAGGTTTGATCGGACCATATAAATGTTCGGTTTTAAGAAAAGTCCTAATAAACCATGTGTGTACAAAAGATTTAAGCTTCAGTGGTAGTTTTTTTCGGTCCTTTATGTAGATGATATCCTTCTAATCATAAATAATGTGAAGGTGTTATAAGCCGTAAATAGTTACTTGAAAGAACAATTTGATATGAAGGACTTTGGTGAAAACCAACTATATTCTAGGGATCAAAGTTTTATGAAACTAGAAGAATAAGATATCGGCTTTATCTCGAGTTCCTATATTGATAAAATATTGACTAGGTACGGCTTAGAGCCTTCTAAGAGGGGATTTTTACTTTTCAAACATGGAATACATCTTTCTAAGGAGCAATTACTAAAAATTCCTTAGAAAAAAGAATTCATGAGTAAGAAATCTTATGCTTTGGTAGTAGGTAGTCTCATATATGTCATGCTGTGTACTAGGCCAGATATCTGCAATGCAGTGGGAGTAGTGAGTCATTTCCAATTAAATCCGAAGTGGAACATTACCCTTATGTCCTTAGTGAAGTTAAATTATTTGCAATAATTAATTTGAAGATTTTAAAGTGTTTTTTTTCTTTATTATTAATCAAATTTTATTCAAATTTTTCTTTTTTCTTTACAAAAAAATTATATGATAATTTTAATTACAGAAGCATTTTTAAGTAAGTGATATATTTGACAACTACTTTGAGTTAAATATATTTGAAAAATTATAATATA
The DNA here is from genome assembly GCF_031755915.1 of Ziziphus jujuba. NCBI lineage: Eukaryota > Viridiplantae > Streptophyta > Magnoliopsida > Rosales > Rhamnaceae > Ziziphus > Ziziphus jujuba. The sequence goes on along the minus strand of NC_083383.1, from coordinate 19,233,309 downwards.
TTTAGTTAAATATATTTGATAATTATAAAGTATTTAGTTAAATATATTTGAAAAATTATTACTTAGTTAAAAAAAGCTGATTAAAATCATCAAATAGTTTCCCTTTTTTTTTTAAATGAAAAACTATCGCATAATATGAATAAAAGCAATCAAAAATATAAATTAACAAAACTTTCAAATCTTCAAATTAATTTATTCAAAATCATTTAAAAAATAATTTTTATAAAAAGAATAAAATACCAAGACAATTAGAGGTAGTTTAATTTTAGAAAAATTAAAAGAGTAGTTTGCTATCAGGGGATGTGGATGAATTATTAGAAAGTAGAGAGATATTTTTTGTATTTATCCAAATCTGAGGAGATGTAATTGAAATGTTCATTTTTATTGATGTGGGATTTTTTGTAAACCTCCACTGATTGATGATCATAGCCATATCAAATCCTTAGCAAAAGAGTTAAAAACTTAAACTAAAAGAATTTCTCAAATGTACAGATAGTTCAAAATAATAAAGTAAAATGAATATTAGTATTGTCACATGAGAATTGGTTTGTCAAAGTGTCATTTCTATTTTAACTAAATACCGGAGGTTTTCATCAATTAATTTTATTTACATTTACGAATTCGAAAATCAAAAAATAATTTAAAATAAACTCTAAACTAAATTAACAATTAAAATGCAAAATGAGAGCAAACACCATACAAATACTTTTGAAATCTAGAATAAAAATTTTAGGACTTTAACTTTAACTGGACCAAATATATAAGTACTTAATTTGGTTATTATGATTGATTGCCTCTCCAATTATCGATAAATGGTTTTTATTTTCATTCACTCCCTTTCTAAACGATTTGGTTGTTTATGACTAATTCCTTCTCTAATTATCAACAAAAGGATTTTTTTCATTCGCTCACTCTCTAAAGGAAAGCAAACTATATAGAAAATTGACTCAAATTGAAGTCTCTTCTTAATTTTACTGATTAATCATTCAATTGATTCTCCTTCAATTACCCAAGCCAAATTGGTTCCTATAAACTCAATTAAAGTTAGATTAAGGTAACCTAAGTCCTAAAAAGGCTCTCTCAAACTCTTATTAGCCCTTAGATTGTGTTTTACTAGTTCTCAATTTACTATATTAGGCTTATCTAAGCTTTAATTGTTCAATATAGATAACAACCAACCTAAATATCATTCTAATTAGGTTTGTTCTTCAATTAATTTAAGAAAATGCAATTAATTCAAAAGAAATTAAACCACAACAAACCAAATAAATTCATCATAATAAAAATCCAAGCTACATCAAAGTTCTAGATCAAAAGTCTAGACTTTCATAAAAACAGAAACAGCAAACACAAAAACCCAATAGAATTCCAAAGATCTAAATATTGTCTTTACAAATATCAAAAATTCTATTACAAATAACCAAGAAATTTATAGAAGAGATGAAAAAGAGAAATCTCAATAGGTGATGGCTTTTTCAAGCAATACCAAAAGCCTTGGGTTCTTAAAGAACCACAAAATCTCTAGATTTTCTCTTTCTATAAAGATCTTTATCACTCTAAATGGTAGTGTATACAATTCCTTCAATCTTCAAACGGTTTTTGTAGTCTTGTCTTTTTAGGAATATATATTGCCACCTTCTCAAAAATCTTTCTACTTCACTAAAGAGGAGTTTAATTCCTCAATCTCCATCACAAGGCTAAGTAGAAAATGACACATGCAAGTCAAATGCGTTTCAAGTAGCAATACTTAGCCAAGATTTGATCCAATTTTTTTTTTTTTTTTTTTGGGGGGGGGGGGGGGGGGGTGGTGGAATTGGGTTTGGGCATGTGCACTGCAAGAATTGTAGTGTACACGTCACTTCTCTTTGGTAGTATCATTGTGCTCGGCATGTGCACTTCCCAGGTGAAACATGCTAACCATGCTGTCCTCTATCTTCTTTGGAGACGAAAAGTGGTGTGTGCACTTTCTCATGTGGAGTATTCATGCTCAAAAATCATTCCTTAGGATCTTAGATTCAATTCTCTTGCTTAACTTTCAATAAATAGCTTATTTACATTTCAAAACTTTAACGTTTAGTAAATGATCTTCAAATACTCAATTGAAGTTTCTCCTAAAAACGAAAAAAAAAAAAAAAAAAAACCAAAATCATGAAAAATCAAATAAATAATTAAGTTTAAATAGGTTTAGATTAGCAAGTAAAATGCTCATTAATTATAACAATATTTAGGGAAGATTCTTTTAACCCAGAAAAAAAAATGCAAATCTGTATGTTTTCTGGCAGCATCCTTATTAATTTCCAATGAAAAATCATTTTTTTAAATTTTACTTTTTATTTTATATATATAGTATATATATTTATTATTATTCAGAAACGATACAGATGTGGGAAAACAAAGAATACTAGAGAACGAAATACAGATACCCATTTATGACAAATAATAATAATAATAATTTCCGGACCAAATGTTTGTCAAATTCAAGTAGACATATTTGAAAATTTTATTTTATTTTATTTACACTAAATAGACATCATTGAATTTTGAAGCATGCAGTTCCAGTGTCGGGAATCCAGCATTGGACGAATTTAGAGTGCAAATTCATGAAGTGCATTGCCAATGGATTGCCATTTTTGGAATATGGGCATCTGGACATATGCGTATATAATCCTTTACTTTTTGATGATGTGACTTCACTTTTCTTTTAAGTCTCGTTTACCTTCTCACACTTTGCTTAAACTTGTTTTATAATTCCAAGTTTCTTTTTTTTTTTTTTTTCACATTTTTATTTTATTTTATTTTTTAAAAATATGCTTTTTTTTTTTTTTTTTTTTACCCTCTAATTTCTGTAGCGTTTTAGTTTTAGCCAACCCCAACTTAGACAAAAAGAAAAATATAGATTATTTATCGAGTACTCTTTTATCTTACACGTGCATGTAAGCGTGAGAGTAAAGTCTTGGTAAAGATATTACATGACAGAAAAAATCTTGTATCTTCCACGTGGCAAATTGTTACCGCCATCCTAAGTTGATGTCTCTAACAGATCAAGTAGCAAATCCCTGTCTAATAAGTCACAGATTTAGTCCAAGTAACCAACTCCCTCCTCAGATTCTTTATTATAATTATGCTTGCAACGTATAACCGCTACACGACCAACACATCTGCATAATTATTACTTTTTTTTATCAGAGCAAAACGAAGTGAAATTAAAAGTAATGATGAAAAAAAAAAAAAAAGATTTTTAAATTTTAAATTTTAAACTTATTTTTATTTTTTTGTAGCATTCTCACCTCATTAATTAATTAATTAATATATATTTGAAAATTTGATACTAAAGCCCTACATGTAATTTCAATATTTTTGTACTTACCCTTAATGCAATATTAACTTAAAACCTTCACATTATGACTTTTAACAATTAAACGGATGGATATGCATTGTATATATGTAATCACTAAAGAGATTTCCCTTTCCTAAGCAAGGGTATAGTTGAAAAAAAAAAAAATTACATTCTTGTTAATATAATTCAGCAGAAAGTTATAGTGCAAAAGTTTTGGATTGATGTTGCATCTCTAACAAACTTCACGTGTTATTAGTGCTAATTCAATATTACAGTAGTTAAAGTGCAAAACTGTTGGAATCATTTTTCCCCTTTTATTATTATTATTATTTTTTTTTTTGGGGCGTGGGATTTTAATTCAAATTATTGTCAAAGATACTGTGGCAAAGAACACATGTAGAAACTATCATGTCCGGTCTTTTTTGTTTTTTATTTTTTGGGAGGAGACAAATAGACTACCATGTCTAGTATTTTATTTTATTTTATTTTTGAAAGCAATTTAAAAACTTTACTAAGAAATAAACAAATTGTCTACATTAGCTTGAAAAGATAAGAGGATAGCAAACTATGCCCTTCTTTTCATCTAGGACTCATAAAACTTTTAAAAATAATTCCTTAGCAACTCGATTTGTTTGTTTTTGTTCAAAGAACATTGAAAATTAACACTTAATAATAATAGCCTTCTAATATTCTCAACCGAAAAACAATAATAGCCTTCTAATATTCTCAACCGAAAAGCAATCATAACTTTAGAACTCATTACTATCTCAAAAATTACAGATAGCTGTAAAATTTATAAGTTTTAAAGCATGAGAATAAAAAAGAAATGAGATCTTAAAAAAGTCTGAACAAAATCTCATATTGTTGAAATGGTTGACTAAACAAGAAACAATATTAAAAAAGCAATAAGCCTTACATAGCAATTAAAATTACGCACTATTCCCGGTCCCGCTAAATCCAGATTGAGAGCAAAAAGTCAAAAATTTTTGAATAGCCAGAACAAAATGTCAAAGATTCTTGGATAGCCATTTGTTCAATGGTTTAGAAATAGTTGCTATCAAATTTACTTTATAGCCACCGACATCTATTCCCACACCCACTATCCCTTTTGTCTCCCATATTTGCTCCATCGACGTTTATTTATATTCTCTCAAAGGTAGAGGTTGCCAAAACTGTGCTCTCATATTAACCATCCCCTGCTCAATTTTTTTCTGACCCGCAAAGAATATTTTCACGCTTAGCTACTCTATAATGTAAACTTGTATTTCTTCTATTTCATGTATTTCAGCTCAAATAAGCAAATCTTTCCTTTTGAAAATCTGTCAATTGAGTGATTGCCCCAAAAACACAAATCCTCAAAAGAAAAAAAAAAAAAAATGATGATTCTGACGCTTTAACTCTGCATAGAAACCAACCTCTTTTAACAACCTTCTCGCATTTGAACAAAAGCAAAGCATTGTTTCATCTCCACCATGACACAAAACACATTCTCTACCATCTTTCACCTACCTTATTTAAGTTAAATTATCAACACAAGGAATGGCAAAACAAACTATCCATAGAAAAATATTTATTTTATTTGAGATTTGAGGTCCCAAAATAATTCTCCACCATTTTTGAACTCTTGCTTCACTAGAGCTTCCTAACTTTCAACCATACCCTAAACCAAAAGCAATCCAATATTCAGATTTTACCGTATAAGCACCTCATGCCAAATAGTACCATGCAATCTTCTAATCACGACCACGGTCGCCAGCTGGAATCCAGAAATAATATCAGCTTCATCACGTGAGAAGCAAATCTTAACCAAATCATTATTCCACCATCCTGAAAAAGAAAATAGTTATAAAAACTCGTGCATTTTTATCAAACATCCTTGCGGAAAGGACTTTATGAGAACTAGCATAAGGTAGCCATTAATAACCATAAAGGTCAATCTTCGGACCATACCCACTCTCCAAATGCAGCCACTTTCCGAAATAGCTCGCCCCTACTTAAGGCTACGCCACATATGTGAAGCCCAGTTACCCAAAGTTGTATTAAACAGAGAACAAGATGGATGGTAGTTTTTCAAACTTAAAACTCGACTAGCTAAACTATTCAGATTTGTAATCAATCTTCAACACTGTTTTGCTTGTAAAGCATGATGAATCCTTCTAAAAAATAAAAATCCTTCCTTCTTTGTGCCTATGCTGTCTCGATGCTTCTTCATAGACCTTCAGTAACGAAAGAATTGTTTGACACTCTGCACTCGTTGCTCTTGCAAATAATAAACTATTATCTGTGAAAAACAGATGCCACACCCAAGGACTATTGCGAGCAACTTGAATGCCATTTAGGAATTAATTAACTTTTGCTCTCTTTATTAAACTAGACAGTCCTTCATAACATATAAGAAATAAATAAGGGACAAAGAATCCTCTTGTCTCAGTCCTCTTTCTGATCTTATAATTCCACAAACTTTTCCATTAATTAACACTGGATAGGAGATTGAAGTTAGACATCTCATAATAATATCAATCCTAACCTTATCAAATACCCATTTCTTCCATCATTGTACCAAGAAAACCTCACTCTACACAATCATAGGCCTTGCTAATATCAAGCTTGAGAGCAAGCAAATGATTTGTCCACCTTCTTTGATAGTTAGTGGTATGCATTGTTCTGAAAGCTACCACAACATTATTCATAATTTGTCTACTTGGAACAAAATCACTGTGTTCCTCTGAAATCAATTAAAACAAATTACTTTGTAATCATTTACTAAAGTCTAGCAACTATTTTGTAAAAAATGTTACAAAGACCAATAAAGGGACTGATTTGTAGTCCGCACTACTTTATCTCTGTTATCCATAGAAAAAATTTCACGAACTTGCTTTAATCTAGTGTCATTCTCAGCCGAAACAAACTTCTCACCATTAACACTTGTCTTATTTTCTTATTGTTTAGGCGGTACATAAGTAGCAACTGCAATATCAGAATTCTTTTCCCTAGCTGCTTTTTTTTTTTTCACCTCCAAATATTTTGTAGTCTAATTCATCGAAATAGCCTTTACATTATATCCATACCTCCAAATACCAAATTACTTTGATTAGTAGCATTCCTCTGAGATGTACGATCTGTTAGCATATCTTTTGTATTTATATCAAGGATAGGAACATGAACTAATTTATCAGAACCATTTGAGGAAACCAACTTCTGGATCGAGTATCATTACCCTGAATCATTATCCTTATTACCATCCCTATCAACCTCTAATATCTCATGTTCCATAGCTTTTGTATCTCTTCCTCTGGTTTAGCCTTGCCCATCAACAACATTAATCTTGTTCGTTTATTTTGAAATTCGTTAGATTGAATATACTTTGTTTTGACTTGTACCAGACATCGTTTCTTTCGCAAGACCTAAGAGACAACATTTAAAACAAAATTCAAACAATCCTTCATATTTATATGTCACGCAAAAGGTGTCCCCTCCTTCCGAAGCAATTTTCATTCATTTTCTTATCGGTTTCCGAATATCAATTTCGACTCCGATTCTTAGGAATTTAGCCCAAACATGTACCATCGTCCCACATGTCTACTTTCTGTAAATTACCTACTAGTTTAATAGTCATGGAACATAATTGCAGCAAGAAGAGCCAACGATCGATCAAAGTGTCAATGGGATCCACGTTAAATCTTCTTCCTATTTGCCGCACATGGAAATTGACACAAGAAAATATTATCACCGATTTTTGTAAAACTGTGTAAGAGAAAAATACGCCGAAGAAGGCAATATATAAGCTCTAACAGTCCGAAAACAATTCGTAATCGGCTTAGATTTAGTTTATATATGGTATTATATATTTAATCCTATAGACTTATAATATTAATTTAATAATGTAAAATGATATAATATATAAATAATATAACAAATATTTAATTTTAAAAATAAAGTTAATAAAAAAAATTTAATGTAATAATAATATAATGATGAAAAATAATAAAATGTTTAATATTTTTTGAACTTTTATTGAAAAATAACTGAGTCAAACTAAGTTTTAACTTTTTACCAAAGCTGAAAATTTCGGTATCGGTGGAAATATTGAATATTCAAAATATAGAAATTTCTATAGAAATATCGAATATCGATAACAATTCATAAAAATATGATGGACATTTATTTTAAAAAATAAAAATTTTTATTGAAATTTTAGTATTAGCTTATTTAAATAATCATTTATAAATTGATTATAAAAATTGCAAAAATATTGAATATATATTATATTTCTCTTAACTAATTTAATTTATAGTAAGCAGTAACAATCATAAATAAACTATTATTGATAAAAATATGCAAAAAAAATATATATTTGATAAATTGTTTATTGTACAATTATATTATAATTCATAAATATCATCTTAATACTCATAGAACTCTTAGATAATTAAAAATTATTAGTATATTTTTCGTTTTCATTTTGAAATATGAAATATGAAAAGTAATTATTAAAATATGTATATCTTTAATAATTTTTCATGTAATTATTAATATATCAATCATAAGGGTTTTGTATTAAATATAGTTATCTTTAATGTTAGTATAATATATTCTATCATTTTTTTATTTGTTTAATATTATTAATTTAAATGCTATCAATATCAATTCTAGATAATATTATATTTTCATGTTGCTATTTTATGTTATTATTTTTCATTTTTATATAATCAATTATTAACTTGTAACTATGAGATTCTAATTAATTAATTTTATACAAAATGTATAGCAAATATGTGTATTTAATCAATGAATAAAACTTATTAAGATTATTAAATTCAATTTATTTTGTTTTATTTATATCATTAAATACTTAAAAAAACAATTAAAATGTTAAAAAAATCACTAAAGTTAATTTGGTAAAATAATTTACTAAACAGCAATAATATTTATAAAAAATTTATAAATATTTTCAAAATTTTAATGGATATTATGAATTTTTTTTAATCAAATTGTTAAAGATTTAATATAGATATTTTTATCGAAATTTCATGAAAATTTTGACAAAATTTTAAAAATTTCAATAAATATTATGTAAATTCTATCGGTGTACATTTAAACTCTAAATTTTATTTCAACCCTTTAAAAAAATTAAAAATTTCAAATTTCAAAAAATATATCGGATATTTTAAACTTTACCTTTTAAAAATGAGATTCACTTAAACTCCTAACTCCAAATAAGGCTCATCCTCTCCATAAAATGGTTTTTTTATTATAACCATGAACTGTAGGAGCCTTCGAAACAAGGGAGAATTGAAGATCTGCCCTGGTCAAATCCTGGTGAGAACAATTGATAACCATGGATTCATCTTCCTCCTCCGTAATAGAATTGTTCTTTGGAAGAGATCGTTGACCACCTCCATCAAAAATCAAGAAATTAACAAAACCTCCTATAAGCAAACAGACAAGAATGTACGTTAGCCGCAAGAAAACTTGTTTGAGAAAATCCTTCACACAGGAAAAGGACATTTTTATAGTAGCTAGTTTACCATGTCTAGTTAATATTTTGGTTTCTTTAACTATTGATATGCTTTTATATTGAAAGAAATAAATAAAATAAAGAGAAAAGGTATATATGCTGTCAGCTAGCCTGAACAGGTGAATTTACATTTAGATTTACTCCAAAAAAAAAAAAAAATGGTGAACTTACATTTAGGAATGGTTGCTCGTACATCGTGCCTAAAATTATAAGTTTAAATTACAATGTTCTTTTCTTAAAAGAATGTATTTTTTCAGCTGCTTTAAGTGGACAAATGCTATACGAAGTGAGAAAAATAAATCAACACGAGAAAGATAAACAGTGAAAGATGCAGCTTAGATGTCCCTAAATTAGCGGGTCAGTTAAAGCACGTGTTTTTCAAAAACCTTCATTATAGATTTATAGTGAAAAGAAAATAAGTAGTTGAGCAATTAAAGAAGATTTCAACAATTGAGTTTTAATTGAATTTTAGTTTCACGTAAAGTGTTCTAAGTGAAATCACTTTGGTTTTAAACTTCTCCAATTCCATCTCTATTTTATTTTTCTCTTTTTAAATGTCATCTATAATTTAAAGGCGCAAGCACAAAAATATGGACAATGGGTTTCCAAATTTTTTACTTTAAAATGTATTCATAAATTTAATCAGGTAGTAAAAATTATAGTAAATATACTTTTAAATTCTACATTTAACCAAATTTAGATGAAACCTTTTTAATTTAGAATATATATTGTAATCTTTTATATATATATATATATATATAAATACTACTTCAACATGAATTTAGCTTAGCCAAGCATCAATTAGTTGATGTCTAGGAAAAGAGAGTAATCAATATAATATTCCCAAAAAAAAAAAATGATCATAAAATAAAAGAGTAATCAAGAGAATTTATGAACCAACTCAAATACAATATGGTCCTTTTTTTTAATTTTTATTTTTTTGGGGATAGGTACCTTTTCTCATGATAAGGCAATAGAAACCCGTGGCTCTCAGGGTCGTAAAAGTGTTATTAAGATGCATTAGGGTCCACCTTTGTAGTAAACTTTATTGACATTTTTATAGGTTTTAAAATCATAAAAGAGTAATAAGACTAATATTGTTTCTGACTTTGAGATTAGGACAAAATCCAAATGTGCTACTTAAGCAAAATGATTGTAAAAGTTTTGATCAAAAAATTCACGGCTTTGAAAGAAATGGGCTAGCATCGACATAATATAAGCACATGAAAAAAAGAAGCCTTCTCGTCAAAGAAAGTGAGCCGAAGATTTTGAAATTTTATTAGAAAGATTCAGAGAGAGAGAGAGAAAGAGAGGGGCAGGCGAAGTATAGCTAATAAAGCTCTAGAACAAGAACAAAGTAGCTACAGTCAGATAGGGATGAAAAAATAGCAAGAGAGAGAACAAAAGATAGGCTCTATCTAATTTCCAAGGGCATCCCCCATGACCCAAAACAGAAACATCAACTTGTCATTGTCAATCCACTCGGTCGGGAAGGGCCTCAAAGACTCCTCTTTCTGTCTCTCTCTCTCTCTTTCAAATTTGAAGAAAAATTTAAAATGAAAAAAAGAAAAAAAACGAAAAGAAAGGCGGTGTAAGGTTGAGCTAACCAATACCCATTTTCCCAATTTGCACATTCTCTCTCTACTTTCTCTCTCTCATGTGTGATGTGTGGACCCTACTTCACCTCCAACCAGCGGCGCCATTAGTCTTTACTTGGTTTCCAAGCTCACCCACCTCCCTCTCTCTCTCTCTGTCTCTCTCTCTCTCTTACAGGCCAGTCTTCATAACACCATCTTCCCATTTATTATAAAGAAATCCAAAACCCCACCTTTCTATCCTCTTGCTAGCTCCATCTCCTTCCCCTCTTTAATTCCTCTTATCTCTCTCTTCTCTCTTTCTCTTACCCCTCTCTCCATCCCTCTCCTCCTCCAACTCGTTAATTCTTTTTTTATTCCTAAATCTACCAAAAATACCTATCAATATTATATAAAAAAAAGAAAAAAATAGGGATTTAAAAAAAAAAAAAAAAAAACATGAAAGGGGAATATGTAGAATCCAAGAATGAAACCCAAAGCATGTTCTCAAAGCTTCACCATCCTCACCCTCACCAACACCAACACCAACACCAACAACACCACCCTCACCAACACCATCCATTCGCAAATCCTTTCCAAGTAATCACTCGCGAATGCCAGACCTCCGAAGAAGACGATACCAGCCGTAGCAGCAGCGGCGCCGCCACAGCAACAACAACTACCACATCCAACCCAACTGCTCAGCGAGCCAAAGATCCTAATCCTCCCGGCGATGGAGCAACCATTGAAGTTGTTAGGCGACCGCGGGGTCGCCCTCCCGGCTCCAAGAACAAACCCAAACCTCCCGTCATCATTACGCGCGATACTGAGCCCGCCATGAGTCCTTACATTCTCGAAGTCCCTGGTGGGAATGATATTGTTGAAGCTATTGCTCGGTTCTGTCGCCGGAAGAATATGGGTCTGTGTGTGCTAACCGGTTCTGGCACCGTTGCTAACGTCACGCTCCGTCAGCCTTCAACGACCCCTGGCGCTACTGTTACTTTCCATGGCCGATTTGATATCCTCTCCATCTGTGCGACTTTTCTTCCTCAAACGACGGCGTCTTGCCCTGTTCCTAATGGGTTTACTATCTCTCTGGCTGGACCTCAGGGCCAGATCGTCGGTGGTTTGGTCGCCGGCACGCTTATTGCCGCTGGTACTGTGTATGTAATCGGTGCGTCGTTTAACAATCCTTCTTACCACCGGCTTCCGGCGGAGGATGAGGTTCGTAATTCGGGTTCGGCCGACGGGCACTCGCCTCAGTCAGGTGGAGGAGACAGTGGCGGACACGCGCCGGCGGAGTCGTGTGGGATGTCTATGTATAGCTGTCACTTGCCGTCGGATGTAATTTGGGCACCCACCGCTAGACAACCACCTCCACCGCCACCTTACTGATGGGAAAAAATATATATATATATATATATTTTGTTTCTGATTTTGTTGTATTTCTTTTTAATCTGCCTGTTCACTTGTGAATTTTTAGAAGATGCTCTATTTTATTATTATTATTATTACTATTTATTTTCAAAACTTTGTTCTGCTTTATATTCAATGTCAGTTGATTTATATATATATTTAACGTTAATTGTAGCGTTCAAACTCAAAAAAGGAGGGGAAGAAAAAAACAAACTAATCGGCATGCTTCGGAAATCGAGTTGAAATTTTTATGTTTTCTTAGGAACTGAAAAGAAAGCTCATTGCCCTGGTGCTTAGTAATGGTGTGTGTGTGTGGGTGTGTGAGGGGTCCTATGGTTTGGTTTAGTGTCACGCGTCGAAATCATAAAGCTCTCCTTCTTTTCAGCAAGTTATGGGTGGTGGGATTTTGGTTTTGACGGGTTTTGTTTGAAGAGTTAATAAGTTTGGATTCACGATTGGCTTTGAAGTTTGAGACTCTGAGCCACATCTGTTTCACTCCACCTTTATACACAACACTGCTGATAGAGGTCTGCTTCTGATTCTGCTCCTGCTCTTTCTGAAACCACTGGGTCAAGATAATGGCTTCCTGATTCGATTGATTTTTCTCTCTCTTATTAGCTTCTTCATTTGGATAAAGTGTATGGCAGTGGAGAACGTGGCTGGGGTTTATGCTTTGCCAGTCGGTTCCTTTTCAGTGCATCAGAAAGAGAAAGAAGAGAAGGGTGGGTTTTTGTTTTTTATTTTTTGGTTTTGCTTTCCTTTATCCGATACGTTCTTGAAAGCTCTCTCAGAAACCCCACTTTATTATTATTATTATTATTATTATTTTTCTCTCCATATTGCTTTCTATCTGATCTAATCTTGTACTTTGGCTTGTCTCTTTCTTTGCTCTCCTATCTTTTCTTTGATGTGAAAAAAGAAAACACATTTAATGAAAGCAAAAACAATAGGTTTAAACGCACTCTTTTCCTCTCCCTCTTACCAAACGCCCATAGTTCCATCCCATCATCTTCTCTGCTCCAAATATTTTGATATTTGCTTTTTAACGCTTTGATTCTCGAGACGATAAGCTGGATCAGGATCACGCTTTTGCATGAACTTTGGCCTACAAGTGCCAATCATGTCGTATTTCCTCGAAGTTCACCAACTTCTAATTTTTTTACAACTGGTTTTTAGATCAGCATATGGTTTTTGCTATTTTGGATGGAAATGAGGATGGCATTTGTGTTTGGTGTTGGTGTCATTCTGATATGAAATCACTCTTTCACTGTATTTGGTATCGGATTCCAAACAAGTTGATAGATTTTTGTACTGTTTTAATGGCGAAATAACGTAATGGCCATATAGGATAGATGTTTTGGAATGTAATATGGTAAAAATGAAGGAAAAAAAGGTTCGAGTAAAGGGGTAAAATTTTTCATTTTATTTATCTTCATATTTGGCCTATCCGAGTGATGAATAAAAATGTGGAAGTCGAATTTTGTTAAATTTAACACGTACTGTGGAATAAGAAAAATGCAAAGAGGATAGGCTAACTAGTTTGATTTGACTACAATATATTAAAATGATATTAATTGGTTTGTTAACCGTTTTGTAAAATTGAACTTATTACAATTAATTATATTTTATATAAAATGGATACATTGATTTTTTATTTTTTATTTTTGTTTATATTTTTAAAAAATGGACACATTGATTTTTTTCTTTTTTCTTTTTTGGTTATTGCATTACTTTATATTGTATTTATGTATGTTTTAAAATGTTCTTTCTTGCTTGTTTATTTATTATATTGTCTTTGTAGTATAAGATATTAATTTCATATTGAAATTAATTATACTGCTAAATTATTGCCAAAAAAAATTATATTGTTAAACTGCCACTAATAAAAGAAATTTCAAATTATTAAGAAGTGGAACAAACAATGAAATATAACAACAGTGAAATATTAATTTTATAGTAAAATTAATAATAGTGTTTTCTTTTTTGAAAATCCAAATTTATGATTATGTTAATTTACCAATAATACAATAAATTAAATTATTAAGAAGTGGAACAACTATGCGTATTGGCTAATAGTTTTGACATATATATATATATATCCCTTTTTTTAAAAATGAAAATTACAGTTTTAAAATGGAAAAAGGGGGAACAAAAACAGAAAAAAAAAAAAAAAAACAAACACAAATTAAAAAACTTATGTGGAGTTTGGATTTTAACTCAAAATCTAATTATCCAATCTAAGAAGACCAAATAATTAGTAATTTGAGTTTGTTTGCTAGGGCATTTGTAAGAGCATCTCCAAAAAAGGTCATTAAAATAGAGATTGTATTTTTGTATGATAAAAAGTATTTTTAAATATAAAGAGCATTAAAAAAACAAAAACAAAAGACGACAAAACAAAACAAAAAACCTAAGTGGAGTTTGGATTTTAACTCAAAACTGAACTATCCAACCTGGGAAGACACAATCATTAATAATTTAAATTGGTTTTGCTTCTACATTTGTAATAGCATATTCAAAATGACTTTTTAAAGGAAAATATATATATATATATATATTTTACGATAAAAAGGTAATTTTAAACACAAAATGGAATTTTAGAAAGTCCTTCAACGATGCTTTCTATATTATGCACTTTATTTTTCTATAAATATTCATTGCTCTGCCTATTTTCTTCCTTTTTTATCTGAATTTCCTAACAATTATAACTAAATAAAAGAGGTCAATAGATTAAAAAAAAAATAATAATAATAATTAATACATGGTAGTAATTTGGTAATTTGTTTAACATTAAATCAAATTATATAATATTATTTGGTTCTCATATTCGGATAGCCAAATTGATGTTTTAAAAATTTAAAATGAAGAGTAGGTTAGAGAATGCGCTTACAAGTTTGGCTCTTTAAAATAAAAGCATGGGTTGGATAAAAAATCACTTGGAGATGCTTTAATTTGGTTAACTCCATTTCAATTATGAAATAAAAGTCAGAATGGTAGCCATATCACATAAGGTTTTTGTTGGTTGAAAAAATAATGCACATAAGTTACATAATTCGATGATATATATGTTACAATCTTATTAAGTACGTAAAATTGCATATCCTCTTAAACTAAGCAGGTTATATGTGAGTAATTATAGGTTTGATTTAATGGTACAATTATTAAGAATATATTTCCACATGTGGGGTTGAAACCTCGATTTGGATGAAAATTCTTCTTCTTCCAAGTTATAATTATAATAATAATAATAAACAACATATATATGAAGCATTTTTGTTTTGATCAACTCAAAAATTAAAAATCTAGCAAATATAAGTGATACGAACCTAGGACGACCTACGTCTAAACCTGTATTATATTAGTCCAGATATAATTATGTTTAAGTTCTAATGGTCATCTTGACCCTCAACCAATCCGTGATTAGAAACTTTGGTATAATGAAGATGCCACAATAGGTGATGGATATTCTATTGATAGTGTGTTCTTCCCAAAAAACAAGTCCTTTTATAGGTTAAAAAAAAACAAAATAAAACCCTAAAAGCTAAAGGGAAAACTGGCCATGCTTGTTGTTTCCTAATGTGACCAAATTTTCTCTCTTTTTCTAATATAATTTTGATTAATTAATTCTTTTATTTTGATTTAGGAATTAATTAATTTACAACGAAAATAATAAAATAATAACTTTCTTAAACTTATTTATCCAGCAAATAAATAAATAAAAACCAAAAGTAAAGGTAATTTCCTAAAACAAAAAGTAGAAATCAAATTAGGAAACTAAAATACTATCTTTTTGACTAAGTTGACTTTGACCAATTTAAGCTCCAAATCAACTTCCATATGCTTTGTAGGATGCCAAATAGGCTGATCATGAAGTCCCACACATTTCCTTTGCTTGGAGGAAAGAGAAAAAACCAACTCAGCAAAATACAGTAAAGCCAACAAGAAAAACAGCAAAAGAGGCCCAGTTTCCATGTTGTGTGCACAGCCCCTTTTTGGATGCCTTTGAAGCTGCCTTGACTTGATTCCATGACCTCTTAGACATATGTATTGATTCCATGAAGCATTAGAACCATTTCATGCTGTCCAGACTCCATAAAAGCACCAAAATCGCTACCCGGGTCCGTATCGGCTCCCACCACTTGTATACTCAAAATAGATTTTGGATCTTCGGGTATGGACAAGCCCTCTTGAGAATGAATTACTTCGTGGATAAAGGCAGCAAGATTGTTCCTAAACCTCTTAGCTTGAGCCCTAGTGATAAGCCCGGTCTTCGTCCATACGGTCAGCATCCCAGTGGGTTGTCGGTTGTGCGGGTACGGGCGGATTCGCATCATTCTCCTTCTTTTGAAAAGGATTTTCCCTCAAATCAAAATCATCACCTATAGCAAAAGAAGATAAATTAGCAACATTAAATGTAGTACTAACATTATACTCACTCGGCAAATCAAGTTTGTAAGCATTGTCATTTATCTGCTCCAAAACTTGGAAAGGTTCATCGCCACGCAGCATAAGCTTGGACTTCCTTTACTGGAGAAACTTCTCCTTTCTTAGATGCAACTAAACCCAATCTTTAGGTTCAAAGAGAACTTGTTTTCAGCCTTGATTAGCATTCCTTACATATTGCTCAGTCTTCCTCTCAATATTTGCCTTAGTCTTTTCATGAATCTGCTTCACAAAATCAGCTTTTTGTTTTCCATCTAGATTAGCACGCTCATTTAAAGGTAAATGTGTTAAATCTAATAGAGTCAAATGATTAAACCCATAAAACATTTCAAAAGGATTAAATTTAGTCGTTGAATGCAAAGATCTATTATAAGCAAATTCAACATGTGGCAAACATTCCTCCCAAGTTCTCAAATTGCTACTAATTAATGCTCTCAACAATGCAGACAAAGTCCTATTCATTACTTCAGTTTGTCCATCAATTTGTGGATGACAAGTAGCTGAAAATAAAAGCTTGGTACCTAATTTAGCCCACAAAGTTTTCCAAAAATAGCTTAAGAACTTAGCATCCCTATCCGAAACAATAGTTCTAGGCATTCCATGCAATCTCACAATTTCTTTGAAAAATAAATTAGCCATATTAGATGCATTATCAATTTTATTACATGCAATAAAATGTGCCATTTTAAAAAATCTATCCACAACAACAAATATTGAATCCTTACCTGTTCTTTACCTAGGCAAACCAAGAATACAATCCATAGACAAATCTACCCAAGGATAGGAAGGAATCGGCAATGGATGGTATAACTCGTGCGGTTCCAATGTGGACTTGGTCTTTTCGCATTTCAAGCATCTTTCACATATTCTCTCAACATCTCTCTTCATGTTAGGCCAATAAAAATTTTCTTGTAGAAAGGATTAAGTTTTAAAAACACCAAAATGACCCATTAAACCACCTCTATGACCTTCTTGAACTAGTAACTCTCTAATGCTACAATTAGGCATACAAAATTTGTTTTCTCTAAACAAATACCCCTCAAATATGTAAAATTTATTAAATTCATGTTTCAAACAGGTTCTAAATATCTCTCCAAAGTCACTATCATGCTCATAAAGTTCTTTCAATTGTTTAAATCCAAGAAATCTAGCATCTAAGGTAGAAAAGAGTACATACATTCGGGATAATGTATCGGCAACCACATTTTCCGTACCTTTCTTGTAACGGATCACATAAGGAAGGTCTCAATAAATTCAATTCACTTGGCATGCCTTTGGTTGAGCTTTTCTTGACCTTTAATATGCTTCAAAGATTCATGATCCGTATGAATCACAAATTCTGTTGACACGAGATAGTGCTGCCACGTTTCCAAAGCCCTCACTAAAGCATACATATTCTTATCATATGTTGGGTAGTTTAGTGCAGCTCTATTCAATTTCTCACTAAAGTATGCTATGACTCTTCCTTCTTACATTCAAACAGTTCCAATACCTACACCCGAAGTATCACATTCAATTTCAAAAGTCTTAGAAAATTTGGCAAAACTAGTAAAGGTACATTACATAATTTTTCTTTCAACAAATTAAAAGATTTTTCTTGTACTTCCCCCCATTTAAAACCAATATTCTTCTTTACAACTTCATTCAAAGGTGCTGCGATGGTGCTAAAGTCCTTGACAAATCTTTGATAGAAACTTGCCAGACCATGAAAGCTCCTTACTTGAGTGATAGAGGTTGGTGTCGGCCACTCCTTGATTGCTTGAACTTTAGATTGATCAACTTTGATTCCTACAGCACCTACTACAAATCCTAGGAAAATAATCTCAGCTTTGTAAAAATCACAATTTTTCATGTTAGTAAACAACCTTTCTTTCCTAAGAATATTTAAAACTTGCCTAAGATGTTCTATATGTTCTTCTAAGTTTCGGCTATACACTAAAATATCATTAAAGTACACAACCACAAATTTACTAATAAATGGATGCATGACATGATTCATAAGCCTCATGAAAGTACTAGGTGTATTAGTTAATCCAAAAGGCATGACTAACCATTCGTACAGCCAATATTTAATCTTAACTGTGGTTTTCCATTCATCGCATTCTTTCATCCTAGTTTGATGTATCCACTCCTAAGATCAATATTAGAAAACATGCAACCACCATACAATTCATCAAGCATATCATCTAATCTAAGAATTGGATGTCTATATTTGATGGTGATATTATTTATAGCCTTACAATCAACACACATTCTCCAAGAACCATCTTTTTTAGGTACTAACAAAATAGGAATAGCACATGGACTCATACTCTCACGAATGTAACCTTTATCAAGTAACTCACTTACCTACCTTTGTAGCTCCTTTGTTTATTCGGGTTTACTTCTATATGGAGGTCTATTTGGTATGGCAGCTCCTGGACAAAGTCAATTTAATGTTTAATCCCTCTAATAGGTGGTAATCCATTTGGAATTTCATCCAGAAAAACATTAATAAATTCTGCAAAAGAGAAAAAATTGAATTTGGCAATTCAAGTTCTTTAAAGTTGGCTTGATCATTAAAATAATTATCTTTATAAATCATGACCAGCAATGGTTTCTTACTCAAGATATCTTTATTAAAATCCCCAAAACTCAAGTAAAATTTTTTATTTTTCCTTTCTCTTCTTTCTTTTCCTTTTTCTCTCTTGGCCACCACACATTCTCCCTCTCTCTTGGGTTTCTCACGATGGCTCTCGGCTTTCTCTATTCTTCTCACTCCACTTTCAACTTTCTCATGATTTTTCCACTCAATTTGTGTTTTAGAATGCTTACCTTGGACAGGAAGCTTGGACTTACCTTCTTGGATGGATGGTGAAGCCGTTGGTGCCATACTAGCTTTCTCCTTGAGTTTTTCGGCCTCCCTCCCTTGTTGTATTTGTAATTGGTCTCTATATACTTCCTTGGGAGTCAATGGCTTCAGCTTGACCTTCTGAACTTTAAATCTAAAAACAATACAATTCTCTTAACCATAATGAGTAGCATCTTTATCAAATTTCCATGGTCCACCTAATTAAATATGTCTGGCGTGCATAGGCACAACATTACACAAAATAACATCCATATATTTATCTATGCTAAATTTTACCTTGGCTTGTTTATTCACTTTGATTTCACCACTATCATTAAGCCATTATAATCTATATGGTTTGGGATGTTTAATAGTTGTTAAGCCTAATTTATCAACCACAATGTTACTAATTACATTTGTAAAACTTTCACTATCAATTATCATACTACAAATCTTACCTTGGATTTTGCATCGGGTGTGGACGATATTTTGTCTTTAAACTTGATCCTTATCTTTGTATACAACGAACACTCTCCTAGAAACCAAGTTTAATTCGTCATTGGGTGCATGTAGTGTCTCGGCTTCATCTTCAAGTTCTTCCTCTCCTTGTTTAGTTTCACACTCACTTTCTTCATTTTTCGATTCTAGCTCACCATTACCCTTTAACACCATGATTCTTCTATTCAGCCATTGGCTAGTGATGTGTCCTCATCCTTGGCACTTAAAACAAATAATTTCTCTAGATATTAAAGGTTTAGGATCAGATTTTACTTTATTCTTTGGTGCTTGGACATATTCAGCTTTAGACTCTTTTTTTGGCCGATTGGAGCTTTCTTCACCTAGCTTTGGGTTTTACTTTGAATCATAGATGGGATTACTTCTCCAGGCACTTGGATTTGAACTCCCGCTGTTGGAAACTCCTCCAAATCATGAACCTACACCCCTCCTCTTGAATTGATGCTCTAATTTAATAGCCACATGTAACATCTCCTCCAATTCCACATATTGTTGCAATTCTAGTTGATTGGCTATTTCACGATTCAAACCACCCAAAAACCTTACCATGGTTGCTTCTCTATCTTCATTGATGCTTAACCTCATCATAAACATCTTCATCTCCTTGTAATAATCCTCCACGAACCTATTACTTTGAGATAAAAATTGAAGTCTTTGATGTAGCAACCTGTGATAGTGTGATGGTATAAAATGCTTCCTCATGGCTGACTCTTCTTTGGGTGTTTTGCTTGTTAGTCCACCATTGGAGTGCATAATGCCCAAACTCCATTGCTGCCAATTTAACTTTCTTGGCCTTCGAATAGTTGTGACAATAAAAATTCATCTCCATTTGCTCTTCCCGTTCCAAGTAAGCCTCTGGGTCACTTTTCCCCATGAAAGGTGGTATGTTTACCTTGATGTTGTCAAGATCATCATCTACCTCTTCTCTTCTATGCCTCTCATGGCTTAGCCTCTCTTGGACAGTAAGTGTTTCATCCATTCCTTCCTCGAAATCATCTCCAAAATTTTCCCCTTCAAACTCCTCTCTAGGTTGTCCATGGCCTCCTCAACCTCGACCTCAACCTCCATGGAAATCTTGCCTCAAATTTGGTCATCCATGAGATGTTTCTATTCTTGATTTATGTGGTCAAATTGATCATTCATCTGCTGCAATTGTTCCAAGATAGCCCTCATGTCTGTTTGCTCGCCATTCCCAGTAGCTCGGGAATCATCATGGAATCCTACGGATTCT
This sequence comes from Ziziphus jujuba, assembly GCF_031755915.1. NCBI lineage: Eukaryota > Viridiplantae > Streptophyta > Magnoliopsida > Rosales > Rhamnaceae > Ziziphus > Ziziphus jujuba. Next base: position 19,212,444 of record NC_083383.1, on the reverse strand, counting down.
TCTTCATTAATTCTTAGGTGGGGATCTTCTCTTCTCAACCTTGACTCTGCCATGTCAGTATAAATAATGCAAAATAAAATAAATTCTCACCAAAAATCACTCCCTCACTTGTTTCACTCAATCAAGGTCTCGACACTCGTACTTTCACACTAGTTTCGGCTTTTATCCTTTTTTAAGCTCACACACTCTTGCCTTTTTCCACTCAAAAAATTATTTCAAAGTTATAATTAAAACACCCACAAAACAGTAATTAGATCACAAGTATGTTTTAATTTAACTTATCAACAAAACAGTAGCAAAAGCAAGCAATACCGAATGAATTGGCAAAACCTAGTTTTCGGCTTTTCTAGGCAAAATAAGGCAAATTAACAAGGAAAATTTTGGAATCACTAAGAATTGGACTAGATGGTAAGAAATTGAGGATTTAAGAATAAAAGTTTAGAAAAAGAATTTCAAACAAGAACAAGAATCAATTTGAACAAAATTAAAGAATAGTGTTGGTTATTGTTCTTGTCTATTCTTTAATTTTAGTTTTGTATCAAATCCTTTAACTAATTTTAATCCAAATAATTTAAGCACCCAAAATTCAAATATCCAGCAACAAAATAATTCTCCAGCAACTCCAAATATTGAATAAATAACCAACAAATCAACAGCGCCAAAAAATTTCCAGCAACAAATTTCAACACCAAATTCAACAAACCGATATATTTTTTTTTCTTTTTTTATATTCGGCTTTTCCTTCTTCTTTTTTTGGCTCACAGAACATAAGACAACTGCAGTAGTGAGAATCAACACCAAAATTGCAATTCCAACACCAAATAATCACCAAACCTATGACCTCCAAAACAAAATACAATGTGCAGTTTTTATTTTTATTTATTTATTTATTATTATTATTATTTTTTATATGTTGCCGCAAACACACTTCTTTTCTCTCTTTTTGTTTTTTTTCTTGAATATATGAATGCAAATATTTAAGACTAAAACAGCAAAGAAAAATCAACAAAAATCAAATTAACAAGAACAATGATAAAAGACAACCAACAACTAGTAAGCAAAAATATGGTAAAACTAGGAAAACCTAATTTAACTACTAATGATTTTTATTTTTTTTTAAGATGCAGAATGAGTATGATGATAGAAGCAACTTAACTTAATGCTAAAATTATAGATTAACACAAAAACAAATAAAGCAAATAAAGATAGATCAAACTTGAATAAAATTTGGCTCTGATACCATATGATACGAACCTAGGATGATCTGTGCCTAAACCTGTATTATATTAGCCCAGATCTAATTGTGTTCAAGTTCTAATGGTCATTTTGACCCTCAACCAATCCGTTATTAGAAATCTTGGTATAATGAAGATGCCACAATAGGTGATGGATATCCTATTGATAAATTAAAACTAAAATACTCATTCACTAATGGTGTTTAGGTGTTTAAAAGAACAAAGAGAAATTCAATCTCACAAAATAATTTATGATTATTATTAATGGTGTTTTCTTCCTAAAAAACAATCCCTTTTATAGGCTAAAATAAAAGAAAACAAAACAAAACCCTAAAAGCTAAAAGGTAAACCAACCATGCTTGTTGTTTCCTAATGTGACCGAATTTTCTCTCTCATTTTCTAATCTAATTTTGATTAATTAGTTCCTTTATTTTGATTTAGGAATTAATTAATTTATAGTGAGAATAATAAAATAATAACTTTCCTAAAATTATTTGTCCAGAAAATAAATAAATAAAAACCAAAAGTAAAGGTAATTTCCTAAACAAAAAGTAGAAATCAAATTAGGAAACTAAAATACTATCTTTTTGACTAAGTTGACTTTGACCAATTTAAGCTCCAAATCAGCTTCCATATGATTTATAGGATGCCAAATAGGCTGATCATGAAGTCCCCCATGTTTCCTTTGCTTGGAGGAAAGAGAAAAAGCCAACGTAGAAAAATACAGTAAAGCTAGCAAGAAAAACAACAAAACCGGTCAAATTTCCATGTTGTGCCCACAGCCCCTTTTTGGATGCCTTTGAAGCTGATTTGATTTGATTCCATGACCTCTTAGACATATGTATTGATTCCATGAAGCATTGGAACCATTTCATGCTGCGAGACTCCATAAATGCTCCAAAACCGCTACCCAGGTCCATGTCGGCTCTCACCACTTATATGCTCAAAACAGATTTTGGATCTTCGGGTATGGATAAGTGCTCTTGAGAATGGATTACTCCTTGGATAAAGGCAGCAAGATTGTCCCTAAACCTCTTAGCTTGAGTCCTAGTGATCGGCCCAATCTTCATCCATATCAGGTCAGCATGCTAGCTGGTTGTCGGTTGTGCGAGCACAGACGGATTCGCATCAATAGGCTTTGCCATTACAAATAGATATGCAAATCGAAGTAAATAATCCAATACTAAATAAATTTATTACTAAATTTTGGATACCAAAAGATTTTGGCATTATTTTATTAAGGTCAACTTCCTTAATTTTAAACTTTTTAAAATTAATATAATTATGTTTCTTTGTCAATAAAAACATTTTATTGAAAGAATTAAAAAATAAAAAACCTCAAATAAGGAAAAATTATTTTGATAAAATAGTAATGGAAATACATGATTATTTTTCAATATTTAAAAATATATTAGATACTTTAGCTTATATAGTAAACAAAATTATATGAACATTAAAAAAAAAAAAAAAAGCACAAAAAAGCTTGCGTGAAACATTGCCAGAAGCCTTTGGAATCCATAAAAGCTTGTAATATGGTGTGTATATATATATATATATATAATTATCTTTCAAAGTTTTATAAATATATATATATGTTTTTAAAAAAGGGAGAATATTTATTCTAATAGGTTTGGTTTATAAGGTTATTTGAATTTTATTAGGAAACTGAAAAAAAAAAAAGAGGATATTTGCCCCTTTTTTTGGTTTTACAAAGGAAAGGGAAATATACGTTTATTTTATTTTTTAGGTTTGTTTTCAAGTTTACGATATTATGATATTAAGTAAGTTTTCCTTTTTTTTTTTTTGTTTTGTTTTGTTTTTCCTTCTTTTTCTTTTAGCCTTAAAAGCTATTAGGGTTAATACTAAGGGTTTATAATTTTAACTTAGGGTTTTGATATCCTTTTAAGATTATTAAAGGCCCAGTATCTTTAGAGGTTTTAGAATTTTGAACAAGTTTTGTAGCATATAAAAAAAGATCCTAAATTTTTGAAGTTGATCAAGGTTGCTTTTTTTTTTTTTGTGTTATATGAGATTATATACGATGTTTTGGGGTTATAGTAGTAATGACTAAGGCAAAATTGAAGAATTTTTTGTTAGAACCATAATCTGGAATTTATATGGGAATTTGTACAAAGTAATTGTTAAAATTTATTTAAAATATTTAAAAATTTCTTTTGGCAGTAAACTTTTTTATGGATGATAATAGACATGTTTATGAATTTGTGTAAATTTATTTGGTTGAATTGAATATGTTTTCAGTTTATTATGAAATTTTGAATTTATACATTTTGTCTGATTTTTTATGCAACTGCAGTATGATTCATTTGTAAAATTTCAAAACAAATCCAAACGAAATTATTTTGTTCTAAATTTTTTTATACATTATCATCTATATAAATACTATTACTATAAAAAATGTAGCTTCAAATTTCTTATATTTTGGCCGTGGTGGTTTTCTAAGTTATCTATACTCAGCTGTCTGAATTAATTTTCTAGTTAGTTTAGCATAGAATAAAATTCAATTTAAAATAATTTTTGAGTCTTTATTTGATGTAATAGTTTTTATATAACATTCATATTGCATATAGTGAAACTGTGTAAAATTTTACTTTTTTTGGACTTGTATTTATTTTTAATGAATTTTTATTTAGACCAAACTCTTTATAAAATACTGATTCTTAGTTTTTGTCGATAAGTTACTAAATTCAGTTTGATCATGTTTTTGACGTTTGTTTGGCTTTTAAAATTTTGTAGGAGTATATATAAGTATATAAGTATCTAGTATATCTGTAAAATTTCAAATGAATACAAAATTTTATGAAAGAGAAACAAATCGAATATTAAATGAAGATTTAAGAAAATCTAATAGTTTCAGTATTTTTTTTTGGTTAATTTTTCAATGAATTTTGAATGGTTATTCATATTTGTTTTATGAAATTTTTTTTATCATAGTTAATTATGCATGTGTATAGTACCGTCGTAATTTTTCAAATTTAAATGATGTAATTTGAATAAGGAATTTAATTCTTGTTTAGAGACTGCTTATGGAGTAATAGATTTTTGCTTGGTTTTTGGTGATTTGAATCATTTTGTAGGCTTATGGTTTTAAGATTTAAGGATTAGACTATGATGATCTTATGGTATAAGTAGCAAATCTTATTTATTTAGCTTGAATTCGATAGTTTAATTTTAGAATTTATACCTAAGATAATTATGGTATATGATAGTTTTGTATTATATTTATAAGAGGCTATTGGCGTTATCCATAGATTGTTTATCTTTTGTGTACTTTATCAAGGTAAGTTATAGGACTTTTTCTTGAAACCATAGCAAATATATAATTATGATATGTTATTGATTTATTTATGTTTTCCTATAACTTTATATTTTATGAAACACATAGATATTGTACAAATATATTGTTGGCTTATTGATATTAAATATTAAATGGTTTTTTGTATGTTTTTATTATATAATTGTTCATACTTAATAGGCACTTATGTGATATGTTATGATATGTTTTCGAATGTTGAAATAAATCATATTAGTGTATTTTCCTAGTGATTTATGGTTCTTTACTTTCTGATTTATGTATGTGATTTCATGTGGGAGGATCTATTGATGATCACAGTAGGGATATAACTCATACTTTCATAGGTATGAGTGTTTGCTTTTATTAAAATTTATATTTCCTCACATGTTACATGCTTTGCACCCGAGTTGATATGTATTACCGATGGGTGAAATTATGTTATACCAAGTGCTACTATGTAATTAATAATTATATATATATATATATTTAGATTTCATACATTTTATATGAAAATTTTGTTTTATATTGTTTACAATTATTTTTGGATAATTTTGTTACATTTTAAGTTTTCTTTAATAATTTTTTTTTACTTTTTATTTTATTTTATATTTATCAAAAACCAAGTAGCTTGCTGAGTTTCATACTTATTATATTGTAATGGTTTCAAGTACACCATAATTTCAAGGTAGTTGGATTTGGCATAGATTATCGATGTTTTAGTTGTTATTCCTTTTATATTAGTTAGTTTTGAGAACCTTATTGTGTGTTGGAGTTTTTTTTTTTTTTTTTTGTCTTTTATTTTGTGCAGATGTTTTTAGATATTATTTATTAATGATGTTTTGGAGAATTTTCATATTTCCGCATTATAAGTTCTATTAAGTGTTATAAGTATGATATTTACCACATTCTAAGTATATAGGCTTGGGGAGTGACAATTTTGGTATTAGAGCCAAGATATATAGGATTTTGTAGACAATTAGATAGAGCTTTAGAAATAATAAGTTAAATGCTAAATCCATAGGACTATCTATTTGTTGTATAATCTTAGAAAATTTATGCTTATCTTTTATATATATATATATATATATTTTGTGGTATGCTTCATCGTATAAGCAACATGAGCAACCTTTGAAATGTTCGGGATGATAATCAAGAGAATGCACCTCCACCACAAGGAAATGCATAGGCACCTCAAGCAAATGATTTTATGGCCATGTTTCAGAACTTAATGCAAGTCATGACAAATGCAGTTCAATAACAATAGGCCATGACAAATGTAGTTCAACAACAACTTCATGCTGACAATGCAAGTATTGTTAAGCAATTTTGAAGATTGCAACAACCATCTTTTGAAGGATTAACAGACTTGTTGGTAGGAGAGAAGGAGAAAATTTTTAGTTTTATAGAGTCCATTGATGCATAGAAGGTCACATGTGCTATTTACATGTTGAAGCAGAGTGCTAGCCATTGGTGGAAGATGATTAGTATAGCTTGAGATGTGGAAAGGAACCCACTCACTTAGGTTAGATTCAAAAAGTTATTTTATGAGAAGTATTTTCCATAGATATGGAGAAATAACAAGATTGCTGAATTCATTGCGTTGAAGCAAGGTAAAATGACATTAGTCCTGTATGAGAGGAAGTTTGATGAACTTTCCAGATATGCACCTTATTTTGTTGATATTGATGAGAGTAAGGCTAAAATATTTGAGAGAGGCCCTAGAGATGGCTTAAGGAGGCCAATTTTCGTGCTGCAGTTATGAACTTATGGTGAGGTAGAGAGCCTAGATATTGGACAATGATGATGAGATGTCTATGAAAGCTAAATCTAAAGAGCGAGGTAGAAGCCTATAATGGATGATGACTTGGGATAAGAACAACAAACAGAGATCTTTACCGAGAAGAGACGATAAGAAGAAATCATATAATGAACAATATAGAAGGATGGAACATCCTACATATGAGATTTGTGAAAAGAAACACCTAGGTGAATGTTACAGGAAGATTGCTGCATGATTCAAGTATGGAAAGCATAAACATATCTTGAAAAATTGCACTACCTTGGGAACAAAACTCAAAAGGTCAAAAGAGAGCAGCTCACTTAGGGACATGTCTATGCACTTACTAGACATAATGCAGAGGCTTCACCTTCTACAGTGGCAGGTAATATTCTTATTTCTAGACACTCAACTTTTGTATTGATAGATTCTAGCTCGACGTATTGTTTTGTATCTCATAAATTTGCATGCAAACTAGACTTGAAATCTATGGATTTAGATTGTGAGATATGTGTAGCTACCCCTTTTGGGGAGATAATGTATGCTAGTCAAGTTTTGAAGTCTTGAATTGTTAGTATTGATGGTAGAAATCTGGTTGTAGATTTGATAATCTTGAATATGCAAGACTTTGATATAATTCTGGGCATGGACTGGTTAGCAGCTTATCATGCCAATGTAAATGCTTTGAGAAGGAGATTATGTTTCAACTTGAAGGGGAAGATGAGTTTAAATTTGTAGATGTTAAACAACAGCCCATTCTCAAGTAATGTCAGCTTTTCAAGCAAAAAGATGCTTAAGAAAACGTTATAGAGGGTTTTTTGCTAGTGTTGTGGATACTTTAAAAGAGGACTTAACAATACATGATGTACAAATTGTTAATGAGTTCATTGATGTCTTCCTAGATGAATTTCTTAGAATTCTGCTTGAGCAAGAGGTAGAGTTTAGGATTGATCTAGCACTAGAGACAAGACTAATCTCCACAACACCTTATCGGATGGCACCTTCAAAGCTTAAAGAGTTAAAGGAACAATTGAAAGATTTACTTGATAAAAGGTTCATTAGACTAAGTGTTTTGCGTTGGGGAGAGCCAGCGTTATCTGTCAAGAAGAAGGATAGGACTATAAGGTTATGCATTGACTACCGGGAGTTCAACAAGGTAACTATAAAGAATAAGTATCCACTACCAAAAATTTGAAGATTTGTTTCACCAACTACAGGGAGCTTGTGTATTCTTGAAGATTGACCTGTGATCTAGATACCATCAATTGCATATAAAAAAGCAAGATTTTCCAAGATCAGCTTTTCGGATGAGATATAGTCATTATGAGCTTTTAATGATGCCGTTTGGGTTGACTAATACTCCTGGGTCCTTTATTAATACGAACCTCGGTTGACTTGCTCCTAAACCCATATTAAATTAGCCCAGATTGAAAACTAAGTTTAGATTTTAATGGTCACCTTAACCCCTAATCAACTTATGATTATAAACCTTGGTATATAATGAAAATGCCACAATAGGTGATGGATGTCCTATTGATAAGTTAAACTAAAAAATTTGATTTCTATTAGGTGTTTTAGGTGTTCAAAGAGAATAAAGAGAATTCTTTCTCACAATTAAATTTTTGTTTAATATCTAAGCTCCTTTCTCATTGAAGAATAAGCCTTTCAATAGGCTAAGGGTAAAAAACAAAAACCCTAGAATATTAGGGTAAAATTCAGCCAACATTGGTGAACAAAAGGAAGTTGTCAAATTTCACACCCTTTCCTAATCTAATTCGTATTAATTAATTCCCTAATTTTGAAATGGAAATTAATTAATTTACAATCAAAATAATAAAATTTTAACTTTCTTAAAGTAATTTTTCTAGCAAATAAATAAATAAAAACCAAAAAGACTATTTCCTAAAACAAAAGTCAAATGTTCAAATTAGAAAACTAGTTGAGTACTTTGCCAACTAAGCTGTCTTTGTCCAACCATCAACTAGTTTACGCTCCAAATAAGCTCCAATATGACATGTAGGATGCCAAATAGGTTTAATATTAATTCCCATACTTTGCCCTTGATTGGAATAAGGAAAAAACTAGCTTGAACAACATGAAACTTCAATCCCAGCGCCAAAATGAGCTATTTCAAAAATGGGCTATTTGATCACTCTTGCTTCTGCCTTGATATGATTCCATGGCCTCTTGGTGATTCCAATCTCATTCATAAGCTAACAAACGCAACCTTTGTTGCTGGGAACCCATAGATGCTCCAAAACAGTTAGTTAGATCCATATCTGCCTTCATAACTTGGATGCCTAAGATGGGCCTTGGATCTTTAGATATTATCAAGCCCTCTTAAGTTTGAATCATACCTTATATGAAGGTAATTAGGTTGTCCTTGAATCTCTTATCTTGTACCCTCGTGATTGGCTTCATTTTTATTTGTACAGGATCAGCACCTCAACGGGTAGTTGGTTGTATAGGAACAGACCGATTCTCATCATTCCTCTACTTTTAAAAATGATTTGCCCTCAAAACAAAATCATCACCTGCAGAAAATTGAGATAAATCAGCAACATTAAAGGTAGCACTAATATTATGCTCACCTGGTAAGTCAAGCTTGTAGCCATTTTAATTAATCCTCTTCAAAATTAAAACGGTCCATCCCCTCGCGGCATAAGTTTTGACTTTTGTTGTTCTGGGAACTTCTCTTTCCTTAGGTGCAACCCAACCAAATCTCCAGGTTCAAATACAACCTTTATTCGGCCTTGATTAGCATTCTCTACATATTGTTCCATCCTCCTCTCAATGTTTGCTTTCGTCTTTTCATGAATCTGCTTTACAAAATCAGCTTTTTGTTTTCCATATAGATTAGCACGTTCACTTAAAAGAAAATTGTTAAATCTAATGGAGTCAAAGGATTAAATCCATAGACAATTTCAAATAGAGTATATTTAGTAGTTGAATGCATTGATCTATTATAAGCAAATTCCACAAGCGGCAAACATTCCTCCCATGTTCTTAAATTTCTAATAGTTAATGCTCTTAACAATGCAGACAAAATTCTATTTACTACTTCAGTTTATCCATCAATTTGTGGATAACAAGTAGTTGAAAATAAAAGTTTAGTCCTTTACTTTGCCCAAAAAGTTTTCCAGAAGTAACTTTAGAATTTAGCATCCCTATTCGAAACAATTGTCCTAGGCATTCCATGTAGTCTTACTACTTAAATAACAAATTAGCTACATTAGATGCATCATCAGTTTTATTACATGCAATAAAATATGCCATCTTAGAAAACCTATCAACAACTACAAAAATTGAATCTTTTTCCATTCCTAGACCTAGATAAACCAAGAACAAAATCCATAGACAAATCAACCTATGGAAAAGATGGAATCGGCAATGGCATGTAAAGTCCATGTGATTTCAATTTTGATTTGGACTTTTGGTGTTTCAAGCATCTCTCACATATCCTCTCCATATCTCTCTTCATGTTAGGCCAATAAGAGTGTTCTTGTAGAATGGTTAAAGTCTTAAAACATCAAAATGACCTATTAAACCCCCACCGTGACCTTCCCTAACTAGTAATTCCCTAATGCTACAATTAGGCACACAAAGTTGATTTTCCATAAACAAATATCCCTCAAAGATATAAAATTTATTATAACTATGCTTAGCACAATTTCTAAACATTTCACCAAAAAATCACTATCATGCTCATAAGGTTCTTTCAATTGTTGAAAACCAAGCAATTTAGCATCGAAGGTTCAAAATAATACATACCTTTAGGATAATGCATCGGCAACCACATTTTTCTTACCTTTCTTGTAGTGGATAACATAAGGAAAAGATTCAATGAATTCAATCCACTTCCCATGCCTTCAATTGAGCTTCCCTTGGCCTTTATTTAATGTGCTTTCAAAGATTCATGATCCGTATGAATCATAAACTCCTTCGGCATCAAGTAATGTTGCCATGTCTCCAAAACTCTCACCAAAGCATACATCTCTTTGTCATAGGTCGAATAATTCAAAGAAACTCCATTTAACTTCTCTCTAAAGTAAGCTATGAGTTTTCCTTCTTGTATTAAAACAGCTCCAATACCTATACCCTAAGCATCACATTCAATTTCAAAAGTTTTAGAAAAATTAGGCAAAACTAATAAAGAGGCATTAGTTAATTTTTCTTTCAACAAATTAAAAGATTTTTCTTGTGCTTCCCCCCATTTGAATCCAGTATTCTTATTTATAAGTTAGGTCAAAGGTGCTGTAATGGTGCTAAAATCCTTGACAAATTATCGGTAAAAACTAACTAAACCATGAAAGCTCCTCACTTGGGTAATAAAGGTAGGTATTGGTCAACTTTAATTCCTGCAAGACTTACATCATATCATAGGAAAACAAGTTCATCTTCACAAAAAATAACACTTTTTGATATTTGTAAGTAATTTTTCTTTCCTGAGCACTCCTAAAACTAACCTAAGATGTCCTACACGATCATCTAAATTTTTACTATATACAAGAATATCATCAAAGTAGGCAACCACAAATTTTCCAATAAATGGATGCATGACATGATTCATTAACATCATAGAAGTGCTAGGTGCATTAGTTAGACCAAAAGCCATTACTAACCACTCATACAATCCATGTTTAGTTTTAAATGCGGGTTCCATTCACCACCCTTTTTTATCCTAATTTGATGACACCCACTCCTAAGATTAATTTTAGAAAGCATGCAAGCACTATATAATTCATCAAGCATATCATCTAATCTAGGAATCGGATGCCTATACTTAATGATTATATTATTAATGGTCCTACAATCTACACACATTTACCATGATCCATCTTTCTTAGGTACTAATATAATACGGACAACACATGGACTCATGCTTTCACGAATATAATCTTTTTCAAGCAATTCACGTACATAGCTTTGTAGCTCCTTTGTCTCCTCTGAATTACTTCTATATGCTGGCTTATTAGGAATTGCAGCTCTAGGAATAAAGTTAATTTGATGTTCAATCCCTCAAATAGGTGGTAAACCAATAGGAATTTCATCCGGAAAGACATCATTAAATTTTTGCGAAAGAGAAGAAATAGAACTTGGCAATTCAAGCTCTTCTAGGTTAGCTTGATGATTTAAATAAGCATCTTTATAAATCATAACCAGCATAGGTTTCTTACTCAAATTGCTTTATTAATATCACCTAAACTAAGATAAAAATGTTTTTTTTCTTCTCTTTCCTCTATTTTTCTTTCCCACTCTCGGGTTTTTCACTTTGTTTCTCCCTCTCAGCTTCCTCTTTCTTTTTCGTCTCAATTTTGGGTTTAGGACACTTGCCTTGGATGGATGAGTCGGTCTTAGCTTCCTTCGTAAATGGTGAAGCCATGGGTGCCATGCTTGCTTTGTCCTTGCGCAGTGTTCGGCCTCCTTCCTTTGTTGCATTTCTAGTTGGTCTCTAAATACCTCTTTTGGAGTTATTGGTTTAAGCTTAATTTTCTTACCTTTGAATTGCAGTACAATGGCATTCTCTCGACCATAATTTATGGTATCTTTGTCGAATTTCCATGGCCTTCCCAACAAAATATGACCAGCATGTATAGGCACAACATCACACAATACAACATCCACATATTTCTTGATTTAATTGTTTCCAATGGGGTTTGAAGGTTTAATTGGGGATCTATGAAATTTGAGGCTGTGGGTGATTGAAGTGATTGCATTTCTTCATCACTGTAACGAGGTTGACTAACCTGTCCAGTGTTGTGAATTGATTTTAATTTGAGATTTTTAATTTCATTTTCTAATCTTAATTTGTGTAATTGTTGTTCTAATTCTTGGATTTTAATTCTTTGTAAAATTTTTTCAATTTTTTGATCTTTTCTAGACATATTATCAGAAGATATTGACTCTATGATTGGTTTATTAAAAGATCGTCTTGAGGAGGTTTCTCTTGAGTGTTGATTAGATCTAGGTTGTCTATCAAAGGTGATTCTTACTGACCCATCTTCAGACTGTGAGATGAACTCAGTGTTGGTTAAAATATTTTGAATAGGGGTTGGACTTTGGACATCAGTTAATACCCAATCAGAGGGTAAATTGACATCTAAACATTTGATCATTTTAGGGATCTTGATATTTAAATCTTGGTATTGACTCTGGATTAACATGGTATGACCTTTAGCATTATGTTTTTTAGCTTTAAAGTTCATATTAGTTCTTGAGACTTTATAATGGATTCTATAGATTAGGGCTAAAGGTTGACGACCTTCGTCGAAGTTATAACCCGAAGTTTTTAGATTTAGAGTTAAGACTTTTAGTATGCATGGATCTATTAAACTGGCTGGAAAATTTGGATAACAGTCAAAATAAATAGGACCATTACATAAACTGGTTTCTACGACTCCAAAGACACCTTCATTAAAGTTTTTAAAACTAGCGTCTCTAAGACATAGTAGTATAGATGAATTGGTTCCTACTTTTGTAAAAGGTTTGATTCCAATTTGAACTAATCCTATGTGTAGGAAATGGTGAACATCTTGTAGATGTTTTTTAATGTTATTTTTATTGATTAGTTGGCAGGTTTCATGATCTTTGTTGATTGTGTAAACTTGTTCATCTATTTTAATATGTGATTCACTTTTAAATGAAGATAAAGACTAAGTTTTATTATGATAAATTTCATTAGGTGAAACTGGAAGAATATTCCAGTCGGGATTTATTGATTCATTAGAAGGAAAACTATAATGTTCTTCGTTGATTATGTCTAGTATTTGGTTTCCATTAGGTGATGATCTAGAACTAGTACTTAATATAGAACTAGTAGAAGAATTAGATCTAAATAATCTATCCATTTTCAAAATTTAATTTCTAAACCTTTAAACACTTAAATTTACTTTTAATGATATTTGTCCATCCTATTCCTAGACCTCTCAGACCGACATCCTCTCATGCCTCTCCTGGGACTTATTGTTCAGACTTGGAATGATTATTGTTCAGTAATGTTTAGAAAGGAACAATATAACGAAAGTAAATCGAAGGGAATAAAGATAAAGAAAGTAAACAAGAAACTAAATTGATTAAGCAGATATAACACTCTATGGGAGATAAAAGAAAGTAGCATGATACAAATCGAAACACTTAAGGCTCTGATACCAACAAGGGATAAGAGTGTTAAGAGAATATTGAAATATATAATAAGAGTAGAGTAGAAATAAATAAATGAGCGGAAGTAAATGAAAGTAAATAGATGAGGCGGCAAAGCCAGCCAAGAACAATTAAGTAAATAAGTATAAAATTATAGAATATATTGAAGGCGGTAAAACTAGCTAAGCAATATAACTTAAAATAAATGATTAAAATAAATAATTGAAAATAATTAAATGTAAATGCTTACTTGATTATAGAGGAGTACCACAAATTGGTATCTCAGTTGATTAAAAAGCACTTAAATATTTTATTATAAGCGATTATGAGAAGAAGAAGAGAAGAAGAAGAAGAGAAGGAAATCTGCCAAGAAAATAGAGGTGGTAAGGCTCCTTTATATAGGCAAAGGAGGACTTGATTGAATAAGTGGTGCTCCTGTTGATCTCATGATTGTGTCAGTGAATAGTATCTTTGAACAGTATTTTGCTTTTCAGTGCCTTTTACTGTTCATGAATAGTGATTGAATAGTAATTCTGGTGATATGCTTTTGTGAGTGGAATTCTGAAAGTAACTCTGCACTGTCAGAGATTCTTGATGTTGATTATGACTTATCCTTCCATATGTTGGTTTAGGAATTAATTAATCAAAGTCAATCTGGTTAGTTTCATCCAAGGAGCGGTTCAATCGCAAATGGGCATGACATTATCTGAAGATCCAAAACCCGTCTTTTGTTTCCAAGTCACAAAGGCGAAAATGGATCCGACAAGCTATTTTGGTACATTTTTGGATCCCGGGCTGCAAGGAATGGAAATAAACTCTTCATGAACTCAATTAATATCACCACGAGGCCATTGAATCATGTCAAGGTAGAAGAAAAAGCAATCAAAGAGCTCATTTGCGCATAGCCTTTCTTTTTGGCCAAAATTGTTCATTTTGGTGTTGGCTTTGACTTCTTTTGTTGTTTAAGAAAGTTTGAATTATTCAAATCAAATGGAAATGTATGGAAATCATTAATAATCCAATTTGGCATCCAACGTGGCATATGGGAGCTGATTTGGTGCCTAAACTAGCTGGAGATTGGATAAATACAGCTTAGTTATCAACTAGTCAACTAGTTTCCTAATTTGAGTTTGACTTGTTGGTTTAGAAAATAATCTTTTATTTGTTTAATTTCTGGACAAATTAACTTATGAAAGTTGATAATTTATAATTTCAATTGTAAAATAATTAATTTCTAATTCAAAATAAAATAATTAATTAATCAAAATTAGTTTAGTAAAGTATTAAAATTCAGCCAACACCTTTAGTTTCTTTATTGCTGGCCGGTTTTTACCTAGTCTTCTATGGTTTTATTTTATTCTCTCAAAGCCTATTGAAAAGCTTATTTTTAATGAGAAATCAGCTTAGATATTATTCAAAAATTTATTTGTGAGAAAGAATTCTCTTTGTTCTCTTTGAACACCTAAAACATTTGATACAAATCAAGTGTTTTAGTTTGCTTATCAATAGGATATCCATCACCTATTGTGGCGTCTTTATCATATATCAAGGTTTCTAATGTTGATTAGGAGTTAAGGTTTCCATTAGAATTGGAACATAATTAAGATCTGGGCTAACATAATACGGGTTTAGGAACAAGTCGACCTAGGTTCATATCATTTGGTATCATAGACGAGTTTTGTTCAGGTTTGATCTATCTTATTTGTTTTATTTTGTTTTATCCTAATTTGAAATTTTAGTATTAGGTTAAGGTTGCTTCTATCTTCTTCACATTCGGCATCAAAAAAAAAAAAAAAAATTTCTACATAGCTGAATTTGTTTCCTTGTTAGCCAAAGTTTTGTTTTTGTTTTTTTTTCCTAGTTTGTTGGTTGATTTGGATCTTAGTTCTTAGTAATTTGGTTTATTGTTGATTTTTATTTATTGTTTCAATATTAAATTAGTTGCATTCATATTTTTTCTTTAAAAAAAAAAAAAAGGGAGTTTGAGAACATATAGCATAAAACCTACAAATTTTTGCAATTTGTTTTTGTGGAAAGTTTGTCTTAGGTTTGGTGGAATTTTTGGCATTGGAATTGCAATTTTTGTGTTGATTCTTGCAACTGGAGTTGTGTTTATATTTTGTGAGTATTTTTTTTTTAAAAAAAAAAAGAGAAGAAAAGCCACATAAAAAAAATTACTGCACAAAAGGCTGATTTTTAATTTTGAAAGGTTTGAATATTGTTTGCTTGAGAATTATTGGAGTTGCTGCGGTTTCATTCAATATTGGATGCTGGAAATTTGAATTTTGAGTGCTAAAATTGTTTGGATTAAAATTGGTAAAGAACTCGAAACAAAAACTTAAAATTACAAGAACTACAACCAACAATTTCCATATTCTATTCAAAATTGTTCTTGTTCGTTGTTTGAATCTCTTTCCTAAATTTTATACTTGAATTTTTGATTTCTCAATATCTTGGTCTGCTTCTTATTAATTTGAAAAATTACTTGTTGATTTATCTTATTTTTGGTTAGTTAGGCCAAGACTAGGTTTTGTTAATTCACTTGGTATTTGTTTGTTTTAGTTGTTATTTTGTCGATAAGTTTAATTAAGGAAATACTTATGATCTAGTTACTATTTTATGTGTGTTTTAATTAGAACTTTGAGATAATTTTTTGAGTAGAAAAAACCAAGAGAGTTTGAGCTTAAAAGAGGGTTAAAAGCCAAAACCAGTGTGCAAATATGAATGTCGAGCAAACACGAGTGTCGAGACCTTATTTGAGTGAAACACGTGGGGGAGTGATTTTGGTGAGAATTTTTGTGTTATTTATACTAACGTGGAAGATTCAAGAATGAAGAGAGGAGATGACTCATTTAGAATTAATGAAAAGGAATCTGTAGGGTTTGAAGGTGACATTCCACCAATAGGAAGTGAAGGCGAACCTACCGACATGATGGCTGTCTTGGAACAACTTCAAAGGATGAATGCTCACTTTGATCACCTAGACCAAAGGATGGACAGGTTAGAAACATCACAAGGTGGACCGACTCCAAGGTAAGAGTTTCATGGAAGCCAGGTCAAGGACAAGGAGGTCGTGGATAGCCTAGGGAAGAATTTGAGGAAAATAATTTTGGAGACAATATAGAAGAGGCAAAAGTTTGCACCAAGTCATTACCATAGGTTGCTACATCAAAATCTTCAATAATTGACACAAGGAAGTAGAACCGTGGAGGATTACTATAAAGAGATGGAGATGCTCATGATGGGGTTGAGCATAAATGAGGATCGTGAGGCAAAAATGGCATGGTTTTTGGATGGTTTGAATTGGAGATAGCCAATCAAGTGGAGTTACAATGATATGTAAAATTGGAGGAGATACTTCATGTAGTTATCAAGATTGAAAGCCAATTCAAGAGGAGGGGTACAAGCTCATGGTTTGGAGGTGTTTCCAACAGCGGGAGGTCTAATCCAAGTGTTTGGAGAAGCAATCCCACCTTTGATTCAAGACAAAAACTGAAGCAAGGAGAGGAGATTTCCAATCGGCCAAGAAAAGAAATACGGGTTGAACATGCACAAGCCCCAAAACCCGAAGGCAAGTTTGATTCTAAACCTTCTAGAACTCGTGATATTATTTGTTTTAAGTGTAAGGGACAAGGTCATATTGCCAACCAATGTCCAAATAGAAGAATTATGGTGCTAAAGGACAATGGTAAGTTGGAGTCCGATAGTGATAAAGGTGAAATTGAAATCGGATTTTGGCATGAGGAAGAAGAATCTGAAGGTGAGGAGTTCGATGATCCTAAGAGCTGAAAAGCTCCTAAGGGTAAATGTAGTTTGGTGGTAAGAAGAGTTTTGATCATTTACAAAGATGAGGATTAAATCCAAAGAGAAAATATCTTCCACACCCGATGTGAAATTCAAGGTAACATATGTAGTATATAATTGATAGTGGAAGTTGTGCTAATGTAATTAATAATGTTGTGGTTGAGAAACAAGGATTAGCAACAATTAAACATCCTGAACCATATAGATTACAATGGCTTAATGATAGTGGTAAGATGAAAGTGATCAAACAAGCCAAGATAAAGTTTAGCATTGATAAATATGTGGATGTTGTTTTATGTGATGTTGTGCTTAAGCATGCCGTGTTGAAATGTGGTGATCTTGCCACAATGTGCAAGGTAGTTCGGTTACACTTGCACTCTTTGTTTTGCAACATCAAAGACCAAACATTGTTTATGTTTATGCATTTTATTTTATCTTGTAATGTTCAAGAACAATATCCTTTTTGTAATGCCCTAAGCTCATTATCTAGCTTAAGGCCTTTTTTGTCTAGTTGCTGGAATTGTATTTCCAGCAGCATAAGTCCACTTCCTTGGATGCCGTTTGAAGTAGGTTTGGTATTTGGACCTAAATTTTGTATATGATAAACTAGATATGCAGAGGAAGCAGCATAAAAAAGAATGGCCCAATTTGGATCTGGGAAGGCTGAGTTAAGCCCAAAACAATCTGACCCTTGTGCAGTGTTGTTGCCCAGAAAACTGGGCAAAACTGCCTCGGGTTTGATTACTTTTGAATGGGTAAATAGACTTTGTTTTATCTGGTTTTTGGGTAGAACATAGTTTAATATTCAAAAAGTCTTCCCTCCAATTTTCAAGTCAAATGGAGCTGGTTTTCAAATTCAAATGCCTTAGATAAGCTGAACTGCCCATTAAAGAAGGTTTCTTGCATGCCCAGCACATTGATTAGAGTTAGTTGAGGTAGTTTGGCTTGGTTGGTTACTTTTAATGCTTTTGCATTTATTGCTCAATATGGCAGCATGCCTTATTGTCTTTTTGATGTATTTAAAAGTATGAAAATTGTAATGAAAAACGTTGAGAAAGAAAATATTCAAAAAACAGATTTTTAAAAACAACATTTTTGGCTCTCTCTCTCTGAACTACTACATTTTTGGTTTCTTCTTTTTCCCAAAAGCTAACAACCTTCTCAAGAACCCTAAACCTCCATTAAAACCAGAAACAAAACCTAAACAAACCAAAAAAAAAAAAAAAAAATCAAGAACCAAGAACCAAGAACCAACAACAATCATTCTTGACTAACACCTTGAATGATTGTGCTCTAGGGTACAACAACATAAACCTACACCAAATTCCATCATGGTATCAGAGCATAGTGTAATTTCTTAGGACCTTGTGAGCTTTCAACCTAGGCCATTTTATTTGTGAGAGGATTCCCCACCTAAAGCCTTCCAACCAAAACCAAAACCTCCCAAAAAGACTAGTTGAAACTCACCAAAACACCACCACCCGAGAGCTTGTTCTTGTGTCCATTTTTCAAAACTTTTCAAAAACCATTTTTTCAAATGGCCTCACAATCCTTTGCAACCCCAACACCACCTAAGTTTGAAGGCCAAAACTATTCCATTTGGAGTATAAAAATGAAAGCCTACCTTCAAGCCTTTGGTTTATGGGAAGTCATAGAAGAAGGTTATGTAGTGGAGGAGTTGAGAGCTAATGCAACCCAAGCACAAAGAAATGCACATGAGGCCGAAGTTGCCAAGGGGTTCAAGGCCCTCACGGCCTTGCACTCCTCCATGAGTGATTCCATTTTTACAAGGATAATGTCATGCACAAGTGCTAGAGAGGTTTGGATAAAGCTTCAAGAGGAGTTCCATGGAAATACTAGAACTCGGCAAATGCAAGTTTTAAACCTAAGAAGAGAGTTTGAGACCTTGAAGATGAAGGAGAATGAGCTTGTCAAGGATTTCATGGAAAGGATGCTCAAAGTGGTAAATCAAATTTGGGTCCTTGGTGAGCAATTGACCGATCAAAGGGTAGTAGAGAAAGTATTGGTGAGCTTACCCGAAAGGTTTGAAGCTAAGATTTCCTCCCTTGAAGAATCTAGAAATCTTAGTGAAATAACCTTGAGTGAGCTCATCAATGCTCTTCAAGCAACCGAACAAAGGAGAGCCATTAGAAAGGAGGAGACCATAGAGAGTGCATTCTATGGTGGCCACGGCAACAAAAAGAAGAATAAAGGAAGGAAGAGCAACAACACCAACCAAACCGGTTTTACAACCAACAACAACACAAACAACAAAAAAAATGGATGGAATCAACAACAGCAACAACAAAGCCATCAAAACCGAGGAGGGCATCCACCTTGCCCTCATTGCAAGAAGCTTGGACATCCACCATCCAAGTGTTTTTGGAGGCCGGATGCATCTTGTGAAAGATGTGGAGGAAAAGGCCACGTTGCCAAAGTATGCAAGCAAAGGAGACAACAAGCCAATGTGGTTAATGAAGAAGCCGAGAACCTATTTGTGGCCACATGCCTTAAAGTCACAAGTAGTGGTCTCGGTTGGCTTGTGGATAGTGGTTGCTCACACCACATGAGTTTCCAAAAGGATGGCTTTATGGAGCTTGACCGAAACTACAAAACCAAAGTGAAGATTGGTGATGGCCGGTTCATGAAAGTAGAAGGCAAAGGAGATGTGTGCTTGAACACCAAGGAAGGTACCAAAATTATAAAAGATGTGCTATATGTTCCTAGTTTGTGTGAAAACTTGCTTAGTGTAGCACAATTGGTAGAAAGAGGCTTTGCTTTAAATTTTGCAAAAGATGGATGTATCATATATGATGCTTGTGGTAATGAGCTGTTTAAGGTACCATTGAAGGACAAAAGCTATAGATTGGACCTAGTTAGGAATGAACAAGCCTTAAAAACCAAAGTGGAGTCCATTTCTCAACTTTGGCATAAAAGGCTTGGGCATTCTAGCTATGGTGCCATGAAAAACACCAATGCCATTGTGAAGGACATGCCAAAGATTGATGAAGATGCTGTTTGGGATTGGACAAAGGAGGAGCTTCTTGTCCATGAAGATAATGCTAGGTTGGATGATGAGGAAGAAGAAACCAATGACAATGACGATGAAGAAAATGAAGATGATGAGGAGGATGCACTTGAGACCATTGGAGCCGAATTGGAGATTGGAGATGGTGTTAGAGGAGAAAGGCCATTGCTTGAAATATATGAAAGGTGCAATGTTGCCTTGAGTGATCCTACCAATGATCAAGAAGCTATGCAAAAGAAAGAGTGGATGGAGGCCATGCAAACTGAAATGGATATGATAGAAAAGAATGAAACTTGGTCTTTGGTTTCTAAACCTAAAAACAAGAAACCAATTGGTGTAAAGTGGATCTTTAGGACCAAGTTCAACCCGGATGGAACAATATGCAAGCACAAGGCAAGGTTTGTGGCAAAAGGCTATGCACAACAAGCGGGTGTAGATTATGGAGAGACGTTTGCACCAGTTGCAAGAATGGAGACCATAAGGCTCATCCTATCCATCTCGGCCTCAATGTCATGGAAGGTGTACCACCTTGATGTAAAGTCGGCTTTCTTGAATGGTGTGCTTCAAGAGGAGGTTTATGTCAAGCAACCCGAGGGCTTCATTGTTCAAGGACATGAGGACAAAGTCTACCATCTACACAAGGCACTTTACGGGTTAAAGCAAGCACCTAGGGCTTGGTATGGCAAGATTGATGGTTACTTGACCTACCAAGGCTTTAGGAGGAGTCCAAATGAGCCAACACTATACATAAGGAATGAAGAAGGCATGATTGTTATCTCACTCTATGTGGATGATTTGTTGGTCACGGGTGAAAATGAAAAGAATGTGGAAGTTTTGAAAAATGAACTTGAAAAGGAGTTTGACATGTCAAGCCTTGGTGAAATGAATTACTTCCTTGGAGTGGAAGTGATGCAATGCTCTAGGGGTATTTTCATATCTCAAGAGAAATACATCAAAGATCTTTTGAAAAAGTTCAACCTTGATGAATGCAAGCCAATGTTAACACTAATGAGCCAAGGAGACAAATACAAGAAGGAGGATGGCACACCAAAGGTAAACCCGACCCTATATAGAAGCATGATAGGAAGTTTGCTCTATGTATGTTCATCAAGACCGGATATTATGCATGCCACATGTGTTTTGTCTAGATATATGCAAGCACCATCCCAAAACCATTTTGTAGGTGCCAAAAGAATTCTTAGATACTTAAAAGGAACACAAGACTTTGGAGTTTGGTATGATAGGCAAGATGTGATGAGATTAAGGGCCTACTCGGATAGTGATTGGGCTGGATGCTTGGATGATATGAAGAGCACTTCGGGGTATCTTTTCTCACTTGGTAGTGGACCATTCTCATGGAATGCAAAGAAGCAAGCAACAACCGCTCAAAGCACCGCCGAAGCCGAGTACATTGCTTGCTCTTCATGTGCAAATCAATGCATTTGGCTTAGGAAATTATTGGAGGACCTTGGTTATCCTCAACAGGGTTCAACCATCATCAAATGTGACAACACTTCAGCCATATCAATAGCTAAGAACCCCGTTAAACATGGAAGGACAAAACACATACCGGTGAAGTATCACTCTTTGAGGGAGTTTGAAGAAAATGGAGAAGTAAGCTTGCAATATATCAAGACCGAAGATAACCTTGCAGATTTCTTCACCAAGCCACTTCCAAAAGCAAGATTTGAGACCTTGAGGAAGCTTCTAAATATTTCAAGCAAGAACACCAAGGAGGAGTGTTGAAATATGGTGATCTTGCCACAATGTGCAAGGTAGTTCGGTTACACTTGCACTCTTTGTTTTGCAACATCAAAGACCAAACATTGTTTATGTTTATGCATTTTATTTTATCTTGTAGTGTTCAAGAACAATATCCTTTTTGTAATGCCCTAAGCTCATTATCTAGCTTAAGGCCTTTTTTGTCTAGTTGCTGGAATTGTATTTCCAGCAGCATAAGTCCACTTCCTTGGATGCCGTTTGACGTAGGTTTGGTATTTGGACCTAAATTTTGTATATGATAAACTAGATATGTAGAGGAAGCAGCATAAAAAAGAATGGCCCAATTTGGATCTGGGAAGGCTGAGTTAAGCCCAAAACAATCTGACCCTTGTGCAGTGTTGTTGCCCAGAAAACTGGGCAAAACTGCCTCGGGTTTGATTACTTTTGAATGGGTAAATGGACTTTGTTTTATCTGGTTTTTGGGTAGAACATAGTTTAATATTCAAAAAGTCTTCCCTCCAATTTTCAAGTCAAATGGAGCTGGTTTTCAAATTCAAATGCCTTAGATAAGCTGAACTGCCCATTAAAGAAGGTTTCTTGCATGCCCAGCACATTGATTAGAGTTAGTTGAGGTAGTTTGGCTTGGTTGGTTACTTTTAATGCTTTTGTATGTATTGCTCAATATAGCAGCATGCCTTATTGTCTTTTTGATGTATTTAAAAGTATGAAAATTGTAATGAAAAACGTTGAGAAAGAAAATATTCAAAAAACAGATTTTTAAAAACAACATTTTTGGCTCTCTCTCTCTCAACTACTACATTTTTGGTTTCTTCTTCTTCCCAAAAGCTAACAACCTTCTCAAGAACCCTAAACCTCCATTAAAACCAGAAACAAAACCTAAACAAACCCAAAAAAAAAAAAC
The DNA here is from genome assembly GCF_031755915.1 of Ziziphus jujuba. Taxonomy (NCBI): domain Eukaryota; kingdom Viridiplantae; phylum Streptophyta; class Magnoliopsida; order Rosales; family Rhamnaceae; genus Ziziphus; species Ziziphus jujuba. The sequence continues at coordinate 19,189,503 of NC_083383.1, read as the reverse complement.
AAAATCAAGAACCAAGAACCAAGAACAAACAACAATCATTCTTGACTAACACCTTGAATGATTGTGCTCTAGGGTACAACAACATAAACCTACACCAAATTCCATCATGCCGGACATATTCTATGAGGTAGACCATGAAAATTTGATAAAAATACTATATATTATGGTCAAGAAAATGCTATTATTTTTAGATTCAAAGGTAAAAAGATCAAACTGGAGCCATTAACTCTAAAGGAGGCATTTAGAGACCAATTACTAATGCAACAAAAGAGGGAGGCCAAACAGCTCAAGGACAAAGCAAGCATGGCACCCACGTCTTCACCACTTGTGAAGGAAGGTAAGACTATCTGATCCATCCAAGGTAAGTACTCTGAACCTAAAATTGAGAGGAAAAAGAGAGAGGAAGCTGAAAAGGAGAAAAAAACTGAAAAAGTCGAGAATGTGGGGAAAGGTGAGGTGACGAGAGTGGGAAAGAAAATTAGAGGAAAGAAAAAGAAAAGAAAAAAAAATTATCTTAGTTTAGGTGAGATTAATAAGGCAGTTTTGAATAATAAACCACTGTTAGTCATGATTTATAAAGATGTTTATCTAAATAATCAAGCTAACCTTGAAGAGCTTGAATTGCTAAGTTCTATTTCTTTTCTTTTGCAAGAATTTAATGATGTTTTTCTGGAGGAAATTCCTGATGGTTTGCCACCTATTCGAAGGACTGAAAATTAAATTGATTTTTTCTCAAGAGTTGCATTTCCTAATAGGCCTGCATATAGGAGTAATCCAGAGGAGACAAACTAATATGAACCTAGGATGATCTGCACCTAAACCCATATTATATTAGCCCGGATCTAATTATGTTCAAGTTCTAATGGTCACCTCAACCCTAACCAACCTGTGGTTAGAAACCTTGGTATATTGAAGACGCCACAATAGGTGATGGATTTTTTATTGATAAGTCAAACTAAAATACTTCTTCACTAATGGTGTTTTAGGTGTTCAAAAGAATGAAGAGAATTCAATTTCACATATAATTATCTGTATAAAATTCAAGCTGGATTTCTCATTGAAAATAAGCCTTTAAATAGGCTTTGAATAAAGAAAAATAAAACCCTAAAAGGATTAGGAAATTTCGGCCAACATAGAATCCAATTAGGAAATTGCCTAATTTCACACCCTTTCCTAATCTAATTTGGATTAATAATTCCCTTATGTTGAATTAGGAATTAATTAATTTACAATGAAAGTAATAAAATAATAACTTTCCTAAACTTATTTGTCCAGCAAATAAATAAATAAAAACAAAAAATAAAGGTAATTTCATAAAACAAAAAGTAGAAATCAAATTAGGAAACTAGACTAGTAACTTTTTGACAAAGTTGACTTTGAGCAATTTGAGCTCCAAATCAGCTTCTATATGCTTTGTAGGATGCCAACTAAGATTATTATCGAGTCCCACACGTTGCCTTGCTTGGAGGAAAGAGAAAAAGCCAACTCAGCAAAATACAGTAAAGCCAGCAAAAAATACAGCAAAACCAGGCCAATTTCTCTCTCATGCGCGCATAAGCTTAGCTCTGGCCTTGACCAGGTCCATGATGTCTTAGTGATATCTAGGGGTGGGCTCGGTTCGGTTCGGTTCGGTTTTGTGAACTTTTTTAAACCGAACCGACCGGTTCGGTTTGGGTTGGGTACGAAACCGAACCGAACCGACCGTTACATTCAACCCAAACCGAACCGAACCGAATGAATATTTTTCGGTTTGGGTTGGGTTCACGGGTTGGGCCGGGTTGGGCTTTCTGATGGGCTTCGGCCCAAATTTTTTTATTTTTGGTTTAGGCCGGTTTGGGCCTTATGATGAGCTTCACTTTCAGCCCAATTTTTTTTATTTTTGGTTTGGGCCAGTTTGGACCTCATGATGGATTTCGACCCAAATTTTTTTATTTTTACTATTTTGAGATATGAATTTTGATACATTGAGCCAAAATTGTTAAAAATCTCTTTTAGACCTTTTTAATTATCAATCTTTAATTATATTATTATTCATGCATTATATTTTAAATTAAATATCTTTTTCAAACTATTATCTAACTTAAATAATTTTAACATACATTCACCTAAGTAAAAATACTAAATAAACTAACTATTAAGCATCAAACATGTGAAATAATACAACATAAAACTATACAACTACAATACAAGTTTATAGCTATCACCTAATTATACAAATACATCATACAATAACAAATAAATTCTCCAACAAGTTTACAACCAATATTAGTTATAAAATAGAATACAACCATATTTGATATCTTAAACTTCAAAATTAACTTAGAATTTAATAAACTAACAATACATAAAAATAAAAATTATTTTAAATAGTCTTCTTCCACACACTTCATTCCACGAGCAACCACCATCAACCACAATCCCATTATCACAATATGCCATGCAAAGCCATATTCCATTCATCCTTCAACAAGCATTAAAATTACACATTAAATATTAAATGTAACTAGCAATCAATAAACTTAAGTGCAATTTAGTATATTACTAAAATATTATCTAATTTAAAAAATAATTGGAATTAACAACAAACTTACCAAGCAATCATAGATCAATTAGATGGAGGTAGATTTTGTTTTGTAACACAAGATGCTCCTAAACAAATTAAAATATAATATTAAATTAATCAATAAATACTAAAAAGACGTTGTAAATATTACTAAAAACATTTAAAAAAATATTACTAAAAACATTTAAAAAGCTCTAAAAAACATGATAAAAATAAAATTACAAATAATTAAAAAAAAATCGTACCTGATTCAATAGAATCATAATATGCAACATCTTCAATTGGTACTTCAACTCTATAATCATATCTCATAGGATTTGATTTCAACCAATTTTGTGAACAAATCAAAGCCTCCACCATCTTTGGACCCAATGAACTTCGAAATGCATCAAGAATACGTCCTCCGGTACTAAATGTAGATTCAGATGCTACTGTAGAAACTGGAATGGCATATACATCTCTTGCAATTTGAGATAAAATTTGATATTTTGTGCAATTATTTTTCCACCAAGCCAAAATATCAAATTTCTCACTCTCCACATCCTCACATGGATCAAACAAAAATCTATCAACCTCATTCTTTATTTCCAATACATTTGTCTCCATTTTTCTTTTTTTAAATTGTGATTCTTTCAAACGCCGACGATCATCTATACTTCCATCATCCATTGAATCCACCATCATCCCACTTTGTTGTGCTTGTATTGATTGATTATCATTAGGATTAGACACTTTAGAACTCTCATCCATAGAATCAACTTCTTTATAAAAGTCATAAAGATTATATAAAGTATCTTTCACATCCTTAGTCAAAGATTCAACCATACCACTTTCATAAGCATCCTCAAAAAGATATGATACATATTCTAGCTTATATCGTGGATCAAGCACAACGGCAATAAGTAACAACTTGTTGACATTTCCAAGTGAACCCCAATATTTCTCGAACTTTGTCAACATTTTCTTTGCCATATCAGCCATCAAATGGTTTTGACTATTACTCCATTCAACAAGTGCATTATACATCAAACTCAATTCATGAAAACATATATTAGAAGTAACAATCAAAGAGGCACTAAATTTTAAGGTAACCTCATAAAAAGTAGTAAGAAATTTCATAAAAACCCTTGCAATATCCCAGTCTTTACTTTGAGGTGGCCCAGCTCTCTTCCTTCCAACTTCATCCTCCTCAAAATATCCAAGAAAAAAACCATCATCATCTACCATCCTATCAAAAGCTTTTTGATACTTCAAAGCCGAATTCAACATCAAAAAGGTAGAATTCCACCTAGTAGACACATCCAAAACCACGGTTTCTCTAAATTCCATCTTCTCCTTGTCTACACATTCTTTAAATTTGGATAACCTTGAAGGCGATGATCGAACATATCTAATAGCATTACGAATTCCAGCAATACTATCATGAATTTCCCTTAATCCAAATGTCACAATCAAATTTACAATATGTGCAGCACAACGAACATGCAAAAACTTACCATCCAAAACATTTCCTTTCCAATAATCTAATCTTTTGTTCACAAAATTAATAGCCACATCATTTGAAGAAGCATTATCAACCGTTATTGTGAAAATCCTTTCAATACCCCATTCAATTAAACAATTTTCTATAACCTTACCAATTGTCTCACCCTTGTGATTTTGGACAATACAAAAATTTATAATTCTCTTATGCAACTTCCAATCATCATCAATAAAATGAGCGGTAAGAGTCATATAATTGTTATTTTGAATGGAAGTCCATGTATCCGTCGTAAGACAAACCCTTTGCTTCCTCAATGAAAACACACTTTTCAAAATTTTTTTCTCATCTAAGTACAATTGAAACACATCTCTAGAAATTGTTCTACGAGATGGAGGTTCATACTTAGGGTTCAAAGTATTACAAAACTTTCTAAACCCTTCCCCTTCAACATGGCTAAATGGCAACTCATCTATGATGATCATTTGAGCACATGCAAGCCTACATGCCTCTTTACTAAATGTTGTACTTGCAGACACCAAATTACTACTACTACTATCGAAAGAAAGAACTTGTTGGCTTTTCTCCACTGTCCTATTAGGGTATTTCTTGCATTGGTTCATCAAATGATTCCGTAACGTACTAGTTCCACACCTCTTAGTATCACATGCATAATCTACCCCACAATATTTACATTTGCATCTAGGATTACTTGGATCACTATCTGGAATTTTTTCAAAATGTTCCCAAACCCAAGATGGAGCCCTAGAAGGTTTTCTCTTTTGTGTCTTATAAGATTTATCCGATTTTGAAGGTTGAGACTCATCTTTCTCTGATTCATTTAGATATTCTTCCAATTCATTAATATCATACAAATCATTGTGGTCCTCATCCATCTATAACCTATTAAAAACAAAAAAATCTATTGAAAAACATATAAAAAGAAACAAGAAAACAAAAAGTATAATAAGATTTCATGCACATCCATGTGAAAAGAATTAGTTTTACTTAATTTACTACATTAAGGTGCTTACTGTTTTTTTTTTTTTTTGGTTATCGGTTTACTCAAAAAAGGAAAAAAAAAAGAAAAAAAAATATGTTGACACATTAGAATCAAATCCTTCAATCGAAAAAAACAGAAAAAATGAAAAATAAATTTAGGATCAGTTTTAAAAGATTTAGGAGTAAAGTCCATATCAAATAGAAGAAAAATGTGAAGGGTTTTTAGATGCATATCCGATGACACATTTAATGGTTTGATGTTTTGATTTTGTGGATGCAATCAATATGAGATTCAAACATTGTTCATAATAACTTCATAGAAATCAAATAACACAAATTTCACTTCACAATCTCCAAACTTCACAACAAACAATTTCACAACCTAAGCTTCACTACACTTTCCAAAACTAATTTTCACCTTCCCACTTCTAATGAACTTCAAATTTCACAAATTGATGCAAAAATAATGAGAAAAAAGTCTAATAACTTACCTCCAAATTTCTCAACCACCAAAATCAAACGGAACTTGGAATCCTATCCTTCTTGAAGTTGTATCTGAATTTCTCAACCACCAAAATCAATGAAGTTGTTCCTCTCTGCAAAAAACATGTGCAAACCATTTTAGATCTGAATTTCCCTTACATATTTACTTTAAAAGAAAGAAATATAAAACTTTTTATGTCTTTTCTTTCCCTACTAAATAAAAAACAGCATATATATACATATAATCTAAACAAATGTTTAATGATTTGTTGAACTGTATGGAGTCTGGACGTCCACGGATTGATTGTGTAGGCAGGTGTCATATAACCAGTTTGCCCAAAATTGAAATTGAAATGATACATAAGACTCATTAATCGAACAGTGCTCAATGCTCATACAGGTTAACAGAAAATCAGCTAGAAAGTATGCCAATTTAATTGATTTGCGAATACAAAATTTATGCACTAGATGCTACAATTATTTCAAAATCCTAATATATATATAAAAAAATATTGTTATTTCAAAATTATTTCGGAAGTGGAGATGCTTCAATTGTGGAAGACCTTCCACATCTAATTCTTAAACAACATTGTTAAAACCTGCTAATCCATTGAGATACAGCACTTCGGACTTTTTCAGTAACATTTGAAGACCATTCCCATTAAATACATCGCTCTTATTGAGCTTGAGGTTCAACTTTCTTGCAATTCCAAAATCAACGTATCTAACAAGGACATCTCCAATTACTATGTTATACCTTTCCAATTTCTCACTAAAAATTTCTTCAGACAGAATGCTGGCATCTGGTATCTGTATATGTAAAGTGGTAAGTTTATGCAAACTCTTTAACTCAATAAGACTTGCATTACTCCTTTCACCACCATCTCCTTCTACATCCCAGTCTCTAAAACTCTCTTCCATATCTAACTCTTGTAAATTTATCAAGTTTGATATGGTACCGGGTTGGATCAGTTTAAGGCTGGAACAATGCTTCAAACCTAACAATTGTAGATGAGTAAGTTGACCTATCTGATTTGGTAGCTCTTTAATATAAGATCCCGAAAGGTCAAGGATTTTTAAATTCTTCAACTCTCCAATCATAGCTATATCACTCATATCACAATACCACAAACATAGCGTTTGAAGATTCTGAAAGAAACCAAAACAAGAAGCCAAAAAAAAAAAAAAAAGCTATTTCTTTTCATCATCCGAAATTCTAAGCAACCAAACAGTCACAAGACTCACAACCGCACATTTCCATTTCCAGAATCTCGCACTTTTATTACAAAACACACAAAGATTGAAAAACAAAATCACCGAATGCCTACTTTACAAACTGTAAAAAAAAATTTGATTTTGCAATACAAATGCTTCACAAAAAGAAATAAAATTAGGGGTTTTTAGAGAGAGAGAGAGAGAAAGAAACTCACAGTGATGTTAAGAAACTACCATTGAAGCTCGAATGGTACCCTTCTCTTCAAATGCCACTGGCTAGATCTGCGAGAAAGAGAGAGAAACAAAGAAGCTGTCCGATTAGTTGTGGATGCCCGACGGTGCCACAGAGAGAGAGAGAGAAGCAATAATACAATCTGAGATGAGAAATGGCTAACCTTAGAAAATACAAGCTGTCCTGGAGAGATGGAAAGAGAGGAGAGACGAAGGCAGACTGGCAAAGAGCAAGAGATTTCCTGAAGGCAGAGATTTCGACTGGCAGAGAGCAAGAGATTTCGACTTCGACTGGCAGAGAGCAAGAGATTTCGACTGGTTTTCTTTTTTAATTTTCAAGCAAATTCCTGGAGAGGTGGAAATGAAAGAGACGAGAGGTGAGAGACGTATGGGTCGGTTCGGTTTGGGTTGGGTAAATTTTCTACCCACCCGTAACCCGAACCGAAAACCACGGGTTCAATCCATATGTAACCGAATCGACCCGCTTAACAGTTAAAAACCAACCCAACCCGACCCAAATAGTTCGGTTCGGGCGGGTTGGTCGGTCCGAGTCGGGTGTTGCCCAGCCTTAGTGATATCAAGAAGATTTGAACCATTTCCCACTGTTCGGAATCTATTAATGCACCAAAACTGCTATCCGGGTCCGTATCGGCTTCCACCACTTGCATGCTCAAAACAGGTCTTGAATCTTTGGGTATGGACAAGCCCTCTTGAGAATGAATTACTCCTCGGATAAAGGCAGCATAGTTATCCTTAAACCTCTTAGCTTGAGCCCTAGTGATCGGCCTGGTCTTCATCCATTTCGGGTCAGCACCCCAGCGAGTTGTTGGTTATGCAGGTTCAAGAGGATTCGCATCAAGGTCGTCACCTGCAGTAAAAGGAAATAAATCAGCAACATTAAATTTGGCATTAACATTATACTCACCTCTTAAATCAAGTTTATAGGTATTCTCGTTAATCCGCTCCAAAACTTGAAAAGGTCCATCCACACACGTCATAAGCTTTGACTTTCTTTGTTTTAGAAACCTTTCCTTTCGTAAGTGCAACCAAATCAAATTTCCTGGGTCAAACACTATCACAAAAAAATCTAAAAATACATGCTCATTATGGCAAAAATTACATTTTTTAAAGTTAGCAAATAATCTCTTCCTAATTTTCAAATTTCCACATAGTAAAGCTCTCAACAAGGCAGATAAAGTTCTATACAACAAAAGCATTTTTAAATAAGCAATTTTATATTTCATGACTAGTGATGGTTTCTTACTCAAGATGGCTTTATTAACATCCCCAAAACTCAAATAAAATTTTTTATTTTTCCTTTCTCACCCACAGTTTCATTGAATTTTGCATCACACTCGGCTGTTTCTCCAAGTTTCTCACTCTCGGGTTTGTTATCATTTTTCCACTGAACTTGGGTTTTAGAGGACTTACCCTGGACAGCAATCTCACCTTTTACCTCTTGAATGGATGGTGACACTGTTGGTGCCATACTAGTCTTCTCATTGAGCCTTTCGATTTCATTCCTTTGTTGCATTTGTAGTTGGTCTCTAAAAACCTCCTTCGGGGTCAATGGCTCTAACTTGACTTCTTACCTTTAAATCTAAAAACAATACAATTCTCTTGACCATAATGAGTTGCATCTTTATCAAATTGTCATGGTCTACCTAATAGAATATGTTCGGCATGCATAGGCACAACATCACACAACACAACATTCACATATTTATCAATGTTGAATTTTACTTTGGCTTACTTATTTACTCTCACCTCTCCATTATCATTAATCCACTATAATCTATATGGTTCTGGATGTTTAATAGTTTGTAAGCATAATTTATTAACTACCATGCTACTAGTTACATTTGCACAACTTCTACTATCTATAATCATACTACCTATGTTATCTTGAATTTCACATCGGGTGTAGAAGATATTCTCTCTTTGAATTTGATCCTCATCCTTGTAAACAGTCAGCACTCTTCTAGAAACCAAGTTTAATTTGGCATTGGAGGCATGCAAGGTTTCGGCTTCTTCCTCAAAGTCTTCCTTTTCTTGCTCGGTTTCATCTCCACTTTCTTCACTTTTCGATTCTAGCGCACCATTACACTTTAACACCATGATTCTTCTATTCGGGCATTGGTTAGCAATGTGTCCTTGCCCTAGCACTTAAACCAAATAATTTCTCTAGATCTTGAAGGTTTAGGATCAGATTTTACCTCATATTTTGGTGCTTGGATAGATTCAGTTTTGGACTCCCTTTTTGGCCGATTTGAACTTTCTTCTCCAACTTTCGGCTTTGGTTTGTTTTCAAAGATAGGATTGTTTCTCCAGCCACTTAGATTTGATCTTCCGCTGTTGGAAACACCTCCAAACTGTGAGCCTACAACCTTCCTCTTGAATTGATGGTCTAATTTAATAGCCACATGCAACATCTCCTCTAATTCCACATATTGTTGCAATTCTAGTTTATTGGCTATTTCACGATTCAAACCACCAAGAAACCTTGCCATGGTTGCTTCTCTATCTTTATTCATGCTTAACCTCATCATAAGCATCTCCATCTCCTCATAATAATCCTCCATGGACCTAGTTCCTTGAGATAAAGATTGAAGTCTTTGGTGCAACAACCTATGATAGTGTGATGGTACGAACCGCTTCCTCATGGCTCCTTTCATTTGTCACCATGTAGTGATCAAGTCATCACCAACTCTCCTTTGGGTGTTTTGCTCATTGATCCACCATTGGAATGCATAATGGCCAAATTTCATTGCTGCCAACTTCATTTTTTTAGCCTCCGAATAATTGTGGCAATCGAAGATCATCTCCATAGGCTCCTCCCATTCCAAGTAAGCCTCCAGGTCACTTTTCCCTATGAAAGGTGGTATATTTATCTTTATGTTGCCAAGATCATCATCTACCTCTTCTCTCCTATGCCTACCATAGCCTAATCTCTCTTGGACAGTAAGTGTTTGATCCATTTCTTCCTCGAAATCATCTTCAAAATTACCTTCCCAAAATTCCTCTCTAGGTCACCCTTGGCCTCCTTGACCTCCATGGAACTCTTGCCTCAAATTTGGGCTACCATAAGATGTTTCTATTCTGTCCATCCTTTGATTTCTATGGTCAAATTGACCATTCATTCACTGTAATTGTTCCAAGACAGCCCTCATGTCCGTTTGCTCACCACTCCCCGTAGCTCGGGATTTACCATGGAATCCTACAGATTCTTCTTCATTAATTCTTAGTGGTGGATCTCCTCTCCTCAACCTTGAATCTGCCATGTTAGTATAAATAATCTAAAATAAAATAAATTCTCACCAAATATCACTCCCTCACTTGTTTCACTCAATCAAGGTCTCAACACTCGTGTTTTCATGCTAGTTTTGGTTTTAACCCTGTTTTAAGCTCACACACTCTTGCTCTTTTCCACTCAAAGAATTATCTCAAAGTTCTAATTAAAATACCCACAAAATAGCAATTAGATCACAAGTATATTTTAATTGAACTTATCAACAAAACAGTAGCAAAAAGCAAGTAATACTGAATGAATTTAAAGTTCCTAAACTTCGGCTTTTCTAGGCAAAAATAAGGCAAATTACAAGAAATTTTTTTTGGAATCAATAAGAAATGAAATAGATGGTAAGAAATTAAAGACCCGAGAATAAAAATTTACAAAAAGAATTCCAAACACGAACAAGAATCAATTCGAACAAAAATAAGGAATAATGTTGGTTGTTGCTCTTGTAATTCAAGTTTTTGTATCAAATCCTTTAACTAATTTTAATCCAAATAAATTTAGCACTCAAACTCAAATATCCAGCATAAAACATAATACTCCAGAAACTCCAAATATTGAATAAACAATCAACAAATCAGTAGTTCCAAGAAAATTTCCAGTAACAAATTTCAACACCAAATTCAACAAAACTGATTTTTTTTTTTTAATTCCGTTTTTCCTTCTCTATTTTTTTTATTTTTTTTATTTATTTATTTTTTTAACTCACACAACATTAAACAAATGTAGTAGCCAGAATTAACACCAAAATTGCAATTCCAACACCTAATAATCATCAAACCTGTGACCTTCAAGAACAAGGTGCAAATTTGTAATTTTTTTTTTAGAATTTTTGAATATGTTGCCGCAAACCCTCTCTTTTGTTTTTTTGAATATATGAATGCAATTATTTAAGACTAAAACAGCAAAGAATAATCTACAATAAACTAGATAACCAAGAACAAAGATGAAAAACAACCAACAAACTAAGAAGCAAAAATATGGTAAAACTAGGAAATCCTAATTCAACTAGGAATGAATTTAAAAAAAAAAAAAAATGCAGAACATGTGTGATGATAGAAGCAACCTTAACCTAATGTTAAAATTGCAGATTAACACAAAAAGAAATAAAGCACCTAAAGATAGATCAAACCTGAACAAAATTTGGCTATGATACCAAATGATACAAACCTAGGACGACTTGCGCCTAAACCCATATTATATTAGCCCGGATCTAATTATGTTAAAGTTCTAATGGTCACCTCAACTTTTAACCAACCTATGGTTAGAAACCTTGCTATATCGAAGATGCCACAATAGGTGATGGATTTCCTATCGATATGTCAAACTAAAACACTCATTCACTAATGGTGTTTTAGGTTCAAAAGAACAAAGAGAATTCAATCTCATAGATAATTTTCTGTATAAAATTGAAGCTTGATTTCTCATTGAAAATAAGCTTTTAAATAGGCTTTGAATGAAAAAAAATAAAACCATCAAAGGATTAGGAAATTGCCTAATTTCACACCTTTTTTTAATCTAATTTGGATTAATTAATTTCCTTATTTTGAATTAGGAATTAATTAATTTACAATGAAATTATTAATTAAAAACTTTCCTAAACTTATTTTTCCAGCAAATAAATAAATAAAAACCAAAAGCAAAGGTAATTTCCTAAAACAAAAAGTTAAAATTAAATTAGGAAACTAGAATACTAGCTTTTTGACTAAGTTGACTTTGACCAATTTGAGCTCCAAATCAGCTTCTATATGCTTTTTAGGATGCCAAATAAGATTATTATGGAGTACCACATGTTGCCCTTGCTTGGAGGAAAGAGAAAAAGCCAACTCAGCAAAATACAGTAAAGCCAGCAGAAATACAGCAAAACCTGGCCAATTTCTCTCTCATATGCACACCACTCAAATGACCAGCATAGCTTTGGCCTTGACCAGTTCCATGACTTCTCAGTGATATCAAGAAGATTTGAACCATTTCCCACTGATGCGAATCCACCCGAACCTGCTCAACCGATAACCCGCTGGTGTACCGACCCGATACAAATGAAGACTGGGCCAATCACTAGAGCTCAAGTTAAGAAGTTTAAGGAAAATATTTCTGCTTTTATCCAGGGAATAATTCATACTCAAAAGGGCTTTTCCATATCCGAAGAGCCAAGACCTATCCTAACCATGCAAGTGGTGGAAGCCGATACGGACCCGGGTAGCAGTTTTGGTGTAAATATGGACAATGGACAGCATGAAATGGTTCCAACTCTTTATGGATTCAATAAATATGTCTACTAGGATATGGAATCAAGTCAGAGCAGCTTCCAAGGCATTCAAAAAAGGGTTGTATGAACATCTTCAAATTTGGCCTGTTTTTTACTGTATTTTGTGCTGGCTTTATTGTATTTTGCTGAGTTGGCTTTTTCTTTCTCTTCCAAGCATGGGAAACGTGTGGGACTTCATATTCAGCTTAGTTGGCATCCTAAAAAGCATATTGAAGCTGATTTGGAGTTCAAATTGGTCAAAGATTGGTAAAAGTCAACTTAGTCTAAAAGCTAGTATTTTAGTTTCTTAATTTGATTCTACTTTTTGTTTTAGGAAATTACAATTACTTTTTAGTTTTTATTTTTTTATTTTCTGGAAAAATAAGTTTAGGAAAGTTATTATTTTATTATTTTCATTGTAAATTAATTAATTCCTAATTCAAAATAAAGGAATTAATTAATCCAAATTAGATTTGGAAAGGAGTGAGAATTTCGGCCACCATAAGAAACTACTTTGTATGGCTAGTTTTCCCTTTGTTTTTAGGATTTTATTTCGTGGTTTTGTAGCCTATTTAAAGGATTATTTTTCAATAAGAATGAAGCTTGAATTTTATACAAAAAATTATTTGTGAGATTGAATTCTCTTTATTGTTTTTGAATACCTAAAACACCATTAGTGAATGAGTGTTTTAGTTTTGACTTATCAATAGGACATCCATCACCTATTGTGGCGTCTTCGATATACCAAGGTTTCTAATCACAGGTTGGTTAGGGGTTGAGGTGACCATTAGAACTTGAACATAATTAGATCCATGCTAATATAATACGGGTTTAGGAGCAGGTTGTCCTAGGTTCGTATCACCCACTGCCCAGAATCCATAAATGCCCCAAAACTGCTACTCGGGCCCATATCGGCTTCCACCACTTGTATGCTCAAAACAGGTCTTGGACCTTTAGGTATGGACAAGTCCTCTTGAGAATGAATTACTCCCTGGATAAATTCAGCAAGGTTTTCCTTAAACATTTTAGCTTGAGCCCTAGTGATCGGCCTGATCTTCATTCGTATCTGGTCAGCACCTCAGCAGGTTGTCGGTTGTGCGGGTTCGGGCGGATTTGCATAAAAAAGGAGCTACAAAGGTAGGTAAATGAGTTGCTTGATGAAGTTTATATTCATGAGATCATGTGTCCATGTGCTATTCCTATATTATTAGTACCTAAGAAAGATGATTCATGGTGATGAGAATCTGTCTGTACCCGCACAAGCCAAGAGATTTAAGGACAGCCTGACTAGTTTCATAAAAGGAGTTATCAACTCTCAAAAGGGCTTGTCAATACCCAAAGAGTCAAAGCCTATTTTAAGCATCTAAGTTATGGATGCTGATATGGACCCTGGTAGCTGTTTTAGTGCATTTGTGGACCCCGGGCAGTAAGAAATGGGTTCAACATTTCTTGAACTCAATTGATATCACTAAGAAGTCATAGAATCAAGTAAATTCAGAAGAAAAAGCAACCAAAGAGACCATTTGTGCATGGAGGACATTTTTGGCCGAAAATGCACCTTTTGCCATTAAGATTGACATATCTTGATGATGGTCTTTCTCTTTGTTCCAATCAAGGACAACATATGGGAAGCATAATTAATCCTATTTGACATCCTAAATGGTGTATTGGAGCTGATTTGGAGCCTTTACAACCTGGAAATGGTTCAAAGTTAGCTTAGTTGTCAAAGTAGTCAACTAGTTTCCTAACTTGAGTTTGACTTTTTGTTTTAGGAAACTATCTTTTATTTTGGTTTTTTTCTATTTGTTTATTTGCTGGACAAATCAACTTTGAAAAGTTAGAATTTTATTATTTTGAGTGTAAATTAATTAATTCCTAATTCAAAATAAAGCAATTAATTAATACAAATAAGTTTAGAAAAGGAAGGTGAAATTCGGCCAATCATAGTTTCCTATTTTTTATGGCCAGTTTTGACCTAATTGTTTAGGGTTTTATTATGTGTTTTCAAACCTATTTAAAGGCTTAATTTCTTAATAATATTTAGTACATTCTTCATACAGAAAAATACTTGTGAGAACGAATTCTCTTTGTTCTCTTTGAACACTTGAAACACTTAATAGAAATTAAGTATTTTATTTTGACTTATCAATAGGACACTCATCACCTATTGTGGTATCTTCATCATATACCAAGGTTTCTAACCATAAGTTCATTAGGGGTTAAGATTTCCATTAGAATTTGAACATAATTAAGATTCGCGCTAATATAATACAGGTTTAGGAGAAAGTTGACCTAGGTTCATATCAATCACCTATTGTGGCGTCTTCATCATATACCAAGGTTTCTAATCACAAATTGATTAGGGGTTATGGTTTCCATTAGAATCTGAACATAATTAAGATCCAGTCTAATATAATACGGGTTTAGGAGCAAGTCGACCTAGGTTCATATCACTTTGGCCATTTTATTTGAGTTTAATCTTGTAACAAAGAAGTTTGCTATTGGAGTAGACTATCCATATGAGCTTGAAGATCCACTTCTTTATTAGAAAAATTCAAAAGAGAAATCATTAGTCATAATTTGATTTTATACATCAGCAAGTTTGTCATTTTTCTTTTTCCACTTTCAAACTTGAATCACCAAAAGCTAAGATACATCATTCACGAAGAGCACGTCTAAAAGCTTTAAGTTTTAGAAATACCCTATGAATAGGATTACCAATCACACGATTAGTTCAAATTCTTTTAGCAACTTTGACAAAATTCGAATATAGTGCCCACATTGATTTAAATTTGAATGAAATTGGTTCCAAATGAACATAGCTATCAAAATTAAGCAATAATGGATAATGATCAAATCTATGTCTAGCCAAATGACACTCAAATTAACCTCATGGAATAAATTAAAGTCCTTGACAGTGAATCAAAATTCAGCATAAGCAATGTCATGAAGAGGTAGTCCAAACTTTTTATGAGAACCAAGGACCAAATTATGATAATCCAACATAAGCCAAGGTAAGGTGTTCAATGAAGAAGTATTTCTTAATACTGTCCTAGAGTGAACGATGTTCCCTGTATAAAACACTTGCATAAGTGAAAGTGAACAAGTTTAAAATGATGGAATTTGGTGTAGGTTTATGTTGTTGTACCCTAGAGCACAATCATTCAAGGTGTTAGTCAAGAATGATTATTGTTGGTTCTTGGTTCTTGATTTTGTTTTTTTTTTTAGGTTTGTTAAGGTTTTGTTTCTGGTTTTAATGGCAGTTTGGGGTTCTTGAGAAGGTTGTTAGCTTTTAGGAAGAAGAAGAAAACAAATGTAGTAGTTAAGAGAGAGAGAGAGAGAGAGAGAGAGAGCCGAAATTGTTGTTTTTCAAAATTTATTTTTTTTGAATATTACTTCCCCTTGTTTTCATTACAATTTTTATACTTTTAAATACATCAAAAAGGCAATAAGACATGCTGCCATATTGAGCAATAAATACAAAAGCATTAAAAGTAACCAACCAAGCCAAACTACCTCAGCTAACTCTAATCAATGTGCTGGGCATGCAAAAAACCTTCTTTAATGGGCAGTTCGGCTTGTCTAAGGCATTTGAATTTGAAAACCATCTCCATTTGACTTGAAAATTGGAGGGAAGCCTTTTGAATATAAACTGTGTTCTAGCCAAAAAACAGATAAAACAAAGTCCATTTTCCCATTCAAAAATAATCAAACCTGAGGCAGTTTTGCTCAGTTTTCTGGGCAACAAAACTGCACAAGGGTCAGATTTTTTAGGGCTTAACTCAGCCTTCTCAGCTCCAAATTGGGCCATTCTTTTTGATGCTGCTTCCTCTACGTTTCTAGCTTATTATATCCAAAATTCAGATCCAAATCCCAAACCTTCTTCAAACGGCATCCAAGGAAGTGGACTTATGTTGCTGGAAAGACAATTCCAGCAACTAGACAAAAAGGCCCTAAGCTTTAGTTAATGAGCTTAGGGCATTACAAAAAGGATATTGTTCTTAAACATTACAAGATAAAATAAAATGCATAAACATAAATAATGTTTGGTCTTTGATGTTGTAAAACAAAGAGTGCAAGTGTAACCGAACTACCTTGCACATCGTGACAAGATCACCACATTTCAACGCTCCTCCTTGGTGTTATTGCTTGTAATATTTAGAAGCTTCCTCAAGGTCTCAAATCTTGCTTTTGGAAGTGGCTTGGTGAAGAAATCTGCAAGGTTATCTTCAGTCTTGATATATTCCAAGCTTACTTCTCCATTTTCTTCAAACTCCCTCAAAGATGATACTTCACCGGTATGTGTTTTGTCTTTCCATGTTGAACGGGGTTCTTGGCTATTGATATGGCTGATGTGTTGTCACATTTGATGATGGTTAAACCCTCTTGAGGATAACCAAGGTCCTCCAATAATTTCCTAAGCCAAATGCATTGATTTGCACATGAAGAGCAAGCAATGTACTCGGCTTTGGCGGTGCTTTGAGCGGTTGTTGCTTGCTTCTTTGCATTCCATGAGAATGGTCAACTACCAAGTGAGAAAAGATACCCCAAAGTGCTCTTCATATCATCCAAGCATCTAGCCCAATCACTATCCGAGTAGGCCATTAATCTCATCACATCTTGTCTATCATACCAAACTCCAAAGTCTTGTGTTCCTTTTAAGTATCTAAGAATTCTTTTTGCACCTACAAAATGATTTTGGGATGCTGCTTGCATATATCTAGACAAAACACATGTGGCATGCATAATATCTGATCTTGATGAACATACATAGAGCAAACTTCCTATCATGCTTTTATATAGGGTCGGGTTTACCTTTGGTGTGCCATCCTCCTTCTTGTATTTGTCTCCTTGGCTCATTGGTGTTGACATTGGCTTGCATTCATCAAGGTTGAACTTTTTCAAAAGATCTTTGATGTATTTCTCTTGAGATATGAAGATACCCCTAGAGCATTGCATCACTTCCAGTCCAAGGAAGTAATTCATTTCACCAAGGCTTGACATGTCAAACTCCTTTTCAAGTTCATTTTTCAAAACTTCCACATTCTTTTCATTTTCACCCGTGACCAACAAATCATCCACATAGAGTGAGATAACAATCATGCCTTCTTCATTCCTTATGTATAGTGTTGGCTCATTTGAACTCCTCCTAAAGCCTTGGTAGATCAAGTAACCATCAATCTTGCCATACCAAGCCCTAGGTGCTTGCTTTAACCCTTAAAGTGCCTTGTGTAGATGGTAGACTTTGTCCTCACGTCCTTGAACAATGAAGCCCTCAGGTTGCTTGACATGAACCTTCTCTTGAAGCACACCATTCAAGAAAGCCGACTTTACATCAAGGTGGTACACCTTCCATGACATTGAGGCCGAGATGGATAGGATGAGCCTTATGGTCTCCATTATTGCAATTGGTGTAAACGTCTCTCCATAATCTACATCTGCTTGTTGTGCATATCCTTTTGCCATAGGCCTTGCCTTGAGCTTGCATATTGTTCCATCCGAGTTGAACTTGGTCCTAAAGATCCACTTTACACCAATTGGTTTCTTGTTTTTAGGTTTAGAAACCAGAGACTAAGTTTCATTCTTTTCTATCATATCCATTTCGGTTTGCATGGCCTCCATCCACTCTTTCTTTTGCATAGCTTCTTGAGCATTGGTAGGATCACTCAAGGTAACATTGCACCTTTCATATATTTCAGACAATGGCCTTTCTCCTTTAACACCATCTCTAATCTCCAATTCGGCTCCAATGGTCTCAAGTGCATCCTCCTCATCATCTTCATTTTGTTCATTGTCATTGTCATTGGTTTCTTCTTCTTCATCATCCAACCAAGCATTATCTTCATGGACAAGAAGCCCCTCCTTTGTCCAATCCTAAACAACATCTTCATCAATCCTCACATCCCTTGTTACCACAAGTTTCTTGGTTTCCAAGTTGAAAACCCTAAAACCTTTGGTAACCTCACAAAAGCCGACCAAGATTCCCACATTGGCCCTTTTGTCAAGCTTGTGTGGATGAACATGGAGAAAACAAACACTTCCAAAGATTTTTATGTTTTCCAAAGATGGTTTTTCTCCATACCATATCTCATAGGGTGTCTTGGACGCATTGGCTTTGGTGTATGCTCGGTTTTGAATGTAGCTGGCCGTGTATATGGCTTTGGCCCAAAACTTCTTTGGCATGTTCTTCTCATGTATCATGCACCTTGCCATCTCCATCAAGGTCCTATTTTTCCTCTCACAAACACCATTTTGTTGTGGTGTGTATGGTGTTGTGAATTGATACACCATTCCATTTTCTTTGCAAAAATCTTCCATAGCCAAGCTTGTATATTCTCCACCATTATCGGTTCTCAAGCACTTCATCTTTGCATTGCTTTGGGTTTCCACCATCTTCTTGAATTCCATGAACTTCTCAACCACTTGTGACTTGGTTGTTAGAAAATATACCCAACACATCCTTGAGTAGTCATCAATGACGGTTAGGAAGTACTTACAACCTCCAATTTATGACAAACTCATCGGTCCATACACATCCGAATGGACTAGCTCAAGCTTCTCCTTAGCTCTCCATGAAACGGCTTTAGGGAATGGAAGCCGTGTGGATTTCCTTAGTTGGCATACATCACATAGGCTTCTCATCTCCTCAATCTTTGGCATGTCCTTCACCATGGCATTGGTGTTTTTCATGGCACCATAGCTAGAATGCCCAAGCCTTTTATGCCAAAGTTAAGAAATGGACTAAGGCTTGTTCATTCTTAACTAGGTCCAATCTATAGCTTTCGTCCTTCAATGGTACCTTAAACAGCTCATTACCACAAGCATCATATATAATACATCCATCTTTTGCAAAATTTAAAGCAAAGCCTCTTTCTACCAATTGTGCTACACTAAGCAAGTTTTCACACAAACTAGGAACATATAGCACATCTTTTATAATTTTGGTACCTTCCTTGGTGTTCAAGCACACATCTCCTTTGCCTTCTACTTCCATGAACCGGCCATCACCAATCTTCACTTTGGTTTTGTAGTTTCGGTCAAGCTCCATAAAACCATCCTTTTAGAAACTCATGTGGTGTGAGCAACCACTATCCACAAGCCAACCGAGACCACTACTTGTGGCCTCAAGGCATGTGGCCACAAATAGGTTCTTGGCTTCTTCATTAACCACATTGGCTTGTTGTCTCCTTTGCTTGCATACTTTGGCAATGTGGCATTTTCCTCCACATCTTTCACAAAATGCATCCAGCCTCCAAAAACACTTGGATGGTGGATGTCCAAGCTTTTTGCAATGAGGACAAGGTGGATGCCCTTATCGGTTTTGATGGCTTTGTTGTTGTTGTTGTTGTTGATTCCATCCACTTTTGTTGTTATTTGTGTTGTTGTTGGTTGTAAAACCAGTTTGGTTGGTGTTGTTGCTCTTCCTTCCTTTATTCTTCTTTTTGTTGCAGTGGCCACTGTAGAATGCACTCTCTATGGTCTCCTCCTTTCTAATGGCTCTCCTTTGTTCGGTTGCTTTAAGAGCATTGATGAGCTCACTTAAGGTTATTTCACTAAGATTTCTAGATTCTTCAAGGGAGGAAATCTTAGCTTCAAGCCTTTCGGGTAAGCTCACCAATACTTTCTCTACTACCCTTTGATCGGTCAATTGCTCACCAAGGACCCGAATTTGATTTACCACTTTGAGCATCCTTTCCATGAAATCCTTGACAAGCTCATCCTCCATCTTCAAGGTCTCAAACTCTCTTCTTAGGTTTAAAACTTGCATTTGCCGAGTTCTAGTATTTCCATGGAACTCCTCTTGAAGCTTTATCCAAATGTGATTGAGCTTTGATGCATTCACCATTATTATCCTGCAAAAGTTTGTTAGGCAAATATTTTGAGAGGTCCATGTCAAGTAACATTTGAGCAAATCTTCTAAGTTTACTGCTCAATGTCCTTCGAACAGTATGGAAGGGGACACCTATTTCATAAGCTAAATCAGATAGAATTTGAGGATTCCAATAAAGTCAATCCAGGTTATAAAACCATACCTAAATCTATGGTGCTCTGTGATAAGATTCGTTAAAAGGTGTAGACCAAGGTTGAAGATGAAGCACACCTAGTTTTATTGACTAGGCACACCTATGATATTCTTTAATATGTAATAAGATGTGATAACAACCATGAACCCATTGCAATAAGACTCCAAGAATTTGAATGCAAAATTGCATTTAGTTTCTTATTTAAATCATCACTATTCCAAAGGTTATCCTCTATTGATAGAACTATACAAGTAATAAGAAAAAAATGACATAACTTCAATCTATTTTGAAGAGCTTGTTGATTGGTAGACTTTGAAAATTACATCCATTTTCCTAGAAATATTCACAGGAGCTGGTGTAATAGAGAAAGAAGGTTGTTTCGTGATAGTCACGTATGATTTCAGCACCTCCTTCTCCTGATTGTTTGGTAAATTACTCACATTAAAAGCTTGTGAGCCCATTTGTGTATCATTTTTTAAACTGTTAAAAACTTTAGAAACTGGAATATTTGTAGGAACTAGTTGGGATTTGCTATAAAGTCCTTAGTTTTTAAGTCCATATGACTGTGAATGATGTAAGGTCTATTGTTGATAACACTATTGGGAATATTAAGAATGAAGATGACGGTTATAGATGAATTGGAATGCCACAGAATGCAGCTTCTAATGTTGTCGTTAGTAGTGGTAACATAACATGAGATTTTAATTAGGATTGCTAGATTCTGATGAGCTTGTTAGTTTGGCAAGCTGTAATAAAGATGGATCATGTGGTAATCCCTACGTATAGTACAATGAAGATGGATATGGAAGTATCAGTTATTATAAAGTTTGATACTTAAATAGCTTTTAAGGAATATTTTGGTGACATATTATTTGAAAGGTGACTTCACTATGAGTTCACAAAATTTGCCTTATGGAATATTACAATAGTTTATGAGAAGGGTTACCATTGGAGGGTTCATGCTTCAAATATACCTTTGAACTAAAGATTTTGAAAGGATAGTAGTCATGTAGTAGGAAACTGGACAATAAGTTGATGAATTTAAAACGGCTTACTAAAACATATTTTAATGATTTCAAAATAAATCCAAATATGAAATTGTCTGATTTTGAAGCATAGGTTAAAGGTGATATTGTAGTTGGAATAACATAGCTACAAGCATATAGAATAAATGTAAATGCCACTTTATAAGCAGTTACTGATGTGACTAAGCAATATAGTAGATTATGTGGTTATTATAGAGTGGTTGTAAGAACCAATCTTGGGAGCAATTGCAGACAAAAAATAAATAGAGAGTTAGGAAAATCTACTTTCCAAAAGGATATAAATTTGTTTAATATCATGGAAAGAGGGATTTAAGGCTTGTTGTGTGTTTTTTATAGGCTTTGATGGATGCCATTTGAAGGGCAAATATTGATGCGAATCCACCCGAGACTGTTCGCCTGACAACCCGTTGGGGTGCTGACCCCATACAAATGAAGGTGGAACCGATCACTAGGGCCCAAGCCAAGAAGTTCAAGGACAATCTTGCTGTCTTCATAAAAGGAATAAGTCATAGTCAAGAGGGGTTGGTCACATCTAAAGAACCAAGGCCTGTTTTACTCATACAAGCAATAGAAGCCAAAACAGGGCCGGGTGACGTTTTTGGTGATAATAAGGAGGCCGAGTTGTATGAATTGGAACCCCATCCTTATGGGTTAAATTAATATGGTGGATGAGTCATAGAAACCAGCCAAAGCAGCTTCAAAGCCGACCAACAAGGTGGTTTGCGCACAAGGGGAAGAAAAGGCCGGATTTGCTGTATTCCTTGCTGACTTTACTGTATTTTACTGTATTAGCCTTTTCTCATACTTCCAAGCAAGGGAAACGTGAGGAACTTCACAATAAGCTTATTTGGCATCCCACAAAGAGATTGAAGTTGATTTGGAGTCCAATTGGATCAAAGAAGGGTCATTACCAACATAGCCGAAATTTACCATTTTTAGTTTTCCTAATTTGTTCTTACTTTTTGTTTCAGGAAACTACCATTACTTTTAGGTTTTTATTTATTTATTTTTTGGACAAATAACTTTAGGAAGGTTTTTATTTTATTCTTTCCATTGTAAATCAATTAATTCCTAACTTAATATAAAGGAATTAATTAATCAAACTTAGATTAGGAAAGGAAGTATAGTTTTCGGCCAACTAGGATTCTTTATGTGAGTGGCCGGTTTTACCTAGGATTTTTAGTGTTTATTTTGTTTCTTTCAAAGCCCATTTAAAGGCTTAGTTATCAATAAGAATACAATTTTGATTTTATAAAGAAAATACTTGTGAGATTAATTATCTCTTTGTTCTTTGAGAACACCTAAAACACCATTAGAGAATTGGTTGTTTTAGCTTGACTTATCAATAGGTTTTCCATCCCCTATTGTGGTGTCTACATTATACCAAGGTTTCTAACCATAGGTTGGTTAGGGGTTGAGGTCCAATTCCATTAGAACTTGAACTTAATTAAGATTCGGGCTAATATAATACGGGTTTAGGAGTAGGTCGTCCTAGGTTCATATCAAATATGGAGGACAATTTTTAAGTGCAATTCAAGTGGCCCAAAATAAGAAAATGTGCATGATTGCTTCTGCTATTGTAAGGAATAAAAAATGAACTCATGGACTTGATTTCTTCAATATTCAATGGAAGATATTGGATATACAACTGGAGGTAAGAAGTTTACCTTCATGAGTGATTAACGAAAGGTATGAGGTCTATGATAAGAATCCGCCTGTACAATCAACTACTTGTTGGGATGCTGATCCTGTACAACTAAAAACTGGACCAATTACTAGGGCACAAGCTAAAAGGTTTAAGGAAAATCTTGTTAGTTTCATACAAGGAGTAGTTAAAGCACAATAAGGTGTAACTATACTAGAAGATTCTAAGCCCATGTTAAGCATTCAAGTTTTAAAGGTAAAAATTGACCCGGGAAGCTGTTTTGGTGCATTTGAGGACTTCAGGCAGCAAGGAGGGAGTTTATGTGTTTATGAATGTGCCAGAGCTTTCTAAAAGTCACAAAATTATGTCAAGATAGAAGCAAGGGCATCCAAGCACGGCTAAAGGTGCACAAGCTTCAACTATGGCTGGTTTTGCTAGTTTGGTGTTAGGAAGTGCTCTACTTACATTCCAAGCAAACTTTGACCATTCCAATCAATGGAAACATGTGAGGAGCAGTTATAATCCTATTAGGCATCTTACGTGGCATATTGGATCAGATTTGGAGTCTAAATTAGCTGAAGATTAGATAAGGATAGCTTATTTGGAAAGCTAGTCAACTACTTTCCAAATCTGAAAATTTGACTTTTGTATTAGGAAATTGTCTTTTTTTTTATTTAATTATTTTCTGGACAAATTAATTTAGGAAGGTTAAATTTTAATATTTTTGATTGCAAATTAATTAATTCCTCGTTCAAAATTAAGGAATTAATTAATACAAATTAGATTAGGAAAGATCTAGAAAATTCGGCAATTTTCTTTTGTTCACTATTGTTGGCCAAATTTTACCTATTGTTTTAAGGCCTTACTTTTTTGTGACTTTAGCCTATTTAAAGGCTTATTTCTTAATAAACAGCAGATCACTTATAAGAAAGAATTCTCTTCATTCTCTTAGAACATCTAAAACAATGAATAGAGAATAAGTGTTCAAGTTTGAGTTCTCAATAGGACAATATGAACTTAAAATATGAACTTAATTTCGATCTAGGCTAATTTAATACGGGTTTAGGAGCAAGTTGACCTACGCTCGTATCATTTGACATCAGAGCCAAATTCTATTTAGGTTTGGTCTATCTTATTGCTTTGTTTTATTTTTATGTTAATCTAAAATTTTAAAATTAGGTTAAGATTGCTTCTATGCATACACGTTCTATATATTCAAAGAAAAAAAATATCAAATTTCATAGCTAAAATTAGGGTTTCCTTTTGTTTAGCTGAATTTTTGCTTGCTTTCTAGTTTTTTGGTGGATTCCACATAATAGTTCTTGGTAATTTGGTTTATTGTTGATTCTTCTTTATTGGTTTTGATCTTAATTAGTTGCACTTATATTAAAAAAGAAAAAAAGAAAATGAATTTTGAAAACATATTGCATAAACCTAAAATTTTTACAATTTGTTTGCTTGGAAGATAGAATCTGATTTGGGGATTTGCTTGGCATTGGAGTTGCGATTTTTGAGGTGATTGTGCTGTTGGAAATTGTGTTGGTATTATTCTTTTTTGTGATCGAAAAAAAAAATTCTATAAGAGGCTAGTTTTGAGAAGTTGTAAAATTGAGTTTGCTTGCATTTGAAAAATTCAATTGTGATAGTTGGAGTTGCTATTTATTCAATATTGGTTACTGGATATTGGAACATTGTGTGCTAATTGATTAGATTAAAGTTGGTTTAAGGATTTGAGACAAGGATTTAAATTACGAGAACTAGAACCAATAACTATCTCATATCTTTGCTCGAATTGTGCTCTTGTTAATTATTTGAATCCTTTTCTATATTTTTATCTTTAAATTTTGGTTTCTTAATATTCTAGTTTATTTCCTTGTTGAATCTGAAAATTGCATTTGTTATTTTTCCTTGCCTTTGGCTATTAAAGCCAAGACTTAGTTTTTTCAAAATTCATTTAGAATTTCTATGTTTCTTGTTTATGTTTTATTGATAGGTTTAATTAGAACATACTTGTAATCTAGCTGCTGGTTTGAAGTGTGTTTTATTAGAACTTCGAGATAATCTTTTGAGTGGAAAAAGCCAATAAAGTGTGAGTTTATAAGAAGGTTAAAATCCAAAACTAGTGCGAAACATAAGTGAATGAGAACTATTTGAGTGATTAACATAAGGGAGTGAGTTGGTCAGGTTTCTTATATTATTTCACTAACATGTCAGATTCAATAGTACGAAGAGGAGTTGACTCTTTAAAAGAACTTAGAGAGGAATCTGTGGGGTATAAATGAGAATCTAGAGCAACTGGAAGTTTAGTTGAACCTATTAACATGTAGGTGTGTTGGAGCAGTTGCAAAGAATGAATGCTAGATTTGATCAAATTGATCAAATGATGGACAGGTTTGAGAACATACAGAGAAGAACGTGGTCGAGGTAAAGGAAGACGTGGACGTTATCGGGAGGAATGTGAAGAAGGTGATACGAACCTAGGATAACCTGCTCCTAAACCCGTATTATATTAGCCCGGATTTAATTATGTTCAAGTTCTAATGGTCACCTTGACCTCTAACAAACCTGTGATTAGAAACCTTGGTATATAATGAAGACGCCACAACAGGTGATGAAAGGCCTATTGATAAGTCAACTAATACACTCATTCACTAATGGTGTTTTAGATGTTCAAAAGAACAAAGAGAATTCAATCTCACAAATAATTTTCTGTATAAAATTCAAACTTGATTTCTCATTGAAAATAAGCCTTTAAATAGGCTTTGAATGAACAAAATAAAACCCTAAAAGGATTAGGAAATTTCGGCCAACATAGAATCCAATTGCCTAAAAAAAGTCAAACGCAAATTAGAAAACGAGTTGACTAGTTTGATAACTAAGCTGACTTATGCCTGATGTTCGAGCTAACTTATGTCTGTCCGAGCTAACTTATGTCTGCCTAATGTCCACGCGAACTTATGTCTGCTTGGTGTCCGAACTAAGTCATGTCTGATGTCCAAAGTCCGAAGTCCAAGGTTAGATGTTCGATGTATGGGTGTGCCATATAAAATGTCTGGTGTATGGGTGTTCGATATAAAATGTCCGATGTATGGGTGTCCGATGTAAAATGTCCAATGTATCAGCCTCCAACACTTGGATGCTTAAAACAGGTCTTTTATCTTCAGATATGGATAGGCCCTTTTGAGAATGAATTACTTCCTGGATAAAGACAGCAAGGTTGTCCTTAAACCTCTTAGCTTAAGCCTTAGTGATCGGTCCAGTTTTCATCCGTATTGGATCAGTACCCCAGCGAGTTGTCATTTGTACGAGCTCGGGTGGATTCGCATCATTCCCCTTGTCTTAAAAAGGATTTGCCCTCAAATCAAAGTCATCACATGTAGCAAAAAGTGATAAATTAGCAACGTTGAATGTAGCACCAACATTATACTCACATGGTAAATCAAGTTTGTTAGCGTTATCATTTATCCGCTCCAAAACTTGAAAAGGTCCATCGTCTCTCAGCATCAATTTTGATTTTCGTTGTTCATGAAACCTCTCCTTCCTCAAGTGTAACCAAACCCAATCCTTAGGTTCAAAAACAACCTGTTTTTGCCCTTGGTTAGCATTCCTTGCATATTGCTCGATCTTCCTCTCAATATTTGCCTTAGCTTTTTGTTTCCCATCTAGATTAGCACATTCACTTAAAGGTAAAGGTGTTCAATCAAATGGAGTCAAAGGATTAAAACCATAAACAATTTCAAAAGGATTAAATTTAGTAGCTGAACGCAAAGACCTATTATAAGCAAATTCAACATGTGGCAAACAATCCTCTCAAGTTCTCAAATTTCGACTAATTAATGCTCTCAACAATGCAGACAAAGTTCTATTCACTACTTCGGTTTGTCCATCAGTTTGTGGATGACA
Organism: Ziziphus jujuba; assembly: GCF_031755915.1. NCBI lineage: Eukaryota > Viridiplantae > Streptophyta > Magnoliopsida > Rosales > Rhamnaceae > Ziziphus > Ziziphus jujuba. The sequence continues at coordinate 19,162,368 of NC_083383.1, read as the reverse complement.
AGTAGTTGAAAATAAAAGCTTAGTACCTAACTTAGCCCACAAAGTTTTCCAAAAATAACTTAAGAACTTAGCATCTCTATCCGAAACAATAGTCTAGGCATTCCATGTAACCTCGCAATTTCTTTGAAAAATAAATTAGCTACATTAGATGCATCATCAGTTTTATTACATGTAATAAAATGTGCCATCTTAGAAAATCTATCTACAACAACAAAAATTGAATCCTTACCTGTCTTTGACCTAGGCAAACTAAGAATAAAATCCATAGACAAATCTACCCAAGGATATGAAAGAATCGACAAAGGTTGGTACAATCCATGTGGCTTCAATGTGGACTTAGTCTTTCGGCATTCCAAGCACCTTTCACATATTTTCTCAACATCTCTCTTCATGTTAGGCCAATAAAAATGTTCTTGCAGCAAGGATAAAATTTTAAAAACACCAGAATGTCCCATTAAACCACCCCCATGACCTTCCCGAACTAATAACTCCCTAATGTTACAATTAGGCACACAAAGTTTGTTTTCCTTAAATAAATATCCCTCAAATATGTAAAATTTATTAAATACATGTTTCAAATAGGTTCTAAATATTTCTCCAAAGTCACTATCATGCTCATAAAATTCCTTTAATTGTTCAAAACCAAGCAATCTAGCATCTAAAGTAGAAAAGAGAATATACCTTCGGGATAATGCATCGGCATCCACATTTTCCTTATCTGTCTTGTAGCATATCACATCTGGAAAAGTTTCAATAAATTCAATCCACTTGGCATGCCTTCGTTTGAGCTTTCCTTGGCCTTTGATGTGCTTAAAAGATTCATGATCCGTATGAATCACAAATTCTTTTGGCATGGCATAATGCTGCCATGTTTCCAAAGTCCTCACCAAAGCATACATCTCCTTGTCATATGTTGGGTAGTTTAGTATAGCTCCATTTAATTTCTCACTAAAGTAGGCTATGGGCCTTCCTTCTTGCATTAATACAGCTTCAATACCTACACCCGAAGCATCACATTCAATTTCAAAAGTCTTAGAAAAATTTGGCAAAACTAATAAAGATGCATTACATAATTTTTCTTTCAACAAATTAAAAGATTTTTCTTGTACTTCCCCCCATTTAAAGCCAACATTCTTCTTCACAACTTCATTCAAAGGTGCTACGATGGTGCTAAAGTCCTTGAAAAATCTTCGATAAAAACTTGCCAAACCATGAAAGCTCCTCACTTGGGTGATAGATGTTGGTGTCGGCTACTCCTTGATTGCTTGAACTTTAGATTTGTCAACTTTAATTCCTACAGCACTTACTACAAATCCTAGGAAAACAAGCACATCTTTGCAAAAGTCACACTTTTTCATGTTAGCAAATAACCTTTCTTTCCTAAGAACATTTAAAACTTGCCTAAGATGGTCTACATGTTCATCTAGGATTCAGCTATACACTAAAATGTCATCAAAGTACACAACCACAAATTTGCCAATAAATGGGCACATAACGTGATTCATAAGCCTCATAAAAGTACAAGGTGCATTAGTTAAACCAAAAGGCATGACTAACCATTCATACAGCCCATATTTAGTTTTAAATGCGGTTTTCCATTCATCACCTTCTTTCATCCTAATTTGATGGTATCCATTCCTAAGATCAATTTTGGTGAACATGCAAGCACTATGCAATTCATCAAGCATATCATCTAATCTAGGAATTGGATGTCTATATTTGATGGTGATATTTTTTATAGCCCTACAATCAACACACATTCTCCAAGAACCATCTTTTTTAGGCACTAATAAAACAGGAACAGCACATGGACTCATACTCTCACGAATATAGCCTTTATCAAGTAACTCACTCACCTGTTTTTATAGCTCTTTTGTTTCTTCGGGACTGCTTCTATATGCAGGACTATTTAGTATGGTAGCCCCTGGAACAAAGTCAATTTGATGTTCAATCCCTCTAATTGGTTGTAAGCCTTTTGGAATTTCATCCGGAAAGACTTCTTCAAAATCTTGCAAAAGAGAAAGAATTGAACTTAGCAATTCAAGTTCTTCAAGGTTAGCTTGATCATTAAAATAATTATCTTTATAAATCATGACCAGAAAGGGTTTCGTACTCAAGATAGCTTTATTTACATCTTCAAAACTCAAATAAAAATTTTTATTCTTTCTTTCTATCCTTTCTTTTCCTTTCTTTCTCTTGGCCACCATACTACCTTCCTCACTCTCGGCTTTTCTCTAACTCTTGGGTTTATTTACTTTTTCATTCCAATTTCAGCCTTCTCTTGGTTTTTCCACTCAAGTTGGGTTTTAGAACACTTACCTGGTTGGTCTTGAACGGCTTGGACTCCTTGGATGGGTGTTGTTGCTGTGGGGACCATGCTAGTCCTTTCCTTGAGTTGTTCGGCCATCCTCCTTTGTTGTATATGAATTTGATCTTTGTACACCTCTTTAGGAGTTAATACCTCCATCTTGACCTTTTTACCTTTAAATCTAAAAACAATACTATTCTCTCTACCATAATGAATAGCATCTCTATCAAATTTCCAAGGCCTACAAAGTAATATATGTCCCGCATGCATAGGCACAACATCACACAAAACCACATCCACATATTTATCAATGCTGAATTTTACTTTAGCTTGTTTATTTACTTTCATCTCACCACTATCATTCAGCCATTGTAATCTATATGGTTTTGGATGTTTAATAGTTGTTAACCCTAATTTATCAACCACAATGTTACTAATTACATCAGTACAACTTCCACTATCAATAATCATGATACAAATCTTAGCTTGGATCTCACATCGGGTGTGGAAGATGTTCTCTCTCTGAATTTCATCCTCATTTTTGTATGCAGCCAGCACTCTTCTAGAAACCAAACTTAATTCATCATGTGAGGCATTCAAAGTTTCGGCCTCACCTTCAAGCTCTTCCTTCTCCTCTTGCTCAGTTTCACGCTCACTTTCTTCACTTTCCGACTCTAGCTCACCATTGCCTTTTAACACCATTATCCTTCAATTCGGGCATTGGCTAGCGATATGTCCTCATCCCTGGCACTTAAAACAAATAATTTCTCTTGTTCTAGAAGGTTTAGGATCATATTTTACCTCATTTTTATGTGCTTGGACAGATTTGGCTTTAGGCTCCTTTTTTGGCCGATTGGTGCTTTCTTCTCCCACCTTCGGCTTTGCCTTGCTTTCATAGGGTGGGTTGTTTCTCCAGCCACTTGGAATTGATCTCCCACTGTTGGAAATTCCTCCAAACCGTGAGCCTACACCCCTCATCTTGAATTGATGCTCCAATTTAATAGCCACATGCAACATCTCCTCTAATTCCACATATTGTTGCAATTCTAGTTGGTTGGCTATCTCACGATTCAAACCACCAAAGAATCTTGCCATGGTTGCTTCTCTATCCTCATTCATGTTTAATCTCATCATAAACATCTCCATCTCCTTGTAATAATCCTTCACGGACCTATTTCCTTGAGATAAAGATTGAAGCCTTTGATGCAGCAACCTATGATTATGTGATGGTACGAATCGCTTCCTCATGGCTCCTTTCATTTGTCGCCATGTAGTGATCAAGTCATCTCCAACTCTCCTTTGGGTGTTTTGCTTATTGGTCCACCATTGTAGTGCATAATTGCCAAACTCCATTGCTGCCAATTTCACCTTCTTAGCCTCCGAATAATTATGACAATCAAAGATCATCTTCATTCTCTCTTCCCATTCCAAATATACTTCCGGATCACTTTTACACATGAATGCTGGGATGTTTACGTTGATGTTGCCAAGATCATCATCTACATCGTCTCTCCTATGCCTCCCATGGCTTAGCCTCTCTTGGACAGTAAGCGTTTCATCTATTCCTTCTTTAAAGTCATCTCCGAAATTTTCCTCCTCTAACTCTTCTCTTGGTCACCCTCGACCTTCTCGACCTCGACCTAGTCGTCCATGAGCGTCCAATCATATATTTGGCCCTCTTTGTGATGCTTCTATCATGTCCATCCTTTGATCTATATTGTCAAATCGGGCATTCATCCACTGCAATTGCTCCAATACATCCCTCATGTCCGTTTGCTCACCACTCCCCGTAGCTCAGGAATCACCTTTAAATCCTACGGACTCCTCTTCATTAATTCTCAAAGGTGGATCTCCTCTTCTCACTATTGAATCTGCCATGTTAGTATGAAAAATACAAAAATAAAATAAATTCTCACCAGATTCACTCCCTCATGTGTTTCAGTCAATCAAGGTCTCGACACTCGTGCTTTCACAATAGTTTCAGCTTTTAACCCTCTTTTGTGCTCACACTCTTTTGCCTTTTTGCTCTCAATGAATTATCTCAAATTTATAATTAAAACACCCAAAAAACAGAAATTAGATCACAAGTATGTCTTAATTAAACTTATCAACAAAACAGTAGCAAAAGTAGGCAATATCGAAAGAATTCAACAAAACCTAGTTTTCGGGTTTTCTAGGTAAAATAAAGCAAATTAATGAGAAAACTTTGGAATTTTGAAGAACTAAACCAGATGGTAATAGATTATGAGTTCAAGAATAAAATTCTAGAAAAAGAAATTCAAATACGAGCAAGAATCGAATTGAACAAAAATATAGAATAGCGTTGGTTGTTGCTTTTGTAATTCAAGTTTTGTATCAATTCCTTTATCTAATTTTAATCCAATAATTAAAGCACCCAAAATCAAAATATCCAGAAACAAAAATAATTCTCCAAAAACTCAAAATATTGAATAAATAATCAACAAACCAGCAGTTCTAACAAATTTCCAACAAACAAATCAAGCTCCAACAAATCGAAATTTTTTTTTTTTTAATTTGGCTTTTTCTTCTTCTTTTTTTGTTTTTTGTTTTTCCACTCATAGAACATAAAACAACTACAATAGCAAAGATAAACACCAAAAATTGCAATTCCACACCAAACATCTACCAAACCCGTTACCTCCAACAAAAAACAAAAGTGCAGTTTTTTTTTTTTTTTTTTTTTGTATATATGTTGCCGTAAACCCTTCCTTTTTTTTTTTTTGAATATATGAATGCAAATATGTAAGACTAAAACAGCAAAGAAAAATCAACAAAATCCAAAATTAACAAGAACAGTAATGAAAGACAACCAACAAACTACGAAACAAAAATATGGTAAAACTAGGAAATCCTAATTTAACTAGGAATGAATTTTTTTTTTTCCTTTTTAATATGCAGAACGTGTATGGGATGGATGCAACCTTAACCTAATGCTAAAATTTTAGATTAACACAAAAACAAATAAAGCAAATAAAGATAGATCAAACCTGAACAAAATTCAACTCTGATACCAAATGATACGAACCTAGCACGACCTGCTCCTAAACCCGTATTATATTAACCCCGGATCTAATTATGTTCAAGTTCTAATGGTCACCTTGACCCCTAACCAACCTGTTATTAGAAACCTTGGTATATAATGAAGACGCCCCAATAGGTGATGAAAGGCCTATTGATAAGTCAACTAAAGCACTCATTCACTAATGGTGTTTTAAGTGTCCAAAAGAATAAAGAGAATTCAATCTCACAAATAATTTTCTGTATAAAATTCAAACTTGATTTCTCATTGAAAATAAGCCTTTAAATAGGCTTTGAATGAACAAAATAAAACCCTAAAAGGATTAGGAAATTTCGGCCAACATAGAATCCAATTGCCTAATTTCACATCCTTTCCTAATCTAATTTGGATTAATTATTCCCTTATTTTGAAGTAGAAATTAATTAATTTACAATGAAAATAATAAAATAATAACTTTTCTAAACTTATTTGTCCAGCAAATAAATAAATAAAAACCCAAAAAAGTGTCAAACGCAAATTAGAAAGCGAGTTGACTAGTTTGACAACTAAGCTCACTTATGCCTGATGTCCGAGCTAACTTATGTTTGCTTGGTGTCTGAACTAAGTTATATCTGATGTTCGAAGTCCAAAGTCCGAAGTCCGAGGTCAGATGTCTGATGTATGGGTGTTCGATATAAAATGTCCGAGGTCACGAGTTTGGTGATTATTTGGTGTTGGAATTGCAGTTTTGGTGTTGATTCTTGCTACTACAGTTGTATTATGTTCTGTGAGTTAAAAAAAAAAAAAGAAGAAGAAGAAAAACCTAAATAGAAAAAAAAAAAATCGGTTTGTTGAATTTAGAATTTTGTTTGTTTGCTAGAAATTGCTGGAGCTGCTGTTTTTGTTGCGTATTTATTCATTATTTGAAGTTGTTGGAACTTTATTTGCTGCTGGGAATTTGTATTTGTAAGTGCTTAAATTATTTGGATTAAAATTAGTTAAAGGAATTGATACAAAAACTTAATTACAAAAACAACAACCAACACTATTCTTTAATTTTGTTCGAATTGATTTTTGTTCATGTCTGGATTCTTTTTATATATTTTTATTCTTGAATCCTTGATTTCTTACCATATGGTACAGTTCTTATTTATTCCAAAATTTTCTTTGTTAAATTGCCTTATTTTTGCTTAGAAAATCTGAGAATTAGGTGTTTAAAATTCACTTGGTATTTGATCATTTTAGTTGCTATTTTATTGATAAGTTTAAATTAGAAACACTTGTGATCTAATTTCTATTTAAGTGTGTTTAATTAAAACTTTGAATAAATTCTTTGAGTGGAAAAGGCAAAAGTGTGTGAGTTCAAAAGAGGGTAAAAGCCGAAACTAGTGTGCAAACACGAGTGTCGAGCCCTTAATTGAGTGAAACACGTAAGGGAGTGAATTTGATGAGGTCCTATTTTTATTTTTTTGATATTCATACTAACATGGAAGATTCAAGGGTGAGAAAAGGAGATCCACCTTTGAGAATTAATGAAGAAGAATCCATTGGATTTAAAGGCAATTCCCGAGCTACGGGGGGTGGGAGCAAACGGACATTAGGGCTGTCTTGGAGCAATTACAGCAGATGAATACTCAATTTGATCATATAAATCAAAGGATGGACAGATTAGAAACATCTCAAGGAATGCCGAATATAAGGTTTGATGCTCATGGAGGCCGAGGTCATAAACATTTTGCACTCCAAGGAAGGCAAAACTGTGGGAGACCAGCAAGGAATGAAGATGATGATCTTGGGAACATCAAGGTAAACATACCACCTTTCATGGGGAAAAGTGATCCAGAGGCTTACTTAGAATAGGAAGAGCATATGCAGATGATTTTTTATTGTCATAACTATTTGGAGGCCAAGAAAGTCAAATTGGCAGCAGTGGAGTTTGGACATTATGCACTCTAATGGTGGACCAATGAGCAAAATACCAAAGAAGAGTTGGTGATGACTTGATTACTACATGGAGACAAATGAAACTAGCCATGAGGAAGCTATTTGTACCATCACACTATCATAAGCTGCTGCATCAAAGGCTTCGATCTTTACCTCAAGGAAATAAGTTGGTAGAGGATTATTACAAGGAGAAGGAGATGCTTCTGATGAATTTAAGCATGAATGAAAAGGATTTTAGGTGGTTCGAATCGTGAAATAGCCTATCAACTAGAATTGCAACAATATGTGGAATTGGAGGAGATGTTGCATGTGGCTATTAAATTAGAGCATCAATTCTAGAGGAGGGGTGTAAGCTCATGTTTTGGGAGAGCTTCAAATAGCAAGAGGTCAAATCCAAGTGTCTGGAGAAGCAATCGCACGTTTGAAGCAAGACAAAAGTCAAAACTTGGAGAAGAAAGCACCCTTGGCCAAAAGGAGAGTCCAAAACCGAATCTTTCCAAGCACACAAAAATGAAGGTAAATCTGATCCTACACCTTCTAGAACTCATGAAATTGTGAGTTTTAAGTGCCAGGGATGAGGACACATTGCCAACCAATGCCCGAATAGGATGATTATGGTGCTGAAAGGTAATGGTGAACTAGAATCCGAAAGTGAAGAAAGTGGGGGAGAGGGCAAATTATATGATGAAGAGCTTGGAGGGGATGAGCATGAGGAATCCGAAACACTCCAACCTTCCAGGGCTGACTTGAGTTTAGTTGCAAGGAGGGTCCTTACTGTATATAAAGCTGAGGATCAAGTTCAAAGAGAGAACATCTTCCACACTGATGCGAAATCCAAGGTAAGATTTGTAGTAATGCTACAATACTACAAATAACAAAGTTGCCTGCCCACGGTCCAATGGCAACTCACGGGTGAAATAACAATACTTGCGCGCTGAACCACATATACATATACCAGAACACCAATACTGTATGAATGCGTCTAAAATAATTATTAATAACCAACTGTATCGTTTTACAAAATTACCATGAGAAATATATTAAATTTTCATACTTACCATCCCACATATTTTTACTCAACAAATCGGTACAAAACATCGATAACAAATAAACCACAATTTTTCTCGAAGTACGAAATTCAACAATAAAAATACCGCGGACATAATTTATAGAATTTAAACAAATATTTTCATAAAATATTTAACCTAATTATGCCCGAAAATAATACTTAAAACCACATACGAATATTACCGAAATATAATTTGCTCATGAATAATAAATAAATTAAACCACAATAAAACCATAACCAAATTGTACCACATGAGCATAATTTAAATACCAATTAAACATAATTAAATTCCCAAAATATTTTTTTTTTTTGAAGGTGGGTCACTCACAGAGATGATTAGCATCTCACGCTCTTAAATTCCGTTCCCCTAGGTCCAGGTTGGGAGACGTTAATTGTCCGGGGCGAGCCCGACGTCTTAGTTCGTTGCCGAAGTCCAAGAAGTACTTTTTCCCTTTTTCCTCTCTACCTTGTATTGCTTCCTTATCTGTTATTTTATAAATTCCACATTTATCTGTATAATGCTCTGTATACTGTATTGGACGTATAGTTTTTATTTATACACTGGGTTGCTGCTGTTATTATTTGAAGTGCTGAAATTTGTGGAAACAAATTGTAGTAACGTGGGAGGAATAAGGGGATGTTTATAGAAGTGTGTTTTCAGTGCAGGTAATTTTTGGTTAGTCCTACCCTTAGGGGAGGTGCTGCCGGATTTTCCGTTTGAAGGTTCGGTGGTATTTCCCTGGGATCAGGGCTTGTCTAGGGTTCCGGGGAGGAATTCTAGACAGATCCTGACATGAAGACTCTTTAACATCCTAATAACATCATAACGGAACCTCATTATCACCCTCTATAGTAGAGGATGATAATATATATATTATAGCCATAACCAATATCCAATATGTAGTATACTCCCTGGTACTATATGGTACACTAGCCTCATCATACCCAATGTCACCATTTGTCCATTTGATCCATATAAGTATAAATATATATATTCCAAATTTCAAATCTCTGTTCTATCAACTATTTCACATAAACCAACATTTCTCATGCCATAAAATCAAATAATTATCAATTTTGGTCCTCATAAATAATAAACAATATAGATTAAAACTTCCATTTGAATATCGGAACAATTAAATACCAAGATTTCAAATACCAGATAAACCAACATGCCATAATTTTACATCTCAGATACATAATTTGCCAATTATTATTGTTAAATTCCACTATTTTCAATAAAAGATTTCCATTTCTTAAAATTCAAGTTAATAGAAATTTGGCTAAACCATGAGCTCAAATACGCAAAATAGTGAGTGCCAAGATTTTGAAGTTTATCATGAACATGTTAGAGTTTGGAATCGTTTAAAATTTTATAAAAAATCACATGAAATGATAATATTTATATTTAGATATTCATATTAGCATATGCATACATACATATATATATATACAATCATAATTACTTAAAATTCATGTGTGGATTCAAAATCATAAAATTAACATTCAAACATGCCTAAAATATTTTCATAAACAATTCCACTTAGATATCCGCATTCCTTCTTAACTACAAGATCACCATTGGATTTTATATAGGTGCTTAAAGTTTGCAAAAATATTATTTAAGCCTAGGATCCCATAAACTGCTGGACTAGGCTTCTACCTTGACCTAACGTCTAGATTAAACACTTGGCTTACTTCCTCAGCATATTTCCTATCTTGTTCGCATAGGACATGCATCTTTTTTAGTCCAAGACTTCAATCTAAAGAAGCTTCAAAATTTCTAAGTTTGGAAAATACAACACAGATATTCTGAGTTCAAATGAATGCTGACAATGATCATTTAATCGTATTGCAGTGAAATTTTACAAGGAAATTCCCTTATGTGTTTAGAAAATTCTCCAATGAAAATCATTGAAAATTTTCTTCGGTAGCCTAAAAAAGGATGAAAAGAGTGACTGCTGTATAAAAATCAACATCTCTAGTGCAATAAAGAATAGTAAAATAAATTTTCAAATCTTTAAAATAAATTTCCAAATTCCTAAAAATCTTGAATAGATAATCAGTAATCCATCTTCATTGAAACTCCATAAAATATATACCTCCAAGTTTCTTCTAAAAAGAATTCATGACAGCTTTAAAATCTCATCTTTTAGTATGTTTACCTAAAAATAATAAAATAGTTAAATCAATAGAAATCTAATCCAATTAAGCATAATTCACTAATAAAATAACAAATTATAGGCATAAATAAAGCTATAAAATGCTAATATTTTACACTTATCACACCCTCTAACTTAGTATTTACTAGTCTCTAGTAAATAAAAAGACTAAAGGCCATAAATAAATTTTTGAAACTTTAAAACCATTAAAACCAACCCTAAGAAACATGGCAATTTTTGTCTAAAAAATTGAATACATGATCAATTCAAAAATAGTATCCAAGTAATTATACAACTCAACGTCTTATTTTCCATCCAACATAAGCATTACTTCGAAGTGTGTATGGAAAATCAATTATGGTAATAAATAATACACTAAAATATATCTGCACCTAATTAGAGACTAAAATTTAAAGTATAAACTTCATATGCTTGACATAATTAACAACCCTCCCCTAATAAAGAAATCATGCATCATATTGACTGTTGGTCTTTATATAGCTTGTAATGCAAAAGCCAATGGTAAAAAGGCTAAAAGTAAAAAAAGCATGGGAAAATAAATAACAAAAAAGAAAACTTAAATCAAATTCCAATTTATATATGCTTAAAAAACAAGAGCATTGTGTTCTATCTTAAAACTTATTTTCCTTTTTGCTTCCTCTAAACATTTCAACTCCTTATAACACTTTTAACTTCAAAATCACAACTTTTCACTATCTTAAATACATCAAAACTCATTCTTTGGAACAAAAATAGGAAAATCAAAAGTAAGAAAGTGAATAAAGTGGGTATTTTGTAAATAATCGGTATTGAACTATTAAATCTTGATCATCATTTATATATATTTTTCTTCTTTTTTTTTTCTTTTTTATCATTTGTTTTTCGATATTGCCTTTTTCTTTTTCTTTTTCTTTTTCTTTTTTCTTTTTTTCCTTTCAGCTTTTCTTTATCTATATTTTTTTCCCTTTTTCTTTCTCAAATTCCTTTTTTTTTTTTATCAATTTTTTTATTTCACTGATGATAATATATAATGATGAATTTTAATGTTCATATTAACTCGTACATCAAATTTGTTATTTCAACTACATTCAAATTATCAAATACACCAAAGAAGACATATTAAAAATTATCAAAGCCACAAACATGCATAAACCATACCCTCTAACTTTAATTTTTCACCTTATTCTTCTCATTGCATATTAAAAATAATATATTCATATAAATTTAGCATTAAGATCTCTATTCAATATATAAAGGGTAGGATAAAAATTGATATTTAGGCTCATAATAAGGTAGGTCAATTAGGTTAAATAAATAAAAGGCTTTAAATATGCATTTTTGTTTACATCCTAACAGGCTTAATATTTGGTATTAATGATATAATAATAATTAGGCAGGCTAGAAAAGCTCAAACTCGTAATAAAAATTGCCTAAATCACTTTCCCAACGGTGCAATACTCTAGAATTTAATGGTGAGTACCAATTATGCAAGTTTTAGAGTTTAACTTTTTTGAAGAACTTTATCTTTATGTAAATCTTCTTCAATATACAATCTAAATAATGGTAAATTGATTATGTGCTCATAATTTTGGAAGTAATAACATAATGAATGTATTTTAGGAATACAAGCATACATAAAAATAATTTCACTACTTAAAAATCAATTCTATATTAATCATAGACTTATTATTGGCTAATCATATTACTTTTATAGGCATTGTGATAGGACCAGCCGTAAAAACTATTTTAGTAATGAAGTCTTATTGAGCCATCCTCATGGGAAAGCCTAATAAAATGTCACTGAAATCAAGACAACCAGCTGCATGTAATATAAAAATAATACCTTAATATATCCAAATAAAGGCACAATAGCATGCAAGTCCCAACATAATAAACAACTACAGCCCATCATACCATAGGCCATTACTAAACATATACACTAGATTAGAGCATTTTAAGAGTAATTATAAATTTTGGTTATACAATAATTCAAATAAGTCTAGAATAATAAAGACAACATAAGGAAAGATAAAGTATTGTTGTTGTTATGGAAAGTACAGAAACGACAAATGATGTGTAAGGTAAACTGTCCGCTAACTGTCTGAATCTAGAAGAACGAATTAAAAATAAATAAAATATAAGATAAAAGTATTTAAATGAGTGGCATGATACAATAGAAAATAATATATATATATATATACATATATACATATATATATATATTGTAAACTTTTCTTTCAAGATCTCTCATTCCAATTTTTTGAAAAGTTTCATTTTTAAAACCGCTTCATAACACCAACTTGTATATCAATGTTATAAAGTGAGCATTTCATAATAATATAATTTAAAATATTAATAACCAGCTAAAACATAATTTAATATTGGACAGTAAACAATACAATCATAATCATAGAAGCGGTATGAGAATGTAGTAAAACCACCAATATATGTATATCTACAAGAAAATTATACAATGTATCATACCTAGTGTTGTAGGTTGGTGTAAGGCATCTTAAAACACCACTAGACAGTAAAGAGATACAAGGAAACCAGCATCACGAGGGAGTGGCACACAACTCATTGTCATTCTAAGAGAGCGTCACAAAACTCAATTGTCATTCTCTTATATCATGGCAACTTGTCATCCTATGGTCATGAAGGAATGACACACAACTTATCATCACTTCAAAAAAATGGCACACACTAAATCATCATACTCTCATCTTGCGGATGTAGATAAGATGACTAAACCTAGGTCCTGCTAATAACATAAATATAACCATTTGTACTAAATGGTATGCCCTTTAAAAAAAACAATGCAATGTTAATAAACAATTCTTCCAAGATCATACTTTTCATTTTTCTCAAAAGAATAAAATACCACAAACTAAAATTTAATGTTCCAAATCCAACTATTTATTTAAAAGTTCCAAATGTTCCAAATCATTATTCTATGTCAAAACATAAATATATTAACAATGAAATATATATTACCATAAAACACTTCTAGGCATCTTATATAAAACCCTAATATATGCTTAAAAATAAACAATTTTCCATTTCGTATCTAAACCAATTATTTTCCAAATAGACTAAAACATCAATTCAAATGCCGGGCTATTTAAATATCAAAATTTCAAAGTTCACCATGAACTTATTAGAATATAAAATCATTTAAAAACACGTCAAAAGTTGCATAAAATGATAAGACATTTATATAAAAGCTTGTATTAATATAGTATATGATAAATATTTAAATCAAATCATATATATTGAATATTCAAGCATATATATATATATATTGTGCTAATATTCCCAAAGTCATTTAAAAATATAAACCATTCATAGATACCGATTATGTCCATTCCTTGTCCTCCGTTGGGTCGCCTATAGTCTTAGTATGGGTGCTTATAATTAACAAATTATTTCTTAGGCTTCAAAAATCAAATCCAAGATAGTGCTGCATGCCAAATATCTTAAAATACCTTATACAACTTAAAATTATATATAAATTGCACACTTAAAGGTCCAATCAAACAATGAACTCTTACGGAATATGCGAATTTTAGGTTTTTTATTCGAAGACTAATTTAATGAAATTAAATCTTCCATTGGGTCCCATTAACACCTAGTTACACTAATCCAATTATAGTGTGTCCTAAATTGTTAAAACATAATTCAATTTTATCCAATATTTTACTATTTTACCCAAAAATGGAAATATTATCAGATAACATCCAAAATTCATAACTTTATATCAATTTGGTGGTTGGACAGCATGTTGCAAAATTCAGCTAAATTTTTTGTTGATACATCTCTAACCATGGCAAATTTTGATGAATGAAGACCAAGAATGGGTACAGAGGGTCCAAGATAAGAGGGATGAAGGTATAATGATGAGAATCCGCTCGTACCTATACAACAGACTTCCCGCCGGAGTGCAGATCCTACACAATTGAATATCAGGCCAATCACTAGCTCAAGCCAAGAGGTTTAAGGACAACCTGGCTGGATTTATAGGAGTTATAAATTCTCAAAAGGGCTTGTCAATACCCAAAGATTCAAAGCCTGTTTTAAGCATCCAAGTGGTGGAGGTCGATATGGACCCGGGTTGCTGTTTTAGTGCAATTAGGGACTCCGGGTAGTAATGAATGGGTTCAACACTTCTTGAACTTAATTGATATCACTAATAGGTCATGGAATCAAGTCAAGTTAGAAGCAAAAGCAACCAAAGAAGCCATTTGTGCATGGAAGGGATTGTTGGCCGAATTTGCTGTATTTGCTGCTGGCTTTGTTGTATTTTGGTGATTAAGCATTTTCTCTTTGTTCCAATCAAGGGAAACGCATGGGAATCATTATTAATCTTACATGGAATCCTACATGGCATATGGGAGTTGATTTGGAGCCTTTACAAGCTGAGAATTGGTCAAAGATAGATTAGTGGTCAAACTAGTCAACTAGTTCTTTAATTTAAATTTGACTTTTTGTTTTAGGAAACTAGCTTTTATTTTGGTTTTATTTAATTATTTTTCTATACAAATTACTTTAGGAAAGTTATAATTTTATTATTTTGATTGTAAATTAATTAATTTCTTTTTCAAAATTAAGGAATTAATTAACACAAATTATATTAGGAAAGGGTGTGAAATTAAGCAAATTCCTAATTAGATTTCCTTTTTTTATCGTATTTTTGCTTCCTAGTTTGTTGGTTGTTTTTCATCATTGTTCTTGTTAATTTGGTTTATTGTTTATTTTTCTTTGGTGTTTAATCTTAATTAGTTGCATTCATATATTAAAAGAGAAATTTGAAAGCATATTGCATAAAATCTAAAAAATTTGCAATTTGTTCTTGTTTGGAGTGTGGTCTCGGGTTTGGTCGAATTTTGGTGTTAGAATTGCAATTTTTCTTATTGATTCTTGTTACTGGAGTTGTGTTTAAATTTTGTGAGTGATAAAAAAAAAGAAAAAAAAAGCCGAATAAAAAAAACATTGTTACAAAAGGCCAGTTGTTGATGCAATTTGGAGTTTGAATTTGTTTGAGCTGGAAAATATGAATTCTGATATTTGGAGTTTCTAAGCTCAATTTTTCTGCTGGATATATGAATTTTGAGTGCTTAAATTATTTGGATTAAAATTGGAAAAGGATTTGACACAAAAACTTAAATTACAAGAACAACAATAAACAACTATTCTTTATTTTTGTTCAAATTGTTTCTTGTTCATTGATTGAATCTTTTTTTTTTTTAATTTTATCCTTGAATTTTGATCCTTAATATTCTGGTCTACTCTTGTTAAATCCAAAATTTTCTTGATTAATTTACCTTTGTTTTAGATAGTTAGGTCCAGAATAGGTATTTCGTTCTGCTCGGTATTTGCTTATTTTTGCTTGCTATTTTATTGATAAGTTTTAATTAAGGTATACTTATGATCTAGTTTCTATTTAAGTGTGTTTTAATTAGAACTTTGAGTTAATTCTTTGAGTGGAAAAAGGCAAGAGAGTGAGCTCAAAAAAGGGTTAAAAAGTCAAAACTATTGTGCATACACGAGTGTCGAAATCTTATTTGAGTGAAACACTTGAGGGAGTGATTTTGTTGAGGATTTTTGTATTATTTTTACTAACATGGAAGATTTAAGGATGAGGAGAGGAGATGGATCATTAAGAATTAATGAAGAGGAATCCATAGGATTCAATGGTGATTCCCGAGCTATGGGAAATGGAGGTAAGCACACAGACATGATGGCGGTCTTGGAACAATTATAGCGGATGACTGCCCACTTTGATCACCTAGATCAAATGATGGATAGGTTGGAAACATCACAAGGTGGGCTGAATCCAAGGTTTGATGTACATGGAGGCCAAGGTCGAGGTCGAAGGGGCCGAGGTTGACCTAAAGAGGAATTTGGGGAAGGTAATTTTGGACATAATCTTGAAGAAGAAATTGATGATATTTTTGCACTCTAAGGAAGACCAACCCATGGGAGACCAGTGAAGAATGAGGATGATGATCTTGGAAATATTAAGGTCATCATACCACCTTTTATTGGAAAAAGTGATCCGGAGGTATACCTAGAATGGGAGGAGAGAATGGAGATGATATTTGACTATCATAGTTATTCAGAGGCTAAGAAAGTTATATTGGCAGCTTTGGAATTTGGTCATTATTCACTCTAATGGTGGACAACTGATCAAAGTACCCAAAGAAGAGTTGGAGATGAACCTATTACTACTTGGCAACAAATAAAAGGAGCCATGAGAAAGAGGTTTGTACCAAGTCGTTACCATAGGTTGCTGCATCAAAGACTCCAATCATTATCACAAGGTAGTAGGACCGTGGAAGATTACTACAAGGAGATGGATATTCTCATGATGAGATTGAGCATGAATGAAGATAGAAAAGAAACCATGGCACGGTTTCTAGGTGGGTTGAATCGAGAGATAGCTAGTCAATTTGAATTACAACAATATGTGGAATTGGAAGAGATGTTGCATGTGGCTATCAAACTTGAGAATCAACTTAAGAGGAGGGGTACAACCCCATGGTTTGGAGGAGTTACAAGCAGCGAGACATCAAATGCAAATGCTTGGAGAAGCAATCCTGTCTACGATTCAAAGCCAATACCCAAGCAAGGTGAGGTAAGCACCAATCGGTCAAGGAGTGATGATAGGGCCGAACCTACTTAAGCACATAAATCTGAAGGTAAATCTGATCCTAAACCTTTCAGAACTAGAGATATTGTTTGCTGAGTGCAGGGGCCAAGGACATATTGCCAACCAATACCCAAACCGAAGAATCATAGTGTTAAAGGACAATGGCAAATTGGAATCAGATGGTGATGAAGTTGAAATTGAGTCGGAGCATGAAGAGGAAGAAATTAAAGATGAAGCCGAAAACCTAAAAGCTTCAAATGCCGAATTAAGCTTGGTGGCAAGGAAAGTGTTGACTGTATACAAGGATGAAGATCAAGTTTAAAGAGAAAACATCTTCCATACCCAATGTGAAATTCAAGATAATGTATGTAGTATGATAATTGATAGTGGAAGTTGTGCTAATATAATTAGTAATGTGGTAGTTGATAAATTAGGATTAGCAACCATTAAACATCCCAAACCAAATAAGATTACAATCGCTTAATGATAGTGGTAAGATAAAACAAACAAGCCAAAGTTAAATTCAGCATTGATAAATATGTGGATGTTATATTATGTGATATTGTTCCCATGCATGCTAGTCATATTTTATTGGGGAGGCCATAACAATTTGATAAGGATGCTGATGTGATTTTGCCCGAGCCCACTCAACCGATAACCTGCTGGGGTGCTAATCCGTTACGGATGAAGGTGGGACCAATCACTAGAGCACAAGCCAAGAAGTTCAAGGATAACCTTGCTGTGATTATTCAAAGGATAAATCATAATCAAGAAGGAATGATCATGACCAAAGAGCCAATACCTGTTTTGCTAATACAAGCGCTGGAGACTGGTACGGACCCGGGTGACGGTTTTGGTACATTTTTGGAGTCCGGGAAGCATGAAATGGTTTCAATGCTTTATAGGTCCAATACATATGCCTAATAGGTCATGTAATCAAGTTAAAGCAACCTCAAATGCAATCAAAAAGGGCTTGTATGGACAGCATCAACAATTTGGCCGAATTTGCTGTATTGCTTGCTGGCTTTATTGTATTTTACTGTATTAGCCTTTTTTTATTTTTCCAAGCATGGGCAACGTGTGGGACTTCATATTCAGCTTATTTGGCATCCTAAAAAGCATCTAGAAGCTGATTTGGAGCTCAAAGAGGTCAAAGATTGATCAAAGTCAACTTGATCAAAAGGCTAGCATTTTTAGTTTCCTAATTTGTTTTTACTTTTTGTTTTAGGAAACTACCATTACTTTTTTGCTTTTATTTATTTATTTTTTGGACAAATAACTTTAGGAAGGTTTTTATTTTATTATTTCAATTGTAAATTAATTAATTCCTAATTTAATATAAATGAATTAATTAATCAAACTTAGATTAAGAAAGGAAGTATAGTTTCGGCCAACTAGGTTTCTTTATGTGTGGCGGCCGGTTTTCTTATGTTCTAGGGTTTTTAATCTGTCTTTTCAAAGCCTATTTAAAGGCTTAGTTATCAATAAGAATTAAATTTGATTTGATTAAAAAAATACTTGTGAGATTAATTATCTCTTTTTTCTTTGAGAACACCTAAAACACCATTAGAGAATTGGTTGTTTTAGCTTGACTTATCAATAGGATCTCCATCCCCTATTGAGCGTCTACATTATACCAAGGTTTCTAACCATAGGTTGATTAGGAGTTGAGGTCAATTACATTAAAACTTAAACTTAATTAAGATCCGGACTAATATAATACGTGTTTAGGAGCAGGTCGTCCTAGGTTCGTATCGTTTGGTATCAGAGCCAAATTTTGTTCAGGTTTGATCTATCTTTATTTACTTTATTTAACTTTTTGTGTTAATCTGCAATTTTAGCATTAGGTTAAGGTTGCTTCTATCATCATACACGTTCTGCATCATTAAAACAAAACAAAAAACAAAAAAATAAAATTCATTCCTAATTGAATTAGGTTTCCTAGTTTTATCGTATTTTTGTTTCCTAGTTTGTGGTTGTTTTTCATCATTGTTCTTTTAATTTGGTTATTGTTGATTTTTCTTTGCTGTTTTAGTCGTAAATATTTGCATTCATCTATTAAAAAAAAAAAGAAAAAAAAAAGAGTTTGCGGCAACATTTAAAAAATAAATAAAATAAAAACACTGCACATTTGTGTTTATTTTGAGGTCACGGGTTTGGTGAATTTTTGGAGTTGGAATTGTAAATTTGTTGTTTATTCTTACTACTGCAGTTGTATTTGATATTCAGTGAGTGAAAAAAAAAGGAAGAAGAAAGCCGAATATAAAATATATATATATATATATATATCGGTTTGTTGAAAATTGGTGTTGAAGTTTGTTGCTGGAAATTTCTTGTAACTGCTCCTGGATATTGGAGAGTTGTTTTTGCTGCTGGATATTTGAGTTTGAGTACTAAATTATTTGGATTAAAATTAGTTAAAGGATTTGATACAAAACTTGAATTATAAGAACAACAACCAACACTTTTCTATATTTTTGTTCTCTTTGATTCTTGTTCGTATTTGAATTTCTTTTTCTAGAATTTTATTCTTGAACTTATAATATATTACCATCTGGTCCAGTTCTTCAAAATTCCAAAGTTTTCTCATTAATTTGCTTTATTTTGTCTAGAAAAACAGAAAATAAGTATTTTCATTCCGTTCGGTATTTGTTTATTTTTGCTTACTGTTTTGTTGATAAGTTTAATTAAAACATAATAGTAATAGTGATCTAATTGCTGTTTTGTGGGTGTTTTAATTAGAACTTGGAGATAATTCTTTGAGTGGAAAAAGGCAAGAGTGTGTGAGCTTAAAAGAGGGTAAAAGCCAAAACTAGTGTGCAAACATGAGTATCGAGACCTTCTTTGAATGAAACACGTGAGGGAGTGAATATTATGAGGATTTATTTTATTTTTGCAGTATTTTACTAACATGGCATATTCTAGAATAAGAAGAGGAGATCCACCCTTGAGGATCAATGAGGAAGAGTTCGTAGCATTCCATGGCGATGCCCGAGCTACCGGGAGTGGAGGGGCGTTAGCACACGATTTGGAGCCATTCGGTGGAGACTTTGAGGAAGGTATGGACGAAAATTTTGCTGTCCAAGATAGAGCTGGCCGTGGAAGATATAGGAGGGAAGATACAGATGATGATTTGGGAAATATCAAGGTTAACATCCCACCTTTTATGGGTAAAAGTGATCCCGAAGCTTATTTGGAGTGGGAAGAAAAAATGGAGATGATTTTTTACTGCCACAACTATTCGGAAGGTAAGAAGGTGAAGTTGGCAGCAATGGAGTTTGGGCATTATGCACTCCAATGGTGGACAAATGAGCAAAGCACCCAAAGAAGAGTTGGTGATGACTTGATTACAACATGGCGACAAATGAAAGGAGCCATGAGAAAGCGGTTTGTGCCATCACATTACCATAGGTTGCTTCATCAATGGCTTCAATTTTTGTCTCAAGGAAGTAGGTCCTTGGAGGATTATTACAAAGAGATGGGGATGTTAATGATGGGGCTGAATATGAATTAGGATAGGGAGGCAACAATGGCGAGATTTCTTGGTGGTTTGAACCGTGACATTGCCAACCAGCTTGAATTACAACAATACTTGGAATTGGAGGAGATGTTGCATGTAGCAATTAAGCTTGAGAACCAATTCAAGAGGAGGGGCGTTAGCACACGATTTGGAGGAGTGTCTAGCAGTGGAAGGACAAGTTCAAGTGGCTGGAAAAACAATTCCACTTATGAAAGCACGCTGAAGCCGAAACTTGGTGAAGAAGCTACCAACCGGCCGAGAAGAGAATTTAAAAACGAATCTGCCCAAGCCATTAAAGGTGAGGTAAAATCTGGACCTAAACCTCAAAATTCAAGAGAAATTATTTGTTTCAAGTGCCAAGGAAGAGGACATATAGCCAGCCAATGCCCGAATAGAAGGATAATGGTAATTAGGGGTAATGGAGAGGTGGAATCCGAAAGTGAGGCTAGTGAGGCTGAAATCGAACAAGAAGATGAAGGACTTGATGATGAGGCCGAACCATTAAACACATCAAATGTTGAGCTAAATTTGGTCTCAAGGAGGGTACTTTCTATTTACAAGGATGAAGAACAAATTCAACAAGAGAACATCTTCCACACTCATTATGAAATACAAGATAAAATTTGTAGCATGATTGTAGATAGTGGGAGTTGTACTAATGTAATAAGTAACCTTGTAGTTGATAAATTGGGCTTAAAAACAATAAAACATCCTAAACCATATAGATTACAATGGCTTAACGATAGTGGTGAGATGAAAGTAAACAAACAAGCCAAAGTAAAATTTAATATAGTTAGATATGAGGATGTAGTTTTATGTGATATTGTACCCATGATTGCTGGACATATACTATTAGGTAGGCCATGGCAATTTGATAAAGATGCTACTCATTTTGGCCAAGAAAATAGTATTATTTTCAGGTTTAAAGGGAAGAAGGTCAAGCTGGAACTATTATCTCCTAAAGAGGTTTACAAACACCAATTACAAATGCAACAAAGGAGAGAAGCTGAAAAGCTCAAGAAAAAAGCAAGTATGGCACCAACGGCTTCATCATCCTTTCAAGAAGGTAAGAATGAGGTTGCTAATCAAGGTAAGGTTTCTAAGACTCATATTGAGTGGAAGGATCAAGGAAAAACCAAAAGAGAAGGGAAAGAAAGTGTCAAACCCGAGAGCTTGGGGAAGGAAGGGAAATCCGAAGGTTTGCGCCAATCTAAGGGGGAAAAAGAAAAAGAAAGAAAAGAAGGGTCAAGTAGCAACTTTTATTTGAGTTTAGCGGATATTAATAAGGTTTTTGAGTGTAAGAAACCTTTGCTGGTCATGATTTATAAAGAAAATTATTTTAATGATCAAACTAACTTTGAAGAACTTGAATTGCCAAGTTCAATGATTTCTATTTTGAAGGAATTTGGAGATGTCTTCTCAAATGAAATTCCAAGTGGACTACCATCCATTCAAGAGGAAAAATGTGCACTTGTTGTCCAAGGTAAGTCTTCTAAAACCCAGTTTGAGTGGAAAAATTATATTAAACCCGAAAGTGAGAAATTTGGTGCAAAAGCCGAGAGTGATGTAAAACCCATTGAATCCGTGAGTGTGAAAGAAAAAGAAAGGAAAAATATAAATTTTTATCTTAGCTTTGGTGATGTTAATAAAGTAATTATGAATAAACAATTATTGCTGACCATGAATTTTAAAGATATTTATTTAAAGATGTCTTTATTGCATAGAACTTTATCTGCATTGTTGACAGCTTTACTTAGTGGCAATTTGAAAATTTGGGAAATATTGTTTGCTAACTTTAAAAAGTGTAATTTTTACCATAATGAGCATGTATTTCTAGATTTTGTTGTAATAGTGTTTGACCCAGGAGAATTGGTATGGTTGCACTTACGAAAGGAAAGGTTTCCTAAACCAAGAAAGTCAAAGCTCATGCCGCCTATGGATGGACTTTTTCAAGTTTTGGAGCGGATTCACAAGAATACCTACAAACTTAATTTAATAGGTGAGTATAGTGTTAGTGCTGCATTTAATATTTCTGATTTAACTCCTTTTGCTGCAGGTGATGATTTTGATTTGAGGATAAATCCTTTTCAAGAGGAGGGGAATGATGTGATTCTGCCCGAACCCACTCAACCGATAACTGCTAGGGTGCTAATCCGTTACGGATGAAGGTGGGACCAATCACTAGAGCACAAGCCAAGAAGTTCAAGGATAAGCTTGCTGTGCTTATTCAAAGCATAAATCATAATCAAGAAGGAATGATCATGACCAAAGAACCAAGACCTGTTTTGCTAATACAAGCGCTGGAGACTGGTACGGACCCGGGTGACAGTTTTGGTACATTTTTGGAGTCCGGGAAGCATGAAATGGTTCCAATACTTTATGGGTCCAATAAATATGCCTAATAGGTCATGGAATCAAGTTAAAGCAGTCTCAAATGCAATCAAAAGGGCTTGTACGGACAGCATCAACAATTTGGCCGAATTTGCTGTATTGCTTGCTGGCTTTATTGTATTTTACTGTATTAGCCTTTTCTTATTTTTCCAAGCATGGGCAACGTGTGGGACTTCATATTCAGCTTATTTGGAATCCTAAAAAGCATCTAGAAGCTGATTTGGAGCTCAAAGAGGTCAAAGATTGATCAAAGTCAACTTGATCAAAAGGCTAGCATTTTTAGTTTCCTAATTTGTTTTTACTTTTTGTTTTAGGAAACTACCATTACTTTTTGGCTTTTATTTATTTATTTTCTGGACAAATAACTTTAGGAAGGTTTTTACTTTATTATTTCCATTGTAAATTAATTAATTCCTAATTTAATATAAAGGAATTAATTAATCAAACTTAGATTAGGAAAGGAAGTATAGTTTCGGCCAACTAGGTTTCTTTATGTGTGGTGGCCGATTTTCTTATGTTCTAGGGTTTTTAAGTTGTCTTTTCAAAGCCTATGTAAAGGCTTAGTTATCAATAAGAATTAACTTTGATTTGATTAAGAAAATACTTGTGAGATTAATTATCTCTTTGTTATTTGAGAACACCTAAAACACCATTAGAGAATTGGTTGTTTTAGCTTGACTTATCAATAGGATCTCCATCCCCTATTGTGGCGTCTACATTAAACCAAGGTTTCTAACCATAGGTTGGTTAAGGGTTGAGGTCAATTCCATTAAAACTTGGACTTAATTAAGATCTGGGCTAATATAATACGGGTTTAGGAGCAGGTCGTCCTAGGTTCGTATCAGATGCCCTACAATACGGGAGAGAGAATGTCATTGCATTTAAACTTAAAGGGAAAAAGCTTAAGCTGGAGTGATTAACTCCAAAGGACGTTAGAGACCAACTTCAAATGTAACAAAGGAGGGAGGTTGAAAAGCTTAAAGAAAGAACTAGTATGGCATCCACGGCTTCCACTCCCATCCAAGAGGGCAAGACTGAACAAGACTAACTAGATAAGTGTCTTAAACTCAAACTTGAGGGGAAAGAAAGAGAGAAAGCTGTGAAGGTGAAAAAGGATGAAAAAGCCAAGAATGGAAAAAAATTGAAAAAAGCTTAGAATGAGAGGAAAGGTGAGATGGCCGTGAGAGAGAAAGAAAAAGTGAGGAAAGAAAAGAAAAATAAAAAAAATTCTATCTTAGTTTTGGGAATGTTGATAAAGCAATTTTGAATAAGAAACCATTGCTGGTCATGATTTGCAAATATGCATATTTAAATGAACAAGCTAATCCTGAACAACTTAAATTGCCAAGTTCTATTTCTTTCCTTTTGCAGGAATTTGATGATGTCTTTCCGGATAAAATTCCTAATTGTTTACACCTATTCGAGGGATTGAACATCAAATTGATTTCATATCGGGAGCTGCGATTCCTAATAGACCTGCATATAGAAGTAATCCCTATGAGACGAAGGAGCTACAAAGGCAGGTAAGTTAATTACTTGCCAAAGGTTATATTACGGAAAGTATGAGTCCATGTACTGTTCCTGTTTTATTAGTTCATAAGATAGATGGATCATGGCGCATGTGTGTTGATTGTAAAGCTATAAATAATATAACCATTGAGAATAAACATCCACTTCCTAGGTTAGATGATATGCTTGATGAATTACATGGTGTATGCATGTTTACTAAAATTGACCTTAGAAGTGGGTATCATCAAATTAGGATGAAAAAGGGTGATGAATGGAAAACCGCATTTAAAACTAAATATGGATTGTATGAATGGTTAACCATGCCTTTTAGATTAACCAATGCACTTAGCACTTTCACAAGATTAATGAACCATATCATGTATCCATTCATTGGAAAATTTGTGGTTGTTTATTTTGATTACATTCTTGTATGTAGTAGGCATTTAGATGAGCATGTAGAACATCTTAGGTTTGTTTTAGAAATGCTTAGGAAAGAAAGTTTGTTTGCTAATGTTGAAAAGTATGATTTTTGCCGAAATGAGCTTGTATTTCTAGGATTTGTTGTGATAGTGTTTGACCCAGGAGATATGGTTTAGTTGCACCTAAGAAAGGAGAGGTTTCCCGAACAACGAAAGTTAAAGCTTATGCCATAAGGAGATGGACCTTTTCAAATTTTGAAGAGGGTTAATGACACTGCCTACAAGCTTAACTTACCAGGTGATTATAATGTGAGTGCTTCCTTTAATGTTGCTAACTTATCTCCATTTCCTATAGGTGATGATTGTGATTTGAGGGCAAATCTTTTTCAAGAGGAAGGAAATGATGAAAATCCTCCCGTACCTGTACAATCGACAACCTGTTGGAGTTTAGATCCTATACAGTTGAAGATCAGGCCAATCACTAGAGCTCAAACTAAGAGGACAACCTGGCTAGATTTATATAAGGAGTTATCAATTCTCAAAAGGGCTTGTCAATATCCGAAGATTCAAAGCCTATTTTAAGCATCCAAATGGTGGAGGCTATATAGATCCAGGTAGCTGTTTTAGTGTAATTGTGGACTCTGGACAGCAAGGAATGGGTTCAACACTTCTTAAACTCAATTGATATCACTAAGAGGTCATGGAATCAATTCAAGATAGAAGCAAAAGCAACCATAGAATCCATTTGCGCATGGAAAGGATTGTTGGCCCAATTTGCTGTGTATTTTGGTGATTAAGAATTTTCTCTCTGTTCCAATCAAAGGCAACGTATCGGAATCATTATTAATCCTATATGGCATCCTAACATTGCATATGGGAGCTGCTTTGGAGCCTTTACAAGCTAGAAATTATTCAAAGATAGCTTACTGGTCAAACTAGTCAACTGGTTTCCTAATTTGAATTTGACTTTTTGAACTAACTTTTATTTTGGCTTTATTTAATTATTTTGCTGGACAAATTACTTTAGGAAAGTTAGAATTTTATTATTTTGATTGTAAATTAATTAATTTCCTTTTCAAAATTAAGGTATTAATTAATACAAATTAGATTAGGAAAATGTGTGAAATTAGGCAATTTCCTAATTTGATTCTATGTTGGCCAAAATTTCCTAATCTTTTTAGGGTTTTATTTTGGTCTTTGAAAGCCTATTTTAAGGCTTATTTTTCAATGAGAAGTAGCTTACATATTATACAGAAAATTATTTGAGAAAAATAATTTTCTTTGTTCTCTTTGAACACCTAAAACACCATTAGAGAGTGAATGTTTTAGTTTGACTTATGAATAGGGCATCCATCACCTATTGTGGCATCTTCAATATATCAAGGTTTCTAGTAACAGGTTGATTAGGGGTTGAGCTGACTATAAGAACTTGAACTTAATTTTTCGATCCGAGCTTATATAATATGGGTTTAGGGGTAAGTCAATCTAGGTTCGTATTGTATGGCATGGCCTGGAAAGCTAAAATCTGAAAATTTTCTAGCCAACTAAAAACTATGCCGCTGTCAAAAAATGGTCGATCATGACATGTCCGTTGATGGCTTGGCAAGAAATTTGGCACGCTTGGTTAGAATTCCATGGGTAGTATGGCTACGTGGTGCATGAATCAATGTTTGACTAAAAAATTGGTTAGCTAAGCATGACTGTCAACTTTAGACTACCAATCTGGGCACGTTCAGTGGTTGTTCGCTTTGAAATTTTATGGGCCGGCTGATCCAAGGGTTAGCAAAGTGATGATCAAGTGCATGTAACATTTACCCACTAGAAAACAAATGAAAACCCATGGAAACTATGGCTGTGAAGATGAGGTTCATGGTGTGTCATGGGTATCCAGCCGAGTCGGGTTAAAGTCATGAATTTTAGGGTTTACCAACCACAAGGCATGGTTTCCGAGGTAGTTATAGGTCTTTAAGTCATATAAGGACAAAAAGTAAGTATGGTTTGGACAAAATTAAATTGTTGAAAAACATACTTTTTACAACCATAATCTTTTAACTGTAGATCAAAAGTAGGTATGCCATTAGTCTGTCAACTCATATGGAGGAGCTCTATGCAATGATTCAAGAGTCAAAGCCAAAATTCATCTCCTAAGAAGGTCAGACTTGATCCAACTTAATAGTCCAATTTCATCAAGCTTGGTTAATTAACCTATGTCAAAGCATTCAAAATTTCAAATTACAGATGTTTTCTCGGGACATGTCATCACACATTAGGAATGAGATTGAGAGATGCTTTTATAAGCATTG
Source organism: Ziziphus jujuba (assembly GCF_031755915.1). NCBI lineage: Eukaryota > Viridiplantae > Streptophyta > Magnoliopsida > Rosales > Rhamnaceae > Ziziphus > Ziziphus jujuba. The sequence goes on along the minus strand of NC_083383.1, from coordinate 19,135,075 downwards.
GGTTTCCTTGGTTCTTACAGAAATTGACTCACCAAACGCTAATAGGCTACCACAAAGCCATATTTAAGGAAAATAGGGTGTTCATTACAAATTGGGATAAAACAATATCATTTTGCCTATTCCACTCAACTTGGATAATAATTGCTATTGTCCCTTAGAGTTTATTTTTCCTAATACCTCGGTCCAAGACAAGGCACATTTCCAAGGCTTCATATTTGCTAATGCTTCTTGCTAATTGACAAGTCCCACTCTTGCAGTCAAGACCTCAATCTCAAGCTATACAAAGCTCATATTGACGGTAATAAAGTATATCAATCAAGCTTCATCAACTTCTTGATCATCCTCATTGCTGATTGATTGCCTAGGTTCTTATCATTTAATACCTAAGTTCCATGTTACAATAAGCTCAATCACAATAAGCTTTGATCATATCTTGACTCCGACCTGTTGATCTTAGATGTCATACTTAATTAACTCCTGGTTCATACCTCGACCATGATCTTCGGCTCTAAGCTTCAGTCATACCTTTAAACTTTTGATCTCAAATGTAATTATAAATTAACTCCTAGTTCATACCTCTACCATGATCCTCAGCTCAAATACAGGATTTATTTGTTCAGGATAAATCCTCCCCACACAGTTAACCCACTCTTTTAAGTGAAGTATTCACTTTACGGATTAGTCAATTCCAAGATGAGAGAGCTGCGTTGTTTCAATTGTTTATCAAACCATTGATATTCTTGCACACTTAAAACATTACCACTGACACAATAGACATGTGGCTCACCATTACAATTCTCGAGGTCAAGCAGATCATCCCATCTTTCTCTTCAAACATTTTATAATCCTAACCATTGATTAGATCGCGGCCATCCATTATTTGATATTTAAACCCCCAATTATTTCACTTCTTCTTCATTCGCTTCAAAAGTTCTAAAATATTCCCAAATTGTTTGAGCTTTATTCGATTACTAAATACCAAATATCTCACCCAAAATGCACCATAAATCGCTTTTCATGTTGATCTGAATTGTTCCAAATATTCTGACGAACTCTTTGTGTTCCATTTCCCGAGCAAGGTTGCTTCACTCTTAAGCTACCTTGAAGGTTTAGCTGCAAATTCCTCGAGTTCCAGCATTTTGTGTTCTTTGTATTCTTCATCATCTTCAGTTTCCCGAGTTAGTCGTATTCTTTTCAATCCAAAATTTCTATTCAGATCTTGAAAATTTATATTTTTCCTTGGATGCCCTCAAATCATTAGAAACTCCTTAGATACGCTTTGTGCCAAGTCTTTCTTCTCTAGTGATGTAGTAAACATGTCTTGTGGGGACTCCCTAGCTTGTGCAAACAAATAGAAGAGTATAATAATTTATTTGTTCTAGATAAATCCTACCCGCACAATTATTATTATTATATTATTTGTAATATTTTTTTTTTTTACTACTTGAGTGTGAAAACAAGGAAATAAAAAATAAAAATACAAAAAGATCCTTGAAATCATGTGAACGAGATCCTGGTTTGTGCAGAAACACAGATACCATCAATTCTACTTTTCAGCCGAAAAATAGAGTCATGACTGGTAATAAATATATCATAAATACATGCATGCATCGTCCACAATATATATATATATATATATATATGCTTGTTAATATATTTATTATTTACGTTATTTATATTTAGTAATGTATATATGCACATGTTTGTGATCTGTTGCTGCTTTATTCGACATCTTTGAAACAGGAGGATATTTTGCCGTGATGGTGCGTATGTATGACTTTTTTCTCCACAATTTTTTGTTTTTTATTAGTCCGCATGAAAAGCTTAAAATATTTAGGCACGCTTGAAATGAATGCATGTCTAACCAAACTCGATCACAAAATTCTTTTAAACCTGGATACCAAACAACGTAACGTGTGCCTTTATAGATCTTTCCTTTCTCCTTTTCGATTTTAGTCAAAATTTATTTTCAAGTAGTGATCGATATTTCTAATATTAATTCTGTTGCTTTTTTTTTTTTTTTTTTTTTGCTTATTAATCATAATACTATATATATTCTTTTGTTGGGAAGAAAGAAAAGTACAAAATGGAAGATCGCAAGTCACTTCAAGAAAAAGTTTGATCGCTGAAATTTAGTCTGCATATCGAAATCAAACTTCTCATATCATATAATAATTAATATTGAGTAAAAATATAGACGAGAGTAATTATAGTTATATCATAAGATATTCGTGAATATGTATAAATACATTTATATGGTGGGGAGCACATGTAAAATCAGCTAAAAACTTGTGTTCTTTGTAGCATACGATGGTTAAATATCTCTTTTCAATTTAAAAAGAAAATGATTTTTTTTAAATAATTTCTTAGGCAGATATTATGGACTATTTTTCTTCTAATAAATTTGAGGAGATTTTAATGTCCAATTTTAAAATTAAAATTCAAAAGTTATCAGCAATGGTCATTGCCAAATCGGTTATATATCCCCAAAAAACCACATAATTGATAAGTCTTGATCAAACTTATAATAAATACAAAATAAATTTAACGCCAGGCCTTAAAATCAAAATTTGGAAGTTATGAGCAATCTTCATTTCTAAGGTGGCTATTCGAAGGAATTATCATAGACATGTCTTGATCCAACTTATAGTAAATATAAGATGACTTTAGTGATCTAAAATATCTTATGAGTGAAAAAAAAAATCCATCTATTACCCAAAAAAGGAAAAAAGTACAAAATCTGTCAAATTTTTTTTTTTTATCAAACTTATAATAAATACAACATGACTTTAGTCATCTAAAATATCTTATGAGTGAAAAAAATCCATCTGTTACCCAAAAAAAGAAAAAAATAATAAAAGTACAAAATCTCTAATTTTTTTATTTTTTTTTGTTTGTTGATAAATATCAAAAACTTGCTATTGTTATTTAAAAAATAATAATAATAAAAATTTGTCTCCATTATTATCAAAGTGGAAAACCAGGGTCCCCTTTTATACATCAAGAAAATTTAAAATATTGGTAAACCAATGCTTGATGGAATTGATATTGATACACGGAAGCACGATACCATTTTGTGACCATGCATAAATGAATAACAGTACCTTTTGTAGTGGTTTCTTCCTAATAAGGCGACCAGCATCTCTGGTCCATTACATGCTATAAATACCTTCAGACCAACCCAAAAAATAAATATAAATAAATAAAAGGTATAATCCATACTTTAATTCAATTCAATTCATCAAGAGAAAACAAGTAGGCAAGGAGTAGGATAGCGACTAAAGCATCGAATATTTAATTTATTCAAACGAAACCGATCGATCGTCAGATTCGTCGCCTTATTTTCTTATGTTTTGTAACGCCAGCTATATATACCATTTATATGAGAAGCCATTCATAGTTTATGGAGGTTGTATTGCTTATATAAATGGCATAACATGAGGCATCAAATGCCAGCTTGTGCTCTTCTAAGGGAAACATTTTAGATCCATACTGCTTCTTCCAAATGCTTATTATTTTTACTTTTAAAAAAGAATTAATAACATTCGATCAAGGATATTTTCCTAAGCGAATTTAGATCTTCTATTAATTTAAGCTTTAAAACATTTCTACTGTTTCATCAATTGCGCCTGTCCATTTTAAAAAAAAAAAAAAAAAAGTTGGCCACATCAGACTAAAAGATAGTCTTTTAAAAATAATGGTAAGCTGTAATAGCATTAAAAAAAATATATAGAAAATATCTGATAAACTCTCTATTTGTGGAAGGTCTATTAAATAGTTAAACTAATAAATTCAGCCTCCTCTCTCCTTCTAAATAGTCAAAGTTATAAATTCAACCATCTTTCTTCTCTATCCTCATCAATTCACATTCTCTTCTCTCTATTCTCTCCTATTCCAACACATCAATTCATTTAATTTAAAATTCTAAACAGGACCTATTGACGAAGAATTTGAAATAAATATCGACTATTGGTAAACATTATACTATTCAAATATCAACAACTTCCAAATTCCTTGCCACATAAGCTTTAATGAATGGAATTATTGGAGATGCATTTACCTAAACTTTTTGAATGTCCAATTACATATAGCAATTTGGATATTAATGGTCATAATTTATCATTCATTTATTATTGCAATTTTTCATTTAACATTTTTCCTAATGTAATGACATTTGGCAATTAATAAATGAAAGGTTAATATTAATCCATTTACTTATTTATTTTCATTTTTAAATTTAATCCTATTAACTTTAAAAAACAGAGTTTAAAAAATAAATAAAAATAGTAATAAATATATATAACTGCTACGAAAATAAAATAAATATGCAATATTTGTAAAATATATTTAAAAAATAATTTTTCATCAAATCTCTTCTTCCAATTGAAAAATCAACCATTACTTTAGACTTTGTCATACATTTTATTTTAAAAATTTAAAATGGTAAATCTATTTTTAAATAGCGCTGTAAATTTGCTGGAACTTGCCTTGATTTTAGAGCATTCAAATTCGACTCATACAAAAAATAAGCCAAGCTTGAACAAGAAATAAACCTTGCAAGCTGATTTTGAGCAATAAATTAAGCTTATAAAGTAGCTCATAAGTAGTTAAAATATATTATTTATATGTATTTATATAAAATATATTATGAGTTTAAGCACATTGAATATTTATAGTGCATATATAACATTTTCTATATTTTAAGTTTATAATGTTTTTAAAATTAAATTAATTTTATAATAAAAATTTATAGAATATATGATATTTACTAATTATTAATGTTAAAATCCTTATTTTAAGAAAAAATATTCAAGTTTTAAAATTTTTATAAAATAACGAGCTGATACGAACTTGAACAAGTAATTTTAAAATTTTGTGATATTGAACACTTTTAAAATCATGCGAGTCGAGTTTGAGAATGCCAATATTCCTCATGTACACCCTTATTTTTAGATGCACCAAAAATATAAAGGAAAAAGTAATAATAATTGTGAAATTACAAATGTAGCCACCACCAATTAGATTAAATAAAAGAAATGAGTAGACAAACAAAATAATAATAATAAGAATAAGAATAAGAATAATAATAATAATACAACTAAATAGAAGTGCTAGCTACTGCACTTAATATTTAGATAAAAAAAAAAAAATCACATCCATCAATTTTCATTCTTTTGGCCTTTTGCCAATTGCCTTAAAAAAATAAATAAATAAAAGACAAAAAATATTGGCATAAAATCAATAAAAATTGTCCATAATGACTAGATATAAACCCGTACAATGCATCACATGTATAATCATGATACATTATTTTAATAATAAGTTACAAGAAAAAATTATAATCAAATCAAATACAAAGCATTATTAAAATAACATTCAATTAAAACATTCAATTCAATATAACTAATCTAAATTTTGAAATACTTCTTTGAAGATCACATTAATGGTTGAATTGGTTGGTTCTCAATCTTTATTACAAATTAATATCTTCAATAATTTCCTATTTATAACTCTAAAGACTACAACATATAGCTGCCATGATTGACAACTGGTTTTTAAGATGAAGTCTGAAATGCAAAAGAGATTGACCTTGGCTCTTGTTATTAATCATAGCCTATGATACAGCCAAAGGATATTGTCGTCATGAAACTTAAAAGGTAATCTTGGGTCTGATGGAGTTAAAGTCATGCTTAGAATGAAAGCTTTATACTCTACATTGCTTCTCGAAATAACCTTGTCTTCCTGAACATGATTCCATAGTCTTGTATGACCAATCTAGTCCCATTGCACGACCTCCAAGAAGGATCAACATTTCTTAATAGTATAACAGGAACACCGACCTTCAACTTCAACTAATGATTAGGCACCCCAGAGCATTTTGTAATATTTAAAAATTCCGGTGTATGAAGATCTCCTATAAGATCAATGTTGGGATTTAATTTGCAAGTTGCATCAAAATTGAAATATTTTTTTTTTTCCTTAGTTCGATTAAGAAACCCATGTATTCATTTACCAATTCAATAATCTCAAGAGTTGGAGCAAGTATGAATCTTTTTTGCAAATATGACGGGTTATTAAAATTCTTTGAAAAAGAAGGATATGTGTTATTTACAATAGATGCAATTGAATATTCTAGATCCTTTATCAAAGGATCATTGTGTATATCGATCGTTACATGACCATTATTCGCATCTCAATTATTCTATCTTCAATACTTATATCCATTATGAAAAAGCCTTTAATTCATCATTATCAATATTTGAGTCAAGACTTTGAAGTCTCATGTTTTTTTTCAACTTTATAACTTTTTAATATTTTCAAAAATATGATGAGTTGGTAGCTGTGATGCAATGTCTTGCCTACTTCCTTTTGGTATGACAGGTAAAATATGCATGAAATCTCCTCCAAATATGATAGTTTTACCTGTAAAAGCTTGCTCCAAATTTAATGGATTGATAAATCTTAAAATATCTATCATAATCCAATCCAATGCTTCAAAACAATATCTATTCATCAAAAGGGCCTCATCCCAAATGATAAGTTCAATTTTGATAATCAACTTAGCAAGATAATACCTTGTTTAATGTTTTAAGTTAAATTTTCTTTTGGAGCAAGAGGTATATTAAACCTTGAATGTGTTGTTCAACTTCCTAGCAAAGAACAGAGATACTATATAATTCAATGCTATAGTTAATATAATTTTCACCTTTGACCTCAATGCTTCTAATAGAGTTTCTAGACAAAATTTTTCATCGTACCTCCATAACCATATAGAAAGATTATGACACCTTCGATACCACCCATAATTGTTTCATAAACATTCTTTGCTCAGGTGTGAGATTTCATACAAACTTATTGTTGTCTTCAACCAAAGCAATTATATTATAACATAGCTCATCCTGTATAAGCCTATTTTGATGGATAAAAACATCGACAATATTAAGGTAAGGCATGGTTGGAAAGTCAAAAAGACTTTTTCTATTGCTCGATAAGATCTTTTGAATCTTGAAAATAGTATAATTTTCTTTATCTTTTTGTTACTGTGAAGTGGAATAAATAAACGAATAAATTATACTAATCATTGATATTATGTAAATAAAAACATTAAAAAATGCATAAAACCTTGTTGATGCAACATACTGCGTTGCCTGTAAAGTGTATTACCTGATAGATGCCACCTACTTTGTTCCCAATCAAATTCAGGTCTCATCAGTGAATCCAACAACAACAAAATTGCAAATAGATTTCTCAAACAATATGCATATTCCTAATGGTTTACTTCAACTACCCAATCAAAATATTATTTATCATCATAACAAACCAAGTGCATAGCAGGCATCTCTCAATGAATTAAATTGAATGCCATTTATATTCATTATTTTTTCAAAATTTCTTGGTCCCCAAATTATGTTAAAAAGTTTCAAAAATAGTACATGCCACCGCATCCTAAAAGCATAAAAAACATTCATTCAATTGAAAATCCATTCTTCCTTGGATGTCACTCCCTTTCTGATATAAATCTAGTAAGAAACTCTACATAAGTCAGCTTTCTCACTTCAGTATATTTTTTATTTGCATCCATCTATGCTGGAAACATCAAATTGCTCATAGTATTTCGATTCATGATAGCATCAATCAAATTAGTATTTAGACCAAGAATTCAAATTCAGTATTATTTATAAAATTCAAATCCAAATGTATTTATCTATCTAATTTTTTTCCACCAATAAAATAAAACTACATTATTTATAGAATTTTTTTTGGCAAAATTATGCATATCTGTGTTTATGATGTGGATAAACACGTTTGAATATGTAGATATATATATATATATATATATTGAAATAATGTTTATCTAAAGTTAATAAAAGAAAAAAAATAATAATTACAACAATCTTATCCTTCGAGACTATAGTTTTAAATAATAAGAAAAAAAGGAAAATCTGAAATAAGAAAGGAAAATATATAGTTGAATTTTTAGTCAAAAATAAAAACAGTTAGTTTTTCCAAAATTTCATATCTATATTGTATATGAAAGAATTCAAATTTAATTAACATATCTCTTATTTAACTAATATTTATGATTTTATAAATTATGATAATATTTATTTTTCCATATATTACATTTCGTTTAATACTTATCAAACACGATTGTACCTTTTTTTTTGGGAATATTTTCAAACATTTTGCCAAACATGTTATTAAATTCTAAAATATATAATTCATTTTACCATTTTTATTTTACAAAAATATTAAAACAATTTTTTTAAAAAAAATGATAATATACATTATTGGACAATATCCGATTATTGGAAATATTTAGTGCAATGTAAATTGGAAAACATTTGATTATTGGAAATATTTAGGGCAACATAAATTGGAAATATTAAAAAATAGAAAAAAAACCATTATTTTTATTTCAATCCAAATAAAAACAAAACATTATTTGTCAAACACAATAGATTTTGACAAAAGAAAAAAAAAAGAAAATTATAAGAGAAAAAACTAAATTGTCTAGGATAAACACTTAATCTCCATATACCGCTTTTTATTCAATACAATTGTTGCAAATTTCAAAGAATTCTAATGCCACTTGACTGCCAAAATAATGATCTCATTCTTTCTCACACACCTTCAGCCTAAAAAATCTTTTGTATCTTCTTCTTTTCACATTCTTGTCCTTCGTCATCTTGAAATTTTGATACATAAAGATGAATAAAAAATTAGTGAGGAATCTTCTACGAAAACTTTTTGTTTTTTAGGATCAATTTCTGTAGGATTTTCTGATTTAGTATTATCAACTTCGTTTTAAGATTTGTGACTTCAATATAAAATTCATAACATGGTTCATGTTCATACTCATGCTTTGGATGATCATGATTCAGATCTATTCAATAAAAAAAAAAGTAAATTAAAATTAGATAATAAAAAAATAGAAAAACACTAAAAAACCAAAATCGAAATATGAAAGAATAAAAACCACCAAAATAAAATAATATAAAACACTAATAACTAAAATATTAAACACCGAAATTTTAAACAACTAAAAGGTGGCACTTACTAATTTATAACTAAACGTATTTGGCTTATTTGGTAAACAAAATAAAATAAAATAATTTGTTTTGAATATGAATCATACTTTGCTATATTTAACAATTATATTCTAAAAAGAATTTCTCAATTTCTTTTCCAAAAATAGAATAAAACTACATTCGTAATGCAATTTTTTTTTCTTTGTTTTTTTTGTGGCAAAATTATGTTGTGTATGTAGAGATATGTAAAGTTATTCTTTTTTTCTGAAAAAAAAATTTCTAAAACATAAAAAAAGAATAAACTATATATATATTTATTATTCTTGTCCTCCATATATATTTATATATTTAATACATATGCAGATATAAATGTTTGTACAAGTTTTTTATTCCTTAATTAAAGTTTACAACGCGAAAAAAATGAATAATTACAACAATATGTTCCTCAAGAGTTGCACTTTTAAATAATAAGGAAAAAAAGAAGAAGGAAAATTCAAAATAAGAAGTAAAAAACATAATTGCTTTAAAAGTAATCCAAAATAACCCTATGATAATGTGGCTACTTTATTTACTAACTATTCAACTTTTATATACCATATAAACTTGAAACATACAAGGAGTTTCCACTCAAGGTCTTGACCAAAAAACCAAAATATTTTATCTTTTATTCTTTTTGGCCCAAATCACCAATCTATTGCATTATTGCTGCTTTGTTTCAAAAGTTCATCATCAAAGTAGTTTTTTTATCGGATATCCGCAAGAGACATCATCAAAGTACTTTTTTTTCTTTTATATACAAACAAAAGAGCTTTATTTGATAAGAATCAAAACAAAAGATAAAGTCCACTAGTGGTAAAATTATGTAAATAAAAAAATAAAGACATAAGGAAGGTTTAACTCGAACAAATAATAATAACAACAACAATAATAACAATAATAATAAAAATAATAAATGGACTTACAAAATGACCAATTTGTTAAACCCTGCAAAAAAGAAAAAAAAAAAAAAGATAAACTTTAATGTTTCAAGTTCCTAAACTAGATAGAGGAAAAGCCATAAGCAATTTTTAAATTTTTCTTCCCATCATTTTTCTTTTAAATTCCAATAAAAATAACTTTCATTTAGCTAGTTTAATGGGAAAGTAAACCATGATACCAAGAATATAGAGAGAAAAAGGAAAATAAAAATAAATAAATAAATATATATATATATATATAAACGTAAACACAGAGAGGAGAAATTTTTTAGGGATTTTGTTAAAAGATGTCTAGCCTTGTCCAAGTTCTTGGTAAAATTTTCCTTTGTGAGAATTATTTTTTTTCCCTCTAAAATATAAATCATGAAGTTGACAAGATCGACTGTAGAAGCAAAAAAGAAAATCGTGGAAAAGAGCCACAGCTACGAAAGAAGAAAAATGCATCAATATATGATTTTAGGGTCCTATTTTATTAAAATTATTAAATTATTGGATTTAGATCCTCTTTTCATCCAAGCTTTACCTAAGCTTTTGAGTATTCAATGACAAGTGGCAAATTAGATATCAAAGGTTATAATTCATCCTCCATTTATTATTTCCTTTTTCTATTTAACCTTCTTTGCTAATCAAGTGGCATTTAAGAATTAACAAATAAAAAGGTCAAGTTCATTTCATTAATTTTTTTTTCTATTTTTTAAATTTAATCCAATTAAATCTTAAATGTAGAGTTTCAAAAATAGCTAGAAAATAGGTTCATTTAAAAATAGTTAATATTATTCAAAATACAATACAATTTTCAAGTTTTCATTCTTACTGAAAAATAAAAATAAAATAAATACTACAAGATACAAATATATGATATATTAATAAAAATTTATAAAAGTAAAAAAAAAAAGTTTAGAATAAAAAATAATGAAAATAAAGAAAATAACTGTAATGAACACCCTATATTATAAATTTTTTTTTTTTTATAAATTCTCATTTCCCTATTAAAAAATAAACCGTTATTTTATCTTTTTTTATACATTTTATTTAAAGAAAATATATCTTAAAAACTTAAAATGGTAAACCATAATTTTAGATCCACTAAAAGTAGAAAAAAAAAATATTATAGAAAAAATATATATTATGAAATTACAAAGCTAGGCCCCACCGATCGGAAGATATCAAATGCTAACATTAGAAATTATAGAAGTATTGCACTAAATATATATACTGCACTTTATATTTATATATTATAATCACATCCCATTATATTTTTCCCAGTTATATATATATATATATTTTTTTTTTTTTCTGCCAGTTGCCAAAAAAAAAATGTGGGCATAAAAGACAACAAAATTTTGAAACTCTATTCTCTACCTTGAAGAGTTAATATAGGATTAAATAAAAAATTAATAAATAAATAAATGAAATGATGAATCTTGACCTTTTATTTATTATTTGCTCAATATAACTTTATTGTGAAAGAATGTTAAATGAAAACAAAAAATATAATAATAAGCGAAAAATAAATTATTCTTTTTGATATCTAATTTATGATGTGTTATTGGACATTTAAACGTTAAAAAAATTTAAATAAAGAAAAAATTCAAGTCCATTAAATAATATGACGGGCAAACCATGATTATTTATATGCAATTTATCATGTGTCAGTATCATCAAAAATTTAGATAACATTTGAATTAGGAGAGGATCCAAATGATTTTTTTCCCCCCTTTTCTTTTTAGAATAAATGTTTGTAACTTCTAGCAGGTCAATAAAGTAAATTTCTTTTTTGGTAATACGGTCAATTACATTAATTGCCCCCATAACCACCCAACTCAAACTCCTAGTAGAAATATGAATGATTTTCTTTGAAAAAACAAAAAAAGGATGAATAATTAGGTACCAAAAATTCCAAAGAATCATCATCACAAAAACTGACAAAGTCAACATTGGTATGGAAACGCCAAATGACAAGTTGGGTCCACATTAAGTTGGGTCCACAGCAACTCATGAATGAGGCAAAGGACATTACCGAAAAGAAGACGTGTACGGTCGTGATTGTCATTTGAGTATTTGAAGTTCAAAGTTCAAACCCAGTAAGGTAAATGATAGAAGGATTGATCATTGAAGATGAGAGGGTATGGGTCAAGTTGTCACGTATTGCCGTTTAGGGTAGTGCTAGTTGTCGCATTGGAATTGAACAAGTCTTCTTCTTCCTCCACTTGGTGTCTGTCCTTTCCTTTTCTTTTCTTTCTTTTTTCTTTTTCTTCCCCCGCGCCCCCTGCTTTATTTTAATAGTTAATACTGTTCAATAGCTGACTTTTACCATTGACTGGTCCTGCGTCATTGGCTGCAGCATTTACGACTTTGAATGTAAATAAATTATTATTTGCGCTCTTAATAAAATAAAAAAAGAAAAAAGAAAAATCCAAAACCCAGTTCAATTTTCAGTTTACGGGGTTGGAAAACATTTGATGAGAGCAGCACCAAAAAAAAAAAAAAAAAAAGTCAAAATGGCAGCACTTCTAGAGAAATAACCCACCAAGTCAAATTTTGAATATGAAGGCGTCCATCATGAGAAAGGACTGGAAATTTTTATTTATGAACAAATATTAAAATCATGTGCATATATCAGTTATATAGAAAGGTAGAATATCGGAATATTGAGGCTTATGAATCAATCTCAGGTTTCCTTATTCGCCTTAAATAAATTTAGCATAACATTGTATCCCCGTTATAAACGAATTTTCAACTCCAAATTACTTTGAATTAAGTTGCGGTTTAGTAAATTAGTTGGTTTTTAGTTTTTTTTTTTTCCTTTTTTTTACCTAATTAGATGTAATTTGCTTATGCCAAATGTTATGTTAGTTACAAATTTAATAAAAAAAGTTAAGGACGAAAACGAAAAAAGGTAAAGAACAAATTAAACACAACTCTAAAGTATATTGGTTCTTGTTTTTGTTTTTGTTTTTTTTTTTTCCCCGAATTATTTTGAATTAAGTTTTCCTTTGCTAGCATAGTTGTTTTTTTTTTAAATTTATTTTTTTACCTTATTAGGTGTAATTTACTTATGTTAAGTGTTAGTAGTAGTTAGATTTTGTTAACAAAGTTAAGGAAGAAAACAAAAAAGCATAAACACCTAATTGTGGATTGGTTTTTTATTTTTGGTTTTTATTTTTATTTTTTATTTTTATGTTTTTATTTTTTCTAATTTTTAGTGGTCAAGATGTCGAACAAGAAAAAAGAAAATATATAAATAGCAAATTGAACACAACTTCAAATTTTGTTTTTTGTTTTTTGGCTTTTTTTTTTTTGTTTTGCTTTATTTTTTTAAAATTTATAATTATTTAAAATATTTAATAAAGTATAACTATCATTAGTTAACATTTGACATAAACAAATTAAAAATAATTAGTGTAATATATATATATATATATAATTTTGTTACCAAATGACACCTAAGTTGCATATTTTTCTGCCAATTTTTCTATGAAATCATTAAGAAATATTTTTAACCATTATTTTTCAGTTTCCCCATTTTACATGACCATAATGAAACTAGAGCCCAACAAAATTTTGTTGCAACATGTTTTTCGACCCAATAAAAACACCAATAGGGCAATGACAATATTACTTTTGGGTGCCCTGTTTTAAATGAGACAATATAGGCGGAGACATTGTATATTTCATATCTTTTCGCAAATGTATATTAATTTTCTTATATCTATATATATACACATATATATTTTGAAAACAAAATGCATAATCTTATAAAGAAACATGAAAATTAGCATTGGACTGGATCATAAGTTGGATCTAGCATGGCCCCTCTCCATCCGAATATCTACATTATTCATTAGAAGCTGCAATATTTTGCTAGCTCACGTGCCACCATATCGGTATCTACAGGAGTAGAAAATTGGCCAGATTTTCCCACTCCACCTATCTGAATATTTAAATGGTTTTGGAATGCATCTTGTGTCCAAAAACATTCCTTGATCAATCCTTCATTCTAGCTCTCAGATGGAGAGACCAGATAAGCTACTGTTGCTTCATTCCTGAGAACCCTAAGCTACAACATATTTTCCTCCCAAGCTTTAATTTTTTTTCCATATCCATCTCCTTAATAAAGTTGAAATGGATTTTCTTATCTTACCTATCAAAATAGGTAACCCAAGTATTTTTTTTCATGTTTCGAACCACTAAGAATCCTTAATTACTCTTTCAGCAACAATTGCAAAGCCAAGGCATATTGGGACTAAACATTATAGTTGCTTCTTCCACTTTTACTAGTTGACCCGATGATACATCGTGTGCTTTAAGCAGATCCATCATAGCTTGGAACTCCTCATTATTATTCTTTACAAGCAAGAGACTATTGTCTACCGAAAAGAAAAAAAAAAAAAAAAAGAAAAAGAAAGCAACACTTATGCAGTATTTCATAACCGTGTGCCTTTTTTTTTTTTTTTTTTCACAGTTTCATATATAGTAACAACAGTCATATGTCATAACATTGACACTATATACCTAACACTAATGAACTATCAGTGTTAATTGATGCTATTTGTAACCAAAAGGGTATACATCTATGGTAATAGATACTTTGTCAGTGTTTTATATCACATTAGCTACAACCAATGTCGTTACTATATGGGTCAGAAAATTGTCACAGCATATGGTATATTGTCACCAATTGCATCCTACCATCTAGTTAAATCTATAGATTTAGTTACATAGTTAGTGTCATTGTATATAATTGTGACATTTTGATATTGTACACTAGTATTTTACTGTTACAACTAATGTGTCCACAGAAAAGCATTCCTGTTACACCTTAAATTAATACTGTATGATCTGTGACATTTTTTATGACTTGATACGATAATCTATTGTTACAATTTATGATTGGCACTACGTGATTTGTGATATCTTTGTAATGTGACACAATAACCATATTGTTGTAGTTTACGATTGCCACTATATCAATTGTGACATCTTTTTCCTTTGCCATTTTTAGCCACTGTTACAATTCACAATTGGCAGTATATTATTTATTACATATTGTTAGTACGACACAATAACCACTAGTTACAATGTATATTTGAAATTGTCTTATTTTGTGACAACATCGATTGTCACTATGTGAAACTAAACATATTTGTGATGTGTATATTGTTTGATACACTTAATTGCGGCAACAACATCCAATATTGATATTAGTCAAATATTTTTGTAACTGGTTGACGTGGATGCATTTTAAATTGGTACAATTTTATAGTATTTATTACATATTTTAGCATGCTAATGGCCATGGTACGCACTAGTAAAATTCACCAATTGACTAATATGTATATATATGCATAAATTCATTTCATATAAGAAACATAAATTCATATACCATGCGAGTTGTCAGCTAGAGCAAATTTTTTTCATATAAGCATATCTTAATATGTATATATGCTTCCATGAAAAATTAACCCTATGGTACACCATTGTTAAGTCCTACAACTTCATAGTTCAAGTTATTCAAACAAGTTATCCAAACCACATAACCTCACCTTACTCGAATGGCATTATAAGCAGCAATAAATGCATAGTTTTCTAAAAATACGTGATCTTTTATGCTCTAAAACTATCCAATTGATGTACCACAATTAGCCATCTACCATTGTTGCTCTTCGAACTCTATTAAGAAGAACAACCTAAAACCACACTTAACTTGATTGGCATCTCACAATGCAAACAACAATTAACCTCTAATAAATTAGCACTTACCATATGAAACTAAACTATGTATAGATAATAAAGAGATGCCAATAACGAAATAACATTTATGACCAACAAATCACCTAGTTGAGCTGGATAATAAAAAACATACCATATATTTGATGACTATAAATAAAACTTCCAATATACTTAGTCATTAAATAGACAGACAAGCAACACTACTTGACAACACTATAAATTAAAAACTCAACATAACAATTACAATGGGTATACCTTAGACTAATATCAATAATAATCTAAACATTTAAAGAGCACACAATGGGGAGATCTTACAGCCCCATAACTAGTACATGCACCAATTCATGTAGTATAGTTATTAGGAAACAAAAATACACAAATATGAAATCATAATTACAATCCATGGAATATGAGTCATAGCTGCTTTTAAGAACTTGTAAATGAACAACTAAACATCAAAGACACTACAACAACTAGCAAAAAGTTTATACGAAAACATATTGGATGATCAACATAAACTATCCCTGTATGAATTATTTAATTAACCACCTATAGCATGTTGAGTACCATTTTGACTAACCCATCTAGAGGTAAGAGAAAGATATTTTTCAAATAACTCAAATCCTTGATCTAGATGACATGAAAACCTAGCTATGTTCTCCTCCATTGTAGCAAAAATTGCTACCAATGCTTCATTCTACTTCAGTATATCATCTGCCTTTGCTTTGTATTCCGTCATCTTTGCCTTTACTGCTTCCTTTATTGCTTTTGCTACCTCCTCTCTTTTCTTGTATTTTTGAACTTGTTTTTCTAATTCAGTAACTTCATATCTTGTTTTAGATTTTACATGCTTACGACCCACACCCATTCCTGATACATAACAAGACTTTTATGGTAATATCCTATCAAATATCTTGTTTTGAGTGAGATCATGGGGCTTTCTCAATGACAATAGTTGTTCTTAATATAACAGCACATTATTATAACTCTTTCAACCAATATATTGCATCATATAATGTACTATGAAGTATGCTTAAATTGTAAGCGTGAAAATTACTTAATATTCTTTACATATATATCCTTTGATTTTTTATCCGCCCATTTGTTTGTCTTCCAACTGTAATGGGTGTCATTCCATAAACCAATTCTATCAATTTCCATCTCTGCATCTGGATTTTACTGTCAAATATAATAATTAATAATCATTAATATTTAGTCTAAAAATAAACGGCCAATGAACCACAAAAAAACTGCCTATGAGTAATAGTTCAATATTTCATAGATACTAAAACTCAAACAGTAGAAACTTAATTTTCATTTGTGTTTTATCTTCAAGGATAATCCTCGCAAATGAATTTGTAATCCCATAATAGTTGGTTCTTGAGGCTTCCCAACTGCATTTATTCTTATGGCTTCTTTTCTAAACAATAACAAGCTAAATTGATTGTTTTAAGTTACATCAACTTTTTTATAATATAGGGTTAAGTTATCCTTACCAACAATATTTTGTATGCACACTAAATACAACACAAATTCATGCAAATCTGGCATGGATTATTCCAAATTTATTTTGCAGTTTACATGTATGTGGCTAATAGGGCTTCATACATGGAAAAAGGTAGTTAATCAGTTTTGGTGTCAACTCCCAAGTTTTTTTAAAATTTTATATGGGCACATGTGCATTCTAAAATCCATTTCCATCCACAATATATATCATCAATAACTGTAAAGATTAAGCTATTAAATTTGTATGCAAAACTATAATGCTTCAAACATGTAAAAATAGAAAAAAACACAGCCACTTTTGCTCAGATATACCATCTAGACATATTTCTAAAATGCCATCCACATCATTTAACTTCCAAATTTTCTCATATGGCCTATATCTCCAAGTCTTGTATATTCTTCTTGATTGTTGAAGAAGGACAATTTTTGTGTGTGGTTCAATGCCAAGATTGAACCAACCTACATATGGCCACAACGTAGCAACAATTGCATACATATAAGAACGTACTTATGTGGGAAATGCTTATATATATTTCTTTCGGTAATATACAATGTAGATACAATCCAGTGGGGATAAAGAAACATACATGATGAAGTACTACCAATTCCATAAGTGGTAGCATTTTCGTTGCTCCTACAAAACTCACCATGCGACCTTTCAAAATACTTATCCAAGAGCTACCATCTTATTTGTCATAATAGTAGCAAGCAATCAACAATCATGTGTAATTAAAATTAAGTAATACGAATGGCATATTAAATAATTCAAAGAATATGTTGACACTCAAGAAGACATAATTTATGTGGAAAAGAAATGGAAATAAAGGGTGTTTTTGCATCTAATTTGCAATAGGCAGTTTAAACCTTCTCGACGAAACTCTAATTCGAATCTTTCCACCTCAAATAACACCTTTTCCATGCTGGTTTAGAGCTATCATATATCACTTGGAGGTATAAAAAATATAATTGTAACACATTGAAAATGTAAATGTACATAAACATGGGAATTAATCAGGCAGTTAAAGGAAAAATAAGTACAATGATTAATATGTCATGGAACAACTAATTGCCATACATACTGCCAATTGAATAAAAAAAAATGTTTATTATTACATAACTTTGAATTTATGATGAAACACTGTCAGTTAACAAAATATATAGTTGCATATCATTTTCACTATTAGCGTCCTATAAAGGTGCATCGTCATCTTCATTGTTATAACCAGTTGATCCTTGCCCTAAATTTATGTAAGCTATTACATTTACATCTATCATAATGTCATCAATGTTGGTCCAGTTCAATGATTGGACAAATTTATCGTTAGTGTCATCATTATCAATTGCATTGCATTAATCTTGCTCAAATGGCTCATCTTCTTCATCATTTATTGGTTTTATGACATATACATAAAAAATATTTTGTGGTTGTGTCCTTTCAACAACTCTCAAAGTTGGAATATAAATAACTTCCTCTGGTTGACTTGTAAGAATATAAGGATCATCCTTATATCGAGTCTTTATTAAGTAGACATTCAAGAAACCAAAGTTGTCAACATGAATTCTAGTTCTAGGGCTAATGCCTGACCAATCAAACTTAAACATGAACACTTTCTTATGACCCAAATAAGTCAACTTAATGACTTCATTAAGAACACCAAAGGAGTTAATTTCTGTCCCATTGTGTTCTCCTTTGATGACAATGCCACTGTTTTGGTTTTTTTTTAATTTTTTTTATTTTTATGTATGTTATGTTCCTATGCTAGCCAGCATACTGAATAACCGATTTATCATGTCCTCTAGGTAGACTCTTAAGGTCATCAAAACTAATAGAATTACGTTCCGACTCCAAATGAATGAGTTGCATATAAAATAGAGGTTTAACATAGTGCTACATGTCATTGTATGACAAGCTGTATGAAATGGAGTGGAATTTATAGTTCACCTACTTTAGAAACCATCTAGGGAACTCTAATTGTTGTTTTTGGAAAATATCTCAAACATTTTCTCTTTCAAGTAATTCTCTATATTCACTACATAAATAGCACAATGGCATAAGCAAATCGTAATTGATAAACATATATTAGTTTTTTTTTTCTTTTTAAATTTATATTTTAATCCAACTATACTATAAGTTAGGAATACTTGCTAAAGTTTAAGATGATGACTTACTTTAGGTATGGGAGAACTTCCGAACAATTATTCAAAACATACCATCTAATTTGTGCCCACTTAAACAAGTTAAGATAGACATTTGTGGCTACCCATATTGTAGAGCTTTTTGTTTAAAAATGGACAATTCACTTGAATTTTGACCTTCACCAACATCGCAATTCCGCTCAGGTCTACTGAATTTACTTTCCCTGTCAAAAAATACAAGGACACGAATGTCAAATATTCATTGTTGATATATCTTTCAGCAGCTGATCCTTCTGGTCAAGCCTTATTATGAACATAACTTTTAAGAGTATGCATGTACCTAAAAGTTTAACATACATATGTCAAAAATCATGCTATTTTATCACATAACATAGATATGTCAAAAATCATGCTATTTTATCACATGATCAAATATAATGCAAGCACATTTTCACATTTACCTTTCAAATGGATACATCCAATGATATTAGCAAAGATCCACTATTATAGCCTCTCATGTAAGATGGATTGGTAAATGCACCATGATATTAAAGAGTGCAGAGAAATTATTCTCTCTAGCTTAGAAAGAACAACAACAATGTTTCTTTTCAATTGATGTAATACATCCACCTTCAATGTTCGAGACGTTAACTCTCTAAATAATAAGCATAAATCAATCAATGCTTTGCTTACATCTTTGCTAAAAACCCATGCAAAGCTAGTGGCTACAACCTTTACATGAGAACATGACAATCATGGCTCTTTAATCCAGCAATCTTGTAACTCATTAAGCTCATACATTTAGCTATATTAGAGACATATCCATTGAGAAGCTTCACAGAAGTTAAAAATTCACAGAACCTCCTCTTTTCCTCTGTATTAAGCATATAACATGCTGGAGGTAAAAATGTTGCACCATTCCTATGAATTGGTTATAGATCACACATTATACCCATGGCCTGCCGAGTCTTTAATGTGTCCTTTGTCTTCCCTTCAATATTCATTAGGGTTCCAATAGCACTATCACAGACATTTTTTCCTATGTGCGTTACATCTAGATTGTTTCAAACTTTTAAATCTTAATACAAAAAAATACTCTTTTTAGTCCAACTTAATTCTGAAGTAGCACGCTTTCTCTTTGTTGACCTACTATGTGGCATCTCAACAAATATTGGTTGTGTAATACCATTCAATTGATAAAAAACATCTTCTTTGGACAATAACTTAGTAGGTGATCTATGATCCCTATCATCATATCTAATATGGTTATGGTCTTTATGTAAGAAGCGATGGTGTCCCATGTAGCAAGTCCTAGCCCCATATTGCAATGAAATGAAAGATGTATTTTTGTTACATATAGGGCATGCTAGCTTCCCTTTTGTTGACCTTCCAGAAAGGTTATAATAAACTGAAAAATCATTAATAGTCCACAAATGGACTACCCGCACTTGGAAAAGTTGGTTCATTAATGCATCATAGGTTTGTACACCATTATGGCATAAATTATTTAATTATTCAGCTAATGTTGAAGTTATACATCAATGTCGTTACCCGGCCTTTTTGGACCTGGAATTAGCGATGATAACATTACAAAAAGATCCTTCATATGTCTCCAAGGTAGTAAATTATATAGGACTATGAAAAATGGCTACATGCTATAAGGACTAGTCATGTTGTTGAAAGGATTAAACCCAACACTTGCTAATACCAAATGCACATTTTATGGATCACTAGCAAATGACCAACACCTAAATGCTTCCAAGCATCTGAGTCAGCTGGGTGTCTTAACATCCCATCCTTGACATGCATATTTGATTTCCATCCATATCTTTCACAAGTTTTGATTAAATAAACAACCTTTGCAACCGAGCTATTAAAGGGAAATAACACAATACCTTTTCACGTATTGTATTTTTTTCATCCGAACTAGGTTTATACCAAGGTGAGTTGAATGTTGGACATGCATCTAGATCCGTATAGTCTTTCTTGAATAGGACACAATCATTCTTGCACAATCATCAATGTTCTCATAATGGAGAACTAAATAACGAATTAATTTCTCAGCCTTGTAGAAATTTGTAGGGACTTGAGCATCAGATGGAGTATAGTCTTAAGAAACTCAAGTAACATTATGAATGACTTATTAGTTCATTTATTAATTATCTTCAAATGAAGCAGCTTCACAATTAAGGAAACCTTAGATTCCTTGCCCCCTAAATACAAAGGTTGAGTTGCATTGCTAAATAGCTTGGAAAAAGAATTTGATTAAATACAAAGGTTTTCTTTGCTTAATTATTCAATAAATTGATTTATTTTAATTATTTAATTATTTCATGAATTGTTTTAATGTGAGTTTTATTAATATTTCGCTATTAATTGTTATGACATGCATGAATTATTTAGTAATTGTTCCCAAGTTCCATCTCCAACAATATCTACGTCATCATCAACCGCATCATTAATGTAATCGTTGTTTGGTATAGATTCACGAAGTGCTTCAGCCATCTCTCCATGGTATACCCATAGGTTGTATACCTTTACAATGCCATGGATGACCAAATATTGTTGCACTTATAACATGGCAGTAGATTGTATTTCCATTGTCCATGTGATTGATGTCAAACTTTAGGAAATCACTGACACCATTAACATATTCAAGTAGTAATCTATTATCAAGTTGCATCCATCTTCTACCCATCTATCAATCATGATAGGTTGACAGAAAAAAATTAGTAGAGAATATGCAAAATTTACATAATGTTAGAGTTGCAATGAATAAGGAATTCACATGCACCCTAATATTCATGTAAAATTGATGACATTCAAGTTCCTAAGTAAGGGCCAGTACAAATCTCAAGTCAAATAAAGAATTAAAACTGAATATATTCCTATCTAATACATAACAAATAAATCACTAAAAATGTGTTTGTATGCAAATATGTAACACTTATTCATTGATTTCAAGACCAAAGAAATTGAGACTTTCCATGCAACTTTTCATCAACAAAGTAAACATATAGAAGTACTATATATGTAATTTAAACCTAAAACTATTAAATAAATGAACAAACTTAAGCTTTTAGTTTAAAGCTACAAATCTAGAATTTGGTTTCAAAAAAAGGGAGCCATTAGTGAAAAATTTGTTTTGGACAATTTACAAAATGTAAATTGGTGAAAATTTCCACTATGCAATTACACATACTAAACATCTACGCAACATTTTAGCACATTTGAAGGTCATTTAGTATGGTTTTAGATGTCACAAAGTTCAAGTTCTTGTTGCAGTCAGAAACATTTTGTAGTTACCATTTTACTTTAAAAATTCATAAAGATTCAAATACTTGACATTGTTTGGGGAAATTTGGTATAAATTTTATTAAACATGTCTAGTTCCATCATCCAAAATTGCAAGTCAAACTGAAAATGATATGTAGCTAAAATCGATACATTTGTCCACGGAATACCAGTTCACAACAACATTCCAATCTCTGTTGCTTTCGTACAAAAAATCCATGTCCAACATACATACATACATATATATATATATATATATCAGATAAGTCATCTAAACAGTATTTAACCTAACAATAACGTACATTTTAGTTTTTGAAGTTGAGCTTATTATCTTTATTATAGGGTTTTAAAATTAAGGTTACAATATGTTATAACTATAAAAAACTTGCTAACTTCCTCCATGGTATATATACTAGTTTGAAAAATATATGTAGCAGACACTTGAAGTATGTTGAAACACTATGGACACAATGGACTAAATCCAATGGGCAAAATTAACTATAGGTCGAGGTTCAATTCAACACCACTAGTTCATAGTGAAAATGTGACATATGAAAGGTTGTGACACATGTTTTTAAGTTTCAATAAATTTCAAGGGAAATACATATTGGAACTTGATAGCTTGCTAATAGTTAAATATCATTAATTTGACTATACAGAAGCAAGAAAAAAATACCATGGAATGAATACTCACATGTTACTTAAACCATATAAGTATGAAAAGCAATTATTTATAAGCTATCATGCATTTAACAATGATTATATATCCCATTGCTTGGAGTGCTAAAATGTTGTAGGAGATGAAAATCTCAAATCATGCATTTGGTTATTAATTTGAACATATTTCCCTAACAAATTGCCTAATTTTTTTTTGAGTGTATGCACACTAAATCCCTTTGCTAATCATATACTTTTGTTATAAATTTACAGTATGACAAAAAAAAGCCATTCTAATCAATTCAAGTCATTAACAAGTACAAAAATAATCAATTTTTGCATGTATGATTGGCACACATAATCTATATCATGTTCCACAAACAAAATGCATCTACAAACTTTGTTAACCAAACGATATACATATGGCCAAGCGAAAACACATTAGAATTTGAAGAAAATGAAGCCAAGTTAAACCTGAATGTATCAAAGCTTCAATCTTCACTTCATGATGAAATGATAAGCAATCTCAACTCTCCTAGTTACAATTTAAAAAATGATTATATGTAATATTAAAAGGAAAAAGTAAGGAAATTGGCATTTTTAAGCAAAATAGTGCTTAAAATAAAATCAACACAGCTAGTATTCATTAACTGAAAGGGTAACAACACGTAGTAAATGAAAACTAACAATCTCAACATGAGAATTACTCTTGGTGAACCTAATAATGGTTAATGCAAGTATCAGCATCACTAAAGAAATGAAGTAAAAGATAAGTAAACTGACAATAAACTTAGAGGTAGCTATAAGTTGATCTATAAGACATGGAAATGTTGCCCCACTAATAAAAAAGGTAGCTAGAGCTATAAAAGCACACCTAAATAAAACAAAAAAACCATTAAATAAAATGAATAAAAAATATCAAATTACTTCTGTGACATCACCAAAATCAGAACTTTACTGGCAAGGTAAAGTAACAAGCTTGATGTTATCTCTAAAATTTATTAAACTTAACATCCTTGTTAGGAAGCATTAATACATATAAAACCACTTACTATATGAATTGTTTAACATCACATAATTATTGTTTGTAAGTTCATTTCATAAATGACATAACCTAAACTGTATTCTTTTGTAATAGAATTTTATAAGAGGTAGTTCCTATTTTTCACCTATTTCGAATTTCACATACATATATAAAATAACCACGATTCATTATAATCCTAAAAGGACATGTTTGTTATTTCATTTTTTTTATTTGCAAAAAATGTATATTAACAATGGCCAAGTGGGTATATCATTCAATATTCACGAAATGCCTTTGTTAACAAACCATTTTAAATATTTAGTTGAATGTTCTATTCCATTCAAATATAATTTCAAAGGGTGTCGAAATGTAGAAAGATAGTGTCCCAACATTAGAAGATCCACAATGAAATAGTAAGACAAGAGGATTGAAATATGCAAAATAGAGAAGAAGACAAGATAAAAGAAAATGTGAACCTATATGTTTTTCATCTACAAATTGGTGGATAACAAGGGGAAGAAGATTATTTTTCCATAGTCAAAAACATTAGTAGAGGAGATGGTGCTGGCTTAGCTACTTACCTAATGTGCAATGTGATTTGGAGCCCACCCTTAAGCTACCTATGTTGAAGCCATAGAATGTGCAGTGTAGGAAGACAATATAGATAAACCATGTATTGAAGAATAGATATCATTTCTTATGTTGTACCTAAACATTGGGCTTAATATGCCAGAGAACGAATTCGAGTAGAATAGTAGAAGAAATAAGGTAAACATAAGAAATCAACGGTGAATAGTCTTCGCTTGATACCACACATGTTAAGGAGGCTGTTTTGTGAGCATAATGATTTAAAGCTTAATATGCCATATAATGGTTGCGAGTCAGAGCAAAATAGTAGAAGCAAAACAAAAGTGAAAGTCAGAAAGAAATGGATAGAGGCACTGGAATAAGAAAGCGATGGATAGTGTCAATGGAGAAGGAATATTGTAGTGTTGTGGATGTGTGTGTGTGTGTGTGTGAGTGTTTAGAAAAGATGTGAGCAAGTTTGCTTAGAAAAATTTTAGGGATGCTAAGAGATAAAAATGCACCGTATAGAAGGTGGAGGCCAAAACACTGTGTTTTGTAATTTTTTAATTTATTTGAATTTTTTAATTACATTTTTTAAATTTTTTTCAAGAAAGTGGAGGCTAAGGATGACAGCATTTTGCATGCTTCAAGAATAGTGACAATTACTTGTATGAAACTGAAGTTAATTAGGTGGATATTTTTAACATGTTAAGTGACAAATAGAAAAATTCATCACAGTTTTAGGCAAAATTTGAGGGGGAATACTTGGTGCCATAATTTTTTGGACAATTTGTGACAAAATCTAAGTGACAATACATAAGTTGTAACTGAAACTATAGTTGAGATTTTTTTAATTGAATGAAGCATGCTAATGCGACATTGGCAAATATTATAACTGTTGCTCCTCCTTTAGTTACAAATTTTTTTTTTTTTTTTTTTTTGTGTTAAACAAAATTTT
The DNA here is from genome assembly GCF_031755915.1 of Ziziphus jujuba. NCBI lineage: Eukaryota > Viridiplantae > Streptophyta > Magnoliopsida > Rosales > Rhamnaceae > Ziziphus > Ziziphus jujuba. The sequence continues at coordinate 19,109,191 of NC_083383.1, read as the reverse complement.
GTAACTGTTGCCAGCTTTTTTTTTTTTTTTTTGGTAGTGTAAGTAAGAGACACTAGGACTATTATTAGAAACCTTAATGGCATGTAATCTTTGCTTATTTCTAGACTTTTTAATCAAGTATGAAATGCCTTTTGCTAATAATAGGAATAAATATGGTGAAAACGAGTAACCTTGACGGAACCCCCTCCTAGGTTTAATTAAACTACGAGCCCTTCTATTTATTTATAAGAATCGAATAGGTCACCAAAGTAATGCAATGCATTTATTCGCTAATCAATAAAACCCATCTTCTCCAAAATAGCTTTAAAAGGTTCCCACTTCACTTGATCACATGCTTTATTCAAATCAAGCTTTAGAGTTAGCATGTGATGACTCCCACTTTTCTTGCCCTCCAGAACATGCATTGATTCAAAAGCAATCATTATATTGTTAAAAATTTGATTGTTTGAAGCAAAAGTGCTTTATTCCCCAAAAATAATGTCAAATGAAACCATTTTTAGTCTATTTGCTATTGTCTTTGCAATGGCTTTATAAAAAAACAATACATCAACTTATCATAATGGAAAAATTCCTTGGATCATTAATCATATGTGGCATCTTCTGATCTATTGTAGCATAAATTCTTTTAAACCACATTGTCTATTGTACCTCATTTTTTTTTCTCTTCGTCCTAATCTTCAAAGATTTTTTACTTGTACCCTCCTTGATTTAAATAATTATAAGATTAGGTTTGACTTGTTTTGTCACATCCTTCTCATATTTGAACAAACTTTGATCAATGGCTTCCATAAAATTTTGTAATTCATCTTCATTGCACAAAATTGGATCTTTAATTTCAATTGATATGCTCATTGGTACAGGTGCTGCATTTTCCTCTTTTTTATGTTGAATTTGTGAGTTCTTGGCCTGTCGTATTTGTGGTAGAGCATACTTGTTGTTTTGAGGCTTTATGGGATCACACAATTCTTTTTTAGAACCAAAACGATCAAAGCATTCCTCGACTAGATGCTTTCAGATTTTATGCTATATCTCGAGCTATTGGCTCCTTTTAAATTTCCTCTTTATGATTCACATGTCATTTTTCTAGAAATTCATCATCCTCAAGTTGCTTTTCACTCCTCAAGACAATGGCATGAGCTTGTCCATTAGGGTTCATCTTGGCTTGATAGGTAGTGTGCCTTGAATCCTTTGGAATTAAATTGCTAGTTGCCCAATTTGAGTCTCCAATCTCTTAACTGTTGCCCCTTGATTAGCCATCTTTGCTCGGCTCATTGCATGAAAGAATTAGTGTACTAGCCATATCAAGTACAAGATCTTCTAATTTTGATAACTTATTTTCACTTTATTTTGGAGGCTATTAAGGCTGAAATTGTTGGAATTGGCTTCATTGTGTCACTCTTGTTGTCCTTGGGTGTTGTTATTGTCCTTCCATAAAACAATTAGGTGGTTCCTCCATCTCAACTTGTAAATGTTGAAGTAAAGATTGTTTTGTTGCCTTCGGTAGTCGATTTAAGTCTCTAAACTCTTAACTATTGCCTATTAGCCATTCTTTGCTCAGTTCTTTGCATGAAAGAATTAGTGATACTAGCCATATCAAGTACAAGATCCTCTAATTTAGATAACTTATTTTCACTTTGTTTTGGAGGCTATTAAGGTTGAAATTATTGGAATTGGCGTCTTTGTGTCATCTTGTTTCCTTAGATGTTACTGTTGTCCTTCTATACAAAATTTGGGTGGTTCCTCCATCTCAGATTATAAGTGCTGAAGTAGAGATTGTTTTGTTGCCTTTGATAGTTACCTACAAAATTGACATTTTTAGCATTAATAAGTTGAGAAAAACAATTATCAACTTGGCAATTTACACTACCATGGTCTCCACCACAATGTACACAACAATTATCACAGGTAGGAAGATTGGAAATATTAGAAACATTGTTGACCTGAATAATAGCAACTTGAGCACTAAATTCAACAATCATACCATGGTCTTGAATATTCAAAGCTTTTTTTTGTGCTTGATTCCTTTCAACAAACTATTGTGAACCATTCATCTCCCCAAGTATCTCAAGCGACTCATCTTCCTTTTGATTCAAAAAAACATCATCTACAACAACATCATTAATACTCCTTAACTCTACCCAAACCAGTATAAAATGTTTGGACTTAGCTTCACACCAATATTGCATGACTTGGATAATTTCTAAGTAGCTCTTTGTATCTTTCTCAAGCTTTATGTAAAGCCTTACCAATCTACCTAAAAGTACTGATGTTATTCCTAAAGTTTACTGATTTTAATGGCCGAAATTTTTCGTTAAGAACTTGTCTTCTAAATCACTTCAAGTAATTGATGAGAATCCGCTCGAGCCCGCACAACCGACAACCCATTGGGTGCTGACCCGATACGGATGAAGACAGGATCGATCACTAGAGCTCAAGCCAAGAGGTTTAAGGACAAACTGGGAGCATTTATACTGGAAGTAGTAAATTATTAAATAGCTTGTCCATACTCAAAGATATAAAGCTTGTTCTAAGCATCCGAGTGGTGGAAGCTGATAAAGACTCGGGTAGTTATTTTCTTGCAAATTTGGACTCCGGGCAGTAAGGAATGGTTCCAACACTTCATGAACTCAATGAATATCATTAAGAGGACATGGAATCCAGTCAAATTAGAATTAAAATCATCTAAAAAGGACTTGTACGGACAACATCTCAATTTGGCCGAAAATGTGCTGTTTAGCAGTTGGCTTTGACTTTTCTTCTTGTTTCACTTATTCCAATCAAAGGCAATATGTGGGAATCATTATTAATCATATTTGGCATCCTAAATGGTATATGGAAGTTGTTTTAGAGCCTAAACAAGCTGAAGATTGGTTAAAAATACCTTAGTAGTCAAACTAGTCAACTAGTTTCCAAATTTGATTCTAACTTTTTGTTTTAGGAAATTAGTCTTTTATTTGATTTTTATTTAATTATTTGCTGGATAAATCAACTTAGTAAAGTTATTATTTTATTATTTTCATTGTAAATTAATTAATCTAAATTAGATTAGGAAAGAAGGTGAATTTCGGCCAAGCTAGGTTTCCTTTTCTTTTGGTGGCCGGTTTTACCTAGTTAATTAGGGTTTTATTTTGTAAATTTTTAGCCCATTTAAGGTGTTGTTTTATCAATAATATTGAGTACATTATTCATACAGAAAATTATTGTGAGATTGAATTTCTCTTTGTTCTCTTTGAACACCTAAAACACCATTAGAGAGTGAGTGTTTTAGTTTTGACTTATCATAGGATTTTCATCACCTATTGTGGCGTCTTCATTATACCAAGATTTCTAATCATAGGTTGCTTAAGGATTAAGGTGACCATTAGAACTTGAACATAATTATATCCGGGCTAATATAATATGGGTTTAGGCGTAGGTCGTCCTAGGTTCGTATCAGAGCCGAAATTTGTTCAAGTTTGATCTACCTTTATTTGCTTTATTTGTTTTGTGTTCATATACAATGTTATCATTGGTTAAGGTTGCTTCTACCATCATACACATTCTGCATATAAAATAAAAAATAAAAAACTCATTCCTAATTAAATTAGTTTTTCCTAATTTTACCGTATTTTTTGTTTCCTAGTTTATTGGTTGTTTTCATCTTTGTTCTTAGTAATCTAGTTTATTGTTGATTTTATTTTCTGTTTCGATCTTAAGTATTTGCATTCATATATTCAAAAAAAAAAAAAATGTTTGCGGCAACATATATATAGATTTACAAAAAAAAAAAAAAATTTGCAAATTTGTATTTTGTTGTTAGAGGTCACGGGTTTGGTGGATTTTTGGAGTGGAATTGCTCTTTTTGGTGGTGATCTTTGCTACTGGAGTTGTTTTACACTCTACGAGTGAAAAACCAAAAAAAAAAAAAAAAAAAAAAAGAAAAAAAAGAAAAGCCAAACAAAGAAAAAAAAAAAACTGCAGTCTCTTAAATTTGGAGTTTGATTTGTTTGCTGGAAATTGTTGAAACTGCTGAATTATTGACTATTTATTCAATATTTAGAGTTTTTGGACATTTATTTTTGCTGCTGGGTGTTTGAATTTTGGGTGCTAAAAATATTGGATTAAAATTAGTTAAAGGATTTGATACAAAACTTGAATTACAAAGGACAACAACCAACAATTATTCCTTATTTTTGTCCAAATTGATTCTTGTTCGTGTTTTAATTTTTTTTTCTAAAATTTTATTCATGGATTATTAATTTCTTACCATCTAGTCCAGTTCTTATTGATTCCAAAAATTTTCTTGTAATTTGCCTTATTTTTGCCTAGAAAAGGCGAAGTTTAGGTATTCTAAATCCATTCGGTATTACTTGCTTTTTGCTACTATTTTGTTGATAAGTTTAATTAAAATATTCTTGTGATCTAATTTTTGTTTTGTGGGTTTTTTAATTAGACCTTTGAGATAATTCTTTGAGTGGAAAAAGGCAAGAGTGTGTGAGCTTAAAATAGGGTAAAAGTCGAAACTAATGTGGAAACATGAGTGTCGAGACCTTGATTGAATGAAACACGTGAGGGAGTGACTTTTGGTGAGAATTTATTTTATTTTTGTGATATTCATACTAACATGGCAGATTCAAGGGTCAGAATAGGAGATCCACCTTTGAGAATTAATGAAGAGGAGTCCGTAGGATTTAAAGGCGATTCCTGAGCTACAAGAAGTGGCGAGTAAACGGACATGAGGGTTATCTTGGAGCAATTACAGCGGATGAATACTCAATTTGACCATGTAAATAAAAGTATAGATAGATTAGAAACATCTCAAGGAATGCCAAATACAAGGTTTGATGCTCATGGAGGCCAAGGTCAAGGTAGGGGAGGCCGAGGGCGACCTAGAGAGGAATTTTGGGAAGGTAACTTTGAAGATGACTTGGAGGAGGAGTTTGATGAAAATTTTTCACTCCAAGGAAGGCAAAACCATGGGAAAGCATTAAGAAATGAAGATGATGATCTTGGGAATATCACGGTAAACATTTCACCTTTCATGGGAAAAAGTGACCCGGAGGCTTATTTGGAATGAGAGGAGCGAATGAAGATAATTTTTTATTGTCACAACTATTCGGAGGCCAAGAAAGTTAAATTGGTAGCAATGGAATTTAGCCATTATGCACTCTAATGGTGGACTAATGAGCAAAACACCTGAAGGAGAGTAGGTGATGAATTGAACACTACATGGTGACAAATGAAAGGAGCCATGAGGAAGCGATTTGCACCATCACACTATCATAGGTTGCTGCATCAAAGGCTTCAATCTTTATCTCAAGGAAATAGATCTGTGGAAGATTACTACAAGGAGATGGAGATGCTTATGATGAGGTTAAGCATGAATGAAGATAGGGAAGCAACCATGGCAAGGTTTTTAGGTGGTTTGAATTGTGAGATAGCCAATCAACTAGAATTGCAACAATATGTGGAATTGGAGGAGATGTTGCATTTGGCTATTAAACTTGAACATCAATTCAAGAGGAGGGGTATAAGCTCACGGTTTGGAGGAGTTTCAAATGGTGGGAGGTAAAATCCAAGTGCTTGGAGATGCAATCCCACCTTTGAAGCAAGACAAAAATCGAAGCTAGGTGAAGAGAGCTCCAATCGGCCAAGGAAAGATGTGAAAGCTGAATCTGTCCAAGTACCAAAGAATGAAGTAAAATTTGATCCTAAACCTTCAAGATCTAGAGAAATTGTTTCTTTTAAGTTCCAGGGATGAGGACACATTGCTAGCCAATGCCTGAATAGAAGAATCACGATGTTAAAGGGCAATGGTGAGCTAGAATCAAAAAGTGAAGAACGTGAGTGTGAAACCAAACAAGGCCAAGATACTACATGCATCCAATGCCGAATTAAACTTGGTTTCTAGGAGAGTACTTGCTGTATACAAGGATGAGGATCAAGTTCAATGGGAAAACATCTTCTACACCCGTTGTGAAATCCAAGGTAAGATTTGTAGTATGATAATTGATAGTGGAAGTTGTACAAATATAATTAGTAACATTGGGGTTGATAAATTAGACTTAACAACTATTAAACATCCCGAACCATATAGATTACAATGGCTTAATGATAGTGGTGAGATGAAAGTGAATAAACAATCCAAGGTAAAATTTAGCATAGATAAATATGTGAATGTTGTTTTGTGTGATGTTGTGCCTATGCATGTTGGACATATTTTATTATGTAGACCATGGCAATTTGACAAAGATGTTACTCATTATGGTTGAGAGAATTGTAATGTTTTTAAATTTAAAGGGAAAAAGGTTAAACTAGAGCCATTAACTCCAAAAGAAATATTTAGAGATCAACTTCAAATGCAACAAAGGAAGGAGGCCGAAAAAATTAAAGAAAAGGCTAGTATGGTACCCGCGGCTTCAACAACTATTCAAGGGAACAAGGCCATGCAAGAACAACTAGGTAAGTGTCCTAAACTCAATGGTGAGGGGAAAAACAATGATAAAGCTGAGAGTGAGAAGAAACTTGAAAAAGCCGAGAGTGAGAGAAAAAAAATGGAACCCTTGAGTGTAAAAGAAAAAGAGAGGAAAGAAAAGAAAAAGAAAATTTTTTATCTTAGCTTAGGTGAGCTTAAAAAGGAATTTGTGAGTAATAAACCTATGCTGATTATGAGTTATAAAGATGCTTATTCAAAGATGTTTTTGTTGTATAGAACTTTTTCTGCATTGTTAAGAGCTTTACTTAGTGAAAATTTGAAAATTTGGAAGAGATTTGTTGTTAACTTTAAAAAGTGTAATTTTTGCCATAATGAATATGTATTTCTAGATTTTGTTGTGATAGTGTTTGACCCATGATTTGGTTTGGTTGCACTATGAAAGGAGAGGTTTCCAAAACAAAGAAAATCATAGCTTATGTCGCGTATGGATGGACCTTTTCAAGTTTTGGAGTGGATTAACGAGAATGCCTACAAACTTTATTTAACAGGTAAGTAAAATGTTCGAGCCACAGTTAATGTTACTGATTTATCTTCTTTTGCTGCAGGTGATGTACAATTTTTGGGCCACATTTAATGTTACTGATTTATCTCCTTTTGCGGCAGGTGATGATCTTGATTTGAGGACAAATCATTTTAAAGAAGAGGGGAATAATGAGAATCTGCCTGAGCCCGCAAAATCGATAACCCGCTAGGGTGCTGACCCCATACGAATGAAGACCGGGCTGATCACTAGGCTCAAGCCAAGAATTTTAAGGACAACTTGGGAGCATTTGTGCAGGGAGTAGTTAATTCTCAAAAGAGCTTGTCCATACTTAAAGATACAAAGCCTGTTCTAAGCATCCGAGTGGTGGAAGCCGATATGGACCCGGGTAGTTATTTTGTGCAAATTTAGACTCCAGGCAGCAAGGAATGGCTCCAACACTTCATGAACTCAATGAATATCATTAATAGGACATGGAACATCTAAAAAGAACTTGTACGGACAACATCCCAATTTGGTCGAAAATGTGCTGTTTTTAGCCGCTGACTTTGACTTTTCTTCTTGTTTGACTTATTCCAATCAAACAGTAACATGTGGGGATCATTATTAATCATATTTGGAATCCTACATGGCATATGGAAGCTGATTTGGAGCTCAAACAAGCTGGAGATTGGTAAAACATACCTTAGTAGTCAAACTAATCAACTAGTTTTCTAATTTGATTTTAACTTTTTGTTTTAGGAAATTAGTCTTTTATTTGGTCTCTATTTAATTATTTGCTGACCAAATCAACTTAGGAAATTTATTATTTTATTATTTTCATTGTAAATTAATTAATTCCTAATTTAAAATAAAAAAATTAATTAATTCAAATTAGATTAGGAAAAGAGGTGAATTTCGGCCAAGTTAGGTTTCCTTTTCTTTTGGTGGCCGATTTTTACCTAGTTAATTAAGGTTTTATTTTGTAACTTTTTAGCCTATTTAAGGTCTTGTTTTATCAATAATATTCAGTACATTATTCACATAGAAAATTAATTGTGAGAGCGAATTTCTCTTTGTTCTCTTTGAACACTTAAAACATTATTAGAGAGTGAGTGCTTTAGTTTTGACTTATCAATAGGATTTTCATCACCTATTGTGGCGTCTTCATTATACCAAGGTTTCTAATCACAGATTGCTTAGAAGTTAAGGTAACCATTAGAACTTGAAGATAATTAGATCCAGATTAATATAATATGGGTTTACGTGCAGGTCATCCTAGGTTCGTATCAGTAACCATAGTTTGAGATGGTAATGAATTTAGCCAAGATTTAGCTTTGTCTTTCAATGAGTATGAGAACAATCTTAACTTCACGACTTCTTTAACTTCACTATCATTAACTTCACTAAATAAAATCACACGTGAAGAAAATTAATAAGGTGCTCATGTGGATCTTCATAAGGATAACCTCCAAATTGAATATTTGTAAGCATTTGCATGGTCACTGATTTAATTATAAAGTTGGCAGTATCAATTGGTAGTCTCTTGATGCAAAACATATAGATACTCCCCTTAGGTGAGGCATGTTCCTTGATAAACTTATGGTAGTTTTGTTTGAGTTCTTTGAGTGGCCATGATGTTTTTAGGTGAATAAAAAGAATCAAAATATGAAAGTAGAGAAATAAAAGCAAATTATAATAATTAGAAAATTAAAGATTTTGAAGACTACAAGTAATAGTAAAAGGAAAACAAAAAAACTAAAATTTAAATATTAAATCACCTAAACTAAGTGAGACCGATTTATTTATTTATTTATTATTATTATTATTTTATTGAATATGGTGCGGCAATGAATGTAAACAACACAAAATAAAAATCAAAGTAAATAAAATGTGAAGTTTAAAGTTATTCTGCGGCTAGTATTCTAAATAAAACCAAAAACATACTTGAAAGAAGATTATTTAAGCTAAAACCATAACCTACAATATAAGCTAGATACAAAATAGCTTAAAGACCAAAAAAAAAAAAAAAAAAAAACTTATCTATCCTAATATGCGGCTAAGATACTAAACAATGAAATAAAAAAGATTAACCAATGGTAATGTAATATCTATTCCCTATGATGTGGCTATAACAACAAATCAGTCAAAATTAAAAACAAAAATAATAAAAAAAGTCAAATCTAAATCTATATGTACCGGATAAAATATAAACAAGAATAATGCCAAAAGTTGTGATTAAACCAATTCTTGAACTAATTGTATGTCTATGATATGGCTAGACTCACCAAAATGCTAAAGAAGAATTTTTAAGACACCAACTGCAATAAAAGAAACTATATGAAGTGGTGAAGATGATATTTAGTGCGTAAAATGTGAAAACTAAAAAATAAGCTAATTATTTAGAGAATATGCAGCTAAGGTGCAAACAAACTAGACTATTGCAAATACTAAAATTTGAAAAAAATAAAATCTAAATAACAATGATAAGGTGCGGCTTGGTTAGGACTAATGCAAGATTGATTTTCTAAAGCACAAACAATGACAAGAACTAGTATGAAGCGTGGCAATTATGTAATAGTTGTCAAAATTAAATGCAAACTAAAAAATTGACATTAGAACAAACTAATTGGAAAACTATATTTCCTAAGACCTAGACTAAATGTAAAAATTGAAAATAAAAGCAATTGGTACACTCTAGGTGTGGCAAAAGTCAAAAAAACAAGGAAAAATTTTGTATGTTACGCATACTTGCTAAACCGAAACAGAATCTAGAGAGCAAGAGAATAAACGAAAATTAAAAAATAAAGATTAGAATGAAAATTAGCACAAATATAAACATATAAGAAAACAAGGTGATCAATCTAAGTTTAAATGAAAACCCTAGCACGCAAATTAATCAATTGCAATGAAAAGATTAAGAAAGAGTCACTTCATCAACACTAAAGAAAATCAAAATAAATGAAAAACCATTTTTACGAAATGGCACCAAAAACTTATTTTGATGTTTTTTCAACTTGAAGTATAAAAATCAAGTAGTAAAATAGTTAATCTGAATAGCCATGTATCATACCCAAGGGAATGAGGGATTGATTTAATTTTATTGTTATGTTGATTAAATTAGAAAGCAATGGTTATTTTAGGCAATTATTAAAACAAATATTACGAAAACAATTTAAAATAATGCAATTAGAAAGCAAGTAGCAAATAGGTTACAAGAGTGAAGTTGTAATCAAATAATGATGAACACCACAACATAGAATCCACCATTACCTAATCAAATTTAATTACTAACAAGCACATTATATCAACCTAGTATTAGTTTACTGTACTTAATCATAAATTTATCAACTTCATCTCTCAGTCCCTCATGATTTGCCAAACATATTTTGTCCTTTAGATTCCTTATTAAAGTTGTGTACAAAGACTGGTTGAGCAAACAAATTATAAATTACATAGTCTTCACCTCTCAGTTCTGTTAGAGAATCATGATATTGTTAGCCATAATGGTGAGCAAACTCGAGACCTAATTACTTAAGTTGAGAGGTTTGCAATTCAAGCTTGTCTTTGTGTTTTGACTCATAGTTTGTTCTAGCCATTTTTTGTGTACAATTTAGGCTAGTTAAGTTGGGTGCTTAACAACACGAAAATGATGCAATTAAAATATATTACCTAAATTAGGGCTTAAGAAAAATCAAGTACCTTGACGACATAGAAGCACCTCAGTGACATGGATGATTACATGAACAGCTGCTTGGTGACATGGAGGCTTATCGATCGGCCAACCACTCATCCAATACATGTCAAGACACATGGCATCATGTATGAGGACTACTTAAACTTTAAGGACTCAATAAGGTAACAACGCCTGTCAAAATTTTAGAAAGCAAGTGATGAAGTTGCAATCACACTTGTACTTGTTTCACCTTGAAGCACTTAGATACTATTGGTGCTTAGGTTCGTTATGGAGTGCTTTCACACCACTTTTACAAGTTATATATATGTGTAACATTATAATGTGATACGAACTTAGGACGACATGCTCTTAAACCCGTATTAATTAGCCCAGATCTCAATTAAGTTAAAGTTTTTATGGTCACCTTAACCCCCAACTAACCTGTGATTAGAAACCTTGGTATAATAAAGATGCCACAATAGGTTATGGATGCCCTATTGATAAGTCAAAACTAAAACACACACTCTTTAATGGTGTTTTAGGTGTTCAAAGAGAATAAAGAGAATTCTATCTCACAAAATAAATTCATAATATTATTAAAGGTGTGTCCTTCCTCAAAATTAAGCCCTTAAATAGGTTAGAGTCATAAAACAATAAATCCTAAAAAACTAGGACAAAATCATCCACATAGAATAGGAAACCTAAGTTGGCCGAAATTTCTCTCTCATTTCCTAATCTAATTTTGATTAATTAATTCCTTTATTTTGAATTAGGAATTAATTAATTTACAATGAAAATAATAAAATAATAAATTTTCTAAGTTGATTTTTCTAGCAAATAAATAAATAAAAACTAAATAGAAGACTACTTTCCTAAAACAAAAAGTCAAAAACAAACTAGGAAACTAAATAACTATGTTTGTGACTAAGCTATCTTTGACCAATCTTTGACCAATTTAAGCTCCAAATCAGCTCCCATATGGTTTGTAGGATTCCAAATAGGATTATCATTGAGTCCCAAACGTTGCCCTTGCTTGGAACAAAGAGAAAATGCCAACTTAGCAAAATACAGTAAGCCAGCAACAAAATATAGTAAAAAGGGCCAAATTCCCTTCCGTGCGCACACCTCCTGTTTGGATGCTTTACTTCTTTCTTGTCTTGATTCTATGACCTCTTAGAGATATTCATTGAATCCATGAAGTGTTGGAACCATTTCTTGTTTCCTGAAGTCCATATTTGTACTAAAACAGCTATCCGGGTCCGTAACAGCTTTGACCACTTGAATGCTTATAACAAGCCTTGTATCTTCGGGTATGGACAAGCCTTTTTGAGAATGGATTACTGCCTATATAAAGGCAGCCAGGTATATAGGAAGCCAGGTATATAGGTAGCCAGGTTTTCCTTAAACCTCTTAGCTTGAGCCCTAGTAATCGGCTTGAGCCCTAGTGATTGACCTGGTCTTTATCCGTATCGGGTCAACACCCCAACGGGTAGTCGGTTGTGCGGCATGGGCAGATTCTCATAATTCCCCTCCTTTTGAAAAAGATTTACCCTCAAATCAAAGTCATCTCCTATAGTAAAAGGAGATAAGTCAGGAAACATTAAATGTGGCACTAACATTATACTCACCCGACAAATCAAGTTTGTAAGTATTGTCATTTATCCACTATAAAACGTGAAAAGGTCCATCTCCACACAGCATAAGCTTGGTCTTCCTTTGTTCGGGAAACCTCTTCTTCCTTAAGTGCAACCAAACCCAATCTCCAGGTTTGAAGACAACTTGTTTTCGGCCTTGATTAGCACTCCTTGCATATTTCTCAGTCCTCCTCCCAATATTTGTCTTTATTTTCTCATGAATTTGCTTTACAAAATTAGCTTTTTGTTTTCCATCTAGATTAGCACGTTCATTTAAAGGTAAAGGTGTTAAATCTAATAGAGTTAAAGGATTAAAACCATAAACAATCTCACAGTTAAAGGATTACAACGATAAACAATCTCAAATGGTGTATATTTAGTGGCTGAATGCAAGGATCTAATATAAGCAAATTTAACATGTGGCAAACATTCTTCCTATGTTCTTAAGTTTGTACTAATTAAAGCCCGTGACAATGTAAACAAAGTCCTATTTACTACTTCAGTTTGTCCATCAATTTGTGGATGACAAGTAGTTGAAAACAAAAGTTTAGTTCCTAACTTAGGCCATAAAGTTTTTTCAAAAATAACTTAAAAACTTGGCATCCCTATCCGAAACAATTGTTCTAGGTATACCATGCAACCTAACAATTTCCTTAAAGAATAAGTTAGCAACATTAGATGCATTATCAGTTTTATTATATACAATAAAATGTGCCATCTTGGAAAATCTATCCACAACAACAAATAGTTAACCCTTACCTATCCTTGACCTAGGTAAACCAAGAATAAAATCCATAGACAAATCTGACCAAGGAAAAGAAGGAATAGGCAATGGGAGGTACAAACCATGCGGCTTCAACTTGGATTTGGCTTTTTGACACTTTAAGCATATTTCACATATTTTCTCCACATCTCTCCCCATGTTAGGCCAATAAAAGTGTTCTTGAAGCAAGGATAAAGTTTTTAAAACACCAAAATGACCCATTAAACCACCAACATGATCTTCTTTCACTAATAATTCCTTAATGCTACAATTAGGCACACAAAGTTTGTTTTCCCTAAACAAATACCCTTTAAAGATGTAAAATTTATTCAAACCATGTTTTTAACAGGTCCTAAATATTTGTCTAAAGTCACTATTATGCTCATAAAGTTTTTTTAATTGTTCAAATCCAAGCAATCTAGCATCTAAGGTAGAAAAGAGTACATACCTTTAGGATAATGCATCAGCGACCACATTTTCCTTACATTTTTGTAGTGGATGACATAAGGAAATGTTTCAATGAACTCAATCCACTTAGCATGCCTTTGGTTAAGCTTCCCTTGGCCTTTAATGTGCTTCAAAGATTTATGATCCGTATGAATCACAAACTCCTTTGACATTAAATAGTGCTACCAAATTTCCAAAGCTCTCACCAAAGCATACATCTCTTTGTCATAAGTCGAGTAGTTTAGTGCAGCTCCATTTAATTTCTCACTAAAATAGGCTATGGGTTTTTCTTCTTGCATTAAAACAGCTCCAATACCTACACTCGAAGCATCACATTCAATTTCAAAAATGTTGTCAAAGTTAGGTAAAACTAGTAAAGGTGCATTAGACAAATTTTCTTTCAACAAATTAAAAGATTTATCTTGTGCTTCCCCCCATTTAAAGCCAACATTCTTCTTCACAACTTCCGTCAAAGGTGCTGTGGTGGTGCTAAAATCTTTGACAAATCATTGGTAGAAACTAGCCAAACCATGAAAGCTCCTCACTTGGGTAATGGAGGTAGGTTTCAGCCACTCTTGTATTACTTGCACCTTGGATTGATAATCTTTTATACCTGCAGTACTTACTACAAATCCTAGGAAAACCAACTCATTTTTACAAAAATCACACTTTATCATGTTAGCAAACAACTTTCTTTCCTAATAATATTTAAAACTTACCTAAGATGTTCTACATACTCATCTAGATGCCTACTATATACAAGAATATCATCAAAATAAATAACTACAAATTTTGTAAACATACATGCACCATGCAATTTGTCTAACATGTCATCTAACCTAGGAATGAGATGTCTATATTTAATGGTAATATTATTAATAGCCCCACAATCTACACACATATGCCATGGACCATCTTTCTTAGGTACTAGTAAAACAAGGACAGCACATGGACTCATATTCTCACAAATGTAACCTTTGTCAAGCAACTCACTTACCTACCTTTGTAGCTCCTTTGTCCCCTCGGAATTACTTCTATATGCAGACCTATTTGGAATCACAACTTCTGCACAAAATCAATTTGATTAATCCCTCAGATAGGTGGTAAACCATTAGAAATTTCCTCCAGAACGACATCATCAAATTCCTGCAAAAGAGAAGAAATAGAACTTGACAATTCTAGTTCTTTGGGATTAGCTTGATCATTCAAACACATATCCTTAAAAATCATAACCAGAAATGGTTTCTTAGTCAAAATTGCTTTATTAACATCACCAAAGCTAAGATAAAATGTTTTATTTATCCTCTCTTTCCTTTCTTTTCCTTTATCTCTCTCAGTCACCAAACCTTTTCCCTCACTTTTGGGTTTCTAACCATATCTCTTGGCCTTCTCAGTTTTTTTCTCACTCTCGAATTGGCCTTGATTTTTCCACTCAATTTGGGTTCTAGAAACCTTACCTGGTTGGTCTTGCATGGCATAGACTCCATGGATTGGTGTTGTTTCTGTGGGTGCCATGCTAGCTCTTTCCTTGAGCTTTTCGGCCTCCTTCTTTGTTGCATTTATAGTTGATCTCTAAATACCTCCTTTAGAGTTAATGACTCCAGCTTAACCTTTTTCCCTTTAAATTTAAGTACAATGGAATTCTCTCTCCCATAATGTATGGCATCCTTATCAAATTGTCATGGTCTACCTAACAAAATATGACCCGTATGCATAGGAATAACATCACACAATACAACATCCACATATTTATTAATGCTGAATTTTACTTTGGCTTGTTTATTTACTTTTATCTTACCACTGTCATTAAGCCATTATAATCTATATGGTTATGGATGTTTAATGGTTGCTAACCCCAATCTATCAACTACCAAATTACTAATTACATTTGCATAACATCCACTATCAATTATAATACTACAAATGTTACCTTGAATTTCACATTAGGTGTGGAAGATATTCTCTCTTTGAATTTGTTCCTCATCTTTTTCACATTAGAACTCTCCTTGCTACCAAACTCAATTCAGCCCTAGATGCTTTGAGTATTTCTAGATTCATCATGCCTTTCATCTCTAACTTCATCTTCAACAAATTCGATTTCCGCATCACTTTCTTCACTTTTGGACTCTAACTTACCATTCCCTTTCAGCACCATAATTTTCTTATTCGACCATTGATTGGCGATGTTCTTCATCCCTGGCACTTAAAACATGGCAGCAAATGAAAGGAGCCATGAGGAAGCATTTTGTACCATCACATTATCTGCTCAATCTTTATCTCGAGGAAATAGGTCTGTGGAGGATTTTACAACGAGATGGAGAGGCTTATGATGTGGTTAAGCATGAATGAAGATAGAGAAGTAACCATGGCAAGGTTTCTTGGTGGTTTGAATCGGGAAATAGTCAATCAACTAGAATTGCAACAATACGTGGAATTAGAGGAGATGTAGCATGTGGCTATTAAATTAGAGCATCAATTAAAGAGGAGTGGTGTAAGCTCATGGTTTGGTGGTGTTTCCAACAGAAAAGATCAAATCCAAGTGCTTAGAGAAGAAATCCCACCTTTGAAGGAAGATAAAAATCAAAGCTAGGTGAAGAGAGCTCCAATCGGCCAAGGAAGAATGTAAAAGCCGAATCTATCCAAGCACCAAAGACTGAGGGAAAATCTGATCCTAAACCTTCAAGATCTAGAGACATTGTTTGTTTTAAATGCCAAGGATGAGGATACATCGCTAGCCAATTCCCGAGTAGAAGAATCATGGTGTTAAAGGGTAATGGTGAGCTAGAATCGGAAAGTCAGGAAAGTGGAGTGAAACCGAGTGAGGAGAGGAAGACTTTGAGGATGAAGCCGAAACCTTGAATCAATCCAATGCCAAATTAAAATTTGTTTCTAACAAAGTTCTGGCTATATACAAGGATGAGGATCAAGTTCAAAGGGAAAACATCTTTCACACCCAATGTGAAATCCAAGGTAAGATTTGTAGCATGATAATTGATAGTGGAAGTTGTGCAAATGTAATTAGTAGCATGGTAGTTGATAAATTTGGCTTAAAAACTATTAAACATTCAGAACCATATAGATTAAAATGGCTTGATGATAGTGGAGAGATGAAAGTAAATAAACAAGTCAAAGTAAAATTCAGCATAGATAAATATGCGGATGTTGTGTGTGTGATGTTGTGCCTATGCATGCTAGTCATATATTGTTGGGGAGGCCATGGAAATTGGATAAAGATGCTATACATTATGGGAGAGAGAACTCCATTGTTTTTAAATTTAAAGGAAAGAAAGTTAAGCTGGAGCCATTGACCCCGAAGAAGGTTTTTAGAGACCAATTACAAATGCAACAAAGGAAGGAAGCCGAAAGGCTCAAAGAGAAGGCTAGAATGGCACCAACAGTTTCACCATCCATTCAAGAGGGAAAATGTGAGCTTATTGTCTAGGGTATGTCCTCTAAAACCCAAGTTAAGTGGAAAAATTTTAATAAACCCGAGAGTGAGAAATTTGGTGCAAAAGCCAAGAGTGATGTAAAACCCATTGAATCTGTGAGTGGGAAAGAAAAAGAAAGAAAAGAAAAGAAAAATAAAACTTTTTAGCTTAGCTTTGGTGATGTTAATAAATAAATTTTGAATAAAAAGCCATTACTCGTTATGACTTATAAAGATACTTATTTAAAAATGCTTTTGTTGTATAGAACTTTGTCTGCCTTGTTGAGATCTTTACTTTGTGGAAATTTGAAAATTTGGAAGAGATTATTTGCTAACTTGAAAAAGTGTAATTTTTGCCATAACCAGGATGTATTTTTAGATTTTTTTGTGATAGTTTTCGACCTATGCGATTTGGTTTGGTTGCACTTACAAAAGGAGAGGTTTAAAAAACAAAGAAAGTTAAAGCTTATGCAGTGTGCGGATGGACCTTTTCAAGTTTTGGAATGGATTAACGAGAATGCTTACAAACTTGATTTAACAGGTGAGTATAATGTTAGTGCTACATTTAATATTGTCTATCTATCTCCTTTTGCTGTAGGTGATGATTTTGATTTGAGGGCAAATCCTTTTTAAGAGGAGGGGAATGATGTGAATCCTTCCGAACCCGCACAACCAACAACCCGCTGGGGTGCCTACCCAATACGGATGAAGACTGGGCCGATCACTAGAGCTCAAGCCAAGAGGTTTAGGGAAAACCTAGGAGAATTTATATAGGGAGTAATTAATCCTCAAAAGATCTTGTCCATACCCGAAGATACAAAGTCTATTTTAAGCATCCGAGTAGTGGAAGCCGATATTGACCGGGTAGCTGTTTTCATATAAATTGGGACTCCGGGCAGCAAGGAATGGTTCCAACAATTCATGAACTCAATGAATATCATTAAGAGGACATGGAATCCAGCTATGATAGAATCAAAAGCATCTAAAAAGGACTTGTATAGATAGCATCTCAATTTGGCTGAAAATGTGCTGTTTAGCCGCTGGCTTTGACCTTTCTTCTTGTTTGACTTATTCCAATCAAGGGGCAACATGTGAGAATCATTATTAATCATATTTGGCATCCTACATGCCATATGTAAGCTGATTTGGAGCCCAAACAAGCTGAAGATTGGTCAAAGATACCTTAGTAGTCAAACTAGTCAACTAGTTTTCTAATTTGCTTTTGAATTTTTATTTTAGAAAATTAGTCTTTTATTTGGTTTCTATTTATTTAATTGCTGGAAAAATGAACTTAGGAAAGTTATTATTTTATTATTTTCATTGTAAATTAATTAATTCCTAATTCAAAATAAAGGAATTAATTAATCCAAATTAGATTTGGAAAGGAGGTGAATTTCGGCCAAGCTAGGTTTCCTAATCTTTGGTGGCCAGTTTGACCTAGTTAATTAGGGTTTCGTTTGTAACATTTTAGCCTATTTAAAGGCTTGTTTTATCAATAATATTCAATATATTATCATACAGAAAATTATTTGTGAGATTGAATTCTCTTTATTTTCTTTGAACACCTAAAACACCATTAGTGAATGAGTGTTTTAGATTGACTTATCAACAAGATAACCATCATCTATTGTGGAATTTTCAATATACCAAGGTTTCTAATCACAGGTTTGTTAGGGGTTAATGTGACTATTAGAATTTGAGCATAATTAGATTCGGGCTAATAAAATACGGGTTTAGGCACAGGTCATCCTAGGTTCATATCACAACACTTCTTGGATTCAATGTATATCACCAACAGGCCATGGAATCATGTCAAGGAAGAATCAAAAGCATCTAAAACCAGTTTGTACAGACAACATCTTAATTTGGCCGAAAATGTGCTGTTTAGCTGCTTACTTTAACTTTTCTTCTTGTTCAAGTAAGTTTGACTTATTCCAATCAAGGGGAAACATGTGGGAATCATTATTAATCATATTTGGTATCCTAAATGGTATATGGAAGCTGATTTGGAGCTCAAACAAGCTAGAAATAGGTCAAAGATACCTTAGTTGCCAAACTAGTCAACTAGTTTCCTAATTTGATTTTGACTTTTTGTTTCAGGAAATTAGTTTTATATTTGGTTTCTATTTATTTATTTGCTGAAAAAATCAACTTAGGAAAATTTTTATTTTATTACTTTCATTTTAAATTAATTAATTCCTAATTGAAAATAAATGAATTAATTAATCCAAATTAGTTTAGGAAAGTATGTGAATTTCGGCCAACATGTTTCCTTTTCTCTTTGATGGCCGGTTTTAACCTAATTTTCTAGGGTTTATTTCTTTGTGAATTTAGCCTATTTAAAGGCTTATTTTTGAGGGAGAAATTAACCTTCAATATTATTCAGAAAATTAGTTGTGAGATGGAATTCTCTTTGTTCTCTTGAACACCTAAAACACTATTAGATAGTGTGTGTTTTAGTTTTGACTTATCAATAGGACAACCATTATCTATTGTGGTGTCTTTACTATACCAAGGTTTCTAATCATAGGTTGGTTAGGGGTTAAGGTTTTCCCATAAGAACTTGAACTTAATTAAGATCCGGACTAATATAATACGGGTTTAGGTGCGAGTCGATCTAGATTCGTATCATTTGGTATTAGAGCCAAATTTTGTTCAGGTTTGATCTATCTTCTTTGTTTTATTTTGTTTTATGTTAATCTGTAATTTTAGCATTAGGTTAAGGTTGCTTTTATCATCATGCATGTTCTGCATATTTAAAGAAAAAAAAATTCGTTCATAGATGAAATTAGGTTTTTTGTTTTCCAGTTTGTTGGTTGTTTTTCATCTTTGTTCTAAGTAATTTAGTTTAATGTTGATTTTTCTTTGCTGTTTTGATCTTAAATATTTGCATTCATATGTTCGAAAAAGAAAAAAAGGAGGAATTGTGGCAACATATATAAATTTACAAAAAAAAAAAAATTACAAAATTTGTATTTTGTTGTTGGTGGTCATGGGTTTGGTGGCTTCTTGATGTTGGATTTGCAATTTTTACTTTTAATTAATGTGACTGCAATTGAGTTTATAATATGTGAGTAAAAAAAAAAAAAAGAAAAAGAAAGAAAAACCGAATAAAAAAAATAGAAGGCCAATTTTGGTTTAAGTTTGGAGTTGAATTTGTTTGCTGGAAATTTGTTAGAGCTGCTGAGTTGTTGCTTATTTATTCAATAATTGGAGTTGCTGGAAATTTAATTTTTCTGCTGGATATTTGAACTTTGGGTGTTTAAATTATTTGGATTAAAATTAGTAAAGGATTCGATACGAAAACTTGAATTACAACGAACAACAACCAACAACTATCCTTATTTTTGTTCAATTTGATACTTGTTCGTGTTTGAATTTCTTTTCTCTAACTTTTGTTCTTGAATTCTTAATTTTTTACCATCTGGTCCAGTTCTTATTGATTTCAAAAATTCCTTTGTTAAATGGCCTTATTTTTTGCTTAGAAAAGCCGAGAATTAGTTGTTTAAATTCACTCGTTATTTGATTATTTTTGCTTGCTGTTTTGTTGATAAGTTGAAATTAAGGTACACTTGTGATCTAGTTTCTGTTTAAGTGTGTTTTGATTTGAACTTTGAGTTAATTCTTTGAGTGAAAATAGGCAAGAGAGTGTGAGCTCAAAAGAGGGTTAAAAGCCGAAACTAATGTGCAAACACGGGTGTTGAGACCATGTTTTAGTAAAACACGTAAGGGAGTGATTTTGGTGAAACTTTTGGTGAAGTTTTATTTTATTTTTGTATTATTTATACTAACATGGAAGATCCAAGGGTGAGAAGAGGAGATACACCATTAAAAATTAATGAAGAAGAATTCATAGGATTCAAGAGTGATTCTCGAGCTTTGGGGAGTGGAGGTGAGCGTACGGACATGATGGCGGTGAGATGAGCTTTGGGGAGTGGAGGTGAGAGTGATTCCCAAGCTCGTTTTGATCACCTAGATCAAAGGATGGAGAGGTTAGGGACGTCACAAGGTGGATTGAATTTGGGACAAGAATTTAATGGAGGCTAAGTTCGAGGTCGAGAAGGCCGTGGCCGACCTAGAGAGGAATTCGAGGAAGGCAACTTTGGAGATGACTTTGATGACGGGTTTGATGAAATTTATGCTTACCAAGGAAGTCAAAACCGTGGGAGACCAGCAAGGAATGAGGATGATGATCTTGGGAATATTAAGGTCAACATACCACCTTTCATGGAAAAAAGTGATCCGGAAGCTTACTTGGAATGGGAGGAGCGTATGGAGATCATCTTTATTGTCACAACTATTTAGAGGCTAAGAAACATAAATTGGCAGCAATGGAATTTGGGAATTATGCACTCCAATGGTGGACTAATGAACAGAATACCCGAAGAAGAGTAGGTGATGAATTGGTTGCTACTTAACGACAAATCAAAGGAGCCATGAGGAAGCGATTTGTACCAACTCATTACCATAGGTTGCCGCATCAAATGTTACAATCATTATCACAAGGTATTAGGTCCATAAGGGATTATTGCAAAGAGATGGAAATGCTTATGATAGATAGAGAAGCAACCATGGCAAGGTTTTTAATTGAATTGAATTGGGAGATAGCCAACCAATTGGAATCACAACAATATGTTAAATTGGAAGAGATATTGCATGTGTCTATCAAACTTGAGAATCAATTAAAGAGGAAGGTCACAAGTACATGGCTTGGAGGAGTTCCAAACAGTGGGATATCAAATCCAAATGCTTGGATAAGCAATCCCACCTTTGAAGCAAGACAAAAGCCGAAACTTGGAGAAGAAAGCACCAATCGGTCAAGAAGGGAGTCCAAAATCGAATCTATCCAAGCACATAAAAATGAAGGTAAATCTAATCCTAAACCTTCTAAAACTAATGAAATTATGTGTTTTAAGTGCTCGAATAAGGGAATTATGGTGCTGAAAGGTAATGGTAAGTTAGAGTCCGAAAGTGAAGAAAGTGATGCTGAAACCGAATTTGTTGAAGATGAAGTTGGAGATGAAGGGCATGATGAATCTAGAAAAACTCAAAGCATCTAGGGATAAATTGAGTTTGGTAGCAAGGAGAGTTCTAACCGTGTACAAAAATGAGGACCAAATTCAAAGAGAGAATATCTTCCACACCTAATGTGAAATTCAATGTAACATTTGTAGTGCTATAGTTGATAGTGGATGTTGTACAAATATAATTAGTAATTTGGTAGTTGATAGATTGGGGTTAGCAACTATTAAACATCCAGAACCACATAGATTACAATGGCTTAATGATAGGGGTAAGATGAAAATAAATAAAGAAGTCAAAGTAAAATTCAGTGGTAATAAATATGTGGATGTTGTATTGTGTGATGTTATTCCTATGCATACGGGTCATATTTTTTTGGGTAGACCATGGAAATTTGATAAGGATGCCATACATTGTGGGAAAGAGAATTCCATAATTAAATTTGAAGGGAAAAATGTTAAGCTGGAGTCATTAACTCCAAAAGAAGTATTTAGAGCAATTACAACAGATGAATGCTCCATTTGATCATATAGATTGAAGAATGTACAGGTTAGACACATCACAAGGTGGGCCAAATCCAAGATTAGATGTACATGGAGGCCAAGGTCGAGGTTGAGGAGGCTGTGGCTGACCTAGAGAGGAATTCAGGGAAGATAATTTTGGAGATGACCTTGATAAGGGGTTTGATGAAATTTTTGCTTACCAAGGAAGGAAAAATCATGGGAGACCAGCAAGGGAGGAGGATGATGATCTTGGAAATATTAAGGTCAACATACCACCTTTCATGGGCAAAAGTGATCCGGAGGCATATTTGGAATGGGAGGAGCATATGGAGATGATCTTTGATTGTCACAACTATTCAAAGACTGAAAAGGTAAAAGCGCAAGCAATGGAATTTGGACATTGTGCACTCCAATGGTGGACAAATGAACAAAATACCTAAAGGAGAGTGGCTGATGAATTGATTACTACTTGGCAACAAATGAAAAGAACCGTGAGGAAACGATTTGTACTGACTCATTACCATAGGTTGCTACGTCAAAGATTCCAATTATTTTCACAAGGTAATAAGTTCGTGGAGGATTACAAGGAGATGGAGATGCTCATGATGAGAATGAGGATAGAGAAGCAACCATGACATGGTTTTTAGGTGGATTGAATCGTGAAATAGCCAATCAATTGGAATTGCAGCAATATGTGTAATTGAAATAGATGTTGCATATGGCTATCGAATTTGAGAATCAATTCAAGAGGAGGGGTAAAAGCTCATGGTTTGGAGGTGTTACAAGTAGTGAGAGGTCAAATCCAAGTGTTTGGATAATCAACCCCACATATGACAACAAGCCAAAATGGAAGCTAGGTGGGGAAAGCACCAATCGGCCAAAAAGGGAGTCTAAAGCCGAATCTGTCCAAGCACCAAGGAATGAACGTAAATGTGATCCTAAACCTTATAAAACTCATGATATTATGTGTTTTAAGTGCCAAGGACGAGGACACATTGCTAGCCAATGCCTAAATAGAAGAATCATGGTGTTAAAAGGTAATTGTGAGCTAGAATCTGAAAGTGAAGATAGTGGAGGTGAAACCGAGCAAGAAGAGGAAGAATTCGAAGATGAAGGAAAAATCTTGAATTCTTCACATGCCAAACTAAGCTTGGTGAGTAGGAGAGTCTTGACCGTGTACAAAAAAGTGAAGAGCAACTTCAGAGAGAGAATATCTTCCACACTCGATGTGAAATTCAAGGTATAATTTCTAGCATGATAATTGATAGTGGAAGTCGTGCTAATGTGATTAGTAATGTTGTAGTTGATAAATTAGGCTTAGCAACAATTAAACATCCAGAACCATATAGATTACAATGGCTTAATGATAATGATGAGATGAAAGTAAATAAATAAGCCAAAGTAAAATTCAGCATTGATAAATATGCGGATGTTGTATTAGGTGATGTTATTCCTATGCATGCGGATCATATTTTGTTGGGTATGACTAAACAATTTGATAAAGATACTATACATTATGGTTGTGAGAATTCCATTGTACTTAAATTTAAAGGGAAAAAGGTTAAACTAGAGCCATTAACTCCAGAGAAAGTATTTAGAGATCAACTTCAAATGCAACAAAGGAGGGAGGCTAAAAAGCTTCAAGAAAAGGCTAGTATGGCACCCACAGCTTCAACAACTATTCAACGGAACAAGGCCATGCAAGAACAACCAGGTAAGTATTCTAAACTCAATGGTGAGGGGAAAAATAGTGATAAAGCTGAGAGTGAGAAGAAACTTGAAAAACCCAAGTGTGAGAGAAAACAAAGGAACCCATGAGTGTGAAAGAAAAAGAGAGGAAAGAAAAAAAAAAAGAAAATTTTTTTCCTTAGCTTAGGTGAGCTTAAAAAGGCATTTGTGAGTAATAAACCTATGCTGGTTATGATTTATAAAGATGCTTATTTAAAGATGTTTTTGTTGTATAGAACTTTATCTTCGTTGCTGAGAGCTTTACTTAGTGGAAGTTTGAAAATTTGGGAGAAATGATTTGTTAACTTAAAAAAGTGTGATTTCTATAAAGATAAATGAGTATTTTTAGGATTTTTTGTTATAGTATTTGACCCAAGAGATTTGGTTTGGTTGTACTTAAAGAAGGAAAGGTTTCTCGAATAAAGAAAGTCCAAGCTTATGCCACGTGGATATGGACGCTTTCAAGTTTTAGAACGGATCAATGAAGATGCTTACAAACTTGATTTACTGGGTGAGTATAATGTTGTTGACTTATCTCCTTTTCCTACAGGTTATGACTTTGATTTGAGGGTAAATCCTTTTCAAGAGGAGGGAAATGATGAGAATCCGCCCGGGCTACACAACCAACAACCCGTTGGGGTGCTAACCCGATACGAATGAAGACCAGGCTGATCACTAGGGCTCAACCTAAGAGGTCTAAGGACAAAATAGCTGCCATTATACAGGGAGTAATCCATTCTCAAAAGGGCTTGTCCATAACCAAAGATAAATGGCCTGTTTTAAGCATCCAAGTTTGGGAAGCTGTTACGGACTCAGGTAGCTATCTTAGTGCAAATATGGACTCTGAGCAGCAAGAAATGGTTCCAACACTTCATGGATTCAATGAATATATCTAAGAGGTCATAGAATCAAGACAAGGCAGAAGCTAAAGCATCCAAAGAGGAGGTGTGCGCATAGAAGGGAGTTTGGCTGGTTTTACTTTATTTTGTTGCTCGCTTTACTGTATTTTGCTGAGTTGGCATTTGC
Source organism: Ziziphus jujuba (assembly GCF_031755915.1). Lineage (NCBI taxonomy): Eukaryota > Viridiplantae > Streptophyta > Magnoliopsida > Rosales > Rhamnaceae > Ziziphus > Ziziphus jujuba. The sequence continues at coordinate 19,084,030 of NC_083383.1, read as the reverse complement.
TCTTTGTTCCAAGCAAGAGCAACGTGTGGGGCTTAATGATAATCCTATATGGCATCCTACAAAGCATATGGGAGCTGATTTAGAGCGTAAATTTGTGAAAGATTGGTCGAAGATAGCTTAGTCAAAAAGATAGTTATTTGGTTTTCTAATTTGATTTTGACTTTTTGTTTCAGGAGATTAGTCTTTTATTTGGTTTCTATTTATTTATTTACTGTAAAAATCAACTTAGGAAAGTTATTATTTTATTATTTTCATTTTAAATTAATTAATTTCTAATTCAAAATAAAAGAATTAAATAATCCAAATTAGAATTAGGAAAGGAGCGGGGATCGGCCAATATTGGGTTTCCTATTCTTTGGTGGCCAGTTTTGTCCTATCCTTTTAGGGTTTTTTTTTTTTTTCATGTCTTAAACCTATTGAAGGGTTATTTTTCAATGTGAATGCAACTTGAATATTTTATAGAAAATTAATTGTGAGATTGATTTTCTCTTTGTTCTCTTTGAACACCTAAAACACCATTAGAGAGTGAGTGTTTTAGTTTTGACTTATACAATATCCATCACCTATTGTGGCATCTTTATTATACCAAAGTTTCTAATCATAGGTTGGTTAGGGGTTCAGGTCATTCCATTAAAATTTGAACTTAATTGAGATTCGGGCTAATATAATATGGGTTTAGGCTCGTGTCGACCTAGGTTCGTATCACATCTCCAACTCTTCTTCGGGTACTTTGCTCATTTGTCCACCATTGGAGTGCATGATGGCCAAATTCCAAAGCTACCAATTTAACATTCTTAGCCTCCAAATAGTTATGACAATCGAATATCGTCTTCATTCGCTCCTCCCACTTAAGGTAAGCATCCGAATCACTTTTTCCCATAAAAGTTGGTATGTTAACCTTAATATTTCCAACATCATCATCCTCTTCCCTTGCTGTTCTCTCATGTGTTGGTCTTCATTGGAGTTCAAAAATATCATCAATTTCTTCTTTAAGATTATCTCCAAAATTACCTTCCTGAATTCCTCTCTGGGTCACCCTCGCCCTCCATGTACATCAAACCTTGTATTTGGCCCACCTTGTGATGTTTCTAACCTATCCATCTTTTGATCTAGGTGATCAAATCCAGCATTCATCCGCTATAATTGTTCTAAGACCACCATCATGTCGGTAGGTTCGCCTCCATTTCCCGTTGCTCTTGAATCACCGTTGAACCCCACGGATTCTTCTTCATTAATTTTTAATGATCCATCTCCTTTTCTCATCCTTGAATCTGTCATGTTAGTAAAAATAATACAAAACAAATCCTTACCAAATTCACTTCCTCATGTATTTCACTCAAACAAGGTCCTGACACTCATGTTTGCACACTAGTTTAAGCTTTTACCCTTTTTAAGCTCACAATCTCTTGCCTTTTTCTACTCAAAGAATTATCTCAAAGTTCTAATTAAACATAAATAAAATAGCAACTAGATCACAAGTATGTATTAATTAAACTTATTAACAAAACAGCAATTAAAACGAACAAATACTAAGTGAATTGACAAAACCTAGTCTCAACCAAACTAATCCAAAACAAGGTCAAATATCAATGAAATTTTGGAATCAATAAATACTAGTCCAAAATATAAAGAAACCAAAAATTTAGGTATAAAATTTAGGAAAAAGATTCAACCAATGAACAAGAACAAATTTGAACACAATATAGAATTGTTGTTAGTCGTAGTTCTTGTAATTAAGTCTTTGTATTAAATCCTTTACCAATTTTAATCCAAACAATTTTAGCACTCAAAATTTAATTTTCCAGCAACCAAATATTGAATAGATAGACAATAACTCAGCAACCCCAACAATTTTTCTAGCAACAAATTCAAATTCCAAATTTCAACTAAAACCGGGCCTTTCCAATATTTATTTTCCTGAAACTTCGGCTTTTCATTTTTTTTTTTTTTACACACTCGTAGAATATAACTCCAGTAGCAATAATCAAACCAAAAATTCCAATTCCAAAGCCAAAAACTTCACCAAAGCCAAGTCCACACAACAAACAAAATCAAATTGCACAATTTTTAGGATATATGCAGTATGCTATCAAAACTCTCTCTCTCTATTTTTTTTTTTAAATATATGAATTCAAATAATTTAAGATTAAAATAGAAAAGAGAAATCAACAATAAACCAAATCAACAAGAACAATAATGAAAAACAACCAACAAACTAGGAAGAAAAAATATGGTAAAACAATATATTTTTTTTTTACTAGGAATATATATTTTTTTAAGATGCAGAACATGTAGGAGTATGAAACAAACTTAATGTAATGTTAAAATTTAAGATTAACATAAAACAAAATAAAACAAATAAGATAGATCAAACCTGAACAAAATCTTGGCTCTGATACCAAATGATACGAACCTAGGCTAACTCGCGCCTAAACCCGTATTATATTGGCCCAGATCAAAAAATTAAGTTCAAGTTCTTATGGTCACCTCAACCCCTAATCAACCTATGAGTAGAAACCTTGGTATATGATGAATACACCACAATAGGTGATGGATGTCCTATTGATAAGTCAAACTAAAACACTCACTCTCTAATGGTGTTTTAAGAGAACAAAGCGAATTCTTTCTCACAAATAATTTTCTGAATAATATGTAAGCTGATTTTTCATTCAAATTATGCCTTTAAATAGGCTTGAAAGAAGAAAATAAAAACTCTAAAAACTAAGACAGAACCAGCCATACATTGACACATTCCTAATGTGGCCGAAAGTTCCATTCCTTTCCTAATCTAATTTTGATTAATTAATTTCTTTATTTTGAATTAAGAATTAATTTATTTACAATCGAAATAATAAAATAATAACTTTCCTAAGTTAATATTTCTAGCAAAATAACTAAATGCGACCAAAATAAAAGTTAGTTCCCTATAACAAAAAGTCAAAATTAAATTAGGAAACTAGTTGACTAGTTTGACTACTCAGCTAACCTTGACTAATTTCCAGCTTGTAAAGGCTCCAAATATGATCTAATGTGACATCTAGGATGTCAAATAGGATTAATGATAATTCCCACATGTTGCCCTTGATTGGAATAAAGAGAAAATGCTAAATCAGCAAAATACAGTAAAGTTAGCAACAAAATGTCTTCTTTGATTGCTTTTGCTTCTGCCTTGACTTGTTTCCATGACCTCTTAATGGTATGAATTGAATTCAAGCAGTATTGAACCCATTCCGTATTGCCCGGAGTCCATAATTGCACTAAAACAGCTACCTAGGTCCGTATCGGCCTTCACCACCTGGATGCATAAAACGAGTCATGTGTCTTTGGATATGGGTAAACCCTTTTGAGAATTGATAACTCCCTGTATGAATCCACGTTAGAGAAATTAAAAAAAAAGGGACCTATTCAACCCTCCCCCTTATAAGTTTGTTATGCACTTTCAATTGGTATCAGAAAAAGTTCACCACAAATGGGATTCACTTTCTCGATGTGATTTTGGATATGGACACAGTAACAGAAGGTGGTTCAATTGTGCATACCCTTTTATTTAATTGATCACACTACAATTTTTAGAAAGCAAGGTTGAGATCATTTTAAAAATCTTTAGATGAAAGAGTGTTATATTTAGTTGTCATTGGTTGGAGAGCTGTAGTTGTATACTCTAGTGATATTAAGACACCAAACCAATGGAGCAATGGACAATTAAAGAAATTACTGCGAGTGCATAGAACTCCAAAGGATTAAATGCTATTTTCTATACTTTAACTACTAGTGAGTTCATCCAGAATTATGAAGTAGCCAAAGAGGCAAGAGATATATAGAAATTGGCACACGAAGGAAATGTAACTATTAAGAGGTCAAAACTTGAATTTTAGACTACTCAATTTAAGCATATTGAAATAAAGGAAGCTAAGATCTTTTTGAGTTCTTTATTAGATTCAATGAGATTGTTAACTCAAACCACAACTTTGGAGAGAGGATATATTAGCATAAGCTTATTAGGCAGATTGTGAAATCTCTTCTAGATAAGTTCAAAGCCAAAGTGCACTCACATTGAGGAAAACTATGGCGTTATGAAAATGAGACTTGATGACTTGGTTAGGTTACTTAAAACCTATGGATTTAACTTTCCCACACCTCAAAAGCAAAAAAGTTGGCCTTTAAGATGATTAATGAGGATTTGTAACAGACTAATTCATATTATGATGACTTTGACATGGATGAGGAAAAGTTAGCTCTCTTTATGGAGACGTTCAAGAAATTTATGAAAAACAACAAAGGAATTTCTTCAAGATGTAAGAAAGTAAGAAAACAGTCTTTAGATAAAGCATTTAGACCAGTTCAGCAAAATGAATGCAAAGATATGATTTATAGCCAATAAGAGTGCACACAAGAAGAATAACGAGTATTGGAAAGGAAAAAGGAAAAAGGAAAAATGAAGATCTTGAATACAACTTATTTTAATTCAGATAAAGACTCAAATAACAAAATGATAGTGATGAGGATGATGGAAAAGTGAGCTTAACAACTTTCATGGCTTCTCATACTTCTAGCCATAATAGGTCTCAATTAATTACTTCTCATAATATTGGTTTAGATAATGATTTACTTTTAGAGGATAAGGACCATGGAGAAAATGATCCACGTGAGGCATATAATGATTTGTGTATAAGAGCTTAAAGATAAAGAGTAGGTTAACTAAAGTCACTTTGAAGCTTATGGGAAAAGTGCTAAAGAATGATGGATTGAAAATTGTGTTAAAAGAAAAGGATGAGAAGATTGTTAAGCATGTATAAAAGATAACTAGTTTGAAGGATTTGGAAGGTTCTAACCATTCACTTGTTGATAAAGTGAGATTATTGGAAGTTTTTATGAGTGATATGAGTAAGCTTGTCAAAAAATTAAGGTTGAGTGAATGGTTTTGAAGAAGTTGGAGTAAGCGAAGGAAACCATTCATACGTTAGTTATTGGAATTGTATGACTTGATCACATATTGAGCATTGGAAAAGAATTACATGGCAAAAGAGGTCATGGGTACATTGATGAAGTTTCCACTCTATCCAATTCAAAGGCTACCTTTGTAAAGCTCGACAAACATAACTCATACGAGGATGTTGTAAAAGATGAAATTCCTCCCAAGAGATTTAAGAAAACTAATGAAGTTAGGAAGAATAACACAAACACTCCCATGCAAAAAAGGGCCTAATCTCAAATTCAAAGGCATTCTCATTGGTTTCATGGTTCTTCCAGTGGAGTAGTCATTTTTACTTGTCATTATTGTGGTAGGATAGGACACATGAGATCAAATCATTTTCAATTGAAAAATGGATCATAAAAGAATACCTAAGTGAATAATCAAAGTTCAAAAACCACAACCACCCATTTCTACGGAGTTCATCTAGTACATTATCCTCCTAAACTTATAGCTTTGTTCCTATTTGTCATCATTCTAGAAGGATGATGCAGCTTTGTTTTTTGGATTTATTGATTTACATGGAAACAAATGAAAATGAAATATATATGAGAGCTCACCACCAAAACTAATACTTAGGATACAAAGAAAAACACTTAAAGACGTTAATCAATGATACAAAACTTAAAAGAACTCACAACTCAATAGAATCTACTAAAATACAGAGGTAAATGGAGAAATCATTCTCCAAAGAACAATCAAAAGGTTATAATTTTCATTTATCAGTCAAAAGTCCTTCCAAAACACATAGAGAAAACATTTATAAAATACTTGGAACATACTTTAAGCTACATTAACTAAACAGTATAAACTAAATAATATATCTCTAGAAAGATAATGTAAAGTCACCAAGACTATTTCATCCTATCTTAACTTAGATTTACTTAGAAACATAAATATTGATGCCGAATTAAAGGAAGCATAAGTAAACAAGGTTTCCAGCTACCCTGTACCTTCAAAAACACTATTAATGAGCAAAATTATTGTTCATGTACAAACAAACAATCCTATGGCAGAAGGTCATATCTTTTTCAAGAAGACTCCAAATTGAGCACCATTTGTTTTGTTAGAACTTAAACACATGTAGCTTTCCAACTATATAAATATTGGTAGCTATCTTATGTAGAATTTAGCTTAAACTAGATCCTTAAAATTGAAATTTCAAAACCCAGCACTTTAGCTAAGCTAAGTGGCTTAGCTGTGGGACACTCCCATGTTAATCACCCTTGATTGGAAAAGACTTGTCCCCGAGTCCAAATTGATCTCCTCAAAATATGGGCTAAGATTTGCAAGATTGAAAGTATTTGTAATATCATAATTCTCAAGTTCAATCTTGCATGCCTTCTTACTAATTTTTTGCAAAACTTTGAATGGACCATCAATTCTTAGCTTAAGTTTGGCAAATTTTCTAGTATGGAATCTTTCTTTTAAAAGATGTATCCAAACCAACTGTCCTTCATTAAATTCCACATACTTGCAATGCTTGTCTGCTTTACTCATATACTTCTCATTTTGTTTCTCAATCTTTGCTCGAACTTCCTCATGCAAACTCTTAATTCAGTTAGTCCATTCAACTCCATCTCCACTAAATTGATGGGGAGTATGCAACAATGGACTAGTGGGATTTTGACCATAGGCAACCTAAAATGATTGTGACTAGAAGTTTGGCTTATGGCTTGATCATAAGAAAAATCAATTTGTTCAAAAACAAGATCCTATGGTTGAATATTCTTATAAACATGACTCCTTAAAAGATTTTCCAAGCTTTGATTAGTAACTTCATGTTGCCCATAAGTTTATGGATGACAAGATGAGCTGACGTTAAAAGTTATACCAAGCTTCCTCTATACAGTTCGCCAAAAATGATTCTAGAACTTTGAATCATGATCTGAAACAATGGTTTTAGAAATGCCATGAAGTTTCATACTTTCTTTAAAGTACAAGTCAGTGACATGAGATGCATCTAAAGTTGTGTTGCAAGGTATAAAATGTGCCATCTTGGAAAAATGATCAACCACCATCATCATTGAATCTTTATTTCTTTGCATTCTTGGTAATCCCACCATAAAATCCATGCTAACATCCTTCTAATGACAAGTAGGAGTTGGAAGAAGAGTGTACAACATTTAAAAATTCTTCAACTTGTCAGGATCCAAAATTACTTTAACACCATCCTTCTTAAATGGATGTGTATTTCTTTAGCCATCATGTACAATTCTTCTATCAAATTGCCGAGGACATCCCAAAGTAAATGATATGCATCCATAAGAATCACATCACACATAACTTCATCCTTCTAAGTTTTCCAATTGAAGAAGAAATAAGATAATACTTAGTTACCTTGATTTCCCCTTCTTTTCGTACATGAGAGAGCCTACACTGATTTGGATGTGCACCTTGTATGAAAGATGTTATTTAGCCTCGATTAAAAGCTTTAATTTATTCACCATTTTAGAGGAAGCAACATTCTTAAAGCTGCCACCATCAATAATCATAATACACACTTTGCTATAAGATGTGCACCTTGTATGAAAGATGTTCTTTAGCCTCCAATTAGCATTATCATCTTCTTCATGGTTAATACTCAAAGTTTTCCAACTGATGAGAGTTTCACCTTAATCACCATAAGTAATTTCCTCTTCTTCCTATGTTTTAGCATCTCTTTAAGTGTCTTCTTTAACTTCATCTTCGAAGTCTTTTTCAATAAGAGTAACAACTTTGTGAATTGGGCACCTAGAAGCAATATGTCCAATGCCATGGCACTTAAAATAAAAACGACCATTGATGTTAAAAGTTATTAGTTGTTTGCTATCTTCTCATTCATAACAAATCTTTGGAGTTGATGTTTTTGAGGAGTTGCATCTAGTGTTTGAAGGCTTTATATGCTTTGAGGGATTTACTTGGCTAGAGGAACCTTCTCACGAAGGTCAAAACTTCATGCTTTCCTCTTTTTGTCATTTCTCCTTTTTTAAAGCTAGGCTGCTCACATCATTATAATTCACAATACATTCCCAATTTTAGGCCTTAAACCACTAAGAGATTGTACAACAAATTATTCTTTTAGGTCAAAAATATCACACTTTATCATTAGGTTACTAAATTCAACATTATACTCCTCCACATTGAAATCTTTCTACTGAAACTATGAAACTTTAAGAAAGCACCTAGTTGATAATTGATAGGCTAGTATTTTTGCTGTAGTTCTTTTTTTATCTTTGCCCAAGTGAGTATACAACTCCTTCCTTCATGTTTCTCTTTCTTCTTCAAATTTTCTCATCATAAAGAAGCATTCTTCCTCAATTTTGTTGCTACCAACTTCACCCTTCTATGTTGAAGAATCTTTTTGAAGTCAAAAACTCTCTTAATTGTGTGAAACCAATCAACAAAGTCATTTGGATGTATTTGCCCTTCAAAATCTAGAATGTCCACTTTAAGATCATAGTTTTCATGGTCATTAAGTCTCTACGAAGAGGACACCATGGGCAAGCTTCACTCTAGAAAGTTCACTTTGGCGTTAATGAAAAGAATTGATATCTTTTCCTTCACCAGATGAGCGTTCTGATTCCATGCTTGTATTGCTCTCCTTTTATGCCTTGATGTTCTCCAACTATTGTTGAAGTTGCTGCATTTGTCTTCATAACGCCTTAATCTTAATATAACATAAATCATGTCCTAAAGCAGAGTTATTTGCCCTTTTGGCACTTGACGATGACGACTAGCCATTATCACTTTTGTTCAATGTATGTTGTACTATCACCAACAATTCACAATGCATTCTCCAGTCTCTGTCTTTAAAATCACCATATCTCATTCCATCACAAAATATTAGTGATATATCCTAAACCTCCAATGCCTATAAATCTCGATCTTTGCTCTATTGCCAACATTGAGCAATATATCCCAACTTTTATGTTTGGTTTGATTTCAAAAGGTGCATTCATTGATCTATCATTGATAATATATCATAGGCCATTAAGCCTAAATGTTTAATTTGATTTCACAATATGCCAAAAGTTAGTGATAGATTGCAATCTTGCTCTAATATTAATTGATGCATTTTTTTTTCAAGATTTACTAATTTACACGGAAAGACATGAAAGTACAATATTGATAAGAGCTCACCACCAAAAATAATAGTTGGGATGCAAAGAACAACATCGAAAGATATTAATCAAGGATACAGAACCCACCATTCAATGGAATCTATCAAAGAAATGCCAAGTTAGATGAAGACCTCGTTGTCCAAAGAACAAATAAAAGGTTATAGTTTTCATTCGTCAATCAAAAGTCCTTCCAAAATACATAAAGATATTAAATACTCGAAGTTATATTAACTAAACATCATTAACTAAATAACAAATATCTAGGAAAGATAATGAAAAGTTGCAACAACTATTTTCTTCTATCCTAACTTAGACTTAATTAGAAACATAATATTGATGCCAAATAAAAGAAAACACAAATAAAAAAGATTTTCAACTGCCTTGCACATTCCAAAATATTATTCATGAGCAGAGTTACTGTTCATGTGGAAACCAACACTCCTTTTGTGAAATTGCCATATCTTCCTACAGAAGACTTTAAATTAAGCATGCTTTGTTTTGTTAGAATCTGGACATGTGTAGCTTTCCAAATATATAAACATTGATACCTAAACCTTGACCTATTGAAGCAAAATTTAGCTCAAACCAGACCTCTAAAACTGACATTTCAAAAACCAGCACTTTAACTAAGCAAAGTAGCTTAGTAGTGAGACATTCCCATGTCAATCTCCCTTGGTTGGAAAAGACTTGTCATTAAGTTCAAATTGATCTCCTTAAAATATAAACTAAGATCTAAAACATTGAAAGTATTTGACACACCATAATTCTCACGAAGTTCAATCTTGTAGCATTCTTACCAATTTTTAGCATGGAATCTTTCTTTCTTTATTTCTCTATCTTTGCTTGAACTTTCTCATGAAAACTCCTAATTTTCCTAGCATGTTCAACTACATGTCCACTGAATTAATTGAACAAATTTAGTGTTGTTTGAACAAATTTATGTGATTGTTAGAACAATGCCCTCCATATTGATACGAACCTAGGACGACCTGCTCCTAAACCCGTATTATATTAGCCCGGATCTTTAATTAAGTTCAAGTTCTAATGGAATGGACCTCAACCCCTAACCAACCTGTGGTTAGAAACCTTGGTATAATGTAGACGCCACAATAGGGGATGGAAAACCTATTGATAAGTCAAGCTAAAACAACCAATTCTCTAATGGTGTTTTAGGTGTTCTCAAAGAACAAAGAGATAATTAATCTCACAAGTATTTTTTAATCAAATCAAAGTTGTATTACTATTGAAAAATAAGCCTTTAAATAGGCTTGAAAGAAACAAAACAAACCCTAAAAAATTAATTCAAAATCGGACTCCTATAGGAATTAGGAAACTTGACCGAATTCTAATATGTCCTAAACTAAGTTTCCTAAACTAAAATTGATTAATTAATTCCTTTATTTTGAATTAGGAATTAATTAATTTACAATGAAAATAATAAAATAATAACTTTCCTAAACTTATTTGTCCAGAAAATAAATAAATAAAAACTAAAAAGTAATGGTAGTTTCCTAAAACAAAAAGTAGAATAAAATTAGGAAACTATAATACTAGCTTTTTGACTAATTTGACTTTGACCAATATTTGACCTCTTTGAGCTTCAAATCAGCTTCTAGATGCTTTTTAGGATGCCAAATAAGCTGAATAGGAAGTCCCACACGTTGCCCATGCTTGGAAAAATAAGAAAAGGCTAATACAGTAAAATACAGTAAAGCTAGCAAGCAATACAGCAAATTCGGCCAAATTCTTGATGCTGTCCGTACAAGCCCTTTTTGATTGCATTTGAGGCTGCTTTAACTTGATTCCATGACCTCTTAGGCATATGTATTGAACCCATAAAGCATTGGAACCATTTCATACTTCCCGGACTCCAAAAATGTACCAAAACCGTCACCCGGGTTCGTATCAGCTTCCACCACTTGGATGCTTCGAATAGGCTTTGTATCTTCAAGTATGGACAGGCTCTGTTGAGATTGATTACCCTCTGTATAAATACTCCCAGGTTGCCCTTAAATCTCTTAATTTCAGCTCTTGTGATTAGCCTAGTCTTCATCCGTGTCGAGTCAGCACCCCAGCGGGTTATCGGTGGAGCGGGCTCGGGCGGAATCACATCACATATCAGACATCATCTTTTTCTTGATCCTTTTTTTTAAATCCTCAAAATTGTTTTGTTCAAACCAATGAGACTTTTCGCTACTGCCTTTTTTTTTATCTTATCCCCATCATTTTTCTCACTTTTTTTACTGGATTTTTTTATTTTTTTGGATGTCTTATCATTTTCTTTCCCTAATTCTCTCTAGTTAGTAATTTCTCATACCTATTTCCATATTTTTTTGATTCCATCATTATATATTCTTGGTTGGATCTTTAATATGCAGTCAAGTCTACATTTTCATTGTTTTTTCAATTAGTTTTATCATTTTATTCCATTTCATTCCAATCAATTAGTATGTTTGTTTCATTTTCAAAATTTTGTTTTTAAATTTGTTTTGGTTATTTGGTTGTCTTATTGAATTTGATGATAAGTTTGGATTTAATTTTGCCTTTTTCTTTTACTTGATTTTGTTTGAGATTATTTTGTTGTGGTTGTTTGTAGGGTTTTTCATAGAACATATTAGGTGGTGTTACTTTGATTTTGAGCTTGCAAGTTATTTATATATATATATATATAAATTTTTCAGCTTAATTGTTTATCATCTTGGGCTGAAAAATTGTTTTCATTTTCATTTGGCCCAATTTTATTTTCTCAATTTCTTTTGGACTTGTTTAATTTTGGTTGGGCGTGGAACAAGATGTTTTAGGCTAAATGCTTTTGATTAATTTTTGGCCCTATTCATTAATTATCTTATTTTTTGTCTTAAAGTCATATTGGACCAGTTTTACTTTTTAAATTTTTGGACCTTAATTTCTATATCCTTTGTATTTTGGCCAAGTTTTTGTAAGTTATCTAAATTTGGCCAATCATTTTAGTTCTTATATTATTTTGGCCTATGCTTTTTATTACTTTTTGGACTTCATTTTATTATTAAAAAGTGCTTTTGTTTTATTTTTATTGTTATTTTTATTTTTATCAATGTTTTATTTTTGTGTTGTGTTCTTCTACTAATTGAGCTTCATTGCTATATATTTTTGTAATTGTTTTTGCTTGCAGATGACCTTTTAACCCCACTTTTAGTTTGTTTTGGGTTGTCATTGCCTTACTTTTGTCTTAGGCTTTCTTGTGTCTTTTATTTTGATCATGGTTGGTGGTAAAAAGAAAACTCATTCTTCCACTTCTAGAGCTTCCATTTCCAATGCCTCTTTATCCCATGGTCATCCTCTTCATCATTGTGCATCCTATGAGGATTGCCTTACCCATTATAGAAGTCTACTTATAGGTATCAAGCGTACCTTTCTTTTAGGTGACATGCGTTTTCTTTTGCTCAAATGATTAGGGATAGGCTTTGGGAGCTCTTGGTTAAGATATCTTTGCCTGTGGCCTTTATGGAAGCTATAGGTACCTTTTATGCTAATTTTCTAAATATTGACTCATCACCTTCCTTGCTTGAGTCTTGGATTTTTTACCACTCTTTCATCTTTTCTTACAAGTCATTAGGGCTATCTATCCATTGCGTTCTCTAAAGACTCCTCGTGGATTAGATCTCGGTATTTTTTTCCTTCTCATTATCCTTTTATCGTTTATCGTGCTCTTATAAATGATACCCAAGTCGAGATTAAGGGTCATAATGCTCATTATACTGGTGGTGAATTGTTGGAGCTATATAGAGTCCTTAACCACTTATTATGCCATAACTTTGACCTACTAAAAACACTGGCTACATCAATGCAGATTGAGCCAATGTTATGTATGTTTATTGCTTTGATGGTCGACATAAATGTTTATCATTTCATTTATTGAGCCATGTTCAGATTCACTCATGCTCAGTACACCATTTAAGGGTATTATCTTTCTAATTCGAATACTTAGGATTCTATATTTTTTCCAGGTTCACATTCCCCCCATTCTTACTTGTGAGTGTACCATTTCTATATTGAATGATGCTGAACTAAAAAAAAAGCAGGAGTCATAACCATCCGACCTTTGTTCCAAATGCTCTGCATCTGAGGGTGAGGCTGGTTCGCAACTTAACGTGCCTCCTTTTGCCTAATTCACTTCAGATGCTTTAGATGGCCTTTTCTAGCACCTCTCAACCCATCTAGATTAGTGACTAGAGTCTATAGAGTGGAGGATGTAGCAGGGTGATCAGTGGACATATTACCAATTTCAAGTTATCTTATAACAACTGTGTGCCTAATATCACTACATATCTTCAATGTATGATGGGGATGTACCTGATCTTTAATTGACACCCATTCACCCTACACCATTATTTTCTAATGATGTCTTTCTACCAAATCCTCCAAAAGAGAGACATTTATCTTCACTTTTGATTTTTGGGAATCATGGGTATACATAAGATTCGGGTTATTGTCCTATATGCATTCTTTCCATGTGCTTTCATTATCTTTTTCAGTTGGATATGTTCTTTTGTTTTTTTGTTTCTTTTTATCTTATATTTTGATTCTTATTTTCTTGTTTGTATGTTGTCTTTTTTTTTTTTTTTTCCCTCTATGTTTGTCTGTTTTTGTATGCTCCTCTCTTTATCATTTCTTTGACAAAAAATGAGAGATTGTTGGCTTTCCACATTGTTAGGAGAAATATGTAGGTTATTCATTTAGGTTGAATCTAAGTAAGTGTTTTGCTGGCATTAGCTTAAGGAGAGATTATTTTTATTTTATATTGCTTTATTGTATTTCTTATGTGATTGTGTGCCTTTATATTTATCTGCCACATATACATTTTGTTCGTTTGTTGTTTAAAATGTATGCGGGTTTCATTACTTATAGAACTCCTCAATGTTTAGAGTCTTAGATTTAGAGAAAGTGATACGAACCTAGGTCAACTCGCGCCTAAACCCATATCATATTAGCCCGGATCTCAATTAAGTTTAACTTCTTATGGAAAAACCTTAACCCCAAACCAACCTATTATTAGAAATCTTGGTATAATAAAGATGCCACAATAGATTATGGAAGTCCTATTGATAAGTCAAAACTAAAACCCCTACTCTAATGGTGTTTTATGTGTTCAAAGAGAACAAAAAGAATTCTATCTCACAATTAATTTTCTGAATAATATTGAAGGTGTGTTCTTCCTAAAAATTAACTCCTTAAATAGTCTAGAGTCACAAAACAATAAAATCCTAAAACATTAGGAAAATTGGGCCCAATGTAGATAGGAAACCTTGATTGGTCGAAATTCAAGTTTCTTTCCTAATCCTATTTTGATTAATTAATTTCTTTATTTTTGAATTAGAAATTAATTAATTTACAACTAAAATAATAAAATATAAACTTTTCTAAGTTAATTTATCTAGAAAAATAAATAAATAAAACCAAAATAAAAGCTAGTTTTCTAAAAAAAAAGTCAAAATCAAATTAGGAAACTATTTGACTAGTTTGACTACTAAGCTAACTTTGACCAATAGTCAACTTGTAAAGGCTCCAAATCAGTTCGAATGCACCATGTAGGATGTAAAATAGGATTATACATGTGTCTTATACATTTCCCTTGCTCAAAACAAAGAGAAAATACTAAAATAGTAAATGGCTTCAATCCTAATGCCAAAACAAGGCAATTTGCAGCCAAAATGTCTCTTATGCGTACAAGCCCTAAATGACCAGCTTAGCTTTGGTCTTGACCAGTTCCCATGACTTCTTAATGATATCAAGTGAATCCAAGAAGTTTTGAACCCATTCCATGCTGTCCGGAATCCATAAATGCACCAAAACCGCTACCCGAGTCCGTATCAGCTTCCACCACTCGGGTGCATAGAACAGGTCTTATATCTTTGGGTATGGACAATCCCCTTTGGGAATTAATTTCCCTCTGTATGAATCCATCTAGGTTGTCCTTGAACCTCTTAGCTTGAGCCTGAGTAATTGATCCGGTCTTCATCTGTATTGGGTCAGCACCCCAGCGGGTTGTCGGTTGTATGGGCATAGGGAGATTCTCATTAGAAAGATATGCATTAATTTCAAGTGCTAGGATGCACTTATACACTAGGGTGGGATTGTATTTTTTATTTTATTTTACTCAATATAGAAAAGTAGTGTTTTTTTATAAAAGATGCTAATGAGACTTTTGCGTCAATTTTTTATATGATAGTAAATTTTCATGAGTCAAAATACTGAGTTATAAAGTTTATATACACAGTGATGAGAATCCGTCTGTGCCCGCACAATCAACTACCTGCTGAAGTACTGACCCGATACGGATGAAGACCAGGCTGATCACCAGGGCTCAAGCTAAGAGGTTTAAGGAAAACTTGGCTGCCTTTAAATAGGAAGTAATCCATTCCCAAAAGGGCTTGTCCATACCCGAAGATACAAGGTCTGTTTTAAGCATCCAAGTGGTGGAAGCTGTTACGGACCCGGATAGCTGTTTTAGTGCAAATATGGACTCCGAGTATCAAGAAATGGTTCCAAAAATTCATGGATTCAATGAAAATCTCTAATAGGTCATAGAATCAAGACAAGGCAGAAGCTAAAGCATCGAAACAGGAGGTGTGCACATAGAAGGGAGTTTGGCCAGTTTTACTGTATTTTACTGAGTTGGCATTTTCTCTTTGTTCCAAACAAGGGAAACATGTGGGACTCAATGATAATCCAATTTGGCATCCTACAAAGCATATGGGAGCTGATTTGGAGCTTAAATTGGTCAAAGATTGGTCAAAGACAGCTTAGTCAAAAAGATAGTTATTTAGTTTCCTAATTTGTTTTTGACTTTTTGTTTTAGAAAATTCTTCTGTTTGGTTTTTATTTATTTATTTGCTGGACAAATCAACTTAAAAAAGTTATTATTTTATTATTTTCATTGTAAATTAATTAATTCCTAATTCAAAATAAAGAAATTAATTAATCAAAATTAGATTAGGAAAGGAGAGAGAAACCAACTTAGGTTTCCTATTCTATGTGGCCAGTTTTGTCCTAGTTTTTAAGGGTTTATTGTTTGATGACTCTAACCTATTTGAGGGCTTAATTTTGAGGAAGAACACACCTTTAATAATATTCAAAATTTATTTTATGAGATAAAATTCTCTTTGTTCTCTTTGAACACCTAAAACACCATTGGAGAGTGTGTGTTTTAGTTTTGACTTATCAATAAGGCATCCATAACCTATTATAGTGTCTTTATTATACCAAAATTTCTAATGATAGGTTGGTTAAGGGTTGAGGTGGCCATAAAAACTTGAACTTAATTGAGATCCGGGTTAATATAATACATGTTTAAGAGGAGGTCATCCTAGGTTCGTATCACACAGTCAGTATTTAAGAATAAAGATCATACTAGAGAACCAAGGCATTGTTAGGCATGATGGTGAGCAAACCCGAGACCTAGTTACTTAGGCCAAAAGGTTTGCAATTCAAGCTTGTCTTTGTATTTTGACTTTTAGTTTGTTTTAGCCAAATTTATGTAGAATCTAGGCTAGTTAAGTTGGTGCTTAAAGACACCAAATGAAATAATTAAAGTGTATTAGCTAAATTAGGGCTTAAGAAAAATCTAGCACCTCAATGACATGGAAGCACCTCAGTAACAAGGATGAGGACATAGTGAAAATATATGTGTAAAAATATAATGAATGAATTGAATTTGGTTTTGGCAAAACACCTTATATTTCCTTTCAAAAATAGGAGCAACAACCATACCGGCCTCGATGAAAATTCAGTAGCTTATTCGAAAGCATCAAGGCTGAGCTTATCAAAACCTTTCCAAAATCAATTTCCAACAGTTTTAAACCCTTGTTCTCTTTAGTTAAACCTTGCCCTACATCTTTCAAATTGGTATCAAAGCCTTATTTCTTCAATCCTTTGCCAAATCATGTCAGAATCTAAAGAATACCTATCGGTTTCAATGGCTTCTTGACATTTTTTAGCACTTCACCTCCTTTGTTTGATGGCCAAAGCTACTTAATTTGGTCAATAAAAATGAAAACTTATCTTCAAGGTTATGACCTTTGGGAGCTGGTTGAATATGATTATGAACTAGAGCCTTTAAGGGCAAAAGCTTTTCTAAACGAAATTAAGCTCCATAGTGAAGAAAATGCAAGACCCTATAAAGCTTTTGCAGTAATACAAGTTGTTGTTACCAATGATATCTTTATAAGCATTATGACTTGCCAAATGCCTAAAAAAGCTTAGGAAAGGCTATAGGAGGAGTTTCAAGGAAATGCTAAAACAAAACAAATGCAGCTGCTCAACTTTAGAAGAGAGTTTGAACATTTGAAAATGCTAGAGCATGAAACCGTGAAAAAGTTCTTAGACACAATCAGGAAAATTGTGAACCAAATCCGATTACAATGTGTAGATTTTACATATTAGGATTATAGAAAAGATCGTCATATGCCTTCTAGAGAAATATGCAGCAACAATTTCATCTTTCAATGAGATAAACGACCTCTCACAGATCTCTCTTGTTAAATTGATCAATGCCTCGCAAGCCACAAAATAAAGGAGTATTCGGCTTCAAGGTGATACTAGTTCGAGTGAAGTAGCCCTTGCAGCCAAAAGCAAGGGCAAGTTAATCCAGAAAGCTCAGCATTTTCAAAGGCCAAATAGAGTTAAGGACATCACCATCCAAAGAGGGAACAAAAAGACTTATGGTCCTTGCATAATATGAAAAAAAGCAAGGAGACAGTGCCAAGCTATGTTGATGGAGACTGAATGCTCAATGCAAACTTTGCAAGCAATTCAGTCACATGGAGAAATTTTGTAGGAGAAAGAATCAAAATCAAGATGCAAGACAAGCTGAAGAACCATATCTTTTCAAATATAAGTCCAAATTAAACGTGCCACCAATCTACGAACTCGTAGTGATAAGCACTATCACATGGTACATAAGTTAACGTCGAAATCCATATAAAGAAAAAGTCAACTCCAAAGCTCATCGATCAGACCAGATCGCATATTATTTTGACCATAACTTTCTACTTTTTGCTTTGATTTTAATGTACTTTTAGTCTATGAACTCGTATCGATGAATACTTTTTCATGGTATCTCGGTCAACAGAAAATTCCTCTCATGGTAAAAAATCAACTGTAGGATCCACTTGGTCAATCTTGGTCAATCCTAATCAAACTTGGTCAAAAATTTGAATTTGAGACATTTTCTCGAGTCGAGGTGTTTAAAAAATCTACATATGTAATATCCTAGTTAAATTTCCAAAATATTAATCGAAACTATAAATTAGAAAGCATAAGTCATTTCTAAACTAGATAAAATCTCATATATGAGATGTTATCCACAATGCTCATAAATGCATGAATGCAAGTACACATATCCATTCATATATACATAAATAGAAAAATGTTAAGAAAAACACCAGTCACTAATAGTCTCCAACAACCTTGCCAAAGGAAGGACCTCCTTGCCATTCTCATTTAGATGCTCATTTTTCCTTGGTTAAACCATAACTTAGTTAATACCTAGCTCAAGAAATCAAACCAATTTGCACTTAACAATATAAGCATCAACATATTCAAACCACACTCCATAATCAAAACTCAATCTCCTTAATTATAAAACCAAGTTTACAATAGAAATTCAACCTTTGAAATTCAACAATTCCAGCTCATCATTAATAATTGCAACTCCACAAATTTATTCTGTCATTCCATTTCATCAACAATTCCACTTAATAAAATCATTTGACTTAAGAACCACATTTAAAACTTAACCTTAAGAAATTGAATCCAATTCCAGATACAAAAATTAAGCCAATAAAATTTACCAAATCACTTGTATTTTAATTTTAATAAAAATCAATTTCTTAGTAAATTAAAATCCAAAAGTCTTTCCAAAAATTAAAGGAAAATTTAACTTAACCTTAAAGAAATAAACTAAATAAAATCCAATTGTTTTAAAAGTCTTTCAAAATTCAAACAAAAATCAACTTAGCAAAAACATTGTAAATTGAATTTTCCAAAAAAGTCCCCCAATTATTTAGAAATTTTGGTTAACCTAAAATACAAAAGAAAGTACACTTTCGTTCCAAAAATTCATCAAACCCAAAACATCAAATAAAACAAATTTCTTTCAGCTCTCACAAAATGATCGGCCAAGCTTTAATCTAAGGATAAAAATTTATTTTCCAACAATCAAGAGTTCTTAAACTCCAACATTTACTGATCTTAATGTTAAGCTTATAAGTAGATCAAATTTCTAATCCTTTTGTTCCTTAAATAGTACTTTAAAACATGTCATTTTAAAACAACATTTTAACCTCAAAAATTTAATTTTTCAAGCTCACAAACAAAACTACACGTTTAACAAGCTAAAATTTTTCAATCATCAAACTCACTTTCTTAACAAAAATCATCAATAAAAATTATAACCCGAACTCCACATTTCCATTAAAATAACCTGCAACCTCAAATCATCTTCCAACAATTCCAAATATTAAACGAATCAAGAATTTAACTCCAAAAGCATCATTAGTCCAAAAATGAATCTTGATAAATCCAAGAATTCAAAGTACATAACATACAACTAACAATTAAACAAAGATCCTTCATCAATTCTCACATGCAAGCAACCTACACTATAAATCCATATTCA
This sequence comes from Ziziphus jujuba, assembly GCF_031755915.1. Taxonomy (NCBI): domain Eukaryota; kingdom Viridiplantae; phylum Streptophyta; class Magnoliopsida; order Rosales; family Rhamnaceae; genus Ziziphus; species Ziziphus jujuba. The sequence continues at coordinate 19,064,298 of NC_083383.1, read as the reverse complement.
CTTACTCATTTTCTTCCAAGACCAACCACATGCAAGTTTAAATTCCTTCATAGAACTCAAATGCCCAAACATATTAAATTTCCAAATAAAAAAATCCAAAAATCAAAGAAGAAAATTTTGAAAAATCATCATCGTGGCTATTAGGTTTGCAAGATAAAAAAGAACCAAGAATTTTTTTTTTTTTTTTGGGAAAATCCAACCATTTCTTTCTTACATCTAACACTCAATTTAAAAACAGCAGCCACCCTTAACATATATCAAGACCAAAAGGAAATTCAAGTCAAAATTCAAAGGAAAGCTTGTCTAGATCATCATGTGTTCCCTGATTTGGAAGGAAAACAAAAACAAGTAATTTTTTTCTTTAAGAGCTCAATAAATTCCCATATGCAACAAGGAATCCTAACTAAAATATCAAATACTCAAACCCAAGCAAGATTTTTAAAACGAAAGATTAAAAGAAAAGTTTGTTTACTACATCAAGTACTCAAGGTTTTTGCGATGAAGAAGCTTAAAAAATAAAAAAATAAAAATCTATGGTTTGCAACACAATTATTGAAAGATTTATTTAGGTAGTGATGGTCATTGTCGGAATCAAAAAAAGAAAAAGAAAAGAAATGGAAATTTAAGAGTGTTAGTTTTTTGTTTAGCTAACAAAGAAAGAGAAGAAGAAAAGAATATGGAAAATGGTGTTGCCAGGTTCCGGTAGTGGTGGAAGAATGGGAGAACAAATGAATGAAAGAGGTGTGTCAGGTGTGTTTTTATGGCAAAGTAGTGGAGGGAAAATTAGAATTTAAATTAATTTAAGTGCTAAAGACCCCCTCCATGCAAGATATTTCACTGTTGTGTCCCAAGGATTTGTCCAACAACAAAAGTTTATATTAGAGACAAAGTTTCCCATTTTTTTTCTAAATGCAAAAAATACAAGTTGGCACATACCAACATATAAATTCTAAAAATTTAAATTGATAAGTTTCTTACTACTCCAAATAAATAAATTGTATATATACTCCCATATAATTTAATGGAAGAAAATAATTTCTCAAATAAAGTTTATAAATTCTACTTTAAGCTTATCAAATTAAAAAGGATTGAAATTTTGAAAAAAAAAATCCACAATTTTTACAAAGAGATTAATAGAAAATTTAAAAGTACACTCACAAGCACTGTAAATTTTCTTGGAAATTAAAACTTAGGAAAACTTGAAATTTTGGGTTTTACATGGATGGTGGAAAATACTTGTTAAGGAACTTATCTTCTAAATCACCCCAAGTAGCAATAGTTAGAGGTGGTAATGAATTCAAAAAAGCCTTAGCTCTATTTGTCAAGGAATATGGAAACAATCTCAACTTGACGGCTTCATATCTAACTCCATTTTACTTAGTTAAATCACACACCTTTAGTAAATTAGTAAAGTCACTACCAAAAAAATCATGTTTAATGACCAAAGTTTTGGTTGGTAAAAATGGCCTCCTTGGTTGCTAAATAGAATCAATGACAAAAAATAGTGGTCACTGAATGGTCACTGAAAGGTTGTAACTAATTGTTTTCAGGGACCAAAACATGTTTGGTTGCTAAAACTCAAAAGTATCAAGGACCAAAGTTTAAGTTTGTAGTGACTGAAATTCTAGTCTTTAAAAGTATAAGAAAATGACCATTTTAACAACATTTGGTAACCTAAATCATATAAGTGACCAATGTTATGACTATTAGCGACCATTGTCAAGGTCACTGATAAATAACCTTTTAAGACCAAATATCTTTATAGCTAAAAATAACTTTCAGTTGTTGGGGTGAGAAGGTTATGACCAAGAGCAAGCTAGCTTGAAGTGTTAGCAACAAGCAAGCTTTTGGTGATGCTCTTGGGAATGGTTGTGTGTGAGTTGTGTTTTTAGGTTTTGGTTATGGTGTTTTCTGGTTTTTAGGGTTCCTAAAGTGTTCTAAGGTATTGAAGAAGAGATAAGAAGAAGGGGACCACGTTGGCTTTTGAAAATAAGGCTTAGATGTGTAGCCATTTCATTCATTTTGCAATATAAGCTTGAAATTACAACTAGTTCACACATGCCAAGCATGTGAGCCTACAAAATGAGTAAAGTATTTGAAATTTAAAAAGTAAAATGGTCAACACCTAAATTTTCATACACAAAAGAGGTAAAAACCAGCTGCAACATGTCTATTCCAAATATAGTAAAAAGTGGCACATGGTTTGAACTAAGTTCCTATTGTTTAACTAGTTTGGGTAAACAACCAAACTAGCTTCACCTACTTAGTTCCCCTTTGTATCTGCTTATGAAACTTGGTTTGAAGCATCCTTGGTCATCAATAAATATTGTTCCAAGAGCTAGGAAAGTTTTGGAATCGGATCATGGGCCAAACAGCTCCAAAACTGACCCATACTCTGCATACTGGGCCCATCAGATACAGCAATCTGTTTGGAATAGAAAATGGACTTTCCCATGTCATGTTGACCTGACATTTGAAACACAGTCTTCTATATATGTCTGTAGACATTACTCAAAATTTCAGCCCAAAAATCCATTTGCAACCTGAGATATAAGATAAATAGTGGAACTATGTTGCTGGAAATTATGAATCCAGCACCATAGGCATTTCAAGCATAACATTCCTACTCTTTTGTGCATAATTTTGCCTATACTTTTGCATACATAACTTAGGCACAAAACATTCTCAAAACATACCTTGCATCAATTAAAAACATACAAAAAATATAAACTCATAAAAGGAAAGGATTTGATACCAAGGTGTGCATGCTAGCCGGTGACATGCACCATAAAGTGGCAAAATTGCCACACTTCAACACTCCTCCTTGACAATTTTGTATGAGACATTGAGAATTCCTCTCAATATCTCAAATCTCTTCTTTCCCAATGGCTTGGTGAAGATATCCACCAAGTTCTCCTCGGAAGTCACATACTCCAACTTCACTTCACCACTTGCTTCAAATTCCCTTAAGGAATGATACTTGACCGGTATATGCTTGGTCCTCCCATGTTGGACTGGATTTTGTGCAATTGCTATTACTGAAGTATTGTCACACAATATGCTTGGTCTTCCAATAATTTCCTAAGCCAAACACCTTGATTAGCACAACTTGAGCAAGCAATATACTTGGCTTCCGCGGTGCTTTGTGCAACGGTTTGTTGCTTCTTGGACTTCCATGAGAAAGGACCATTTCCAAGTGTGTAAATGTAGCCCGATACGCTCTTGCTATCATCCAAAGAACCGGCCCAATCACTATCACTATAACCAAGCAAAGCTTCATTCATGCCATCCTTGTACCATATACCAAAATCACAGGTACCTTTCAAATACCTTAGGATTCTTTTTGCACAACTAAGATGATTTTGTGATGGACTATGCATAAATATTGACAAAACAACCACACTAAACATGATATCCAGTCTAGTAGAGCATACATATAAAAGGCTACCAATTAAACTTCTATAGATGGAAGGATTTACCTTTGGAGAATCATCATCCTTCACCAACTTGGTGCCTTCATTTATAGGTGTGGCAACGCTATTACAATCCTCCATGTCAAACTTCTTGAGCAACTCCTTCACATAGCTTTCTTGAGATATGAAGATGCCTTTGGATGATTGGACAACTTCAATTCCAAGAAACTATTTCATCTCTCCAAGGCTAGACATCTCAAAGTTCAATTCTAGCTCACTTTTGAAATTGCTCACCTCTTTCTCATTACCACCGGTCACTAGGAGGTCATCAACATAAAGAGAAACCAACACCATGCAACCATGAGTGCTAATATACAATGTAGGCTCATTAGGACTCCTCCTAAATCCATGCTTTGTCAAAAAACCATCTATCTTGGCATACCATGCCCTAGGAGCTTGTTTAAGGCCATACAAGGCCTTGTGCAGCTTGTATACCTTCTCTTCACTTCCTTTCTTCACAAAACTTTCAGGTTGCATAACATAGACCTCCTCCTTCAATATTCCATTCAAGAAGGCTGACTTCACATCAAGGTGATATACTTTCCAAGACTTTTGTGCCGAAATTGCAAGGAGAAGTCTTATGGTTTCCATCCTTGCAACCGATGCAAAAGTCTCTCCATAATCCACACCGGCTTGTTGTGCATATCCTTTGACAACAAGCCTTGCCTTGTGCTTATTTATGGACCCATCCGGATTGTACTTGGTCCTAAAGATCCACTTCACCCCAATAGCATTCTTTCCCTTCGGTTTTGTTACCAAGCTCCAAGTGTCATTCTTGTTTATCCCATCGATTTCATCTTGCATGGCTTGTCTCCACTCTTTTCTTGCCATAGCCTCATGGACATTGATTGGATCACTCAATGCCACATTACACCTTTCATAAATCTCATTAAGAGGTCTTGTGCCTCTCACACCATCACCAATCTCCAAATCAGCCCCTATGGAGATTTCTAGCTCATTCTCATCATATTCATCATCATGGGTAGCACCTTCATCATTTCCTTGTTCCTCATCCTTATCATGAGCTTCAAGCTGATTGTCTTCATCCATACTAGCCAACTCCTCCTTACTACAAACCCATTTAGCTTTCTCATCAACTTTCACATCTCTACTTATCACAAGTTTCTTGGTTTCCAAGTTATACACTCTATATCCCTTGGTCACATCACTATAGCCAACCAAGACACCAACTAGTGACCTTTCATCAAGCTTTCCTCTCTTCTCTTGTGGTACTAGGATGTAACAAATGCTTCCAAATACCCTTAGATGATCAAGAGAAGGCTTATATACAAACCAAAGATCAAATGGAGTTTTACTCCTCAAAGACTTGGAGTAAAGCCTATTTTGGATGTAGATGGATGTATTAACTCCTTCGGCCCAAAACTTCTTTGGCAAGCCACTTTCAAACAACAAACATCTAGCCATCTCCATGATGGTACGGTTCTTCCTTTCACATACACCATTTTGTTGTGGTGTGTATGGTGTAGTGAATTGATGAACTATACCATGATCCTTACAAAGTTGTTTGAAAGCCTCACTTGTGTATTCCTCACCATTGTCCATCCTTAACACCTTTATAGTGCAACCGGATTGATTTTGCACTAACTTCATAAATTCTACAAACTTCTCCAAAGCTTGTGATATTCTTTCAAGGAAATACACCCAACACATTCTTGAGTAATCATCAATGAAAGTTATGAAATACTTGCTGCCATTTAAGGATGGAACACTTATAGGACCACAAATATCTGAATGTATAAGTCCTAACTTCTCCTTTGATCTCCAAGAACAAGATTGAAATGCTAACCTAGTATACTTTCCTTTTTGACACACTTCACACACATGTTTTTGCTTCTCCACCAATGGCATGTCTCTAACAAGTTCATGTGTGCCTACCAATGACTTAAAGCTAGCATAGCCTAGTCTTTTATGCCAAAGTTGAGAGGTGTTCTCAACTTTGGTGTTCAATGCAACCGATGCACCATTTTAATCCATATTCAACCTAAAATACTTGATTTTCATTCCAACACACATTAATTCATTTCCATGTGGATCAACTATAGTGCATGTCATGTTTGAGAAGTGTAATGCATATTTGTTCTCAAGCATTTGACCTACACTAAGTAAGTTCTCACATAAAGAAGGTACATAGAGAACATCATGGATAGTTTTGATACCTTTGGTGGTGTGTATCACCACATCTCCTTTGCCTTTCACTTCCATCAAGGCTTCATTTCCAATTTTAACTTTGTTGTGGCTGCTCCTATCCAAGTTTGTGAACCACTCATGCTTGTAGACATATGGTGTGTTGCTCCACTATCAATGATCCATCCTTCATCATTCTTGATGCTAGTAAAACAAGTAGCAACAAACAACTCTTCGGATTCACCATCACTTGCATTATCTTTAGCAACATTTGCTTGTTGCTTATCTTTCTTGTTAGCCTTGCATACTCTCTCCACATGACCCTTTTGTTGGCATTTATTGCAAAATGCATCCGGCCTCCACCAACACCTTCTTGGATGATGACCTTTCTTCTTGCAATGGTGACAAGGTTCATAGGACTTCCTCTCGGGTTTGCTAGTTTCACCTTTCTCCTTTATGACCTTAAGCTTGTTCTTCTTTTGATTTTGTGTCTTTTGATGTTGTTTAAACACAAATGCAGCCTCCATTTATTCTTCATGTCTAATCCTCCTCCTTTGCTCCGTAGCTTGCAAGGCATTCACCAACTCGGTCAAGGAAATTTCATTTAGGTTCCTTGACTCCTCCAATGAAGATATCTTAGCTTCAAACCTCTCGGGCAAGGAGACCAACACCTTCTCCACAATCCTTTGATCACTTAATCTTTCACCTAGCACCCTAATTTGATTCACCACATTAAGAAGCCTTGTGGTGAACTTCTTAACCGTTTCTTTGTCTTTCATCTTGACAGTCTCAAACTCCCTCCTTAGGTTAGGGATTTGCATTTGCCTTGTCCTTTCACTCCCTTGGAACTCATCTTGAAGTTTGTCCCAAGCTTCTTTGGCACTCTCACATGCCATTATCCTTGTGAAAATGGTATCACTAATACAAGAATGAATGGCGGTGAGAGCCTTGAAACCTTTAGCCAATTCCTCCACATGGTGCTTGATTTGGTCGACCGTTGCCCCTTGTCTCAAAGGCTCGGGTTCTTGGGGATTTATGGTGACCTCCCAAAGACCATAAGCCTTGAAGTAGGCTTGCATCTTGATACTCCAAATGTTGTAGTTCTCCTCATTGAAGATAGGAGGAGAAGGAGTTGAAAAACTTGAAGAAGCCATGTGAATGTTGCTTTCGAGTATGAAGGAATATGAAAATATATTTGTGCTTTCAAGTATCTCTTCACTCTCAAGGAACGAACCAGCCCAAAAACCTCACAAATCTCACAAAAATGTGCCTTGCTCTAATACCACTTTGTTAGGGTGAGAAGGTTATGACCAAGAGCAAGCTAGCTTGAAGTGTTAGCAACAAGCAAGCTTTTGGTGATGCTCTTGGGAATGGTTGTGTGTGAGTTGTGTTTTTAGGTTTTGGTTATGGTGTTTTCTGGTTTTTAGGGTTCCTAAAGTGTTCTAAGGTATTGAAGAAGAGATAAGAAGAAGGGGATCACGTTGGCTTTTGAAAATAAGGCTTAGATGTGTAGCCATTTCATTCATTTTGCAATATCAGCTTGAAATTACAACTAGTTCACACATGCCAAGCATGTGAGCCTACAAAATAAGTAAAGTATTTGAAATTTAAAAAGTAAAATGGTCAAAACCTAAATTTTCATACACAAAAGAGGTAAAAACCAGCTGCAACATGTCTATTCCAAATATAGTAAAAGGTGGCACATGGTTTGAACTAAGTTCCTATTGTTTAACTAGTTTGGGTAAACAACCAAACTAGCTTTACCTACTTAGTTCCCCTTTGTATCTGCTGATGGAACTTGGTTTGAAGCATCCTTGGTCATCAATAAATATTGTTCCAAGAGCTAGGAAAGTTTTGGAACCGGATCATGGGCCAAACAGCTCCAAAACTGACCCATACTCTGCATACTGGTCCCATTAGATACAGCAATCGGTTTGGAATATAAAATGGACTTTCACATGTCATTTTGACCTGAAATTTGAACCATAGTCTTCTATATATATCTGTAGAAACCCTTCAAAATTTCAGCCCAAAACTCCATTTTCAACCTGAGATATAAGATAAATAGTGGAACTATGTTGCTGGAAATTATGAATCCAGCACCATAGGCATTTCAAGCATAACATTCCTACTCTTTTGTGCATAATTTTGCTTATATTTTTGCATACATAACTTAGGCACAAAACATTATCAAAATATACCTTGCATCAATTAAAACATACAAAAAATATAAACTCATAAAAGGAAAGGATTTTGATATCAAGGTGTGCATGCTAGCCTGTGACATGCACCATCAAGTGGCAAAATTACCACACTTCAACATCAATGACCAGTATATGTTCACAAATGGTCCTTACGTATTTGAATCACCAAAATTTTTGTCACTAATTCCCTATATTCAGAAACCAAATGTTGAACATTAAAATACTCCATATTTAACAACCTGTTTGCACACACTTTCGATGACCAAAATTTGGTCTATAAAGCAAATTATTTTTGTTATGTAAAAGTTTTGAAAATTTAAATTAATTAATTATTAATAATGCAAAAATGCATAACACACCAAAATTGTAAATAATATTTTATAAAAACAATAATCATATACAAACAATTGTCAATTGTATAATTACAACAATGATTAAATGTGTACAAAGACAATAAAATCCTATAGAAAAGTGCAGCTACTAGCAGTAACAGTGGTGGAGAAACGTTGCATTTAACTTGATCTTGGGTCTTTAAAAACCTGAAATCTGACAAATATAATAATTAAAATCAAATGAAAACCAACCTACTATAACGATTTGCTAAAAATAATAATATTAGCCAAAAATAATTTCAAGATAAAATTCTATATATCAAACACAGTATCTCTACGATAACAAACATGTTAAATAAATTACTTCTACTTGTGTCTCATCTCTTATGGACTACTGGAGCAAATGGACTTGGTTAGAATGGAATCAGAAATTAGTGTCACCAACAAATACCTTTTCAGCATGCAACAAACTGCATCAGTTATTAAGTAAGAAGTGCATTAAAATACAATTTCTTATACCTCAACTACACTAGAAGCAAATTCACAATAATTTGATCACCTCAATTTTGAGCAATTCATGAATGTCAAACATGAATTGCTCAAAATTGAGGTGATAGAGAAAAGGTTATATCTCACCGAAACAAAGGTTGTACACTTAAGATGGTCGATTGTGACAAACACTCAAAATTATAATTCTCATCAGCAACAGCATGCTTAAAACAAGAACCTTCATTAGAAACCATTACTTTTATTTGGTGATGAAGCATTTAATCAAAGACATCCTTATCACTCAAAAAGAAAACATCAATTTTGAAAAAATGGTTGGAGAACTACCTCATCCACGATAAATAAATCTTGATCTAACTTTGTAATGATGAACCCAAGATTGAACTATCTAATTACCTACCAAGAAAAAGTAAGTCTTGGTCATAAATATAATAAAAAATTGCAAGCATGCATTCAGATAAGTTAGCTGCCAATTAGTATGTTTTGGGGTCTAAAACATATGCAAATGCCACACCACAAGCTTAAGTAATTTAACCCAAGCTTTTATACATTACTCAAAGAATAGCTTGTCCCACTTCCCCACAGTCCCAAAGGAAACTATGGTAGACTTTAGATAAAGTTATTTTGAATTTACGACACATATTTGGTAATGTGTATTTCTTGGCTTCATATACACATGCTTTTTCTTGACTTATGTTCAATTCCTAGTGACTCATTTCAAGCAAATTTTATCATTTAGTAATGCTTGAATTGTTTCTAGTTAAGAAGCGTCCCTACAAATGTGAGTTTAAGGTATGAATGCGTTAACTTGATACAATTAGATGAACTTCCAATAATTTAAAAAAAAGGCTTAATGCTAGGACAATATGATTTTCTACTGCCATAGACTGTCTTAGAGTAGCTTTTTAGCATAGGTAAACAAAAAACCAATGAAAGAAAAACTGAAGCAAATAATTAATGCCATAGAAAAAAAATTATTTTACAGATTTAGTTTTGTCAATAAAAACTGGTTTCAATGGTGTTCAAGCCCACCAAGTTAATAAACAAACAAGCATTCAAACATCACAATCAAAAGATATTTTAAACAACATCATGGTACACAAGCTCTAATCAATTGGATAAGATGAACTCATATTTACCTTTTGACAAAGATTACGGATTATGGAAATTTTCTTTATTTGCATCATCACATCCTTTGGTAACTCAACCTATAGCGATGGAAACTTAAGTCAATAGATTATGATGCACATGAAGAGTAAATAAATCACAAAGGGAATAAATATTGTGCTTCAAAAGCACACATAATATAGACAAGTCCACTTTATTTTCTACGATACTTATGGCATAAGCCCCTTTGTAGTATAAATCAATACAGAAAATGGTCTCTCGGTATGAAGATATCAAATGATTGTTTGTCTTCGTAATGATGTGTGATGCAGTGGAATAGAGGATTGTGGAGAGTCTAGTAACCATTTATTCTGTTACAAATCATCTCTACCTATTTATAGTAATACTTGATATTTGAACTTTGAAAATTCTTCACCATCCAACCATAGAGATTTTAGCTAATATTCATATATGAGGATTGATTTTTTCTTGCAGAAGCTCCACCTTTCCATCTTGCTTGTCCCTAGAATGTTTTCCCTGAGATTGATGGTCTATCTAGTCATGTATATAATCAAAAATAAGTTACAAACCTTTATGCAAGTTATGTATGCCATTAGACCAGTTTAAGTAAATTGCAGAAGCAACAAGTTAATTAGTAAAAAAATAGGATGGTCTTCGATTCATTCAATGAAACTTAGAATGAAGTAAACTCCTATAATTACAACAAAAATAACAGAACTTATACACTGAAATGAGCCTTTGGTAGGCCTTAGCAATTAAGCTCGATTTCAAATAGTTAAGACTATTCTTGACACTTTGATTTATATAGAAATAATGGGTCTCAAGAAATAAATGTCAAAAGCTAACTTAAGAATAAGCAACTTAAAAACAAATTTGAATCCATTAATCTAAGAAGCATACTTTTCTTTTTTGGATTTCTAGACTACAAACTATTAGCAGAGGTTTTTACACCTTATCCTAGATGTCAACTTCAAGTATAAAACATCTCACTAAAACTGCTACATTCTTTTTATAAAAATTGAAATCTCAATTTAGTAAAGTAGTGACTAATTATTATGACAATACAAAAATTAAACCCTAGCCGAAGAAATATATAACTGAAAGAAAAGATCAAAAGGGAACTGCTTACCCTAAATGCCATATGTTCTATCTTTAGTTTCTAAAATATTGCTCATAAATAACATGGTACTTAGCTAGGATAAAATCCTTGAATCAACAAAGACACATATTCTCAAATATGGATCATAAAACTTATGGAATATAAGGAAACACTCACAAAGAATTAAAGGCAAAATCTCAAGAAAGTTATAATATTCTTCCATATATCCTAATAAACTTGCATTAACTGTTTTAGAATTAAGACGAAATTAAACCTCGTTAGCCTAACATCAGACAAAAGTGACATATTACATGACATACAAATTTGTCCAGAAAACAACCATTATCTATCCCTTTTCTGGAATATAGGTTCCCATCATATTCTCCCATATCAATGGAAGCCAAAAATACTACAAAAATTTAAATTTAGAAAACAAGAATAAAGCAAAATGAATAAAGGTAGGTGCATATAAAACTACATAACTAGCAATGAAATGCTACAAAAGGTAACAAGGCCACAAGAAAAACATTGCTAATTTTGATTCATAGCTCTCGATCCCACGCGCCGTGTGAATAGGCAATCCCAGTCCAAACTCAGCTTCTTCCACATACTTCCAGAACCTCCACTCTCTCTCATCAGCTGGCCCAGAACCCACTTGTCTCAAAATATACAAACAAAAAAATCAAAGCCAAAACTTTATCATGAGGAATATACAATTCAACTCACCAAAAACCAAAAAAAAAAAAAAATAGTAAAAAAAAAAATCAAAAAAGAGGTCAAAAATTCTCAAAGTACCCTGTTGAGAGCCGAAAAAAGATTGAAATCAACATAGGAATTGTACTCGACGTGGCCAAACTTGAAAGATAAAGTGATAAATAGCAAATCCTTCCTTGCCAGAAACTAGCAAGTAAAAACCAAAACAATCGGCTATGACTAAATGGCATGGAGAAATAGAGAAATGCAAAATGGAAATAGAGTAATAGAGAAACAGATAACGGAAAGACGCCTAAGATAGAGAGCAAGAGGGGCTGCTGATCGGAGAGCACACACCCCCAAGGACAACATCAACGATTGGAGAGGACACTTCTATATTGGGCACAACATCTATTGGGGTCAAGGACTGATTGGATTGGAGATTGGGTCGGAGGCTGCATGTTTCAAAAGAGGACTAGAGCAACATCATTTGAAGGGAAATGAAAATGCAACGGCAAAACTTCCCTCCCTCTCTAAATGAAAATTTTCATTCACCAAATATTAAAATATTCATTTTTTACCAAAAAATATAAAGCTATAAATTATAATGATAGAAATTCAATATTTTATATGATAGATAATTTAATATAAAAATTTTACATATAATAATAACATTAATAATAACTTTACTAATATATGGAGTTTTATATTTCAAAAATGAAACAAATATCAAAGAAACGAAAGAACCAATAATCGAAAATGAAAAAATAATTATTTGACAAGAATCTCCTAGTAAAACATATTGTTATATGTTTTATTAAAATGTAAAGGATAAAATATTGAAAAAGAAATGTTTACAAATAGTTGCATAATTATCTTCATAAAGAATTGGGAAAAATTGAACGAATGATTAAAAAAAAAGAAAAAAAAATCATTATTTGATAAGAATTTATATGAAAAAACCATATAAATAATTAAAAAATATATAAACATATTTTACTAAAAAATAAAAAAAAAATTATTGTCTACAAACAATAAAAGTTAAGGTTAAATTGTTATAAATAAATATATAATTACTTGTTCATAAAGAATTGGGAAAAAAAATGGAACCAATAATAAAAACAATTAAAAAATAAGGATTTGACAAGAATATTTATAAAAAATCATATAAATAGTTTATTCGTGTATATATTTCAAATCAAGGTTAGATTCTTGTGCGGGTGAATAGAGGGGAATGCACCAAAAGGCACGATCATTGTAATAGCAAGCAATAAGACTAAAAGAAAAATAAAAGAAAATAAACTTAAGTGATTAGGATGCAAAAAGGAAAAAATAAAATTGATTATTGAAGAAAACTATGATATGGAACCACTACGTATTGAAATTGACTGCTAATTAATATGGAACCAATACCAAGTATTGGAATTTAAAAAAATAAATTTGAAATATTCCTAAGAATAGCTTTCTCATAGACCTAGAAGTGATTACACAAACATCATTAAACTTATTAAGACAAAAGTTAGACAATTCCATTGAGAACAAGATCAAGGCTATAACATGGCATACTAAAAATTTAACAATAGTATAACATGTAATTCATCAAATTGATTTACCAAATAACATAGCTTTCACATAGAATTAAGAGGCATATATTAATTCTTCAAGAGGTTAAGAATAAAAAATTAAGCATATTGATGAATTGTAAACTTTATTGATTAAAAAACATAAATTTCTACAAAGTATCAAATGTTTCATAATTAGGGCTACATGGATACTATAGTTATGAAATTTAGTTCATAACTAAATTAAAAACGAAATTCATATAAATCAAACATTTGGTTCATAAGAATTGAAGAGTAAAAGAGAAGAAAAATTGATCAAACACAAAATCTAATGGTTTGAATTCCTATAGCCATCAGTTATGATGCTTGTAGCTTGAAAATTTACTTCTTCTTGTCTCCCTCTTCGTATTCTTCCAAAGCTTCTTCTGGATCACTTTAATAGTGGAATGGATATATAAAGAAAGTCCTTGAATGATGGAGAGGTAGGAGGTGGCAGCACTATGAGAGAAAAGAATGAAAATATTCTCTAAGGGAGGAGAACTTGTAGATGCCAAATTCTTTAGGCTTTATATAGCCTTAGGTCTTCTTTCTCTTTCTCCTTTTTTGAAAATAAAACTAGATTCTTAAATCCTAGTGATTCCTTTTATCTAGCTCCTAAAATATAGGATCACAAAATAACTCCCAAATAAAAATAAATAAAATGCAATTTAAATAAATAATAAAGTGACTTGGTGGGCAAGTAACTAAGCCTTGGGCTCTTCTTTTGATAATCACTTGTCTCCAATTCCTGGGATTAGTTCCTCATGCTATTCTATGTCATAGCCACCCATTATAATGCTTCTAAGCCCATTGGACTCTTAAATTTTGATTTTAATTAATTCTAGCAATAAATCTACAAAATCTTCGAGTAACTCTTTACTAAAATCTATTTTTGAAACACTTTTAGAAATATCAAACATCCTTATTTTGCGCTGAATGCACTTGAACAAGTTAGTTTTCTATCATAACTTTCCAAACATATAAGATAATAAGTATTGAGACACTAGGAAGACATTCAAGATTTTGATTTCCTTCTAGACTGCAGAGCTATAAAACTATCCACCTATGCTGATTTCAAATAAAAACTGGTTTTGATTGGCTGCACCAAATGCAATAAAATTTTACAAACATGATCCTCAATGTCTAAAGAAATTTTTCCAGTTAGAATCACTTAGAAATTTCATCTGTAGCTCAAAAAATGATCAATACAATGACTTCTATGCAGAATTTAGCATCTTCTCAATATGCTTTAAAATAATGCTAAAAAATTAATCCTTGGGCTATCTATTTATTACATTATGTTTTCATATCCGTTTACATCTTTTATGTATGAATAATTTACTTTGTAGTATGGCTTAACATACAACAAATATTAACAACCTTAGAGATGTCTTTGGTGCTATTCAAAAGAATGCACCAAAACGTTAAGGAAATGACCTTGTAACTATACTTCAGAACTGCATGCAACTTATGATTAACACAACTCAACAATAGCCTCATTGTGGCAACAGTGTTAATCAAAATGTAGTGGAACAATTTTAAAGAATGCAACCACCATCTTTTAAGGGATCAACTAATCCTCTAGTGGCTAAGGATTGGATTCAAGATTTAAAAAAAGTTTTCATGTTCATGGAGTGCACAGATGCATTCTATGCACGAAATGTGACTTGTGTAGTTTACATATAAGAAGAGTGATAGTCATTGGTGGGAAATGACTAATGAGACATGCGATGTGGAAAGGAATCTAAATGCATAGGACAAATTAAAGGAATTAATCTTTTACAAGTATTTTCCACAAACTTGGCAAGATAATAAGGTTGTAAAGTTTATCAAGCTAAAGCAAGGCATAATGATTTTTGTATAATATGGAGCAAAAGTTTGAGAAACTTTCTAGGTATCCAAACCTTGTGGAAATTAAAGAGAGTAAGGCTTAAAAGTATTAAAAAGACCTCAAGGATGAATCAAGGAGGTCGATTTCAATGTTACACCTACGAACATATGATGAGGTACTTCAAAGAACACAAATACTATAGAATGATGATGAGTTGTCCTGTAAAGTTGAATATAAGGAAAAAGTCAAAAGTCCATCTAGGAAGAGAACTACAGATAAAAATCATTGTTAGTGTCTTAATGGAAAATATGAGGTACATAAAAGGACAAGGAATGAAGATGGAGAAAAATTGACATTTTGTGAGTGTGAAACTTGTGGTAAAAGACATAATGGCACATGTTATAGGAAGAATGATGCATGTTTCAATTATAGGAATGTAGGACATTTGGTTAAAAAAAATTGAATGAGGAAATCAAGTACAAGAATCTAAGAATGACAAGCATGCTCATGGACAAGTAAATGCTCTTACAGATACAACACCACTTCAAGATATAAGAGAGCATTTTGAAGATCAATGTCAGTTAACTTTCATGCACAAAATTTTTGTTAAAGAGGGGTTAGTATTATAACACATGGGTTTAAAAAAATGTATTTTTAATTGTGGGTATTTATTTGATTATTTATTTGTTTATTTGTTGTTTTATATGATTTATATGGGTTTATGGATGAGTTTTTAAGGTTAGATAGAAGTTTAAATGGTAGAACCATAATACAAAGTTTTCGTGGAAACCAATATAATGTGATTGTTTGTATTGTTGTTTTAAATATTTAAAATTTTCTTTCACTCTAAATTCCTTTTATGGATGATACTAAACGTCTTTATGAAATTTTAGAAATTTATGTGACTCTATTAAGTTCTATTTTGAATTTATTAAGTAATTTTGAAATCTATGTTTTCTTATAGATTTTTCTTTAAGACTATAGTATGATTGATTTGTAAAATTTCAAAAGAGGCCCAAAAGAATTTATTTTCATTTGAAATTTTATATGCCATCTCATCTATGTCTAGTTTTGTTGTCAACAAATTTAGCTTCAAATTCGTTCTTTTTTATTTGGGATGATTTTCTATGTGATATACATTGCTATCTATTTTATTTGGGATGATTTTCTATGTGATATATGTTGCTATCAGTTTTTATTTCTTGATCAGATCAGTTAGAAGTACAACTTCAATTTAAATTACTTATCATAAAACCTAATGATTTTTATGTAGAATTTCTATTGTATATTAACTAGATGGTTTCAAGTTGTCACATAACTCCACCAAATTTGAATTCCTTTCCATAGCTTCACTCGAGAGATTTGAATGCACACCTAACCTTATATTTTTCACTCCAAAGTCATCAACTAAGGCTTGTAATCGGAGAAGTGCTTTGTTTCTCTCCAATTCCTCTCTATGGAGCCAACTCGCCTCCACAAGTTATGTAACAAGAGCTGTTAGATCAAGCAACGCCTCCTCTTGTTGAGGTTGAGGTTGAGCTTGAGTTTCAAACTATAGCTCTAAAGTTTCATTCTAACTCCAAAAATTGAGGTCTGCCATGTCCTCTATCAACAAAAAGATCTCATCACTAGAAAATGTATGGAAATAGGTGGTACCAATTCCTATTTTGAGCCACATTCTTGTTGATGCACTAAGACCAATGAAGAAATTTCACATAGGATATTCTTCCACGAACCCATAATGAGGAAACCAACAAAGCAACTATTTATGTCTCCACCATACTTTATCAAAGGGCTTCAAGTCTTGCTAGACAAAGTTTAGGAGGACATGCTCATGCTCCATGTCCAAGTACATTGCAAAATGCAATCAAAAATAAAAATTAAGAACTAAGTGAAAACTAATAAGCTAAAATAAGATAGACAATGTAACTATTAGTAAATGCCTAAATTAAAACCAAATCACTTTCTCATAGTATTAGCTACAAATCTAAAGAAAATCCTTTGTACTAAAAACTTGATTTGATTATTGCAAGTGCACAGGTAGTACCTGTAATAAAGTGACTCAGGATTCAGATACCATTCCCATGAAGATTGTTTAGATTTACAAAACTAGGCTAATTACTATTGTAATCATGATCCAATTTTACTTAGGCAACCAAACATATAGAAACTAAGCTAAATACTTTATACTAACCTGATATACCAAATACATTATATATTGGAGACAATTGGAAAGAATAGGCACACATCAATGATTATCCAAGGAAATATGTGAATTCAAACATTTAAGACCTTGATTTCACTACACTCATCATGTGACTATTCAACTCCAATTATCAACAAAGGGTTTCTAAATTCACTTATTCCCTCTCAAGGTAAGCAATCACTACGCAAAAATTGATATCTAGCGACACTCATTTAGCGACGCTATGAAACAAACATGTCTGAAAAAACAAAACCACGACTCTGAGGTTAATGCGTCAGTAAAAATTCAATAAATATACGACGTACCATATAGATTGTGCGTCGCCTGTTCTCTCCTCCACTTTTCTTTTTAGTTCTTTTAATTAATCTAATTTTAATTTAACAACAAATAACCCATAAAGATATTAGAGCAACATAACTGAGGTTGGTTTTTTTTTTTTCTTTTTTGTTATACGTGTAACAAGCGACGCACCAGTAAGATTGTGCATCGCCTTTTCTCTTTTCACTTTATTTTTTTTTAGATCTTTTAATTAATCTAATTTTATTTTAATAATAACAATCAATAAAAATATTAGTGCACCAAAACTGAGGTTTATATATATATATATATAGTTAACAGGCGACGCACTAATAAGATTGTGCGTCGCCTGTTCTCTCTTCACTACTGAGGTTTATATATATATATATATATATATATATAGTTAACAGGCGATGCACCAATAAGATTGTGTGTCGCCTGTTCTCTCTTCACTATTTTTTTTTTTTTGATTTTTTAATAAAATCAAAATAGGACCATAACAAGAATTGAACCCAGAACCTCTTACACTCTCAAGAAATCACCACGCCATCAAGTCAAATAACTTGTATGTACTAATGCAACAAAAATTGCTTAATATAGTGTTAGGCGACGAATTACTTAAAGAATGAGTCGCCAAATAGATGAACAGGCGACATATTCTTCAACAAATGCGTCGCCTATTCTTTTTTTTTCAATTTTTTTATTCAAACATTTAAAAAAAAAATACTTCGCCAAATAGATGAACAGGCGACGCATTCTTCAACAAATGCGTGGCCCATTCTTTTTTTTTTCAATTTTTTTATTCAAACATTTAAAAAAAAATAAAATCAAAATAGGACCATAACAAGAATTGAACCCAGAACCTCCTACATTCTCAAGAAATCACCACACCACCAGGCCAAATGACTTATATGTATTAATACAGCAAAAATTGGTTAATATAGTATTAGGCGATGCATTATTTAAACAATGTGTCGCCAAATACAAGAAGATGCGTCGCCTGTTCTTTTTTTTTTTTCAATTTTTTTGTTTAAACATTTTTAAAAAATAAAATCAAAATAGGACCATAATAAGAATTGAACCCAGGACCTCCTACTCTCTCAAAAAATCATCACACCACCAGGCCATATGACATATATGTACTAATCCAGCAAAAATTGGTTAATATGGTGTTAGACGACGCATTATTCAAACAATGCGTCGCCAAATACAAGAATAGGCGACACATTCTTCAACAAATGCGTTGCCTGTTCTTTTTTCTTTTTTTTTCCAATTTTTTTGTTTAAACATTTAAAAAAAATAAAATCAAAATAGGGTCATAACAAGAATTGAACCCAGAACCTCCTACTCTCTCAAAAAATCACCACACCACCAGGCCATATGACATATATGTACTGATCCAGCAAAAATTGGTTAATATGGTGTTAGGCGACGCATTATTCAAACAATGGGTCGCAAATACAAGAATAGGCGACGCATTCTTCAACAAATGCGTCGCCTGTTCTTTTTTTTTTTTTTTTTCAATTTTTTTGTTTAAACATTTAAAAATAAATAAAATCAAAATAGGACAATAACAAGAATTGAACCCAGGACCTGCTATACTCTCAAGAAATCACCACACCACTAGGCCAAATCACTTATATGCACTAATGCAGCAAAAATTGGTTAATATAGTGTTAGGCGATGCATTATTCAAACAATGCGTTTGTTTAAACATTTAAAAAAAAATAAAATCAAAATAGGGCCATAACAAGAATTGAACCCAAGACCTCTTACACTCTCAAGAAATCACCACACCACCAGGCCAAATGACTTATATGTACTCGTACAGCAAAAATTGGTTAATATAGTCTTAGGCGACGCATTATTCAAACAACGCATTCCTCAACAAATGCGTTCTTTTTTTCTTGCAAATGCGTTCTTTTTTTCTTTCAATTTTTTTGTTTAAACATTTAAAAATAACTAAAATCAAAATAGGACCATAACAAGAATTGAACCCAGGACCTCTTACACTCTCAAGAAATCACCACACCACTAGGCCAAATCACTTATATGTATTGGTACAACAAAAATTGGTTAATATAGTGTTAGGCGACGCATTATTCAATCAATGCGTCGCCAAATACAAGAACAGGCGACGCATTCTTCAACAAATGCGCCTGTTCTTTTTTTTTTTTCAATTTTTTTGTTTAAACATCTAAAAATAAATAAAATCAAAATAGGGCCATAACAAGAATTGAACCCAAGACCTCCTACTCTCTCAAGAAATCACCACACCACCAGACCATATAACTTATATGTACTAATACAGCAAAAATTAGCTAATATAGTGTTAGGCGACGCATTCCTCAACAAATGCGTCGCCTGTTCTTTTTTTTTTTTCAATTTTTTTGTTTAAACATTTAAAAAAAAATAAAATCAAAATAGGACCATAACAAGAATTGCACCCAGGACCTCCTACACTCTCAAGAAATTACCACACCACTAGACCAAATCACTTATATGTATCAATACAGCAAAAATTGGTTAATATAGTGTTAGGCGACGCATTATTCAAACAATGCGTTGCCAAATACATGAACAAGCTACGCATTCTTCAACAAATAAGTCACCTGTTCTTTTTGTTTTTTCAATTTTTTTATTTAAACATTTAAAAATAAATAAAATCAAAATAGGGCCATAACAAGAATTGAACTCAAGACCTCATACACTCTCAAGAAATCACCACACCACCAAGCCAAATGGCTTATATGTATTGGTACAGCAAAAATTGGTTAATATAGTGTTAGGCGACGCATTATTCAAACAATGCGTCGCCAAATACAGGAACTCTTCAACAAATGCGCCTGTTCTTTTTTTTTTTTTTCAATTTTTTTGTTTAAACATCTAAAAATAAATAAAATCAAAATAGAACCATAACAAGAATTGAACCCAGGACCTCCTACTCTCTCAAGAAATCACCACACCACCAGACCATATGACTTATATGTACTAATAGAGTAAAAATTGGCTAATATAGTGTTAGGCGACGCATTATTGAAACAATGCGTCGCCAAATACAAGAACAGGCGACGCATTCCTCAACAAATGCGTCGCCTGTTCTTTTTTTTTTTTTTCAATTTTTTTGTTTAAACATTTAAAAAAAAATCAAAATAGGATCATAATAAGAATTAAACCCAGAACCTCCTACACTATCAAAAAATCCCCACACCACTAGGCCAAATCACTTACATGTACTAATACAGCAAAAATTGGTTAATATAGTGTTAGGCGACGCATTATTCAATCAATGCGTCGCCAAATACATGAACAGGCGATGCATTCTTCAATAAATATGTCGCCTGTTCTTCTTTTTTTTTTTTCAATTTTTTTGTTTAAACATTTAAAAAAAATAAAATCAAAATAGGGTCATAGCAACAATTGAACCCAGGATCTCCTATACTCTCAAAAACTCACCACACCATTAGGCCAAATCACTTACATGTACTGATACAGCAAAAATTGGTTAATATAGTGTTAGGCGACGCATTATTCAAACATTGCGTCGCCAAATACATGATGCATTCTTCAACAAATGTGTCGCCTGTTCTTTTTTTTTCAATTTTTTTGTTTAAACATTTTAGAAAAAATAAAATCAAAGTAGGGCCATTACAAGAATTGAACCCTGGACCTCCTACACTCTCAAGAAATCACCACACCACCAGGCCGAATGACTTATATGTATTGATACAACAAAAATTGATTAATATAGTGTTAGGCGATGCATTGTTCAAACAATGAACAGGCGACGCATTACGCATTCTTTAACAAATGCGTCGCCTGTTCTTTTTTTTTTTTTCAATTTTTTTTTAAACATTCAAAAATAAATAAAATCAAAATAAAGCCATAACAAGAATTGAACCCAGGACCTCCTACACTCCTAAGAAATCACCACACTGCCAGGCCGAATGACTTATATGTACTGATACCGCAAAAATTGATTAACATAGTGTTAGGCGACGCATTATTCAAACAATGCGTCGCCAAATACAAGAACAGGCGACGCATTCTTCAACAAATGTGTCGCCTATTCTTTTTTTTTTCAATTTTTTTGTTTAAACATTTAAAAAAAAAATCAAAATAGAGCCATAATAAGAATTGAACCCAAGACCTCCTACACTTTCAAAAAATCACCACACCACCAAGCCAAATAATACAATAAGAACTAGCTAGTATAGTTTTAGGGGACGCAGTCTTTTAAGAAATAGTCGCTAAATAGACTAAAAGGCGACGCATTTGTAAACAACTGCATCGCCGTTTCACCCATCCAATTTTGAACTTTTTTTTCAATTTGAAAGTTATTTTTAGTAATTTTTTAGTTTTGCAAATATACTTTTTTTTTTTTTAAGTTGTAGATGACCAATCAACAAAACTAATTAAAGGTTAAATAAAGAAAAGGGAATAGGCGACGTGTTTTAATGGAATTGCGTCGCCTGTTCCTTCAATTATTTTTTATTTTTTTTTTAAAAAAAGCAATTTAATAGAGTTTCAATTTTTAAAAACAAGTAAACTATCAATGACCACAAACATATGAAAGTTAAGCTCATTTAACATACTTATCTAGATAAATTGGTCAATAAATGCTTGTTGAATTAGAATTCTATATTCGGTACCCTATCTCAAATTAGGTCTTGAGATATTTTGTCTCGTCTATACACATATATGTATAACTGAGAAGAGCATTGACAAAACTATTTTCTATTTTTAGATTAATGGAATTTATTTTCATTGGATTGCTACATGAATATATTTGTAGATGAACAATTAAAAAATTATTTAAAGATTATAAAGAAAATATAAAAAAATGAAATAGGCGACACTTTTCGACCATAATACGTCGTTTGATCCCAAAATTCAAGAACAGGCGATCCCTCTTGAAGAGAATACGTCACCTATTCTCTCAATTAACAAAAACAAAAATTTTGAAAGACATGCAAATTTTATAAAGAATAAAGGTGTACTTGAAAAATAGAAAAATAAACAGCAATCTTCGATATTTTGCTTCGCATTTTTAAGATATATTTTCACTTTTTATTTGTAGTTGAAAAATAAAAATATTAATCAAAGAAAAAAAATGAAATTGGGAGAAAAGGCGCGTTCTTGCCATTTTTTGAAAATTTTTGGCGCGTTTTTAAATTTTTACGCACTCCTTTGAATCCATTTTTTCTTTTTTAAAACTACATCAAGTACACCACCTAATCGATATTAGATTTGGAAGCAATCTAAGAGAGACTTGAAGAGTGAGATATTCCAGGTTTCATTTTTCATTTGCCTACGTTGTCGTCGGCCGAGAAGCTAGATTTCTCTTTGTCGCCCTCGTGATTTTTTGGTTTTCTTCTTTCTTTATCTCCATCGTTTAGGTGAGTTTCTTTTTTCTTGACATGAGGTGGGTTGTTTTTTTTTTTTTTTTTCATTTTAACTACAGCTTAGGTTCATTGGGTTTTATTAATCTTGCTTTTTAAGAAATTATGTTTGTGATATTGCTTGACATTATTTTGCTAAGTTCAACAAGTATTTTGTGTTGAAGATTAACTTGAATCAAGATGGTCTATTGTTTTAACTTCACCACAACATCGTACGGTTGTTGAAGAAGATGTTCTTGGAGATAAAAAGATGGCTCACAATCCATTTGTCATATAGTTGCCAAGTGTCGATGAAAATGATAATGAGGATGAATGTGAGAGTGACTATGTTTGTAATGACTGTGAGGGGAGAAATGTGATTCGTCAAATCTTAAGAACAATGGTAATATTTTTTAAATTTTCATTTATACTAAATTATAAATTTAATAATGATTAATATTTTATTTATTTTGCATAAGTGCTAATAACTTTTTTAATGTTTCCATATGCAGTATGAGGATGTAATATCGTCAACAAGAGGTCAACTTCCATCTCAATGAATATGCATTCATGGAAGTTTAATTAATATTAAATTTGTTATGAAAAATGCAATAGCTTACAAATTATGTAAAAATATGTCAATGAGATGATATTTAATTTATTTGATAATTAATTTGTTATGACAAAATATTTATTTAAAATTTTTGTATTCTATTTATTTTGGATGAACCTAGTTTTCATTTTTTTGTATTTTAATTATTTTTATATTTTTACTATTTAATCACTTTTCACAAAATTAAAAAAAAAAAAAAAAAAAAAAAAGAAGGGGCGACGCATTAAGAAATAATGCGTCACTAAAAGTATCGATCCGTCGTTAAATAGGCGACTCTATTAATGCGTCTCTAAATAGGCAATTCTACTAATGCGTCGCTAAATAGTCAACTCTATTAATGCGTCGCTAAATAGACGACTCTATTAATGCGTCGCTAAATAGTCACTTTATTAATGCGTCGCTAAATAGACGACTCTACGAATGCGTCGCTAAATAGTAAACTCTTTTAATGCGTCGCTAAATAGGCTACTCTAATAATGCGTCGCTAAATAGTCAACTCTATTAATGTGTCACTAAATAGACGACTCTATTAATGCGTCGCTAAAAGTAAATATGAGTCGCTAAAAACTCAAAGATAAGCGACTCTTATAATGCGTCGCTTGTTGTCTTATAGATTTAGCGACAGGACGTTAGGCGACACCGTATAATACGTCGTTATTTATTTTGTGCGACACATTTATTGCGTCAGTTATCAACGCAATTCTAGTAGTGAATATATTAGAAAGTTTATTCAAATTGAAATCTCTTCTTAATTCTACCAATTATCCATGCAATTAAGTCTCATTTTCAGTTACCCAAGCGAAATTGTTCTCTCAAACTCAATTCAGGCCTACGTTTAGGTTTTCCGAACCTAATTTGGCTCTTTCAAACTTTAATCAATGCTTAACTCATGTTCTCATATTGCTCAATTTTATAAATTGGCTAGATTTTTTCAAGATCTAATTGGTCAACCTAAACAACACCCAACAAATTCTCATTCTAATTAGATATATTTGTCAATTAAACCAAGAAAATACAAATAATTCAAAAGGAATTATAACATTAATCAACCAATTATATCATCACAATCTAAATTTAAGCTAGCTCTCTCAAGCTCTAATCAGTGCTTAACTTGTGTTTTCATATTGCTCAATTTACTAAATTGGCTAGACCTTTTCAAGATCTAATTGTTCAACCTAAACAACACCTAACAAATTCTGATTCTAATTAGATATATTTGTCAATTAAACCAATAAAATACAGATAACTAAAAAGAAATTATAACATTAATCAACCAATTTTACCTTTGAGATGCTTTACTTGCTTACAAAATTTTGATTTTATTGATCATGTTTTTCTTTCTTATGCTTATGCTCAAGGTAGTTGGGATAGTGTTAGCTCTATTCTTAGGAAATTGTTATTTCTTTCTGGCACTATAAGTGACTTCTTTGATCGAGCTATGAAGGTTTGGTTAAGCTCTCAATTATTCAAACTTTGGAAAGCAACTATCATTATTGGCTTATCCAATACTTAATGTTTTGCCAAATATGAAGTTTTTTTAATTCCTATTGCAAGTTCTCTTGCTTTTATTAGGTCTGCTATTAAAGAGGCTAATTGGCTACAAATTGGAGCTATACATAATTCTCTTTATGATCATATGGTATTGCATAATAATAGTGTGGTTGGCTTGATTAGAAAGGCTCTTAAGATCATTTTTATTCTTTAGGTTCCTCCTAGGTCGTGTCAGATTAAGCTCAATAAGGATAGTGCTGCTAATGGATTCTTCTTATGCTGTAAAAGTTTTGATAAATCACTCTTTGGATGTGCTTTGGTCTATCAGAGATAGATGGGTGAATTGTTTATATTTCATATCAACCATTTCTTTTACAGTTTCTCATTTTTTTTGGGTTGGTAATTCTACGGCACATGCTTTATCTAAAGTTGCAGTTTCATTAGACAAACTAGATGGATGTTTTATTTACTTGCTTTTTGTAATTTTTATCATTGCAATGATATATTAAGGGGTAGGACTTATAGGTTTTTGCTAATTGTGTGATTGTTATTCTTTTTTATGGTTGTTTGGACTGTGGTACTCTTTCTTTTATTGGTTTCCCCACAGAGGTTTTTCCTTCAAAGGTTTTAAGGAGGCCAAGTTTTAGTTTCCGTTTCTTTATGGATATGCTATTATTTGTATCCCTTTTTATTTTTATTAATAATATTGCTAAGCAGGTTCTATACTTTCGGGGGGTGCCAACATAATTGAAATATCCTGTATTTAGCATCTTTCTTAGTATCTTTTCTATTTATGGTTTTTTATGTGGAAAATTGTATCCATCCTTTTTTCATATTTAAATTAAAATACTTACAATCATAATTAAACATTTTTGGACCTAAAATTAGACCCCAAAAAAATAACATAGAGTTGGAATTTTTGGTCTAATAAAAATAATTTTATTGGACCAAAAAATTAAAAATATATTTTATGCCCAAACCAAAAAAAAAAAAAAAGGATCAAAATACCAAAATAAAAATTAAACCAAAAATTAAAAAATGAAAATATTTTTTTGGTCTAATTTTTTTTCTGATTTTTATTTTTTATTTTTGGTCTAATAAATTAATTCATGTTGTCACCATAATTCATTTTTTTTTAAAGTAATTTTTTTTTTAATTTAGAAGGAAAAACATGTGTTATTTTTCCATTTTATGGACAAAAGAAATGACCAAAATCGTATAATTTTTCCATTTTTGAAATTTTTTTCCATTTAACCAGTTAAATCATAGACCAAAATACCAATATGGAAGTAAATAATGTTCTATTTTTCTATTTTGACCAAAAAATAAACTATTAAAAAATGGAAAAATAAAAATCAGACCAAAAAATAAAACTGAAAAAACATTTTTTTAACAAAAATTGAAAAAAAAAAAAAAAAGGGACTATTTTCTTAACCAAAATGGGGACCCCAAAAGTGGAAAAATGGAAAAATTAATTACAACCAACTAAATGGAAAAATGTAAAAATGGCCTCCATTTTTTTTTTGGTCTAATTTTTATTTTTATATTTTTGAATGGTTTATTTTTTTGATCAACTGAAAAAAAATTTTCAAATTTGGAAGACCATAATTCATTTGCATATTGGTATTTTGTTTTCTAATTCATTTGATCAAATGGAAAGATTTTTCGAAAATTGAAAAATTAGACCATTTTGTGCCTTTTTTTATTTCTTTTCTATAAAATAAAAAAATAACAAATGTTCCTTTATTTATAAAAATAAATAAATTATGACACCAGCATGAATTAATTTATTAAGCCAATTTTTTTTTTAACAAAAAATTAGACTACAAATTTTTTTTTATTTCTTAATTTTTGGTCTAATTTTTATTTTGGTATCTTGGTCTCTTTTTTTACTTTTTGGTTTTGGCATAAAAATTATTTTTAATTTTGGTCTAATAAATATAATTTTATTAGACCAAAAGGTTCAAATTGATTTAATTTTTATTTTTTTTTGTTTAATTTTTGGTCCAAAAATATTTTATAATTATTGTTTAAATAAAAAAGGAATAAATAAAAACCATAACTATCAAATGGAAAAAAATAAAAACCAATTTTCTAAATAAAAACCATAGATTGATATGGGAAAAAAATAAAATTATTTTTTTCAATTTATTTAAAAAATATTTTTTATTTCTAACAATGAATTATGATATCACTATAATATCATATTAATGTCAACACCGCTGATTTTAACAGTACTATTAAATTGAACCAATTGCAATGATTTTAAACTTCCAATTATAAAATCGTTGAAATTGAAACTTCATGACAAAATTTGCATCAACTCTAAACTTTAACTCATTAAAGTGCAGTTTTCCCATAAATTTATCTGTTGCAAAAATATATAAAATCTTATTAATATATTAAAGTAGAATAGTCTACCAAAGTATTTGTTCAACTAGCAATCATTACAGAATTGGGTAGTTCTAGTTACACTACCATTTAGATTTTATATAATTTCATTATTGATTTATATTTTTATCCTCATTTAAAATTATTATTAAAGATATTTGTTAACTAAATATATCTAAATAATTTCTTTATACAGTTTCATTGTTCCTCTCAAATAATATGTTAAATATATCTATCTAATTTATACTCCATTAAAAATTAAGATTGTAGATACAACAATTATTCATAAATTATGGAAGCTAAAAAATATGAAAGAATAAGATGAATTTAGTTTTTTTTATTTTATTTTTTTGTATTGTGATGATTGCTTTAGTTTGGATTTTTTTTTTTTTTTCTTATCTCTTACTAACGACCAGGAAGGAACAACACTCTTATATTTGATCCTGATATTTTAAAATTCGTCTTTTATTTGAAAGTTCAAAATTAAACATTTTTTAATTGTTCAGAAGCATCCATCCGAACATTATTAAGATGTTTAACTTTTATTTATCGAACATTGTATGTATATACAAATATTAAATATCGTACATTATGAAATATGCCAAATTTTTTTTTAATCATTGATAATTTATATGTAATTGAATGTAAAAAATATGCAGGATGAAAAAGATATAGATAATGGAATTGTCTTCAAAATGAAATATAAAAATAATAATAAAACTTTTTAGTCTTGAAAAGAACAATTATCTTGAAAAATGAGATGGTCATGTCAAGCCCAATCTCCAGTACCCTGTAGCCTCCATTGTTCGTTGGTTTTTGTTTTTAAATAAATACCCTTTTATGTTAATAAAAAAAGAGAAAAAAAAATCAAACCTAAATCAAAACAAGAAATAAGAAAGAATAAGAATATTTTAGTGAAATTAATTTTTATAGGGACTATATATAGTTATTTTAGAATTGTAAAAAGAATTTTTATTTGTAAGAAATATATAATTTTGGGATGGTATAAATTAGGAATATTTCAGAAATAAATAATATTGTATTAAGTAATTTTATATGTTTTATACATTTAAGTTGTAGTGTATAGAGAATGGAACTGTAAAGAATTATTTTGGAATTATAAAAAGAATCACTCTGCTAAATTATTTTCCTTCCAAAGCTTTATTAATATATTAAAATTGAATAGTTTGTAAGGTGACAAATAAAACAAAGAAATTTAAATTTAATTTAATACATGTCAAGTACCAATATTTAATATTTAATATTAGGTAATACTATTAAAAATAGAATAAATAAATTTAAATTTAAAAACTAATAAATATCCATAATCATTTAATATAATAAATATTATCAGTAATTTTTAAAAAAATATGTCTAGTTCCAATATTGATAATTAATAGTAGGTAATATTGAAAACTAAACAAACAAAGCTAAATTGAAGAATTAATAACTATCTATAATTTTAACCTAAAATATTAAATATTATCTAAAATTTAATACAAAAGAGTTAGAATAATAAGTATTAAATTCAATATATTAAATTTAAATTTAAATTGAAAAGTTGATAACTATTCATAATTTTCATATTTAATATTCCAAATTAAATTATTTTATAACTACCTATAATTTTGATATTCAATATTAAATATTATCCAATATTTAATATAAAAGGGCTACAAATATTATCCAATATTTAATATAAAAGGGCTACAATGATAATTATTAAATTTAAATTGATAAATTGATAATTATATATAACTTTAATATTGATTATTGAATGTTAAATTATATAATACTTAGTGTTTAAAAGAGCTAGAATGATAATTATTAAATTGAAAATTTGATAATTATCTACAATTTTAATATTTAATATTCAAAATTAAATTATCTAATGCCTAATATTTAATATAAAAAATAATTTCAAATATTTCATAAAATAAATCAATGTATGATATTTATTAATTATAGATATACATATTTATACATGAGTTTGACTAATGTCTATAAGATAAGATATTTTATATATAACATAAATAATTGTAAATAGAAATAGAGAGATGTACAATGTAATGAAAATTGTATGAAACTAATAACCATCACTTTCATTTGTAACTTTGACTATGTTGACTTTTGTAATCATGATTCAATATCAAATATTAATTACTTTCATGTGCTGATTTTATTTTCTTAACAAGAATAATAATATTATCAAATATTTATTTTTCCATTTAATTATTTTTATAATTATATAATTATATTTTATACTCACAAATATAGAAAATAGATAATCTCAATTTGGAATGATAACTTAATATATTAAATTTAGATTTAAATTGAAAAATTGATAATTATATATAATTTTAATATTTAATATTCAATATTAAATTATCTAATATCTAATATTTAATATATAAGAGAATTGAAGACTTGTTAGAAAAATCTAGGCATGATTTTTATTAATTATATATATATACATAGTTATACATAGGTTTGACTAATATCTACAAGATAAGATATTTTATACATGGGACAAATAATTGTAAATAAAAACAATAAGCTCTTCAATGTAATGAAAACAATTGTTTTCAGAACATTTTAAAATAAATATAACAATAAAGATCTCTAAAATTAAAAAAAAAAATAGATTTTATAATAAAAAATATTCATGGGAATAAATTATCTCATTTAAATCAAATTCTTTATTTAATCAAATTAATTTTTTTACATCAAGAGATAACATATATTTGAAATTTATATTTTGATAGAGAGATAAAGGTATATCTAAAAATTTAGATTTTAAAATATATTTCAAAACATAAAATTCAAAAGTCAAAAACTGATTTTTTTTAAAAAAGTTCCAATTGAAATCTAAAATCATATTTTATTTGAAATTTAAAGATTGAAAAATAATGGAAAAAGGCTAAAAAATACAAAGAAGAGAAAACGTGAAAAGAAAGTGTAGACAAAAGAAAAAAAAATGTTAACATACGTAATGGTGAGATTAATGTTGTATATGCTATGAATAAAAGTTTTTTAATACAAAATTTTATTTTCAAATTGTTTGATGATATTTTAAGTGCAATTGAAATAGGCAAAAAATAATTATTTGATAAGTGTAAAGTTGATTATGAAATGATTTGTACTCTTTTAATTGACATTTTTTATTTTTTATTTTGTTGAAGATATAATTAGAAAAGTTGCTAGAAAAAATAATGTTAAGTGCTAAGAATCTCGTAGAAAAACAAGCAAACTCATTAATAATGTGTTTTAAAACCTAGAGTATGCTTCAAGCATAATTTTTTTAGTTGTTAGATGATAACCTTATTTATATATATTATTGTACAAGTTTTGATGAATATATATATATATATATTTATATATTTTAAAAAAAAAAAAACTTCCGCGTAAATAAAATTAATAGTTATCTAGAAACTAAAAAATCAGAATCTATAATTATAATACTTCAGTTGTATCATACCAAAAAATTCATTAGTTTTATATTAATAATTTTTAAAATATACATATATTCTAATTTTAAAATTTATTTGTGAACTGTTGTTTATATGATACTTTAATATTTGATGTGATTATAATTAATTAACTATTCATCTGTTGTGTTACATTACACCTCCCATGCATTGCACGAGCTTAGCACTAGTTATGCATAAATTTCCTAATGATAAGTATTGACTATAACAGTAATACCAGTAATTTTCCAAAATAATAATAATAATAATAATAATAACAACAAAATAACAAAACAAAACAAAACAAAAAACAAACCAAAAAGAATAAATAAATAAATAACGAATAAACAATAATACTAGTACAAAAGAAAGTGCATGTCTAAAAATGGGTTAGGTTATTGCGCTTACCAAAAATTAGCCAAATCAGGAAAATTGGTTCAAATCGAAAAAGAACCTGCCTTCTATTTGTAGGTAGCCAACCTGGAAAATCCATGGAAGTTTGGCAATGGACGCCCACATGGAATTGTAAAGCCTTTTCATATATTTTGAGCATTTCAAAGCATCCAATTAATACCTACAATCCGGGCGAAGTATCCTCCCCTCCATGGCTGCTTCCTACTCAGGCATTTCCCAATCCTCTGATTCTCTTTCCTCCATTTTCACTATCCTCCATCACCGCCATCTTTTTTTCAACCTTTCCTCCACTGGGTTTTGCATGCCCTAGTAAGCTAGCTAGGGTTTTCTCAATTGAGTCGCATGCATGTCTTTGACCGTCGAAGGTGTATTGCATTTTTTCTTTAGATTTAGACAAGAGAGGGAAAGATAGATAAAGATGTTGCATAGAGCAGCAAGCAATGCATATTCATGGTGGTGGGCAAGCCACGTAAGGACAAAACAGTCAAAATGGCTGGAAGAAAACCTCCAAGGTATTCAATGTGAACTGATTTTTTCATGAATATATTTATACAATTACGTATATTCCTCTACATGTACGAATCTCTACTTTCAGTTTGTGCACGTTGATATGGAATTGATGTGTATTTTCTTGATACATATATAGAGAATTAGAATAGAACTTTTGCCCGTTTTCCATCTAAAATTTTTCCAATCTAGCCAGTGACAAAATGTTTTGTTTTGTCCATGCATGATTATATGTATATATAAATACATATTACCGATATTATAATTCTATGTAAATTTTTAAAAATAAAAAATTAAAAAAAAGAAAAACCGAAATCTCACATCCATTAATCTCAACAATATATGTGTTTAATTAATTTCTTGCATATTATGCATGTTATGTATTTGCAGTTTTGATTATTTTTTTAAATTGGTCAAAATCAAAAAGAAGAGCATGCAGCTGATGGATTCTTAGAAGAATAACATTATCATGATGTATCCATGTGTTTTGGAAATAGAATAACATTCATTTCTGGAACTACAGATATGGAGGAGAAGGTGACTATCACACTCAAAATCGTTGATGATGATGGGGACTCCTTTGCACAGAGAGCAGAGATGTATTACAGGAAAAGGCCAGAGCTGATAAACTTCATTGAAGACTCATTTCGAGCGTATCGAGCTTTAGCAGAGAGATATGATAGCCTTTCACGCGAGCTTCAAAGTGCCAACCGCACCATTGCAACAGTTTTTCCAGAAAGAGTTCAGTATGCAATGGCTGATGATGAAGAAGAAAATTCTTCTGAAACATCTACTTCTTCTGGTGGTCCCAACAAACCCACCGAAGGTTCTCCATCCGACTCCAAATCTACCATCCCAAAAGTCCCGAAGATTCCGAAGAAGGATTTCAGAAGCCCATCCAGGTTGACGTCAAGGAAGGGGTATGAACCACTTAAAAGAATGGCTAGCTCTGCTAAGACTGCCGCTATTCCAATTTCAGGGCTGAACAAAACAGAGGCACTCCAAGAAATTGATAAGCTTCAGAAAGGAATTTTGGCACTGCAAACGGAAAAGGAGTTTGTTAAATGCATGTATGAGCATGGATATCAAAAGTACTGGGATATTGAGAATCAAATCACTGAAATGCAAAAAAAAGTTAGCAGTTTACAAGATGAGTTTGGAATTGGGACAATAATTGAAGATAACGAAGCTCGAACATTGATGGCGGCCACTGCTATGAAATCATGCCAAGAGA
Source organism: Ziziphus jujuba (assembly GCF_031755915.1). Taxonomy (NCBI): domain Eukaryota; kingdom Viridiplantae; phylum Streptophyta; class Magnoliopsida; order Rosales; family Rhamnaceae; genus Ziziphus; species Ziziphus jujuba. Next base: position 19,031,284 of record NC_083383.1, on the reverse strand, counting down.
CTTTGGTTAAGTTGCAAGAGAAGCAAGGGCAATCAGAGGAAGAGACAAGAGTAGAGAACCGAAGAATCAACGAAGCCCACGAAAAGTTTGAGACCATCAAAGATGAATTTCTTTCGAAACACAAACGAACAGAGGAATTCGAGTTGCTGGATGGAGAGATTTCCAGCAAAGCACTGGAAAAACATGAACACGATTGCGAAATGTTAAGGAAGACGATTATGGAACAGCTTGAAATGAATTCTTCAAACTCTCCCATCACTGTGACAGAAATGGCAGAGAAAATTGATGAACTGGTAAACAAAGTTGTTATTCTGGAAACTTCAGTATCTTCTCAGTCTTCTCTGGTAAAAAGATTAAGATCAGAAACAGATGAATTGCACGCCCACATTCGAAGCCTGGAGGAGGAGAAGGAGACTCTGATGGAAAGTTCAGAACGTATGAGCAAGAAGCTACAAGAGTTGGAGGAAGAGTTGCGGAGGGTGAAAATTCTCAACCGCAACGTTGAAGATGAAAATAACAACCTCCGAACACATTTTACAGAAGCCAGTTGTAATCTTGATCATCTTTCTGACAAATTGCAGACTGTGAAGCAGGATGAGGAGGTTGATGAGCATAGAAGACTGTTCCAGAAAGTAAGAGCAGTTCCTGATCATGCTAAACCAGACATGGAGTCTGGAGAAGATAAAAGCAAGCATGCTTCTGATGATGAATATTCAGTCTCGAAAGAAGTCATAAAGAAGGAAGAGGAAGAGAAGAAAGATGAGGAAAGCTTCGGTCTTATGAGTGAAAAATCTCATGAACCAATTCATAACCAGGAAGAAGAAGAAGAAGAAGAAGGGAAGGAAGAATTATCTGAGATGGTAGACAATGATGTTGATGGAAAGCAACAGGAACTGGAAGAAGAGAAAGAAGAAGAAAATCAACCAAACTGGAGGCAAATGTTCCTCAAAGGATTAGAGGATAGAGAAAAGATTCTGCTGGAGGAGTATACCTCTGTTCTTCAGGATTACAAGGAAGTAAGGAAGAAGCTGAGTGAAGTAGAAAACAAGAACAGAGATGGCATATTTGAATTGGCAATGCAAGTAAGAGATCTAAAGCATCATATCGCTACAAAGGACGAGGAAATCAAATGCTTACAACACAAAGCCAACTTCCAGCAAGCATCAAATCCAGATGAAAGTCCATCTGCTTGTTCTACAGAATATAAATACGCGAATCTTGAACCCCAATCAGCTCATTCACCATACCATCATGGGAGTCCATCTCTAAATTTGGATGAGTCCATTTACCAGGCTGGTGAACATGAAAAGTTCACAGTATCACCGCCAATGAAGGATCAGAAAATAACCAAGAAAAAGCGGATTCCTAAGTCCCATACTGTTTCAACAATTGAAGAAAGATTACGTTCGAACATCGATGAACTGCTGGAGGAGAACCTCGAATTCTGGCTGAGGTTCAGCACGTCAGTTCATCAAATACAGAAGTTCCAGACTTCCATCGATGATTTAGAGTCTGAGTTCTCCCTACTGATGAATAAAAGGAAGGAAGAAGGAGGAACAAGCTCCAAACAGCACTCACTACAATCAGATGCCCGGCCTATATACAGACACCTGAGAGAGATCAAAACCGAACTTTCATTATGGTTGGAACACAATGCAGTACTGAAAGATGAACTGGAAGATAGATTCTCATCCTTGTGTAACATCCAAGATGAGATATCAAGAATTTCCGATGCAAGTTCAAAACTAGAGAAGATAGAGCTCAGTGACTACCAGGCAGCAAAGTTTCAAGGTGAGGTCCGCAATATGAAACAGGAGAACAACAAGGTTGTAGAAGAACTGCAAGTTGGTCTCAATCGTGTTAAAGCTCTCAAAGTTCAAGTTGAGAAGACACTGTCAAGAATGGATGTGGAACTCGGAATTTCCCCGCTGAAAAACAGCCACCCCACTATGAAACAGGCGGCCAATCGGGTCCGGATTCCATTGAGGTCTTTCTTGTTTGGTGTCAAGTTGAAACGGCAAAAGCCATCAATCTTTTCATGTGTCAGTCCTGCAGTAAATAAACACAGTAATCTACCAGCAAGCGCAATACCACCATCATAGATCGGCATTTTTTCTCTACCTGCTCCACGTGTGTTTTAGTTTTATGCTGTTGAAGATAATAGACTCAGATACAGAGATTTCGATGTTGTTCTGTCATCTTGGTTTGTGATCCAAGATAAATTTGCTTATACATGTCCTTTCAAAATTAGTACTTGATAATTAAGCTAAAATCAGTTCTCACTCTCATAAAAAGAGACAAGACTCCTCTCCATTTCTCTGTAAACGGAGGATCCTTGTCCCAAGAAAAGGTACACAAGCTCAAGAGACCAAAGAGGAGTAAATGGAGGCAACAGAAATTTTCACATCACAGAACTCACGCTGGAAAATAAAAAGAATTTACATCATTAACAAAGAGATTTGTACCGTCTTTTAATTCCACAAATATTCTTTAATTGCAAACTATACAATACACGTTTTACTAAACAATTCGATCCAAAACCCAATAAAGAATTTCCTCCTAAATCTCATTCCCAGCCTCATATTTTCCCAGTGTCTCCAATTTTTCACTGCATCCATCTGATACTCTGACTGGGATATCTTCCTTCATCTCATTTTTGTTTTGATTCTCACAATTTTCCTTTGCTGTAGAATGGTTATCATCTCCTATAACAGGTGAACCAGATATCTTGACACCATTCTCACTTGGCCTATCTTTAGGCTTGATGTCAATGACAGCTTCATGATTGCTCTCAGCTGTCTTCACATTCAATGAACTAACAGGATTCTCAACATCAGCTTCTGCATCATTTACTTTTAGCTTGGCCTCCTGTTTGGGTGAACCCACTTTATCTTCCTGGACTAGCTCATCCTGCACATTTACCGAGACACAAACTCCATCTCCTTGTATTTTATCTTTTGTAGAATCACCAGGCACAGTAACTGTGCGCTCCTCTGTACTCTTAACCTCCTCTATTGATGGTTCACCGACCAAAGTACAGCTTTCTTCATTAGTTTGTTTAGACAACACATTTAGTGATGCAGGATCAGTAGATACAGTATGCTGAGTTGTTGATGAGACAGCTTTAACTGAACCCGAGTGTGAGGCACTGGATGAGGCAGCTGGGTAGGGGGAAACTGGCGTAGCTGACATGCCAGGACAGATGTAGCGTCCATTAGGATGAGCTTCTGGGTTGTTGGCCACTCCCCCAGGCACAGACGATTTAATAGGAGCACCACCTGTGGGCATAATATGAACAGCATTCTTTGCCTGTGCAGCCTTGTACAGTGATGCTGCATCCGATGGAGAAGCAATGCGTGCCCCAGCAGCAACTGCCATGGCTCTTACAGTAGCATCTGAGTTGGAAACAGACTTAACCGAGGGCTTTTTGGTGATGATTCGAGATTTTGCAGCACAACCCAATGAGCCTGCTGGAGACGGTTTCGCTGCAACAACACTTTGCTGAGACTGTTTTTGTGCTTGTGCAAAGCTGCTGCTGCTGCCAGCTACTGAAGATTCAGAAGAAAAAGTAGGACGTAGAGAGTTACTAGCTGCGTTCATTCCAGCTGAGTTGCCTGTGGCATTTGTTCCAACAGAGTTATTAGTGACATTTGCTCCAGCCGAGTTACTAGTGGCATTTGCTCTGGCTAGGTTACTGGTAGCATTTATTCCTGCGAAGTTACTGGTGGCATTTGTTCCACTGCCTGTTCAAATTCAAGAACTCAGTCACATATTTTACAAGAACTGCTGAAAAATAATAAAAGCATTACAAACCATCCACAACGAACTGAAGAATCATTTGAAAAAATTTAACATTTTCAGTCTATTCAGAAGATAAGCTTCATATATACAGGTTTAGATGTTCCAAAATACAGCTCATATATCCTTAGGTCTACCAAGAAATGGGTTCCGCTCTTCTTGTCAAACAAATATAAGACAATATAAATGCAGAAATTAGTTTATAAAATACAATACAAAGTCTTTCCTGTATATAATAGTAACTCCATGCAGAACAGTTGAACTTAATTGCTAGCAGAATGTAGCAGTTCCCAGACATTTGTCAGATAGCGACCAAGCTTCTTTAAATGCCAAAACATAACTCACATCTTAAGACCAGAAAACCAGCAGTGGGCCTTTTCATTTATGGTTATTCAATGATCCATTTAACAAAATTCAACTAGACAGAAACTGCCTCAATACGTAGACAGCCTAAAACAGACAGATGAAGGACCAGTAGGAGAGAAACACAAGGAAGACTCGAGAGGAAAAGGAGAAAGAGAGAAAGGATGGAAGAAGATAAGAATAAATAGGAGACGAGACAGAGAATAGTAAGGAAACAAAGGAAGTACAAAAGAGTACAAAAAAGTGGGTTTCAAATCCGTAATATTCAGTATCGAAGTCCATAACAGCTGAAAACATAGGCAGTCTGAAAGCTATAAGGAAACAAAAGAAACCCAAAAATTTTAAAAATCTAAATCAAACAACAAAATGCTAAGTAATGAAAAAACCAAAAAAAAAAAAAACCCCAGATTAATCCAAAACTAATACAATCCTGATAGAAACTGATACCCCATGATCTTCATCAAAAAGACTGTTGATTAACAGCTTAGAAAGGAGACAAGACAGAGAAGATAAGAATAAATAGGAGACGAGACAGAGAAGAGAAGGAAAAAAAAAAGAAGTGCAAAGAGTACAAAAAAGTGGGTTTCAAATATGCAAATATTCAGTATCAAAGTCCATAATAGCTGAAATATATAGGTGGTCCAAAAGCTATAAGGAAACAAAAGAGACAACCCCAAAATTTAGAAAATTTAAATCAAACAACAAAATGCTAAGTAATGAAAAAAAGAAAAAAAGAATCCCCAGATTAATCCAAAACTAATACAATCCTGATAGAAACCGATAACCCCATGATCTCCATCACAAAGACTCTTGATTAACAGCTTAGAAAGGTGTCATATGATTCATATCAGGTGGCATAAATTATTGTCCAGTAAACTCAATCAGAAAGGTGATGCTCCTATACAAAAGCAACAAAATATAGTTTGTAATAAAATCCAACCAAAGGCAAGTCAAGCCTACAAAGAAGTGGCTAAAATAGGAACTCCAAAAACTAAAATGTAATAAGATAGTAGAGAAAATCACCAATACCAATTGCATTAGCCGTTAGGTTTTTAACTGGCATATTCAGGGCTAAGGACACTGCATGACGAGCTGCCAACTGCGCCTCAGAAAGTTGTGTGCCAGTCGAGCTGCCTCCTGTATTCAAGTTGCCATGTCGCTTCCTAATAATGGCCCACCTCTGCATAAAGGATAACCCATTCAATTAGTAGAATGAAATGCAAGGGAAAATCACACCAATACCAAACCTCCTTAAAAGAAGAAAGGAAAAGAATGCGCTCAGATTAAAAAATATGTTGGTTTAAGGAAGAAAATACCCATTCTGCCATCAAAATGAAAATTATTGGCGAAAATATTTCCAAGAGTTGAAAATAGATTGATTTTAAATATTATAACCAAGCCGAAAAGCAGATTGAGTATTCTATTTAGAGGCAGATAAAACTCCGTTGCCGGGATTTGAACCCGGGAAACCTGGGTGAAACCCAGCCATCCTGACCGGACTAGATAACAACGGATTATTGTAACATAATGTTATCTGCGTTTCAATCCACTAGCCGGATCAATGTGATCCAGACAAACTGATCAAAAACAATAACAGGTACTACATGTGTACTACTAATATACTATTAATATATAAGCACTGAAGCAGGCTTCCCTATACAATCCATGTGTTAAAATAATTATTATCATCCTGTCCTCACAATATATCGTCAAATCCAGCTTGCCTTTTGACAAATGAACTATCAACATTTGTTGGTAGTATAAATGGCATTATACATTTTGCCAGGAGAAAAGAAAAAGAGAAAAAGATAATATATATATATATATAAACAATAACCTAGCATTTTGATATCTTATTTTTCCAATGCAACAGTACTCAGCGGTCAACCATATGAGTTCTAAATCTCATCATCATTATTATTTCATCGTTTATATCCATCCAAACAATATGCTGAGTAGAGCTAAATTAGAAATTTCCATTCGGATAAATCACATTTGTTGGAAGAAAGCAGTTAATGACTTCCAAAACATCAGCTTTCAAGAAAGTTTTGGTAATGTTCTGGTATACATAGTCAGCTCACTTCCCAACAACTTAAATTTTGGGAGTGCTAGTAGCCCAACATGGTATAAGAATAATTATCATTCGATCTTAGTAACCTCCAATTCAGGAAATTATCATGTCATATATAAACCTGTTCCATTAGCTTATCCGTAACAAGAAATAGAAGATAGAGATAATATTTAACGAAATGGAGAGAGAATTTGAAGGAGAAGATAACAAATGAACAAGATTGAATTAGACCAACAAAACGGTAACATAGATGAATATTAGAGAAAGGAACAACTGGGGAAAACCCTGATGTAGGACGGATAGAATATTTAAAAAAAAAAAAAAAAATAGAAAGATTTAAGGATAGGATACTAGTGTCACACTGGTATAATTCCAGGAATCACTCTTATAGAACCATGGGCATCACACCTGATGAAAACCAGATTCTAAGGCCCAAACTTTGATTTAGCATGATCTGGGAGAAGATGGGCTTATTTGGTACCTTCAAGGATCCAAGTAGCTTTAGTTTAACTTAGTTTTCTAATTTAATTAGACTTTTTTAATTATTTTAGTTTCCTTATGTTTTTAGGAGGTTTTATCATTTGGTTTCCTTATTTAATTAGGCTTTCCTATTATGTTAGTTTCCTCATGTCAGAGAGATCTCTATAAACCCATGAGATAGTTGATAATAATAAGAAATAATTTCTGAAAGTTATTTTCTTTGGTCTTGCATGATGCACACCAAACCTAGGTGTGATGCGAAAAGATTTTAAGAGTAATTCTTAAAATTCTTCTTATGTGATACTAGAATCCTATCTTTAACTTTTCTGCTTCTTTTCTGTTCTACCTGTCCTACATCACCTAAATTTGGTTTCTGTCACACACGACCATAGAAAGTTCAATTTCCATAAAATATCCATTATTCTTCATCATTCATTAATGCAGACTTGTAGTACATGAGCTAGAAACCCAAAATCACGCATCACACATAATAAATTCTAACACAGACCCAAGAGGTACAAATGAAATACCAATGAGTCAGACTTCCTAATAAACGCAGATAACTTCTATGCAACATAATGATAGACTAAATTCAGCAAATAAACATTAAAGACTCTTAGCTGGAAACTAAAAGACACTTTGCCAGAAACTAATGTGGGCTGCAGTAACAAGTTGAACTACTTGGGTCATTGAAAATCCCAAGTAGGCCAATATCCACCCAGATCATGCCAAATCAAAGTTGGGCCTATAGAATCTGGTGTCCCCCTCCTTTGATAGGTTTTCGATCAACTCTCTAGCATAATGAATTTAAATACAATAAGAAACCCCAAGTAAACAAGGAAACTAATAAAACATAAAACCCTAAATGCATTATTCCTATTCTCCATCAACTCTCTAGCATCTTAAACTTTTGGAAGTAGTGGTAACTAAAAATATTTACCCCAGTAGAAACTGACTCAGTGAATACACATAATTTAGGATGGGAAAATATATATATATATATAGAATAAGTGTGATTGGAAAATATATATATATATATATAGAATAAGAGTTAGACATAACACGAACATGTAACGTGCAAAGTTTATGTATCAACTTACCATGAAACTACAAATTAGAAAAAATGAAAATTAATCTTCAACTCAAACAAATATAATTCATATAGACTCCACTAAAGTAGAAAAATTGCCGGAGAACTAAATACATAAGTAGATCAACTTCTAACTACACATAGTCAAGTAGTCAAGGTTCCCAGGGAACAAATGGAAGCACTGCAGAGACCCCTATGGACAGATTAATAAAGATAAGTGAAAAAAGACAAACTTTTTAAGCAATCAATAAACAGATAGATTTTAATAAATCCATAAACTAGTTTAGTGTTTATGGCGATCTTATTTAAGTATATGCTTTCCTTACAAATAAGATATAAATGGAACATTCAACTTGCATGGAAAACTGATTACAATTAACAGCAGAAGATCCATTTTAGAACCATTAAATGAGAACGTTTTTAATTTCTTAATATCAACTTTAGCTGTTGATGACTCCATCGCCTTAGTACATTGTTGTAATGGTTCCACCGGAGGCAGCAAGTTGGTACACAAAAGCCTTAAAACAAAAGACCATTTATGTATTGTAAAACATCCAAGAAAGTGCTTAGATCCTGTTTGGCATAGCTTCTAAGAAGCTGCTTTTGGCTTTTAGGGCTGAAAAGATGTTTTGGGGAGTGTTCGGACAATTTTCTAGAAGTGCTTCAGGCCTCCATAAGAGCTTCTAATCAAAAGCCAATTTCTGGATAAGCTGAAGCAAAAGTTATACCAAACAGAGCCCTAATCATTGCAACGAATTCCCTATTCTATTTGCATATCAACATCACCAATCTGGAAAAATAACAAAAAGACAATAAAAATTCTTTTATTTCACTTCAAGGAACAAAAGCAAAGTTTTTGGTAGAACATGTTATCAACAACATAACTAAGCCTTTTATCTCCTTGTTGAGTTGTCACGAGTATAAAAGCTTAGCAACTAGGATGTGGACCCAACTATGCATATCAAGCTCATACATTACACAGTAGATGGATTTAACACTCTCTCAAGAGAACATCTGCCCATCCAATGACGACATAAATAGGGTCTTATATGCACAAAACAATTATTACATAAACAGAGACTAATACCTTGTTATCACTTATGCAGAAAGCTTAAGCTGTTAAGACACCAGCCCAACCATGTATAATCAAGTTGACATATTAGGTAGTAAATAGTTTTAACACCTTTCATTTATCTGTAAATAAGAAAATTACATATGTGAGCATAGATTTACTAAATAATATCCTCACACACAAATTAATACAAACTACTACTGAATTCACTAAGAAGAGCCCATATTATCTTTTATGCTATATAGGTTTACCGCCCATTAATAAACATGTTGAATTATTGGCATGCAACATCACATATGTAGAAGAAACTTTTCAAAATGCTAATATAGATTTTGCTACAAACATCCAAGAGACCAAACTGGCAATTCCAATTTTAAATCCACCTACACTGCACACATATTAAAAACAAGAACCAAAATTTACAGCCTTGTAACATTGACCTCTGTTACAATGAACTTTTGGAGCAGAAACAAGAATTATCACATTTAGAAACTATATCCAGAATAAGTCATCAAAATGGTTTTGTTCTTTAGCCATTATTGTTCAAAAAGAAAAAAGAAATCGTATTAAATTATCACACACTTGGATTTTTCTTTTCTTTCTTTTTTTTCTTTTTTTTTTTTTTTTTTTCAATTGAATACCACTTTCTTTGTAACTTTTTTATAGTTATGAATAATCTTACCATAAAACAGTCACTGCCTTGTAACAGTGACTTATTGTATAATAATCTTTTGAAGTGATTACAAGAATTGATCACAATTAAAAATCTTATGTCCGAAATAAACCATCAAAATAGAAGTTCATACTTTAGCCATTTGATTTAGATACTTCATACTATTCTTCAAAAAGAAAAACGAAATCATATTGAATTATGATACTTCATTTTATTTTTTTCTATTAATTAATTTGAGTATTTTTCCCATACCTTGCATAACTTTAGCATTTCATTATTCTAATTTACAATTTAATCACAAAGACTTCTACCATATCCAAAGTGAAATCCCAATTCTAGCCTACTCGCAACCCAAGTTTCAGCCATACAAAGCACACAAAGATGACACTCCAACTCTAATGCGTTAAGCGAACGAATTCCCATACAATGGCATTGATAAACCTAACAGTTAGTACCAGTGGAAACATTAAACTCCACAAATAATTCTAGATGCTATCAGATGGGTGTAATTCCCCCTTTAATTATGACCAGTGGAAAGATTAAACTCCACAAAACAATTTTAGATGTTATCAGATGAGTGTAATTCTCCCTTTAATTATAAGGGACAGAAAGATTCAGCTAACAGCATTGCATTTAACCCTATGTACTACATAATTTCATAAACTAAAAGACCTCATAAAAATTTGGAAACAGTTATGAATGACAGCATGGATGGCATGGGGAATGGGAAAGTAAGGAGGTGAGTAGAGAAGTTAGCGGAGGGCATAACAGACAAAAAGACAAAAAAAATAAAAATAAAAAAAATACTGGAACGACTAGATAAAATCCAGGACTATGCCAGATTAAATTATATACATATATATATACATATATCAAAACACAAAACCTGTGATAGCTGTGCAGCAGTTCTATCCCCCTTGAAGTCCCCTTTTAAAATATTTGCCCAATTCCCTTCACCACATTTCTGCACAGCTGATATTAGTTCCATATCCTCAGCCTCCGACCATGGTTTTCTTCTCCTTCTAGGAAACATGCTGCTGCTAGCTGGTCCACTTGCATCTGATCCTTCAGCAACTGTTCCTGAAGGGGCAGGCTGTTTCTGAACAGAAACAGGAACCGTAATATTCATCCCTTGCATTGAACAAGGAGGTTGCAAACTTTCTAAAGCCCTAGATGACTGGAAATTAGGTATGTTTATGGTCAATGGAGCTTCAACTGTTGGACCATTAGGAAGACTGGAGTCACTTGGTAAACCAGAAGCAAGCAGCACCTAAAACAACAATTCCAACAAAATAAACTTGCAGGGATTAAACAGTAATAATAGAATTAGGTAAAGAAACAAATGAAGCATTATAACGGTCCAGTTTAAACAAATCACCCATAAGGTGTACAGGCCTCATGTGCCTTATGCCTTCTCAACATGCTTAGACGTTTATTCAAGTGAGCATTAATACTATAAGCTAACCACAATAGTACCATTTTATATGTTATTCACACCATTAGTCCTGCTCAAAACAGATAAAATATACACATCCTACTTTAGGAAAGTGTTGTGGTCTTCCCGCTTCTCATCCTACTTAAGGTCATAGTTCCCAGCTGTTGGCCACAGACCTCATTTGGACAAGACTTTCCAGCTTTGGGCTAACTACGGGTAGATCAGACATTAAGTAAGTCACACTCAGTTTTCCAGAATTTACTTTGCCAGGACAAGATATTTAAATTTCACTATTTCAGAAGCACTTCCTATCAGTAAAACATCAACAATCATAATTTTTCTTATTCATGCTTCAGCTTAGAATCTGTAGAATTTGGTTGAGTTTTTCACAACAATAGACCACCATAAAATTGTCAAATCAGGATACATGGAAGTGGGAACATGTAACAGAACTAGAAGAAAAATCTAGCTGCCCAAGTAAGCAAATGAAGTTGGCTACATTCAAAGGAACTGTAAACAAAGCCATCACACCACAGCCAACACACAGTATTACGGATCAACCTAGAATATCCAAAATGAAACCTCCTTCCACCCATAAAGCATAATTAGTAATTAGTTTGATATACCTTCACACATGCTGTAGCCTCAGTTGAAGCTTCACTACTAACAGCAGGAAAAGCTTCCAATTCATATTCTAGGTCGCTATCATCATCCTGCAACCCAAGTTTAACATCATTAAATATAAAATTTGAATTTTTCAAGCAAAGTAAAATGTTCCAATTATATAAAAAAAGAGAAAAAGAAAGTGCTCCAGGGAAATTATGTCATCATCACTCAATAGCTCATAAGATAATATGAGACAGATTTCTTCTGAAAATAAATGTGCAATTCATATAACTAAGACAACCTTCCAAAAAATTGACACATAAAAGCAAACTACCAGTAATCAAGTTCATGTATGAACTAGAGAAAAACTATCACTTTATTAAAGATTGGTATGTAAAAGAACTGAGAATGTCTATATTGAGAGAAAAAAGTTTGAAAATGATTCCAACTTTTAACACATACAGTGTAGAATGTTTGTACTGACAGAAAAAAGTTTGAAAATGATTCAAACTTTTACACATGCAATGTTAAGATAAAAATGAGCGAACTGAAAATGAAAAAATAATAAGAGATCAGTAAAAGCTTCAATGTAGATCATAATATTGTTTTGCTTCCATTGAGAGAGAGATAAAGAAGGTCAATCTCCATCTCATGCCTCGTCACAGATACTTCTCTGATAATTAACATGCCGTAAATCATCATGAGTGATCTAGTGGAAAGCCAAAACTAGATCATTTATCAGTAATAACTCCAAGTGTCCAACCATTAAATGTAATTTAGTTATAACAACAGTTAGAATAAGAAAATAGTACAAGTAAAATCAGTATGCTAAATATCATGGTCATAAAGAGAACTAGTAAGGAAAATTTTATATTATATTTGTTAAATAATACATTATTAGAATCATGATAAGGTTAAGAAAGAAAAATAAACATCTACAAGGGCACACGTCCTGGATTGAACTTCTAATCCTAGAAATACAATTGGCATGGCTACATTAACTGTCACCTAAGAGACAACAAATGAGGAGAGACATAAGTTGGGCAGGGAAGAAGTCAAAAGGCAAAAGGTTTCTAAAATTCCTAAAGGGTTATGAAGTGATTTCGATACTGACATGCTGATTCAGTCCCTAAATTGATTAAGGAATTTATTTAAAAATAGCAAAATACCCTGCCCATAAGTTGGCATTCTTATACTGGCCGATTAAAGTTCAAATGCACACTCGTTACTACATAACTTTTCCCAATAGCCCATAGACATAGACACCCCATTAGCTCCATTTTGAGAAATCACATCTAAATATTAACTAATGCAGCAAAAAAACGTAACATTATTTCCCAAATCCACAACCATCCCCAGTGTCTCAGCCCTCAAAACTACCACATTTCTTTTCTTTTTTTTTTTTTTTTTTTTGTTTCTATTTCCAGACTAGAAATCATATTCTGATACAACTTCATCTTTCCTAAATGAGTCATGGAGCTAATAGTACTGCAAAAATTACTACTAGGCATCAAATTCAAGCATTCCTATCAAAAAATCCAATTCAAACCCAAAGAAAAGTTAAAAACAGAAAACCGAGCTTTATTACTTTACGTGCCCAATATTTGACACTAAAAATAAAAACTACTCCAAAATGATAAATACAAGAAGAATAAACCAAAAAATATATATATATATAAGCAAAACAGACCAGAGGTTGAGCCTCATCCTCAATTTTATCAAGAAAAGCTCCACGATAAGCTAAATGGCGCCATAGCATCTGATACTCTCTGGGATTAGTAATCCCAGTTGAAGTCCTCTCCACCAGCGCATTCCAATCGATCTTCACGTCCGTACAGTGAGCCACTTCCTGGAGCAATGACAACACTGTAGTCGCTGTATACCTGGCCCCCATATAGGGAAAAAGAACTCATTAAATCCAATACAAAAAAATTACCCATGCATACTAAAAGAACCCAATTTGCCTATCCAAAAACCCAAAATATCAAAATATCAGACCCAAATTATTTATAAAATAAAAAATGAAATAAAATAAAATAAAAAATAAATAAAAAAACACTGTCCAAGTATACGAATAAACGAAAAAGCATAAAGATGAGGACCTCCGTAAGACAGTGGCAATGTCTTCTTCACTGATTGAACCTTTTTTGTGCTTCTTTGCTTTCTCAATCATTATTGCTATGCTTATAATGAAATTGCATATTACGAGCAGCCCCCAAAACTAGCTCAAAAAAAGCTTTTTCGATTCAGGAACTTTCCTTGAATTTACTTAACCAGTGTCCCAAAAAATCTAAAAAAAAAAAAAATCCAAAGTTTTCAAAATAGCCAAAATTTATAAACCCTAGAAGGGTTTTGGAGACAGAACCAGAGATTTTATAAAGTAAGAGCGTTGGCTTTGGTGGGAGGAAGAGAGACTAAAGAGAAATAAAAGAAAGTAGATAGAGTTAAAATAATGGCTACGGAAGGGACGAGCAAACGTTGTCGAGCGTTTGAGCTGCGAGCCTTTTCTGTATTTGGTAGTGAACGGAGAAAAGTAAAAGGCATGGCCGTAGAGAAAAACCAGTGAGGCCAAAAAGCAACAAAGGGCCAGTGGAGCGGTATTTATTTTTATTTATTTACTTTTTCTTAATAAAATTAATAAAATAAACACAATGAAGTGGTATTTGGGGCCAAGGAATTTTGAACTCAAATTACCTTATTATCACTTATTGCACTTTTCTTTTGTCGGTCCAAATTTTTTTCACAAATTTTGTTACCAAATGACCTCGTAGAATATTAGTGGATTTCACTTTCCTTAATTTTAGGATATAGTTTTTCAGCCAACCAGAAATATATTTTTTTATTTTCTAATGTTATGCCACTTAATTTACCAAAAAAAATATATTTATTAAATAATTTGTAGGTCCTAAAAACCAAAAAAAAAAAAAAACATTTGTTAGAAAAAAAATAGAAAATAAATTTAGTAAATATTAAAATTGAGTAAAGAAATTAAGAAAAGAATTGGCAAATTGATACGAAACTAAGTCAACTTGCGCCTAACCCGTATTGTATTAATCCGTATCAAAAAATTAAATTCAAGTTCTTATGGTCACCTTAACCCATAATCAATCTGTGACTAGAAACTTTTGTATATAATGAAGACGCCACAATAAGTGATAGATATCCTATTGATAAATCAAACTAAAACAATCACTCTCTAATAGATTCAAAGATAACAAAAAAAATTCTTTCTCACAAATAATTTTCTGGATAATATATAAGCTATATTTTCATTGAAAAATATGTCATTAAAATGCTAAAGTCACAAAACAATAAATCCTAAAAACAAAAGTTGAATTTGGCCAACAATAAGGAAACAACAAGTGTGGCTGAAATTCACAAGTTTTCCTAAACCTATTTGGATTAATTAATTCTTTATTTTGAATAAGAAATTAATTAACTTACAATTGAAATTATAAAAATAATAACTTCCTAAGTTATTTGTCCAGCAAAATAATTAAATAAAATACAAATAAAATATAGTTTCCTAAAACAAAAAGTCAAAATCAAATTAGAAAACTAGTTGACTAATTTGACAACTAAGCTAACTTTGATCAATTTCCAGTTTGTAAAGTCTCCAAATCAGATCCAATGTGCCATGTAGGATGCCAAATAGGATTAATAATAACTCATATACATTGCCCTTGATTGGAATAAAGAGAAAATGCCAAATCAATAAAATATAGCAAAGTCAGCGGCAAATACAGCTAATTCGGCCAAAAATTCCTTCCATGCACAAATGGCCTTCTTGGATGCTTTTGCTTCTGCCTTGACTTATTTCCATGACCTCTTAGTGATATCAATTGAGTTCAAGAAGTGTTGAACCAATTCGTTGCTACCCGGAGTCCAAAAATCCACTAAAACAACTACCCAGGTCCATATCGGCATCCACCACTTGGATGCTTAAAATAGGCTTTAAATCTTCGGATATTGACAAGTCCTTTTGAGAATTGATAACTCCCTATATAAAGCCAGTCAGATTGTCCCTAAATCTCTTAGCTTGAGCCCTAGTTATTGGCCCGGTTTTCAATTGTATAGGATCTGTACCCTAGCAGGTTGTCGATTGAATTGGTACGGACGGATTCTCATCATTCCTTTCCTCTTAAAAAGAATTTGCCCTTAAATCAAAACCATCACTTGCAGAAAAAGTGGATCAATCAGCAACATTGAATGTAGCACTAACAATATACTCACCCGGTAAGTCTTCGCTTCAACACTTAAAAAGGTCCATCTCCACGTGGCTTAAGCTTCAAACTTTCTTTGTTTGGAAAATCTCTCATTTCTTAAATGCAACCATATCCAATCTCTAGGTTCAAAGACAACTTTAATCCGGCCTTGGTTAGCATTCCTTGCATATTGCTCAGTCCTCCTCTCAATATTTGCTTTTGTCTTTTTATGAATCTGCTTCACAAAATCGGCTTTTTGCTTTCCATTTAGATTAGCATGTTCATTTAAAGGTAAATGTGTTAAATCTAATGTAGTCAAAGGATTAAAACCATAAACAATCTATATTTAGTAGCTGAATGCAAAGATCTATTATAAGCAAATTCAACATGTGGCAAACATTCTTCCCATGTTCTTAAATTTCTACTAATTAAAGCCCTTAACAATGCAGACAAAGTCCTGTTTACTACTTCAGTTTGTCCATCAGTTTGTGGATGACAAGTAGTTGAAAATAAAAGTTTGGTTCCTAACTTAGCCTATAAAGTTTTCCGAAAATAACTTAAGAACTTAGCATCCCTATCCGAAACAATAGTTCTAGGCATACCATACAACCTTATAATTTCCTTAAAAAATAAATTAACAACATTAGATGCATCATCAATTTTATTACATGTACTAAAATGTGCCATCTTAGAAAATTTATCCACAACAACAAAAATTGAATCCTTACCTGTCTTAGACCTAGGTAAACCAAGAACAAAATCTATAAACAAATCTTCGGTAGAAACTAGCTAAACCATGAAAGCTCTTCACTTGGGTAATAGATGTAGGTTTCGGCCACTCTTGGATTGCTTTCACCTTGGATTGATTAACTTTAATTCTTACAGCACTTACAACAAATCCTAGAAAAACCAATTCATCCTTACAAAAATCACACTTTTTTAGGTTAGCAAATAATCTTTCCTTCCTAAGTACTCTTAAAACTAACCTAAGATGTTCTACATGCTCATCTAAATGGCTACTATATACAAGAATATCATCAAAATAAACAACCATAAATTTTCCAATGAATGGGTGCAAAACATGGTTCATTAATCTCATGAAGGTACTAGTGCATTGGTTAAACTAAAAGGGATTACTAACCACTCATACAATCCATACTTAGTTTTAAATGCAATTTTCCATTCATCTTCCTCTTTCATCCTAATTTGATGATACCCACTCCTAAGATCAATTTTAATAAACATGCATGCACCATGTAATTCATCTTACCTAGGAATTCGATGCCTATATTTAATGGTAATATTATTTATAGCCTCACAATCCACATACATACACTATGAACCATCTTTTTTAGGTACTAAAAAAATAGGAACAGCATATAGACTCGTGCTCTCGTGAATATAACATTTATCAAGCAACTCATTTACCTGCCTTTGTAGCTCCTTTGTCTTCTTAGGATTACTCCTATATGCAGGCCTATTAAGAATTGCAGCTTCCAGCACAAAATCAATTTGATGTTTAATCCCTCGAATAGGTGGTAAACCATTAGAAATTTCATTCGGAAAGATATTATCAAATTCCTGAAAAATAGAAGAAAAAAAAAGTTGGCAATTCAAGTGCTTCAGAATTAGCTTGATCATTCAAATAAGCACCTTTATAAATCATGACCAGCAGTATTTTATCACTCAAAAATGCCTTTTTAACTTCACTCAAGCTAAAATAAAAAAAATTTCTTTTTCTTTTATTTTCTCTCTCTTTCTTTCCCACTCACGGGTTCCACTTTTCCACTCTCACTCTTGGCTTTTTTAGATTTCCTCTCACTCTCGACTTTATTTCTTATTTTCACCTCACAATTGGGAATAGAATACTTACCTTGGACAGCAAGCTCTGTTTTGTTCTCATGGATAGGTGGTGAAACCGTGGGTGCCACACTAGACCTCTCATTAAGCTTTTCAGCCTCCCTCCTTTGTTGTATTTGAAGTTGGTCTTTAAATACCTCCTTTGGAGTTAATAGCTCCAGCTTAACCTTTTTTCCCTTAAATTTAAAAACAATGGAATTCTCTCTTTTATAGTGTATGGCATTCTTATCAAATTGCCATGGCCTCTCGAATAAAATATGACAACCATGCATGGGAACAACATCCACATATTTATCAATGCTGAATTTTACTTTGGCTTGTTTATTTACTTTCATCTCACCATTATGATTAAACCATTATAATCTATATGGTTTTGGATGTTTAATGGCTGCTAATCCTAATTTATCAACTACGAAATTACTAATTACATTAGCACAACTTCCACTATCAACTATCGTACTACATATGTTACCTTGAATTTCACATCAAGTGTGGAAGATGTTCTCTCATTGAATTTGATCCTCATCTTTGTACACGGTTAGAACCTTTCTAGCCACCAAACTTAATTCAGCCCTTGAAGGCTTGAGTCTTTCGGATTCCCCATGTTCCTTACCTCAAATTTCTTCTTCTTCAAATTCGGTTTCAGCCTCAATTTCTTCACTTTTGGATTCCAAGTCTCCATTACCTTTTAGCACCATAATCCTCCTATTCGGGCATTGACTAGTAATGTGTCCTCATCCCTAGCACTTAAAACACACAATGCCATGAGTTCTAGAAGGTTTAGGATCAATTTTACCTTCAATCTTAGGTGCTTGGATAGATTCAAGTTTTGCTTCTCTTCTTGGCTAATTGGTGCTCTCATCACCATGTTTTGGTTTTGACTTGGTGTCATATGTGGGATTGTAATGAGAATCCACCCGTGCACGCATAACCAAAAACCCCCTGGGGTGCTGACCCGATATGGATGAAAACTGGGCCGATCACTAGAGTTCAAGCCAAGAGATTTAAGGATAACTTGGCTGCTTTTATATACAGAGTAATTAATTTTCAAAAGGGCTTGTCAATACTCGAAGATACAAAGCCTGTTTTAAACATCCAAATGGTAGAAGTCGTTACAGACCCGGATAGCTGTTTAAATGCAAATATAGACTCCGAGCAGCAATGAATAGATCCAACATTTCTTGGATTTAATGGATATCACCAAGAGGCCATGGAATCATGTCAAGACAGAATCAAAAGCATCTAAAACCAGCTTGTACGGACAAGATCTTGGCCGAAAATGTGCTGTTTAGTCGTTGGCTTTGACTTTTCCTCTTGTTCAAGCAAGTTTGACTTATTCCAATCAAGGGGCAACATGTGGGAATCATTATTAATCATATTTGACATCCTACATGGCATATGGAAGCTGATTTGGAGCTCAAACAAGCTAAAAATTGGTCAAAGATACCTTAATAGTCAAGCTAGTAAACTAGTTTCCTAATTTGATTTTGACTTTTTGTTTTAGAAAATTAGTTTTATATTTGGTTTATATTTAGTTATTTGCTGGACAAATCAACTTAGCAAAGTTATTATTTTATCACTTTCATTGTAAATTAATTAATTCCTAATTCAAAATAAAGGAATTAATTAATCCAAATTAGTTTAGGAAAGTAGGTGAATTTCAGCCAACATGTTTTCTTTTCTCTTTGGTGGTCGGTTTTAACCTAAAGTTTTAGGATTTATTGTTTTGTAGCTCTAGCCTATTTAAGGACTTGATTTTAAGGAAGAACACACCTTTAATAATATTTAGAAAATTAATTGTGAGATAGAATTCTCTTTGTTCTCTTTGAACACCTAAAACACCATTAGAGAGTGAGTGTTTTAGTTTTAACTTATCAATAGGACTTCCATAACCTATTGTGGCATCTTTATTATACCAAAGTTTCTAATCACAGGTTGGTTAGGGGTTAAGGTTTCCATAAGAACTTGAACTTAATTGAGATCCAGGCTAATATAATACAGGTTTACGCGTGAGTCGTCCTAGGTTCATATCATTTGGTATAAAAGCCAAGATTTTGTTGATTTACCTTGTTTTTAGTTAGAAAAGCCAAGAACTAGGTTTTATTAGTTCACTTGGTATTGCTTGCTTTTTGCTACTATGTTTTGATAAGTTTAATTAAAACATACTTATGGTCTAATTGTTGTTTAGTGGGTGTTTTAATTAGAACTTTGAGATAATTCTTTGAGTAGAAAAAAGGCAAGAAAGTGCAAACACGAGTGTCGAGACCTTATTTGAGTGAAACACATGAGGGAGTGAATTTGGTGAGGATTTATTGCAATATATTTACTAACATGGCAGATTCAAGGATGAGAAGAGGACTAGGAGATGGCTCATTAAGAATTAATAAAGAAGAATCCGTAGGATTCAAAGGTGATTCTCGAGCCATAGGGAGTGGAGATGAGCACAGGAACATGATGGTGGTCTTGGAGCAATTACAACAGATGAATGCTCAGTTTGATCATATAGAACAAGGGATGGATAGGTTAGAGACTTGATAAGGTGGGCCGAATCTTAGGCAAGGGTTTCATGGTGGCTGAGGTCGAGATCAAGGAGGTCACGGCACCATATGGAGGATTTTGAAGGAGGTAATTATGGAGATAATTTAGAGGAGGATTTTAAAGACATCTATGCTCTCCAAGGAAGGCAAATCCATGGGAGACCAACAAGGAATAAGGTTGATGATTTTGGGAATATTAAGGGCAACATACTACCTTTCATGGGAAAAAGTGATCTGGAGGCATATTTGGAATGGGAGGAGTGTATGGAGATGATCTTTGATTGTCACAACTATTTGAAGGTTCAGAAAGTTAAATTGGCAGCTTTGGAGTTTGGTTATTATGCACTCCAATAGTGGGCAAATGAACAAAATACCCGAAGGAGAGTAAGTGATGAACTGATTACTACTTAACGACAAATGAAAGGAGCCATGAGGAAGCGATTTGTGCTGACCCATTACCATAAGTTGCTACATCAAAGACTCTAATCATTATCACAAGGAAGTAGGTCCATGGATGATTATTACAAGGAGATGGAGATGCTCATGATGAGATTGAATATGAATGAAGAAAGGGAAGCAACCATGGCACGGTTTCTAGGTGGATTGAATCGAGAGATAGCCAGTCAATTGGAATTGCAATAATATGTGGAATTAGAAGAGGTGTTGCATGTGGCTATCAAACTTGAGAATCAATTCAAGAGAAAGGGCACAAGTACACAGTTTGGAGGTGTTACAAGTAGCGAGAGGTCAAATCCAAGTGCTTGGAGAAGCAATCCAACCTTTGAACCAAGACAAAAGCTGAAACTTGGATAAGAAAACACCACTCGGCCAAAAAGAGAGTGCAGAACCGAATCTATCCAAGCACACAAAAGTGAAGGTAAATATGATCCTAAACCTTCTAAAACTCATGAAATTGTGTGTTTTAAGTGCTAGGAATGAGAACACATTGCCAATCAATGTCCGATTAGAGGAATCATGGTGCTAAAAGGTAATGATAAGTTAGAATCCAAAAGTGAAGAAAGTGAAGGAGAAGCCAAATTTGATGATGAAGAAGTTTAAGATAAAGGCATGATGAATCCGAAACACTCAAAGCATCTAGGGCTGAATTGAGTTTGGTGGCAATGAGGGTTCTAACCATGTACAAAGATGAGGACCAAATTCAAAGAGAGAACATCTTTCACACCCGATGTGGAATTTAAGGTAACATTTGTAGTATGATAATTGATAGTGGAAGTTGTGCAAATGTAATTAGTAATTTGGAAGTTGATAAATTGGGGTTAGCAACCATTAAACATCTAGAACCATATAAATTACAATAGCTTAATGATAATGGAGAGATGAAAGTAAATAAACAAGGCAAAGTAAAATTTAGCATTGATAAATATGTGGACGTTGTATTATGTGATGTTGTTCCTATGCATGTGGGTCATATTTTGTTGGGTAGACCATGGCAATTTGATAAGGATGCCATACATTATGGGAGAAAGAATTCCATTGTATTTAAATTTAAAGGGAAAAAGGTTAAGTTGGAACCATTAACTCCAAAAGAAGTATTTAGAGATCAACTTCAAATGCAACAAAGGAGGGAGGCCAAAAAGCTTAAAGAAAAGGCTAGTATGGGATCCACGGCTTCAACAACTATTCAAGGGAACAAGGCCATGCAAGAACAATCAGGTAAGTTTCTTAAACTCAATGGTGATGGGAAAAACAATGATAAAGCCGAGAGTGAGAAGAAACTTGAAAAAGCTAAGAGTGAGAGAAAACAAATGGAACCTGTGAGTGTGAAAGAAAAAGAGAGGAAAGAAAAGAAAAAGTAATTTTTTTTTATCTTAGCTTAGGTGAGCTTAAAAAGGTATTTGTGAGTATAAACCTATGCTGCTTACGATTTATCAAGATGCTTATTTAAAGATGTTTTTGTTGTATAGAACTTTATCTGCATTGTTGAGAGCTTTATTTAGTGGAAATTTAAAAATTTGGGAGAGCTTATTTGTTACCTTTAAAAAAATATGATTTCTATAAAGATAAATTGGTATTTCTAGGATTTTTTGTTATAGTGTTTGATCCAGGAGATTTTGTTTGGTAGTACTTAAGGAAGGAGAGGTTTCCCGAGCAAAGGAAGTCCAAGCTTATGCCGCGTTTTGGAGCAGATTAATGAAAATGCTTACAAACTTGATTTTACCTCCTTTTACTACATTTACTGTTGGTAACTTATCTCCATTTTCTGTAGGTGATAATTTTGATTTGAGGGAGAATCCTTTTCAAGAGGAGGGGATTAATGAGAATCCGCCTGTGCATGCATAACTGACAACTTGCTGGGGTGTTGACCCGATATAGATGAAGATCGGACCGATCACTAAAGCTCAAGCTAAGAGACTTAAGGAAAAACTAGCTGCTTTTATACAGAGAGTAATTAATTCTCAAAAAGGCTTGTCAATAAATGAAAATACAAAGCATGTTTTAAGCATCCAAGTGGTGGAAGCCGTTACAGACCCGGGTAGCTGTTTTAGTGCAAATATGGACTTCGGACAGCAATGAATGGATCCAACACTTATTGGATTCAATGGATATCACCAAGAGGCCATGGAATCATATCAAGGCAGAATCAAAAGCATCTAACACCAGCTTGTACGGACAACATCTCAATTTGGCCGAAAATGTGTTGTTTAGCTGCTGACTTTGACTTTTTTTCTTATTCAAGCAAGTTTAACTTATTCCAATCAAGAGACCACATGTGGGAATCATTATTAATCATATTAGGCATCCTAAATGGTATATGGAAGCTGATTTGGAGCTTCAACAAGCTAAGAATTGGTCAACGATACCTTAGTAGCCAAACTAGTCAACTAATTTCCTAATTTGATATAGACTTTTTATTTTAAGAAATTAGTTTTATATTTGGTTTCTATTTATTCATTTTCTGGAAAAATCAACTTATAAAAAGTTATTATTTTATTATTTTCATTGTAAATTAATTAATTCTTAATTCAAAATAAAGGAATTAATTAATCCATATTAGTTTAGAAAAGTAGATGAATTTCGGCCAACATGTTTTCTTTTCACTTTGGTGGCCGATTTTAACCTAAATTTTTAGAGTTTATTGTTTTGTGACTATAGCCTATTTAAGGGTTTGATTTTAAGGAAGAACACACCTTGAATAATATTTAGAAAATTAATTGTGAGATAGAATTCTCTTTGTTCTCTTTGAACATCTAAAACACCATTAGAAAGTGAGTGTTTTAGTTTTGACTTATGAATAAGACTTCCATAACCTATTGTGGTGCTTTCATTATACCAAGGTTTCTAATCACAAGTTGGTTAGGGGTTAAAATTTCCATAAAAACTTGAACTTAATTAAGATCCGGGCTAATATAATACAGGTTTAGGCGCGAGTCGTCCTAGGTTTGTATCAGATTGCTTCTCCAAACACTTAGATTTGTCCTCCCGCTGCTTGAACCATCTCCAAACCATGAGTTTCCCCTCCTCTTGAATTGATTTTCAATCTTGATGACCACATGAAACATCTCCTCCAATTCTACGTATTGTTGAAGCTACCCTTAGTTGGCTATCTTGCGATTCAAACCACCCAAAAACCTTGCCATGGTTACCTCTCGATCCTCATTCATGCTCAATCTCATCATGAGCATCTCCATCTCTTTATAGTAATCCTTCACGGTCCTACTTTCTTGAGTTAATGATTGAAGACTTTGATGCAGTAATCTATGATAATGATTTGGTATAAACCTCTTTCTCATGACTCCTTTCACTTGTCGCCAAGTAGTAATAGGTTCATCTCCAACTCTCTTTCAGGTACCTTACTCATTAGTCCACTATTGGAGTGCGTAATGTCCAAACTCCAAAGCTACCAATTTAACTTTCTTAGCCTTCAAGTAGTTATGACAATAAAAAATCATCTCCATTTACTCCTCCCACTCTAGGTAAGCTTCCGAATCACTCTTTCCCACGAAAGCAGGTATGTTGACCTTAATGTTTCCAAAATCATCATTTTCTTCTCTAGCTATTCTCCCATGGGTTGGCCTTCCTTGGTAACTAAAAATATCATTGACCCCCTCTTTGAAATCATCTCCAAAATTTCCATCATTGAATTCTTCTCTAGGTCGTCCATGGCCTCCTCGACCTCGACCTTGGTCTCCATGTGCCACTAACCTTATATTCGGCCCACCTTGAGAATTTTCCACTCTGTCCAATCTTTGATCTAGGTGATCAAAACGAGCATTCATCTATTAGAGTTGTTCCAAGATCCATCATTTCGATAGGTTCACCTCCACTTCTAGTTACTCAAGAATCACCCTTGAACCCCACGGATACCTCATCATTAATTCTAAATGATCCATCTCCTCTCCTCATTCTAGAATCTACCATGTTAGTATAAATAATGCAAAAATCCTTACCAAAAGCACTCCTTCATGTGTTTCACTCAAACAAGGTCTCGACACTCGTGTTTGCACACTAATTTCCGCTTTTACCCACTTTTAAGCTCACACTCTCTTGCTTTTTCCGACTCAAAGAATTATCTCAAAGTTCTAATTAAACACACATAAAATAGCACTAGATCACAAGTATGCCTTAATTAAACTTATCAATAAAAAAGCAACTCAAACGAAGAAATACCGAGTGAATTGATAAAAACCTTGGCTCAGCCTAACTAATAAACAACAAGGTCAAGTATCAATGAAATTTTGAAATCAATAAATACTGGTCCAGAATATAAGGAAACCAAAAAATTAAGGATAAAAAATAGTAAAGATATTCAAACAACGAACAAGAATCAATTCGAACAAAATAGAAAATAGTTGTTGATTGCTATTCTTATAATTTAAGTCTTTGTGTCAAATCCTTTACCAATTTTAATCCAAATAATTTTAGCACTAAAAATTCAAATATCTAGCAGCCAAATTGAATTTCCAGCAACTCCAAATTTCATAATTCAAATTTCCAACTCAAACAAATTCCAACCCCAATTTATTTTCAACAAACCATCCTTTTGTGTAGTTTTTTTTTTCTTTTTAATCACATATAGAATAATGCAAGGACAACTTCCAGCAGTACCATAACACAATACAATGCACAAACTTTAATGCCAAATTCAACAAACCCGATTCTCCAACAAAAAGAAAAGCAATTGCATAATCTTAGGTTTTCAATGCATTATGCTTCCAAAATTCTTTTTTTTTTCTTGAATATATGAATGCAACTAATTAAGATTAAAACAACAAAGAAAAATCAACAATAAACCAAATTAACAAGAACAATGATGAAAAACAACCAACAAACTAGGAAGCAAAAATACTGCAAAACAAGGAAACTTAATTTGATTAGGAATTTTTTTTTTTTGGTAGAATGTGTATGAACTAAGAACAATCTTAACCTAATGTTAAAATTGCAAATTAACACAAAATAAAAATAAAAAAATAAGATACATCAAACCTGAACAAAATTCAGCTCTCATACTAAATGATACGAACCTAGGTCGACTTGAACCTAAACCCCGTATTATATTAGCCCGGATCGAAAAATTAAGTTTAAGACCTTATGATCACCTTAACCCCTAATCAACCTATGAATAAAAACCTTGGTATATGATGAAGATGCCACAATAGGTGATGGATGTCCTATTGATAAGTCAAACTAAAACACTCACTCTCTAATGGTATTTTCGGTGCTCAAAGAGAATAAAGAGAATTCTTTCTCATAAATAATTTTTTGAATAATATGTAAGCTGTATTCTCATTGAAAAATAAGCCCTTAAATAGGCTAAAGTCACAAAACAATAAACCCTAAAAGAAAAAAGGTTCAACTCGGCCAATAATAAGGAAACAACAAGTGTGGCCAAAATTCACAAGCTTTCCTAAACCTATTTAGATTAATTAATTCCTTATTTTGAATTAGGAATTAATTAATTTGTATTTGAAATTATAAAAATAATAACTTTCCTAAGTTAACTTGTCCAGCAAAATAATTAAATAAAATCAAAATAAAAGATGATTTCCTAAAACAAAAAGTCAAAATCAAATTTGGAAACTAGTTGATTAGTTTGACAACTAAGCTAACTTTGACCAACTTTTAGCTTGTAAAGTCTCCAAATCAGATCCAATGTGCCATGTAGGATGTCAAATAGAATTAATAATGATTCCCATATGTTGCCTTTGATTGGAACAAAGAGAAAATGCCAAATCAACAAAATACAGCAAAGCCAGCGGCAAATACAGCAAATCTGGCAAAAAATTCCATGCATGCACAAATGACCTTGTTGGATGCTTTTGCTTCTAAATTGAATTGTTTCCATGACCTCTTATTGATATCAATTGAGTTCAAGAAGTGTTGAACCCATTCATTGCTGTCCGGAGTCCAAAAATGCACTAACACAACTATCCGGGTCCATATAGGCCTCCATCACTTGGATGCTTAAAACAGGGTTTGAATCTTCAGGTATTGATAAGCCCTTTTGAGAATTGATAACTCCTTGTATAAAGCCAGTCAGGTTGTCCCTAAATCTCTTGGCTTGAGCCCTAGTTATTGATCCGGTTTTCAACTGTATAGGATCTGTACCCGAGCAGGTTGTCGGTTGAACGGGTACAGGTGGATTCTCATCACATATTATGTTTATACCGCACCTAAGATGTCACTTTGGTACTACACTTAATGTAATTTATCGTTATTATCCCTTTATGTTTGGAAAATCATCAAAACAAACCCATCAGTGAATAAAAGTGGACAAAATCTTAACCTATGAACCTAATTGAGCTAGACTATTTATTCAATTTAAGTTGGACTTTTTTGACAATTCATTGGTTCGGCTCGATTAGATTAATAATTGAAAAAACTGTTATATTTAGCTCCTTTCAGATTGAATTTTTTTTAATCTAATATAAATCAAACAAATGAATACATATACATAGAATTTGTTTTCAATACATTTTTTTTTTATTGTAACCAAGGGCATGGATGCTTTTTTAAAGCTTGGAATACTTTATTATCATGATTTTTATCGTATTTTAGAATTATACCATACAACGAGCTTGTTCAAAAGTGCTTTTTTATAAGCATATATTTTCATAGCATTTCTATTAATAAGTACTTTATAAAATAAGTGTTTTTTTTTTCTTTTTTCTCTTTTTAACTTTTGGAAGCATTTATTGGAGCTCCAAAGCCACTTCCTAACATGCCTAACAATGTAAAATCATTCCATAAATTTGGCCCAAAAAAAAAAAATCATTCCACAAATGTAGCTATCAATATTTGATTTCTCATATCTCCTAAATCCTCAAATCCCTAACCACTATTTGATTTTCAATTTGATTTCCCCAAACCTTATATTTAATTTTATGAAGTTTTAAGAAAAAACCTAAAACCTAGCCCTATCTCTAAAAGCTCGATATCACCTCACCACTCACCCATAGCCACCACATCCAGCCCACCCTATCTTGTTGCCAGTGACAATAACAACCCTTTTGCCACATGACATTAATGTGATACAAATAATGCAACCCTTTTATCATATGTCTTGCCCCTCCATCATGGATTTTAAAGTTGTGATCTTGCCTTTCACTGGTAGTACAATAATCTTCTCAAAATTTTTATATCTCCGTTCTCATATTCAGCAATGAATTTGAAACTGACTAATTATATTTAGTTCGATTAGGATTCAATTAGAATAATTTAATCTATTTTGTTAGAAAGTTGACCAAAATTGGACCAACTCAAATTTATGCCCACCCCTATCTATTAGTTTGTTATGTTAAGTTGAACAGTCAAAATGGAAAGTTGATAATTTCATATTAGATTTTTGGAATATTTGTTTCAATACACCTTAAACTATACATGGTTTAACACTTTGCACCCTAAATGTTTTTATGGTATTATGCCTATGAACTCTACTTTATATTGCACCACTACACTCTTTTTCTTTTTTCTAATAACTTCTTAAAAAAGCTATCACATGAGTGTCATATGAGGCAAAGATAAAGGGTCCAAAATGCAATTTTGTTTAGTTTATGGGACATTGGGGTAAAAATTCCCAAATGTAAAATGATTGAAAAGAATAAGTTTTTTCTTTATTGAAAAGCAATATTATTCTTTTAATATTTTTGTAAATGTAATGGTCATTATGAGAAAATACACTAAATTTGAAATTTTAAGCAGTTTGACAAGGGTATATCAAGTTTTATCAAATTGGACTTTTTTGTATGACCAAGTTTGAATTTTTTTTAGGGATGGAATTGGGCTTTTGTTTTTTTTTTTCCCCCACTCTTATACCATTGCTTTGACCTCATTGATATGAGTTTGTATGTAAGTAGCACGCCTAATTTTAGGTCATAGTTATAGGTGTCAATATTTTTATTTGAATACAAGTCAATACCTGTTTTTATCTATTATTGACTCAAAGACCTATATATACATTGGAAAGTGTACCATAACTTTAAAAAATCCTAAAATACCCAAAAAACCATCCAAATTACCCCAAAACCATTCAGCCCCTTTCCATCACTGGAATTTTGCACAACCACTATAATTTTAGGGATAGTGCCCTACAAGCATATTTATTGTAAATATAGGTGATTAATAAAAAAAAGTATATTTATTTTTATATATGCTTGCTTGTATTATTAGTATTACTTCATAAATAATATGGAAATTCCAAGATTATTAATGTGACCTGAAACTTAATATATTATAGTTATATATGTGAGGATTAAGTTTAATGATATAATTTAAAATAGTGAATAATTAATAATTAAATTTTTGGGATCTTTAATTAATCAAAATTACTAGTATGGTTCATTACCATTAAGAATGGAACAATCTTATCTGGTCTGTTAATGTAGTAATATTAAAATGGAATTACTTTATATAATAAGATTATATAGCGATTGATCAGATGTATATTGAATTCTTAATAATTTTTGTTATATATAGAATATTCATATTTATCAATTTGATGATCATATATGGAACAATTTTAATGCTAAGTATTTAATAAACTCCTTTTTATGACACTTTGTCTTTTGATTTATTTGGAAAGGTTTATTATTTATGATAAACTAAAACCTTGTATATTGGAGATATAATGAAATAGATAGCTGAAAATGATAAATAAAGATGTAGAATCCATTCTTTATGAATAGAAGTGAGAAAAATAGTTCCCTTGAATGATAATCAGGTCTTAAACAATAAAGTGCTCAACTCACAATAATATTGTGAATTAATTATTTATTAGAGAATTACTGAAATTCAAGGATAAAGAAAAAATTAGAGAGGATAATGATATTGGGCTCTAATTATGAACTATTTATGGAGGATTGATCTATATTTAATAATTAAATTATTGGACTATTTAATATTTTCTTTAAGTAATTAATTCTGTAGTTTAAATGTGCAATTCTAGTTTTTTTAATGGAGTAATACTGGAATTAATAAATTATCAAATTTATTGGAGCTTAAATTATAGGTCCATAGGTCCCCATATCATCTCCATAAATACCTGTATTGAACATAAAGAACATAAAAGGATAATTGATTTAAAATTATAGAATTTAAAATTAGTTATTTTTATTCAATAAAATGTGGCACATAAAAATTATTTCGTAGCTCATATATTTATGTCATTATAAATGTTGTAAAACTGAACTCAATTAATTAATTATGAATTAGTTATTTAATTAAATAATATGATTATTTAATTAAGATATATGTGTTTAATTTATTTATGTAAATTAATATGATTATTTTTAATTAATTAAATATGTTTTAATTAATTAAGATTATCTTATTTGATATAGTTTTCAAAATAATTAATTTTAATTAATTAAGGGTAAATTACATGATTGGCGCTCAAGCTATACCACCAAATATAAGTCGGTCCTTGAAGAACTGTCTTTTTTTTTCTTTTTTTTCTTTTTTTTCTTTTTTTTTTTTTTTGCATTTTAGTCATCAGACTCGTCAAAATACTACATTGTTAGTCCTTCCATCCAAAATCATATCTTTTTAGGGACCAATTTATAACACAAGATATAATTTAGGATTAAATCATAATACATGATATAATTTGAGGATTAAATATGATAATGGATTAACTATATTTGATCCTCAAATTATATCAAGCATTATATATTGTTCTTCAAACCATATCGTATGTTACAAATTGATCTTTAACACAAGATTTCCATGTGCATCTAACAGTGGCTTTTAGATGGAATAATGTTGAGGGACTTAATGGTGTAATATTTTAACGAGTTTAGGTACTAAAATGCCAAAAAAAATTGTTTAGGAATCAACTTGTAAATATGGCAGTATAGCTTAAGGACCAATTGTATGATTTACCCATTAATTAATATTATTTAATCTAATTTGAATTTTGAAAATTCAAAATGATTAATTTAAAATGTTTTAATTAATTATCTTATCAGATATGAATTTTGTTTTATCTTATCTAATATTATCTTTGAATGAATTAAAAGAGGTTTTAATTAATTAAGATAAAATACAAGAGTTTCAATCCTAGTAGGAAACAATTTATATTTTTTTTTATTGATAGAAGGCTTGGCAAGGAAGGTCGTTGGTTTCAAAGGTATTTTTCTTTCACTATTATTGTTATTAACACTATATACGTCCATAATAGATCTTAACAATAAAAGAATTTAATAAAATTTTTGAAATTCACTTAACCATTGTACTGTGATTTTTGATCTCTGGACCCTCCGCACAAACTGTCAAAAACTCATTAAATTGATCACCAATCTAGCCAAGCCTACAGTGCCAGCCTATAGATTGCCTTGGATTTCCGTCAAACCTACAAAATTTCATATCAAGAAGATTGGCAATGCACTAAGATCGGAGCTTCTTCTAATCAGTTGTACTTTTTGATTCATCAATTTTTTCATAAGATTTCAACAGTTATAGGCCATAGATTTAGTCTTTCCCCCTATTTTTGAACCCCTTTAATATGAATATGACCTCCTATTTGCTCAATTTTAAGTCTCTTATGAGCTATCACAATTTGAAATTTGGTTGAAACTTTGGATCTATTTTCCCATCACTAGTAATGTTTTTGAACCAAGTTGAGTATGCTAATGTGATTCCAATCTTATGGGTTTTCTTTTGATATGTAATTTGTAAATTTTTGAAGTCATTTGATTAATTTTTCATTTTTAGATCAATTAGTTTAAGAATGGATAAATTGGTCTGTGTTTAGACAACTTAAAACCGAATTGAAGTTGGATTTGTGTTTCTAGATGTTATTAGGATACAATAGGTGTTCAATTTCATCAAATTGGCTTTAGAGTGAAAAGTTTCAATTTTGGATACTGAATTTTAAGAGTTTGCAATATAATTGGACCTCTTTGTGGATAGTTTTGATAATCTTGAAATTGTAAAAGTTTTTGAAATATCTGGTATACATCAATATCTCTAGTTTAATTTTTGAAACTTAAGAAATGTTCTTTTTTATTTATATTTTAGGCACTAGGTCGAAGATTGGAAGTGATCCGTCTATAACTATATCTTAGTGAGTGAATTTCTATTTTTGAAAATAATTTGGGGCTATATGCATGATTTGCATTACTATATTATGTTATTAGAAATATAAATTTATACGATTTTATATTATAGCATCATTGTTTTATGAATTATTATTTTTGAAATATTTATAATGAATATTTTGTTACAATTATGTTTTGAGTATACGTTAATACTTATGGATATACTTGAATTGTGATGTTGGGAATAGTATTATATCTTTGGAATATCAAAGATGAATTATGGATTTTATATATATATCACTACCAAACTATGGATTTCGATATGATGGATTTATGGTTATGTGTATTTATTCACATCCCTTATTATGATCACATGTTTCATAAGATTGGATGATGAGGTCCCTATCTACAATTCCTCTAGGATGCCTAGAGTTGTATTAGCATTTTCTCTCTCTTCGTTAGTTTGTAAAATGCTAGGACACTAGGTATCAACATATGTGGATTATGGTTATGGATATTGTACATAGGGATACTATATGGTACACAAGGGATTTGATATTTTGGATACTAAATATTATGTTTACTTATGATATTTTGGATTTTGGTTATAATCTTTATTTTTTATATTTTGGATTGTTGATAAAATGCTTATTTATACTTATAGTTATTTATATGAAATACAAGTTTTATTTTATTAAAAGGTTATGGTATTTACTAATATTATTATATTTTCTTATGAGATATGTGATTTACTTGGGTTTTATGAAATCAATTTAAAAAACAAAGAATTTTTTGAAAGAGTGATTGTGAGGCTCAGAGGGAAATAATTTTAATTAAATATTTTCATTTTTCAAATATTTATATTATTGATTCACTGAGCTTATTTTATAGTTAAATATTTTTATACTGTCCACTATGACTCAGCTGATAGGTTACATACATTTCGCTGTTAATGTATTATTTTTTTTCTTTGACTTTGATAGTATAATATATTCTTTCTTTTGCTTATTTTAATGTATAAATTATATCGAGCACTTTCAACACTTTGCATATGCTCATTTGTATTCTTTAGACTGCTTTAGTGGATAAATACATATATGCTATACCATTTTATTGTCTATGTTGATTTTGAAATTATTGTAGTTGCTATTGTTATTGAGAAATATTTTAAAAATGTTTTCTTGCATGTAAACTATTTTCGTGTAGTATCTAATTTTATGAGAAAAGTTTTGCCAGGGCTTCAATAGAGATTTACGTAGGGAAGAAGGATCTTGAGAGTAGTCATATCAATTTGTTATTAAAGCATTAGGTTTATTGCTTGTATGTACGTGTACCTATTTGTACATCCTTTTCTTTTATTATTTGCTTTGTCATTCTTGATATTTGATCTTGTTCTTGGTGTTGGGTTGGCGACGATGTTACATTTAAGTTACGTCGTAATTTTTCTTTTAATATTGCTTTATTATTCAAGACATTTATCTTCTATATCGATATTTGTTTGGTTGCATTGTAATGTTTGAGTTGCTACATCCTTTTATCTCTTATTATTTGATTTTTCTTTCCAGACATAAATATTTCTTTTAGTTGTATTGAGTGGTATAAATGTGACTTTTAAGCTCATTATTCATTTATATTGATCTAAAGATGATCCTTGATATGGAAGTGTAAGATATAGAAATCAATTTAAGTTAGTTAAGGGTGTAAACAAGATTACACATAGGGCGGATTCTACAAATTGCCAGACTCTTGGAGATGTAGTTGTTAAGGTTAAAAAGTAGAGTGCTTTGCGTAGTTCTCGATGTTTATTCTATGTTGATACTTCCATAAGTATCACCAAAAAGGTGCTATTATAGTTTTAAGATGTTTGGTCATAGCAGTTTTGGAGATGATAGTATGGGTGCCAATAGTTGTATTGTTTATGGGGTTACCTTTGTGCATAATGCTCGTCAACAGTTAGTTAATGGTGATAGTGATTCACCTCATTTTGGACATGTCATGGTCTACAAGGTGGTCAATGTAGACAAAATAATCACAGTTGATATAGTTTTCATGGCAAATTCACTTTAGGATTTGTTTGAAAGGAAATGGATGTTACCTTTGTGGACAACTTGGTTATTTAAAAGAGAAGTGTCCTCTTTTAGTGCTTAGTGTTGCAAAGGCATTTGGTTCTCTTTTTTCTCATTAGTAAGCTTGTAATACTAAGAGATAAAATACTTAGGCAAGACATGCTAATGGTTCTTCTTCTAGCAATGGAGCACAACTGACATCTAGAGGTAGAGTTAGTGGTTAGAAAGGATGACCATTAGACCAAGGTAAATTTTTTGCCATGTCACAGTGGGATTACCAAGCTACTACAGGCATCAATATAGGCATGATATAAATTCATATGACTTATGCATACATTCTTATTGGTTCCATAAATACGCATATAATCATGACTTCATTCTTTTAGACTTTTAAGTCTTTTATATTTTTTATAGATAACCAATTATGCTTTCCTAAATTTCTTTATAAAAAAGTTACATTTAGATGACCAAAGTCAATCTGAGATGTTATTCTATGAAAGGTTATAAAAAAGTTACATTTAGACGACCAAAGTCAATCTGAGATGTTATTCTATGAAAGATGTAAAATTATTCCTTCATGATTTATACATGCATTTTCTACATGATGCTCACTTCATTTTAAGTGTAATCGATACTTAGCTCTTATCTGGATACTTAAAGATCTTCATTTAGTTTGGGACTTCACAAATAAGTGTCCGATGATCTTTCGAGTTGCATCGAGATGAAAGATGGATACTAATAGTAATTTTATTTCTAATTGCATGATGTCGATACAAGAGGAGCAACCAATAAAGATTCGATGCAAGAAAAACTATGTCCTAAGACCTTGACATTGAGAAAAATATTATGAAGGAATTATGCAAATGAAGAAACTGCGTGGAAAGTTAAGGAGCATATGCAAACTCAACATCCATAACTTTTATGTTTCCATGTATATGAAAATTCAAAGATAGTCTAAAGATGGTCTTCGTGTTTCTTGTAGGTTGTGTGGCAAACATCACTCTAGGATTGTCAAAGGTGGAGGATTGATTCTATTGTTTATAGTAAGGCTATTTCAGGTGAGATTGTCCTCATTCAATACATAGTGATATTGGAGTTCTTAAAGCTAGCAGTAGATTATTGATGCTGAAAAACATAAGGTATAAACAAGTCAGATTGCAGGAGGTTCCACTAGTACTAGGCAGCATTTTACAATTATAGCTAGAGGTTGATGTCAAGAAGAATGACAAGTGGGTAGAGGCAAAGTGTTCTTCATAACTCAGTATGATAATCAAATCATTTTTACGGCATGATAGTGATTTTCACACCCATATAAGACTCCTTATGGTCTATACAAATGCTTACAAGTGGTCTTTTATAGAGAATGAGGGCAAACACACTTAGGTTTGGCTTCTGTTTTTATTGCGAGATGTTTACTTCATGAGGGGTATACTAGATACTTAGCTATTGCGATTGATACTTTTTAGTGGTTTGTTATCTTTTAAGGTGTTTTCGATTTGGAGGATATAGAGAAAATGTAAAAGGTAAGATGGATACCTTTCAATATTTTGAGGATCTAGCATTTACTTTCTTAGTATTTGGCTGTAACATTAAAATTAAGATATAAATTTCTTTGTAGTCTAAAGAATGAATTCTCGAAGTTTTCTTGAAATTTGAAAAAAGTGTAGTTTTCTCAAGAATGATATTTTGAGCTTTTGAGATAGGTTGGACTTAATCATTTGCATGTTTATTCCTTTTTGTGCTTTGATTTCACAATTGTAATTATCTTTCACCACTTGTGGGTTGATAATTTTGAAGATTATATTAGGTTTTATTAGATATTAGAGGCTTTTAATTAGAACAATTGTAGAAACTTTGTTCTTTGACTTTGGTAAATTAAAGAAAATGGCTAGCTTGTTTAATGATTAGAGAACTAGAGAAACAATGAAAGTTGTAGACTTTATATTTAGAAGTATGAGAAGTTGAGAGGGAAGGATAAAAGAACATTTTTAGTTTTAATTTTGCATAACTAGTATTTGGTTTGAGGAAATTAGATTTGAATTCTAAATTTTCTTTTTGGTTTAATGAATGAATTATCAAAGTTAATTATAACTGGTTAGAGATGTGATTATTATAAGAGTAATATCAATGTGTATAAGATAACTTTGGAATTAATCGTTGAAAGATAAATTCTTATGTACTTTGATTTTAGGGACTTTAATAGAGATTTCTTGCTACTATTTTGATTTTTAATGGGTTTTTTGTTGATCACTTTATCAGGGGCTTGGTTTTTGTTTTAGGTTTATTTGTAGACATTAAAGTTTGCTTTGTATTGTAATTATAGTATTTGAAGGGTTAACTATTTTATTTTGTAAAGTTCAAAAGTGCTATCTTTTTAGGATTGGAAAGTGAGTACTTAATGGTTTTGCTTTGTGGTATTAACATTTTTCAAGTGTGAGCTTGGTGGGATTAAGTGAGATATCTACGATAGATAATTTCTTCTAATAAAAATTTTATGATTTCTTATAATGTGGAAGTTATGTTGAATTACGATTGGACCATGTGGAGTCAACATAGGTAATATTCTAATAATAACACATGGAACTTTGTAGATAAATTGTTATATGAGGTTTAGGTTATGATGACTTATTCTGATAAAACATTTTAAATTCGAAAACAAAAGTTGACCAAATGTGACTAAATTAGGCTTTTACATATGATCAAATTTGGCTTTAACTCTTGCACCATTGTATAAAATTCATTGATATGAGATTATATATTAGCGGCACACCTAATTCTAACTTATGATTTGGGAAGATTTAAGCATTAGTAATTTCATTCGAGTACAAACAATCTTTGTTTTTGTTTATTGGTGAGCCAAAGGCCTAGATATACATTGAAAATCTACCTTGATTTAAATAAATCTTAAAAAGCCCAAAAATAGGGATTGCAACGGGGTAAGGTGTGGCTGTGGCAGCCTCCTCCTTCCCCACCCCGTCCCTTAAAATGTGCCCTATCCTTATCCTGTTTCATCTCTTATTTGAAATGGGTGGGACGAGAAACCCATGTTAGACAATTAAGAGAGG
This sequence comes from Ziziphus jujuba, assembly GCF_031755915.1. Classification (NCBI taxonomy): domain Eukaryota; kingdom Viridiplantae; phylum Streptophyta; class Magnoliopsida; order Rosales; family Rhamnaceae; genus Ziziphus; species Ziziphus jujuba. The sequence goes on along the minus strand of NC_083383.1, from coordinate 18,994,468 downwards.
GCGGGTCTCCCCACTTATATATAGCAAAGTTTTAAATTTAATTTTTCAAATATAAAAAAAATATATTTGTACAAATATATTATATAAAATTTATAAACCATAATATGATTAATATCATAAAAAAGTATAAATATATATATATATATTTGAATAAAAGAAAAAAACTATATATTTAAACAAATGTGTGTATATATATATTTAAATATATATACATAAACAGGGGGAGGTGTATAATCCATGTCCCTACCCTATCCCCCAACCTGAGTCAAGGAAGCTTGCTCGATCCCCGCCTTGTTTCCTATTTAATCAGGTAATTCCCGCCCCTTTAGGGGCATGTCCCTTTGGGAATCTGGTTATGTGGGTTGTTTTGTCATTTTTAATCCAAAATATCCTCAAATCACCCTAAAAATTGATCAACTCTTCTCTATCATAGGATTTTTGCATACCATCGGAAAATCATCAAATCAATCACCAATCCAGCCAAATAAGCCTACACACTTAAGCTTAGCTGATTGCTTGTGGAATTTCTGTCAAACCCACGATATTTCAAGGCTAGAAGACCTGTGACATGCTGGGATTAGAGCTTTTTACTATCAATTGCGACTTTTCCATTAATCAAGTTTTTCATTTGATTCTGATGATTCTAGGTCATAGGTACAATTATTCTCCATATGTTGTACCTTTAAATCTAAATATAGCCTCCTTTTTACTTAATTCTAAGCCATTTGTGAGCTATGGTTATTTTAAACTTACCCAAAACTTGACTCCATTTTCTAGTCATCGATGAGATTTTGAGCTAAGATGAGCATACCAATGCGATCCCCATCTCATCAACTTTCTATTGATATATAATTTATAAATTTTGGACTTCATTGATTAATTTTCCATTTTTGGGACAATTAATTTAATACCAAATAAAATTGGATTATGTTTGGATAATCTAAAATCGAATTGAAATTAGATTTGTATTTCTAGATGTTATTAGGACCCAATAAGAGGTTCAATTAGCTTTAAAGTGAAATTTTAAGGGTACACAGTATAAATGGACCCTTTGGTATAAAATTTCAATAATTTTGGATCTAAAAGTTATTTTAAGATATTTGATATGGATCGATATCTTTGATTTAATTTTTAGAGCTTGTAAATTTTTATTTATTTATATTTTATGTATTAAAACAGAGGCTAGAGATGATCCAATTGCAGATTAAGAGTGAGTTGTATCTTAGCAACTGTATTTCTATTTTTGAAAATGATTTGGGATGATATGCATGATTTGCATTATTATATTATGTTTTTGGAAATATGAATTTATATAAGGTTATATTATCCAATATCATGGTTTTACAATGTATTATTTATAAGGAATAATTTGAATGAATATTTTGACATGATTATGTTTAAGTATGTCGAAAATAATAAATATACTCTGATTATGATTTTGGTAATGATATTATATATTAAAAATATTGGATATGAATTATGGATTTTATATATGTATCATTAGCAAACCAATGATTTGGATATGATGGATTTATGGTTATGCGAGCTTATTCTCATCCCCTACTATAGTCACATGTTTCATGATGTTGGAAGATGAGGTCGCAATTTGCAACACCTTTGGAATGCCAAGGATTGTATTGATAATTTTCTCTTCTTTTGTATGCTATATGTAGACACATGATGGATTACAGTTATGGATGTGATATATAGAAATATTATATGGTACACAAGGGATTGAATATTTTGGATTATAGATATAATCTTTATTTATGATAGTTTATTTTAGATTACAGATATAATCTTTATTTATGATAGTTTGGACTAGGGATAAAATGCTTATTTATAGTTATAGTTACTTATATGAAATTCAAGTTTTATTTTATTAAAAGATTATGGTATTTACTTATATTATTATATTTCTATATGGTATATGTAATTTATTTATGTTTTCGAAAATTATTTGGGTTTTATGAAACCATTTTCCAAAAATGAGACTTTTTGAAAGAGTGATCATAAGGTGTTGAGGGAAATGATTTTAATTAAATACTTTTACTTTTAGAATATTTATATTATTCACTCATTGAGTTTGTTTCATAGTTATATATTTTTTAAATTGTCCAATAAGACTCGGCTGATAAGTTATATACATCACATCCAAGTATCTTTGTTGTTAGTATGGTATATTATTCAGCTATTAATTATTGTTCTTTACTTTTGACTTTGCTGGTATTATGTACTTTTTATTTTGCAGATTCTGATATATATATATATATATTATATATAGTGTACTATTGATATTTTGAATTTACACATTTGTACTCTTTAGATTGCTTGGTGGATTGACCGATACATGCAAAACCATTTTGTTATCTGTGTTGATTGTGAACTTATTATAGTTGCTATTGTTATTGAGGAATATTTTAAGATTGTTTTGTTACTAATAAGTTGTTTTCGGGTAACATTTGATTTTATGGGAAATGTTTTGTTAAGGTTTCAATACAGTTTTCGATGAGGATTTTTCTAGGTAGAACCGCTTCAAACATCCAGGAAGAATTCTGGGTGTGGTCCTATCAATATAAAATCCTAAAATGTAATGTAGTTTTCAAAAAATTAATATAATAAGATTTTAAATGTATATATATATATATATATAAATATAAAAACTTATTAAAAATGATCAATTATTTATAAAATTTGAAAGAAAATTTTGAAAATTTATTTTTATAAAATTTAATCTTTTATTTATTACATGTACTAGGCATGGCTATATACGTTGCACATGGACTATGATTTCATAAAGTTAATTTATCAGAGCAACTATAATAATTTCATAATCAACACAGAAAATAAAATGGTTTTGCATGTATGGGTCAATCCACCAAGCAGTCTAATGAGTAACAAATGTATAAATTAAAAATATAAAGAACGAACTATATAATTTGTACATCAGAATCCGCAAAATAAAAAATACATAATACTAGCAAAGTCAAAAGGAAAGAACGATAATTAGCAGCGGAATACTATACCATACTAACAACAAAGATTCTCGGATGTGATGTATATAACTTGTCAGCTGAGTCCTATTGGACAATTTAAATATCTGATTTTATGGGAAATGTTTTGTTGAGGTTTTAGTAAAGTTTTCGATGAGGATTTTTCTAAGTAGAACCACTTCAAACATCCAGGAAGAATCCCATGTGTGGTCCTATCAATATAAAGTCCTAAAAAATGTAATTTAGTTTTCAAAAACTTAATATAATAAGATTCTAAATGTATATGTGTATGTACAAATATAAAAAGTTATAAAAAATGATCAAGTATTTATAAAATCCAAAAGAAAATTTTGAAAATTTATTTTTATAAAATTTGTTCCTTTAGTTATTAAAAGTATTAGGCATGGCCATGTGCATTTTGCATGGACTATGATTTCATAAAATTAAGTTATTAGAGCAACTATAATAATTTCATAATCAACACAGATACAAAATGGTTTTGTATGTATGAGTCAATCTACCAAGAAATCTAATGAGTACAAATATATATATTCAAACTATCAATAGTGCACTGTATAATTTATATATCAGAATTGGCAAAATAAAAAATACATAATACCAGCAAAGTCAAAAGGAAAAAACAATAATTAGTAGCTGAATAATATACCATACTAACAACAAATATATTTGGATGTGATATATATATATAACTTGTCAACTGAATCCTACTGGATAATTTAAATATTTGATTTTATGGGAAAGGTTCTGTTGAGGTTTCAGTAAAGTTTTCGATGGGAATTTTTCTAGGCAGAATCACTTCAGACATCCAGGAAGAATCTTGGGTATGGTCCTATTACTATAAAGTCCTAAAAAATGTAGTGTACTTTTCAAAAAATTAATAGAATAAGATTCTAAATGTATATATGTATATATATATATTAATATAAAAACTTATAAAAAATGATCAAGTATTTATAAAATCTGAAAGAAAATTTTGAAAATTTATTTTTATAAAATTTGTTTTTTTATTTATTACATGCATTAGACATGGCCATGTGCATTGCACATGGACTATGATTTCATAAAGTTAAGTTATCAAGACATGACATTTCCAAAATTCTACATGTGATAATGTTAGCTACTTTTCCATTAATTTGTTTAACGTCTAAAGAGACTTACTTTTAAGTAATACTATTCGTCAAAATCATTTTTATCCATCATTTATAGATAATCTTAGATAAACCAAAAGATCCAGATATTTCCAAAAATATCAATACAAGCCAAATCTCTGTACATTTGACAACTATGATAGAGTAGGCATAGGTTTTTAACATAAAGATGTCTAAAATATGAACCGAAACATAAGAAATCCAAAATACAAAATCCAATATAAGGAATCTAACTTAACCTCTTAATCTCGATTAGGGACTCCACTTTCAAAACTTAGTCCTCAACAATTTACTAAATCTTGACTACTACCTGTAAAAGTTGGGTGAGAAAAGGTGAATACAAATACTCAATGAGTGGGGTTTTAAATGCCTATATAGAAAATTGATATTTCTAATATAACAAAGTAATATAATAAATGTCATAGATGAAACGACGCAATGCAAATGTAATTTTTCAAAATCTCATAAATCCAATAAATTGTAAGTGAATCTTAAGGAAAAACCATTTTAACAAAATCATTGGTTTCAATCATATATATGGAACAAATCATTACACGCCGAATGGAAAAACAAATAACTTTTTTATTATCTAGGGAAATACCATCTTACCAGGTAAGTGATATAAACTTTCATTGTCGTCAGTACCCAAAAAAGATAAATATCTTATAATTAGATGTTCAAAAGTTAATTTAACCATTTCAATATCCATATCTAAATTCATATCAATATTCACGATCAAATAATCAATAATCAAATCATAATACCAATTGAACAAGCTTCAGGCCAGATCAATAATCCAATACCAAACCAAGCAACCTCTAAGTCTAAATCATATCTAAATCAAAACTAGAATTGTGACGACCTAAAATCCACACTTAACCCAAATATTACATAACAATAAAAAATTGTCCAATATAAGATAAATATTACAAATTTGGAATATAAAATCATTATATACAAAATGCAAAAAAGAATACATAAATTTAATCAAAATAAAATTTTCGCTCAAACTCCAAAAATCCAACTCTATCTACTCTACTTCAAATCCCATAATACACCAATTAGATCACATGGCTTTACTCCAAGGGTCCTCCACTTCTTTCCCAAAGCGGGCACCCACTAGACTTACTATAACCCTACAAAAGTAGGAAAATGAAGGTGAGCACAATTATTTAGTAAGTGGGTTTAATATCACACCAAAATAATCTATGGTTTCGATATATCATAAGAATATACAATCATGAGATGCAATGCATATGTTATAGGGTTTAAGATTTTGATAGAAATATAAGTTCTTACTACTTGGCATCTAACACATGAAAGAACAAATCAATGTATATTAAGGAAAACATAGGCCATTATGCATAGCCACTACACATAGAGTGAACTCATCAAAGTATGTAGGATATGTAAATAACCAATACCCCATCTCAAATGTTTGGTGAAAATACTTGACACCTAGCATGAGAAAAAACATCATAACATCAATATCATATAATCAACATCATTATCCATATCCATAACTTTGACACCAGTTTTTGGTGACCAATCCAAATGCCATACCTATTTGTCTCCAATTGGTAATCAACCTTGAGACCACAAAATAGTCCTATCTTTCTCTGTAGGCTATCTATCTTATATCATAGGATAGCTCTATCTTTAGTCTTTATGTTGGTCAAACTAAGTCTAAAGATAAAAAAAATTTCATATCATAATCAGTACATATGATTAAATCATAAACAAATCATCATCAATTCATCCACATATCCATAATTCTCATATCAACCACCACATCTCTAAAACCATTTAAAAACATGTTTTCCAAAATGAGGGCCAATGCATATTTTCATAAATCGACTTTAGAAAATAGTTTTTATAAAGTGGGTCTATATGAAATGCTTCATGCATGCTTGTGCATGATAAACTATGTTTATACAAATGTATGCCTTTACATACATAAACAAGTCATCAATTTGGCATTTCTAAACTAATAGTGACAGAAACAATAATATCACAAATTGTAAATCATATACGATCTCATATGCCATGCTCATTGATGCATAAATGCATATAGTTCACTATATATATATAGAGAATAATAATTAGGATTTAAGAAAGATCTAACTCAAGGTACATCTCCAGAGCCCCTTTATCTAATGTGAAGACCTCCTATCTAGTTTCTAGTATTGTTCCCTTTTTTGTTTTAAAAGCCAACCCTTAAATATTGGTCATTTCACGATTCCTTAATCCAAACACACACTTGTAAACTAGAGAAGTGAAACATACAAAAGAATTTCTTCCATCACAGATTCATTCCACACTCAAATACTACTCAATTACCATTAAAGTTTCCCTTTCTACCATATTTGCAGAACTGTCAATTTGATAATTTTTACATTAAGCAAAAATTTCCTTCTTCCAACACAAGACAATTCTAAAAACTGAAATCAAACTAAGAAAGCCAACAATCCACATAATAACATTAGCAAATTTTAGCTTCAAAGAATAATATTTAAGTCCAAAATAATTTATAAGTTCCATGAATTAGAAGATAAGTCTGAGAGTCCTTAACTTAAGAAAATTTCAATTTGTAACCACATAATTAAAACAGTTAAATTCCAATAATCTTCGAATAATAAAAGATATATCTTAACTCAACCTTATAAAATAAAATTAATATTAATCATCCAAAAATCTTCCAAAAATTTAGAAAAATTGTATTTAACCTATTGATAACAAAAATAATTCAAATTCTTTCTTAAATATACCATTAAAACCAATCCTTTTTAACTAAGCAATTCAATCAGTCAAAACTAAAGTTGAACTTTAAACATTTCATTTCCATAAATCAAAGATCTCAACAAATCAAAGTCTACAATATAGCTTTTATGTTCAAGGTCTTTAACTTGTTTCCATTTTCCAATCACCATGATCAATTTCTCACATTATGTAATATCCAAATTTTATTTTTGTTCTGTTTATCTTAAATAGATTAAATAGGATAACTTATTTTGTTGTTAACAAACTCTTTTATATTAAATGGATTTTTAAATTTTAGATAATTTTATTTTGAGATATGATCTAATCCTTCTGTTATGTAGTTTTAAAAATATTTAGAAATTAATATTATTTATTTTATTACTATTGTAAAATACCTAAAAGCAAAAAGAACGATAAGTACACCTTCATGCCTAGAATTCCTTTTGTTTTAATATTTTTATTTTTATTTTATTAATGATAGGTTATTTTTAAGAATAATTCATTAACTTGGAAAGCACTTAATATAGATTTCAAGTTTGAGATTTAAGGTATGTTTGATAATTGTCATTCTATGCGTTTATGGATTTGATTTAAGATTTTCTTGTGAGATTAGGTTAGATTTCCTCTTGTTGTTATATAGAATTTAAGAAAAATTATTCTTATGTTTTTGAAGGTTACATATTCTTGTGACTAATTGGAGCTGGAAGGTGGATATTTTTGGGGGGCCTTCTCACATGTATTAGGTAGGTGATCATTGAATCTATTTAATTTTGGGTGATTAAGGGTTATTTTGTGTTAACGAATGAGGTCCTAGATGATTTTGATGGTAAGATTTTAATGTGCAAGAATTTGAAATTTGTACAATTGATAGTGCGATGTGGCTTTTTCATTTTCATTCAAATGTTTTTTGTATGAATTTTAATCTAGATTTTTATATATTAATATATACTTGACTTACAAAACCATAAAAATTTACTTTATATTAATATGTTGTATTTTTGTGTTTTGGTGATTTTTACAATTGGGCAATATGAATTTGAAAATTTCAAACAGTGATAGAAATTAGACTTTATTATTATCAAAAAATATGTTGAACAAATGAATTTTTGACTAAAATATTTTAGAATGGTTATTTTATGTTACTGAAATATTGATAGGACTTGTATTTTTGCCTAAACGAATTTTACAATAATTGTAGTTTTTACATAAAATTATGTTCCCAGACCTAAGTTTCAGTCTTAAAAATTTAGAAATAAATAGGAATAGAGCTTATTTTCATGATTTCTTTTTTTCGTAAAAACTCATATATGTCTTTAATATCACCATAGAATTTGGGCTTAGCTAAGATTGAATTCAAAACGTGTTGCAATTTAATTTAAAAATTGTATTTTTCTATACGTCAGCTTCAAGTTTGAAAAATTATAGTGAATTTATTTGTGGTCATTTGAACATGTAAATTTTACCATTATTTTGTCATGATATTGTCCACTATTCTCTTGCTAAATTTCATAGACTATTGAGTTCGTTTGGATTAAAAAAGAAAAAAAACATAAATGATGACTATTTGCTTGTTTAAGTGAGTTTTTGAATGTCTAAGTTGTGTTTTGTGAGAATGTAATGTTAGTTTGTGGTTGGAATTCTTAAATTTCATTTTTTGACTTAAGATTAAGTACATAGAAGGCTGGTTATAATTAAGATAGAAAGTGGTACCTTAATGGTTTATTAATTATATATACATATATATATATATATATATTAAAAGAATTAGTAAATGGACTAATTAGTGGGCTTGGGTATTATTATATTTGACGTGCTTATTAGTTTTTATGGCTATAATTATATGTGATGATTAAGCATATGGAAATGTTTTGGTATTTTGTTAATCTATTTATGTTCTTAAGATTATAAGTGCTCTATTTGTCATTATTTAGTAGGCAAATATTGATATGTGTGACGTTCGTATATATAGACGAATCACGAGCTTAAGGCTGCCCTAATGATTTATAGTTATTCATTTTCAGGTGTAGATGAGGTTAATGCATGTGGTGGGACTTGCTACAGACCATAGTAGGTTTTGGATACGTGATTCAGTTGGATGTGTTATTGTTTTCCAATTGTATGTTTCTTTCTTTCATGATTATGATATGTGTGTCACTAATAGTTGACTATGTGATATATTTTTGCAAATTAGCATGGCTTAATCTTAGCATAATTCATTTTCTAATCTAATCTTTATTAACACTTCTTTTCCTTTCTCTACTTCTCCGCCTTACCGATCTTTCTTCCATTCCATATAAGACCTTTATGTGGAACTATTGTTGTTTTCATATTCCCCTCACACCTTGGCGCTGCCTCTAGTTTTTCGTCATGTGCAGCTCTTTTCTTTTTTCTTTTGTTCTTTTACATCCTTCCCCACTTTTTCTTAAAATTCAACATCTTTGATATGTTCTACCTTTTGTTCACCCATCTTCATTCTAGGTGGTTAGAACGAGGGGCGGATCTTCCACCTTCATAACACCAACACTTGAATAGTTACTCTTACTGCTTTTCTCAGTTTTGTTTTCCAGCTATATGTCTCTCTTTTTTGTGAGTATGTTATGTGTGTCACTAATAATTAGCTTTGTGATATATTTTTGCAAAGTCCTACAAGGTAATTGAAACTAGAATATGTGAAACGTTTTATGATTGTTTTTTTCTTATATTTGATTTTTGATATTTTATATATTGTGAATAGGAAGTAAAAATTTTATTTATTTATTTTGTATGGAATATTAATGACTTACTAAGTTTCTCTTCATTATTTTTTGTTTTATTTCTTTCATACGTAGATATCTCTTAAAGAAGCAAATAGACAAAGATTTGGCAATAGCATTTATTGTCCTTTTAGCTTTTAGTTGGATTTTACAGACTCATTTGTTTGTTGGGTTTATTAAACAAGTTGGTACACTCTTTTTGAAATTTTTTTAGTTTTTTTATTTTTAAAATTTTTTTCCTTTCTCTATAGACTTTATGGAGATTCCTATTACTTTTCACACTTTTGAATTATTAATAACATTTTGGTCACTTTTCCTTTAACATAAGGTTACTTTTGGGGTATGACAGTTTTTGATGAAAAGCTAAGCGTAAAGTCCTAGAGATATTTTTATGGAGTTAAAGGACAAGTTTAATGCCAAATATTTGGAACCATCTATCTTATTGTTTTCTTCATTTTTGTATAATTTAGTTATATTTATGAAATCTTAATTTTGTACTATGTTTCCTCGTAGAAGAAATATTAATAAAATTGAAGGAGCTGCTGCTAATGAACATCATTTTGCTCCCAATGCATAAAGAAATTGATCCAATGGTCATGTTTCAAAACTTTATACAAGCAATAACTAATGTAGGTCAATTGTAGCCATGAGTTGCTAACACTATAAATTCATTTGTTGTTGAGTAGTTTTGCATACTTCATTCATTTGATGAAAGAGCAGATCCAATGGTAGCCAAAGACTGAATTAGAGAATTGGAGAAATATTTAGTTTTATGGATTGCATGGATGCACAAAAGGTGACATATGCTACTTTCATGCTTAAAAGGAGTGTAAGTTATTGGTGGGACACGGGGGCAGGGAATATTGATACAAATCCTATCATAAAGGATATATTTAAAGGGCTATGTTTTGATAAGTATTATCCTTAATTAGCTTTGGAAGGACCAAAAGGAAGCTGGGTTCACTTAGTTGAAGCAAGGCTCAATGAAATTATTGGAGTATGAATGAACAAAAAATTTGAGGAGCCTTTTCATTGTGCATCACAATTTGTAGATACTATAGGACATAAGAGTCACTGTGATGAGAATCTGCCCATATCCGTACAACTGACTACCCACTGGGGTGCTGATCCTGTACAAATGAAGACGAGACCAATCACTAGGTCATAAGTTAAGAGATTTAAAGACAAATTGGCTGGATTCATACAAGGAGTTATTAAATCTCAAGAGGGCAAGTTAATACCCGAAGGACCAAAGCTCATTTTATGCATCCAAGTAGTGAAGGCTGAGATGGACCCCGGTAGCTGTTTTGGTGCATCTCTGGACTTCGTGAAGCAAGGAATGTATTCAACATTTTATGAACTCAATTGATATCACCAAGATACCATGGAATCATGTCAAGGCTAGACTAAAGCTGATCAAAAGCTTCTTGCATGCATAAGTCTTCAATTTGGCCGAAAATGCTCATTTTAGGTGCTGACTTTGACTTCTTTTATTGATCAAGCAAGTTTGACTTATTCCAATCAAGGGGTAACATATGGGAATCAATATTAATCCTATTTGGCACCCTACATGTCATACTGAAGCTAGTTTGGAGCCTTTACAAGCTGAAAATTGGTCAAAGATAGCTTAGTTGTCAAACTAGTAAACTAGTTTCCTAATTTGAGTTTAACTTTTTGTTTTAGGAAACTATCTTTTATTTTGGCTTTATTTATTTATTTTTGGGACAAATTATTTTAGGAAAGTTAGGATTCTATTATTTTGATTGTAAATTAATTAATTCCTTTTTCAAAATTAAGGAATTAATTAATACATATTAGATTAGGAAAGGGTGTGAAATTAGACAATTTCCTAATTTGATTCTATGTTGGCCGAAATTTCCTAATCCTTTTAGGGTTTTATTTTGTTCATTTAAAGGCTTATTTTCAATGAGAAAACAACTTATCTATTATTCAGAAATTTATTTGTGAGATAAAATTCTCTTAGTTCTCTTTGAACACCTAAAACACCATTAGAGAGCGAGTGTTTTAGTTTAGATTTATCAATAGGACATCCATCACCTATTGTGGCATCTTCATTATACCAAGGTTTCTAATCATAGGTTGGTTAGGGGTTAAGGTTTTTCCATAAGAACTTGAACTTAATTGAGATTGGGGCTAATATAATACGGATTTAGGCACAAGTCAACCTAAGTTCGTATCACATTGTTTTCAAATAGGCCTTATAATTGACTTAAGGAAACTTATTATAGTTTTGAAGCTGATAATTAGTGATGTTATTTAGAGAGCTCAAACATTGACTAAGGGCAAGAGATTCCTACTCAATCTGAACTAAAGATTAGAGCTAGGAGTCCTTCTCTAGAAGAAGTCTTGGGATAAAAACAATAAGTAGAATTTTGGTAGTAGAGGAAGTGAAAAAAAATCGAGGAATGAGTAACATGAAGAAAAGATTTTCCAAAGTGCAAAACTTGTGGAAAGAAATATGGTGGTACATGCTATAGAAATATCAATACTTGTTTTAAATGAGGAAAGGTTAGACATTTGGTTAAGGACTGCTTAAACCTAGTAAATGAAGCTAAAAGTTCCCAAAGTGATTAGTTTACATAAAGACATGTGTGTGCCTTTACTCGTTAGGATGGTGAGGCTTCTCTAATTATGGTGACAGGTACCATTCCTATATTTGGAATCTCAACATTGGTATTAATTAACTCTGGTTTAACCCATTGTTTTTACATCTTAAAACTTTGCTTATAAACTCGGTATGAATCGTGTGAACTTAGGGCTCATTTTATACACAATGTTGTATTTTGGAATATTGTATTGGATTGTACTAGAATGTATTATATTATGCTTATCTTATGTTTGATGCAGGATTTTATAAAAAGCTTGTACAACAATACCCTGTTTGGTGCAAACATGGTATTGTAATGTACTATTTTTAATTAAAATTATCACCAAAATTTATGGAATTTATAAAAAAAAAATTATATATATATATATAAAGAAACAAGTACAATAATAACAATAATAATATTATTTTTTTAGATTATATTGGAAATTTAATTTTTTTAAATAACTTTTTAATTTAATATACGCTCTTTTTTTGGCAAGAACAATTTGTTTATAATTAATTATTTGAAATCATGCATGATTGAAAAAAATAAGCATAAAAAATTTAATTAAGGATGTTCCTTTTTCAAAAAAGAAAAACTAATATGGATGTTTTTATTTACTTAGTCTAATTAATTTAATAATCATCAATATTAAAACAAATAACAAATTATCTATTAAATTTATTATAAATATCATAGTTTCTTATTTGTTGGTAAATACAATAAATGCCAAAGTGACATGAAATGAACAATAAAATTAAAAAGATTTAACAACATAAATAAAATTATAAAATTAATACATATAAAAACTATAAAATTATAAAATTAATACATATAAAAACTAACATATCATAGTCATATATAACATAGATTCGTTATGAAAAAAAAAAAGAAGAAGAGTATTTGTTCAAATTCCATCAATAATATCTCCAACACATATCATTAATCAAATATTTTAGTGACTATACTCATTACTACTATTCCTAGGATGAATCCAAGAACAAAGATTTTCTATATACTATAAACATTCTCATAAGTTAAGCAAGATTCATCGGTCTAATTTTTGCATATTCTTGAAGGAGCCTTACTTGAGAAACATTCTCCAATGGTTTAGAAACTTAATTGAAAAAAGCTAGTTAGTGTGACAAAACATCAACTTTAGATACCAAACTTGCAAAGGCATCTAACTTAAACATACCACTATGTTTTTTCAATTGCCTTTTCATCTGCCAATTATAAGAATTTAAAGCTAACTCTTCCAATAATGCAAAAGCCTCATGAATCGTCTTTTTTATAAAAGAACCTCCACTTGAACTATTTACAATAGATTTAGTTAGACCATGTGATCCATTATAAAAAATATCTACTTCATGGCCATATTGTGGACATCTCTTCAACGAATCTTTGAATCTCTTCCACATCTCATGCAAGGACTCACTATCTTGTTGATTGAATTGGCTAGTTTCGGTCCCCAATTGTCAAGACTTGGAAAGTGAAAAGAACTTATTGAAAAATTTCTCCACCATTTCCATAGAGAGCTAGAAACCTATTATAAGTATTTAAATAATTAAGAGCTTTATCCCTCAAAGAAAAATGAAACAATCTCAAATGAATTACATCATTTCCAACATCATTCATCTTGACCGTATCCACAACTTATAAAAACATAGAAAGATAAGTATTGAGATCCTAGTTCAAAAAACCACCAAATTGGTTTTGTTGTACCAATGTAATCACAGCGAGTTTTAATTCAAATTTGTTTGCATTGATAAGTTGCCTATGAATTCCAAAGATGCTCGAACATTGATAGCTTAAAATAATATCTAATGGAAAAAGGTTGTGGTGGAGCATCATTATCAATGTTCTTTGCCATAGCTTCTTCTTCTTCTTAAATCCTTCTCACTTTTCTAAGCTTCCACAAAACTTTCTAAAGTTCTAAAATGCAAGGTACAATCTTTACAATTTTGAGTCCTTTGCGTTCATCTACAAAAAGCAAAACAAAAACTAAACAAACAACAAACTAACATAAAACACCATAATAAATGCTGAAATTTAAGATTGTCATGAAGAACAATAGTTCTAAATTAAAAATAACTAGCTTAAGTTTAATATTAACTAAAGTAGAATTTTAACACCAAAAATCTAATCCAATCCCTGACAACGATGTCAAAAACTTGAATTGAATAATCACCATAATTCAAATTTCACGTTAGTTAAGTCAAAAACTTAATTGTTTTGATTCTCACAAGTGTATGGTTCAAACAAGTAATACAGAACAATTCAAAACAAATTATAAACTGAATTAACAACTAAAATTATGCAAAATAAAAACTAACACCGCACAAATTGTAATTGAATTTATAAATAAAAGTTCTACGACTATAACTTCACTTGAACAAACATATGACTTCATAATTTGATTAATTACTTATCCAATTATCAACAAATAGTTTCTAAATTTGTTTACTTACTCTCTCAAGGCAAGCAAAATATATGGAAAGTTTATTCCGATTGGAATGTCTTCCTTTGCCTAGTAATAATTCTTTTAGTTAATTGATTATCACAAACTCAATTAAAGCTAGGTTAAGGTTGCCTAAATCCTATTTTCCTACTCCCAATCTATCAAATTAGATTTATCCAAGCAATAATTCTTCAATTTAGACAACACTCAACCAAATTTTCATTCTAATTAGGTATGTTTACTCATAACACCCAACCTGAAAAAATACCCTGAATTCGAATTTTTGACCAAGTTTAACCAAGGTTGACCGGAGTTGACCAAGTGGATCCTATGGTTGACTTTTTACTATGAGAGGAATGTTGTATTGACCAAGTTATCTGGCATAGTACTTATAAATATAAGTTCGTAGACCAGTAGTACATCAAAATCGGAGCTGCAATTGACAAGTTATGGTCAAAGGAGTTCTAAAAGCATTTTAGTCATTTGACAATTAGTTCCTACATATTTAAGCGTTGTCATATTTTATTATTTTTATTTTTGGGTAATTAAAGCCCAAAACCTGGTCACACAATATGTATTATATATTATATATTATTTTAATTATATTTTATTATCTATTTTGTCTTTTTCTTATATATTTATTTACTTTATTTTATTTAATCTTTCCCACCCCAATTTTTGCTACCTTCCATCACCTTCTTCCCATCATGCACCAAAAAAAGAACTAGTAGCCACCATTTCCACCGCACGACCATGGTAGCCAATTTCTCTCTAAAAATAGCTTTCAAATTTCGGTCACCCATCACAAAATACTCGTACCAAATTGAAACCCACATTACCAAGAACCCATAGCCACCTTTATCTTGCCATGGGATGGCCTAGGTTCGCTGGAAAGCCATGAAAATTGATGGAGATTACATTGTTCGATCACCGTCTTTCGATGAGTATGAGGTCTAATGGAAGGTCCTTTCCCATAAATTTGGACCCCCTAAGTCCATCTCCAAGCTTGAATTGGCTCAAACCTCACTCATTCAGGAGATATAACAAAACCCATTTCAACAGCAATGCCCCAGTCAGATTTCGGCCACCTCCGGCGGCGGTTAGACTAATTGAAGGTATATTCATGATGCCCTCATCATGAGCTTCAATTTGGTTCCTAAGATGTAAGTTATATTTTAGTATTTGGGATGTTGCCATTGGTGGAGCTAGGATTTATGTTTATGTTAAAATTGGATAGAAATTAGATAGGTCGTTGGCCAGTTGTCTCTACAATTAGGTTCTCAATAATCGTAAGGAGCTAAAAGAATAATTAATTGTCAAGATGCTAAAAACCCAAATTTTGAGTTTAGGCTAATCGGGTTCACTTTGTATTATATCCAATTGGGTGGACTATATTGGTAATTCTTGAGTCATGGAATGAAATTTGGACTTTAGAATCTTAGTTGTGTTTTCATTTGCTTTTATGGAATCCCAAGTAATATTTTCATAATATTTTAGACATCCAACACTGAGCTAGCATGTGTGCTGTGCTTATTTGTTGTGTAAGTTTATTTATCGTATTTGATTAGGATTATTGTATGAAATTTAGACTAGCATGTGTCTCGATTGATATATAAATATATATGAACACATGAATATATATATATATATATTTGTTAAAAGGTTATGTATATATATAGATGTGTGTGAATATATATAAAATATATATACATATATATATATATATAAATACATATGAATATACATATGTTTGTGAACATATGTGATCATATATGTGTACATGTGAGTGTGTATGAATATATATATATATATATATATATATTTGCATATATGTATGTATATGAGCATGCATATATTGGTTAACAGGATTGTCTTTATGTGTATATGATGAGAACCCACTTGTATCTGTACCAACAACTATGCGTTGGGGTGCTGATCCTATGCAATTGAAGACCAAACTAATTACAAAAGCACAAACTAAGAGATTTAAGGACAATCTGGTTAGATTCATACAAGGAGTTATTAAATCTTAAGAAGGCATAATTATAATAGAAGATTCTAATCTCGTTTTGAGTATCCAAGTTGTGAAGGCCAAAATGGACAGGGGAAGCTGTCTTGATGCATTTAAAGACTCTGGGCAGCAAGGAACGAGTTTGTAAATTTATGAACATGCTTGAGCATCCTAATAAGTCACAAAATCATGTCAAGGCAGAGGCAAGGGTGTTCAAGCATGTATAAAGGTGCAGAAGTTTCAACACGGCCGAATTTGGTTGTTTTTGGCACTGGGAAGGAGTTTGATGGCATTCCAAGCAACTTTTGATTATTTCAATCAATGGTAATGTATGGGGATCCCAATAGGCATCCTAATGGCATATTGGATCCAATTTAGAGCTCAAATTAGCTGGTGATCGGACAAAGACAGCTTATTTGCAAAACTAGTCAAATACTTTCCAAATCTGAAATTTAACTTTTGTTTTAGGAAATAGTCTTTTATTTTTTGTTTTTATTTAATTATTTGCTGGAAAAATTAATCTAGGAATGTTGATATTTAATATTTCTTATTGTAAATTAATTAATTCCTCTCTCAAAATTATGGAATTAATTAATAAAAATTAGTTTAGGAAAGGCTAGTTAAATTTGACAATTACCTATTCTCTTGCTATGTTTGCCGAATTTGACCTAATTACTTTAGGGTTTGGTTTTTGTAACTCTAGCCTATTTAAGAATTTATTTTTCTCAATAATATACACCTCATTAATCGTTCAAAATTATTATTGTGAGAAAGATTTATTTTCATTCTCTTAGAACACCTAGAACACCGAATAGAAAACAAGTGTTCTAGCATGATTTATCAATAGGACCATCCATAACCTATTCTGGCATCTTCAATATATATCGAGATTTTTAATCATAGGTTGATAAGGGGTTAATGTGGTCATTAGAATATGAACTTAATCTCAATCCGGATTAATTTAATATGGGTTTAGGAGCAAGTCGACCTAGGTTCGTATCTGTATATGACTATATGTATATGTGAATATATCTATATATATATATATATATATACATGACTGCATATAGATGAGTAAGTATATATATACTTGTGTACATATAGATGTTGTATATATAAATTTATGCTATTTAAAATTCTGAAATATATTATGTATTCTTTAAAAATTTAAGAAAATTGTTATTTAATTTTATTGTGTAAATTTTATGTGATTTAAATATATTTAATGCATGAAAATTATATCTATGGTTTTATAGAAATTATTGTGCTAAATTATTGTGTTAAGTTATGGTGAGATTTATTTTTATATCCTATTATTAAATCTATCATACAAATAAAATTTATTTATGTGCGTTTATTTTTGTGTGAAATTTTATGTGATTTAATATGATTTTTCATAAATTAATTTTGAGGATTTAAGAAGAATAATAATTTTTAGTGTATAAAATATATTTTTGTATTCGAATATTTGTGAAATTGAAATTATTTTGATACTAATTAATTTTATAAGATTGTTGGATTTATGTAGTTGTTTAAACAAGAAATATGAAATTTTATAGATTTAGTAAAAGTATACAAACTTGGTTTTATTTTATCAAATCTCGATATTTATAATATTGTAAATTTTTTATAGCTTTTAGGTGCACCATATAGTACTAGTGTTCTTTACTCTATTGTTAATTAGCTCACAAGTATGTATGGTTATCCTGTCGAAACCATGGACCTAAAGGTTGGCAAATATACTTGCACAGTTAGCATCAGCTACCCTCCTCCTTGGCTGCAGGATGATTGTTTATTATATTATGGCTATTATGTGGGTGCCATGAACCTAAGGGTAGGCAAGTATATCTGCATAATGAGCATTAGCTGCCTCCTTATTGGCCGCATGATGGTTGTTTATTATGTTAGAGATCAGCGCGCAAGTTATAATCATGGTCCTCCTTTTGAGCTATGGTGATAGAGGATAGGCAAGTATAATGTAGAGTGAGCACCAGCCATCTCTCCTCTTAGCTGTAGGATGGTCATCCTGTGGGAGCTATGGGCCGAGGTATGGCAAGTATAGTGCATAGTGAGTATCAGCCACCCTCTCGTCGGTTGAAGGATGATTATTTTAGCCATGATAAGTTATTAACAATCGGCATTGTTGGACACCAAGGTGATCGATTACAAGTTTCTTTCTTTAACCTCTCCGTGAAGTAGTGCTCGAGATGTCGAGTACTGTATGACACCAGAAGTATATCATATGGTGCATCAAGTATCTTTTTCATATATATATATATATATATAGTATGGTATGTTTGTATGTACTACACTGTATGGGAGAATCGATCCAATTCTGCCCACTAATGGCTTAGCTTCATAGCTTTACTGTCTATGAGTCTAGGGAGTCAGATTACCATTATAGGCAACCATCTTAGACCATATTGGTAGCAGTATATCTGTGACAGCTGATATCACGGGATCGCATATTAGCATACTATGTGGTATCATATATACCTCCACTACGCATGTGCATATTTCGTACTATATTTATAAATTTTAAAATTTTATTTCACTTTATTTTATTTTATTTTATCTGTTCATAATTATGATTTTCTATTAGCCTTTATTTATTGTTGTTGTTGTTATTATTATTATTATTATTATTAAAATTATTAATTGTTTTTGGATTATTATTATTTATCGTTAATGATTTCTTATTATTATTATTATTATTTATCATTGTTATTATTATTAATATCGTTATTGGTGTTGTTGTTATTATTATTATTATTATTATTATTATTAGTATAATAATTAGTAAAAGTGTACATACGATATGAATATACCAAGGTTTCTAGTCACAAGTTGATTAGGGGCTGAAATGATCATAAGAATTTCGATCCAGGCTTATATAATACAGGTTTAGGAGTGAGTCGACCTAGGTTTGTATCATTTGGTATCAGAGCCAAGATTTTTGTGCAGGTTTGATCTATCTTAATTGTTTTATTTATTTTTGTGTTATTCTACAATTTTATCATTAGGTTAAGATTGCTCTTAGTTCATACACGTTCTGCAGATAAAAAAAATATTTATTATTCCTAGTCAAATTAGGTTTCCTTGTTTTACCATATTTTGTTTTTGCTTCCTAGTTTGTTGGTTGTTTTTTATCATTGTTCTTGTTAATCTAGTTTATTGTTGATTTTTCTTTGCTGTTTTAATCTTATATTATTTGCATTCATAAATTCAAAAAAAAAAAAAAAACAAAAAAGAGGATTTGCGGCAACATACAACAAATTTACAAATTTGTAATTTGAAGTCACAGGTTTGATCTTTGTTGAATTTTAAATTGTGGTTTGTGTTGTTTGTGGTACTGCTGGAAGTTGTCCTTGCATTATTCTATTTGTAATAAAAAAAAGAACAAAAAGAAAAAAGGAAAAGCCAAAAAAAAAAAAAAATTGCACTAAAAGGCCGGTTTGTTGAAAACAAATTGGGGTTTGAATTTGTTTGAGTTGGAAAGATTGAAATTGAGATATTTGGATATGCTATTTATTAGTTCTATATTGTTGTAGGAAAACTGAATTTTGGATGCTAAAATTACTTGGATTAAAATGAGTTAAAGGATTTGATACATAGACTTAAATTACAAGAACAACAACCATCAACTATTCCATTGTTCGAATTGTTTCTTGTACGTTATTTGAATCTTTTTTCTAAGTTTTATCCTTAAAATTTTGGGTTCTTATTACTTTGGTTTGTTTCTTGATAAATCCAAAATTATCTAATTAAATTTGCATTATTTTTGGTTAGTTAGGCCGAGACTGGTTTTTGTCAATTCACTCGGTATTAGTTTGTTTTAGTTGCTGTTTTGTTGATAAGTTAAATTAAGTCATACTTGTAATCTAGTTGCTGTTTTGTCTGTGTTTTAATTAGAACTTAGAGATAATTCTTCGAGTGGAAAAAGGCAAGAGAGTGTGAGTTTAAAGAAGGATAAAAGCCAAAACTAGTGTGCAAACACAAGTGTTGAGACCTTGTTTAAGTGAAACACATGAGGGAGTGATTTTGGCGAGAATTTTTGCATTATTCATACTAACATGGCAGATTCCAGGATGAGAAGAGGAGATGGCTCATTTAGAATTAATAAAGAGGAATCCGTAGGGTTCAAGGGTGGTTCTCGAGCAACGGGAAGTGGAGGTGAATCTACCGACATGATGGTGATCTTGGAACAGCTCCAAAGAATGAATGCTCGTTTTGATCACCTAGATCAAAGATTGGACAGAGTAGAAAATTCTTAAGGGGGGCCGAATAATACAAGGTTTGATGCACATGGAGGCCGAGATCGAGGTCAAGAAGGTCGTGGATGACCTAGAGAAGAATTCAGAGATGGAAATTTTGGAGATAATTTTGAGGAGGAAATTGATGATGTTTTTGCACTCCGAGAAAGGCCAGCCCGTGGGAGACAACTAGAGAAGAAGATGATGATCTTGGAAACATTAAGGTCAACATACCACCATTTACGGGAAAGAGTGATCCGGAAGCTTATTTAGAATGGGAGAAGTGAATGGAGATAATATTCGATTGTCATAACTATTCGGAGGCTAAGAAGGTTAAATTAGTTGCTTTGGAATTTGGATATTATGCACTCCAATGGTGGACAAATGAGCAAAGTACCCAAAGGCGAGTTGGTAATAAATTGATTACTACTTGGCGACAAATGAAATGAGCCATGAGGAAGAGATTTGTGCCGACTCACTATCATCGGTTGCTGCATAAAAAACTCCAATCATTAACTCAAGGAAGTAGGACCATGGAGGATTATTATAAAGAGATGGAGATGCTCATGATGAGATTGAGTATGAATGAGGATTGTGAAGCAACCATGGTAAGGTTTTTGGGTTGCTTGAATCGTGAGATAGCTAACCAAGTGGAGCTTCAACAATATGTAGAATTGGAGGAAATGCTTCATGTGGCCATCAAGATTGAAAATCAATTCAAGAGGAGGGGAAATCCATAGTTTGAAGGTGGTTCAAGTAGCAGGAGGATAAATCCAAGTGTTTAGAGAAGTAATCCCACCTTTGATTCAAGACAAAAATCAAAACATTGAGAAAAAAGTTCAAATCAGCCAAAATTGGAAGTTAAAATCGAATCTGTCCAAGCACCCAAGTTTGAAGGTAAAACTGATCCTAAACCTTCTATTCTAGAACTCATGACATTGTACGTTTTAAATGCCAAGGATGAGAACACATTGCTAGTCAATGCCTGAATAAGAGAATGATGGTGATGAAAGGTAATGGCGACTTGGAATCCAAAAGTGAGGAATTTCAAGGGAAAGGCCGATTTTGTTGATAAAGAACTTGGAGATGAAGAACTTGAGGAATCCAAAACACCCAAGACTTCAAGGGCTGAATTAAGCTTGGTGGTAAAAAGCGTTCTAACTGTGTACAAAGATGAGGATCAAATTCAAAGAGAGAACATCTTCCACACTCGATGTGAAATTTAAGGTAACATATGTAGTATGATAATTGATAGTGGTAGTTATGCTAATGTAATTAGTACTGTGGTAGTTGATAAATTAGGGTTAGCAGCCATTAAACATTCAGAACCATATAGATTACAATGGTTTAATGATAGTGGTGAGATGAAAGTAAACAAATAAGCCAAATTAAAATTCAGCATTGATAAATATGTGGATGTTGTATTGTGTGATGTTGTTCCCATACATGCTGGTCATAGTTTATTGGGGAGGCCATGGAAATTTGTTGAGGATGCCATACATTATGGAAGGGAGAATTTCATTGTTTTTAAAGTTAAGGGCAAAAAGGTTAAGCTGGAGTCATTAACTCCAAATGAAGTGTTTAGAGATCAACTTCAAATGCAACAAAGGAGGGAGGTCGAATGGCTCAAGGAGAAAGCAAGCATGGCATCCACAATTTTTCCATCCATCCAAGAGGGTAGGTCCAAAATTTCTGTTCAAGGTAAGTCTTCTAAAACCCAAATTGAGTGGAAAAGGCATGACAAACCCGAGAGTGATAGAAAATTCGAAAAAGCTAAGAGTGAAGGAAGGAAAGTGGAATCCGTGAGTCATTTAAATAGAGAGAGTAAAAAGAAGAAAAAGAAGAATTTTTATCTTAGTTTTGGGGAAGTTAAAATGGCATTTTTTAGTGATAAACCCTTGCTGGTCATGATTGATAAAGATGTTTATTTAAATGATCAAGCTAAGCCCGAAGAACTTGAATTACCAAGTTCTATCTCTCGTCTTTTACAGGATTTTGAAGATGTCTTTCCAAAGGAGATTCCTAATGGTTTACCACTTATCTGAGGGATTGAACATCAAATTGATTTTGTGTTTGGAGCTGCCATTCCTAAAAGGCCTGCATATAGGAGTAATCCCGAGGAGACAAAGGAGTTACAAAGGCAGGTAAGTGAGTTGCTTGACAAATGTTATATTCCTGAGAGCATGAGTCCATGTGTTGTTTACATTTTGTTAGTATCTAAGAAAGATGGTTCATGGCACATGCATGTAGATTGTAAAGCTATTAATAATATAACCATTACTATAGGCATCAAATTCCTAGGTTGTAAGTGCTGTAAGAATTAAAGTTGATCAATCCAAGGTTAAAGCTATTCAAGAGTGGCTGAAACCTACTTTTATCACCCAAGTAAGAAGCTTTCATGGTTTACTATCTTCTATAGGTGATTTGTCAAGGATTTTAGCACCATCGCAGCACCTTTGACCAAGGTTATCAAGACGAATGTTGAGTTCAAGTGGGATGAAGCACAAAAGAAGTCTTTCAATTTGTTGAAAGAAAAATTATCTAATGCATCTTTATTAGTATTGTTAATGCAAGAAGGAATACCCATAGCATACTTTAGTGAGAAGCTAAATGGAGTAGCATTGAAGTACCCGACATATGACAAAGAGATGTATGCGTTGGTGAGGGCTTTGGAGACGTGGCAGCATTACTTAGTGTCGAAGGAGTTTGTGATTCATACAGATCATGAATCACTGAAGCACATCAAAGGCTAAGGGAAGCTTAACCAATGGCATGCATTTAGGATTAAGTTTATTGCGACTTTTCCTTATGTCATCCGCTACAAGAAAGGTAAGGAAAATGTGGTTGCCGATGCATCATCCCATAGGTATGTATTATTTTCTACCTTAGATGCTAGATTGCTTGAATTTGAACAATTGAAAGAACTTTATGAGAATGATAGTGACTTTGGAGAAATATTTAGAAGCTATATTAAACATGGTTTTAATAAATTGTGCATCTTTGAGGGATATTTGTTTAGGTGAAATCAACTTTGTGTGCCTAATTGTAGCATTAGGGAATTGTTAGTGAGGGAAGGTCATGGTAGAGGTTTAATGGTTTATTTTGGTGTCTTAAAAACTTTATCCTTACTGCAAGAACACTTTTATTGGTCTAATATGAAGAGAGATGTGGAAAGAATTTGTGAAAGATGCTTAAAATAATGAAAATCCAAGTTTAGGTTGAAATCGTACGGTTTGTATCTTCCATTGTTGATTTCATCAATTCCTTAGGTGGATTTGTCTATGGATTTTTTTCTTAGTTTAGCTAGGTCTAGGACATGTAAGGATTCAATTGTTGTTATTGTAGATAGATTTTCTAAAATGGTACATTTTATTGCATGTAATAAAACTGATGATGCATCTAATGTTGCTAATTTATTTTTTAAGGAAATTGTGAGGTTGCATGGTACGCCTAGGACTATTGTTTTGGATAGGAATGCTAAGTTCTTAAGTTAGTTTTGGAAAACTTTGTGGGCTAAGTTAGGAACTAAACTTTTATTTTCAACTACTTGTCATCCACAAACCGATGGACAAGCTGTAGTAGTAAATAGGACTTTGTTTGCATTGTTAAGGGGTTTAATTAGTAGAAATTTAAGAACATGGGAAGAATGTTTGCCACATGTTGAATTTGCTTATAATAGATCATTGCATTCAGCTACTAAGTATACACCATTTGAGATTGTTTATGGTTTTAACCATTTGGCTCAATTAGATTTAATACCTTTACCTTTAAGTGAACGTGCTAATCTAAATGGAAAGCAAAAAGCTGATATTATAAAGCAGATTCATGAAAAGACAAAGGCAAATATTAAGAGGAGGACCAAGCAATATACAAGGAATGCTAACATAGGTTGGATTAAAGTTGTTTTTGAACCTGGAGATTGGATATGGTTGCATTTAAGAAAGGAGAGGTTTTCCGACCAAAGAAAGTCAAAGCTTATGCAGCGTGAGGATGGACCTTTTCAAGTTTTAGAGGGGATTAATGAAAACGCTTACAAGCTTAAGTTACCGGGTGAGTATAATGTTAGTGCTACATTCAATATTGCTGATTTATCTCCTTTTACTGTAGATGATGATTTTGATTTAATGACAAATCATTTTCAATAAGAGAGGAATGATGAGAATATATCCGTACTCTCACAACCGACTACTTGCTGGGTGCTGATCCGACACAGTTGAAGATCGGGCCAATCACTGAGGCACAAGTCAAGAGAATTAAGGACAACCTGGCTAGCTTCATACAAGGAGTTATCAATTCTCAAAATAGCTTGTCAATACCCGAAGATTCAAAGCCTATTTTAAGCATCCAAGTGGTGGAGATCGATATGGACCCAGATAGCTGTTTTAGTGCATTTGTGGACTACGGGCAGTAAGGAATGGGTTCAACATTCATTGAATTTAATTGATATCACTAAAAGGTCATGGAAACAAGTCAAGACAGAAGCAAAAACAACCAAAGATGCCATTTGCACAAGGAGACATTTTTGGTCGAATTTGCTGTATTTGCCATTGACTTTACTGTATTTTGGTGATTAATCATTTTCTCTTTCTTCCAATCAAGGTCAATGTATGGGATTCATTATTAATCCTATTTGGAATCCTACATGGCATATGGGACTGATTTGGAACCTTTACAAGCTGGAAATTGGTTAAAGACAGCTTAATTGTCAAACTAGTCAACTAGTTTCCTAATTCGAATTTGACTTTTTGTTTTAGGAAACTATCTTTTATTTTGGTTTTTATTTAACTATTTACTAGAAAGTTAGAATTTTATTATTTCAATTGTAAAATAATGAATTCCTAACTCAAAATAAGAGAAATAAGAGAATTAATTAATACAATTTAGTTTAGGAAAGGAAGGTGAAATTCGGCCAAGCATAGTTTCCTATTCTCTATGGCCAATTTTACCTAATCTTTTAGGGTTTATTTTGTTCATTCAAAGCCTATTTTCAATGAGAAATCAGCTTACATAATTTTTAGAAAAATATTTGTGAGAAAGAATTCTCTTTGAACACCTAAAACACCATTAGAGAATGTGTTTTAGTTTGATTTACCAATAGGACATTCATCACCTATTGTGGCGTCTTCGATATACCAAGGTTTCTAATCACAAGTTGATTAAGGGTTGAGGTGACCATAAGGACTTGAACTTACATTTTTTAATATGGGCTAATATAATACGGGTTTAGACGCTAGTCGACCCAGGTTCGTATCAAAGTTTACCCAAGGATAAGAAGGAATAAGCAATGGCATATCCAAACCGTGTGGTTTTAGCTTAGATTTTGATTTCTACACGAGATACAACTCACACACATCCTCTCTACATCTCTCCTCATGTTTGGCCAACAAAACTTTTCTTGTAGTATAGACAAAGTCTTTACCATACCAAAGTGACTCATTAATCCACCACCATGACTTTCCCTAATAAGTAGTTCCCTAATGCTATACTAGGCATACAAAGTTTACTTTTCCGAAACAAATACCCCTTGAATATATAGAATTTACCAAAACCATGTTTAACAAAATTTCTATATATCTCACCAAAGTCACTATCATGCTCATAAATTTGCTTTAATTGTTCAAAACCAAGCTATCTATCATCTAAAGTTGAAAATAAGACATACCTTCGGGATAAAGCATCAGCTACCACATTTTCTATACCTTTCTTGTAGTGGATAACATAAGGAAAAGTTTCGATAAATTCAATCCACTTTCCCTACCTTCCATTAAGCTTCTCCTGACCTTTGATATGCTTCAAAGATTCATAATCAGTATGAATCACAAATTCTTTTTGTATCGAGTAATATTGCCCTGTCTCCAAAACTTGAACCAAAGCATATGTTTCCTTATCATAGGTTGGATAATTCAGTGTTGTCTCATTTAATTTCTCACTAAAGTATGCTATAGGTCTTCCTTCCTACATCAACACAGCTTCAATACCTATACCTGAAGCATCACATTCAATTTCAAAAGTCTTAGAAGAATTAGGTAAAACCAATAAAGGAGCATTAGTCAATTTTTCTTTCAACAAATTAAAAGACTTCTCTTGTGCCTCTCCCCATTAAAATCCCACGCTCTTCTTGATTATTTCAGTCAATGTGCTGCAATAGTACTGAAATCCTCCTGGGTAATCGTAGTGGGTTTCAGTCATTCTTGAATTGGTCAACCTTGATTCTTGTAGCACTCATAACAAATCCTACTGATGTGATTCTGTTCGTGCCTGTTCAATCGACTACCCGTTGGGGTACAGGTCCGATACAAATGAAGATGGGGCTAATCACTAGGGTACAAGTTAAAAGATTTAAGGACAAATTGGATGGATTTATTCATGGAGTGATTCAATCTCAAGAGGGCATGACAACACCTAAAGATACAAGACATGTTTTAAGCCTCCAAGTGGTGGAGACCGATACGGACCCAGGTAGCTATTTTCGTGCAAATCTGGACTTCAAATAGGAAGGAATGGTTCTAATACTTCATGAACTCAATGAATATCATTAATAGGACATGGAATCCAGCCCAGTCAGAATCAAAAGCACCTAAAAAGGACTTGTAAGGATAGCCTCTCAATTTGGCCGAAAATGTGTTGTTTTGCCGCTGACTTTGACTTTTCTTCTTGTTTGACTTATTCCAATAAAAGGGAAATGTGTGGGAATCATTATTAATCATATTTGGCATCCTACATGAAATATGGAAGCTGATTTGGAGCCCGAACAAGCTGGAGATTGGTCAAAGATACCTTAGTAGTCAAACTAGTCAACTAGTTTCCTAATTTGATTTTGACTTTTCGTTTTAGGAAATTAGTCTTTTATTTTGATTTTTATTTATTTATTGGCTGGAAAAATAAGTTTAGGAAATTTATTATTTTATTATTTCAATTGTAAATTAATTAATTTCTAATTCAAAATAAAGAAATTAATTAATCAAAATTAGTTTAGGAAACTCAGAAAAATTAGGCACTTTCCTTTTCTCTACTTTCTTTTTCTCAACACTTTATGTCTGGTTTGGATTAATTTTTAGGGCTTTTTCTTTGTAATCTTAGCCTATTTAAAGGATTATTTTCAATGAGAAATCAAGCATGAATTTTATATAGAAAATTAGTTGTGAGATTGAACTCTCTTTGTTCTTTTGAACACCTAAAACACCATTAGTAAATGAGAGTTTTAGTTTGACTTCTCAATAGACCTTCCATCACCTATTATGGCATCTTCATTATATACCAAGGTTTCTAATCATAATTTGGTTAGGGGTCAAAGTGACACTTAGAACTTTAACATAATTAGATCCGGACTAATATAATATGGGTTTAGGCGCAGGTCGTCCTAGGTTCGTATCACTTAGAAAAACAAGCTCATCTTGATAGAAATGAGATTAGCATACAACCTTTGTTTCCTAAGTACTTCTAAAACTAACCTAAGGTGTTCTACATGCTCATCTAAATTCATACTAGATACAAGAATATCATCAAAATAGACAATTACAAATTTCTCAATAAATGGATGCATGACATGGTTCATTGATCTCATGAAAATACTAGGTGCCTTAGTTAACCCAAACAGCATTACTAACCACGCATACAAACCATATTTTATCTTAAATGCAATCTTCCACTCATCTCCCTCTTTTATTCTTATTTGATTATATCTACTCCTAAGGTGAATTTTGAAAACATATATGCACCATCCAATTCATCAAGCATGTCATCTAATCTTGGAATAGGATGCCTATACTTGATAGTTATGTTGTTAATATACACATACGCCAAGAACCTTCTTTCTTAGGCACTAACATGGACTCATGCTTTCTCTAATGTAACCTTTTTCAAGCAATTCACTTACCTGGCATTGAAGTTCTGTTGTCTCCTGGAAAGAAATCATCGAATTCCTGTAAAAGACAAGAAACAAAGCTTGGCAATAGAAGCTCTTCAAGATTAGCTAGATGATTTAAATAAGCATCTTTTTACAACATGATCAGCATAGGTTATTTAAATAAGCATTTTTTTACAACATGATCAACATAGGTTGCTTACTTAAAAATGCCTTTCTAATCTTACCTTGGCTAAGATAACAATTTATCTTTTTCTTCTCTTCCATTTTCTTCTCACTCTTAGGTTTAGAGGACTTACCTGAGTGATCTGGCTCGGTCTTGCTCTCTTGAATGTTTGATGAAGCCATGGGTGGCATCATGGCCTTCTCCCTTTGCTGATCGGCTTCCCTTCTTTGTTGCATTTGCATTTGATCTTTAAACACCTCTCTTGGTATTCATGGCTCGAGCTTGATCTTTTTGCCTTTAAAACGGAACACAATGGAGTTTCCCAACCATGATGTATAATATTCTTGTCAAATTGCCATGGCCGTCCCAACAAAATATGTCCTGCATGCATAGGTACAACATCACACAAAACAACATCTAAATAATTGTCAATACTAAACTCTACATTGGCTTGCTTATTTACCATCATCTTTCCACTGTCATTAAGCTATTGAAGCTTATATGGTTCTAGATGTTTAATTGTGGTTAAACCTAACTTCTCCACCATGACAGTGCTTATAACATTGGCATAACTTCCACTATCTATAATCATACTACAAATGTTACCTTGAATGTCACATCGAGTATGAAAGATGTTTTCCCTTTACACTTGATCTTCATTTTTATACACGGTCAAAACCTTACGTGCCACCAAACTTAGATTGGTTTTTAACACCTTCTAAGACACGGTTCATCATACTCTTCCTCTTCAAACCCTTCTTCAGCATGTTTGATTTCAGCTTTAGATACTTCACTGTCTGATTCCAACTCCCCATTATCCTTCAGCTTCATAATCCTTCTATTTGGACATTGATTGGCAATATGTCCATAGTCCTGACATTTAAAACACACAATATCATGAGCTCTAGTTGGTTTAGAATTAGCCTTACCTTTCAATTTTGTGCTTCTACAAGTTCGGCCCTCATGTCCGTTCTTGATTGATTGGTACTTCTTTCATCCTGCTTCGGTTTTGGTCTTGGATCAAATGCTAGATTGCTTCTCCAATTAGTTGAACTTGTTTGCCAGCTACCTAAAGCTCCTCCAAACTGTGAGCTACTACCCCTCCTCTTAAGTTGGTTCTCAATTTTGATTGCTACATGCAACATTCCTTGCAATTCCACATACTGTTGTAGGTCCACTTGATTGGTAATCTCTCGATTTAAGCCTCCTAGGAACATAGCTAATGTTGCCTCTCGGTCTTCATTCAAACCCAACCTCATCATGAGCATCTCCATCTCCTTGAAACCAACTATCCTTTGGGTATTTTGTTCATTGTTCCACCACTATAAAGCATAATGTCCAAATTCCAAGGTTGTCAACTTAACCTTTTTCACCTCTGAATTGTTATGGCAATCAAAAATCATCTCCATGCGTTCTTCACATTCTAAGTAAGCCTCTAGATCACTCTTTCTAAAAAATGGTGCTATACTAAACTTGATACTTCCTAAGTCATCATCTTCATCCCTGTTTTGTCTGCCATGGTTTTGCCTTCCTTGGAGTCCATATATGTATTCATACTCCTCCTCAAAATTGTCCCTAAAGTCTCCTTCTTCAAATTCCTCCTGATAACATTCGTGGCCTCCTCTACCTTGACCACGCCCTCCCTGTGGTCCCATCCTAGCATTCAACCTTCCTTGTAAATCCTCAAACCTGTCAATCCTTAGATCAGCTTGATCAAACCTGACATTCATCCTTTGCAGCTACTCCAGTATTGCTTGCATGTTCATAAGTCCTTCTGAACTACCTAATGCTCTAGATTCCCTTTTGTACCCCACTAATACTTCACTTCCTCTTCTCATTCTTGGATCTGTCATGTTAGAGAAATATTGTAAGAAACCTTACCAAGTTCACTCCTTTACATGTATCACTCAAATAGGGTTGCGTTCACTTGTGTTTCACACTAGTTTCGGCTTTGGCCCTCTTATAATCTCACACTCTCTTGTCTTTTTCCACTCTATAGATTATCTCAAAGTTCTAATAAAACACACTTTAAATAGTAGCTAGATCATAAGTATGTTCTAATTAACCTATCAATGAAATAGAGCAAGAAACAAGCAAATTCTCGAGTGAATTATAAAATCTAATTTTGGGCTTTACTATCCAATCACAAGGAAAATAATAAGGCAATTTTTGAATTCAATAAGAAAAATAACCAGAATATTAAAAGACCAAAATTCAAGGATAAGATTTAGAAAAAAATTTTAAACAATTAACAAGAACACAATTTGAACAAAATATGAGATAATTATTGCTTGTAGTTATCGTAATTAAGTCTTTGTCTCAAATCTTTAACCCAATTTTAATCCAATCAATTAACACACAATCTTCCAATGGCTAGCAACCACTAATGAATGAACAAATAGAAAATTCCAGCAATGATAATTGAATTTCCAATTACAATCCAATCTCAATTTAACAACCTCTCAGAACCGGACTTTTGGGCCAAATTTTTTTTCTTCTGGTTTTTGCCTTTTTTTTTAATCCACTAATAGAGTAATATCAATGCAATTTCCAGAAGCACAATCACCACAAAAATCACAACCTCCAATGCCAAATTAATTCTCTAATCCGATTACACCTTCTAAGCAAAATAAATTGCAAAAATTTAGGGTTTTGTTTGCAATATGTTTTTCGAAATTCCTCCTTTTTTTTTTTTAATATATGAGTGCAACTAATTAAAATCAAAACCAGCAAAGAAAAATAAACAACAAACCAATTACAAAGAACTAATATGCAAAACCCTCCAACAAACTAGAAAGTAAGAAAAATTCGACTAAACAAAAAGAAACCTTAATTCGGCTACGGTGAAAGAAGAATTATAATTTTTTTTTTTGGAAGATGTAGATTGTGTATGGATAGATGCAACTTGAACCTAATTTTAAAATTGCAGAATAACACAAAAGTACAACAAAGCAAATAAGATAGATAAAGCTAAACAGAATTTGGCTCTAATACAAAATCATACAAAACTAGGTCGACTTGCTCCTAAACACGTATTAAATTATCCCTGATCGAAATTAAGTCCAGATTCTAGTGGTCACCTTGACCTCTAATGAACCTATGATTAGAAACCTTGGTATATGCCGAAGATGCCATAATAGGTTATGGATTGTCCTATTGATAAGTTAAAGAAGAACACTTATTCTCGATTCGGTGTTCTAGGTGTTCGAAGATAACGAAGAGAAATCTCTCCCATAAGTATTTCGAATGAATAATGACCTGTCTATTATTAAAAAAATAAGCCTTTAAATAAACTAGAGTGATAAAAAATTAAATCCGTAAAGGAATAGATAAAAAAGGCCAATGAGAGTAAACCAAAGATGTGGCCGATTTTCATATGTCTTTCCTAGTATAATTTATATTAATTAATTCCTTAATTTTTGAAAGAGGAATTAATTAATTTACAATCAGTAATATTAAAATTCAATCTTCCTAAATTGATTTGTCTAGAAAATAATTAAACAAAACTAAACATAAAAAGTTATATCTTAATATAGAAAGTCAAATTCCAGATTTGGAAAGTAGTTTACCAGCTTTCCAAATAAGCTGTCCTTGTCCAGTCTCCAGCTAATTTAGGCCCCACATCTGATCAAATATGCCATGTAAGATTCCTAATAGGATTAGAACTAATCCCCACACATTGCAGTTTATTGGAATGGTCAAAGTTTGCTTGGAATGCAAGTAAGCCAATTCCCAGCGCCAAACATGGAAAACTTGCCATACAAACTCACCCCTTACTGCCCGGAGTCCTTAAATGCTTCAAAATAGCTTCCCGAGTCCATTTTTGCCTTCAAAACCTGAATGCTTGTCACGGGCTTAGAATCTACTAATATTAATATGCCTTCTTGAGATCTAATTACTCTTTGTATTAAGCAAACAAAATTGTCCTCAAACCTCTTAGCTTGTGTCCTAATAATTGGCTTGGTCTTTAGTTGTACAGGATCAGTGCCCTAGCAAGTAGATGTTTGTACTAGTGATTTATCATCATACATCCGGGTATCAATGGGCACACCCAACATCAACCTAACCGAAACTTGAATCAAGCATAACATTATTAAAATTGACTCACCCTAAGACCTATTTAAAGGCTTCCATACTCGACTTGATTTGATCGAATCTCCCCAAAACTCGCCCCGACCCATTTGCCATTCCTACACAACTTTTCAACAAAAACACTTCGTAAACAGAACTAAAATGTTAAAGAAATATCTTGAAATAAGAAAAGATCCTTAAATAAAATTGAACATGTCAAAATTTATTTAACTAAATCCAAGTGAAAATCATAAGAATGCGCATGAAATCAATGACGAATGCATAATTTAACCAAATCATCAAAGTCTAATATATCAAAAATAAGTATAAATGATTTGAAATAGAAAAATTTCAAACAAAATATCCATTCTTGAACAAAATTTAGGACAAATAACCATTTTATCTCAAGGAGTGTCCCCTCTCTCACATATTTTTTAATTCTTTAATTTTCTTTTCCTTTTTTTTCATATTTATTAAATTAATTTTTCTTCCTTTTCAATATTATTCTTACACACCTCAAAATAAGACATTTCAACATCTGAAATGTAATGGCTAATTCATATCTAAGATGCTTTGTTCATGAGAAGCTATCTTTTTAGCTATAGCTTCTGGATCCTAATAAATGTAATATTTAACATTTCAAAATTATTTAATCCAAATCACCACTCACAAAAAAAATTTCTGTCACATGAAGAATATGTAATGATTTGATAAATGCATGCAAGTGAAAAAATTACTCCTAAAATATTAAAAGATTTCATGAATAATGAACATGATCAAATTGCATTTCTTGCAAAACCTAGACCTTGACAAACAAGAATAAGGATATATCACACTTAATCTCACTGCATATTAAAATCATATGCAACAAATAACTCTCAATACAGAAGACATTGTCAACATAGTATCAAGCATATATGCAAAACAAGCAATCTATATAGCAATAAAACATGTAAAGAAGGGTTAGAAGCTCCGTTTACTCCCTTTAAACCCTTCTCAATCTTTATGGTCTTTACTTTCCCTCCCTTGATTCTCATATTCTTCTTCTTTTGTTGCTTCCAATTTGCTTGAACGTGGATACTTTGGTTATATTTTCAATTAATCTATGAATCTTCATCAACAATCCATCCATTCTAACAGTACCATGGTGATCTCCACTATAAAGCTATTGGGATACACTAAACCTTCTAAACTTAAAACATTTAGGCCTAATATGTGTTCTTCTACCCCAATGATGATAAACAGGAACAAAGTTAGTTCTAGGATGGTGAAGTACTTATGGAACTTTGTGGAACTGGGTGGTTGTGGCTTTTGGACTTTGCTTTTTCCATTAGGTTTTCTATTATGGTCCATTTTTCAATTGAAGACAATTTCATCTTATATATCTCTTACTACCATAATGATGACAAGTAGGAATGACTACTCCATTAGATGAACCATAAAACCTACAAGAAGGCCTTTTACCTTAAGATTAGGACCTTTTTTAAGTGGTGGAGTAGGTATTATTAGGCTTTTTCAGCTTTTGCAACATCCTCTTGTGCACTTTGCTTGTCAAGCTTTACAAAGGCAGTTATTGAGCTGGACAAAATGGAAACTTCATCAATGTACCCAAGACCTCTCTACCATGTGGTTCCTTTCCAATGCTGATATATGATCAAGTTTTACAATTTTAATGACAAACTTTTGAATGGTTTCCTTGGCTTGCTCTAATTAATTTTTCAAAGAAACCTCACTTAACATTAATTTTTCAATAAGCTTATTTGCATCACTCATATAGACTTCTAAAAATCTCACTTTTTCAGCATGGAAACTATTAGAAGCTTCCAATTCCTTCAAGCTAATTATCTTTCATGTAAGCTCCACAATCCTCTCATCTTTTATTTTTAATTCAATCATAAACCCATTATTCTCTTCCACTTTTCTTTTATGCTTCAAAGTGACTCCAATTTCTTCTTTATCGTTAGGTTCTTATCAAACAGATCATTATAAGCCTTTTTTAGACCATCTTCTCCATGATCCTCATCCTCTAAAAGTAGATTGTCATCTATATCAACATTGTGAGAAGTAACTAATTAAGACCTGCTATGGTTAGAAGTATAAAAGCCATGAAAGCTGTGAAATTCACTTTTCCATCATCCTTGTCACTGTTACTTGAGCTTATGAATCATCATTTGAATCAGAACAAGTTATATCCAGGATCTACCTTACTCATTTTCTTTTCTTATACTTGTTTTTCTTTTCTATTGACATTCATTGGCTATATGACCATATATCTAACATTCATAGCACTAAAATGGTCTGAATCATTTCTTTACTAAAGATTGTTTTCTTCCTTTCTTACTGCTAGAAGAAATTCTTTTATTGTTTCTCATAAATTTCTTGAACTTCTTCACCAAAAAAAAAGCCACCTTTTTCTCATCCATAGCAAGGCCATCATCATTGAAATCATTATGTAGCAATTCCTCACTTATCAGTTTAAAAGGCCAAACTTTTTGACTTTATAGGTGTGGAAAAGTTCATCTTATAGGTACTACGTAACCCAACCAACTCACCAAGCCTCATTTTATCAATGTTCTTACTTTCCTCAATGGCAATCATTTTGTCTTTGAACCTATCTACAAAAGATCTAAAAATCTTGCTAACAAGCTTATGTTTAGCTATCCTCTCTCTAAGGCTATGGCTTAAGTCAACATTTCATTGAATCTGGCATAGAAATCGAAGAAGGTATAATCTTCGTGCATTATGATGTTTTCAAACTAAGTAGTCAACAATTGAAATTTGTACCTTTTAAAAATTGTATATCCTTCATGTGTCATTTCAAATATGCCCCATGCCTCTTTAGTTATTTCATACTTCTAGAGCCTCTTAAACCCATCAATTGTCAAAGCATATAAGATAGCATTAAATTGTTTGGAATTCTAACCAGTCGTAATAATTTCTTCATTTTTCCACTGATCCACTGGTTTAAGTATCTCAATTCAACTAGAGTATACAATTGGAGCTCTCCAACTTGTGACAACTGAACACTAATTCTCTTATCCAAAGATTTTAAAAATGCTATCATCCAAGCTTTCCAAAAATTGTAGTTTAATGCATCTAACAAAGAGGTTTCCACGATTGAACTGATGGAATTTGGTGTAGATTTATGTTGTTGTACCCTAGAGCACAATCATCCAAGGTGTTAGTCAAGAATGATTGTTGTTCGTTCTTGGTTCTTGATTTTGTTTTTTGGGTTTGTTAAGGTTTTGTTTTTGGTTTTTAATGGAGGTTTGGGGTTCTTGAGAAGGTTGTTAGCTTTTGGGAAGAAGAAGAAACCAAAATGTAGTAGTTGAGAAAGAGAGAGAGAGCTGAAATTGTTGTTTTTCAAAATATGTTTTTTTGAATGTTACTTCAACGTTTTTCATTACAATTTTCATACTTTTAAGTACATCAAAAAAGGCAATAAGAGATGCTGCCATATTGAGCAATAAATACAAAAGCATTAAAAGTAACCAGCCAAGCCAAACTACCTCAACTAACTCTAATCAATGTGCTGGGCATGCAAGAAACCTTCTTTAATGGGCAGTTCAGCTTGTCTAAGGCATTTGAATTTGAAAAACAGTTCCATTTGACTTGAAAATTGGAGGGAAACCTTCTTGAATATTAAACTATGTTCTAGACAAAAACCAGATAAAACAAAATCCATTTACTCATTCAAAAGTAATCAAACCCGAGGCAGTTTTGGCCCAGTTTTCTGGGCAACAAAACTGCACAAGGGTCAGATTGTTTAGGGCTTAACTCAGCCTTCCCAGCTCCAAATTGGGCCATTATTTTTGGTACTGCTTCCTCTACATTTCTAGTTTATTATATCCAAAATTTAGATCCAAATCCCAAACCTTCATCAAACGGCATCCAAGGAAGTGGACTTATGTTACTGGAAATACAATTCCAGGAACTAGACAAAAAGGCCCTAAGCTTTAGTTAATTTAGCTTATGGCATTACAAAAAAGGATATTGTTCTTAAACATTACAAGATAAAATAAAATGCATCAACATAAATAATGTTTGGTCTTTGATGTTGCAAAACAAAGAGTGCAAGTGTAACCGAACCACCTTGCGCATTGTGAAAAGATCACCACATTTCAACACTCATCCTTGGTGTTCTTGCTTGAAATATTTAGAAGCTTCCTCAAGGTCTCAAATCTTGCTTTTGGAAGTGGCTTGGTGAAGAAATCTTCAAGGTTATCTTCGGTCTTGATATATTCCAAGCTTACGTCTCCATTTTCTTCAAACTCCCTCAAAGAGTGACACTTCACCGGTATGTGTTTTGTCCTTCCATGTTGAATGGGGTTCTTGGCTATTGATATGGCTGAAGTGTTGTCACATTTGATGATGGTTGAACCCTCTTGAGGATAACCAAGGTCCTCCAATAATTTCCTAAGCCAAATGCATTGATTTGCACATGAAGAGCAAGCAATGTACTCGGCTTCGGCGGTGCTATGAGCGATTGTTGCTTGCTTCTTTGCATTCCATGAGAATGGTCCACTACCAAGCTAGAAAAGATACCCCTAAGTGCTCTTCATATCATCCAAGCATCCAGCCCAATCACGATCCGAGTAGGCCATTAATCTCATCACATCTTGCCTATCATACCAAACTCCAAAGTCTTGTGTTCCTTTTAAGTATCTAAGAATTCTTTTGGCACCTAAAAAATGATTTTGGGATGGTGCTTGCATATATCTAGACAAAACACGTGTGGCATGCATAATATCCAGTCTTGATGAACATACATAGAGAAAACTTCCTATCATGCTTCTATATAGGGTCGGGTTTACCTTTGGTGTGCCATCCTCCTTCTTGTATTTATCTTCTTGGCTCATTGGTGTTGACATTGGCTTGCATTCATCAAGGTTGAACTTTTTCAAAAGATCTTTGATGTATTTCTCTTGAGATATGAAGATACCCCTAGAGCATTGCATCACTTCCACTCCAAGGAAGTAATTCATTTCACCAAGGCTTGACATGTCAAACTCCTTTTCAAGTTCATTTTTCAAAACTTCCACATTCTTTTCATTTTCACCCGTGACCAACAAATCATCCACATAGAGTGAGATAACAATCACATAGAGTGAGATAACAATCATGCCTTCTTCATTCCTTATGTATAGTGTTGGCTCATTTGAACTCCTCCTAAAGCCTTAGTAGATCAAGCAACCATCAATCTTGCCATACCAAGCCCTAGGTGCTTGCTTTAACCCGTAAAGTGCCTTGTGTAGATGGTAGACTTTGTCCTCATGTCCTTGAACAATGAAGCCCTCGGGTTGCTTGACATAAACCTCCTCTTGAAGCACACCATTCAAGAAAGCCGACTTTACATCAAGGTGGTACACCTTCCATGACATTGAGGCCGAGATGGATAGGATGAGCCTTATGGTCTCCATTCTTGCAATCAGTGCAAACGTCTCTCCATAATGTACACCCACTTATTGTGCATAGCCTTTTGCCACAAGCCTTGCCTTGTGCTTGCATATTGTTCCATCCAGGTTGAACTTGGTCCTAAAGATCCACTTTACATCAATTGGTTTCTTGTTTTTAGGTTTAGAAACCAAAGACCAAGTTTCATTCTTTTCTATTGTATCCATTTCGGTTTGCATGGCCTCCATCCACTCTTTCTTTTGCATAGCTTCTTGAGCATTGGTAGGATCACTCAAGGCAACATTGCACCTTTCATATATTTTAGACAATGGCCTTTCTCCTCTAACACCATCTCCAATCTCCAATTCGGCTCCAATGGTCTCAAGTGCATCCTCCTCATCATCTTCATTTTCTTCATTGTCATTGTCATTGGTTTCTTCTTCTTCATCATCCAACAGAGCATTATCTTCATGGAAAAGAAGGTTCTTCTTTTGTCCAATCCCAAACAGCATCTTCATCAATCCTCACATCCCTTGTTACCACAAGTTTCTTGGTTTCCAAGTTGAAAACCCTAAAACCTTTGGTAACCTCACTAAAGCTGACCAAGATGCCCACATTTGTCCTTTTGTCAAGCTTGTCTCTCATGTGTGGATGAACATGGAGAAAACAAACACTCCCAAAGATTTTTATGTTGTCCAAAGATGGTTTTTCTCCATACCATATCTCATAGGGTGTCTTGGACTCATTGGCTTTGGTGTATGCTCGGTTTTGGATGTAGCTAGCCGTGTATATGGCTTCGGCCCAAAACTTCTTTGGCATGTTCTTCTCATGCATCATGCACCTTGCCATCTCCATCAAGGTCCTATTTTTCCTCTCACAAACACCATTTTTTCGTGGTGTGTATGGTGTTGTGAATTGATTCACCATTCCATTTTCTTTGCAAAAATCCTCCATAACCAAGCTTGTATATTCTCCACCATTGTCTGTTCTCAAGCACTTCATCTTTGCATTGCTTTGGGTTTCCACCATCTTCTTGAATTCCATGAACTTCTCAAGCACTTGTGACTTGGTTGTTATAAAATATACCCAACACATCCTTGAGTAGTCATCAATGAAGGTTAGGAAGTACTTACAACCTCCAATTGATGACAAACTTATCGGTCCACACACATCCAAATGGACTAGCTCAAGCTTCGCCTTAGCTCTCCATGAACCGGCTTTAGGGAATGGAAGCCGTGTGGATTTCCCTAGTTGGCATACATCACATAGGCTTCTCATCTCCTCAATCTTTGGCATGTCCTTCATAATGGCATTGGTGTTTTTCATGGCCCCATAGCTAGAATGCCCAAGCCTTTTATGCCAAAGTTGATAAATGGACTCCACTTTGGTTTTTAAGGCTTGTTCATTCTTAACTAGGTTCAATCTATAGCTTTTGTCCTTCAATGGTACCTTAAACAGCTCATTACGACAAGCATCATATATAATACATCCATCTTTTGTAAAATTTAAAGCAAAGCCTCTTTCTATCAATTGTGCTACACTAAGCAAGTTTTCACACAAACTAGGAACATATAGCACATCTTTTATAATTTTTGTACCTTCCTTGGTGTTCAAGCACACATCTCCTTTGCCTTCTACTTCCATGAACCGGCCATCACCAATCTTCACTTTGGTTTTGTAGTTTCGGTCAAGATCCAGAAAACCATTCTTTTGGAAACTCATGTGGTGTGAGCAACCATTATCCACAAGCCAAATGAGACCACTATTTGTGGCCTTAAGGCATGTGGCCACAAATAGGTTCTCGGCTTCTTCATTAACCACATTGGCTTGTTGTATCCTTTGCTTGCATACTTTGGCAATGTGGCTTTTTCCTCCACATCTTTCACAAGATGCATCTGGCCTCCAAAAATACTTGGATGGTGGATGTCCAAGCTTCTTGCAATGAGGGCAAGGTGGATGCCCTCCTCGGTTTTGATGGCTTTGTTGTTGTTGTTTGTGTTGTTGTTGGTTGTAAAACCAGTTTGGTTGGTGTTGTTGCTCTTCCTTCCTTTATTCTTCTTTTTGTTGCTGTGGCCACCATAGAATGCACTCTCTATGGTCTCCTCTTTTTGAATGGCTCTCCTTTGTTTGGTTGCTTGAAGAGCATTGATGAGCTCACTCAAGGTTATTTCACTAAGATTTCTAGATTCATCAAGGGAGGAAATCTTAGCTTCAAACCTTTCGGGTAAGCTCACCAATACTTTCTCTACTACCCTTTTATCGGTCAATTGCTCACCAAGGACCCGATTTTGATTTACCACTTTGAGCATCCTTTTCGTGAAATCCTTGACAAGCTCATTCTCCTTCATCTTCAAGGTCTCAAACTCTCTTCTTAGGTTTAAAACTTGCATTTGCCGAGTTCTAGTATTTCCATGGAACTCCTCCTGAAGCTTTATCCAAACCTCTTTAGCACTTGTGCATGACATTATCCTTGTAAAAATGGAATCACTCACAGAGGAGTGCAAGGCAGTGAGGGCCTTGAACCCCTTGGCAACTTCGGCCTCATGTGCATTTCTTTGTGCTTGGGTTGCATTAGCTCTTAACTCTTCTACTACATAACCTTCTTCTATGACTTCCTATAAACCAAAGGCTTGAAGGTAGGCTTTCATTTTTATACTCCAAATGGAATAGTTTTGGCCTTCAAACTTAGGTGGTGTTGGGGTTGCAAATGATTGTGAGGCCATTTGAAAAAATAGTTTTTGAAAAGTTTTGAAAAATGGACACAAGAACAAGCTCTTGGGTGGTGGTGTTTTGGTGAGTTTCAACTAGTCTTTTTGGGAGGTTTTGGTTTTGGTTGGAAGGCTTTAGGTGGGGGATCCTCTCACAAATAAAATGGTCTAAG
Organism: Ziziphus jujuba; assembly: GCF_031755915.1. NCBI lineage: Eukaryota > Viridiplantae > Streptophyta > Magnoliopsida > Rosales > Rhamnaceae > Ziziphus > Ziziphus jujuba. The sequence goes on along the minus strand of NC_083383.1, from coordinate 18,953,083 downwards.
TTGAAAGCTCACAAGGTCCTAAGAAATTACACTAGGCTTTGATACCATGATGGTATTTGGTGTAGGTTTATGTTGTTGTACCCTAGAGCACAATCATCCAAGGTGTTAGTCAAGAATGATTGTTGTTCGTTCTTGGTTCTTGATTTTGTTTTTTGGGTTTGTTAAGGTTTTGTTTCTGGTTTTTAACGGAGGTTTGGGGTTCTTGAGAAGGTTGTTAGCTTTTGGGAAGAAGAAGAAACCAAAACGTAGTAGTTGAGAGAGAGAGAGAGAGAGCTGAAATTGTTGTTTTTCAAAATATGTTTTTTGAATGTTACTTCAACGTTTTCATTACAATTTTCATACTTTTAAATACATCAAAAAAGGCAATAAGACATGCTGCCATATTGAGCAATAAATACAAAAGCATTAAAAGTAACCAACCAAGCCAAACTACCTCAACTAACTCTAATCAATGTGCTGGGCATGCAAGAAACCTTCTTTAATGGGCAGTACAGCTTGTCTAACGCATTTGAATTTGAAAACCAGCTCCATTTGACTTGAAAATTGGAGGGAAGCCTTCTTGAATATTAAACTGTGTTATAGCCAAAAACCCTATAAAACAAAATCCATTTACCCATTCAAAAGTAATCAAACCCGAGACAGTTTTGGCCCAGTTTTCTGGGCAACAAAACTGCACAAGGGTCAGATTGTTTAGGGCTTAACTCAGCCTTCCCAGCTCCAATTTGGGCCATTCTTTTTTATGCTGCTTCCTATGCATTTCTAGTGTATTATATCCAAAATTTAGATCCAAATCCCAAACCTTCATCAAACGGAATCCAAGGAAGTGGACTTATGTTGCTGGAAATACAATTCCAGCAACTAGACAAAAAGGCCCTAAGCTTTAGTTAATTTAGCTTAGGGCATTACAAAAAAGGATATTGTTCTTAAACATTACAAGATAAAATAAAATACATAAACATAAATAATGTTTGATCTTTGATATTGCAAAACAAAGAGTGCAAGTGTAACCGAACTACCTTGCACATTGTGGCAAGATCACCACATTTCAACATGAACTACCTTTTCTTAATGTGTCCATTTTAAGATAAAATTTTAAAAAGAGAAGCTCTAGAGTTTTGGAGAGTTTCTTGAAGACCCTAAGCTTTGGATGCTTGGAGGAGCCCCATCTACCTAACATTTCCTTTTTCCTTTAATCTCTACTATTAATTTCTTAGTATTTCGTAATAGTATTATTGCATAATTATATAAGACAATGGATGGATCTTTGGAGTTTTATTCTATACGTATAAGTGGCCAAATCTTTAATCTTGGACTTTGATGTAGCTTAAATATTGATTGTGATGACTTAATTTGATTGCAGCTCCTGGTACAAATTCAATTTGATGTCCAATCCCTCGGATAGGTGGTAAACCGTTAGGAATTTAATCCAGAAAGACATCATCAAATTCCTGCAAAAGAGAAGAAGTAGAACTTGACAATTCAAGTTCTTCAGGGTTAGCTTGATCATTCGAATAAGCATCTTTATAAATCATGACCAGCAGTGGTTTATCAGTGAAAAATGCCTTTTTAACTGCACTCAACCTAAGATAAAAAAAATTATTTTTCTTTTCTTTTCTCTATCTTTCTTTCCCACTCATGGGTTCCATTTTTCCACTATCACTCTCGGTTTTTTCAGATTTCCTCTCACTCTCAGGTTTCTCTCTTATTTTCACCTCACAATTAGGATTAGAATACTTACCTTGGATAGCAAACTCCGTTTTGTTCTCATGGATAGATGGTGAAACCATGGGTGCCACACTAGACCTCTCCCTAAGCATTTCGGCCTCCCTCCTTTGTTGCGTTTGAAGTGGGGCTCTAAATACCTCCTTTGGAGTTAATGGCTCCAGCTTAACCTTCTTTCTCTTAAATTTAAAAACAATGGAATTCTCTCTTCCATAGTGTATAGCCTCCTTATCAAATTGCCATGGCCTCCACACTAAAATATGACCAGCATGCATGGGAACAACATCACAGAATACAACATCCACATATTTATCAATGCTGAATTTTACTTTGGCTTGTTTATTTACTTTCATCTTACCACTATCATTAATCCATTGTAATTTATATGGTTCTAGATGTTTAATGGTTGTTTGATATGATCTAGGATGACCTGCGCCTAAACCCGTATTATATTAGCCCGGATATAATTATGTTCAAGTAAAATTCAACCCTAAAAGCTACAAGAAAAACCGGCCAATAGTATTAGGAAACTAAGCATGGCTGAATTTTCTCTCTCCTTTCGTAAACTAATTTGGATTAATTAATTCCTTTATTTTGAATTAGAAATTAATTAATTTGCAATGAAAATAATAAAATAATAACTTTCCGAAACTTATTTGTCCAGAAAATAAATAAATAAAAACCAAAAAGTAAAGGTAATTTCCTAAAACAAAAAGTAGAAACCAAATTAGAAAACTAAAGTACTATCTTTTTAACTAAGTTGACTTGGACCAATTTAAGCTCCAAATCAGCTTCCATATGCTTTTTAGGATGCCTTCAAGTCCCATACGTTGGCCTTGCTTGGAGGAAAGAGGAAAAGCCAACTCAGCAAAATACAGTAAAGCCAGCAGGTAATGCAGCAAAACAGGCCCAATTGTCATGTTGTGCGCACAACCCCTTTTTGGATGCCTTTGAAGCTGGCTTGACATGATTCCATGACCTCCTAGACATATGTATTGAATCCATGAAGCATTGTGATGTGATTCCATCTGAGCCCACACAACCGACAAGCCGCTGGGTTGCTGACCCGATACGGATGAAGACCAGGCCAATCTCTAGGGCTCAAACTAAGAGGTTCAGGGAAAAACTTGCTGCATTTATCTAGGGGTAATTCATTCTCAAGAAGGCTTGTCCATACCCGAAGATCCAAGACCTGTTTTGGGCATACAAGTGGTGGAAGCTGATACGAACCTGGGTAGCGGTTTTGGTGCATTTATGGAGTTCGGGCAACAAGAATGGTTCCAACTCTTTATGGATTCAATAAATATCACTTATAGATCATGGAAACAAGTCAAGGCAGAAGTAAAACCAACTTTTACGGACTTGTATGGACAGCTTCAAAATTTGGTCGAAAATTGCTGCATTTTCCACTGGCTTTACTTTATTTCGCTGAGTTGGCTGAGTTATTGTTTTCCTTCAAGCAAGGGCAACATGTGGGACTCCACAGTAAGGTTATTTGGCATCCTAAAAAGCATATAGAAGCTGATTTGGAGCTCAAATAGGTCAAAGATTCATCAAAGTCAACTTAGTAAAAAAACTAGTATTTTAGTTTCCGAATTTGATTCTACCTTTTGTTTAAGGAAATTACCATTACTTTTTGGGTTTTATTTATTTATTTGCTAGAAAAATAAGTTTAGAAAAGTTATTTTTTTATTATTTTTGTTGTAAATTAATTAATTCCTAATTCAAAATAAAGGAATTAATTAATCCAAATTAGATTAGGAAGGGAGACTTTCGGCCATAATAGGAATCTTCATTGCATGGCCCGTTTTTTCTTTTTGTTTTAAGGTTTTGTTTTGTTTTTTTAGCCAATACAAGGGCTTGCTTTTTAGGAAGAACACACCATTAATAATATTTAGAATTTATTTTGTGAGATTAAGTTTCTCTTTGTTCTTTTGAACACCTAAAACACCATTAGAGAGTGAGTGTTTTAGTTTGACTTATCAATAGGACTTCCATCACCTATTGTGGTGTCTCCATTATATACCAAGGTTTCTAATCACAGGTTGGTTAGGGGTCAATCTGAGCATTATAACTTGAACATATTTAGATCCGCGCTAATATAATACAGGTTTAGGCATAGGTCGTCGTAGGTTCGCATCACATTGGAACCATTTCATGCTGCCCAGACTTCATTAATGCACCAAAACCGCTACTCGGGTCCGTATCGGCTTCCACCACTTGTATGCTCAAAATAGGTCTTGGATCTTCAGGTATGGAAAATTCCTCTTGAGAATGAATTACTCCCTCGATAAAGGCAGCGAGGTTATCCTTAAACCTCTTAGCTTGAGCCCTAGTGATCGGCCCGTTCTTCATTCGTATCGGGTTGGCACCCCAGCGGGTTATCAGTTGTGCTGGTTCGAACGAATTCGCATCATTGTTAAACCTAATTTCTTAACTACCACATTACTATTTATATTAGCACAACTTCCACTATCAACTATTATATTATAAATGTTACCTTGAATTTCACATCAGGTGTGAAAGATGTTTTCTCTTTGGATTTGATCCTCATCTTTGCACAGAGTTAGAACCCTCCTTACCAGCAAACTCAATTTAGCCTTTAAAGCTTTGGGAGTCTTGGCTTTTTCATGTTCTTCATCTCTAATTTCTTCTTCTTCAATTTCAGTTTCAGCCTCATTTTCTTCACTTTCGAATTCCAACTCTCCATTACCTTTCAGCACCATAATTCTCCTATTCAAGCATTGACTAGTAATGTGTCCTTGTCCCTGGCACTTGAAACACACAATGTCATGGGTTCTAGAAGGTTTAAGATCAGTTTTACCTTTAAACTTTGGCAGATTCAACCTTTGCTTCTCATCTTGGCCGATTGGTGCTCTCATCACCATGTTTCGATTTTGGCTTGGTTTCATATGTGGGATTGCTTCTCCAAACACTTGGATTTGTCCTCCTGCTGCTTAAACCACCTCCAAACCATTGAGCTTCCCCTCCTTTTGAGTTGATTTTCAATTTTGATGGCCACATGAAGCATCTCCTCCAATTCTACATATTGTTGAAGCTCCACTTGGTTGGCTATATCACGATTCAAACTACCTAAAAACCTTGTCATGGTTGCCTCTCAATCCTCATTCATGCTCAACCTCATCATAAGCATCTCCATGTCCTTATAGTAATCCTCCACGGTCCTACTTCCTTGAGATAACAACTGGAGTCTTTGATGCAGCAACCTATGGTAATGACTTGGTACAAACCTCTTTCTCATGGCTATTTTCATTTATCGCCAAATAATGATAGGTTCTTCGCCTACTCTCTTTCAGGTACCTTGTTAATTAGTCTATCATTGGAGTGCATAATATCCAAATTCCAAAGCTGCCAATTTAACTTTCTTAGAGTTGAAATAGTTATGACAATCAAAAATCATCTCCATACACTCCTCCCACACTAGGTAAGCTTCCGAATCACTTTTTCCCATGAATGGTGCTATGTTGACCTTAATATTTCCAAGATCATCATCTTCTTCTCTAGCTGGTCTCCAACAGGTTGGCCATCCTTAGTGATGCGAATCTGCCCGAGACCGTTCAACCAACAACCCGCTGGGGTGCTGATCCCATACAGATGAAGGTGGGGCCGATCACTAGAACCCAAGCCAAGAAGTTCAAGGACAATCTTGCTATCTTTATACAAGGAATAAGTCATAATCAAGAGGGGTTGCCCATATCTAAAGAACCAAGGCCTATTTTACTCAAACAAGCAGTAGAAGCCAAAACAGGCACGGGTGACGTTTTTAGTGCCAAGATGGAGGTAGGGTTGTATGAATTGGATCCCCATTCTTATGGTTCAATTCATATGGTGTATGAGTCATAGAAACCAGCCAAAGCAGCTTCAAAGCCGAACAATATGGTGGTTTGCGCACAAGGGGAAGAAAAGGCCGAATTTGCTGTATTCCTTGCTGGTTTTGCTGTATTTTACTGTATTAGCCTTTTCTCGTACTTCCACGCAAGGGCAACGTGAGAAACTTCACAATAAGCTTATTTGGCATTCCACAAAGACTATTGAAACTGATTTGGAGTCCAATTAGATCAAAGAAGGGTCATGACCAACATAGCCGAAAATTACCATATTTAGTTTCCTAATTTGTTTTTACTTTTTGTTTTAGGAAACTATCTTTAATTTTAGATTTGTATTCATTTACTTATTGAACAAATAAGTTTAGAAAAAGTTTTTATTTTATTATTTGGTTTATAAATTAATTAATTCCTAATTGAAAATAAGGGAATTAATTGATTAGATTAGGGAAAGGAAAGGTTCGGCCAAGCTAGAATTCTTCCTTGTGTGGCCGGTCTTTCCTAGGGTTTTTAGGGTTTATTTTGTTTCTTCCAAAGCGTATTTAAAGGCTTATTTTTCAATAAGAATACAACTTTGATTTGATTAAGAAAATACTTGTGAGATATTATCTCTTTGTTCTTTGAGAACACCTAAAACACCATTAGAGAATTGGTTGTTTTAGCTTGACTTATCAATAGGTTTTCCATCCTCTATTATGGCGTCTACATTATACCAAGGTTTCTAACCACAAGTTGGATAGGGGTTGAGGTCAATTCCATTAGAACTTGAACTTAATTAAGATCCGGGCTAATATAATACGGGTTTAGGAGCAGGTCGTCCTAGGTTCGTATCATTTGGTATCAGAGCCAAATTTTATTCAGGTTTGATCTATCTTTATTTGCTTTATTTGTTTTTGTGTTATTCTGCAATTTTAGCATTAGGTTAAGGTTGAATCCATCCCATACACGTTCTGCATCTTAAAAAAAAATAAAATAAAATAAAAAATCCATTCCTAGTTGAATTAGGATTTCCTAGTTTTACCGTATTTTTTGTTTCCTAGTTTGTTGGTTGTCTTTCATCATTGTTCTTTTAATTTGGTTATTGTTGATTTTTCTTTGCTGTTTTAGTCTTAATTATTTGCATTCATCTATTTAAAAAAAAAAAAAAAAAGAGTTTGTGCCAACATTTAAAAAAAAAAAAAAAACTGCACATTTGTGTTTATTTGGAGGCCATGGGTTTGGTGTTTGTTTTCGAGTTGGAATTGCAATTTTGGTAATTATTCTTGCTACTGCAGTTGTTTATGTTTTGTGAGTGAAAAAAAAAAAAAAGAAGAGGTAAAGCCTAATAAAAAATAATAAAAAATTTCGTGTTTGTTGAAAATTGGTGTTGAAGTTTGTTTCTGGAAACTGCTACTTTGTTGATTATTTATTCCATATTTGGAGTTTCTGGAGAGTTATTTTTGCTGCTGGATATTTGAGTTTGAGTGCTAAATTATTTGGATTAAAATTAGTTAAAGTATTTGATACAAAACTTGAATTACAAGAACAACAACCAACACTTTTCTATATTTTTGTTCTCTTTGATTCTTGTTTGTACTTGAATTTCTTTTTGTAGAATTTTATTCTTGAACTTATCATATATTACCATCTGGTCCAGTTCTTCAAAATTCCAAAGTTTTCCCATTAATTTCCTTTATTTTGTCTAGAAAAACCGAAAATAGGTATTTTCATTCCGTTCGGTATTTGTTTATTTTTGCTTACTATTTTGTTGATAAGTTTAATTAAACCATACTAGTGATCTAATTGCTGTTTTGTGGGTGTTTTAATTAGAACTTTGAGACAATTCATTGAGTGGAAAAAGGCAAGAGTGTGTGAGCTTAAAAGAGGGTAAAAGCCGAAACTAGTGTGCAAACACGAGTGTCGAGACCTTGTTTGAGTGAAACACGTGAGGGAGTGAATATTGTGAGGATTTATTTTACTTTTGCAGTATTTTTCTAACATGGCAGATTCTAGAATAAGAAGAGGAGACCCACCCTTGAGGATCAATGAGGAAGAGTCCGTAGCATTCCATGGCGATGCCCGAGCTACCGGGAGTGGAGACCAAGTGGACATGAGAGCTGTTTTGGAGTCAATACAGTGGGTTAGTGCTCAAGTTGAGCATATGAATCAAAGAATGGGAAGACTAGAAGCCTGACAAGGAATGCCGAATACAAGAAATAGGCAAGAATTCCATGGAGGAATTTGATGAGGAGCCATTCGGTGGAGACTTTGAGGAAGGTATGGACAAAACTTTTGCTGTCCAAGATAAAGCTGGCCGTGGAAGATATAGGAGGGAAGATACAGATGATGATTTGGGAAATATCAAGGTTAACATCCCACCTTTATGGGTAAAAGTGATCCCGAAGCTTATTTGAAGTGGGAAGAAAAAATGGAGATGATTTTTTACTGCCACAACTATTCGGAAGGTAAGAAGGTGAAGTTGGCAGCAATGGTGTTTGGACATTACGCACTCCAATGGTGGACCAATGAGCAAAATATCCAAAGGAGAGTTGGTGATGATTTAATCTCAACATGGCATCAAATGAAAGGAGCCACGAGGAAACGGTTTGTGCCATCCCATTACCATAGGTTGCTGCATCAAAGGCTTCAATCTTTATCTCAAGGAACTAGGTCCGTGGAGGATTATTACAAAGAGATAGAGATGCTCATGATGAGGTTAAGCATGAGGGAGGATAGGGAGGCAACAATGGCAAGATTTCTTGGAGGGTTAAACCGTGACATTGCCAACCAGCTTGAATTACAACAATACTTGGAATTGGAGGAGATGTTGCATGTAGCAATTAAGTTTGAGAACCAATTCAAGAGGAGGGGTGTTAGCACACAGTTTGGAGGAGTTTCTAGTAGTGGAAGGACAAGTTCAAGTGGCTGGAAAAACAATTCCACTTATGAAAGCAAGCCGAAGCCGAAACTTGGTGAAGAAGCTACCAACCGGCCGAGAAGAGAATTTAAAACTGAATCTGCCCAAGCCATTAAAAGGTGAGGTAAAATCTGAACCTAAACCTCAAAAGTCAAGAGAAATAATTTGTTTCAAGTGCCAAGGAAGAGGACATATAGCCAGCCAATGCCCGAATAGAAGGATAATGGTAATTTAGGGGTAATGGAGAGGTGGAATCCGAAAGTGAGGCTAGTGAGGCTGAGATCGAACAAGAAGATGAAGGACTTGATGATGAGGCCGAACCATTAAACACATCAAATGTTGAGCTAAATTTGGTCTCAAGGAGGGTATTTGCTATTTACAAGGATGAAGAACAAATTCAGCGAGAGGACATCTTCCACACTCATTGTGAAATACAAGGTAAAATTTGTAGCATGATTGTAGATAGTGGGAGTTGTACTAATGTAATAAGTTACCTTGTAGTTGGTAAATTGGGCTTAAAAACAATAAAACATCCTAAACCATATAGATTACAATGGCTTAATGATAGTGGTGAGATGAAAGTAAATAAACAAGCCAAAGTAAAATTTAATATAGGTAGATATGAGGATGTAGTTTTATGTGATATTGTACCCATGATTGCTGGACATATACTATTAGGTAGGCCATGACAATTTGATAAAGATGCTACTCATTTTGGTCGAGAAAATAGTATTGTTTTCAGGTTTAAAGGGAAGAAGGTCAAGATGGAACCATTATCTCCTAAAGAAGTTTACAAAGACCAATTACAAATGCAACAAAGGAGAGAAGCCGAAAAGCTCAAGAAAAAAGCAAGTATGGCACCAACGGTTTCACCATCCTTTCAAGAAGGTAAGAAGGAGGTTGCTGATCCAGGTAAGGTTTCTAAGACTCATATTGAGTGGAAAGATCAAGGAAAAACCGAAAGAGAGGGGAAAGAAAGTGGGAAACCCGAGAGCTTGGAGAAGGAAGGGAAATCCGAAGGTTTGCGCCAATCCAAGGGGGAAAACGAAAAAAAAAGAAAAGAAAGGTCAAGTAGCAACTTTTATTTGAGTTTAGGGGATATTAATAATGTTATTGAGTGTAAGAAACCTTTGCTGGTCATGATTTATAAAGAAATTTATTTTAATGATCAAACTAACTTTGAAGAACTTGAATTGCCAAGTTCAATGATTTCTTTTTTAAGGAAATTTGGAGATGTCTTCCCAAATGAAATTCCAAGTGGACTACCACCTATTCGAGGGATAGAACATCAAATTGACTTTGTTCCAGGGGCTGCCATACCAAATAGACCAACTTATAGGAGCAATCCCGAAGAAACAAAGGAGCTGCAAAAACAGGTAAGTGATTTACTTGACAAAGGTTATATTCGTGAGAGTTTAAGTCCATGTGCTGTACCTGTTTTGTTAGTGCCAAAAAAAGATGGTACATGGAGAATGTGTGTTGATTGTAGGACTATAAATAACATTACCATCAAATATAGACATCCCATTCCTAGATTAGATGATATGCTTTATGAGTTGCATGGTGCTTGCATGTTTACAAAAATTGATCTTAGGAGTGGTTATCATCAAATTAGGATGAAAGAAGGTGATAAATGGAAAACCGCATTCAAAACTAAATATGGGCTATACGAATAGTTAGTTATGCCTTTTGGCTTATCCAATGCACCTAGTACTTTCATGAGGCTTATGAATCATGTAATGCGTCCATTTATTGGTAAATTTGTGGTTGTTTATTTTGATGACATTCTAATATATAGCTGAAATTTGGATGACCATGTGGATCAACTTAGGCAAGTTTTACAAGTTCTTAGAAATGAAAGATTGTTTGCTAACATTAAAAAATGTGATTTTTGCAAAGATGAGCTTGTGTTTCTAGGATTTGTAGTAAGTGCTGCAGGAATCAAAGTTGACCAAGCTAAGGTGCAAGCAATTCAAGAGTGGCCGGTTCCTACTTTTATCACCCAAGTGAGGGGCTTTCATGGCTTGGCAAGCTTTTATAGAAAATTTGTCAAGGATTTTAGTACCATAGCAGCACCATTGAATGAAGTTGTCAAGAAGAATGTCGGCTTTAAATGGGGGGAAGTACAAGAAAAATCTTTTAATTTGTTGAAAGAAAAATTTTGTAATGCACCTTTATTAGTTTTGCCAAATTTTTCTAAGATTTTTGAAATTGAGTGTGATGCTTCGGGTGTAGGTATTGGAGATGTCTTAATGCAAGAAGGAAGACCCATAGCCTACTTTAGTGAAAAATTAAATGGAGCTGCCCTAAACTACCCGACTTATGACAAGGAGATGTATGCTTTGGTGAGGGCTTTGGAGACATGGCAGCATTACCTCATGCCAAAGGAGCTTGTGATTCATACGGATCATGAGTCTTTGAAGCATATTAAGGGTCAAGGAAAGCTCAACCGAAGGCATGCCAAGTGGATTGAATTTATTGAAACTTTTCCATATGTGATCCGCTATAAAAAAGGTAAGGAAAATGTGGTTGCCGATGCATTATCCCGAAGGTATGTACTCTTTTCTACCTTAGATGCTAGATTTCTTGGATTTAAACAATTGAAAGAACTTTATGAGCATGATAGTGACTTTGGAGAAATTTTTAGAACCTGTTTGAAACATGGATTTAATAAATTTTACATATTTGAGGAATATTTGTTTAAGGAAAACAAACTTTGTGTGCCTAATTCACTACTAAAAAAATGCCTTTTAACAACCATTAATTTGGTTGCAAAACATCCTATTTTGGTCGCTAGTGGCTTTTAGAGACCAAAAAACCGTGGTCACCATGTGGTCGCTTAAACGTCGTAACAGATTCTATTTAGTAACTAATATATGTTGGTTGCTAAATCAGTTGAGGTTTTAGTAGCTAGTTTTTAAGGATTTTGTGACCATAAATTAGTCTTTAAAACTCCTCAAATATTAAACAGGACACCAATTTTAAGCTTTTACCGACCAATTATAAAATATGAGCAACCAATATTTTGTCACTCAATGCTGTGTTGGTGACTATTTATGGTCACTTTAAGCATATATTTTAGTCATAAAAACTTATAACTTCATAACCACAAAATGTTATGGGACCAATTATTAAAATATTGATGGCCAAAATTATGGTCACTAAAAACCGTATTCAATGACAAAACGTTCCAGTCATCAAAAGAGGTTTTGAACGACCATGTAGTTGGTTGCAAAAAAATGGTTTTAGCAGCAATGTGATTTGGTCGAAGAATTTAGTTTCAACGACTTATTATTTGGTCCTTAAATAGTGTTTGAGTGACACATTTTTGTAGTCACTAAAATTGTTGGTATAGTGGCTAGTTACAATTGGTGGCAAATTTTATTACTCTGTAACTATTATTTGGTCGTCGAGAAACCTTTCACTAACAAATGTTGTGGTTAATAATAATCATTGCCAATTTGAAATGCATTTTAATGACAAAAATATTAGTCACTGTATCCCTTTTTCATTGTATACCAAAATAAAGGGCATTATCAATTACCAATATTGGGTTTCTATAAACCTTTATTTTGGTATCCATTGAATTGGTTGGTGAAATATAATTTGAGTGACCAATAGATTGGTAGTGAATTATGCTTATGAATGTTAATAAATATTAATAATATTATATAATTTCAATTATATGTTTAACCAAAAAGTATAAAACTGATTATATTATTATAAATTTCATTACATACACGAAATTGATATCACACTATATTTACATTGCAAACACAAAATATTAAAGAAGAAAAAGTATCTGTATATAACATGAATAAAGCAAACAATATAATTTATACTTGTGAGATGCTACAATGTAATTTGAAAAGCACACACCAATATCTATGGTTATTGTAATCGTACCATAAACTGTATCAACGCATGTTTGTTGTAATCATAACATCTCATTCTTAAATATAAAAAAACATTAAAAAAAGTTGAAGACAAAATACAAACGAAACAAATTAGAAACAAATTACTAATTGATTGATATATTGGGGAAACAAATGTGCATAACTGATTCAGCTCCAATAGTATTCTATAATAAATATCCCTCACTTCTATTGAAATTCTCCAAGAACACTAAATGCATTTGTGAATATTTGACAAATAGAGGCAATAATAAAATTTAGGAAAAAAAAGACAAACTCTAAAAAATGCAATAATAATTTCACCAATAAAACATTTTTATTAAGCCAATGACATTCATGATTGAGCATAAATTCACAAATGAAAATACATAATTAATTTTCAATCAAAAAAAACTCTACACAAATATACAAGTAATTCTCAATCTAAAAATAACTTGCACAAGGTAAAACATTGAAGGAAATAGAATCACTGTTACTCTAAATACTATCATGAATTGGAATAAAAACAAATATACATATGTATATATATATATATATATATCTAATCCTCCTAATTCACTTTAAGAAATATCCTATTAGGATCATGTTCGGCACTGTAGATGTAATCAATTGCAACACAAAAAAAAAGAAAGTACTCTTTTTTGTCATTAGGTGCTTGTCTAAGGTGGTAAGATGGTGCAATTTATTTTATTATGATGACACCCCTGTTTTAAAAAATAAAAGTATATTGGAATTGATGATGACATAAACATAAAGAAATTATTAAGTGAGAATATAAATATAAGTAATTAATATATGCAAATAAACCACATTCAAAAGACAGCATAGGTTATATTAACCTATAGTTAAAATGGAGCATGATCAGCATAAACATGAATATAAATCATTACACAAATACAACAGAATGATGAAGAGAAATCATTACATAAATACAACAGTACAAGTAATTAGTATATGCAAAGTGAAGGAACTTTCTAATATGTCCAAGGTGATAACATGGTGCATTATAATCATATTGTGATAAAACTTTAAAAAATAAGAGTATATGTAAAGTGACGACAATAAAAACAAAAACGAATTATTAGCGGACAATATGAACATTCTAGACTTAATATATATATATATATATATATGCTAGTAAGCTATATTAAAAAAGCAACATATAGTTATATTAAATTAGTTTGAAATGGAGCATAATCATCTTTAACATGAACATAAATCATTACATAGGAAACTGAAAAAAGTAAAAAAAAATATATAGTTATTTATGCAAATGAGTCAGTATCTTCACCGGTTTCACCATTACTTAACAACTCATCTTCACTATCATTGTCGGTTTCCTCATTGTACTCCCCATTATCTTCATTCTCTGTGCCACTATCTACATCTTCATAATCTTCACTCTCTGCACCACTATCTGCATCTTCAAAATCTCCACTCTCTGCCTCACTATCTGCATCTTCATAGTTTGTTGCACTCTTCAAATTAATTTCTATTGGGTCAATATCTTCACGATTAAGACGTTCAATATCAATTGATTCAAATAAAATTTGAATGTCCATTGAATCATTTTCTTGATAAGCATCCAACTCATAAACTTCAAATGAATCACCATGATCATCACCTTCATCTAATCGGTCTGGAAAATCCCACAGATGACGGTGATGCACCTTTCGAACCACTTTCCAATGTTGACCCATCTTGTAATCATCCACGTAAAACACTTGTTTAGCTTGCGAGGCAAGGACAAAAGGGTCATTCTTATACCAATATGAAGTGACATTAATGCTTGTGATTTGAAACTCTGTGATCATCTTTTTCTTTTTCACATTTGTGTCAAACCATGCACATCTAAAAAGTACAACAGAGTGTTTGGACCTATAGTCTAACACAAGAATGTCTTCTATTACCCCATAAAAGTCACAAGATTCACCATCATGATCACCTACAATCCAAATTCCACAATTTTGAGTGACACGCCTATCATCACGAACTCTTGTGCGATATTGAACTCCATTTACTACACATCCACTATATGATCTTATTCCATAATCAGGACCACATGCTATTGAGTACAACTCATCGGTTACCATTGGATATTTACATCTACTGAAATATTTTATCTATGAAAATGTAATTTTAATTAATTAACAATACTAACATATCAAGCTGGAATTTTACCTTTCATAACTAAAAAATACATACCCGTTGTTCAAACCATTGTGGAAATTCCTTTTCTTGTACCTGCAAAATACTTGTGACACCCCTATTTTGCAATAGTTTGGTGTGCTCACTGCAAAAATGTAATTTAATTAGAAGTATGGATTTATAATTTACTTATTTTGAACTTCAACTAATAATATATAAGTTTTAGTTCTTACTCAAAATATGGCCGCAACTCACAGCAATTGTAAAGGATGTACCAATGAGATTTTTTATAATCATCATCTTTCAGTTCAACAAATTGAGGTTTCCCCAACAAGTTCACAGGTTGAGTGAATACTGACAAAGTCGAAGCAATCTGATTCTCACCATCTTTATTACGTTTTGGCCGATTGAATCGAGTTTCAATACCATGAAGGTACATTGAACAATAAGTTAATGCCTCATTGACAACATAACCCCCTACTATTGAACCTTCTAGATGAGCTTTATTTCTCACATATTTTTTCAATGTTCCCAAAGCTCTAATAATGAATGAAAAATATCATAAAAATAAAATAAAAAAAAGTAAAAAAATTAAAAAATTAAAAGAATGTAAATTGATTGATCAACTTTAATAACCAAAGGTTTTACCTTTCAAAAGGATACATCCAACGAGTATGTACTGGTCCTGCCATTTTTTGCCTCATATGGTAGGTGAACTGCTAGATGAACCATGATATCAAAAAAGGCTGGAGGGAATATTCTTTCCAATTTACACAATGTAAGTATTATCCCCTCTTGTAACATATCCAAGTCTGAAACAGATAGAGTTCGTGCACAAAGTTTTTGGAAGAACATGCACATTTCAATAATTGTTCCATAAACCTCTTTCTTAATGTAAGGTCTTATACCCATGGGAAAAAGTTGTTGCAAAAGAACATGACTATCATGAGTTTTCAAACCTGATATCTAACCATCCTTAATGTTCACATTTTTTGAAATATTAGCAGCATAGCCATCTGGAAATTTAACAGACTTCAAAAACTTACAAAACTCATGTTTTTCATCCTTTGTTAATGAAAAACATGCCAAAGGTTTCAAAACTTTACCGCTAGTTTTTTATAAATGCAATTCTTTTCGAATTTTCAAATCCTTTAAATCCATACGTGCCTTGTCAGTATCCTTCGACTTACCTTTGATGTCCAACATTGTTCCAACTATATTATCACAAATGTTTTTCTTAATATGCATCACATCCAAATTGTGACAAAATTTTAATTTAGACCAATATTCTAGTTCAAAAAATATGCTTTTCCTTGTCCAATTTAATTCACAGGCAGCATGTTTTCTCTTTTTATCCACATTGTTAGGATGTTTCCCCGGTCTGCTCTCAATTGTCCTATCTAATTGTTGTAATATTTCAGCTCCTGAAAACTGCCTTGGAGCTAACCTTCGTTCAGGCTTTCCATCATATTGTCGATTATTTCTCCATGCATGATTTATGGATAAATATTGACGATGTCCCATGTAACAAATCTTACTTCTTAAAGCTTGGGAAGAAGTATCTTCATTACAAGCCGGACATGCTTTGTATCCTTTGGTACTCCATCCAGAAAGTGTTCCATATGCTGGAAAGTCATGTATTGTCCATAACACTGCTGCATGCATTGTAAACCTCTCCTTTTTAGAGATGTCATAAGTGGTGACACCATTTGTCCATAGATCTTTCAATTCATCAATCATAGGCCGTAAGTACACATCAATGTCTTTTCAGGTGCCGTTGGGCCTGGTATTAATAGTGACATCATCGAAAAAGTCTCTTTCATGCACTTCCAAGGTGGCAGGTTATAAGGCACTAACATCACTGGCCACATGCTATACGAAGTACTCATGTTACTAAAAGGATTAAATCCATCAGTAGCAGCACCTAGTCGGATATTACGAGGATCCATAGCAAATATCGGATATTGTTCATCAAAGTGCTTCCATACTTCTCCATCTGCTGGATGCCTTAATACTCCATTTGTGTTAGGACGCTTCTCTTTGTGCCATCTCATATCAATAGCAGTATGGCGAGATGTGAATAATCTTTACAATCTTGGAGTGATAGGAAAATATCGAAGCACCTTTTGAGGGATCCTTTTCCCCTCAGTACCTTGAAATTTGTATCTCGGTTCAGCACATATTGGACATTTATCAATTCAGTTGATTCTTTCCAAAACAATGCACAATCCCATTTACAAGCATGAATCGTTTCATATCCTAATCCAAGTGCATGAAGTGTACATTTTGCCTTGTAGTAAGACTTTGGCAATTTAGTACCCTCTGGAAGTGCTTCCTTGAGAAGTTTAAGCAACATACTAAATGACTTGTTACTCCAATGGTTTAAGGCTTTTATATGCATTAACCTGACCAAAAAAGTCAATGCAGAGAACTTTGTACACCCTGGATATAACTCGCTTTCAACTTCAGCAAATAATCCTTAAAATTCTTTATTTCTATGATCTTGATCTCCAATGTGACCTTCATATGCATCTACATCAATATCCATGTCACCTGCAGCATCTTGCAATGCTACCATCATATCATCATTATCATCTTGCAATGTATCCTTTATCAAGCAAATCACTTATCTGTTTTTGCAGTTCCTTTGTTTCTTACAGATTGCTCCTATCAGCTGGTCTATTTGGTATAGCAGCCCCTGGAACAAAGTCAATTTGATGTTCTATCCCTCGAATAGGTGGTAGTCCACTTGGAATCTCATTTGGGAAGACATCTCCAAACTTCTTCAAAAGAGAAATCATTGAACTTGGCAATTCAAGTTCTTCAAAGTTAGTTTGATCATTAAAATATTTTTCTTTATAAATCATGACCAGCAAGGGTTTCTTACACTTAATAACCTTATTAATATCCCCTAAACTCAAATAAAAATTGCTACTTAACCTTTCTTTTCTTTCTTTTTCTCTTTTTCCCTAGGATTGGCGCAAACCTTCAGATTTTCCTTCTTTCTCCAAGCTCACGGGTTTGCTGCTTTCTTTTCCCTCTCTTTCAGTTTTCCCTTGATCTTTCCACTTAATATGAACCTTAGGAACCTTACCTTGGTCAGCAACCTCAATCTTACCTTCTTGAAAGGTTGGTGAAGCCGTTGGTGCCATACTTGCTTTTTCCTTGAGCTTTTCGGCTTCTCTCCTTTGTTGCATTTGTAATTGGTCTTTGTAAATCTCTTTAGGAGATAATGGTTCCAGCTTGACCTTCTTCCTTTTAAACTTGAAAACAATACTATTTTCTCGACCAAAATGAGTAGCATCTTTATCAAATTGCCATGGCCTACCTAATAGTATATGTCCAGCAATCATGGGTACAATATCACATAAAACTACATCCTTATATCTTCCTATACTAAATTTTACTTTGGCTTGTTTATTTACCCTCATCTTACCACTATCATTTAACCATTGTACCTATAGGGTTCTGGATGTTTAATTGTTTTCAAGCCCAATTTATCAACTATAAGTTTACTTATCACATTGGTACAACTCCCACTATCTATAATCATGCTACAAATTTTACCTTGTATTTCGCAGCGAGTGTGCAAGATGTTTTCTCTTTGTATCTGCTCTTCATATTTGTAGACAGCAAGTACTCTCCATGAAACCAAGCTCAACTCGGCATTAGATGTATCTACAGGTTCGGCTTCATCTTCATTGCAATCCTCTTCTTGCTCGGTTTCAGCCCCACTAGCCTCACTCTCGGATTCCACCTCTCCATTACCCCTAATTACCATTATCCTTCTATTCGGGCATTGGCTGGCTATGTGTCCTCTTCCTTGGCACTTGAAACAAATAATTTCTCTTGACTTTTGAGGTTTAGATTCAGATTTTACCTCATCTTTAATGGCTTGGGCAGATTCGGTTTTAAATTCTCTTCTCGGCCGGTTGGTAGCTTCTTCACTAAGTTTCGGCTTCAGCTTGCTTTCATAAGTGGAATTGTTCTTCCAGCCACTTGAACTTGTCCTTCCAATGCTAGAAACTCCTCCAAACCGTGTGCTAACACCCTTCCTCTTGAATTGGTTCTCAAGCTTAATTGCTACATGCAACATTTCCTTCAATTCCAAGTATTGTTGTAACTCAAGTTGGTAGGCAATGTCACAGTTTAACCCTCTAAGAAATCTAGCCATTGTTGCCTCCCAATCCTCATTCATATTTAGCCTCATCATTAACATCTCCATCTCTTTGTAATAATCCTCCACAGACCTACTTCCTTGAGACAAAGATTGAAGCCGTTGATGCAGCAACCTATGATAATGGGATGACACAAACCGTTTCCTCATGGCTCCTTTCATTTGACGCCATGTTGTAATCAAGTCATCACCAACTTTCCTTCGGGTATTTTGCTCATTGGTCCACCATTGGAGAGCATAATGTCCAAACTCCATTGCTGCCAACGTCACCTTCTTACCCTCCGAATAATTATGGCAGTCGAATATCATCTCCATCTTTTCTTCCCACTCCAAATACACCTCGGGATCACTTTTTCCCATGAATGGTGGGATGTTGATCTTGATATTTCCCAAATCATCATCTGTATGTTCCCTCCTATATCTCCCACGGCCAGCTCTATCTTGGATAGCAAAAGTTTCATCCATACCTTTTTCAAAGTCTCCACCGAAATTCTCCTCCTCAAATTCCTCTCTTGGTCTCTTGCGACCTCCTCGTCCTCGGCCTCGCCCTCCATGGAATTCTTGCTTATTTCTTGTATTCGACATTCCTTGTGAGGCTTCTAGCCTTCCCATTCTTTGATTCACATGCTGAACTTGAGCACTAACCCGCTGTATTGACTCCAAAACAGCTCTCATGTCCACTTGGTCTCCATTCCTGGTAGCTCGGGCATCACCATGGAATGCTACGGACTCTTCCTCATTGATCCTCAAGGTGGATCTCCTCTTCTTATTCTAGAATCTGCCATGTTAGTAAAATACTGCAAAAAATAAAATAAACCCTCACAATATTCACTCCCTCACGTGTTTCACTCAAACAAGGTCTCGACACTCGTGTTTGCACACTAGTTTCGGCTTTTACCCTCTTTTAAGTTCACACACTCTTGCCTTTTTCCACTCAATGAATTATCTTGAAGTTCTAATTAAAATACCCACAAAACAGCAATTAGATCACTAGTATGTTTTAATTAAACTTATCAACAAAATAGTAAGCAAAAATAAACAAATACTAAACGGAATGAAAATACCTATTTTCGGTTTTTCTGGACAAAATAAAGCAAATTAATGAGAAAACTTTGGAATTTTGAAGAACTGGACTAGATGGTAATAGATTATGAGTTCAAGAATAAAATTCTAGAAAAAGAAATTCAACTATGAACAAGAATCAAAGAGAACAAAAATATAGAAAAGTTGTTGGTTGTTGTTCTTTGTAATTCAAGTTTTGTATCAATTCCTTTAACTAATTTTAATCCAAATAATTTAAGCACCCAAAATCCAAATATCCAGCAGCAAAAATAATTTCCCAGCAACTCAAATATTGAATAAATAATCAAAAAACCAGCAGCTCCAACAAATTTCCAGCAAACAAATCAAACTCCAACAAACCGAAATTTTTTATTTTTTATTTTTATTCGGCTTTACCTCTTTTTTTTTTTTTTTCACTCACAGAACATAAACAACTGCAGTAGCAAGAATAATTACCAAAATTGCAATTCCAACTCCAAAACAAACACCAAACCCGTGACCTCCAAATAAACACAAATGTGCAGTTTTTTTTTTTTTTTAAATGTTGCTGCAAACTCTGTTTTTTTTTTCTTTTTTTGAATATATGAATGCAAATATCTAAGACTAAAACAGAAAAGAAAAATCAACAAAAACCAATTTAACAAGAACAATGATAAAAGACAACCAACAAACTAGGAAACAAAAAAGAAGAAGGTAAAACTAGGATGGATGCAACCTTAACTTAATGCTAAAATTGCAGAATAACACAAAAACAAATAAAACAAATAAAGATAGATCAAACCTAAACAAAATTTAGCTCTGATACCAAATAATACGAACCGAGGACGACCTGCTCCTAAACCCGTATTATATTAGCCCAAATCTTAATTAAGTTCAAGTTCTAATGGAATAGACCTCAACCCCTAACCAACCTGTGGTTAGAAACCTTGGTATAATGTAGACGCCACAATAGGGGATGGAAAACCTATTGATAAGTCAAGCTAAAACAACCAATTCTCTAATGGTATTTTAGGTGTTCTCAAAGTACAAATAGATAATTAATCTCACAAGTATTTTCTCAATCAAATCAAAGTTGTCTTCTTATTGAAAAATAAGCCTTTAAATAGGCTTTGAAAGAAACAAAATAAACCCTAAAAACCCTAGGAAAAACCGGCAACACACATAAAGAAACCTAGTTGGCCGCAAGTATACTTCCTTTCCTAATCTAAGTTTGATTAATTAATTCCTTTATATTAAATTAGGAATTAATTAATTTACAAAAAAATAAAAACCTTCCTAAAGTTATTTGTCCATAAAATAAATAAATAAAAACCCAAAAAGAAATAAAGTCAATCGCAAATTAGGTAACGAGTTGACTTTGACATCTAGGCTGAATTATATCTTCAACCGAGTTAACTTATGTCTGCCTGATGTCCGAGCTAACTTATGGCCTATCCGAGCTAACTGATGTATGTCCAAGCTAACTTGTGTCTGGCCGAGCTAACTAATGATTGTCCGAGCTAAGTTATGTCTGGCCGAGCTAACTGATGTTTGTCCGATCCGAGATCATATGTCCGAGGCAAGGCTCCGATGCCCGAGGCAAGGGTGTCCCATATAAAACGTCCGATGTATCAGTATCCGATGTATCAGCCTCCACCACGTGGATACTTAAAACAGGTCTTTTATCTTCAGGTATGGACAAGCCCTTTTGAGAATGAATTACTCTCTGGATAAAGGCAGCAAGGTTGTCCTTAAACCTCTTAGCTTGAGCCCTAGCGATCGGTCCAGACTTCATCCGTATCGGATCATTACCCCAGCGAGTTGTCGGTGGTGTGAGCTCGGGCGGGTTCGCATCATTCCCTATCATGTTCAACAACTTCATCATCTTCCTCAAAACCCATTTCAATACCTTGAAAATTCAATGCCTCTCCATGATAAATCCAATTGTGATAATCTGGTGAAAATCTTTTCACCCATAAATGTCGTTCAACTACACTTATATCGTGGAAATAGACATTCCGACAATATCGACAAGGACATCTAGTCCTATTATCTTCATCTAAATGATGTTTAGCCAATTCAATAAATGATTTAACACCATTTGTGTATTCCTCTGACAGCTTATCATGACACCATATCCATTTTTTTTCCATAACTTCCTAGAAGAAACCAATAGTATAGTTATAAGGATATAATATATCAAGCACTTAAAATAACTTAACTTGTACAATATTGAAGCTAAAATGGGTTTAAGTGTCTCAATACACAACAAGATAGCATTAAAGGATAGGAAATTAAAAGAATAATAAGCTAGTTAAATAGCAAAAGGAGAACAGATATTGCAATATTCATATACTCAAAGACATGAAATGGTCTATTTAAAAAAAAAACAACAAAAAGAACAATGATAGGTATACTAAGCATTATTCATTCCACTAATATTTGTTTTTGGAGTATATTCATAGCCATCTAGAATTAACTTTGATAATCAACTTCACTTTATCATAATAAAGATAAAACTTCAATGCCCTTGTGTCCAGTGTGTTTTCTTATAGCATGATCCTTTTTAAAGGTGATAGCAAGGTAGTGGAAGCACAATGTGAGGAGCTGCTAATATATATTTATGTATCACATAAAAATTATTTGTATGTAGATATAGTTTCTTGAAAAAAATAAGAATAGAAATTTCCAGCTTACTAAGCATTAAGTTATGGCTAAACCGTGTGATATAAAGTTATCTTGTAACATAATATTTTAAATAGAATGTGGACAATGTTATTATGTTTCTATGATGACTTGGTTTACAAGCTGATTTGGAGTTTGGCAAGTATCCCTACATTTGGTTATTTCAATTGCTCTGCCACATGATTTTTGGGCTCAAGTTCGTGTAGATGCACTACTTTTATTGTTTTTGCCAAAATAATAAATTAGTTTTTTCAATCTTATTGGAGGATAAGTCAAATGGAAAAAACCACCTCATCCACGAACAACCAAACCATAATTCCAAGAAATGAGATATAATTACGCTTAGAAATTATGAAAACCAAATAGGATATGGAAATGTAATTTGTATAAGTCCTAGTAACTAAAAGTATTCACCTAATCCTATATATGCTTCCTATATATGCTGCAATAAGCTGTAAGTTGTTCCAAAAAAGAATGCAGGTTACATATATTTGTTTTCCTATTGACTCATCATGTAGTTTGGTATGAACCCAAAAACAAAAATCTGATATATTTTTCAATATTTACAGTACTAGAACTCTGTCATGTACATAAAGACACCACAAACTCAGAAAGAAGATGTCTCTTACCAAGAATGCCTTCCTTAGGTCATGAAGAACCTTTTCCCTCTCAGCTCATCACATCCAGTTGAAAATCCAACCAGCTCCTCAATCCAGTTGCTTTCGTTTGATATGTATAAAACCCAATCATTCACGTACAGAAATACCTTACAAGCTGAGCAAAAATACATATGAAGAATGACTTCTTCATTCAGCCAAAATTTTGGAATTGGACGAAATTTGATAGGTGGTAGCAGAGGTAATAAGCTGTATTTTGAAAAGAATAAAACAAAACTGAGAGAGAGGTTGAGAGTGTTACCGGTCGAAATGGATGCACAGAGGGGTGGACTCCTATCACACAAAATGTTTCAAATGGGGATTTGCTTTTGCTAAAACGTAAACATAAGGGAGAGATTGGGATTTTAGTAAAATGAAATAAATGGGAAATATGGAAAAAGGCGGCAAAACTTCCCACCAAAGTAGAAATTCATATTTGGGTTTCACTTTCCAATATAAATTTTCGTGTACTTTCTCTATTTTGCCTTCTTTTCTTTCTTTTTCTCTTTTTTTCTTCTGTCCAAATCATAGGAACCTAAGAATTAACCATATAAAAATTTAATATTCATATGACAAATATTGTAATATACATTTTCTATAAAACAATGTCCATATATATATATATATATATGTTAAATAATAATGAAAGCTATATGTATGGAAAGTGAAAAATGTATTTTGTCCATCTTAATTAATCAAGTGTAAATTATTAGGAAACATATTTATAATGTGGTTAAGTATCAGAAAATTTTATGTGCATTTGCAATTATTTTATATCATGATCATGAGTTTGAATTTAAACACTAATGATAATATATATATATATATAAATATACAAGTATCTTTGTAGATTAGTATGCAAATAACATCTTTCTTTGTATGATAAAAACTATAATAACATAACAAATGTTCCTTGAGAAGACAAAGAAGGATCAAAATCATAATAATTAAACACATATTTTATATATAATTATACGGCGACATATAGTATCTCAAATAAATTGCGGACTATATATATGTATGGGGTCGTGTTCTATCAAAAATATTTGACAAATCGCACTAGCAATTGCAGGATCATTCAATAGTTGAAAATTGATATATTTTAAATATATTATAATTTTGAAAAAGAATTATTTTTACTATCTATTTTAATAAAAATAAGCAATTATTTACCATTAGCTAATAACAGTTAAGGATCGCTAATATGTGTCAAACCCCTAATTTGCACACAGTACATTCCCCTATATACATATAGTTACTTATAAGAACTATGCTATAATACATTTAAGCCCTTAAGATTTGTAATAAGATTTGTTATAATTTGATGTTAGAAAAATACACTAAGACCGTGAATGTTAGACGTTTTCCATCAAACTATTTGTACAATCAAAATATCTTCCAACAACTTATAAATAAAAATTTCACAATTAATCATTAAGGGAGTAAGAATTTGTAAATTTTATAATTAATTATTAAAATAAAAAATATATAATCATAAATAATTATTACGTTATGTTGGTAATAATCGTGGCACTAATTTGCGAAAACAAAAAAATGATAAGAATATTAAGTAAAACAAAAAGATTTGACAAATAATAATCAATTACATTAAAAGTGTTTTTGCTAGCATAGAACCAATTATTAATTCACAACACGTTTATTATAAATTCATAGTCAAAAGTTAAGCATTCATTGAGGCACAAAATATATATACATATATAAATATGTGTATACATATAATTTTGCCTGTGAACAGTTAAAAATACATTAAAAATTAAAAATAAGTTACTTCAAAAATAAGTATAACATTAAAGTTAGTGAAAAAAACAAAAAAAAAAATTCGAACTAGTGCAAAATAAAGAAAATGCAACTTGCCTCCTCTCGAGTTCAAACAACATTAATATAAACAAGCTTTTTTTTGTCTCATTATGTTTATTCTTGTTATTGAGAACAACAAAATGTAAAAAAAAAAAAAAAAAAAAACAGAAAAACAAAATTAAAATCATGTAGGGGAGAGATGGAATCCCACAAACTATTTTTCATTTTGCATTTTTTATCCTTAATTTAATTATTTAAGTTTGCATTTTTGTCCTCAAGTTCGTTTAACCTCCTAAACTTTTAAAACATTGTAGTTAAATGTTGTTCTACCATGGAGAGGGCATAGTATCGAATTCAGTCAAAATCCATGTCATAATTATAGGATTATAAAGTAGTGTCCTTGCCTACACATAATTGTCATTGCATACATTCATATACTTACACTACAAACATAAAGTAGTGTATCAAAAGGACTGTAAGCTGAGCACTTGTGCCTGTACATGCTTTGCAAAAAGACTTGTGATTGCAAATGTCTATAACCATGCATAGTGCTAAAAATTCACCTGTGAATGCAAATATTTTGCATTCTAACTATGTACACTATCAAAAAACTATGTATAGGTGAATTTTAATGCTATGCATATCACCAGCAGAAACCATAACATCAAGTCATTGTTGTAGTAGGTGGTGGTGGTGGCAGCGACTGGCTGGGACTTGAAGGATGCTGACTCACATCCAAGAATGCAGAAAGTCTGGCAATGAGTTCTGCTTGTTGATCCACAACTTGTGCAAGTTTTTTTACCTCAACCTTGTAATCTTCAAACTCTGTAGCCAACTGAGGGATAGGTTGGTTAAGCAGCCTGCTATAGCTCTTTCTTGAAGCTGGTCCAACACCAGAAATGAATCCAGCATTTCTACCTAGGACTTGTGCACGAATGTCAGCTTCTGTCAAAAAAACCGGTGCACCAGTATCATCAGGAGAAGCATCATCTTGTGTTTGCTGCGTTTGTGCTTCTTGTAGCCAAACCATCTCACTCTAACAACATGAAAGGTATAAAAATGTCATTATAAGATATTACAAGTATGTCAAACCAGTTAAGGAGTTGATACGAACCTAGGACGACCTACTCCTAAACCTGTATTATATTAGCCCGGATCTCAATTAAGTTCAAGCTCTAATGGAATGGACCTCAACCCCTAACCAACCTGTGGTTAGAAACCTAGGTATAATGTAGATGCCATAATAGGGGATGGAAAACCTATTGATAAGTCAAGCTAAAACAACCAATTCTCTAATGGTGTTTTAGGTGTTCTCAAAGAACAAAGAGATAATTAATCTCACAAGTATTTTCTCAATCAAATCAAAGTTGTATTCTTATTGATAACTAAGCCTTTAAATAGGCTATAAAGCCATGAAATAAAACCCTAGAACATAAAGAAAACCGGCCACCACACATAAAGAAACCTAGTTGGCCGAAACTATACTTCCTTTCCTAATCTAAGTTTGATTAATTAATTCCTTTATATTAAATTAGGAATTAATTAATTTACAATGGAAAGAATAAAATAAAAACCTTCCTAAAGTTATTTGTCCAGAAAATAAATAAATAAAATCCAAAAAGTAATGGTAGTTTCCTAAAACAAAAAGTAAAAACAAATTAGGAAACTAAAAATGCTAGCCTTTTGATCAAGTTGACTTTGATCAATCTTTGACCTCTTTGAGCTTTAAATCAGCTTCTAGATTCTTTTTAGGATGCCAAATAACCTGAATATGAAGTCCCACACGTTGCCCATGCTTGGAAAAATAAGAAAAGGCTAATACAGTAAAATACAGTAAAGCCAGCAAGCAATACAGCAAATTCGGCCAAATTGTTGATGCTGTCCATACAAGCCCTTTTTTATTGCATTTGAAGCTGCTTTAACTTGATTCCATGACCTCTTAGGCATATGTATTGAACCCATAAAGCATTGGAACCATTTCATGCTTCCTGGACTCAAAAAATGTACCAAAACCGTCACCCGGGTCCGTGTCGGCTTCCACCACTTGGATGCTTCGAATAGGCTTTGTATCTTCAAGTATGGACAAGCTCTGTTGAGATTGATTACCCTCTGTATAAATACTCCCAAGTTACAATTAAATCTCTTAATTTGAGCTCTTGTGATTGGCCTAGTCTTCATCCATGTCGAGTCAGCACCCCAGCGGGTTATCGGTGGAGCAGGCTCGGTCGGAATCACATCATTCCCCTCCTCTTGAAAAGGATTTGTCCTCAAATCAAGATCATCACCTGCAGCAAAAGGAGTTAAATCAGCAACATTAAATGCAGCACTCATGTTATACTCACTCGGTAAATCAAGCTTGTAGGCATTCTTGTTATTCGGCTCCAAAACTTGAAAAGGTCCATCCATAGGCGGCATGAGCTTTGACTTTCTTTGATTAGGAAACCTTTCCTTTCGTAAGTGCAACAAAACCAATTCTCCTGGGTCAAACACTATTATAGCAAAATCTAGAAATACATGCTCATTATGGTAAAAATTACACTTTTTAAAGTTAACAAACAATATTTCCCAAATTTTCAAACTGCCACTAAGTAAAGCTCTCAACAATGCAGATAAAGTTCTATTCAATAAAGACATTTTTAAATAAGTATCCTTAAAATTCATGGTTAGCAATGATTTCTTATCCATAATTACTTTATTAACATCACCAAAGCTAAGATAAAAATTTATATTTTTCCTTTCTTGTCTTCCTTTTCCTTTCTCACTCACGGCCATCTCACCTTCCTCACTCTCGGCTTTTGCACCAAATTTCTCACTCTTGGTTTTATTAAAATTTTTCCACACAACCTGAGTATTAGAAGACTTACCTTGGACAGCAAGCTCACCTTTTCCCTCTTGATTGGAGGGTAGTCCACTTGGAATTTCGTTTGGGAAGACATCTCAAAATTCCTTCAAAAGAGAAATCATTGAACTTGGCAATTCAAGTTCTTCAAAGTTAGTTTGATCATTAAAATAATTTTCTTTATAAATCATAACCAGCAAAGGTTTCTTACACTCAATAACCTTATTAATATCTCCTAAACTCAAATAAAAGTTGCTACTTGACCTTTCTTTTCTTTCTTTTTCTTTTTCTCTCTCGGATTGGCTCAAACCTTCGGATTTTCCTTCCTTCTCCAAGCTATCGGGTTTGCCGCTTCCTTTCCCCTCTCTTTCGATTTTTCTTTGATCTTTCCACTCAATATGAGTCTTAGAAACCTTACCTTGATCAGCAATCTCATTCTTACCTTCTTGAAAGGATGGTGAAGCCGTTGGTGCCATACTTGCTTTTTCCTTGAGCTTTTCGGCTTCTCTCCTTTGTTGCATTTGTGATTGGTCTTTGTAAACCTCTTTAGGAGATAATGGTTCCAGCTTGACCTTCTTCCCTTTAAACCTGAAAACAATACTATTTTCTCGACCAAAATGAGTAGCATCTTTATCAAATTGCCATGGTCTACCTAATAGTATATGTCCAGCAATCATGGATACAATATCACATAAAACTACATCTTCATATCTACCTATATTAAATTTTACTTTGGCTTGTTTATTTATTTCACCACTATCATTAAGCCATTGTAATCTATAAGGTTCTGGATGTTTAATAGTTATTAAGCCTAATTTATCAACTACAATGTTACTAATTACATTTGTACAACTGCCACTATCAATAATCATACTACAAATCATACCTTGAATTTCACATCGGGTGTGGAAGATGTTCTCTCTTTGAATTTCATCCTCATCTTTGTATGTAGCAAGTACTCTCCTAGAAAGCAAGTTTAATTCAGCATTGGATGCTTGCAAGGTTTCGGGTTCTTCCTCCAAGTCCTCCTCCTCTTGCTTGGCTTCATCCTCACTTTCTTCACTTTCCGAGTCTAGCTCGTCATTGCCTTTTAACACCATGATTCTTCTATTCGGGCATTGGCTAGCAATGTGTCCTCCTCCCTGGCACTTAAAACACACAACATCGTGCGTTCTAGAAGGTTTAGGATCTAATTTTACCTCATTCTTTGGTGCTTGGACAGATTTGATTCTAGTTTCCTTCCTTGGCCAGTTTGAACTTTCTTCTTTGACTTTCGGCTTTGGCTTGCTTTCATAGATGGCATTGTTCCTCCAGCCACTTGAATTGGACCTTCCACTGTTGGAAACACCTCTAAACCATGAGCTTACACCCCTCCTCTTGAATTGGTGCTCTAATTTAATAGCCACATGCAACATCTCCTCCAATTCCACATATTGTTACAATTCTAGTTGATTGGCTATTTCACGATTCAATCCACCAAGAAATCTTGCCATGGTTGCTTCCCTATCTTCATTCAAGTTCAATCTAATCATAACCATCTCCATCTCCTTGTAATAATCCTCCACGGATCCATGTCCTTGAGATAAAGATTGAAGTCTTTGATGTAGCAACCTATGATAGTGTGATAGTACAAATCGCCTCCGCATGGCTCCTTTCATTTGTCGGCATGTAGTTATCAAGTCATCACCCACTCTCCTTCGGGTGTTTTGCTCATTGGTCCACCATTGGAGTGCATAATGGCCAAACTTCATTGCTGCCAATTTCACCTTCTTAGCCTCCGAATAATTATGGCGGTCAAATATCATCTCCATCTTTTCTTCCCACTCCAAATATGTCTCGGGATCACTTTTTCCCATGAATGGTGGGATGTTGATCTTGATATTGCTAAGATTGTCATCTGTTCCTTCCCTCCTATACCTTCCACGGCCAGTTCTCTCTTGGACAGCAAAGGTTTCGTCCATGCCTTCCCTAAAGTCTCCACCGAAATTCTCCTCCTCAAATTCCTCTCTCGGTCTCTCACGACCTCCTCGTCCTCGACCTCATCCTCCATGGAATTCTTGCCTATTTCTTGTCTTCGGAATTTCTTGTGAGGCTTCTAGCCTTCCCATTCTTTGATTCACATGCTCAACTCGAGCACTAACCCGCTATATTGACTCCAAAACAGCTCTTATGTCCACTTGGTCTTCACTCCCGGTAGCTCGGGAAATGCCATGGAATGCTACGGACTCTTCCTCATTGATCCTCAAGGGTCGATCTCCTCTTCTTATTCTAGAATCTGCCATGTTAGTAAAATACTGCAAAAATAAAATAAATCCTCACAATATTCACTCCCTCACGTGTTTCACTCAAACAAGGTCTCGACACTCGTGCTTGCACACTAGTTTCGGCTTTTACCCTCTTTTAAGCTCACACACTCTTGTCTTTTTCCACTCAATGAATTATCTCAAAGTTCTAATTAAAACACCCACAAAATAGCAATTAAAACACCGAACGGAATGAAAATACCTATTTTCGGTTTTTCTAGACAAAATAAAGCAAATTAATGAGAAAAATTTGGAATTTTGAATAAATGGACCAGATGGTAATAGATTATGAGTTCAAGAACAAAATTCTAGAAAAAGAAATTCAAATACAAACAAGAATCAAAGAGAACAAAATTATAGAAAAGTGTTGGTTGTTCTTCTTGTAATTCAAGTTTTGTATCAATTCCTTTAACTAATTTTAATCCAAAAAATTTAAGCACCCAAAATCCAAATATCCAGCAGCAAAAATAACTTCCCAGCAACTCAAATATTGAATAAATAATCAAAAACCAGCAGCTCCAACAAATTTCCAGCAAACAAAACAAACTCCAACAAACCGAAATATTTTTCTGTTTTTTTTTTTCTTTTTAAATGTTGCCGCAAACTCTTTTTTTTTTTTCTTCTTTTTTGTTAAATATATCAATGCAAATATTTAGGACAAAAACAGCAAAGAAAATCAACAAAATCCAAATTAAAAGAACAATGATGAAAGACAACCAACAAACTAGGAAACCAAAAATACGGTAAAACTAGGAAATCCTAATTCAACTAGGAATGAATTTTTATTTTATTTTTTTAAGATGCAGAACGTGTATAGGATGGATGCAACCTTAACCTAATGCTAAAATTGCAGAATAACACAAAAACAAATAAAGCAAATAAAGATAGATTCAAACCCGAACAAAATTTGGCTCTGATACCAAATGATACGAACCTAGGACGACCTGCTCCTAAACCCGTATTATATTACCCCGGATCTCAATTAAGTTCAAGTTCTAATGGAATGGACCTCAACCCCTAACCAA
Source organism: Ziziphus jujuba (assembly GCF_031755915.1). Taxonomy (NCBI): domain Eukaryota; kingdom Viridiplantae; phylum Streptophyta; class Magnoliopsida; order Rosales; family Rhamnaceae; genus Ziziphus; species Ziziphus jujuba. The sequence continues at coordinate 18,922,014 of NC_083383.1, read as the reverse complement.
CCTGTGGTTAGAAACCTTGGTATAATGTAGACGCCACAATAGGGGATGGAAAACCTATTGATAAGTCAAGCTAAAACAACCAATTCTCTAATGGTGTTTTAGGTGTTCTCAAAGAACAAAGAGATAATTAATCTCACAAGTATTTTCTCAATCAAATCAAAGTTGTATTCTTATTGATAAATAAGCCTTTAAATAGGCTACAAAGCCACGAAATAAAACCCTAGAACATAAAGAAAACCGGCCACCACACATAAAGAAACCTAGTTGGCCGAAACTATACTTCCTTTCCTAATCTAAGTTTGATTAATTAATTCCTTTACATTAAATTAGGAATTAATTAATTTACAATGGAAAGAATAAAATAAAAACCTTCCTAAAGTTATTTGTCTAGAAAATAAATAAATAAAACCCAAAAAGTATTGGTAGTTTCCTAAAACAAAAAGTAAAAACAAATTAGGAAACTAAAAATGCTAGCCTTTTGATCAAGTTGACTTTGATCAATCTTTGACCTCTTTGAGCTTCAAATCAGCTTCTAAATTCTTTTTAGGATGCCAAATAACCTGAATATGAAGTCCCACACGTTGCCCATGCTTGGAAAAATAAGAAAAGGCTAATACAGTAAAATACAGTAAAGCCAGCAAGCAATACAGCAAATTCGGCCAAATTGTTGATGCTGTCCGTACAAGCCCTTTTTGATTGCATTTAAGGCCACTTTAACTTGATTCCATGACCTCTTAGGCATATGTATTGAACCCATAAAGCATTGGAACCATTTCATGCTTCCTGGACTCCAAAAATGTACCAAAACCGTCACCCGGGTCCGTGTCGGCTTCCTCCACTTGGATGTTTCGAATAGGCTTTGTATCTTCAAGTATGGACAAGCTCTATTGAGATTGATTACCCTCTGTATAAATACTCCCAGGTTACCCTTAAATCTCTTAATTTGAGCTCTTGTGATTGGCCTAGTCTTCATCCGTGTCGAGTCAGCACCCCAGCGGGTTATCGGTGGAGCGGGCTCGGGCGGAATCACATCAGGAGTGATAAGTAAAACTTACATATCTTGATTCAGCTATAACATTATTCCATCCTTTTTTTTGTGTCCAGTGTGTTCTCTGGAAAAACTCAATGTCACCAATTGGTTCATTTGGAGATGACTACAAAATAAAAAGAAAGATAATTTTACTTGCATGCTTAAACAAAGGGAAAGTCACCTTCACATTTGGGACTAAACCTTCTGTTGTATGTATATATAGACACTTATATAACATTATAATCATAATCTCCAACTTCAATTCAACATCCCAATGAATCACCAAGATTCATAGCTTAGAAATAGCTCACAAACAAAGGCAACAACAAATAAACAGAATCACATAGAACTATAGCTACAAGGCAGTAGAAATCCAATAACAACAATGTTGAAGCATAAAAGGTTTGTCGGAATAACAAAGGTAGTAATAGTAAATGTCCTTTTTAGCTGATACTGTTGACATTTTTGCCTTTTTATCATGGCAATGAAACTAAATAGTCATTAAAGCCATGGAATTCTAAGCTCAAACCCAATTCTGCTATAGATACATGACATATATTACAAACTGTCAAAGGACCAAAAATAGCAAAAATCCATTAGCATCCAATGACAACCAAATTTCAATAGACATAAGATGCATGAGCAAGAGGTTTATCCTTAAAATTGCTAAGTAAACACTAAGATATCACATATATTAATGCAATTGGAAATTTCACTTACCAAGCACTTTATGAACCAACTATTTACCATAATATGGAAAAATAATAAAGAAAAAATAATCAATTCTCAAATATAACTAAAGTAATTGTTGGAGAATGTCAAACCAGTGCTGCCCTTGTTGCAATAAACGATCTTGATCCAGCATGATGATTATATAGCCTTTTAGCCCTATTGCATTGCCCTGCTTTAGAACGTTTCTGTATATATAAAATAAATGGTGTAGAATATGATAAGATATACACATGAATTTAAAAAAAGTTTGAAACAGTTTAAATAGTTCTAACTCACCAAAAATTCTGGACTCTCAAAATGAGCACACAATCACTCCCAATCTTCTTGATATCGTAGTCTTTTTGGTCTAAATTGCAATGGGTCTTTGCCTTGCATCTTACACAGCTTTAAATGATTGTTGCAATAACTCCTATTGTTTTTGTACCTATCATGACAATGCCTCTCAACAATCTCTATCCATTGAGGATCATTCAGATCACTGTCAAACCAATCCTTATACACAAAAGGAAAATAAAACCTTGTTAGTTATTATAATACTGATATGGTATATTAATGATATGAGTCTAAGTTTTACTCACAGCAATATGTTTGTAGACAATTTTCCTTTCATCATCAGCAGCATATTTCCATCCCTTCAATCTTGGTGAAACAAAGTTACGCACAGCAATGCCAATCTGATTGGCAAAGGGAGAACAATGGTCACCATATGCATGCATATCCCCATCACTTACTTGTACGCGATGTTTAGTATTGGATTCCATTGTGTTAAGAATTTCCAATCCTCGTGTAATGCCACGTGTATTTTTCTTCATTAAACCTACAAAGTGAAATAATGTTAATTAATCATACTATGTAATATAGATTCTCAATTTACATAACATATATGATAGATTACCAACATACCAGTGGATACAGGTGTATCTTCAGTACTCTCATCTACAGGATCTATAGGAGAATGACCTCTAGGAATTGATGTTTCCACATACTCTGGACCACTAGGTATTGATGTCTCACTAGGCGTTGGTGTTGTGGAACGATCTGGTGTTTGCATAGGTTGTCGACCTCTAGGGGATGGTGTCTCCATAGGCGATGCAGTCCTTCTAGATGATGTTGTCGTCCTAGGAGACCTCCTAAGAACCAAATTCTCTCTTTGTGATGGTGTTCTCCTAGGGACCAAAGTCTCTCTTTCTGCTGGGGTCGTCCTAGGAGACCTCCTAGGGACCAAAGTCTCTTTTTGTGCTGGGGTAGTCCTAGGAGACATCCTAGGAACCAAAGTCTCTCTTTGTGCTGGGGTAGTCCTATGAGACATCCTAGAAACCAAAGTCTTTCTTCCTGGTACATATCTTGATCTCTTAGGTGGCATATTTTAAGGAATATTTTGGCAATATTTGTTTCCCCTATATTACCATCCTGCAAGCATAAAAAATAATATCAATACTATATCTAAGGGATTGATATTGTCAATAATCATAATCATTCAATCCTTTTGTTATACATATATATATATATACATGTATATATGCATAAATGAAGCAATCACCACTGATCCTGTGGAAATGTTATAGTCCCTTCTTATTCTATTTCTCAAACCCACATATTTATATATGTATATACATCTATATAGATGGAGAATGCCATCAGTATTCCAATCTCCACAAATTATGCACCATGCCTACACAAGGTGATCATAAATAATAATTAGACAATTAGTTATATATATTCAACAGGAGTTATTCTAATTTGATTTCTCTATTCAATTCCCAATATGCAATAATATTATATATTGATATTCAATTACATTTTGCTATGTTATGGGTGTTTATTATTAGACAAGTTACAGAGTCCACTATTCAACATTCAACAATTTAGAAGTTCTTAAAAGTCCCAATCCAAAAAAACCAAAATATAGTAAAAATCTAGAAACTGTCTTATTTTTTTATAGGTTGGAAAACCATATTTACTTCTTTACCTCAAGTTTTTTTCCCATTTTCGATTACCCTTTTTTTTTTCTTTCTTTTTTCTTTTCTTTTTCTTTTTTTACATTTTGATTCAGTATCTCTCAAAAACAAAAAATCTCAAGCAATCAAATTACGATGCTTGTGTTTTTTTCAAAAGCAACAGAGCAGTTCAAGAAAATTCCAATCCATGAAAACTCATTCCATTATGTTAAGAACATAGGAAAAAAGATAAAAATGCAATTATGTATCAACATGTGGGAAAATTTTCTAGAACTTGATTGTTTGAAAATATCAACCACATTACCAAAAACCAATAACATATAGGGCCAGAGACTCCTCTCACTTAATATACCTATCTCTCACAAACACCACAACAAACATAGAGGGAAAAAAAGAAGAAGTTATAGATGTCTCTTACCAAGAACAGATTTGCTTCCTCTCACGTCCCTAATAAATCCTTCAATCCTTCCTTTATCAGCTCATTAAATCCGGTTGACTCTTTTTCATACGTAACAAAGAACTAATCCTTCTTTCACCTACATTTCATGGAATGACCAACTTAGGGAAAAATGAAGAAACAGAGAAAAGAAAAAGCACAGAGAGAAAATGGGAGAGGAAACACACCTGAGATGGAGCTTGAGAGAGATGCCAATCCAAGCAGTTAGGAGCAACGAAAGGTCAGAGAGGTGAGGCAATCCAAAGGGGGCAGCACAACTCTTGGAGAGAGTTATAGAAAGGAAATAGGGTCGGTGCAATTTTATCATCTAAAGGGTTTTATGGGGATCATCCATCCAAAAATGGTTCTATGGGGATTGTAACCAAAAATACAAAAAATAAATAAATTGATCTATGGGTTATATGGAGCGTTATCAAACCATCAACTGATTTTAGCTTTTCACCTAAAAAGGATATATGTGCAATTTGGTTGTAAACATTTAATTTATTTATTTTTTTTTAGAAATGTCAATTTTGATATTTTGTATGACAAATGCTTCAATATAAAATATTCATACAATAATGTTATTAGTTATATATAAAGTATCAATTGTTAACTAAAATTATATGTGTGGACAGTGGTTAATATAAATACTTCACACAAATTTAATCAAGTATACAATTATTAAGAAACATCTATTTAAACAAGGTGGTTGAGTATACCATGATTCACACTTTGATTTTAAATTTTTTTTCTTATCATTTTACCCTAAACTCTATTGCCTACTATCATTAGTGCATAATGAATTTCATCCAAAAATATTGAAAAAATTGTCAAGTAAGTACAAACTAGAAGGGAGCAAAATGCAGCTTCATGTAGGTTAGGGACTATATATGTAATCAAATCTAAAATAATTATAAAATTTGTTTTTTTTTTAAGTAAATATTTCTTTACAAAATGCAGCTTCATTGTGGATTATTTTATTAATATTATTATTAACACCGTTTGTATCTATTTAATAGCCACTGACATGGTAGCTCAAACCATTAAATTACGAATTTCATGTTTCTTTTTCTTACATTTAGTCAAGGTTCTCACTTCCCGCCAAAATGGAAAAGAATGTGGATGGTTTCCCGCCCTTGCATTTACTCACCAAACATAGTTGGTCACTGACAGCATTAAACTAAACCTATTATAAACTTTTTTTTATATTTTATTATTTTAAATTCTATTTAGTGACCAATATTTTCGTCACAAATATAACATTTGACCACCTAAAATAATTTGGTTGTGGAATGCCTTATGCTAACATTATTTGCTATTTTTCCTTAAAAAAATTTTTTAACTTATATTATTAGTGATTAATATATTGGTCCTTTATAAATACTTTTAGTGACCAATAGTGGTTGGTCGTTGAAACTTCATGTTCCCGCAAAAAAAAAAGGTGGGAAAGCTTCCCGCCCTGCCTTTTTAACTACCAAATAGTTTTTGGTCAGTGAAAATTTATATTTGTGACCAAATTTCTGGTCACCATAACAGGTCAACCAAAATTCTACACGTTTCTCTTACTATCGTTTCTGCGACTAAATATCGGTCGTTGTTTTATTCATTCAGTGACCATTACTTTTTCGTCACTGACAACATAGTTGCTAATTCCCTTTTTTTTTTTGTAGTGATTGTAGCATTAGGGAATTATTGGATCGGGAAGGACATGGGGGTGGTTTAATGGGTCATTTTGGTGTTTTAAAAACTTTATCCTTGCTGCAAGAACATTTTTATTGGCCTAACATGAGGAGAGATGTTGAGAGAATTTGTGAAAGATGTTTGAAGTGCTGAAAAACAAAATCAACATTGAAGCCGCATGGATTGTACAAGCCTTTGCCGATTCCTACCTATCCTTGGGTAGATTTGCCTATGGATTTTATTCTTGGGTTGCCTAGGTCATAAATAATGCAAAAATCCTCACCAAAATCACTTCCTCACATGTTTCACTCAAACAAGGTCTCGACACTCGTGTTTGTACACTAGTTTCAGCTTTTAACCCTTTTTAAGATCACACTCTCTTGCCTTTTTTCACTCAAAAAATTATCTCAAATTTTTAATGAAAATACACACAAAATAACACACACAAAATAGCAACTAGATCACAAGTATGTCTTAATTTAACTTATCAACAAAACAATAACTAAAACAAACCAATACCGAGTGAATTAACAAAACCTAGTCTCAGCCTAACTAATCCAAACAAGATCAAATATCAATAAAATTTTGGAATCAATAAATGCTGGTCCAGAATATTAAGAAACCAAAAACTTAAGGATAAAATATAGAAAAGAGATTCAAACAATGAACAATAATCAATTTGAATAAAATGTGGAATAGTTGTTGGGTGTTGTTCTTGTAATTTAAGCCTTTGTGTCAAACACTTTACCAATTTTAATCCTAATAATTTTAGCACTCAAAATTCAATTATCCAGCAGCAAAATTGAATTTCCATCACAATTCAAATTTCCAGCTCAATCAATTTCAAACTCCAAATTAAACAAACTGGCCTTTTTTTTTAATTCTTGGCTTTTTGGCTCTTTTTTTGTTTTTTGGATCACAAATAAAGTTTTACAAACACAAAATCTAGAAGTATCAAAATCAACTCAATTCGCAAACTTCAATCCAACAAGAATCAAACCCGTGACCACCAAAATACAAATCTACAAATTTTGTGAATTTATAAGTTGTTGCTACAAATACAGTTCTTTTCCATTTTTTTTTTTTTTTTGATATTTGAATGCAATTAGAAGCAAATATGTAGAGCATGTAGACTAGATGCAGAAATACAGTGAAACAAAGATGATGAAAAATAACCAACAAACTTAGAAGCAAAAATACAATGAAACAAGGAAAACCTAATCTGACTATGAATGAGATTTTTACCTTTTTTTTTTAATATGTAGAGCGTGTAGACTAGATGCAACCTTAACCTAATGCTAAAATTGCAGATTAACACAAAACAAAATAAAACAAATAAGATAGATCAAACCTTAACAAAATTCGGCTTCAATACCAAATGATACGAACCTAAGTCGACTTGCGCCTAAACCCATATTATATTAGGCTGTAATCGAAAAATTACGTTCAAATTCTTATGGTCACCTCAACCCCTGATCAACCTGTGACTAGAAACCTTGGTATATTGAAGACACCACAATAGGTGATGGATGTCCTATTGATAAGTTAAACTAAAACACTCACTTTTTAATGGTGTTTTAGGTGTTCAAAGAGAACAAAGATAATTTTTTCTCATAAATAAATTTCAGAATAATATGTAAGCCGATTTCTCATTGAAAGTAATCCTTTAAATAGGCTTTGAAAGAAAAAAATAAAACCCTAAAAGAATAGTTGAAACCGACCAAAGATATTAGGAAACCAAGCTTGGCTGATTTTCACATTCCTTTCCTAAACTAATTTGTATTAATTAATTCCTTTATTTTTGAATTAGGAATTAATTAATTTAAAATAAAAAATAATAAAATTCTAAATTTCCTAAGTTGATTTATCCAGAAAATAAACAAATAAAAACCAAAATAAAAGATATTTTCCTAAAACAAAAAGTCAAACTTAGATTAGGAAACTAGTTGTCTAGTTTGACAACTAAGCTATCTTTGACAAATTTCTAGCTTGTAAAAGTCCAAGTCAGCTCCCATATGCCATGTAGGATGCCAAATAGGATTAATAATGATTCCCATACGTTGCCCTTGATTGGAAAAAGAGAAAATTCCAAATCAACAAAATACAACAAAGCCAATGACAAATATAGCAAATTCGTCCAAAAATTCTTTCCATGCGCAAATGGACCTTTTGGATGCTTTTGCTTCTACCTTGACTTGATTCCATGACCTTTTACTCATATCAATTGAGTTCAAGAAGTTTTGAACCCATTGCTTGCTGCCCGGAGCCCACAAATGCACTAAAACAGCTACTCGGATCCATATCGACCTCTACAACTTTGATGCTTAAAACAAGCTTTGAATCTTCAGGTATTGACAAGCCCTTTTGAGAATTGATAACTCCTTGTATAGAGGCAGCTAGGGTGTTCTTAAATCTCTTGGCTTAAGCCATAGTGATTAGCCTGGTCTCCAACTGTATAGGATCTGCACCCTAGAAGGTTGTCGGTTGTATGGGCACAGGCATATTCTCATCAATAGACTCCTTGATATATTTATTTTTTCAACTTTATTTATTTGTTTTTCCAATTAATTTTGATTTTTGTGAAGTATATGTAATTTAACCTGATAAAATTTTTACACTCATCACTGCTCATTGTTATTTCATGCCAATTTAGACATTGGTTCAAAGGGAAGCCATCATGGATAGAAAGTAGACAAAGAGAGAAAGGCAACATGATACAAACCGAAGTCGACTTGCACCTAAACCCATACTATATTAGTCCAGATCTAAAAATTAAGTTCAAGTTCTTATGGTCACCTTAACTCCTATTCAACTTATGACTAAAAACCTTGGTATATCGTAGACACTACAATAGGTGATGGATGTCCTATTAATAAGTCAAACCAAAACACTTGATTTCTATTAAGTGTTTTAGGTACTCAAAGAGAACAAAGAGAATTCTTTTCTCACAAATAAATTTATTAATAATATGTAAGCTGATTTTTGATTAAAAACATGCCTTTAAATTGACTTGAAAGAACCAAATAAAAACCCTGAAAACTAAGACAAAACCGACCATACATTGACACATTCTTAATGTGGCCGAAAATTCCATTCCTTTCCTAATCTAATTTTGATTAATTAATTCTTTTATTTTGAATTAGGAATTAATTAATTTACAGTTGAAATAATAAAATAATAACTTTCATGATGATTCCCACACGTTGCCCTTGATTAGAACAAAGAGAAAATGCCAAATCAGTAAAATACAGTAAAGTCAGTAACAAAAACAGCAATTTCGGCCATAAACTCCTCCTATGCGCAAATGCCTTCATTGATTGCTTTTTCTTCTGGCTTGAGTTGTTTCCTTGAACTCTTATTGATATCAATTGAGTTCAAACAGTGTTGAACCCATTCCTTGCTGCTTGGAGTCCAAAAATACACTAAAACAGCTACCCGAGTCCATATCGGCCTTCACCACCTGGATGCATATATGAATCTAGCCAGGTTGTCTTTAAATCTCTTGCCTTGTGCTCTAGTGATTAGCCTAGTCTTCATCTGTATTGGATCAGCACCAAAGCGGGTAGTCGGTTGTATGGGTGCAGGTGGATTCTCATCATAACATGTCCGGATCCTTCTAGGACCCCTTACCAAAACCGTAGGCTAGCGTTGACTAAGGGAAACTCCACTAGAGGTTCCTACAGGAAATTCGGCAACATCTTCCCTAAGGATTGGATTTACCCCAGAAATTCCTGTATAGAAAACACAATCCAACAATACAACCGTCTTATTTATCTCACCTTACTACATAATCTTTTTCACAAAGTTGCAACACTCCAATAAAAAATAGAATAGACATAAAATTAATAATTAATAAAACAACAATAGTAATATTTAGATATTCCAAACCCAATGTTTAGTACCAAAGTATCCTAAGAATTTAGTTTAAGAAGAAAAGTAATATAAGTGCAAAAGTATTGATAATAATATTACAAAGATGAGAAGGAAGAATGTTTTACTCTAGATACAGCAATGGAAGGAATAACAATGAGCTCACACGCCAAACAATCAAAATCCACTAGTCATCTGGACCTAAGGGAATGAATTTATAAACAAAAAAAACTAATGTGATGTTAATCATTCTAGTGAATGGTACCCATCTAAGTACTAACAACATTATTATAAAATCAATGATAGATAATGGAAAACAAATAAATTGGTAAGTAGGAAGGTAAGAAATTAAAATTTAACTAATTTAAGAAATTATTTAGAAATAAAAATTTTCTCTCAATATCCTCACTGATTCGTTCGGTATGAAAGGTTTCCCTTTTTAAAATCATTTTTCATTCAAACCCATAATTTTTGTATTCTTTAAAAATTAAAATGGTGAAGTAGAAAATGTAAATAAACTAAAAATAACCATGGATATAATTATAAAAATAAATATAAATTTAAGACAGAAATAAAATTAAAATTTAGGTAAGATAAAAATAACAATAAAATAAATTAAAACAAAACAAAATAAAATAGTATAATATGATAAAAGTTAAATTCAAAAAAATTTAATAATTTATAAAATAGCAATTAAATAATTTTAAAACATAATTTAAATAAATAAAATATATTTTAAAAACATTTTACTTTTAAAACATATATCAGGTATTAATCTAATGCATCATACTATTTATCAAGTGGTGTCAGACGTCACTTGCCATCCCAAGCACCCCCAACAAGGAGATGAGAAAGACACCTGCAACGGAACACCATGGTGTCCTAAGTTGCCAATGCTAACAACATACCATCTTGCTGTCAAGGGAAGGGTGGCCAATGCTCACAATGCAAGATACCCGCCGACCCTCTCACGCTTAGCTCCCATAAAATGATTAAACAATACTTGTACACTCATCAATAATATATAGCATAGAATACCAATACTATATGCTACATCTATAATAGTACAAATGGACAAATGTAACTTAATACCAAAATTTTATAAACCAATACTGGGTTTTTAATAATTGCACCAAACCCATGAAATTTTCTTATCTTGATTTAAACCAAATTTATAAATCCACAATTTTCATAGAAATATTCTTTTCCACAACAAACACATATGCATTTATGCATATATACACATAAATTTTTATATGGAAATAATTTATTTTTCAAACCCAAACTACCATTCATACATAAATAAATAGAAAAAAAATTGTATTTCACATAAACAAAATTAACAAAATATATCTTTAGATAATTCGCACCATATAATTTTATAGAAATTTAAACGATAATTTAAACAATACAGTTAACATAAATTTAATATCCAAAAATATATTTGGAAAATGTATCGCTCACCTTAAAATATGGGTCATACTAGATCTTCCACAAGATCAATCCCTCGGTTAATATAGGTGTCTAAAATATCAACAAAAATACAATACTCATTAAAATAAAATTTTAATCATGTATTTTACACCCAAGTTACTCGGGGGAGCTAACATAGACTTTGACCAAGATTAATTATCTATAAACCAAAACAAAGCTCAGAGGGTAAGGATCACAAATCGAGTCTTACCTACCAGAGATCTTGTTGACAGTGATCCGGATCTTACCAGGAAGACCTGGGCAACTTAATGCTCCTAGATCTCGCGACCTAGCGTGAACTAAGTAAATTAAACCTTGAATTTGGATTCAAGAGGGTCAAATTTGGTGGAAAGTGATGATGGTTCGGCCAGGAACTCACTAAAATTAGGAAAACTAGTGAGCCACCGATGTCGTGGGAAAAATTCTGCGATGCCAACCTGTCGGACACCACAGACTGAGAAAATTGAGGGAAAGGTTGGTCTTTGGATGTGTAAGACGGTGGTGGTGGCAATGAGGTAAGGTGGTTATTAAAGAGAGAAATCAGGAGGCAAAGTTAACAGCTAGCGCCAGTAAAAATAGGCCAATCCTGGTGCATCACTAGCATTCTCACCCTGATTTTTAGATAGCCAACCAATCTTAAGGTGGCCTTCACGGTGGTCCAGTGCATGTCGCTTGCCAGGCCGGAGATGGGTAAAAAATGATTGATCGACATGAGCTCTATCTCTCTCTCTCCACCTCTCTCTCTCTCTCCCTCTTCTTTCTCTGTCTTCCCCCACTTTAAATGGCCCAATAAAATGCCACTATGCACTTATAGGATTGGCTTGGTGCATGACATGTGGCATTGTCGGTGAGGTCCAATTCATCATGTTTTTCATATGTGTCATAAATATACTCGATAAAGTCAGTCCGAGAAAATTGATTAAAAGTTTACTGGTCCGTAACTTATCAACCATAAGTCCAAATTAAGCATGTCACTAGTCTATCAACTCGTATCGATGATACTATAAAATGGCATATAAGTCAAAACCAAAACACAAAAATATAAAATGTCAGTTGCGACTCGCTTGATCAGTTTGAACCATAACTTATTTCCTCCATAACCTTTTAGCATACCATAAGTGTATGAACTCGAGTCGACACGTACTTCATAATGGTGCCTTGGTCAATGTAAAATACTCCTAATAACAAAACGTCAAACATGAAGCCCACTTGGCCAACCCCGATTAACTCTCAAACTTATTTAACACGGAAAAAATTTTTGCATACTTCGTACAAGGTGTTACATGACAAGCCATGGAAAACTGCTAGATGTGCTTTCATGAGCAGTCTAAAGTATTAGAGTGATATGAACCTAGGACGGCCTGCTCCTAAATCCGTATTATATTAGCCCGGATCTTAATTAGGTTCAAGTTCTAAAGGAATTGACCTCAACCCCTAACCAACCTATGGTTAGAAACCTTGGTATAATGTAGACGCCACAATACGGGATGGAAATCCTATTGATAAGTGATACGAACCTAGGACGACCTGCTCCTAAACCCGTATTATATTAGCCCGGATCTTTAATTAAGTTCAAGTTCTAATGGAATGGACCTCAACCCCTAACCAACCTGTGGTTAGAAACCTTGGTATAATGTAGACGCCACAATAGGGGATGGAAAACCTATTGATAAGTCAAGCTAAAACAACCAATTCTCTAATGGTGTTTTAGGTGTTCTCGAAGAACAAAGAGATAATTAATCTCACAAGTATTTTCTTAATCAAATCAAAGTTTATTATTATTGAAAAATAAGCCTTTAAATAGGCTTGAAAGAAACAAAACAAACCCTAAAAAATTAATTCAAAACCGGACTCCTATAGGAATTAGGAAACTTGACCGAATTCTAATATGTCCTAAACTAAGTTTCCTAAACTAAAATTGATTAATTAATTCCTTTATTTTGAATTAGGAATTAATTAATTTACAATGAAAATAATAAAATAATAACTTTCCTAAACTTATTTGTCCAGAAAATAAATAAATAAAAACTAAAAAGTAATGGTAGTTTCCTAAAACAAAAAGTAGAATAAAATTAGGAAACTATAATACTAACTTTTTGACTAATTTGACTTTGACCAATCTTTGACCTCTTTGAGCTTCAAATCAGCTTCTAGATGCTTTTTAGGATGCCAAATAAGCTGAATATGAAGTCCCACACGTTGCCCATGCTTGGAAAAATAAGAAAAGGCTAATACAGTAAAATACAGTAAAGCCAGCAAGCAATACAGCAAATTCGGCCAAATTCTTGATGCTGTCCGTACAAGCCCTTTTTTATTGCATTTGAGGCTGATTTAACTTGATTCCATGACCTCTTAGGCATATGTATTGAACCCATAAAGCATTGGAACCATTTCATACTTCCCAGACTCCAAAAATGTACCAAAACCGTCACCCGGGTTCGTATCAGCTTTCACCACTTGGATGCTTCGAATAGGCTTTGTATCTTCAAGTATGGACAAGCTCTGTTGAGATTGATTACCCTCTGTATAAATACTCCCAGGTTGCCCTTAAATCTCTTAATTTGAGCTCTTGTGATTGGCCTAGTCTTCGTCCGTGTCGAGTCAGCACCTCAGAGGGTTATCGGTGGAGCGAGCTCGGGCGGAATCACATCAATAAGTCATGATAAAACACCAATTCTCTAATGGTGCTTTAAATGTTCTAAAAGACCAGAGAGATAATTGATCTCACAAGTATTTTCTTAATCAAATGAAAGTTGTATTCTTACTGAAAAATAAGCCTTTAAATAGGCTTTGAAAGAAACAAAATAAACCTTCAAAACCCTAGGAAAAACCGGCCACACAATGAAGAGTTCTAGCTTAACCAAATCTTTCCTTTTCCTAATCTAATTAATTAATTCCCTTATTTTGAATTAGGAATTAATTAATTTACAAACAAAATAATAAAATAAAAACTTTCCTAAACTTATTTGTCCATAAAATAAATAAAAACCCAAAAAGAAAAGTCAAACGCAAATCAAAAAACGAGTTGACTAGTTTGACAACTAAGCTGACTTATGTCTGATGTCCGAGCTACCTTATGTCTACCTGATATCCGAGCTAACTTATGTTTGTCCGAACTAACTAATGTCTGTCTGAACTAAGTTATGTCCGATGTCCAAAGTCCGACGTTAGATGTCCGAGGCATGGGTGTCCGATAAAATGTCTGATGTAAAATGTCCGATGTATCAGCCTCCACCACTTGGATACTTAAAACAGGTCTTTTATCTTCAGATATGGACAAGCCTTTTTGATAATGAATTACTTTCTGGATAAAGACAGCAAGGTTGTCCTTAAACCTCTTAACTTAAGACTTAGTGATCGGTCCAATCTTCATCCATATTGGATCAGTACCCTAGTGAGTTGTCGGTTGTGCGAACTCGGACGGATTCGCATCATTCCCCTCCTCTTGAAAAAGATTTGCCCTCAAATCAAAGTCATCACCTGCAGCAAAAGGAGACAAATCAGCAACATTGAATGTAGCACTAACATTATACTCACCTGGTAAATCAAATTTGTAAGCATTGTCATTTATCCGCTCCAAAACTTGAAAAGATCCATCGCCTCTCGGTATCAATTTTGATTTCCGCTGTTCGGGAAACCTCTCCTTCCTCAAGTGTAACCAAACCCAATCCCCAGGTTCAAAAACAACCTATTTTTGGCCTTGGTTAGCATTGCTTGCATATTGCTCGGTCCTCATCTCAATATTTGCCTTAGTCTTTTGACGAATCTGCTTAACAAAATCAGCTTTTTGTTTCCCGCCTAGATTAGCACGTTCACTTAAAGGTAAAGGTGTTAGATCTAATGGAGTCAAGGGATTAAAACCATAAACAATTTCAAAAAGAGTAAATTTAGTTGCTGAATGCAAAGATCTATTATAAGAAAATTCAACATGTGGCAAACAATCCTCCCAAGTTCTCAAATTTCGACTAATTAATGCTCTCAACAATGCAGACAAAGTTCTATTCACTACATCGGTTTATCCATCAGTTTGTGGATGACAAGTAGTTGAAAATAAAAGCTTAGTACCTAACTTAACCCACGAAGTTTTCCAAAAATAACTTAAGAACTTAGCATCCCTATCCGAAACAATAGTTCTTGGCATTCCATGCAATCTCACAATTTCCTTGAAAAATAAATTAGCAATATTGGATGCATCATTAGTTTTATTACATGCAATAACATGTGCCATCTAGAAAACCTAACTACTACAACAAATATTGAATCCTTTCCCGTCCTTGACCTAGGCAATCCAAGAATAAAATCCATAGACAAATCTACCCAAGGATAGGTAGGAATCGGCAAAGGCTTGTACAATCCATGCGGCTTTAATGTCGATTTTGTTTTTGGCACTTCAAACATATTTCACAAATTCTCTCAACATCTCTCCTCATTTTAGGCCAATAAAAATGTTCTTGCAGCAAGGATAAAGTTTTAAAAACACCAAAATGACCCATTAAACCACCCCCATGTCCTTCCCGAACCAATAATTCCCTAATGCTACAATTAGGCACACAAAGTTTGTTTTCCTTAAACAAATACCCCTCAAATATGTAAAATTTATTAAATCCATGTTTCAAACAAGTTCTAAAAATTTCTCCAAAGTCACTATCATGCTCATAAAGTTCTTTCAATTGTTCAAATCCAAGTAATCTAGCATCTAAGGTAGAAAAGAGTACTTCGCGATAATGCATCGGCAACCGCATTTTCCTTACCTTTTTTGTAGCGGATCACATATGGAAAGGTTTCAATAAATTCAATCCACTTGGCATGCCTTCGGTTAAGCTTTCCTTGACCCTTAATATGCTTCAAAGACTCATGATCCATATGAATCACAAACTCCTTTGGCATGAGATAATGCTGCCACATCTCCAAAGCCCTCACCAAAGCATACATCTCCTTGTCGTATGTCGAGTAGTTTAGTGCAGCTCCATTTAATTTTTCACTAAAGTAGGCTATGGGTCTTCCTTCTTGCATTAAGACAACTCCAATACCTACACCCAAAGCATCACACTCAATTTCAAAAGTCTTAGAAAAATTTGGCAAAACTAATAAAGGTGCATTACACAATTTTTCTTTCAACAAATTAAAAGATTTTTCTTGTACTTACCCCCATTTAAAGCCAACATTGTTCTTGACAACTTCATTCAAAGGTGTGGCTATGGTGCTAAAATCCTTGACAAATCTTCTATAAAAACTTGCCACGCCATGGAAACTCCTCACTTGGGTGATTGTTGTAGGAACCGGCCACTCTTTGATTGCTCGCACTTTAGCTTGGTCCACTTTGATTCCTGCAGCACTTACTACAAATTCTAGAAAAACAAGATCATCTTTGTAAAAATCACACTTGTTCATGTTAGCAAACAATCTTTCCTTTCTAAGAACTTGCAAAACTTGCCTAAGTTGATCCACATGCTTATCCAAGTTTCAGCTATACACCAAAATATCATCAAAATAAACAACCACAAATTTACCAATAAATGGACGCATTACATGATTCATAAGCCTCATGAAAGTACTAGGTGCATTAGATAATCCAAAAGGCATAACTAACCATTCATACAGCCCATATTTAGTTTTAAATACAGTTTTCCATTCATCACCTTCTTTCATTCTAATTTGATGATAACCACTCCTAAGATCAATTTTAGTAAACATGCAAGCATCATGCAACTCATCAAGCATATCATCTAATCTAGGAATGGGATGTTGATATTTAATGATGATGTTATTTACAGCCCTACAATCAACACACATTCTCCAAGAACCATCCTTTTTAGGTACCAACAAAATAGGAACAGCACATGGACTTAAACTCTCACAAATGTATCCTTTATCAAGCAAGTCACTTACCTGTTTTTGCAGCTCCTTTGTTTCTTTGGAATTGCTTCTATATGCTGGTCTATTTGGTATGATAGCCCTTGGGACAAAGTCAATTTGATGTTCTATCCCTCGAATAGGTGGTAGTCCACTTGGAATCTCATTCGAGAAAATATGTCCAAATTCCTTCAAAAAAGAAATCATTGAACTTGGCAATTCAAGTTCTTCAAAGTTAGTTTGATCATTAAAATAGTTTTCTTTATAGATCATGACCAGAAAGGGTTTTGTACATTCAATAGCCTTATTAATATCCCAAAAACTCAAATAAAAATTCTGGTTTTTCCTCTCTTTTCTTTCTTTTCTTTTTCTTCCCTCGGTTTGGCTCTCAATTGCAGAAATTTTCAGATTTTTGGTGCTCTCGGGTTTGCTTTCTTTTCTCACCCCCCTCTTTGCTTTCTCTTGGTTTTTCCACTCGATTTGGGTTTTATAAAGCTTACCTTGATCAGCAACCTCAATCCCACCTTCTTGAAAGGATGGTGAAGCCGTTTAATGTGATTCCGTTCGAGCTCGCTCAACCGATAACCTTCTGGGGTGCTAATCCGTTACGGATGAAGGTGAGACCAATTACTAGAGCACAAGCCAACAAGTTCAAGGATAACCTTGCTGTGCTTATTCAAAGGATAAATCATAATCAAGAAGGAATGATCATGACCAAAGAACCAAGACCTGTTTTGCTGATACAAGCGCTGGAGACTAGTACGGACCTGGGTGACGGTTTTGGTACATTTTTGGAGTCCGGGAAGCATGAAATGGTTCCAATGCTTTATGGGTTCAATACATATGCCTAAGAGGTCATGTAATCAAATTAAAGCAGCCTCAAATGCAATCAACAATTTGGCCGAATTTGCTGTATTTTACTGTATTAGCCTTTTCTTATTTTTCCAAGCATGGCCAGCGTGTGGGACTTCATATTCAGCTTATTTGGCATCCTAGAAAGCATCTAGAAGCTTATTTGGAGCTCAAAGAGGTCAAAGATTGATCAAAGTCAACTTGATCAAAAGGCTAACATTTTTAGTTTCCTAATTTGTTTTTACTTTTTGTTTTAGGAAACTACTATTACTTTTTGGCTTTTATTTATTTATTTTCTGGACAAATAACTTTAGGAAGGTTTTTATTTTATTCTTTCCATTGTAAATTAATTAATTCCTAATTTAATATAAAGGAATTAATTAATCAAACTTACATTAGGAAAGGAAATATAGTTTCGGCCAACTAGGTTTCTTTATGTGTGGTGGCCGGTTTTCTTTATGTTCTAGGGTTTTTAAGTTGTCTTTTCAAAACCTATTTAAAGGCTTAGTTATCAATAAGAATTAACTTTGATTTGATTAAGAAAATACTTGTGAGATTAATTTCTCTTTGTTCTTTGAGAACACCTAAGACACCATTAGAGAATTGGTTGTTTTAGCTTGACTTATCAATAGGTTTTCCATCCCCTATTGTGGCGTCTACATTATACCAAGGTTTCTAACCACAGGTTGGTTAGGGGTTGAGGTCCATTCCATTAGAACTTAAACTTAATTGAGATCCAGGCTAATATAATACGGGTTTAGGAGCAGGTCGACCTAGGTTCGTATCACTGTTGGTGCCATACTTGTTTTCTCCTTGAGTTTTTCGGCCTCCCTCCTTTGTTGCATTTTTAGTTGATCTTTGTAGACCTCCTTGGGAGTCACTGGCTCTAGCTTGATTTTCTTCCCTTTAAACCTGAAAACAACACTAGTTTCTTGACCAAAATGAGTAACATCTTTGTCAAATTGCCATGGTGTACCTAGTAAAATATGTCCAGCATGCATTGGTACAATGTCACACAAGACAACATCCTCATACCTACCTATATTAAATTTAACTTTGGCTTGCTTATTTACCCTCATCTCACCACTATCATTTAACCATTGTAACCTATAGGGTTCTGGATGCTTAATTGTTTTCAAGCCTAATTTATCAACTACAAGATTACTTATCATGTTGGTACAACTCCCACTATCTATAATCATGCTACAAATCTTACCTTGTATTTCGCAGCGAGTGTGGAAGATGTTTTCTCTTTGTATCTGCTCTTCATCTTTGTAGACAGCAAGTACTCTCCTTGAAACCAAGCTCAACTCGGAATTAGATGTGTCTACTGGTTCGGCTTCATCATCATTGCAATCCTCCTCTTGCTCGGTTTCAGCTTCACTTTCTTCACTTGAAGATTCCAGCTCACCATCACCCTTTAATACCATGATTCTTCTATTTGGGCATTGGCTGGCTATGTCCTCTTCCTTGGCACTTAAAAAAAATTATTTCTTTGGATTTTTAAGGTTTAGGATCAGATTTTACCTCATTTTTATGGACTTGGACAGATTCGGTTTTATGCTCCTTTTTTGGCCGATTGGAGCTTTCTTCCCCCACCTTCAGCATCTCCAGCCACTTGGAATTGATCATCCGCTGTTGGAAACTCCTCCAAACCATGAGCCTACACCCCTCCTCTTGAATTGATGCTCCAATTTAATAGCCACATGCAACATCTCCTCCAATTCCACATATTGTTGCAATTCTAGTTGGTTGGCTATCTCACAATTCAAACCACCAAGAAATCTTGCCATGGTTGCTTCTCTATCCTCATTCATGTTTAACCTCATCATAAGCATCTCCATCTCCTTGTAATAATCCTCCACGGACATGCTTCCTTGAGATAGGGATTGAAGCCTTTGATGCAGCAACCTATGATAATGTGATGGCACGAACCGCTTCCTCATGGCTCCCTTCATTTGGCGCCATGTAGTGATCAAGTCATTACCAACTCTCCTTCGGGTATTTTGCTCATTGGTCCACCATTAGAGTGCATAATGGCCAAACTCCATTGCTGCCATCTTCACCTTCTTGGCCTCCGAATAATGATGACAATCAAAAATCATCTCCATTCTCTCTTCCCATTCCAAATATGCTTCCGGATCACTTTTACCCATAAATGGTGGGATGTTTACCTTGATATTGCCAAGATCATCATCTTCATTCCTTACTGGTCTCCCATGGATTAGCCTTTCTTGAGGTTCAAAAATTTCATCAAACCCTTCATCCAAGTCATCTCCATAGTTACTTCCCCCGAATTCCTCTCTTAGTCGCCCTCGGCCTCCTCGACCTCCATGAGCATCTAACCTTATATTGGGCACTCCTTGGGATGTTTCTAACTTGTCCATCTTTTGATTTAAATGGTCAAATTGGGCATTTATCTGCTGTAATTGCTCCAATATAGCCCTCATGTCCATTTGCTCACCACTCCCCGTAGCTCGTGCACCACCATGAAATCCTACGGACTCTTCTTCATTAATTCTCAAAGGTGGATCTCCTCTCCTCACCCGTGAATCTGCTATGTTAGTATAAATAATCCAAAATAAAATAAATTCTCACCAAAAGGCACTCCCTCATGTGTTTCACTCAATCAAGGTCTCGACACTCGTGTTTTCACACTAGTTTCGGCTTTTACCCTCTTTTAAGCTCACACACTCTTGCCTTTTTCCACTCAATGAATTATCTCAAAGTTCTATTTAAAATACCCATAAAACAGCAATTAGATTACAAGTATGGTTTTAATTAGACTTATCAATAAAACAGTAGCTAAAAAAAAAAAGGCAATACTGAAGGAATTCAACAAAACCTAGTTTTCGGCTTTTCTAGGTAAAATAAAGCAAATTAATGAGAAAAATTTAGAATTTTGAAGAACTGGACCAGATGGTAATAGATTATGAGTTCAAGAATAAAATTCTAGAAAAAGAAATTCAAATATGAACAAGAATCAAAGAGAACAAAAATATAGAGAAGTGTTGGTTGTTGTTCTTGTAATTCAAGTTGTGTATCAAATCCTTTAACTAATTTTAATCCAAAAAATTTAAGCACCCAAAATTCCAAATATCCAGCAGCAAAAATAATTCTCCAGCAACTCAAATATTGAATAAATAATCACAAACCAGCAGCTCCAACAAATTACCAACAAACAAATCAAACTCCAACAAACTGAAATTTTTTTTTTTATTTGGCTTGTTCTTTTTATTTTTTATTTTTCATTTTTTTCACTCATAGACCATAAAACAACTGCAGTAGCAAAGATCAACACCAAAAATTGCAATTCCTTACCAAAAATCCACCAAACCCGTGGCCTCCAACAAAAATAAAAGTGCAGTTTTTTTTTTTTTTTAATATCTGTTCGAATTTTCTTTTTTTTCTTTTTTTTTTTTAATATATGAATGCAAATATTGAAGACTAAAACAGCAAAGAAAAATCAACAAAAAACCAAAATTAACAGGAACAATAATGAAAGACAACCAACAAACTAGGAAACAAAAATACGGTAAAACTAGGAAATCCTAATTCAACTAGGAATGAATTTTTTTTTTTTTTTTTAAGATGTAGAACGTGTGTGGCATGGATGCAACCTTAACCTAATGCTAAAATTGCAGAACAAAACAAAAACAAATAAAGATAGATCAAACCTGAACAAAATTTGGCTCTGATACCAAATGATACGAACCTAGGACGACCTACTCCTAAACCCGTATTATATTAGCCTGGATCTTAATTAAGTTCAAGTTCCAATGGAATGGACCCCAACCCCTAACCAACCTGTGGTTAGAAACCTTGGTATAATGTAGACGCCACAATAGGGGATGGAAAACCTATTGATAAGTCAAGCTAAAACAACCAATTCTCTAATGGTGTTTTAGGTGTTCTCAAAGAACAAAGAGATAATTAATCTCACAAGTATTTTCTTATTCAAATCAAAGTTGTATTCTTCTTGAAAAATAAGCCTTTAAATAGGCTACAAAGCCATGAAATAAAACCCTAGAACATAAAGAAAATCAGCCACCACACATAAAGAAACCTAGTTGGCTGAAACTATACTTCCTTTCCTAATCTAAGTTTGATTAATTAATTTCTTTATATTAAATTAGGAATTAATTAATTTACAATGGAAAGAATAAAATAAAAACCTTCCTAAAGTTATTTTTCCAGAAAATAAATAAATAAAAGTCAAAAAGTAATGGTAGTTTCCTAAAACAAAAAGTAAAAACAAATTAGGAAACTAAAATTGCTAGCCTTTTTGATCAAGTTGACTTTGATCAATCTTTGACCTCTTTGAGCTTCAAATCAGCTTCTAGATGCTTTCTAGGATGCCAAATAAGCTGAATATGAAGTCCCACACGTTGCCCATGCTTGGAAAAATAAGAAAAGGCTAATACAGTAAAGCCAGCAAGCAATACAGCAAATTCGGCCAAATTGTTGATGCTGTCCGTACAAGCCCTTTTTGATTGCATTTGAGGCTGCTTTAGCTTGATTCCATGACCTCTTGGGCATATGTATTGAACCCATAAAGCATTGGAACCATTTCATGCTTCCCGGGCTCCAAAATGTACCAAAACCGCCACCGGGGCCCGTTTTGGCTTCTATTGCTTGTATGAGTAAAATAGGCCTTGGTTCTTTAGATATGGCCAACCCCTCTTGACTATGACTTATTCCTTGTATAAAGACAGCAATATTGTCCTTGAACTTCTTGGCTAGGGCTCTAGTGATCGGTCCCACCTTCATCCGTAACGGATCGGCACCCCAGCGGATTGTCGGTTGTATGGGTTCGGGCGGATTCGCATCATTCCCCTCCCCTTGAAAAGGATTTGTCCTCAAATCGAAGTCATCACCTGAAGCAAAAGGAGTTAAATCAGCAACATTAAATGCAGCACTCATGTTATACTCACCCGGTAAATCAAGCTTGTAGGCATTCTTGTTATTCGGCTCCAAAACTTGAAAAAGTCTATCCATAGGCGGCATGAGCTTTGACTTTCTTTGTTTAGGAAACCTTTCCTTTTGTAGGTGTAACAAACCAATTCTCCTGGGTCAAACACTATTACAACAAAATCTAGAAATACATGCTCATTATGGTAAAAATTACACTTTTTAAAGTTAGCAAACAATATTTCCTAAATTTTCAAATTACCACTAAGTAAAGCTCTCAACAATGCAGATAAAGTTCTATACAATAAAGACATCTTTAAATAAGTATCTTTAAAATTCATGGTCAGCAATGATTTCTTATTCATAATTACTTTATTAACATCACCAAAGCTAAGATAAAAATTTATATTTTTCCTTTCTTGTCTTCCTTTTCCTTTCTCACTCACGGCCATCTCACCTTCCTCACTCTCGGCTTTTGCACCAAATTTTTCACTCTTGGTTTTATTAAAATTTTTCCACACAACCTGAGTATTAGAAGACTTACCTTGGACAGCAAGCTCACCTTTTCCCCCTTGATTGGATGGTAGTCCACTTGGAATTTCATTTGGGAAGGCGTCTCCAAATTCCTTCAAAAAAGAAATCATTGAACTTGGCAATTCAAGTTCTTCAAAGTTAGTTTGATCATTAAAATAATTTTCTTTATAAATCATGACCAGCAAAGGTTTCTTACACTCAATAACCTTATTAATATCCCCTAAACTCAAATAAAAGTTGCTACTTGACCTTTCTTTTCTTTCTTTTTCTTTTTCCCCCTTGGATTGGCGCAAAGCTTCTGATTTCCCTTCCTTCTCCAAGCTCTCGGGTTTGCCACTTTCTTTCCCCTCTCTTTCGGTTTTTCCTTGATCTTTCCACTCAATATGAGTCTTAGAAACCTTACCTTGATCAGCAACCTCATTCTTACCTTCTTGAAAGGATGGTGAAGCCGTTGGTGCCATACTTGCTTTTTCCTTGAGCTTTTTGGCTTCTCTCCGTTGTTGCATTTGTAATTGGTCTTTGTAAACCTCTTTAGGAGATAATGGTTCCAGCTTGACCTTCTTCCCTTTAAACTTGAAAACAATACTATTTTCTCGACTAAAATGAGTAGCATCTTTATCAAATTGCCATGGTTTACCTAATAGTATATGTCCAGCAATCATGGGTACAATATCACATAAAACTACATCCTCGTATCTACCTATATTAAATTTTACTTTGGCTTGTTTATTCACTTTTATTTCACCACTATCATTAAGCCATTGTAATCTATAAGGTTCTGGATGTTTAATAGTTATTAAGCCTAATTTATCAACTACAATGTTACTAATTACATTTGTACAACTTCCACTATCAATAATCATACTACAAATCTTACCTTGAATTTCACATCAGGTGTGGAAGATGTTCTCTCTTTGAATTTCATCCTCATCTTTGTATGCAGCAAGTACTCTCCTAGAAAGCAAGTTTAATTCAACATTGGATGCTTGCAAGGTTTCGGGTTCATCCTCCAAATCCCCCTCCTCTTGCTTGGCTTCATCCTCACTTTCTTCACTTTCCGATTCTAGCTCGTCATTGCCCTTTAACACCATGATTCTTCAATTCGGGCATTGGCTAGCAATGTGTCCTCCTCCCTGGCACTTTTAACACACAACATCATGAGTTCTAAAAGGTTTAGGATCTAATTTTACCTCATTCTTTGGTGCTTGGACAGATTTGATTCTAGTCTCCTTCCTTGGCCAGTTTGAACTTTCTTCTTTGACTTTCGGCTTTGGCTTGCTTTCATAGATGGGATTGTTCCTCCAGCCACTTAAATTGGACCTTCCACTGTTGGAAACACCTCCAAACCATGATCTTACACCCCTCCTCTTGAATTGATGCTCTAATTTAATAGCCACATGCAACATCTCCTCCAATTCCACATATTGTTGCAATTCTAGTTGATTGGCTATTTCACGATTCAAACCACCAAGAAACCTTACCATGGTTGCTTCCCTATCTTCATTCAAGTTCAGTCTCATCATAAGCATCTCCATCTCCTTGTAATAATCCTCCACGGATCCATGTCCTTGAGATAAAGATTGAAGTCTTTGATGCAGCAACCTATGATAGTGTGATGGTACGAATCGCTTCCGCATGGCTCCTTTCATTTGTCGCCATGTAGTGATCAAGTCATCACTAACTCTCCTTTGGGTGTTTTGCTCATTGGTCCACCATTGGAGTGCATAATGGCCAAACTCCATTGCTGCCAATTTCACCTTGTTAGCCTCCGAATAATTATGGCGGTCAAATATCATCTCCATCTTTTCTTCCCACTCCAAATATGCTTCGGGGTCACTTTTTCCCATGAATGGTGGGATGTTGATCTTGATATTGCTAAGATTGTCATCTATTCCTTCCCTCCTATACCTTCCACAGCCAGCTTTCTCTTGGACAGCAAAGGTTTCATCCATGCCTTTCCCAAAGTCTCCACCGAATGGCTCCTCATCAAATTCTTCTCTCGGTCTCTCGTGACCTCCTCGTCCTCCATGGAATTCTTGCCTATTTCTTGTGTTCGGAATTCCTTGGGAAACTTCTACCCTTCCCATCCTTTGATTCACATGCTCAACTTGAGCACTAACCCGCTGTATTGACTCCAAAACAGCTCTCATGTCCACTTGGTCTCCACTCCCGGTAGCTCGGGCATCGCCATGGAATGCTACGGACTCCTCCTCATTGATCCTCAAAGGTGGATCTCCTCTCCTCATTCTTGATTCTGTCATGTTAGTATAATAATGCAATAAAAATAAAATAGGACCTTACCAATTTCACTCCCTTACGTGTTTCACTCAAATAAGGACTCGACACTCATGTTTGCACATTTGTTTCGGCTTTTACCCTCTTTTAAGCTCGCACTCTCTTGCCTTTCTCCACTCTAAGAATTATCTCAAAGTTCTAGTTAAACACACTTAAATACAGCAATTAGATCACAAGTATGTTTTAATTAAACCTATCAACAAAACAATAGCAAAAAGTAGGCAATACCGAAAGAATCCAACAAATTCTAATTTTTCGGCTTTCTACACAAGAAAACACAAAATAATGGGAAAACGTTGGAGTTTTTGAAAACTGCACCAGATGGTAGTTTATGAGTTCAAGAATAAAATTCCAAAAAAAGAAATTCAAATACGAACAAGAATCAAAGAGAACAAAAATATAGAAAAGTGTTGGTTGTTGTTCTTGTAATTCAAGTTTTGTATCAATTCCTTTAACTAATTTTAATCCAAAAAATTTAAACACCCAAAATCCAAATATCTAGCAGAAAAAATAATTTCCCACCAACTCAAATATTGAATAACTAATCAAAAAAACTAGTAGCTCCAACAAATTTCCAGCAAACAAATCAAACTCCAACAAACTGAAATATTTTTCTTTTTTTATTTTATTTTTTTATTCGGCTTTACCTCTTCTTTTTTTTTTTTTCACTCACAGAACATAAACAACTGCAGTAGCAAGAATAATTACCAAAATTGCAATTCCAACTCCAAAACAAACACCAAACCCGTGACCTCCAAATAAACACAAATGTGTAGTTTTTTTTTTTTTTTTGAATATATGAATGCAAATTTCTAAGACTAAAACAGCAAAGGAAAATCAACAAAAACCAAAATTATCAAGAACAATGATAAAAGACAACCAACAAATTAGGAAACAAAAATACGATAAAACTAGGAAACCTAATTCAACTAGGAATGAAATTTTTTTTTTTTTTTTTAAAGATGCAGAACGTGTATGGGATGGATGCAACCTTAACCTAATGCTAAAATTGCAGAATAACACAAAAACAAATAAAGCAAATAAAGATAGATCAAACTTGAACAAAACTTAGCTCTGATACCAAATGATACGAACCTAGGACGACCTGCTCCTAAACCCGTACTATATTAGCCTGGATCTTAATTAAGTTCAAGTTCCAATGGAATGGACCCCAACCCCTAACCAACCTGTGGTTAGAAACCTTGGTATAATGTAGACGCCACAATAGGGGATGGAAAACCTATTGATAAGTCAAGCTAAAACAACCAATTCTCTAATGGTGTTTTAGGTGTTCTCAAAGAACAAAGAGATAATTAATCTCACAAGTATTTTCTTATTCAAATCAAAGTTGTATTCTTCTTGAAAAATAAGCCTTTAAATAGGCTACAAAGCCATGAAATAAAACCCTAGAACATAAAGAAAATCAGCCACCACACATAAAGAAACCTAGTTGGCTGAAACTATACTTCCTTTCCTAATCTAAGTTTGATTAATTAATTTCTTTATATTAAATTAGGAATTAATTAATTTACAATGGAAAGAATAAAATAAAAACCTTCCTAAAGTTATTTTTCCAGAAAATAAATAAATAAAAGTCAAAAAGTAATGGTAGTTTCCTAAAACAAAAAGTAAAAACAAATTAGGAAACTAAAATTGCTAGCCTTTTTGATCAAGTTGACTTGATCAATCTTTGACCTCTTTGAGCTTCAAATCAGCTTCTAGATGATTTGTAGGATGCTAAATAATCTGAATATGAAGTCCCACACGTTTCCCATGCTTGGAAAAATAAGAAAAGGCTAATACAGTAAAATACAGTAAAGCCAGCAAGCAATACAGCAAATTCAGCCAAATTGTTGATGCTGTCCGTACAAGCCCTTTTTGATTGCATTTGAGGCTACTTTAGCTTGATTCCATGATGTCTTGGGCATATGTATTGAACCCATAAAGCATTGGAACCATTTCATGCTTCCCGGGCTCCAAAATGTACCAAAACCGCCACCTGGGCCCGTTTTGGCTTCTATTGCTTGTATGAGTAAAACAGGCCTTGGTTCTTTAGATATGGCCAACCCCTCTTGACTATGACTTATTCCTTGTATAAAGACAGCAATATTGTCCTTGAACTTCTTGGCTAGGGCTCTAGTGATCGGTCCCACCTTCATCCATAACGGATCGGCACCCCAGCGGATTGTCGGTTGTATGGGTTCGGGCGGATTCGCATCATGTAGACACCACAATAGGGGATGGAAATCCTATTGATAAGTCAAGCTAAAACGACCAATTCTCTAATGGTGCTTTAGGTGTTCTCAAAGAACAAAGAGATAAATAATCTCACAAGTATTTTCTTAATCAAATCAAAGTTGTATTCTGATTGAAAAATAAGCCTTTAAATAGGCTTTGAAAGAAACAAAATAAACCCTAGAAACCCTAGGAAAAACCAGCCACACAATGAAGAGTTCTAGCTTGACCGAATCTTTCCTTTTCCTAATCTAATTAATTAATTCCCTTATTTTCAATTAGGAATTAATTAATTTACAAACAAAATAATAAAATAAAAAACTTTCCCAACTTATTTATCCAGCAAATAAATAAAAACCCAAAAAGAAAAGTCAAATGCAAATCAGAAAACGAGTTGACTAGTTTGACAACGAAGCTAACTTATGTTGATGTCCGAGCTAACTTATGTCTGTCTGAGCTAACTGATGTTTGTCCGAGCTAACTTATGTCTGTCCAAGCTAACTGATATCTGTCCGAGCTAAGTTATGTCTGATGTCCGAAGTCTGAGGTCAGATGTTCGAGGAATGGGTTTCCGATATAAAATGTCCGATGTATCAGCCTCGACCACTTGGTTACTTAAAACAGGTCTTTTATCTTTAGATATGGACAAGCCATTTTGAGAATGAATTACTTTCTGGATAAAGGCAGCCAGGTTGTCCTTAAACCTCTTAGCTTGAGCCCTAGTGATCGGTCCAGTCTTTATCCGTATCGGATCAGTACCCCAGTGAGTTGTCGGTTGTGCGAACTCGGGCGGATTCGCATCATAGAGTATGTGGCAATCTTAGCCACATTATGAACAAACTAGAGGAAAAAGTAACTGAGGCCAATAATGTGTAATTTAGGACTTTTACATGATTATTTTGCTCTAATTTGTACTTGTATAATTATGAATTTCAATTAAGCATATTAACTAGGGTTATGTCACGGTATAAAAAGATGCTTAAGGTGCTTAAGAAACTTGACAAGCTTCATAATATGTCAAGCTCAGATTTGACCTCCCTCTTACCCAATAAAACAAGCTACATGTGTCAAAATCTTGTAGGATTACTTAACTTGATCGAAGCTATATGGAAGCATTAAATGTTAAGCAACCATTGGACCAAAAGATGTGACATTGAATTCACACTACCGGTTGCTTTGGTTTCAAGCACTTAAGCAGCTTAATATAGCTTAACCAAAACTTGCAAAAGAGTGAGCCAAAGCTTCATCAAAACCATAATGTCAAGCTTAATAACTTAAAGTCCTTTCTAGAACTAAACCTGCCTTACTTTAAATTGATATTGAAGGCAAATTTAAATCCTTTGATTGCATGTTTGAGTGAGAAACCAAAGAAAAACTCTCAAATTTAATGGCTTCCTCTCATTTTAAAGCACCTTCACCACCCTAGTTCAATGGTCAAAATTATTTAATTTGGTCCATATGAAGCTTTATTTGCAAGCCTATACCTTTGGGAATTTGTTAAGTTTGATTATGAGCTAGAACCACTAAAAGTTGGAGCTTCAGTGAGCATAATTTAGCTCCATATTGAAGAGAATGCAATGCCATTCAAAGCACTCACGGCCATATAAGCTATTATGACTGAGGAGATTTTTGCAAGAATTATGACATGACTAAGAAGCTTGGGAGAAGCTTTAGGGGGAGTTTCAATGGAATATAAGAACAAGTTAGTTGTACCTTCTCAACCTAAGAATAGAGTTTAAGAATCTAAAGATTGAGGAGAATGAACCCATGAAGGAACTCTCCAACATAGTAATGAAAATGGTGAATCAAATCCGATTGCTTAGAGAAGTTTTTCAAGATCAAAAGACTATGGGAAAGATCTTGATTCTCTTTCTTGAGAAGTGTGAGTCGAAGAATTCATCCTTGGAAGAAACTAGAGACCTCTCATAAATTTCTTTTACTAAGTTACTTAATGCCTTACAAGTCACAGAACAAAGAAGGAACTAAAGCAGCAAGGTGAATCAACCTTAACTAAGGCAACCCTTGTAGCCAAGAACAAAGGAAAAGCAACTGACAATAATTAAAATTTTTAAGGCAAAACAAAGGCAAGGATAACGAGTTTTAATGAGGGGACATGAAGACTTATAGTCTTGGTGCCAATTGTAAAAAACAAGGACACTCAGTGAAAACCTATTGGTGGAAAGCAAATGTGCAATTCAAAATTTGTAATAAATTTCATCATGTGGAGAGAGGGTGCAAGAAGAAAAATGAAAAGCAAGAGGCTAGGCATGATTAAGAACCATAAAGTAGTAATATTGAAGATGAACATACATTTACAGCCATTTGCAATATTGCATCCTCAAGCGAAGACTCATGGATACTAGACAAATGTTGTATAATCAAGCTTTTTAAAGGCAAAACAAAAGGAAGGATAATCAGTTTCAATGAGAGTACAAGAAGACTTATCGTCCTTGTGCAAATTGCAAAAAACAAAGACACTTAGTGAAAACTTATTGGTGGAAAACAAATGTGCAATTCAAAATTTGAAAGAAATTTCATCATGTGGAGAGAGGGTGCAAGAAGAAAAATGAAAATTAAAAGGCTAGGCATGATTAAGAACCACAAAGCAATAATATTGAAGATAAAAATACATTTACGGCCACTTGTAATATTGCATCCTCAAGCAAAGACTCATGGATACTAGACAAATGGTGTACAAACCACTTAAGTCACAACCATGAGTTTTTATTCAATTTTGAGAGCACAATTGCTATAAAAATCAAAGTAGCAAATGGCTAGATTATGCAAACATAAGGTAAAGGTGATATTGTCATCAAAACATATAAAAGTACCACATTTATCATAAATTGTAGAATGTGTATGAGATGGATGCAACCTCAACCTAATGCTAAAATTGGAGAATAACACAAAAATAAAGAAAACAAATAAGATAGATCAAACCTGAACAAAATTTATCTCTGATACCAAATGATACAAACTTAAGTCGACTCGCGCTTAAACCCGTGTTATATTAGCCCGGATCGAATAATTAGGTTCAAGTTCTTACGGTCACCTCAACCCTTAATCAACCTGTGATTAGAAATCTTAGTATATGATGAAGATGCCACAATAGATGATGGATGTCCTATTGATAAGTCAAACTAAAACACTCACTTTCTAATGGTGCTTTAGGTGTTCAAAGAGAAAAAAAAAGAATTCTTTGTCATAAATAATTTTCTATACAATATTCAAGGTACATTCTCACTGAAAAATAACCCTTAAATAGGTTAAAGCCACAAAGCCATAAACTCTAAAAAGTCTAAGAGAAAACCGGCCAAAATTTCATTCATTTCCTAATTCTAATTTTGATTAACTAATTTACAATAAAAATAATAAAATAATAACTTTCCTAAACTGATTTTTCCAGCAAATAGAAACCAAATAAAAGACTAATTTCCTAAAACAAAAAGTCAAAATCAAATTAGGAAACTAATTGACTAGTTTGACTACTAAGCTAACTTTGACTAATTTTCAGTTTGCAAAGGCTCAAATCTGATCCAATAAGCCATGTAGGATGCCAAATAAGATTAATGATGATTCCCACAAGTTGCCCTTGATTGGAACAAAGAGCAAATGCCAAATCATCAAAGTACAGTAAAGTCAGCAACAAAAAAAGCATTTTCGGCCAAAAAGAAGACTTCCATGCACAAATCACCATTGTGGATGCTTTTGATTCTGCCTTGCCTTGATTCCATGGCCCCTTAATGATATTTATTGAATTCATGAAGTGCTGAATCAATACTGTACTGCTCATAGCCCATATTCACGCTAAAATAGCTATCGGGGTCCATAACGGCCTCCACCACTTTGATGCTTAAAACAAGTTTTATATCTTCGGGTATGGACAAGCCCCTTTAAGAATTGATAACTCCCTATATAAAGACTATATAAAGACAGCCAGATTGTCTATAAATCTCTTGTCTTGAGCCCTAGTGATTTGCCCAGTCTTCATCCGTAACAGGTTAGCACCCCAACCAGTGGGTAGTCGGTTGAACGGGTAGGGGTGGATTCTCATCATTCCCCTCCTCTTAAAAAGGATTTGCCCTCAAATCAAAATCATCACCTGCAGAAAAATAAGATAAATCAGCAAAATTAAATGTAGCACTAAGATTATACTCACCTGGTAAGTCAAGCTTGTAGGCATTTTCATTGACCCGCTCCAAAACTTGAAATGGTCCATCCACACGCGGCATAAGCTTTAACTTTCTTTGTTCGAAAAACCTCTCCTTTAAATGTAACCAAATGCAATCTCTTGGGTCAAACACTATCACAAAAAATCCTAGAAATACCAATTTATCTTTACAGAAATCACACCTTTTAAAGTTAGAAAAAAATCTCTCCCAAATTTTCAAATTTCCACTAAGTAAAGCTCTCAACAATGCAGATAAAGTTCTATACAACAGAAGCATCTTTAAATAAGCATTTTTATGAATCATGACCAGCAATGGTTTCTTATTAAAAATTGATTTATTAACATCACCAAGCTAAAATAAAAAATTTTATTTTTCTTTTCTTTTCTTTCTTTTTCTTTCCCTCTCACAGATTCCACTTTTCCTCTCTCACTCTCAGCTTTTTCAAATTTCCTATCAGTCTCGGGTTTACCTTGGTTTTTCAACTCAATTTGGGTTTTAGAACTTTTATCTTGGACAGTAAGCTTAGACCTACTCTCTTGAATGGTGGTGAAATCATGGGTGCCATGCTTGCTTTCTCCTTAAACTTTTCGGCCTCCCTCCTTTGTTGTATTTGAATTTGGTCTCCAAACACCTCCTTGGGAGTTAATGGCTCCAGCTTGATCTTTTTACCTTTAAATCTAAAAAAAATAGCATTCTCTCAAACATAATAGATAGTATCTTTATCAAATTACCATGGTCTACCTAATAAAATTGTCCGATATGCATAGGCACAACATCACATAAAATGACATCCACATATTTATCAATTCTGAATTTTACTTTGGTTTATTTGTTTAATTTCATTTCTCCACTATCATTAAGTCATTGTAACCTATAAGGGTCGGGATGTTTATTTGTTACTAAGCCTAATTTTTCAACCACAACATTAGTAATTACATTTACACAACTCCCACTGTCGATTATCATACTACAAATGTTACCTCGGATTTCACATCGGGTATGGAAAATGTTTTCTCTTTGACCTTGATCCTTATCCTTGCATACAGTCAACACTTTCCTTGCCACCAAGCTCAATTTAGCATTTAAACCCTTTAAGGTTTCAGTTTCATCTTCAATTTCTTCATCTTCATGATCGGACTCAATTTCAGCTTCTTCACGATTGGATTCCAACTCTCCATTGTCCTTTAACACCATGAATCTTCGGTTTGGGCATTGGTTGGCAATATGTCCTTGGCCCTGGCACTTAAAGCAAACAATATCCTTAGTTCTTGAAGGTTTAGGATGAGATTTACCTTCAGATTTGTGTGCTTGAGTAGGTTCGGTCTTATCATATCTCCTTGGCTGATTGGTGCTCTCCTCACCTTGCTTCGATTTTGGCTTTGAATCATAGACGGGATTGTTTTTCCAAGCACTTGGATTTGACCTTCCACTGTTTGTAACTCCTCTAAATCATGAGCTTGTACCCCTCTTCTTGAATTGATTCTCAAGTTTGATAGCCACATGCAACATCTCTTCCAATTCCACATATTATTATAATTCCAATAGATTGGCTATCTCTTAATTCAACCCACCTAGAAATCATGCCATGGTTGCTTCTCTATCTTCTTTCATGCTCAATCTCATCATGAGCATCTCCATCTCCTTGTAATAATCCTCCACAAACCTACTACCTTGAGATAAAGATTGTAACATTTGATATAGCAACCTATGGTAATGACTTGGTACAAACCTCTTTCTCATGGCACCTTTCATTTGTTTCCAAGTAATGATGGGTTCATCTCCAACTTTTCTTTGGGTACTTTGTTCATTTATCCACCATTGGAGTACATAATTACCAAATTCCAAAGCTACCAATCTAGCTTTCTTAGTTTCTAAATAGTTGTGACAATCGAAGATCATGTCCATATTCCTCCCACTCTAGGTAAGCCTCCAGATTACTTTTTCCCATGAAAGGTGGTATGTTGACCTTAATATTCCCAATATCATCATCCTCATTCCTTGCTGGTCTTCCACAAATTGACCTTCCTTGGTAAGCAAAAATATCATCTACTTCCTCTTCAAAATCATCTCCAAATTTACTTTCGCCGAATTCTTCTTTAGGTCGACCACGGCAACCTCGACCTCGGCCATCATGTGCATCTAACCTTGGATTCCGCCCACCTTGTGATGTTTCTAACCTTTTTATCCTTTGATCTATGTGATCAAAGCGAGCATTCATCTACTGTAGTTGCTCCATGACCGCCATCATGTCTGTGTGCTCACCTCCTCTCTCTGAAGCTCGGGAATCACCCTTGAATCCTACGGATTCCTCTTCATTAATTTTTAATAGTGCATCTCCTCTTATCACCCTTGAATATGCCATGTTAGTACGAATAACACAATAATAAAATATAACCTCACCAAAAATCACTCCCTTACGTGTTTTCACTCAAATAAGGTCTCAATACTCGTGTTTGCACACTAGTTTCGACTTTTGACCCTCTTTTAAGCTCACACACTCTTGCCTTTTACCACTCAAAGAATTAACTCAAAGTTCTAATTAAAACACACTTAAATAGAAACTAAATCATAAGTGTACCTTAATTTAAACTTATCAATAAAATAGCAACTAAATCAACCAATTACAGGGTGGAATGAAAATACCTATTATTGGATTTTCTAAGCAAAAACAAGGTAAATCAATAAGCAAATTTTGGGAATGAGTTAAAAGCTTCCTAGAATATTAATGAAGCAATAATTCAAGGAATAAATATAAGGAAAGAAATTCAAACACGAACAAAAATTAAATTGAACAAAAATATAGGATAGTTGTCGTTTGTTGTTCTTTGTAATTCAAGTTTTTGCATCAAATCCTTTAACAAATTTTAATCCAATTAATTTTAGCACTCAAAAATAAAATTTCCAGCAGCAATATAAAAATTCCAGCAACTGTAAATATCAAAATTTTCCAACAAACAAATTTCAAACTCTAAATTCAACAAGCCGGCCTTCTATGCAGTTTCTTTTTTTTTTTTAATTCGACTTTTTGGCTTTTTTTTTTTTTTTTTTCCTTTTTGGAGCTGTTTTTTTTTGTTTGTTGCCCCAAACCCCCCCCCCCTTTTTTTTTTTTTTTGTTCTGCTTTTTTTTTTTTTTCACAAATAGAATAAGTCAAACACAAATCTCAGCAGTACCAAAAACAATACAATCCGCAAACTTCAATGCCAAATTCAACAAACCCGATTCCCAACAAAAAGAAAAACAATTGCACAATCTTAGGTTTTTATGCAATATGCTTTCAAAACTCTCTCTTTTTTATTTTTTTTCTTTTTTGATTATATGAGTTCAAACAATTAAGATCAAAACAGTAAAGAAAGCTCAACAATAAACTAAATTACTAAGATCAAAGATGAAAACAATCAATAAGGAAATCTAATTTAACTAGGAATGAGATTTTTATTTTTATTTTTTAATGCAGAACGTGTATGGGATGGATGAAACCTTAACCTAATGCTAAAATTGTAGAATAACACAAAAATAAAGAAAACAAATAAGATAGATCAAACATGGACAAAATTTGCCTTTCATACCAAATGATACGAACCTAGGTCGACTCACGCCTAAACCCGTATAATATTAGCCTGGATCGAAAAATTAAGTTCAAATTCTTATGGTCACCTCAACTCCTAATCATCATGTGATTAGAAACCGTCGTATATGATGAAGATGTCACAATAGGTGATCGATGTCCTATTGATAAGTCAAACTAAAACACTCATTCTCTAATGGTGTTTTAGGTGTTCAAAGAAAACGAAGAGAATTCTTTATCAAAATAATTTTTCGTATAATATTCAAGGTGCATTCTCATTCAAAAATAACCCTTAAATAGGCTAAAGGCACAAAGCAATAAATCCTAAAAGTCTAAGAGAAAACTGGCCATACAATGTCAATTTCCAAATATGGCCGAAATTCCATTCATTTCCTAATTCTAATTTTGATTAATTAATTCCTTTATTTTGAATTAATTTACAATGAAAATAATAAACTAATAACTTTCCTAAGTTGCTTTTTCTAGAAAATAAATAAATAGAAAACAAATAAAAGATTAAATTCCTGAAACAAAAAATCAAAATCAAATTAGGAAACTAGTTGACTAGTTTCACTACTAAGCTAACTTTAACTAATTTCCAGCTTGTAAAAGCTCCAAATCTGATCCAATAAGCCATGTAGGATGCCAAATAGGATTAATGATGATTCCCACATGTTTCCCTTGATTGGAACAAAGAGAAAATGCCAAATCATCAAAATACAATAAAGCCAGCAATAAAAACAACATTTTCGGCCAAAGAAGACTTCCATGCGCAAATCACCATTATGAACGCTTTTGATTCTTGATTCCATGACCTTTTAATAATATTTATTGAATTCATGAAATGTTGAATCAATTTCGTACAGCTTAAAGTCTATATTCGCACTAAAACAGCTACCTGGGTCCATAATGGCCTCTACGACTTGGATGCTTAAAACAAGTTTTGTGATGGTAATCCGCCCGTGCCAGCACAACCGAACACCCATCGGTTGCTCACCCGATACGGATGAAGACCAGGCTGATCACTAGGGATCAAGCTAAGAGATTTAAGGACAACCTGGCTGCCTTTATACAGGGAGTAATTAATTCTCAAAAGGGCTTGTCAATATTCGAAGATACAAAACCCATTTTAAGCATCCAAGCGGTGGAGGCCGAAACAGACCCAGGTAGCTGTTTTCATGCAATTATGGACTCCGAGCAGCAAAAAATGGTTCCAAAACTTCATGGATTCAATACATATCTCTAAGAGGTTATGGAATCAAGTCAAGGCAGCTTCAAAGGCAAACAAAAAGGGGCTGTACGCATAAGGGGGAAAGATGGCCCGTTTTGCTGTATTGCTTGCTGGCTTTACTATATTTTGCTGAGTTGACGTTTTCTCTTTGTTCCAATCAAGATAAATGTATGGGACTCCATGTTAATCCTATTTGGAATCCGACAAAGCATATTTAGAGCTTAAATTGGTCAAAGATTGGTCAAAGACAACTTAGTTAAAAGATAGTTATTTAGTTTCCTAATTTGATTTCTACTTTTTGTTTTAAGAAATTAATCTTTTATTTGGTTTTTATTTATTTAAATCAACTTAAATTTATTATTTTATTACTTTCATTGTAAATTTATTAATTCATAATTCAAAATAAAGGAATTAGTTAATCGAAATTAGATTACAAATGGAGAGAGAAAATTCGACCACCTTTAGGAAATAACATGCTTGGTCAATTTTTACTTTAGTTTTTAGCGTTTATTGCTTTGTGACTTTTACCTAGTTAAGGGTTATTTTTGAATAAGAATACAAGCTTGAATATTTTATAGAAAGTTAATTGTGAGATTGAATATCTCTTTGTTCTCTTTGAACACCTAAATCATTATTAGAGAGTGAGTGTTTTAGTTTTGATTTATCAATAGAATAATCATCACCTATTGTGGCGTCTTCATTATACCAAGGCTTCTAATCACAGGTTAGTTAGGGGTTGAGGTCATTCCATTAAAATATGAACTTAATTGAGATTTGGGCTAATATAATACGGGTTTAGGAACATGTTGACCTAGGTTCATATCATTTGGTATTAGAGCCGAGTTTTATTCAGGTTTGATCTATCTTATTTGCTTTATTTCAGTCCAAGAATTTGCTTGTTGATTTACCTTGTTATTACTTAGAAAAGCCAAGAACTAGGTTTTATTAATTCACTCAGTCTTGCTTGTTTTTCGCTACTATTTTGTTGATAAGTTTAACTAAAATCTACTTGTAATCTAATTGCTGTTTAGTGGGTGTTTTAATTAGAAATCTGAGTTAATTCTTTGAGTGGAAAAAGACAAGAGTGTGTGAACTTAAAAGGGGGTCAAAACCCAAAACTAGTGTACAAACACGAGTGTTGAGACATTATTTGAATGAAACACGTAAGGGAGTGATTTTGTGAGGTTCTATATTTTGTGTTATTCATACTAACATGGTAGATTCAAGGGTGAGAAGAGGAGATCCACCAATAAGAATTAATGAAGAAGAATCCATAGGATTCAAAGGTGATTCCCGAGCTAGGGGATTGGAGATGAGCACACAGACATGAAGGCGGTCTTGGAGAAAGTACAGTGGATGAATGCTCAATTTGATCACCTAGATCAAAGGATGGATAGATTAGAAACATCACAAGGTGGGCCAAATACAAGGTTTAATGTGCATGGTGGTCGAGGAGGCCGAGGGCGACCTAGAGAGGAATTCGGGGAAGGTAATTTTGGAGATGATCTTGAAGAAGAAATTGATGATATTTTTGCACTCCAAGGAAAACCAATCCATGGGAGACCAGCAAAGAATGAGGATGATGATCTTGGAAATATTAAGGTCAACATATCACCTTTTATGGAAAAAAGTGATCCTGAGGCTTACCTAGAGTGGGAGGAGCGAATGGAGATAATATTCGATTGTCATAACTATTCGAAGGCTAAGAAGATAAAGGTGGCAGCAATGGAATTTGGACATTATGCCCTCCAATGGTGGACTAATAAGCAAAGTACCTCGAAGGAGAATTGGAGATGAACCCTTCATTACTTGGAGACAAGTCATTACCACAGATTGCTATATCAAAGACTCCAATCATTATCACAATGGAGTAGGTCCATGGAGGATTATTACAAGGAGATGGAGATGCTCATGATGATGTTGAGCATGAATGAGGATCATGAGGCAACCATGACAAGGTTTTTGGGTGGTTTGAGTCGTGATATAACCAACCAAGTGGAAGTTCAACAATATGTAGAATTAAAGGAGATGCTTCATATGGCAATCAAAATTGAAAATCAATTCATGAGGATGGGTACAAGCTCATGATTTAGAGGAGTTTCAAATAGCAGGAGGTCAAACCTAAGTGCTTAGAGAAGCAATCCCACCTTTGAAGCAAGACAAAAGCCAAAACTTGGAGAAGAAAACACCAATCGGCCAAAAAAGAAGTCCAAAGCTGAATCTGTCTAAGCACCAAAGACTGAAGGTAAATCTGATCCTAAACTTTCTAAAACTCATGATATTGTGTGTTTTAAGTGCCAGGTTTTAGGAAATATTGCCAACCAATGCCCATATCGAAGAATCATGGTGTTAAAGGACAATGGAGAGTTGGAATCCAATCGTGAAGAAGCTGAAAGTGAGTCCGATCATAAAAAGGAGGACATTGAAGATGAAATCAAAACCAAGGCTCCAAATGCCAAATTAAGCTTGGTGGCAAGGGAGTGTTGACTGTATATAAGGATGAGGATCAAGTTCAAAGAGAAAACATCTTCCACACTCAATGTGAAATCCAAGGTAAGTTTGATAGTATGATAATTGATAGTGGAAGTTGTACAAATATAATTAGTTGATGCGAAACCGTCCGAACCCGTACACCCGACAACCCGCTGGGGTGCCGATCCGTTACGGATGAAGGTGGGACCAATCCCTAGAGCACAAGCCAAGAAGTTCAAGGATAACCTTGCTGTGCTTATTCAAAGGATAAATCATAATCAAGAAGGAATGATCATGACCAAAGAACCAAGACCTGTTTTGCTGATACAAGCCCTGGAGACTGGTACGGACCCGGGTGATGGTTTTGGTACATTTTTGGAGTTCGGGAAGCATGAAATGGTTCCAATGCTTTATGGGTTCAATACATATGCCTAAGAGGTCATGGAATCAAGTTAAAGAAGCCTCAAATGCAATCAAAAAGGGATTGTACGGACAGCATCAACAATTTGGCCGAATTTGCTGTATTGCTTGCTGACTTTACTATATTTTACTGTATTAGCTTTTTCTTATTTTTCCAAGCATGAGCAATCTTATTTGGAATCCTACAAATCATCTAGAAGATTATTTGGAGCTCAAAGAGATCAAAGATTAATCAAAGTCAACTTGATCAAAAGGCTAGCATTTTTAGTTTCCTAATTTGTTTTAGGAAACTACCATTACTTTTTGGCTTCTATTAATTTATTTTCTAGACAAATAACTTTAGGAAGGTTTTTATTTTATTCTTTCCATTGTAAATTAATTAATTCCTAATTTAATATAAAGAAATTAATTAATCAAACTTAGATTTGGAAAGGAAGTATAGTTTCGGCCAACTAGGTTTCTTTATGTGTGGTGGCCGGTTTTCTTTATGTTCTAGGGTTTTTAAGTTGTCTTTTCAAAGCCTATTTAAAGGTTTATTTTCCAATAAGAATACAACTTTGATTTGATTGAGAAAATACTTGTGAGATTAATTATCTCTTTGTTCTTTGAGAACACCTAAAACACCATTAGAGAATTGGTTGTTTTAGCTTGACTTATCAATAGGTTTTCCATACCCTATTGTGGCGTCTACATTATACCAAGGTTTCTAACCACAGGTTGGTTAGGGGTTGAGGTCAATTCAATTAGAACTTGAACTTAATTAAGATCCGGGCGAATATAATACGGGTTTAGGAGCAGGTCGTCCTAGGTTCATATCATTTGGTATCAAAGCCAAATTTTGTTATGGTTTGATCTATCTTTATTTGCTTTATTTGTTTTTGTGTTATTCTGCAATTTTAGCATTAGGTTAAGGTTGCATCCATCCCATACACGTTCTGCATCTTTTAAAAAAAAAAAATATTCATTCCTAGTTGAATTAGGATTTCCTAGTTTTACCTTATTTTTTGTTTCCTAGTTTGTTGGTTGTCTTTCATCATTGTTCTTTTAATTTGGTTATTGTTGATTTTTCTTTGCTATTTTAGTCTTAAATATTTGCATTCATCTATTCAAAAAAAAAAAAAGAGAGTTTGCAGCAACATTTAAAAAAAAAAAAAAACTGCACATTTGCATTTATTTGGAGGTCACGGGTTTGGTGAATTTTTGGAGTTGGAATTGCAAATTTGTTGTTTATTCTTGCTACTGCAGTTGTGTCTGATATTCAGTGAGTGAAAAAAAAAAAAAAAAAAAAAGAAAGCCGAATATAAAAAATATATATATATATATCGGTTTGTTGAAAATTGGTGTGGTGTTGAAGTTTGTTGCTGGAAATTTCTTGTAACTGCTACTTTGTTAATTATTTATTCCATATTTGGAGCTTCTGGAGAGTTATTTTTACTGCTGGATATTTGAGTTTGAGTGCTAAATTATTTGGATTAAAATTAGTTGAAGGATTTGATACAAAAACTTGAATTACAAAGAACAACAACCAACAACTTTTCTATATTTTTGTTCTCTTTGATTCTTTTTCGTATTTGAATTTTTTTTTTCTATAATTTTATTCTTGAACTTATAATATATTACCATCTGGTCCAGTTCTTCAAAATTCCAAAGTTTTCTCATTAATTTGCTTTATTTTGTCTAGAAAAACCAGAAATAGGTATTTTCATTCCGTTCGGTATTTGTTTATTTTTGCTTACTGTTTTGTTGATAAGTTTAATTAAAACATACTAGTGATCTAATTGCTGTTTTGTGGGTGTTTTAATTAAAACTTTGAGAAAATTGATTGAGTGGAAAAAGGCAAGAGTGTGTGAGCTTAAAAGAGGGTAAAAGCCGAAACTAGTGTGCAAACATGAGTGTCGAGACCTTATTTAAGTGAAACACGTGAGGGAGTGAATATTGTGAGGATTTATTTATTTTTGCAGTATTTTTCTAACATGGCAGATTCTAGAATAAGAAGAGGAGATCCACCCTTGAGGATCAATGAGGAAGAGTCCGTAGCAGTCCATGGCGATGCCCGAGCTACCGAGAGTGGAGACCAAGTGGACATGAAAGCTGTTTTGGAGTCAATACAGAGGGTTAGTGCTCAAGTTGAACATATGAACAAAAGAATGGGAAGGCTAGAAGCCTCACAAGGAATGCCGAACACAAGAAATAGGCAAGAAGTCCATGGAGGACGAGGCCGAGGATGAAGAGGTCGCGAGAGACCGAGAAAGGAATTTGATGAGGAGCCATTCGGTGGAGACTTTAAGGAAGGTATGGACGAAACTTTTGCTATCCAAGATAGAGCTGGCCATGGAAGATATAGGAGGGAAGATACAGATGATGATTTGAGAAATATCAAGGTTAACATCCCACCTTTTATGGGTAAAAGTGATCCTGAAGCTTATTTGGAGTGGGAAGAAAAAATGGAGTTGATTTTGGACTGCCACAACTATTCAGAAGGTAAGAAGGTGAAGTTGGCAGCAATGGAGTTTGGCCATTATGCACTCCAATGATGGACAAATGAGCAAAGCACCCGAAGGAGAGTTGGTGATGACTTGATTACAACATGACGACAAATGAAACGAGCCATGAGAAAGCGGTTTATGCCATCACATTACCATAGGTTGCTGCATCAACGGCTTCAATCTTTGTCTCAAGGAAGTAGGTCCGTGGAGGATTATTACAAAGAGATGGAGATGTTAATGATAATGCTGAATATGAATGAGGATAGGGAGGCAACAATGGCGAGATTTCTTGGTTGTTTGAACCATGACATTGCCAACCAGCTTGAATTACAACAATACTTGGAATTGGAGAAGATGTTGCATGTAGCAATTAAGCTTGAGAACCAATTCAAGAGAAGGGGTGTTAGCACACGGTTTGGAGGAGTTTCTAGCAGTGGAAGGACAAGTTCAAGTGGCTGGAAAAACAATTCCACTTATGAAAGCAAGCTGAAGCCGAAACTTGGTGAAGAAGCTACCAACCGACCGAGAAGAGAATTTAAAACCGAATCTGCCCAAGCCATTAAAGGTGAGGTAAAATCTGAACCTAAATCCAAAATTCAAGAGAAATTATTTGTTTCAAGTGCCAAGGAAGAGGACATATAGCCAGCCAATGCCCGAATAGAAGGATAATGGTAATTAGGGGTAATGGA
Source organism: Ziziphus jujuba (assembly GCF_031755915.1). Classification (NCBI taxonomy): domain Eukaryota; kingdom Viridiplantae; phylum Streptophyta; class Magnoliopsida; order Rosales; family Rhamnaceae; genus Ziziphus; species Ziziphus jujuba. The sequence goes on along the minus strand of NC_083383.1, from coordinate 18,879,116 downwards.
GAGGTGGAATCCGAAAGTGAGGCTAGTGAGGCTGAAATCGAACAAGAAGATGAAGGACTTGATGATGAGGCCGAACCATTAAACACATCAAATGTTGAGCTAAATTTGGTCTCAAGGAGAGTACTTGCTGTTTACAAGGATGAAGAACAAATTCAACGAGAGAACATCTTCCACACTCGTTGTGAAATACAAGTATTGTTTTCAGGTTTAAAGGGAAGAAGGTTAAGCTAGAACCATTATCTCCTAAAGAGGTTTACAAAGACCAATTACAAATGCAACAAAGGAGAGAAGCCGAAAAGCTCAAGGAAAAAGCAAGTATGACACCAACGGCTTCACCATCCTTTCAGAAAGGTAAGAATGAGGTTGCTGATCAAGGTAAGGTTTCTAAGAGTCATATTTAGTGGAAAGATCAAGGAAAAACTAAAAGAGAGGGGAAAGAAAGAGGCAAACCCGAGAGCTTGGAGAAGAAAGGGAAATCCGAAGGTTTACGCCAATCCGAGAAAGAAAAAGGAAAAGAAAGGAAAGAAAGAAAAAGTAAAAATTTTTATTTGAGTTTTGGGGATGTTAATAAGGCTATCTTGGGTAAGAAACCATTGCGGTTATGAACTGTAAAGATGCTAATTTAAAAATGCTTTTGTTGTATAGAACTTTATCTGCATTGTTGAGAGCTTTACTTAGTGGAAATTTGAAAATTTGGGAAATATTGTTTATTAACTTTAAAAAGTGTAATTTTTACCATAATGAGCATGTATTTCTAGATTTTTTTGTAATAGTATTTGACCCAAGAGAATTGGTTTGGTTGCACTTACGAAAGAAAAGGTTTCCTAAACAAAGAAAGTCAAAACTCATGCCGAGGGGCAATGGACCTTTTCAAGTTTTGGAGAGGATAAACGACAATGCCTACAAACTTGATTTACCGGGTGAGTATAGTGTTAGTGCTACATTTAATGTTGCTGATTTATATCCTTTTGCTGCAGGTGATGACTTCGATTTGAGGAAAAATCCTTTTCAAGAGGAGGGGAATGATGTGAATCCGCCCAAACCCATACACCCGACAACCCACTGGGGTGCCGATCCGTTACGGATGAAGGTGGGACCAATCACTAGAGCACAAGCCAAGAAGTTCAAGGATAACTTTGCTGTGCTTATTCAAAGGATAAATCATAATCAAGAAGAAATGATCATGACCAAAGAACCAAGACCTGTTTTGCTAATACAAGCACTGAAGACTGGTACGGACTCGGATGACCGTTTTGGTACATTTTTGGAGTCCGGGAAGCATGAAATGGTTCCAATGCTTTATGGGTTCAATAAATATGCCTAAGAGGTCATGGAATCAAGTTAAATCAGCCTCAAATGCAATCAAAAAGGGCTTGTACGGACAGCATCAACAATTTGGCCGAATTTGCTGTATTGCTTGCTGGCTTTACTGTAGCTTACTATATTAGCCTTTTCTTATTTTTCCAAGCATGGGTAACGTGTGGGACTTCATATTCAGCTTATTTGGCATCATAAAAAGAATCTAGAAGCTGATTTGGAACTCAAAGAGGTCAAAGATTGATCAAAGTCAATTTGATCAAAAGGCTAACATTTTTAATTTCCTAATTTGTTTTAGGAAACTAACATTACTTTTTGGCTTTTATTTATTTATTTTCTGGACAAATAACTTTAGGAAGGTTTTTATTTTATTCTTTCCATTGTAAATTAATTAATTCCTAATTTAATATAAAGGAATTAATTAATCAAACTTAGATTAGGAAAGGAAGTATAGTTTCGGCCAACTAGGTTTCTTTATGTGTGGTGGCCGATTTTTTTTATGTTCTAGGGTTTTTAAGTTGTCTTTTCAAAGCCTATTTAAAGGTTTATTTTTCAATAAGAATACAACTTTGACTTGATTGAGAAAATACTTGTGAGATTAAATATCTTTTTGTTCTTTGAGAACACCTAAAACACCATTAGAGAATTGGTTGTTTTAGCTTGACTTATCAATAGGTTTTCCATCCCCTATTATGGCGTCTACATTATACCAAGGTTTCTAACCACAAGTTGGTTAGGGGTTGAGGTCAATTCCTTTAGAACTTGAACTTAATTAAGATCCGGGCTAATATAATACGGGTTTAGGAGCAGGTCATCCTAGGTTTGTATCATTAGTAATGTTGTGGTTGAAAAATTAGGCTTAGCAACAATTAAACATCCCAAACCATATAGGTTACAATGGCTTAATGATAGTAGTGAGATGAACGTAAATAAACAAGCCAAAGTAAAACTCAGCATTGATAAATATGTGGATGTTGCTTTATGTGATGTTGTACCTATGCATGTTGGGCATATTCTAGTAGATAGACCATGGAAATTTGATAAAGATACTATACATTATGGTCGAGAGAATGCTATTGTTTTTAGCTTTAAAGGTAAAAAGGTGAAGTGGGAACCATGGACTCCTAAAGAGGTATTTAGAGACCAACTTCAAATACAACAAAGGAGGGAAGCCAATAAGATCAAAGAAAGAACAAGTGTGGAACCCACGGCTTCAACACCAATCCAAGGGGGCAATGCCATGCAACACCAACCAGGTAAGTGTTCTATACTCAAACTTGAGAGGAAAGAAAGAGAGAAGGCTGAGAAAGAGAAAGAAAGGAAAAAATCAGAGAGTGAGAAAAATTGAAAAAGCCGAGAGTGAGAAAGGTGAGATGGCCGTGAGTGAACAAGAAAAAGAAAGAAAAAAGAAGAAAAATTTAAAAAAAAATTTCATCGTTTTGGTGATGTTAATAAAGCAATTTTGAGTAACAAACCATTGATGGTTATGATTTATAAAGATGCTTATTTAAAGATGTTTTTGTTGTATAGAACTTTATCTACATTGTTGAGAGCTTTACTTAGTGGAAATTTAAAAATATGGGAGAAGTTATTTGCTAACTTTCAAAAGTGTGATTTCTATAAAGATAAATTGGTACTTCTAGGATTTGTTGTGATAGTATTTAATCCAGGAGATTGGATTTGGTTGCACTTAAAAAAGGAAAGGTTTTTGAAGCAACAAAAGTCAAAGCTTATGCCTCGAGGGGATGAACCTTTTCAAATTTTGAAGCGAATCAATGAAAATGTAGACAAACTTGACTTACTAGGTGATTATAATGTTAGTGCTACATTAAATGTTGTTGACTTAACTCCATTTGCTGTAAGGAATGATTTTGGTTTGAGGGAAAATCCTTTTCAAGGGGAGATGATGATGAGAATATGCTCGTGCTGACCCGACATGAATGAAGACCGGGCCGATCACTATGGGTCAAGCCAAGAGATTTAAGGGCAACATGGCTGCCTTTATACAGGGAAAAAGGGCTTGTCAATACCCAAAAATACAAGACCCATTTTAAGCATCCAAGTGGTAGAGGCCAATACGAACCCGGCTAGCTGTTTTCGTGCAAATATGGACTCCAGGCAGCTAGATGGTTCCAACACTTCATGGATTCAATACATATCTCTAATAGGTCATGGAATCAAGTCAAGACAGCTTCAAAGGTAAACAAAAAGAGGTTGTCCGAACAAGGGAGAAATATGGCCGGTTTTGCTGTATTGCTTGCTGACTTTACTGTATTTTGCTGAGTTGACATTTTCTCTTTGTTTCAATCAAGGAAAATGTGTGGGACTCCATGATAATCCTATTTGGCATCCTACAAAGAATATGGAAGCTGATTTGGAGCTTAAATTGGTCAAATATTGGTCAAAGACAACTTAATCAAAAGATAGTTATTTAGTTTCCTAATTTGATTTCTACTTTTTATTTTAGGAAATTAGTCTTTTATTTGGTTTTTTTATTTATTTATTTGTTGGACAAATCAACTTAGAAAATTTATTATTTTATTATTTATATTGTAGATTAATTAATTCCTAATTCAAAATAAAGGAATTAATTAATCAAAATTAGATTAGGAAAGGAGATAGAAAATTCAGCCACCTTTAGGAAACAACATGCTTGGCCGGTTTTTAGTTTTGTTTTTAGAGTTTATTGCTCTGTGACTTTTACCTATTTAAGGGTTATTTTTCAATGAGAATACATGCTCGAATATTTTACAGAAAAATAATTGTGAGATTGAATTTCTCTTTGTTCTCTTTGTTATCTTTGAACACCTAAAACATCATTAGAGAGTGAATGTTTTAGTTTTAGCTTATCAATAGGATATTCATCACCTATTGTGGTGTCTTCATTATACCAAGGTTTCTACTCATAGGTTAGTTATGGGTTGAGGTCATTCCATTAAAATATGAACTTAGTTGAGATTTAGGCTAATGTAATATGGGGTTTAGACGTGTCAACCTAGGTTCGTATCATTTTGTATCTTCGAGTATGGACAAACCCTTTTAAGAATTGATAACTCCCTATATAAAAACAGCTAGGTTGTCCTTAAATCTCTTGTCTTAAGCCCTAATGATTGGCCCGTTCTTCATCTATAATGGGTTAGTATCCCAGCGGGTAGTCGGTTGAGTGGGTACGGGTGGATTCTCATCACATTTGATATTATCTAACATTGATATGATGCATTACATTCTTTACGTGCAGATAAAGTGAAAAAATGAAAGTGTATTCTTATCTCAAGAGAAATATGCTTTACATTTGCTTAAAAAAATTTAATTGGACGATGCTAAATATGTTGATACATCAATGATGCAAAATGCTAAATTAAAAGTTGATGATGGCTTTCCAAAGATAAATGTTTCTGTTTGTAAAAGCTTAACTGGAAGTTTGTTATATTTTTGTACATCAAGACTTGATATCATGTGTATGCCATATTGTCAAGATTCATGAGCGTTCCTTCATATAATCACCATCAAGTCACAAGAAGAATGCTAGGATCTGTGGAAGGCACAGTTGACTTCAATGTCTTGTACAAGAAAGGAAATACATGTGATTTAGTAGGCTTTTTGACAGTGATTGGGTAGATAGTTAAAGCACATGAAAAGCGCTTATGGATACTTGTTCATGTTTGATTTGGAACCATTTTAGTGAAACTCACACAAGCAAGAGTCAACTGCATAATCCACGGCCAAGGCAAAATATATTTCAGCTTTAGCAACATTAAATTAAGTAATTAGGTCAAGAAAATTGCTAAAAGACTTAGGCTGTAAGAAAAGCAATTTAACCATCATCTACTATGACAATACCTTAGCAATAGCAATTGCAAGGAATTCAGTCCAAAATAGAATAACCAAGCACATACCTGTGAAGTTCCATAGCATTTCAAAAGCTAAAAGAAATAAGAAAGCAATCTTGGTGTACTACCCCACACAAGATCAACTTGCTGACAAACTCACAAAGCCATTACCAAGAGAGAGATTTCAAAAGCTAAGGACCATGTTATATGTAATGCCTAACATTATCAAGGAGAAGTGTTAAGAGTATGTGGCAATGTTAGCCACATTATGACCAAACTGAAGGCATAAGTGACTTAGACCAAGAGTGAGTTTAGGACTTTACATGTGTGTTTTGATCTTGTTTGTACTTGTATGATTAGGATTCTTAAGTAGGCGCTCATGAACATAATATTAAATGTAATTAAGCATATTAACTAGTTTAAGGTCATGGATCAGCAAGCTGCTTAATGTCTTGAGTAACTTGATGTACTTGGAAGAGCTTGGTGATGTGTCATTCTCGAATTTGGCCTCTCTCTCACCCAATGAAACAAGCTACATTGTCAAGGTCTCATGGAATTACTTCAACTTGCGGGAAGCTATATGGAAGTAGCAAATGTCAAGCAACCATTAGACTAAAAGATATGACATTGCATTCACACTACCAGTTGCTTTAGTTTTAAACACTTAGGTTTCATTGGTTGTTTGGATGACAAACTCATTATATTCATATTTGCTTTTGTATGTAATAGATTCACACATCAAATGAATGATGATTGAAGCCAATGCCCAATTCATTTCTACCAATGCAAAGAAAAAATATTAAAATACTAAAGGTGCTCTCCTTACGTACGCCTCCTTTTCAACGACCTCTCGATCTATTTACAGCAGCCTAGGAAGAAAAACGTCGTCTAGGCGTTCCCTGTTGCTCCGATAGATAAACGTTACCCAGAAATAAAGTCCGAATTTTTTTTGAGGGTCAGGGAGAAAAAAGATAGAGGAAGGTGAAAGAGGGAAGAGATTCATCGTGGCCCTGAATCGAAGTCTCTTTTGGTGTCGCTTGGTCACTGCACCGACTCAGCTTCTCTGTCTCTTACATAATCAGATTGAATAAGTAACTTAATATAAAATAACCAAAACATGCAATACGTCAGCAAAGCTTCATTAAAACCATAATCCAAAGCATAATAACTTCAGGTTCTCTTTAGAATCAACCTGCCTTACTTTAAAAAGTTACTGCAAGTGGATCTCACTCATTGGGGCGCATAGTATGTCCGATTTGGCTTAAATTTGGCAGTAGCTTCCTCTTTGGGTGCTTTACCTACTTATAAAATTTTATGATGATTGGAGCTTTCTACAACCATCAGTGATATTTTTGGCCCAATGGGTTTAGAATCAAGCAAGTTAGGTTTTGTACTTTGGGCTTAAAACCCTAGAAAACCAGTTCTAAATTGACTCAGACACCATGGACTTGCAAAATCTAAGAAAAGAAAGAGGAATGGGCCAAGATATCAAGTAGGGTTTTGTGCCCATATTGTGCTTGTAATTTTTCCTTCTAGGAAACCATGGACCAATGGCATATTTCTTATTCAATGTTATAGTTGTTTAAATTATATGGAATAATTTGATTGTATGTGCTAACATGCTATATAGAATAGATGGTACCATATTATTACATCATATGATATATGCATATGCATAATGATGTACGCTTTATCTAGTAAATTATTATGAAGAATATCTAAATTAATTTAATAATAATACATAATTAATGAATGTTAAAATTAGTTTAATTAATCAAAAACATCTATATTAAAGGTTCAATAATAAAATGGTTATGTGATGCTTCAATAGATAACCATGACTGTATTTTATTAGATTAGCCCTCAAATAATTTGAAAATCTTAACTAACTTGTATAGTCCAGCATCGACAATATTTAAATATTAAAAGAATATCAAAATTAAATTTGGGGTAAATACATGATTGGTTCCTAAGCTACACCGTCATTTACAAGTCGGTTCTTAGAAAAAAAAAATTGGCATTTTAGTCCCCAAACTCATTAAAATATTGCACCATTAGTCTCTCCATCTAAAATCATATCCCTTTAGAGATCAATTTGTAAAACAAGATATAGTTTGGAGATCAATTCATAACACCAAACATAATTTGAGGATTTAACACTATAATGGGTTAATAAATATTTAATTTCCTAATTGTGTCAGATGTTATATATTAATCTCAAACTATGTCCTATGTTACAAATCGGTCCCTCACAAAAGATTTACACATGTATTTAATAGTGGATTTTGGATGGAATAATGTCAATCTAACAATGAAACTTTTAAAAAAAAAGCTTAAGGACTAAAGTGCCAAAAAATTTGTTTAAGGACCAATTTGTAAATGGCAGTATAATTTGGAGACCAATTTTGTGATTTATGCTTAAATATGGTTTAGAAATTTAATTTTAATAATATTAATAATTCTCCAAATAAAGCTCTATAAATATTATTAAAATCTCAAAGATTATTAGAACAATGGTTGATTTTTAAATCAATTTTGAATGATGTGTGTTTGCGTTATTTAAGAATATTCTATCTAAAAAGCTAAATCTTTAAGGAATCTGAGATCCACATCACCTTTCCTGAGAGCTGACTTTAAATGACGCTATACATATCATGTTCAAAATTTAGTTTATTACAAATGTCTTACTGAATAAAAGTATTTATAATGAAAATTAAATTATTGTTACAATAAACATAAATAATAAATAGTTAAGGTATCTACATATTTATATGTTTGATGTGAATTAGAAAATGTTGTTAACCTTTAACCCTCTAACCATAATTATGAGTTAAAAACTTATGGATGGTAACTATAGTGAATGGAAAATCAATAACTTTTTTATCTGTAAATATGAAAAAATCAATTTTATCCTTGCAACCCTAGAGCCCTAAAAGTCTATTGCTGATACATCTAAGAAAATTAAACTGCAATATGCAAAATGACAATGTGTAAATATTCCAGCTTGCCACAATCTTAAGCCTGCATTGTTAGTCATCTACAAGAGCAATTGTCAAGTCCAGAGTCTAAACTAGAAATGATCAAGGATCTAGATGAAATGATTGCTCAAACTAGGAAGCCTAATCCTACACAAGAAGCTGTAAGGGCATTAATGTACACTTGTATAACTAGAATAAGTGTGTAGAACATTGTCTCAAGATGATGTCGTACATCAGTCATGTAGAAGTGATAGGGTTTAAGCAGGAATAAAAGATAAGAAAGATGTGATCTTGGCATCTTTTCCAAATATCTTCAATCAGCTCACAATGAATTATACTAAGAATAATTTGTAGCTTACTCCAATAAGCTAAGGCACAAGCTTGAAAGTGATAAAAAGTCTCTAGTCAAGCTAGAAAATGTTCATTATTATAATAGTTTTTATAAATCTAGGAAGCAACCTATAGGTAGAAAGAAGAACAAAAGGAAAAGAGTAGTTTTAGCTACCAAACCAACTGTTATGAAGAAGTCGAATGAAAAATGATTACTAAAAGAAGGATTTCGCTAAATTAGGTATGGGTAGTCTATATGTTATTAAGGCTGTCTTGGTGGAGAATTACAATAATAAATTAATCATTGATTTAAGAGCCACTAATCATGATTGTTACTCTTTGTGGTGGTTCAAACAAAGCAGTCCACTTAGCAAAACACAAAGAAACTTGAAGTTGGAATACGAGAAATATGTCTCCATGATGGTAATAGGACTAATGGAGTTATATTTTAGAAATAAAGTTTTATGTCTATAAGTCTATTTATTTCTTCTAGATTTCAAAAGGCATTTAGTTTTTGTTGATTGTTTATTTAAACACGACTTGACAGTTCAATTTAATTCCTCAATTTGAATTAAAAGTAATAGTATTTTTATATGCTCCATTGATTTAGTGAATGGTCTTTATTTTAACTATTTTATCTTATGTTAATGCCATAGAAAATATAGATGATGAGCAGATTTCTTAATATAAGAAAAGAAAAGTTTCAAATGAAATCTATCTTTAGCACTTACAATTAGGTCATATTAGGTCTAACAAGATTCATGATTTGGTTAAAAGTACAATTCTAAATTTCCTTATCTTTGAGTCTATACTAATATGTGAATCTTAGTTATAGAGTAAAATGAGAAAGAGGCCCTTAGGGCCAAAGGAAATCACATCATAATACAACTGGAATTGGTGCATATTGATCTATGCAGACTAATAAGCGTTCAAGAAAAAGGTGGTTATGATTATATCACCACTAGGGTTCCAATAATTAAATGATTATGTGATGCCCTAACAGATAACTATAACCAAATTTAACACATTGGACCTAAAATAATATTAATTAGGTTATGACCCAACATCGACAACTCTTAAATATTTATAGAATTTTAACTTTTCAAGGTATGGTTATATTTACCTAATGCACCACAAGTTTGTAGCTTTTGAAAGTATAAGGCCGATACAAAAGCAATTGGGTATCTCTATCAAATAGCTTGGTTTGACCAAGACGGTGAATACCTATCTGGTAAATTCAAGTTCTACTTGGCTTATGAGGGGATATTTTCTCAATTATCATCCTTATAATGCCCCAGTAAAATGGAGTTACTGAAAGAAGAAATATAACATTTTTAAATATGATGAGCTCAATGATTAGTTATTCATCTTTACCTGAATCATTCAGGAATATGCTTTAAAAATAGCTGTATACTACTAAACTTGGTTCATCTATTTCAAAGACACCTAAAGAATTATGGAAAGCATGCAAGCCAAGTTTTAACTATATTTGGATTTAAAGTGATCTGGCATATGTTTTAGATAAAATCTTAGAAGTTTAAATCTTGTACAAAAATATGTATGTCTATTGGCTACCTCAAAGGAACAAAATGTTGAATTTTCTACAATATAAAGCAAAAGTATGTGATAATGAACAATTATGCCACTTTCTTAAAAGATACATAGATGATGAATTTTAAACACAAGAGTAAGGTGATTCTTAAAGAGCTCGACTCAATTTGAAACCAACCTAAAATTCATATGTCTTGACCCTTGTTTTTTATGCATGTTCAAAAAAGGGAAAATGTATAAGAAGTACCCAAAGGTGAACAAGCCTAAGCACTAGTTCAAGATCATACTCAAGAACAAAAATAGGATAATTAAAAGGTTGGTGATTTGCCACAACCACTAAAACTTGGATTATTCTTTACATGTACAATAGCCAGTGCAGCAAAGTTATAATGGGAGAGTGATATATAGACCTACAAGATATGTTTTGTTAAAACAGATAAATCATGTCACTACAGAAAATTTTGATGATGATCCTATCACTTACAAGAAAGCACTGTAGGATGTTGACGTACAATAATGGAAAAAGACCATGGAATGGGAGATTGAATCTATGTATTTTAATTCAGTCTAGTCTCTTGTGAAAGCATCTGAAGGGGTTAAACCAATTAGATGCAAGTGGATATACAAGAGACAAAGATGATCAAATAGGAAGGAAGAAACCTTCAATGGTGATAAAATATTGTACCCAGAAAAATGGCATATCAGTTTGAATTCTTTTAGTAGTAGCAGTAGCTCTTAATTATGAGATTTGACAAATAGTATGCCACAATTAGAAAAGTTTATAACCAAAAGTCAAGAAACATGGTATGCAAGTTGCATACAACAATGGACTTAAGTAAGCATTTAAATCATGGAACATTAGGTTTAATCAGGCTATGAAAATATTTTGTTTTTCAGAAAAGCCTTGATGAACCATGTGTGTACAAAAAGATCCAAGGATCAATAGTAGTTTTTCTTCTTTATGTAGATGGAATCCTTTTAAATGGAAATTACATGAAAGTGCTATTAGGCATAAAGTGGTGCTTAAAAGAGCATTTTTTGATATAATGATTTGGTTGAAGCAAACAATATTCTAGGAATCATATTTTAAGAGAACAAAAGAATAAGATATTAGCTTTGTTCCAAGCTTCCTAAATTGACAAAATAGTAGCTAGATTCAGCATGGAGAATTTTAAGAGTGGAATTTTACACTTCAAGTATGGAATTTATCATTATAAGGAATAATCACCAAAATCTCCTAAAGAGAAAGAATTTATGAGTAAGAAACCTTATACTTTGGCAGTTGGTAGTCTCATCTATGACATGTTCTGCACTAAGTCAGATACTTGTTGTATCAAGTAGTGAGCCAGTAACAAATTAGACCCCATAGTAGAATACTGGACTGCAATGGAGCATATATGATACGAACCTAGGGCGACTCTCTCCGAAACCCATATTATATTAGCCCCGATCTCAATTAAGTTCAAGTTCTTATAAGAAAACCTTAACCCCTAAACAACCTGTAATTAGAAACTTTGGTATAATGAAGATGCCACAATAGGTTATGGAAGTTCTATTGATAAGTTGAAACTAAAATACTCACCATCTAATGGTGTTTTAGGTGTTTAAGGAGAACAAAGAAAATTCTATCTCACAATTAATTTTTTGAATAATATTAAAGGTGTGTTCTTCCTCAAAATTAAGCCCTTAAATAGGCTAGAGTATCAAAACAATAAACTCTAAAAATTTAGGATAAAACGGCCACCAAAGAGAACAGGAAACATGTTAGCCGATTCTCACACTACATTCCTAAACTAGTTTGTATTAATTTATTCCTTTATTTTGAATTAGGAATAAATTAATTTACAAGGAAAATAATACAATAATAACTTTCCTAAGTTGGTTTCTCCAGTAAATAAATAAATAGAAACCAAATAAAAGACTAATTTCCTAAAACAAAAAGTCAAAATCAAATTAAAAAACTATTTGACTATCTTTCTAACTAAGCTATCTTTGACCATTCTTTGACCAATTTAAGCTCCTAATCAACTTCCATATGCCTTGTAGGATGCCAAATAGGATGATCATTAAGTCCACACGTTGAAATTGGTTGGAACAAAGAGAAAATGTCAACTCAGCAAAATACAGTAAAGTCAGCAAACAATACAATAAAACCAGCCATGTCTTCCCCCTATACGCACAACCCCTTGTTGTTTGCCTTTGGTTCAACCTTAACTTGTTTCCATGACCTCTTAAATATATTAATTGAATCCATGAAGTGTTGAAACCATTTCTTGATCCCCGGAGTCCACATTTGCACTAAAATAGCTACCTAGGTCCATATCGTCCTCCACCACTTAGATGCTTAAAATAGGTTTTGTATCTCTGGGTATGACAAGGCCTTTTGAGAATTAATTACTCCCTGTATAAATGCATACATATTTTCCTTAAATCTCTTGGCTTGAGCTCTAGTGATTGGCATGGTCTTCATCCGTATAAGGTTAGCACCCCTGCGGGTGGTTGGTTGTGCAGGTTCGGGTGGATTCTCATCATTCCCCTCCTCTTGAAAAGGATTTTCCCTCAAATGAAAATCATTACCTACAGCAAAAAGAGATAATCCAGCAACATTAAATGTAGCAATAAAATTATACTCACCTGGTATGTCAAATTTTCGTTAATCTGCTCCAAAACTTGAAAAGGTTCGTCTCCACGCGGCATAAGCTTAGACTTCCTTTGTTCGGGAAATCTCTCCTTCCTTAAATCCAACCAAACCCAATCTCCAAGTTCAAATACAACTTGTTTTTGGCCTTAATTAACACTCCTTGCATATTGTAGGTCCTCCTCTCAATATTTGCCCTTGTCTTTTCATGAATCTGCTTCACAAAATCAGCTTTTTGTTTTCCATCTAGATTAGCACGTTCACTTAAAGGAAAAGGTATTAAATCTAATAGAGTCAAAGGATTAAGCTCATAAACAATCTCAAATGGTGTATATTTAGTGGCTAAATTCAAAGGCTTGTTATAAGCAAATTCAACATGTGGCAAACATTCCTCCCATGTTCTTAAATTTCTACTAATTAAAGCCGTAACAATGCAGACAAAGTTATATTTACTACTTCAGTTTGTCCATCAGTTTGTAGATAACTAGTAGTTGAAAATAAAATTTTAGTTCCTAAATTAGCCCCATAATTTTTTCCAAAAATAACTTAAGAACTTAACATCCCTATCCAAAACAATAGTTCTAGGCATTCCATGCAATCTTACGATTTCCTTAAAGAATAAGTTAGCAACATTAGATGCATCATCAGTTTTATTACATGCAATTAAATGTGTCATCTTAGAAAATCTATCCACAACAACAAAAATTGAATCCTTACCTGTCCTTGACCTAGGTAAAACATGAATAAAATCCATAGACAAATCCACCCAAGGAAAAGAAAGAATTGGCAATGGGAGGTACAAACCGTGCAGCTTCAACTTGGACTTGGATTTTTGGCACTTCAAGCATCTTTCACATATTCTCTCCACATCTCTCCTTATGTTAAGCCAATAAAAGTGTTCTTGTAGTAAGGATAAAGTTTTTAAAACACCAAAATGACCCATTAAACCACCCTCATGACCTTCCTAAACTAGTAACTCCCTAATGCTACAATTAGGCACACAAAGTTTGTTTTCCCTAAACAAATACCCCTCAAAGATGTAAAATTTATTAAAACCATATTTTGTACAGGTACTAAATATTTCTCCAAAGTCACTATGATGCTCATAAAGTTCCTTTATTTCATCAAATCCAAGCAATCTAGCATCTAACGTAGAAAATAATACATACCTTTGGGATAATGTACCGACGACCACATTTTCCTTACCTTTTTTGTAGTGGATGACATAAGGAAAAGTTTCAATGAACTCAATCCACTTAGCATGCCTTTGGTTGAGCTTTCCTTGACCTTTAATGTGCTTCAAAGATTCATGATCCGTATGAATCATAAATTCCTTCGGCATTAGGTAATGCTGCCACGTTTCCAAAGCTCTCACCAAAGCATACATTTCTTTGTCATATGTCGGGTAGTTTAGTACAGCTCCATTCAATTTCTCACTAAAGTAGGTTATAAGCCTTCCTTCTTGAATTAAAATAGCTCCAATACCTACACCTGAAGCATCACACTTAATTTCAAAAGTCTTAGAAAAATTTGGCAAAACTAGTAAAGGTGCATTGATTAATTTTTCTTTTAACAAATTAAAAAAATTTTCTTGTACTTCCCCCCATTTAAAGCCAACATTCTTCTTTACAACTTTAGTCAAAGGTGCTGCAATGGTGCTAAAATCCATGACAAATCTTCGGTAAAAACTAGCCAAACCATGAAAGCTCCTCAATTGGGTAATGGAGGTAGTTTTCAACCACTCTTGGATTGCTTTCACCTTGGATTGATCAACTTTAATTCCTGTAGCACTTTCAATAAATCCTAGAAAAATAAGTTCACTTTTTCAAGTTAGCAAACAACCTTTCCTTCCTAAGAATATTTAAAACTTGCCTAAGATGTTCTACATGCTCATCTAGATGCCTACTATATACAAGAATATCATTAAAAAACACTATATATAAGAATATCATCAAAATAAACAATCATAAATTTTCCAATGAATGAACGCATGACATGATTCATTAATCTCATGAAAGTACTAGGTGCATTAGTTAAACCAAAGGCATCACTAACCATTCATACAAACCATACTTAGTCTTAAATGTGGTTTTCCATTCATCTCCTCTTTCATTCTAATTTGATGATATCCACTTCTAAGATCAATATCTATAAACATACATGCACCATGCAATTCATCTAACATGTCATCTAACCTAGGAATTAGATGCCTATATTTAATGGTAATATTATTTATAGCTTTACAATCTACACACATGCACTATGAACCATCTTTTTTAAGAACTAATAAAACTGGAACAGCACATGGACTCATACTTTCCCTAATGTATCCTTTATCAAGCAACTTGCTTACCTGCCGTTGTAACTCCTTTGTCTCCTCGGGATTACTTCTATATGTAGGCCTACTTGGAATTGTAGCTCTTGGAACAAAATCAATTTGATGCTCAATCCCTCATATAGGTGGTAATCCATTAGGAATTTCCTCTAGGAAGACATCACTAAATTCCTACAAAATTGAAGAAATAGAACTTGGCAATTCAAGTTCTTCGGGATTAGCTTGATCATTTAAAAATATATCTTTATAAATCATGATAAACAATGGTTTCTTACCCAAAATTGCTTTACTAACATCCCCAAAACTAAGATAAAAATTTATATTTTTCTTCTATTTTCTTTCCTTTTCTTTCCTACTCATGGGTTCACTCTCACTTTCGGGTTTCTCATATTTTCTCTTGGGTTTTTTCCTCTCTTTCTCCCTCTCAGCCTTCTCTCTCTCTTGACCCTAATCTGGAGTTTAGGACATTTACCTGGTTGGTTTTGTTTGGCCTTATCTCCTTGGATTGATGTTGTTGCTGTGGGTGCCACACTAGTTCTTTCCTTAAGCCTTTTGATCTCCCTCCTTTGTTGTACTTGGAGTTGTCTTTAAATACCTCTTTGGGAGTTAATGGTTCGAGCTTGACCTTTTTACCTTTAAATATAAAAACAATAGCATTCTCTCGACCATAACGTATAGTATCTTTATCAAATTGTCATGGTCTACCTAATAGAATATGACTCGCATGTTTATTAACTTTCATCTCACCACTATCATTAAGTCATTGTAATCTATATGGTTCGGGATGTTTAATTGTTGTTAATCTGAATTTTTCCACAACAATATTAGTAATTAAATTTACACAACTTCCACTATCAATTATCATACTACAAATCTTACGTTGGATTTCACAACAAGTGTGGAAGATGTTCTCTCTCTGAAGTTGTTCGTCATCTTTGTACATGGTCAAAACCCTTCTACTCACCAAGCTCAATTCGGCCCTAGATGCCTTGAGAGTTTCAAATTCCTCAAGTTCTTCACCTCCAACTTCTTCAGCATCAATTTCGGTTTCAGCATCACTCTCTTCACTTTTGGACTATAACTCACCATTACCTTTCTGCACCATGATTATTTTATTCAGGCATTGATTGGCAATGTGTCCTCATCCCTGAAACTTAAAACAGACAATTTCATGAGTTCTAGAAGGTTTAGGATCAGATTTACCTTCATTTTTGTGTGCTTGAATAGATTCGGTTTTGTATTCCCTTTTAGCCAAGTGGTGCTTTCTTCTCCAAGTTTTGGCTTTTGTCTTACTTTAAAGGTGGGATTGCTTCTCCAAGCACTTGGATTTGACCTTCCACTGCTTGATACTCCCCCAAACCGTGTACTTGTTCCCCTCCTCTTGAATTAATTCTTAAGTATGATAGCCACATGCAACATCTCTTTTTTTCCATATATTGTTGTAATTCTAGTTGATTGGCTATCTCTCGATTCAATGCACCAAGAAATCGTGCCATGGTTGCTTCTCTTTCTTAATTCATGCTCAATCTCATCATGAGCATCTCCATCTCTTTATAATAATCCTCCATGGACCTACTATCTTGTGATAGTGATTGGAGTCTTTGATGCAGCAAACTATGGTAATGAGTTGGTACAAACATCTTTCTCATGGCTCCTTTCATATGTCACCAAGTAGTGATTGGTTCATCTCCAATTCTCCTTCGAGTACTTTGCTCATTTGTCCACCATTGGAAGGAATAATGTCCAAATTCCATTGCTGCCACCTTTGCCTTCTTAGTCTATAAATAATTGTGACAATCGAAGATCATCTCCATGCGCTCCTCCCACTCTACTCCAGATCACTTTTTCCTATGAAAGGTGGTATATTGAACTTAATATTCCCAAGATCATCATCCTCATTCCTTGCTGGTCTCTCATGGTTTTTCCTTCCTTGGTAAGCAAAAATTTCATCAAAGTTATCTCCAAAATTACCTTTCCCGAATTCCTTTCTAGGTCGGCCACGGCCTCCTCGACCTCGACCTTGGCCTCCATTTACATCTAACCCTGGATTCGGCCTTCCTTATGATGTTTCCAACCTGTCTATCCTTTGATCTAGATGATCAAAGTGAGCATTCATCTATTGTAATTGCTCCAAGACTGCCATCATGTCCGTATGCTCATCTCCCATCCCCGTAGCTCGGGAATCACCTTTGAATCCTACGGACTCCTCTTCATTAATTCTCAATAAGCCACCTCCTACTCCTCTTCTCATCCTTGAATCTACCATGTTCGTAAATATATTGCAAAACTAAATCCTCACCAAATTCACTCCCTCACGTGTTTCACTCAAATAAGGTCTCAACACTCGTGTTTGCACACTAGTTTCGGTTTTTGACCCTCTTTTAAGCTCACACACTCTTCCCTTTTTCCATTCAAAGAATTAATTAAAAGTTCTAATTAAAACACATTTAAACAGCAACTAGATCATAAGTGTACCTTAATTTAAACCTATCAATAAAACAGTAACTAAAACAAATAAATACCGAGTGGAATGAAAATACTCATTCTCGGCTTCCTAAGCAAAAACAAGTTAATTTGACAAGCAAATTTTTGGGAATGAATTAAAAGCTGCCCAGAATATTAATGAAGTAATAATTCAAGGAATAAATATAGAGATAGAAATTCAAACATGAACAAGAATCAAATTGAACAAAATATAGGATTGTTGTTGGTTGTTGTTCTTTATAATTCAAGTTTTTGTATCAAATCCTTTAACTATTTTTAATCCAAATAATTTTGCACTCAAAAATACAAATATCCAGCAGCAAAATTGAATTTCTGGCAACTCCAAATATTGAATAAATAAGCAACAACTCAGCAATTCCAACAAATTTCCAGCAAACAAATTCAAACTCCAACTTTAACCA
The DNA here is from genome assembly GCF_031755915.1 of Ziziphus jujuba. Taxonomy (NCBI): domain Eukaryota; kingdom Viridiplantae; phylum Streptophyta; class Magnoliopsida; order Rosales; family Rhamnaceae; genus Ziziphus; species Ziziphus jujuba. The sequence continues at coordinate 18,861,231 of NC_083383.1, read as the reverse complement.
AACCGCCCTTTTTTTTTTTTATTCCGCTTTTCTTCTTTTTTTGTTTTTTAACTCACAAAATATAATCTCAACTGCAGTAGCAAGAATTAACAACTAAATTGCAATTCCAACTCCAAATAACTACCAAACCTGAGATCACACAATGCAAAGTTTGCAAAATTTATGAATTTTGTATTTATTGCAACAAACACACTTCTTTTCTTTCTTTTTTTCTTTTTTTGAATATATGAATGCAAACATTTAAGATCAAAAATAGCAAATAAAAATCAACAGTAAACTAAAATACTAAGAACATAGAGGAAATCAACCAACAAGCTAGGAAGCAAAAATACGGTAAACAAAGAATCCTAATTTCGGCTATGAATGAAATTTTATTTTTTTTTTAAGATACAAAACATGTAAGAGATGGATGCAACCTTAACCTAATGCTAAAATTGCAGAACACAAAAATAAAGAAAACAAATAAGATAGCTTAAACCTGAACAAAATTTGGCTCTAATACCAAATGATACGAACCTATGTAGACTTGTATCTAAACCTGTATTATATTAGCCCGAATATCAATTAAGTTCAAGTTCTTTTGGGAAAATCTTAACCCCTAACCAACCTATGATTAGAAACCTCGGTATAATGAATATGCCACAATAGGTTATAGAAGTCCTATTGAAAGTTAAAATTAAAACATTCATTCTCTAATGCTGTTTTAGGTGTTCAAAGAGAATAAAGAGAATTCTATCTCACAATTAATTTTCTGAATAATATTAAAGGTGTGTTCTTCCTCAAAATTAAGCCCTTAAATAGACTAGAGTCTCAAAACAATAAATCCTAAAAATTTAGGGTAAAATCGGCCACCAAAGAGAAAAGAAAATGTGTTGGCCAATTCTCACACTACTTTCCAAAACTAGTTTGTATTAATTAATTTCTTCATTTTGAATTAGGAATTAATTAATTTACAATGAAAATAATAAAATAATAAATTTTCTAACTTGATTTTTCTAGCAAATAAATAAATAGAAACCAAATAAAAGACTAATTTCCTAAAACAAAAAGTCAAAATCAAATTAGGAAACCATTTGACTATGTTTCTAACTAAGCTATCTTTGACCATTCTTTGACCAATTTAAGCTCCAAATCAGCTTCCATATACCTTGTAGGATGCCAAATAGGATGATCATTGAGTCCCACACATTTCCCTTGATTAGAACAAAAAGAAAATATCAACTCAGCAAAATACAGTAAAGCCCGCAAACAATACAGCAAAACCAGCCATGTCTTCCCCCTATGCACACGACCCCTTGTTGTTTGCCTTTGGTTCTTCCTTGACCTATTTCCATGACCTCTTAAAGATATTAATTGAATCCATGAAGTGTTGGAATCATTTCTTGCTGCCCGGAGTCCATATTTGCACTAAAACAGCTACCCAAATCAGTATCGGCCTCCACCACTTGGATGCTTAAAACAGGCTTTGTATCTTCGAGTATTGACAAGCCCTTTTGAAAAATTAATTACTCACTGTATAAAGGCAGCCCGGTTGTCCTTAAATCTCTTGGCTTGAGCTCTAATGATTAGCCCAGTCTTCATTCGTATCGAGTCAACACCCCAGCGGATTGTCGATTGTGCAGGTTCAGATGGATTCTTATCAATATACTCATGTATTAAAGGAGAATGAGCGATTATATGATGGTTTATTCTAGTGGAAGTTAGGAAATCCTTAGTTAAACAAACTCAAAATTGTAAAGGGATATTGACTCTAATAAATCAATATTGGGTTATATGTTACCCTGAATAGAGGAGTCATTGATTGGAGGAGTACTAAAAAGACATATGTCTTTGAATCCACATCTAAAGTTGAATGTATGGTTATACTTGAAGCTGCAAAGGAAGTCATGTGGCTTAAGAAATTCCAAATAGAATTTTAGGTCATATCAAGTGCAGATCGATATATTACCTTTTACTGTGATAACAATGAAACTATAGCATAACCGAAAGAACCTAAGTATCATAAGAATTATATTAGAGGGTCACAAGCTTACTTTCAAGTAAGTGGGAATTTATTACATTTTTGCTCTATGAGCAAAACAAGTTGTAATGACATTTTCCAATGAAGTAATTTTCAAATGTTTTTGCATATCATATTTTACATGTAAGGTCCGGATTAATTATATATATGATTATATGGATAAATCTATAGAAAACATGATTATACATTTTCATAATTAATGAATTATCATACAGTTGATAAATAAAATCGAGCGCTTTATTTAAACTACAATATTTTATAAAATAATCTATCTTGGTTATTATAAAATAGTGGAATGAATTATATTCATTCTAAGAGGATTGGGAGAAATTTAATTAAAGATAAATTTATTTGAAAAAGAATTAATTATTAAGCAATATTGGATATGTTATTTTTCTTAATCCTGAGTATATTATAAATAGATGATTAAGTGATTATGGTTCTTTAAATTATCAATAAGTGAGGCCTATTAATGGCTAATATCATGACAATTTATAAATTATGTTTATTTGATTACCAATATTTATAAAATATACAAAATAGGACATGAAATATCCTCTTGATATATTTCGACACTCAAATATTGAAAGTTATAAGCCAATGCATTGGAATCGATAAAGAAATTGAAAAGTCAAAAAAATAAGTAAATAATTAATTAACTAGAAATCTTATCAAATAATTATTAATATTTTACGAATGAAAGTATATTAAATATACACATTATTATTCTTGGAGCTCAAATCTAGCCTTTTAGTGGAGTAGTACTGGATTAGATCAAAATCTCAAGCTTGCACTAGAACAAGTGGGTGATTGTTGAATTTATGCTTTTGAAGCAACCTAATATATATATATATAGGTACCTCAATTGATGATGTTCATAGGATTCTTAAATTAGCTCATTAAGTGACAAAGCCCAATTAACTTGTTATTTAAATACAAGAAAGTACTCATTAATAGGGTCTACAATGTTAATTAAACTCTAAGAGGCTAGAATTAACAGTTTATAAATATGCTACTTTCTAACCTTCAACCACATTAGGATTTATGTATTATTTACCAGAGATTTACAATCTGAATAGGAAAATCAAACATCTTAAAAGAAAAATATAAATTGTAAAGAATTAATATGTTTTTCAAATTAACAATCTTATTTCTTTTGTGATCAAGTGCACTCACATGCAAATCTATCGCACAAAAAATAGTTTAGAAGGTCTTGAGGATTCTAAAAGACTTTTTTTACACTATTAACAAGGTACTTTTTGATGATAAAAAATATCTATCACATGTTTTATTCAACTGTGTGATTTTAGCTTCCACTCTATAATTCACCAAACACTGAAAGGAAGAGCTTTCTTAATGCTTATGGGATAATTCTCTATAAGATTTCTCTCAAATGGTAGCCAAGAATTCCAAAAATAAAAAGACTTCAAATTAGCAAAAGTTTCTCTTTTAATAGAAGAAGAAAGCTAATGCTAAATCTAAAGGAAAGAGTTAAACCCAATGGGAAAAAGTAGAAGATTTTTTCAAAATGAGGATCTTAGAAGACAAGGTTTGAAAACTATATTTTTCTTAAACTATTAAGAATTACTCTTATTTGGGGTTCAAAAGAGAGTCAATTTTGTCAAAACGAGAAACATTTCCGAATCAACCTAAACGTACACCGGATCACTATTCTCTTCATTCAATTTCTTTTAATACCCAAAAGGAAGAAAACAATGATAACAAGAGACAACCTTTTATTGGAAAAAGCATCTAGATTCTACTTAGGTGAAAGCAAAAATGCTATAGAAAATGGGAATGATTTGGGGATGAAAAGGAGTTGTTTGGATAAAGATGAAGGTCGCATATGGCAATTTTTTTTCCTTTTTTTTTTTATTTGGGTAATAAGGTGGCATATGGTCTTTGATTGTTAGGGTGGACTTCCAATTCATCCTCATCATTCAAAACAATCATCTCATCTTCCTTTTCCATCACCAAGAACCAAGAAATAAATAAGAGAAAAAACAAGGCATTTGGGCTTTAATGGGCTTAAGGGACTTCTTGATTTCAATTTGAACCTTTTGAAAAGGAAGCAAATTAGGCCTTGTAATTTGTCGGGCTTTGGATGTATTCAAGGCCCATTTGTGAAAGAGCTTTTAAAAGAAAGGCCCAACTATCTATGTTTTGTATAAAGGGTTATTTCGAAAAATAGCCACCCCGTAACATGATTTTTGAAGAATACCAAAAAAAAATTTTAAAAAAAAACTAGCCACATTGGGACAAAAATACCCTTGATAAAATTGAAAATTATGCAAAAGGTTTTTTTTACCCTTTCCTTCTTCCTCTACACAGCCGTTCATGTAAGGGTTTCTCTAACAGGCCACTCTTTGCATCTCATCTCCTCTCACTCTCATTTTTTTGTATTTTCTCATATCTGAAACTAAACTCAGGTAAAAATTTTATCTTTTTTCTTATTAGATGAAAGTAAGGAAATATGTGTTTTTTTTCTTTTTTCTCTTTCTCTTTTTTCTTGTATTTTTTCTTAGTTTTGGAATTTTTAAGCTTTTTATTTAATATGGGTATGCAAGAAATTAATTTATGAGCTGTTGTATGTGATTTTAAAGATACTTAGGTGGCATATGGTTTAAAAATGGGGGAAAATTTGTGTAAAACTGAAAAATTGCGAAAAACAGTAAAAATGGAGGAAATTTGGCGAAAAAGATGAACTTCCGCCATTTTCCTCTAGTTTGTCAGTTTTCACAAGTTTTGCACTAATTTTTTGCCAATTTTCCGTCAGTTTTCTGCTAGTAGGAAAAAGCTATATTTGGCCCCAAAAAAAAAACAGAATCAACTTTTTTAATACAGTTAATATGTTTGTTTAGTATTATTCAAAATTTTATATATTTATTGATCTAGTTTAACGTTATTCATTTAATTTTGTAGTAAAATGGAAGATGATAATATTGTAATTGCGGTTTTATACAATGGAACATTGGTACAAAATGATGATGGTAATTGGGAATATCAAAATGGTAAAAATATAATGGTTTCCATCGGCAAGAGATGCACAAAATCAGAGTTAGAGGATGAGATTTTCAATTCTATTAACTTAGATCGAAATGAATATTTGCTAAAGCTAAAATGGATATATGGACGATGTGCAGAAAAGTTGGATCCTACAGAAGTATGCTGTGATAGGGATGTGAAATGCTTTCTTCAAGAAGTGAGGAATGAAGGGATGACAATGATGCAGCCTCTATTTTATGTTGAGGTGATTTCGAAAGTTGAACATATATGTAGAAATGTTCATCAAACAGCCTTTGCTTCGGATAGTGGGAGTAATCTTCATTCTTTTTCTTGTCCTCCAATTGGCGTTCGTCTACCACAATTTTTTGGTACTAAACCTATTCAGGCTACATCTCAGGAAATTATGGTTCAAGAAACTCAGTTTAGAGATCAAGTTGATGTTCGTGGGGCCTGGACATCATTTAACATCCACGAAGGAGTTGATGTTGGAGGTGACTATGCTGAACGGTTTCCTAGCGATGAGGAGTATGAGCAGTTGCATAATATTGATAATGATGAGAATTACAATGCGGCAGGGAATGATGTTGATCATAATGATGTAGATTTTGATCATGAGTTGCCGGACAATGATAATGATATGCATCCTGAAATGAATAATGAAGGAGTTGATGATGTTAAGGTTCATCGTGCTACAAGTGACCACATATCATCGAGCAACAGAAGTGGTTCTATGGCCATATTTTCGTCAAATTCACTGGCTGTTAGAGCATAGTAGTTGGACAATTATTTCGCAACAAACGTGACTTACAGAATAAACTAAGTATCTATTGCATGCGAGAAAATAAGGAGTTCAAGGTGACACAGTCAACTACACAACGGTATGAGGTTGTATGCTTGGAAAATACTTGTAAATGGTGACTACGTGCGACCACATTTAAACATGGAGAAATATTTGTTGTGAGAATTTTTGATAATGTACATAGTTGCTCGTTAAACATCGTGCATCGAGAATATAAGCAGGCCAGTAGCCGGGTTACGGGGCAATGTATCAAATCTAAATATGAAGGTACTGCACGTGTTTAAAAACCCAAAGAAATTCAACATGATTTTTTATAGAAATATGGGGTGAATATAAGCTACAACAAAGCATGGAGAGGTAAAGAGTATGCACTTAACAGTGTTAAGGAATCTCCAGAGGAGAATTTTGCTAAGTTACCTGCCTACTGTTATGGGTTAACGTCGAAGAACCCTCTTAGACTGTTACACATGTCAAAATAGATGATAATAACAATTTTGTATATTTCTTTATGGCAATTGGAGCAAGCATTAGGGGATTTAAATCTCACATAAGACCCGTGTTTGTTGTTAATGCAACTACATTGAAAGGGAAATATAAAGGGTATATGTATATTGCATTAGGCATGGATGGCAATAAGTAAATATATCCTTTGGCTTTCAGCATTGGAGATGGAGAAAACGAGCAAGCATATACATGGTTTTTCCAAACCCTCAAGGATGCCATCAGAGATTGTCCGGATTTGGTGTTTGTGAGTGATAGACACCCCGCTATTGAAAAGGCATTACGCAAAGTTTTTCCCAATGCATACCATGCGTTGTGCACGTACCATATAAGCAGAAATATTAAAGCAAATGGACATGCGAAAGATGAATCAATAATACAATGTTTCATGCTCGCAGCTAGTGCATATTTGGTTGAAGATTTTGAGTTTTATATGAGGCAAATTGAGGCAAAAAAAAGTAGGGCTGCCCAGTACATTCGATCATGTGACCCTACAAGGTGGGCACGTTCTCTTTGTCCATGTAGAAGGTACACTATCATGAACACCAATATTGCAGAAAGCTTGAATGGCATTTTGCTATATGCTAGAGAGATGCCAATAATAGCATTAATAGAGCACATACGGGATTTACTGCAAAGGTGGTTTTATGAGCGACGTACTGCAGGTGCAAAATTGACGAAGCCTGTGACTGACCATATGGAAGAGCAACTCAAACTATGAAATTTGGAGTCCATCGGACTATATGTGAAAGCCATTAATATGCATGAATTTCTTGTGGAAGGTGGGAGTTTGAGGGGTACAGTTAATCTCCAATCAAAAACATGCTCATGCAAAGTCTTTGATCTTGATCATATCCTTGTGATCATTGTATTGCCGCTTGCAGAGACCGCAAAATTGCTCCTTATGGCATGTGTTCTCATTACTACACCGCGGATGCATATCGTGCAGCTTATGCTGAGTCCATTTACCCTTTGTTAGATGAAAAACAGTGGCATGCCCCGGATGACGTGGCAAGTCGTGTTGTTCTTCCACCAAGATGGACACGTAGGCGAGCCGGTAGGCCGAGGATGCAACGCATACCATCCGAAGGTGAAGATGTTATTGGACGTAGATGTAGCCGATGCGGTGGTGTTGGACATTATAGGCAGAGATGTACGAATCCATTGTCTTATGCTTCGAATTAGAAAGTTTTAATTTAGTGTTATGGTTTAATATGTTTTGATAATTATTTCATATATTGGATATAATATTTTCTACTCCACGGTGGAAGATTTATTAGCAATCTTTTTTTTTTTAATTTAATCCTAAATGAAAAGAGGCTTTCTGGAATTGATTTTAAATCTTTAGTTTACATATCATTTTATGAAATGTCCAAATGATTTTGAAAAGAAAAACAAACATATATGATTTTTTCTTTTATTTAAAATGGTTATTGATTTTAAATGTCAATATATTTTTTATTAATTCCATCTTCATCTTATATAATATTTGTCTCCACTCTCAATTTTTTACCCCACTATTAACTTAAATAATCTATTAGAAATTGATTTTCCAAGTGGAGGTAATTAGTTTTTGATAGGAGTAAAAATTATTCAACGATTTCCGCTTGGAGGAAATTTTTTCCAACAGGAGGAAAAATTTTCCTCCTAGCGGAAATTTATCCAAACCAGGAGGAAAATTTTTCCTCCAGGAGGAAAATTTTTCTGCCTAGAGGAAATATTTTCTAACAAGCGGAAAATTTTTTAGAATTTGCAATTGAGCTCATAAGACGTTTGTGCATAACAGAATTCTAATAAATAAACATGGCACATTTCCTATAAGGTCAATTACTTATCCTTACATCAATACCACATCGTTAGCTTTGTTAAATGAACATCATAAGCCACCATTATCTTTACAATTAAAAGTCTAATATAATAAAGAATATGCATCTATAAACATGACAAAAGGAAAGAAAAATGCATCACCACCCAGCTCATATGCTTAGTTCTTTGTTGTAAGCCTCATATGCATACTTCTTCCTAAAGAACTCCATGTCATCTTGTGTGAATATCACTGATAATCTAGCATGTAAAAACTCGATGGTCTTGAGTGTAAACATGCCACAATCACCACTACAAAAAAACAATTATTATAACATATATTAGTATTATTAGAACCATATTCAATAGTTAATATTTATTCAACAAACATGTACGTATTAAGGGGTTTTATCCGTTACTTTGTTGAGGGGAATTTTGTGCCAATTCACATGTAAACTCATCAACGGAGTCTACAAGATCCGGCCGCTGCTCATAAAAGGATGCAGACAGCAGTAAATATTGTAACATAATGCATAATTTCTGGAAATAAATTTCTCCCCTGTTTTGGTTGCCAGCTTTATTTGAGTCATATACAGTCATACGACGCTCTGTCAAGTCCACATGCCCTACCAGCCAATGTATGTTGTGCTTGTTTAGTGGAATCAACAACTGTCAATACATTACAGGATTTCAGTTAGTACAACAAATAAAGGAAGGCACATGAATAAATGAATAGTTAACATTACACAATTTGGACATGTATATTGTACATGATTTACGCATTTCCATGGCTTCGACTCCTTCATTCGAATCCCCAATACATATTCTTGCATTGCATATGAGAATTGGAACTTAGATGGATTGGCTAGGAACTTTCCATAACACTGCTCAATGTATACCTACAACAAAATAAATTATTAGTTACCCAAAATCCTCCATCTATCACCTTAAAACTAGGATCAAAAACATCAAGGAATCAATTGGCACGTACAAGAAATAAGTAAGGCAGGACTTCCATATGCTGCATTGAAAGACAAGTTAATTTTAAATTACATCCATGCAGTTGAACAACTATCTATGGAATTTATCAAATTATAAAATAAAAATCTTGATCGAAAAATACTTACATCGTGATTCAGCCACTTCTCACTGGTTATAAGCAATTGGAAAAAGTCTTTACCCACAGACAAAATGTATATATCAACCTTTGCTGCCCAACCGAACTTCATAAATTAGTCAAAACTTTTTACAAGTTGCATGGGTACTGGTTTGTATGGGTCAAACTTCAAAGTAGAAGATGCACTGGGTAAAGTGCGATGTAGTTTTTTCCGCAAGCCTCCAACACTGTAAGGAATTGTAATAGCTGCTGCCGCCTTCCTATCCCGCCTCCCAATATCTATACTTTGCTTAGCAGCTGCTACCTTTCTTGCACGTCTCCCGGCAGGAAACTTTAATGGAGACACTTTCTCGATAATCGTAACACTTGGTCCTGCATCATCTACAACAGATGGACGTGACTGTCTATCAACGGGGGTCGCATCAGGACCAAACTCTTCTTTATTTTCATCCCCTTAAACATTCGCTTCCATCCCATCTCCCAACCCGTCAGCACCAACTCCCACTACTTGGTGCTTCATTAACTTATCAAGCTTGGTGTCCAAACTCTCTAAGCATGGCGATTCTTAAATCCTTAACATCTTGCTGTACATTAGCCACTTCGCCTTCAAGGATAGTTAATCTCTCTCTCAAAGATACCTAAAAGAAACAATAATGATTAGTACTTGCAATAATAAAAAAGATAAACATTCATACAATTTATTCAAACCTCATCATGGGATGGAGTTGTTGGAGGTTGGGATGGAGTCGATGGTTTAACACGAGCATGAGCAGCAACTCCTGCCGTTGATGATGAAGGCTGGTCTGTCGGCTTATCTCCCATTTTCCGCCTCCCTCCTTTACCCATAATTTCCACAGATGCCTCTTTTCGTTTCTTACTTCTTCCACTTCTTGTAAGTGGAAGACCTTCATCTTTTTCATCATGACTTGCCTGTGGTGGCTTGTCTCGGACAACAGGTGCAACATTATATGGAGTACTGTCATGACATACATCCCATGCAATTTTGCCAATATATGCACGCTCAAATTTAGTTACATTCATTAAGCCATGAATGGGATACTGCAAAAGACAAAAGGGATTATCATCAAGTGATTATTAAGTAATACTAATATTCCTACAAATACTGCAAAAGTCTATAAATAATATTACTATGTTGGAATGTATATATATATATATATATATTTGTACACATAAGTGGAAGAACTCATATACTTACATCACGATGATCGAAAAGTTCAGTGGCCTTCTCAAATCTTGGCACTTGTGAATTATGCCAATTAAGAATTCGAGGGAATGCCATGTCCGGCAACTTCTTTCCAAATGCTTGACCTAACGAAGGAATTATCTCAAAACCCCAAATCTGTCAAACAATTAATTAATAATGAATAAGTAAAGAAATACACACCATAAATACAAGTGTAACAAACTTTAAATAATAGTGTAACAAACTTACCATAAAAGCCAAAGGAAACCCACAAAGACTATAACTCTTTGACTTGTTTAAAGCCATGGACTCTTTATGGTCAAAAGCACTCTTCAACGATCTAATGGTGGTAGTATATGATAAAGTACCCCATGGATAGTTATTGAAGTACTCTAAATCGTCCACCATCTCCAAGTGATTATAAGGTGCCGTGGCCATGCTTTCTTTGCCTAGAAGAACCATCTCTAGGAAATATAATAAAGCCAACTTCAATCTATCATCGTCGGCTTCATCATCGTCTTGACACTGTACGGTCATTAAAGCTTCGGTTATCTCCAAGTTAGTGACCTTTCGCTTGCCGCCAAAATACATGTCACTAATACGAGTAGAGATGTTAACTCGCCTATTGGGTTTGTAACCAAACCGTAGACCTATAATTATGGTGAAGTCTCTCCGCGTAAATCTAGCACCACGTCCTCCAAAATTGAATACCATAGAATCCTTGTCGTCGTAAACACATTGCCTATACAGCATGCTGTTGACGATGTGGCCACTAAATTGTATCTTGTTGGTCTTCAAAAAGTGGCCAAAACAGCTATCCTCAAACTTCTTTGTTTGGGCTGGAGTCAGCTTGAACTTAATATCCAACACGGCTTTCCAGAAGTTCGATCCATAATTAACCTTTGCCCTCGATATCTCTGAGTCCCAAAACCTTCGTTGGTAATCTGAATCTATTTATCTGCAATCAAATACAACAAAGCATAACATATGGAGGAAACGTTTTTTCCGACACGAGGAAAGCCTGGAGGAAAATTTTTCCGCCTGGAGGAAAAAAATTTCAGCCTGGAGGAAAAATTTTCCGCCTAGAGGAAAAATTTTCTGCCAGGAGGAAAAAGTTTTCCGCCTAGAGGAAAAATTTTCCACCAGGAGGAAAAATTTTCCGCCAGGAGTAAAAAATTTTCCGCCTCGAGGAAAAAAAGAGGAAATATTTTCCTCCAGGTGGAAAATTTTCCAAAACCTAAATGACATACACCTAACGGGATTTATGCAACAATATAATGAAAATGGCTAAAGAATCTTTTTGAACCAGCGCATATGTGGATTTAAAAGCTACAATATCTTCTATATATTAGTGTACATTATACATTGGAAAACAAACCAACCATGGGCACGTTACATTGCTTCCTAAGGATAACCTATAGTTCTAACACATATATTATGGTTTCACATTCAAATCTAGCATTAAATTCAAACAAAAACACATCTTCATAATAGTTTTAATTTCACATTTCACATTCTAACCATGCAACACAAACATTTCTGTCACACCAAATAACACAATATTATAAGCATAGCTCATAATGACAAAGGTTCAAAATTGAGCAATTTATAAAGAGATGACTTATCATCTCTAAATAATCCATTATGAAAATTATCAACAATTCTGAAACACCATTTAATGCAGCACAAGTAAAGGTTCAATGATAAGTTTGTTACATTAAAGCGAAATTAGTTTGCATAATATTTTCTATTTTGTTCAGAGAAGCAACTTACATTAATGGGGAACAAACCGCCACCAATGCTTCTCTATCTATTTATATCTCTCTCTATCTCTCTCTTTCTCAATCTCTGTAAGTGTGTGTAATTTTCTCAGCATACACTTGTAACTCTACGAACGCAAATTTTGTACTTCAATTTTCTGCTCGGTCCATCACTTGCTCTGACAATGCTGAAAAATATAGAAAATCAATATTAGTAACAAAACTTAAAAATTTATGTATTTCTTAGTTTAACTAAAATGAGTTAACTAAACTGAAATGAATTTACAATAAAACATTTATTAATCATGACAATAATATCACTATACAACTCTGACAATTTTTATAGATACATGCCAAGGAAATTTATAGATTCTAGCTTCTATGAAAGAATAAAAGGCATCAAATACTTAAATAATAATACAAAAGCAATCAGCTTGTCATAGACGTTTCCAACATAAGCAAAGAATGAACAGAAATAATAATAATAATAAGAAGAAGAAGAAGAATAAGTAAACCAACTCCATACAAGCAAAATAAAAAATAAAAAGTAACCGACAGATTATTATTATCAGTGTGAAAGTTAAATAAACACTGAGGTAGGAAAAGACCTAAATTCATTGAAAATAGAATAAAAAATCTAAATCTGTTAGATCTAAAATGACTATATTTTAAATTTTCTATTAATATGAGAGGAAAAAAAAGAAAGAAAAATAATTCAAAGTCATAAATTTTCACATCTTCGGGTAATACTCTCTGATTTCATTAAGATGAGAACAAAGTAGTAAGCTAAAAGAATTATATGTATCAATAACTATTCTTATATACTATTACCAAAAATTACTCTACTCTGATACTTTGATTAAGGTTCAGTTTCACAAGCAATTGACTTTCAAATATTCTACGATCCTTTCATCAAATTTCCCCCAAAAAATAAAAATATTAATAAAAAGAAAAAAGCTTTTGTGGACCATGGTCCATAGATAATATAACACGTGGCTTAGAGTGCATCAAAAAAAATAATTAGGTGAAAAAATTGCAAGTTTAAAAAGAAGATTGACAGGGTCTAATATAGCTCTACTCAATGAGCGTACTCATTATTCTCTCCGTGTGTCTCAGTATGAGACTTGGACAGAGGAGGCACTGTCATGATTAACTCATAATACTCTAATTTCATTTTGCTGAATTCATGTAATGCTATTTCATCTTAATGATATTGACGAATTTCATGTAAAAAAATTAAAAAAGAAAAGACCTCATGCTCACATGTGGATAGAACAAATTGCTTATACCAGAATGTAAGCAACTTAAAGGTCACATACGTTAGATTTGATTAAAAGAATTATATCTAGATTAATAGTTTCATGAGTTGTCTAATTTGTTCCTTCCTTGATCATATTCCCAAAACCAAATGATTAGAGCTTCCAAAATATTTTCCATGTGTTAGCATATTTTATTTTAAAAAAAAAAAAAGTTGTGACTCCTTAAAAATTTGTGTTTCTTAATGACTTTTTCCTCCTACTAGTTGATGTTTAAGTTTTAGTAGAAGATATTTTTAAGTCTAAAATTGGTTTCAAAACCCTACTGTTAAAGTTTCTAAGTTTCTAAGATGGTGCCAATCATGAGGACCCTACTAATCAACAGCCATAAATTAAACCAAACCTTTGCAAAAACTAAGAAAAATACAAAATTTAGGATGTTGTATAATTTATTTAAATTATGGTCTCAAACTCAAAACAATAGTTTTTCTACATATCTATATATATATATATATATATATATATGTATACACATGGACGAAAACAAGCTTTCATTCCAATGCCAAATTGTATATTGTTTGCTTTGTACTTTTAGTAGTGAAAGATAAGGGAGTAAACAGAAAAAGGGTTGGGTTATTAACAAAGAAATGTAAATTCAGTCTAACCACCCAGTGCAGGATATATGACCATCTAGACCAAACCACCTCTTTTCCAGCAGAAAATTGACTAGGGAATAAAACAATCTCTTGCTAAAACCAGAAAATGATCCCAAGGAAGAAGGCGATCTTTTATTAGATTCACTCACTCAAAAATATCACCATCAAGAATTAAATCCAAACTGCAAGTTATATTTCATTTCCTTAGTGGTTTGATCAAATGCAGGGTACATGAAACAAAAGACGAGACAAAATAATGGGATTATAATTTCAAAAACTAATGAATCACTGAAAGAAATTCTAAATGCAATAACAAGATTTTAGATGATGCATTTCGTTATTAAGTCAACAAGACAATAGCTCGAAGTCGATAATACCACTAGCCAGAAGCCATTAGATTCTTTAACAAGGAACAAAACAAAAATAACAAGAAATTATAATTTGTCATTGAGATGTGGACATTAGATAAATGGGGAAGTGCGTGAACAAATCAAACGTATTGAATATTGTATTATTTATCCACATCCTGATTCATAATAAGAAAAATATTATTTCAATTTTCAATCTTTTTTTTTTCTCCTTCTTGAATCACATTCCATTTTTCAATCTGCTCTCCAAAATTTACATATATAAATAGTAAATGTAACATTACCTATCTACACTGCAACATTCAATTACTTTTCAAACACTTGGCAACAAATAAAAGAAAATAAAGGAACGGAGGAAAATAAATAAATGAATAAATAAAACAGAGGAGTTCTGAAATGGAGAGAGTTCCTTTCAAAGTTACTGGTCCATTTCCAGTAACATTTTTTTTATTTTTTTTATGGATGAATATGAAAATGGGATTAAATTGTTTCCACGTAACATTTAGATATTTCCAAAGAGGCTAGCTCTTCATTGCCTAAAATTGACAAAGGTTTAAAAATCAAGGAAAGAAAGTAAGCGAAAGAAAATCTAGAAAACAAAGAAAGCAAAGGTTTATAATTATTTTGGCAACCTCTTAAAAATTGAAAAAATATATGTTACTCAGATGCATAATACATATTACAAACCCAACCATATTAACAATAACAAACACAATACCCAAAGTGAGACCCATCAGCTCGAGGTTTAAGTTATGCCAATTGCCTACCCCTCTATCTCTTCCCTGGAAGACTCGTCTTGGTTGGACGACGGTGGCGTGACGAAGACGACAGCGGCGAACGAGAGGTTGGACCAGAGCGATCAACGACAAATGATGGTGTATCTTTCCTCTACCTCTGGGTGGTGACAGTGATCGAGCTTTTCAAAAAGGAAAGTAGAAAGAAACCCTAATTGTTGAAAGGGAAAGTTGAATGAAGCCCTATTTCGAAAGGGAAAGTAACAATAAGAAAACGAAAAGCAACCAAGAAAAAAAATATATAAATAAATAAAAAAACACATGCGTTTTGATAGAGAAAAGAAAAAAATATCTTCATTAAGGGTATTTTCGCCCAAAAACGTAAAAAATGAGCTAGTTTTTTTTTAAAAAAAAAAATTTGCTATTCTTCAAAAATCATGTTACGTAATGGCTATTTTTCGAAAAACCCCTTATATAAAAGCTATATCCAAAATACATTTTAAATTAAATGTTTGGTTTTGGAAAATGTGGGCTTTGAAACTCGTAAAAGTAAAGATTACAATAATGCAACATTGTACATGACCACAGTGCAAACTTACAAAATGCACATTTTCTACGTTTACAAATATATGTAAATATATCCATAATATGTTCATCATTTCAACTTTTACAAATATATAAAGATATATTCGTGCAGGAATGCAATGTTATACTTTATCACAGAGGAAAATTATAATATGCTTATCATTTCTACGTTTACAATTATATGTACATCTATCCATGATATGTTCATCATTTTTACTTCTACAAATATAGAGATATATTAATGCAGGACAGCCCCATTGCCTAGTGGCAACTATTATTTTTTCAGTAATGATTATTAGTTTGAATCCTACTAAATATAAAATATTTATAAACAAAAATCCTACTAAATCAATTTCCTTCAACTAATAAGTTTGAAGTGACTCAGCTCCCTAAATACACCTTTTGAAGATTGAAGTGGTGAATCATGTCATTCTCTCATAGGAAATATATAGACTAGCTGTGTGGTGAGCTGGGTGGGTGGGGACCAGTGTTTCTTTAGGATTTCTTTGCGTCAATGAGAGACATATTGTGGTGTTGGACTTTAGCCACACCTAAGCTTATTGAATGTACCTGCTTCAAGGGCTACAATACCTACATATTTCACATGGTTTTGTGTACTTTTAGTAAATCCTAGCTAGTCACTAAAATATCAAATTCTGATGAATAGAAAAAATAATAATAATGGTGATAAATAATATATGGAAAACTATAATCTATGAGACACTATTTTTAAAACTTTTTTTTTTAGCAGTTTTGAACTCTCACCTACAGTCTAGTTATAAACAAATTCAATTGACACTTTAAAAATAAATAAAAAATTCAACTTTAAGTGTGGTTTATTAGTCTTTGGTTTTTTTTTTCTTTTTTTTTAAACTAAATTGAGTGTTATTTGTTTATTTAAATGGTTCATAGTGTTAATCAGTTGTAGTTGGACATCTCAATTAATTATAAGTCTACAGAAGAAAAAAGATAAGAAAAAATATATATATATATATAATAATAAACACCAAATAAAACAAAATTTAAAATTTTGTTGTTTTTAGATTTTTTTTTTTTTCCTTCACATTTATAATTAATTAATATATTTAACAAACTTTAACTGCTATAAAATAATATCAATCAAAAATTAAAGTAAATAAACTAAACATAATTTAAAATAAAAAATAAAAATTAAATAGGTTAACCAACCAATATTTTAATATACAATTTAATTCAGTGTAGGATGAATTTCCAATTGGAAATCGACAAACTCAAAGCCTATCATCACTATATAGACCCATTGAGTTGAAAAAGAAATGATGTGCAAAACTCAAATCCTATAGAGTCAGTACTGCCAGAGATTTGGAGCATCTCAAATAGAAACATTAATTACAAAAAGTAATGTACACATAAGTAAATAAGGATTTTGAAATTTTACTCTCTAATACGTATTAATGCGTAAAATGAATATCAAGCAGATTTGGCGTCGGTAATTAAATAATATTATTTTTAAATAGTATCATTGAAAAATAATTATTTTTGAATTGGCTATCAAATTAGAAATTTATACCACCTGCATATTAATATTATTAATTTTTATACAATATAAATAACAATCTATTTTTATTAGAGATGCTCTTAAATTTAAATGCCAATACAATGGACCTTTTTGCATGCAATTTTAACATCTTTGTTTTTAATTGTGGCGTGCAATTAGCTTGCATGGAACCTACCAAAAGTCGGAATACAGTCATCAAATGTCTTGGCTCTTTTCTGAAAACTTATTTTTATAAAATATCACGTCATAACTAATTTATATTTTCTCATACAATCATCTACTTTGCAAGAACTAACAAGATGTTCTTTTGATCCCAATTTCAAACAGAACTACTTTTATTTATTTTAATTCACTTTTGCGTTCATTTTTACTAATTAGAAGAAATGATATATCCCATCTGCAGTTGTAGTCACTTCTCATAACAACATTAATCTCTAGCATTTTCTAAACCCAGCTCAGGAGACATTAGACATAATTATAAAAATCGAATTAATTAATTAAAGTTGGTTTACTTTCATACAATAAGTTGAATTATTAATGAATTTGGTCAAAGTTGATTTGTCTCCCATCTAATTCTTTTTTCTTTTTTTTTCCCTTTTTTTTTTTTTTTCCATTAGATGGAAAGCCAAGAAGACAAAACTCCAAGTTTGACTCCCTCCGATTGGAATTCCTAAAATTCAAAAAGGTGCAAAGAAAGGACAAAAAAAGCAATTAATTTGATAGCAGAACATAGTCAGCCGAAATGGGCACCAAGTATATATTCCACGAAGATCCTTACCCTAGATTTTGTTTAGCGAACCTAGATTTTCTCGATCTTATATTGATTCCATCCTAGCTCCCCTAGATCCCAGTATCCGAACATCATCATCCCATGAGGTTGTTGAGATCTCATTTCTACATCTCTTCTCTCCTTGCTTTGTTCTTCTTGTTGGAAACACCGGTATTAGGTGACATTATACATAAAATGAACTGAATTTTTTTTCTTTCTATTTCTCTTTTATTTTATTTTTTAATCAAAATACATTTTACCTATTGCCCAAAGTATTTTTTCCAGCACTATGTCTTTGAACGACGAAGTGTACCAATTCAACTATTAAAGTAGTTTTGAGTAAATTGAAATTAGATAATAAATAAAATTAATTGCATAAAAATCAGACTAATATAAAACAATTATATTAAAACTGCATACAACAAAACAAAATAAATAAAATTAATTGTATAAAAATCAGACTAATGTAAAACAATTATATTAAAACTGCATAGAACAAAACAATTAAAGGGTTCTTTTAATGCCCAAAAAAATAGGACTTTAATAAAGTGAAATTTATTCAAGAAAATGGAAGAAATTTAAATAAATTATAAAACAAAGACAAAATAGAAATTACTGGAAAAATAATATTGACAAAGTGAGTATAGGTATTTGTAAATAGATTTTAAGATAAAATTTCCATGTTGGAGTTTTGATTTGTTTAATGATGGGTCGTTTTCGTCCTCCTCTTGTCCCCAATAGACAAGGATTCTCTCCATTTATAAGGAAATTGAGGATCTCAATTTAAGTTTCTCAAATTCTGACACGTCAATAAAATTAAATCTAACTGTTATAATTTTGCCATCATCATAAATAAGAAAATTTTTAGTATTAGTATATTTTTACAGCTTAAATTTTAAAATAAAATATACAAATAAAATTAAACTGCAAAGGATTCACTTTTAAAGGGGGGAAAAAAAAAACCTTAAATATTACTAACAAATTCCTTTTTAATTCTTTTTCCGAAAAAAATTTACTTTTTAATTATATATATTTGTTAGATAAAATTGGTTCAGTTGATAAAACCACTACATCTACAGTTACAATGTTATGGAATTGAAACACCAAAACGAAAAGGAAACAATTATAAATGAAAAAAAAAAAAATTGTATGTACATTTAAGTTTTACTAACTTTTCTCATGTAATACGGGACATATATACATATATATATATATATATAAAAGCATACATAAAATATTGCATATAATTTATAAATATTGAAAGAAGCTCTCTTATTATTAATGGTAGATTGTGCACATTTTGCCTTTAAATTATGATTTCTTTTCTTGTCATCTTTTTTTTTTTTTTTTGAATTTTTTTCTTCCAATCTAGAGGTGGCAATCCAGGTCATGATACGGCGGCATGACTCGAAAATGACACAAAATAAATGGGTTTGGGTTTATCATAAATGGGTTTAGATCATAATCAGATCAACATGTTTAACACAATTATTAATCGTGTCATTTTCAGATTTACCCGTTTAACTCGAAATTGACACACTATGATCCAGTTAAATTTAATTTTAAATTATAATTTTAACCATAATATATTATTTAACAAGCAAAAAATATTATAAATTAAAAAAAATTTATAAAAGTAATTTTTTTATTATTAATTTTTTAAAGACAAATTTTTAAAAATAAATTTTTTTTATTAATAGGTTAATTTTCAATAAATAGGTTAATTTTTAGGTTAACAGGTCAACACGATCTGTTAAAATAATCGTGTTAAATGGATCGTGTCGGGTTGACCTGTTTATAAACAGGTTGGGTTAGTGTTTTAGATACATGATACGATTAATAAACTGGTTGGGTTAGGGTTAAGCATTTTTGACACGATTTTTAAACGGGTCGACACGAACCCGATACGTGAACATGAATTGCCACCTCTATTCCAATCCATATTAATGTTATTCTTAATTCTAAAACATAAAAGGAAATTACACTAATTAATAAAGGTTTCCTATTTAACAATGATGAGATGACACAAACATAGCAATTGGATTTAATTTTGTTAACATGTCATATTAGCAAATCCTATTTTGAATAATGCATACAAATTTACTACGATTACTCAAGCAATTATTCTAAATCAAATTTTTTTCTTTCATTATTTGAATTAGTATGAAAAAATAAATATGAAGAGCTCCCAATCACCATTAATATTTCAAATCAAATATAATCAAATCAAATATAGTCATAAATCTAGCATTAGTCAAGCCTGTATTCTCTTAAAAAAATATTTAGTATTTCTAAAAATGTATTTTTAATCTTACTTAAGTCCTCCAAAAGCTCCAACACCGATAATATTCCATAAAAAGAAAAGTTGGCCTTATTCAAGCTTTTAATTACTCAAATTATCATTCAAAATTATAATTATTGTTATTAAAATAATAATAATGGGGAAAGTAGGTTGCCTAAACAGCCCCACATTAATATTGCTTACCATAGCTACATAACATAGCTTACAACTAGATCAATTTACTATCTATATAATATATAAAAGAATAAGCGTATGAGCTACGTGTCAGCATATCTTTTTTTCAAATTCCCTCCAAAAGTATATTTTTAAATTTTATTTTATTTATTATCTTACTTTTTGTGGATATAACGAAATATATATATAATCAATTTTTATTATAACTATCCATATGTTATAATTTTTAATATAACTATCCATATTGATAAAATTACATATGGTAGTAATTTTGAAATAAATTTAAAATAAATAAAATATTTGATTTTATCTTATTTACCAAATATATATTTTTTATCCTTTTAAAATTATTATTATTATCACTATTATATTATATTATATTGTATAATTTAAAAAGAGGTCATTATTATAATAATGGAATTGCAACATTTATTGCATTCAATAATTACATACGGTAATTTTTTAAAATAAATTTAAAATAAATAAAATATTTGATTTTATTTTATTTACCAAGTAAGTCAAACATATTTTATTATAAATAAGTCAAATAGATTTCAATTATAATATTTATCTTCTTATTTGATCTTCTTCAATATATATATAAACATAAATAAATTAATAATGAGATTGATCGCTTTATTATTGATCGCTTTATTTGGCTAAAAATATGTATATAATAAATGATTTTCTTTTTATTACTAAATATATTTTATCTAAAATTTTCATATACTAATACATATTCATATATGTATATTAATAAATGAAATTATGTTATAACATAATAAAATTAAAATAGAGTAACTAATAATTATAGTGGTCTCCTTACTAAGAAATTTAAGATAAATAATGCATTTTTTAAAAATGCTTTCCAAAAAATGTTTTGAATGTGCATATACATAAACATATATATATATATATATATATATTTATGTTAACAAATGAAACAAATGTTTAAAATGACTTTTATATATATCTATATATATATATTTAATTTTTTTGTTAAAAGATAATTTTAAGATTATGATAATATATATATATATATAGTAAATAATATTGTGTATGTATATATATATATATACATATATCCATACCATATTCTTAGTAAATAATAAAAAATACAAAAACAATGATAAAGAATATTATATGTATATATTTAAATTGGAGTACATAAATTTTATATACTAATAAGAAAACATTAAAAAAATTATAATTTATATATAAAAAAAATTTATTAGTTTTTATGTTTATTTTATTTCAAAATAATAATATTTTATATACAGTAATTAAGAATGAAATTAATTACCTTATTTTATTATATAATAAAATATATTCTTTTTATTAAATATATTTCACATAAAAATTCCATATACTAATATATATTCATATATGAATATGTAATAAATAAAATTTCAAAATTCTAATATATATATTTCAATTATAAAATTGATATTTTTATTTGACATCCTTAAAATGTATGTAACTATAAATAAATTGATATGAAATTGAGCTTCTTATTTGGTTTCTTTTTTAAATTTTAAAGGATAAGGAAAAAACATATGTATGTAATAAAAGATTTTTTATTATTAAAATATTGTATATATTTGATTTTATTTATTTTTGATAAAATTAATTGTAAAATTAATGGAATAAATATTTGATTATAAATATTTTATATAAAACATCGATTGATATTGTATATACTTGATTTTATTTATTTTTGATAAGATTGACTGTGAAAATCAATTGATATGTAACAAAAGATTTTTTTTATTATTTAAATATTGTATATATTTGATTTTATTTATTTTTGATAAACTTGACTATGAAATTAATGGAATGAATATTTGATTATGGATATTTTGTATAAAACATCAATTGATATTATATATATTTGGTTTTATTTATTTTTGGTAAAATTGACTATGAAATTAATGAAATAAATATTTGATTCTGAATATTTTATATAGAAAATTGATTGATGTTGTATATAGTTTATTTTATTTAGTTTTGGTAAAATTGATTGTGAAAATAATGAAATAAATATTTGATTATGGATATTTTCTATAGAAAATCGATTGATATTGTATATATTTGATTTTATTTAGTTTTAGTAAAATTGATTGTGAAAATTATGGAATAAATATTTGATTGTAGATATTTCATATAGAAAATCAATTGATATTGTATATTACAATAATATATATATATATATATATATATATATATAATATTTTATATAATAATCACTATGATAAGATTTAAAAAGACATATATATGGAAAATAATAAAGATATATATAATTTTGCTATTAAAAAATTACATAAATAATATTTTATTTTATTAATAGAAAAATTTTTAAATATTCTTTTTAGAATATAATTGTTAAAAAAGAAAATCATATTTTTTTTATTATTTATGATTCTATCAAATTTTTAATCACTACTAAATAGAGCAGTTATTTAAAAGTATAAATTTGTTTTACTTTTATTGGTTGTATTCAAAATTATATATTTTTATTATTATAATATTACATAATTGATTGGTAAAGTATAAAAAATTTTACTTTTATAGTTGTATCCATATATATATAATCAATAATATTACTAATAATAATAATAATAAGGTAAAAATGTATTTATAAGATAAATAGTAATAATAATAAATAATTAAATTACACTATGAGCATTTAATATATAGAAATTAATTATTCGCAATAAATCAAAAATATATATTTAAATTTAAATTTGAATTCTATAGATGAAAAATATTATTTAAATACATTTGAACTTAAATTAAATTATATAAATGCATTTGAATTTGAATTTGAATTTAAATTTAAATTCCATAGATGAAAAAAGTTAGATAAAAAAATTGCATAGATGAAAAAAATTATATAAATAAAAATTTTTTAATTTGAATTCTATTATTGAATAGTATTATATATAAATGTCAAATTTATAGTTTTTAATAAACTTTTATAATATAGATTGAAAAAAATCTAAATATACTTATTAATAATAAAACTTTTAAATAAGTTTTCAAATATAATTAATTATTATATATTATCTTTAAAATATCTACTATTATGCACGGGATAGATGCTAGTTATATATAATAAGAACTTCACGAGGGATTAATTATGGAGATGAGCAATTTCATGTCAGCTACTATATAGTGAAAAAATAAATAAATAAATAAATAAATTAGTAACTTTAAAAAAATTGAATCAACTATTAATAATATTTATTAGTGAATCTAATATTACAGATAGCTCTTTCCTAATTTAATTTTTATTCTAAAAGATTTTAAATTTATTTAAATAATGTGTCTATATTTGAATAATGTAGAATGACACATATGAACTTGATAGAAATACTTCTTCATACATCTCTCAAAAGTCTTTATCGTATCAAATCTCATATATACAAAAAAAAAATATATATATATATATACAGTAAATCTAAAGTGTCCACCTTACTTTGTTAAACTAGATCCATCTTTGATGACCATTGAACACATCAACCGTTGTGATTTAAATTTTAAAAAAGTGGTTAAATATAGGTTTACCGACATACTAAAGTCATATTTAGGAAAAGTAAACATTGTCGGAAGTAGTGATTAATAAGTATAATTTTAAATTTTAATCTTTAATAGGACTCAAGAGTTAAAAAAGAAATATATCATGTTAACTTTTATATTAAGAATCTTATTTAAGTCTAACTATATGTATGTGTATGTATAATAGAGCAGTTTTCTACTGGTTGATGAAAGGACCTCACCAATGTAGATGAAATGTAAATAAAGAATTTTAGTAGTCCATCAAAATAAATTAAATGCACCCACTCTTTTATGGAGAACATCACTATAGAAGCATAATAAATGCCTCTGGTATGTAGCTTCAACATTTTTTAATTCAAAGCGCATGACCTTATAATAATAAATATTCCTCTATCAATCATGAATGATATTTTTCTCTATGATTCTTGAGATACATAAGGATCTGGTTATAGCTTGAGAATGCATCGAAAAAACTCATCATCCGGTGTCCCATCATTGCATCCACAAGTTAAGGGAAGCTATCTTTCGATCACGCTTTATTTAGGTCAATAAAATCAATATACATCATGTTCTTTCCATTTTTCTTTTTTCATCATAAAAACATTAGCCAACCAATCAAGATACTAAACTCCCATTATCTTATATTTCTGTTCCAACTTGTCTACTTCTTCGTTTATAATTTGATTCCTCTAAGGTGCAAATTTTCTTCTTTTTTGATTGACTACTTTGAAACTTGGATCCACATTCAGCTTATGTATGATCATTTTGGGATCTATCTTTGGCATGTCTCTCGCATCCCATGCAAAACACTTCTTAGGTTCTTGGAGGAAGTTTAGTCGCTCATTCTTTATCTCGGGACTTGGCTTTGCTCTAATCTTGAATTTCTGATCGAGCTTCTTGGGATCTAAGGTAACTTCCTCGATCCTTTCCATATTATCATCACTTATTTCTAAAGTGAGAACCCCAAAGTTTTTAATTGTTATTTGTCCCCATAAGTTTCCCTTTCCATAGCTTCAATGCAACAATTCTAAGTTGCTTTCTGATTACTTCATAAAACTTCAATTCCATCACCATTTAGAAATTTCAACGTCTATGGTATGTTGAATGTATTGCTTTTACTCGTGCAGCCAAGGTCTATCAAGTATTGCATTCTAAGTCAATTCTCTCTTCACTACTATAATGGTTAAGTACATGGTGACCCCGTTGGTTGCTATTGGAATCATTGCTTTCCTAATGATATGGATAAGTGCTCCATAAAACCTAACCAGGTTCATCTTGGCCTTCTCTATCTTGCTATCATTATACGTCATCCTTCTAAGAGAAGAACACCAAGTTAACCAAGCTTCCATCATCAATTAAAATCCATTTCTATAAAGTGACTTGTAATTGACAAATCAACCCCAAATGTATCATCGTGTTCCATGTGCAATCCTTCAGCATCTTAGCGTGTCTTTTTCTTGCTATCATGGACTTTCCTTTACTAATTGGTCTCTATGTATCGTGTTAATTACATGCTGAGCTATTCTATCGTCTCATCTGCTTAGTTGCCAATGTTCGTCATGCTCTCCACTTTCATCCCTCCAGTAGTTATTCCCTTCCTTTTTTCAAGTATTAACTGGCTAAAATACCCTCTCTTTTTTTTATTAAATATTCAATTTCCCATTTGAGCTATCAACAGTTTTGTTAGATTACCAAAGTCATTTGGAAAGCATAATATTTCATGTTGTCCCTTAATCTTAAGTCTGCAAACATTCTTCTCAGCCTTTTCACATACTCCTTGTCTCTCAAATACTTCACCATGTTATTTAGTGAGATACTCAAAGAGTAATATTTGAAGGGTCAAGGATCTCCTTGTCCACATTGTAGGAACTCCTATTCTTATTTAGGTGAGAATTAGGTTAAACCTAATTCAATGGTGGCCGTTACATTCATTACAAATATTGCTAAAGTTGATAAAACTTAGGTTGATAATCTGAGACTAGTTTATGTATTTCTCTTAATTTCAAATCCGATGATCCTATCAGCATAGCTTCTTGTCTATTGTCCTTTATTTTCTTCTCTTTTTCCTTTATTTTATCTTCTTAATATATCGGTGAGCTTTTTTAAGAACCTCAATTGTGGTAGCTAAAGTCTTCATAGTGAGAGAATCATATAATGGTGATTTTTGGGCGAGTCCCTTCCTGGAAGCCTTTACCACCATGGATACATTGCAACCTACTATGTAAATATTCTCTTTGTCAAATCTTTTAGCAAAGCTTTTGAATGTCTCTCCCTTCCTTTGTTTGATATTGAATAGAGAGTTGGATTCTTTCCAAGCTTTAATACTTGAAGCAAACTAAACCTTAAATTACTTCTCTACTTCTTTCAAAAAATTTATGAAACCTACTTCTAACCTGTAAAACCATGAAGGTTGGTTCCTTAAAACTTGTGGAGAACATTTTATGGATGGTAGCATCCCTTTTATCTTCAACCACATACCGAGTTGAAGCATGGTGTTGTAATACTGCTAGATATGCTCCCTTAGGTTGAATATTTTATTCAAAAATTGAACTTTAGTGCCATCAACCAAGACAGTGGCATGGTCTCAACTATCCACCTTATGGCAGTGGCACGCATCATTAAAATATTTGTTCAACCTCTTAACTTTCTATTGGATCAAGTCTCTTAAGTTTTCCCTTCTCTATTCAAACTCTTAACTTTGGTGCTATGAACTAAGACAGTGGCATGGTCTCAACTATCCACCTCACGAAGTGTTTACAAACCAAACTGGAAAGTCATACATCATCAGACTCTTTGTTCAACCTCTTAAACTTCTATTGGATCAATCTCTTAAGTCTTCTCCTTCTCTGAATTTTCTCTTGCTTGATTCCCAATTCAAATTTTCTTTTGGCATAGATTCCCTTTCATCTTTTTTGTTGCTAGACACACACTAATTTCTAATTTTGTTAACCAAATTATCCTTATGTTCTAACAGCCCTCTCAAATTCTTGATGATCACTCTCTTTATTCAACTATTGGTTCTCGTTCAGGTCTAGCTGATCATCTTTTAGTTTTTAGGAACAGTTGATGAACAAGTTCTTGTTTTATCCAACTCATTTGTTCATTGCTGGCAATTACAAAAGTTATTTTCTCCTATGTGTCAGCATAGACCATGTAGAGAGTCATGAGTTGTTGCTCTAGGGTTGATTCCTGCAAGCCTTCACTACTAGTGTTTGGAGTTGACATTGATGAAATAATGGTTTCCAACAGTTGAACTATTTCTTAAGTTCCATTATATTTGAAGTAATAATCACATAAATAAGATCGTTAAAGTTTGCACATCTGATATGCACCGGCACATTCTGTTTACTCTTATCTAAATTTTTGCAAACCAAGAATCATGTGAAGATCCCTAGGATACCAATGTAGTGCCGTCAAAATATACTCTGACGCTCAAGTCAGATGCTACTCTTTGATTACCTAAAGCTGATAAGTAATTTATGTATAGAATACATACCTTCGGTGTTGATAATCTATGTTTATGCAGGCATTGAGAATTCTTGGTCCTTAAGTCTAATTTACTAAACCATAAATGGCTTGGACCACAAAGCTCAAAATAAAGAATAAGATTTCCTAAATTGTCTGATAATATTTCAAAGCTAATTTTATGGAATCTATGAGTAAACTTTTCTTAAAGGAATGATTTGGCATATCTTTGAATACTTTTCATAATTGTAATAGCAAAATTTCCCCTGTTTCGAGTCATAAAAGGCTTACTCCATGTTGATTTATGTAAATATCAAGACTACCAAGGCTTGATCATGCCAAGTCAAGCACTATTCCAAAGCTAATCATTACTATATATGTTCCACTATCCTTGAGGATCGATCAAACTAAGATCACTGAGACTATAAATCAGGCACCACCTAACCGATTGTAAGTTGTATCAAATTATGCTACCTTCGGGCTCAGTCTAGTTCGCGGCTTATTGACTCAAAAATTTCATGTTTGAATACTAGCAATCTTACCCTATCAAGCTTTTCTAATTCTAAGCTCGGGCATGAGCCTCAAGATAAAATATACCAACACAATATATGTATTCTACATTTGCTAACCTTATAGTAAGTAACAACGATTTGGCACAGTTTTAAAGAGGAACAAAATAGAAAATGCAAGAAATTTAAATATGTATATATAGGCAAACAAATATTATTGTTTTACGTAATACTATTTTCCTTTGTAAAATCATAGCCGAGATAAGCTTAAGATTCAGAGCTGGAAATTGGGATGCAACATCAAAAGAAGAGGGAATCAATGATGGTATATAGATCTTTTAGTTTTCAATACAATTTATTTATATATATATATATATAGAAGTAATGAAACCTTATAGTAAGAACATCTTATGTGGCAACCCATATTATCTATGTTGATTATCACATAGGAAAAATAAATAATCGATAAAATTTTAAAAAAAAATCCAATTAACATTTTATAACAATTAACATGGATCGCATGAAACTCTAATGAATTGTTATTTTCCCACTTATATTTTATATAAAAAATCAAAATATATTTTAAAGATGTGGCAATATTTAGATATTGTACCTTGCTATATAGGTTATCCTTACAATATTGTTTATACTGTATCCTTACCGTATCGTAATTGTGTTTTTGCATTTAGCTCAATATGAATTAGTAAGAAATAATATTTGTATTTGGTTCTTTTAATTGTTTAATAAATATGAATTGACTACTATATGTAGACCTTTTGATGATGTATCCATACATAGGATTTTAAGAATAACATACTGCCAAAATTTTGAATTCTTTAAGGTTGCAATAGGTAAATGATAGTAAAATATTTTTATATATAATCAAAAAAAAAAGTGAACACATAAAATATTGCAAAGATGTTGACAAATCACTAAAGAAAAGTAGTATATCTGATCATCATTTTATAAATGTTATAATGGAAAATAGGGTTAACTGTCCAATTGCTGTCAATTGGTATTGGTACAACCACGAATCTATTGTTTGCTTTGTTTATAGCTGGCCTTACTTAAATAGGAGTTCTTACTTCTAGCTAGCTCAGATCACACAATTGACCACAAACTATACCACAATTTACAATTCAATCTCTAAACGAAATTTTTTTTTTTCATTTGAGTCCCTGAACTCATTAAAACGTTGCACCATTAATCCCTTAACATTATTCCATCCAAAATCCACCATTAGATGCAAGTATAAATCCTGTGTTAGGAATAAATTTGTAACATATGATATAGTTTGGAGGTCAATATATAATGCTTAACATAATTTGAGAATTAATTATGTAGTTAATCCATTATCATATTTAATCCTCAAATTATGTCAGGCATTACAAATTGATCCCCAAACTATATCTTATATTATAAATTGGTCCTTAAAAAGATATAATTTTAGCGAAAGAACTAACAGTTCAATATTTTTGCGAGTTTGAAGACTAAAATGCTATTAAAAAAGAAAAATATTTAAAGACCAACTTGTAAATGATGATGTAGCTTGAGGACCAATTATGTAATTGACCTTAGAAAATATAATAATAATCACAAAATCATATACAAGTTTATCACAAAATCATCAACAATTTTGATTACTTTTTAAGGCATATTAACCACAATATAGTGCTTGTCAACATTGGTTAAAAATTCAATATATACAATTATCATTTCTAAACGTTATTAGAAAATATAATAGTGATCACAAAATCATATACTAAATAGTTTTTATTTGTATTAAGACAAAGTAACCAAAATATATTGGCAATCACCATATACACATTGTGTTGTATGTGCATTCAACGATGATTTCATATAAGACATATGGTCACCTATTTTATATGTAATGCTAGAATAAATAAATAGTAATCACAAAACCACATTGTGTATATAGTGATTACAATATATTCAATACCAAATAGTTGCACTCAAAATATATATTTTTGTGTTTTATTTGTACCCAAATAAGGATTTCCATACAAAACAAAGACTTAAAATTATATTAATCGCATTTCTGAAAGTCAACTATATAATATATGTGTCATTATCACAAATAATATATATTACTTGATATCATTTATGTAGAACATAAAATAAATTTTCAAAATTTTTTTAAAGTTGAAATAAATTTATTAGGAGAACATATAATATTTTTCTCAAAACAAAAAAAAGAAAAAAAAAACATATAGTATTGTTATGTAGTGACAATTATTTTAAATTTTAATCATTAAAGATTGTGGTATTCTATATAATTATAATTCAAGATCTTTATATAAAATCCTTCCAACCTAAAAGTTACTCATAAGTTTAGAAATAATATTAGTATGTTACATTTTTTTATAGCAAATAAATTATTGTTTTTTAAAAAATATGGAGAAGTGTCCTATAAACTTTCGTGCATGATCTCAATAATCTCTATGATACATATATTCCGAGTGATATAAATTAATAAATAAAAATTTACAACCAACAAAGTTGATAGTCACGTGTTTAGATTATTAATAATAGAGTATTTATATGATGATCATACCAAATGTATGATCTATTTGTCATAAACCAATAAAGTAGTAATTGGAAAAGCTTTGAATCTTAAAGAGAAATTTTGCAAATTTCATGTATGATTCTTATACGGAAGATCATAATTAAAATTTAACAATACATGACCATAAGAAATAAACAGGTAAAAAACTATAAAAAAAAAATTATAGACATGTACACATATAATTTGAAAGTAGTACAAAAACTACCAAAAAAAGTATTTAAATATATATATAATTTGAAGGTGTGGTATGGACCAAGAAGGGAAAATGAATAGATCCTTAGCTATTTGAAATTTTCTAGTACTGACATTAAAAGGAACCTATAAAAGGCTAAGCCTACTTCAAATAAGCTTTATGCCACAAAACTACAATTTTACAATTTATATGTATCACAATAATCAAAGACTCAGTCCTCTCACAAGCAAAAAATATAAATGTAATAAAATAAAGAATGAGAATACTATCCTCCCGCAAGCAAGAATATAAAGAAAACACACATTATCTATATAAGTAGCATATATTGAGGACTCAGTTCTCCTCACAATAAAAGCAATAAATCTAAAAATATAAATTACTGGAGATTAGAAGGACACACACAAGATTTTTATGTAGAAACACTAGATGTGAAAAAATAAAAACCAGCCACCACTTATAATCTAAATCCATTAGGTAAAGGAAAAAATACAATCACACAGTCCTATCTTAAAGTGTAGGGAACGATACAGACATTCTCAACCACTATGATAGTCGGGTGACTTAACCCCCTAAACCTTGACATAGTAGCCCAAACCAGCATAGTTGCTACTCCTTGCAAGGACTACACATTGCAGCTCCACATTCAAGACTTCCCTTGAAAGGGAATATGCTATATCACACCGTCACAAAAGTCTTCCTCGTAAGGGCACAACAACACCATCATAATGGTCTTTCAAAGGAAAGTGAAGGTGTTTGAGGTGTTTTTAAAAAGTAAGAAAATCTAAGGGTCTTTCTTTAAAGGAGAAAATCAAGATATGAGAAACCCACAATAAACGCTCAAATAAAATCACAAACTAAGTGATAGAATCAATCTAAAATTATCAAAGTAAACCAATATGATGTTTTCTTGTAACAAATCAGGTTCTAAGCACTTAAACCTCAAAAAATGTGAATGATTCGGTAATGGAGATCCTCAACTCTCTCTCCTACATTGACCTGAGTAAATGATAAGGATTTAATGAACACGGGGAGCTTATTTGAACAACATAAAGGGGTTTTTTCAATTAGGACGTTAAAAACCAACCAGAATCTAACACATGTCATGACCTTGTTCAAACAAGACACTAGTCTTGTTCAAACACAATAGATCGACCACTAAAAGATTAATACATGGCATGACTTTGTTTGAACAAAATACAAGCCTTATTCGGACATATAGATCCACCACTCATAAAATAACACATGGAGGACTATGTTTTGAGAAAACATTGGTCTTGTTCCTATAACACCCAACATTCAAACAATACTAGTGTTATACAATCAAAGTGGGACACGTGGCAGGCCAGGACACTTAAACTTTAGTCAAACTTGGTGTTTTTAACTTTTAAAAACTTTGTGAAAAATATTTTAGATACCAGTTAAAATAGTTTAAGAATAAAAGCAAATAAAAAGTGAAACTCAGTGAAAAGCAAATTAATATAAAATAGTGTGTGCCTAAACATTTAGATAATATAGTTTATACCTTATATGTGGTAATCTTGGTAATCTCTATGATATATGCATTTCAAGTGACAACCAATCACTAAATAAGAACTTACAACTAGAATAATTGACGATCACATTTTATGTTATTGATAATAGAGTATCCATATGATGATCACACTAAATAAACTTTTTATATGTCAAAATGCCAAAACATGTGAAAATTTAACATTATGCCAAAGTTATGAGGGAAAATTTGTTCCAAATAAAATGCATGGGTGAATTGTATACAATTGTAATTTGTATATTTTGATATTTATGATTTGAGAAGTTTTGGGTTCTTCCATGGAAGTTTTATAAAGTCTGTGTGTATTAGAAAGAAATTTTCTATTGGGTCAAAGAAATATATTTCAAAATTTCAGGTTGTAATGATGGAATCCATGTATCAATAACAGTCCACGTGAACTAAAAACATTACAAAATATATTATGTGATCACAAATTTAATATATGAATGCCATTTCTAATTATGTATATATTTTTTATATTGTGATTACAAAAGTATTTGTTAATTATATACTAAAAGGCATTCACATTTTAAATGTGAAAAAAATGACATGTGAGATGATCACATTTAATGATATCAATTAATTACATTGTCTCCAACAATTCCCTCCAAAAATTAAATATATTTGTTATCGTTTCATATATGTGACTGTTGTTATATATATATAACCATTGTTATACGTATATGATCACATTACTTTTATGTAACCATTACTATCTCTATGTGACCATTATTATATGATTATTACTATACATATGTGACTATAGTATACATATGTGACAGTTGTTAGACGTATATAGTTATTATTACATAAACGTACCAATTTGTTACACAATTGTGATAATTCGTTATGTGTACATGACTGTTGTTATACTTATATGACCGTTAACATGTATATGTGATCATTGTTATACATATATATCTATTTGTTACATATATATAATCATATTTTATATATGTGACCATTTATTATGCATATATAACCATTGTTACATATTTATGATCATTGCTGTGCATATGTGACCATTGTTACACATATATTGCCATACTACCTTTCTATGACCATTATTACATACATGCAGCTATTATTACACATATATGCTCATTTGTTAGAAATATATTATCATGTTACATATATATGATCATTCATTATATATATATATATATAATCGTTGTTAAGTATTTGTAACCATAGTTATGCATATATGACCATTATCATATATATGTTATCATATAATCTCTATATGACCGTTGTTAAGTCTATTAACCATTAGTCCACCAATATACTTATTTATATATATATATATATATATATATGTGATCATATATTACACAAATATGATCATTCATTACACATATATGACTGTTATTATGCATATATGATCATTTTTATGCATTTGCGACCATTTTACACATATATAACCATTCTTTATGCATATGTGATCTTTCATCATATATATGTGACTATTGTTATCTATATTTCTTGTTACACATATGACAATTATTAAGTATATGTTGCCATCTTACTTCTATGTAACCATTATTAAGCATATGTGGTAATTGTTAGACATACGTACGCATTTATTACACATATATGATCATGTTATATAAATGTGACCATTCATTATGTATATATGACCATTATTATGCATATGACACCATGTCACCATTTTTACTCACATGTAGGCATTGTTTTACATATGTGCTCATTTGTTACACATATGTGATCATCTTATTCAAATGTAACTATTCGTTATGCATATGTGATCGTTATGCATCCATGACTGTTGTTATGTATCTGTGCACATATTACACATACATGACTGTTGTTACACATATATGACCATTCTTACATATATATGACCATGTTATTTCTATATTACCATTGTTACGCGCATATGGCCACAATTACTCATATGTGCTCATTTGTTGCACATGTGTGATCATGTTATATAAATGTGACCATTTATTACATATATGTAATCGTTATCACACTTGTGACCTTTATTAGGCATATGTAACCATTGTTATTTGTCGCTATATTACCTCTATATGACTATTTTTATATAAATATGGTCCTCGCTGCATATATATATATATATATATATATCGATTTGTTTTCATATATCTAACTATTTATTATGCATATGTTGTTGAAGTGTGGCAATTTTGCCACTTGATGGTGCATGTCACCGGCTAGCATGCACACCTTGGTATCAAATCCTTTCCTTTTATGAGTTTATATTTTTTTGTATGTTTTTAATTGATGCAAGGTATATTTTGATAATGTTTTGTGCCTAAGTTATGTATGCAAAATTATAGGCAAAATTATGCACAAAAGAGTAGGAATGTTATGCTTGAAATACCTATGGTGCTGGATTCATAATTTCCAGCAACATAGCTCCACTATTTATCTTATATCTCAGGTTGCAAATGGATTTTTGGGCTGAAATTTTGAGGGATGTCTACAGACATATATACAAGACTATGGTTCCAATTTCAGGTCAAAATGACATGGGAAAGTCCATTTTCTATTCCAAACAGATTGCTGTATCTGATGGGCCCAGTATGCAGAGTATGGGTCAGTTTTGGAGCTGTTTGGCCCATGATCCGGTTCCAGAACATTCCTAGCTCTTGGAACAATATTTATTGATGACCAAGGATGTTTCAAACCAAGTTTCATAGGCAGATACAAAGGGAAACTAAGTAGGTGAAGCTAGTTTGGTTGTTTACCCAAACTAGTTAAACAATAGGAACTTAGTTCAAAACCATGTGCCACTTTTTACTATATTTGGAATAGACATGTTGCAGCTGGTTTTTGACTCTTTTGTGTATGAAAAGTTAGGTGTTGACCATTTTACTTTTTAAATTTCAAATATTTTACTCATTTTGTAAGCTCACATGCTTGGCATGTGTGAACTAGTTGTAATTTCAAGCTTATATAGTAAAATGAATGAAATGGCTACACATCCAAGCCTCATTTTCAAAACCAACGTGGTCCCCTTCTTCTCATCTCTTCTTCAACACCTTAGAACACTCTAGGAACCCTAAAAACCAGAAAACACCATAACCAAAACCTAAAAACACAACTCACACACAACCATTCCCAAGAGCATCACCAAAAGCTTGCTTGTTGCTAACACTTCAAGCTAGCTTGCTCTTGGTCATAACCTTCTCACCCCAACAAAGTGGTATCAGAGCAAGGCACATTTTTGTGAGATTTATGAGGTTTTTGGGATGGTTCGTTCCTTGAGAGTGAAGAGATACTTGAAAGCACAAATATATTTTCATATTCCTTCATACTAGAAAGCAACATTCACATGGCTTCTTCAAGTTTTTCAACTCCTTCTCCTCCTATCTTCAATGGGGAGAACTACAACATTTGGAGTATCAAGATGCAAGCCTACTTGAAGGCTTATGGTCTTTGGGAGGTCACCATAAATCCCCAAGAACCCAAGCCTTTAAGACAAGGGGCAACGGTCAACCAAATCAAGCACCATGAGGAGGAATTGACTAAAGGTTTCAAGGCTCTCACCGCCATTCATTCTTGTATTAGTGATACCATTTTCACAAGGATAATGGCATGTGAGAGTGCCAAAGAAGCTTGGGACAAACTTCAAGATGAGTTCCAAGGGAGTGCAAGGACAAGGCAAATGCAAATCCTTAACCTAAGGAGGGAGTTTGAGACCATCAAGATGAAAGACAAAGAAACGGTTAAGGAGTTCACCACAAGGCTTCTTAATGTGGTGAATCAAATTAGGGTGCTAGGTGAAAGATTAAGTCACCAAAGGATTGTAGAGAAGGTGTTGGTCTCCTTGCCCGAGAGGTTTGAAGCTAAGATATCTTCATTGGAGGAGTCAAGGAACCTAAATGAAATTTCCTTGACCGAGTTGGTGAATGCCTTGCAAGCTACGGAGCAAAGGAGGAGGATTAGACATGAAGAATCAATGGAGGCTGAATTTGTGTCTAAACAACATCAAAAGACACAAAATCAAAAGAAGAACAAGCTTAAGGTCATAAAGGAGAAAGGTGAAACTAGCAAACCCGAGAGGAAGTCCTATGAACCTTGTCACCATTGCAAGAAGAAAGGTCATCATCCAAAAGGGTGTTGGTGGAGGCCGGATGCATTTTGCCATAAATGCCAAAAAAAGGGTCATGTGGAGAGAGTATGCAAGGCAAACAAGAAAGATAAGCAACAAGCAAATGTTGCTAAAGATAATGCAAGTGATAGTGAATCCGAAGAGTTGTTTGTTGCTACTTGTTTTAGTAGCATCAAGAATGATGAAGGATGGATCATTGATAGTGGAGCAACACACCATATGTCTCACAAGCATGAGTGGTTCACAAACTTGGATAGGAGCAGCGACAACAAAGTCAAAATTGGAAATGGAGCCTTGATGGAAGTGAAAGGCAAAGGAGATGTGGTGATACAGACCACCAAAGGTATCAAAACTATCCATGATGTTCTCTATGTACCTTCTTTATGTGAGAACTTACTTAGTGTAGGTCAAATGCTTGAGAACAAATATGCATTACACTTCTCAAACATGACATGCACTATAGTTGATCCACATGGAAATGAATTAATGTGTGTTGGAATGAAGAACAAGAATTTTAGGTTGAATATGGATGAAAATGGTGCATCGGTTGCATTGAACACCAAAGTTGAGAACACCTCTCAACTTTGGCATAAAAGACTAGGCCATGCTAGCTTTAAGTTATTGGTAGGCACACATGAACTTGTTAGAGACATGCCATTGGTGGAGAAGCAAGAACATGTGTGTGAAGTGTGTCAAAAAGGAAAGCATACTAGGCTAGCATTTCAATCTTGTTCTTGGAGATCAAAGGAGAAGCTAGGACTTATACATTCGGATATTTGTGGTCCTATAAGTGTTCCATCCTTAAATGGCAGCAAGTATTTCATAACTTTCATTGATGATTACTCAAGAATGTGTTGGGTGTATTTCCTTGAAAGAAAATCACAAGCTTTGGAGAAGTTTGTAGAATTTATGAAGTTAGTGCAAAATCAATCCGGTTGCACTATAAAGGTGTTAAGGACGGACAATGGTGGGGAATACACAAGTGAGGCTTTCAAACAACTTTGTAAGGATCATGGTATAGTTCATCAATTCACTACACCATACACACCACAACAAAATGGTGTATGTGAAAGGAAAAACCGTACCATCATGGAGATGGCTATATGTTTGTTGTTTGAAAGTGGCTTGCCAAAGAAGTTTTGGGCCGAAGGAGTTAATACATCCATCTACATCCAAAATAGGCTTTACTCCAAGTCTTTGAGGAGTAAAACCCCATTTGAGCTTTGGTTTGGATATAAGCCTTCTCTTGATCATCTAAGGGTATTTGGAAGCATTTGTTACATCCTAGTACCACAAGAGAAGAGAGGAAAGCTTGATGAAAGGTCACAAGTTGGTGTCTTGGTTGGCTATAGTGATGTGACCAAGGGATATAGAGTGTATAACTTGGAAACCAAGAAACTTGTGATAAGTAGAGATGTGAAAGTTGATGAGGAAGCTAAATGGGTTTGTAGTAAGGAGGAGTTGGCTAGTATGGATGAAGACAATCGACTTGAAGCTCATGATAATGATGAGGAACAAGGAAATGATGAAGGTGCTGCCCATGATGATGAATATGATGAGAATGAGCTAGAAATCTCCATAGTGGCTGACTTGGAGATTGGTGATGGTGTGAGAGGCACAAGACCTCTTAATGAGATTTATGAAAGGTGTAATGTGGCATTGAGTGATCCAATCAATGTCCATGAGGCTATGGCAAGAAAAGAGTGGAGACAAGCCATGCAAGATGAAATTGATGTGATAAACAAGAATGACACTTGGAGCTTGGTAGCAAAACCGAAGGGAAAGAATGCTATTGGGGTGAAGTGGATCTTTAGGACCAAGTACAATCCGGATGGGTCCATAAATAAGCACAAGGCAAGGCTTGTTGTCAAAGGATATGCACAACAAGCCGGTGTGGATTATGGAGAGACTTTTGCACCGGTTGCAAGGATGGAAACCATAAGACTTCTCCTTGCAATTTCGGCACAAAAGTCTTGGAAAGTATATCACCTTGATGTGAAGTCAGCCTTCTTGAATGGAATATTGAAGGAAGAGGTCTATGTTGTGCAACCCGAAGGTTTTGTGAAGAAAGGAAGTGAAGAGAAGGTATACAAGCTACACAAGGCCTTGTATGGCCTTAAACAAGCTCCTAGGGCATGGTATGCCAAGATAAATGGTTTTTTGACAAAGCATGGATTTAGGAGGAGTCCTAATGAGCCTACATTGTATATTAGGACTCATGGTTGCATGGTGTTGGTGTCTCTTTATGTTGATGACCTCCTAGTGACCGGTGGTAATGAGAAAGAAGTGAGCAACTTCAAAGGTAAGCTAGAATTGAACTTTGAGATGTCTAGCCTTGGAGAGATGAAATACTTTCTTGGAATTGAAGTTGTCCAATCATCCAAGGGCATCTTCATATCTCAAGAAAGCTATGTGAAGGAGTTGCTCAAGAAGTTTGACATGGAGGATTGTAATAGCGTTGCCACACCTATGAATGAAGGCACCAAGTTGGTGAAGGATGATGATTCTCCAAAGGTAAATCCTTCCATCTATAGAAGTTTAATTGGTAGCCTTTTATATGTATGCTCTACTAGACCGGATATCATGTTTAGTGTGGCTGTTTTTTCAAGATTTATGCATAGTCCATCACAAAATCATCTTAGTTGTGCAAAAAGAATCCTAAGGTATTTGAAAGGTACTAGTGATTTTGGTATATGGTACAAGGATGGCATGAATGAAGCTTTGCTTGGTTATAGTGATAGTGATTGGGCTGGTTCTTTGGATGATAGCAAGAGCACATCGGGCTACATTTACACTTTTGGAAATGGTCTTTTCTCATGGAATTCCAAGAAGCAACAAACCGTTGCACAAAGCACCGCGGAAGCCGAGTATATTGCTTGCTCAAGTTGTGCTAATCAAGGTGTTTGGCTTAGGAAATTATTGGAGGACTTGACCTTGAAGCAAGAGGAAGCCACGGTAATATTGTGTGACAATACTTCAGCAATAGCAATTGCTCAAAATCCAGTCCAACATGGGAGGACCAAGCACATACCGGTCAAGTATCATTCCTTAAGGGAATTTGAAGCAAGTGGTGAAGTGAAGTTGGAGTATGTGACTTCCGAGGAGAACTTGGCGGATATCTTCACCAAGCCATTGGGAAAGAAGAGATTTGAGATATTGAGAGGACTTCTCAATGTCTCATACAAAATTGCCAAGGAGGAGTGTTGAAGTGTGGCAATTTTGCCACTTGATGGTGCATGTCACCGGCTAGCATGCACACCTTGGTATCAAATCCTTTCCTTTTATGAGTTTATATTTTTTTGTATGTTTTTAATTGATGCAAGGTATATTTTGATAATGTTTTGTGCCTAAGTTATGTATGCAAAATTATAGGCAAAATTATGCACAAAAGAGTAGGAATGTTATGCTTGAAATGCCTATGGTGCTGGATTCATAATTTCCAGCAACATAGCTCCACTATTTATCTTATATCTCAGGTTGCAAATGGAATTTTGGGCTGAAATTTTGAGGGATGTCTACAGACATATATACAAGACTATGGTTCCAATTTCAGGTCAAAATGACATGGGAAAGTCCATTTTCTATTCCAAACAGATTGCTGTATCTGATGGGCCCAGTATGCAGAGTATGGGTCAGTTTTGGAGCTGTTTGGCCCATGATCCAGTTCCAGAACATTCCTAGCTCTTGGAACAATATTTATTGATGACCAAGGATGTTTCAAACCAAGTTTCATAGGCAGATACAAAGGGAAACTAAGTAGGTGAAGCTAGTTTGGTTGTTTACCCAAACTAGTTAAACAATAGGAACTTAGTTCAAAACCATGTGCCACTTTTTACTATATTTGGAATAGACATGTTGCAGCTGGTTTTTGACTCTTTTGTGTATGAAAAGTTAGGTTTTGACCATTTTACTTTTTAAATTTCAAATATTTTACTCATTTTGTAAGCTCACATGCTTGGCATGTGTGAACTAGTTGTAATTTCAAGCTTATATAGTAAAATGAATGAAATGGCTACACATCCAAGCCTCATTTTCAAAACCAACGTGGTCCCCTTCTTCTCATCTCTTCTTCAACACCTTAGAACACTCTAGGAACCCTAAAAACCAGAAAACACCATAACCAAAACCTAAAAACACAACTCACACACAACCATTCCCAAGAGCATCACCAAAAGCTTGCTTGTTGCTAACACTTCAAGCTAGCTTGCTCTTGGTCATAACCTTCTCACCCCAACATATGTAACTGTTATTATACATTTATAACTATTATTATTACATATATGTAACTTTGTTATCTCTATGTGACTATTATTACGTACATGTGAATATTGTTACACATATGTATCCATTTATTATACATATGTGGCCATTTATTGCTCATATATGACCGTTATTGCACATCTATGATTATTATATATATATGACTATAATTACACATATATGTACCTTTATATGACTATCATTATACATATGTGGCCTTTGTTATCCATATATGTACATGTTACATATATATGTTCACATTAAAAATTATGTTATTAATAGTTTTGTTTGTTAACCGTATTTAAGATTGTAATCACTCTTTCATTTCTTTCATACACAACAAATTAAATTCAATCACATATTATTTTTTAGAATCACTATATTTTTTCTTTTACTATTATGTACTTTTATTATTTTATATGTTAATCATAAATTACAAGTTAATTTTCATATCATTTATGTTACAGTAATTGTTATAACAATTTTGTGAATTTCAAATATTAACTTGTTCAACAGGAAGCAAGTAAAATACTTTTAACGATCTAAAACTTGTTATTTGACTTTTTATGATTTGCACAGTTGAGATGACTGTATATAAATACAACATACGCATGGTACAAGGAAACTAAATATATCATTAGATTCTTTAAGGAATTGATTTGTTGGACAAATAATTTACTAACATTCAGAATTTAATTATACGAAATTTAAAATTTAACATAAATGTTATGTTATGTTCAATAAAATAAAATAATATTATTGGTTAAGCCTATGATTAAAATAGTAGATCTATCGTACACAATAATTTTTTTCCCAATAAGCTTTATATTCTCATACTATGCTTTTGGTATAAAAAAACAAATCATAATTAACTACATCGAATTAGCATTTGTCATTGTGAAATAGATTCCATTAGTATTCATTTCGTTGTAATGAACAATAAAAGATTTAAAAATTATGATAATTTGATTAATAAAATCAATTTAATCAATAAAACAGCAACACATCATTTATAAATTTTATATTGCTAAACAAAACAAAAGTCCAATAACATAAATAAATATAATCGGGATTTGTCCAATCGATCTGATGGTTTTAATGTGAGGATTTTATTTTCAATTTTTAGATCATTTCAAGAGCATTACCATTGAGTAATCCAATTGTTGATAAGGGAAGTTTTCATCGTAAAGCCATCAAATTGACTTATTATGAGCCAATTATATATATCATATATAAATTTTATATTGCTAAACAAAACAAGAGTCCAATAACATAAATAAATACAACCGTAATTTGTCAAATCAATCAGATGGTTTTAACAAGAGGATTTCATTTTCAATTTTTGGATCATTTCAAGAGCAAATATTACCATTGAGTAATCCAATTGTTGATAAGGGAAATTTTCATCGTAAAACCATCAAATTGACTTATTATGAGCCAATTATATATATACAGTTCTGATATAGTAAGGTTACAGTAAAAACTTTATGGTATAACAGCCTATTTGACAAACTACATCATCTAAATAATGTTACATTCATATATTTTAATTTTTTTCTTTATATAGAAACTAAATGGGAAAATAACAATCAATCAGATTTTCATAATAATTGTTATAAAAGGTTAGTTGAATTTTTTAAAATTTCATTGACTATTTATTTTTCCTATATGATAATCAAAATAGATGACATAGGTTACCACATAGGATGTCCTTAAAATAAGGTTCCTATAACATCTTTACTATGTCAAAATCTTTAAAAAATATAAAATAAAAATTATGTATGTTATTACTTGAAAAAATTTTCAAGCTTTTTGGAGATATTGATACAAAGGGAATTGATACAGTAAGGATTTCTTGAGAGGCTTATGGAGAAACTCCTATGTGACTTTTATGTAGCAATCCAAATCATCTGAATATCATTTGATTATTTAAAAAAATAGAATGAAATAAATTGTAAATATAGAAAGAGCAATCTATAAAAAGCAAGTGGATATAGTATTAATTATTATTAGGAGTTTAACT
Source organism: Ziziphus jujuba (assembly GCF_031755915.1). Classification (NCBI taxonomy): domain Eukaryota; kingdom Viridiplantae; phylum Streptophyta; class Magnoliopsida; order Rosales; family Rhamnaceae; genus Ziziphus; species Ziziphus jujuba. Next base: position 18,818,397 of record NC_083383.1, on the reverse strand, counting down.
GAGTTTAACTATTTGCCATCAGTGGCAATGATTACTAATAGAACTATTATTAACATGACAATTGCTAAATAATGGCATTTAACTATGTATTATTTTTATAAATTAAATGCTCATAAAGCTTTATCAATTTTGAATGTTAGTAGTGGAATTGGTGTGGTGGTAAGTAATAAGGATGGTGAGTTCAAGGCGACAATGGCAAAGCCATTTACTGGTTTCTTTTAGCTTGTCACGATGGAATTAGAAAAGCTTTTTCTTTTTGGATTCAAGCTAACCATTGCGAATACGAGCTTAAAGAGGCTATCCATTTTATCTGTGATGGAGATCCTTATTTAGAACCTGATTGTTGCATTGTGGAAGACATAAAACATATTTTATCCCTTTTTCTAATTTTAGTTGCTATATGTTGATAGGGAATTAAATGGGGCTGCACATTTTGTGGCACGTTTTTGTGTTGAATTTATCTGGTTATGAAACCTGGTTTGAAGAGGCACCTACTTGGTTAGCTTTAACACTTCAGGCAAATAAATGTAATGCTTGTTTAGTATAATAAAGTTTTATATTTCTATTTCAAAAAAAAAAGTATGTATTATTTTTTATTTTAAAACCCTAATTTAAGAAAGTAAACGTTTTTTAGCATGCACTTAAATTACCAAATGGCATATGGATCCCCCAGTAATTATCAACAGTGGTGACAAATAGTATTTTTCTATTATTAGAAAAAGACTCATATGTGACTTATGGTAAGGCTTTCATGAGAAAAATATGGAAAGAAACTCTTATATGACTTTTATATGGCAATCCGCATCATTCGAGTATCGTTTGATTTTAAAAAAATAAAAATAAAACATATATATTGAAAGTGCAACCTATAAAATACAAGTGGACCCAATATTACTCATTATTAAGAGTTTTTTTATTTGTTATTAATGGTGATGATTACTATGGTGTAACAACTTGTCTTGGAAAATTGCATAAAATGTGAATTTTTAAACAGTTTCACCAAGTTTAACCAAATTTTATTTTTTAGTAGGAAAAGTTGGTTTTTTTTTTTTTTTTGATGGAATATGGCTTTGACTTTATTTCCATTGAGTAGATGTTGTCGATATGAGTTCGTCAACATATGACACACTAAAATAGGAGTTACAATTTGAAAGTTATGGTCAATACGAGCCAACAACATTTTTGGAACTATGAGCCATGAAATTATGTCATCTTCTTTATCTTCCCCTCTCTTTTAGATAACAACCATTATTGTCTTTCTCTACTCGCTCTCTTAAGTTTTATCTTTCTAAACCTACAATTTTAGAATCTCATAACTTACTCTATTAACCTCCTTTTGCTTCCTTGTTTGTTACGTCGGAAAATTTGCAATATAAGAAACATTTTGGTATGAAGATCTCACAATATAGTAGTTAGAATACACCGAGATCTAGTTGGAAAATAGTGTTTATACCTATTTACAATCGTATTTTATAATCACTAAAAAACGTTAACATTTGGCTATGAAGGAAGATTCTTTCCATTAGTTTTTGACCTCTTGAACCCATTTCTAGCCTCCTTTTGCTCCAATTCTTATTACCCATCCCGTAGGCTTTCATTGATGTATATATTGTCCATTATACTTGAGTTTTGAGTAACTACCAAATATGGATCAATTTTGTAAATACTCAATAAATTTGGCTCAAAACTTGGCAGTCTAAGACTAAATTCTAGTTGATTTTGTACTCCTAAAGGTTATTAGTAGCTAGTAGAGTAATCAATTTCATAAAATTGGTCATAAATTGAAAAATCCTAGTTTTGAATACCAAATCCAAAGGGTTTAAATTATAACACGACCTCTTAGTATCCAATTTCTATAATCCTAGATTATAGAATTAATTTTAGAGCATATAATGGATGCCAATGTCTTTGGTTGAATTTTTGGAAGGCTAAAAAATATTTTTATCATATTTTAGGTATCCATACTGTGTCTAAAAGCTATCTTTAGAGGAGCAAGAATGATTATCTATGATATCTATGACTGGAATTATTTTTAAACATGTTTTGGGCATATTTGTATAATAATTATAAGGGTTTGAATATTTTCTATGGTTTTGAGAAGGTTAATTGACATTGTTAGTCCTTGAACTATACATGTATTTGTAGTTTAATCGTTGAACTTTTTTTCTTGTCACTTTGATTCTAAATCTTTATATTCTAATGCACTTTGATCTCTAAAATATTTCTAGTCTAATTTTTAATAGTTTTGAGACATACAATACATTTATTGTAACAATTTTGGTCCTTAAAATATTTTTAATCTAAGTTTTAACAGTATTGAGACATACAACACATTTTTTATAACAAGAAAATAACAAAAGTAAAAAAATCAAACAACCCCACAAAATTTTTGCATGTTGCTCAAGTACAATGCATATCTCAAAATTGCTAAAAACCATATAAAAAATTGTTTAAGAACCAAAGTGCATCACAAATTAAAGTTTAAAGATCAAAGTGTCAAAAATAAAAGTTCGAGAATCAAAGTGCAACTATGAGTGTAGCTCAGTGACTAATTGCGCTAATCATCCTTTTGAGAATTAAAACTTCTATTCGTACATATGTGGTCATCTATATTTACAAATAAGTGTTTTGTAAATTTTTGGATCATGTTTAATTGTTCTGAATTTTAAAGTATTTTAAAATGATTTTATGGATTCTATATTTTAATGGTTGGCATATATATAAATATATGTTGTATACAGAAATATATGGCTTTGGCTTGAATAAATGATTTGGAAATTTTAATATGTTTACAAAAGATTTGTGATTTGTAAAGTTCACATTGTGGAATATTTAATTTGTAGTTTAGTTCTATTGATATTAAATTTTGACTTACGGTACAATATGTGTTTAAAAATATAATTGTATGGTCATGAGAATAGTAGTTATGAATATTGTACTCTTGGATTTAATATATGTACCATATAATATCAATATTTTTGTTCCATTATTAGTATATAGGTTTTAGTCATCCTATGAGTAGTCACATTATAAGAAAGTCTTTATTCAATTTTGTGTCATTCTCTTATGACCATAGAATAATAGGTTTGTCACTACACCTTTAATTATGATATTTTAAGTTGTTGAAAATAAAATCCTCATTTTATAATAATTTTTAGGGACATAAATTCGGTTTTTTTTAAATGGTTTTAAGATGAATTTTTTTTTAAAAGAGCATTAAATATGAAATTTTCTTATGGTACTAATTTACTCATTAAGACATATTTATCTCATATTTTCTTATTTTTGGTTTGTCTCCCTAAGTTCAAACAATTAGCAAATAGTCTATCTCATGCAATACTCTTTCAATTCTTTTCCTTATAGCAATAGTATTTTGCTTTCCCTTTGTCTTTATTTTATTTATTTAAACATATTCTTTTGTTTATGTAACTTAAAATTTATAAGTTATTTTTAAAATGCTCTAATAGAAAATATAGGCACAGTAGTGACTATAGTAATGCATGTGTAATGCTAAACCTATAATATGATTGTACCAGTGGTTGTTAATATGGAACCGTGATAGAAGGATTTGTATACTGTTGTAGAGTTATATATACATATGCTGTTTTTTTTTTTTTTTTTTTTTTTGGGCAGAATTTTGGGTTATTCACATTTGATGAAGAGATTTATCAAACTTTCTATGAGAGCTTTTTGGTCAGACTTTCCGATACAGAGTTATCTTGGAATCCTAAAGAGATTTCTAGTGTAGGTCATATCAAGTGGGACCATTATTGACATAGCAATCGTTAATCGATAACATTTAACTATGTATTGATTTTTTTTTTTATTCTAAAATTCTAATTTAAAAATGTTAATCCTTTTGAGTAGGTATTTAAATTACCAAATAACATACGGATTCCACCGATAAGTGTTATTTGTTATGACCAATAGTATTATTTTTATATATATTATTAATAGTTTATTCAATTTAGAGCATTTCTAATGGTTTTATCTGTTATTAGATTTTTTTAACCACATTAGAAAAATAGATAGTTATTTAAAAAAAAAAAATCTTCAATGGGTTTGTTTAAATTCCATGTTAAGCTAATGTTACAAGGAAAAATAAATAAGTACTACCGATATGACCCTCTACTTCTAAAGACTTTGTCAAATATTGTAAAGTTTACTTAAAAGCAAAATTTTACTTAAAATGATATTTAAAAAAAATTGATAAATATATGTAATTAATTAATAATCATAAATAATTTTCTATATATTATCTTTGGAAAACAATTTTAAAATTCACTATACATTTATATGATTTAGATTTAGATAATATTAATTTATATGTCACATAAACAGTATCATATCAAAATTGTCAGTATAGGCACATATATATATATATATATATATAATATTTTGTTTTAGTTTTTTTTTTAATTTTATAGAAAAAATAGCATCACCAAGAGAAGCTTAAAAGATGCTCTTTTTTTCATTTTGGTTATATATAAATTGTTGGGTGGAATATGAAACACATAGTAAAATTTTATTTTTATTTTTATTTTTTGGATAAAATTAGTATTATCTTTTTTTTGGTGGATGGATAAAATTAATTTTTATTTGTTTGTTTCAAAGTTTACTAATATTTTGATAATGATTTAATAAAGTGATTGATATAATTATTTCTAGGAGAAAACTAATATGTTAATAAAGGGAGTAAATAAAGAAATTATTTTGTTAACAAAATAATTTATAATTTTGAATTTAATTACATCAAACTTTTAAAATGACAAGAATGACATATTATGTTTGATGAAATGACTTAATATTATTAGGGTTAAATACACTTAATCCTTCTAAACTATTATACTTTTCGTGCTTTATCACCTATGCTTTAAAAAGAGTCACATTACCAACTCAATTATTATTTATATCACTTTAGATTATACCATTTTGATAGATGACTTTGATAAAATTAACTATACACAATTAATGTAACTCTATTGGAAAATAATTTTATTTTGTTCTATTTCATTTTCAACTAATGTTTATGGCCTAATATTGTCAAATTTATTTGGCAAAAAAAAATTTGCAGAATTGCTCTAAAGTGACAAAAAAAAGAAAAACAATAGTTTAGGTGATAATGTAATATTTTTTTTAAAATTTAAATGGTAAAATACAAAAGATGTAATAATTTAGGACAAAATGTATTTAACCCTGTTATTAGTTCATCCTACTAAATATTCTTTTCTTTTAGGCAGCCAATTATTTAAGTTTTCATGGTATGTGGATCCCATTAATGAATGCATTAATGGAAATGGTCATTAATAATGATAATAACACTCTTATTTTTTTATTTATTATTGTCTGATAATATTTCTTTGGAATATCCCAAAGAAAATTTAGAAAAGGAATTTTTCAAATATTAACATTCAAAATTTAATAAATATATGTATTAAAAATTTAACAAATATTTGTATTTTATAATATTACTCTATGATAAAAACGCTATTTTATAAGTTTGAACATGAAAAAGTATGATGTATATGACGACCATCATAGTTTGGCACATAAGTTTTTATATTGGGTTAATTTCATACACCTTTTTTTTAATATTTGACTCAAATACAAATTAGTCTCTCTAATTTAAAGATATTATCAATCTCTTTTTAAGATTAAAAAAGTTATCATCTTTTTCCCAATTGCTTGATTCACATCCCTTAGAATTATATTATTCACACATCTTTAGATGTGCTAATTGTAATCTTTAAAATTTAAAAGATTAAATTATAATTAATGTAAATTTCTAGAAATCCAAACGTATAAATTTCTTGAAATCCAAATGTAATATTCCATTTTATATTCAAATTTCTAGAAATCCAAATGTAATATTCCATTTTATATTCAACTCTTAGTAAAGAATAGTTACAGAAATTCTATATTCAACTTCAAAAATTTTACTTAAATGGCAATGGGTAATCTCGAGCTAACATATTGATTCAAATGGATTATATATAATTGGATTGTTAAAGTTTGGATTACCAAAAGATGAATTATCATTTCTTTTATATTTTTTTTAGCTTTCCCTTCTTAGTAAGCCTAGCCTCTTTTGATCCTCACATGCGATTTTTATTTTTTTAGTAAAATTTATTAAGTTTTGAATCTATCAAATTTAATTGTATGGTGCCATCATCTAGCAGAATATTTGTTTTTGTCAACATTTTTTATCACATATTCTTTTTTTGGTTTTTACATTTTGCATATCCTCATTATTTATAGCATTGAGTTTTGGCATGAAAGAGACTAAACAAACGGACAAACGAGTCCAAGTTCCTATAATTAGTTAAGATAGAATAAAAAAAACAATACTAACAATATTTTAATACAAATAAATATATATATAAAGAAATATATTCTTTAGTACGGTTTGTATCGTAAAATTATTTCATATATAGATATTAGAACGTTTATTTATATTTTTATTGGTATATATATATAAAAAAAATTAAAAAAAATTTCAAAAACTATTTTCAATATTTGTTTTTATATTATCAATAATATTGATAATAATTTTTAAATAAATATTTGTATAATAAAAATATAAATGGACTGGACAAACTATTTATATATATATATATAAACCAATTAATAAATTATGGAGGAAAAGTCTTCAAGACCCCGGTTATATTACGGTGGCAATTTAATTCTTAGACAATTGGCACTAGCGGCAACAGTTTTAAGATCGAACGGCTGTTGACGCTCTCAAAGTCTTTCTCTGCTGGTTTCCCACCATGCAACAAGTATACCCACGGTCACTTGGCATCTACGCCCTTCATTACGCATGACACCACGCGCCATATTCTACATTTCAACACAATTAACTATTTTACCTTTTTTACATCAATACATTTTAAATTATAAGTGTAACAGCATTAGTATCCCTGAACTAAATAGTGCTATGTGAGACCCATTTATATAATATATTTTTCTTTTCTTTTTTTTGGACGGTCAATTGTCATTTGAACTGGATAATGTGATGGAGAATGCCAACATTTTAACTAATTGGCAAATGTTTTAAACTCCTCTGGCACTTATATAACTTTCTTTAAAAAAAATTATAAAATTGGTCTTAAGCACTAATTGAAAATTGCATCATGAAACTTAATTCAGAAGGCATTAATGCAAAAAATAAAAAACAAAACCAAAAAACAATTAAAAATGAGATGATAATTTTACTATATAAAAGGAACATATATATATATATGTAAAGTTCAAAATTTCAGTATCATTGAAAATATCAAAAATCCAAAATATGAAAATTTTTAAAAAAATATCAGAAAGTATTGAATATCGATAAAAATTCATAAAAACTGATTAAAACTTATTTTAAGAAATAAAAATTTTTGTTCAAACTTTAGTATTAGTTTATTAATCAATCAATTATCAAATTGATTATAAAAATTGTAAAAATATTTAATAGATATAAAATTTTTTAAATAATTTAATTTATAATAAGTGATAACGATCATAAATAAATTATTATTCATAAAAATATGCAAATATATATATATATATTTGATAAAATTATTTATTAATTAAGATAAAATAATTATTACAACTACATTATGTTTCATAAATATCATCCAATACTCATAGAATTTTTAATTAATTGAAAATTTCTATTATTTTTTATTTTATTTGCTTAATGTTATTAATTTAAAGCTATCGATATCAATTTTACATAATATTCTATTTTCATGTTATTATTTATATTATTATTTTTTATTTTTATGAATTCTAATGAATCCATCTTATACAAAAGGTATAGTAAGTATATACATATATTTATCAATAAATAGAACCTATTAAGATTATTGAATTTAATTTAATCCATTTTATTTATATCATTAAATACTTGAAAAGACAATCAAAAAGTAAAAAGAAAATAAAAAATAAAAAGGTATCACTAAAGTTAATTTGGTAAAAATAATTTACTAATCATCAATAATATTTTTGAATTTTTTTATAAAAAAATTTCATAGATATCTCTAAAATTTCCATTGAAATTTTGAAATTCACATGGAAATTTTCAAAATTTCAATAGAGATTATAAATTTTTTAACCAAATTATTAAGGATTTGATTTGGATATTTTGACATAAATTTCTTTGAAAATTTTGATGAAATTTCAAAAATTTCGATGGATATTATAGAAATTCTATTCATTTCCATTTTAAATCTAAATTTTCTTTCGACCTCTTCAAAATACAAAAATTTCAAAAAACTTTTGAAAAAAAATTTCGATATTTTAAACCTTGCATATATATATATATATATATTAAGTATCAACTAAATTTTTTTCAGAAAAGAAAAAATAATACATTAGATCAAGATGATAATTGAAAATGTTTTGTTACATATATATATATATATCCAAGCGTTATATATCATTTTAACTATTTGAAAGTTCACTTTAAAAAAGTAAAAAGGAAAATTTAAAAGCGAGAAAATATCTAGTTATTTGTTTTTTATATTGAAAATAAATAATTGAGGTTAGAAAAAACATGATTGGAACAAAAATTAGATTGTGCATACCAAACAAATATCATTTATATTTTACTTAAAATAAAAAATATTTAGATATGTATAAAAATTTTAAGTACTTTGGGAATAAATATAATAAATAAATTTAAAAGTCATCATCATTTGTTAAAAAACATTGTCAAAAACATTTATATGGGAAACACTAACACTGTCAAAACATTTATATGGGAAACACTCCCTTACATATATATGTATATATATGAGATGGGTATAAATATGAGATGGGCATTGTATGAAAAAGATTATATCGCATTATTATAGTTTTTATATTACTTTGTTTTTTTTTATGGAAGTATATTGTTACCCAAAAAAAAAAAAAAAAAAAAGTTCAACAGTTGAGGTTTTTTTTTTTTTTTGGGGGAAAAAAATAAAAAATAAAAACTATTAAGGTTTATCTACCATATTTAATTGTTTCAGTTATCATCAGAATTATTTTTCTTTTTATCGACAAGTCCCAAAATATATCTTAAATTGTTTGGTCTAAAGATCTGGTCAAATTATCTGAATCCAAATAACAGGTGACCAATTATCAAGTTTTGTTCAAATTTTTTTTTTCTTTTTTGGCTGAAACAAAAAAGATATCTCCTGGTAGTATCATAAGCATCAGACCGTAGTTCTACACCATGCAGCATCGCGGCATGAGACCATCCGAGATAATAACAAAATTTGTCAAGACTAGAACTTCGACTTCTGAACTTGTAGATGTAAAAGCTGAAAGGTTTTCTTCGTTAAGTTACCATTATCAATGATAATTTTGTTCAAATCCTAATCCTAATAAAAGTCTGCCGATATATTAGTTACATATTATTACGTAGTAGGATGATCAAAATGCCTACCAATTATTTCTTCGCTTCCTGATTTTGGCCATCAAGTCGGGACATTGTAAGTTTTAACCCATGACAAAAATATAGATAAGGCCTCAAAGTCCACTAATTATTGTATTGCCAGTCCGCTACAAACTGTAACGACAATGATATTGATACAAACAATTTCTTATGAACGTAGGCCATATACCCAGCTCATGGACTTAAAATGGTAATGCCAATTTTACTTCTATCTTTTTATTTCTTTATTTTTTTATTTTTTTATTTTTTTTAATTTTTTTTTTTTGGCTCAGTTGGTGTCAACCAGCCTTGCTTTTTAGCAATTATTTTCCTAGTTTTACAATTTCAGTACTCGGAATTTTAAGCGAGCAAACTTTGAGTTAGCCAAAATTATCCATTAACAATAATAATGGTACTAACAAATTCTCATTAACTTAGGCCTCACAAACAGCTCATGGACTTAGATGGTAATGCCAATTTTACTTTTAAATTTTATTGTATTTAGTTGTTGTCAACCTAGCTTCCTTTTTAGCAATTATTTTTTTCGTTTCACAGGTTAGTACTCGGAATTTGTAAACGAGAAAACTTTGTGTTAGCCAAAATCATCCATCAACAATAAAATATATATGTAAGAGGGGAAAAAAAAAATCAGCTTATTTAGATAGTAAAAACAATTTAAAAATAAAATAGAAAGACTGGAGTCATTAGTGCTGAAACACAAATAAAGATTTTTTTTTATCTCATTATTCATATTCCAATTACTGTCCAACGGTATAGAATTCCACCCCATATTAAAAATTGTTATGTTTTTTTGTTGCACATTTCGTTTATTTGTTTATTTATATTATTTCTCTTTGTTACTTATATATATATATATATATATACATGTATGTATAAATAAATGAAATGGTATTAAATCACTAATTATATAGAAATATGAAAACGAAAATGGGACAAAATTTGATCATTTAAACACTCCTTCCATGCGGTTATATGAATGATTGCTTTGCTCAAATTGTACTTTCCAAAATTTATCTTTTAATTCTCTGTTTAAAATAGAAGTTTCCTCCCCACCCGTTCGAAAATTTAATCTCACAAAAAACTATTAACGTTCACCATATTTTGTATCATCAATATTGTCAGGCCCTCTCTGTTTTTTTCTTCCCTTAACAAATGCAAGATGTTTTGTAAATTAACAAAATTAGTCATCCTTTTTATCGGTATCATCTTCTAAACTCCTAGCACGACTTGTTCAGTTAAAATTTTTTGTCGACAGACTGATGAATTTATTATACGATTTACGAGCGTATTTAAACTCTCATAGAATGCGAGTGGGACAGGTATATATATATATATATATATATATTATTATTATTTTTTTCCTTTTAACACTAAAATCAAACATAAATTAAAGCACACACATAAATGTATTTATATCTTCCCTTCGCCCATTGCCTACTACAACCCCAAAAACTCTGCAGAGAAGCTGAGGAAAGGCCTTGAGAAAGAGAACCAAATCCTTTTCTTAACCTTCACGCCTCCATTACACCCTCTCTCTCTCTCTCTCTCTCTCTCTCTCTCTCTCTCTCTCTCTCTCTAGAGTAAATTAACTCTTTTCACTCCACCTCTCACTTCTCATAAAAACCTCTGTTTTTCTCTCCCTGTTTTCTATGCATTAAAATCCCTCCAGACGACCACACCTTCTGATTCTTGACACTTCCCTCAAGTCCCTTTAATCCTTTGGGTTAAACTCTCTTACCCCCACAATAATTTCTCTTTAAATTCTCGAATCCATTCGGGACTTTTGTCCTCAGCTAAAAAACACAGGGAAAAAAAGAAATAAGCAGAGACTTTTACAGAGTCGAAAAGAACAGAGGAAAAGAGGGGGGGAAAAAAAAAGAAAGAAAGAACCGTAGAATTTTCTTAGTCTTTCCATTTCTTTGTCCCTCTTCTTTTTTTCTTTTAATCGTCTTTTTTACTTCTTTTTTTTCTTGAGATTTGGCGACATGGGTTCTTGTAAAGATCAAGAAGAACAGCAAGCGAAGTGTGTCTGGATTCAAGGACCTATTCTTGTAGGTGCAGGACCATCGGGTTTAGCAGTCTCTGCTTGCCTTTCTAAACATGGTATTCCTTCGGTAATTCTTGAGAAAAGCGACTGTATAGCTTCTTTATGGCAACAAAGAACCTATGAGCGTCTCAAACTTCATCTTCCTAAACAATTTTGTGAGCTTCCACTTCTGGGTTTCCCGGAAAATTTTCCAAAATACCCAACAAAGCGCCAGTTCGTCTCGTACTTGGAGTCCTACGCTTCACACTTCTCGATAAAACCCAGGTTCAACCAAACCGTTCAGAGCGCCGAGTTCGATTCAGGTTCTGGGTTTTGGAGGGTTCGGACTCAGGATTCCAAGTACTTTTCGCGTTGGCTTATCGTCGCTACCGGAGAGAATGCAGAGCCCGTAATACCAGAAATTGTTGGGATGGAGAAGTTTCACGGACCTGTGGTCCATACCAGCGGTTACAAATCCGGTTCTGATTTCAGAAACCATAAAGTTCTGGTCGTCGGGTGTGGCAATTCTGGCATGGAAGTGAGCTTGGATCTTTGCAGACACAATGCGATACCTTATATGGTTGTTAGAAACACTGTAAGCCTTTTCAATCGTTTGAAAATCTACTCTTTTTTTTTTTTTTTTCTTCTAAATGTTTTTAATCCCCTTTTGGGTTCTCTTTGATATGAACTAGTTTGATCTGACTTTGATGATTTTCAGGTTCATGTTCTACCTAGAGAGATGTTTGGATTCTCAACATTTGCAATAGCAATGGCGCTTCTTAAATGGTTGCCACTGAGACTAGTAGACAAGATCCTTCTACTGGTTGCCAACTTCACACTCGGCAATACAGAACAATTAGGCCTTCGGCGGCCAAAAACTGGACCAATTGAGCTCAAGAATGCCACCGGAAAGACTCCGGTGCTCGATGTCGGAGCATTATCCCAGATAAAGTCCGGCAAAATAAAGGTAAATTAATTGAAAATCACCATCTGTTCTGCTCATAACCTAAAAGTACTGTTTCTGCTTTTGTTTTTGTTTCTGCTTTTGTTTTGTTTTTGTTTTTATTATTATTATTATTATTATTATTTCTTAATTGTAATTGGGAATGCTTGCAGGTTATGGAAGGTGTGAAGGAGATAACAAGAAACGGTGGCAGATTTATGGATGGACAAGAAAAGGAGTTCGACTCTATAATCTTAGCAACTGGTTATAAAAGTAATGTTCCTACATGGCTCAAGGTAAAAGAATAATACTCTTTATCAATTTCATACCCAGTTGGCAATTTTTTAGTTTTAGTTTTATCTTATTGTGAATTACCTTTCACCTATGCAAACACCACAAGCTTACAAACCTATTCTTTTCTCCATGCAAAAAAGAACAAAATCTGTTGGGGTTTGTTTGGGTTCTTATACTTTTTAAAACATACCCTTTGTTTTATAAAATATATTTCATGTATTTATTTGTGGGGTTCTATGATGTGTAACCATCATGGAAAAATTAGGATTTATGATGTTGCAATTTGCAAAAAAGAAACCTAAAAAGGATACTTTTTGCTCTTTTTGTCCCTTTTTTGGGCCAGAGTTTCTTTTTTTGTTTTTTGGTTAATGTAATCTGATTCTTGGTATTCAGGGTTGTGATTTCTTCACCAACGATGGAATGCCTAAAATTCCATTTCCAAACGGCTGGAAAGGAGAGAATGGACTTTATACCGTTGGGTTCACAAGAAGAGGCTTATTGGGAACGGCCTCTGACGCCGATAAAATTGCAAAGGACATTGCTGATCAGTGGAGGACAAAGAAGGAATGCAAAAATTCCTATAATTCCCATATTATCCTTCTCAAGAAATCATAATCAAATTAAATTGTAGAAAAAAAAAGGAAAAAAAAGAAGAAAAAAAAGAAGAAAGAATTAGACTATTCTCGGAGTTAGGTTGTCACATGGTGTAAATTACTTTTCACCTAGTCAGAATTGTACTTCATTTTATTTTTTTCTTTAATTTTTTTTTTCCCCTTGGAAAATTTTGTATATCTAACAATTTTGCATGTGAGTTTCCTCTCATCATGATGTAATGTTTCTTGGCTTTGTATAAACAGAATTTCTGAAATATAATGTGTCTTTTAATTTGGATTTTATAATAAAAAGGGACTCCTCTATTTTGCCTTTCTTTTCCACTAATGCATTTCTATTTTAAATAATTTTATTATAGTCTTTTTAATATTTAATTTCTGTTTCAGATTAGCCTCTTAAAATTTAGTCAACTTATATATTTTACTTAAAATGACACTTGTGACTTTTTTTTTTAATTTATATTTACAAACAATGCATTTTCAAATAGAAAAATATAATTTCTTTTTTTTATTGACTGATCCATTTCTTTCACAACATTAATGTCTACAAATTTATAAAATAAATGTATTATTGTTTTTCCAAAAAAATAAAATAAAATAATAAATGTTTTGTTTGTATATATAATTAAAACAGATGGTTAAAAGTGTCATTTTAAGTCACACATAAATTGACTAATTGCTTTCACTCTTAAAAGAGACTACCAAGGTAAAACAGAGATGAAGAGTGAATAGCTATAGCTATATGATGAAATTCCTTAAAATAGAAATGCATTTATGAGGAAGAAAAAAGTGCAAAATAAAACAAAAATGAAATTTTATACCAGTAGATAGTACATAACTCTTATTATTATTATTTTTTTTGTCAATCAAACTCTCATTTTTAAATCAAAGTAATCATTTTTTTTTGCCCTTTATCTATCAGTTTACCTATTTGTAGACTTATTTGAGTACTAAAATTATTGAAAACAAAAAAAAAAAGTTGTGTGAAATTTTCACTTTAATAATTCTAATGAGTTTAGTGTTATCCAAAAAACAAAATTACCCAAGTTAAGTTGGATACTGGACCAAAATGGTCTGGTTAAAAAAGTGCGCTATGTGGATCTCATTTAATTTTTGTAGCGAGTGTAAGCTAATTTCAGTCTTAATTCCCTGCCAAAACTTTAATAAATAAAAAAGAAAAGAAAAGAAAGGAGAAGCCTGGTGCCTGACGTGGTCATGGTAATCAAGAGGTACAAGATGGTAATTCTACAATTAAAAATTATTTTAATTGTGGGGTTTGAAATTGAGAATGGAGAAAAGGGTTGCACGTGCATCCCTGTATGCTTTTGCAGATTATCATTTAAAGAAGATTTGAAACAAAAAGTAGGCCAATTTTTTCTTGCTCAGTGTGCTGGCAGCTTCTCTTCAAAAGCATCATCATCATCATCAACAAATGAGGCCCTCCAAACGAGAATTCCATTTAAGGTCAAAATTTTAGAAGATGTATTAAATTCTACTGAAACAAAAATGGAAATCTGTTAATTTTCCAAGAAAAGGTTTAGTCACACCCCTTTACTCCTTAGTTATAAAAAAAAAAGCTCATAGAAGACGTGTCGTCACCCTATTTCTTCCATATAAAAGAAGATCCGATGTAAAATAACACAGTTTAGAGTATTTCCAATAAATTTTATATCTGTTTTAAATTCTTTTTTATTTTAAAGATTACATATGTAAATAAATTTATCATTTTAATTTTTAAATTTTTTTAAAAAATAAAGAATAGATTTAACATTTTAAACGTAAGAATCAAATCTATTTTTTTATTTTAATTTATTATTAAACAAATTATTATGTCGCTATCATACTTAAATTATTAATTTTTATTCCTTCTGTTTGTTGACGCACCATTCAATTGTCAATAATTGAAAAAGAATTTAAGTTTAAAAGAGAGAAATTAACTTAGCAATAAATATTTATAAAAAAATAAAAAAATATAATATAAAAAACATTTTAAAATTTTACTCTTTATGTTGGAGAGTACTTTTTATTTATTTTTTAAAAATTTCTCTTTATTTTAAAGAATTCTCTTTTTTTATTAGTAATATTTAAGAGTTCTGTTCTTAAATGATTATTTATATACATATACAATCAAATGTTCTATGAGAAAGTCTATCAAAATCTATATTATTAGCTCTCATATTACTTTAAAGGCATAGATTTAAGGATGTATATGAAATTTATATAAAAGTATAGGAAAATGCTAAAATCCTAGATGACAAAATGAATTCGACAATATCAATATAAACCCCAAACTCATATTCAAATTTTAACCATTAAAAAATCCAAGGGCTGATAAAAAAAAAAAAAAATCCTAATGTGAAAATTTCCAAAAAAAAAAAGTATATATATATATATATATTTTTAGATTATTGCTATTTATCATCATCTGTAATGATTATGCAATGAAATCCATTGTTTACATAATAATAATAAATAATATTATAGTCACCATATCGATTACCAACTTATCTATTAATCATATACATGTTATTATTTGATTGATTTATATTTAATGACAATTATTCATTTAAGGGTTTACTTATTCATTTTTAAATTCTATTAATATGTTAATTAATCAAATAGTGACAAATATACTTTTAATGAGAAATATACTCTTAGTAAACAAGTTGGTAGACTTGGTGATGCCTATAACATTACTTAAGAATAATTAATTGATTGGTTTCATTTAAATTATGACTTTATAAAACTAAAAATCTATATAGAAACATCTATATAATATATAGAAGAAGAAGCGTATGCGCCACATGTCAGTATATCATTCTTCCAAATTCCCTCCAAAAGCACATTTTTTTATTTTTTATTTATTATTACATATTATTTATTATTCATTATCTTACTTTTTATAGATATAACCAAATATATATAAAATTAATTTTTGATATAAATATCCATAACTATCAAACAATTGATAAAATTACAGTAATAATTTTGAAATAAATTGAAAATAAATAAAATATTTAATTTTAACTTATTTACCAAATATATATTTATGGCTTAATTATGGCCTAATTAGTATACATATATATTATAACACAATTATACATATATATGGCCTAATAAATATACATATATTATAACGGAATTATACATATATATGGCCTAATATATACATCTATATAATATATAAAAGTAAAATAGTCAGTAAAAATTTTTGCCATGTGTTATTCTCATTTTCATTCTGTTTCCTTCCAAAAACATTAAAAAAATTAAAATTCAAAAATAAAATTATCTTAAAAATTCTACAATCTTAAAATCATTGCCATATATTTCCTTCCAAGAGCATTATAAATAATTAAAATTCAAAAATAAAATTGTTTAAAAAATTTCACAATCTTAATAAAACTTGAAAGGAATAATTTGATCTTGATATTTTGAAAATTTTCATAATGTATGGGCATTATCAAGATTTGATTAGAAACCTTTGTAATAACATGTACAACTATTTTAGCATACTTTATATAAACAACATTTTTCCAAATAATTTATATAAATAATATTTTCAAAAATAAAAATTATACAATTTTCGTAAAATTTGGAATAAAAAAATTAATCTTAATGTTTGAAAATTTCCATAATATGTAGGTATGAAGATTTTATTTTTGGTGATGGAATAAAACTTAGCAAGAGAAATTTTTTTCTCTCATTATTTGGTTACTTTTTGAATTTTTTAAAGATTAGGTAAAAAAAACATGTATATAATAAAATATATTTTTATTATTAAAGATATTTCACATAAAAACTCTATACATTAATACATATTTATATATGGATATATAATAAATGAATTTTTATAATAAAATAATAAGATCAGTATATGTTAATTACTAATGAATTGATCTATATATTAAAAATTTAAAATGAATAATGCATTTTTTTCAATATTTTTTAAAAAATGCTTAAAATATACTTTTATATATATATATATGTGTGTGTGTGTGTGTATGTGTATATATGACAAGATTTAATTAATATAGATCAATATAAATTCAATTTTATATAGAAAGTAGATTTCGTATTTAAAAGTATAACTGAATATTTACAATGTATTAAAAATTGTACAAGAATAATAACCATTAATTATGATTATGACTGTGTTGATTTTTATGATTTTATTCAATCTCGGATCTTAATTGCTATCCCGTGCTATTTTTATTTTATTAACAAGAATGATAATATTAGTAAATAATTATTCTACTATTTAATTATTTTTTATAATTATATTATTATCTTCTTAAATATCAAAAATTGATAAAATCGATCTCAAATGATAATTATTAAATTTAAATTTAAATTAAAAAATTAATAATTATCCATAATTTTAATATTTAATATTCAATATTAAATTATCTAATATATAATATTTAATATAAAACAAAATTGAAGATTTTTCAGTAATATGTTAAGGCATGATTTTTATTAATAATAAGTATACATATTTGAACAGGATTTGACTAATATTTACAAGATAAAATATTTTATCTATGGTATAAATAATTATAAACCCCAAATAATGAGTTATAAAATTTAATGAAAATAATTATTTTATCAAAAACATTTTAAAACATATATAAAAAGAAAGATTCCTTAAATTAATATATATATATATATATATATATATACATATATATTAGATAACGGAAGAGATATAGAGAATGCTATTATTTCATTTAAATTGAATTCTTTATTTAATCAAATTAAACATAAGGATTTAATAGCGGAAAATTAATTATTTACAAAGAATTAAAAAATATATTTCAATTTTAATTTTAATCCCATAGATGAAAAATATTATATAAATATATTTGGATTTGAATTTAAATTTTATACGTGAAAAAAATTAAATAGGTCAACATTTTTTTAATTTAATTCCATAAATAATTGTTCTTCTAAATAAAAATATATTTGTAGGATAAATAATAATAATAATAATGATAAATAATTAAATTATATTATGAGTATTTAATATATGGAAATTAATTATTTGTGAGAAATCAAAAAATACATTTGAATTGAATTTGAATTCTATAAATGGAAAATATTATTTAAATACATTTAAATTTAAATTAAATTATATAAATACATTTGAATTTAAATCTAAATTGCATAGATGGAAAAATTAAATAGGAAAATTCCATAGATAGAAAAAATTATATAGGTAATTTTTGAATTTAAATTTTATAATTGAATAGTATTATATATAGAAATTAAATTTATAATTCTTAACAAACTTTTATAGTATAATTGAAAAAAAAAATCCAAATATATTTATTAGCAATAAAACTTTTAAATAATTTTTTTAAATATAATTAACTATTATAGATCATATTTAATATTATTTATTATGGTTACATCATAGATGGAATATTCCATACATGGAAAAAAATTATATAGGTAATTTATATAGATAATTTTTGAATTTGAATTTTATAATTGAATAGTACTATATATAGAAGTAAATTTATAATTTTTAACAAAATTTTATACTATAGATTGAAAAATAAAATATCCAATATATTTATTAGCAATAAAATTTTAAATATAATTAGTTATTATAGATTATATTTAACACCATCTATTATGATTACATTATCTATTATGGTTATACATACCGTATATCGCATGAGGATGAATGCTAGTAAACTCATTACAACAATAACCAATTAAAATATTATGTAATATAATTATTATTTAATATGTATGGTCCATTGGAGATTATTAGTAATAGTCATAAAGATCTTTTGTTTTTTTTTTCCTTTTTTTTTTTTTTAGATTTTTTACACCAATGACGATGAATATTAAACTACCATAAATACCCTTCAGAATTAAAAAAAAAAAAAAATTAATGCCCCTTAAAGATAGTAAATGATTCAATAGTAGCCCCAAATCTTCTTACTATGATTTTTTTAGGTGTTAAATTATATTAACCATGACATAATTTTTATTTTGATTATATCCCTACTCAAATAAGGTAAATCTTTTCATGTGAATGCATATGAACTTTATCAAATAAAAGTCACACTGCAAAATTTTTGGATTGGTAGTGTGCCATTTACAAACTTCAAAGGGTATAGTTCTAATTCAATAATATAGAACGAAAAATGCAAAATTGTGAAAACTATTGGTGGATTTAACCTTTTTATTTATTTATTTATTTGTTGTATAAATATCACTTTACCTCTCTATTTTAAATTCTTTTTACAAATGCATTTTAGTTTTGAAAATTTTCAGTATAGTGCTTTCACATTATTTTTGTTTCATTTGCCCTCTCATATTTCATTTTTATTTCACTTCATTCTCTTTTAGTAGTCAAACTATGAGTCAACTCATAGATTACCTCAAATAAAACTTTTAACTTTTTTTTTTTTTAACTTATTTATATATGCAAATAATCCATTTATTACTCTATTTTTAAATATTTGCATATTTGTTTTCAAATAATAATTATAATTTGATTCATAATTTTTTTTTAGATATAAATGTTGTAAGAAATAATAAGTAGCTATAATTTAAAAAAGATTTGATTGTTTTTGTAAATGTTTTTTTCCCTCTTTCTTGTATATTTGAGTTAAAAAAATGGTTATTATTATTATTAAAACAAATTAGTTGATGCGTTTTTGGCAATGTTACCCTTGAACTTTCCACTTGGATTTATAAATTACCCCATGTACCCCATGTTTTACATCGATGCGCTATCCCCCTTAACAATTTTTTGCTGCGGCAGTCCAAGACCTCAACTGTGTTTGGCTTGTTTTTATCTCGTGTATAAGTCACATGATCTATTTTTGTAAATGATATTAAGTGTCAATAATTTATTCTTCCTAATTATAAAACATTAAATTTTTTTAAAAAAATCTGAAACCCTTACACCCGTGAAATTGGTTTCCTGCTTATTAGAGCGTCCCTATCTCTCTCTTTCTGTTACTATATGTTTATCACTCTTGTTAGCATGGGATAATGATGATGTATTATAATTTTTTATTTTATTTTTAATGTTGTCCAATATTTTTAGCATTATTTTTTCTTTACCTTCATCAATTTCCGATCATTGTCACCACTATCGGTCAACATTTCGGCATCTTCATCCATGTGCCGCTCCTCATCACCGCCAGTAATATTAATTATTGCAACTTTGAAAAAATAAAAGGAAAAAAAAAAAAAAAAGGAAATAAAAAGCCACTGATTTTCCAGGACCCAACCAAAAAAAACCAAAAGAGAGAGAGAAATCAGAAAAAATGGTGGAGATGGATATGCATTTATTTATTTTTAAATCGAATCCTTCGCCCGTTTAGCCAAGAGAATGTTGAAGCCATTATCCTGGAGTTTGGGGCATTTATTTTTGGTCTCTAACAATATCAGAGTTTGTTGGACTTCTAGAAAAGTAAAAAGGTTGCTGATTTTTTCCTTTTCTCAACTATGGAACCCAAATCAGTGCTTCTAAACTCATGGATGATATCGTTCTCCGTATGATGCCCAAATTGCAGAGAACTTCCTCGAAGACATTTTAACAAACATCTACAGGTCCATCTTCTAAGCCATAGCCCACGTACCAAACCCAATTTCATCGGCTTTGGTGGCTCCAAAAAGCACTTGATAAATGGCCGCGAGCCACCAAATTGATCCCTCGGGTGAAACCTGTGGAACTAGGCTAGTCAAACCCATGCTTCTGATTCCTCCTCCTTTACCTTCTAAGGAAACGGTAACAATCACCAATGAGGAAGAAGGTGATTTCCATGAAACAAAGTTATATTATTATTTTAATTTTGTTTTTTAATTAGAAAGAATAAGTTATTGAAATATTCGTTTTACCCCTAATATCATTACCCCAAAAAAAAAAAAAAAAAAAAAAAAAAAAAAGAAGAAGATCGTCTATGTGGCACATGATACTTAATAGATAAAAACTAGACTGTCAAAATTTATTAACCATATAGTATAGATGCTAAATATGAAATACAGAATACAATTTGTAAATCTATGAAAATCTTTACTTAATTATAGTTTTACTAATTATAGTTATATTTGAAAAGTTATGGTTCTAAACATTGGGGTGGAGGAAGAGAAATTATCATAAAAAAAAATTTCATTTACCCTTCAATTTCATTTTAATTAAAATTAGATTCATGCTTATTAAAAATCATATTCAAAACTCGATATTAGTTTTTATCATTAACTTTTAGAGTTAAAAATCATAAATGTAATTATAAGAAAACTGATGGCCTAAACAAGGAGATCTAAAAATCATAAATTTAACCAACTAGTAGAAAGCTTGCTTTCCAACATAAGGTTTTTAGCTTAAAAAGTAAAAATAAACAAATAATTTTAACCAATTAGTAATTATTATATTAACAAATAAAAACACTTGATAATAAATAGTGAAATTTTATGTTTTAATATATAATGCTATCAAGTTTTAGAGTATTTTTAATGGTAAATGTTATTTTTAAAATTTACTATGGCTCTTTAATGATAAATGTCAACATTAATTCCAAATTTTAACATTAATTTTTCAATAATAGATATTTGCCAAATTATAAATTTTATCAAATGGTAATTAAGTCCATTTTTACTAATCGTTAAAAGAAAATTATAGTATTCAATATAATAAATGGTTAGGGGGCCCATATAGTTTAATGTGGGACATAATGCCAAATTTGATGCTAAATTAGTTACTAAATTTAACATTGCCAAAATTTAGCATTCTCCATTTGAGACATCGGATGCAAAAATAATACTAGTAATGGTATAACCTAAAAAGCATGTCATTGGAAACTGCTCTTAAAACATTTTCAATGGTAAAATGACATTTTTGACATTGTTATTATTAAAATTTGGCATTAACATGAATTTTTTAATAGTAAATGTCAATATAAATATTAGAGTTTGATGCATTTGCACTCTAATTATATATGCTAAAAACAACAATGTCAATTATAAATATTATTAAATGGTAATGGAATTCACTTCCTACCTCCCAAAAGCAAAATAGTAAGATTTAATTTAATAGAAGATATGGGTTAAGCCACTCATATCCATACTATGAGGTCGTGAGTTCGAGATGCCTCCATTTCCTTTAAAGTAAGAATTATTGTAATACGGTTATGAAAAAAAAGTTGATGTCAAGTTTAGCATGTCAAAATTTAGCATTTCAAAAAACTGCAATTCAAATTTGATATAAATTTCAACACTGTCAAAATTTAACATATCTCGTTTGGGACATCAATGGGAGGAGAAATGCCATATTATATCAATTGTATGTGATTGGATATGCTCTTACTATCTGTATATATTCACTCTTCCAAGGTTTACTTGCCTAAAATTGGAGCCAATCGATCGCCCTTCATCGCTGCACAAAAGACAAATTGAATCCTAGTTTTTTATTTTTATTTTAATTCTATCATATCTTCAAATAAATTGTGTCATCTTAGATTAGGCCAACTGTCCCTGTCTCTTATGAATACTATTTCCAAGTTGTAATAAGGTATCTTTGTTAAGTGATTTTAAGAATTTTAATGAACCTTGTCAATTAGATAAGTATTATAGAAAGTTTGCACCAACCTTACTCTAAAAATATTCTCTACTTGATCTTGTGCACTCAAATGTATGGTGACCTGCTCTTATATTGTCTAATGAAGGTTACAAATGTTGTATAATATTTAAGGATAATTACTTTATATTCACATGAACGTACCTAATGAGAATTAAATCAGAAGTTATTGAAATGTTTTTAAAATTTAAGATCATCGCTAATAATCAATTCTAAACAAAAATAAAAACTTTCTAATCTAATTGGGATGGAGAAATCAAACACTTACAAAATATTTTCTCAAAATTTGAAATTCATTTTCAACATCCATGCCATCACACCCAATAACCAAAATGGCATAATTCAAAGGAAGTATATGCATATTACTAAATTCACATTATCTTTACTTGCACATAGCTCATTACCACTTGAATTTTGGTGAAATGCATGTCTCTTCTCCTAATCTTGAACAAATGGCACAATGAAACCCTATAGCCTATAAGGGGTTGCTTATGGTACAAAACC
Organism: Ziziphus jujuba; assembly: GCF_031755915.1. Classification (NCBI taxonomy): domain Eukaryota; kingdom Viridiplantae; phylum Streptophyta; class Magnoliopsida; order Rosales; family Rhamnaceae; genus Ziziphus; species Ziziphus jujuba. Next base: position 18,794,991 of record NC_083383.1, on the reverse strand, counting down.
TCTTCCCCAATCCAACAAGCCATCTAACCCTAATAATTTGTCAACTTAATGTCATATTATTCTTACAACCTTATTAAACTTTCCATGGGATCATATTCCACAATCTTTGCCTAGTTCTATCACATCAACATTCCGTCTAATAACAAATATGAATCCATCTATGACTAACACTACAAGCTAAGCTGAGAGTACCAATGCAAGCCAGCTTGAGTTCCCATCAATTTCCACCATGCCTCTTGCAAATCTAGATAGCATAGGAATCAACATTCACGTTGACTTGCCCACCAAAAAATCAATTTCTACCTATCCGATGGTGTCAGACTCCAGAACTAGATTAAAAAAGAAAACTTACATTTGGGAGTCTCTTATTTACTTCATAAAGAACCTAAAAATCTATTGAAAGCATTGTCATTGTCAAATTGGGCTCAAATTACGAAAGAAAGACTGTTTTCCCTCCATGAGAAAACAAGACATTAAACTTATCCAAAAATGTCAATGGCAACAAATAGGTTTTCAAAGTGAAGAAAATTCAAATGGATCAATGCAACAGTGTAAAGTAAGGTTAATGGCCAAAGGATTTCATCAAAATCCAAGAATTGATTTTGATGAAATGTTTAGCTTAGTTATTAAACCATTTACCATTTGTGTAGTGCTCTTTTTGGCAATCTTTCAAGTATTGCCAATACATCAAGAAGATTCAATAATGCCTTCCTTAATGGTGTTCTAAAGGAAGAGATATTCATATATCAACCCCTAGGTTTGAAGATATAGGTAAACCTACAAATATGTGTAAACTTCTAATTGAATTACCATTGATCCAAAAAATTTAAGTTATTAAGATGTGAGTTTATCATGTATATCAAGCTTACGTCTAACATTCCTTCTCATTTGTATGTCATTCTGGTCCTTACAAGTGTCAATTGTTTTTAATAGGCGGTAATGTGAATGTAGTGGGATTTAAACCAAGATTTCTAGTATTTTGAATTTTCATGCCATATTAAATTACCACCGATTCCAAAAGGTTGAACTATTAGGATACGGGTTGATTATGTATATCAAGCTTGTGTCTAATACTAAAGTCTCTATAAGGACTCAAACAGGCACCAAAAGCTTAGTATGGTTGATTTTGCCTAACTATCTATGAAAAGGGTTGTCAAAGATCAAAGGTGATCACTCTTCTTTCTAAATATTAGACATAGACTTATATGGGTATTGATTTATATTGATGATGTTTTAGCTTTGGGTCTAATGTCCACATTGACAATCAATTTATTACTCAACTGGATACACATGTTTTTCTAAAGGATTTAGGGTCAATCTCCATTTTCCTTAGCATAGAGGTTGTTTGTAACTTATTTGAGTTATATCCCTTGCAGACTAAGTATATCAATAGCTTACTAATAAAAACTAGTATGGAAAATTCTAAATTCAGTCATTCACCTACAAGCATAAGTGTTCAACTTGGCCAGAACATTGGTTTGTCTTTCAAAGATGTTCTTTATAGAAACATAATTGGTGCAATAAAATATCTAAACTTTATGAGACCTGATACGAACCTAGGTCGACTTGCTTCTAAATCTATATCATATTAGTCTGGAATGAAATTAAGTTCAAATTCTAGTAGTCACCTTGAGCCCTAATCAACTTGTGATTAAAAACCTTGGTATATGGAAGACACTATAATAGGTTACATAATATCTTATTGATAAGTCAAACTAGAACACTAGTTCTTTAATGGAGTTCTATGAAAATAAAGAGAAATCTCTTTCACAAGTAATTTTTGTATGAATCATGCTGTGTCTATTATTAAGAAAAATAAACCATTAGGTTTTAGAAAGTGAAATTATCGTTTTGCCCTTTGTATTTCCTAATATATTTTGTATTAATTAATTCCTTAATTTTGAAATAGGAATTAATTAATTTACAATACAAAATATTAAATAAAAAACTTTCCTAAATAAATTTGTCCAGATAGAAACCAAAACAAAAGATTACTTCCTAATTTAAAAGTCAAAATTTCAAATCTGAAAAGTAGTTGACTAGTTTTCCAAATAAGCTGTTTTTTTTTCTTCCAATCAGTAGCTAATTTAGCTCAAAATCAGATCCAATATGCCATGTAATATGCCCAATAGGATTAGAACTGGTCCCCACACATTGCCATGGATTGGAATGATCAAAGCTTGCTTGGATTGTAAGTAAACTCCTTCTTAGTGCCAATTCATGCAAATTCGACCATGTTGAAACTTGTGCACCTTTGGACATGCTTGGACACCCTTGCCTCTGCCTTGGTATGATATCATGACCTCTTGGTGAGCTTAAACACATTCATAGGTCAAAAAACTTGAACCTTGCTGCCCAGAGTCCTCAAATGCACCAAAATAGCTTTCGAAGTCCATTTTTGCATTCACAATTTGGATGCTCAAAATGGGCTTAGAATATTCTAATATAATTACACCTTCTTGGAATTTAATAACTCCTTAAATGAAGTTAACCAGATATTTCTTAAACGTCTTAGCTTGTGTGCCCTTGTAATTGGCCTCATCTTCAGTTGCACAGGATCAACACCCCAGCGTGTAGTTGTTGGTACAGGTACGAGCAAGTTCTCATCATTACCTTCCTCTTGAAAGTGATTTACCCTTAAATCAAAATCATCAACTGCAGAAAAAAGAGATAAATCAGCAACATTAAAGGTAGCACTCACATTATACTCACCTGGAAAATAGAGCTTGTAGGCGTTTTCATTAATCCTTTCCAAAACTTGAAAATGTCCATCTCCTCAAGGCATAAACTTTAACTTACGTTGTTTAGGAAACCTCTCCTTTCTCAAGTGCAACCATACCCAATCTTTTGGTTTAAATACTACTTTGATCTGGCCCTAGTGTTGAAGTTCCTTTGTCTCCTCAGGATTACTTCTATATGCAGGTCTATTAGGAATTGCGGCTCTGGGAATAAAATCTATTTGGTGTTCGATCTCTCGAATAGGTGGTAAACCACTTGGGATCTCCTTCGAAAAAACATCATCAAACTCCTGCAAGAGAGAAGATAGAGAACTCGACAATATGAGCTCTTCAGGGTTAGCTAGATGGTTTAAATAAGCATCTTTATACAACATAACCAGCGTTGGTTTCTTACTTAAAAATGCCGTTATGATCTCATCTTGGCTAAGATAAATTTTTTTCTTTTTCTTCTCTTCCTTTCTCTTCTCACTTTTTGGTTTAGAACACTTACCTTGGTGCTTAGGCTCGGCTTTGCCTTCTTGTATGCATGTTGAAGCCATATGTGGCATGATGGTCTTCTCCCTTTGTCGTTTGGCCTCCCTCTTTTGTTGCATTTGCATTCGATTTCTAAACACTTCTCTTGGTGTTAACCGCTCGAGCTTAATCTTTCTACCTTTAAAACACAATGGAATTTTCTCTACTATAATGCATAGTATTCTTATCAAATTGCCATGGCCTCCTTAACAAAATATGTCACGCACTCATAGGTACAACATCACACAAAACCTCATCCACATAGTTATCAATATTAAATTTTACCTTGGCTTATTTGTTTACTTTCATCTCTCCACTATCATTAAGCCATTGAAGTCCATATGATTCGAGATGTTTGATTGTTGTTAAACCTAATTTCTCCATAACAACATTGCTAATAATATTGGCACAACTGCCACTATCTATAATCATACTACAAATGTTACTTTAAATATCACATCGAGTATGGAAGATGTTTTCCTTTTGCACTTGATCTTCTTGTTTATACACGATTAACACCCTTTGTGCCACCAAGCTTAATTCGAATCTTGAAGCTTTTTGAGTCACGGGTTCCTCTTGTTCTTTATCTTTGGACTCTCCCACATTAAGCTTAATTTTGGCTTCGGCTTCATCTTTATCGGATTTCAACTTTCCATTGTCCTTCAACACCATAATTCTTCTATTTGAACATTGGTTGGCAATATGTCCTCGGTTTTAACACTTAAAACATACAATGTCATGAGATCTAGATGGTTTGAGATCAACTTTACCTTTGAATTTTGGTGTTTGTGTAGGTTCGGTCTTTGTATCCCTCCTTAACCGATTGGAGCTCCTTTCTTCCAGCTTCGGTTTTGTCATTGGTTCAAATGCTAGATTGCTTCTCTAATTTATTGAATTCGTCCTCCAGCTATTTGAAACTCCTCCAAGCCATGCATTGCCACCCTTCCTCTTAAATTGATTCTCAATTTTGATGGCAACATGTAGTATCCCTTCCAATTCCACATATTGTTGTAATTCCACTTGGCTGGAAATCTCTCGGTTTAATTCTCCAAGAAATCTAGCCATTGTTGCCTCACGGTCTTCATTCATGCTCAACCTTATCATAAGTATCTCCATCTCGTTGTAGTAGTACTCCACCGACCTACTTCCTTGTAATAAAAGATTGTAATCTTTGATGCAAAATCCTATGGTAATGCTTCGTACGAATCTCTTCCTCATGGCTCCTTTCATTTGTCTCAAAGTGGTTACTAATTCATCACCAATTCTTCTTTGGATACTTTGCTCATTATTCCACCATTGCAATGCATAATGTCCTAATTCTAAAGCTGTTAACTTAACTTTTTTAGCTTCCAAATAGTTATGACAATCAAAGATCATCTCCATCTATTCTTCCCATTCCAGGTAAGCCTTTAGATCACTTTTTCCTAAGGATGGTGGTATATTGGCCTTAATATTTCTAAGATCATCATCTTCTTCTCGAGTTTGTCTACCATGGGTTTTCCTTCCTTGGAGTATAAATATGTCTTCATGCTCTTCCTCAAAATTATCTCCAAAGTCACATTCTTCAAATTCCTCCCTAAAACATCCATGGCCTCCTCTACCTCGACCATGTCCACCTTGTAGTTCCATCCTAGGTTCTTATCTTCTTTGTGAATTCTCAAACCTGTCCAACTTTTGATCAAATTGAGCATTCATCCTTTGCAATTGCTCAAACAACACTTGCATGTCTATAGGTGCCAATGTACTTCTTGATGCCTTAGATTCTCCTTTGAATCCCATGGAATCCTCTCCAAGTTTTCTTATTGAGTCACCTCCTCTTCTTGGTCTTGAATCTATCATGTTAGTACAATAAATCAAGAAAACCTCACTAAATTCACCCTCTCATGTGTATCACTCAAACAAGGTCTTGTTCACTCGTGTTTCATACTAGTTTTAGCTTTTCAACCCTATTGTAAACTCACACTCTCTTGTCTTTTGCCATTCAAAGATTATCTCAAAGTTTTAATAAAACACATTTAAAACCAACAATTAGATCACAAGTATATCCTATTTAAACCTATCAATAAAATAGAAACAAATAGCAAGTAATTCTCGAGTGAATGATAAAAATTAGTCTCGGCTTTACTATCCAAAAACAAGGAATTTTAACAATGCAATTTTCAAATTTGACAAAGGAATAAATCAAAGGATTAAGAGGTAAAAAATTCAAGGATAAAATTTAGAAGAAGAATCAATCAATTAACAAGAACACAATTCGAATAAAGTATGAGATAGTCGTTGGTTGTAATTCTCGTAATTTAAGTCTTTATATCAAATCCTTAAATAAATTTTAATCCAATCAATTAGCACACCAATATTCAAATATCCAGCAACCAATATTAAATGAATAAACAGCAACTTCAACAAACACAATTGAATTTCCAAATCCAAACCAATCTAAATTTCACAACTCCTCAAAACTGGCTTTTTCTCCTTTTTTTATTTTTTATTTTTTGATCACACAAAGATTAATATCAACACAAACTCCAACATCACAATTACCACCATTATTCACAACTTCAATCCAAACAACTTATAAAACCCGATTCTATCTTTCAAGTAAAAGCAAAAAATTGCACAAATTTTGGATTTGCAATATGTTTTTCGAACTTCCCTTCTCTTTTTTTTTTTTTTGGAAAATATGAGTGCAACTAATTAAGATTAAAACCAGAAAAATAAAATCAACAACAAACCAAATTCCCAAGAACCGTATGCAAAATCAACCAACAAACTAGAAAGCAAAAATTCGGCTAAACATAAAAAAACTAATTCGGCTATGATTTTTTTTTTTAATGAAGAACATGTATGAGTAGAGAACAACCTTAATATAATGTTAAAATTGCAGAATAAAACAACAATAAAACAAAGAAAATAATATAGATCAAACCCGAACAAAAATTCGGCTGTGATACCAAATGATATGAACCTAGATCGACTTTCTCCTATACTCGTATTATATTAGCCCGGATTGAAATTAAGTTCAGATTCTAGTAGTCATCTTGATCTCTAATCAACTTGTGATTAGAAATCTTGTTATATCGAAGATGCTACAATAGGTTATGAAATGTCTTATTGATAAGTCAAACTAAAACACTAGTTCTCTAATGGAGTTCTAGGTGTTCTATAAAAACAAAGAGAAATATCTCTCATAAGTAATATTCTATATGAATAATGCTACGTCTATTATTGATAAAAATAAACCCTTAAATAGGTTAGAGTGACAAAAATAAATCCTAAAAACAATAGGTAAAATTGGCCATTAGGGTTTAGAAAGTGAAATTGCCGTTTTACCCTTTGTCTCTATTTTATATTAATTAATTCCTTAATTTTGAAAAAAGAATTAATTAATTTACAATCAAAAATATTAAATAAAAAAGTTTCCTAAATAAATTTGTCTAGAAAATAATTAAATAGAAACCAAAATAAAAGACTATTTCCTAATTTAAAAGTCAAATTTTCAGATTTGTAAAGTAGTTGATTAGTTTTCTAAATAAACTGTCTTTATCCAATCACTAGCTAATTTAGGCTCAAAATAAGATCCAATATGCCATGTAAAATGCCAAATAGGATTAGAACTAATCCCCATACGTTGCCATGGATTGGAATGATTAAAGCTTGCTTAAATTGTAAGTAAACTCCTTCCCAGCGCCAATTCATGCAAATCCGGCCATGTTGAAGCTTGTGCACCTTTGGACTTGCTTGGATGCCATTACCTTTGCCTTGGCATGATATCATGGCCTTCTGGTGAGCTCAAACATGTTCGTAGGCCAACAAACTCGAACCTTATTGCCCAGAGTCCTCAAATGCACCAAAGCAACTTCCCGAGTCCATTTCTGCCTTCACAACTTGGATGCTCAAAACATGCTTAGAATCTTCTAGTATAATTAGGCCTTTCTATGATTTAATAAATCCTTGTATGAAGCTACCAGATTGTCTTTAAACCTCTTTGCTTGTGCCCTTATAATTGGTGCCCTTCAGTTGTACAGGATCAACACCCTAGCATGTAGTTGTTGGTGCGGGATACGGGCAGGTTCTTATCAAAACCTGAGTTATCTTTTATAGTAAATAAATTGAGCCAATACATGCAATGCCCAACTGATACCTTAGGGTACATGCATGCATATATTGAGATATTTGAAAGGCACTGTGTGGCTTAGGCTACATATCACACCCTTTTATCATCAATCTTTATGTGCCTATAAGAATGCCAAGTAGGCACCTTGATGATAGAACGTCCATGAGGATAATGCATTTTGTTGGCATACAATTAGATTTTTTGATGTTTGAGCCATAAAATATTATTTTTATCAAGATAAAAGATAAAGTTTAAGAGTTATTTGGATAGACTTAAATTTTATCAAAGTAAAGATGGAGTGGAATGAAGATAATATTTAAAGATATATATTTGAAAATAATAATTGTAGATTTATAAGTATTTATCTATAATTATGAGGCTTACTTACAATAATGCCTGCCAACCTTTTGCATTTGTTACAAGTTTTCAATATTGGATAAACATTTAGGTTTTATCAATATTGAAGCTATCAAGATAAAACTTACCATAGTTTTCATCATCAGCAAGCTTTTGTAGAGGCTATATAGAGGGTGGAAGAAACCATTTCAATCACCACTCATAGACCCATCAACTCATACTCTTTCAATATGCTTCATTTCAATTTTCCTTAGTTCTAGCTTTCAATTTGTTATTTTCTAGTTTAGCTTTCACTTATTTGTTGTTATTATTATTTTAGTCTATTTTTCTATTGCTGTTGGATTACATTTGAAGCTAGAATCCATGTCAGAGTCAAAGTTAAAGCTAATTATGAGATTCTACCTTAAAACATCAAGTCCAAGAAGACCATTAATCACGCTTAGATAGTCCAATGTGAGACAAGGTACAAACCCAATAAGACCGAATTCGCCTTGCAAGAGTGAGAAACTTCCCAAGTTAGACCATAGAATTGAGAAACAATCAAAATTGTAGACAAATGAGAATACAAAAAAGACATAATTCTCATTCAAGATGAGGTTCAGGCCAAAGTCACTAGCTGTAGAAGTTGTTCGATGGTACAATTTCTGTAGGTTATAATTTTCTATTTTATTTTTACCAAAATAAATAGCAAATGGGGGTTTATCAAGATAAGAGATAAAATTTGGGAGCTATTCGAATAGAGATAAATTTTATCAAAGTAAAAATGGAGTGGAATGAAGTTAATATTAGAAGATAATAATTGTAGATAAATCTACAATTATGAATTTATTTAAAACATAGGAATAATGGATAAACATTCATATTTTATCAATACTGAAGCTATCAAGATAAACTTACCATGGTTTTCATCATCATCAGCAAGCTTTTGTAGAGGCTATATAAAGGGGGGTAGAAGAAACCATTTCAATTACCACTCACAAACCCATCAACTCCTACTCTTTCAATATGCTTCAATTCAATTTTCTTTAGCTCTAGTTTTCAATTTGTTATTTTCAAGTTTAACTTACAGTAATTTATTGTTATTATTTTTCTAGTCTATTCTGCTATTGCTTTTTTTTTATTTTTTATTGTTAGTTGAATTTTAAATTTAAGAAAGTCATATTTATTTTCTTAGGCATTTAAAGATTCTATTAGATTTCTTTTGTTCTCTGTATCTAAGTACAATCATTTGATAGTCATTATTTATTTTGTTATATAATAGTCATTATTTATTTTGTTATATTCTTAAATTGACATTTAATTTGAAAATATGACGTTGTCCACATAGCATAGATACTGCTAAATATTACAGTACTTGATCATCCAAAAAACAACATGCAGTGACTAGGTTAAGCACGGAGTTTCAATATTGAGCTCTTGCTTATGGAGTTGCAAAGATTACATGGCTACAATCACTATTGAGTGAGCTACGAGTAAAATTGCCATAAGCACCAATTATGTGGTGTGACAATATGGGAGCAAATTCACTAGCTGTTATGGTTTTTTATACTTAAAGGAAGTATAAGCATATAGAGATTGATGTTCACTTTGTAAAAGATAAAGTCATACAAAATACACACATGATTAAGTTGCAGAAATCATGATCAAGATTCTTCCAAATGCAAGGTTCAATTATCTTTTGTGCAATTCAATTTGAGAAACTCTCCCTTAAGCTTGAGGGAGGATGTTAAGATTGTTGAAGTGTGGCAATTTTGCCACTTGATGGTGCATGTCACCGGCTAGCATGCACACCTTGGTATCAAATCCTTTCCTTTTATGAGTTTATATTTTTTGTATGTTTTTAATTGATTCAAGGTATATTTTGATAATGTTTTGTGCCTAAGTTATGTATGCAAAATTATAGGCAAAATTATGCACAAAAGAGTAGGAATGTTATGCTTGAAGTGCCTATGGTGCTGGATTCATAATTTCCAACAACATAGTTCCACTATTTATCTTATATCTCAGGTTTCAAATGGAGTTTTGGGCTGAAATTTTGAGGGATGTCTACAGACATATATAGAAGACTATGGTTTAAATTTCAGGTCAAAATGACATGGGAAAGTCCATTTTCTATTCCAAACAGATTGCTGTATCTGATGGGCCCAGTATGCAGAGTATGGGCCAGTTTTGGAGCTGTTTGGTCCATGATCCGGTTCCAGAACTCTCCTAGCTCTTGGAACAATATTTATTGATGACCAAGGATGCTTCAAACCAAGTTTCATAAGCAGATACAAAGGGGAACTAAGTAGGTGAAGCTAGTTTGGTTGTTTACCCAAACTAGTTAAAGAATAAGAACTTAGTTCAAACCATGTGCCACTTTTTACTATATTTGGAATAGACATGTTGCAGCTGGTTTTTGACACTTTTGTGTATGCAAAGTTAGGTGTTGACCATTTTACTTTTTAAATTTCAAATACTTTACTCATTTTGTAAGCTCACATGCTTGATATGTGTGAACTAGTTGTAATTTCAAGCTTATATTGTAAAATGAATGAAATGGCTAAACATCTAAGCCTTATTTTCAAAAGCCAACGTGTTCCTCTTCTTCTTATCTCTTCTTCAACACCTTAGAACACTTTAGGAACCCTAAAAACCAGAAAACACCATAACCAAAACCTAAAAACACAACTCACACACAACCATTCCCAAGAGCATCACCAAAAGCTTGCTTGTTGCTAACACTTCAAGCTAGCTTGCTCTTGGTCATAACCTTCTCACCCCAACAAAGTGGTATCAGAGCAAGGCATATTTTTTGTGAGATTTGTGAGGTTTTTGGGCTGGTTCGTTCCTTGAGAGTGAAGAGATACTTGAAAGCACAAATATATTTTCATATTCCTTCATACTAGAAAGCAACATTCACATGGCTTCTTCAAGTTTTTCAACTCCTTTTCCTCCTATCTTCAATGGGGAGAACTACAACATTTGGAGTATCAAGATGCAAGCCTACTTGAAGGCTTATGGTCTTTGGGAGGTCACCATAAATCCCCAAGAACCCGAGCCTTTGAGACAAGGGGCAACGGTCAACCAAATCAAGCACCATGAGGAGGAATCGGCTAAAGGTTTCAAGGCTCTCACCGCCATTCATTCTTGTATTAGTGATACCATTTTCACAAGGATAATGGCATGTGAGAGTGCCAAAGAAGCTTGGGACAAACTTCAAGATGAGTTCCAAGGGAGTGCAAGGACAAGGCAAATGCAAATCCTTAACCTAAGGAGGGAGTTTGAGACTATCAAGATGAAAGACAAAGAAACGGTTAAGGAGTTCACCACAAGGCTTCTTAATGTGGTGAATCAAATTAGGGTGCTAGGTGAAAGATTAAGTGACCAAAGGAAGGTGTTGGTCTCCTTGCCCGAGAGGTTTGAAGCTAAGATATCTTCATTGGAGGAGTCAAGGAACCTAAATGAAATTTCCTTGACCGAGTTGGTGAATGCCTTGCAAGCTACGGAGCAAAGGAGGAGGATTAGACATGAAGAATCAATGGAGGCTGCATTTGTGTCTAATCAACATCAAAAGACACATAATCAAAAGAAGAACAAGCTTAGGGTCATAAAGGAGAAAGGTGAAACTAGCAAACCCGAGAGGAAGTCCTATGAACCTTGTCACCATTGCAAGAAGAAAGGTCATCATCCAAGAAGGTGTTGGTGGAGGCCGGATGCATTTTGCCATAAATGTCAACAAAAGGGTCATGTGGAGAGAGTATGCAAGGCAAACAAGAAAGATAAGCAACAAGCAAATGTTGCTAAAGATAATGCAAGTGATAGTGAATCCGAAAAGTTGTTTGTTGCTACTTGTTTTAGTAGCATAAAAAATGATGAAGGATGGATCATTGATAGTGGAGCAACACACCATATGTCTCACAAGCATGAGTGGTTCACAAACTTGGATAGGAACAGCCACAACAAAGTCAAAATTGGAAATGGAGCCTTGATGGAAGTGAAAGGCAAAGGAGATGTGGTGATACACACCACCAAAGGTATCAAAACTATCCATGATGTTCTCTATGTACCTTCTTTATGTGAGAACTTACTTAGTGTAGGTCAAATGCTTGAGAACAAATATGCATTACACTTCTCAAACATGACATGCACTATAGTTGATCCACATGGAAATGAATTAATGTGTGTTGGAATGAAGAACAAGAATTTTAGGTTGAATATGGATGAAAATGGTGCATCGGTTGCATTGAACACCAAAGTTGAGAACACCTCTCAACTTTGGCATAAAAGACTAGGCCATGCTAGCTTTAAGTCATTGGTAGGCACACATGAACTTGTTAGAGACATGCCATTGGTGGAGAAGCAAGAACATGTGTGTGAAGTGTGTCGAAAAGGAAAGCATACTAGGCTAGCATTTCAATCTTGTTCTTGGAGATCAAAGGAGAAGTTAGGACTTATACATTCGGATATTTGTGGTCCTATGAGTGTTCCATCCTTAAATGGCAGCAAGTATTTCATAACTTTCATTGATGATTACTCAAGAATGTGTTGGGTGTATTTCCTTGAAAGAAAATCACAAGCTTTGGAGAAGTTTGTAGAATTTATGAAGTTAGTGCAAAATCAATCCGGTTGTACTATAAAGGTGTTAAGGACGGACAATGGTGGGGAATACACAAGTGAGGCTTTCAAACAACTTTGTAAGGATCATGGTATAGTTCATCAATTCACTACACCATACACACCACAACAAAATGGTGTATGTGAAAGGAAAAACCGTACCATCATGGAGATGGCTAGATGTTTGTTGTTTGAAAGTGGCTTGCCAAAGAAGTTTTGGGCCGAAGGAGTTAATACATCCATCTACATCCAAAATAGGCTTTACTCCAAGTCTTTGAGGAGTAAAACCCCATTTGAGCTTTGGTTTGGATATAAGCCTTCTCTTGATCATCTAAGGGTATTTGGAAGCATTTGTTACATCCTAGTACCACAAGAGAAGAGAGGAAAGCTTGATGAAAGGTCACAAGTTGGTGTTTTGGTTGGCTATAGTGATGTGACCAAGGGATATAGAGTGTATAACTTGGAAACCAAGAAACTTGTGATAAGTAGAGATGTGAAAGTTGATGAGGAAGCTAAATGGGTTTGTAGTAAGGAGGAGTTGGCTAGTATGGATGAAGACAATCGGCTTGAAGCTCATGATAATGATGAAGAACAAGGAAATGATGAAGGTGCTGCCCATGATGATGAATATGATGAGAATGAGCTAGAAATCTCCATAGGGGATGATTTGGAGATTGGTGATGGTGTGAGAGGCACAAGACCTCTTAATGAGATTTATGAAAGGTGTAATGTGGCATTGAGTGATCCAATCAATGTCCATGAGGCTATGGCAAGAAAAGAGTGGAGACAAGCCATGCAAGATGAAATCAATGTGATAAACAAGAATGACACTTGGAGCTTGGTAACAAAACTGAAGGGAAAGAATGCTATTGGGGTGAAGTGGATCTTTAGGACCAAGTACAATTCGGATGGGTCCATAAATAAGCACAAGGCAAGGCTTGTTGTCAAAGGATATGCACAACAAGCCGGTGTGGATTATGGAGAGACTTTTGCACCGGTTGCAAGGATGGAAACCATAAGACTTCTTCTTGCAATTTCGTCACAAAAGTCTTGGAAAGTATATCACCTTGATGTGAAGTCAGCCTTCTTGAATGGAATATTGAAGGAGGAGGTCTATGTTATGCAACCCGAAGGTTTTGTGAAGAAAGGAAGTGAAGAGAAGATATACAAGCTACACAAGGCCTTGTATGGCCTTAAACAAGCTCCTAGGGCATGGTATGCTAAGATAGATGGTTTTTTGACAAAGCATGGATTTAGGAGGAGTCCTAATGAGCCTACATTGTATATTAGGACTCATGGTTGCATGGTGTTGGTGTCTCTTTATGTTGATGACCTTCTAGTGACCGGTGGTAATGAGAAAGAAGTGAGCAATTTCAAAAGTGAGCTAGAATTGAACTTTGAGATGTCTAGCCTTGGAGAGATGAAATACTTTCTTGGAATTGAAGTTGTCCAATCATCCAAGGGCATCTTCATATCTCAAGAAAGCTATGTGAAGGAGTTGCTCAAGAAGTTTGACATGGAAGATTGTAATAGCGTTGCCACACCTATGAATGAAGGCACCAAGTTGGTGAAGGATGATGATTCTCCAAAGGTAAATCCTTCCATCTATAGAAGTTTAATTGGTAGCCTTTTATATGTATGCTCTACTAGACCGGATATCATGTTTAGTGTGGCTGTTTTGTCAAGATTTATGCATAGTCCATCACAAAATCATCTTAGTTGTGCAAAAAGAATCCTAAGGTATTTGAAAGGTACTAATGATTTTGGTATATGGTACAAGGATGGCATGAATGAAGCTTTGCTTGGTTATAGTGATAGTGATTGGGCTGGTTCTTTGGATGATAGCAAGAGCACATCGGGCTACATTTACACTCTTGGAAATGGTCCTTTCTCATGGAATTCCAAGAAGCAACAAACCGTTGCACAAAGCACTGCGGAAGCCGAGTATATTGCTTGCTCAAGTTGTGCTAATCAAGGTGTTTGGCTTAGGAAATTATTGGAGGACTTGAGCTTGAAGCAAGAGGAAGCCACGGTAATATTGTGTGACAATACTTCAGCAATAGCAATTGCACAAAATCCAGTCCAACATGGGAGGACCAAGCATATACCGGTCAAGTATCATTCCTTAAGGGAATTTGAAGCACGTGGTGAAGTGAAGTTGGAGTATGTGACTTCCGAGGAGAACTTGGCGGATATCTTCACCAAGCCATTGGGAAAGAAGAGATTTGAGATATTGAGAGGACTTCTCAATGTCTCATACAAAATTGCCAAGGAGGAGTGTTGAAGTGTGGCAATTTTGCCACTTGATGGTGCATGTCACCGGCTAGCATGCACACCTTGGTATCAAATCCTTTCCTTTTATGAGTTTATATTTTTTGTATGTTTTTAATTGATTCAAGGTATATTTTGATAATGTTTTGTGCCTAAGTTATGTATGCAAAATTATAGGCAAAATTATGCACAAAAGAGTAGGAATGTTATGCTTGAAGTGCCTATGGTGCTGGATTCATAATTTCCAACAACATAGTTCCACTATTTATCTTATATCTCAGGTTGCAAATGGAGTTTTGGGCTGAACTTTTGAGGGATGTCTACAGACATATATAGAAGACTATGGTTTAAATTTCAGGTCAAAATGACATGGGAAAGTCCATTTTCTATTCCAAACAGATTGCTGTATCTGATGGGCCCAGTATGCAGAGTATGGGCCAGTTTTGGAGCTGTTTGGTCCATGATCCGGTTCCAGAACTCTCCTAGCTCTTGGAACAATATTTATTGATGACCAAGGATGCTTCAAACCAAGTTTCATAAGCAGATACAAAGGGGAACTAAGTAGGTGAAGCTAGTTTGGTTGTTTACCCAAACTAGTTAAAGAATAAGAACTTAGTTCAAACCATGTGCCACTTTTTACTATATTTGGAATAGACATGTTGCAGCTGGTTTTTGACACTTTTGTGTATGAAAAGTTAGGTGTTAACCATTTTACTTTTTAAATTTCAAATACTTTACTCATTTTGTAAGCTCACATGCTTGGCATGTGTGAACTAGTTGTAATTTCAAGCTTATATTGTAAAATGAATGAAATGGCTAAACATCTAAGCCTTATTTTCAAAAGCCAACGTGTTCCTCTTCTTCTTATCTCTTCTTCAACACCTTAGAACACTTTAGGAACCCTAAAAACCAGAAAACACCATAACCAAAACCTAAAAACACAACTCACACACAACCATTCCCAAGAGCATCACCAAAAGCTTGCTTGTTGCTAACACTTCAAGCTAGCTTGCTCTTGGTCATAACCTTCTCACCCCAACAAAGATAAGTTATGTATCACTTGGTAATAAAGCCATATAGTGATAAGGATTGTTTATTTAATATTGTAATTATATTTGTCTAGGTCAGCACAACTGACCGTAGTTTGGCAATTGTATCATATTTATATACCCATAATTATATATATATATATATATATATAGAAAAAGCCGATATGTTTTTTTTTTTTTTTAAATGTCGATTTTGGTGTGAATTCACATGTGGTTGGACTGCACTGTAGAAACGCCGTATATATATATATATATATATACACTCTATCATACTTATATACCAATAATTATATATTTATATATATACTCTTACACATAACAAAAAGTGTCGATTCTTCACTATAATGTTTAAGAAATTGATATCGACAGAAATGTCGATGGTTTAAAATTCGAAAATATCCATAGAAACAATAAATTATTGAATATTAATAAAAATTTATAAAAATAATAGAAACAATAGAAACAATAAAAATTTATTTAAAAAATAAAAATTTTATTAAAACTTTAGATTAACTTATTTAATCAATTAACTATAAAAATTGCAAAAATATTAAATGAATTATAATAAGCGTTAATGGTCATAAATATATTATTATCAATAAAAATGCAAAAAGTATATATTTAATAAAAATATATATTAGTTAAGATATATAAAACAATTATTATCATTATATTATGTGTTATAAAATATCTCCATACCATATAAAATTCCTAGATGGTTGAAAATTATTGGTCTCTTTCTCATCCTCATTTTGAGATGTGAAATATGAAAAATAATTATTAAAATTGTATTTCTTTGATAATTTTGCATGTAATTATTAATATGTTAATCATATAAATTTTACATTAAATATGATTATCCTGTTGATAATCATTATACGATATTAGTTGATTGTATATCAAATTAGTGTCCTCTGATAGTTAAGTTTGAGATAGTATCCATGAATTCTTATTTGACGATATCTCATAAACATTTTCTCAATTTATTTAGTTACATTTGCAAAGAATGTATTCTTTTCACATCTTTATAATACTTATAATATAATATTTATCATTGTTTTCATATGCATATTTGTATTTTTATCTATAATATACTTTATATCTACTTTATAATATTTATAGAAATTAAATTTATTATGGTAAAAAAAAGGGTAGGTAGATAGTTAAACATAAATAATATTTGTTAATTTTTTGATAAAAAATTTTAAAAAATTAAAATTTAATAGAAATTTTCATAGTATTTTATGAAAATTAATGAACTATCAAATCTTTCCATGGAACTTATGATTTTTTGAAAATTTTATGTAAATATAAAAAATTTTGAAGGAAGCTTTACCCCTTTTATTGGGAATCAAAATTTTTCATCCATGTTCTAAAAATATGGAAATTTATCCAAAATTTTATGAAAAATTTTGATTTTTTTAAACCTTTGATGCACCATTATTATTGTTTTCATTATTTTACAATGTCACCAAAAAAAAAAAAAAAAAAGAGTACTATTTATTATAAGTTATGGAATCTAACATTTATTGTCGGAAATTAATGTTGACGTCAATATAAGGCAAGGATTGTCCAAAGAATATTATTAAAAGAGAGAGAAAAAAAAAAAAACTGTCCGAAGGAGGGGAAAAAAAAAAAAAAACCTTATATTTTTAGTTCCATATTCTTCCTTCAGTTGCTTTTAATTTTTTTTAAAACAAAATCTCTTATGAGCATTAGCTGTTTCGTTTCATATATTTCTTTTATTTGTAAGATAAAACAAAATATCGTATAACCTATATCTGTTCTATCTAATTGAAATAATCTATAAATTTTTATTAAGTCAATTAATGACATTCTCTAAAAAAAAAAAAAAAAAAAGTCAATTAATCGATCATCTTTATATATAGAAAACAAAAAAAAAAACAAAAAACAAAACGATGACCAAAAATATAATTTAATCCAAGGAATGGAAAGTTATAGAGAGGTGGATTTACACAGAAAGGAAATATATATATATATATATATATTTTTTTTTATATTTATAACTGACTACAAATAATATTATTATATTTTAGGCAGAGAAAGCGACTAATATTAAAACCATATTTTTATCAACGTACCATATTATGAGGACTTGGCATTTTACATGAGGTACAAGTGTGCACTACTTTGGGCTAAAAAACCATTCCAATTTGTAGTGTTATGATGCACATGCACAGTGAAAAAAGGCCCATACATATCTCTCTCTCTCTCTCTCTCTTACTCGGAAGGCTGATAATTGAGACAATGATGGGGCTCTGACCTCACTCTTACATATAGACGATTGTACGAAGCTCTCAGAAATCGATTGACAGCTCTGCATCGTCGATCTCTTCTCTCTCTCTCTCTCTGTGCTGGTGCTGATGCTGATGCGAGCCTTCTCTTCTCTCTCTCTCTTCTCTCTGCATGCCCATCCATATATTCGTATTCTCTCTCTCTGCCGCCATAAGACAATGTGGTGGTGGTGGTGGAAAAGTCCAACCAGAGAGTTAAAATTGGTTTTATAGCCCCTTTTGGAGAGAGAAAGAGAAAAGGCATTCAATTCGAAAATCCCCATCACACGCTTCCAAGCACGCGTTATTCAATGGCCAAAAATAAAAAATAATAAAAAAGCAGATTTTTGCAGAATGGCCATGGGAAGACTGAGAGACCCCCCTTGCGTCACCCTTTTTTTTGTTTTTTTTTTCTCTCTCTCTCTCTCTCTTCCTGACTTCTACTGACCCCGTTTTTGCAGAAGAGAGGACTGAGAGGCAGATTGCATAGTTCATTGAAGAACCTCTCTCTCTCTCTCTCTCTCTCTCTCTTCGTTCTAGATGATATACTCGTTTCATACACATTTGCATGCAAACCTGACGTCACACCCTCTTTGCCCCTACTCATTCACTCTCTCTTCCAACCGTGTGTAGAGTAACCACGTGAATTTATGGTATTTGGATCGCCATGTATTTATTGAATAGAATGAATAGTTTCTAAAAGTTTTGGCCGGTAATTTTGTGGATATTATTAATACGATCTGTGAAATACAATGAAAAAAAACTTGTCCTAAGAAATTTCCTACAAATCTATCAATTCTTACCGGGTAATTATTAAAATAAATAGTATCTTCAATGACATGCCATTTTAGCAATGTTTTAAAAAAGAGCACAAATTGCTTATTTTATATTTTAATAGAATGATAAATTTTGTTATGATATTTTTGGTGTTAAATTTGACATAAAAATACAACTGACAAAATTTACTAATATTAAAAAGTTGATGGGATCTATATATTTATTAAATTCAATTTACTTTTTACTTAGTTAAAAAAATATTTAAATATAGATTTCATATTTGTGCATACTATTTCTAATTCGGTCTCATAATTTAGTTAAAATAAGTTTTAAAATTCAGCAATATTATTTTTTAGCATTTATTGTAAGAGTAATAATGTCAAAATTTCACATTAGCATTAAAGAATTTATGTCAATGCTAAATTTTAAAAATAACAATAGTAAAATGACATTTACCATTGGAGATACTCTAACTTTTATCTTATAAGATAAATTTTGAAATGATAGTAAAATCTCTAAATATGAAATTATATAGGATAAATTATACAAAATTTCCATCAACTATTGCGTATCTATTTGATAAATAAATCCTACACCTATGATTATTTATAGCATATTACCTTTTTTAAACCATTAAGTATTAACATTTATTTTAATTTGACAAAAATTATCCAAAAGTAGATATTTCTACATAAGATATAAAGAATACTAATTGAGGCTTTAAATTTATAGAAGTTATAGGCAGTATTTTGTTATAAATTATACCTTTTCTTTATCAGGATCGGGACTAACAAGAATGGTTGGGACAACAAACATCTATCTCGTTCGTATTTTGTAATATAAGGGATTTTATTTTTGCAAATTACTATAATTTCTACTAAAAAAAAAAAAAAAAAGAAAGAAAGAAACATGTCTTGAATATGCAGCCTCATGATAAGGGTATGAAAGGCACCAACCTTACTAATCCCACTTAATTATTTATGAGCAAAATAGTTTAAAAGTGCCTTATGCAATTAACCAAATTGTATAATAATATGTCATTTTAAATACCTGAAAATTAAGATACTGCGTAAGATGCCCTGTAGATTAAATGCAAAATAAGTGTCAAGTAGTTCAAAAGGGCTTTATGTAATTAACCAAATTATATATAATAATATGTCATTTTAAATACTTGAAAATTGACATATTTATGTAAATGCCCTGTAGGTTAAATGCAAATTAATAATTCAAGATAGAGTTAGAAAATAGTGAATTTATCTTTTGAATGTTCCCTAGTATACATATTCAAATTAATGATATTAATTTTTATATATAAGATTATTCTAAATATATGTTTGAGCCAGCGGCTATTGCAAATTGAAGTGGCTCATTTAGTGACCATATATATATAGACGATGATCTCTTATGCAACACCAGTAATTGCTCGGTTGATATGTGGAATTAATTTGAATTGTACTTAAATATTTTAAATTCGGCCAATCACATTCAATTATTTTTAATTTAGCCTAAGAAATTTAAATTAGTCCAGTTCAGTTCCGCACTCTAAAAGGTTGAATTTTTTTTTGAGTACAAGGTCTATGATATTTTGTGAATCGTGTGTCCAATAGGTGGCGCGTGAAGTTCGTGCGCGGATGGTGTAGGAAGTGGTGTGTGTAGGTTTGGTACTCAGAGTTCGATGTAAGGAGAGGGCGGTGTATCTATATGAAAGTATAGGTTGGCATGACATGGCATGCAAATGTACTGATCAGAGAGACTGATGGTTGTGCATGCATGCCATGCCACATACCCCCATGCAAAAAACCAAAAATTTCCTTACATTACATGCATAACGACAAAATTCAAATTCTGCCAATATACTGTTCCAATTCTTAATTTTGTTTCTGTTTTCATTTCGGGCAGAGATGATGATGGTGATGATGAAGATGATGATGAAATAAGAAAAAGGTCCCCGAGAGAATTTATCTTGATTTTGGGGCCCACTTGATCTCAGTGGCATGTTGCGTTTGCAGCAGCTCATCAGCTTACGCTGACACAAGAAGAGAAAAAATATTTAGGAGGGCAAGAGAAAGACATCTCAATGCATGCCCTCTTCGGCCTCTTTTTGACTTCTTCCTCGTTAATGTTCAATTTTACCCACATTATTATGAAATAGCATTCGTCCTTTTTGTCATTTTTGAACCTTTTATTTATTTATTTTTTTTATCTTGCATTCTGCTTATGTGATCTCTTTCTCTGTGTTTCTTGTTGCATATATATAAGATTGCAAATATATTATTAATGATCGTATTTTATTTGCCTTGGAGACCAAAGGTATATAAAGTAAACAGAGACCGACCCTTCAATGTTCGTAACCTTATTCTTTTTGTAAAATGCCCATTTTGAGGCCACAAGCATCACCATTTTCTGTTCTGTGAGAGAAATATTTGCAGGGTAGATAGAACCCAGGGTAGCATAAGCTAGCATTGTCATATAAAATTATATATTAACAATATTTCATTTTCATATGGTCATTGTCTACCTGTTCATATGTATTGCTCTTTGATCCCCTGCGGTTATTCAAGTTTGAGCCTCATATATAACTAAGCCTTTGAACATTATAATTTACCCAAAAAAAAAAAAAGAAGCAAAGATTCAGTTCTATCAGTTCTACAATGTGCAAAGGCTCCTTTTCCTTTTTTCTTTTCTTTTTTTTTTTTTTGGTTTTTGTTTTTGTTTTTTTTTTTTTTTTGGTTTTGTTTTTTGATTTTTTTTTAATATTTGTTTATGCTTGTTTGTTAATAATTCAAACATATTTGAACACATTTAAATTGAATTTATTTACCATTATAATTTTTTTTGATAAAAAATGGTTTGATCTTATTCAATGGATTAACAATCAATAATTGCAATTTAAAATCAAGAATAAACAACCACGGAAAAGAAAGTAGAAGATCCTTAATTACTGATTAGAATGCCATTAAATTAATGTTCTCAATTCTAAAATACACGTACCTATCTTTCAAGAAATTATTCAATAGTACAAGCCAATAGATCTGTCCAATTAAAAGCTACCATCTCATTAAAAATTCCAAGACAACACTCATAGCCATCCACATAGTTAAAACCTATGGTAACCAGTTGATCTTACATTATCTTTAAATTTATTTGCCCACCAAAATTTATAGAAAATTTTCAAGTCAGATATGGTAACTTTTCATCGATGCCATATAAAAGCATCTTCAATAAAAATGCAGAGAATATGAAAAAAAAACATAACACATAAGCAACATTTATAAAAAAAAACAAAAAACAACGTTCTTTAATAGTAATGCTTAAAATGAATGTCAAGCATACGCGATTTAAATATTGTCAAAGTGAATATCTAAATATTGTGAGGGTAAATATTTATTTTTAGAGATTTTGTTTGATATTCTCTATTTTTCATGAAAGCAAATTTTTCTTTAGAATTATTAACTAATTAATTAATAGCCATTATCTATATCCTTTTTTAACAATACTATTGAACATTAATTTTTTATTTGACTATTTGTATCATCTAAATATTAATATTATCAATTTATCTATCAAATTTACAGCGATCTATGTTCACTATTGAAAATGCACTAAGTGTCTTTGCTTATTATTAAATGTTTTTTTATCACATCTGAAAAATAGATAGCTATTAAAAAAAGGCATCTTCTATGCGTTGTCTATGTACTTTGTGAATTTGATGTGATAAGAAAAGAAAAAAATAGACAATGTTAAGATAATCCTTTACTTGTGAAGGGTTTGTTAAACATTCTCAAATTTCATAAAAGGTAAAACTTTTCTTAAGAAGTCAGTTATTTCAAAATAATAATAATAATAATAACAATAATAATACACAATAAAATATTTAATTAATTAATATTCATAAATAGTTTTTATACATATTACTTTTAAAAAAGCAATTTAAAAATTGCTTGTGCATTGATACTATATAAATTTATACAATATCAATTTCTATTTTATATAATTAGTCTCTCTAATCATAATTGTAATTGATATATATATTTTTTGATCCAATATTCTAATTGATATTTTTTTAGAAAAAGAAATATTAAAACTTTTGGAAACCTCAAACAAACCAAAATAATGGCACTAAGTATGGGCATTTCAGAGTAGGAGAAGAATCCTATAATTAGCTAATGAAATTGATATAGTTGATATAACTAGCCATGCAAAACACTTAAAGTAGTGGTTATAAATATCATCGTCATGTTGGTATAGATGCTACATGTTTGTAACTTACTATTAAGACAAGGCCAAAAGAGACTATGGTTGAAAACATCAAACTTGTTCAATATATTCGTAAAAAAATTTAGGGAGATTAGAATTAAAGCTTTTTAATTACATCATAATAAGCCCATCGACCCTATCCCTAATTAATGTTTTGGCCTCGCTCAGCTCAAGGAAAGAAAAAAAGAAAAAAAGAAAATCTTGGCTACACCGTACGGTGGTATGGAAAAAACTAATTAAATATATATATATATATATGTAGGGAAGAAAGAAAATTTAAAAATTAGTTTCGTACTTTGATATGAGAGATGCATTGGATCTTACTAAGGGAATTTCTGTTAAAAAAAAATAGTATGCCATATAAAATGTGAGATTACCCGTGTCAGAATTTAGACAATATCTTTTATGATGTAAATATTGTATGAGCAATACTACAGGTATTAAATTTTTTTATCAAAATTTTGATAATCAATTATATTGCAGTTTTTAAATAGTATTAAATTGATATTGTTATATATATATAGGAAGGTAAATCATTTAAAAGATGTCAAATCATAGATACTAAAATTTTGATAAAAAAATTTGATCACTCTAGATTTATTCATATTGTATAAAAAGGTAACTTGGAGTTTTCAATAGGATAGGTTTACATCTCTATGGTAGACCTATCGTGGAATAATTTCTCGATTAACATTATACTATTATTTTATTTTATCTTAACATCGTACTTTTATTTAATTACTAAAGCTTGTACATCTTTCAAAAATTTAAAAAAAAAAAATTAGGTTTATGCGCGCTTTGTTTTTATATGGGGAACTTTGCATGGTGTTAGTTTATCCAAATCTTAAATGGTATATAATGTAGCATTATTTTATTGAATTCATTTTTTATTTTTATTTTTATAATTTTAGGTTATAGTTTTTATTTTTATTTTCTGGGTGAAATATTGATCCCGTGCAAGATCCTTATACAATGATTATTTATAATAAAATAGGAATAACAATGTATAGAAATTTTAAGAAAAGAAATAAATAAATATTCTTATTGATATGTTTGTTTATTATCTTGAATTAGATTCAATATTTAATTTCATAAAGATTTTTTTCCTTACAAAAGTATCAAATTTGATAAAAATTGATTAAAAGTAAAATTTTATTGTTATTTATATATTGTTAACTTAGGATAATTAATTTAGATTTGAATTTATTTTCAATATGGCAAAGATATTTATCCTTCAAATGGAGAAATAATAATTTAAATTTTTTAAAAGAAATAGTTATTCCTTCAAATGGGGAATATATATATATATATATATCCTTAAAACCATAATGTTAAGATTATCAAAATATTTATCAAATCACATCTAATCGGTTTATTTTTTTAATTTATTGATCCATTTAAGAATTCCCTTTTCTATATACAGATTATATAAATATATCAATCAATAATATTTTAACATATGTTATTTGGTAAATAAATTTGGTAAAAATTTTGCTATCTGTAATATTATTATTTCTAAAAAAGTTAATTTTATGGAATAGTTATTCTTTTCTTATATAGATATACTAACATTCATCCCCATGCCATGCATGATATATATAACTATAATAGATGATTTTAAAAATAATCTATAATAATTAATTATATTTAAAATTTATTTAAAAATTTTATTGTTAATAAGTATATTTAGATCTTTTTTTCAATTTACATTATAAAAGTTTGTTAAAAACTATAAATTTAATCTATATATATATATAATATTATTCAATCATGAAATTCAAATTCAAATGTATTTTTTGATTTTTTGCAAATAATTAATTTTCATATATTAAATACTCATAATGTAATTTATTTATTTATTTATTATTATTGTTATTATTATTATTTTTATTATTTATTTATCCTATAAATACATTTTTACCTTATAAGTTAAATTATTCATGGAATTCAAATTAAAAAAATATTTACATATTTGATTTTTTTCATCTACAAAATTCAAATTTAAATATATTTATATAATTTAATTCAAATTTAAATGTATTTATATAACATTTTTTATCTATAAAATTCAAATTCAAATTCAAATATATATTTTGATTCTTTGCAAATAATTAATTTTCCTACGTTAAATTCTTTTAATATATTTTAATTATTTTTATTATTATTGTTATTATTATTATTATTATTATTATTATTCCAACCTAATTAACAATAATTTGGATTAAAACAAGGTATATATATACATACCGTATATATACAGTTTCACTACCATATGTGTTGGCTTGTATATTATGATATATATCAGCATCAAATTATATATAACTTATTGTGTGATGTATATATTTTATTTTAATATTATATATAATTCGATTATGACCTATGTTTATGGTGTGATGTATATATTTTATCTTAATATTATGTATAATTTGATTATGACCTACGTTTATGGTGTGATGTATATATTTTATCTTAATATTATATATAATTTGATTATGACCTATGTTTAATGTGCATGACAATTTTCATTATAGTAAAATTTTATATACATAGTATTATATTGTTAGGTCTAAAATATTAATAATTTTATGGCATATTTATAGTTTAATATTTGTTAGTTTGCACTCATTTGTTTCGAAAAGATACTTAATTATGTAGGTGAAGGAGGAAGAAGTTAAAAAAAACAACCATAAAAAATGGATTCCTTGGGCCGAATTATGGTGGGAAGCAAGATTTGAGCTCGAATGTGCTAAGCATTAAAAAGATTCCAAAAAGATACTTTGAAGATTCCATAAAGATTCTATCGGGAATTTCCTGATGAAAGTGGATGTCATATGAATCATCACGATCTGACGATTTCAAATATCATACTATTTTAAGATTTTGAGGTGCGAGCAACAAGATATCATCATTTAAAGTTTGGAATTTATAAAAATGAATATTTCTATTTAAATCTCCACCATTGATTAAGAGAATGAATCAAGGCAGTCCAAGGGCCAATATTAAGACAAATGTCAATAATTGATTAATTTATCATTAATGAAATACATGCCATATCACATGCTTCATTAAGGGTGAATTAAACTAACAACCTATTTTTTTTGGAAGGAAGTAGAGAAAAGGAAAGTAGTGGAGAACAAGTAATATCAAGTTTCTTTTTTACACATGAAATTTGTCCAACTCTCTCGATGACCTAAAAAAGATATTTTCCAAGACTCCCACATTGAAAATAAAGAGAGAAAAAAGTTTCCAAAGTCTTATATATATAATCCCTACTTGATTGAAGGAAGATATACAAGTTTAGAGAGTTATTTAAGAGCTTTTAGGAAGCGTAAATAGAAACAAACCAAAATTTAAAAGTTTCTTAAGTTCTCTTAAAGGTTTTAAGGTTTTAAATTGGATAAAAAGGCTACGACTTAGAGAGCTCTAGGAGGAGGATTTCTTCAATGGTTTTTATTTTCTTCTATTTTCTCTTTAATTGTGAATCTTATTATTTTTAATAATTATGGATGTTGAATCTATTTTTTCCATGAACTAATTTTCATAACTAGGACTATGGTATAGCCCTAATTATGAAGGTTTAATTACTTTAATATATGTTGAGTTTTATTTAATTAGTAATATGTTTTGTTAATAAATCATTGGTGTGCTTAATGTTTTCATAGGCCGGAATGAATGAATGATTTTAATAATATTTGAGCTTGGAAAAGGATAATATTATGGATTTACAATGATTTACATGAATGCATAATTGATTGAAAAATAGTTATGTCTCATGTCATATTATTTGTTTAATCTATGCTTAATGAATTTGCATGATTTAATTTATAGATCGGAAGGAATAAGTTAGATCATGTGAATATTATCAATTGTGAGTACAAACTACTTTTGATTAATTTTGTGATTAAGTGTGGTTGACAAAATTACTAGTTAATTAAATTTACATATTTAAGTAATTAAATTGGAATATTTAGTGGTGAAATCAAATGTCCTAGTATTAATAATTATTAAATGCACTTTCTTACTTGAAATTAATCTAATTTTAATTGCTTACTTTTGTTTAATTTAGTTTATTTATTTTCAATTGCCATCTTCATTTTTAGTTCAAATATTACCAAAATCTGATTATCTTTAGTACTTAATTTTTAATCCTTTAAGTACAACAATCCTATTTTTCCACTTTATTACTTGAAATGATTCGTGCATTTGCGAGTTGATTTTACACATAGTATATATATATATATATATATATATTATTGTTTATTTAAAATTTATTTCAAAACAAAAATTGATTTTATATATATTTGAGCAGAACCATAAAAGATAACAAATTTTATACTTTTTCAATCAATTATCTAGTATTATAATAATAAAATATATATTTTTGAATACAACCACTAAAGGTAAAAAAATTTATTCTTTTAAATAGCTATTCCATTTTGTACTGATTAATATTTTGATATAATCATAAATAATAAAAAATAGATGATTTGTTTCTTTTTATTGATGATTTTGGAGAGATTTTGAAATGATAATATACTAATACAATATGCTAATACGTGACACAAGACTCTTATATTTTTATATATTATATAGATTTTTACCTATCTAATTTTTTCTATTTATGGAATTTATTTTATCTATTTTTTTCGTCTATGAAAATTAAATTCAAATTCAAATGCATTTATATAATTTAATTCAAATTCAAATGTATTTAAATAATATTTTCCATCTATAGAATCAAATTCAAATTAAAATATATTTTTTGATTTCTTGTAAATAATTAATTTTCATATATTAAATACTCATAATATAATTTTATTATTATTATTATTATTTATCTCATAAATACATTTTTACCTTATAAGGTAAATTATTTATGGAATTGAAATTAAAAAATATTTACCTATTTAATTTTTTATATCTATAAAATTCAAATTCAAATTTAAATTTAAATGTATTTATATAATATTTTTTATTTGTGAAATTCAAATTCAAATTCAAATATATTTTTTGACTCTTTGCGAATAATTAATTTTTCTATGTTAAGTTCTTATAATAATTTAATTATATTTATTATTATTGTTATTATTATAACCTAGTTAACAATAATTTGGCTTTTAAAAAAATTTATAAATACATACCATATATATATATAACTTCATTATTATATGTGTCGATTTGTACACTATGATACAGATGAATATCAAATTATATATAACTTATGGTATGTTATATACACATATATATATATATATATGTATTATTTTAATATTATATATAATTTGATTATGACCTATATTTAATGCTTATGACAATATTAATTATAATAAAATTATAAATATATTTATTGTTTATTTAAAATTTATTAAAAAATAAAAATTGGTTTTATATATATTTAGGTACAACCATAAATGTAAAATATATTATACTTTTTCAATCAATTATCTAATATTATAATAATAAAAACACACATTTTGGAATATAACCAATAAAGGTAAAAAAAATCATACTTTTAAATAATTATTCTATTTGGTACTGATTAATATTTTGATAGAATCATAAATAATTAAAAGAAAAAGATGATTTTTTAATTAATGATTTTGAAGGCAATTTGAAATGATAAAATGCTAACATATTATAAAAGTATATAAAAAATTAATTATATATATATATATATATTTATATAATTTTATAAAAATTCCAATAAATGTGTTTATAGGAATAAAAGTTGTATAAAAAGATATAATTTTTATATATTTATTATTCAAATACATAACAAAAAAGGGCAAAGTTGCGTTCTTGGAGAATGATTTCCAAGATCTTTTCCCATTGGCCCGAATATACTTGAGCAAAATCTAGTCTTTCTAAAACGTCCATCTAATATAATCATAAAAATATATATTAATTAGTAACAAAATAAGATCAAATAATTTATTTTGAAAATAAATCTTATTTTACTATGTTTAACAATTATTATTTATGATATTATATTTTTATATAAAAAAATATATATATCTTTATTAATTTCCATGTAAGCATATTTGTATATGTAAAAATATTTAATTAAGGAAACTATATATATTACGTATTTGACTTATTTGGTAAATAAAATAAAATAAAATATTTTATTTATTTTAATTTATTTCAGAATTATTATCATATGTCATTTTATCAATTGTTTGATAGTTATATCAAAAATTGATTGTATATATATTTGGTTATATCCATAAAAGATAAAATAATAAATAAATAAATGATAAATAAAATTAAATTAAAAAAGATGCTTTTGGAGGGAATTTGATAAAAAGGTATGTTGACACATGGTGTATACTCTTGTCCTTTTATATATTATATAGATTCTACATATAAATATATCCCCAATTTATGAGCTTTGTGAGTATTCTTTAATTAGTATTTTTTTTAATTATCTTAGAGTGAAGAATACAAATACAGAGCCATATATGGGAACAGTAAGTTTTAAATTATCGCTACACTAACTTTTTTTTCTTAAAAAAAATTTAAAAAGTGAATATGCTATTTATACACCTCGCAGCAATTTAAATTTAATTATATTTCTTTGCTTGATGGATTGCTCACATAATTGTTAATTGGCTTTATATATACAGGAGGAGGCTATGGTGCAGTCCATTTGCATGCGGACCCACACCAAAGCAGATAGCTTTGCTTTGTATGTATACACAGCAAATCCGATAGTTTTTTAAAAATGTATTGATTTTGGTGCGGATCCACATGCAGACGGACCATACCGTAGCCTTTCTATGTATATATATATATACATGTGCGCATGTTTTATACCTGTTTAACATTTTACCCTATAAAGTATGTAGCTTGTCTAATAAAAAACATTCTTTGAAGTCCAAGATTTTTTTTTTCTTTTTTAACAACTCAATGCACACTCCAAGGTAGGCCCACCAGTGTCAACTCCAAGAGCGAGCCCGAGTTACAGCTTTGGACCCAAAAGATAAAAACCAAACTATCTCAACCAAAACAGGTGAGCTTTGGCCTCCCACATTTAGTTTTGGCAAATTTGATCCAATATCCGCAAACTAGGTGGCTAATGATATTTATCCCTTCTTCTTATTTTTATTTTATTTATCCACTTTATTTTTATTATTCCAACTATATCTTTAATCCATACACCACATTTAATTTCTCTCTCTCTTACCAATAACTCATCCACCACATTCAATTTCTCTCTCTCTCTCTCTCTCTCTTTACTACCTTACCATAATTCTCAACCTCCCTTTCAACAAATCAAAATCTCTATTATTTAATACAATAAAAAAAAACCATCTCTGTAATTCAACCAAAAAAAAAAAAAACTTTGTTATTCAATAACTCTAACAGAGAAAAAAAATAAAATAAAAAACTATGTGGAGCTCATCAATTTCAGTTTCACCAAACTAAAATATTAATTTGTGATAGAAATAAAGAAGGTTGAGAGGAGTAGGAGTTCATTAATAGAGATCCAGAACTTGAATTTAAGGTATTAAAGCAGTATTGGGGTGATGGATTTACATGTTCACAATGTTTCTCAGTCATTGAAATTCTCTTGTAAAATCTCTAACAAAGAGAAATCACAATCCATTCCTTGGGCAATGTCTTAGTAAACTTACCATAACTCTTAGTTTTACAAATTTTATTTTCTATATGTTATTTTTTAGTGTTATTTAATTAGAGAACTTTGTTTGTTATATTGGGGTTGATGTGATGATAATTATTTGGTTATTAGAGTGGTCAATAAATATTTCAAGTTTGATAAGTAAGACAATAATAGAACTGGTAATTGTTAAATGGAATTAGTGGGACATGATGCTTATTGATATGCAGGACAAAATTCATTATTTTCCATCGTGTTTATATCCTAGAAATATTACCGATGGTCATTATCGTGATTACTGGTAAATCATTGGTAATTTAAATTGTGCAATTTTATTTTTATTTTTGTTAATGATTAATTTGCTTTTTTCTTCTAATTTTATTTTATTTTCTTTTTTCTTCAGTACAACTTCTATTATGGCTACACAACATATATAATTGTAATATCACATGGAGTATTATAAAAAAAAAAAATTATCACATGCATAAATTAGCGAAAAAATTATCGAAAGCCTATTGGTCATACCGACAAATGCCATTGGTAATCTCATCAGAAAGTATATTAGTCTTTGAAAAAATTACCAATGGATACTATCGCGATTACCGATAGGGTATTGATAATTTCGGCTGTATAATTATTTTTTAAAAAAAAAGTTATGCATTTCCTTACATTGTTTTTATTTATTCCTTACATTTTTTTTCTTTTGTTTTTAATCATTCCTTAAATTGAATTGAATAAATGCATTAGTACAAATTCTATGGTATCATACATAATGTAAAAATAATTATAATACCATATAAAGTATTATTAAAAAAAAAGATTAATATAAAAATTTACCATAGTTAATACCAATATATACCATCAGTAATTTTTCCAACAAATATGTTACTTTTTGAAAAATTATTAACAAAAGCTATCATCATTACCAAAAGAGCATTGGTAATTTTGATAGCATAATTTTTTTTTAATGGGTTAATTTGTTTTTTTTCCTTTTGTTTTTAATCATTCCTTAAGTTGTACCGAATAAATATATAAATACAAATTTTATGGTGCCATACATAATATAAAAGTAATTGTAATATCATATGAAGTATTATTAAAAAAAAATTAATACATATAAATTATTACCAAAATGTGTATTGGGAATACTGCAGACATCATTGGTAATTTTTCCTGCAAGTATGTTACTTTTTGAAAGAATATGTTACACTTTGAAAGAATTACCAATAGAAGCTATCGTGATTACCGACAAAGTGTTGGTAATTTCAATTGCACAATTTGTTTTTTTGTTAATGGATTAATTTGTTTTTTTTATATTTTTGATCATTCCTTAAGTTACATTGAGTATATGTATATGTACAAATTCTGTGATATCATACATAATATAAGAATAATTATAATACCACATGGAGTATAATACAAAAAAATAGGATGCCATAATGTAATTTTGACCTTCATAACCAGATCCTATATCATCATATGAACTTTACATTAATATATTGAAAGTGGAAAACATAGGATCTAATTGAAAATTTATTAAAATACAACTTCACAGCATATTTATTTCTAAACCAATCAATATCATTCTGCTTGAATAAAAGAGCACCACCACTACTTTTGCACTTAATATACTTCAAAGCAAACACCTCACAATCACCTCTGTAGTTTCCAAAACACATATAGGATCAAGGAAGTAGAAAAAACAATGTTTAAAAATTATAAAATGGATGCAATATATAAGAGGACCTAGAGGCTATAGATGAAACTAAAGCTTTATGAAAAACATCCTTATTATTTTTTTTTCTTACCGACAAGATAATATTATCAATAAACTGAAATTTTAAAGTAGAACATATTCATACCTATTGTCTTGGTGGTGTGTGTCATTGATAATTGTCATGGTGAATGGATCTAAACTAGCCAACACTTCTGGTTTGCTGTCGTAATATTTCTCATCTTTGAACAAGTAAGGCAATATATACTTGATGCATTCGGCATTTTCAAGTTCTTTGTTCTAGGAATATTTGTTTCCAATATTTGAATCATACAAATCTGTGGAGTGCTTTCAAATTAACACATGCAGCAAGCCAGTGGATGCTACCATTATTGATGGGGATGTATAAATGTAATGATTAGGATCACCTCATTATCTATAAAGGGAATAAATGAAATCCATATTTTCCAACATATATGTACTTATATAATTACAATTCCACCATGACATGCTGTATTTTGGTGAGGTCTCATGACATATTGTGACTATTGATAAACTCTACCAAAGGGCTTTTATCTGGAAAACCATAAGTCAAAATTTCCTCACGTTGTAAACCATTGGCCATATCACTATCCCATTCCAAATGCAGAGCCTCACATTATGAACTCTCGGCCAAATCAATAATCTTCCTTTCCATATGTAGAGCCTGATACCTACCATTATATGGAATTATTTGCATTGGAGCTATCAAGTATGATTGGATCGAGTGGTGTTTGACATTCATCAACATCTATTTTTATACCAAAGATATCCTCCACTGGAGCATCATTTATTCTTTCTTTTTCACAATACAATCTTTCTTTCTAACAATCAGAAGGTGCCAATGGGATGACTGTTAAACTGAAGAGGGCAGTGATTGTGGAGAATGTTTTGTTCGACCTACATAATAAAATAGTTAATTTGTAGTTTCGAAATAAGAAGACATCCATGAATAAGTATACAATATAATAATCACGTGACTCTCAAATATTATGTATGAATGCATGCAATAATAGAAGGCTGAACAACCTTATTAATGGGTTGAAGCCATCATATGATACCTGATAATTAAGTTTGTCAACAAGGGAACCAACATCATTCTTAAGGTAGCCATCTCCGGTTTTACTTAATCAAATTTGACAACCACATTTTGCTTTAGTTCATCTAATTTGGCCTCCCCGCAATTAATCTATTTAACTTTACTATCCGAAAACAAGTAAATAATATTAGTACAACACAAATGAATCTTATGTAGTATATATTTTAAATGTAGTTGCTAGATAAACTTACATTATCATATGTCACCCATTTAGGAGAATTGGATTTTGATGGGGCATTGGCATGCTTTTTATTTTCTCCCACATCTCAAGTACCGACATCTACCTTGGGTGCAATCGATTCCATAAATGGTGGTTCTATATATTGAACCTCATGTGCTTCAGTTGTTGAAGTTCGCCAGTAATCCATAGTTTTCTTATTATCAGTGGCATATAACTTCCAATGCACAACATATTGGATGAAATTTAAAAAAAAAAAAAGAGAAATGAAAAACAAAAAAATTATATATGTCCATATTTCATGATAACTAAATTTGGTACATTGTATGGGAAAATCGCATATCAAAATAAAAAAAATGGTGTGACTTGAATGAAATAACATTCAAGTTAAATTTGGTATAACTTGAATAAATTGGTTTAACTTAAATTTGATAAAATATGTAATAGAACTAAATTTTCCTTAAAGTGCTATTTTGATGTATATCAAGAATTCATAATTTTATGTTCCGATGAAGTTATAACATTCCATCCAATAATTTAAGGACAAGTAGTGTTATATTGTTGGGCAAATTGTTTACCAAGATCAGGAATTGATTCATAACCCCACACCTACAAAGGATAAAATATTGGTGACAAAATTTAATTTTTAAATTACAAGTAAGTTCATATGTGATAATAAAATGCACCTAAAATGCCAAAGGTAAACTTTTTAGATCATACGAGCTAAATTTGTTTTTAACCTCTTCTGTTCTATCACAAAAAGCATTGTGCAAGGACTCCACTATCTCCTTTTATCTCAGAGTGTCCCAATGGTAGTAATTGAAAACTTGATGCCGTCCATAATACCAATATACTTCATATTAATCTGAATCCTTAGATCCATTCCAAGTACACCATAAACTAAGAAATACAGCAATGTGATCTTGACTGCATCCCAATCGTTTTCAAAATGTGCATATTTGAACATTCATTCCAAATTAAGTCGTTTGAGGTCAGATTTATCTTCTAACAACCTTTCATGTAAGTTGGAGGATTCAATATTCCATACCTTAAGTTTAGTAGGAAACCGACAAAATTTTAAGCCAGTAATAAGCATAAATACCCACTTAGTAAATCAAACTCCTGGTCCATCAAAGTTGAACTTGAGAACCTTTAAATCATTACACAGAATTCTTCACCATAACAGATTGTGCACTAAGTGACCAAAGAATTTAAGGTTCTTTAGTTTCAAGCAAAGGTCCAAAACAAGTCGTTTTGTACATATTCAATTGATCAAGTGTAAAAACACTTTTGCTTACTACGTTTACTTCCATTGAATTTGCAAAAAAATGCACTCTAGCTTTGAATATATCAACATCTTTGAAAATATATCCATTCCATCTAGGAGCTTCAGTAGCCTGGAAAATAATGTACCATAAATTGAATGGAAGTTAACCATTTGCATACACATTATTTTTCCATCCCAATTTGACATTAATATGTTCAAACGAATCCAAATACATACGTGACGTTATTAAACAAGTGGTATTTCCCATGAATCATTTGGTAATCAATCTATGAGAAACAAATTCTCGATGGCTTATCGGTAATCACTGAAGACCATCAGGAGAAGTTTACTACGAGATATCAACAATCATGAATAAATAGTTAAAGATATATTATCAATAAAACTAATATAACTTTCATAGAATTCATAAATGCATATCAAAATCTCATAATTTTGCATATTTATAATAAATATGGTAAAACATGCATGATCTAAGCTGTGAACTAAACCATACATTCAACATATCGAGATACATCAAAAAGTATCAAACTTACAAACTGAGATGGGGGAGAGGATATTGGGACATTGACGGGAAGCTTGGTTGGAGAAATAAGCTTAGTGCTTTCCTTTTTGAATTTGGATTGTAGCTTAGTGCTTTCCTTCTTGGATTGGGGATTGCAGCCTAGAAGTTTGCTGCTTATCAAGGAGGGTGGTGACGTGCTTTTACTGCACTTCTTGGGTTGCAGCTTCATACTTTCCTTCTTCAAATGAGATCTCAAGTTCTTCTTCCTTGGTGCCATTCTAAAGTACAATATGTAAGCAATGTCACATATAGAGGAACCAACCAACAACATAGTACTAAAACTTAAGTATTACTATCTTAACAACAATATAATACTAGGGACATAAGGAGAAAGGAGTAAAATAGATAAGTAAAAGAAAGTTTTTAGTTAGAGCTTACAAATTACGTTTGGACAAATTCATATATGAACAAGATGACTAGCAAAGTGCTTATAACAAAAAAACTACTAAAGTATTATAGAGTATCAAAACATATATAAATTTATAAATAATCAATAATAAGCTAAACGGATTTCTATAATTGGTAAGTTGAGCACTAGGAAAGTCATTATATAATGAATTGCTTGCAAACATGCTATATAAAAATGTATACATCAAAGTTGATTTCAAGAAAATAAGAATTTGAAGATGTAGGCAAGACAAAAGTTTGCATAAGAGTTACAGAATAAGCTTTATCTTACTGATAAAAAAAGGAGTCAACAAGACCAAGCGCATGTTAACTGTCAATTGGAAAGCATATGTTAACTGTCAAATGTCTTAACATATTAGAGGGGCATAAGTGACAAGTGGTAATCAGGAAACAGAAGGCCAATGCAATGTATGATTAATAAGTGTATTTAAGAAGTGATTTTCCCCTTTTTTATACAAAGGCGAAAGTCCATATGTATAAAAAAGAAGCAAAAGATATAAATGGTATGAGTTCCACAATGTGTTCACAATGCTTCATTTTCTCAATATGCCATATTGATTCATAATCACAAAAAGCATAACAACAGTATTACCCTAATATTAACTACTCTAAACTAAGAAAAAAAAATTAAAGAGTTATCAATAATGTACCATATGAACCATGCTATTTACATTTTGATCATCTCCATAAATCAATAATAACGTACTAACATAACAACTCAAAAAAATTAAAACCATGTAAATTTTTTTTAAAACTTGAAAAAACTTATCCAACAAAGAAACAAACATATATATATATATATATATATAAGCTTATCAAACTTCCCAACAAATAAAAGCCATGCCACATTTATGTTGTAGAAGCAACAAACATCTAAAAAATATTGCTTACAGAGAAACATTAGTACAGAATGTAATTAGAAACAAAAAAGGGGGTAAATAAAAAAAGTTTGAATTTTCTTGAAGCTAAACCACAAGTGGTTACCATAGAAAAATTTGAGATTGTACAATGTAACTAGAGTGATTTTTTTTCTTTGGCTTTGATGTCAAAAAATTACTTAGATTAAATTCTACAATCTCAAATTTTTTAATCCTTGTTTTACATTTTTTTTAAAAAAATATCTAGATAAAAAATCAAATACAAAAAATCAAAACCAATCTTCCTTTTTTTTTATCCTTGTTTTGCATTTCTTTTTAAGAATATCTAAAGACCTAAAAGTTCAAAGAGCAAAAATTAAAAGTATCAATTACTTAATGCGAGTAATCAAGAAACTAAATTAAAAATAAAATATACATAAATGAAACCAATAAAAAAAACTATAAATATAAATTGACAACACTAATCAATTTTTATCCACATTGAAGTACATAGACCTATACATATATATAAATAACTACAAACTAAATTAAAAGTAAAAGATATATAAATGAAACCAATTAAAAAATCTATAAAAGTAAATTGACAATACAAATAATTTTTTATCAACATTTTAAGTGTAAAGATACATACGTATATATAAATAACTACTTATAAATCAATTAAATAGCATAAAAATGATCAAACACATTTATTAATAAGTATATTCATCAAAATTATTCCAACTTTTTGATCACATATATGAATCTTATGAAATGAATGAAAAAATATCAAAACAATGCAAATTGGTCTACCATATTCACTAAAAGAGATCATAATTGACCAAAAAAATGTATAACTATTTATCTTTAAAAAGCAATATTTTCAGGAAAAAAAAAACTTTACAGATGAATTAAATCCTAAAAAAAATTATATATATATTTTTAAAAAGTCAAAGAAACGGAATGACATCATCTATGACGTTAGCCAAACGATATGTCGTCCAAGCTTCCTTCAACCTTGGATGGGTTGTCGGGTTGACTTGTTAACATAAAAACGGATTGCAGAACTGCTTTCTGACCTTGTCGGATCTCGCACTTCTAGCCATATTTTCGGCCAAATCACGCCCTTTCTTTTCGTCTCTTCATTTTTGAATGATATCCGATATCAATTTCTACCAAAGCTGGTTTATAATGACTTCCATTAAAAAAACTTAATTCAACATATATTTACCAAATTTTCAATTTTAACTAGTTTCTTGGCCAAATTAATCGATTTCAACGTACTAAATTTATTATAAAATATTCTAAAAAATTTTATAATCATAATTGATCCATGAATTATGAATATTTTATCTGGATCTATGAACTTTTAGAAGGAAAAATTTTAAAAAAAAAAAAAATATATATATATATATATACACACATATTATTTTAAAATGTGGAAGACATTGGTTTTACTTAATACACAACACATGTGATTAATTCAAGCACCTCACCAGCTAAAATCAAAATCATTAAATAACAAACATAGTCAGTATCATTCAAGCTTTTTTATTTTATTTTTATTTTTTTGCAAAGAATCCAAGCAAAGTAAATCAAAATGAACAACCACAGCTATCAGAACCATCAAAATTATACAAATAAAAAAAGTAAGAATGCACAGATAAAAATCCTTACCTCAATCCTAAATTCTTCCTTAGTCTTTCATATGTTTACAAAAGGAGAGGTGACGGATGCTTTTTCACGAAGTAAAAGAAAGTAGAGGTGGAATAGTTTTTATTTATTTATTTTTTTCCAATGGGTTGTGGGTCTTCTCGGGGGAGAAGGAAGAAAGGAAAGTAAAGGTGCAGGAAAGTTAAACCTTTTAATGTGATTGTGGGTTTCTCGGAGGAAGAAGAAAGGAAAGGAAAGTAATTTTTTATTTTCATTGAGGATAAAATAGAAACTAATGGGTAGACCAAAAAAACAAAGAAAAAAAAAAAAACTGAGAATGAAGGAGTCATTCCCTTTTAACTTTTCAATCTGTACAAGTGGAAATGAGTTCCATAAAAACAGAGAAAATACATATTGAGACCCTTTTATCTCTTTGGAAGTCTCTTAATATATATATATATATACATACAAACACCCAAAACCACACAATCATACCCAAATCATATCATGTATTTAGTATTATGATCAACATTATAACATTCTTTCTTAATCTTTGGATTACATCAAAAATTGAGATTTAAAATTATATTTATTAATTATAAGATTTCAATAGAGTTCATTTTTTCTAAATAGGATTTTAGCATGTCAATAAATCCATATTCTATCACTTTTAAATTTTAAATTTTAACCTTTAATTTGATGTAAGAACTAATGAAAGAAAATCTAATATCAAAACTATAATGTTATTCTGATTCTATGTATTTATATATGTTGCATATATTTTTCCTGCATTTTATGTCCTATATTACCAAAAAGTTTATTCAAATTGTTAAAAACCAAAATTTATAAAATAAAAAAATAATAATAAAATAAAATATGTCAATGACCAACAAATGTTGTTAGAATAGGCGACATGCCACTCAGCCATGTGCCATGTCTTTCACCTTAAAAGTACTACATTTTACACATGTATATGTTAAAATTTATTTTTTCTATCCATACTAATAAATTATACATTTTGTACCTTCAATGAATAAAAATAATCATAAAACACAGCAAGTAAAGTTCCCAAAAAAAAAAAAAAAAAAGAAAATGATCAAGTTATTAAAGTGTTCTTCATTCATCAACCATCCAAAGGTATTCAAATATTTTTTCTCTTTGTTATTTTTCTTTAATCTGAAACTTGATATTTGAATACCCATTGTTGAAGATTAAAAACCAAATAACAAATACAACTAACCAAGGTAAACTTTGGTTTG
The DNA here is from genome assembly GCF_031755915.1 of Ziziphus jujuba. Classification (NCBI taxonomy): domain Eukaryota; kingdom Viridiplantae; phylum Streptophyta; class Magnoliopsida; order Rosales; family Rhamnaceae; genus Ziziphus; species Ziziphus jujuba. Next base: position 18,755,347 of record NC_083383.1, on the reverse strand, counting down.
AAATTCGAATATCTGATTTCAAATTCTGGAGATTTCATATTTGGTTGAAAGATTAAAAATGGGACTACGAATTGGATGAAGAAATTGATATGCAATGTGAAATATTTTTTCTTTCTTTAAAGGATGATATACAATGTGAAACCAAAAGAAAAATGATTGTACTTTGTAGTGTATCCAATATATATATTTTTTAATATTTAAGCCTATTTATGATATTTTATCAATGGGTATTATTTGGAAAATCAACACTTAGGTCTCATCCGTTAGTTTTTAACAATTACTTTTAACGGTTAAATATTAAAATTATATTTTAATAATATTATTTAATTATAAAATATTGATTTTTAACCTTTTATTTGGCCTTTAACTATAAAAATTAGAATTTTTCATAGCAGTGCCCTTTGAATTTCCAACGATTTGTGAATTGTACTTTGTACTTAATATTCACTATCTATGCATTTTGAATTTGCAAATTATAGCAACAAAGCCCTATGAGCTTGATTCTGTCCATATTTAAGCTTTAAGGGAGCGTTTGGTATCAGGAATGGTCTAGATCGGACTGGATCGAACAGGATAGAGTAGTACAGTCTTATATTTGGTATAGCTCCAGATTGAATGGTGGACTAATTGTCCCATGTTTGGTATGAGATCAGAATGGACTGGAATGTTTTTGAATTTTTTTATTTGAAATATTTAAAAATTATATTTATATTTACAATATAAAATATTATATTTAATTGAAGTTGTAAATTTATATATTTATATTTACATACAAAATCTTAATTTGTTTCTTTGACCCACAAATTATATTAATATATAATTTTAGAAATAAATTAAAATTAAATTATAGCATAATATTTCATAAATAACAATTAATTAAAAAAATGATTTAATGATATGTATAAGACAATCATATGTTTTTTTACGTCCATAAATTACGTTAATATGTTGTTTTCAAAACCAATTAAAATAAAATTATAATGTGGTACATCATAAATAACAAATAACTACAAATAAAAAAGAAAAAGATAACATTATATTTAATTAAGAACTTGTTGATTACACCAGAATATCTATCTCCACTTCATACATATATATATATAGATTTCACATGTAGTTTTACTTTTAATAAGTATTGCATACATATATATATATATGTATACATATATACTGGATTTTACAAGGATAATCTTCTTATATAACAAATAAGTAAATGCACCCATTAATAGTAATCCAAATAAACAAGCTAATATAAAACCATTACGCCACTCATTGCTTAAGTGAGCACGTATATTTGCGGTGGTATTTTGTATTGGATATGCCTCATTACGATTCCTTGTCATTTGTTCTACATACTCAACGTATGCAATTTCAGTTTCTTCAGTTGTATTATAGGCTTGATATAAATTATTTCTAAATCCTTGCACTTGTTGATGACATTCAGGTCAAGAATTATATATCCCTGGTTGTCTACCTTTAAACACACCATAAGCTTTTCTCTTTGCCATTCAATATTTCTGCATATAATAATAAAATGATAATATAATATAGTAATATAATTAAACAAAATAACAATTAACTAAATCAATCAAGTGCATGTGAATATACTAAAACATAACACATAATCATAAAATTGTCTTTACATGCATAATTAGAAACCAACATCTACTACCATACAACATATGTCCATAAGTTTCAAATTCAATCGTACATAAATGTCATCCCCTCATACATAGACATAAATATAGAATCCACAACAAGCCTAATTTAGTTATGTAAAAATCCATTAGCATTCAATCGTCTCCACATCCGTTTCAATAATCTTAAAAACCTCTATGTTCAATGGATCTGATCTCATTGCCTTAGAAATTTTGAGATTGTCAGCAATAAAGAATCCTAACCTTTTAAGCTCCATAGCTAAGTATTATGGATTATTGACCTCAGATGTTTGTAAGTTTTCAGCCAATTTATCAAACAATTTCTCTGCTACATTGCCAAACCTAATTGCAATGTCATCATCCTTAAATTTGGATTTCCTCTTACCTCTTGATGGTTTATTATGTGATTGATTCATAGACATTGGAGAACACACATTATTAAATTGTTCATTTGCAGCTTCCATATTGATATCATTAACCATATCAATTAGAGTTTGTGCTCTATGTCCTGTTGCTTGATCCTTCCTAAATATATTAGTAAGCCTCTCATACACCAGAAAAGGTTTACCTCTCCAACCTTTGGCATTTTGATTACTCTAAAATAAAAAAACAACCAATACTTAAGTGTAAAAAAAGAAAAAAAATCATAACTTCATATATTACGAGATATCAAGTAAAAAAATTCAATAAAAGTAGATGTGCAAAGTTTGAAAACCTGCACATATGCTTTCCAAACTTCGTCACTATCAACCTCCACACATTTAAGAGAGTCATTCTATCCAAATCCACTTTTGTTCAGTATATCGTAGATTATATTGTATTGATTCTTCCACTTTTTCATCTTTGATTCGATGTGTGGATTTGCTCGCAATCCTGAGTTTGGACACATATTTGAGAATCGCCTCTCAATCATATTAATTGTGCCAAGTTTGAATGATTTTGTGTCACAACGTTGCCCACTAGCTACAACCTCATCTAAAATAAATAGCAAAGCATCTTCCTCACTCTTACTCTATGTACGTCTATATTCACCCCCCTTGATATCGTTACTGCTACCTTCAGCTTCCATTGCTATTGAAATGAAATTTTTTTTCATTTCAATGATACCATAACAGCAAGCAAACAAAAAATAATAGGAAAGTCAGATATTACACATAATTTAATTGGTTTTCATACAAATTATCCAAAAGGTTTAACAAACAGTATAAAATAAAGCAGTTACAACATAATTAAACAGAGAACCATTAAACACTATTGACCACCACGACCTCTCCAGCCATCAAACAGTTGCTTAGCTAACTCATCTCTCTAGGTAGTCCATTAATCCGAGGAAGATATTGATCCTGTAATGTCATCCTCTCTATTAACATTAACATCTTTACTCCTATCAAACTCAACTTCCCCAGGATCAAATGCCATTTCTCTTCTAATAAGATTATGTATAAGATGACATGTGGTAATGATCTTCATTTGTGTTGAAATAGGATAGAAAGATGGACATTCTAAAATTGCCCATCGCTTTTTAAGACCCCAAAGCATCTTTGTATGACATTTTTAGCAGATGCATGCTTTATGTTGAAACACTCTTCATGGTTTATAGGTGCATAACCATCTTTCCACTTAGAAAAGTGATATCTTATTCCTCTTTATGGTACAAGAAATCTTTCACCATTAGTGTAACCAGCATCCACTAAGTAATAACAACCTAAAAAAGAAAAAAATGCTTTTATTAGTTCATGCAATGTTGGCTACTACAACGCAAAACTTGAGAATTAGTCTTACCGGTTGGTACTTTTAACCCATTTGGACTACTTAATGCATCTCGGAGTACTCTTGAGTCTGAAGCGCAACCTTCCCAACCAGTTAAGACAAATATAAATACCATATTCAGATTACATACATCTAAAACATTTGTGGTTGTCTCATCCTTCCTTGTTTAATATCTTGGCTTATCGATTTCATGTACATTCAATTTAATACAAGTTCCGTCTAATGCTCCCAAATAATTCTACGTCATAAACAAAGTTACTAACATCAGATAATGTTACAAATAATTGAACTATAATGTTGGTAACAAAACTATTCCACAAACATACTTAAATGCTTTCCATTTATTATCCGAACAATTATTTGACACAGGTTTTGGATGTCTCAACAAAACCCTATGTAAGCGTAATACTCCATTTAACACTAAATTGAAGTATCTACTTACCGGCTCCCCTGATCTATAGAATCTAGTGATAATTGTGTGGTTCTTTGCATGATGAGCAATTATGTGCAGAAATATACACGCTTGCTCTTCCAATGTAATAATACCATCTCTTTTGACATATTCATCCTCGTGTAATAACTGACATAAAATACCAAATATTCTCATATCCATCCTTAGTTGACTAATACAATTAATATCATTGTCTAACAAACTATTTAGGAAAGACATACGCAATTATGTACTCCTTGTTATTCGGTTCTTAACACTTCTATCATTTCGCCTTATATATGCCACATACATGTAAATAAGCAAAATCAGCATAAAATATGTACAAAAACAATTCTAATTCTAAATCATTTGGAAGCAAGAAGAATGCAGCAACTTTTCTTTCAATCCATATTTACTACATTAAAAAGAAAAAAAAAGAATAAAGAAATAAAAAGCACATTAAATTGAGGTGCTATATAATGTAAGGCATCATTATTCAACATCTAAAAATGCATAGACAAAAAATTTAAGAAAAAATAGAACACATAGCCACTACAATATAATAAAATCATCAGACATTTTAGTATGTGGCCAAAGAAATTCCATTGAAATATTTTTACTTATAATAATAACAATTATGAAATTTATAAGTAGAATTATAAATATGTTTATAAATTTGTGTTTTATGGTTTATTAAGAATTTAGGATCACGAAAATTTTATTATGAGATTTTAATTAATTATAAGGATTATGTTAATGTGAAGACTTTATTGATGAGTTAGAGAAAACTTTTCTCTCATTACTTTCATTGGATATTTTACAGAAATATGTATCCTATTTTAGTTGATTACATGATTTTTATAATGGTTATTTGTTGTACTTTTGCTAATGGTATCAAGCATCAAACTTCCAACTGTTGTTAATTTGTAACTAGAATTAATGGTATTCATATTAACTAAAGATAACAATAGTTTATTGGTATTTAAGACTAGAATTATAAATATGTTTTCTTTGGTCATTCTTCATCAAATTCATATGTTTTATAAATATATTTTCTTCGGCCAAAAAAAAAAAAAAAGGAGGAGGAAATGAAAATCAAATACAAACAATCAATCACAAGTTTTTATATATTTGTTTAATTATGAAAATATATTTACATTGGTTAATTTTATTTCAAAACAATCTATCTTTTTTGGATATGAAATTGAATATGTGACAAGAAATGCACAAATTAAGTAATAAATTGTTTGTGATTGAACTTGAAGTTGTTAATAATAGAGATGAAAAATATATTATTTTTTGCCATACATGTTATATAGTCATTTATAATGGAATTTCTGCTCTATCTAGGCAACTTCATGCTCACAGAAGCAATTGGAAATAATATATAAATGCTTACTTCTGTTTTATATTTGGATGCATATTTAGAGAAGGATCACACTGCTCAATACCAATACAACATTGACAATAATAATCCAATTATCATAGA